>NC_136430.1:298624065-301571565 GCF_052849685.1 Lactuca virosa | reverse complement strand
TAATTTTTCACAATATAAAGTTTTGATATTACCAAATAACTTCTAGTCCAACGGTATTATGTGTTTTTATCGTTCCTTGTTGTCAAAAGTTCAAGTCTTGTCGAGGATACAGTTAGGATCATAAATACTTTAGGAATACAGTGGATTAGAGTAGATTGCCGTTAAATAAATAAAAAGTTTGGATATTTTATTGGGCATGACTTCGATGAATTTGTGAATACTCAAAGGATGACAACGTGGACTTTATAAAGAATTAATTGCGATGCACCAATGAATTTCTCTTAAATAATTAATTAGTAAAGTAAAAAACTAAACACTTGTTTGTTTTTTGTCTGCAGATTTTTTGGGCTCTCCTGTCTGCGTCATGCATATCATGTGCAAACATAACTTTCGTAGACAGTTTGTTTTTTTGAAGACTACAGACTTAAAAATGTCTGCGCGCCATTTTCTTGGTGCAGATGTGGATCAGAGTCTTCTAACATTTTCAGACATCTTCTAACCTAAAAAAACATATATATCTTTATTTTGTTTAGTTTTTTTTTTTTACTTTATATTTATTCCAACTTTATTAATGATAAAGAATTTGAAAAAAAAAGTTAAAATACTTTTAAAAAAAGTTTGACAACACAAACATAACATTTTTGACAAATTTATAAACAAATATTTATTAGAACAATGGTTGTTGAAATTATTCATATAAATATGGAAAAAAATCATAATATATTCTTATATTTTGTGTGTCAAATTTTATAAAATATTATTTAATACAGTATCGTCAATTTTTTGGAAAAATGTTTATAGTACGTTTTTAATTGATTTAATTGAAAAATCGAAGTTTATTTCCATCCATTTATGTGTCAAATTCTTTGATTTCTAATTACAATGTTTATGTATAACTTTGCGATCAAAACTGATGGTTTTTATCAAATATATACGTTAATTCGTCCCATTCTATTTTCACTTTTTATACAATAATACATAAAAGTTGATCTAGATTTTTAATTATTTATAACAAAGTCATAAAAATATTAAAAAATCACTTTGAAGTTAAAAAAAATCATTTTATTTAGATTTTAGTTTATTTTAGTAGTCTGCAGATGTTAAAAAAAACAATCTTCTTTTTTCAGACTGCATACGTTTTGTCCAACTCTTGTATTCTAGATGTCTACATATGTGGTCCGCAGACTACAAACATTTTATCCTAAAAAAAAAACAACACCTAAGTTTATCAATAAAAAAATTCAGTTAATACTATAAAATAAATTATCTTTATGAAAGATTAAAATGTTTCATAAGTAAAAGGTCTTATAAAAATCTTATTTGGAATTTTTTAACTTATCAGAAATTTTAAAATTTGATATTTTTGTGTAAGTTTTATTTTTTATGATATCATATTTGCACTTATATTTACTTCATATATCGAAAATTTATAATCCCAAACTTTCTCCAAATACTGACTATTTGTATAAAAGTTATTTATTTATTTTTTAAATCAAACTAATTTATTCTAATCTTTATAAAATATTTTATAAAACTTCTTAACAAATTTTTTTTTAAATGCATATCATTTTATTTACAAAAAATATTACTTGAAAATATCATTTAATTAAATAAAGATGTAACAATGTTCAAAGTTAAAAATAAATAGTCCTAAATCTAAAGTACATGTTTCATTTTTATATGATAGATAAATTGTATAAAAGTCAATCTTTTTTTTTTTGACACTTCTTTTTTAGTTGTAATTTAAATACTTAATTTTTTTTAATAATATTGACTATTTACATAGTTATTATTACTACTAACATTGAATGATGATACGATACAGTTTGATTATTTGATATTACCGTGACACTTGTCAAACTAAAAATTAGAATAAAATACACTAAATTTTCAATGTTTATTTATTTTTTTATTTTTATTTTCACACTCTTTATTTTTTGGTCCAAATTGAAAATCGTTTTTTTTTTCTATTTCGTTTAAGGTTTTAGAAGTTTTAGATTTTCTCTACAAAAACCGTCAATATCCAAGGCTCTTGCACTTTTGTCAGCCGTAAGTTAAAAAGAGAATGTTATATGTATATCTTTACAAACAAATTGAGCCAAATAAATTGCTTTAAGTTAACGTTTGCATTATCCACAATAAGATTTTTATATATACATATATATATATATATATATATATATATATATATATATATATATATATATATATAAACTATTTTATCCGTTAAAATAAAAATAGATTTAAAGTAAATACAATAAAAAAATATTATTAAATCAAACAAAATAATTTTACTCATTAACTTTAAAAAAAGCTAGTAAATTAACAATAATTTTGCCTGTAGAAAGGTTTGAAAAAAGACCAATAAAGCACGTAGAAGTGAATATAAATTGAAGAAACAAAAGAGAGTTTTGAGTAGATGATTTCCTCTTGATTTAATATTTTAGAGACAAAAAGCGTTGGTGTATTGACATATTATTTTTGCAGTATTTAATATTTTAGAGACAAAAAGCGTTGATGTATAAAAATATTATTTTTGCAGTTGATTATCTTAATTGAAATTTATTATTTTTTTTTAAAGACACTACCTTTTTGACATTGTCACTAAGTTTTTTTCTTTTTTTTTTAACGATAAACTACCTATTATTAAAACATAATGTATATATGTCTTTTAGTGAAACTTGAACTCATGACCTTAATCTCTCTCGTAGGAATACTATGATGCTGCACCCTCCAAATAAGAATATTAAGTTTAATTGGGACCCAATTATTCCATCTAGTAATCATATTTCCAGAGGTAATAGAGCTATTATCAATAAACAGACGAGTAGAAGAAACTGAAAAAGTATCAGAAATATCTATAATCCATCCCAATCTACCCGGAATGGATTTAAGCTCTACTCCTTGCACCAAAGCCAAAAACTCAACCCACTGTGATTGCTCTAAACCGCCCCTAGGAATACGTCTCAACTTGTCCATATCCCCCCCCCCCCCCCCCCCCCCGATTGACATACGATCTCTAACCGTGTAAGAACGGTACAAATCAAGAGCAAAAACTCTATGAAAAGAAACAACAAGGGGAGTATCTCCCACCCAAACATCCTACCAAAAAGAAGTATAAGCCCCATCCCCTATTCTAATAGGACTAAGGGTATGATAGTCAAACTCATGAACTTTGAAATTATCTATCATCCGAGAAATTCCACTCCAGGGGACCGGCCAAGATCTCTTTGGGATCAAAGGAAAATCTTTCCCATTCAAACCTTATAATTTTTTCACCACTCTGATCCATAACAGATCTGGATGATGAAAAAAACGCCACCGCCACCGAATCAGAAGAGCCCTATTAAAGGCAAAAAGACTCACTACTCCCAAGCCACCATGTAATTTATCAGCAAGAACATTATCCCAACGCACCCAATGCATGTGGTGATCATCCAAATCAACACCCCAAAAGAAAGAAACTCTCATCCTTTCTAAAGTATTAAGCACCGTAACAGGTACAGGGAAAATGGACATCAAATAACTTCCAATGGATCCAAGAACAGACTTAATCAAAGTAAGTCTCCCACCAAAAGAAAGACATTTCGCCTTCCAACCCGTCAATCTACTTCTAAACCGATCAATAATGGAAGACCAAGACTGCACTCTCAACATATTCTGACCCACCGGGACTCCCAAATGAAAGAAAGGGAGATTATCCAAACTACACCCCATACGAAAAGCCAACGAAGAAACTTAATCAGCTGTAACCCCCACTCCATACAATTTACTTTTGAGTAAATTGATTTTCAAACAAGAAGCCATAAAGAAACACCAGAGAATACGAACAATGTTTAAGGCATATTCTGATCCCAAGAAGCCATCAAAACAACATCATCAGCATAAAAAAGATGAGACATGTCAATGTCACCAATAGTAATACCCTTATAAACATTATCCATCCGAGCCTTGGTCAAAGCCACATGTAAACCTTTCATGGCCAAAACAAAAAGAAAGGGGGATAAAGGATCACCCTGTCTCAGACCTCTAAACATAGAAAATTCTCATGAAGGAGAACCATTCACAAGAACCGAAGCTGTAGCAGAAGATAACATCTACATAATCCACCTACACCAAAGAGAACCGAAACCCATAATCTGCATAATCTCCATCAATCCCATGAAAGAGAGTCATAAGCTTTTTCAAAATCCACTTTAAAAATCAAAAGTGGATTTTTAGTAGCCTTACTCCATGCCACAATCTCGTTCACAAGACACGAATTATCTAAAATTTGTCTGCCATGAATAAAAGCAGACTGCTCCATACACACCACACTACCAATAACCATCGCCAATCTATTAGCTAAAAGTTTACCAATAATTTTATATTGACATCCAATTAGACTAATAGGTCTAAAATCCTTAACATTCTTTGGGTCACAGACTTTCAGAATCAAAGTAAAAAAGGAAGCATTACACCCCTTAGGAATAGAAGAGTGTGAATGGAAATGACTCGCAAAATCAACGACATTTTCCTCCAAAATATCCCAATAACGCTTAATAAAGCGAAAAGTAAAGCCATCTAGACCTGGAGCTTTTGTCGAACCACAATACCACACCGCCTTTTTTATTTCTTCACTGGTAAAAGGAGTCTGAAGAAACTAAATCTAAGAATCTGATAACTTAGAAAAATAAGAAGAACCCGTACGAGGCTGTGGACCATTGAAATGTGGAAAATTGAGATTGAAAATTTGTAACACCTCGTTTTGAAGACAAACCCTAAAATCCGAGAATATATTTTAAGTATTATTTTGTTCTGATATAATATATATATATATATATATATATATATATATATATATTAAATAAAAGAGCTTTAGTGAAAAAAAAGGTGTATTTGGCATAAAGATTTGTCGTGGAAGGCTAAAGGGTACTTTCAGGGTTTGTAGTGTTAAGAATATATGAGCATGCGGCTTAGAATAAAACATTTAGACTTATTTTGTAGCTGTCGGACATAAATTGAAAGGATATGGAGGCTTAGGGGGTTGAATGGAGTAGGGCCAAACTTGTAAAAATGGGTTGAAGTTTGTAAAGAACACGAGTTTAGACCCGGAGCTCCTTTCCTTTCCCGCTTCAAGATGCGACGTCGGGAACCCTAATCCTAAAAGCGTCATTCTCCAGCCGCCACTATCTTGGGAACACTCTTGTCCGCCGCTGCTTGTCGATGATCGCCGCCACCACACCGAGGACGCTGTGAGCAACCGGGTAGACCGTCGGGGGCCGACAAATGGACCATGTTCACTGCTGCGTGGTCGTGAGCGATCGGGAATCCTCGGGTAAGTCCATCTGCCATCTCTCTCTCCTCTCCTTCGTTCTTCTCAGTGGGTTGACGTCACGTACGTCGATGGTTGACGCTGGTGGCCAAATGGTCGCCATTTCTGCTTCTTCCAGCCTCCTCAACCGCCTAGTCGGTGGTTAGGAGCTGTGGTCTCATGCCTTGGATAGATAAATGTTGTTGTTGGAACCGTGAAGTGTTTGTGGGTGATTGATTGGCCAGAAAACCTGAGGAAAAACCACCATGGCTACCAACCATGGTAGCTGCCGCCATATCATCTTCTTCTGCCGCCACCAGCCACCGTGAGGAGGTGGCTGTGTGCGTGAATTAGTGTGTGTAGGAATGTAGCTCATGAGCCTAATGTTGTATGGTTTTCTCTTGGCCAGGAAAACGAAGGAAACTCATCACCACCACCGTGAGGTGGTGGTCGCCACCTGATGTCGCCGTTCCGCCACTGCTAGCCACCATCTCCGGTGGCTGTGGGCTTTCAGGTACATTTTGATTGATGTTTGGAGTGCTTTTGTTGTTGCTTTGGCCAAAGATCATAACCACCACCACCGCGAGGTGGTGGCTGCCGCCGTGAACCACCGCCAACCACCACTGCCCGAGGTGGTTGTGGGTGGTACCCAACTTGTTAGACTTTAATTAATGTAAAAACTTAACTATTGGATTAATTGGTTTTTGATTTGGTTGGAAACGCTAATTAGGGTTTAGAAAACCCTAATTTTGGAAACGTGAATTTTTGGATGTGTCGGGACCCACGTTTGGACCGTTGGATTTGGAATTTTGACTGATGCCCAATTACTTTGTATGTTTGGTTTAGTGGAGTAATGGACTTAATGGATTAAGTCCTTAATGGGTTAAGTAAGAACACTTAACCCTAATCGTCATTTTATGTGAAAAACCCTTATTAGGTTTGGGTTCTTGTTGGGCCATTTCTTGGGTTGAGTTGTTGTTGGCCTTCCTGGGCCAAATGGGAACAAGTTTATGGACTAAGGAAATTATTGGGCTTTAGGATAAGGCCCATTGGAAAGGCTTGGGCTCAATTTGGAAAATTGGGCCATAGTGTAACACCGTGTTTTTGTAGGCTAGGCATTAATATTGATGTGATAGTCTAGGTTAACATTTCTAACTCAATTTGAAGAAATGAAAAGGAATTATGTGAATATTATGTGTTTTATGCTTAATTACTAGGATTTAATTAATTAAGAATAAAAATGAGCGTCGAAAATAAATATTAGATAAAGCCGATATCTATTAAGAAAGTTGTAGTGGTAGTGACAAGGATTACGGATATATAAAGAATACCGAAATCTGAGTTATAACGAAGAAGTTATGACCTGTTGAAGTTTCGCGACAAAACCGGCACGGTGCCGAATGACGTAAAAAGTGAGTTTTTGATAAACTACTTTTTAGCCTTAGTGATCTAAATAAAAGTCGTAGTGTTTGTTAAACCGAGAATATGCATAAAAAGAACGCCCAAATCTGACTTCGTATGAGGAAGTTATGATTTTTCTAAGTTTCAGCTTAGCAATAGAGAGCTAAAAACTCGAATTTTAGATCGAGTGATTTTTAGCCGACACAACCTAAACGATAATCGAAGGTCTCGTCAAAAGTAGTACAACGGTAAAAAAACAGATAAAAACGGACGTCGGATGAAGAAGTTATGAATTATTAACGGATTTCCTGTCCCGGTCTGTTAAAAATAATAATCTTAAAATTAAATTCAAAATTAGCCGATGAAGTCTAAACGAAAGTTGTAGAGCGTAATTTTACCTACGCGTTCATATAAAGAACGTCAAAAACGGAGCCCGTATGCGAAAGTTATGGATTTTAGAAGTTTTTGCACAAAAATCGAGAAAATTCGCATAGTCATGCTTCGGCCACGTCACCTTCGCTCTATCAGTTCCACGTGTTCGAAATTGCTGATTCATCCAAAGCCATGACGTATCCGTGGAGCGACGCGTGTGCAACCTCTTCCAAGCCTCGCTCTCCCTGCCGCGTGTCCGACCTTCGCACCACCTGCCCCCTTCCCTCTTGCTTCGGATCCGAACCTCGGACCTAGACCTCGGTCCAATCAGAAGCAGCCACATGGACCCTCGCACGTGCGAGCCATCAGCCTCCCCTTCGGATCTGCGGACACCTGGTCACTTCTCAGCCGTTGGATCAGAAGCCTCTCCCCTATAAATAGAAGGGTGCAAGACCTCCTGGGGATAATTTAGAGAATTGTCATTTTTCACCCCTTAAACAATATTTCATTCATTCCAACTTCCCCCAAAGCCCCGGATTCATACCAAACACCCGAAACATGTCCCGAAGTGCCCGAGAAGCCCGAGAAATTTATCTTTTCGGTTTTGAAGCCCGACCCTCGCAGAGCCCGATTTCTCAATAAAACTCTCGGTTTTATTAGAAACGATCGTTTTAGGAAACGAAGTGCTGCCCGATTATCAATAAATCATGTGAGTGTATAGTCACTTTCATCTTACACCTAGATATGAAGTATTTTCTATAAAATACGTGCTATGTGTAATTATATGAATTGTTTAATTGAGGTGACTGTTGAATAGATGTTTTAAACAAGTTTTAAACTGTATATGTATTTTATCTAAAAATATGTTGGGTACAACATGGGTAGAAGAAATAGTCGATGTGTGTTAAAATGGTGAGAGGCCTTGATGTTGTTGTTGTTGTTGTTGTTGTTGTTGTCGTCTAGCGGAGTATAGATGACGACCACGGACCTTTCTAGACAGTCCAGTGGAACACTAGCAAGTTCGCAACTTGTAGGTGTTGGTGAACTAAATGTTCATTGGCGTACTCCATCCCCCTCATGGTTGCCTTTAGGACATGTATGGCTGAGGAGTCCCCTTAGTGGTGGTGTCCACCCCGATGATAATCCTTAGGCTAGGTCCCTTGTGATAGGTGTTTAGGGACGTAAAGTGAGGATAACAGGAATGGGTAATCAGGGTTATTGTTGATTGGTGAATTTAATAAGTTTATTATTATTGTGGGTTGAAAACCCTATATGCTCACCAGGCTCCCAAGCCTGACCCACTCAGCTTTTTATATTACAGGTAGTGGACCCCGAGCATAGTCGGATGATGATGAGAGATATTTGGATTATAGGCCAGTAGTTGTAAATAACTGTTGTAAGGCTTATAATGTCTTGTTTATGCTTTTGATATGTATCGGAACATGACATCCCGAGGTTTTGATATAAAAGGAAAATATATATATTTCTTAAAGAAAGGTTTTGATAAACTTTTATCATGTTTTGTTTTGGGGACCAATTCCGCAACATATTTTAAAAGGATTTCTCTGACTTTATTTTAAAAAGCATAAATTAAATCGGTCTTTTCTGGCCGAGAAATTAGGGGATGTCACAGTTGGTATTAGAGCATTAGTTTAAGCGAACTAGGAATTTGTAGGATTTCTAGACTTAAACTTAGAATGCTAAGTGATGATTGTGACATGAGTGTCTACCATATTTTAGACACGAGCACTAGTTTATTTTAGGAAAGATGCCTAAAATACTTTTATGTGCTAAATGTTATATGTTTGCCATATATGCCATTAATTGTTCGGATCTATGGTCTGTTGCCGACCGGATCTGGAAACCTTATGTGTGTAGGATTCTAAGCGTACGATTACGATATTAGAACTAACATGTAAACGTTTCGGAGTGATAAGGGGAATTGAAATATCTATCAAGGATAAAGACCTAAATTCGCCTTATTCGGTATATAGATTATAATGGCAAGAACTCGAAGTGGAGCTGGAAATGCAAACAGAAACCAACAACCTCAACCCCAAGTGGTGGAACAGGTGCCTATAGCAGGAGCTGCACCAGAACCCATCACCATGGCTGGAGTACGAGCCATGATTCAGTCAATGATGGCTGAACAAAGGGAGGAAATGAGGCAAATATTGCTGAACAACCGGAATGAACCTTCAGTTCCTGTTGAACAACGTGAATTAAATGACGATCAATCTGAAGAAGGAAACAATAGTAGATCTGTTGGTCATAGTGAACCGCTTGTGGTTGGGAGAAATAACCACGAGGATAGAGTGGAGAGAAATGGGTGCAAGTATAAAGACTTTATGACTTGCAAGCCATCTACCTTCACTGGAAAAGAAGATCCCGTCGGAGTATTGGATTGGATCTCGGAAATGGAATTGGCTTTCATGACCTGTGGTTGCCAAGGAAAGTTACAAACCACATTTGCAGTGCGGTAGTTCAGAGGTAGCGTTGCTCGATGGTGGAGCACTCTGAGGAAAACCCTAAGCCCTAATGAGCCACTGCAACTGACTTGGGCAGAGTTCTTGATGCACGTTAAGCACAAGTACTACTCGGCCCAAAATGTGCTTGAGTTAGAAAACCAATTTCTAACGTTGAAGAAGGGAAATATGACCGTTGATGAATATACAAATAACTTCACAGACAAAATGGAGTTTGCTTTGCGTATTGTCCTAGATGAGCTGGCAAAAACTGACAGGTACGCAAAGGGACTTCCATGGGAGTATGCTGTGCCTGTACGTCAGACACTTATTTTGGAGGCAGCTATCTGGGCTGCCAAGTCTGTTGAAGATATGATTAAGGGGAGAGCCGCCAGAAAGGTTGAAGTTGGCGAAAAGAGAAAGTTTGAAGGAACTTCAGGTTCCAATAAAAAGAACAAATTCTCGAAGACTGGTTCGAGGAAATTCGGAGGAGGAGCCAAAGTCAAGTGGTGTGACAAGTGTAAGAAGAAACATGCTGGGAAATGCAGCGTGGAAGTCACTTGTTACAAATGTGGAAAGCCAGGGCATTATGCCAATGAATGCACCTTCAATAAGAACTTCTGTTTTGGGTGCAATGAAGAAAGGCATATTTTGAGGGATTGCCCGAAGAAGAAGGATGCAACAAAGCCCAATCTTCCACCAAAGCCGAAGGCGAGAGCCTTTCAGATGACACTTGAAGCTGCGAAAGAAGAAGTCGAGGTCGCTTCAGGTACCTTTCTCGTAAATGAATTGCCTGCCCAAATTTTGTTTGATTCTGGAGCCAATTACTCCTTTATTTCGCATGAATTTGGTAGAAAACTAGCTCTGCATGTTGATAGACTAGTTAATGCTTTAATAGTCGAGATTGCTAGTGGCAAGTTTATACCTGTTAGCCATCGTATGAAAAACATCCTCATTGACTTGAATGGGAATAAGTTCCACGAGGAATTATTGCCTATCGAGTTAAATGGTTTCGACATAGTTCTAGGAATGGATTTGCTTAGCGCCAATGATGCCGAAATATTGTGTAGGAAGAAGATAGTAAAAGTAAACCCGCCAGGGAAAGAGTCGTTTATGGTGTATGGAGACAAACGCAGAGTAAACTCTGGAATCATTTCCCTAATGAAAGCTAGAAAGTGTTTGGCCAAGGGATGTACATCATATCTAGCGTTCGTGATCGATGCTAAGAAGGAAAAGAAGGAGGTGCAGAATATTCCGGTGGTGTGTGACTATCCGGAAGTCTTTCCCGAATATCTTCCCGGATTGCCCCCTGATCGACAAGTAGAATTCCGTATCGACTTGTAACCAGGAACGACGCCAATAGTAAAAGCACCGTATCGATTAGCACCAACAGAGATGAAAGAACTTATGACACAACTTCAGGAGTTATTGGACAAAGGTTTTATTCGACCTAGTTCATCACCCTGGGGAGCCCCAGTGTTATTTGTAAGGAAAAAGGACGGGAGCATGAGAATGTGCATCGATTACAGAGAGCTGAATAAAGCGACAATAAAGAACAAGTACCTGTTGCCGAGGATTGATGACCTGTTCGATCAGTTGCAAGGTTCGAGCTATTTTTCGAAGATCGATCTTAGGTTAGGATATCATCAGCTAAAGGTAAGAGAGCAGGATATTGAGAAGACTGCGTTCAGAACAAGATATGGACACTATGAGTTCTTGGTTATGTCATTCGGACTAACCAATGCTCCAACAGCTTTCATGGATTTGATGAAAAGGGTTTGTAAACCACACCTTGATAAATCTGTGATCGTGTTCATAGATGATATCTTGATTTACTCAAAAAGCAAGCAGGAGCATGACAAGCATCTGCGTGAAGTGCTAGAAGTTCTGAAAAAGGAGAAGCTGTATGCAAAGTTCTCCAAATGTGAATTTTGGATTCAAGAAGTCCAAATTTTAGGTCATGTGGTTAACCAAGAAGGGATAATGGTTGACCCAGCAAAGATTGAAGCTGTGATGAAGTGGGAACAACCAAAAAGTCCTATGGAGATTCGAAGCTTTTTAGGATTAGCTGGATATTATCGCCGATTTATCCAAGGCTTTTCTTCGATCGCTACTCCATTAATAACTTTGGCCCACAAAGGAGCTACTTATACTTGGAATGAGAAGCATAAGGAAGATTTTGATAAGTTAAAGAAGAAATTGTGTGAAACACCGATTCTTTCGTTACCTGAAGGAGTTGATGACTTCGTAGTTTATAGTGATGCCTCTGGGGTTGGGTTAGGTTGTGTTCTGACCCAAAGGGATAAAGTGATAGCGTATGCATCAAGGCAATTAAAAGAGCATGAAAAGAACTACCCCACTCATGATCTGGAATTGGCAGCGGTAGTATTCGCCTTAAAGATATGGAGGCACTATCTTTATGGTACTAAATGCAAACATTTCACTGATCATAAGAGTCTTCAATATCTCTTTAATCAGAAGGAATTAAACATGAGGCAACGACGCTGGCTAGAGTTACTCAAGGACTACGACTGTGAGATACTTTACCACCCTGGTAAAGCAAATTTTGTTACTGATGCTCTCAGTCGGAAGGTAAATCTTGAAAAGAAAAGGCCAAGAGCGTTGAGAATTGAAGTTGTCTCGACAATTGTGGAAAGTATAAAGAAAGCTCAAGAGGAATCTTTAGAGAAAAATGACCAAAAGGAAGAACGTTTGGGCAAAAAGTTAGTGTTTGACTCAAACGGTCAAGGATTGAAGGTATTCCAAGATAGGATTTCGGTACCTACGACGGGAGGAGTAAGAGATCTTCTGATGGAAGAAGCTCACAAGACCATGTACTTGATTCATCTCGGCAGTACAAAAATGTATAGGGATCTAAAACCCTATTACTGGTGGCCGACGATGAAGCTCGATGTTGCTAAGTATGTGGCCGAGTGTGTAACATGTGCTAGGGTTAAGGCACAACATCAGAAACCGTATGGGAGTTTAGAACGTTTACCTGTACCCATGGGTAAATGGGAAGACATCACCATGGATTTTGTGACTAAACTGCCCAGAACAAGGAACGGTCACGACATGATTTGGGTGGTCGTTGATCGCTTCACTAAGAGTGCGCATTTCATAGCAGCAAACGAGAAATGGTCTATGAATAAACTTGTGAATTCTTACGTGAAGGAAATTGTGAGGCTTCACGGTGTTCCGTTAACGATTATATCCGATCGTGACAGCCGTTTTAACTCAAGGTTTTGGAGGAGTCTACAAGAGGAATTGGGTACTAAGTTGTGTTTGAGTACAGCTTACCATCCGCAAACCGATGGTCAGAGCGAACGAACAATTCAAACGTTGGAGGATATGTTGAGAGCATGTACCCTGGAATTCCAAGGTAACTGGGATGAACACTTACCTCTAGTAGAGTTTTCCTATAATAATAGTTTCCACTCGAGCATCAAGATGGCACCTTATCACGCTTTGTATGGAGAAAAGTGTCGAACGCCGTCATGTTGGCTGGAAGCTGGGGAAAAGCAGTTTATGGGAGCTGAAATAGTCCATCAGACTGCCGAAAAGTTGAAAGTGATTAGGGAAAGGATGTTAGCAGCTCAAGATCGACAAAAGAGTTATGCTGACAAGAAAAGACAACCGATATCATTTGAAGTTGGAGATTCGGTTTTACTTAAAGTCTCGCCGTGGAAGGGACTTATAAGATTTGTTAAGAGGGGAAAATTGAGTCCAAGGTTTATTGGACCATTTAAAGTTCTTCAGAGGATTGGGAATCAAGCTTACAAGCTAGAATTACCAGAAGAACTAGAGGGTATTCATAATACCTTTCATGTGTGTTATATGAGAAAATTCACGGGAGATGTGCCCGATATAATTCTGATTTCTGAATTAAGGTTGGATGAAAACAAGAGGTTAATTGAAGAACCTGAGGCAATCGGTGACCGTAAGACTAAGAAGTTGCGACGCAAGATGGTCGATTTAGTGCTTGTGCGTTGGAAACATACGAATGGGCCAAATCTCACCTGGGAAACGGAGAGTAACATGATGAGTCGCTACCCGCATTTGTTTGCTGATGTGTGATTCCGGGGACGGAATCATCCTAAGGGGGAGAGAATTGTAACGCCCCTGTTTCTAGGCTAGGCATTAATATTGATGTGATAGTCTAGGTTAACCTTTGTAACTCATTTTGAAGAAATGAAAAGGAATTATGTGAATATTATGTGTTTTATGCTTAATTACTAGGATTTAATTAATTAAGAATAAAAATGAGCGTCGAAAATAAATATTAGATAAAGCCGATATCTAATAAGAAAGTTGTAGTGGTCGTGACAAGGATTACGCATATATAAAGAATACCGAAATCCGAGTTATAACGAAGAAGTTATGACCTGTTGAAGTTTCGCGACAAAACCGGCACGGTGCCGAATGACGTAAAAAGTGAGTTTTTGATAAACTACTTTTTAGCCTTAGTGATCTAAATGAAAGTCGTAGTGTTTGTTAAACCGAGAGTATGCATAAAAAGAACGCCCAAATCTGACTTCGTATGAGGAAGTTATGATTTTTCTAAGTTTCAGCTTAGCAATAGAGAGCTAAAAACTCGAATTTTAGATCGAGTGATTTTTAGCCGACACAACCTAAACGATAATCGAAGGTCTCGTCAAAAGTAGTACAACGGTAAAAAAACAGATAAAAACGGACGTCGGATGAAGAAGTTATGAATTATTAACGGATTTCCTGTCCCGGTCTGTTAAAAATAATAATCTTAAAATTAAATTCAAAATTACCGATAAAGTCTAAACGAAAGTTGTAGAGCGTAATTTTACCTACGCGTTCATATAAAGAACGTCAAAAACGGAGCCCGTATGCGAAAGTTATGGATTTTAGAAGTTTTTGCACAAAAATCGAGAAAATTCGCATAGTCATGCTTCGGCCACGTCACCTTCGCTCTATGCGCGCCACGTGTCTGAAATTGCTGAGTCATCCGAAGTCGTGGCGTATCCGAGGAGCGATGCGTGTGCAGCCTCGTCCGAGCCTCGCTCTCCCTGCCGCGTGTCCGACCTTCGCACCACCTGTCCCCCTTCCCTCTTGCTTCGGATCCGAACCTCGAACCTAGACCTCGGTCCAATCAGAAGCAGCCACATGGACCCTCGCACGTGCGAGCCATCAGCCTTCCCTTCGGATCTGCGGACACCTGGTCACTTCTCAGCCGTTGGATCAGAAGCCTCGCCCCTATAAATAGAAGGGTGCGAGACCTCCCGGGGATAATTTAGAGAATTGTCATTTTCACCCCTTAAACAATATTTCTTTCATTCCAACTTCCCCCAAAGCCCCGGTATCATACCAAACACCCGAAACATGTCCCGAAGTGCACGAGAAGCCCGAGAAATTTATCTTTTCGTTTTTGAAGCCCGACCCTCGCAGAGCCCGGTTTCTCAATAAAACTCTCGGTTTTATTAGAAACGATCGTTTTAGGAAATGAAGTGCTGCCCGATTATCAGTAAATCATGTGAGTGTGTAGTCACTTTCATCTTACACCTAGATATGAAGTATTTTCTATAAAATATGTGCTATGTGTAATTATATGAATTGTTTAATTGAGGTGACTGTTGAATAGATGTTTTATACAAGTTTTAAACTGTATATGTAATTTATCTACAAATATGTTGGGTAAAACATGGGTAGACGAAATAGTCGATGTGTGTTAAAATGGTGAGAGGGCTCGACGTTGTTGTTGTTGTTGTTGTTGTAGTCGTCTAGCGGAGTATAGATGACGACCGCAGACCTTTCTAGACAGTCCAGTGGAACACTAGCAAGTTCGCAACTTGTAGGTGTTGGTGAACTAAATGTTCATTGGCGTACTCCATCCCCCTCATGGTTGCCTTTAGGACATGTATGGCTGAGGAGTCCCCTTAGCGGTGGTGTCCACCCCGATGATAATCCTTAGGCTAGGTCCCTTGTGATAGGTGTTTAGGGACGTAAAGTGAGGATAATAGGAATGGGTAATCAGGGTTATTATTGATTGGTGAATTTAATAAGTTTATTATTATTATGGGTTGAAAACCCTATATGCTCACCAGGCTCCCAAGCCTGACCCACTCAACTTTTTATATTACAGGTAGTGGACCCCGAGCATAGTCGGATGATGATGAGAGATTTTTGGATTATAGGCTAGTAGTTGTAAATAACTGTTGTAAGGCTTATAATGTCTTGTTTATGGTTTTGAGCTGTATCGGAACATGACATCCCGAAGTTTTGATTTAAAAGGAAAATATATATTTCTTAAAGAAAGGTTTTGATAAACTTTTATCATGTTTTGTTTTGGGGACCAATTCCGCAACATCTTTTAAAAAGGATTTCTCTGACTTTATTTTACAAAGCATAAATTAAATCGGTCTTTTCTGGCCGAGAAATTAGGGGATGTCACGCATAGGTGGGCCATAATTGGGCCTTGATGATTATGAGATATTGGACCATTGGAATGCCAAGTGTTTAGACTAGAATAAATGGTTGGGCCTTAAGGTAAGACCATGTAAAGGTTTGGGCCCAATTTCGAAAATTTGGCCATATCTTGGGCCTTGGTTGATTATTGGGCTTTTAGGCCTTCAAAGTGTGAGTTTAGGCCTTGGTTTTGAACTAAGCTAGGTTAGGGGTAAAATGGTCCATTTACCCCAAGTGTAGATTTATGGTTATGTATTGGAACCCAATTATTAATTGGGTGTTGTTTTGATGTTGACAGTTCGGGAATCTGTCAACCAGCAGCTGGAGTTTTATCCGCGGGACTTCAGTAGTGCGAGGTGAGTCTCCTCACCATACCAATGGGTCTAAGGCACCAAGGCCGACCCATTTATCTAGTTGTGATGATTATTACGGATGTGGTATCGATACATTATGTATTTATTTGAAGACCATGCGGGGGTTCCCATGGCAATTAGTTATATGTGGTATGCTAGTTGATTGTATGGTATTTGGTATGCTAGTTGTCTTTGTGATACTTGCATGGAAGACCCCGGGGGGTTCTCGAGGCAGTTGGATATAAGACTATGTGGGGGTTCCCATGACATTCCAGGCTTAGACCATGTGGGGGTTCCCATGGCAGTAAGCTAAGACCATACGGGGGTTCCCATGGCATCCGGTGTAAGACCATGGAGGGTTTACATGGCACCTTTATATGTTTGTATGTATGGCTTATAGGATTTGTATATGCGTACTGTTAGTTGATTTTGTGGTATATTGGTATGATTTTTGTATTGAAGACCCCGAGGGGTTCCCGAGGCAGTTGGATATAAGACCATGTGGGGGTTCCTATGACAATCCAGGCTAAGACCATGTGGGGGTTCCCATGGCAGAGGGATAAGACCATGAGGGGGTTCCTATGGCACCTGGAGTAAGACCTTGGAGGGTTTACATGGCTTCCTTATATGTTGATATGCATGGCTTATGTGATTGATATGACCTATATGATTAATATGGTTTAAGCGGTTATGTGGATTATGTAGGGTATGCCATGGGGAACTCACTAAGCTTCGTGCTTACAGTTTTGTTTATGGTTTCAGGTATCATTGGTTTGGAAAGGAAGGGACCGGCTTGATCGCAGCGCACACACTCGTGTTTTCCGCTTTATATGATTTTGGTACGTAACTCTGATAAACGTTTTAATTAAGTAATGTTTTGAATGATTGGATGAAGTAACATTTGTGTTTGACTATAATAAAAAAAAATGAAATTTTTACCCTTTATTTTTGGGTCGTTACAAGTTGGTATCAGAGCCTTGGTTTGAGGGATTCGGACATACTTTCGGGTGTGTCTGAACTCAAACTGAGGATCTGTAAAGTTTTCAAAAAGAAAAATGTTTTCAAGGAAAAAGTTTCTAAGACAAGAAAGGGTGTGGTGCATGCAATCAACTGAGCTCAAATAAATTTCCCCAGAATACCCATATATGTTATCTGTTATGATTTGATTTATGAATATGAGAATCGCATGCTAGTTATGGCTAGGAGAGATGCCTTTATACGTTGTATGAGCTGGTAGACTTGCATGCTAGTGCTGAGTAGCCAGCGATAGATTGGCCTGATATGTGATGCTTGTAGCCTTGGAGATACTGGATGCTATGCTGGAATGGGAAATATTATTGGTATTGGTAACTGCTAAGTGTATGCTTTGAAAATTGTATACGGTTAGGATCTTATAGCCTTAGAATAATTGATTTGGCCTTATTTCCTGTTCCTTGTCTGGTTGTGGTCCTAGGGTAGAGTCTATTATCCGACAGTCTATTAGATCCTGTTCTATGTATAATTTGCATGCATAGGGCAGTCGGTGGTGAGGATGGATGGATGTGGATAGCATGAGTTGTGGTATGTGGGTTGAATGTTCTATGATAGTTCTTTGGATCGGATTGCTACTGCACGAATGCTGCTTGCTTTGTGCTTTGTGGAACTCTTGAATGATGGGAGTCAGCTACTAAGTGAATATGATGATATTCAGGAGGTGGGTGTCTGGCATCATGAGGCAGGGCGAGGTTGGGAACCTAGGAAAGCCTAGGATATGCTCCAGTGAGTTAGTGGGGCGGTTCGGTGAGGTTGGGAACCTAGGGAGAGCCTAGGAGTTGCTTCGGTGGGTATTGTATTGCTGTTTAGCAGATATTTGGTGCATCAGTGGAGTAGGTGACTTAGAGGATTCGGGAGGATTGCCGAGGAAAGTATGGATAGGTATGGAAGGTAGTATTGGGCCCATACTACTGAAAGCACAAGATACTTAAATCGGTGAGATTCTTAGAGAATCTAAGAAGCTTATCAGAAGGAGAATTCTTGGTTGTACTTTAACCGTGGGAATAGCTGCTTTGTAGGATGAGGATGAGCACGCATGTAAAGGACCAGGGTTTGGTCCCGGCTCCGGTGGTGAGCCAATTAGTGGAAGGACTGCCAGGATTTTGAGTTCGCCTTGGATCTCTTGTATCAAGCGGAAAGGATTGATTGTGCGATCTATTGCACTTTTGGGATTGGAGACTATGTCTTGGGGGTAGTTAGTAGCCCGGTTTAGAGAATAGGTTGCTCCAGCTATTTGTAGTTCAGCCGTTGATGATTAAACTGGCGAGTGGGTCAGGGTGCGAGACCCTGAATGATATGGGTCCCAGAGCTGAGGGCGGAAGATTGATTTGGAGTACCTCGATAAGATAGGTTCAGGTCATGTTAATTTAGTGGAGGATCTCGGGAAGAGACCCAAGAGTTCGGATCAACTTTTGAGAGGCCAGCAGGGCCGAATTCAGTGCGGCACTTGCGGGAAACTGCACGATGGAGTTTTCGTTCCAAGGGTTTGGGTAAGTGTACCTCTGGGTTTGTTTTCCTGCTTGTGTTTGGGCTATACCTTCAAACATTGTAATATGCCATTTGCATACCGTGAGTTACGGAGTGGTTAGTGAAAGGTCGTTTCCCTTTTTGCTGGTTTGGAGCGTTCAATGTTATCCGGGTCTATGGTCGAGATCGGTTCAGGAACGTGATGCGGAAGGTCTACGGTCAGGATTGGTGACTCAGCCATTGTGCTGGGGTCGGCTTTTGGAAGAGCCAGGGGAAGTGGTTTACTCCGGAGGCTTTGGTCTGGGCATCGGTTATTTGGACTTCAAGATATAAGTATGGCATCATTTCAAGGCGTCTGAGATTATCACTTTCGCTAGGAATCGGGAAGTGTTCGTCTGATCTTTAGGAGCTGTGTGGTCTTTAGGGTATGGGCCAGTAATAGAACACTAGCACGGGTAAGCACATGTTGTCAGCAGTTTGGTTATTGAAGAGTAAGAAGGATTGGGAATCCTTCAAATCTCATGTATTGCGAAGAATTAGTCGAATCTAAGTGGGGGAGAATCGCGTAAGTATTCAGGACAGGAGCAGGTATGGGACCGGGATGAGTTTCTCATCCCCATCGAGGAAAATGGCGGCCCAAGTGGCTGTTTGGTTTGAGGGTTGTATGAGTTGGGAGTTCGATAAAACTCCTCAGCATGTGAATCACGTCTTCTTGGGGCTTGATAGTAGAAACTGGGTAATCAAGTTGGGGCTCCAGTCATGAATGGAGTTCAATATGGGTGTTCGGTCGAGTGTGTGCTCGACTCTGTGTGCGTTTTGAATTGATAATTAGGGGTAAGGCATTGGGTTGCGGTTGTGCCAGGGCAAAAGTGTTGTAAGACTACGGGGGAGCCGTAACATTCACTAGTAGTCAGATAGTTGGAAAGTGTTGTAAGACTGCGGGATAGCCGTAGCATTCACAAGCAGTCAGATAGTGTGGGAAGTGCAGAAAGACTGCAGGGTAGCCGTGGTATTCAAGGATTCATTCAGATGACTTAGACCAGGGTGGGCGAGATCGCAAGGTTGTGAGTAGGTCACAACATAATTGGAATCAGGAAACGGTAGGTTGAAGGGGACCGGACATGTGGTACGGCTACAGTTATTCTGGTAGTAATCACCTTTTTGAGTCGGATTCAGTGGCGATGGGTTGTCAACCTATCATGCTTAGATGGATCAAATGGATTGAAGGAGCCATGAGTGGCGGTATAGATAGGGCAGTTATTGTTAGACGATGTATCCTTCGGAGGTCGCGTGGGACTGCTGCGTGTGTTTTTGGCCCAACAATCGGTTATGTGTCCGATTTTTCGAGTAGTTGACAAATAAGATTGTTGGATTAGGTGTCTAAGCCCATAACTATAATTGGTATATACTTGACCCGAGAGCAGCACAGTCCATTTCGGGTTGCCTTCATCAGAACAATTTAATAGGATGAATATTTGAGAAAGAGGTTATTTGTGATTTATTAATATATTATAAGAATAATATATTAATTGAGAAATCATATTATTTAATTGGTATTGATCAAGAATTAATTTGGAATTAATTTAGTGATCAAAAGAGACTAATTAAATTTACAGGGACTGATTATGTAAATCAGTGATATTTATAGTTTGGGCTAATGATCCATGTTGATTAGGAATGGACTAAATCTTTGTGAGAGTCCATGAAGAGTTAGTCCATAAGGCTAATAATTTATTTGATTAAAATCCCAAGTGAATTAGGGTTTACAATTTGAAACCTTAGGAATTCCAAACTATAAATAAAGCCCCTAGCTTGCTAAAATCGGCCCCAAGACTCCTAAGGAAAAACCCTAGCCGATTTTGAGCTTTCTAACCTCTCTCTCATCATCTTCCACTTGTTCATGGTGTTTGTGACTTGTTTGAGGCATGACACTTGAGGTGCTAAGCTCTTAAAGGCCAAGTTCT
Source organism: Lactuca virosa (assembly GCF_052849685.1). Lineage (NCBI taxonomy): Eukaryota > Viridiplantae > Streptophyta > Magnoliopsida > Asterales > Asteraceae > Lactuca > Lactuca virosa. The sequence continues at coordinate 301,550,783 of NC_136430.1, read as the reverse complement.
ACAAGCTATAACAAAGAGGTAATCTTCCAACTAGTTTTTATGTTGCATATCTTCATTTGTATGCTAGTTATAGGTTTCCTGCTTTGGATGATTTTGTTGCATGTATAATTAGAGAAAACTTAGATCCAAGGTATTAGGGTTGTATGTGCACCATATGAGTGTTATAGTACCTAAAACCCAACAGTGGTATTAGAGCCATGGGTGTTTTCTATTATATTGATGCAATTGTTTAATTTTCAAAGCTGAAAAATTTCAATTTTTGTTGTCTGACTGCTGGACTCGACGAGTCCCATGAGTGGACTCACCGAGTTGGATCATCTGGGGATGAACTCGTCGAGTCCATGCCCTAACTCGCCGGGTTGGGCAGTCTGTTGGAAGAATTTTTTGAGTTTTTGGTCTGTTTTGGATTAGGATCATTACCACAAACTGTTTTGGTTCATAAAATTTGATTTTTTTGATATGGTAATGATTATCCCCATCCAATAACATGATGATTGCCAAATTTTAAGATAATTACTTGATTTTGTGAAAAACTAATTATTTGTAAAATTTGAATCATTTTGCTACAAGAGTTGAATTAGATCAATTTAGTAAAAGATAAAATGATATGATTATTTTATTAGTTTAAAGTTTGATCTAAATGTTTATTGAAGAGTTTCATAACTTGTCCTCAAGTTATGGAACTTGAAAAGTCTCATTCATGAAACAAATTAACTCCTTAAGTTATGGAATCTAAAAGGCTTTGAAGAGTTTCAAAACTTGCCCTCAAGTTTTGGAATTTAAAATTTGATTAAAAGTTTTAATTGTGAAATATTAAATTCTAAACCTTTTGGCTTCATAACTTAAATTTAGACTTAAAATTTTAATTATGGCTTTGTTGATAATTAATTAAAAGATTAATTAAAAGAGTATTACTAAATCCATAATTATATGGTTTGAGTTTAATTAAATTAAAAGTGTAGTTTAATTAATAGATTAAACCATCTAGTCTTTTAAAAGTGTAAAATACACCCATATACTATATAAAATTAAAAGTTTAATACATTATATATGTATAAGTAAAATGTCAGTCTTACCGTTAGTAGGCCTCATTCAAGAAGCTGGTTTATAATGGGTGTTTAAGGAAATTGTCTATAAAATGGCGATTGAATGGGTGTCCACTCTCACCCACCACACTCTTGACTAGTGGAGGGTCGTTAGCCGAATGGGTTTGATAGGACACTTAAATCCTCAATAAAAGTATAATGAAATACAAAGTAACTAAACACTTTATAAATTCTCAATCTTAGTTACTTTAGGAAAATGTGAATTTGATGCTAACCCATAAAATTGCACATTGCACCTTATTGGTCAGTTAGTGGAGCGCGTGTGGTTAACCGGCACACTAATATGGACTAATCAAGGATGGCAATGGGTTTCTCGTAAATTATCATTGATCAATGGAGCGCGTGTGGTTAACCGACACATTGATTAGGTGATTAATGACATCGAGAGTACCAAGCTAATTTGCATGGTTATTCAAACCTTGCTTGTGATCCTCGGTATCCCAGTCACAAACTTGAAGGGCATAATCAAGATTAAACATGCCTTTGAAAAGTTCAATGAATCTCAAAAGAATCTAGAAATTTCAATTCATTTAAAACCTAATATTAATTTTTGTTTTTCATGGTGGAAATTGGTAAATCGTCATTTACCTACCGACAAATAGTTTACAATTGGATTACGGCATCCCTCTTCCGAATTGTGAATTATTGTGTTGGGTCCTAGACTTAATATTTCATTTTAGGTGTTATATTAAGGACTTAAATCAACTAACTTGAATTTCTCCCTTTATAGATGTCTAGGTCAGACATATGTGGTCTACCTTATCCTTTTGGAAATAGCTTCCCTCATGAAGATGATGTTCCACGCTTCGATCATGAAGATGGAAATCATACTTCACTTCCTCCACCTCCTCTAATTATTCTCCCTGACCCACAATTTCATCGACTTGAAAAGTTCAAGGTCACCCAAGCCCTTTTGGTAAGCAAACATGAAGATGGAAAGTTTATGTGTGCACATGTCTTGGAGATAAAGTCACACATTGACAGGCTAGGAATGTTAGGAGTCGTTGTCTCGAGGAAGTTGGTTGTTGACTGGGTTCTTCAGTCACTTCCCCAGTCATATGGTCAGTTTGCTAAAGACTACTATATGACAGATCACGACGTGACCCTTGTTGATCTTACCTATTTGCTAATTGCTGCTGAATCAGAAATGATTTGGCGCACTGGTCAAGCAAATGTGGTTGGAAGATCTACTTCCCACACTTCTATGGACATTGACAATGGAAACATTGGAAGTCCAAAAAAGTCTTCTTTTCCCAATGGAAAGGGATCGGCCAAGGTCAAACCGTTTGACCAGATGGTAAAGAGAAAGGCTAAGTCTGAGATTGTCCCGTGTGCCATTCCGAAAAAGTCTATTTGTTTCTATTGCCAAGAGAAGGGGCATTGGATGCGAAGCTGCCATATCTACCTGAAAGATCGCAAGGATGGTAAAGTCAAACTGTATGACTCTACTTCAGGTAAGTTCACTATCTAACTCCATTAAGTTCCTATTTGTAGATTCTTAATACATGATGTGATAAGATTGCATCAAAGAAAAGAAAGGAAACTTAAAGGAAGAGCATGTTGAATCTGATTTTCGAAAAGATGGATTTTGACCGCCTGGTTCGATGGTCGGATTTTTGAGATGCTGCTTAGAAGTTATGGTAGATTGCTTAGAAATATTTAGAAACATAGTTTTCATATGTACTCGCATTGTAAGGACAAGTTTTTCCGCACATTTTATAAATAAAGAAAAATTTGATTTTGTTTTGTTTTATATTTCCTTGCAATGGCATTTGTGAAAATTGATGTTTGTATGTTTCTAATTATAGCAATATTGGAAAATGGATTTGATTCTATCGTTTGTGGTAGTGTGAGAAATTTACCAATTAAGGAAAGATTCTCATCACCAAGTTTCAATTGGACAGAAACTTGGAATTATGCAACTTGTATTGTAGGATGAGTAAGAACTTTCGTTTTTGGGAAATTAAGACTAGTTCCTTGTTCACATGTATATGTGAGTCATGTGAAGGACTAGGGGGTCTAGTATAAATTGTTGTGCACTAGTCCAGGTCCACCACAAAGAACGATAAGACTATTCATCATGATTTACTAAAAGTTTAGTAAACATGGTTATGCTTACAAGATTAAGTATAATTCTGAATCATTGGAAAAGTTTCAATGTATAGCAGAACAGATAAGAAGAATCAATTAGGCAGAAAGATAAAAGTTTCTCCAATCTGAAAGGAAATGAGAGTACTTTAGTATCATGTTTTATGATTATCTTAATGATTATGAAACCATGTCCTAATTGATCCTCTAAGGACACCTTAGTGCACTTGTATGGCTAATAAGAGGAATCAATAATTGTTGAATTGCTTAAATTAAAAGGTGAATCACACTTCATTCCAAAATCAAGTCTTAGAGTCATCCTCATAGATTGTGACTTGAGTGACATATCTTAAGTAGGTTTATAACACATTTGTAATTGGTAGTTGTGATGTCATGGATAAGACAAAGACCAACTAAGACCAATTATATGAAGTGTCATTCTTGATAAGAATCCGCACTAACTCTTGAATATTTGTTTATCAAGGAATGTTTCTTGACAAGAGAATCCTATATGTCAAGAGGTCAGTGGGAGTCTTAAAGATCTTGAAAAGTTTCAAGACTAATCAAGAATAAACCCATCGTTTATCACTAGCACATGACTTGAGGTTCGTAACCTGTCGTGTTGACATATTCTTGTTTCTATGCCCATTCCAGTTGAAGTTGACTACGCATGTGAGTTCTGTGAGTTTTCATCTGTTTGCATAAGGCAAAGCATCTTGATCAGTGAAAGTTCATTGATCGGTAAGGGTGATCTGCTCAACAACCTGGAAGACATGGTAGGCCCTTGTGCTACCATATGACAGTAAATAAAGATTGAACAAGTTCAGTCCATATGAGTTAGGATTTGTCACAAACCTTGTCTTGTGATTATGGTTATGAAAAATTCACATGGACAGGAAAACATACACCATTAAATCTAAGTGGTAAAGGTTTCTCTCCGCTTCATGAAAATGATTGTGAGGAAACACTTTTCACTAAGTAGATTTAAAGAGATAGCAGTTGTGTTAACTACATTCTCAAATTCGATTATGATTACGACATCCCTCTTCATAGTTCGAATTATGAGAAATGGAAGATAGTTTAAACATTCGGGACTTATTGCTGTAAGTTCTGAAATAGTTTAGACACACAAATGAGCCATCTAAGGAAAGGTGTATGAGTTTGAGAAGCCAAGATAAAGTTTTATCGAAGCATCTTGTATCATAAATCTGAACTTTTGGTCAATAAGTATTGATTTCTAGAGGTCCAGCTGATTTATGGGTACATGTCAAAGCTAGTGGGAGCATAAGTGATATGCTTGTAAGAATGTAATTATTATGCTAGTAGGAGCATAATTATTACGTTGGGTATTGCGAGTTAGCAATGTTAATTATAGAAAACAAAAGTTTCAATCCGTAAAGTTGCAGGGTTTGAAAAGTTGTTTTGATATAATTAAGGGAGAGGAACTCATACTTCATTTCAAATCTAAAAGCTTAGATTGAGATTTTAGTCAAATTTAGTCAAGGACATATATGAATGTTATGTTGAAATGATTCGACATAAGGAAATTCTATATATGGAAATATTATAGCGAGAGACTGGTAAAGAATCATGTCTTTATGTAAGACATTATCAATCGTGTCCCATATGCATCGGGTATAGGATCGATTGCATATGATATAATATTTATGTATTCCAAATTTTCCAAATGCCTAAGGCATTAAGAGGAAAATGGACCGGAACCGTATATGACCAAAGTTGTTAAACAACTGTTAACGACAATCCAAGGTTCGCCAAAGATTGGTTGCTTATGGACAGTTGGAAGTATAGTAATGGATGGAACATATTGACATGATTATGAATAGAATGGATTATCATATGGCAAATATGGAAATGTTTCCATAATGGGAGTTGGATATTAAGAATCTATGTGTAAGTTAGAAACTTTCATGCAAGAAGGATGCTCAAAGGAATGTACTTTGAATATGAGACTTCGTATCTGTGGAATTGTCCTGTAACAATCTCCAGTGGAGTAGTTTGCAATATCATTGTCTAAGTCTCTGTGACTTTGGTGCATTGACATTACAAAAAGATCATTGCATGATAGTTTAGAATCTAACACATTCTAATAGTGGCAAGAATTTCGTATTCTTACACTTACGATAAGGATTTGGAATTGTGAAATGAGTGTCATTGGAAATGTTTACAATTGATCTATTTCACAAAGAAAGGACCATAAGTAAATATAGTATGCATGCTTGGAGCATGGGAAAACTATTGTTTTAATTCAAGTATTAAGTTGATTAGTCGAAACATTATACAACGAATAATGTGTAATCAATATGGCGATTAAATAATAAGTGTTTTATTTCTACTCAAAAGTTTTAATACCATATTAGATTAGATTATTCTTGTGTTTCACTTTGCATGTTTTGACTTCCCGAATAATAAGATTATTCAAACATCCACAGTCAATCATACTTTGGAAGTAAGTAATGAGATAAGACTATCATGGATCTGACTATAGATTGTCTAAGTGTTTAGACATAGCAAGAGTTTGCTGCAGTGTTCATGAGTACTCATGTAATAAGATTTGAGTATTGGATCAAACCCACGCTCACATGAATCATTTCATGGATTTTATCATGAGTGATTGTGAGACGATAATATCTTATATTCTTCAAACGGAGATATATATTTGTAGTTTACAAATCGGTTGCACATTGATGATATGTAAACGCACCAGTAACTTGGTGTTATAAAACGTATTGTTGTGTATGATTTGATGAGTAAATAGAGAAAGCATATGAGTCAAAATTTATTCGTTCCTTTTACCCTAAAAGGGATAAAAGCGATATATGTGGGCCCCTCGATGATTTACTGATGACACCCTAAGCGCTTGGCCAAGCCTGGACTGATTTGATTTGTTCAATTAGTCGGTCGTCATTAATCAGAAATTGGGAAAAAACACATGGACAGAGATAATGATTAAAATCCATGTCTTAGTCCATAAGATATCTTGTAGAATGGAGGAATATATGATCCCTTATCTAATGGACGCATCAGACTTCGACAACGGCTTTTGAGAGCTACGATTGCTGGTTGGTTTTTCAAGTCGTACTTGCAGTTATAGTTATTAGACTTATCTAAGTGGGAGACTGTTGGATTAGATGTCTAAGCCCATAACTATAATTGGTATGTACTTGACCCGAGAGCAGCATGGTCCATTTCGGGTTGCCTTCATTAGAACAATTTGATAGGATGGATATTTGAGAAAGAGGTTATTTGTGATTTATTAATATATTATAAGAGTAATATATTAATTGAGAAATCATATTATTTAATTGGTACTGATCAAGAATTAATTTGGAATTAATTTAGTGATCAAAAGAGACTAATTAAATTTACAGGGACTGATTATGTAAATCAGTGATATTTATAGTTTGGGCTAATGATCCATGTTGATTAGGAATGGACTAAATCTTTGTGAGAGTCCATGAAGAGTTAGTCCATAAGGCTAATAATTTATTTGATTAAAATCCCAAGTGAATTAGGGTTTACAATTTGAAACCCTAGGAATTACAAACTATAAATAAAGCCCCTAGCTTGCTAAAATCGGCCCCAAGACTCCTAAGGAAAAACCCTAGCCGATTTTGAGCTTTCTAACCTCTCTCTTATCATCTTCCACTTGTTCATGGTGTTTGTGACTTGTTTGAGGCATCACACTTGAGGTGCTAAGCTCTTAAAGGCCAAGTTCTACAAGCTACAACAAAGAGGTAATCTTCCAACTAGTTTTTATGTTGTATATCTTCATTTGTATGCTAGTTATAGGTTTCATGCTTTGTATGATTTTGTTGCATGTATAATTAGAGAAAACTTAGATCCAAGGTATTAGGATTGTATGTGCACCATAGGAGTGTTATATTACCTAAAACCCAACCAAGATGATATCAGAGAGGTCCCGGCTGCTTTCGAAAAGCTACAAGTGGTAGCAAGAAGAGTCGAAGTGGGTTCAGTGACTTGGGATTCGTGTGTGGAGTTGCTTGTATTCGGGGTATACGCTAAGTTGTTCGTAGTTGGGTTAAATAATCTCATAGTGGTTGATTTGACCATGTTGCGCAACTCTCATATGAGTCTAGCCATTGCAGGGACAAGTTTCCTACTCGAAGGATTATCTGAGCTTCTATCAAGTATAAGTGTTTTGCAGGGAAATTTGGTCTGTGACTCTGTTTTCTAGTGGGAACCTCAAGCTATCAGAAGTTGAGTAGCCAGTTGGGAGATAAGTGCAGTGAACTCGACAATGATTCGGTATGGGCGGTCTATCAGGGAGACAGACCATCTTGAGACTCCAGGTTTCAGATTGAGTAAATGGGATCATGTTGCAAGGAATTCCTTTCATCTTCAGGTTTTAGGACCCTACGGGGATGGTTTTGGTTTCCTTGGAAAGGTTGGGGTATGCTTGTGGTTGTAGCCGTGTTGCTCAACTTATTTGGCGTGTCAGGAGTGGTAAGGAATGATTTCGAGGACGAAATCTAATTTAAGTGGGGGAGAGTTGTAACACCTCGTTTCAAAGACAAACCCTAAAATCCGAGAAGATAGTTTAAGTATTATTTTGTTCTGACATATATAAAATATATATATTCTTTTTAAATAAAAGAGTTTTAGTGAAAAAAGGTGTAATTGGCATAAAAGAGTTTTTTAAATAAATGGTACTTTCGGAGTTTGTAGTGTTAAGAATATATGAGCATGCGGCTTATAACAAAACATTTAGACTTATTTTGTAGCTTTCAGACTTAAATTGAAAGGGTTTGGAGGCTTAGGGGGTTAAATGGTAAATATTGGAGTTATATTGAAAAGTTTTCGTGGAGTAGGGGCCAAACTTGTAAACATAGGTTGAAGTTTGTACATAACACAGGTTTAGACCCGAAGCTCCTTTCCTTTCCTGCTTCAAGATGCGACATCGGGAACCCTAACCCTAAAAGCGTCATTCTCCAGCCACCACTATCTTGGGAACACTCTCGTCCACCGCTGCTTGCCGATAATCGACACCACCACAGTTCCACTACCGGTGACGCTGTGAGGAACTAGGACGACCGCCGGGGACCGACGGATGGACCATGTTCGCTGCTGCGTGTTCGTGAGCCACCGGGAATCCTCGGGTAAAGCCATCTGCCATCTCTCTCTCTCTCTTTCATCTCCTTCGCTCTTCCCGATGGGTTGACGTCATGTACGTCGGTTATTGACGCCGGTGGCCATATGGTCGCCGTTTCTGCTTGTTCCAGCCTCCTCAACCGCATAGTCAGTGGTTGGGAGCTATAGTCTCGTGCCTTGGATATATGAGTGTTGTTGTTGGAACCTTCAAGTGTTTGTAGGTGCTCGATTGGCTAGAAAACCCGAGGAAAAACCATCATGGCTGCCAACCATGGTGGCTGCCGCCATATCATCTTCTTCTGCCGCCACCAGCCACCGTGAGGAGGTAGCTGTGTGTGTGAATTAGTGTGTGTAGGAATGTAGCTCATGAGCCTAATGCTATATGGTTTTCTCTTGGCCAGGAAAATAAAGGAAACTCATCACCACCACCGTGAGGTGGTGACCGCCACCTACTGCCGCCGTTTCGCCACTGCTAGCCACCATCTCCGATGGTTGTGGGCTTTTCGGTGCATTTGGATTGATGTTTGGAGTGATTTTGGTGTTGCTTTGGCCTAAGATCATAACCACCACCACCGCGAGGTGGTGGCTGCCGCCGTGAACCACCGCCAACCACCATTACCCAAGGTGGTAGTGGGTGCTACCCGACTTGTTAGACTTTAATTAATGTAAAAACTTAACTATTGGATTAATTGGTTTTTGATTTGGTTGGAAACCCTAATTAGGGTTTAGAAAACCATAATTTTGGAAACGTTAGTTTTGGATGTGTCGGGACCCGCGTTTGGATCGTTGGATTTGGAATTTTGACTGATGCCCGATTACTTTGTATGTTTGGTCTAGTGGAGTAATGGAATTAATGGATTGAGTCGTTAATGGATTAAGTACATACTGGGTTAAGTAAGAACACTTAACTCTAATCGTCATTTTATGTGAAAAACCCTAATTAGGTTTAGGTTCTTGTTGGGCCATTTCTTGGGTTGAGTTGCTGTGGGCCTTCGTGGGCCAAATGAGAACAAATTTATGGACTAAGGAAATTATTGGGCATTAGGATAAGGCCTATTAGAAAGGCTTGGGCCCAATTTGGAAAATTAGGCCATATGTGGGCCATAATTGGGCTATAATTGGGCCTTGATGATTATGAGATATTGGACCATTGGAATGCCAAGTGTTGGGCCGTGGTTGATTATTGGGCTTTTGGGCCTTCAAAGTGTGAGTTTAGGCCTCTGTTTTGAACCAAGCTAGGTTAAGGGTAAAATGGTCCATTTACCCCAAGTGTAGATTTATGGTTATGTATTGAAACCCAATTATTAATTGGGTGTTGTTTTGATGTTGACAGTTCGGGAATCTGTCAACCAGCAGCTGGAGTTTTATCCGCAGGAGTTCAGCAGTGCGAGGTGAGTCTCCTCACCATTCCAATGGGTCTAAGGCACCAAGTATGACCCGTTTATCTAGTTGTAATGATTATTGCGGATGTGGTATCGATACATTGTGTATTTATTTGAAGACCATGCGGGGGTTCCCATGGCAATTAGTTATATGTGGTATGCTAGTTGATTGTGTGGTATTTGGTATGCTAGTTGTCTTTTTTGATACTTGCATGGAAGACCCCGGGGGGTTCCTGACGCAGTTGGATATAAGACCATGTGGGGGTTCCCATGACATTCCAGGCTAAGACCTTGTGGGGGTTCCCATAACAGTGAGCTAATACCATGTGGGGGTTCCCATGGCATCCGGTGTAAGACCATGGAGGGTTTCCATGACACCTTTATATGTTTGTATGTTTGGCTTATAGGATTTGTATATGCGTACTGTTAGTTGATTTTGTGTTATATTGGTATGATTTTTGTATGGAAGACCCTGGGGGGTTCCCGAGGCAGTTGGATATAAGACCATGTGAGGGTTCCTATGGCAATCCAGGCTAAGACCATGTGGGGGTTCTCATGAAAGAGGGCTACGACCATGAGGGGGTTCCTATGGCACCCGGAGTAAGACCTTGGAGGGTTTCCATGGCTTCCTTATATGCTTATATGCATGGCTTATGTTGCTTATGTGATTGATATGGCCTATGTGATTGATATGGTTTAAGTGGTTATATGGATTATGTGGGGTAGGCTATGGGGAACTCACTAAGCTTCGTGCTTACATTTTTGTTTATGGTTTGAGGTATCATTGGTTTGGAAAGGAAGGGCCCGACTTCATCGCAGCGCACACACCCGTGTTTTCTGCTTTATATGATTTTGGGACGTAACTCTGATAAACGTTTTAATTAAGTAATGTTTTGAATGATTGGATGAAGTAACATTTGTAATGCTTGGTTTCTGGTACGCATTTATTTATAATATATTCATTTTAGTAGAGCTACTCGACGAGTTGGGAGCCCCAGACTCGTCGTGTAGAAACGAGATTTGGACGCGGGGTTTTAAGGTATCTACTCGACGAGTCGAGATCCCTCAACTCGGCGAGTAGGTCTGCCAGAGTGAAACCGTAATTTCGGGGTTTTGCACCCTATTTAAGCATCTTAATCCCCACATTTTGGCCTTATTTCCAGCCTCCAAGTGCCAAACCCTAATCCACGAAACCCTAGAGCATTGTGTGAGTGTGTGAGCCATTTTTGAGTGATCTTATGTGATTTGAAGCTTTTTGAAGAAGAAGGAGTGGGAGGACTCCAAGAGAAGATTGTAGATCCAGAAGCAACACCTCATTCCCTTCACTTTCTGGTAATCAAGTCTCTAACTTGCCTATTATTTCATTAGATCTCCTTATTTCCACTTTTTGAGGGTTTTGGTTCAAGAAGCTTGAGCCTTGGGATTGGACGTCCCAAGCTAGGATCCTTTCAGATCTAAGATCATTAAGGGTTATTAAGGCATAAAGGTGAAAACTTTATGCCATTGGAACCCCCATGCAAGCTCTAAGGTGTCATTTTGATCTTTTAAGCCCCAAAAGGCCATGCATGGAAGGAAAGCTAGGAACTTTACGTGTCCAAATGATGTCTAGGGCCTAGATATATGTTAGTATGCTTTAGTTTGGAGTATTATAGCTTTTGGACCAAGATCTATGTTCTAGAGAGCTAGGGTTTGAGCTAAACCCATTAAGAAGGACTAGAAGCGGGTAAAGTTGGAAACTTTACCCTTAAAAGTGTATTCCCAGTATGTAGATCAACTATGGAGTTTGGATCTGAAGGATAGGAGCTTAATTCATTGAGATGACTTAATCAGACAGAGGAACTCGACGAGTCCATGAAGGGACTCAACGAGTTGAGTTGGTTTGTCCCGATTTTGTACAAGGTGGAACTCGACGAGTCTGTGAAGGGACTCGACGAGTTAGTTTTTGTTTTCACGACTAAGAGTAGCAAAGGAACTCGGCGAGTCAAGGGATTGACTCGAAGAGTTGAGTCAACTCAAATTGTTGACTTTGACTTGGACTGAGAATTGACTTTGAGTGGGACATTGACTTGACGAAGGTTGACCCATGAAGGGGTCTTGACATAAGAAATGGTTATTTTACCTTTAGAAGGATTATCAGTTTTTGAGTAAGTGATTAGTGTGATAATGATAGCCAGCGAGTCGTCGGAGAAACCATTAGAGATTCCTCACACGATATTTCAGCAGCCAGTTTGAGAGGTTAATTTTTCCTCCAGTAGGAACGGGTATAAGGCACCAAGACCGGCCCGTTTAGATAGTAGTAGTTCCGGACTACGGTCTGATGCCTGGCGGGGCCCGATGTAGGTTTATATGCTTTTCCGGATTACGATCTGATGACGGGGAGGTCCCGAGGAATGCTTGTATTCTTGATGTCTTTGTGATTCTTGCATGTGTTTGTACTTGTATGTTTCCAGACTTCGGTCCGATGACGGGGCGGTTCCCAAGGAATGTTAGTATGTTTCCGGATTACTGTCCGATGTCGGGCGGGGCTCGAGGAATGTGTACATGTTAATGTTATATGCTTAGGTTTATGTGTATTATTTGATTATACTCACATTTATGCCGAGATGTGCCCGATGCCGGGCAGGGATCGATGTCGGGCGGGGCCCGATGCAGAATAGGGTTCGATGTCGGTCGGGGCCCGATGCCGGGAAAGCCGATGTCGGGCATTGACCCGATGTAGCAGGGGTGGGGCCCAAGATATGTTTATGTGATATGTGTATGGTATGTGGTAGTTGGGGAGACTCATTAAGTTTCGTGCTTACAGTTTTTCAGTTTTGGTTTCAGGTACTTCCGCTAGTAAGGGGAAGAGCTCGGGATGACTGCATGGCACACACCACAATTTTTAGCCTGGGAGGATTTACTCTGATGTTTGACATATGATTTTGATACATTGAGATATTTTATGACATTTTTGAGATACATGGTTTATGACTTTTATGTGATGGATGATATTTATGGTTGTTATTAATGAATTAAAACGAAATTTTTGGACTATATTTTTGGGATGTTTCAAGTTGGTTTCAAAGCCTTGGTTTGAGGGATTCGGGCATACTCTCGGGTGTGTCTGAACTCAAACTTAGGACTTGGTATGAAAGTTTTCAAAATAAAATCATTTTTATAAAAAGAACTTTGAAAAGAGAAAAGGATGTTTGAAAAGAGAAAGGAATTTTGAATAGAGAAAAGGGTGTGGTGCATGAAATCAACCGAGCTCAAGTAAGTACTCCCAAATTACCCATACAAGTTTATGTTATGATATGTTTATGAGAACTGCATGATAGATTAGGACTAAGGATCTAAGAAGGATGCCTTATGTGCTTGTTATATGTATATCAACTTTATGAGAACTGCATGCTAGATTAGGACTAAGGATCTAGGAAGTATACCTTATGTGCCTGTTATATGTATCTCAGCTTTATGAACTGCATGCCAGTACAAATTAGTCAGTGATGGTCTGAATGAGATATGCTTGATTATGTTTACTCAATGCTCGAATGCTGCTTGTTTTGTGCTTTTAGGAGTTCTAGTTATCTTTTACTAACTAGTAAACGAATATGTTAAGTTACATATTGTGAGGACTAAATAATTTCAGAAGGTTAGGTCTAACTCTATTTCACAGCTCTTGTTTGAGTCCAACCGTTGTAGGGTAGGACCTCTCATTCGAAGAATTATCTAGTCTTAGAGATATTTAATGGTATTCGCGAGCTAGTTAGGGGGAGATAGTAGGGACTTCTTATGTAGCTGATAGCGGAGAGTGGGTGGGTGATTACCCTAGGGCAAGCCTAGGATGAGATTAGTGTAAGAACAATAGTAGTAGTATAAGGGACTTGGTGGAGTCAAGATAGATCCTGAGGAAAGTACGGATAGATGTGGAAGGTAGTATGGGCCCGTACTACTGAAAGCAGAGGATCCATACTCGATTCAAGGAAGGCTGAGATGAACCCATGAAACTTGTAGAATGTGAGATCCCTCGAGTTATGATGAGTATACTGATGTTTGTTATGGTGTATTTTCAGTATGGTGACACTACGCACTAGGCCAGTTGGCACTTCATGAACTGGTGAGGGATCAGGCTCGGGCTCTGGAGCCGGGCAGCTAGATGATCAGATGAGGGAGTTCATCTCATCTGAGGTCACACGCAACATTGTAGACCAGACTCCTGTGATCTTTGGTACGGTCAAGGAGGGTATCTTGGAGCTTTTAGATGAGAGACTGAGTGCTTTCCGCACCGAGGTGGCGGCCATTTTGGGGTCCCACACATTGACATTCAGGGAGTTCAGGGCTTGTGGAGCTCCCGACTATCATGGGGCTCGGGACCCCATTGCTAGCAGCAGATGGTTGGCTGATGCCTCCAACGCGTTCCGTACGAGCATATGTCCCGAGGGGGACAAGGTCTGACTTGCATCTTGTCTTCTGAAGGACAGGGCATGTGACTGGTGGGAGGAGGTTGGATGAGCCATTGGGGATGATACGGTCCTAGATGCTATGACTTGGAGTGATATTTCGGCCAGGTTCAGGGCCGAGTTTGCACCTGTGATTGAGGTGCAACAGCTTGCGAGGGTGTTCCAGGATCTTGAGCAGACGACTGAGACAGTGGCGGAGATCACCACCAAGTTTAGGGAGAGGGCCCTTCTCGTTCCGCAGTATGCGGCAGACGAGGAGATGAAAAAGGCCCGATATCATGAGATGCTGCAGAGTGATATCTGCCATTTTGTGAGTCGATCCAGCTGCAAGACGCTGGAGGATATGATTGCTAGGGATCAGGAGAGGGAGTTGGATTTGGAGATGGAGATGAAGAGGAAACCAGATGGGGTTCAGAAAGGTAGTTCGGGCAAGAAGCCCAAGGTATCAGATCATTGATCGAGGAGCCAGCAGGGCCGCAGCCGGTGTGGCAAGTGCGGCAAGATGCACGAGGGGGCGTGCAGGGCGGGGAGTTCGGGCTGCTTCAAGTGCGGCCGAAATGGTCACATGAGCAGGGATTGTACAGCTACCATCACCACCATAACAGTTTCAGATCAAATTTGCTTTGAGTGCAATCAGAGGGGCCACAAGAAGGCCTAGTGTTCGAGTCTAGCAGCAGTAGGACAGGTGGCGGCAACCAATCCTTCCACGTTGAGGATTACAGATGGCCGTCAGGGCTGGACAGAGGCGCCTACGACGAGGAGCAGGGCTTTCCAGCTTACTGTAGAGGAGGCACGTATTGCTCCCGATGTTGTGACGGGTATGTATTCTCTCGTTATCTCCTTATTTTGTATTAATTATCGCTTATATTTATTTGTTTCGTTATAGGATCGTTCTTAGTGAATGGTATATCAGCCCTGGTATTGTTCGATTCGGGGGCAACCCGATCTTTTGTGTCGCTTGCGCTTAGCAGGCGATTTGTTGGAGCTCCGGGGGAGCTAGACTGTTCACTTTATGTGGAGATAGCAGATGATAGGATCATTCATGTTGCGAGGGTGCATCGGGGATGCATACTACAGTTGTTTGACGAGCAGTTTTCAGTGGATTTGGTACCCATTCCCATGCGAGGGAGTAAGGTTATAATGGGTATGGACTAGTTGAGCCCCAATGGGGCAGTGATCGACTGCGAGAAGCAGCTAGTGAGAGTTCGGATTCCTAGTGGGGGAGGGCTAGTGATCCAGGGCGAGAGGCCATAGCTTGGACCGATTCTATGTTCAGTTGCGAGGGCGAGGCATTACCTTCAACAGGGTTGCGCAGGTTATTTCGCTTATGTTATGGATACTCGGGATAAGGGTAAGGTGACAATGGATGATATGTAAGGTTTTGAGCATTATAACACTCCTATGGTGTACATGCAACCCTAGAAACCTTGGATCTATGTTTTACTAAGATACATGCAAATTTGTTTTTCCAAGGTTCTTAACCTAACTAGCATGGCATGGGGAAATTTGAAACATAATAAGCTAGTAGAGTTACATACCTTTTAGTAGTGGTTGATTGCTTGGAGAGTGAGAGCCTAGCACCAATAATGTGGATGCCTCAAATGGAAGTCACAAATCACCACAAACCTTGGAAACTTGAGAGAATAGTAGAACACTTCTAGAAATCGGCCACCCTTAGTTCTCACACAAAAACTAGTGCAATTTCAAGTGCCAAGGACTCCTTTATATAGTGTGGTGGATTAGGGTTACATCCATGTAAACCCTAATACCCATGACTTTTCATTTCCATGAGATCCATGGGTTAAAGCTCCATGGACTATCCATGGACTTACCATGTAAGCCTAGCCCATTCTAAATAAGCATTAGCCCACACTATATAAATACAAGAGTTCATATTTAATTAGTCACACTTTTGATCACCAAATTAATTCTAAATTAATTTTAGATCAATACTAATTAAATAATATGATTTCATATTAATATATTAGAACTTATAATATATTAATAAATCATAACTTATACTATTCTCAATAGATTATCCATATAAATTGTTCGGGTGAAGTGCAACCCAAATGGACCATGTCGGGTCGGGTCAAGTACATCTCAAATATAGTTATGGACTTAGACACCTTATCCAACAGTCTCCCACTTGGATAAGTCTAATAACTATAGTTGCTAGCATGACTTCAGGAACCGATCGACAATCGTATCTCTTAAAACTCTGTTGAACTATGAAGCGTCATTTTAGATAAGGGGTCATATAATCCTCTGTTCTAGATATCAGCCTCCGAAATACATGGAACAGTGTCTTACTTATTGTCCAGCAGTTTGTTTCCCGATTTCCGATTTGTTTGACATAGAACTTAATTGAACACATCAATTTAGTTCTGACCGGGCCCGATGCATAGGTCACAACAAAATCATCGAGGGGCCCAGATATCGCTTCTAATCCAAGAAGGAACAGATAAAATTCGACTCATATGCTTGTTCTACTACTTGTTGAATTATACACAAAGGCACGTTTTATAACATCGAGTTACCAATGCGTTTTCGTACAATCAATGTATAACCAACTCATATCTCTAGGTTTGAAGACTTATATGATATTACCGTCTCACGATCACTCGAGATAAATTCCATGAAGTGATATAAGATAGCGTGGGTTGAATCCAATACTCAGAACTTATGAGTACTCATGAGTGTTGTAGCAACTCTTGCGATGTCCAACATCTTAGACATCTACAAGCCAACTCATGACAGTCTTGATTCATATCTACTTCCAACATACGACCGACTGTGGAGAATTTGAATAATATGATATACCATAACATAATTATTCTAGAAGTCAAAACATGCAAAATGAAATGATAGTAAACGATTGACAGAAGATATCAACACTTTACTTATAAATAAACAACAACTTTTATTTATCATCAAATGTCAATTACACTTTACAAATTTCAAAGCTATCTAATTACTAAAACTAATATCATCCTTCAGCCCTATGCGCCTCGCATGCTAGAGATGCTTAACCCTACCCAGTCCCTTCGTGAGGGGATCTGCTGGGTTCTCATCCGATGATACCCTCTTTGCGACGAGGAGTCCTTCTTCTACTCGATGTCTGATGAAATGGTATTTTCTGTCAGTGTGTCTGGATTTGCCATGATCTCTTGGTTCCTTCGCTAAGGAAACTGCACTATTGCTGTCATAGAAAATCTCCATAGGCTTCTTTATAGCTGGTACAACTCCAAGGTCTCCAGTGAAGTTCTTTAGCCATATAGCCTCCTTTGCTGCCTCGCTTTCCGCTATATACTCTGATTCACAAGTTGAATCAGCCACTGTCTCCTGCTTGGAACTTTTCCAAGAAATTGCTCCTCCGTTTAAGGTAAAGACCCAGCCTGACTGAGAGCGGAAATTATCCCTATCAGTCTGAAAGCTATCATCACTATTCCCTACTACTCTCAAGTCATCACTCCCACCGAGGGTAAGGACCCAGTCTTTAGTCCTCCGCAGGTACTTGAGAATGTTATTTACCGCAGTCCAGTGATCCTTGCCAGGGTTCCCCTGATATCTGCTGACCATGCTCAACGCAAAGGCCACATTAGGACGAGTACAAGTCATAACATACATGATCGAGCCTACAGCGGAAGCATACAGTACTCGACTCATCTCAGCTATCTCAGCCTTTGTACTCGGGCTCTGAGTCTTACTCAGTCTGGCGTTACTCTGGATCGGTAACTCTCCTTTCTTGGAATTCTGCATGCTGAACCTATTCAGCACCTTATCCAAGTAGGTACTCTGACTAAGTCCAATTAGTCTCTTACTCCTGTCTCTCAAAATCCTTATCCCTAGGATATGGGCAGCTTCTCCAAGGTCCTTCATAGCGAAACACTTCTCAAGCCAGGACTTCACTTCCTGCAGAGTTGGGATGTCATTTCCTATGAGTAGTATGTCATCCATATACAATACCAAAAAGCTAATTATACTCCTACTAGCCTTGACAGATACACAGGACTCATCTTCGCTCCTCGAAAAAGCCAAACTCTTTGACTTTCTCATCGAAACAAAGATTCCATCTGCGAGGTGCTTGTTTCAATCCATAGATGGATTTCTCAAGCTTACACACTCTATTAGGGTACTCTGTATTGACAAAACCCTATGGCTAACTCATGTAAAAATCCTCAGCCAACTTTCCATTAAGGAAAGCGGTTTTGACATCCATTTGCCAAATTTCATAGTCATGAAATGCAGCAATGGCTAGCATAACCCTAATAGACTTAATCTTTGCTACTGATGAAAAGGTCTCATCATAATTGTAAGTCCCTAATCTGCTTATGTATCAATCAGATCCAATTGATGGTGCGGAATCCCAATCAATTGGATGATGTCAGATCAAATAGAAGAGAAGGAGAAGAAGAAGATGATGAATCTTGAATGTATTGATTAGAATGAAGTTCCCTTACACAAGATTCACACACTTACACACACTAAAACTCATCTCTCTCTCTCTCTCTCTCTTGGCCGTACACTCCTTTTCTATTCATCAATCTGTTCCTCACACCCCTCACCCCTATATATATACATGAGAAACATGGGCCGTAAATGGGTTTACGGTCGGGCCGTAAACAAGGTTTACGGTCGTAAACCTGTTTACGGCCGTAAACACCCCCTTGGCCATAAACCTGACCGTAAACTCATAAAACATTACAGAATAATACAATCAACTAGAAAAGCAAAGTATAAACCAATATTTTGACCCAACAATCTCCTCCTTGGTTTATAGCTTTCTTTTCTTAATTGACCCAACAAGCTCCCCCTAAAAAGTAGCTGGCTTTTCTTGTTAATCTTCATCGAGAGCTTGGCTTCAGCATTTATCTTCAATGAATGACTTCATCTTGAGCACTTGAGCTTTTCTTCAGAATTTGGCATTGAACGCACATTGGGTGAGGAGACTTGATGTACTGATTCTTGAAAGATAGCACTTTCAGCTTGAGAATCTTCAGAGAGAACAAATCTTCCGGATCACTTCAGCAGGTTCAAGATAGCAGCAGACTGATTGAGGAGGCTTCAATACAATCCGTCACATAATCTTCAATTTCAGCTTCACCTTGCTTCTGGGGTTGAAAGATTGAATATCGAAAGAATAATCTTCATTTCTTGCTCCCTCGAATGAGAATTCTTCGATGATCACGGATGAAGCCTTGGCTCAGAAATCTTCGACACAAACTCCATGAGTTTCATCTTCACCTGAATTCACTTTTCAAGACAAAACAAAACTAAAAGAAAATTTAGCACACAATATTTTTGGGTTTTTCATATTTTCTGAAAAAGAAATAAAACAGAAACAACACTATTTTTGGATTTTTAATTTTTTGATTTTTGTTTGGTTTTCAAAATTTTTAATTCTCCCCTAATATTT
Source organism: Lactuca virosa (assembly GCF_052849685.1). Classification (NCBI taxonomy): domain Eukaryota; kingdom Viridiplantae; phylum Streptophyta; class Magnoliopsida; order Asterales; family Asteraceae; genus Lactuca; species Lactuca virosa. The sequence goes on along the minus strand of NC_136430.1, from coordinate 301,531,219 downwards.
AAATTAGAAGAAAACTATGAACAAATTTAACAAAAATAAAAAGATATCTAACTTTAAGAGTGATTTGGGATCAAAGTTTTTAGACGGCCTTTATCCGTTTATCAGTACCTCTCCCTTCATGAATAGATCTGGTCAATCGCTGGTATTGTGGTCCACTTAAACACGAGAGATTGTGACAAAATTAGGACATACTATAAGTGACAAGACAATGTGATCCTCAGTTCCTAGATAATATTCCTTATGGACCATTCAGCTGACGACGACCAAAGATATTGTTGTCCACCTAAATTGAGCAGCGAGATCTACAGACAACCTAGTGATTGTTCAATTTTAAATGTACTAGAACATGTTTCCCGCTTCCTGACATACCCCAATAATCAAGAACTTCCAAAGTACTCCTTACTTTAGGTGAGCAGACAATTATTATGAGAGAAGTCAGATTTATAGTGCATATGCTATACACCCAGGTCGGATCTCTTCCAATCTCGCAGAGGGTGAAACATATGACTAACCAGATTTAGAGGGATTGGGAAGTAGAATGGTGCATATGCTGTGTACCAGGTCGGATGGTTAATCACGCAAAGGAGACAACATGTGACTAACAGATAGAAAGAATTGCATAGATAGAATATGCAGAGAGATAGAGTTGCATATGTTACAGTCCAGGTCGGATCTCTCGATCACGCAGAGGAGGCAACATATGAATAACAGAAAGAAAGCTAGAAAATAATTTCCTACAGACCTACTTTATCGGAATTCCCCAGTCGCCCCATCAATACCGGAATTAAGGACAAAGTCCGTACATCGAGGAAGAGTTAAACCACGGTTCTAGATACAGATTATTTTAGTGTGACCGGTGGATTATCATGTATATCTCCCTGCTCAACCTATCTGGGCGTCGTATTGTCAGGCTAAATGGATCTATCTAGGTCAAGATTTTTCAAGTCTCTAGATTCCTTAAGTTCATTAATGCCTAGTCAAGTCCATTTTAATCTTTCGTGCCTACCAGCGCATCGAACACAGAGCGTAGACGATTTAATTTTGGTACGTTACGCATATTCAGATTGCCTGTTATCACTTGATAATATCACTTCCCAAAACATCTCCCTCAAGCACATTTCATTAACACCATATTTTTTTTTTAAAATTTTCTAACTTTTTGTTTTGTTTTTATTTCTCCCCCTAAATTTGTGCATAGGAGAGAAACAAAAGTAAATGCGCAAATTTAAACTATCCTAAAACAAAAATTAGTCTTTAAAGCGAATCAGCTTAAGAAAAACTCAGGAGTATAGAGAGAAAAACGCAAACCGTAATTCACCGATTGAATTTGCATCCAGAAGGTCTGAGAACAGCACACATAATCTCAGAACATATCTGAAAATTCTTCATGTCATTAAGCACTAACCCCATGTGTGATCCCTCCTTTTCTTCCTTTCCCGCAAAGGACACATACTCCCAAACAAAGTTATGAATGTTGCACAGTTGAGAGATGCCTCCAATCATGTGCCAGGAACAGCCACTACCAACAAACCGAAGTCTGATGATATGCCTCCATAGCTGCTCCGACACAGAGCGGGATCAGTTGGTCTTTGGAACCCAGTCCATTTTGAAACTGGGTCGACCTTTGACATCTACGCAAGATACATTCTCCCATGACATGTCCTGTTTATCACAAACAGAAGATGTAGAAATATTAGAGTCATTAGTTGATTTGGGAGATTGAGCTTTCGGAACCCATTTGTAGTTGGGTTTGACCCATTTCTTTTTTGATCTGATGGGTGGCTCAGTACTTGCTTTTGATCTTGATGTCGGCCTTTGAGATGACTTTGATTTTGGCTTCACGGGAGCATCTCTTTGATTTGGCTTCTTGGCCGACATTCCCTTCTTGCCCTTGGGAGTTGGATTCTTGGCCTTCTGCGCGTTCCAGTCATCATGGTCTGAACGTGACCTTGAGGGGTTTCTTTTGAATTATCTCCCTCTTGGCGCGTTCTGCCAGCCTTGTGCATAGTAGGGAACGTATGCGCGATTAGGACAATTTCTAGCAATGTGTCCAGGTGTTCCACAGTGAAAACATGTCTTTTTCTTCACTGTGAAGTTGTTTCTTCTTGCCCCTGGTGGCGTATCCTTGCCTTGTCTCTTATTGTTCCCACAAGCATAATTACAACAGGTACTCTGTTTCACTGGAATTGGTGGCCTGTATTTCTCAATAGCAGGTTGATCAGAAGCTGCTGAGTTCGAAGCAACAGATTCAGAGCTCAAGGAGATGTTGGTTTGTTCAATGGTTTTCTCCTTGTTCTCATCCTCTGCTACTTTACCTGCACATGAAGTAGATGTGCTAGAAACAGGAACATCAGTATTTTCAAACAAATCATCAAATATGTCAAAAAAATTTAACTCAACATGATCCGATGCAGAAGCATCACAAGATGTATCATCAATTTTAACATCAGAAACAATAGAGTTTTCATTTGAAACAAAAACATCAGGTTCAGACTCAGTTTTGTTATTAGAAACAGATCCTTCAACTTCGTGCTTTGACTGATCTAAGGATTGATCAGTAGGGGAAGTAGAAACGTTAGTACTTTCAACATTAATAAATCCTCCTGAAACAAAACCAGATGGCTTGCCATAAACCATGAATGGTTCGTTGGCAATCTCCTCTTTAGACAAAGGTTGATACTAATATGATGATTAAAAGGAGGAGGTACATTATCGTATCCTAAACCCTTTTGCTGGTTTCGTTTGAACTGCAGGAAATGGTCAATCATGTTGGCAACTACCTCGCTTGATACATCAAACCTTTTAAAATCAAAATTTGCAGTTTCAAATTGTCTCTTTAATGTATCAAGCTCAGTAATTAACTCATCATTCTGTCTCTTGATATAATCATAATTTTCACATTTTTCACTGTAGTCTTGCTGAATTCTCTTAAAGTCCTTTATTTTTGTTTCTAACTGGGCCTTTAGGGGTTTCTATCCTTTCCTGAGTTGGTATCCTTCATATCTCAGGTCCTCAACTTCTCTTTTTAATAAATCAATTTGTTCCCGAAGAAATTTAATCGTAGTTTCACAAGCTGGAGTACATGAAACTTCATTTACCGGAATGGATTCGGAACTCATTGTTTTTCCACACTTCAAAGCGTCAAGTTCTTCAATTACAGCAGCAAGACTAAGATGATTGAGATCTTTTGTCTTCTTGATGACAGCCACGTTCATATCCCACGATTTCGGAAGTGAATTCAGCAGCTTTTTGTTTATCTCAGATTTAGTCAAGAAGATCCCAGCTATACTCATCTCAGTAGTAAGTGTAGTAAATCGCTGCAACTGAGCTTCCAGGGTTTCTCCAGGGATATAGTTGAACATGTTGAATTTTTGTGTTAACATATCCTGACTCTCTTTCATGTCTTCATTTCCCTTGTTGACCTCAAAAGCCATTAAAAACACAACTAGAAGCCAAAATCAAACTTAAAAGTCAAACTTAAATTTAAAGATGTCCTTTGACTATAAACCTCAAAAGTCAACCTTAAAAGTCAAATTTAAAAAGTCAAACTCAAAAGTCAAACTTGAAAAGTCAAACCGAAAAGCTAAATTTAAACATTTAAAAGTTAAACGAGAAAGTCAAAGTTTAAAGTCAAAGGTCAAACTTTAAAAGTCAAAGTCAAAATTTTAAGTAAAAAGTCAAAAATAAAAGTCAAAATTTAAAAACTAAAATTTTGGTTGAAAAAGAAATTTAAAAATGAAAGAAATTGATTTTTGGGGTTAAAAGTGTTAAATTTACGAAACTGGTGCGACAGGGAGTGTTTATGAATTAAATTTCGAAGTATTCTTCCATCTAGCAAGCTAGATCAGCTGGTAAGGCGCGTGAAGAGATGAGGCGAGAAACCCGGGTTCGATCCCCGACACCCCCCAATTCTGTTTCCTATTTTTTAGATGCGAAGGCGAGGCTGCTGCTTGCGAGGATGAGGTGCGAGGCGCGAGACCGAGGCTGCTGAGCCGTAAACACCAAGGCAAGGCTGCTGAACGAGGCGAGGTGCGAACCGTAAACGCTGCTGGACCGCAAACTCGGACCGTACACGTGCGAGGACCGTAAACCGAGGGCCGTAATCTCGGACCGCAAACTCCGGGCCGTAAACTGATTCTGGCCGCAAACACTTTGGAAACCCTAGCTGATGGCCGTACACGCCGCCACTCTCTCGCTGGTTACGACCAAAAACAGCGGTTTTTGCCCCTTTTTGCTCCAAAACTCGATCAAAAACCTGTTTTTATGAAAAACGCGAAGAACAAACCCCCCCTAATTTTCAGAGATCTATCTAAAAACGTAAAAATCTTTCTAAAATAAGATCAAATAAGCTCCAGATCTGACGAATTTGACTGATACAATCCTTGCTCTGATACCAATTGTAAGTCCCTTATCTGCTTGTGTATCAATCAGATCCAATTGATGGTGCGGAATCCCAATCAATTGGATGATGTCATATCAAATAGAAGAGAAGGAGAAGAAGAAGATGATGAATCTTGAATGTATTGATTAGAATGAAGTTCCCTTACACAAGATTCATACACTTACACACACTAAAACTCCTCTCTCTCTCTCTCTCTCTCTCTCTCTTGGCCGTACACTCCTTTTCTGTTCATCAATCTGTTCCTCACACCCCTCACCCCTATATATATACATGAGAAACATAGGCCGTAAATGGGTTTACGGTCGGGCCGTAAACAAGGTTTACGGCTGTAAACCTGTTTACGGCCGTAAACACCCCCTTGGCCATAAACCTGACCGTAAACTCATAAAACATTACAGAATAATACAATCAACTAGAAAAGCAAAGTATAAACCAATATTTTGACCCATCAATAATCAACTCCTGGAGTTTGAGAAAAGCCCTTTGCAACAAGTCGCGCCTTATAAGTGTGCACATTACCATCCATGTCGGTCTTCTTCTTGAAGATGCATTTGCACCCGACTGTCTTACGACCTGGTACATTGTCAACCAAGTTCCAAACTTGATTGTCATACATGGACTGTATCTCGCTGTCCATAGCCTCTTTCCATTTAGCAGCCTCAGGGCCTGCCATGGCTTCCGTGTAGCTGTTAGGTTCATCCAGACTTACCAGTGTGCTATCACTGATAAGTGTATCACCTTCCGCAGTAATATGGATACCATAGTAATGCTCAGGTGCATTCCTAACTCTCGTGGAACGCCTCAGAGGTACGGACTCATCTGTCGGATCAACAGGAGTTTCCTCCTCAGGTTGATTGCTAGGGTTTGAGGTTCCTTCACCACTTGACTCTTGAATTTCTTCAAGGTCAATTTGCCTCCCACTGTTTCCTTGGCTTATGAAATCTCTCTCGCGAAAGACTCCTCTCCTTGCTACAAAGACCACATTATCACTGGGTCTGTAGAAGAGGTAACCAAAGGATTTATGTGGGTAGCTGATGAAAATACACCTCTCACTTCGAGGTTCGAGCTTATCGTGAGTCTCGTGCCTCACAAAATCCTCGCAACCCCAGATCTTGATGTGATCTAGATTGGGAACTTTTCCAGTCCACATCTCATGAGGTGTTTTGGCAACCTTCTTTGTAGGGACTAGATTAAGGACATGGGCGGCAGTCTCTAAGGCATACCCCCAAAATGAGATTGGTAGCGAAGCTCGACTCATCATGGAACGAACCACATCCAACAAGGTTCGATTACGCCTCTCAGCAACACCATTCAACTGCGGTGTCCTAGGAGGTGTCAATTGTGAGACAATACCACATTCCTTAAGATAGTCAAGGAACTCTGTACTAAGATACTCACCACCTCGATCGGATCGAAGCATCTTAATGTTCCTGCCCAACTTATTCTCCACTTCCTGTTTAAACTCTTTGAACTTTTCAAAGGTTTCTGACTTATGCTTGATTAAGTAGACATATCCATATCTACTAAAATCACCAGTAAAAGTCACATAGAAGCGATTAACATCTCTTGTAGCGGTTCTGAAGGGTCCACACACATCAGTATGTATGAGGTCCAACAAACGCTCACGCTAGCACAAATATCAGTGAAGGGTGACTTTGTCATTTTCCCAAGAAAACAAGATTCACAACTATCATCCAACTTTAGGTCAAATGACTCCAAGACTCCATCCTTTTGGAGTTGGCCTACGCGTTTTTTGCTTACATGTCCAAGACGACAATGCCATAATGATGCTTTATCCAAGCTAGTGGAAGAATCGATACACAATACATTATTTCCTAGGTTATCAACAACTGACACAGTTTCATACACACCATCAAAAGGTAATGCTTTAAAATAAAGAACATTATTAAAGAAAGCATTAATACCACCACATTCATTATCAAACGAAAAGGTAAAACCTTGTTTGTACAAACCATGAAAGGAAATAATATTTCTCGCCATTTCAGACAAGTAACAACACTTATTCAAATCTAATACTAACCCACTACTTAGCAACAAAGAATAAACTCCAATCTTGGTGACAGGTGTAACTTTCCTATTCCCCATGATCAAGTTTATCTTCCCATGCTCCACATTCTCACTTCTTCTTAGTCCCTGCAAATCAGAACATATTTGAATACCACCACCTGTATCAAGGACCCAAGAGTTAGAATAGGGTGAGTTATTAGACAATATAGTGTAAATACCTGCATGGTTGGGTTTCACTTTCCCATCCTTAACATCTTGCAGGTACTTCGGGCAGTTTCGCTTCCAATGCGACTTTTGATGACAATAGAAGCATTCAGCCTCTTTAGGGTTGGCAGAAGGAGTGACAAAACCTTTCTTGGTTCCACTTGAAGAGGAGCCATCAAGGGACTTTCCCTTGGTACCCTTCGAAGGGATCTTCCTCTTGTTTCCTTTGCCTTGCCCGATTGCCAAGACAGGCGCCGCGGTAGGAGTAGAAGTAGTAACAACCGATTTACCTTTAAGACCACTTTCTGCGGTCTTCAAAAGTCCTTGAAGCTTCCTGAGTGTAACTTCCTCCTTGTTCATGTGGTATGTTATTCGGAATTGATCATAACACGAAGGTAAGGAGTGCAAAATGATATCAATTGCCAACTCCTCTGGGAAGTTCACATTCAGTTTCAGCAAACGGTCCACATACCTTAGCATTTTCTGCATGTGGCCCGTGATGGGTTCACCATCCTTCATACTGGTTGTTATCATGGAGGAGATGATTTCATACCGCTCTTGACGAGCACTCTGATGGTAGCGGTCCATCAAGTCCTGGTGCATCTCAAAAGGGTAATAGTCATCATAGGACTTTTGGAGCTCAGCTGTCGTTGTGGCCAACATGATACATGCCACTTTGGTGGCATCTCTCTCATGTGCCTGGTATTCAGCGATCTCCTCAGGAGTAGCAGACGACTCATTAAGTTTCTTAAGCTCCTTGTCAAGGACATATTATTTGTCCTCATACCAAGTGACCATCCTGATGTTCCTGATCCAATCCATAAAGTTGGATCCATCGAAGATGACTCTCCCACAAAGATTCATGAGAAAGAAGGAGCCAGTAGGGTTTGAGCCAGAAGCAACATTGTTGGAAGACATCTGAAAAGAAGAAAGACAAGTTTAGATTAGATATAAAGATAGTCCTTAATAAAACACCCAAATGTAATATTAAGGCTAGGACCCAACACAATATTTTATAGCTTGGAATAGGGATGCCGTAATCCAAGCTATAAAATATTTGAAGGTAGGTGAATGACGATTCACCAATTTCCACCATGAAAAATGAAATAAATTATTAGGTTTTAATTGGTTTTGAAACTCCTAGATTCTTTGAGATTCATTGAACTTTTCAATGACATGTTTCAATCTCGAGTGTGCCCTTCAAGTTTTATGACTGGGATGCCGAGGATCACAAAACAAGGTGTGAAGTAACCATGCAAATTACTTGGTACTCTTAATGTTTATCACTCAATCGATGTGCCGGTTAACCACACGCACTCCACCGACCTATGATAAACCTTAAGCCACCCTTTGCCTACCTTGTTAAGTGTAGGTTAGTGTGCCGGTTAACCACACACACTCCACTAATGACTTAATCAAAGTGCAAAGTGTAATTTCATGGGTTAGCACCTTATTCACATTTTCCTAAAGTAACTAAGATTGAGAATTTATAAAACATTTAGTTACTTTACATTCATCATACTTTTAATGAGGATTAAAGTCATTGTCCTACCCGTTCGGCTAACGACCCTCCACCAGTCAAGGAAGTGGTGAGTGAGAGTGGACACCCATTAAGCTGCCATTTTATAGGCAACAACCTTATACCCCCCTTATAGACCGACTTCGTGAATGAGGCCTACTAACGGTAAAACGACTTTTTCTTATACATATATATATTATTAACTTATAATAGTATAAAGTATAAGGGTTGAATTTTAACTTTTAAAAATCTAGGGGTTGGAACTAAAGTTTTACCAAAGTGTGTGAGACTTTACATGTTCCAAAACTTGAGGGCAAGTTTTGTAACTTTCAAAACTTTTCATCTTTAATACTTATGAGTTAATGGCTTATTAAAATGAGAAACTTTTCATTTTATGTAACCTATGTGTTTCTTTAATGGACTTTAAAAGAGTGACTTTTGGTAATCCATAACTTGAGGACAAATTATGGATTCCATTAAAACACATAATGATCAATAAATAATCTACCAAGCAAGTTGCAAATAATTCCTATGATCTTCTAAACTCATAAGTGTATGAATATTCATATCAACAATTTCAAGAATCATAAAAAACACATATAAGACTTGAAATTTTGATAATAGCCATTGAAAATGGATTAGTATAACCATTACACCATCTAAAACAAGTTTTATAAGACCAAAACAGTTTAGGGTAATGTTTCTAGTCCATTTCCAGCAGCAAAACTCGAAAATATGCACTCTGGGCATTCTACTCGTCGAGTGCATGAACCTACTCAACGAGTAGGATGATTTTAGGCATGGACTCGTCGAGTCCCCCCATAGACTTGGCGAGTTCGTTCAGCAGATTGCATATTTTTTGACTTTTTCAACAATTTGCATCAAGTATCAAGAAAACAAGCCTAGGCTCTGATACCACTGTAAGGTTTTGAGCATTATAACACTCCTATGGTGTACATGCAACCCTAGAAACCTTGGATCTATTTTTTACTAAGATACATGCAAATTTGTTTTTCCAAGGTTCTTAACCTAACTAGCATGGCATGGGGAACTTTGAAACATAATAAGCTAGTAGAGTTACATACCTTTTAGTAGTGGTTGATTGCTTGGAGTTTGAGAGCCTAGCACCAATAATGTGGATGCCTCAAATGGAAGTCACAAATCACCACAAACCTTGGAAATTTGAGAAAATAGTAGAACACTTCTAGAAATCGGCCACCCTCAGTTCTCACACAAAAACTAGTGCAATTTCAAGTGCCAAGGACTCCTTTATATAGTGTGGTGGATTAGGGTTACATCCATGTAAACCCTAATACCCATGACTTTTCATTTCCATGAGATCCATGGGTTAAAGCTCCATGGACTATCCATGGACTTACCATGTAAGCCTAGCCCATTCTAAATAAGCATTAGCCCACACTATATAAATACAAGAGTCCATATTTAATTAGTCACACTTTTGATCACCAAATTAATTCTAAATTAATTTTAGATCAATACTAATTAAATAATATGATTTCATATTAATATATTAGAACTTATAATATATTAATAAATCATAACTTATACTATTCTTAAAAGATTATCCATATAAATTGTTCGGGTGAAGTGCAACCCAAATGGACCATGCCGGGTCGGGTCAAGTACATCTCAAATATTGTTATGGACTTAGACACCTTATCCAACATGATGTACAGATCGTGCGAGAGTACCCGGATGTATTCCTGGAGGATTTGCCTGGGATACCTCCGGAGAGACAGGTTGAGTTCAGGATTGACCTAGTCCCTGGTGCGGCTCCGATAGCCAAGGCACCATATCGGTTGGCTCCTCCCGAGATGCAGGAGTTGTCTACGCAGCTGCAAGAGCTACTAGACAAGGGATTTATCAGGCCGAGAAGTTCGCCATGGGGAGCCCCGATCCTGTTTGTGAAGAAGAAGGACGGGTCACATCGGATGTGCATAGATTACCGGGAGTTGAATAAGGTAACGGTGAAGAACCGTTATCCCCTCTCGAGGATTGATGATTTGTTTGACCAGCTACAGGGTGCATCTTGGTTCTCCAAGATTGATCTGCGATCGGGTTATCACCAGATACGAGTTAGAGACGAGGTTGTGCAGAAGACAACTTTTAGGACTCGCTATGGTCATTATGAGTTTGTGGTGATGCCGTTTGGGCTCACCAATGCTCCAGCCGTGTTCATGGACCTTATGAACCACGTGTGCAGACCGATGTTGGACGGGTCTGTGATAGTTTTCATTGATGACATCTTGGTCTATTCCATGACTCAGGAGCAGCATGAGGAGCACCTGAGAGAGGTGCTGGAGACTCTGAGGAGGGAGAGAATTTTTGCAAAGTTCTCTAAGTGTGAGTTCTGGTTGCGCGAGGTGCAGTTTCTGGGGCACCTTGTCAACCAGAAGGGTATTATGTTTGATTCGGCCAAGATAGAGGCCATGATGCAGTGGGAGGTTCCGAGGTCTCCAACTAAGATTTGGAGTTTTCTTGGTCTAGCGAGTTATTACTGGAGATTCATCCAGGATTTCTCCAAGATCCTTGTTCCTCTAACCCGACTGAACAAGAAGTCGGTGACATTCCGCTGGGGGCCTGAGCAGCAGGCAGCCTTCGAGACTCTTAGATAGCGGTTATGTGAGGAACCGATTCTGACTTTGCCGGCGGGCATCGATGATTTCGTGGTTTACTACGACACATCGATCACGGACATGGGTGCGGTATTGATGCAGCGAGGTCACGTGATAGCTTACGCTTCGAGGCAGTTGAAGCCTCACGAGGCTAACTATCTGATGCATGATTTAGAGTTGGGGGCGGTGGTTTTCGTCCTCAAGATTTGGAGGCATTACCTCTATGGGGTCCGTTGTACCATTTACACGGATCACAAGAGTTTGAGGTACCTCATGGATCATCAGAATCTGAACATGAGACAGCATCGGTGGTTAGATGTGGTAAAGGATTACGATTGTGAGATCCTCTACCACCCGGGCAAGGCCAACGTAGTGGCCGATGGCCTGAGCCGCAAGGTAGTGGCGGCCCCGATTCGAGGCATATTTTTAAGGATGACAGTGATTACTCCATTGCTGGAGCGGATTAGAGAGGCGCAAGTTGACGACCTGAAAGAAGAGCGCCAGAAGTGCGAACGGATCGTAGGCCGGGTGGCCTCATTTGATTATGACAATCGAGGGTTGTTGACCCTGCATGGGAGGGTCTGGGTTCCGTACTGGGGCGGAGTACGACAGGTTCTGATGGATGAGGCCCATAAGTTGAGGTTCTCCATCCATCCTGGGGCAGCAAAGATATATCGGGATCTTCGCCCTGACTAATGGTGGCCCTGCATGAAGCGGGACGTAGCATGGTATGTAGAGCGGTGCTTGACCTGCAGGAAGGTCAAGGCCAAGCACCAGAGACCTCATGGCAAGATGCAGCCGGTAGACATTCCCGTGTGGAAATAGGAAGATATCACTATGGATTTCATCACCAAGCTTCCCAGGACCGCACGTGGAGTAGATTCGATATGGGTCATAGTGGATTGGTTGACCAAAAGTGCTCATTTTATCCCGATCCAGGAGTGTATATCGGCTGAGAAGATGGCCGAGATTTACATACGTGAGATAGTGGCACGTCATGGAGTGCCTGTCTCGGTGGTGTCAGACCGAGATGTCCGTTTCACTTCCAGGATTTGGAAGCAGTTTCACGAGGAGATGGGTACTCGTCTCCACTTCAGTACCGCTTTCCACCCTCAGACGGATGGACAAAGCGAGAGGACGATTTAGACTCTCGAGGACATGTTGCGCGCATGTGTTTTGGATTTCGGTGGCAATTGGGATACGTATCTTCCGCTAGCAGAATTTTTGTATAACAACAGTTACCACTCCAACATAGACCGACCTCCCTTTGAGATGCTCTACGGGAGGAAATGTAGGACCCCAATCTGTTGGGGCGAGGTCGGTCAGAGAGTCATGGGGAGTACTGAGGTAGTACTCAATACTACTGAAAGGATCCAGCAGGTCCGGAGCAGGCTCCAGACTGCTCAGAGTTGGAAGAAGAGCTATGCCGACAAGCGGCGTTCAAACTTGGAGTTTCAGGTGGGCGACATGGTCCTTATGAAGGTGTCCCCTTGGAAAGGTGTCATTCGGTTCAGGAAGCGGGGCAAGCTGGGCCCAAGATACATCGGTCCGTTCAGGATGTTGGCTCTGGTGGGTCGGGTTGCTTACCGTTTGGATCTTCCAGTAGAGCTCAGCCAGATCCACAACACTTTCCATGTTTCTCAGTTACGGAAGTGCCTAGTGGATGATATGGTAGTTGTGCCCCTAGAGGACATTCAGGATGATGACAGCCTGAATTACATTGAGAGGCTGGTGGCGATTCTGGATTGCAAGACGAAAACCTTGAGGAACAAGGTTGTTCGGCTGGTGAAGGTGCAATTGCAGCACCGCAAGGGTTCCGAGTGGATTTGGGAGCCCGAGGTGGAGATGAGGGATCACTACCCGGAGTTATTTTCCGACGCAGCAGACTTCGAGGACGAAGTCTAAGACAAGTGGGGGAGAATTGTAAAGCCTGGTTTCTGGTACGCATTTATTTATAATATATTCATTTTAGTATAGCTACTCGACTAGTTGGGATCCCCAGACTCGTCGAGTAGAAACGAGATTCGGACGCGGGGTTTTAAGCTATATACTAGACGAGTCGAGAGCCCTCGACTCGGCGAGTAGGTCTGCCAGAGTGAAACCCTAATTTCGGGGTTTTGCACCCTATTTAAGCATCTTGATCCCCACCTTTTGGCCTCATTTCCAGCCTCCAAGTTCCAAACCCTAATCCACGAAACCTTAGATCATTGTGTGAGTGTGTGAGCCATTTTTGAGTGATCTTGTGTGATTTGAAGCTTGTGGAAGAAGAAGGAGTTGGAGGACTCCAAGAGAAGATTGTAGATCCAGAAGCAACACCTCATTCCCTTCACTTTCTGGTTATCAAGTCTCTAACTTGCCTATTAGTTCATTAGATCTCCTTATTTCCACTTTTTAGGGTTTTGGTTCAAGAAGCTTGACCCTTGGGATTTGGACGTCCCAAGCTAGGATCCTTTCAGATCTGGGATCATTAAGGGTTTATAAGGCATAAAGGTGCAAACTTTATGCCATTCGAACCCCCATGCAAGCTCTAAGGTGTCATTTTGGTCTTTTTAAGCCCTAAAAGCCCATGCATGGAAGGAAAGCTAGGAACTTTCGTGTCCAACTGATGTCTAGGGCCTAGATCTATGTTAGTATGCTTTAGTTTGGAGTATTATGGCTTTTGGACCAAGATCTATTTTCTAGAGAGCTAGGGTTTGAGCTAAACCCATTAAGATGGACTAGAAGCGGGTAAAGTTGGAAACTTTACCCTTAAAATTGTATTCCCAATATGTAGATGAAGTATGGAGTTTAGATATGAAGGATAGGAGCTTAATTCATTGAGATGGCTCAATCAGACAGAGGAACTCGGCAAGTCCATGAAGGGACTCGACGAGTTGAGTTTGGTTGTCCTGATTCTGTACAACGTGGAACTCGACGAGTTTGTGAAGGGACTCGACGAGTTAGTTTGTGTTTTCACGACTAAGAGTAGCAAAGGAACTCGGCGAGTCAAGGGACTGACTCGACGAGTCGAGTCAACTCAAAATTTTGACTTTGACTTGGACTGAGCATTGACTTTGACTGGGATATTGACTTGAACAAGGTTGACCCGTGAAGGGGTCTTGACATAAGAAATGGTCATTTTACCTTTAGAAGGATTATCAGTTTTTTACTAAGTGATTATTGTGATAATGATAGCCGGCGAGTCGTTGGAGCAGCCATTAGAGATTCCTCACACGAGATTTCAGCAGCCAATTTGAGAGGTGAGTTTTCCTCTAGTAGGAACGGGTCTAAGGCACCAAGACCGGCCCGTTTAGATAGTAGTAGTTCCGGACTACGGTCCGATGCCAGGCGGGGCCCGATGTAGTTTTATATGCTTTTCCGGATTACGATCCGATGTCGGGGTGGTCCCGAGGAATGTTTGTATGCTTGATGTCTTTGTGATTCTTGCATGTGTTTATACTTAGTATGTTTCCGGATTACTGTCCGATGTCGGGTGGGGCCCAAGGAATGTTTACATGTTAATGTTATATGATTAGGTTTATGTGTATTATTTGATTATACACACATGTATGCCGAGATGTGCTCGATGCCGGGCGAGGCCCAATGCCGAATAGGGTTCGATGTCGGGCGGGGCCTGATGCCGGGAAAGCCGATGACGAGCAATGACCCGACGTAGCAGGGGCGGGGCCCAAGATATGTTTATGTGATATGTGTATGGTATGTGGTAGTTAGGGAGACTCACTAAGCTTTGTGCTTACAGTTTTCAGTTTTGGTTTCAGGTACTTTCGCTAGTAAGGGGAAGAGCTCGGGATGACTGCATGGCACACACCACAGTTTTTAGCCTAGGAGGATTTACTCTGATGTTTGACATATGATTTTGATACATTGACAGATATTATGACATTTTTGAGATACATGGTTTATGACTTTTATGTGATGGATGATATTTATTGTGACATCCCCAAATTTCTCGGCCAGAAAAGACCGATTTAAGTTATGCTTTTAAAATAAAATCAGAGTAATCCTTTTAACAGATGTTGCGGAATTTGTTCCCAAAACAAAAAACGATAAAAGTTTATCAAAACCTTTCTTTAAGAAATATATAATTTCCTTTTATATCAAAACCTCGGGATGTCATGTTCCGATACAGATCAAAAGCATAAACAAGACATTATAAGCCTTACAACAGTTATTTACAACTACTGGCCTGTAATCCAAAAATCACTCATCATCATCATCAGACGATGCTCGGGGTCCACTACCTGTAATATAAAAAGCTGAGTGGGTCAGGCTTGGGAGCCTGGTGAGCATATAGGGTTTTCAACCCACAAATAATAAATTTATCATGCTTAAACATCAAACAATCAACCAAATTACTCCAACCCCATTATCTTATTTATTTCTTAAGGATTTACCCTAAGAATCAACTATCACTCATTCCTAAGGATTCATCCTAAGGAATAGGCACGAAGTCACATCGTCGCCAGGGTTTATACAACAGGCACTAAGTCCATAGCTGCCAGGGTTTATACAACATGTGCTAAGTCCATAGCTCTTATTTATCGACAATATTATTCATGGGAATCCCCCCTGCAATACATGCCAATGGGTTTTTAGAGTACAGCTGATGAACATATAGTTCACACACTTACAGGTTGTGAGCCTTCTAGTGTTCCACAGATCATCTAATATAGTCCATGGTTGTCATTCATACTCTGCTGAATGACGGGGGCCAACGTTTGGGTAAGCAATTCTCTCATAATTCACCACTCACCCTCAACTCATGATCTATATCACTGATCATCTCATTTATCCAACTCATCTTTCATCACACACCCACTATTTCATCTTTCATCTCATTCGAGTTTTTAGCTGTCTGCTGCTAAGCTGAAACTTAGAAAAATCATAACTTCCTCATACGAAGTCAGATTTGGGCGTTCTTTTTATACATACTCTCGGTTTAACGAACACTACGACTTTTGTTTAGATCGCCAAGGCTAAAAAGTAGTTTATCAAAAACTCACTTTTTACGTCATTCGGCACCGTGCCGGTTTTATCGCGAAACTTCGACAGGTCATAACTTCTTCGTTATAACTCGGATTTCGGTATTCTTTATATATCCGTAATCCTTGTCACGACCACTACAACTTTCTTAATAAATATCGGCTTTATCTAATATTTATTTTCGATGCTTATTTTTATTCTTAATTAATTAAATCCTAATAATTAAGCATAAAACACATAATTCACATAATATTCACATAATTCCTTTTCATTTCTTCAAAATGAGTTACAAAGGTTAACCTAGACTATCACGTCAATATTAATACCTAGCCTAGAAACACGGGCGTTACAATTCTCTCCCCTTAGGATGATTCCATCCCCGGAATCACACATCAACAAACAACTGTGGGTAGCGACACATCATGTCACTCTCCGTTTCCCAGGTGAGATTTGGCCCATTCGTATGTTTCCAACGCACAAGCACTAAATCGACCATCTTGTGTCGCAACTTCTTAGCCTTACGGTCAACGATTGCCTCAGGTTCTTCAATTAACCTCTTGTTTTCATCCAACCTTAACTCAGAAATGGGAATTATGTCGGGCACATCTCCCGTGAACTTTTTCAACTAACACACATGAAAGGTATTATGAATACCCTTTAGTTCTTCCGGTAATTCTAGCTTGTAAGCTTGATTCCCAATCCTCTGAAGAACTTTAATTGGTCCAATAAACCTTGGACTCAACTTTCCCCTTTTACTAAATCTTATAAGTCCCTTCCACGGTGAGACTTTAAGTAAAACCGAATCTCCAACTTCGAATGATATCGGTTGTCTTTTCTTGTCAGCATAGCTCTTTTGACGATCTTGAGCTGCTAACATCCTTTCTCTAATCACTTTCAACTTTTCAGCAGTCTGATGGACTATTTCAGGTCCCACAAACTGCTTTTCCCCAGCCTCCAGCCAACATGACGGCGTTCTACACTTTTCTCCATACAAAGCGTGATAAGGTGCCATCTTGATGCTCGAGTGGAAACTATTATTATAATAAAATTCTACTAGAGGTAAGTGTTCATCCCAGTTACCTTGGAATTCCAGGGTACATGCTCTCAGCATATCCTCCAATGTTTGAATTGTTCGTTCGCTCTGACCATCAGTTTGCGGATGGTAAGCTGTACTCGAACACAACTTGGTACCCAATTCCTCTTGTAGACTCCTCCAAAACCTTGAGGTAAAACGGTTGTCACGATCTGATACAATCGTTAACGGAACACCGTGAAGCCTCATAATTTCCTTCACGTAAGAATTCGCAAGTTTATCCATAGACCATTTCTCGTTGGCTACTATGAAATGCGCACTCTTAGTGAAGCGATCAACGACCACCCAAATCATGTCGTGACACATACTTAGCAACATCGAGCTTCATCGTCGGCCACCAGTAATAGGGCTTTAGATCCCTATACATTTTTGTACTGCCGGGATGAATCGAGTACATGGTCTTGTGAGCTTCTTCCATCAGAAGATCTCTTACTCCTCCCCTCTTAGGTACCCAAATCCTATCTTTGAATACCTTCAGTCCTTGACCGTTTGTATCAAACACCAACGTTTTACCCAAACGTTCTTCCTTTCGGTCATTTTTCTCTAAAGCTTCCTCTTGAGCTTTCTTTATACCTTCCACAATTGTCAAGACAACTTCAATTCTCAATGCTCTTGGCATTTTCTTTTCAAGATTTACCTTCCGACTGAGAGCATCAGCAACAACATTTGCTTTACCAGGGCGGTAAAGTATCTCACAGTCGTAGTCCTTGAGTAACTCTAGCCAGCACCGTTGCCTCATGTTCAATTCCTTCTGATTAAATAGATATTGAAGACGCTTATGATCAGTGAAAAGTTTGCATTTAGTACCATAAAGATAGTGCCTCCATATCTTTAAGGCAAATACTACCGCTGCCAACTCCAGATCATGAGTGGGGTAGTTCTTTTCATGCTCTTTCAATTGCCTCGATGCATACGCTATCACTTTATCCCTTTGGGTCAGAACACAACCTAACCCAACTCCAGAGGCATCACTATAAACTGTGAAGTCATCAACTCCTTTAGGTAACAAAAGAATCGGTGCTGCATATAATTTCTTCTTTAGCTTTTCAAAGGCTTCCTTATGCTTTTCATTCCAAGCATAAGTAGCTCCTTTGTGGGTCAAAGTTGTTAATGGAGTCGCGGTCGAAGAAAAGCCTTGGATAAATCGGCGATAATATCCGACGAATCCTAAAAAGCTTCAGATCTCCGTAGGACTTTCAATTTTAACCTTCAAGTTACAAAATAAATCCTTATTGAGGACTCCTTCTTCTTCTTAGAATAAGTACTTTCCTTCATTTATTGTAACAGACCGATGGGTCATGTTCTAATGATCTCTCATCGTATAATGCACTGCTTAGACTCAGGTCTCTTAGAGACAAACTCCGGAACAGACTATACCTTCCTTCATGTTCTAATGTGATACAATCACAGTTCAGCATGTCTCATTACTAACTACCAACTTCTTTAATAACAAGTGCGGTACTTCTATTGATCGCTTTGATCATCTTTCACTTCAATATTCTGGCTTAAGTCAAATGCTACATCGAACTTGGTTCTCTGAACCACGTGACATACTCATCTTAGTCGGACTCGATTCGATATGACCTTTTAGGTCGGAATAGCAATTATCTTCTTAGTCATTACCGAAACGATGGTAACGAGAAACTAGAACAAGACGGAACCAATTACTGGCTCCTTGGTAACCTTGTGACTTTCCTTGATCCAAGTACGAGTCCTGTGCTTCCGGTAGTATAGGCCTCTACTACCATTCACACCTACTCATACTCGTCCCAAGTATTGTCTCGCAGTTCTCCAAGTCATCATACAAGAATTTCACATAGTCATTCAATTCATCAGATGACAAAACCAGGGTTTATATTATTTCTTAAAACGATTACATAGAGGTTCAAGTTTACTCTATACTATGCCTCTAATAGGCTAAACCACTTGTTACTATTCACATTACTACTTCATAACTTGATCTTTGGATATTAAGTCTTTACTTCTAATTCCTAGCGTTGTTATTTGCTTCGTCAAGGATATTCGGAAATTCCCTTGGCGTTGGCGGTACGCTAGGCCTTGTTATTTCATTTTTCTTCGGGCAGTCCTTAGAAATATGGCCTTCTTCATTACATCCGTAACACACCCCCTTGGGAATCGTACACTCATTGGCGTAATGTCCAATTTCTCCACACTTGAAGCATTTCACCTTCCTGTCATGATTCCCAGAGTGTTTATATTTTGCATTTCCCGCACCATTTTCCTTTACCTCCTCTTTTGCCAGACTTTGAGAATATGTTGCTCTTGTTGGACCTTGAAGACTGCTCAAATTTCCTCTTCTTGCCAACTTCAACCTTGTTGGCGGTCCTGTCTTTGATCATTTCTTCAATAGACTTAGCAACCCACATAGTTGCCTCAAGAGCAGATGCCTGACGTACTGGCACAGTAAGTTCATCCTTACTTTGTTAAAGTAAACGTTTTGTCTCTTCCATCTGTTGATCCAACATCGTACGCACCATTGTCTATACCCCAGCCATCGTGATTGTCTCAGGCTGCGAATTATCGTTTCCGAATTCACTTTGCGTACTCGCCATTTCAATCTATACACCAATCGTAGGTGAATTTAGATCTTTATTTTCGATAGACATTAAATCTTTGTTATTACTCTGGAACGTTTATATGTTAGTTCTAATATCGTAGTCATACGTTTAGAATCCTACACACATAAGGTTTCCAGATCCGGTCGCCAACAGACCATAGATCCGAACAAATAATGGCATATATGGCAAACATATAACATTTAGCACATAAAAGCATTTTAGGCATCTTTCCTAAAATAAACTAGTGCTCGTGTCTAAAATATGGTAGACACTCATCTCACAATCATCACTTAGCATTCTAAGTTTAAGTCTAGAAATCCTACAATTTCTTAGTTCGCTTAAACTAATGCTCTGATACCAACTGTGACATCCCCAAATTTCTCGGCCAGAAAAGACCGATTTAAGTTATGCTTTTAAAATAAAATCAGAGTAATCCTTTTAAAAGATGTTGCGGAATTTGTTCCCACAACAAAACACAATAAAAGTTTATCAAAACCTTTCTTTAAGAAATATATAATTTCCTTTTATATCAAAACCTCGGGATGTCATGTTCCGATACAGATCAAAAGCATAAACAAGACATTATAAGCCTTACAACAGTTATTTACAACTACTGGCCTATAATCCAAAAATCACTCATCATCATCATCCGACTATGCTCGGGGTCCACTACCTGTAATATAAAAAGCTGAGTGGGTCAGGCTTGGGAGCCTGGTGAGCATATAGGGTTTTCAACCCACAAATAATAAATTTATTATGCTTAAACATCAAACAATCAACCAAATTACTCCAACCCCATTATCTTATTTATTTCTTAAGGATTTACCCTAAGAATCAACTATCACTCATTCCTAAGGATTCATCCTAAGGAATAGGCACGAAGTCACATCGTCGCCAGGGTTTATACAACAGGCACTAAGTCCATAGCTGCCAGGGTTTATACAACATGTGCTAAGTCCATAGCTCTTATTTATCGACAGTATTATTCACGGGAATCCCCCCCTGCAATACATGCCAATGGGTTTTTAGAGTACATCTGATGAACATATAGTTCACACACTTACAGGTTGCGAGCCTGCTAGTGTTCCATAGATCATCTAGAATAGTCCATGGTTGTCATTCATACTCTGCTGAATGACGAGGGCCAACGTTTGGGTAAGTGATTCTCTCATAATTCACCACTCACCTGCAACTCATGATCTATATCACTGATCATCTCATTTATCCAGCTCATCTTTCATCACACACACCACTATTTCATCTACCCATGTTTTACCCAACATTTTTGTAGATAAAAATACATATACAGTTTAAATTATTTAAAAACCTGTATAAATCATTCCTTCAACATCCATCTCAAATAAACAAACACTATATATTCACATAGCACGTATTTTATATAAAATACTTCATATCTATGTGTAAGGTGAAAGTAACTTCACACTCACTTGATTTAATGATAATTGGGCAGCATTTCGTTTCCTAAAACGATCGTTTTTAATAAAACCGGGAGTTTTATTGAGAAACCGGGCTCTGCGAGGGTCGGGCTTCGAAACCGAAAAGATATATTTCTCGGGCTTCTCGGGCACTCCGGGGCGTGTTCCGGGCGTTTGGTATAATATCGGGGCTTTGGGGGAAGTGAAAATAGCTAAAATATGAAATTAAGGGTGAAAGGTGGCAAATTTCCAAAGTTAACCGGGAAGGCTCGCAGCCTTCTATTTATAGGCGAGGTCCGAAGGTCGGCTAAGAAGGGTGAGTCAGCAGCGAAGGCGCGTGGCAGCAGGAGGCGAAGGCACGCAGATGGCTCGCACGTGCGAGGGTCCAGGTGTGGCCTTCTGATTGGACCGAGGTCTATGGTCCGGGGGGGTTCGTGGCGCACCATGCGAGGCTCGGATACGTCAGGAGAAGCACGCGTCGGACTCCTACTGGACCGCACGTCGGATGCGAGGGAAGGCGACACGCCTCGCCAGCTGCCCTCGGTGACTTAGCATTTTTGGACACGTGGCGCGTTATGAGCGAGGGTGACGTGGCCGAAGTCCCACCTTGCGAAATTTCTCGGATTTGACATTTTTTCTCGATTTTTGTGCAAAAAACTTCTAAAATCCATAACTTTCGCATACGGGCTCCATTTTTGACGTTATTTATATGCACGCGTAGGTAAAATTATGCTCTACAACGTTTCTTTAAACTTCGTCGGCTAATTTTGAGTTTAATTTTTATATTATTATTTTTAACAGACCGGGACAGGAAATCCGTTAAAAATTCATAACTTCTTCATCTGACGTCCGTTTTCGTCTGTCTTTTTACCGTTGTACTACTATTGACGAGACCTTCGATTCTCGTTTAGGTTGTGTCGGCTAAAAATCACTCGATCTAAAATTCGATTTTTTAGCTGTCTATTGCTAAGCTGAAACTTAGAAAAATCATAACTTCCTCATACGAAGTCAGATTTGGGCGTTCTTTTTATACATAATCTCGGTTTAACGATCACTACGACTTTCGTTTAGATCGCCAAGGCTAAAAAGTAGTTTATCAAAAACTCACTTTTTACGTCATTCGGCACCGTGCCGGTTTTATCGCGAAACTTCGACAGGTCATAACTTCTTCGTTATAACTCGGATTTCGGTATTCTTTATATATCCGTAATCCTAGTCACGACCATTACAACTTTTTTAATAAATATCGGCTTTATCTAATATTTATTTTCGACGCTTATTTTTATTCTTAATTAATTAAATTCTAATAATTAAGCATAAAACACATAATTCACATAATATTCACATAATTCCTTTTCATTTCTTCAAAATGAGTTACAAAGGTTAACCTAGACTATCACGTCAATATTAATGCCTAGCCTAGAAACACGGGCGTTACAATTCTCTCCCCTTAGGATGATTACATCCCAGGAATCACACATCAACAAACAACTACGGGTAGCGACACATCATGTCACTCTCCGTTTCCCAGGTGAGATTTGGCCCATTCGTATGTTTCCAACGCACAAGCACTAAATCGACCATCTTGTGTCGCAACTTCTTAGTCTTACGGTCAACGATTGCCTCATGTTCTTCAATTAACCTCTTGTTTTCATCCAACCTTAATTCAGAAATGGTAATTATGTCAGGCACATCTCCCGGGAACTTTCTCAATTAACACACATGAAAGATATTATGAATACCCTTTAGTTCTTCCGGTAATTCTAGCTTGTAAGCTTGATTCCCAATCCTCTGAAGAACTTTAATTGGTCCAATAAACCTTGGACTCAACTTTCCCCTTTTACTAAATCTTATAAGTCCTTTCCACGGTGAGACTTTAAGTAAAACCGAATCTCCATCTTCGAATGATATCGATTGTCTTTTCTTGTCAGCATAGCTCTTTTGACGATCTTGAGCTGCTAACATCCTTTCTCTAATCACTTTCAACTTTTCAGCAGTCTGATGGACTATTTCAGGTCCCACAAACTGCTTTTCCCCAGCCTCTAGCCAACATGACGGCGTTCTACACTTTTCTCCATACAAAGCGTGATAAGGTGCCATCTTGATGCTCGAGTGGAAACTATTATTATAATAAAATTCTACTAGAGGTAAGTGTTCATCCCAGTTACCTTGGAATTCCAGGGTACATGCTCTCAGCATATCCTCCAATGTTTGAATTGTTCGTTCGCTCTGACCATCGGTTTGCGGATGGTAAGCTGTACTCGAACACAACTGGGTACCCAATTCCTCTTGTAGACTCCTCCAAAACCTTGAGGTAAAACGGTTGTCACGAATTGATACAATCGTTAACGGAACACCGTGAAGCCTCACAATTTCCTTCACGTAAGAATTCGCAAGTTTATCCATAGACCATTTCTCGTTGGCTACTATGAAATGCGCACTCTTAGTGAAGCGATCAACGACCACCCAAAAACATGTCGTGACCGTTCCTTGTTCTGGGCAGTTTAGTCATAAAATCCATGGTGATGTCTTCCCATTTACCCATGGGTACAGGCAAAGGTTCTAAACTCCCATACGGTTTCTGATGTTGTGCCTTAACCCTAGCACATGTTACACACTTGGCCACATACTTAGCAACATCGAGCTTCATCGTTGGCCACCAGTAATAGGGCTTTAGATCCCTATACATTTTTGTACTGCCGGGATGAATCGAGTACATGGTCTTGTGAGCTTCTTCCATCAGAAGATCTCTTACTCCTCCCGTCTTAGGTACCCAAATCCTATCTTTGAATACCTTCAGTCCTTGACCGTTTGTATCAAACACCAACGTTTTACCCAAACGTTCTTCCTTTCGGTCATTTTTCTCTAAAGCTTCCTCTTGAGCTTTCTTTATACCTTCCACAATTGTCAAGACAACTTCAATTCTCAATGCTCTTGGCATTTTCTTTTCAAGATTTACCTTCCGACTGAGAGCATCAGCAACAACATTTGCTTTACCAGGGCGGTAAAGTATCTCACAGTCGTAGTCCTTGAGTAACTCTAGCCAGCACCGTTGCCTCATGTTCAATTCCTTCTGATTAAATAGATATTGAAGACGATTATGATCAGTGAAAAGTTTGCATTTAGTACCATAAAGATAGTGCCTCCATATCTTTAAGGCGAATACTACCGCTGCCAACTCCAGATCATGAGTGGGGTAGTTCTTTTCATGCTCTTTCAATTGCCTCGATGCATACGCTATCACTTTATCCCTTTGGGTCAGAACACAACCTAACCCAACTCCAGAGGCATCACTATAAACTGTGAAGTCATCAACTCCTTCAGGTAACAAAAGAATCGGTGCTGCATATAATTTCTTCTTTGGCTTTTCAAAGGCTTCCTTATGCTTTTCATTCCAAGCATAAGTAGCTCCTTTGTGGGTCAAAGTTGTTAATGGAGTCGCGGTCGAAGAAAAGCCTTGGATAAATCGGCGATAATATCCGACGAATCCTAAAAAGCTTCAGATCTCCGTAGGACTTTCAATTGTAACCTTCAAGTTACAAAATAAATCCTTATTGAGGACTCCTTCTTCTTCTTAGAATAAGTACTTTCCTTTATTTATTGTAACAGACCGATGGGTCATGTTCTAATGATCTCTCATCGTATAATGCAGTGCTTAGACTCCGGTCTCTTAGAGACAAATTTCAGAACAGACTATACTTTCCTTCATGTTCTAATGTGATACAATCACAGTTCAGCATGTATCATTTCTAACTACCAACTTCTTTAATAACAAGCGCGGTACTTCTATTGATCGCTTTGATCATCTTTCACTTCAATCTTTTGGCTTAAGTCAAATGCTACATCGAACTTGGTTCTCTGAACCACGTGACATACTCATCTTAGTCGGACTCGATTCGATATGACCTCTTAGGTCGGAATAGCAATTATCTTCTTAGTCATTACCGAAACGATGGTAACGACAGACTAGAACAAGACGGAATCAATTACTGGCTCCTTGGTAACCTTGTGACTTTCCTTGATCCAAGTACGAGTCCTGTGCTTCCGGTAGTATAGGCCTCTACTACCATTCACACCTACTCATACTCGTCCCAAGTATTGTCTTGCAGTTCTCCAAGTCATCATACAAGAATTTCACATAGTCATTCAATTCATCAGATGACAAAACCAGGGTTTATATTATTTCTTAAAACGATTACAAAGAGGTTCAAGTTTACTCTATACTATGCCTCTAATAGGCTAAACCACTTGTTACTATTCACATTACTACTTCATAACTTGATCTTCGTATATCAAGTCTTTACTTCTAATTCCTAGCGTTGTTATTTGCTTCGTCAAGGATATTCGGAAATTCCCTTGGCGTTGGCGGTACGCTTGGCCTTGTTATTTCATTTTTCTTCGGGTAGTCCTTAGAAATATGGCCTTCTTCCTTACATCCGTAACACACCCCCTTGGGAATCGTACACTCATTGGCGTAATGTCCAATTTCTCCACACTTGAAGCATTTCACCTTCCTGTCATGATTCCCAGAATGTTTCTTTTTTGCACTTCCCGCACCATTTTCCTTTACCTCCTCTTTTGCTAGACTTTGAGAATATGTTGCTCTTGTTGGACCTTGAAGACTGCTCAAATTTCCTCTTCTTGCCAACTTCAACCTTGTTGGCGGTCCTGTCTTTGATCATTTCTTCAATAGACTTAGCAACCCAGATAGTTGCCTCAAGAGCAGATGCCTGACGTACTGGCACAGTAAGTTCATCCTTACTTTGTTAAAGTAAACGTTTTGTCTCTTCCATCTGTTGATCCAACATCGTACGCACCATTTTCTATACACCAGCCATTGTGATTGGCTCAGGCTGCGGATTATCGTTTCCGAATTCACTTTGCGTACTCGCCATTTCGATCTATACACCAATCGTAGGTGAATTTAGATCTTTATTTTCGATAGACATTAAATCTTCGTTATTACTCCGGAACGTTTATATGTTAGTTCTAATATCGTAGTCATACGTTTAGAATCCTACACATATAAGGTTTCCAGATCCGGTCGGCAACAGACCATAGATCCGAACAAATAATGGCATATATGGCAAACATATAGCATTTAGCACATAAAAGCATTTTAGGCATCTTTCCTAAAATAAACTAGTGCTCGTGTCTAAAATATGGTAGACACTCATCTCACAATCATCACTTAGCATTCTAAGTTTAAGTCTAGAAATCCTACAATTTCTTAGTTCGCTTAAACTAATGCTCTGATACCAACTGTGACATCCCCAAATTTCTCGGCCAGAAAAGACCGATTTAAGTTATGCTTTTAAAATAAAATCAGAGTAATCCTTTTAAAAGATGTTGCGGAATTTGTTCCCAAAACAAAACATGATAAAAGTTTATCAAAACCTTTCTTTAAGAAATATATAATTTCCTTTTATATCAAAACCTCGGGATGTCATGTTCCGATACAGATCAAAAGCATAAACAAGACATTATAAGCCTTACAACAGTTATTTACAACTACTGGCCTATAATCCAAAAATCACTCATCATCATCATCCGACTATGCTCGGGGTCCACTACCTGTAATATAAAAAGCTGAGTGGGTCAGGCTTGGGAGCCTGGTGAGCATATAGGGTTTTCAACCCACAAATAATAAATTTATTATGCTTAAACATCAAACAATCAACCAAATTACTCCAACCCCATTATCTTATTTATTTCTTAAGGATTTACCCTAAGAATCAACTATCACTCATTCCTAAGGATTCATCCTAAGGAATAGGCACGAAGTCACATCGTCGCCAGGGTTTATACAACAGGCACTAAGTCCATAGCTGCCAGGGTTTATACAACATGTGCTAAGTCCATAGCTCTTATTTATCGACAGTATTATTCACGGGAATCCCCCCCCCCCTACAATACATGCCAATGGGTTTTTAGAGTACAGCTGATGAACATATAGTTCACACACTTACAGGTTGCGAGCCTGCTAGTGTTCCATAGATCATCTAGAATAGTCCATGGTTGTCATTCATACTCTGCTGAATGACGAGGGCCAACGTTTGGGTAAGTGATTCTCTCATAATTCACCACTCACCCTCAACTCATGATCTATATCACTGATCATCTCATTTATCCAGCTCATCTTTCATCACACACACCACTATTTCATCTACCCATGTTTTACCCAACATTTTTGTAGATAAAAATACATATACAGTTTAAATTATTTAAAAACCTGTATAAATCATTCCTTCAACATCCATCTCAAATAAACAAACAATATATATTCACATAGCACGTATTTTATATAAAATACTTCATATCTATGTGTAAGGTGAAAGTAACTTCACACTCACTTGATTTAATGATAATCGGGCAGCATTTCGTTTCCTAAAACGATCGTTTTTAATAAAACCGGGAGTTTTATTGAGAAACCGGGCTCTGCGAGGGTCGGGCTTCGAAACCGAAAAGATAAATTTCTCGGGCTTCTCGGGCACTCCGGGGCGTGTTCCGGGCGTTTGGTATAATATCGGGGCTTTGGGGGAAGTGAAAATAGCTAAAATATGAAATTAAGGGTGAAAGGTGGCAAATTTCCAAAGTTACCCGGGAAGGCTCGCAGCCTTCTATTTATAGGCGAGGTCCGAAGGTCGGCTAAGAAGGGTGAGTTAGCAGCGAAGGCCCGTGGCAGCAGGAGGCGAAGGCAAGCAGATGGCTTGCACGTGCGAGGGTCCAGGTGTGGCCTTCTGATTGGACCGAGGACTATGGTCCGGGGGGGTTCGTGGCGCACCATGCGAGGCTCGGATACATCAGGAGACGCACGCGTCGGACTCCTACTGGACCGCACTTCGGATGCGAGGGAAGGCGATACGCCTCGCCAGCTGGCCTTGGTGACTCAGCATTTTCGGACACGTGGCGCGTTATGAGCGAGGGTGACGTGGCCGAAGTCCCACCTTGCGAAATTTCTCGGATTTGACATTTTTTCTCGATTTTTGTGCAAAAACTTCTAAAATCCATAACTTTCGCATACGGGCTCCGTTTTTGACGTTCTTTATATGCACGTGTAGGTAAAATTACGCTCTACAACTTTTGTTAAGACTTCGTCGGCTAAGTTTGAGTTTAATTTTTATATTATTATTTTTAACAGACCGGGACAGGAAATCCGTTAAAAATTCATAACTTCTTCATCTGACGTCCGTTTTCGTCTGTCTTTTTACCGTTGTACTACTATTGACGAGACCTTCGATTCTCGTTTAGGTTGTGTCGGTTAAAAATCACTCGATCTAAAATTCAATTTTTTAGCTGTCTATTGCTAAGCTGAAACTTAGAAAAATCATAACTTCCTCATACGAAGTCAGATTTGGGCGTTCTTTTTATACATACTCTCGGTTTAACGATCACTACGACTTTCGTTTAGATCGCCAAGGCTAAAAAGTAGTTTATCAAAAACTCACTTTTTACGTCATTCGACACCGTGCCGGTTTTATCGCGAAACTCCGACAGGTCATAACTTCTTCGTTATAACTCGGATTTCGGTATTCTTTATATATCCGTAATCCTTGTCACGACCATTACAACTTTCTTAATAAATATCGGCTTTATCTAATATTTATTTTCGACGCTTATTTTTATTCTTAATTAATTAAATTCTAATAATTAAGCATAAAACACATAATTCACATAATATTCACATAATTCCTTTTCATTTCTTCAAAATGAGTTACAAAGGTTAACCTAGACTATCACGTAAATATTAATGCCTAGCCTAGAAACACGGGCGTTACAATTATCTCCCTCTTAGGATGATTCCATCCCCGGAATCACACATCAACAAACAACTGTGGGTAGCGACTCATCATGTCACTCTCCGTTTCACAGGTGAGATTTGGCCCATTCGTATGTTTCCAACGCACAAGCACTAAATCGACCATCTTGTGTCGCAACTTCTTAGTCTTACGATCAACGATTGCCTCAGGTTCTTCAGTTAACCTCTTGTTTTCATCCAACCTTAATTCGGAAATGGGAATTATGTCGGGCACATCTCCCGTGAACTTTCTCAACTAACACACATGAAAGGTATTATGAATACCCTTTAGTTCTTCCGGTAATTCTAGCTTGTAAGCTTGATTCCCAATCCTCTGAAGAACTTTAATTGGTCCAATAAACCTTGGACTCAACTTTCCCCTTTTACTAAATCTTATAAGTCCCTTCCACGGTGAGACTTTAAGTAAAACCGAATCTCCAACTTCGAATGATATCGGTTGTCTTTTCTTGTCAGCATAGCTCTTTTGACGATCTTGAGCTGCTAACATCCTTTCTCTAATCACTTTCAACTTTTCAGCAGTCTGATGGACTATTTCAGGTCCCACAAACTGCTTTTCCCCAGCCTCCAGCCAACATGACGGCGTTCTACACTTTTCTCCATACAAAGTGTGATAAGGTGCCATCTTGATGCTCGAGTGGAAACTATTATTATAACAAAATTCTACTAGAGGTAAGTGTTCATCCCAGTTACCTTGGAATTCCAGGGTACATGCTCTCAGCATATCCTCCAATGTTTGAATTGTTCGTTCGCTCTGACCATCGGTTTGCGGATGGTAAGATGTACTCGAACACAACTTGGTGCCCAATTCCTCTTGTAGACTCCTCCAAAACCTTGAGGTAAAACGGTTGTCACCAATTGATACAATCGTTAACGGAACACCGTGAAGCCTCACAATTTCCTTCACGTAAGAATTCGTAAGTTTATCCATAGACCATTTCTCGTTGGCTACTATGAAATGCGCACTCTTAGTGAAGCGATCAACGACCACCCAAAAACATGTCGTGACTGTTCCTTGTTCTGGGCAGTTTAGTCATAAAATCCATGGTGATGTCTTCCCATTTACCCATGGGTACAGGCAAAGGTTCTAAACTCCCATACGGTTTCTGATGTTGTGCCTTAACCCTAGCACATGTTACACACTTGGCCATATACTTAGCAACATCGAGCTTCATCGTTGGCCACCAGTAATAGGGCTTTAGATCCCTATACATTTTTGTACTGCCGGGATGAATCGAGTACATGGTCTTGTGAGCTTCTTCCATCAGAAGATCTCTTACTCCTCCCGTCTTAGGTACCCAAATCCTATCTTTGAATACCTTCAGTCCTTGACCGTTTGTATCAAACACCAACGTTTTACCCAAACGTTCTTCCTTTCGGTCATTTTTCTCTAAAGCTTCCTCTTGAGCTTTCTTTATACCTTCCACAATTGTCAAGACAACTTCAATTCTCAACGCTCTTGGTATTTTCTTTTCAAGATTTACCTTCCGACTGAGAGCATCAGCAACAACATTTGCTTTACCAGGGCGGTGAAGTATCTCACAGTCGTAGTCCTTGAGTAACTCTAGCCAGCACCGTTGCCTCATGTTCAATTCCTTCTGATTAAATAGATATTGAAGACACTTATGATCAGTGAAAAGTTTGCATTTAGTACCATAAAGATAGTGCCTCCATATCTTTAAGGCGAATACTACCGCTGCCAACTCCAAATCATGAGTGGGGTAGTTCTTTTCATGCTCTTTCAATTGCCTCGATGCATACGCTATCACTTTATCCCTTTGGGTCAGAACACAACCTAACCCAACTCTAGAGGCATCACTATAAATTGTGAAGTCATCAACTCCTTCAGGTAACAAAAGAATCGGTGCTGCACATAATTTCTTCTTTGGCTTTTCAAAGGCTTCCTTATGCTTTTCATTCCAAGCATAAGTAGCTCCTTTGTGGGTCAAAGTTGTTAATGGAGTCGCGGTTGAAGAAAAGCCTTGGATAAATCGGCGATAATATCCGACGAATCCTAAAAAGCTTCAGATCTCCATAGGACTTTCAATTGTAACCTTCAAGTTACAAAATAAATCCTTATTAATGACTCCTTCTTCTTCTTAGAATAAGTACTTTCCTTCATTTATTGTAACAAACCGATGGGTCATGTTCTAATGATCTCTCATCGTATAATGCAGTGCTTAGACTCCGGTCTCTTAGAGACAAATTTCGGAACAGACTATACTTTCCTTCATGTTCTAATGTGATACAATCACAGTTCAGCATGTATCATTTCTAACTACCAACTTCTTTAATAACAAGCGCGGTACTTCTATTGATCGCTTTGATCATCTTTCACTTCAATCTTCTGGCTTAAGTCAAATGCTACATCGAACTTGGTTCTCTGAACCACGTGACATACTCATCTTAGTCGGACTCGATTCGATATGACCTCTTAGGTCGGAATAGCAATTATCTTCTTAGTCATTACCGAAACGATGGTAACGACAGACTAGAACAAGACGGAATCAATTACTGGCTCCTTGGTAACCTTGTGACTTTCCTTGATCCAAGTACGAGTCCTGTGCTTCCGGTAGTATAGGCCTCTACTACCATTCACACCTACTCATACTCGTCCCAAGTATTGTCTCGCAGTTCTCCAAGTCATCATACAAGAATTTCACATAGTCATTCAATTCATCAGATGACCAAACCAGGGTTTATATTATTTCTTAAAACGATTACATAGAGGTTCAAGTTTACTCTATACTATGCCTCTAATAGGCTAAACCACTTGTTACTATTCACATTACTACTTCATAACTTGATCTTCGGATATCAAGTCTTTACTTCTAATTCCTAGCGTTGTTATTTGCTTCGTCAAGGATATTCGGAAATTCCCTTGGCGTTGGCGGTACGCTTGGCCTTGTTATTTCATTTTTCTTCGGGCAGTCCTTAGAAATATGGCCTTCTTCCTTACATCCGTAACACACCCCCTTGGGAATCGTACACTCATTGGCGTAATGTCCAATTTCTCCACACTTGAAGCATTTCACCTTCCTGTCATGATTCCCAGAGTGTTTGTTTTTTGCACTTCCCGCACCATTTTCCTTTACCTCCTCTTTTTCCAGACTTTGAGAATATGTTGCTCTTGTTGGACCTTGAAGACTGCTCAAATTTTCTCTTCTTGCCAACTTTAACCTTGTTGGCGGTCCTGTCTTTGATCATTTCTTCAATAGACTTAGCAACCCAGATAGTTGCCTCAAGAGCAGATGCCTGACGTACTGCCACAGTAAGTTCATCCTTACTTTGTTGAAGTAAAAATTTTGTCTCTTCCATCTGTTGATCCAACATCGTACGCACCATTGTCTGTACCCCAACCATCGTGATTGGCTCAGGCTGCGGATTATCGTTTCCGAATTCACTTTGCGTACTCGCCATTTCGATCTATACACCAACCGTAGGTGAATTTAGATCTTTATTTTCAATAGACATTAAATCTTCGTTATTACTCCAGAACGTTTATATGTTAGTTCTAATATCGTAGTCATACGTTTAGAATCCTACACACATAAGGTTTCCAGATCCGGTCGGCAACAGACCATAGATCCGAACAAATAATGGCATATATGGCAAACATATAACATTTAGCACATAAAAGCATTTTAGGCATCTTTCCTAAAATAAACTACTGCTCGTATCTTAAATATGGTAGACACTCATCTCACAATCATCACTTAGCGTTCCAAGTTTAAGTCTAGAAATCCTACAATTTCTTAGTTCGCTTAAACTAATGCTCTGATACCAACTGTGACATCCCCAAATTTCTCGGCCAGAAAAGACCGATTTAAGTTATGCTTTTAAAATAAAATCAGAGTAATCCTTTTAAAAGATGTTGTAGAATTTGTTCCCAAAACAAAACACGATAAAAGTTTATCAAAACCTTTCTTTAAGATATATATAATTTCCTTTTATATCAGAACCTCGGGATGTCATGTTTCGATACAGATCAAAAGCATAAACAAGACATTATAAGCCTTACAACAGTTATTTACAACTACTGGCCTATAATCCAAAAATCACTCATCATCATCATCCGACTATGCTCGGGGTCCACTACCTGTAATATAAAAAGCTGAGTGGGTCAGGCTTGGGAGCCTGGTGAGCATATAGGGTTTTCAACCCACAAATAATAAATTTATTATGCTTAAACATCAAACAATCAACCAAATTACTCCAACCCCATTATCTTATTTATTTCTTAAGGATTACCCTAAGAATCAACTATCACTCATTCCTAAGGATTCATCCTAAGGAATAGGCACGAAGTCACATCATCGCCAGGGTTTATACAACAAGCACTAAGTCCATAGCTGCCAGGGTTTATACAACATGTGCTAAGTCCATAGCTCTTATTTATCGACAGTATTATTCACGGGAATCCCCCCCCCTACAATACATGCCAATGGGTTTTTAGAGTACAACTGATGAACATATAGTTCACACACTTACAGGTTGCGAGCCTGCTAGTGTTCCATAGATCATCTAGAATAGTCCATGGTTGTCATTCATACTCTGCTGAATGACGAGGGCCAACGTTTGGGTAAGTGATTCTCTCATAATTCACCACTCACCCTCAACTCATGATCTATATCACTGATCATCTCATTTATCCAGCTCATCTTTCATCACACACACCACTATTTCATCTACCCATGTTTTACCCAACATTTTTGTAGATAAAAATACATATACAGTTTAAATTATTTAAAAACCTGTATAAATCATACCTTCAACATCCATCTCAAATAAACAAACAATATATATTCACACAGCACGTATTTTATATAAAATACTTCATATCTATGTGTAAGGTGAAAGTAACTACACACTCACTTGATTTAATGATAATCGGGCAGCACTTCGTTTCCTAAAACGATCGTTTTTAATAAAACCGGGAGTTTTATTGAGAAACCGGGCTCTGCGAGGGGTCGGGCTTCGAAACCGAAAAGATAAATTTCTCGGGCTTCTCGGGCACTCCGGGGCGTATTCCGGGCGTTTGGTATAATATCGGGGCTTTGGGGGAAGTGAAAATAGCTAAAATATGAAATTAAGGGTGAAAGGTGGCAAATTTCCAAAGTTACCCGGGAAGGCTCGCAGCCTTCTATTTATAGGCGAGGTCCGAAGGTCGGCTAAGAAGGGTGAGTCAGCAGCGAAGGCGCGTGGCAGCAGGAGGCGAAGGCACGCAGATGGCTCGCACGTGCTAGGGTCCAGGTGTGGCCTTCTGATTGGACCGAGCTCTATGGTCCGGGGGGGTTCGTGGCGCACCATGCGAGGCTCGGATACGTCCGGAGAGGCACGCGTCGGACTCCTACTGGACCGCACTTCGGATGCGAGGGAAGGCGACACGCCTCGCCAGCTGGCCTCGGTGACTTAGCATTTTCGCACACGTGGCGCGTTATGAGCGAGGGTGACGTGGCCGAAGTCCCACCTTGCGAAATTTCTCGGATTTGACATTTTTTCTCGATTTTTGTGCAAAAACTTCTAAAATCTATAACTTTCGCATACGGGCTCCGTTTTTGACGTTATTTATATGCACGCGTAGGTAAAATTACGCTCTACAACTTTTGTTTAGACTTCGTCGGCTAATTTTGATTTTAATTTTTATATTATTATTTTTAACAGACCGGGACATGAAATCCGTTAAAAATTCATAACTTCTTCATCTGACGTCCGTTTTCGTCTGTCTTTTTACCGTTGTACTACTATAGACTAGACCTTCGATTCTCGTTTAGGTTGTGTCGGCTAAAAATCACTCGATCTAAAATTCGAATTTTTAGCTGTCTATTGCTAAGCTGAAACTTAGAAAAATCATAACTTCCTCATACGAAGTCAGATTTGGGCGTTCTTTTTATACATACTCTCGGTTTAACGAACACTACGACTTTCGTTTAGATCGCCAAGGCTAAAAAGTAGTTTATCAAAAACTCACTTTTTACGTCATTCGGCACCGTGCCGGTTTTATCGCGAAACCTCGACAGGTCATAACTTCTTCGTTATAACTTAGATTTCGGTATTCTTTATATATCCGTAATCCTTGTCACGACCATTACAACTTTCTTAATAAATATCGGCTTTATCTAATATTTATTTTCGACGCTTATTTTTATTCTTAATTAATTAAATCCTAATAATTAAGCATAAAACACATAATTCACATAATTCCTTTTCATTTCTTCAAAATTAGTTACAAAGGTTAACCTAGACTATCACGTCAATATTAATGCCTAGCCTAGAAACACGGGCGTTACAATTCTCTCCCCCTTAGGATGATTCCATCCCCGGAATCACACATCAACAAACAACTGTGGGTAGCGACTCATCATGTCACTCTCCGTTTCCCAGGTGAGATTTGGCTCATTCGTATGTTTCCAACGCACATGCACTAAATCGACCATCTTGTGTCGCAACTTCTTAGTCTTACGGTCAACGATTGCCTCAGGTTCTTCAATTAACCTCTTGTTTTCATCCAACCTTAATTCAGAAATGGGAATTATGTCGGGCACATCTCCCGTGAACTTTCTCAACTAACACACATGAAAGGTATTATGAATACCCTTTAGTTCTTCCGGTAATTCTAGCTTGTAAGCTTGATTCCCAATCCTCTGAAGAACTTTAATTGGTCCAATAAAATCTTGGACTCAACTTTCCCCTTTTACTAAATCTTATAAGTCCCTTCCACGGTGAGACTTTAAGTAAAACCGAATCTCCATCTTCGAATGATATCGATTGTCTTTTCTTGTCAGCATAGCTCTTTTGACGATCTTGAGCTGCTAACATCCTTTCTCTAATCACTTTCAACTTTTCAGCAGTCTGATGGACTATTTCAGGTCCCACAAACTGCTTTTCCCCAGCCTCCAGCCAACATGACGGCGTTCTACACTTTTCTCCATACAAAGCGTGATAAGGTGCCATCTTGATGCTCGAGTGGAAACTATTATTATAATAAAATTCTACTAAAGGTAAGTGTTCATCCCAGTTACCTTGGAATTCCAGGGTACATGCTCTCAGCATATCCTCCAATGTTTGAATTGTTCGTTCGCTCTGACCATCGGTTTGCGGATGGTAAGCTGTACTCGAACACAACTTGGTACCCAATTCCTCTTGTAGACTCCTCCAAAACCTTGAGGTAAAACGGTTGTCACAAATTGATACAATCGTTAACGGAACACCGTGAAGCCTCACAATTTCCTTCACGTAAGAATTCGCAAGTTTATCCATAGACCATTTCTCGTTGGCTACTATGAAATGCGCACTCTTAGTGAAGCGATCAACGACCACCCAAAAACATGTCGTGACCGTTCCTTGTTCTGGGCCGTTTAGTCATAAAATCCATGGTGATGTCTTCCCATTTACCCATGGGTACAGGCAAAGGTTCTAAACTCCCATACGGTTTCTGATGTTGTGCCTTAACCCTAGCACATGTTACACACTTGGCCACATACTTAGCAACATCGAGCTTCATCGTTGGCCACCAGTAATAGGGCTTTAGATCCCTATACATTTTTGTACTGCCGGGATGAATCGAGTACATGGTCTTGTGAGCTTCTTCCATCAGAAGATCTCTTACTCCTCCTGTCTTAGGTACCCAAATCCTATCTTTGAATACCTTCAGTCATTGACCGTTTGTATCAAACACCAACGGTTTACCCAAACGTTCTTCCTTTCGGTCATTTTTCTCTAAAGCTTCCTCTTGAGCTTTCTTTATACCTTCCACAATTGTCAAGACAACTTCAATTCTCAATGCTCTTGGCATTTTCTTTTCAAGATTTACCTTCCGACTGAGAACATCAGCAACAACACTTGCTTTACCAGGGCGGTAAAGTATCTCACAGTCGTAGTCCTTGAGTAACTCTAGCCAGCACCGTTGCCTCATGTTCAATTCCTTCTGATTAAATAGATATTGAACACACTTATGATCAGTGAAAAGTTTGCATTTAGTACCATAAAGATAGTGCCTCCATATCTTTAAGGCGAATACTACCGCTGCCAACTCCAAATCATGAGAGGGGTAGTTCTTTTCATGCTCTTTCAATTGCCTCGATGCATACGCTATCACTTTATCCCTTTGGGTCAGAACACAACCTAACCCAACTCCAGAGGCATCACTATAAACTGTGAAGTCATCAACTCCTTCAGGTAACAAAAGAATCGGTGCTGCACATAATTTCTTCTTTGGCTTTTCAAAGGCTTCCTTATGCTTTTCATTCCAAGCATAAGTAGCTCCTTTGTGGGTCAAAGTTGTTAATGGAGTCGCGGTTGAAGAAAAGCCTTGGATAAATCGGCGATAATATCCGACAAATCCTAAAAAGCTTCAGATCTCCGTAGGACTTTCAATTGTAACCTTCAAGTTACAAAATAAATCCTTATTGAGGACTCCTTCTTCTTCTTAGAATAAGTACTTTCCTTCATTTATTGTAACAGACCGATGGGTCATGTTCTAATGATCTCTCATCGTATAATGCACTGCTTAGACTCAGGTCTCTTAGAGACAAATTCCGGAACAGACTATACCTTCCTTCATGTTCTAATGTGATACAATCACAGTTCAGCATGTATCATTTCTAACTACCAACTTCTTTAATAACAAGCGCGGTACTTCTATTGATCGCTTTGATCATCTTTCACTTCAATCTTCTGGCTTAAGTCAAATGCTACATCGAACTTGGTTCTCTGAACCACGTGACATACTCATCTTAGTGGGACTCGATTCGATATGACCTCTTAGGTCGGAATAGCAATTATCTTCTTAGTCATTACCAAAACGATGGTAACGACAGACTAGAACAAGACGGAATCAATTACTGGCT
Source organism: Lactuca virosa (assembly GCF_052849685.1). Classification (NCBI taxonomy): domain Eukaryota; kingdom Viridiplantae; phylum Streptophyta; class Magnoliopsida; order Asterales; family Asteraceae; genus Lactuca; species Lactuca virosa. Next base: position 301,493,674 of record NC_136430.1, on the reverse strand, counting down.
CCTTGGTAACCTTGTGACTTTCCTTGATCCAAGTACGAGTCCTGTGCTTCCGGTAGTATAGGCCTCTACTACCATTCACACCTACTCATACTCGTCCCAAGTATTGTCTCACAGTTCTCCAAGTCATCATACAAGAATTTCACATAGTTATTCAATTCATCAGATGACAAAACCAGGGTTTATATTATTTCTTAAAACGATTACATAGAGGTTCAAGTTTACTCTATACTATGTCTCTAATAGGCTAAACCACTTGTTACTATTCACATTACTACTTCATAACTTGATCTTCGGATATCAAGTCTTTACTTCTAATTCCTAGCGTTGTTATTTGCTTCGTCAAGGATATTCGGAAATTCCCTTGGCGTTGGCGGTACGCTTGGCCTTGTTATTTCATTTTTCTTCGGGCAGTCCTTAGAAATATGGCCTTCTTCCTTACATCCGTAACACACCCCCTTGGGAATCGTACACTCATTGGCGTAATGTCCAATTTCTCCACACTTGAAGCATTTCACCTTCCTGTCATGATTCCCAGAGTGTTTCTTTTTTGCACTTCCCGCACCATTTTCCTTTACCTCCTCTTTTGCCAGACTTTGAGAATATGTTGCTCTTGTTGGACCTTGAAGACTGCTCAAATTTCCTCTTCTTGCCAACTTCAACGTTGTAGGCGGTCCTGTCTTTGATCATTTCTTCAATAGACTTAGCAACCCAGATAGTTGCCTCAAGAGCAGATGCCTGATGTACTGGCACAGTAAGTTCATCCTTACTTTGTTAAAGTAAACGTTTTGTCTCTTCCATCTGTTGATCCAACATTGTACGCACCATTGTCTGTACCCCAGCCATCGTGATTGGCTCAGGCTACGGATTATCGTTTCCGAATTCACTTTGCGTACTCGCCATTTCGATCTATACACCAATCGTAGGTGAATTTAGATCTTTATTTTCGATAGACATTAAATCTTCGTTATTACTCTGGAACGTTTATATGTTAGTTCTAATATCATAGTCATACGTTTAGAATCCTACACACATAAGGTTTCCAGATCCGGTCGGCAACAGACCATAGATCCGAACAAATAATGGCATATATGGCAAACATATAGCATTTAGCACATAAAAGCATTTTAGGCATCTTTCCTAAAATAAACTAGTGCTTGTGTCTAAAATATGGTAGACACTCATCTCACAATCATCACATAGCATTCTAAGTTCAAGTCTAGAAATCCTACAATTTCTTAGTTCGCTTAAACTAATGCTCTGATACCAACTGTGACATCCCCAAATTTCTCGGCCAGAAAAGACCGATTTAAGTTATGCTTTTAAAATAAAATCAGAGTAATCCTTTTAAAAGATGTTGCGGAATTTGTTCCCAAAACAAAACACGATAAAAGTTTATCAAAACCTTTCTTTAAGAAATATATAATTTCCTTTTATATCAAAACCTCGGGATGTCATGTTCCGATACAATCAAAAGCATAAACAAGACATTATAAGCCTTACAACAGTTATTTACAACTACTGGCCTATAATCCAAAAATCACTCATCATCATCATCCGACTATGCTCGGGGTCCACTACCTGTAATATAAAAAGCTGAGTGGGTCAGGCTTGGGAGCCTGGTGAGCATATAGGGTTTTCAACCCACAAATAATAAATTTATTATGCTTAAACATCAAACAATCAACCAAATTACTCCAACCCCATTATCTTATTTATTTCTTAAGGATTTACCCTAAGAATCAACTATCACTCATTCCTAAGGATTCATCCTAAGGAATAGGCATGAAGTCACATCGTCGCCAGGGTTTATACAACAGGCACTAAGTCCATAGCTGCCAGGGTTTATACAACATGTGCTAAGTCCATAGCTCTTATTTATCGACAGTATTATTCACGGGAATCCCCCCCCCCCTACAATACATGCCAATGGGTTTTTAGAGTACAGCTGATGAACATATAGTTCACACACTTACAGGTTGCGAGCCTGCTAGTGTTCCATAGATCATCTAGAATTGTCCATGGTTGTCATTCATACTCTGCTGAATGACGAGGGCCAACGTTTGGGTAAGTGATTCTCTCATAATTCACCACTCACCCTCAACTCATGATCTATATCACTGATCATCTCATTTATCCAGCTCATCTTTCATCACACACACCACTATTTCATCTACCCATGTTTTACCCAACATTTTTGTAGATAAAAATACATATACAGTTTAAATTATTTAAAAACCTGTATAAATCATTCCTTCAACATCCATCTCAAATAAACAAACAATATATATTCACATAACACGTATTTTATATAAAATACTTCATATCTATGTGTAAGGTGAAAGTAACTTTACACTCACTTGATTTAATGATAATCGGGCAGCATTTCGTTTCCTAAAACGATCGTTTTTAATAAAACCGGGAGTTTTATTGAGAAACCGGGCTCTGCGAGGGTCGGGCTTCGAAACCGAAAAGATAAATTTCTCGGGCTTCTCGGGCACTCCGGGGCGTGTTCCGGGCGTTTGGTATAATATCGGGGCTTTGGGGGAAGTGAAAATAGCTAAAATATGAAATTAAGGGTGAAAGGTGGCAAATTTCCAAAGTTACCCGGGAAGGCTCGCAGCCTTCTATTTATAGGCGAGGTCCGAAGGTCGGCTAAGAAGGGTGAGTTAGCAGCGAAGTCCCGTGGCAGCAGGAGGCGAAGGCAAGCAGATGGCTTGCACGTGCGAGGGTCCAGGTGTGGCCTTCTGATTGGACCGAGGACTATGGTCCGGGGGGGTTCGTGGCGCACCATGCGAGGCTCGGATACATCAGGAGACGCACGCGTCAGACTCCTACTGGACCGCACTTCGGATGCGAGGGAAGGCGATACGCCTCGCCAGCTGGCCTCGGTGACTCAGCATTTTCGGACACGTGGCGCGTTATGAGCGAGGGTGACGTGGCCGAAGTCCCACCTTGCGAAATTTCTCGGATTTGACATTTTTTCTCGATTTTTGTGCAAAAACTTCTAAAATCCATAACTTTCGCATACGGGCTCCGTTTTTGACGTTCTTTATATGCACGTGTAGGTAAAATTATGCTCTACAACTTTCGTTTAGACTTCGTAGGCTAATTTTGAATTTAATTTTTATATTATTATTTTTAACAGACCGGGACAGGAAATCCGGTAAAAATTCATAACTTCTTCATCTGACGTCCGTTTTCGTCTGTCTTTTTACCGTTGTACTACTACTTACGAGACCTTCGATTCTCGTTTAGGTTGTGTCGGCTAAAATTCACTTGATCTAAAATTCAAGTTTTTAGCTGTCTACTGCTAAGCTGAAACTTAGAAAAATCATAACTTCGTCATACGAAGTCAGATTTGGGCGTTCTTTTTATACATACTCTCGGTTTAACGAACACTACAACTTTCGTTTAGATCGCCAAGGCTAAAAAGTAGTTTATCAAAAACTCACTTTTTACGTCATTCGACACCGTGCCGGTTTTATCGCGAAACTTCGACAGGTCATAACTTCTTCGTTATAACTCGGATTTCGGTATTCTTTCTATATCCGTAATCCTTGTCACGACCATTACAACTTTCTTAATAAATATCGGCTTTATCTAATATTTATTTTCGACGCTTATTTTTATTCTTAATTAATTAAGTCCTAATAATTAAGCATAAAACACATAATTCACGGGAATCCCCCCCTGTAATACATGCCAATGGGTTTTTAGAGTACAGCTGATGAACATATAGTTCACACACTTACAGGTTGCGAGCCTACTAGTGTTCCATAGATCATCTAGAATAGTCCATGGTTGTCATTCGTACTCTGCTGAATGACGAGGGCCAACGTTTGGGTAAGTGATTCTCTCATAATTCACCACTCACCCTCAACTCATGATCTATATCACTGATCATCTCATTTATCCAGCTCATCTTTCATCACACACACCACTATTTCATCTACCCATGTTTTATCCAACATTTTTGTAGATAAAAATACATATACAGTTTAAATTATTTAAACACCTGTATAAATCATTCCTTCAACATCCATCTCAAATAAACAAACAATATATATTCACACGGCACGTATTTTATATAAAATACTTCATATCTATGTGTAAGGTGAAAGTAACTACACACTCACTTGATTTAATGATAATCGGGCAGCATTTCGTTTCCTAAAACGATCGTTTTTAATAAAACCGGGAGTTTTATTGAGAAACGGGCTCTGCGAGGGTCGGGCTTCAAAACCGAAAAGATAAATTTCTCGGGCTTCTCGGGCACTTCGGGGTCTGTTCCGGGCGTTTGGTATAATATCGGGGCTTTGGGGGAAGTGAAAATAGCTAAAATATGAAATTAAGGGTGAAAGGTGGCAAATTTCCAAAGTTACCCGGGAAGGCTCGCAGCCTTCTATTTATAGGCGAGGTCCGAAGGTCGGTTAAGAAGGGTGAGTCAGCAGCGAAGGCGCGTGGCAGCAGGAGGCGAAGGCACGCAGATGGCTCGCACGTGCGAGGGTCCAGGTGTGGCCTTCTGATTGGACGGAGGTCTATGGTCCGGGGGGGTTCGTGGCGCACCATGCGAGGCTCGGATACGTCAGGAGAGGCACGCGTCGGACTCTTACTGGACCGCACTTCGGATGCGAGGGAAGGCGACACGCCTCGCCAGCTGCCCTCGGTGACTTAGCATTTTCGGACACGTGGCACGTTATGAGCGAGGGTGACGTGGCCGAAGTCCCACCTTGCAAAATTTCTCGGATTTGACATTTTTTCTCGATTTTTCTGCAAAAACTTCTAAAATCCATAACTTTCGCATACGGGCTCCGTTTTTGACGTTCTTTATATGCACGTGTAGGTAAAATTATGCTCTACAACTTTCGTTTAGACTTCGTAGGATAATTTTGAATTTAATTTTTATATTATTATTTTTAACAGACCGGAACAGGAAATCCGTTAAAAATTCATAACTTCTTCATCTGACGTCCGTTTTCGTCTGTCTTTTTACCGTTGTACTACTATTGACGAGACCTTCGATTCTCGTTTAGGTTGTGTCGGCTAAAAATCACTCGATCTAAAATTCAAGTTTTTAGCTGTCTACTGCTAAGCTGAAACTTAGAAAAATTATAACTTCCTCATACGAAGTCAGATTTGGGCGTTCTTTTTATACATACTCTCGGTTTAACGAACACTACGACTTTCGTTTAGATCGCCAAGGCTAAAAAGTAGTTTATCAAAAACTCACTTTTTACGTCATTCGGCACCGTGCCGGTTTTATCGCGAAACTTCGACAGGTCATAACTTCTTCGTTATAACTCGAATTTCGGTATTCTTTATATATCCGTAATCCTTGTCACGACCATTACAACTTTCTTAATAAATATCGGCTTTATCAAATATTTATTTTCAATGCTTATTTTTATTCTTAGTTAATTAAATCCTAATAATTAAGCATAAAACACATAATTCACATAATATTCACATAATTCCTTTTCATTTCTTCAAAATGAGTTACAAAGGTTAACCTAGACTATCACGTCAATATTAATGCCTAGCCTAGAAACACGGGCGTTACAATTCTCTCCCCCTTAGGATGATTCCATCCCCGGAATCACACATCAACAAACAACTGTGGGTAGCGACTCATCATGTCACTCTCCGTTTCACAGGTGAGATTTGGCCCATTCGTATGTTTCCAACGCACAAGCACTAAATCGACCATCTTGTGTCGCAACTTCTTAGTCTTACGATCAACGATTGCCTCAGGTTCTTCAGTTAACCTCTTGTTTTCATCCAACCTTAATTCGGAAATGGGAATTATGTCGGGCACATCTCCCGTGAACTTTCTCAACTAACACACATGAAAGGTATTATGAATACCCTTTAGTTCTTCCGGTAATTCTAGCTTGTAAGCTTGATTCCCAATCCTCTAAAGAACTTTAATTGGTCCAATAAACCTTGGACTCAACTTTCCCCTTTTACTAAATCTTATAAGTCCCTTCCATGGTGAGACTTTAAGTAAAACCGAATCTCCAACTTCGAATGATATCGGTTGTCTTTTCTTGTCAGCATAGCTCTTTTGACGATCTTGAGCTGCTAACATCCTTTCTCTAATCACTTTCAACTTTTCAGCAGTCTGATGGACTATTTCAGGTCCCACAAACTGCTTTTCCCCAGCCTCCAGCCAACATGACGGCGTTCTACACTTTTCTCCATACAAAGCGTGATAAGGTGCCATCTTGATGCTCGAGTGGAAACTATTATTATAATAAAATTCTACTAGAGGTAAGTGTTCATCCCAGTTACCTTGGAATTCCAGGGTACATGCTCTCAGCATATCCTCCAATGTTTGAATTGTTCGTTCGCTCTGACCATCGGTTTGCGGATGGTAAGCTGTACTCGAACACAACTTGGTGCCCAATTCCTCTTGTAGACTCCTCCAAAACCTTGAGGTAAAACGGTTGTCACCAATTGATACAATCGTTAACGGAACACCGTGAAGCCTCACAATTTCCTTCACGTAAGAATTCGCAAGTTTATCCATAGACCATTTCTCGTTGGCTACTATGAAATGCGCACTCTTAGTGAAGCGATCAACGACCACCCAAAAAACATGTCGTGACTGTTCCTTGTTCTGGGCAGTTTAGTCATAAAATCCATGGTGATGTCTTCCCATTTACCCATGGGTACAGGCAAAGGTTCTAAACTCCCATACGGTTTCTGATGTTGTGCCTTAACCCTAGCACATGCTACACACTTGGCCACATACTTAGCAACATCGAGCTTCATCGTTGGCCACCAGTAATAGGGCTTTAGATCCCTATACATTTTTGTACTGCCGGGATGAATCGAGTACATGGTCTTGTGAGCTTCTTCCATCAGAAGATCTCTTACTCCTCCCGTCTTAGGTACCCAAATCCTATCTTTGAATACCTTCAGTCCTTGACCGTTTGTATCAAACACCAACGTTTTACCCAAACGTTCTTCCTTTCGGTCATTTTTCTCTAAAGCTTCCTCTTGAGCTTTCTTTATACCTTCCACAATTGTCAAGACAACTTCAATTCTCAACGCTCTTGGCATTTTCTTTTCAAGATTTACCTTCTGACTGAGAGCATCAGCAACAACATTTGCTTTACCAGGGCGGTAAAGTATCTCACAGTCGTAGTCCTTGAGTAACTCTAGCCAGCACCGTTGCCTCATGTTCAATTCCTTCTGATTAAATAGATATTGAACACACTTATGATCAGTGAAAAGTTTGCATTTAGTACCATAAAGATAGTGCCTCCATATCTTTAAGGCGAATATTACCGCTGCCAACTCCAAATCATGAGTGGGGTAGTTCTTTTCATGCTCTTTCAATTGCCTCGATGCATACGCTATCACTTTATCCCTTTGGGTCAGAACACAACCTAACCCAACTCCAGAGGCATCACTATAAACTGTGAAGTCATCAACTCCTTCAGGTAACAAAAGAATCGGTGCTGCACATAATTTCTTCTTTGGCTTTTCAAAGGCTTCCTTATGCTTTTCATTCCAAGCATAAGTAGCTCCTTTGTGGGTCAAAGTTGTTAATGGAGTCGCGGTCGAAGAAAAGCCTTGGATAAATCGGCGATAATATCCGACGGATCCTAAAAAGCTTCAGATCTCCGTAGGACTTTCAATTGTAACCTTCAAGTTACAAAATAAATCCTAAATTAAGAACGCCTTCTTCTTCTTAGAACAAGTATTTTCCTTCATTTATTGTAACAGACCGATGGGTCATGTTCTAATGATCTCTCATCGTATAATGCACTGCTTAGACTCAGGTCTCTTAGAGACAAATTCCGTAACAGACTATACCTTCCTTCATGTTCTAATGTGATACAATCACAGTTCAGCATGTATCATTTCTAACTACCAACTTCTTTAATAACAAGCGCGGTACTTCTATTGATCGCTTTGATCATCTTTCACTTCAATCTTCTGGCTTAAGTCAAATGCTACATCGAACTTGGTTCTCTGAACCACGTGACATACACATCTTAGTCGGACTCGATTCGATATGACCTCTTAGGTCGGAATAGCAATTATCTTCTTAGTTATTACCGAAACGATGGTAACGACAGACTAGAACAAGACGGAATCAATTACTGGCTCCTTGGTAACCTTGTAACTTTCCTTGATCCAAGTACGAGTCCTGTGCTTCCGGTAGTATAGGCCTCTACTACCATTCACACCTACTCATACTCGTCCCAAGTATTGTCTCGCAGTTCTCCAAGTCATCATACAAGAATTTCACATAGTCATTCAATTCATCAGATGACAAAACCAGGGTTTATATTATTTCTTAAAACGATTACATAGAGGTTCAAGTTTACTCTATACTATGCCTCTAATAGGCTAAACCACTTGTTACTATTCACATTACTACTTTATAACTTGATCTTCGGATATCAAGTCTTTACTTCTAATTCCTAGCGTTGTTATTTGCTTCGTCAGGGATATTCGGAAATTCCCTTGGCGTTGGCGGTACGCTTGGCCTTGTTATTTCATTTTTCTTCGGGCAGTCCTTAGAAATATGGCCTTCTTCCTTACATCCGTAACACACCCCCTTGGGAATCGTACACTCATTGGCGTAATGTCCAATTTCTCCACACTTGAAGCATTTCACCTTCCTGTCATGATTCCCAGAGTGTTTCTTTTTTGCACTTCCCGCACCATTTTCCTTTACCTCCTCTTTTGCCAGACTTTGAGAATATTTTGCTCTTGTTGGACCTTGAAGACTGCTCAAATTTCCTCTTCTTGCCAACTTCAACCTTGTTGGCGGTCCTGTCTTTGATCATTTCTTCAATAGACTTAGCAACCCAGATAGTTGCCTCAAGAGCAGATGCCTGATGTACTGGCACAGTAAGTTCATCCTTACTTTGTTAAAGTAAACGTTTTGTCTCTTCCATCTGTTGATCCAACATTGTACGCACCATTGTCTGTACCCCAGCCATCGTGATTGGCTCAGGCTACGGATTATCGTTTCCGAATTCACTTTGCGTACTCGCCATTTCGATCTATACACCAATCGTAGGTGAATTTAGATCTTTATTTTCGATAGACATTAAATCTTCGTTATTACTCTGGAACGTTTATATGTTAGTTCTAATATCATAGTCATACGTTTAGAATCCTACACACATAAGGTTTCCAGATCCGGTCGGCAACAGACCATAGATCCGAACAAATAATGGCATATATGGCAAACATATAGCATTTAGCACATAAAAGCATTTTAGGCATCTTTCCTAAAATAAACTAGTGCTTGTGTCTAAAATATGGTAGACACTCATCTCACAATCATCACATAGCATTCTAAGTTCAAGTCTAGAAATCCTACAATTTCTTAGTTCGCTTAAACTAATGCTCTGATACCAACTGTGACATCCCCAAATTTCTCGGCCAGAAAAGACCGATTTAAGTTATGCTTTTAAAATAAAATCAGAGTAATCCTTTTAAAAGATGTTGCGGAATTTGTTCCCAAAACAAAACACGATAAAAGTTTATCAAAACCTTTCTTTAAGAAATATATAATTTCCTTTTATATCAAAACCTCGGGATGTCATGTTCCGATACAATCAAAAGCATAAACAAGACATTATAAGCCTTACAACAGTTATTTACAACTACTGGCCTATAATCCAAAAATCACTCATCATCATCATCCGACTATGCTCGGGGTCCACTACCTGTAATATAAAAAGCTGAGTGGGTCAGGCTTGGGAGCCTGGTGAGCATATAGGGTTTTCAACCCACAAATAATAAATTTATTATGCTTAAACATCAAACAATCAACCAAATTACTCCAACCCCATTATCTTATTTATTTCTTAAGGATTTACCCTAAGAATCAACTATCACTCATTCCTAAGGATTCATCCTAAGGAATAGGCATGAAGTCACATCGTCGCCAGGGTTTATACAACAGGCACTAAGTCCATAGCTGCCAGGGTTTATACAACATGTGCTAAGTCCATAGCTCTTATTTATCAACAGTATTATTCACGGGAATCCCCCCCCCTACAATACATGCCAATGGGTTTTTAGAGTACAGCTGATGAACATATAGTTCACACACTTACAGGTTGCGAGCCTGCTAGTGTTCCATAGATCATCTAGAATTGTCCATGGTTGTCATTCATACTCTGCTGAATGACGAGGGCCAACGTTTGGGTAAGTGATTCTCTCATAATTCACCACTCACCCTCAACTCATGATCTATATCACTGATCATCTCATTTATCCAGCTCATCTTTCATCACACACACCACTATTTCATCTACCCATGTTTTACCCAACATTTTTGTAGATAAAAATACATATACAGTTTAAATTATTTAAAAACCTGTATAAATCATTCCTTCAACATCCATCTCAAATAAACAAACAATATATATTCACATAACACGTATTTTATATAAAATACTTCATATCTATGTGTAAGGTGAAAGTAACTTTACACTCACTTGATTTAATGATAATCGGGCAGCATTTCGTTTCCTAAAACGATCGTTTTTAATAAAACCGGGAGTTTTATTGAGAAACCGGGCTCTGCGAGGGTCGGGCTTCGAAACCGAAAAGATAAATTTCTCGGGCTTCTCGGGCACTCCGGGGCGTGTTCCGGGCGTTTGGTATAATATCGGGGCTTTGGGGGAAGTGAAAATAGCTAAAATATGAAATTAAGGGTGAAAGGTGGCAAATTTCCAAAGTTACCCGGGAAGGCTCGCAGCCTTCTATTTATAGGCGAGGTCCGAAGGTCGGCTAAGAAGGGTGAGTTAGCAGCGAAGGCCCGTGGCAGCAGGAGGCGAAGGCAAGCAGATGGCTTGCACGTGCGAGGGTCCAGGTGTGGCCTTCTGATTGGACCGAGGACTATGGTCCGGGGGGGTTCGTGGCGCACCATGCGAGGCTCGGATACATCAGGAGACGCACGCGTCGGACTCCTACTGGACCGCACTTCGGATGCGAGGGAAGGCGATACGCCTCGCCAGCTGGCCTCGGTGACTCAGCATTTTCGGACACGTGGCGCGTTATGAGCGAGGGTGACGTGGCCGAAGTCCCACCTTGCGAAATTTCTCGGATTTGACATTTTTTCTCGATTTTTGTGCAAAAACTTCTAAAATCCATAACTTTCGCATACGGGCTCCGTTTTTGACGTTCTTTATATGCACGTGTAGGTAAAATTATGCTCTACAACTTTCGTTTAGACTTCGTAGGCTAATTTTGACTTTAATTTTTATATTATTATTTTTAACAGACCGGGAAAGGAAATCCGGTAAAAATTCATAACTTCTTCATCTGACGTCTGTTTTCGTCTGTCTTTTTACCGTTGTACTACTACTTACGAGACCTTCGATTCTCGTTTAGGTTGTGTCGGCTAAAAATCACTCGATCTAAAATTCAAGTTTTTAGCTGTCTACTGCTAAGCTGAAACTTAGAAAAATCATAACTTCGTCATACGAAGTCAGATTTGGGCGTTCTTTTTATACATACTCTCGGTTTAACGAACACTACAACTTTCGTTTAGATCACCAAGGCTAAAAAGTAGTTTATCAAAAACTCACTTTTTACGTCATTCGACACCGTGCCGGTTTTATCGCGAAACTTCGACAGGTCATAACTTCTTCGTTATAACTCGGATTTCGGTATTCTTTCTATATCCGTAATCCTTGTCACGACCATTACAACTTTCTTAATAAATATCGGCTTTATCTAATATTTATTTTCGACGCTTATTTTTATTCTTAATTAATTAAATCCTAATAATTAAGCATAAAACACATAATTCACATAATATTCACATAATTCCTTTTCATTTCTTCAAAATGAGTTACAAAGGTTAACCTAGACTATCACGTCAATATTAATGCCTAGCCTAGAAACACGGGCGTTACAATTCTCTCCTCCTTAGGATGATTCCATCCCCGGAATCACACATCAACAAACAACTGCGGGTAGCGACTCATCATGTCACTCTCCGTTTCCCAGGTGAGATTTGGCCCATTCGTATGTTTCCAACGCACAAGCACTAAATCGACCATCTTGTGTCGCAACTTCTTAGTCTTACGGTCAACGATTGCCTCAGGTTCTTCAATTAACCTCTTGTGATCCAACCTTAATTCGGAAATGGGAATTATGTCGGGCACATCTCCCGTGAACTTTCTCAACTAACACACATGAAAGGTATTATGAATACCCTTTAGTTCGTCCGGTAATTCTAGCTTGTAAGCTTGATTCCCAATCCTCTGAAGAACTTTAATTGGTCCAATAAACCTTGGACTCAACTTTCCCTTTTTACTAAATCTTATAAGTCCCTTCCACGGTGAGACTTTAAGTAAAACCGAATCTCCAACTTCGAATGATATCGGTTGTCTTTTCTTGTCAGCATAGCTCTTTTGACGATCTTGAGCTGCTAACATCCTTTCTCTAATCACTTTCAACTTTTCAGCAGTCTGATGGACTATTTCAGGTCCCACAAACTGCTTTTCCCCAGCCAACATGACGGCGTTCTACACTTTTCTCCATACAAAGCGTGATAAGGTGTGTTGAGAGAAAAACTTAGAGACACACTTGAACAAATGTTAGAACAAGTATATTGCGGAATAGTTAATCTCGAAGGATCTAAAAGCTCAACAATAATATTAATAAGTTAGAGTTAGATAGTTAGAGAGTTAGTTGCGGAAAAGTAAAGAAATAGAAATGAAAAAATTGTTATATCAAGTATATACATAAGTTGATTCATAACAAGGAATGCATTCAAACCAAGTTAATAAGGAAGATCAAACTTAGTGATTAAGTCACAAAAGACTTGCTCCGAAGAGAGGTTATAATCAGTTGTATTCTAGTAAGATTTGAGAGTAAGAAGGGATGAGTAATTAGATAGAGAGATAGAAAAGATAACTTCAGAGATGTGTATTCAGAATAGATAGATGCGTATTTCTTTTTTTTGAATACAAGAGAATGAGCTCCATTTATAGAGACTCACGAAGTACACTAGATTACATCTCTAAGAGTAGCCATGCAAGGCATACTGGACAATAGAGAGTATTACAATAAAAGACAAGTAAAGTAATCTAGTAAAGAGACTGCGGTAGGTAGAGACTCCGGATGCGGTTGCTGATGAAGAAGCTTGAGTGCGGGTGCTTGTCGGCTGCGGTAGCTGAAGTTCAAGAGGGTCACTTTTTATGATTCAACAATTTCCCCCTAAGTGACCTCTTTAGCTTTTGTTCAGCTATCAAGTTTAAGAAACTTGATCAGGATTCACCAAAACTTCCTGATGTTTTCCAACCAGATGATTCTCCTTAAAATCTCGAACTTGACTTCTGCAGTAATGTGCTTCGATTTTTCAACTGCGGTTCGGCAGATATCAAGTTGCTTCCTCGTGAGGCGATGCATGGCAGTCATAGGAATGAAGTATTTGACATTATCGATCTTCCTTTTGAAAATGACTCCAAGTTCATGAAAATTGGTTGCACCTAAGGATCTTTCTTGATAGCCTTCGGTAGGCATTGGTGCAGGATCGAGTGGTGGCAGATAAAATTTCTTGGCAATGGTGGGGTAGATGTCTGCATCGATTTTAGCAAAATCGCAAACAGTTTCCTTCAAGAAAATATTAGCCCTTTCAAGCGCAATCTTCATCTTTGGATGCTTCTCCGACTTGTTCTGAAACACCTTAGCTATGAGAAAGACTTCTTCCGGATTCATGTTGGGGAAGTCAGCTTGGGTGCGGACATAGTCGTGTCCCCTTCTAGTGAGGGTGTACTGGATGAAGTCAGCCTTCATGAACTTCCGAATCTTGTAGTTCTTGACTGCGGATGGTCTATCGTTAGACCATATTTTCCCAATGGGAGAGGCATGCTTAGCATAAAAAATACTAAGTCTCTCAAATTCCATTGGCAGTCTTTTGTGGTCTGGAAGGCTGCGGTCGAATTGCTCAAACACTGTGAAGTATTTGGCATTAGGGGAGATTGGAACATCCCAGTAGCCATCCGAAGGGGGTTCAGCATAGGTGAGGTGAGGTCTGTAGTCGTCATCCAGCAGTCTGTGGTGAGGATTGATCCAAGAGTTTATCAAGGATTCGTCCATGATGGTGTCAAAACCGCATTCTCTCCATATGAACTCCGCAAGTTTAGCTGCCCTCCAATCTTTTTTTCGTTGGGTGGTGGCAGGGGAGTCGTTTGAGCTTGGAGAGGACATGTGCTCCACCAGATTTTTGAAGTGAGGGGGAGTCTCTGGTTTCTTAGGAGTGATCTCCTCTTGCGGTGGAGTGTTATGAGGTGGAGTATGATGAGATGGTTGCGGTGAGGGTTGCGGTGTAGGAATTTTTTCTGTGATGATGGGGGGACTCTGATGCTGTGAGATGGAGTGATTTGAATGATGGACTTCTTCTTCACTTCCCCCTCTTGAGGAATGCAACCCAGGAGCTTCCTCAAGCCATTGTCGAAGGCCATCAACTTTGGCAAAAACGTCTTGAAATTGAGCTTTGAGGGCATCTGCCAGTTGTTGATTATTGGGGATGGTGGAGTTGAAGAGCAGTTTATGAATTTCCTTGGTGAGCTGAAGAATCTCGGGACCATGGAAATTTGAGGATAAGGATCGTTGCAGGCGGTTGATTGTGGCTTGAAGAACTGAGATAGTGGACTCATACGCAATGTGAGTCTCAGCTATCAGTTTTTGAGACTGGGTGGCTAGATCCGCAATGGCTGCTTGGAGATCTTTCTTGATTGCGGTCACCTCAGAAATGAGGCGTTCCGCAGCAGCCATGAAGAAGTTGTGATCTGCTTGTCGATTGTTGTCAAGGGACCGGATTCCCATTTCAACTTTGAGAGAAATTCTCTCAGCAGCCAATCGCTCACGTGTTTCCAAGCGCTCTATCCGTTCGATCAATGACTGCGGTCCGGGGGTGTCTTCTGGTTGCGGTTGAGTTGGCTTGACCGCAGCTAGAATTTGATCAACTTTTACTTGTAAGCTCAGAAATTCTTTTCTTGTGACAGCATTCTTCTTCTTTTTCTTCTTCTCTTTGGGTTTTGAAGTTGAATGTTGAGAGCCACTTGATTCCTCTTCTTCATCAAACATCATAAGGTCATCATCAGAAGGACTGGGCTTATTTACCTCCTGAATATCATCATCATCAAGACCGAAGGTGGGAGCAGAACTGACTTCTATTGCGGTTCCTTCGTCTTGTGATTCATGAACTGTTGGAGTTGGAATTGGATTTGGAGTTGGAGTTGGAGTTACTCTGGAGGGGCCTGCATCTTCACCTGTTGCTTGAGCTTCAAGGATTGTTTCAGCCATCTCGGTCATCCAGTCTTGAACCTTCAGAATGGTGGCTACGGTATTGGCATTATTGATTGCATCTGCCCAATACTTAGCCACTGACTGGATTTCTTGTTCCTTTTGTTGTTGTTGCTTGATCTGTTGTTCCTTGTGTGCTTGGAATGCCCTCCTGAAAGCGGCATATTTCTTGATGTCCGACTCAGTCACCGGAGTGTAGTTCAACCATGAGTCGTTTGATTCATCCCCGTCAAATCCTTGGAATCGCACCGAAGTGTCCTTCGGGTCCACGGATCCTTGCACATTTGTGCTCACCGTGCCTAAACCACCTGCTGCGGATGTAAGCATAGTAGGATTTCCTGAGCTTCCTTGGTCTCCTTGACCCGTAGTCAAGTTTGGCCTCGGCTCAGTTCTGGCTAGGGCGGAAGAAGTGCCCTGCGGTTGGGGAGGTATTTGAAGTGTTTGGGTTACGTTCAAGAGGATGGAGTGCAACTCCTCAGAAGAAAAGAAATGCAGTCGGGAAGCCCTGGAGACCTTAGGGCGTGCACCAGTGTCATCCTCGGTGGGAGTGAACTGGGGGGGGAGTCTCCACGATGCGGTGAATCAGACTCACTTTCTGAGTCTGATTGGAAAAGAATAGTGGTGTTGAATGGGTCTGCGGCCACCCCAAGGACTACCGGATCCTTTTGAGAGACTTCAGTATTGGTCCGGTCACGCATTTGGCCAGAGGTATTGGTTTTCCTTTTCTTAAGGATGGCAATTGGTTGCGCATCCTCATCAGAATCACTATCAGGTGTGGGTGCGGTTGGTATGATTTTACGTTTCTTGGTGGATGCAGTTGGTTTGGGAGCATCCTTCTTGGGTGTTCTTTGTTTCTTCTTGGAGGCCAATTGCTTTCTTCTTTGAGAAAGATTGGAGAGAGTAGTGGAAGAAGGGACTACGGTACCTTCAGGGTTAATGATTGCGGATGGATTTTGAAGAGGCGGGGTAGGAAGGTATGGGGCATACCTTCCGTAGCCTCAATATGATCTGAGACATCAGTAGTCTCTAGACCAAGAGTGGAAAGAATGTGGGTAGGAAGTCTTCGAATTGGTCCAAAAATAGATTGATCAGATGAGGGATTGTACCTTTTGAGATCCTTGGGGACAAAGAAATTGATGTCACTGCCCATGTTGATCCCTGCATCCGCATGGAGGTCTGAAATGCAGAGGGACCAGAACCTTGCGAAAGTGAGTTCGGTTGGGTTCTCCCTTGGGCTCTCCTTGGGAATGTATTGAAGAAAGTCGTCCCATAGGATCTGCCCGTAGTTCACATCATGACCTGTGAAGATACTCCATACCAGCTCCAGAAGTTTGAGTCCCATATTATCCATGCCTCCGGTTCTGCCGGATAAACTGCGGATGACGAAGTGGCAAACAAATTGCCAGACCGCAGGCAGTTGGTTTTTCTTGAATTCCCCAATTCCTTTAATCTTTTTCTGATATCCCATTTGGTAAAGTGCAGAAGTAACGTCCGCCATGGATGGGGTGAAAATCTTGATGGAGGGATGAACAAGGAGGTTAGTGGCAGAAAGAAACTTTTCTTTGGATAGAATGACTAAAGAATCGTTAACCAGGTTAAGATGTACTTCTTGTGGGTTTTCGAGTGGGTGATAGGCTGAGAAGGCACATTTGAATAGGGTTGAGATTGGGACAACATCTGTGAAAGCGTCGAAGGGGCCAAACAGGGGGTGATTCTTCAGAAACTTGATCATCAGCTTGATCGGAGCATTGTAGGATGAATGATCTTCGAACACAGCTCTGAAGTTGCTTGAAGCAATCGTAGGAGAGTCTGAACCAGTAGGGTTCACTGATCCAGATGCCTTGGATTGTATCTTGGATACACCGGATTTCACCATTGTAGGAGCTAGAGAGAAAGAATAGAAAACAGAGTGCTTGTAGGAATTTGAGAGGGAAGATTCAATGTTCAGAGAGCGTAAAGTGATCTTGGGGAAGAAGAAGGGTTTATATAGGGATGAATTGGAACAGTAACTGTTTTTATCCTAGGTAAAAAGAAATGATAAGGTAAAAGGTCGTTTGGGGGGAATCTTTTGAATTGGAAATTAAATCTCAGCCACATAATATGAAACGGTTTAAAAAATGGTTTGCATTTAATGAAAAGTCAGACGTACATCATCACGTCAGGTGATCGTGTGGTGAGGGGAAAAGAAGTTGTAACTGATGGGACGTGCTGGGTAAGAGGAAAAGACAGATTAAGGATGTGTTTATGAAAAAACGTTCTTTTTGTCATCATACCTAAAATAGGTCTGACACAAGGTTTATTCAAAAAGAGAATGAGACAGTTTCTCAAGGAATGTTTTTTTTATTTAATGTTTTATTTAATGAAGGATCATTAAATAGCACACCATGATTCAAGGGTTGATGAAATAGTTGAGAAATTATCAATGTGATTGCGGATGGAGATTGCATTGCGGATGAGCAAATGAATGTCTGCAGTATAGGAACTGAGGAGAGCACTTGTACAAAAAGTTAGTAATAACAAACAATAAGGACCCATGAAAGATAAGTATGATATATGGTTGCGGTACATAGACTATGGTACCAAAACCATCTATCATAAGTAACTTTCACTTAGAACCGCAACGGAGACCAAGGATGGTCTGCGGTATCTATCAATTCAAAAAGAATTACGGGTCCGGATTCATCATTCCTAACATTTGCAGGAAGGTGTTAAGTTTTGTGGAGTCGAGCGCTTTTGTGAACACATCAGCAATCTCTTCATGAGAATGGACAAAGATGAGTTCAATGTTACCTTTCAAGATGTGGTCTTTGATGAAATGATATCGTAGTTCAATATGCTTAGTCTTGGAGTGCTGAACTGGATTGTGAGAAATAGCAATAGCACTTTCAGAGTCACAATAGATCGGTATCCGCATCATTCTATATCCGTAGTCCAATAGTTGAGTTTTCTTCTAAAGGACTTGAGAACAACAGCTGGCTGCGGCCACATACTCAGCTTCTGCGGTAGACAGAGATACACAACTTTGTTTCCTTGATGACCAGCTGACGAGTCTTCCACCCAGAAATTGACATCCACCTGAAGTGCTTTTTCGATCTAGTTTGCATCCGGCGTGATCCGCATCTGTGAATGCTTGAAGGCTGAAATCATTGCCTGCGGCGTACCATAATCCAAGAGACTTGCTTCCTTTCAGGTACCGTAGTATCTGTTTGGCTGCGGTCATATGTGACACTTTTGGGTCAGCCTGATACCTTGCGCATACACCTGTGCAAAGACAATGTCTGGCCTGCTTGCGGTGAGATACATCAAAGAGCCTATGATACCTCTATAAGTCTTGCGATCCACAGATTCGCCTGAGGGATCAGCAGAGATCTTATATCTGAAGGCCATGGGGACCTTATCCGAAGAACAGTTGTCCATAGAATATTTCTTTAACAGTTCAGTGGTGTATTTCTCTTGATGAATGAATATCCCTTGCGGAACTTGTTTCACTTGAAGTCCTAGAAAGAAGTTAATCTCTCTATTCGTGCTCATTTTGAACTTGTTGGTCATGAGCTTAGCAAATTCAGCCACCATTCCTTGATCAGTCGATCCAAAGATGATATCATCCACATATATTTGTACAAGCATAAGGTGGTCACCATTTGTTTTTCTAAATAAAGTGGAATCAATCACTCCTCTTTTGTATCCGGACGAGACAAGAAATTTAGAGAGAGTCTCGTACCATGCTCTTGGGGCTTGCTTCAGACCGTAGACTACTTTTTCAAGTTTGTAGCAGTGGTCTGGGAATTCAATACTTTCAAAGCCTGGAGGTTGCTGAAGATAAACCTCTTCGTTTAGTTCCCCATTGAGAAATGCACTCTTAACGTCCATTTGGTGTACCTTGACGTTTTTGTGGGCTGCGTATGCTAAGAAAATTCGGATGGCTTCCATTCGTGCCACCGGAGCATACGTTTCATCATAGTCAACACCTTCAAGTTTACTGTAGCCCTTTGCAACTAGCCTTGCCTTGTTTCTGACTACCGCACCAGATTCATCCAGCTTGTTTTTGAATACCCATCTAGTACCAACAATGGTATGACCGTGTGGCTTCGGGATGAGCTTCCACACTTTGTTCCTTTTGAATTCTTCTAGCTCTTCTTGCATTGCAGATATCCAATCAGGTTCTAGTAATGCTTCTTGGATCGTTCGGGGCTCGACTGAGGACATAAATGCTGCGTAGTGACAATGATCAGATAAATCCTTGGAAGATCGAGTCTGGATACCTGCGGATGGGTTGCCAATGATTTGACCTGGTGGGTGGTCCTTCGTCCATACGTGTAGACGGGGTTGTAGATGATCAACAGCTGCGGTAGAGGGAATATCTTCAATATCAGAAGATTCTGCGGTTGGAGATGGCAGTTCCCCCTGGACTTGAGAACATCCTGCGGAATCATCTTGGTTTGTTGGAACGAGAATGGAATTTTCTTGAGCAGTTGGAAGAGGTTCCCCCTGGATTGCTGATGGGAATTCCTCTGGAACCTGAGACGGTTCCCCCTGGACTGCGGATGGGAGAGTGATAATCCTTGAATCGGTTCTTGTGTCAATGTTCTCTATGAGTTCATCATCCGAATCCGAAGATACCTTTGATGGTAATGATTCTCTGCGGATAGGAACTTGAGTAGCATCAAGTACTGGAACCTCGACGGTTGTTGCTTGATCCGGAGTAGAGCTTTCCCCCTCAACCGGAGAGGTGGAAGTATTGAGAGAGGCTACTTCGGATAGTGATGGACCAAAAACATCAGCGTGCTGTTGTTGAGCTGCCGGTAACACAAAAACTTCGGATAACTTGGCTATTTCTACAGGGTCGAAGAGATCGTCATAATTGACTTCAACAAGATTTAAAGGACCTAAAGAGGCAGGAATATCACTCTCCATGATTGTTGTGGTTTCAGTGGATGGAGGGGCGTTGCGGATGTGAGAATCATCAAATTTCACATCGAAGCTTTCAATGATTAGCCTTGTATGTCTGATGAGGACCCTGTAAGCAACTTTGTTAGTGGAATAGCCAAGAAAGATGCCTTCATCAGACTTCGGTGCAAACTTGTTAAGTTGATCTCGGTTGTTGATCACGAAACATCTACACCCAAAGATATGAAAGAAGCGAACATTTGGCTTGCGGTTGTTAAGGCCCTCATACGGTGTTTTGTTGAGACGTTTGCACACAATGCTACGGTTTTGAACAAAGCATGCGGTGGCTATAGCTTCAGCCCAGAAGTAGAGAGGAAAGTGTGCGAAGTTGAGCATGGATCTGGCTGCTTCTACTAGAGTGCGGTTCCTTCTCTCTACTGCCCCATTTTGTTGTGGTGTATAAGGAGCTGAGAAGTTGTGAGTGATGCCTTTGGAAACCAAGAAACTGTTGAGAAGATGATTAGTAAACTCGGTTCCATTATCACTGCGGATACGTCTTACTGGAAGCTTGATCTGAAGTTCTATTTCCTTGATGAAATTGATGAGAATCTGTGGTGTTTCTGACTTGAGTCTGAGGAAGAAAACCCATGTGAAGCATGTGAAGTCATCTACTATAACCAGTATGTATTTCTTGTGATGGAGACTGGCTACGGTGGATGGACCGCAGAGATCAATGTGTAAGAGCTCTAGTGGTTCAGAGATTGAAGAATCAATCACCATGGGGTGACTTGCTTTGGATTGCTTTCCACATTCACAAGCCGGACAGAGAGTATCGTTGCTGAATTTGAGAATAGGGAGACCTCTGACTAGTTCTCCGGTGACCAAGTTGTTGATGTACCTGAAGTTGAGATGAGCTAGCTTGCGGTGCCATAGCCAGCTGACTTCGGATACAGCTTTGGAAAGGAAGCACAACTGCGGTCTACCAATGATCAGAGAGACGTCCAAAGGATACATGGTACCTTCGGATCGGGATTTGATTAGACACGTGTTCCTCTCACTTGTCATTACATAGCAAAATTGATCATCAAATTCAACTTGATGGCCTGCCTTACATAGTTGGCCAACACTGATGAGATTGTGTTTAAGGCTTTCTACATAAGCAACCTTTTGAATAGAGAAGTTCCCCGTAGTGAGAACACCGTAACCTCGGATGATCCCATTCGCATTGTTTCCGAATGTAACATTTCCACCGTTGCAAATTGGCCTAAAATCCCGAAGGTATTCTAACCTTCTGGTCATGTGCAAGGAGCAGGCACTGTCGATTAACCATTCTTCTTCTTGTTCCTCCTTGCACAAAGCCTGAGAATTACACGGTTAGTTTAGGCATCCAAACTAGTTTGGAGCCTGGGGCAATTGGTGAATTTCTGAATGATGCATGGACCGAGGTTGCAGGGATGGGTCTCTTGTCAACTTTTAATCCTAGTCCTGGGTGTTTGTGCAGATTTGGAGTGTTGTGAGTTTTTGAAAAAGTACGAGGTTTCTGACTCCGACTAGATTTGACATAGGATGAATCCTTTTGACAACTACACTGACATTTACAAAAAGAGATTTTGTCTTTTGATCTGACACTATGCTTGGTCAGCAGTCTATAGGATGAATTGGACTTGTTACCGGTCCGAGGTTGGTAATCCCTGACATGAGTGGTGTTGGGTTTTGAAAAAGTTTGTTTTTGAAAAGGTTTAGCACGTGTAGGTCTTTGAATTCTTTTTGGTGGAGTTGGTAGAATACCCTTCCACTTTTTGAAATTTTGACGTGACTTAAGAAGTGTTGGAGTGGGTAAGATACCCTTCCATTTTGGGTCATCTGAGGAATAGACTTGAAAACCATTGTTTTGAAAAGACTTTGCACTTTTTTGGGTTTTGTCAGATGAATTAGGAATGACTGATGAAACTTGACATTTCTTTTTGTGTGTTTTCTTGATAGGAGAGTTTTTTGAAAAGTAGTGTGAGAAAACAAATTTTTCTGGACTCTTGGACTTTGGAAATCTGACATGCTTCTTGTTTTTCGAAAAAGTTTGTCTATTTGTGCCACGGGATCGAATTTCCTCTTTGAAAGCCTTTTTAGCTAAGGATTTTGGTGAACCGCAGTCTTTGTTGTTCAACTGCGGTTTCCTAGAACCCTTTGAAAATTTGTGAAAACGAGGGCTTGAGTCATCAGAACTTAAAGATTCAGGGATTTGAGAGCATTGACCCACTTCAAAGTTTTCTATGGGTAATTCGTGATGAATTGTTTGAAGAGTGGCAGAACTTTTGTTCGAAGACTGCGGTAGGGATGACTTGACTACCGCAGAGTAAGTCTTAGTTGGGACTGCAGTGGGACTTTTGTAGGACTTTTGGCTACAGTGATAAACACTGCGGTCTGAGGGCAGATATGGAAAGTCTTTCGAGACTTCGGGGCCCTCAATGACAATTTCTTCATCAACTACGGATGAGGTTTGAGAATTTGGGTAAATGGTGCCACAGATAGGAATTTGATCACATGTGTGACCCGAAACCTCAGGCACAATTTCCTCAATGACACAATTATTGCTTAGATTATGCAGTCTACCGAAGTGAGTTTTGATATCTTCGGGAAAGGTCTTGTCATTGACTGGGAAATGAAATTCTCGGTCTGGAGGGACATACAGTCTGTCTTTGTTGAACCGGGGTGAGGAATCCATTGCGGTAGGATATCCATTTGACCAACCCCAATTGTATGTATTGTCCACGGTTCCATTGTTTACCAAATTTTCAATAGCTTCACTTTCATTAAACAATTTTTCGATTAAGAGATTTAAGCGTACAATTTCACTTTGAGCTAAATCTCTCTGGTTCAAAGCTATCTCTAATTGGGTTTCACTCAACATTCTTGCATCTTTTTCTAATTCTAAGTCCTTCTCTAACATAGCCATTTTGAGTCTTTTGTTATCCAGTCGTCCTCTCACGTGGAACATCTCTTGGGACGCAATGTTCTTCTCATCTAAGGCTTTGTTATAGTCTGTAAGGACGGCAGCACAAGTGTCATTAAGATCATCTATGTAGGGTTGACAGTCATGCATGTTATAGTTTAGAGTTTGGATCATAAGTTTTACCTGTTCGACGATGCTTAGAGTTCCATCCTTTGCCATGTAGCAGTAGTTTTTGTCCAACTTTGTAGACCCATCATCATCCGCAGTTGCCAGCATGCAGATTTTCCCTTTTCCTTTGATACTGCTGATGGCTTCATCTTCGTCTCCGGATGACCAAACTTGATGGTCTCTTTTGACATGGGCTACGTATGCCCTTGCCTTTTCCTTATCTTCCAACTCTTAAGCCATTCTAAGGTAGAATGCTCTGTCTTTTACTACATTGGCCTTACAATCTCTTGCAAAGTGATTCTCTTTGTTGCATTTGTGACAAATTACAACATCAGTCTTGTCTTCTGAGGGAGTACCGGAGTCAGTGGTTTGAGTAGACTGCAGTGCCTCCTTTGGTTGATTATTTTGATATTGCGGTGGTGGAATAGAACTTTTGGGATATCGAGGATGGTTATTCTGGGAAATGAAGTTACGGTTGAATGGAGGTTTGTTGAACTGTTGATTCTTGCGGAAGGAAGGAGGTGGTAGACGGTTAAACTGTTGGCTAACCAGAGCAATAGCCTTCTGGAATTCTTCTTCATCGTCATACTCTGAGTCAGCTTCGTATGACTGCGGTGGAGTGTCATACGAGAGAGAGTAATATTGATTATGTGGAGCTTGTGCTATGAGAGCAAGTGGTCCTCCGAAGTCAGCACAGTCTTTGAGTACAGTTGATTCTTGTGCTTGCAGTTCTCCATAGAGCTTGTAGAGTGACAACGAATGAATCTTTCTATCGCCTTGGACTATCATATTAGCCGTAGTCCAATGTCTTCCCAAACCATTAAGAAACTGAAGATTTGTTTCATGGTTACTGCGGATGGTGACCGCATTGGATAACTTGGTGACTATCAGGTTGAACCTTTTGAAGGAGTCTTCCAAGCTTTCGCCAGTATGAGCTTTGAAATTGTTGAACTCATTGAGTGCGGTAGTAAGCTTCTTGTCTTGTGCTTGTTCTGAGCCTTCGTACAAATTCTTGAGAACTTCCCAGATCTCTTTTGCTGATTTGCAATTTATGATAATATCGAAGTTGTCAGGAGCAACTCCACAGGAGATTTCATAAAAAGCAACAGCATCATTTTCCATTTTATCGAGATCATCCTTGGTGGGACGGCTCATGACTGGTTGACCTCCTCCTAGTCTGGTTGTAGCTCCGTCAGTTTGGACTGGTGTAAGGACTGGGACATGTGGTCCTTCTTCTACGGATCGCCATACATCTCTACCAAGTCTCCTTAAGTATCTTTCCATTCTTTGTGACCAGTGATGATATTCATTTGCTACCAGTATTGGGGCTCGATTAGAACCACCAACACTGTTGGAAACATTCAGAGATAACGATTATGCCATTTTTGAAGTTTTTTTTTAAGAAATGAGCTTCAGTGGTATAGAAGGCTCTTGGAAAATCAGAGTTCTGTTTTCAAAAAGCAACCACTATGGCTCTGATACCAATTGTTGAGAGAAAAACTTAGAGACACACTTGAACAAATGTTAGAACAAGTATATTGCGGAATAGTTAATATCGAAGGATCTAAAAGCTCAACAATAATATTAATAAGTTAGAGTTAGATAGTTAGAGAGTTAGTTGCGGAAAAGTAAAGAAATAGAAATGACAACAATTGTTATATCAAGTATACACATAAGTTGATTCATAACAAGGAATGCATTCAAACCAAGTTAATAAGGAAGCTCAAACTTAGCGATTAAGTCACAAAAGACTTGCTCCGAAGAGAGGTTATAATCAGTCGTATTCTAGTAAGATTTGAGAGTAAGAAGGGATGAGTAATTAGATAGAGAGATAGAAAAGATAACTTCAGGGATGTGTATTCAGAATAGATAGATGCGTATTTTTTTTAATACAATAAAATGAGCTCCATTTATAGAGACTCACGAAGTACACTAGATTACATCTCTAAGAGTAGCCATGCAAGGCATACTGGACAATAGAGAGTATTACAATAAAAGACAAGTAAAGTAATCTAGTAAAGAGACTGTGGTAGGTAGCGACTCCGGATGCGGTTGCTGATGAAGAAGCTTGACTGCGGGTGCTTGTCGGCTGCGGTAGCTGAAGTTCAAGAGGGTCACTTTTTATGATTCAACAAGGTGCCATCTTGATGCTCGAGTGGAAACTATTATTATAAGAAAAATCTACTAGAGGTAAGTGTTCATCCCAGTTACCTTGGAATTCCAGGGTACATGCTCTCAGCATATCCTCCAATGTTTGAATTGTTCGTTCGCTCTGACCATCGGTTTGCGGATGGTAAGCTGTACTCGAACACAACTTGGTACCCAATTCCTCTTGTAGACTCCTCCAAAACCTTGAGGTAAAACGGGTGTCACGAATTGATACAATCGTTAACGGAACACCATGAAGCCTCACAATTTCCTTCACGTAAGAATTCGCAAGTTTATCCATAGACCATTTCTCGTTGGCTACTATGAAATGCGCACTCTTAGTGCAGCGATCAACGACCACCCAAATCATGTCGTGACCGTTCCTTGTTCTGGGCAGTTTAGTCACAAAATCCATGGTGATGTCTTCCCTTTTACCCATGGGTACAGGCAAAGGTTCTAAACTCCCATACGGTTTCTGATGTTGTGCCTTAACCCTAGCACATGTTACACACTCGGCCACATACTTAGCAACATCGAGCTTCATCGTCGGCCACCAGTAATAGGGCTTTAGATCCCTATACATTTTTGTACTGCCGGGATGAATCGAGTACATGGTCTTGTGAGCTTCTTCCATCAGAAGATCTCTTACTCCTCCCGTCTTAGGTACCCACATCCTATCTTTAAATACCTTCAGTCCTTGACCGTTTGTATCAAACACCAACGTTTTACCCAAACGTTCTTCCTTTCGGTCATTTTTCTCTAAAGCTTCCTCTTAAGCTTTCTTTATACCTTCCACAATTGTCAAGACAACTTCAATTCTCAATGCTCTTGGCCTTTTCTTTTCAAGATTTACCTTCCGACTGAGAGCATCAGCAACAACATTTGCTTTACCAGGGTGGTAAAGTATCTCACAGTCGTAGTCCTTGAGTAACTCTAGCCAGCACCGTCGCCTCATTTTCAATTCCTTCTGATTAAAGTGATATTGAAGACTCTTATGATCAGTGAAAAGTTTGCATTTACTACCATAAAGATAGTGTCTCCATATCTTTAAGGCGAATACTACCGCTGCCAACTCCAGATCATGAGTGGGGTAGTTCTTTTCATGCTCTTTCAATTGCCTCGATGCATACGCTATCACTTTATCCCTTTGGGTCAGAACACAACCTAACCCAACTCCAGAGGCATCACTATAAACTGTGAAGTCATCAACTCCTTCAGATAACAAAAGAATCGGTGCTGCACACAATTTCTTCTTTAGCTTTTCAAAGGCTTCCTTATGCTTTTCATTCCAAGCATAAGTAGCTCCTTTGTGGTTCAAAGTTGTTAATAGAGTCGCGGTCGAAGAAAAGCCTTAGATATTTCGGCGATAATATCCGACGAATCCTAAAAAGCTTCCGATCTCTGTAGGACTTTCAATTGTAACCTTCAAGTTACAAAATAAATCCTTATTGAGGACTCCTTCTTCTTCTTAGAATAAGTACTTTCCTTCATTTATTGTAACAGACCGATGGGTCATGTTCTAATGATCTCTCATCGTATAATGCACTGCTTAGACTCAGGTCTCTTAGAGACAAATTCTGGAACATACTATACCTTCCTTCATGTTCTAATGTGATACAATCACAGTTCAGCATGTATCATTTCTAACTACCAACTTCTTTAATAACAAGCGCGGTACTTCTATTGATCGCTTTGATCATCTTTCACTTCAATCTTCTGGATTAAGTCAAATGCTACATCGAACTTGGTTCTCTGAACCACGTGACATACTCATCATAGTCGGACTCGATTCGATATGACCTCTTAGGTCGGAATAGCAATTATCTTCTTAGTCATTACCGAAACGATGGTAACGACAGACTAGAACAAGACGAAATTAATTACTGGCTCCTTGGTAACCTTGTGACTTTCCTTGATCCAAGTACGAGTCCTGTGCTTCCGGTAGTATAGGCCTCTACTACCATTCACACCTACTCATACTCGTCCCAAGTATTGTCTCGCAGTTCTCCAAGTCATCATACAAGAATTTCACATAGTCATTCAATTCATCAGATGACAAAACCTGGGTTTATATTATTTCTTGAAACGATTACATAGAGGTTCAAGTTTACTCTATACTATGCCTCTAATAGGCTAAACTACTTGTTACTATTCACATTACTACTTCATAACTTGATCTTCGGATATCAAGTCTTTACTTCTAATTCCTAGCGTTGGTATTTGCTTCGTCAAGGATATTCGGAAATTCCCTTGGCGTTGGCGGTATTCTTGGCCTTGTTATTTCATTTTTCTTCGGGCAGTCCTTAGAAATATGGCCTTCTTCCTTACATCCGTAACACACCCCCTTGGGAATCGTACACTCATTGGCGTAATGTCCAATTTCTCCACACTTGAAGCATTTCACCTTCCTGTCATGATTCCCAGAGTGTTTCTTTTTTGCACTTCCCGCACCATTTTCCTTTACCTCCTCTTTTGCCAGACTTTGAGAATATGTTGCTCTTGTTGGACCTTGAAGACTGCTCAAATTTCCTCTTCTTGCCAACTTCAACCTTGTTGGCGGTCCTGTCTTTGATCATTTCTTCAATAGACTTAGCAACCCAGATAGTTGCCTCAAGAGCAGATGCCTGACGTACTGGCACAGTAAGTTCATCCTTACTTTGTTGAAGTAAATGTTTTGTCTCTTCCATCTGTTGATCCAACATCGTACGCATCATTTCCTGTACCCCAGCCATCGTGGTTGGCTCAGGCTGCGGATTATCGTTTCCGAATTCACTTTGCGCACTCGCTATTTCGATCTATACACCAATCGTAGGTGAATTTAGATCTTTATTTTCGATAGATATTAAATCTTCGTTATTACTCCGGAACATTTATATGTTAGTTCTAATATCGTAGTCATACGTTTAGAATCCTACACACATAAGGTTTCTGGATCCGGTCGGCAACAGACCATAGATCCGAACAAATAATGGCATATATGGCAAACATATACCATTTAGCACATAAAAGCATTTTAGGCATCTTTCCTAAAATAAACTAGTGCTCGTGTCTAAAATATGGTAGACATTCATCTCACAATCATCACTTAGCATTCTAAGTTTAAGTCTAGAAATCCTACAATTTCTTAGTTCGCTTAAACTAATGGTCTGATACCAACTGTGACATCCCCAAATTTCTCGGCCAGAAAAGACCGATTTAAGTTATGCTTTTAAAATAAAATCAGAGTAATCCTTTTAAAAGATGTTGCGGAATTTGTTCCCAAAACAAAACACGATAAAAGTTTATCAAAACCTTTCTTTAAGAATATAATTTCTTTTTATATCAAAACCTCGGGATGTCATGTTCCGATACAGATCAAAAGCATAAACAAGACATTATAAGCCTTACAAAATTTATTTACAACTACTGGCCTATAATCCAAAAATCACTCATCATCATCATCCGACTATGCTCGGGGTCCACTACCTGTAATATAAAAAGGTGAGTGGGTCAGGCTTGGGAGCCTGGTGAGCATATAGGGTTTTCAACCCACAAATAATAAATTTATTATGCTTAAACATCAAACAATCAACCAAATTACTCCAACCCCATTATCTTATTTATTTCTTAAGGATTTACCCTAAGAATCAACTATCACTCATTCCTAAGGATTCATCCTAAGGAATAGGCACGAAGTCACATCGTCGCTAGGGTTTATACAACAGGCACTAACTCCATAGCTGCCAGGGTTTATACAACATGTGCTAAATCCATAGCTCTTATTTATCGACAGTATTATTCACGGGAATCCCCCCCTGCAATACATGCCAATGGGTTTTTAGAGTACAGCTGATGAACATATAGTTCACACACTTACAGGTTGCGAGCCTGCTAGTGTTCCATAGATCATCTAGAATAGTCCATGGTTGTCATTCATACTCTGCTGAATGACGAGGGCCAACGTCTGGGTAAGTGATTCTCTCATAATTCACCACTCACCCTCAACTCATGATCTATATCACTGATCATCTCATTTATCCAGCTCATCTTTCATCACACACCCACTATTTCATCTACCCATGTTTTTCCCAACATTTTTGTAGATAAAAATACATATACAGTTTAAATTATTTAAAAACCTGTATAAATCATTCATTCAACATCCATCTCAAATAAACAAACAATATATATTCACACAGCACGTATTTTATATAAAATACTTCATATCTATGTGTAAGGTGAAAGTAACTACACACTCACTTGATTTAATGATAATCGGGCAGCACTTCGTTTCCTAAAACGATCGTTTTTAATAAAACCGGGAGTTTTATTGAGAAACCGGGCTCTGCGAGGGTCGGGCTTCGAAACCGAAAAGATAAATTTATCGGGCTTCTCGGGCACTCCGGGGCGTGTTCCGGGCGTTTGGTATAATACCGGGGCTTTGGGGGAAGTGAAAATAGCTAAAATATGAAATTAAGAGTGAAAGGTGGCAAATTTCCAAAGTTACCCGGGAAGGCTCGCAGCCTTCTATTTATAGGCGAGGTCCGAAGGTCGCATAAGAAGGGTGAGTCAGCAGCGAAGGCGCATGGCAGCAGGAGGCGAAGGCACGCAGATGGCTCGCACGTGCGAAGGTCCAGTTGTGGCCTTCTGATTGGACCGAGGTATATGGTCCGGTGGGGTTCGTGGCGCACCATGCGAGGCTCGGATACATCAGGAGAGGCACGCGTCGGACTCCTACTGGACCGCACTTCGGATGCGAGGGAAGGCGACACGCCTCATCAGTTGGCCTCGGTGACTCAGCATTTTCGGACACGTGGCGCGTTATGAGCGAGGGTGACGTGGCCGAAGTCCCACCTTGCGAAATTTCTCGGATTTGACATTTTTTCTCGATTTTTGTGCAAAAACTTCTAAAATCCATAACTTTCGCATACGGGCTCCGTTTTTGACGTTCTTTATATGCACGTGTAGGTAAAATTACGCTCTACAACTTTCGTTTAGACTTCGTAGGCTAATTTTGATTTTAATTTTTATATTATTATTTTTAACAGACCGGGACATGAAATCCGTTAAAAATTCATAACTTCTTCATCTGACGTCCGTTTTCGTCTGTCTTTTTACCGTTGTACTACTATTGACGAGACCTTCGATTGTCGTTTAGGTTGTGTTGGCTAAAAATCACTCGATCTAAAATTCGAGTTTTTAGCTGTCTGCTGCTAAGGTGAAACTTAGAAAAATCATAACTTCCTCATACGAAGTCAGATTTGGGCGTTCTTTTTATACATACTCTCGGTTTAACGAACACTACGACTTTCGTTTAGATCGCCAAGGCTAAAAAGTAGTTTATCAAAAACTCACTTTTTACGTCATTCGGCACCGTGCCGGTTTTATCGCGAAACTTCGACAGGTCATAACTTCTTCGTTATAACTCGGATTTCGGTATTCTTTATATATTCGTAATCCTTGTCACGACCACTACAACTTTCTTAAATAAATATCGGCTTTATCTAATATTTGTTTTTGACGCTTATTTTTATTCTTAATTAATTAAATTCTAATAATTAAACATAAAACACATAATTCACATAATATTCACATAATTCCTTTTCATTTCTTCAAAATGAGTTACAAAGGTTAACCTAGACTATCACGTCAATATTAATGCCTAGCCTAGAAACACGGGCGTTACATTTATGGTTGTTATTAATGAATTAAAACGAAATTTTTGGACTATATTTTTGGAATGTTTCAACGTTTGTGTTTGACTATAATAAAAAAATGAAACTTTTACCCTAGATTTTTGGGTTGTTACAAAATTTTGACGAAATTCCTCCTTAACAATAGTAGGCTCATCAACCCATGTCCCATCCTTTATAACACCCCGAATAGCCATTTGCCTCCTTTTACGCTTAATAGACCCATGAAAAAACCCCGTCCCCACCGGATTTTAGCCTTTTGGGCTAAATCCAACTGAGAGATATGATCCAACTCAGTGATCTCTTTAATTATTGCAACACGTTCATGTAAATCACATGTACCCATCTCTTCCGCAAGCTGTGTATCAATAGAATCAAGAAGATCCTGAAGATCTCTATGATTAGTACCCGTGCGAACATGAATAGTAACATGCCAAGCCCGAAGTTTAGATTTAAGAAACTGAAGTTTTTTCTTAAATTTAACCCAAGGGTCAGGAAATAGCGTCCCGGTATGATCTTGTGACCAAGAGTCACGAACAACCATATCAAACTCATCCATATCGAACCAAGAGTGAAACACACGAAATGGAGTTGGACCATAATCAACAACATGCTCCAATAAGAAAATCGGCCTATGATCCGGAATAAATTTTTCCAAAATCATACCCGAAATGTGAGGAAAAGAATCCATAAAGCCATCCGAAACCAAAAACTGATCTAACTTGCTAAACTTTGATCCCCATTTATCATTCCAAGTAAAACGTGGTCCGCCCAAAGGAATATCAGTCAAATCGGCTAGCTCAATAAAGTCATTAAAACTTCTAGCTGAATTTTCATGAAATTGAGAACCCATTCTTTCCGAATCATTCCGCACTTCATTTAAATCACCCATCAAAACACACTCTCCATGAAAAGAATTAATTAAGAGAAGAAGCTGATTCCATAATAGTCGCTTGTATTGCACCCCTTGCGGAGCATAAACGACAATAAACACCACCTCCAAGACAGAACTCACCCATACCGCCTCAATAGCAAGAAAATACTCAAAAATATGACTTTTTTATGAGAAATACGATCCGTATCCCAAATTATTAAAATACCTCCGAAAGCACCCCGTGAAGGAGAAACTTCAAAAGAAAAAGAATAATTGCCCCAAAACGACCTCACCGTAACTAAATCAATAATCTTCATTTTTGTTTCTTGAACGGCTAGAAAATTTACTTTATGTTTATGACATAAAGATCGAATCCAACCCCGCTTATCCCTACTACCCGCTCCTTGAATGTTTATAGAAAGACAATTCATATGAAACCACTTTTCTCTCCGTTTCCTTCGACTATTTCTTTAACACGATCAAAGCAACCATCCAAATTATATCCCATTGACTTCTCGATCTCCAAAGTTTTTTGAATTTCACTTAGAAACGATCCCTTGGTAATAGATTTTTCAGAATTCTCACCATGCTGAATAAAATTTGAAAAACCCGGAGGATGAGATAAATTATTCCCGACACCCGACTGAATCCTCCACAGAAACCAACCGGAACTTCTTGACTTTTTTCATTTTGACTATTATTCAACCAATTAACAGGTTCAGCCACCACTGCAATCGAATCCAAATCTGTTGTTGTCTGATTTGTTCCAGACGCAGCAGATGTTGCTTGTTCAACAGTAGCCATATTCGAAACCAACCTCTGTTGATGCCGAGAGGAAACCACAAACTCTTTGTCAACAGTAGAATAATCACAGGACTGATGATGCTGAATACGTACTCGATCATTAATTGGAATCTGTTTCTGCTTCTGATTAGTTGAGGCATAAGTCCGAAATTGCCCCTCCTCAAAATTAATTACTTCCAAATGGTTTTTATCAGGACATAAAGTTTCAACTTCAACAGGAACATTTTCTTTCTCCTCAGCTTCTTTCATTTTTGCTAAAGTCTCATATGCCAAAATGATCACTTGAACCTTCTTCTTTTTCACAATTTTCATTAAAACTATCAATCTCTTGAAATTGCCCATGTACATCAGTTGTTATCATTTTAAAATGACATATATGTCCTTGGACCAAATATGAAATATACAATACACTTAAGGACAATTTATATGCATGTATATATATATATATATATATATATATATATATATATATATATATATATATATATATATATATAAAACAAAACCATTGTAATTTGATATATTTCATGAAACAAATGAACTTTTATAATCAATAAAGTTATTCTCAAATTCTCTTTATGACACATGTGCTTAAAAGAATAGAAACATTGGTTTTATACCATTTTTATCACTTTCGTCGAGACTCTTATCTTCTTCATATGAACATCGCATGTTCGTTATTTTCATTAGACAAAATTGTAAAAATAGTCCCTGTGGTATGCATTTTTTTGGGGTTTTAGTTCAAACCACGACTTTTTTGGATTGGTGGTCCTTTTAAGGTAGTTTACAGGCAGTTTTGGTCCCTGTCCAAACTAAAATGACTAATTATACCCTTAATGAATTTAGTTTTCATCTTTCTTTCACTTTTTAAAATTATTATTATTATTAAATATAAAGGGGAAATATGAGACCCACTTCGTTGGTCTTCATCGATCTCGAATGGTACGAACGGAGGAGACCAAAATTGAAACGAAGGTGGAGATGGTTGTTCTTACTGCAGCAGGAGGGCGGCGGTAGTCGGAACTTCCACAGCAGCAGTGGGAGGTGGCGATATAGCGGTGGCAGCCGGTGGTGATTGCACTCACGGCGACAACAGCGATTGGCGGCAGCTCCGCCGCTTCCTTCCTCTCCTCCGGCTGTGAACTACGAGTGGAGAGAGTGCGGGGTGACACTGGTGATGGAGAGGCTGTGGTGGTGCAAGATAGGGAGGAAATGGGTGGAGTGGCGGTGTTTCTTGGTCGTATGTGACGGAGCAATAGAGTAAGGTGGTGGTTTGACGGAGATGGTCGGCGGCAGCAGCAACGTAGAACGATAGTGGTGGTCGACTCCTCAACTGCAGCGATGGGGGGTGGCAAGTGGTAGCAGCACAACGGTGGTGGCTATCTCCAACAACAGTGGCGACGACAGCTTGTTGCCTTCGTTCTCTTCGTTTTCGGCAATGAATAAGAGGGGGAGAGAGGCGGTGGAAGGCAACAGATGGTCGGAGAGGAGTAGTTCCGAAAGCAGCAACAAAGATGGGTGGTGGTGGCTTACGTTGGCGATGGGTGGCAGCTACGCTGCCCGGTTTTCTTCTTCCGTATACATTCGTTGTTGTAGTGTCATCGAGAGGAGGGTAGTGGCGAGTTGCAGGTGACGAGAAGGAGGATGTGGAGGGTGGTGAACGACAGCGGAGGTCGCAAATGGTGGTGGGTTGTTACAGCCGGCAGCTCGCCGGTGTCATTATCTTCGTCGGTGGAGTACAAATGAGTGAGAAAGGTCACAAAGATGATTGATGAGGTGGTGACATGGGTTTCACCCGAGAGAGAGAGAGAGAGAGAGAGAGAGAGAGAGAGAGAGAGAGAGAGAGAGAGAGAGAGAGAGAGAGAGAGAGAGAGAGAGAGAGAGAGAGAGAGAGAGAGAGAGAGAGGCCAAATTAATCAATTATTTTCTTTTTCCTTTAAATTAAATAGA
This sequence comes from Lactuca virosa, assembly GCF_052849685.1. Lineage (NCBI taxonomy): Eukaryota > Viridiplantae > Streptophyta > Magnoliopsida > Asterales > Asteraceae > Lactuca > Lactuca virosa. The sequence continues at coordinate 301,458,924 of NC_136430.1, read as the reverse complement.
AAAAATATAAAAATATATATCAGAAGGGCATTACAGTCATTTCAGTTACCGATGGACGAAAAACGCAACGAAACTATCTCAAAAAGACCACCAATCCAAAAAAGTTGTGGTTTGGACTAAAACCCCAAAAAAATGCATACCACAGGGACCATTTTTGCAATTTTGTCTTTTCATTATCACCCCCACCACATTCACCCCCCGCAACATTCTCTTTCCCTCGCCGAAAATGCCTCTTGACCACCCCTACAATCTTCTTTTCCCATTAAGATCGATGTAGCCCTAAGCCTATATACATTATGAATACACACCCTATTGACCCTTTCCCCAATATCGAACCCCTAATTCCCTCACGTTCAATCCCTTTTGATTATATGTTTTTTTGTGTAGCTAAATCCTACATACATTATCCCCCTTTAATAGGATAATTTTGTTTTTGTGTTGGGTAGAGCCAAGCCACCACCACAATGTTGTTTTTAGGGGTGTTCGTTTGGATGGATCAGTTTGATCCAATCCAATCAAGTGAATCCAAATTGATTTCGGTTTTCAAAACATGGATCCGAATAATTCAAACTAAATTCAAATCCAATCCGATCCGATCCAATTACAATTCGGTTGGATCGGTTTTTATAATTCGGTTTTTAAAAACTAAAACATTTTAAAACGAAATACAATTATAATATTACCGAATTTTACACAATAAGAAAAAACAAATTATTTAGTTACGATTTGAAATTTATAAGCAACTATTATGAAGGTATATTATATTTTAATATTTTATAGATAAATTTTTTTTGAGAGAAAACACATATTAATATTTTTTATTAGGTGAAACTTTTTGAACCTATTTCAAAAAATAAATTACAAAATTACTAATATATATATATATATATATATATATATATATATATATATATATATATTAAAAATAAATAAATAATAAACTGTTATTCGGTTTTTTTGGACTATTCGGTTCATATTTTATAAACCATAACCAATCCGAAATCCAAAATAATAATTCGGTTTTGTCAAAAACCAATCCAAAAATCTGAATATCCGAAACCAAATAGTCCAATCCAAATTGTCCAATTGGACAATTCGGTTTTATCCAAATACTGAACAGCCCTGGTCGTTTTCAACAAAAGAGGAAATGCTTGATGTAGTGAACCCAAATTTTTTCTTGAGAGTTGAAAGGATTTTTACTTTTAATATGTCTATAAGAAGTACAAGTTTTTTGTTCTCCACAATGTTCTTAGCAAAAGAAGTAGAAGCCAAAAAGATTTTTTGAACAAACCCAACAATTAATAGTGCTAATAAAGACAAATGTCGATTATGTCTTTCTCATGTTCTTCACAACATCGTCATCGTCATCGTTCACGATCAACAACCTGTAACCCTAGAACCCAATCTTCAGATTTTTCCGGTTCTTGATTGAGTAATAAAGTGATACAATATGGTTTGTAAAAGAGGATAAATAAGACGATAAGGTTGAGCGGGGAACCCTTATTGTGGCTTAAAAATAGAAATTGGGTTTTTGTATGTTCGGTTTTCACAAAATTGGTAGTACAATAATATTGTTTTGAGATTCAATTTTTTTTTGTTGCAACACCAGATTACAAACCCATATAACAACGAAAAAACGTAAGCTCTTAGAAACGACTTGGACAGGAAGATGAAGCGGTTACGAAAGGGACATCGTCGTTCCAGAGATAGAAGAGGAGAAGTAGCAGAGCCGTTCAAATGGATTTTGGGGTCTAACACTCTAACTCATTCAAGTGGAAATAAGAAAAGGATAAAATAAGAAATAAAGAAAAATAAAAATTAAACGTAAAGTTGTCCTTTATAGTTTATATGTATCTACCAACAAGACAACAACTTCTTAAACGGGGTTAGCCTTTAGGACTAACCAGACAAAAAAAAACGAGGACCAACATTGGAGCGGTTCTGATAGTTCTCCTTAATGTGATATATTTTGTAAACATAAGGACCAATCTTGAAATTTTGTCTTTTTTAATAATGAAGATTGTTAATTGAAATGATATGATAACTATTAGATAAAAATGACAATTATTATAAAATTATAATATTATATTAACTTTAAATTCCAGACTTAAATATCATCTCGAATTATCAATCATAAAGTAAGAAATTTGTTTTTCGGCTTTTCGGCAAAAAAGGTGAACCATAAACAAACCAAAAAACTGAAGATTATATTAGTGCGGTTAACCAAACGAAAAAAATATAAAAAACCAATTCTAACCTTCAAATTGGTATATGATATATCGGTTTTTAGGTTTTGTATTTTGAATACGATGAGCGTGTTCGACAAAACTAGCTGGTAGCAGGTAGGTTGTAGCCTAAGTTGCACGGAAACGGATACGACAACGGGAAACGGATACGGAACGGAAACGGGAATCGGCAAAACTCAAAAATTCAAGATACGGATACGGCATAGATACGGCAATATAAAAATAATAAAAAACATATATATATATATATATATATATATATATATATATATATATATTAAAGAAATTCCAAAATATGTTCTTGAGAAGCCATATGATAATAATCGATTTCTGAATTGGTGGGTGCCTGAGTGGTGAATTTTTTCTTGTTCTGTACTTGATCGTCGACAGGTATTGATGCAAAGCAGTAAACGAGTAAACCTTGCTGTAAACGATGTCGATTATAATTAAATAGGAGGCAGTGGTCGGTGATAGTTGTAGGGTAATCTCAATTACAATAGCCCATTATTACTCCATTAGCCTCTTTGGACTTAATTAAAAGCCCATGCAAAAAAAAAAATAGGAAACTTTGTGGAAACTTGCCCAAAACGTTTCTGGATATGCTGATACGTCTACGAAACGTTTCTTAGCCGTTTCCCCTAAGTATCCGTTTCCCCCAAGTTTCTGATACGGGTACGCCAACCTAACTGTCGTTTCCATGCATCATAGGTTGTAGCTTGTACCGTTTTGTAAACGCTACATGCAGTAGCTTTTGGATTTTGAGTGTTTTGTTTAAACTAAACGTTAGAAGCTTGTAGTGTCAAACAAGGTTTTCTGTTAAAAACTAAGCATTTTGTCAAACTCTAGAAGCTAGAAACTCTCAAACGCTCCGTGCCGAACACGTCCGGTGTATGTTTAGACAAAATTTCATGATTAATCCCTGTGGTTTAAAAGAATGGTACATTAAAACAGAACTATAAAAATACTATGTGTTTGCATGGCTGATCATTAATGCATTAAAAAGACATTTTTACTTTTATTTATTTATTAACTAAGTTAATTTAAACAAAAAAAGAAAAGAAAGTTTATTAAAAAAAAATAAAGTAAAACCACACCAGAACCATGTTATATCCTGTGTGACGTTGATTCCGATCCTTCAAGACCAAGCACCTCCCACCGTCCTTAAATCGCCTTCCCCCTTCGGAGTCCATCCTCATACCAACTTACCAGCTGAAGATAAAGTCTCTAGAACACACCCTCCATCACCTGTACTACTTCCCTTCAACCTACCTCATAGAACCATCAATCCTACTCCTCCCTACAACCTCATAGAGCTCTTCCATCACCCCAATTTGATCCTCCAAATATGGAGACGATGAAGAGCCAAGGCATAAAGAAATTAAAGAATAATGTCAAGCCCCAAATCTAAACCATGGTTGAACTTCTTCATTCATGTTCTCCACATGCGTACTAAAAACAAATGAAAAAAAAACGAAAACCTAAAAAGATAAAGAAAAACTTTTAATCAAATTAAAGAAAACAAAACCTCTAGTGTCTTTCATCTCTATCTCTCGAGTATTATCAGTTCGAAGAGGGTGAAAGTTTCCCTAGTTTTATGATTTCTCATATTTTCATGTTCAAATTGGTGGAGGTTACAAACATTTCCCCAATTTTATGACTTCTCGATCATAGTCTTAATCTCTAGTTCTGAATCAATCTATATACGTGGTGTTTCTTCTTAATAGATGTCATTTAGATCCAACAACAGAAATTCTTTTTGATTTAGTCTAGTTTGCCAACTGATGTAATCTGCGTATTCGAATGCATTTTGGCATGTCGTTAATTTCTTATAATTTTAGAATGTTTCGAAACATTATCGGTGATTTCATTTTATGTGTATCAATGATCAACCATTCAAGGAATTAACAGATATAATAATGTAAAATAGTTGAAAAGCTAAATACAAAAAATAAGAACAATGGTTGTTAAATCTTTTATGAATTCAAGAAATTTTTTAAATGATATCTATTTAATAAAAACAATTTTGTGATATTTTCATTTCCTATAGTCAACACTGATTTTCTAAGGTGGTGTTTGATTTTTGTCTGTAAATCTCTTTGGTCTCTTTTGTTTGTGCTGTGCAGACCACGCGCTGACATTAGCATCATAGACTGTTAGTTTTTTAGAAGACCACATACCTAAAGTGTCTTCTTCTTGGTGCATATGTGGAGTAGAGTCTTCTAAAATCTACTAGAAAAAAAACACTCTTTTCATTAATATTTTTTGTTTGAATGTTTTTTCAGCTTAACTGTCTCTTTTATTTTAGTAAAATTTTCAAACATTAATACTTTTTGTTTGGATATCTCTTTTTTGTAACATCTTCACACATTAATATTTTTTGTTCGAATGTCTCTTTTATTTTTGTAAATTCTTCAAACATTAATATATTTTTTTATGAGTGTCTCTTTTTTTTGTAACCTCTTCATATATAGATATTTTTTGTTTGAATGTCTTTTTTATTTTTATAAACTATTCAAATATTAATATTTTTTGTTCGAATGCCTCTTTTTTGTAACATTTTCAGATATTAATATTTTTTTAATGCATCTTTCTTTTTATAATATTTTCTCATTTTAACTACAATAAAATACAATAAATGTCAAATATATTTGTTAATTAATAAAATTTTACTTTGATTTTTTTTATATTACAACACACCGTTTAAAAAATGTTCTAGTTATCCTATTATCATTAAATAGAAAATAATTTAAACAAACACATTAATCATAATATAATGTCATAACGAAGAAATAAAATAAAAAAATGGTTATGAAAAATGAAAGTGTTATACAATAATATATAAAATTTGATCTAGATTTGTTAACTATCTATAATAAAATCATAAAATTTTTAAGTTTAAAAGATGATTTTATTATAGAAAATATTAAATAAAGACAAGAATGGTATGACTGCAATATTGAATCTCTCATATGAATTGAAATTGAAACAAATTTGAATTTGATGAAACATTTCAGTGTTTAAAAGTAGAACTATTAATATTTCAATATTGAAAAACTCTTTTATGTTTAAAAAAATCAGTTTATTTGAATTTTGGTTCATTTTAATAACATGCAGACGTTAAAAATCTAACAATCTTTTTTCTTGCAAATTACAAGCGTTTGGTTTATCTCTTCTCGTGCAGAGGTTTATAGATATGACCCAAAAACTGCAGACATTTTGTCTCTGAAAAACAAATACATCTAAGTATGAACTATCTATAAAGTACGCAATATGTAGGGCTATAGCCTATGGTTTTGTAACTTGATAGTTAGTATTAGGGAATCAGAACATATATATATATATATATATATATATATATATATATATATATATATATATATATGGATAATTTCTAGGATTATGTGTTTCAACACTTTCCGAAATCCGTAATTCTTTCCTATTGCCTGGGATACACGAATTCAGAAGTGAGATAATCGTATAACAAAACTAATCTGAACTACATGCCTAATTTGAATTGAGAAACAAATGATACATTTGTTTGATGTGCTTTTTAAGTGAAAGAAAGATTATACGATCTATTTCGAGTATATATGTTCCAACTCATTTTTCTGGAACATTCATCATCCATATATATATATATATATATATATATATATATATATATATATATATATATATATATATCATCATATCATATCATACTATATTATAAAGGAAACATTGTTTCCTTTCACCACATTCATTTGAAACTCCCATGAATTTTCAATTTCATTCTAATAATAATTATAAGTTGGTTAATAAGGGTAAATAAATATCAAACCTAAAGTGTAATCATATATAAACTAAATTTCAATATTAAAATAATATATTTACTTCTACTTATAAATGTATGTTTTTTAGCTTTTAACATATTATACTTAATTTATTAGTTTTAATATATTGTTGGATGTAAACCATTATCAATTTAAACATATAATTTTGGAACAATTTGTATAAAATACTTAAATTATTAATTTAAATATAACATTACATGGTCAACTTAAATATAAATTTTAGTTTAACTTAAAGAACCTAAAAAATATTTTGTATATAGTTAAAAGTGATAAATTGTAGTGTCTTTCTAATAATGATTATAAGTTGGTTAATAAGGTTAAATAAATATCAAACCTAAAGTGTAATCATAAATAAACCAAATTTCAATTTTAAAATAATGTCTTTACTTCTACTTATAAAGTTATGTCTTTAACTTTTAACATATTATACTTAATTTATTAGATTTAAAATGTTGTTGTATATAAACCATTATCAGTTTAAAGCTGCAACTTTTGAACAGTTCGGAAAAAATACTTAAATTGTTAATTTAAGTATAACATTACATTGTCATATTAAATACAAATTTTAGTTCCACTTAAAAATCCAAAAAATATTTTGTAAATAGTGAAAAGTGATAAATTGTAGTGATAAATGCAAAAACTAAATTGTAATCTCTATTTAACTAAAATATTTCCTAAAGATATTGTTATAATCGTTAAAAGTTTTCAAATAAGTAGCTTAAAATAACTTACAATAACAATAGTTAAAAACAACTCTATATAAATGATTATATTGTTAACTTTAAAATAAAAAAATGTTTGATGTTTTAAATAATTATAATGATAGAAATTAAAACATTAAGCAAATAAATTTTTACAAATTAATTAACAATAACAACAACTATAAATAACATTAAACCATATATTATATTTAATTTTATTCATGTGTAACTCGCGGGTAGAAGTCATTCAAACGATTGAGATTATGTAGTTATAGTAGATGTATATATTATCATATAATTCAAAATAATCAATATATTATATCAATTTAGTATATGAATTATTATATCGAAATTAACAACAACGTTATTTTTATATTTAAAAAAAAACATATATTTGTAAAGACTTCAACTATATAGGTGTTTCTGTGCAACGCGCGGGCATTCGCCTAGTCTATATCTATATCTATATCTATATCATACATACTTATAAAGCTAACATTTTTTTCTTGAATCTCATGCATTTGAAACCCCCTTTTTTAACTTCCTCAAACCACATTCATTTGAAACCTCTTTTTTTACCTAATGCAACTCAAAAGTTTTTTTAATTATTATTTAACACTCAAAAGTTTTATAGCTTATATTATGTTTAATTAGCATTTAGTGAAAAGTTTACTATAAAATGGTCAATCTTTTGGGAAGACATGCATACAAATCATATACAAATTTCAGAAAGAAAACAAACTTAAAGGTTTTTGTGTTGGGTTGAGGTCTTATGACCACTTTTGGATATATGCTATTATATTAGAGCTTTTAATTTGTAAGTTTGTTATACTAATTTGTATTTTAATTTTCTTCGTTTTTGGATTATTGTAATACACTCGTTGTATATTATGGTTTAATCGTTAATATATTTATCATATGTTATTTTTTTGTTTTGTAATTGTACCGTTTCAAAAAGATAATGGTGATGTCGAAAATATTTAATTAAATATTTTAAATATGTTTTTTTTTTGTTTTGTAATTGTACCGTTTCAAAAAGATAATTAATTAAAACTCATACATATGTTATACATTCCATCTCTATCTCTTTCTCTCTCTCTCTCTCTCTATATATATATATATATATATATATATATATATATATATATATATATATATATATTATAATAGATGTCAAAACACTTCAACCAAAATTCATTTAAAATCTAACATTTCAAATGCTTTTTAATAATGATTGTAAAAATTTCAACATGTGTTACTTAATTGATTGATTAATAAAAATATTAATGTTTTAAAACTCCTAACTCTTAAACTTATATTATTTAATTTGTTAGTTAACTAAAATATTTTTTCTACATAAAGATAACATTTTTATGTTTGGTTACTCATATTTGTTTGTGTAATTAGAAAACAAGGTGTACATAGAATGACTACTTCAATTTCACATAGGAATCGATACCACTAGAGAGATATGTTGTCTTTAACTGGTGGTAGGAGATCCACATACCATTTTTAATTATTTATATTAATGCTTAGTAATATCTATTTTATATTTCTATTCACCTTAATTTTTTAGGTACAAATTAAGGAAGAGGATTCTCGGCGCACCAACATAAAGTCAAACGTAGGCATTGCAAAATATATAATTAAAATTAAATATCATATTTACTAATCGACTTATTTTAAAACTCTTGATAACATTTATGTATAATGATATATTTTGTATGACTTTATTCTTAATTTCAATGTTTAATATTTGAAAGTTTATATATTAAACCGTGGATGTTTTGGTGTAATACAAATAGTGTAATACAAAGTTTATTAGTTCAATATTGTTTATTAATAGTTCATTCAAAACAACTTATTTCTTATTTTATCCAAAAAATATTATCGGATATAAGAAAAGTAGATTATATTAATGTTATACAAAAACTTATAATATATTGGATATTATAAAAGTAAAAGTAAAGTTTATAAGGTATGGACTATATTAGATAGTATCAAAATATAAGTTGATGGATTTTTATGTTATTTGATAATTCGGTTAATGCCCAAAACATAATTAAAAACGTAAATTTCAACATATTTCTATTCTTTCCCATAATTATTTTAACCACTTAAATGCATTCTTGCGCAACGCGCGAGGTTACGCCTAGTATTTTATAAAGCTAGCATTTTCCCTTGAACCTCATGCATTTGAAACCCCCCAACCTTTCAATTTCTTTTTAAATTAATACTTTAAATCCAACATTAATTATTTATTCTCAATATAATATATTTTGTTTTTTAATCTAAATATGATGGTAAATTCAAAACATAATTTTTATAATATACACAAACCTATTTTTTCTAAATATATAGTTAAAAAATTTTAATATAAGATCTAAATCAAAATGTCAAATTAACAAAAAAAAATTGATTAAAAATTAATTTTTATAATGACACCTTTTTTTTCTCAAAATCGATAGTTTAAATTAAATTAAAAATATTAGAAGTTTAAATACAATATTAAATATAAAACATGTATCAAAAGATAGTTTTAAAATTCATTAAAAATAATAAATGTATAAATAAAATGCTAAATATAAAACCTACATCGTAATTCCAAATTCATACACAACATATAAAAATATTTCATTGAAATAATATCACATAAAATATGTCTATCTAAATTAAGTTTATTTTTATTTTTACGGGTAGCAGCTATTGAGATGATGCAACTTTAAATAGAATAATATGAGATCTATTATTTGATACTTATAAATCAATTATGAAATTAATTTTGTACACTCATGTTTGATAGTGTTTATCATTTATTTAAAATACTTAGAATGTTTTATAATAATTTAGTGCAAAAAATTATTAATTTAAAGTTACAGCAAGAATATATTTATTTTAATAATATATATTTATCAATATTTTAATTATAACCGCTCAACGAGCGGAATATCACCTAGTATACTTATAAATGAAGCATTTTTCCTTTCACCATATTCATTTGAAACTCTCATTCATTTTTCATTTCACCACATTCATTTGAAACTTCCATGACTTTTCAATTTCTTTCTAACAATGATTATAAGTTGGTTAATAAGGTTAAATAAATATCAAACCTAAAATGTAATCATATATAAACTAAATTTACATATTAAAATAATATATTTACTTCTACTTATAAAGTTATGTTTTTTAACTTTTAACATATTATACTTAATTTATTAGTTTTAATATATTGTTGGATGTAAACCATTATCATTTTAAACATACAATTTTGGAAAAATTTGTATAAAATACTTAAATTATTAATTCAAATATAACATTACAGGGTCAACTTAAATATAAATTTTAGTTTAAATTAAACAACCCAAAAAATATTTTGTATATAGTTAAAAGTGATAAATTATAGTATCTTTCTAATAATGATTAGAAGTTGGTTAATAAGGTTAAATAAATATCATACCTAAAGTGTAATCATATAAATTTCTATGTTAAAATAATATATTTACTTATACTTATAAAGTTATGTCTTTAGCTTTTAACATATTATACTTAATTTATTACATTTAAAATGTTGTTGTATGTAAACCATTATCAGTTTAAAGCTACAACTTTTGAACAGTTTGGACAAAATACTTAAATTGTTAATTTAAATATAACATTACAGTGTCAACTTAAATATAAATTTTAGTTCTACTTAAAAAAACCAAATAATATTTTGTAAATAGTTAAAAGTGATAAATTGTAGATAAATGCAAAAACTAAATTGCAATCTCAATTTAACTAAATTATTTCCTAAAGATATTTATATAATCATTAAAAGTTTTCAAATAAGCAGCTTAAAATAATTTACAATAACAATAGTTAAAAATAACTTTATATAAATGATTATATTGTTATATTTAAAATCAAAAAACAATGTTTGATGTTTTAAATAATTATAATGATAGAAATTAAAACATTAACCAAATAAATTTTAAAAAATTAATTAACAATAACAACAACTATAAATAACATTAAAGCATATATTATATTTAACTTTATTCATGTGTGACTCGCGGGTAGAAGTTATTTAAATGATTGAGATTATGCAGTTATAATAGATGTATATATTATCATTTAATTCAAAATAATCAATATATTATATCAATTTAGTATACAAATTATTATATCAAATTTAACAACAACGTTATTGTTATATTTAAAAAAAACATAAATTTGTAAAGACTTCAACTATATAGGTGTTTCTGCGCAACGCGCGGGCAAAGAAACATTTTTTCTTTCACCACATTCATTTGAAACTCCCATGACTTTTCAATTTTTCTCTAATAATGATTATAAGTTGGTTAATGAGGTTAAATAAATATCTAAAATATGTTGATAACACTAAAATCACCAACATCGATCTATGTTAGAACTTTGTGAATCGGTATTTTGTTAATTTGTGAAAGTTATTACATGATCAAAGCCAATATTTAAATATCAATCACATTATTAGCTTTAAGAATATATGAGTTTCCAACATTACGACGTTTCTTTGTAATAATTGTGGTAAGTTGAAAGACAATGGAAAACATGTTCTTATGTCGTTAACTCTATAATAACCAAAACACGTCTTGTTTGATAAGAAAAAAAAAACATATATTTTGAGGAATATAACATAGAATATACTAACGAAAAGAACTTTAAAGAAGCACATAGTAAAATTGGTACTAGATGTACGCATAATGGGCCCAAATATAGGCCGAATACAAGGGCGTTCGATCTATTAAAGAATTAAATAATGACGTAACGGGACCAAATGTAGGCGTAACACTGAATTCATAAACTAAAGATTCTATGATTTCTTGTTTATAATGGGCCTATGAGTTAAGGACAATAGGATAGGTTGGTTTGAAATATATATTATTTTAGGGTTAGGTTAATTGTATAAAACATCTTATATTTATAAATATTCATTTTTTTTTCTGAATTAAACCTTAACTTCTTTTCTTAAAAAATTCTTACATTTTTTTTATTTTTCCGATTTGGCTTTTACAATTTTTATTTTTTGATTTAGCCCTTATATTTTCATTTTTTTTTTCGATCTAACTCTTACATTTTTTCATTTTTTTGGATTAAACCTTAGCTTTATTTACTTTTTTGTTTTCTAAAAAAACCCTTTGTATTTTTTTTCGATTTGGCCCTTACATTTTTCATGATGGTGTGGAGTAAATCTAATGAGATTATGTTGGAAATTCATTGCTTGACGATTACATAAACTTCTCTTTCACGTGGCATCAATGATGTGGTGAAGAACATTATAGGCACATATAATGATCTAGAAAAGTTCAATCCAAGATGGGTAACAATCATCAGTTTGATCAAGGGTTATCAACACTAAGTTTTTGATGTTGGTTATGGAGAAGGAATAGTGAAAGTTGTTATGGTTGTCTTCAATTATTCTTATTAGGATCTATAAGGTCAATGATGGAAGAATAACAACACATCCCCTCTTTTTCTTCTTGCCAACGATTGATATCCCTCTTATCTTCTTGTTTATCTCATCTTCCATCATAGAACCTTATGGATCCTAATGAGAATAACGAAGTCAACAAGAATAACTTCCACCATTCATTTTCAATAACCAACATAAAAAAACTAAGTGTCGATAACCATTGATCAAACTGATGATTATTATGCATATTGGGTTGAACTTTTCCATATCATTACATGCTCCTACAATATTCTTGACTAATCGTCAAACAATTGATTTACATGACCATCTTTCTAGATTTACTTCAAACCATCATGAAGCTGGAAACATCTGTCATTGGAACGCTAGAAATATTCCAAGATAACAAATATGTAAGGATTTTTTAGAAAAAAAATAGTTGAGGTTTCATCTGAAAAAATGGAAATATGTAAGGGCCAAAACGAAAAAAAAAATGTAAAGGCCAATTAAGAAAAATATAAGGGACAAATCGAGAAAAACAGAAAAAACAAATGTAAGAGATTTTTCAGGAAAAAAAATAAAGTTAAGGTTTAATCCATAAAAACCCCAATTTATAAGGTATTTTATGAGATTAACCATTTATTTTATATTATAATTATGTGAATCTTCCGGCGTTGTGCGATAATATAATTATATAGTTAAAATAATAATATTTAACAAATTATTATTTAATATTTTTATCTGAAAAATCATTGTCAGTAGTAAAACAAACCATAGTTACCCTATTAGTTTTATTAAAATCATAATTTTAAATTAGTGGTGATGTATACAACAAATTGATAATTTTATAAAACGTTTAATGGTGATGTATACAACAAATTGATAATTTTATAAAACGTTTAAAGTTGTGTAAATTATATATCAAACGTATGATAAACTATATATAACAAATAACAAAAAATATGAAAAAGTAATACTACAACTTTTAATAACATAAAAACGTTAAAATATATATTATAACATTTGTATTAAAAAAATATTAAACACTTACAAATTGTACAAAAAATATATATACAAAAACTAATATATATTTGATATATAGAAAGACTATTATCTCAAAATTCAACAAAACTAATTTTATAACTCTTCATATTTGAATCATACAATTTTCAAACACATTAATGTTTTTTTTTGTGAGAAAAACTAACTTTTATACTACTAATATAAGTTAAAAAATATATAAATGAAAGGAAAATAAAAAGTCATTAGTCAGTACTAATTAATGATCATAAGTTAAAAAGTTTTAAGTTGTAAGTAGTAAGTATACAGAAATTAGAAAAAATTTAAGTTGTAGTGAGAGTTTTAAATGAATGGGGCCGACCATGAAAGTTTATTATTATTATTATTATTATTATTATTATTATTATTATTATTATTTTGTAGAAGTATCATATTTTCTACCTTTTATGATGTTTCATATTGATAGAATATAAAATGATGATATTAAAATGATACTATTTAATGAAAATGTTATCATCATAAACTTTCGACTTATTTATTTAACTTCCATGGAAAGCCTTACAAAAATTCTTTTACCCCTCATGTCAAATATTTTTAACGAGTTTTAGTATATAATCTTAAGTGTTGATGTTTATATAAAACTTCAATATTTTTAACATTTATATAAATAAAATGTTGAACTTAATTTGTAACGACCCAATTTTTTAAAAAAAAATCATTTTTAATTACCCAAAATGTATGTTTATCATTCGCAAAACCAGTTACAATTGTTCTCAAAAATATATCAATTACAACTTTATTCCCAAACTATCAGAGTGTCCCATGAAACATCTATGTGAGAGTGCACGCCGCGCCATCAAGCCTTGCCCTTACCCTTGGGCTCAGATGTACCTGAAACAAATCCACAAACTGTAAGCTAGTGCTTAGTGAGTTCTCCAGAGCATACCACCCACAATACACATACACATAGCCTGTTAGCTAATTAAAGCTACACACATACCACATAAGCCATGCATACATAAAACCTGTAAGAATGTCATGGGCTACCCTACATGGTCTTTACCTAGGACTGCCATGGGCTACCCCACATGGTCTTCATCCAATGTCATGGGCTACCCCCACATGGTCTTTACCTAGGAATGCCATGGGCTACCCCACATGGTCTTGTATCCAATGCCACGGGCTCCCCCCGGGGTCTTCCATGCAAAACACACCATCACATAGTATATCAAATCACAGAATGACTAACACATATATCATAATCACATAATGAGCTGGCCTTGGTGCCTTAGACCCATGGGTATGGTGAGAAGACTCACCTCTCAAAGGTTGAACTGGCAAACTGAAGTCAGATATATCCCACACTGCTCCTCCCAAACTGCCTATAATCAATGAGTAGATAACTCGGCATAATCCCATAAATACCCCTAGGGTTAACCCTGGTCAAAGTCAAGGTCAAAAGTCCATGTTGACCTCAACTCATCGAGTATAATCAGTCACTCTTCGGGTTCCCTGCTTAACTCATCGACTCGCCGAGTCACCCGAGAGACTCATCGAGTTCCTTTATGTTCACGGCCGTAAACCACCAACCGAACACCCTTGACCGTGAACCCTTGGTCGTGAACCCTTGTCTGTGAACGAGAAACCCCCCCCCCCCCCCCGACTCGCCGAGTCACCAGAGCGACTCGACGAGTTCTCATGTATCCGGTCCTTTCCAGTGGGATTTAAGGTCTCAAACTTCAGATCCATAATCTCCTAGTGAAGATGTCACGTAAAGTTGCAAACTTTACGTGCATGCATGTCCTCACCTGGCCATAACCCCAAAACTAACCTTCACACAAGGTTTTCATGTATGGAAAGGGGATAAGCTTATAAAAAGATGTGACTTTATGATATTTGGGACCTAAGAAAGTCCAGATCTGGAACCATATCCTTGTGATACGTTCAGATCCAAGATTGATTCCATCTCCTCAAGGTTGGCCATAACTTCCAAAAAAAAAAAAGAAATCAAAGCTTAAGGTAACAGATTAATACCTCAGACAGATGCCCAACACGAAATAGATGCTTGATCTAACACTTCTCCCTTGATACTTCCTCTTCAAACTTGGAATCCTCCCCAAAATCTCAAGATAAGCTCCCAATTGTTCTTACTTCACACACTAGAGGGTTTGCGGTCGTGAACGTTCTTCTATGGTGCTAAGGGAGGCTACTAGGGCGGATAATGACGTTTATATAGGGGGCAAACCCCGAAATTAGGGTTTTCTCTAAACAGCTCTGACTCGCCGAGTCGGGCCTTCCGACTCGCCGAGTCAGTTCCGACCCGCGCCCAAGATGTCACGACCCTACTCGGCGAGTTGGACTCCCAACTCGCCGAGTCCTTGCATAAAATTCCCCTTAAATGGAAAACTCCAGCCAATCCTCTAAATAGATCTTACAAGTCTCCCCCACTTGAACTAGCCTTCGTCCTCGAAGTCTGCTGAAACGAACAATTCCAGATAGTGCCCTCGCATTTCCTCCTCCGGCTCCCAAGTCCATTCGGAACCCCTTCGACGATGCCATTGCATCTTTACCAACCTTACTTCCTTGTTCCGAAGAACCTTGGTCTTCCTATCCAGGATTGTAACAGGCTTCTCTATGTAATTCAATCTCTCATCCACCTGAATGTCATCCATCGAGACAACCGCATCCTCGTCGGTGACACACTTCCGAAGTTGCGACACATGGAATGTGTTGTGAATCTGACGAAGCTCTGCTGGCAACTCCAAGCGGTAGGCTACCTTACCTACCCGGTCAATAATCCGGAATGGTCCTATATATCGGGGCCCTAGCTTGCCCCTCTTCCGAAACCTGATGATCCCCTTCTAGGGTGACACCTTCAATAGTACAAAATCCCCCACCTGAAATTCCACGTCTGAACGCCGACGGTCGGCGTAACTTTTCTGACGACTCTGCGCAATTCGCAGTCGGTCGCGCACTTGCTGAATCAGTCCGGTAGTCTTGAGCACTACCTCAGTGCTCCCCATGACCCGGTGTCCAACCTTATCCCAACAAACTGGGGTCCTGCACCTTCGACCATATAACATTTCGAATGGGGCTCGTTCGATACTGGCATGATAACTGTTATTGTACGAAAACTCTGCCAGTGGAAGATACGTATCCCAGCTCCCTCCAAAATCCAACACGCATGCCCGTAGCATATCCTCCAGCGTCTGAATCGTCCTCTCGCTCTGACCGTAGGTCTGGGGGTGATACGCCGTGCTAAAGTGTAGCTGAGTGCCCAGCTCCTCGTGGAATTTCTTCCAGAACCTAGATGTAAACCGAACATCGCGGTCAGAAACTATCGACACAGGCACCCCATGACTGGCCACCACCTCTTGCACGTAAATATCCGCCAACTTTTCAACGAATATACTCTCAGAAATCGGAACGAAGTGGGCACTCTTCGTCAGTCTGTCTACGATCACCCATATGGCGTCCACACCCCTCGTTCTCCTAGGTAACTTCGTGATGAAGTCCATAGTGATCTCTTCCCATTTCCACATGGGAATGGGTAGCGGCTGAACCTTGCCATGAGTCCGCTGATGCTCGGCCTTGACCTTCCTGCAGGTCAAGCACCGCTCCACAAACCAGACGATCTCCCGCTTCATGCAGGGCCACCAATAACTCAGTCTCACGTCTCTATACATTTTCGTAGCCCCTGGATGTATAGAGAACTTGGACTTGTGCGCCTCCTCCAATATCTTCTGCCTCACTCCCCCAGTCACCGGTACCCATACCCGGCCACACTGTGTCAAAAGGCCACGACTATCCTTAACAAACAAGGGATACTGCCCCCGAATCCGCTCGATCTTTGAATTCTCCTTCTTCACCCCCTCGGTTTGAGCCTCTTTGATCATATCCATCAAAGGAGAGGTCACCGTCATCCTCATACAAATGTCCCTAATCGGGGACCCCGCCATCTTGCGACTCAATGCATCAGCCACCACGTTGGCTTTCCCTAGGTGGTAAAGGATTTCACCATCGTAATCCTTCAGTACATCCAGCCACCTCCTCTGATGCATGTTGAGGTTCTGCTGATCCATCAAATACTTTAGACTCTTGTGATCGGTATAGATAGTGAACCATACTCCATATAAATAGTGCCTCCAAATCTTGAGGGCAAACACCACTGCCCCCACTTCCAGGTCGTGAGTGGGGTAATTTGCCTCATGAGGCTTCAACTGCCTCGAGGCGTAAGCAATCACATGCCCCCTCTGCATCAGTACCGCACCTAACCCTGAGATTGACGCATCGCAGTACACCACGAAATCATCTAACCCCTCAGGTAGTACTAGAATCGGAGTCTCGCATAACCTCCGTCTCAGGGTCTCAAAAGCCATTTGTTGATCCGCACCCCACCGAAAAGTCACATTTTTCTTGGTCAAGCGGGTCAATGGCACAACAATCTTGGAGAAATCCTGGATAAATCTCTGATAGTAGCCCGCTAAACCCAAAAAGCTACGAATCTCTGATGCATTCTTCGGTACTTCTCACCGCATCACAACCTTAACCTTGGCTGGATCAACCGAAATACCCTCTTAATTGATGATATGCCCTAAAAACTGTACTTCCCGCAGCCAGAAATCACACTTGGAGAACTTCGCATAAAGTTTCTCCGCCCTCAGGGTCTCTAATACCTCCCTCAGATGCTGCTCATGCTGCTCCCTGGTCTTAGAATAGACCAGGATACCATCAATAAAAACGATCACCGACCGATCCAGCATCGGTCTGCACACCCTGTTCATAAGATCCATGATTGTTGCTGGGGCATTGGCGAGCCCAAACGGCATCACCACAAACTCATAATGCCAATACTGAGTCCTGAAAGCCGTCTTTGGTATATCCTCATCTCGAATCCTCATCTGATGGTATCCCGACTGAAGATCAATCTTGGAAAACCATGACGCACCCTGAAGCTGATCAAACAAATCATCGATCCTCAGTAACGGATAACGGTTCTTCACCGTCAGTTTGTTCAGCTCCTTATAATCGATGCACATCCTGTGCGATCCATCCTTCTTTTTCACGAAAAGGATCGGTGCTCCCCACGGGGAACTGCTCGGACGAATGAACCCTCGGTCTAGCAGCTCCTGAAGCTGCGTAGATAGCTCTTGCATCTCCGGTGGTGCCAACCGGTAGGGCGCCTTTGCTATCGGAGCGGCACCCGGCACCAAGTCAATGCGAAACTCCACCTACCTCTCTGGAGGCACTCCTGGTCTCTTCGGGGAAAACGTCCTGAAAGTCCTGTACCACTGGCACACTGCCCACCTTCGTCACAGTCTCTACTCTCGTATCCGAGACATAACCCAGAAATCTCGTGCAACCCTACTGTAAAAACCTCCTAGCCCTCGCATCCGAACAGAGGGTCGGTCCCTACGAGGCCCTCTCACCATGGATAACCAGTTCTCCCCCACTTGGGGTTTGAACCCTGACCAACTGGCGCTCGCAATCAATCATGGCCCCATTGGCCCCTAACCAGTCCACCCCGACAATTACTTTCAACCCTCACAACGGAATCGGAACTAGATCAACACGGAACCTCTCGCCCAACACATTCAGGACATAGCCCTGATATACCCTCGCGACACTAACGGTGTGGTCTTCAGCAATCTCTACCTCAAGCGGGGAATCCAAGGTTCCCGGCGAGTCTCGAAACTTCTTGCTAAGCGCAAGAGATACAAATGATCGGGTAGCTCCCGAATCAAACAAAACATGAGCTGACACACCATTGACCAATAAGGTCCCTATACATAAACGCAATGCACATATAAGCAATAAATAAATAGAGAGCAGGGAAGAATAGATACATACCAGCCACGACATCTGGCTCTATCCGAGCCTCCTCGGTAGTCAGCTGGAAGGCGCGGCTCCTCATCACTAGAGCATCCCCCTTAGCAGGGCGGCCATCTGTGATCCTCATTGTGGCGGGCGCGGGCGCCACCACTGCTCCTCCCCCTCCTTGCAACCTCGGACAATCGGCCTTTTTATGGCCATTCTGGTTGCAGTGGAAACATATCAAGCCCTTCTTGGGGCAATCCCTGCTCACGTGGCCCTGCTGGCCACAAGAGTAACATCCAAATATCCCAGCTGTCCGACAAACCCCACTATGAAACCTCCCGCACTTGGCACACCGGCCCCGACCCTGCTGGCCTCTACCCGAAGAATCAAAGGTCTTAGGCTTCTTAGCCTGACCCCCTGTGGCATGTACCTGCTCAGTCTTCCGCTTCGTACGGGAATCCAACTCCATCTCCCTCTCACGGGCCTTCTCCACCATCTCATTCAGGGATTTACATCCCGTAAAATTGACAAACTCCCGAATATCATCCCTCAGCATGGAATGATATCGGATCCATCTCATCTCCTCATCAGTAGCATACTGTGGGATCAACAAAGCTCGTTCCCAAAATTTGGCGGTGATCTCCGCCACAGTCTCGGTGGTCTGCTGTAAATCATGAAACTCTCGCACTAGTCGTTGCACCTCAACGGGTGGTGCAAACTCCAAATCAAATCGCAGGACAAACTCGGCCTATGTCATCTCAGCCACCCCGGCTGGTCCAACCTGGCTAGTAACCTCGCCCCACCAATCCCGGGCTCTGTCTCTCAGCATGCAAGAGGCAAATCCAACCTTTGCCACATCCGAGCAAGAACTCGTGCGTTGGGCGTTTTTGATATCCGCCACCCAGCGTCGGCTGACAATGGGGTCCCTGACCCCCAAAAAACTCCGGCGCCCCACACGCCTTGAACTCCCGGAATGAGGGAGTTCGGGCCCCAATCTGGCCCGAAGCAATCTCAGCCCTGAACGATCTGAGTCTCTCCTCCATGATCTCCATGATGTCCTCCTTGACCGTCCCAAAAATGACTGGGTAGCGTCAAGGATGCTCTTAGTAACCTCGGCTGCGATGATATCGCGCGACCTCTCATCAATAGGCTCCACAGCACTGCCCGATCCCAATCCAGATCCCGATCCTGATCCTGATCCCCCTGTCTCGAATCGTGTCGTCACCATGCTGAAGACATATCACAAACCAAATAATCAGGACATATATATATATATATATATATATATATATATAGGGGATCTTCCCACACCGGTCCTCCTTAGAGCGGTCATATCTTGCATTGGTTCGGGTACAGGTCCTGTGCTTTTAGTAGTACGGGCCCAATATTACCTTCCACGCCTACCTGTACTTTTTCCCAAGGCTCCACCTGATAACTCCAATCCGTCCCGAAATAAATCGTGACTCACAAACCACCGCATAAACCCAAATCCCAGGTTGTCCTAAGATTTTCTCTACCCATATCAATCAGACCAATCATGATACGTTGCCTTTATGCATGTAAATTATACACAGAAAAGGATCAAATAGACTTTCGAATAAGAGCTTCTACCCTAGGACCACAACCAAACAAGGAACAGGAAATAAGGCCAAATCAATCATTCTGAGGCTATAAGCTCCTAACCATATACAATTTAAAAAGCATACACATAGCAAGTCTCATAAGATCATCAAGCTCAAATATGAGTATAACATGGCTAACACATTGGGAACTACTTACTTGGCTCGCCCGATCGCGCGCGTTGCACTCTCTTCTTTTCATTTCTTAAAAATTTTAACTTTTATTTTGAAAACAATTTATCATTTCCTTAGTTTGAGTTCTGACACACCCGAGAGTGTGCCCGGATCCCTCAAACCAAGGCTCTGATACCAACTTGTCACGACCCAATTTTCAAAACAAAATTTTCATTTTTAATTACTGTGACATCCCCATTTTCACGGCCAGAAAAGACCGATTTTGTTTATGCTTTATAAAAAATCAGAGTACCCTTTTCATAAAAATGTTGCGGAATTTGATCCCAGAAAAAAACATGATAAATACGTTATCAAATCATTTCCGAAGAAATGTATTTTATTCATTTTAAAACATTGGGATGTCATCGTTAATATAGAAACATAAGCATAAACAGAACTTACATTCATTACACTAGTGATCTACATCTCTTTTAAATCTCTCGGTGTAAAGTAGCTTCATATCGACACCTGTGATACAAATAAGCTTGAGTGGGTCAGGTTGGAAACCTGGTGAGTACATAGGGTTTTCAACCCACAATAATGTAATTATTATGTTTAAACATCAAACAATCAACCCAATTACCCATCCCCGTTATCTTATTTACTCGTAAGGATCTACCCTAAGAATAAGCTATTCCTCGTTCATTCATTCCTAAGGACTATCCTAAGGAATAGGCATGAAGTCTATCGTTGCCAATGACACAGTTGTCAAGCACGACTGCTAATATTATCATTTAGGCGCAGCTGCCAGAATTGTGACATTCTCTATGAGGCACAACTGCCGGTATTGTCCTTTAGGCGCAACTGCCATGGTTATGTTGTTCTCTATTAGGCTCAGTTGCCGATACTATCCTTAGAGCGCAGCTGCTAGGATGTTTAGAGTACATCGTATATTATAAACATCTACAGGTTGTGGCGCATCTGCCAATGCTCATTTATAGGGAACTAAGTTCATTGCTGCTAATGTTCACCTATAGGGCACTATGTCCATACACCATACTGCTAATATTCCTCTATATCAGCTTTCATCATCAAGCTACCCATGTTTTACCCAACATATTTTGTAGATATAAATACATATACAATTTAAATCATTTAAAACATGTACAAAATTGTTCATGCAACGTAGATAGCAAGTATACAGATAATATGCACACATAACACGTAATATATATAAAATACTTCATATCTATGTGTAAGATGAAAGTAATTATGTACCCACTTGTTAAAGTGATGATTCCAAACTCGGCTAGCGCTTCACTTTTAACGATTCTATTTTCCTTCGACGAAACCTAACATTATTATCGCTAAATTTTAGTCTAATATTTACCGTGACTAATTATTAGTCTTAGCATTATTATTATTATATAACCGTTTAAACAAAATTTTCCAACCACTATGTACAGACAGGGCCAGACATAAAACACCGGAGGGCAGGACCATTTTGGCATATAACACTTCTGAAATCCAACAACCCTATGCAGCCCTTTAAAACAGATTCCCCGTACCGCGAGTAGTTAAAAAGATATTATAACGACACTTATATAACCCATAATAATAGCTCAAATAATTATTATAAGGTCCTAATAACGTTACTATATTTAAATAAAAGCTATATTAAAAATTAGGTAGGCGTATCTTACCTACGAGGGGGTTTGGCTAGAAGTCGGGCTCTGCAGGGGCAGGACTTTCGAGCCGAAAGCTCTTCTTCTCCGAGCCGTCGAGCGCTCCGGGGCTTTCTTCTAGTGCTAGGGGAGTTTTTTGGGAGGTTTAGAGAGAGTGTAGAGAGAAGAAAGAATGAGAAATGTGTGAAGAAAATGAGGGTGGGAGAGGTTCTATTTATAGGGTGAAATATGGCTGAACTTGGTGCCACATGTCACCATCTGGTGGCAAGACTTGGGGAGAAAGCAATGGCCAAGATTGTGCCACAACACCCATTTTCGCACAGCACACTTCCGACTTCTAAAATCCGTAACTTTCGCATACGACATTTGTTTTTTACGTTCTTTATATCCACGTGTAGGTAAAAATAAGATATACAACTTTCCTTTTGACTCCGTCGGCTAATTCTATACCGATCTTAAACTTAACAGTAGAAGGTGACTACACTGTTAAATGTCCGCGTAAAATTCATAACTTCTACCTACGGACTCTGTTTTCGTCTGTCTTTATGTCGTTGAGTTTCTATTAATGAGATCTTCAATTCTCATTTAGGTCGCGTTGGCTAAAAACCGCTCGATCTAAAATTCGAGTTTTGGGCCATGCACTGCTAGGCCAAATCTTAGAAAAATCATAACTTCCTCATACGAAGTCAGATTTGGGCGTTCTTTTTATGCACTCTCTCGGTTTAACGTATACTACAAATTCTGTTTAGATCACTAAGGCCAAAAAGTCCTCTATCGTAAATTTACTATTTACGTCGCGTAGTGCCGTGCCGATTTTGTCGCGAAACTTCGACGGGCCATAACTTCTTCGTTATAACTCGGATTTCGACATTCTTTATATGTACGGAACCCTTGTAACATATACTATAACTTGGTTAAGATTAATCCTTCTAAATAATCTTCCATCAAAAACTTATTTTTGATGCTCATTGTCTCTAAATTGACTAGCCCAGATCTACGGGTGTTACAATTATCTCCCCCGTAGGATGCTTACGTCCAGGAATCATCAACAAAACATGGCTTGTATAATGACTCCATACGTTATCTCTTCTTCCTTGGTAATAATCGTAACTTCTATATTCCTTCGAATCAGTATCTATCTCTTAGACTTATTGACTGCAAGCAGTACTCGATCGTCCACCCACTCTCTATCTCACGTTAGTCTTCCAATCATGACCTTCGAATCACAATCTCGATTCCTTATTGGATACTCCTTCTTAACAAACTTAACATATGTTCTTTGATTACTACCATGGACCAATGGGTCATGTTCTAATGACCTCTCATCGTATGATGCGACGCTTAGACTCAGGTCCTATAGAGTCAAATTCTAGAACAGACTATACCTTCCTTCATGTTCTAATGTGATATAATCACATTCTAGCATATAGCACTTCTAGCTACAATCTTCTTACTTTTAACAACAATTGCGGTACTTCTACTGATCGCTTCGTTATTCCTTTATTTCAATCTTTTGTCTTAAGTCATATGCGACATCGAACTTGGTTCTCTGAACCATTTAACATACTCATCTTAGTCGGACTCGATTTGGTATAACCACTTGGGTCGGAACAACAATCATCTTTTTAGTCATTACCGAAATGGTGGTAACGACATACATGAACAAAACGGAATCAATTACTAGTGCCTTGGTAACCTTGTGACCTTCCCTGATCCAAGTGTGAGTCCTGTGCTTCCGGTAGTATAGGCATCTACTACCATTCACACCTACTCATACTTGTCCCAAGTATTGTCTCGCAGTTTTCCAAGTCACCATACAAGAAAATCGCACAATCATTCAACACATCAGATAACAAAACGAAAGTTTATATTATTTCTTGAAACGATTACACAGATGTTCAAGTTTAACCTATATTATGCCTCTAATAGGCTACACCACCTGAATACTATCCGCATGGCTACTTCATAACTTGATCTTCGGGTATCAGTCCTCATTCCTGATTCCTTGCATTGTCATCTGCTTCGTCAAGGATCATATGGAATGCTTTTGCCTTTGGCTTTGGTGGTGCATATTGCTTTGTAGCTCCTTCCCTCTTTGGGCAGTCTTGCTTGAAGTGCCCTTCTTCATTACATCCGTAACACACCTTTTTGTTGAATGTACACTCGTTGGCGTAATGCCCATGCCTACCACACTTGAAACAAGTCACCTCATCACCGCATTTTCCAGAGTGTTTCTTTTTGCACTTCTCGCACCATCTTGCTTCACTTCCTCCTCCTCCAGACTTCGAAGATTTTCTCTTCTCGTTGGACCTTGAAGATCCTTCAAACTTTCTCTTTTTGCCAACTTCAACCTTGCTGGCGGCTCTTCCCTTGATCATATCCTCAACAGACTTGGCAGCCCAGATAACTGCCTCTAGAGTAGGTGTCTGTCGTACTGGCACCGCATACTCCCAGGGAAGTCCCTTTGCATACTTGTCGACTTTTGTCAGCTTGTCTGGGACAAGGCGCAAAGCAAACTCCTTTTTATCCGTGAAGTTGTTGGTGTATTCATCGATGGACATGCTTCCTTTCTTCAAAGCCAGGAATTGGTTTTCTAGCTCGAGCATATTTTAGGCTGAGCAGTATTTGCTCTTGAATTGCACCAAAAACTCTGCCCAAGTCAATTGCAGGGGCTCATTGGGGCTTAGAGTCTTCCCCAGGGTGTTCCACCAGCGAATAGCACCTCCTCTGAACTGACATACTGCAAACGTGGTTTGTAGCTTGCCTTTGCAACCACATGTCATGAAGGCTAATTCCATCTCCGGGATCCAATCCATGACTCCGATCGGATCTTCCTTCCCAGTGAAAGTCGATGGCCTGCAAGTTAGAAAATCTTTGTACTTGCATCCATTCCTCTCGACTCCGTCATCTTGATTGTTCCTCCTAATTACCAGCGGATCAGCTTGACCAACGGTCATGCTGTCGTTCCCTTCCTCAGACTGCCCGTCATTCAGCTCGAGCTGTTTAATAGGCACCGTAAGTTCCTCTCGATTTTGTTGAAGTAAACGCCTTGTTTCCTCCATTTGACGATCCAACATCATCTGGATCAACGCTTGCACTCCGGCTATCGTGATTGGCTCAGGAGCGGCTACTACAACAGGTATTTGCTCAATCACTGCTGGTTGATTCCTGTTTCCATTTGTGTTCCCGACTCCACTTCGGGTTCTTGCCATTTTAATCAATACACCAAATCAGACGTTTGGTGTGCAATGACGAGAATTAAGATAGAAGAGATTTTATTTACGATCGACGTGTAAACCTCCCCATCACTCCGAAAAGTTACATGTCAGTTCTAATACCATATTTAAACGTTTAGAAATCTAAACACATAAATTTTCCAGATCCGGTCAAGAAACAGACCATAGATCCGATCATACATTTAGCATCATAAAGCATCATAAATCAATTAGCACATAAAAACATGTTAGGCATTTTCCCTAAATTAGCTAGTGCTTGTGTCTATTCAGGTGTATTACCTAAATTTTATTAGACACACTCATCATGATCATCGCTTAGCATTCTAAGTTTAAGTCTAGAAATAAATCCATATTCCTAGTTTGCTTAAACTAATGCTCTGATACCAACTGTGACATCCCCATTTTCACGGCCAGAAAAGACCGATTTTGTTTATGCTTTATAAAAATCAGAGTACCCTTTTCATAAAAATGTTGCGGAATTTGTTCCCAGAAAAAAACATGATAAATACGTTATCAAATCATTTCCGAAGAAATGTATTTTATTCATTTTAAAACATTGGGATGTCATCGTTAATACAGAAACATAAGAATAAACAGAACTTACATTCATTTACACTAGTGATCTACATCTCTTTTAAATCTCTCAGTGTAAAGTAGCTTCATATCGACACCTGTGATACAAATCGTTCATCTCTTTGTGTAAGATGAAAGTAATTATACAGATAATATGCACACATAACACGTAATTTATATAAAATACTTCATATCTTTGTGTAAGATGAAAGTAATTATGCACCCACTTGTTAAAGTGATGATTCCAAACTCGGGCAGCGCTAAATTTTAGTCTAATATTTATGGTGACTAATTATTAGTCTTAGCATTATTATTATTATATAACCGTTTAAACAAAATTTTCCAACCACTATGTACAGACCGGGGCCAGATATATCCCACACTGCTCCTCCCGGGGTCTTCCAATGAAAACACACCATCACATAGTATATCAAATCACAGAATGACTAACACATATATCATAATGACATAATGGGACGGCCTTGGTGTCTTAGACCCATGGGTATGGTGAGAAGAATCACCTCTCAAAGGTTAAAATGGCAAACTAAAGTCAGATATATCCCACACTGCTCCTCCCAAACTGCCTATAATCAACGAGTAGATAACTCAGCATAATCCCATAAATACCCCCAGGGTCAACCCTGGTTAAAGTCAAGGTCTATAGTCAAGGTCAACAGTCCATGTTGACCTCAACTTGTCGAGTACAATCAGTCACTCGTCGGGTTCCCTGCTTAACTCATCGACTCGCCGAGTCACCCGAGCGACTCGTCGAGTTCCTTTATGTTCACGGCCGTAAACCACCAACCGAACACCCTTAACCGTGAACCCTTGGCCGTGAACCCTTGGCCATGAACCCTTGGCCGTGAACCATTGGCCGTGGTCGTGAACGAGAAAACCCCCCTCGACTCGTCGAGTGACCAGAGCGACTCGACGAGTTCTCACGTATTCGGTCCTTTCCAGTGGGATTTATGGTCTCAAACTCCAGATCCATAATCTCCTAGTGAAGATGTCACGTAAAGTTGCAAACTTTACGTGCATGCATGGCCTCACCTGGCCATAACCCCAAAACTAACCTTCACACAAGGTTTTTATGTATGGAGAGGGGATAAGCTTATAAAAAGATGTGACTTTATGATATTTGGGACCTAAGAAAGTCCAGATCTGGAACCATATCCTTGTGATAGGTTCAGATCCAAGCTTGATTCCATCTCCTCAAGGTTGGCCATAACTTCCAAAAAAAGAAAGCAAAGCTTAAGGTAACAAATTAATACCTCAAACAGATGCCCAACACGAAATAGATGCTTGATCTAACACTTCTCCCTTGATACTTCCTCTTCAAACTTGGAATCCTCCCCAAAATCTCAAGATAAGCTCCCAATTGTTCTTACTTCACACACTAGAGGGTTTGCGGTCGTGAACGTTCTTCTATGGTGCTAAGGGAGGCTACTAGGACAGATAATGATGTTTATATAGGGGGAAAACCCCGAAATTAGGGTTTTCTCTAAACAGCTCTGACTCGCCGAGTGGGGCCTTCCGACTCGCCGAGTCAGTTCTGACCCGCGCCCAAGATGTCACGACCCTACTTGGCGAGTTGGACTCCCAACTCGCCGAGTCCATGCATAAAATTCCCCTTAAATGGCAAACTCCAGCCAATCCTCTAAATAGATGTTACATAATTTTTTAAATAATGTTCAAATGTTCATTGTCAAAACGAAATTATGTATATGTATTGTTATGATTTGAAAGAAATTTGCATGTATCACTACATATTGGACTATGAGTGGAACATCCCACTCTAGCACGTATTACAATATTGTCCGATTTGGGCTCCCGACATGAAAACGTCCCAGGGGGTCACCCATCCCTGAATTGCTCTTACCCGGGCACGCTTAACTACAGAGTTCTTATGGGATTTACTGCCCTCACGGCTTTAAAACGAGTTGTGATAAGGAAGGTATCCAGACCCCTTTTAAGGAACGCTTAGTTCCCCCTCCTAGCCAATGTGGGATCAGGTGCAGCGAACCTGCCCGCCTTAATAAATTGCAACACCCAGATTAGGTGCACATTATCTTTATTATTGTGAAGTTAAAAGTTTCAATATTAGCCCTTCTCACGATGTGAGGAATGCTTTCTCATGTCGTGATGAGTGATTTGGACTTGTGCATCATTTTAAGGCTCACGACGTGAGCAATCTAGTGCTCACAACGTGAGGGCGGCTGTTGACCAAAACCCTAAGTTTTCAGTATTTAAAGGAATGAGAGGACTATGGTTGCTCACCCTCAGCCTCTCTCACTCTCTAAACCTCCATAAACCCTAATCTTACTCCTCCCTAATATCCTTTGTCATTTGGGTGCATTTCTATCTTGAAGAAGAAGAAAATAAGAAGAAGGAAGTGCTCTAGTAGTGGTCTGGGCAAAGTATCATCATCATCACCATCTTTTCCTGCTTTTGGACCCTTGTAAGTATCAAACGCTCCAACTTTATTGTTTATCACGGATAGATCTTGAGTTTTGTCCATCTTATTGATGTTATTGCATGCTTGAGTGAAGTAAATCCATAAAGTTGGCAACTTTACGGATTCTAAGAGTCCCTAGAGCATAATATTGTTCAGATTTGAAAGGTGGTATGGATTTGAGGCATGCATGAAAGATTGAAGCTCATTTCTTCCGTTTTTGACCTAGAAAGTGGATGATGATGTTTGGTGCATGCATGGCCATAAAGGAAACATTTTTATGGACCTTAGGAGTCCCCTTTAAGTTCTGGATGAAGTAGACTCGAAGAATTAATGGAATAAGGACCTAAAATGGTGACCCTTAGCCTCAGACAGCGCTCACGGCGTGAGATGTAAGATTTCACAATGTGAGATTCAGAGCATCCCCATCTTATGTTAGAACCCTTGGAGCTCACGACGTGAGAATGGGTGCTCGCGTCATGATGCTAGTTCAGGTGATTTCTTTGACTGAGTTGACTAGTTTTGGTCTAGTCGAGTGGGAATCAGACCGGGTACACTGTCACGACGTGACCAATGCCTGGCCACGACGTGAGGTGAGTTGACTTTGACCAAGTTTGACTTAAGGATACTTTAGGTATTTCGGATTATGTTTGAGATTTGGTCATTCTAATGATTAGGTGTCAGTTTGAGCTGAGACTCGGAGTCACGACCTCATCAGCTAGTGTACAGTTTCTGAGGTGAGTTTTCCTCACTGTACTTACAGGTCGAAGGCACCAAGGCCAGCCCATTGGATTAGATATCCTGTTATGTGATAGTATATTATCGTGTTGTAGTGATCTGTTAGATCAGTATCGTGATATATATGATGATGTTATGCTTAGTGATCTGTAAGATCTGTCTGATTTTCTGTTGACTGGTTATATGTATGTTTATATGTTATGTATATGTCGACATGTTGTGTGTGGTTGGGTTGAGGCAGACTAGTGTAGACTGAAGGCCAAGAGACCCAGGGCGTCCCAGATAAACTACAGGCCTGAGAGGCGTACCAGTCAGGCCGAAGGCCAAGAGAACGGTCCAGATAGGCTGAAGGCCCGGTGAGGCGTTCCAGACATGCTGAAGGTGTTGTGAGCGTTCCAAATAGTCTGTAGGCCGATGCAGAATCCCAGTTAGGTTGAAGGCTCTGTGTGCATGCTGTTTGTTATTATCTTTATGTGGTGGTACATTGGGGGAACTCACTAAGCAGTGGCTTACAGTTTTGGGTTATGTTTTTAGGTACTTCGGATGACCGCGGGAAGGCGAAGGCGTGACCGTACACATCCTCTTGTTTATGACTTGTGATTTTGGGAGACTCTGATGATTGGAAAACGTTTTGAAAACTATGATTTGTAAACACTTTATGAAATTAGGTTGATTTTAAAAGTTTAAATTTATTGTGATTTTTATGGATGTTACAAGTTGGTATCAGAGCCTTAGTTTGAGTGAATTGGAGGAACACTCATGTGAATCCAGTCTCAATTTAAGGAAAAAGATATTAAAAATGATTTTGAAATTGTTTTCAAAATAATCAAGGAAGATGCGATGTGTACGATCAGCCGGAGCCAGTAAGTAGACCCCAAATTACCACACTGTTATTTGATATAGTGATATCTTAGAACAACATGCTAGTGATAGGCTAAGGATCTTCAGGAATTGCATGTTGGAATTGTTTGATTATATGATGCCTGATATCCTAGGGTTCTTCTTTATATAGAATTTACATCATTACTGTAGTTGCTTAGTGTATACATCATAGTTGTACATAACTAAGATTCTATAGCCTGAGAATGTTTGGTTTGGCCTTATTTCCTGTTCTTGTTTGATGAAGGGCTTAGGGTAGAATCAGGTATTCGAATGTCTATAGGATCCAGTGTTATGTATGATTAGCATACACAAGTGCTGTAGGATTGGTGGAAGTTTCATGGGTGAGTTGTGTGGGGTCAGCCATCCAGTTTCGTAATGTGTAGCCTTCCTCTAGGAAGTGAGGATAGAGTGTATGTGTATGCTAGTGTGTATTGTTAGGGTTGTTGTGATGATCCTCTGAGACAAATACTGGTAGTTGTGGAAGGTAGTATGGGCCCGTACTACTGGAAGCACATGACCTGTACGCGTAGCAGGGAAGTCACAACCCTTAGGGCTTTGTTGGAAGTTGGTTCCCATGGTATGTTTCTATTTATTGTTCTGTTGATTATGTTTTATGTTATGCTCATGTACATGCTCCTAATAGGTACGTTCTTAGTGAACTCTTTGCCTGCTCTTCTGTTATTTGACTCAGGCGCGAGTCCGTCCTTTGTATCTAGATCATTCAGTAGGGAGTTTGATATGCCTATTGGGGAGTTAGAGTGTCCATTGCGGGTTTTTATCGCCAACTAACACGGGGTTTCTGTATCCGCATTGTATCAGGGTTGTGTATTGGAGATCTTCGGGGTGCCTTATCCAATTGATCTGATCTATATCCCCATGGGGGATGTATGTGTGATAGTGGATATAGATTGGTTGAGCAGGTTTGGTGCCATGATGGATTGGGAGGGCCAGCGAGTGGTAGTTCGAACCCCAATTGGGGAGAACTAGTTATCTATGGAGAGGGCACCAATATTAGTTCAGGGTTTTGTTTGGTAGCCAGAAATCGACAGTATATTCAGCATGGGTGTGCAGGTTATTTGGCTTATGTGGTTGATACTCGGGTTGGGGAACAGACTTCAGTTTCAGAAGGACCAGTTATCAGGGAGTTTGCTGATGTTTTCCCGGAGGAGTTACCCGGTGTGGCTCCTGAGAGGCAGGTCGAGTTCAGGATTAATCTTATGCCAGGTGCGTCCCCGGTTGCCAAGGCGTTGTACCGCTTGACACCGCCTGAGATGTAGGAGTTGTCATCTCAGTTTCAGGAGCTGCTAGGCAAGCATTTCATCAGACTGAGCAGTTCTTCATCGGGGGCGCTGATACTGTTTGCCAAGAAGAAGGATGGTTCACACCAAATATGTATTGATTAAAGGGAGTTGAACAAGTTAACGATGAAGAACCGTTATCCCCTACCACGGATTAATGACCTCTTTGATCAGTTCTAGGGTGCATATTGGTTCTCCAAGATATATCTGAGGACTGGGTATCATCAGGTGAGAGTGAGAGAGGAGGACGTGGAGAAGATTGTGTTCCGGACTCGTTATGGGCATTACGAGTTCGTGGTGATGCCATTTGGGCTCACCAATATACCTGTTGTCTTCATGGATTTGATGAATCGGGTATGCATGTCGATGCTCGACTGATCTGTCATTATGTTTACTGATGATATATTGGTGTATTCCAAGACCAGAGAGAAGCATGAGGAGCACCTTCGAGATCTTCTGGGGGTTTTGAGGCGGGAACAACTTTATGCCAAGTTCTCGAAGTGCGAGTTTTGGTTACGAAAGGTCCAGTTCCTTGGGCACCTCGTTAACCAGGATGGGATTTTGGTCGATCCGGCCAAGATCGAGGCGGTGATGCAGTGGGAGGTTTCAAAATCTCCCTCCGAGATCAGGACTTTCTTGGGTTTGTTAGGGTACTATCGGAGATTTATTTAGGACCTCTCCAAGATTGCAGTACCCATCACTCGTCTGATGCGGAAGGGGGTGGATTTCTGATGGGGTCCTGAGCAGCAGTCGGCATTTGAGACTCTTCGGCAGAGGTTATGTGAGGCCCCAGTGTTGACTCTCTTAGAGGGAGTCAAGGATTTTGTGGTATTATGTGATGCATCCATCACCGGTTTGGGGACGTTCCTTATGCAGAGAGGACGGGTGATTGCTTATGCTTCACGGCAGTTGAAGCCACATGAGACGGGATATCCCACATATGACCTGGAGTTGTGGGAAGTGGTGTTTCCCCTCAAGATTTGGAGACATTATCTATATGGGGTCCATTGTACTGTCTACACGGATCACAAGAGTTTGAGATATCTTATGGATCATCCGAACCTGAACATAAGGCAACATAGGTGGCTGGACGTGGTCAAGGGATTATGACTGTGATATCCTTTACCATCTAGGTAAAGTGAATGTGGTAGCGGACGATTTAAGCCGTAAGTCGGCTGGGTATTCAGTTGAGGAGACGTGTATGAGGATATCCGTTGATTCTCCGCTTTTGGGATTGATCAGAGAGGCTCAGGCAGAGGGAGTTCGGAAGTAGAATTGGAAACATGAAAGGATCAGGGGTGAGATCGACAGGTTCGTCACTGATAGTCGAGGGTTATTGACCCGGTGTGGTCGGGTTTGGGTTCCAGTTTCAGGCGGGATTAGATAGACAGTGTTGGAGGAGGCTCATAAGTCTCGCTTTTCTATACACCTGGGAGCCACCAATATGTATCGGAGTTACTGGTGGCTGTGTATGAAGAGGGAGATAGCCTGGTATGTTGAGAGGTGCTTGACCTGCAGGATGGTCAAGGCCGAGCATCAGAGGCCACTTGGCAAGTTGTAGCCTTTGGAGGTTCCCATGTGGAAATGGGAACAGATCACCATGGATTTTGTCACTAAGTTGCCGAAGACGGCAAAGGGTTTTGATGCTATATGGGTCATCGTGGATCGATTGACCAAGAGTGCTCACGTTTTGGCCATCCGGGAGAGTTCTTCGGCCGAAAAGTTGGCCGATGTGTATGTCCGGGAGATTGTTGCTTGTTATGGGGTTCTGGTCTCTATTGTTTCCGACCGGGATGTTCGGTTCACTTCCCGTTTCTGGCAGAAGTTCAACGAGGAACTGGGAACGAGGTTACATTTTAGCATTGCATATCATCCGCAGACTGACGGCCAGAATGAGCGGACTATCCAGACCCTTGATGATATGTTACGGGCCTGCGTCATTGATTTTGGTCGGAGTTGGGATTCCTACCTACCGCTTGCAGAGTTCTCCTACACAAACAATTATCACTCTAGCATTGGTGCTCCGCCATTTAAGATCTTGTATATTCGGAGGTGTTGTACCCCGGTTTGTTGGGGAGAGGTTGGTCATAGGTTCATGGGAAGGACCGAAGTAGTCCTTCAGACCACAGAGCTTACCCAGCAGATCAGGCAGAGACTGCAGACCGCTCAGAGTCGGCAGAAGAGCTATGCCGACGGACGCCGATCAGAGTTGGAGTTTCGGGTCGGCGATATGGTACTCCTGAAGGTCTCACATTGGAAGGGTGTTCTACGCTTTAGAAATAGGGGGAAATTGGGTCCCCAGTTTGTTGGGTCTAATAGTGTTGCGTCCTTGGGCTCGGTCCTTAGCCTAGTTTTGTTATCCGGTTTGGGCCAGTCCAACCGTGTTTGTTTTATTAGGGTTTAGTATTTAAGGTGCATGCATGCATCCTTTGTCTGTAGCGCTTTAATTATTATTCTGATCATTGTACTATAAACCCTAGCTCGCCTCTACAGTGGAAGTTCTTAATCGAGCTCTGCTCAGGCGTGACTACTTTTGAATCATTAAGCATTACTTGATTCTATATCGTGTTCATTGTGTTTGTTTGCTTTTATTGTTTAGCCTGTTGAAGATCTAATCGATCTAAGAGTTTTTCAACTCATCAATTGGTATCAGAGCAGGAGACTGTGTAATTCATACACATCTCTTCTGTTGAAGAAGATCTTAGGGTTTTCCGCTTTGATTGATATTGTTAGAGCCGTCATTTACTATTGACGTAGTTCTTTAAATATTCGATCTTACCCTAACGTTATTTACAAGTCTGATCTTAAGTAGGTTTCTGAACAAACATCGTCATGTCTATGGATGATTCTCAGTCTAACCCAATCAATATCTCCAACAGCATAGGATCGACGACAAGGATTCATATATTGTACACTCAGGATTATGAGGCCTGGATGCATCACTTTGAAGATTACGTGATTGGCTCAGAAGACAATGGATACTTGATCTGGGAGGCGATTACCGTAGGTCCATTTGCTCATGCAAGCACTTCAAGAATTGTTAAAACTCAAAAGGAGTACAATCAACTCATCAGTGATGTGAAAGACATTCCCCAAGATGAGAAGGAAACGTTTCAGTGCAACATCAAAGCTTTAAGAATGAATAGGTTTGCTTTGCAATCAGACACGTTTCGATTAGTAAGCTCATGCACAACGGCAAAAGAAATATGGAACAGATTGAAGGAATTATATTCTACGGATGAAGATCTTGAGCATTCAATCCAAACACTGTTGCTCTCAGGATTTGGTGACTTCAAGCAGAATCCAGAAGAGAAGCTTATTTAAGCCTTCGATCGCTTCAGTCATCTCCTTAGTAAGATGATAAAGCATGGGATTGAACAGAAGGTGACATTCATGAATGGCCTTAGACCCGAATGAATGGCTGTGGTGTCTACTGTGAAGGCTCATGAACAATTCAAGAATTATTCTCTAGCAAAACTGGTGGGAATATTAAAGTCACATGAGAGTGCCGTGACTAAAGAAACGAATGTGGTTTCTAGCATGGGTTCCTTGGCCCTAATCTCCAAAGGAAAGAGTGTTGCTGAAGAAGAAGAAGATTTGGATCTCTCTGAATATGATCTAACAAGTGAAGAGTATGCTTTGATGGTGTCAAATCCCAAGAAGTTCATCAAAAGAAGGTTCCCAACAAATAAGAACCGAAACTGGCAAGGTAGCTACAGTCCCGAGAAAGCAAAGGAGGAACCGAAGAGTGTTTCTCAGACCGAAGAACCAAAGAAGGAAGCAAAACTTGGAGGTGACTCGGACTTTAATTGTCACTACTACGGAGGCAAAAATCACTTCGCCAAAAATTGTATGCTGAGAAAGATGTCAGAAAAGAATGAAGATGAGGACGAGGAAGCGAACCTCACACGACGATTGGAAGAAATCAAGAAGAAGAAAGTTGGATCTAATAACACTATGAATGCTCTTATTGTACAGGGAAATATTGTTGATGATGAGTTTGGAGGTGTTGAAGTTTGGTCTACTGATTCAGAAGATGAAGAAGTGAGGAAGCCTACTCATGGCAGGGCTTTGTTGGTGAAAGAAGAGGACGTTGCTGGAACGTGTCTAATGGTGACTTCTGGGGTGTCACAAATGAGAGGCTATACCACTAATGGGGGATTGGATGAAGCAAAGGAGAGAGAACACATGTGTTTTGCAGCGAAACCTGTCAGTGAGCAGATCAACGAATGCGCTGAGTTGATCAAGAAGGTACAATCTATTCTTGTTTCCTTACAAATTCCCATCACAAACTATGAAAAAGAACTAAATGGATTAAAATCTAAATTTTCTAGTATAAGTGGTAGTTTAACTCAAACTCGCGTCACAAACTCTAACCTAACTGATCAAATCAGCAGGGTATCATCGAAGAGTGAGGAGAGGCGTATGTGGATTGAGCAGAAAGAGAAGGATTTGATTAGGTCTAGGGATGAAACAATTTATTTGCAAAGAGATAATTTGAAGCTTTTAAAACAACGAAATGTTTTTTGTTTAATTGCTAAACGATTATATACCAACATTACTCAATTGCATCTTGATTGTGAAATAGGGAAGAAGATATATCGTATTATTTTACCCTTTCTTGAGTTAAAGAAGGATGAAATCGATGCTAATGCTTATAACTGTGAAAACATTATTTCTTCTGATGATATTTCTCCCGCATATAAAGTTGGTCTGGACAAAATAGAGTCCTTCATAAAGTCAAAAGACCATAAGGACATGCTCAAAAATTTGTTGGATGAACATGACAAATTAAAAATCAAAACCGAAACTGTACAGAAATTTGACTCGTTGAATGCCAAGTTAAGTTCAGAAAATAAAATTGATATTGAAAACACTTTTGAATTCAATGAGGATGATGATATGAGTGAAATATCTGTAGAAGATATGGTAGATTGTTCCGAATTTGTCAAGAGCGAACCCGAAACAAACAAAAATCTTATTTCTGAAAATTCTGTTGAGTTCGCTCGTTTATCCAAAGAAAAGACCAAAGTTCTCAAGGAAAAGGCTGTTGTATATCAAAAGGTCCAAACAACTCCAAATCAAGTTTATGCAGTTCATGGAGTTACTAAGCAACAGACAGCCGAACTGACAACATTAGTAGCAGAAGATAATGCTGATGGCTGTGATGAGTTTTTCTGGTCAGCACCGATTGATAACGCTGACGAAACAGTAGGTTTATCTACGAAAACATCATGGAGAGTAAAAGGAAGGTATGTGGCAGAACCACTTAATGATCCTACAAGCTTTGATGTGCCCAACACAAGTGGTACCAAAACTCCTTCAGGCGAACCAGTCATGATGTCAAGCGAAACCTCTTCGCTAAAGAGTGAAACTCATGCTCAAAGACCAAAGAAAAAGGCCAACATCCACAAAAATCCAAAACAGGTGTTAGAACGAAAGCATCAACGAAACTTGAGATACAAGAAGAATCTCACTGAAAGGAAACAGTTTTGGCGTTCTCAAAACCCTAATTACGTTCGCTATGAAAAACGCTCTAAATCAAAGGAAGAAGCAAGAGCAAACTCAGCTTCTCGCGCTCAACATAATGAAAACAGCCGAAAGGAGAGTTTCGGTCTCAAACAAGAAAGAGCAATGACCGAAAGCTTAACTCTGCTCCCAAGTCTCATCTTTCTCATTCTCATTCTCACTCACAGAATGATCGAAAGGGAAAAGGGAAGCTCTCTCCGGAAAATGAAAAGAGGACGTCGATTAAACCCGATTTCAAGAACCAAAAGTCTGCCAACGTCAAATTCTCAAATTCAAAAACTGAACCTAAAGTACTCAAGTCTGATAAAATCAAAGTTTTCACCATAAAAAGAAAAGATGAAACAAACTTTAATAAAAAGAACTTTTTTAGTTGATGTTTCTCTTACAATTCCCTGTTCTGTAAAAGGCTCACAAGGACCCAAGAAACTTTGGGTTCCTAAATCTTCTTAATTTTTGCAGGTTATGCGTGATGAGCAGTTTGACGATGAATGGTACATAGACAATGGCTGCTCGCGTCACATGACAGGGAGAAAGGAAGAGCTGAGGGAATTTCGGTCCCTTCAAGATGGTGGAAGTGTCAAGTATGGTAATAATTCTTTTGGCACGATCAAAGGTTATGGTATGATCACCAATGGTGATTTCTCGATACGAAAAGTGGCGTACGTTGAAGGTTTACAACACAACCTTATCAGTGTTTCTCAACTGGTGGTTGGTACCAGGTTAAAAGTTTCGTTCGATGACGATGGCTCAGAGATTACTGAAAAGAGGACGAACAATATTCTGCTCAAATCGAAGCGAAAAGGAGAGATGTACCCTCTGAATCTCAATCCCATACGAGGGAAACCAACAGTTTGCTTGCTAACCAAAGCTCACTCAAACGAAAGCTGGCTTTGGCACCGAAGACTCTCCCATCTCAATTTCGAAGACATCAACAAACTGGTGCTTGGGGATCATGTTCGAGGTCTTCCTGTTCTAAGGTTCAACAAAGAACATTTGTGTGCTGCGTGTGAAATGGGAAAGCAAAGTCGACAAAGTCATCCTTCTGTAGTAAATACGAAAATCATTGAACCAATAGAATTACATCATATTGATTTATGTGGTCCTTCTTCAATCGAGAGCATTGGTGGTAACATGTATATACTTGTAATTGTGGATGAATTCTCTCGGTTTACTTGGGTGTTCTTTTTGAAGCAGAAATCAGAGGCCACTCCCAAGCTTAAACTCTTCATCAAGCAGATAGAGGTTCAACTACGGAAGATAGTTCGAAACATAAGAAGCGACAACGGGTTGGAGTTAAAGAACAGAGACTTTGAAGATTTTCTTGCAGAGAAGGGAACAACTCACAATTTCTCGGCTCCGTATACTCCACAACAGAATGGAATTGTCGAAAGGCGAAATCGATCCTTATGTGAAGCAGCCCGAACTATGCTGAGCTTCGCTTCTCTACCTCTATATTTCTGGGCTGATGCCATTGCTACTGCATGTTTTACACAGAACATATATTATCTCAACAAACGTTTCTCGATCACTCCTTATGAGATCTTGAACAACCGAAAGCCAAATGTAAAGTTTTTTCATGTGTTCGGTTCAAGATGCTTCATCTTCAATTCAAAGGAGCACCGAAACAAGTTCGATGTCAAAGCAGACGAAGGAATCTTTCTAGGTTATTCCTTAACCTCCAAAGCATATAGGGTTCTCAACAAGCGTTCAAAGAAAATAGAGGAGACCTATTATGTCACCTTCGATGATAACTACGTCAAGAAACTGAAGGCAACCGAAGGCTCTGTGGAGGAAATAATTCCAAAATCTGGTCAAGTTACAGTACCAATTTCAAACCTCTTTGAGCAATACATGCTGCTATTTGATAAACCAGAAAAGGCTATTCTCTCCGAATCTAAAGCTGCAGACAACAAGGTAGATAACTTGAAGAAGATAATCGATGATGCTGCGAAGAAAATGGCAGAAGAAGAACCGGTAACAACCGAAAAGCCAGACACAAGCGAACCTCCAAAAGATAGTTCTCATATTCAGGGGGAGGGTTCGTCTTTTCCACATAACCAAGATTCACCATTCCAGGGGGAGAGCTCATCATCATTCATTCCAACCGAAAGTCGAGTCCAGGGGGAGAATTCTGAGCCTGAAATTGAGGAAGTATCATCATTCGAGGGGGAGAATGTGAATACAAACGATGACGATACTCAGTCAGAATTTGAAGAAGAAGTGAATGTTGAACTGGATCCCTCATGTGATCCTAATTACCCTCCTCTCACCAAATGGACCAAAGATCATCCACAAACACAAATTATTGGTGATTCGACAGAAAAGGTTCTCACACGATCACAACTGAAAGCGAAACAAACTGCACTTTTCTCTAAAGTAGAATTCTACATGTTTAATTCGTTCGTCTCCAAAGTCGAACCAAAGACGATCAAGACTACACTCGATCACTCTGATTGGGTACAGGCGATGCAGGACGAACTCAATGAGTTCGAGCGAAATAAAGTGTGGAGACTGATTCCAACACCAAAGGATGCTTCTGTGGTTGGATTAAAGTGGGTTTTCAGGAACAAGATGGATAAGGAAGGAAATGTGATACGCAACAAGGCAAGATTGGTTATGAAAGGTTACTGTCAAGAAGAAGGCATAGATTACGATGAGACCTTCGCTCCAGTAACAAGGCTAGAATCGGTTCGTATCTTTCTCGCCTATGCTGCACACAAGAACTTTGAAGTATTCCAAATGGATGTGAAGTGTGCCTTCCTAAATGGAGAACTGGAAGAGACGGTGTATGTAGAGCAACCACCGGGTTTCGTGAACGAGAAGTATCCAGATCACTGCTACATTATGGACAAGGCAGTCTACGGTCTCAAGCAAGCACTAAGGTCATGGTATGAAACTCTAACTAGATTTCTCAAAATGTCTAAGTTTAAACAAGGTTCGGTTGACCCAACCTTCTTTCGTAAGAAAGAGGGTGACCACCTCATGATCGTTCAGATTTACGTTGATGATATCATCTTCGGTTCCACAAATCCTAGCTTAACAGCTGAATTTAGGAAGTTGATGGAGACTAAATTTGAAATGAGCTCAATGGGTCTTATTAACTTTTTCCTTGGCTTGAATATAAGACAGGGACCGGAAGGCATTTTCATTAATCAAGAGGCTTACGCGAAGACCTTGCTCGCCAAGTTTGGAATGATGGGAGATTCGAAAGTAAAGGTTCCTATGGCGTTTGGCACAAAGCTAACACCTTCTCTGGACAAACCGGCTGCTGACATGACTCTTTATCGTCAGATGATAGGGTCTCTAATGTATCTATTAGCAAGTCGACCAGACATAATGTTCTCTGTTTGTTATTGTGCCAGGTTTCAAGCAAATCCACGTGAACCTCACCTGCTAGCTGTGAAGAACATCTTTCGGTACCTGAAGCGAACCTCTTCTCTTGGTTTGTGGTACCCAGCCAAATCAGGGTTCTTTGTCCAAGCATTCTCAGATGCTGATCTTGGGGGATGTGGACTGGACCGAAAGAGTACCACTGGAGGATGCCAATTTCTGGACGGCAAACTAGTTAGCTGGCAATCCAAGAAACAAACTTGTGTGTTTCTCTCCACTGCCGAAGCAGAATATATAGCCGCTGCATCATGCACATCTCAGGTTATTTGGATACAAAGTCAACTTCGAGACTACGGCCTGAACATGAAGAAAATCCCACTATATTGTGACTCAGAGAGTGCAATTAGGATTTGTCATAACCCAGTGCAACACTCAAAGATGAAACACATAGCAATGAGGTATCACTTTATCAAAGATCATGTGGAAGATGGTAACGTTGAAATTCATTTCGTAAGAACCACTGATCAATTGGCTGACATCTTCACTAAGGCCTTGCCAGAAGCAAGTTTTAATAAAATCCTACAAGGCTTAGGAATGATGGAAGCTGAATTTGTACCGAAATCTTGTTTGTCTCAATAAAAGTTGGAAGCGAAATAGAGCGAACGCTCGGTCCGTTTCGGGTTCGGTTCTTCCGGGAACCGAAATGAACCGAACACTCGGCCTATTTCGGGTTCGGTCTCACCGGGCTCGGTTCGCTTCTCATCTCCAAAAGATGGTTTCGGTTGTATAGTATGTATACTCTTTTCTCGCAATTTATTTTATGTTTTTCCTTTTATTTTCATAAAATTCAAAAATATTTTTCTTTCTGTTTTAATTCCTTTTCAGAAAACCTTATAAAATTCAAAAATATTTTTTTTTCTGTTTTATTTCTTTTCAAGTACTTCAAAACTCAAAAATATTTTCTTTCATTTTATTGTAATTTACTTTACTCTTAATATAATTTGTATATAAGGACCATTCTCAATGATGGAGCTGCGGCATGTATAATTATTTATCTATGTACTAGCTAAGTGTCCCTAGAAGCATGCTGTTGCATGTTGACCCAAGCCTCAAAAGATTTTGAGTGATGCCTTAATGACTTGATATATACAAATAATGTCTTCCCAATCAGGCTGTCAAATTCACTCTAATCATGAGCTACCTTACTCTTCTTAAATGGAGTTAAGAGTTTTTCTGCTTAGTCTATCTTTTGTAGCAGAGGTACATTCGGCTCTTTTACCACCTCTTATTCATTCTCCATCATACTTTATCTCATAAATGTAACCCTTGAGACTCTCAGCATTACCACTGAGGTTTACGGTTACACAACTTCTGTGTTAATGATCTTAGTTTCGTGCCACTACGTGCTAAGTGAAACCCAAAATTCAAAACCTTTAAAGCTTTGACGGTGAACAATTATATGTTCTAGCTTTCACCTTTGAATTAACGAAACCACTTATGTGGAAGTACCTTGAAATCTCCTTTTATTATGAGAGATCCTCATGAAAATGTCTTGCACCACGACTTTTCTTCCCAAAGGATCCTGTTTTTATTTTTTTTAAGATTTCTAATTAACGATTTTCAACAAGTCACTGAATATGTTCCAAACCTACTTGTTTAACAGGCCACATCGGTCTCACAAGTACTTCGTTCTATTTTCGGTCTTATATCAAGTATCGAAAACCGGAATTGAAGCAAAAGCCACCCTTAAATAGCCTTATATATAAAAGATGCCTTTCAATGCTTCTCAACAAGTACTTGATCGTAATTCAACGGGAATCCAAACAAGCACTTTAAAGTCTCTCTTGACTTTGAAGGAAGAGATTCGTGCCCGAGATCCACTGCTTTATGTCTTAAATGAAATCACAAATTCCCACAAAGAGTTTGATTTATTTCTTTATCTTTGACACTACATTGCACGAAAATCTTGAATTTTCCAAAAGTCTTGTTTGGTTATTTATAAGCTATTCATAAATATATAGCTTCGGTTCCTAACAATGTAATACAATTATTTCCAAACGAAGGGATGGGTTAATATTAAGCCTTTGGTAATTATGGTAATAAAGATTCGATTGAAGGTTCAAACGGTGACTCAGCAGGAAGTGTAATCGATTGGTGATTTGGAAAGAGGATAAGTATGGAAGGCGCGAGAATTTGAATCGTTACCTAATCATGCGTCATCAGCTGTTTTATCAGAGTTGCTAGTTGTCAAATCACGCCTTTTTAGGCATCGTTTCCCAAATTAATGGAATCATTGCTCACGATTTCTCTCTCTCTTCAAAATCGTATATAAGGGATTGATTTCTGTGGGATTCCTTTCTACCACACTTCATCTCTATCAAGCAAAAGAAGGCGATTTAATTTCCACTATTCATCTTCTTCTTCATCAAGCTTCAATAATGGCAGAATCTTCCTCTGTTCAAGAAACCACTGGACACTCCACTCTTCTCGCAATCAAGTCCAACCAGAACTTGTTGATCGATCTTACACCGTTCCTCTACGATACTTACATGTATCAAGTGGTGGAATGTCTAAAGTATTCCCCACTCGTCAAGGCTCTCTCAACGGTGGAAGTCGTACCAATGGCATGCCTCTCCCAACTTTATTCCACTGCTACGTACGACAAAGGTGCAGAGAAGATTTACTTCGACATTCTAAACCAAAAAGCTTCAATCTCCAAGAGCCGATTTTGCTCGTTGCTAGGGCTCACTTATGACGAATCCATGGTGAATCCTGATTCCATCTCTACAGGTCAGCTTTTCTCGATGTTCTACAACATGGGGTACATTGAAACCCTAACTACTGTGACCAAGTTTAAGAAATCATGCCTTCCTCCTCAATGGAATGGCGTCTTCACCCTTCTTTTCAAAGGCCTTTCAGAACGAAGTGTAGGATCTGATGGTGCTAGCAAGTCTTTCATGACTCTGCTTTATGGGTTGTACCATGGTGTCAACCTTGATTATGGTTTGGTTTTATGGCTTCAACTTGTCCAAAGTTTGTCATCTGCTTCTCGCCACATAGAAATTTCATGTGCCCGGTTTTGGACCATTATCACTCAATGGATTATGGAGCGTTATCATGTTCCTATCATGGCAGACTCACTGCTCTCCTCCATTGCTACATTTCATACCACTAACATCATTGTCACTCATCCGTCGAAGTTTCACTTCGTTGGCTCAATTCCTGAGGCAATGTATTCTTGTGTGTCCCCTGCGAGCAAGATTACTCAGGAGTACAAGAAGCTCCCCTCTTCTGGTCCAAGGGAACTTTCTCCTGAAATGATAAAATCTATTGAGGAAGCAGACAAACCTGCTAGGCGGGGCAAGAAGCAAGAAGCAAAAAAGGGGATAAAGGAGGTCTAGTATCAAAGGTTCAGACTCCAAGGTAGCGAAAGTCTGAGAAGGCAGCACCTTCCCAGCCCAAGCAGAAGAAGGTCAGGAAACCTGCTCGGAAGCTTATTCTTCAATCATCAAGCAACTCAGACTCCGAGTACATGCCTACTGGTCATAAACACCCAATTCCTAGCGAATCTGAGAGCGAAAGCTCAGATGATGAAGGTTCGGCTGGTGGTGGTACACCACCTCGTTCGCCTACACCAGAGGTACATGTTCGCTCCCAAGCACCTTCTCCTCCACCTGTTTCCATTCCTATTTCCTTACCTCCCATTTTCCCTATCATCACATCACAACCTTCCTCTACCATTCCCATTCCTACACCTATTTTCTCTGAAGCTACAACTACAACCACCACTGGAGTTCAGACCAACGTATCTGATACGGGGGTTCGTTCTTCAGCACCTGAAACCCCTGTTACCACCAAACCTCCATCACCTACCCAATCGACAGAAACCAATACCATTCTTGGCGGTGAGGACTTGGATTTTGATTCTACTTACTTCAGTCCTTATCGTGTCCAAAGCGATGATGATGAAGACGCTCCTCTTACCAAGCGACATCTCAAGGTTGTGACAGATAAGATTGATCAGTTACTTTCTTCCTCCTCTGCTGGTGCTTATTCAGAAGCTGCCCTCAAAGCTTTGTTCTCTTCAGTAGTAAAAAAACATGCTACCTCAATCTCCGATGCTGCAAAGGATATTG
Source organism: Lactuca virosa (assembly GCF_052849685.1). NCBI lineage: Eukaryota > Viridiplantae > Streptophyta > Magnoliopsida > Asterales > Asteraceae > Lactuca > Lactuca virosa. Next base: position 301,414,284 of record NC_136430.1, on the reverse strand, counting down.
ATGCTTCTACCTCCCAATGCCAGAAGGCTTCGCTTGCTGTTGAAGCCTCAACAAAAGACTGCAAGGATGCGACCGCAAAAGTCAAAAAACTAATATCAGAGGCTCAATTCTTTTTGAATTCTTTGCAAGCAGCTGCTCAGAAAAGCGCACAAACAGTGAACGCATCTGTTGACACTCTCACACATTCACTAGAGGCAGAGAAGACACAACTTGAAGTGGCTCGAAAAGCTATTGAAGCTGCTAACGAACAACTTCATACTAAAGTTGATGATCGCTTAACCCAGCTTGAGGCCGAGCTTGCAGTCGAAAACAAAATAATGGATGAGCTGGACAAGCGAACTTCCCAGCTCAAAATTCAGAATTTAAAGCTCCGAACCGCAACCAAAGAGCTTGAAGATTTAAAGTCTGAACGAGAGGTGATTCGAAGCTCAGTGGGTGATGTCCATTCAATCTTGTTGCATCTCCTGGACGCCCATGACTCCATTTTGACTATCTCCATTCGACGCCACTTAGCTGAGAAGCTACGACTTGCTTTGGATATCTTAAGTAGGATTGAGGGTGTTCCGGAGACTAGTGTTCATCCGAAACAAGGGGGAGAAAAGGTTCCACAAGGCAAGGCTGGCAAGGCTCAATCTCAACCCCCTCCAGAACCAAAAGCTACTGTTGAACCGAAGGATAATGTAGCTTCGGTCAGTTAGAGGGAAAAGAAAAAGAAGAAGATTGGAGAAGACGATGAAGATGATGATGATAATATTGAAGACATCATGAAAGGGAATCCTTCCAAACCTGATCAGAAAATCAAGCCTACTGATCAAGAAATTCGGGAGAAGATGGATCTTTTGGAGAAGGAGTTGAAAGAAAAAGAACTCTTAGAGAAAAAGAAGTCCATGTTTCCAGAATGGACCAATGAATCGCTCCAGAGGGAAGTCATTGATGAACCGATCACTCACTGGCTTGAACCTGTTATGTTGTTCGGTCTTGAGAACTCGAAGGATGCTCAATTCGATATGTCAATCACCCGAAAGGCATTTATCTTCCATTGCTTTGACTCAACGGCTGTCGTTCCCTCTCTAGACCCGAAGGTAGATCGGGATTTATTGGAGTTTTATCTGGAGTTTGCTAAGCCTCAATACTTGACCTGGAGCACACAGAAGATTACAACGGTCAAGGTATTGAAGCCCTCTTCGGCTGGGAAATTCGTTAATGTTAAATTCAAAGTAACCCGAGGCTCGGATAGCTCGGTCCATACTATTTCCCTGGCTGATCTACCGAACTTGAAGCCGCACGACTGGATACTCCTCAACAATATTTTGATGTCCAATCCTCAAGAGTATCAGCCGATCATTGATCACGTCAAGCGAATGCTTGTTTGTTACATTCACGAAGTAGCAAAGATGGATCAAGAAATCGCATCTGCCATTCACAAGCGAACTTCGATAAAACCGATTGGAAGAACTGGCAATATGAATGCGATGGTCAAGGGAAAAATCGATCTTAAGTTTCATACAGTGATGTTCATTAGGGGCGAAGGTCAAAAGTGCATGTTCGCTCTTATTGACAAGCACCTGTTCTCTACTGCTTGCTTGGAGCACATTTTGGAGATCATACACAGGTGTAATCAGAACAGTGAAGCTGAAAAGAAGTTGTTCACCGATATGCTTCGTTGGTACATTCAGTTTTGGCAGACACTTCTTGCGATCATCCCTCGGCTGTTCAAGGTTGTGAAAAAGGTCAAGGTCACTCAACCGAAGTAGTCTCTCGCCTCATTTGACGCAAAGGGGGAGATTGTTGGGTCTAATAGTGTTGCATCCTTGGGCTCGGTCCTTAGCCCGGTTTTGTTATCCGGTTTGGGCCTGTCCAACCGTGTTTGTTTTATTAGGGTTTAGTATTTAAGGTGCATGCATGCATACTTTGTCTGTAGCGCTTTAATTATTATTCTGATCATTGTACTACAAACCCTAGCTCGCCTCTACAGTGGAAGTTCTTAATCGAGCTCTGCTCAGGCGTGACTACTTTTGAATCATTAAGCATTACTTGATTCTATATCGTGTTCATTGTGTTTGTTTGCTTTTATTGTTTAGCCTGTTGAAGATCTAATCGATCTAAGAGTTTTTCAACTTATCACGGTTTATTAGACCATTTCGAGTGATTGCCAGGGTTGGAAAGGTGGCATACAGGTTGGATTTGCCGAGCGAGCTCGATCATATCCATAACACTTTCCATGTTTCTCAGTTGCGGAAGTGTGTGTTGGACAGCGAGATAGTGGGTCCGTTGGATGATATTCATGTCGATGAGCGCCTAAAATATATTGAAAGACCGGTGGGTATCCTAGAAAGGAAGATGAAGGTCCTGCGCAACAAGGAGATACCTTTGGTAAAGGTACGGTGGCACCATCGGAGAGGCTCTAAGTGGTCCTGGGAGCTGGAGGCTAACATGCGGGAACAATACCCGGAGTTGTTCGCAGCAGTGGACTTCGAGGATGAAGTCTGATTCAAGTGGGGGAGAATTGTAACACCCGGATCAAGTGCACATTATCTTTAATATTGAGAAGTTAAAAGTTTCAATATTAGCCCTTCTCACGACGTAAGGAATGCCTTCTCAAGTCGTGAGGAGTGATTTAGACTCGTGCATCATTTTAAGGCTCACGACGTGAGCAGTCTAGTGCTCACGACGCGAGGGCGGCTGATGACCAAAACCCTAAGTTTTCGGTATTTAAAGGAATGAGAGGGATAGGGCTGCTCACCCTCAGCCTATCTCACTCTCTAAACCTCTAGAAACCCTAATCTTACTCCTCCCTGAGATCCTTGGTTATTTGGGTACATTTCTAGATTGAAGAAGAAAGAAGTGCTCTTGTGGTGGTGTGGGCAAAGTATCATCATCATCACCATCTTTTCCTGCTATTGGAACCTTGTAAGTATCAAAGGCTCTAACTTTATTTTTCATCATGGATAGATCTTAAGTTTTTTCCATCTTATTGATGTTATTGCATGCTTGAGTGGAGTAAATCCACAAAGTTGGCAATTGGGTCCCCGATTTATTGGACCATTTCTGGTGATTGCCAGGGTTGGAAAGGTGGCATACAGGTTGGATTTGCCGAGCAAGCTCAGTCATATCCATAACACTTTCCATGTTTCTCAGTTGCGGAAGTGTGTGTTAGACAGCGAGATAGTGGTTCCGTTGGATGATATTCATGTCGATGAGCGCCTAAAATATATTGAAAGACCGGTGGCTATCCTGGAAAGGAAGATGAAGGTCTTTCACAACAAGGAGATACCTTTGGTAAAGGTACAGTGGCACCATTAGAGAGGCTCTAAGTGGTATTGGGAGCCAGAGGCTAACATGCAGGAACAATACCCGGAGTTGTTCGCAGCAGTGGACTTCGAGGATGAAGTCTGATTCAAGTGGGGAAGAATTGTAACACCCGGATCAAGTGCACATTATCTTTAATATTGTGAAGTTAAAAGTTTCAATATTAGCCCTTCTCACAACGTGAGGAATGCCTTCTCACGTCGTGAGGAGTGATTTGGACGCGTGCATCATTTTAAGGCTCACGACGTGAGCAGTCTAGTGCTCACGACGTGAGGGCGGCTGATGACCAAAACCCTAAGTTTTCGGAATTTAAAGGAATGAGAGGGCTAGGGTTGCTCACCCTCAGCCTATCTCACTCTCTAAACCTCTAGAAACCCTAATATTATCCCTCCCTGAGATCCTTGGTCATTTGGGTACATTTCTAGATTGAAGAAGAAGAAAAGAAGAAGAAAAAAGTGCTCTAGTGGTGGTGTGGGCAAAGTATCATCATCATCACCATCTTTTCCTGCTTTTGGAACCTTGTAAGTATCAAAGGCTCTAACTTTATTGTTCATCATGGATAGATCTTGAGGTTTTTCCATCTTATTGATGTTATTGCGTGCTTGAGTGGAGTAAATCCCCAAAGTTGGTAATTGGGTCCCCAGTTTATTGGACCATTTCGGGTGATTGCCAGGGTTGGAAAGGTGGCATAACGGTTGGATTTGCCAAGCGAGCTCAGTCATATCCATAACACTTTCCATGTTTCTCAGTTACGGAAGTGTGTGTTAGACAGCGAGATAGTGGTTCCGTTGGATGATATTCATGTCGATGAGCGCCTAAAATATATTGAAAGACCGGTGGCTATCCTGTAAAGGAAGATGAAGGTCTTGCACAACAAGGAGATACCTTTGGTAAAGGTATAGTGGCACCATCAGAGAGGCTCTAAGTGGTGTTGGGAGCCGGAGGCTAACATGCAGAAACAATACCCGGAGTTGTTCGCAACAGTGGACTTCGAGGATGAAGTCTGATTCAAATGGGGGAGAATTGTAACACCCGGATCAAGTGCACATTATCTTTAATATTGTGAAGTTAAAAGTTTTAATATTAGCCCTTATCACGACGTGAGGAATGCCTTCTCACGTCGTGAGGAGTGATTTGGACCCGTGCATCATTTTAAGGTTCACGACTTGAGCAGTCTAGTGCTCACGACGTGAGGGCGGCTGATGACCAAAACCCTAAGTTTTCGGAATTTAAAGGAATGAGAGGGCTAGGGCTGCTCACCCTCAGCCTATCTCACTCTCTAAACCTCTAGAAACCCTAATATTATCCCTCCCTGAGATCCTTGGTCATTTGGGTACATTTCTAGATTGAAGAAGAAGAAAGAAGTGCTCTAGTGGTGGTGTGGGCAAAGTATCATCATCATCACCATCTTTTCCTGCTTTTGGAACCTTGTAAGTATCAAAGGCTCTAACTTTATTGTTCATCATGGATAGATCTTGAGTTTCTTCCATCTTATTGATGTTATTGCATGCTTGAGTGGAGTAAATCCACAAAGTTGGCAACTTTATGGATTCTAAGAGTCCCTAGAGCATAATATTGTTCAGGTCTTAAGGATGGTATGGATTTGAGGCATGTAGGACATATTGAAACTCATTTATTCCCTTTTTGACCTAGAAAGTAGATGATGATGTTTGGTGCATGCATGGCCATAAAGGAAACATTTTTATCGACCTTAGGGTCCACTTTAACTTCTGGATGAAGCAGACTCGAAGACTTAATGGAATAACGACGTGAGAAGTAAGATCTCACGATGTGAGATTCTGAGCATGCCCGTCTTCTGTTAGAACCCTTGGAGCTCAAGACGTGAGAATGGGTGCTCACGTCGTGATGCTAGTTCAGGTGGTTTCTTTGACTGAGTTGACTAGTTTGGGTCGAGTCGAGTGGGAATCGGACCGGGTACACTGTCATGACGTGACCAATGAATGGCCACGACATGAGGTGAGTTGACTTTGACCAAGTTTGACTTAAGGATACTTTGGGTATTTCGGATTATGTTTGAGATTTGGTCATCCTGATGATTAGGTGTCGGTTTGAGCTGAGATTTGGAGTCAGGACGTCATCAACTAGTGTTCTGTTTCTGAGGTGAGTTTTCCTCACTATACATGTGGGTCAAAGACACCAAGGCCGACCCATTGGATTAGATATCCTGTTATGTGATAGTATATTATCGTGTTGTAGTGATCTGTTAGACCGGTATCCTGGTATATAGGATGATGCTATGCTTAGTGATCTGTAAGATCTGTCTGATTGTTTGTTGACTGGTTATATGTATGTTTATATGTTATGTATATGTCGACATGTTGTGTGTGGTTGGGTTGAGGAGGACCAGTGTAGACCGAATACCAAGAGACCCAGGGCGTCCCAGATAGATTGTAGGCCTGAGAGGCGTACCAGTCAGGCCGATGGCCCAGAGAACGGTCCAGATAGGCTAAAGGCCCGGTGAGGCATATCAGTCATGCTGAAGGTTCTGTGAGTGTTCCAGATAGTCTGTAGGCCAATGCGGTATCCTAGTTAGGCTGAAGGATCTGTGTGCATGTTGTTTTTTTATTATGTTTATGTGGTGGTACTTTGGGGGAACTCATTAAGCGTTGGCTTACAGTTTTGGGTTATGTTTGCAGATACTTTGGATGACTGCGTGAAGGTGAAGGCGTGAACGTACACATCCTCTTGTTTATGACTTATGATTTTGGAACACTCTGATGATTGGAAAATGTTTTGAAAACTATGACTTGTAAACACTTTATGAAATTGGATTGATTTTAAAAGATTAAATTTATTGTGATTTTTATGGATGTTACAATGAAAAAAGACATACTATGAACATGCAAACTTAATCATTTTTTAAGTTTTTAACTAATTTTTTAAAAAGTTTGACAATTAATTTTACTTGATTTTCATGCAATTTAATTCTAACAACGAAAAACACAAATGGTTCCTACAATGCTGCAGTTGATGCCTAATCGATCAAAATCAAGAACATAGGAGAACAAAGATATAAGAGAAAAAGTTTTAGCCTTTTTATTTATAGATGTGTGTTTTCCCATGAGTTTTGTTTTTTAAACAATATATGATAAGAAATGTGTTAACCTCTTTTTTTATAGTTGATTGTTTTCACTTCAATTTTTTCTCTTAAGCGATGTAGGATAAAAAAACACGACACAAAAACACACGTGATATAGACGAATTTGATCTCACATCGTCATGCTAAAAAAACTTAATAAAATCTTATTCTATAAGTAAAGAGACTAAAACATTTTCCGTTCTTGATTTTCACCGGTTTAAGCATCAACTGCAACATTCCAGGAACCATGCGGTCGACAATAAAAGTTTTTTTTTTTTGTAGAATTGTCATATTTTCTGTAACGCCCGTGTTTCGGGGCTAAGCATAGTTAGATGATGTAATAGTCTAGGTCAACTATTGTAACTCTTTTTGAAGTAATAAAGATGAATTATTTGAGTATATGTGATTTATGTGCTTATATATTTAATTATAAAGAAATAATAAAAATAAGCGACAAAATTTAAGTTTTGAATAAACCCAATATCGATACATAAAGTTGTAGTGGTCGAAACAAGGATTCCGAATATATAGAGAACGCCAAAATCCGTGTTATAACGAAGAAGTTATGACTCGTCGAAGTTTCGCGACGGAACCGGCACGGCACCGGGAAGCGTAAATAGTGAATTTATGATAGAGCGACTTTTAGCCTTAGCGATCTAAACGAAAGTCGTAGAAAACGTTAAACCGAGAGCGTCCATAAAAAGAACGCCTAAATCTGGCTTCGTATGAGGAAGTTATGATTTTTCGAAGTTTCGGCTTAGAAGTGTACAGCCCGAAGTTCGAATATTAGATCGAGCGGTTTCTAGCCGACACAACCTAAACGAGAGTCGAAGATCTAGTTAATAGTAGCGTAACGATAAAAAGACAGACGAAAACGGACGTCGGATGAAGGAGTTATGAATTTTTAACGGACCAATCCTGTCCCGACCTGTTAAAAATATAACTTTTAAAATAAAGTCAAAATTAGCCGACGGAGTCTAAACGAAAGTTGTAGATTGCGTTCCCGCCTACGTGTGGATATAAAGAACGTCGAAAACGGAGCTCGTATGCGAAAGTTATGATTTTTAGAAGTCGGAAAGTGAATTTGCGAAATCTGATGCGAGATCGATGACGTGGCTGAATTCCAGCCGTTCGATGATGATCAAGGCTCGCTTCGGATTGCGACATGTCGCCCCTCGCCTACGCACAGTGTCCGAGCTCGGGTACGCTGCGTACAACTGTTCTCCTCGGCCCAGAAGCGAACATGTCGCACCACCAAGACTCCGCCACCTGACACTCTTATCCGAAGCTACGCCCAGCGTAGCATTTTCGAACGCGCCGCGTAGTCCGAGATCAGGCCATATATAAAGGGTGCAAAGTTGCTCGGATTTCCACACCATTCTCACTTCTCTCTCTAACTTCTTTCTCTCTCTAACCCATTCCAACCCCCCTAAAGCCTAGGTAACCCCCCTAGCACCCGAAGGAAGCCCCGAGGGTCCCGGAGTCCCGAGAAAAAGGGTATTTCGGTTCGGAAACGCTGCTCCAAGCAAAGCCCGCTTTTCTATAAAACCCGCTGTAAGTAAGCTACGCCTACGCTATTTTTAATATAGCTTCTAGTTAATTATAGTAACATTATTAGGACCTTAAAATAATTATTTGGGCTATTATTATGAGTTGTATAACAGTGTTGTTTAACGCTTATATAATAGTAATAATAGCTAGACTATTAATTAGTCGCGATTAACGTTAGACTAAACCCTAGTGGTATTGGTACTAGGTTTTGTCAAGGGAAAGTTGTTTTGAGATAACGAAGTGTTGTCCGAGTACCGAGTCACCACCTTTTCAGGTGAGTGCATAGTTACTTTCATCTTACACATAGATATGAAGTATTTTATATAAATTACGTGCTACGTGTGCATATTATCTGTATACTTTTTATCTATGCTGGATGAACGATTTTATACATGTTTTAAATGATTTAAACTGTATATGTATTTTATATCTACAAAATGTGTCGGGTAAAACATGGGTAGATGTAATAGTTGCTGTGTGACAAAATAAAATAATGAGAGGCCTCGTTATAGATGTTCTTGATGATCCAGTCATCTAGCGGAGTATAGATGACGACCACAGACTATTCTAGACCCTCTAGTGGAACGCTAGCAGACTCGCAGCCTGTAGGTGTTTATTTGAACGGTGTGCTCACCAGCAGTACTCCATCCCCCACATGGTTGCCTTATTTGACATGAAATGCTGAGGAACCCCCAAAGCATGTGTTGTCGCCCCGATGAAAATCCTTAGGCTAGGTCCCTTATGTTACATGTTTTAGGGACGTAAATTGAGGATAACGGGAACGGGTAATCGGGTTTGTTTGGTTGATGAAAATAATAAACTTATTTATTGTGGGTTGAAAACCCTATGTGCTCACCAGACTCCCAAGCCTGACCCACTCAGTTTCTTGTATTACAGGTAGTGGCGTACGAGCATAGATATGATGTTTGGGATGAGAGATTACGGATATAGGCCTGTAGATATGAATAAATGTAGTAAGGCTTATATTGTACTGTTTATGTTTTTGATCTGTATCGAACATGACATCCCGAGGTTTTAATGAAATACATTTCTTTGGAAATGCTTTGATAAATCTTTATCATATTTTATTTTGGGAACAAATTCCGCAACACTTTTATTTAAAATGTTACTCTGATTTTCAAACAAAGCATAAACAAAATCGGTCTTTTCTGGTCGTGAAAACGGGGATGTCACATTTTCTACCTTTTATGATGTCTCATATTGATAGAATATAAAACAATGATATTAAATGACATTATTTAATAAAAATGTTCTCATCATTAACTTTCAACTTAATTTTTTTAACCATCATGGGAAGCCTTAAGAAAACAAATCTTGTAACCTCGTCATGTCAAATATTTTCAACGGGTTATAGTATATAATCTTAAGGCTTGATGTTTATATCAAAGTTAATTTTTTTTGAACAATTATATAACTACAACGTTCAACTTAATTTTTTTTAAACGACGTTTAAACGTTCATTGTCAAAATGAAATTATATTCATTGTCAAAAAGAAATTATGTATATGTATTGTAATGATTCGAAAGAAATTTGCATGTATTACTATACATTGGACTATCGAAAATAGTATACTATGAACACCCAAAATTAATCATTTTTTAAGTCTTTAACTAATTTTTATAATAACTTTTAAGTTTTCAATATTTCTAGAAGTTGAAACCAAATAATTATGTCCTCTGAAACTTTCAGATAAAAACTTGTCTATATGATAAAATGACCACTAATGAATATTAGTTATAGACTGTGAAAGTCATACTGTGATCAATATTCAAGAATCAAGAGTGAATGATAAGAAAAGCAAATTAGTTATATTATATATGAGAAAGATGAAATGTTAGATATATGTGTGAAGCAATGTGGGATAAATAGAAAAAAAAATCAAATTAATGTGGTAAAAGCCCAAAACTTATAACCCTAAAAACAGTATGTTATATTTGGAATGATATATAAATAATCCATATATATATATATATATATATATATATATATATATATATATATATATATATATATATATATATATATATATATATATATATATATGGATTATTTATATATCATTCCAAATGTAACATACTGTTTTTAGGGTTATAAGTTTTGGGCTTTTCGGGTAAAATAAAAATTTCTTTATTTTGAAGTAAAATATATAAATAAATGGAAGTAAATAATTTAGAATAGTAACGACAATAAACCATGTTTCTAAATTATATTAAAATATGATACAATTTTGGCAATAAAATTTGTATTGAAGGACTAATTGTGTCAATTAAGAGAAATTTGTGTTTTACTTGAAAGGTGATCAAATAATTATCTCGGACCAAGTTTGTATAAGTTATGATTGTAACATACTAAAATGGGTTATTATAAATTTTTGGCTAGGTTCAGGACCATTATTGCAAAGATTTTTAAAAATGGACCAAAAATGACAAGTTGCCAAATTTGTTGGACGCAACTTGCCTTATGGATTCACGGGCCGAGTCTACAATGCAAAGCGGGTTTTATATTTGTGTCTTATCAACCCTTTTTTCATTCTTCACTATCTTCTTCCTTAATCGATTCAAGAGTTTTTTCTCGTTTGAACTGGATTATTTCCTCACCAATCTCTTAGAAACTTGAAGCTTGAAATTACTAGATGAAGCCTTTCTTAAATCCTTTCATATCCTTTCTTGAAATCTTTATTTCATCCCCTTTTCCTCCTAAATCCAAATTAGGGATTTGTGGAGTTTCAACTCCAAAATTTATGCTTAAATTGTGTTGTTCATATGAGATTACTATTGTGGTTTCATTCCTTGCTCCAACTAACAAATAGTTGTGAGATTTATAGATTCAGATTGTTTTGACGGGCTTTCTTAACCCTAGATGGTGAAACATAAATTTGATGTTCCTTGTATAATATGAACTTGATTTTATGCTTATATTTAACTTCACATATATATATATATATATATATATATATATATATATATATATATATGTGTGTGTGTGTGTGTGCGTGTATATATATATATATATATATATGTGTGTGTGTGTGTGTGTGTGTTTGTGTGTGTCAATTTATGACTTATGCTGAGATTACATGGTGTTTGGTTCAAACCTAGCTTCCATGGCGATGATTTGGGTTATTTCAATTCTAGGGTTCATTGATTCAAATTATTGGTTCCAATGAATGATATTAGATGGAATTTTGGTATTAGGTTATGTAATTCCATTCAAATCAAGGATCCATTTGACAATCCTTATCTCATGGTGAGATTATGATGTTTATGTAAAACTTTACTTTAAATTGGGAACTCTTAACCTTGTTGATTATGTACCTATGTTCCAAGCTTGAATTCACATATTGATCTTAACCTTGTGTCTAGTTTTGATATTGTATCATCCATTGATGTTTTAGTAGCAAATTGTTCATCTAGTGTCATAAATGGTGTTTTAATGGTTGTAATGTTCATAAGAGTGATGGAACTTGGTATTAAATTATGTTTCAAGTTCAAAGTTTTCATAATACCTTTTGCTCATAAAAATTATTTTGATATGTGTACTAGTATGTGTGGAATCAACCCATTTGTTCTTTTGAAGCAATTCTTACACTTTTGGAGTTTAAGTCCTCTTTTACTTTTAAAAATTAGTTTTTATAAAAATTAGTTCATGTGAAGTTTATTCCAAGGATATGAAACAATTGGTGATCATTTCCATGTTTAATTTAAGTTTTATGAACCCTTATCTGAATTCCTTTGATTCATTGCATTCGTTTTGGAAGTTTTATTGAAAGTTAGTTGGCTAAATAAGAAACAAAAACCCAAATCTATTTTATCTAACATGTAATCGCGAGGCGTTCTTGTTTTGTCCCATTTCCATTGTCATTACTTTATTAAGATTCGAGTCTAGTTTTTTCCTTTGGTCTCTTCTGGTTTCCTTAATTCACACTAAAACATTTTTGGAGAATTCTGAGATAAGATTAATGTGTTGACCCTATAAGAGTATTTTAGTCATCTGACACCTTATGATGGTATTAGGTGATTAATTTGAGAAGTTTGAAGTTTGAAAATGCGTATTTCAAGTGTAGAAGTTCTTGGTGTTACTAAGCACTGGCCTACGGTGAGTACTTTTACCTTGTAATAGTTGTCCCCATTATATGAGTTTTTTGACTTGTGATTTCCCTTTTGTGTAATAGTAAACATTTTCATATTTTTTTGCCTACTATATTTTGAAATTGTGTTTTCCCTACTAAATAATTATAATTATGATTTGGGGACGTCCTTTAATAATTAAGAACATTTTTTTGAAAATGTGTTTTATTAAAGGTGTTTACCTTATTCTTTGGTCATATGGGTCTAATTACCCTTTGATTCTTCATTTTGAATTATCAGGAGTACACTTCCTTTATTTTACTATGTATATGAGTTCATGAGTTTTCCCTATAACTGGTATTGGGTTTTCATTATATTATTTAATAAGTAAATACTGTTTATATATGGATTATTTGTGCATTTCATGAAATCTTACATTCTAAAAAGCTAATGTTTTAACAAGGCTAAAAATGCTTATTTTGAGAAAAATAGTATTTGACGTCCTACTTGTTGCATACATGCATACTAGGATGGAAGACTTGTGTGGTTATGTACAAATCTCTTGTGTTGTGAGTTGTTGTGAGTAGATTTCTAGATAATCATCATGTACACAAGTGGAGGCTTGATACCCCTTGTATGGACTTGGGGTAGTGGCTAATTCGCCCGAGTAAAGGATTACAATCACATTATCCTTTTAGAAGCTTCCAATACTAGGGGTGGTAGCTCCCTAGTCTAGTAAAGGATTACCATCAGAGTATCCTTTTAGAAACCATCCTGTGAGATTTGACTTATCAAGATTGACATGGGTTAGGATAGTTACATGAATTGCATTATCTATCTAATTTGTTTCTATTAGGTTTTACAGAAAACAAAATTGTACAATGCGGAAAATAATTAACAATTAATAGGGTACATGCATCCTATAAAAGATCTATGTCATACACTTTGATAGCAACATACAATGAACAACTAGACTTAGCATAACCTTAGTGAAATTTGAAATTACCAAGTATAGAGTTACATACTTTTTGATTTGTTCTAGTAAAAAAATCACTTCAATCTCCTTGTAGTGTTGGTCTTGGAAAGCTTATCACCAAAACCATGGTGCCTCTAATAGCTCACACCCAAACCCTAGAACTAGAAGACAAGAGGAGAGAGGGGAGAAGATATTTTCGGCCAGAGTATTCTCTAGGGAATATTATGAACGAAAATCATAGGTCTTGGGGTCATATTTATAGTTTAGGTAACTTAGGTACAAAACAAGATTTGAATGATTAAAATAATAGATTTAATCTCAGTTCAAATCATTTCCTTATTTACAACCAGGAGGCTTTTGGAAACCCTAAAATCTCTCCTAATTTCGTTCACTACCTACATGGGTTCTAGAATGTTCATTTCTTGCTCAATTATGAAAAATTACAATTCAACAATTAGACCTTTAATTAATTCCATATTAATTCCGATTAATAATTAATTATTTCTACTTGATTTCATATTAATTTATTAATCATAATAAATTAACAAAGAAAATCCAATTAATATATTAATCACATAATATATGAACAAATATTTCCTCATAATTTCCAATTAGTTTATTAATCATATAATAATATAATAAATCATCATCTCTCACTATAAATGTCATTCTAACTAAGTTCTAATTATGAGGGCAACCCAAAAAGGACTTTGTTTCTAATAACAAGAATATACCTATTTATTTACTGGCTTAGACACATTATTCAACAGTCTACCACTTGGATATGTATGTAACTACAATTGCAAATATATACCTTGAACTAAACAAAAAAGAGTGTTTTCCAAAGCCACTGCCGAACTCTGATTCAAATCAAATGTTGGCCCTAAGATAAGTAATCAACTATTCATTCGTTCTACAAGATATCGTATGGACATGAGACATGAATTAGAATCAATCTTATAGTCCAAGGTTCTATTTCTCGATTTCCTAATTAATGGAGACTGAATTCAGACTACTAATTGAAAACATCAATTTAGTTCGGGCTCGTCCAAACACTTTAGATGCCGGCAATAAATCATCGAGGGGCCCAAAGATATCGCTTTTACTGTTAAGGTAAAAGGAACAAATTACTCTGACTATATAGTCATACAATTTACTAACCAAATCATGCATGAACTTACTCTCTATAACACCCAGTTACGAGATGCGTTTGGATAAACCAATGCACAACTGATTTGTAAACTACGAACTGCATATCACCGCTTAAGAATAATAGATATTATCGTCTTAGAATTACTCGTGATAAAATCCATGAATTAATATCTAAGCGTGGGTTTATCCAATACTTAAAATTCCTATTTTCAAAGTACTCATGAATATTGTAGCAATTCCAATTGCAATGTCTTAACCTCAATCGACAATCTACAATCAACTCATGACAGTCTTAAATCACTACTTACTTCCAAAAGTATGAGTGACTGTAGAATTTTGAATAGTACTAAAATTACTCAGGGAAGTAAACATGCAAAGTGAAACTCAAAAATAAATTAATTAACTATGGTTTCAAACTTATTGAATATTAATAATTCCTATTATTTATTCATCATAGAAATTACGAATTTATTTATTGTATAGTGTTTCGAGTAAATCAACTAACCACTTGAATTAGATAACATCGGTCATGCCTATGTTATGAACATGCATACTATGCCTCTTTATGGTCCTTCCTTTGTGAATATATCCACTATTCCATTGATGCAAATTTCACAATTCCAAATTCTTATCATTGTCTAAGATGTAGTGGAATTCCAACTTTACATGCACTGAAATCCAGTGATATTGAGGCTCTAAAGTCACAAAGATTGAACCTACGATATTACAGAATGTTCCATTGGAACTTGTTACTAGAAATAATTCCATGGATATGAAGTCTCAGTTCAAGATACACACCTTGAAAACCTCTCTTTCATTAAAGGTTCTAACTCACATGTAGATTTTGCAAACATATCCCATTATGGAAAACTTTCCATATTCCATATGACCATCAATTCTAACCAAGAATCATCTCAATAAAAAACGTGTCGCTATGGTTCTTTCTAAATAATGTACTATTTCTAACTGTCCATAAGCAACCAATCTTGTGTAAAACCTCAGAACGTTCTTGACAGTTGTTTGACAACTTCAACCACATGCAATTCTAATCATATTCACACAATGTTAAAGGCATTGTAAAATTAGAATAATCGAATATTATATCATATGTAATTGATCCTATATCCGAATCATATGGGACTTGACTTATAATTACAAGGGTCCAATATTTGTTCAGTTCCCTGCTATAATATTTCCATATATAGAATATCCAATGTCGAAAAATTTCAACATGCTATTCATATATGCCTTTGACTAAGTTCTATTAAACTATAAAATCTAAACCTTTAGATTCGTAACGAATTATGAGTGCCCTCTCCTTTACGTCCGCTTATATCGAAACTGTTCCCAACTTTTGCAACTTGCAAATTAGAGACATTATTCCATATAGATAGTATTGTCAACATGCAATACCATCATAACAATTATGCTCCCACTAGCTTTGACAGGTACTCTGAAATCAACTAGACTCCTAGAAATCAATACTTTTTGACTTTCTCATGGAAGTGAAGATTCATATTTCACTATGCTTCATTAAGCCTCAAATTATGCTTATTAAGCTTATGCACTTTATCTGGATAATGTATGTGTTCAAACCCTTTCAAGACATGATAAACATATCTCCTGAAGGTTTAAACAATTCATTACCACTCCTCAAAATTCGAAATATGAAGAGGGGTGCCGTAATCATATTGTGAATTTGAGAATGCATTTGACACAACTAACATCCATATAGATTAGATCTTAAAAATATATTAGCGATAGTATTTCCTCATAATCATTTTCATGAATTAGAGTGAAATCTTTGCCACTTACATTTTATGGTGCATACGTCCTATCCATGTGAATCTATCATTTCCAACTTATAGTCATAAGACAAGGTTTAGGACAAACAAAATTCAGATTTAGTTTCCTTCATGGATTGAATTTCTCTATTTTTTTTTAATTTATTGCCTTTTGGCAACTCAAGGGCCTACTAATGCTTCCATGTTGTTAGTAGCTCACCCGTATTAACCAATGTACTTTCACTGACCAACACACTTTTGTTTTTGTAGTTAAATGAAAACATAGAACTTATAAGCATTTCCAACTCAACTAGAAGTGCACATAAATTAGAGTATGTCAATTAATCATAACATGTTATAAACCTTAGGTCGCATGCTAGTGATTACTAAAAGGATCACTATCGGTTGACTCTTGTATGTTCTCAAGATTAATACGACTCCCACTGACTTCTTGACCTATGAGACTTCTCTCAAGGAAAACTCGTTGTTGAGCTAAAACAAATATTCAAAAGTTCGTGTGGATTCCTGACAAGAAAACACTTCATAGAATTGATCTCAGTTTATCTTTTGTTTCTCAATTAACGAAAAACGTCAAAACTCCAATTCTAAACGTGCTAGAGTAAGGAAAGAATTCTTTACTCCAGATATTACGAGGTGTATTCATCCTTATTATTTTCAAATTGAGGTTCAAGATGCGATTCATATTTACTAGAGCATGGCTCTAAATCTAGATTGGAAAAAAGTATGACTCATCTATGATCAAACCATTTCCAACTATGTTTGATTCCTCTTCTTAGTCATACAATTACACTAAGATGTTCTTGGATGATTAATTGTGATACAATTCCACAATTACTAAGATGATCATAAAACATGATACTAAAGTACTCTCTTTTCTTTTCAGATTGGAGAATCTTTTATCTTTCTGCCTAATAGATTCTTCTATTCGTTCTGCTACTCATGAAAATTTCAAAAGTATCAGAATTCCATTTAATCTTATAAAGACAATCGTATTTACTAAAACATCAACAAATCATGACGAAAAGAGTTATCGTCCCTTGTGGTGGATCTAAAGAGTCCATATCAATATGTGCTAGATCCATTAGTCCTTCACTTGCCTTCATACAAGCATGTGAACAATGGATTAAGTCATAATTTTCCAGTGATCAAGATTCTCATATATTATACAGTATGACTTGTACAACACCAAGTATCTGTCCAGTTGGTGATGAGATTTCTTTTCACTTGGTCAATCATGACAATACCACAAGTGATATCATAAGAATCAAATCCACAATTAATATTGCTATGATTTGAAACAAAACCAACACTTTTATTAATAACATTGCAAGGAAATAAGATAAGGCAACTACGTAAACCAAAACTTCACTTTTATTGAAAATAAAATGAAAATTGAAACTTGTCCTTACAATGCATGAAATGAATATATATATATATATATATATATATATATATATATATATATATATATATATATATATATATATATATATATAGGTTTAGGTTCTATGGAAAACAAAAAACCCTAAAAAAAACCCTAAAAATCATAAAAATGCATAAAAAAATACTTAGAGATCACAAAACTTTTTTTTGAATTTTTTTTATTTAAAATCGCAGCTTTTTATTAAAATTCGCTGAAAAAAAATAAAAAATCAATTTTTTTTTATAAAAAAAAAAGTTTTTTTTTCAAAAAAAATTTTCAACGAATTTCTTTAAAAACGTGCGATTTTTTCATAAAAAATGTCAAAAAAAAGTTTTGTGATCTCTAGGTATTTTTTTTATGCATTTTTATGATTTTTGGGGTTCTTTTTAGAGTTTTTTTGTTTTCCAAATAACCCTTCCCTATATATATATATATATATATATATATATATATATATATATATATATATATATATATATATATATATATATATATATATATTTCTAAACATCTCCGAAGAGTAATAACAATCTATTAAATTATCCTAACTCCCTATAAGTAGCTCCAAATTATGACCATCAAACCATGTGAGCAAAGTCCATTTACCACGATCAGATTTAGCTTACTTCGCTTAAACATCATTCTTTCTTTTAGATCCTGCAATACCATTAAAATGTGATCATCACATCATGTATTAAGATTCTAAGAATAGGAACTTATGGAGTTAGATAATGGATGTACCTGAAGTAGAGTCATACAAATTGACTTCCCAATCTTTAAGACCCTTCAGGTAATTTGAGCATCTTTGCAA
This sequence comes from Lactuca virosa, assembly GCF_052849685.1. Classification (NCBI taxonomy): domain Eukaryota; kingdom Viridiplantae; phylum Streptophyta; class Magnoliopsida; order Asterales; family Asteraceae; genus Lactuca; species Lactuca virosa. The sequence goes on along the minus strand of NC_136430.1, from coordinate 301,396,068 downwards.
CCAATGTCCCTTCAATTGGCAGTCGAAATAGATGGACTCATTGGGGTCAACATTTGGAACGATTTTAGCATGAGCCTTTCTCTTTACCATACGATCAAACGATTTGACATTGACAGATCTATTTCCATTGGGAAGAGAAGCCTTTTATTGATCACAAATGTCACCATTATCAATGTCTACGGAAACTTTAGGATATAACCGCATTAGCATTTTTGCTTCAGTTGTGTTCTTAAGCATTTTTGCTTCAACAACTATCAACATTTCGGTAAAATCAATTAGGGTTACATCAATATTCCTCATGTGAAAACTCTTAACGAACTGACCATATAACTTAGGAAGAGAAAGAAGAGCCAAATCAATGGCTTGCTCATTTGGTAATATGACACACATCCTTTCTAATTTGTCAATGTACACTTCATTTTTAGAACGTGCGCACATACACAAAATTTCCATCTTCATGTTTTCATGCCAATAGGGCTTGAGTAGTTTTATATCTTTCGACTCGAGGAAAACGTGACGTTGGGAGAGTCACAGGAAGAGGAAGAGGAAGAGTTGAAGAGAGATGATGTCCAGTTCCACCATTTCTTAAGGAAGGGAAAAAAAATTCACCTTGACTTGAATGTGGAAGACCATCTCCAGAAGAATAAGGAAAAACATTTACAGAAGAATGAGGAACACCATCATTGTCTTGATTTGACATCTAAAATTTTGGGAGAAGAGAGAATTCAAGTTAGTTGATTTTAATCCTTAATTCTTAACCCATAATTTAAATTTAGGCTAGGGTTCATATTTTCGATTCGACCTTTGAAGAGGGATGTTGTAATCAAATTCGAATCTATTTTAGATAGGTAGAGTCATCACGCCAAATTTCAATCACATGAAACTCCTATCTTTGAGATTCATTGAATCTTATCAATGGTATGTTTAATTTCGATTATGCTCTTACCAATTGTGTATGGGATGTCGAGGATCATAATTAAGATGTGAATAACCATGCAAACTCTCTCAAACACCCTCGATGGATTTATAATCTCTCATTGATGTGTCGGTTAACCACACACGCTCCATCAACAATCATAAACACGAGTTGTTTCATCATTTCACCTTTATAGTCCCAAATTAGTGTGTCGCTTAAACACTTACGTTCCACTAACGACTCATAAGGAAATGATGTGCGTTTTCATTGATTAGCATATAATTTCACGTTTTTCCTAAAGTAAATAGAGTGGTATTTATACAAGGTTTGGTTACTTTGTAGCATCATACTTTTAGAGGTTATGTCCTACAAAGCCGTTCGACTGTCATTTTATAGGTCGTTTCTGTAACGCCAGTGTTCCAGGTATTTTCAAATTTAGCTTGATCCATTAAAAAGTTTGCAAAGTTGGTCTCTACGTTGGGCGTAGGAGATAAGTACGTCGGGCGTAGGCCATTAAAAATTTATCGTCGTTTCCTCATGTACACTGGGCGTACTTATGCATAGGGTAAACCCTAAATTTTATGGTTTGGACTCTATTTAAAGGACATTATGGCCTTAAAACCTTCCTTACCTCCAACCTCCATCCCTTTTAGCCCCCATCTAGAAACTCTAATTCTTGTGTGTGAGTTTTGAAGCTCTTGAGTGTTATTTTGGTGTTCTTGGTGGTGAAGGAAGATCTTTGGAGAAGTGGTGTTGCACTCAATCTTTTGGATCCAGATTCTTCACATCTTTGTGCATCTCCAGGAGGTATAAAGTTCAATTCTTGATGCTTGACTTGTTAGATCTTGTTAGGATGCAAGTTATGGCCGTTTTGTCCTAAAAACCTTGGTCTAATGAGTATGGTCTACTCCAGACCATTTGAGCTATCCTTTCAGGCGTTTTTGGGTGTTTGGTGACATAAAAATGCAATCTTGGTCCTTTGTATTCATCCATGCTAGACTTATGGGGTTTTAGATGGTAATATAAGTTAGGATTTTAGTTTTGAGCTTCTTGTAGCCATGCAAAGGCATAAAGGTTGCAACTTTATGATTTCAGATGTTCATTAGAGTTAGATCTGAAGTTTGGAAGTTAAGTCTTTAAGCATTAAGACCTTAAATGAGAGTTTGGACTTCAGGGAATTACGCTGGGTGTAATCATGAGTACGCTGAGCGTAGTGGGCTGTGGCCCCGTAACCCCTCCGAGATCAAGCTATACGTTGGGCGTAATAAGGGGTACGTCAGGCGTACTTTGAGAAAACCTTTTGGGCCATCTTTGGGCCTTAGACCATTAAGGGTTTTGGGCCTTGAATAGTTGGGTTATGTATAGGATGGGCAAAATGGTTTTTTGCCCTTATTAAGATAAAGGATGAATTGGACTTTCGATTATGGGTTAAAATCCCGATTATTAATAAGAGTTGACTTTGGGTTATGATCAGTGTGAGGAGCCGTAGTAGCAATAGCTGTTCTAAAGTCAAGTCAACTCAATGCAAAGCATCAAAAACACTTGGGTTTACTCCAACAACCAGAAATACCAGAGTGGAAATGGAAGCAGATCTCGATGGACTTCATCACAAAACTACCCAAGACGCCTAGTGGTTTCGACACCATTTGGTTAGTACTCGACAGATTGACTAAGCCCGCCCACTTCCTGCCAATCAAAGAAACCAACAAAATGGAAAAGTTGACCAGAACCTATCTCAAGGAAATCGTCAAATTACACGGGGTACCGATTTCTATCATCTCTTACAGAGATAGTAGACTCACCTTAGCAACACGCTTGAATATGAGAACAACTTACCACCCTCAGACAGATGTTCATAGTGAAAGGACGATCAAAACCATGGAAGATATGCTTCGAGCCTGTGTGATAGACTTTGGAAATGCTTGGGATACTCATTAACCACAAATCGAGTTTTCATGTAACAACAATTATCACACCATCATAAAAATCACACCGTTTGAGGCTCTTTATGGAAGAAAATGTCGTTCCCCAATATGTTGGGCAGAGGTTAGAGATACACAACTGGCCTGAAAACATGCAGGTGATACACTGCGCACTGGACTATAAATAATTCATGATACCATAAAAAAGATTGTGCAAATCAAGGACCGATTAAAGGTTACACGTGATCATGAAAAGAGCTATGCTGACATGAGACGTAAGCCTCTGGAATTCCAAGTTGGAGATAGAATAATGTTGAAAGTCTCCCCTTGGAAGGGATTTTGGTTCGGAAAACGAGGCAATCTAAACCCCTGATACATAGGGCCTTTTGAAATTCTTGCCATAATTGGTCATGTGCATATCGAATCAAGCTGCCCTAAGAGCTAAACAATGTGCAAGATGTTTTTCACGTGTCAAATCTTAAGAATTTTTTTGTTTGATGACACTCTTGCTATTCCTCTCGATGAGATCCAACTCAACACCAAACTCCACTTTGTCGAAGAACCAATGGACATTATGGATCGAGAGATCAAACGATTTAAGCAAAGTCGTATTCCCATAGTGAAGGTGCGATGAAACTCTCTACGAGGACCAGAATTTACTTGGGAGCATGAGGACCAGATGAAACATAAATAACCCCTACTCTTTAACGATACCCCGACCACAAGTTGAATTTCAAGACAAAATTCTTTTAACGGAGGGAGAAAATGACAAACGGTAAAATTAGGCCAACGTTCGTCGGTCAAACCACCACGAACCCACCTTGTAATAGGCCTAGTGTAATGTATTCCACACTTTTTAATGAAAATGAAGTTTAATACTTAGATATGCATACGAAATAACACTCTAGTCTTCGATGTATATAGATCGTTGACAAACGGACACTATTCACAGTAATTGAGTAACGATCAATACATTTGAAAATAAGATTTATGTATTAAGTATATTTATGAACATCCAAAAAGATAGATCATGTAAATACGATTTCGTGGATATAAAGAACATGAAAACGGAGATCGTACGAGAAATTTATGACCCTTTTAAAGAAGAAAATCAGTAATATAACTAATTTTTCTGAGAATGAACTTTAAAACGATTTGTAGGGTTAGTTATGCATTGAGTTGGGTATTTTTGAATGCATTATTGGGAACATAATATGTTCTAATATTTAATTCCACTTTCTAAAGTTTCAAACCTCAAAGTTAAAGTGCTTTTACAAAAACTGTCGAATCACGATAACCGGTAAATAACTAAATTAAAACTTCGAACTAACATAGTTTCGTCTTTCGTTAGAAAATTTTGTCTACATATTTGGAAACTCCATGTTCGAGACATCTAAATGGTGTTTTTGAAAAATGTGAGAATTTATTTTTAGTCGGATATTTGCACGTGGTTCGAGCGATTATGGTGGATCTGCTTGGCGTAATGTGGGTGCGACAAGTGTCAACATTTTGTGGCTTGGAAATTGATAGAAAAAGGAGAGAGGGGCTCCCTCTCTCCCACCAATCTGTCTGTATTGTCTCTCTAAAACTCTCTCTCGGATCTCTTTACTTCCGGTGACCGGACCACCACCGGCCACCACCTTTTCTGCCGGCATCCGCTACCCACTACCATCTCCTACCGATTAGAACTTTAACCAGCAGCTCCCTCTCCGACAACAGCCTTGAAACTGCCCAAACAACCGAGAAAACCTCATCGAATTCTGGTTTTTCGGCGACACTCTGACGACCTCTGCCGACAGAACAAGTGAAGTTTCCTGACTCGATTTTGGCCGATCTACAACCCTCACTAGTTGTTACGTTGAAACGAGGTGCCATTTGTGAAGTCCCGAAACACAATATGGTTTCCGATCTCGACAAAGGTTTAAACGCACACTTCGAAAGTGAGTTCACAGACCCATTTTAAACTCTTTAATGTTTTCGGGGAAGAATATGTGCATATCACTAGTTTTTATTTTTATATAAACGTAAACATTATAGAATAATTGTTTATATATTTATAAAAACCTTGTTATATATATTGGTTTGGTAAAATGGACTATATTAACTAATATACATTTGTTTTGTTTTGAACTATACATACACTGTTTTATATATATATATATATATATATATATATATATATATATATATATATATATATATATATATACCTTAAAAATATTTAGCTATTTTAAAACAATGCACAAATATCCTTAAATATAATACCATAAAAACTGCTAGATATAACCACATTTACAGAAAAATAAGGAAAGGAATCGGTCAAAGCTGACCAAATATTTGAAATTTAATCCGATATCTTCACTACTTATTTTTATAAGGAAATTTTTTGTTTGGAAATGGCGGAATTATATTAAAAACCACCGCCTAAAAGGCAAAGGCAGGGCAAAGATAAAACAAAGAAAATTACAAAATATTGAAAGAACGAACACACCAATCAGACCAAATACAATTTCTATATTTTCCCCTATGTTTTACCCAACTAAACACCATGCTGATGATGTTATCCGCCAATTTCGAAGGAGTAGTACACGTTTTATTGAAAATCATGTCATTCCGAGCCCGCCAAACACCCCATAAATAACCATAAATGATGGCAAGGAAAAGCTTGCTTTTTTTGGGCAGTTTCTCGAATGAGCGAAAGTTAACTATCCGATCCACCGATGAAGCAAGATTAAAGGCAATATTGCACCACTTAAAGATATTTTCCAAAGTCTCGAGAACAAAAGGGAAGCCAAGGAAAATGTGCTCCGTTTCATCCAACCCCGAATTACAGCTGCAACAAGAAGTAATCGAAACTCTAACACCTCTAAGAGAAAGCGCCATCTCAGAGGGAATACGATCCAAGCAAGCACACCACGTGAAACAAATAACTTTCAAAGGAACCAATTTGATCCAAATAGTCGAGTTATTCACCGAAATAGTTAGTCTCGAGTCAATCAGACTACAAAGATCACTCACATAAAATTCTCCATCTGAAGAGAGATTCGATCTCCAAATATCATTCTCGTAAGAAACAAATGCAGATTCCAAACAGTTTTTTAAAGCGATTAACTCAGCAATCTCGAATTGACTACTCGGAGCTCTTTTCCAAGCCCAATTAATCGAGTCAATACCCGATCTCTCTGAAACAAAGCAAATTTTTTCTTGTCCAACTCATATACTGACAGAAAGTCTGAAGCGAGATTTTTTTTTCCAATCCAATTGTCATGCCAAAAGAGAGTGCCCACACTAGAATTGACATTAATATCATAAAGAGAGTTAAAATCAATACATGTACTCTCTAAATCTTGAATGACCCTCGAAATATTGTACAAAACACCGGGGAATGATTTTTTTGCCATTGACTTCACCGGTTTCTTGTCAAGGTTATGGATTCCACAAATGACCCGTCTCCATAAGGAATAATTGACCTTATATCGCCAAATCCATTTGATAAGGAGTGCCCAATTTAAGGAGCAAAAAGAACCAACTCATAAGCCTCCTTTCTTTGTCACCTAAAATGACTTTCCAAGCAACCCAGTTTATCTTGTTTTTTCTCATCACTGCCTCCCCAAAAAAATCATCTTCTAAGCTTCTATAAAAGATCAATAATAGAACTTGGAGCTTTAAACAGGGAAAAGAAATACAAAGAAAGACTCCCAAGAACCGATTTCACGAGAGTTAATCTCCCCCCAAAAGAAAGAGTCTTTGCAGAGAGGTGATTATGAACCCTATCAATAACATGCATCCAATTTCTCCTAAGAGCCATGTTAGCTCTAACTGGAACGCCTAAATACTTGAAAGGAAGGGATCCCACATCACAACCGAGAATCCGAGCACAATCCAAAACCTTATTATCCGAAACTCCAATACCAAAAACATTTGACTTATGAAAGTTAACTTTTAGACCAGAAGTTGCATGAAAACACCTTAAAATACGGGCTAAATTTGCAAAGTTGGAACTTGACCAATTACCCAAAAAAAGGGCATCGTCAGCGTAAAAGATATGAGACAGCAGAGGACCACCATTTGGAGATTCAGTACCATAAAAAAAAGATTATGACAAGCAGGTCTTAATGCAACATTGAGACCTTCCATGTCAATAATGAACAAAAAAAGGCGAGAGAAAATCACCTTGACGAACACCTTTCGTAATAGGAAATTCCTTGGTGGCTTAACCGTTTATTAGAACCGAGGCTCTGGCAGATGAGAGACGCTCCTTGATCCAAAATCACCATTTGTCACTAAATCCCATTTCAGACATCACCGCATCCAAAAACAGTCAATTGATGGAATCGAAAGCCTTATCAAAGTCGACCTTTAGCAGGAACATTTTGTTTTTGGTCCTCTTAGCCCAAGTCACCACCTTACTAATGATCAGGGGACCATCAAGAATATTATGTCTCTCATTGTAAGTCGATTGGACTTCATCAATCATAGAACTAATCACCTTCTTTACTCTAGACGCAAGGACCTTCACAATGATTTTATAGACACATCCGATGAAATTGATGGGCCTATAATCACTCAAGGAAAGTGGATCTTTGACTTTGGGAAGTAATGTAATAAAAGAAGAGTTGTTGCCTCTAGAAAGACCCCAACTCTTTCAAAATGCTTAACAAACCGCATGATATCATCTTGCATGATAGGCCAATAATGCTTGATGAATTTAAAAGAAAAACCATCCGGTCCCGGTGACTTTTCATTCCCACAATTCCAAATGGCATCTTTAACTTCCTTTAGCTCAAAAGGTGATTCCAACCAAATCTTGTCGGTATCTGACAACCTCTTAAAATTTTCATTAGTAAAAGAAGGCATGTTGGAACGAGTTTCGTGGAATTTTGCTTCAAAGAAATTAACAACTTCCTCCTTGATAGTCCCATCGTCAGTGACCCAATTGCCATTAATCATCAACCCGTTTATAAGGGTTTTCCTGTTTTTTATTTTGAGTGAGCTATGAAAAAAACTAGAGTTTTCATCCCCATGACTTAGCCATTTAACTTTAGTTTTTTGAATTAAATCAGCCATTTTTTAGATTCTCTAACTCGATAATTTTAATTTTTGCCCTCTTTTAATTTGGAAATCTCCGAATTACTTAGCTGCCTTTTCTCAGCTTCCAAATCAAGATCATGTATCAGCTTTTTAAGATCAACTAGAGCCTTGTTTTACTTCTCAAATTCAACCCTTCTCCAATTCTTAATGGCATTTTTAACAAATCTTAATTTATCAGAAAGATATCTGTTCGGGGCTCCACCACCATTGAAATCCTCCCACGCCTTCAAAACAATCGCGTCACAAACATCCCTTCGTAACCACGAATTGTAAAATCTAAAAGGAGGAGCTCCAAAACTAATAAAGTGAGTACGAAGAACCACAAGAGAATGATCCGAAAATTCCGTTGGAAGATTCGTGATGCTAGTGGTTGGCAAGGGCGGAGCCACCCTAGGACCAGGGTAGGCCCAGGCCCATCCTCACATTTTCAATTTTTTTTTTTTCAAAATAAGATATAATACTTATTGTTATATGTTATTTTTTCTCTGTAACTTATATGTATTCTTCTGTCATTTTTCATTTGGTTTTTTCATTAATTAGTTTTTATCTTTTATTATATATATATATATATATATATATATATATATATATATATATATATATATAATTTATGAGACCACCCTAAAAAAAAATTTTTGGCTTCCCCCTTGGTGGTTGGGAACACAACCATGAAATTAGAACACAGAACACACCAATATACGATCAAGTTTACTTAGCTTACATCCATCATCACAAAAATAAGTAAATCTCCTACCCCCCATATTAAGATCCAGAAGACCCGCATCACGAATAAATTTATTGAAAGCAGCCGCTATGCTAGGACAAAATTGAGAATTTAATCGCTCGTCCGATCTTCTTACATCATTGAAATCGCCAAAAATGACCCAGTTCCCAGCCCTATAGTTCATCAGATTAAGAAACTAACCCCAAAGGATCTTCTTGTCTGAAGGAGCCTGCGGAGCATACACATTAACATGAATGGTTTCACCAGCAATACCCTTCCAGTTCCCAGCAACCGCCAAGAAAGATATGGATTTGATGACAGTGATAGCTTGAAAGAGATTGTTATCCCAAAAGCTAATGAGCCCACCAGATTTTGCAACAGACTCCACATAATCAAAGCCAAAATCACAATTTCCCCACCACATCAAAACCTTCTAATTCCAATAAGGATGGAAAGTTACACAGAGTATCAAAGTTCTTTGCACTACCAACAAGCACTGAACTGGAGACCCATTCTTGCACTTCTTGAATACCTGAAAGATAGATAGTTTGAGCAGGATTTTGGTTCACCACTCCTTTGACAACTTCAGCAAAAGACCTCCGCCGCCTCACCTCTTTCCAGCCGCTCTCCATATGATGTGATTATAGAATTATAACAAACTACAATTTACGAATTAAGACATAATTTTGGCTTTAGGGGACACTGATAGCGACTTCATCATATCATTAATCATTCTATTTTTTAAAATTGCTAATGGTATTCATGTGTAAGTCCACAATACATCTTTTGCCGCTTTTGACTTTTCACTGACTACGAAAAAACATTAAAATCTCAATTTCTCTCGCAAAATTCTGTGTCCCAATAAAACCTCAACGCCTCCCCTCACACAAACACATACATACCGGAAAACGCACCGCCATCGAACCACTTACCGCCACCATCGCAGAAAACCCATCATGCCAGTCGTCGCCGCCTACCACCACCTTCGTAATCTCCATCAGCCACCACGGGTACCCTCGAAACCATCTTCAGCATATTTATTTTAGATTTATAGGTTTGGATATTGTTGTTCCATTTTTTCCTTTTCGATTTATACGCTCGATTTTGTAGTCGTAACCTACCAACACCTTCGTCGCCATCAGCCACCAAGGGTACCCTCGAAACCATATTTTCAGTATATTTTTTTTCGATTAAAAGGTTTGGATTTTGTTGTTAATTTTTCTTTTTGATTTACAGGATCATCTTTCTGGTAACTATGCTCCAAGGGTCATCTCTCTGAGTATCGTTTGTACCCGTTCCTTCTGATTTAGTTTTTATTCCGATTTTGTTTTTCCCACAATTCTTGATTTTTATTAACCTCTGGTTTTTGATTCTGATGAAGGGTTGATGTTGGTTTCAGATTTTCTTATGTGGTTACTAAAAATTCTTAATGATCATATGTGTGTCGATTCCCTTCTTCAATTGGTATCATCTCTACAAGTATCTTCAGTTTTGTTCTTATTTTTCTCTTCTTTATACTTTTGATGGTAATCAAAATGGTTCATGTAAGAAATAATTGTTTTGGGGTGGATTTGTTAGTTTACTGATTAGAACTTGTGTTTACTTTCATGCAGATGGTAATCTAAATGTTTTTTTAGGTTTGAAAAGCAGTTTTCAGATCTAGATGAAGATGAACAGAAAGGGAACGAAAAGGGGATGAATAAGGGGTTATCATATTGCATCAGGTAGCAAGCTATTACTTTTCCATCTTTGCATATGTTGCTTCTGTAGTTTTTGGTGTATAGTAATGAAATCAGTTTTAACAAGTAATTTTATATTTTATATTAAGTGAAATTAATATGCAAAAATAGTTGGAGATAGAACACATATTTGGGATGAATATGGTTTTGATTTTTAGTTGTTGGTTTCACTTTATAGTGGTTCATATTTTCTTTTAGTTTTTTATAAGGACCTATACATGAGTTCTAATTTGGTTCTTCATTTCCAATAAAGATGGTGTGTGTGCTTTGATGTCGATGAGAGTGTTGTGTGTATTTGTGCTGAGTAAATAGTTATTTTTGTGTTAGGGTTAGATACAGGAACAACAATCTATCTTTAATTTTTGGATTTATTTGTTATCGCATCTACTTTCATGAAAGTTTCCGATTAATTCACAGTTTTTTGTGCTTTATATTTTAAACTAGTTGGAATTAGGCGCTGTGTTTCTCTTTTCTTTCTTAGGGCACCTGGTTTCTTGCGACGACGTTATTTGAGGGTGTGGTAATAAAAAAATTAATTAATCAAAAAATAATAAAAAGCTAATATCAATATATGTAGGTGTAATTTAAACTTTGTGAAATATAAGGGTCAAATCGATAAAACCTATAAAGAGTTAGGTGTATAATGCAATTTATGAAATATAAAGGTCAAATTGATAAAACATGGAAATGAATTAGAAGGTTAAGGTTTTTTTTTGTTTTTTTACTTATAGTTGTGTGTCATCTACAACAAAGAGAATACACGTGAGGACATGAAAAGCAAGAAAAAACAAATAAAAATTACAAACAATGGTAAAAAAGAAAAGAGATTGAAGTTGAGTTAGGTTTAATCATGGTGGCTATAGAGCAACTGAAAACTCCAGTTTAGTGTGTATTACCTTCGTAGTTGCTTGCTGGACCACCATGGTTGTATCTACTTTACCAATACTGGAAATTCAAAGTTTGTCCTTTATTAGATCTGAAGTTTTATATATAAAATGAAAAAAAAAAAGTACATAGTAGCCAAAAATAAATAACAGACATATGATTCAAATATATGTCGGTTAACGGTTAATGGTTAATGGTTAATATTGGTTAACCATAATCTTCAAAATAATATAAATGGCAAAAGTATATTGACAAAAAAAATGAAAACGGAATACAAAAAAGTCATCGACGCCAATGTTTGTAACCTAGCTTATAGTAATAGAATAAAATGTATACATTTGATACTCAGAGTGAGATAACACATAGTCACATTCAAAATCAAAAACATTCAATAAAAATATAAAACTTTAAAAAAATGACATTAATAATTTCATATATTGATAATTGATATTAACATTAAAATAAAGTCAAACAATCATACACATTCAATGCGATTAAATCAAAAACTATAAAATAAAATAGCCAAACATTTATATTATTTGTTATTTGGATAAAAAAATTCAATCACTCATATACATTCAATGTGATTAAGTCAAAAAAATCCTTCGAATAGGTCTATAAAGTCAAAGCAATATTTGATTAGGATTAACGGTGTGAGAAGCATCCATTTAGGATTATGAGTGTGAAGATTAAACTAATTGTGAATAATGCTTACAAATTGTAGAATTAGCCGATTAGGAATTACAACATTAATGAATAATCTAACTATTGGCATGATTGGAAGATTGTGTGTGTCTGCGTGATCAATCTTTTATGGTTTGATTATTCGTTCGTCTCCTGATAAGTGAGGATTAATGAATTATATTTTGGAATTTTAATGGGTCTTAAATAACTTTTACTATATTATTTTATATATAATCTATAACTTTTATATATTAAAATATAAAGTTAGCGGTTCGGTTAATAATGGTTCGGTTAACCTATAAAACCATAACCGAACCGTTAGTTATCGGTTAACAAAAATTAGAAACCGAACCAACGGTTTTTAAAATGGTTCGGTTATTATGGTTTGGTTATATCGGTTAATTTGGTTTTGGTTCGGTTTTTCGGTTATCATGCTCACCCCTAGAATTTTTTTTACTAATAATAAGGATATCAATCTTACTTTCTCAGCAGCTTTAGTTATTTTGAGATTCATTTTGGACATCTTCTATGGAAATGAATTGAGCTTCAAAGTACCTATAAGAATTTAGAATGTGATCAAATTAAAAGGGTATATATGGAAATAAATATCGACCACATGTAACCCTGGAATTGTGACCTCTAAAAAGAATAACGTACACAATGAAATTAGTACTCGGCTTGAAGATGTTTTGTTTTGGGTTTACCAATGCTTCTTCTTCTAATCTTTCTTTCCACCATACGGCTTAACCTGCTCTTGGTTATTTGCATTGGTATCTACTCCAAATGCAATATCCTAACATATGAACAAAGTCAATTATTAATTACATGGTTTGAGATTTCCTCAAACGATGATTACTTATGAATTCTGAATATTTAAACTACTTTCTTTTCAGGGCATCAAAAATACGAAATACAATTATGATTTCTTTTTTTAGGGTATATATATATATATATATATATATATATATATATATATATATATATATATATATATATATATATATATTCGTTATTATAATTATAAACGGTAAATGTTTATTTATAGTTTTATAATTATTACCGTTAAATAGTTGTTTTATCGTTATATATTGAACTATAATGATATATATATATATATATATATATATATATATATATATACATATACATACACACACACACATCTATTTAAACTTATACATATTTGGTATTGTTGGTTTTATGTTGGTTAAAACCTGATTTTTGCTCTATATACAGCCGTTATGCTATCCGATTTTTGTTAAAACTATATGCACGGTCTAGTAACTTGAGGTTTTAGACATACACTTTCACTTACTATTGAAACTGTTAGAGCTCAGAAAGTCTACATGAGATATGGAATTCATCAAGTAAGAATAAAAACTTATTAAAACCCTCTACCCTATAACCGTTAATCTCATACGAGCGAGGAAGTTGTGTATAGATCTATATAGGTTGACACCGGCCCCCATCCGAGGTTGCTAGCTAAAACCCTTTGTCTGACGAGTCATATTGTAACACCAGTCAAAATAGGTCAATAGACAATCACATATGATTATGCCAATCATGTAATGTGATTTTGTTAAACTAGTAATGTGATAAGAGTGCTATGTAGTTCATGATAAATTCTAATACAAATATGAACTTTCTTTATGATACAACTCAAAGTATACGTCCATTCGATTCCAAAAATTTAGAGAACGTCTGAATCTGACTTCGCATAAAGAAGTTATGATAAACCGAACACTATAAATCTCTATAATAAGATGAATTAAAAATAGACTTAGAGTTAGCTATTGGAGTCTAAAAGAGAGTGGTAGTACTCGTAAATACCTACGCGTGGATATAAAGAACGTCAAAAACGGAGTTCGTATGTGAAAGTTACGACCTTCCGAAGATTCAGCTGTTAGAAACCCTAATCTGACTGAGTTCACGACGTGAGCACAGAAACTCACGACGTGAGGAGTCATTTTGCCACATTTCGGATCTAGAAGGTGCGTGACGAGGCTACGAAGGGATAAATTCCAAACTCACGACGTGAGCAAGGATATCTCACGACGTGAGGACTCATCTGGCCACCTTCCGAAGCTAGGAACGCAAATGGCAAGTCTACGAGATGATCATGCTAGACTCACGACGTGAGTCTTATAAAACTCACGGCGTGAGGGCCAAAAATCTTACTATAAATAGCAGGTCCGACTTCAGCTATTCCTACACCTGAACTTCTTTCATTTCTCTCATTTGTTGAAGCCCTCTTGCATCCCGAGCCCCGACGACCTCGTACCGCTGACCGTTTCTGCTTAGATTACATAAAATCATGCTACTAGGGTGAGTTTCACGGCCCCACTTTCTAATATTTTCGGGGGAAAACGCATGCTAAATACTGTATATACGTTATTATTATGTCTATATGATAGTATATTAGTATCAACGTAGATAGTTATAATAACCGGGATATAGTTGTTCTAAATATAATATTTTGAATATATACAACTATTATCAACTTGTTAGCATGTTCTGGTACTAGTATAGATCTTGAGTTATACTTATAATCCTATATATATGTTGTGTGCGATATAGTTCCGAAGTTATATTCGGAAGTTTTATATGTTAAAAAGTATGTTGTTATTATTGGTTTTATGACAAGATAAAACTTGGTATGTTATGTATTGTTATTGTTGGTTTTTATGTTAAGATAAAACCTGGTTTCTTCCTCAAATTATAGCTGTTATACTGCCTAAAGTAATATGAACTTAGGAGTAATGTTTAAAGGCATAGTCTAATAACTTAGGGTTTTAGACATGAAAATGCTTTTGTTGTTAGAGTTATAGGAAGCCGTCGAAGTCCACATGAGTAATTGTATTCATCAACTAAGATTGGGGATCTTAGCGGAAATCCTCTGAACTGTAACCGTTAATCCCGTGTGAGCGAGGAAGTCGTGTATAATTAGTATACGGGTTGACCACCCCACTTGTGATTTTTAGCTACAGTCAACCATAAGCGAGTGATGAACTATCCTTTTACTTGTTATTGTTCCGGCGTCGATGAAGCGTGCGGTATTGTTTCTCATGGTAAATCATGAGGGTGTTGTTTCTCATGGTAAATCATGAGTACGTTTTATCAGAGGTATTATGTCATAGCAGCGGTTACAGGCTCATGGTAGCAAATTGTTAGAAACATTATACTTTGTCGTATACAAGTATTAATGTTAAGTATAAGTTTCCCCCTACTTATACCCTAGGTTCAAGGAACGTTCAGGTATAACACTTATTTGATAAGTAAACTATTATACCTAAAATATATACTAAATGTTGGAGCGTCAAAATGATACTTTCAAAAACTAAATTTTTGAACTTAGGAAAAGTATTATTTTCATATGGTGTCAAAACCTGTGAACTCACCAACTTTATGTTGACGTATTTTAAAATGCATGTGTTTTCAGGACCTTGCAAAGCTGGTATGTATTCGAACATGAGAAGTTTTACTATTACCTTTCTGTTCATTAAGAAGTATGCCATAGTCGGATATTATGTAATAAGTACTAAGAAAACAATAATGTAACTTTCAATCATCAATAAAGGTATGTATTTTCTTTAGTACTGTTCAGTGTATGTTATATAACTGTGATACGAAGAATGACGTTACACCACCCGGTGTTTCCGCCGACGGCTGGGGGTGTGACAGAATTGGTATCAGAGCTATTAACTATAGTGAACTAGTACTTTCTTAGGAAAGCACGTCTATAGTTTAGGGCTTACTCTATTAGGTTTAGGTATATCCCTTAGCCTACAATAAAAAGTATTATTAATTATTCTACTGAAGGACTACTTACGGGAGCGGTGACAGTATAGACATGTCGATTTGGGTTGCTGGATTCCAGAACGGCTATATGCTAAAATGATCCTGCCCTTTCGACTGTCCTGACTGGTCGGAGCCTTATCAGATAGACCTGAAGTAACAAACAATAATTAAAGCGTGAATACAATAAATAAGAATATAGAGTCATATATAAAGACTCAGACCCGCGATGAGAATACACCTTAATACCCGGAATGTTTTTTGATCTCAAGGATTTAGATCAAATATTCCAACTAAAGTTTATATGTGAGTAGATCCTATCACAACTAGGTGTAGGTGCGCAACTACATTTTATTATGATCAGATCATATGAACTATTTAATTTGGGAGTAATATTTGATAGACTAAACTCTTGGTGATCCAAAATGTATAGGAATTCGACATGGCACATTCACGAGAATGGATAATCATCGAGGATACGGATGAAGAAGAGGAAGTTTCATTCCCCATGATAGTAGGCGATCCTTACTACCCTATAAATCCAACCACCTTTCATCCAATACCTTCTGACGATGGAGCACCTTTACCTTCCAACGAATGGGAAGAGAGTGAACCAATGGAAGAAAGCGAATCAATAGAGGAGACAGAATCGGTGGCATCATCTTTACCACCAATGAACACTCTTTACCGTCAAGTTCCAGGAGGAGCAAAGATGAAACGCACGGCACGTAAATCCATACCAATATGGAAAAGGATTAAGAAGAATCAGAAGGCGACATCTTCAGGAAGTCATAGAGTTCAAGATGAACCTGCACGGATCGCACAAACCGTTGATAGGTGGGTGGCAAAAGAAAGAGCTGCTAAGATGTATGAGACTGGTCAATCATCTCGACCACATCTCCCACATTCTTCTGAAGTTAACACTTTATCTCAATTGTTTGAGAAAAGTGTGAAAATTGAAGATAAGATGGAAATTGTCGAAGGAAGGGCTACTCATCTCTCCGGAAGAGTACGAAGGATAGAAGGACAAAGGACGCGAGATCAGGAATCGGTGATGGATGTCCATCATCGTATAAATTTTGCTTATAATGACATGATTACTCACGATGCAAGGATTGCAGAGTTAGAGCTCTACAATCAAACCTCGAGAGATTAAGAACGCACGGGAAGTCTTGAGCAGAAAACTCAAGCACTTGAAGAGCAAGTGGTTAATGTCACTGACGTGCTAGGTCATCACTTAGGTTTTTGGTAGATAAGCTAAAACTAGTGGTTGTGTAAATAAAAAAAATCAGACTAGTTAAGGCAAGAAGAGTAAAGTTTATAGCAAGGATGTAGAAAACCTTGCGAATTTTGCAATGTTTATAGAAACTTTTCTTCTTATAAGCCTAAATAAACTGATGTAACCGTTGGTAATAATATGAAGCATATATTACAGTAATCATTGTGTTATCCATTATGTTTTACACTTTGAAGCATAATTGAAGTATTTAGTACTCGTGTAGTAAATGACTAATTCTTCATGAAACTTATAAAATTCTTATTATTTATAATAGGAACTAAAACAAAATGCCTAGAAGGAGTAGTGCTCGGCTAAACCCTAACCAACGATCAGCACCACAACAACAACCACCAGAACCAAACCCCCCAATAAGTACAGCACAACTTGAAGAAATCATAGCTCAAAGAATTTTTGCGGCTCTATCTAATGTCACAAGAGGTGGAGTTAGAAATGAAGGTCATGTAGGGACCGCTAGAACGTGTACCTACAAAGATTTTATGAATTGCAGGCCAAAGAGCTTTCATGGAAATGAAGGGGTTGTTAATTTGACTAGGTGGATAGAAAAGACAGAGTCTGTCTTTCAAATAAGCTTCTGTCCAGACGATTGTAAAGTACGATTTGCAGCATGTACTTTCGCTGATGCAGCACTTACATGGTGGAACAGCCATGTGATTACAATGGGAATTGATACTGCAAATTCCATGAAATGGGAAGAGCTAAAAATGATGCTAGTAGAAGAGTATTGTCCTAGGAATGATGCTAGTAGAGGAGTATTGTCCTAGGGAGGAAATACATAAGCTGGAACAAGAATTGTGGACCCTAACCATGAAGGGTTCGGAGATAAAAGCTTATACCGCTAGATTTAATGATCTTGCAGTAATGTGTCCAACACTTGTAACCCCTGAATATAAGAAGATTGAGCGATATATATGGGGTTTAGCATCGCAAATCAAAGGCATGGTGATCGCATCAAAGCCTACAACCTATGATAGCACTAAGAGAATAGCTCATCAGCTAACCCTCACAGAGATCCAAGGAACAGTAGTGGTCTCAAAGACTGAGTCTCCCAAATCTGGAACAAACAAGCGCAAGTTTAATGGGAAGAATCCCGGAAAATCATCTGAGAAAAGACAAGAAGTGGCAAACAATTATGCAGCCACGACGGCAGTAACCACTCAACCAAAGTCTGCCTGGTGAAATCGGTGCAACCGTCATCACCCAGGTGACTGTTTTGTTTGCACGAATTGCAAGAAGAAAGGGCATACTGCTAGTTACTGCAGGAGCACAACACCTGCAACAGTGAATCAGGGAGCAAATACTAGAGCAGGCCATGGTGAAGGAAGAAAGTGTTTTGAGTGTGGCGAGGTTGGACACATCAAGAGAGAATGTCCAAAGTTAAGGAATCAAGGAGGCATAGGGCGTGGCAGGGCATTCGTGATCGGAAGCAAAGAAGCTATCCAGGACCCTTCAGTCGTATCTGGTACGTTTCTCATAGATAATTTATATGCTACCATACTCTTCGACTCTGGAGCAGATAGAAGTTTTATAACTCCGACGTTTAGAAAATTGTTAAGTCATGAGTCTAGAAAATTAAAAGAAATCTATGAAGTAAAAATCGCTAACGGTCAAACCGAGAAAACACATGAAATCCTAGAAAACTGTATGTTAACTCTTAATAACTATCTTTTTCACGTCAACCTCATGCCAATGCCTATCGGTAGTTTTGATGTTATAATTGGCATGGATTGGTTGTCTTCACACCACGCCGAAATCTTATGTTATGAGAAAGCTATACGACTACCCTTACCAAACGGCGAAGCCCTGATTATCTATGGTGATAAATCTGGGAAGAACCTCAAAGTCATCTCTTGTACCAAGACCCAGAAGTATCTACATAAGAAATGTAGCTCATTCTTAGCCCACATTGTAGATAAGAAGAGAAAGACAAAAGAAATCAAGGACATACCTCGAGTATGTGATTTCCCTGACGTGTTTCCTGAAGATCTACCTGGAATACCTCCCGTCCGACAAGTCGAGTTTCGAATCGACTTAATTCCAGGAGCAGCACCAGTAGTGAAATCTCCTTATCGGTTGGCTCCATCTGAAATGCAAGAATTGTCTAGCCAACTACAAGAACTTCTTGACAAAGGCTTTATCCGACCAAGTTTTTCACCTTGGGGAGCACCAATCTTGTTTGTCAAAAAGAAGGACGGATCATTTCGAATGTGTATTGATTATCGGGAGCTGAATAAGCTAACGATCAAGAATCGTTAGCCGCTTCCAAGAATTGATGATCTATTCGATCAACTGCAAGGATCCAGCTACTACTCAAAGATAGATCTTAGATCAGGATACCATCAACTCAGAGTACAAGAAGACGACATTCCAAAAACAGCATTTAGAACTCGTTATGGTCATTATGAGTTCTTAGTTATGTCTTTTGGATTGACCAATGCCCCAGCAGTGTTTATGGATCTCATGAATCGTGTTTGCAAACCATACTTGGATAAATTCGTGATCGTATTTATCGATGATGTATTGATATATTCACGAACCAAGGAAGAACATGGTCAACACTTACAAATAATCTTGGAGCTACTAAGAAAAGAAAAGTTGTACGCCAAATTCTCCAAATGTGAGTTTTGGATTAGAGAAGTATAATTTTTAGGTCATGTAGTTAGCAACGAAGGAATTCATGTTGACCCATCCAAAGTTGAAGCGATTAGGAATCGGGAAGCACCAAAGACGCCAACAGAAGTGCGTCAATTCCTAGGACTTGCTGGCTATTACCGCAGAATTCATAGAGAATTTCTCCAAAATAGCCAAGCCGCTTACAACACTAACCCAGAAGGATATGAAGTTCAACTGGGAAGACAAACAAGAAGCTGCTTTTCAGAAACTGAAACAAATGTTGTGTAGTGCACCAATCCTATCCCTTCCAGATGGGAAAGAAGATTTCGTCGTATACTGCGACGCATCAAATCAAGGATTGGGATGTGTGTTGATGCAAAGAGGAAAAGTTATCGCCTATGCATCATGACAACTTAAGGTGCATGAGAATAATTACACTACCCATGATCTTGAATTGGGAGCTATAGTTTTTGCACTAAAAATCTGGAGACATTACTTATACGGTACTAAGTGTACTATTTTTACCGACCACAAGAGTCTCCAGCACATCTTCAACCAAAAAGATCTTAATATGAGACAACGAAGATGGATCGAATTGTTGAATGACGAATGTGAGATTCGTTATCATCCCGGAAAGGCAAACGTGGTAGCGGATGCCTTGAGCCGGAAAGAATATATTAAACCCCATCGGGTACGAGCATTAACTATAACTATCCATTCTAACTTTACCGCACAAATTAGAGAGGCTCAACTTGAGGCTCTAAAAGAAGAAAACATCAAGAATGAATCTTTGCGAGGAATGGAAAAGCAACTTATACAAAAAGATGACGGAACACGACGCTTCATGAACCGAATTTGGACGCCTAAGTTCGGTGAAGTCAGGGACTTGGTCTTAGAAGAATCCCACAAGTCCAGATATTCCGTGCATCCAGGCTCTGACAAAATGTACTTAGATTTAAAAGTACATTATTGGTGGCCAAACATGAAGGCAGAAATTGCTACTTATGTGAGCAAATGCTTGACTTGTTCTAGAGTAAAGGCAGAACATCAAAAGCCTTCAGGTTTACTTCAACAACTGGAAATACCTGAATGGAAATGGGAGCAGATATCAATGGACTTCATCACTAAGTTACCTAAAACTCCTAGTGGGTTCGACACTATTTGGGTAATAGTCGATAGATTGACTAAGTCCGCCCATTTCTTACCAATTAAGGAGAACGACAAGATGGAGAAGCTGACTAAAATTTATCTTAAGGAAATTGTCAGATTGCATGGAGTTCCAAATTCTATTATTTCTGACCGAGATAGTAGATTCACTTCATGATTTTGGCAATCTCTACAAAAATCCTTAGGAACACGTCTAGATATGAGTACAGCTTACCATCCACAGACTGATGGTCAGAGTGAGAGAACCATTCAGACTTTAGAAGATATGCTCCGAGCCTGTGTAATAGACTTTGGAAATGCGTGTGATACTCATTTACCGTTAATTGAGTTTTTCTACAACAATAGTCATCACACCAGCATCAAGGCTGCGCCGTTTGAGGCTCTTTATGGACGAAAATGTCGTTCCCCAATATGTTGGGCAGAAGTTGGAGATACGCAGATGGCCAGAGAACGTACATGCGATACCTTACGTACTGGACCAGAAATAATCCACGAGACAACTGAAAAGATCGTGCAAATTAAGGATCGATTAAAGGCTGCACGTGATCGTCAAAAGAGTTATGCTGACATAAGACGTAAGCCTTTAGAATTCCAAGTTGGAGATAAAGTAATATTGAAAGTCTCTCCTTGGAAAGGCGTAATTCGGTTCGGGAAATGAGGAAAATTAAATCCACGGTATATAGGACCTTTTGAAATTCTAGGAAGAATTGGTTCTGTCGCATACCAACTCAAGTTGCCTCAAGAACTAAGTAATGTGCACGATGTTTTTCACGTATCAAATCTCAAAAGATGTCTATCCGATGACACTCTTGTTATACCTCTCGACGAGATACAAGTCAATACGAAACTCAACTTTGTAGAGGAACCTGTCGAGATCATGGATCGAGAAGTCAAACGATTAAAGCAAAGTCGTATTCCCATAGTGAAAGTTCGATGGAACTCTTTATGAGGACCTGAATTTACTCGGGAACGTGAAGATCAGATGAAAGAAAAATACCCCCAACTGTTTGACAAAACCCCATCCATAAGATAAATTTCGGGACGAAATTATTCTAACGGGGGGAGAATGAAACACCAGTCAAAATAGGTCAATAGACAATCACATGTGATTATGCCAATCATGTAATGTGATTTTGTTAAACTAGTAATGTGATAAGAGTGCTATTTATTTCATGATAAATTCTAATACAAATATGAACTTTCGTTATGATACAACTCAAAGTATACGTCCATACGATTCCAAAAATTTAGAGAACGTCTGAATCTGACTTCGCATGAAGAAGTTATGATAAACCGAACACTATAAATCTCTATAATAAGAGGAATTAAAAATAGACTTAGAATTAACTATTGGAGTCTAAAAGAGAGTTGTAGTACTCGTAAATACCTACGCGTGGATATAAAGAACGTCAAAAACGAAGTTCGTATGTGAAAGTTACGACCTTCCGAAGATTCAGCTGTCAGAAACCCTAATCTGACTGAGTTCACGACGTGAGCACAGAAACTCACGACGTGAGGAGTCATTTTGCCACATTTCGGATCTAGAAGGTGCGTGACGAGGATACGAAGGGATAAGTTCCAAACTCACGACGTGAGCAAGGATATCTCACGATGTGAGGACTCATCTGACCACCTTCCGAAGCTAGGGACGCAAATGGCAAGTCTACGAGATGATCATGCTAGACTCACGATGTGAGTATTATAAAACTCACGACGTGAGGGCCAAAAATCTTACTATAAATAGCATGTCCGACTTCAGCTATTCCTACACCTGAACTTCTTTCCTTTCTCTCATTTGCTGAAGCCATCTTGCATCCC
Organism: Lactuca virosa; assembly: GCF_052849685.1. Classification (NCBI taxonomy): domain Eukaryota; kingdom Viridiplantae; phylum Streptophyta; class Magnoliopsida; order Asterales; family Asteraceae; genus Lactuca; species Lactuca virosa. The sequence goes on along the minus strand of NC_136430.1, from coordinate 301,373,417 downwards.
GAACCCCGACGACCTCGTACCGCTTACCGTTTCTGCTTAGATTACATAAAATCACGCTACTAGGGTGAGTTTCACGGCCCCACTTTCTAATATTTTCGGGGGAAACGCATGCTAAATATTGTATATACGTTATTATTATGTCTATATGATAGTATATTAGTATCAACGTAGATAGTTATAATAACCGGGATATAGTTGTTCTAAATATAATATTTTGAATATATACAACTATTATCAACTTGTTAGCATGTTCTGGTACTAATATAGATCTTGAGTTATACTTATAATCCTATATATATGTTGTGTGCGATATAGTTCCGAAGTTATATTCGGAAGTTCTATATGTTAAAAAGTATGTTGTTATTATTGGTTTTATGACAAGATAAAACTTGGTATGTTATGTATTGTTATTGTTGGTTTTTATGTTAAGATAAAACCTGGTTTCTTCCTCAAATTATAGCTGTTATACTGCCTAAAGTAATATGAACTTAGGAGTAATGTTTAAAGGCATAGTCTAATAACTTAGGGTTTTAGACATGAAAATGCTTTTGTTGTTAGAGTTATAGGAAGTCGTCGAAGTCTACATGAGTAAATGTATTCATCAACTAAGATTGGGGATCTTAGCGGAAATCCTCTGAACTGTAACCGTTAATCCCGTGTGAGCGAGGAAGTCGTGTATAATTAGTATACGGGTTGACCACCCCACTTATGATTTTTAGCTACAGTCAACCATAAGCGAGTGATGAACTATCCTTTTACTTGTTATTGTTCCGGCGTCGATGAAGCGTGCGGTATTGTTTCTCATGGTAAATCATGAGTGTGTTGTTTCTCATGGTAAATCATGAGTACGTTTTATCAGAGGTATTATGTCATAGCAGCGGTTACAGGCTCATGGTAGCAAATTGTTAGAAACATTATACTTTGTCGTATACAAGTATTAATGTTAAGTATAAGTTTCCCCCTACTTATACCCTAGGTTCAAGGAACGTTCAGGTATAACACTTATTTGATAAGTAAACTATTATACCTAAAATATATACTAAATGTTGGAGCGTCAAAATGATACTTTCAAAAACTAAATTTTTGAACTTAGGAAAAGTATTATTTTCATATGGTGTCAAAACCTGTGAACTCACCAACTTTATGTTGACGTATTTTAAAATGCATGTGTTTTCAGGACCTTGCAAAGCTGGTATGTATTCGAACATGAGAAGTTTTACTATTACCTTTCTGTTCATTAAGAAGTATGCTATAGTCGGATATTATGTAATAAGTACTAAGAAAACAATAATGTAACTTTCAATCATCAATAAAGGTATGTATTTTCTTTAGTACTGTTCAGTGTATGTTATTTAACTGTGATACGAAGAATGACGTTACACCACCCGGTGTTTCCGTCGACGGCTAGGGGTGTGACATATATCGGGTGACAAACTATCATATTATTTTTGTTGTTATGACGTCGATGAAATATGCAATGTATTTGATCTGGTGTGCCCCTTGTAGTGCCAAGCATAGGTCTAATCATCATATAGCAGCAGTTATAGTTTCATGTAGCGCCAAATACACTCTAAGACATGCATAGTTGTATGATATACAAGTAGAAGTTTTACTATGTTGTGTGTATGTATCACAAACACTTATACCCGAAGTGCACAGACTTTTGTTAGTATAGAAATTATATTATAAGTAAACAATTATACCCATCACATACACTGTACGGTAAAACCAATTATAAGTTATGTAGGTACTTATACACTATATTATATACTTTTTGGTCATTAAAATTATCTTTTATATAAGCTGGTAAAGCAACTATATACTGTATAAAACATACTTTTGTTATAAAAGTACACAAAGTCAAAACTTGTGAGCTCACAAACTTTATGTTGACGTATTTTTCAAAACGCATGTGTTCTCATGAACATAAGAAGCAGGAACCACACACACATAGGGTCACTTATGAGGATCTTTGTTATCAATCAGGTTCCATGTTTTTTTATTTGATGCCTATTTATTAAGGCGTGTATCATATTTTAGTTATTATGTAACAATGTACTTGAAGAACGAAATAATGTAATTTCTATTTAGTAATAGTAGTAGTATGTATTTTGTTACGTTGTTATTTTTGTATTGTTCAATGTATGTTCAATAATTGTGATACACGAATAAGCCGCACCGCCGGCGTTTCCGCCGCAGGCTGGGGGTGTGAAATTTATTCTGTTATAATAAATCGTAGATTCTAACCAACTAATAACATAAAACCTCACACATTGTCAAACCCGTTGAAAGTGTGACAACCCAAATTTCTACTTAGAAACCCATAGAAGTCTGATGGAAATATTGATAACCTAAATGAAACCTGATATATTCCAAAAATCAAAGCAAAAACATAAAATAAAAAGACGGGAAAGGAGAGTGAGTGGTGGTGTGTGTTTTTAGGTGGGACAGTGGTGGCGACTACGACGATAGGATGGGTGGAGGTGTGTTTTGGGGCCAATATGTATATGGAAAGTTGAAGGGAGATATGAGATAAGAGTTACCATAGTAGTCGACACACTGAGTCGAAAGATGTCGAGAACTCGAATTAAGGGAAGGTCAATGAGAATAAATTTGGTGACTACTCTCTTTGAACAAATTATGACGTCTCATAAGAAAGTCGTAAAAGAAGAAAATATAAATCAAGTTAGATTGGGAAAGAAAATTAATTTTGAAGAAAATGATTAGGGCTTAAAAACATTCAAAAGACAACTTTGGGTCCCCGAGTACGGAGGCCTTTGGAAACTAGTGTTAGACGAAGCTCATAAATCCAAGTACTCAATTCTCGAGGAGTTAACTGTCATAATTTTAGAAGGCGGGGATCAAAGTGTAAAATCCGGACATAATTTGTAAGTATTATTGAAGGCAGGGACTAAATGGTAATTTCTGGGACTTCATTTGAAGAGATTTTGGAGGCTAAGGGGCTGTTTGGTAAATTAGGGATCGAATTTGAGAGGAATTATGAAAGCAGGGGTGTAATTGGTAAACTGTGTACCTAAATTGTAATGGATTTTAATGCTGAGGGTTTAAATGGTAAATTTTGGGTTAGTTTCGAAAATATTTCTGAAGGGAGGGGCCATTTGCGTCATTATGGCAACAAGTTTATGGGATTCGGGGTATATAACCTGTCACCCCGGTAAACCCTAACCCTAAAGAGAGACAGCTGTCACCCTTATGCCTCCCTCTTCCAGCCGCCGCACCACCCATTTACTTCCATTCTCTGGCCGGCAAAGACCACCGCTCCACTGTTGCTTTGCCACCGATAGTCGCTGTTGTTGCCACCTTCCCTTCTTTTATTTTCCGGCGCCGCCACCACATTGTTGAGGTCGCAAGCCACCGAGCCAAGTGCCGCCATCGCCATTTCCGTTGTGGCTGAGGATGAAGGGAACGTGTTTGAGTTGTGTTGTAGCATCCAGGAGGTTGTTTGAGTGCAACTCGGCCTGAAACCTAAGAAAGGCCATCACCACCACCGTAGGGTGGTGATTGCCACCTCCTGCCACCGCCAACCACCACTTTAGGTGGTTGTGTTTATATACGTATGTGTGTTTTGGTGTGGACTGTTTATGTAGGGTCTAGTGTGTGGAATTCTTTGCAAAATTCATCACCACCACCACCGTGAGGTGGTGGCTGCCACCATCTACCACCGCCGACCACCATAAGGTGGTTGTGTGTGTGTTTATCTTTTAGTGTGTGTTTATTTTTGGGGATTAAATCTTTGTAAAATGTAATTAGAAAGTAGAATAATGAAAAGAAACTCAAAACCACCACCGTAGGGTGGTGGCTGCCGCCACCGGCCACCGTGTTGGGTGACAGTGTGCTTAGTTTGTGTTTGGATTGCTTTTTGAGTGCTTGGACTCGATTGGACTAGAACCCTAATCGCCGCCGTGAGCCGCTGTTGACCACCACTACCCGAGGTGGTAGTGGGTGGTGCCCGATTAGCGAAACCCTAATGGGCCTAGTGAAACCCTAATGGGCCTAATGAACCCTAATTGATCAAAAGACCTAGCTATTGGGCCTACTGGGGCTATGATTGGGTTGGAAACCCTAATTAGGGTTTAGAAAACCCTATTTTTGGATATATGGGCCTTGAACTTATTAGGACCCACATTTGGGCCATTGGAATGGAATTGTGAATTACCCCCAATCACACCATATGATTTACCCAATAGATTGATGGACTTAATGGATTAAGTCCTTAATGGGTTAAGTAAGAAACAGTTAACCCTAATTGTCATTTTATGTGAAACCCTAATTTCACTTGGGCCTTTCCATTGGGCTTTGGTGATCGGACCAATAATGGGCCATTCAAGAACAATCATATGGACTAGAATAATTGGATGGGCTTTAGGGTAAGGTCTATATGAGGGGTTGGGCCCAATTTGGAAAATTGGGCCATAGATGAGCCATAGTTTGGGCCTTTATGATTATGAGATATTGGACCATTAGAAATGCCAAATGTTTAGACTGGACTAAATGGTTGGGCCTTTAAATAAGACCATGTAAAGGTTTGGGCCCAATTTGGAAAATTGGGCCATATGTTGGGCTTTGATTCCTAGTTTGACTTTTGGGCATTTGGATTGGGCCTTGGGCTTGAATCAAGCCAAGATGGGGTAATGTAGCTTGTTACTCCAAGAACTTATGGTTATGTGTTGAGACCCAATTATTAATTGGGTGATGTTTTGATATTGACAGTTCGGGAATCTGTCATCCAGCAGCTGGGGGTGTGTCTGCGGGACTTCAGCAGTGTGAGGTGAGTTACCTTCTAGTAGAAGTGGGTCTAAGGCCACAATGTCAGCCCACTAGTAGGAGTTGTTTGTTAGATGATTGTCTTTTTGATAATTATCTGGTATGCCATTATCTGTTATGTTTGTGTGCTAGGATGCTTTGGGATACATGTTAGTAGTAGTAGGGGTGAAATAGTCCCTGGATACCGGTTGAAAGATACTGAAGGAGTCGTCAGAACCCATGCATGCCTAGCAGTATGTTATGTTACGTTATTATGTGGTAGTGGTAGGGGTGAAATAGTCCCCGGTTACCGGTTGAAAGATACCGAAGGGGAGGTCAGCTCCCGGATACCGGTTGAAAGATACCGAAGGGGTAGGTCGGGCACCCAGATATGCCTGACAGTATATTTATGTATGTTATGCTATGTTATTATGTGGTAGTGGTAGTGGTGAAATAGTCCCCGTTATCCGGTTGAAACAAAGCGAAGGGGAGGCCATCACCCAGATATGCTAGGCAGTTATCCAGTTGAAAGAGACCGAAGGGAGGCCAGCACCCAGATATGCTAGGCAGTTATCCAGTTGAAATAGACCGAAGGGGAGGCCGGCACCCAGATATGCTTGGCTATGTATGTTACTGTATGGTATATGGTATGATGGGGGAACTCACTAAGCTTCGTGCTTACGGTTTTCAGTTTTGGTTTCAGGTACTTCGTTTTCAAAGGAAAGGAGCCGACGATCGCAGCGCATCACACTATGTTTTCCGCACATGAGATCTTTGGGATTACACTCTGATATGGTTTTATGATAATATGTTTTGATTATTGACACTTTCGTTTTGACATGAGATATTATTATGAATGTTTTTATAGTGTTGGTTTATGAATTGTTAAACTAAAAACGAAATTTTTGGTCTTGAATTTTGGGATGTTACACTTACTGTAAATGGTTACTTTCTAAATAAGGTGGTTTACTAGGAAGGGTTGCTTCGTAACAATTGATAATTTTACACTTTAAGGTGATTTGTTAGGAAGGGTTACTATCTAACAGAGAGCCTTGTTAGAAAGTGTTACTTTCTGACATGGTGGTTTTATTCAGAAGGGTTTCTTTGTGATAAATGGATATTTGTAAAAAGCACCTGTATTGATATTATGATGTTTAGAACTATTATATAACTCACCACAAAAATTTGTCTGATATGTGTTTTTTTGATATCATGTATTCCAAGACCAGGTATAAAGCAACATTTGAAGTGATTCTAGTAACAAGATAGACAATGACTGAACGTAGTCTTTTGTATTGATATATTTTTATTGTTTTATTATGGTTGTGATATTTTATACACCTGTTTGTATATTTTCGGATTTTTTTGGTCATTTTTAATAAATGAGTTTTTGATAATATTGTATAATATTATTGTTTGAAAGGAACGGGTGTTATATGTGTGTGTGTGTGGGGGGGGGGGGGTGGGGGTGGGTCGTATTGCTTATGTATTAATAATATTTTAATGTAAATTAAATAAAAAAATTGTAAAATAAATAGTAAATAGAGAAAATAGTTATTTCAATTTAGACACGAATCATGACCACAATAAAAACTATGAAATATAAATATTTTACAAGTGGAAAGATTTTTAGATTGAGTCACAAAAATACAAACCAAACCATTTTGAAGGTTTCTCATAGAAAAATTATACTCTTTGTCTTGTATTCGAATAACATAATAAAACCAATCACATTAAAAAAAATAAAAAAAGATCGGCAATATTGAAATTTTTCACAAAAATAAAATAAATACGTTGTCATAGAAATGAGCTGCCATTTTTTTAATCTATGGAAAATTCATAAATTTGCATCACAAAAGTAGTCATATTTGCATATTTGTTATTAATAAACCAGTGAAGTATCTCCGCTTTGCGGGGTGGATATGCATTCAACTCTTTGCAAATACAAACAAACTTAAGATGGATATTTTATTTATTTATAGATTGACATAGAAGTCATTGCAGTAGGTATGTTTTCTACTAATCACACCTATTTTTACCTAAAACATCACAAAACCACACATTAATGTCGCTTCACAAAAGGATAAAATAGTCAAGTGTCATTCAAAAATTTATACAACCCCAACTTAAGTTTGTCAATTTCTTTCTTTGTGAAAATAAATATATTGTTATCAATATAAAAGTCTAACTATAATTACCACCCAAAAAGAATGAAAGTGAAAATGTCATAATCAATATGTGAAAAACATATATTTCAAATAAAATGCATAAAAGTGAAGAATTCGAATAGAACTATTCTGATATTTTATTTTCAAAAGGTTATCAGATCTTTAAAAAATCAGTACTCAAACAAACAGCATGGAATTTAAAAAAGAGTTTATAATTATGTCCATACTAATCAAACAAATATTAAAAGTCTTAAACCCTGCACAAATTTCATTAGATGATACTTGAAATATCAATTTTTTTGTTGACAAAGAAAAAGAAAAGAAGGAAATGGAGACCAACCTGATGCATTCATCCGAAAAAAAAGGTTCTAACGGATAAAATTAGTAAACAAAATTTTACCAGAAAAGCACACTTGTTTGAAGCCTACACCCAAATCCTGCATCTGGTTCCTATACCTAAATCCCACATCAAATTCCTACACACAACATCCACATTAGAACTGAATCCAATTGTCTTCCAGCTGTCATTCAAAAAACACACTCCTAAACACAACGACAAATATAGTGAAACATAAAAATTAAACATAAAAAACTTATAAATTGATAAATACAAAATGAATAAGCAATTAGCAGCCAACAGTTTACAAGTCCAATCCCATGGTATTAACACTGTTTTAGAAATTGCATTGTCTCAAAGTGTAAAATAAATTAGACTCCTTGAATTGGAGTAAAAAATGGTGTCTGAAAGAAACAATTTGGTGGCCATAACAATGTCACTCAATAACATTGTATCAGTCACTAAATTGTATTTTTTTTTATTAAATTTATTAGTTATGGAGTATGGTTGTTTATTATTAAAAGTAGTACTTTATAATACTCATAGAGTAAGGTTATAAAAATGTACCCTATTTAGGGGGTGTTTGGCTTATCTTTTAAGAGGCCAAAAGTCATTTTTGGAAAAGTTGCAAAAAGTCAGGTTTTTCTGTCTTTTCCAAAAAGTCAGTTTTCTTTATATTCAAAATCCAAAAGTAGCTTTTAAAATGTTTTTACCAAACATCTTTTACCTTTTATATTTTCCAAAAAGAACTTTTGGTCTCTCAAAATATAAGCCAAACACCCCCTTAGTCTTTTAATTGGAAACTCTTCCCTTAGAGTACATTCCTATAGTCGTATTCTATTACCTATTTTAACGTATTACCACTTTTGTAGTAGTATATATATATATATATATATATATATATATATATATATATATATATATATATATATATATATATATATATATATTTTTTTTTTTGTTGGAGTCTCCTCTCTCCACAATGACTCTTTCGCATAGATAATCTTGGACTACACATATGTTTATATGGTATCAGAGTCGGCATCCTACAACCATATGGTTCAGCTTATCCATGTTTATCCTCATCCAGAGTCGACTCCAACTCTGAGGAGAAGTGTTAGTGTATCCCACATTGGTGTGACACAGTCCAATAAATGTTTATATATGTTGTCTCACTTCTCTCTACAAGGGTTTTTTTTGGAGAAACAATTTTGGACTCTATATATATCTTACAATACCAAAAGCAAAAAGACTCCCACACCCTATACCCTTAGTCACATGGTCATCAATCTGGTTTAATTTAACCGTAAACAAATCATTTGCATAGTAATTAGTTGAAAACAACAAATGTCGATAATTCTAATCTATTTGCGAGTATATACATTACCATTATGCATCAGACGTTTAGGATTGTATATCGAATCTAAATGTTGATAAGATATTACATGAAAGTTAATTGTCTTTTATCAAATTATCAAAAATAGAACACTTTCTTAATACAAGAACTAAGTAGATATTATACCAAAAGGACATGACGTAACTACATTACTTATAAAAATTGATGTACACGAATAACTATTTTGTGTATGAAAAACACACCACAATTTTGTGGTGACTCGAAATCAGATGACACTTTTTTATGTATCACAAAATTGTTTATTTATGTGTGGGTTCAATCTTTCGGGCAATTAACAAAATAACAAATATATTTTGTCGTTAAAATGATGGCATGTTTGTATTCATTAGAAACACTAATGTGATAATACGTGTTCTTTATAATAAATATGACACAGACATAAAACACAGTTGTATGTTTCTTGTGGTTTCTAACGTTTTCTATACAATTAAATAAAAAATACTGATGGAACGAAATAAAATTTTGCGGTTGAAAATATTAGGAGCAAAGTACGACTAGTGCAAGGACAGGGAAAGGGGTGATATATGGTGTGTGTGAGGTGGCGAAGGATTGGAGAAGGCTGTTAGGATAGGACCAATGATCGTGGATATGTGTTTGTGTAAGGGAGATATTCACTAAACTTAAACATTCCAAAAAATGAGCTATTCAAAAAAGATAACTATTTTTTTTTAGTTTTGGAAAAATGATATTTTCTTTTAAAATATCTAATTACGGACTCTTTATAATATTTGGAGCTTTTTTTTAATCATGTTTTCGTAATTTATTTTTTGGAAAAATTATCTTATCTATTTCCGAAATACTTATTTCGAAGTGTTTAATATTATAATTTTCAATAAAGTTTCTAATTGTATGCCTTAATATGTATATATAGTTTTCATTTCCTATATTCATTTAACTTTTGTTAAATTTTAGTAAAAATAAATAAAATTGTTCTCGAAATTCGGAAATTATTTATCGGATTTCAGGTTTTTTCTTAAAATTTGGTATTTTTTTTGAACTCCGAAATTTTGGTTTGAAATCATAAACTTTAGTTTGAAATATATATATATATATATATATATATATATATATATATATATATATATATATATATATATATATATATATATATATATATATATATATATATATATATATCTGTGTGTGTTCAATCCGAAATGCCCTATTCTGAAATTGATGGTTATTTTGTCAAATATATATATATATATATATATATATATATATATATATATATATATATATATTGATTATTTTCTTTAAATACACGTTATGTTAAAAAAAATTATGAATTATGAATGCGTACACAATACAAAGACAAAATTACACGAATGGTTATGTTCTTGTCAAATTGTACTACATTTGGTTTTTATGAGGTTTTTCTTACAAAGATGATCCTTAAGTTTAAAATCCCTTGCATAAATGGTCCTTATGGCTAGCACTCTTAAAAATAAAGATTAAGTTGCAAAAAAGTTTTTTAAAGTTTGGCTATATTAAGGCAAAAGTCATCCCATTTTTTGCAAGTAAGCCCAAAAAAACAGTAAATACTTGCAAAATAACCCTTGTACCCGGTTAATGTCAGTTTTCATGGTCAAATTGTAAATAAACAATCAATGATAGCTTTTTCGTTAACAGGATTAAAGTTTAAGGATTTTTTTCTTAAGATTTTTATTTTTATATATACTCAATTAATTTGAAGAAAAATCATACTTATTTATTAAAAAAACACAATAATGATAATTTGTATATTATTTTGGGGGGTTTTTTTTCGTGATTCTCTTCAATAAATATCATAACTAAAATCATAAAGATATGATCTATATACTATAAAACTTAAGAGGACTTTGTAGATTCGCCTCAAGAAACATATTTCTAGGCCATATGCTACTTCAATGTTAAATTTTCAAGTCTTTGGTATAAAAATTTTACCACAAAACTGCAGCCTACCGAAGAGTCTCTTACAATCGAATGACACTTTAAAAAACGAAGGCTTACCATAGGTCGTTATTTCCAAATAGAGCTCCATTATATACACTATGTGGCCTAGAAACATGCTCCTTGCGGCAAATCAATAAAATTATATTAATTGTATTTATCATGTGTTTTTATAACCATTGTAGAATAACTTGAACTTAATTTGGTCAATTCTAAAAAATGAAAAGTTCGTACATTGTCATTTTTACACTTAACTCACTTTTATTTACACCCAAGACCTGAAAATTCAACAATAAATGTAGCATGTGCCAAGAAAACGGTTTGTAACGACCCAAAAATCGAGGGTAAAAAATTCATTTTTAATATAGACAAAACATAGATATCATTTATGCCAACATCCAAAACATCGTTAATTAAAATATTTATCAGAGTTCATCCCAAAATCATTCAAGGCAGAAAACATGGGTGTGTGCACTACGATCAATCTGAGCCCTTCTTTTCCAAATCGTGATACCTGAAACCAATAAACAAAACTGTAAGCACAAAGCTTAGTGAGTTTCCCAGAGCATACCCCACACAGTCCACATAATCACATAGTCCATATTAGTTATAAAAGCTACAAAAACCATATCAATCACAAATCCATATCAATCACATAGCCATACATATAAACATATACGGATGCCGTGGGCTCGTCCCCAGGGTCTTACTCCAGGATGTCATGGGCTCCCCACATGGTCTTACCACCAAAGTGTCATGGGCTCTCCCATGGTCTTTGATATGAAAGCCATGGGATCTCCACATGGTCTTACATCCGAGTGTCATGGGCTCTCCCATGGTCTTCCATGCAAATATCACAAAGACAACTAGCATACCGCGTAATCACTAGCATACCATATATATATATATATATATATATATATATATATATATATATATATATATATATATATATATATATATATATATAACAGACATATCAGTAGTGAATCTACAATAAACACTACAACATAGTAGGAAATCCATGGGCTCTCCATATGGTCTTACATCCAGGTGCCATGGGCTTTCCCATGGTCTTCCATACAAGCACAACACATATACCACTAACATACTTCCTAGTACATAACCAGCTAACATTCCACATAATACAACTTCAGCTAGTGTACCACATATCATAAAATGGGTCGGCATTGGTGCCTTAGACCCATTGGTATGGTGAGGAGACTCACCTGGCACTGCTGAAGTCCCGCGGATAAAGCTCTAGCTGCTGGATGACAGATTCCCAAACTTTTAACATCAAACAATACCCAATTAATAATTGCGTTCCAAGCCCAAGGTCCAACTCACACTCCAAAGGCCCAATAGACAAGTAATGGGCTAAAGCTCAACATATGGCCAAATTTTCCAAATTGGACCCACACCTTTATATGGACTTACTTTAAGACCCAACCAATTATTCTAGTCCAAACATTTGGCATTTCTAATGCCCCAAAATCTCATAATCATGAAGGCCCAATTATGGCCCATCTATGGCCCATTTTTCCAAATTGGGCCCAAACCCCTTACATGGGCCTTACCCTAAAGCCCATTAAATTATTCTAGTCCATTTGATTGTTCTTGGATGACCTAATATTGGCCCAATCACCAAAGCTCAATAGAAAGGCCCAACATAAAGCCCAAGTGAAATTAGGGTTTCACATAAAATGACAATTAGGGTTAAGTGTTTCTCACTTAACCCATTAAGGAGCTAATCCATTAAGTCCATCAATCTATTGAGTCAATCATGTAGTGTGGTCGGGCTTAATACACAATCCTAATCCAGTCATCCAAATGCAAGTCCCGACAGTCCAAAACCCATATATCCAATATTAGGGTTTTTTAAACCCTAATTAGGGTTTCCAACCCAATCATAGCCCAATAGGCCCAATAGCTAGGTCTTTTGATCAATTAGGGTTTATTGGGCCCATTAGGGTTTTATTAGGCCCATTAGGGTTTTAGTCCATTTATCCAAACATCCCAACGAATCAAAACACAACAAGCACACCGCCACCCAGCACGGCGGCTGGTGGCGGCAGGAGGCGGCAGCCACTACCCTACGGTGGTGGTTAAGAGTTTTATTTTCATTATTCTAGCCACTATTACAATTTTACAATGAAATAACCCAAAATAACACACACACTTAAAATAATCACACACACACAACCACCCTTATGGTGGTCGGCGGTGGCACGTGGTGGCGGTGGCTTTTCTGGGTTTTTCCGGCTATACAAAACACACACAACACACACATACATGCTTCTGATTTGCGAGATGCATCCCATCCACCCACCTGGTGGCTCACGGCGGCGACAACAACCGATTGCGATGACAGCCACCACCTTACGGTGGTGGCGGCGGTTCTTTTGATTCCCAGCCGAGCAACCATATGCTCACACTTCACAAACACGTACACAGCAGCCCTTCGTGGTGGTACAAAATGGCCGGATCATCCAGTGGATTGCACAGGCGGTGGCGGCGGCGGCTGGAACGAAGCAATCGTGAGAACCGCAGCAACAGCGACCAATAACGGCATCGAGGGTGGGCAACTCCCACAGGAGACGACGCAACAACACGAACAGGAGAGAGAGGGGGAGGTGAGCGGTTGGGGTAGCACTGGTGACGGGCATCGATCACCTACAGGTGACGACAGCGGGCAAAGGAAGATGGTGAAGAAGTGGTGGCGGCTAAAGGTGGTTCACAGCAGCACTTCCGACTGCCTTGCCCTCTTTCTAACGTAGAAAATGATCGACTCCAGCGGTTGGCTTCGTCGGTTCCTCGCTTCACAGTGGCTAGGAGGTTGCGGCGGCAGGAAGGGAGACGAGGTGAGGGTGGCTGCTGGAGGACTTCCGATGATGGCGACCGCCTTATTGAGTTAGGGTTAGGGTTACCGGTGACGGGTCTTATATACCCCGGGTCTATATGAAAGTATCCCATAATGATAGATTCGATCCCTCCTCCCCCCTTTTCTTTCAACTTAAGCCAAAAACTTACACTTTAGCCCCTGACCCCATAAAATCTTTTCAACTTTAATCCAATATTTACCATTCAGTCCCTGTCTTCGAAAATCCCATTCATAATAAGTCCTAATAATTACCAAACGTACCCCCGCTTCTAAAATCCTTCTCAAATCAACTCCGTAATTTACTAAACAGTCCTCAACCTTCAAAATTCTTTACAATTTAATCCGAAAATTACATTTTAACCCCCAACTTCTATAATTGTGACTTTTAACTCCTCGAAACCAACACCTTGCTCAATTATTATTGATTTTAGGGCTTCTATCCGTTAATTTATTTATTTATTTATTTATTTAATAAACGGGGTGTTACACGGTTTCATACGGCAAATCAACAAAGTCATCTTAAATTATATAGAATATATGTGGTATCTTTATGATTATATTTATCATATATAATTTAAAATTACTTTGTTTATTTGTCGTATGGAGCGTGTTTCTAGGTCATATGTTACCTTCATTGTTGAATATTCAGATGTTGAGTGTAAAGAATGGCAATGGAGGGGGTTTCTATTTTTTTAGAAGTGGCCAAATTAAGTTCAAGTTGTTCTATAACACATCATTTAAATGTCAACATGATTAAATAGTTGTAGAGAACGTAGTAAGAGATACAATAGTTATAAAAACACATGCTAAAAATGATATATAGTTATGATATTTATTGAAGAGAAACAAAAAAAAAACCCAAAAATGATATATAAATTATCATTATTGCGTTTTTTAATAAATAAAAATGGGTTTTTTTAGTGAAAGGAACGTAAATGTATCTTTATTTTGAGTTGTTTATTATATATATATATATATATATATATATATATATATATATATATATATATATATATATATACTATAGAGGTCGTTTCAGTGGGTGTCCAGTGAATAGAAAAGAAAAAAAAAAAAAAAAAATATATATATATATATATATATATATATATATATATATATATATATATATATAAAAGTTCATTTGAAAGGACCTATTTTAGAAGACAAAACACATATTTTTGATACATAAGGGTTAATAAAAATAAAAAATATATTTATTAGTAATTTTTTGTTTTTTTGATTAAATATTAAAAGAAATTTTAAAAAATCACCATTTTAATAAGATTTAAAAAAAGTTTCAGTGAATAATTATAATAGATTATTACTCATAAAAATGTCATATGTGATATTCTATCATATATTATTACATATTTTATAATTTTATACATTAAAATGTAATTGATTTTGAAATTGTGTTGTTGACTGCGAAAAATAACATCATCCTTTTTTAGAAAATGTATGTACTTTCTTATTATTTTGACAGCAACAATCGAAATCTGTACTGCGAAAATCTGTATATAACTTAGAGGATGTTACCTTATAAGAGATTGTTTTGTAAAATAAAATTTATCATATCAATTGTATGATTGTTGGAGTAAAAATTTCACTAGTTTTTTTCTTTTGGTTTTCTTATCAATTTTTTCATGCAACCCTTTCTACTCTTGTTCAGATAATATGAGTTCAAACGATTCATATAAGCATTTTCATGTTGTTTATGTTGGTGGTTCATGTTAGTTAGAAAATAGATAATTGATATACCTTAGAACATTTGTTAGAAACATTGGTGATGAAATTTCCGTAGATATAAACTTACCAGATGAATACAAATTGGTGAAAGAGATTGCAGGTTAGACGACATACTAATAGCAATGTGTCTTTCCAATACCCTATATTGAAATATGTTATACAAATAGCTAATGAGGGTGATGCAACGCGTTATAATGGGACATACACACATACACACACGCGCACACACACACATACATTCACACACACACACACACACACATATATATATATATATATATATATATATATATATATATATATATATATATATATATGTTTGGCAGTCATCTTGTGTAGTATTGGAAGTGGCTTGGAAACTGTGAGACAAGTATGAGTAGGTGTGAAAGGTAGTAGAGGCATATACTACCCGAAACGCTAGACTCACACTTGGATCAGGAAGAGTCACAAAGTTGCTAAGGCACTAGTAGTTAGGTAGGTAGTGTGGATTACACTATTAAATCGTTTTGCATTATTTTCGTCATTACCTGTGTACGGTGATGTCTAAGAGAGTGACTCTAAGTTCGGGCCCGAGTGGCCATAAAAGATCGAGTCTGAATAAAGTAGAATTGTGTATGTGAGTTGATTCTGAGAACCTCGATCGATGTAGTACTGACTTTAGTCGTGAGAATGAAGAAGGACAATTCGATCGTGACAAGGTGATCGTCCCAGAAAAACAAGAAGGATGGAGTGAATTCAACAACCGTCGTTGTTGCTAGTAGGAGACTACGTTAGAAATACCCTACTTATACTGTTTAGTTATACGTATGTGATAGTGCATTGTGTTTATCACGACCTTATACTGTTTTGGTCATGCTATCCAAGGGGACCACTTACGGTGGGCACATTCAGTAGTACTACGATGGGAATGTAGAAGGTCAATGGATATGACAACCATGCTTTTCTTCAAAGTCAAAAGGAGCTACAAGTCACATAGGCAAAGCCATCTTAGACTTCGACTAGTTACGAACAGTAGCAGATGATGGGTCGAACCCAAGTGAGGGAGAGAACCGACCCTTAAGGAGAAAGTGTGAAAAGTAGTTTGACTTACGATTTTGACATCAAGGTCAAGGAGAGTTGCAGCCCGAGTAGGTGGAGGTTGTTAGTTTTAATTTAGTTGTGAGAGTAAAAAAAGAAAGAAATATTATGTTAGATTACCCATAGGCTATGAGTTTCTTGCTTCTCAAGGAAAGGTTGTTCTTTCTTCCTAATACGTCTGATAGGAATTAGAAATTGCCAAATTCCCAGGTGCGGATCAGATAGCCAAGAGAACCATTTAGGTTCGTACCTTTACGAAAGAAGGATATATCCTCGCAGTAGAGGATCATGAATTCAATAGATAATATAGTTTGCCATAGAGAGTGTCGAGTACTCAAGAGATACATCAGACTTAGAAAGCTTAGTTAAGCTCGTAGTAAGGACTTAATCGCCCTATGCCAAAAGACGGAAACCATAGGATCGAAGTCAAGGATAAATCATTTCCGTAGTACGAACATTTCAACTCATCGTCTAATATGCGTATAGAGATGCCTAGAAGAGGATCATTCGGGATTGACATGTCGATTATGAGAAGCGGTAGTGCTTTCCAAGGGTTGCAGATGTATCAGTAGTATACACAATATGATTGATAAATCAAGTTGATGATCCAGTTCAACCAAACGGTCTTGATGTTGTCAGTAGCAGTTAAGATTAACTAAGAGTCATTAACATAAATTGGCAAGAGTTCAATCCTAGGAGTGACTTAGTGTTAAAACTGCAATAAGACGGTAGAATATTGTCGAGGAATTGTTCAAACTTTTAGGATGCAAGGTTTAAGATTTGAGATAGAGGATCGTAAGCAATTAGTATAATTTCCTAGACATGTTTGTTTAGCTGAGAGTCATGTTAGATAGATCATCGAGTAAAATTTCACACACGCCATTGGTCTTCGGGGTGAGCTACATGTTTGGTTCAGTTATTCCTTTAGTCGATAAGCGTAAGAGTTAATAGAAAACTAAGATCGAATTCCAACCTTCATAGGTTGACATAGGACGTCAGTTAGACATTAGCATCCGTACAGTGTAGATTAAGGACCTCTAAATTAGTTATCGCCTCAAATTTTTAAAGCACAAGCCTTATAATGAGTCTGCCACCAATATTAGAGTATTGGTTCTAGTGTTTTCAAGCCAGTAAACTCATTATAGTAACTTTTGGTACATTTCAGGATGTTAGGATCTAGATTCGTGTGTGTTTAAGGATGTAACATAAGCCTTTTATTGGCATGTTCCTAAAAATGGATTCCGTGATGATGTCGTAGATAAAATTCCATAGTTAATCACCTCAAAACCAGTTGATGGTGTCGAAATTTTACGTCTGAAGGCGATCATCAATCATAGCATGCAAATTCTGGAAGTCCAGACCCACAAATTCCCGGGTTTGGAAGATTTTGCGAGGAATTCAGGAGTACATCTAAGGTAAAAAAACAAAGTTCTATGTCTAAATAAGTACGAATGGACGAATTCGATGCAGCAACGTTGAGTAGATCCTGAGTTGATCTCTTGAAACCCTAGTAGGATAGTATAGGAATTATCTTAAGATGCGCTAGGAGTAGGATTTTGGGGACGAAATCTATATAAGTGGGAGAGATTTGTAACAACCCGTTTTCGCCTTACAGTATAAAAGATTTGTCACATAAATAAACTTTTTTGATAGAAGACTATTTAGGATAAACAGTCTTGATGAAAGTGGTAGTAATTGCAAAACCGAGAGCGTACATATAGAGAGCTCCCAAATCTGATTTCATAAGAGGAAGTTATGACTTTTAGAAGTTCTAGTACAACAGTGAGCGATACAGACACCGAAATTAAGATCGGTTGATTGTTAGGTAAAACAATCTAAACAAGAGTTGAAGATCTCATTAATACTTATCCGTTGATATAAAGACAGTTGAGAATGGATATCATATGAAAGAGTTATGATTTTTATACGAACTTTAACATTCTAAGCCTATAAAAACATAACTTTAAAAATAAAGTGAAAACTAGCCAATGGAGTCTAAATGAAAGTTGTCGCCTCATTCACTCTTCACAATCCATAATCTTTCTCTCTGAACTCTCTGGAGCCAAAATCTTGATAGTTCCTTAGGATTTAGGTAAGAGACCGACAAGTAGAAGCTCTCGAGTTGGATTTCTACCGGTACAATTTCCGACTTTTCGCTACAAAATATTTGTAAGTTAAGGTCCACTTATCTTAATTCAAGTGTAATTTATATTTATATTCATAGTCATTGTTATGAATGTATAAATAAGATTTATGTAACATTCCGTTTGAGATTAAGTAATTAAATAATAAAACCCTGAACCCCAAGATGTAAATTTATATTTTATATTATTTTATAGTAGCCTTAAAATCCATAATAATTTAGCAAGGCGTTGGTTTTGGGGGTTAAATGTCATAACTTTTGAATATTGGGGGTTAAGTGTAATTTCCGGATTGGTATGTAAAGATTTTCAGAAGTTAGGGGGTGTTTGGTAAAATATTGGACTTAAATTGAAAGGATTTTGGAATGCTGAGGGCTGAATGGTAACTTATGGATTTATTTTGAAATGTTATAAGTGGGAGGGACTGGAAGTGTCAAATTCGTATGAAGTTTGTATGGGACACAGGATTAAACCCGATGCCTTCTTTTCCATCTCGTTGCATCACCTAACCCTAACCCTAGCCACACATCTTCAGCCGCCACCATGAGAAGCCTCCTCAGCCGCCGCTGCCTAGTCGAGTTCGATCACCACCCGTCCGCATGCTACCTCGCCATTGAAGCACCACCACCACAACCTTGCTGCCGGATGTCGTGGGAAACCGGAGAACCGCCGAGGACCGTAGAACACGTTGTGTTCGTCGTGTGTGGGTTGTGAGTCACCAAAAGCACTCGGTAAGTCCAACCGCAACCCACCTTTCCTCTCTCTCGTTATTTTCTGTGGATATGACGTTGGAGACGTCATTACTGTCGTCGGTGGCCCTTGGGCCGCTGTTTTCGTCTTTTTCGGCGACGTCTGCCGCCTAGGCAGTGGCTGTGTGGGTGTGTGTTCAAGTGTACATACTGCTTTCGGTATTGGTGTTGTTATATGAGCAATGTTTGGCCGGAAAAACAACCACCACCACCACCGTAAAGTGGTGGCTGCCATCGTTTTTCCACCACTAGCCACCATCTATGGTGGCTGTGTGTTTATGTGAGTGATTGGTTTGGTGCTTGGAGTACTTTTATCAGTATTTTGGGCTAGAATCATTGCCGCCACCACCATGAGGTGGTGGTTGCCGCCATGAACCACCATCGACCACCACCGCTCGAGGTGGCAGTAGGTGGTGCCTCACTTAGTGAACCCCTAACCACCCTAAAAACTTAACCAATGGACTAATTGGCACGTGATTGGGTTGGAAACCCTAATTTTGGATATATTAGTTTGGAATTGTTGGGACTCGCGTTTTGGATCATTGGATTGATGTTATGACTTATGCTCGATTACATTGTATGCTTGGCCTAGTGGGGTGATGGACTTAATAGATTAAGTCCTTAATGGGTTAAGTAAGAACACTTAACCCTAATCGTCATTTTATGTGAAAAACCCTAATTAGGTTTGGGTTCTTGTTGGGCCATTTCTTGGACTAGTTGTTGTGGGCCTTCGTGGGCCAATTGGGAACAGGTTTATGGACTAAGGAAATTATTGGGTTTTAGGATAAGGCCCATTGGAAAGGCTTGGGCCCAATTTGGAAAATTGGGCCATAGGTGGGCCATAATTGGGCCTTGATGATTATGAGATATTGGACCATCGGAATGCCAAGTGTTTGGACTAGAATAAATGGTTGGGCCTTAAGGTAAGACCATGTAGAGGTTTGGGCCCAATTTGGAAAATTGGGCCATATGTTGGGCATTGGTTGATTATTTGGCTTTTGGGCCTTCAGAGTGTGAGTTTGGGACTTGGTTTTGAACCAAGCTGGGTTAGGGGGTAAAATGGTCCTTTTACCCTAAGTGTGGATTTATGGTTATGCATTGAAACCCAAATGGTTAATTAGGTGTTGTTTTGATATGGACAGTTCGGGAGTCTGTCATCCAACAGCTAGAGTTTTATCCGCGGGACTTCAGCAGTGTGAGGTGAGTCTCCTCACATTACCAATGGGTCGAAGGCACCAAGGCCGGCCCATTTATCTATTTGTGATGATTATTGCGGATGTGCTATCGATACATTATGTATTTATGTGAAGACCATGCGGGGGTTCCCATGGAAATTAGTTATATGCGGTATGCTAGTTGTTTATGTGTTATGTGATATGCTAGCAGTCTCTGTGATACTTTCATGGAAGACCTCGGGGGGTTCCCGAGGAAATTGGATATCATACCATGTGGGGGTTCCCATGGCATTCCAAGCTAATACCATGTGGGGGTTCCCATGCCAATTAGATATCAGACCATGTGGGGGTTCCCATAGCATTCTAGGCTAAGACCATATGGGGGTTCCCATGGCACCGGTGTAAGACCTTGGAGGGTTTCCATGTCATCCTTATATGTTTGTAAGACCATGTGGGGGTTCGGCAATGGGCTAAGACCATGTGGGGATTCCCATGGCACCCGGTGTAAGACGTTTGAGGGTTTCCACGGCATCCATATATGTTTATATGCATGACTTGTGTATTTGATATGGTTTATGTGATTACGTGTATAAGACCTTGGAGGGTTTCCACGGCATCCTTATATGTTTATATGCATGGCTTATGTGATTGATATGGTTTATGTGGTTATGTGGATTATCTGGGGTATGCTCTGAGGAACTCACTAAGCTTCGTGCTTATAGTTTTGTTTATGGTTTCAGGTATCATCGGTTTGGAAAGGAAGGGCCCGACTTGATTGCAGCGTACACACCCGTGTTTTCCGCATTATGTGATTTTGGGATGTAACTATGATAAATGTTTTAATTAAGCAATGTTTTTGAATGGCTGGATTAAGTAACATTTGTGTTTAACTATAATGAAAAATGAAATTTTTACCCTGGATTTTTGGGTCATTACAATTTATCAGTAAATCCAATTATAATGCTGATTGATCTACTTACGGGAGAGGTGTCTAGAATGGTCACGTTGGCTTGGTTGTTGGGTTTCAGAAAGGCTAGATGCCGAAATGGTCCTGCCTCCCAACTTTCCTGCCTGGCTGATCCTTATTTGATATAAATCTCAGTATTCGTTGGTATTAGTGAAAGATCTAGCTTTCATTACCAAATTTGTCATAAGGATTAATAAGTAATAATATTATAGGTTAATACTTGTTAGGCACATTATCCACTAGTTGGATCGCCAGTATGATCACCCAAATAACTTTCGATCGTCTGAATAACTGTCTAGGTGAGTTATCTCACTATACCCTGTAGTACAATTTATATTTGTGTGTGTTACCATAGAGAGCTAGTAGAGTAAGAACTAGTTGTATAATCTCCCTGTACTTATGTAGATTCGAAAGTATAAATGTTCCTGTACTAGTAGAATCAATAGTGAAATCTCTATGTGCATAATTGTTGTGATATTAGACTTAGATATGGGATGATGGTGGAACGGTTAAAGAGTCCGGGAGCCTATAGGCCCGCATGTGGACGAGATGGAATGTATGAAGTAAGTACACATAAAATTGTGTTAAAGAAATGGTGTGAAGGTTGTAAGTACACATAGACTCGTGTTAACGAAATGACGTGTAGGCCTTAAGTACACATAGACCCGTGTTAACGAAAAATGAAATTTTTACCCTGGATTTTTGGGTCATTACAATTTATCAGTAAATCCAATTATAATGCTGATTGATCTACTTACGGGAGAGGTGTCTAGAATGGTCACGTTGGCTTGGTTGTTGGGTTTCAGAAAGGCTAGATGCCGAAATGGTCCTGCCTCCCAACTTTCCTGCCTGACTGATCCTTATTTGATATAAATCTCAGTATTCGTTGGTATTAGTGAAAGATCTAGCTTTCATTACCAAATTTGTCATAAGGATTAATAAGTAATAATATTATAGGTTAATACTTGTTAGGCACATTATCCACTAGTTGGATCGCCAGTATGATCACCCAAATAACTTTCGATCGTCTGAATAACTGTCTAGGTGAGTTATCTCACTATACCCTGTAGTACAATTTATATCCGTGTGTGTTACCATAGAGAGCTAGTAGAGTAAGAACTAGTTGTATAATCTCCCTGTGCTTATGTAGATTCGAAAGTATAAATGTGCCTGTACTAGTAGAATCAATAGTGCAATCTCTATGTGCATAATTGTTGTGATATTAGACTTAGATATGGGATGATGGTGGAACGGTTAAAGAGTCCGGGAGCCTATAGGCCCGCATGTGGACGATATGGAATGTATGAAGTAAGTACACATAAAATTATGTTAAAGAAATGGTGTGAAGGTTGTAAGTACACATAGACTCGTGTTAACGAAATGACGTGTAGGCCTTAAGTACACATAGACCCGTGTTAACGAAATGGCGTGTAGGCCGTAAGTACACATATTATTGGTTGATCGTGACCCATTGTTTGTATGCATGTATATGTATTATGGTATATGATATTTTGGGGAACTCATTAAGCCTCGTGCTTAACTAGCTGAATATAAATGTTTTTCAGGTGCTCCATTGATACATGAGAAGAGCAAAGTTCAACTGTACACACGGGCATTCGCAAGATGTTTCCGCATAATGTAATCATACTCTAATATATTTTAATAAATAAAAATGAAAATTTTGGGTTGGAAATGGGGACGTTACATGTGAGGGTTATTGATGGGATGAGTAAATTTAAACTAGTCTTTCGCGGGAAAAAAAAGAAAGACATCTTTTCAAGAAAAAACCCACTTCTATGAATGCTAATTTGTAAGAAAGTTTGGTATGGAATTATTATGATTTTAACCTATTTATATAGAATTATCTACATGTGTGGGTGACAAGTTAATTGTCATGACATTTTGACTTCAAAATGTACACTTTGACTATGAAATTCAAACATATAATATGAATTTTCATTTCAGATAGCTATCATGTTAGTTTGACTACGAACATATACAGTTTCACTATAAAATGCAATCATTTATTAACAACTATCATTTCACCAGTGACTTGTCATTTCAGTAGAAAGTTTTCATGTCAATTTAACTATGGAAAATGTACACTTTGACTATGAAATCCTGACATTTAATAAGAATTATCATTTCACAAATGACTTGTCATTGCACCACGGAGTTGTCATGTCAATTTGACTACGCCAGTGTATAGTTTGCCTACAAAATTCAGACATTTAATAAAAAATTTCATTTCACTAAGGAGTTGTCATGTCAATTTGACTACAAAATGTGCATTTTAACTATGAAATTCAGACATTTAATAAGATTGATCATTTCACTAGTGACTAGTTATTTCACCACAGATTTGTCATATCAATTTGACTATGAATTTCAGACATTTAATAGGAATTTTTATTTCACCAATGACTTGTGATTTCACCAAAGAGTTATCATGTCAAATTGACTACAAAAATATACACTTTGACTACGAAATTCAGACATTTAACAAGAATTTTGTTTCATTAGTGACTTGTCATTTCACCAAAGAGTTGGCATGTCAATTTGACTACGAAAATGTAAACTTTGACTACGAAATTCATACATTGAATAAAAATTATCATTCCTCTACATATAATGTGTATTTCATCTTCTTATCTTTCATTCATAACCAAGTATCAATATTTCTGTTTTAACATTATTTTAAAGTGTGTTTCTCAGATAGTGATCATGAAGAAATCTATGCCAACTTGCCTACTTACTTTCATAAACTTGGAAGAACGGCCCCCCATAGTTACACCAACATCAGAGCAGGTGTTATGGATCGTTTTCAACTCTATTATGGTTATTGGATATGTGATAAGATAATTTTGTTCTAAATTTTAATTTTTCATTTAAATTTATTAATTTTTTTACAGTTAATTGTTTTATTTTGCCAAAAAAATGTAGCTTCATACATTCCTCGCATGCACACTACATGTTATATTTATAGTTTGTGGCCCTCTAAGAGGGGAATACCTAAACTCAATGTTCATAGAGGTT
The DNA here is from genome assembly GCF_052849685.1 of Lactuca virosa. Lineage (NCBI taxonomy): Eukaryota > Viridiplantae > Streptophyta > Magnoliopsida > Asterales > Asteraceae > Lactuca > Lactuca virosa. The sequence goes on along the minus strand of NC_136430.1, from coordinate 301,349,027 downwards.
TCTAAGGACGAAAACAACTAGAACCTACCTATAGCATTTTGTCTGGGTGTGACAAATAGTGTCGACTTGTATACTTGGTTCCTGGTGAGGCTAAAGGAAGCTCTCAGGGACACGACGAGAAGTCGCATTCATAATTAATATGGATGATGTGCTAACTCTTTCCTAGGGTACGGTATCCATTGGTTCATATCAAGGATATAGTTATAAGAGTGTGTCTAATGTTGTGTGCTTTAGATTTGGTAAAAATACACCATTTGATCTTTTGTTCTAGAGGACATGTAAATCATATACAATATCTGATTTTGAAGAAAACTTTCGTCACCCACAACATGTGGCAGGGACTACATGTGAGTGGCTTGCTAATATCAGTTATGCGTAATGGGAAAGAACTTTTTCCCTAACATATGTTGGAATGTAAATAAAACTTGATATTCCAGAATTCATCTACATGTTACCGGTGAACGAACACTGTTTACCGATGACAATGCTTAATAAGGTTGTCTGTGAGTACATCTGTAGATTTTTATTCAATACAGTGACTTGGTAGGTAAATTACTATATAAATAAGGAAATATTATGTAGTTGTAAAATTACTAAAATGAAAATATTTCTTTTTCAAGAGGTTCATTGGTGTACTCACCCCGCATGTAGAGTTAGTGCTTCAAAGGAGAATGCACAAGTCCGTTTGGTCGCGGACAAAAAAATGTCATCCAAGTTGCCTTCCTACATATTTCAAGTAACATATATTAGTAATACTTGTGTTGTAGATCTCCAACTTCGAACATGTACATGTGAAGTGGAGCAGTCAAGGTATAACATGCGGTCATGCTCTGGCGGCAACCCGTTTTTTTTAACCTATACAGAGTTTTACCATTTGGTTCAACTATAATGGAGATCTGATGTATATCGAGTTGCATACCAAAAAAAATTCGTGCATCCTATGCCGCCTCCTTCGGAATGAGAAATATCATAACCTATGATGGTCATTTAAACCCCTATGTATTCGAATAATTTATGTTTGATCGAAATTAATTATGTTTGGATTTGGAAATATGAAAGACAATTATTATCACTAGTTCTTATTTATTACATTCCACAAATAACAAAAAATGCAAATTGGAAATATGGAACATCTTTTAAAATATCCTAAGCGTCTTTGATATGACCTTATTTAACTATGTATTTTAGGCCAATATCCTAATATATTTGAGTAAAAATATTATATTTTATAACATATGATGCTTTAACATGCTTTGAAATGTTCAATTACAGGTAGAATCGGAGCTGGAATGCAAAAGGAGGAGAACGGAGCTGAAAAAGACGCAAAAAGGATATTGCTGCTAACTTGACCCCTCGTTAGTTTTTTTGCCATATCTCAAGACTCGTAACTCTGATTGACGAAATTCAAAATGTTCTGAAAACTAGAAACAAATTTCAGATAACTTTTGTGTTTTCAGAAAATTCTGATTCCCAGTTCCCACGCCGTGGAAAAGCGTTTACACAGCGTGGAAATTCGGAAAATTTCGTGGACGTGAAGAGACCATCTCCCACGGCGTGACAAGCCTTTCTCCATGGCGTGGAGACTCTGTAACCTATAAATTAAGCCAAACATTAACATCCCCAATGAGATATCTTGAACCCTAATTCGTTCCCTACTATTATAAACCCTAGAAGTGTCGTTTTGAGGGTGTAGAAGGCGGCCAGAGGGTCGTTAAGCCGATATGGAGCGAATATCTAAAGGATTCGAGAGACGATTCATGTCAGGAGTCATTCAATTTGCTTTTTTTGACCATTATTATCATTCCAATTGTTTCTATCTGTGTTTTACTTACTGAATTAGGGTGTTAAAATCGTTTGCTTTGCGTTTATGATTAGATGAATCATTAAGATTATCGATTAAATTGATATTTGGATTGTTTATTCTTACTTAAATTATTTTGTCAAGTTTGATTGAAAGATCCATATGTGTTAAACATTGCTACTTTATTCCCTATTGCTGAATTAATGGAGTTTAGATGACCATTCTGACTATGTTAATTTGAATCATAATTGTCCATGATCATTGGTAATTATGACTAGAGTTTGATCATAACCTAGGGTTAGGACAATAAAGTGATGAACTTTAATGTGTGTGCACGATTAGATGATAATTTGTGCATGATTTTATTCTAATGATCATTAGGATTAATAAAGATCAAATCTTGCTTAATACGAACTCAACAATAATTTTTGGATAACTAATGGCATGACGATGAAATTAAGAGTCTTTACATTCATTAGGATTAGTAGTCTGATCATGATGCTAGTCATATTAGGAATCGGTGAATAATGAATGAATATCCATTGCACTTGAATAATTAACCATGATTTTGAGATGTAATCCAATCTAAACCAAAGTACCTGAAACGATTCGTTTCCAATCAATTTATCTAGTTCATTAGTTATTGATTGTTTGCAATCTAATAATAAAACCTCCCTTTTTATTGTTTTCATTTATTTGGTATAACCTATAATAAAAAAATTCTAATATTAATTCACTACCGTTCCCCTTGAGTTCGATACCCTTGCTTATCAAAACTATACTATACTCGATCAAGTTAACTGCTTGTAAGGTGTGATTTAGATGCGATAGACTAGGAAATATAAATAAAAAACTTGTGCATTAAAAATACATATCAAAGTTTTCGGCGCCGTAACCAGGGAACAGTTTTAAATTAATTTAGTTTATTTGATTATTCGTTATCTGTTTTTGCATTTTTATTTTGTTTTTATTTTTCTTTGATATATCACTTGTTGGGAAGGTTTTTGTTGTTATTTGTAGGAATTCGTGATCATATGCATTGTTTGGTTTTTCTTTTTCCAAGGGTTTCGAGATTGCAAGCGATTAAGGAATTCTTGACTTGTTTAGTTTACAACTTTGGTGATTTGTCCAACTCAATCCTCGAGGCTTAGTATGGCAAGGCGTATTGTGGTGGTTAAGTGGAAGACGGGACTCTTGCTACTCTTGACTAGTTAGGTCAATTTTTGTTCTACTTTTTAGTTAACGGTGCAAAGAAAGCAAAGGAAATAGCCTGATGGTTTCTGAAAGTTTTCGTTTTCACAAACCACTTATTGCATGCAAGGGACTTAATAAACAATTGTAGCATGATTCTGACGAAGATGAGTGATTGTGATATCCTTTTTAGTTATTTTAGTGTCCTAGTTTTATATTTTAATTATTTTAGTGTGATTTTTTTTAGTTTGTTTAATTTTGTTTTCCATGTTGATGGTCTTGATGTTTTAGATATTTGCATAATTTTTTCCCTTCGGATGTTTTCATTAATTTCATCAATTAGGATCAGGTTTGGTTTTGTCACGAGAGATACTATACGAGAGGCGTTGCATCACATAAGTGTGGGGTCACTTACCTACACGAGAGAGGGATCGAGACTTTATTAAAGTCCACTACTAAAGGGAAGATCATATACGAGAGATGAGAGGAGTGTTAGGCCGACACAAATCGAGTTTATTTTTAGTCATGGAAAATTTTCTACTGTTCAGTTTCCACGTCGTGTCACGTGCACAACCACAACATGTCGACATCTTTTGCGCGAAGAAGATTCCCGAGAAACTATTCCCATATTTTACATCTTTTATTGCTATACGATGTTTTCTCCAATTGTTTCGTGCACCAAGTACCGACATGAGCAGAAAAGTAAAGTAGATCTAGTTTTCAGTTTCCAGCAAAATTCGAAGCAACATCATTTCAGCTCAAATTTTGAAGCAACCCACTACATTCGATTTCGTTCTCGCGATTATATATCCTAGGTGAGTTTGGTCCCTTTCTCCATCTTTTATTTTATATGCTTTAATTGTTATTATATACAATAAGGACAGTGTATAATTTAAGTGTAGGGTATGGGGATTGAAAAAAGGACAGCACACATGCTAGATTTTAAAATTTTATATATGCTAGATTGAAAAATAATTGAAATAAAAAAAAGACTTGAAAAATGGTCTAACAAAAAAAATCTAGTTAATTTTTAATTTTTTTTTTATATTATTGCGTTAGAGCCAAGGTTGCTTGTGTTATGTGGGATAATGTAATGAGAATTCTAAAATTTAGTTGAACCAATATGTTATAATATATTTGTGGCTTCCTAGTTCTAGTGAAATAATTAGTCAAAAACGCGAACTTTTGCAGTTTGAGGGACATTATATGTTTTGCATCGTGTACATGAAATGTACACAGGAAAATTTATGTAATCATTGCACTTTAGATTAATACATTTAACTAGTAAGGGTTGAGGTTAAGTTTCCAAGCTTAAGCATATATTTTTTTAGGTTTTTAGTTTGAATGAAAAAAGTGAGTTATGAAAAAAGAAAAAAAAAAGTGAAAGAAGTTGTGAAAACAGAAGAAAAAAAAACAAAGTTGTAAAAGTTGTTGAGTGAATAAAAACTATCAAAGTATGAAGATTTTGAAGAAGTGAAGAAATAAGGCAAATTGCTGAAAGCCAAGAGCTTAGAATTCAAAGTTGTACTGTTTCTTTCTAGGTTATTTTATCGTATGTATGCTTGGGAACTTAACAAAAATACCTTGAGGTTAATTTTTTTTCTGAGGATGTATTCAGAGGGATGCAGAAATGAATGTTGTTTAAACTGAACGGGGAACGTTTATAAAGATTGTTAGTATTTAGAGCATGGGAAGTACTTCGGATTTAGGCACACATATATGCATTGAGGTGAAACATAATTGGTGAATTCAAATTGGGTTATTCTGTGTGATGTTGGTGAGCAAGGTTTTGATGTGTTCTATTGAAATGAAATCATAATGAATTTAGTTTTCCTTGGGGACAAGCAAAAGAATAGTGTAGGGTATTTTGATATGACCTTATTTAAATGTATTTTAGGCCAACATCCTAATATATTTGAGTAAAAATGTTATATTTTAAGATATATGATACTTAATATGCTTTGAAATGTTCAACTACAGTTAGAATCGTAGCTAGAATGCAAAAGGAGGAGAACGGAACTGAAAAAGACGCAAAAAGGATGGTGTTTCCAGCTTGACCCCTTGTTAGTGTTTTGGCCATATCTCATGACTCGTAACTCCGATTGATGAGATTCAAAATATTCTGAAAAATAGATAACATTTCAAACAACTTTCGTGTTTTGGGAAAATTCTGATTCCCAATTCCCATGTCGTGGCAAAGCATCTACATGGTGTGGAAATTCGGAAAATTTCGTGGACACGAAGAAACCATCTCCCACGGCGTGGCAAGCCTTTCTCCATGCTGCAACGATGTTGTAACCTATAAATTAAGCCGAAAATTAACCCCGGTGACATATCTTGAACCTTAATTCGTTCCCTATGATTATAAACCCCAGAAGTGTCGTTTTGAGGGTCTAGAAGGCGGCCCGAGGGCCGTTAAGCTGATATGGAGCGAAGATCTGAAGGATTCGAGAGCAGATTCATGTCAGAAATCATTCGGTTTGCTTTTCTGACCATTATTGGCATTCTAATTGTTTCTATATTTGTTTTACTTTCTGAATTAGGGTGTTAAAACCCTTTGCTTTGCGTTTATGATTAGATGAATCATTGAGATTATGGATTAAATTACTATTTGGATTGTTTGTTTTTATTTTAATTATTTGTCAAGTTTGATTGAAAGATCCATATGTGTTAAAGATTGCTGCTTTATTCCCTATTGTTGAATTAATAGAGTTTAGATGTCCATTCTGACTGTGTTAATTTGAATCATAGTTGTCCATGATCATTGGTAATTATGACTAGAGTTTGATCATAACCTAGAGTTAGGAATAAAGTGATGAACTTTAATGTGTGTGCATGAGTAGATGATGATTTTATGCATGGTTTAATTCTTATGATCATTAGGATTAATAAGATCAAATGTTGCTTATTACGAACTCAACAATGAATATATAGATAATTAATGGCATGACGATGAAATTAAGAGTCTTTAGATTCATTAGGATTAATAGTCTGATCATGATGCTATTCATATTAGGAATCAGTGAATAATGGATGAATATCCATTGCACTTGAGTAATTAACCATGATTTTGAGATGTAATCCAATTTAAACCAAAACACATGAAGCGATTCTTTTCCAATCAGTTTATCTAGTTTGTCATTTATTGATTGTTTGCAATTTAATAATAAAACCTCCCTTTTTACTGTTTTTTTTATTTGGTATAATCTATAACCAAAAATTATAATATTAATTAAGTACTGTTCCCCTTGAGTTCAACATCTTTGCTTATCAAAACTATAATATACTCGACCAGGTTAACTGTCTGTAATGTGTATAGATGCGATAGACTAGGAAATATAAATAAAAACTAGTGCATAAAAAATACACATCATTCTTCGTGTGCAAAGACAACCCCGTCACTTTGGATTATGTATTTCTCTGTAGCTTCCTCCAAAATTGCATCTTCATCTTCATTTGACAATTCATTGTGAATATTGTGATAATTTTTGTTGAAGATCTTCATCTTCCATATTAAATCCTTCTTATTTTGATAAATTTTGGTCTTCACTTCTTACTTTGTTCGATATGCTATACGGTTTAATTCATAATGAAACATATTTGTCAAACGGACCCAAAGTTATCCACACATCAAACGTGGGAAACTGATGACATTGATATCATTCTCAATTATAATCCAAGACCGGACAAGTGCAATTCCCTTTTCTGAAGTCCATGGAAGTGGTTAATTTGCTAGAATTTTTTAGTTGTATAACTGAGTAACTCCTAAATCTTATTTATATTCGATAAAAACAATAATGATCACTTTTTCATGTCACCAGTGAGTTTTCATTTCATCAGTGACTTTTGAAAGGTCTTTATTCCCAACAGTGATTATAGAATGATATTTGCTAATGACATATGATCCTATATGGTCACACTTATAGCCATAAGCCCACGATGCACCACCTCCTCCCGCGCGTCGTTGTTGTTGCTATCCACCATGAAAGGACCCACCACCGCCGTTAAAGTTTTGTAGTCCTCCGTTTCGACCTCCACCCTGACCACCTCTTCCATGTCGACCACCGCGACCTCCACAGAAACTGTCGTATTGGTTGTTATTGTTGCTGGTTGCATCAACAGTGAGAGCGGACTGCGAGGATGCGTGATCAGAGTGATAAATAGAAGCTTCGTGTTGATAATCTTGCAACATTTGTTGTTCTTCACATATTAGGATGGACCTAGCATCCCAAAAAGACGATAGCGGGTCCCGGTGACTAATGTTTATTGCAATGTACCGAAACATTGAAGAGAGGCCATTGAGCGTATATGCAACCAGATTCGATTTGGGCACTTTAGAATCCATGTGTTCGAGACAATCAACATGTACTTGGTCCGGTTATAGTTTTGTGTGACAGTAGAGTTACCAATGGTGATATTATGGAGCTCACTATCTAGTTGAATGATCTTTGATGATTTGTTATCATGGAAAACGTTTTCCAGGTTTCCCAAACTTCATAGGCACTGGCTTGTCTCTTGTATATCATACGAAGAAGAGAGGTAGAGAGAGTACCATGCATCCAAGATCTGACAATAGAGTCTGTACGTGTCCATGTGACTTTGGCAACCGCTAATTCGACGGTTGCTTTATCCTTCTCTTTATCTGCTTGCTCGGTGATGTTTTAAGGAGGGGGTTGAAGATGCTAATCAACATGTTGAGTTATATAACATATTGTTCAAACGTCTCATTGTTCCTTTCTATATCCTTTCACATATCCTTTTTATTTATGCAATGGATCTCAAACAATTCCCGCCAAATGTCATAGTACATCTGATCGAGATCAAGTACAAGAGGAAGTGCTTGCTTAATGTTGATGTTTGAAGAAGGCTTATTAGATAAAATTGAAGTAGACATGATGATTGATAAGGGTAGCAATATAGAAGACGAGAAAGAGAAGGATCGAAGGGAGAGAGATCGGTCAGCGGTATGGGAGCCGTCGTCTAGGATTTGAGGAGAGAAGGTTATTGCTTTGATACCATGAAATTAAAATTGTTTCCCATAAAATCGATCGCTCATTAATCAATGATAATATATACAAAATACATGGACATAGTCCAATACAAGTGTGGGACGATATAGGGACTAAACTATAATAACAATTGACAATAATAATAACCCGCTAACAGTTAGCAATCGGCGTTACATCTGGATATTAGAGGCGGCTGTGAAGGTGAACAGTTCGACAAGTTTTTTTACAGACGGTTGAGCAAGTCGATGTTTCCTCTTCACCATATTCTTTTTGGTGGTGTCTTGATCCAGGTGGCAACTTCACAGTTAATGCTACTAGGCGACATATTGATGATATCTCTTTCGTTAACGACGATAGAAGTATGAGGTGGTGTCAGATAGCTCGGCGGAAGGTAAATATTTTTACATGGAAGTTGATGATGGATAAACTCCTTATTATAATAAAATTATATAAGACGGATTTAAAATTATATAAGACGGGTTTAGAGTTTCAGTCTATTGTTTTACCAGCTTGTGTGTCGGGGGTTGAGATGATTCTGCACTTTTTCTTCTAATGTGAGGAGGCGGTAGTCCTATGAGACTTGGTTGGGCGTTGGTGTGGTGTTCATTTTCCTTCTTTGATATCTATTTCCGAATGGATTTCGTCGGTCGATGGTTCTCATTGCGTGGTGGAACGAAAAAGGCAACTGGAAATCATTGTTTGGCTTCGAATATATTAATATACTAGCTTAAAACCCGCATTAAACGCGGGGAACATAAATTAAATACATATCACACTAATAAGTGGCGTTGTCTTAGGTGAAATTTAAATAAAAAATGTTAGTTAGATTCATTTTTAGAGTTTTTGAACCAAACTTATTAAATAACACTATTTAATATTTATATCAGAGCAATTTAGTTTTTTAATACAATAATGTTTAATATAAATGATCCACATGATCTTTGTTTTATCCCAACATTATGCAACTCCTTAATTAAATCATGTTGTGTAGTAGCTTTATGAATTGATTTTGTTCGTTGTAAACATTTAGTTTGAAGACAATCGTCGAAGATGAATTATAAATATTTGTTGTAGACCGTTAAAATATTTATAAAAGTTTACGATTTCACTAAAAGGGGGCAGCAATGGCAGAGGTAGGTTTATTTCAGGAAAAGAGAAAGTATACATAGATGGTGTTCTGTCCTCATTCATCATGCAAATAGTATTCAATGTAGATGAATATTTTTTTTATGTGGTGTATAGAAATATACCAGTTCCATTCATTGATATACACCATTGTATTTGATTCATGATTACATTTGATAACCCTCACATATTAAGAACATCGATTACACAAGTTTCAAAAATATTGAAAACAGAGTATATAACGTTGATTATACACAGACTCACAAACAAACAGAGGTCAACACATTAAAAATTTGATATAAAGGACATAATTTTGTTCCTGTAACTAAATGAATGGAATTAATATGCTTAAAGTAGATTGATTAATTTTTTCATGACTTCTCAACAGGAATACAGTAATACATGTAATAAGAACAGAGTAAATACTAAGAATTTGGAGAAGAAAAAGGAGAACATAGTAAAGAAATAACCTGAAGAAAAGAATTGGAGAAGAAGACCACTGAATAGAACACTGTAAATCGTAGCACTCAATCCAAAATCGTAAGAAGAACAACTTCAATATAATCGTGTATATATATATATATATATATATATATATATATATATATATATATATATATATATATATATATATATATATATATATATGGTGAGGTTCAATAGAGAACCATAAATAACCAAGGAACCAATCTTTTTTTCAACTTTTAGAACTTATTTTTTATCAAAAAAAAAAAATACTAAAAATACAGATATTCATAACTTTTTATCCTTTTTCCAATGATATCAAATTCGATTTTTTTACGTCAAATTCACAATGTTAATCTTTGAAAATTCACAATGTGAATTCGGATTCACACGGTGAATCCGAAAAATATTTTTCACATTCACAATCTTAATATATGAATTCATATATTTTTAGATTTTTTTTTCGATAAAAAATAAGCTCTAGAAATTGAAAAAAAGATTTGGTTCCTTGAAGAACCAATAATTATGGTTCTCTATTGAACTTTTCTATATATGTATATATATATATATATATATATATATATATATATATATATATATATATATATATATATATATATATATATAGGGTTGAGATCGGTTGAGAACTCAAAGTTTCCCGAGAGCTAAAAAAGTGGAGTGTTGGATCGAAATTAATTCATTAAGGACATGATTGTCATCTTACCAATCTTATTTAATGTTTATTTTTTTTTTGTTATTGGAAAGATTAATAAAAGTTCTAAAAATTAACATAAAAAATCAAATTTCATATTTTTTTTTAAAAATAATTTTCGTTTTTTTTCAATGGAGATTTTTTTAATTTTTTCAAAAAAAATGAACTTTCAAAAAAAATGATTTTTTTTTTTAAAACTGCAATTTTTTAAAAAAAACTGCAATTTTTTTTTAAAAACTGTTTTTTTTTTCAAAAAAACAGTAATTTTCCAAAAAAAAAAAAAACTGAACAATCTGCAATTTTTTCAAAAAAACTACAATTTTTTTAAATATACTGATTTTTAAAAAGTAAATTGCAGTTTTTATAAAAAAAAATTACAGTGATTCATATGTGAATTACATGTAAAAACTGCAGTATTTTTTATTAAAAAGTAAAAACTGCAAAAAAACTGCAGTATATTTAAAAATCAATATATTTAAAAAAACTGTATTTTTTATTAAAAAGTAAATTTTTAAAAATCAGTATATTTAAAAAAAACTATAATATTTAAAAAAAAAACTCTAATTTTTTAGCAAAAAAATCAACGTTTTAGGTGCATATATGCATATTTTTTCAAATGCATATATGAATATTTTCTTATACAATCATATTCGTCAGTAAATCATAAAAAATCTTAATTTTATTAATCAATCTATAAACATAATACTACAAGTATTTTATTCAATACAAAATAAAATATAAAAAAAACTACAACGATTCACAATACTATCATTTCTTCATATCAAGATTTTCATATTTTCTTCAATTTATCACTTTTCACCTCTTCAATATTTTCCACAAATTCTTCAAATTCTACAAGAAAATTAAAAAAAAATGATTAATGCAAGAACACTCACAAAAATGTACATGTATATATCATGTAAGATTCACATGAGATTATATCATGTGATTATATAATGTGTATCTTTTAACTATCATGTGATTGTATCTTTTAAGATTCATATGAGATTATATCATGAGATTATATCATGTGATTATATAATGTGATATTCACATGTGATTTATATGTGAATTACATGTGATTTACATGTGAATCACATGTAATTCATATGTGAATTATGAATTACATGTTATTTACATATGAATCACATGTAATTCATATGTTTTTCACTCGTGATTTACATGTGAATCATATGTAATTCATATGTGAGTTACATGTTATTTACATGTTAATCACATTTAATTCATATGTGTTTCACTCATGATTTACATGTGAATCACATCTGATTCATATGTAAATTACATGTGATTTACATGTGAATCACATGTAATTCATATGTGAATTACATGTTAATCACATGTAATTCATATGTGTTTCACTCATTATTTACATGTGAATCACAAGTGATTCATATGTGAATTACATGTGAATCACATGTAATTCATATGTGAATTACATGTTATTTATATGTGAATCGCATGTAATTCATATGTGAATTATATGTTATTTACATGTGAATCGCATGTAATTCATGTGTTTCACTCGTGATTTACATGTGATTCATATGTGAATTACATGTAATTTACATGTAATTCCTATGTGATTCACTTGTGATTTACATGTGATTTACATGTGAATCACATATCATTCATATATGATTTACATGTGATTAATATGTGAATCACATGAGATTTACATGTGAATCACATATAATTCACATGTGAATATATGAATCACATCCAAATTAATACAATGGATATTATATACGACAAAATAATTAAATTTGGAAATTCATTTTTAGCAAATGATTACTCATTTTTAAAATTCACATCCAAAAACTATCTAGGAACCATGTCATAAATAAAAGAACAAACCTTAATAGGTTTAGTGCATAAATACGGAGGGCTGACTCTTGAGTTTTCAGGGAAGCAGATTGAATGCTGAAAATAATAGACTATCAGGTCTATTTTTTATCCCAAGATGGATAAAAATTGCATCTTTTTGTCCCACCTAAAAAGGTGGGACAAAAAATATGTTCTCAAAATTATTATACTTTAAGAAATATATGCAATTATAGCAATGCATTTTTTATTAATTAATTAAGAAATGGAAGTAGGATGCTATAAATATAATAAACAAATTGACAAAAGTAGAAAATACAAATGATAAGAACATGAAATTGGCAGGGGAGAAAACTCCAATCCAGTCATCATTTGATGGGTTCAAATTGCTGATGTGCACATTCACCCATTCAAAATTTTGCTACATATACTACAAATTAAATACCCATGTTTGCTTGTTGGGCCCTCAATGCTACATGGATTAAAAAAAACAAACGGCTTACATTAACAAAAAAAAATTGGCAATGAAGACTTGCAGTTTAGGTTTCAATCCAGGTTAAGCTTCCCATTAACAAGAACTTGCTCGGAAGTTCTCCTCCTGATGGAGCTAGATATGTGATTTTCTTCCTGAAATTGTAAATACAACACAAAATTAATTTGTATTCTATATTTAATATTTAATAAGTTCAGAGCTCTCAATCAAACCTTGGAATATCAATATCAGTGATCCAAATAAACCCAACTATGTTGCTACATTCAAAGTAAATAAACCAAAACAATAGTAAGCACCATATATAATAAGTTCTATTAAAACATTTTTAAAGAATACCTTGAAAGAATCTGATCTTGTTCTTCTGCAAAAGAGACAGCAAGAACTAAATTGAGCAAATCCCTGTTGATGTTTACAAGAACTTGTGAGCTGCCTTCTTCTAAATCATATAACTTAAACTTCAAGTTTAAACTTAAATTAATTATATTTTCATTTCATTTCTTTATTAGGATTATGAGGCCAGGAGATACATTGATCAGCCAGTTGAAGTTCCTGTAAGTTGATTATTTGTTCTATAAATTCTGTTATTTATGCTTATTATGGGATTTACACATTTTTATTATGCTGTCAACAGAGTTGAATCACAACAGAGGAGTACTTGATGAAGCTGGATGAAGCACTTGAGGTAATTAATTTTTTTTTTAAGTATGAAAATCACTTGAGGTAATCACCACTTTCTGTTCTTGAAATCGAATGAATAAGTATCTTCATCAGCAATTTGCAGAGGCATAGAAACACAATAGTTCAAATCAAACGGACTAACTAAAACCTATCACTTTGGCATTGGGCTTAATGATGAACAAAATTTGATTGAATATATACAGAGGAGGCATTAAGATGTACCTTAGAAGACTAATTCGAGTCTAGATTAACACATCTCACCAATCAAAAAAGGAACTCGTCTGTCAGGGGATCGTGAGAACCACCGGGTAAAATCCTCTCCGGTCCAAAAATACAGTTTCAGTGATTGAAAAAGTGAAGAAGATACTAGAGATGGTGTCGACATGTACCGAAGGATGGACGACGATTTCTGAAGACGAGAACTGTGTAACGGCGGTCGTACACCGGCTGATGAAAGTATCACCGGCGGTGACAGATCATGGAATTGGAGTGATCTGGAGCTCGTGTTACATCTCAAGAGATCGAATGGCTCAGGAATCTGAAATGAGGAACAATGGATTGACAAAGGTGTTGCTCGTGATGCAGAGTAATTGCTCCGACACGGCGAGGCAAATCGGTGTGTCGTTCATAATCGCAACCAAGAACTGCAAAATCAAAAGTTCAAATTCATAAAACTAGGAATACTAATTGAACTTACCTGAGTTACGATGAGCAATAATTGACTTTATGTGTGTGATTTTGATCACCTGTGCTAGAAATCGATGGTGATTTCATTGAAATCGGCGATGATTTTGTTGAAAATCGACAATAACTGTGGTCCTTCATCGATCTTCAGTGCATGTGTATGAGTCTGATCTTCAGTGGGGATCTCTTTCTGTACGATGTGATTACACATACTTCGGCTATCAAAGATCCATCATAGAATATTCAGGTATTTGGCAATCTATTGTCGCAATTGAAGATGAAAACTAATGACATCGATCTCTTAGCTCGTGGATTCACCATCGATGATACGGAGGATAAGGACCATGGATTAGTAGTCTTCACCTTACCTGATTCAATGAATAGCGGAGACATTTGACGGAGGAAACCATAGATGTCAGGCGATGGTTCTGGATTAGGGAAGGATCGACGATGAAGTTGTAAGAGAAAGAGGGATGACAGACAAAGACGATGAGGGATTTGAGAGCGGCATCGATTGATTTGGGGGATAATCTCTTCAGTACCATAAATGCCCTTCGATTAATTTCAGAACCATACCCCTGTGTTTAATTTTCCCATTTATTTACAAAAACGCCACCGAGCATCCTAGCCTTTTATTATTTTGATCTAACGGCTCACAATCAGTTCTCGGGTTCTCGAGAAACTTTGATTTCTCAAATGATCATTCCTCTCTCTCTCTCTCTCTCTCTCTCTCTATATATATATATATATATATATATATATATATATATATATATATATATATATACAGGGAAAAGTTCAATAGAGAATCATTATTAATCAATGAACCAATCCAAAGCGTCGGAATTTAAAGCGATCAACGACAAAAAGAAGGGTTGTAAAATTTTATAATGGACGCACATGTACCGGATTATAACAAAACTCACTTCCTTTTTTTCATTTAAAATTTTTTTTAGGCAAAGTTTTTTATCGAAAAAAAAACCGAATATACCGTTGTTCACGATTTTTCGTCCTCTTTCCATAAAGATCCATGATGATATATAAAAAACAAACTTTTTTTTCAAAAAAAACTCACTTAATTTTCTTAGTTTTTTCAATATTTAAGTTTATTTTTATCAAAAAAAAACTAATTATACCAAAAATATTAATTTTTTATACTCTATTAATAAACATCAACACCGATTAAAAAAAAAAACTCGAACAGTGTAGATTCACACTGTGAATCTAAACTGTAAATATTTCAATTTTTAACATTCACTATATGAAAAATCTCGAATAGTTCAGATTCACATTGTGAATCTGAATTACTATTATGCACACTGTGAATCTGAGAAGGTTCACAAAAAAAAAAAAAAAAAAAAAAAAACCTCGATCAGTGTAGATTCACACTGTGAATCTAAACTGTAAATATTTCAAATTTTAACATTCACAATGTGAAAAAGCTCCCATCAGTTCAGATTCACACTGTGAATCTGATTTATTATTATGCACATTGTGAATCTAAGGAGGTTCACAATGTGAATCTGAACAGGTTTACAATATGAATCTGAACAGGTTCACAATGTGAATCTGAACTGAAATATCGTTTTTTTTAACATGAATATGAATCTATGTTTAAAAAGTACAAAAAATATGAATTTTGATATATTTATTAACTTTTTTCTAGAAAAAATAGACCTTAACTTTTTTCATTAAAGAAAATGAAGTGGATTTTTTTCGAAAAAAAAAGTTCGTTTTATATATATCATCATGGATCTCTATGGAAAGAGGACGAAAAATCGTGAATAACGGTATATTCGTTTTTTTTTTTTTATAAAAAACATGGCCTAAAAAAAATTTAAACGAAAAAAAGTGGTGGGTTTTGTAAATGGTGGATTTTTTGGTATAATCTGGTGTGTGTGCGTCCAATGTAAAAGTGTACATCTATTTCCTTGGCCGTTGATCGTTATGATTTCCGACGTTCACAATTGGTTCCTTGGTTTCTTGGTTAATTATGGTTTTCTATTGAACCTCATCCTATATATATATATATATATATATATATATATATATATATAGTATTTTTGAATAAGGAAATCATTATCTTCTAAAAAATATTGGGATCTAAAGATATCATCTTAGAGATTTTCGACTATTCATCTATATTGATTCAAAATTTCAAGTTAATTGACTTGCTAATTTAATTAGTTTTAAAATTCAAACAATTATCTCAAATATTTGGTCGGATTTATGGAGAAACTGATATATCTCGTATATAAATAGAATGATATGTTTCGATTGATAACATAATTGCTAAATTTAATGATTTTATAATTATTTAATTTTTGAATTCTATTTGAAGAAGAAAATGTCATCAATTTGATCTAATGATGGAAAATATAAGATTTAAAATACAATCAAAGGCATTGATTCCTTCGTTGGTGAATTAAGAGTTTCTTTTAATAATGGGTAAATTACACCAATCGTCCCTCGTGTACATGTCAGAAAGCACGTTTAGTCCCTATTTTCAAAAATTAACTCGGACCGTCCCTGAGTTTCTTTTTTCTTGCATGCTTGGTCCCTATTTACATGAAATGACTATTTTACCCTTAGTAATTTCTTTTTCATTTTCTTTTATTTATTTATCAGTTTTAAATTTAAAAAATAAAAAAATAAATCAAATATCCCCTCTCGCCTTCCATTTCCCCATCTCTGCAACAAGGTTCTCCATAAATAACCCACCACCACCTATCACCGCCTACATCTCTGACACCACCACCTGTCACCGTCATCTCCTCCAGCACCACCACATATCACCGTCATCTCCTCCAGCATAACCATCTATCACCTCCAACTAAAACAGAATCTGAAAACTTTACACCTGTCGAAAATCGATATGAACATAGGTGAAGAAGGAGATCGGTCTTAGCATCGTCGATCTCGAAACCCTAGCCAATGGAGATCGATGGCGGCGCACAAATGAATGAGATCCATGGCTTCATGCGTCAGTTTGAAATCCAAAGAGGAGGCGGTGATGGTGTTACTGAAAGCTAGATTTGTCACCACCTTTCATCTGCACTTCCGGCGACGCCTAAAGCACCACCCTTCATCAACACTCCGGCTAAACCGTTCTTCTCCGCACCACCGTCACTGTGTTCTCCCTCAGCCTCACCAACAGAAAAGGAATCACAAATCTGCTATTTTTCCCTTTTCATCTTCGAGTGTAAACCCTAGTTCCACCTCCACTTCAGTTTCAAACCTTAGATCTGATGTACGTTCCGCCGGAGTATTACCTGAGGTTTTTGTGTTGAATTTGTTAGGGAGGAGAAAATTTACAAAGGGGTTTTGAGGGACAGATCAGTTGTGGAAGTGTGCGAGTGTGAAGAGTTGCAAGGCTGGGAAGGTAAGTTTTCGGTGGTGCTGTAGTCTCCCTGTGGTGGTGTTGATTTTCATTGATGGTGGTGATTAAGTGTTCTTCAAACAATAGAAAGAGAGAGAGGGTTTGCCGGAGATGGTGATGGTCGCAGAGAGGGTTCATCGGGGAGATTATCCACCGGCGGTGGCTTAAGGATGAATGGTTGTAGGATTTTTTGGAAACTTTAGAGAAGAAAGAGAGTAATGGGAAGGTGGGTTGGGTGGGGAGGTGGGGTTGGATATGAAGTGGGACCATATTTTGTTTCTTTTTATTTTTTAATTAATAATAATAACAATAACATAAAATTAATTAGAAAAGAAATACATAAAGAGCATTATGGTCATTTCAAATATAGCACAGACTAAAATCGTAATAAAATCGCATATTAGGGACGAAGCATGCACATTTATAACAAACGAGGGACGGTCCGAATTAATTTTTGAAAATAAGGACTAAACATGTTTTTCGGCACTTAGACGAGGGACGATTGGTGTAATTTATCCTTTAATAATATTTAGACATAGGAACTCATTGGTGTTTGATGAGACATTGATTCAGAGTAGCACTATTTTTTATAGTATTGTCTTAAATATTTTTTTTGTTGTTAAAGAATAAAGTTTTCAAGTTTGATACAAATTAGAATGTTTGGCTTTTAAGTCCCTTGTAATTTTAATCGTTATTTTTATTTATTTATTTATTTTTCATTTGCTTGCTAGAACTCTAATATATAAATATGCATTTGTAAAAAAAATAATAATAATAAAAAAAATAAATAAATAACTATTTAATTATTAGATATATATTTATAATAAAAATAAAAATTCTTACTGTAAAACAAAGCTATCTTAATCAAATTTAATAACACCCTAATCTGAATTCAAAAGATATATGAAATATAGATGTTTAGAACGTCATATATTCTGAAATTTCTAAATCCTTATAGAATTTAGATTTTATATTATTTCCATTAGTATTTTTGTGATTATCCCACCAATTTGTAGGCATAAAACAAGATTTACAATAACTTGAATACAAATTCAAGTCTTGTCCAATCACTTTATGTAGATTTTAATTCAATATATGTTTTGGGTTTTCCATCCGACTTTTCCTTGGTTGTGTTTTATAGTTATTTCCACGTCATAAAAACTTAAAATTAAATTAATTAAATTTCAAATGAACAGAATAATATTACCAATTTAGAAGGTATTGAGTGGAATATAATAATCGAGATATTAATGGCAAACCCAAGAAGAATTGGAATCTTAACAAATAGAGAGTCGAATTGACCCAAATTGGATTCTTTATCCATGGACACCAATTTTTTTGACTTGGACAAAAGAAAAATATATATATGGACAAGAAATTTTACTTTTTAATTTTGCGCATATATATATATATATATATATATATATATATATATATATATATATATATATATATATATATATATATATATATGATCTGGTTCCTGTGAAGACTCATTTTAAAATGATGACTCGTGAAGACACATTAAAAAAATTGAAAAAAATCTAAAATAAATACAAATTATAAAATCGAGCATAGATTTATGTCCGGGAGAAAAAAAATTGGAAATTTTTTTTTGCATCACTAAAATTGATCAACGATTCAATTTTAATTTTTTATTTTGCATTATTATGATCCATGATTCAATTTTAATGATCCAATTTTTTTTTCTCCCGGACATATATCTATGCACAATTTTATGATTTGTATTTTTTATAGATTTTTTTTTTCAATTTTTTTAAGGTGTCCTCACGAGTCCTCACCCGATCATTTTTCTCTCTCTCTCTCTCTCTTTATATATATATATATATATATATATATATATATATATATATATATATATATATATATATATATATATATATACACACAGAGAGAGAGAGAAAGAAAAAAAAAGTTCAATAGAGAACTATAATTATTGTTCTCCAAAGAACTAATTTTTTTTTCAAGTTTTAGAGTTTATTGTTTATCGAAAAAAAAATAAAAAATTCTAAACTAATAACTTCACATTGTGAATGCTAAAAAATAAATTATATATTTTTCGAGTTTACCGTGTGAATTCAGATTCACACTGTAAATTTGACGATTTTTTTATCGAATTTGATATCATTACAAAAATGATAAAAAATTATGAATTTCTCTCTTTCTCTCTCTCTCTCTCTATGTATATATATATATATATATATATATATATATATATATATATATATATATATATATATATATATATATATATATTATAAAAAAACAATCTCTAAATGTTGAAAAAAAGATTGGTTCCTTAATTAATTATGGTTCTCTATTGCATCTCACCCTATATATATATATATATATATATATATATATATATATATATATATATATATATATATATATATATATATATATATATATATAGTGGTCCAAATTAGAACCGAAAAAGGTTAAGAATCATAAAAATCATTTTTTTTAAACGGTTTTATTAATGGCATTTTAGACAAATCAAACATTAATATTATATTAACAAAAAAAATTTCATTCTCTAGTTTACAACTAGTTGACACTTGTTGTTAGACAGCCGTCGGACCACTGTTGGAGTAACACTAAATTCAATGACATTTTCTAGTCGTGTTCACAGTTTAATAGAACAAATATTGTAGTTCTCGTTTCTTTGGTAATAGTTTTTAATATATACTATTTTATTTTTGCAGCCAAATATATAAAAATTTAATAAAAAATAGATTTATGACATGATAAATTCATTTTTTTTTCTAAATTGAAGATTTATTAAAACAAATATATCGTGTATAAGATATATTCACAGTTTAAAATATCATATTCACAGTTTAATAAACATATTAACTCATTAATACATAATTTAATATTTTCATGCATACATTTATTGATATTTTAACACAAAATCTATATAAATTATACAACTTAATACAATCCATTTTTAGTTTAATACATAAAATTCACAACATAATGTAATACAATTCATTATACACTAATTCACATATTTAAACAAGTTAAACCCGAACTCTACCACCACCACCAAAACCACCAACTACCGCACCCCACCACCAACCACTTGTGTCACTGTCTTCATCATCCTTCCTTTCAAATCAGATCTGTATATAAAATCATTGATTGATAGCTTAAAATACTATATTCACAATTTAATAAACCAATTAAATTACTTATTAGAGTTTAATGCAAAATAATTATAAAAACTAATACATTTTTAAATATTTATACAACACAAAAATAAATATATTCATATAAAACTAATACAAACATTCATACATAAATCATTCATATTTTAACATAAAATTAACTAAAAATCCACATCTTAATAACAGTTTAGTACATAAAATTCACAGCTTAATATAATAATTTCACAATTTAATGCTAAAAAATTATACATTCTCAACCATATTCTCAATTTAAAACTTACATATATACATTCAGATTTATATACTAGTGCTTCTTTTAAAGTTTATTTACACAAATATTCACAATTTAAGTTTTACATACTTTATTAAAAATTAGATAAAATCATATATGTGTATAATGTTTCTTTAATCTTATATTTCAGAAGCAAACAAAAAAATTATTTAAAAAAATCACAGCCTAATACCAATCAATTCACATATTAATACACTCAATTCACAATTTAATATAAAAATTCACAGCTTAATATAGTCAATTCACAGTTTAAATAGAAAATTCACAGCTTAATGTAGTCAATTCACGGTTTATAACACAAAATAACAACTTAATACAGGAAATTCACAGCTTAATGTAGTTAATCCACACTTTAAAACACAAAAATAAACAACTTAATACAGAAAATTCACAGTTTAATACAAAAAAGTATTCATTCACAGCCATATTATCAACTTAAAACTTATAATACTGTCAATTCACAGTTTAATACACAAAATTCACAGCGTAATACAATTAATTCATAGTTTAATATACAAATTTCATAGTTTAATATAGTCAATTTATAATTTAAATGGAAAATTTACAACTTAATGCATTCAATTCACAATTTTAAGCACAAATATCATAGCTTAATTCAAAAAAATTCAAAGCTTAATACAATAAATTTACAGTTTAATACACAAAAAATATGCATTCACAGATAAATTCACAGCTTAATAACGTACCAAATTTAATTGAGGCATTTCATCAAACATCTTGTATGCATCTTTTTTTCAGAACTTTGTTTTGTAAACACCATCAATGTGAACCCCATACACATCATATCTAACTTGAAAATGCACAAACAAATCTGATATGATGTCGATTTGGTGGTGTTTTGATTAGAGATAAGAGACGGAGATGATGAGAAGGAGACAACACATAACAAATCTGGTACAACTCCGAAAAACATTTCGTCGGTGATGGAACAGACCAGAGAAAAAAACAAGTTCAAGAGTTCTGAAACAAAATGAGTTAAAGATTACCACCTGTAGGTTGAGATGATGACTGCGATTTCTAATTTGTGATACTCCGACAATGACAACAACGGTGGGAGAACAGATCTGATGTAGATCCAACGAGGAAATTATGAAATAGAAAGAAAAACCTTTGTAAAATAACACTAAATTCTCATATCTACATCAGATCTGACCAGATTTGGTGTGAATGAAGATAAAGGCGGTGTCCAGTGGCTGTTTGAAGAAAGAAATAGAACTGGAGGTGGTCGGACATCTGGAGGCGAAAGACCTTCATGTTCCGTCAGAACTGTTATACCGACGAAGCGGATCAGAGAGTTTTTCTCGTGCTTCATCAGATGTGAAACGTCGGAGATCTGGAGAAGAATCATATTCAGACTTCAAAATAGAGTGTAGTGTTTTCTAGGTGTTCTGGTGAAGAAAAGTGGCTGATGGAAGGCGACGGTCAATGCTGGTGAGATCGATGACGGTGGAAGGAGGCTACACACGGTGGTGATGGCAGATCTGAAGGCGGAGGCTCTAGATCCGAAGGCAAAGGTTCTAGATCTAAATGAGAAGGCTCTAGATATGAAATCGGTGGCTCCAGATCTGAAGACCATTGTCTTTCAGACGACGACAAGGGTTCCGGCGGTGGTGGCAGACGACGGTAGGAGGTAAGAGAGAGAAAAAGATGAGAGAATGAAAGAAAAGCTGTCTTGTGAGAGAATATTGATCAAATACATGTCTGATGAGTTAAGTTATAAAAATATGTTTGACAAAAATACCATTTCATGCTTTACAAACATATATTTTGAGAAATTGTAAGTATACTATTATTTATAAGGTAAAAAGAGTAGTTCTTAAGGTTCTTAACTTTTTATGGTTCTCATTATATATATATATATATATATATATATATATATATATATATATATATATATATATATATATATATAAAGCGTTCGATCGAGAACATTTGAGAACAAAAATTCTTCTTTAATTTGCAAGGTGTCACTTTTGTAATTAAATCAAAAATTAGATGTGAATAAATATATTTATATAAATAAAAAATAATTAAAAACAATTAAAAAAACCCACTAACCAACATCACTCACCATCTAACCAACACCTCCCACCACCACAACCTACCGCTCATCACCACCACCTACGACCCACCGCCACCCACTTTCATCAGACACCACCCCCACCATCATCCACTACCATAACCACCACCCGCCACTACAACCAACCACCATTCGTAACCACCACCCACTAATCACCACCAACCACAACCCATGACCACCATCACCATCACCCACCTCCATCAACCACCACCCCCACCATCATTCACCACCATCACCACCAACCGCCACCATAACCAACCACTACCCACAACCATCTGTAACCACCACCCACCACTACCACCAATCATCACCAACCACCACCCGCCTCCCCCACCCACCCATTACCTATGAAAACCACCCGTCACCCGCAACCCCACCACCCATCACCTCCACTCACCTCTACCACCCCACCCATAACCTACCACCCGTCATCACCATCCTCACCACCAACCACCACCACTATCTACCAACATCATCACCACCTACCACCATCACTACCCAATCGCCTATCACCACCACTACCATCCACCACCAAAAATCACCACACGCCGCCACCACCACCACCACCAAACATCACCACATGCCACCACCACCCACCGTCACCCACCCATTAACACCACCACTACCGACCCACCCATTACCCACCATAAAAACCACCCACCACCCCACCTGTCACCCCACGACCCACAACCACTGCCCACCACCACCCACAACCACTACAAACCAGCTATCACCCACGACCCTCGTCACCCACGACCCACCACCACCATACCCCTACCTTCACCACCTATCGCCACCACACGACCACCACTCACTACTTACAACCACTAACATTGTATGTGATTAAATGCATAGAATGGAATAAATCATGTGTGGTTATGTGTACTTTTTGTTATATGTATCTAATAGCATAAATCACATGTGATTAAATAAATATAATCACGAGTGATTGTATGTATCAAATCTAATATGATTTATATTAACAAGATTCATTAAAACAAATCTTTTCCGAATAAATCACATATGATTAAACACATATAATCACATGCGATTAAACTCAATACCTACCACTACCACCACCTTCCACCGTCACCACTACCACCACCACCTACCACCCAACACCCACCACCTATCACTACCCGCCGCTCATTTTATTCACATTTGATTCCATATTTTTTCTCGTGTATTTAATCATGTATGATTTAAAACACGAGAAAAATTGATTAATCGAGAATGCTAAAAAAAATCTTGGGTGGTGGATGGTGGTGAGTGGTAGGTAGTGGGTAGTGGTGGGTGGTGGGAGGTAGGTGGTGGGTGGGTGAGTGATGGTAGTAGTGGTGGGTGGTAATGGTGGGTGGTGGGTTGCGGTTGATGGTAGGCGGTGGTGGTGATGGTGGTAGGTGGTGGTGGTAGGTTTAATCACATGTGATTATATATATATATATATATATATATATATATATATATATATATATATATATATATATATAATCACATACGATTTATGTAGACAATATTCATTTTGCGTTTTCGATTCATTATTTGGTCTCTTGTATTTAATTAACGTGATTATATGTATTTAATCACATATGATTTATGTGGAAATATTTGTTTGTGTCGATATAAATCATATATGATTAAATACATATAATTGCATGTGATCAAATACAAAATAACAACTATTGAATCGAAAACGTAAAAATAAATCTTGTCCACATAAATCATATATGATTAAATCACATCAAATTATATTTATTTAATGATATGTGATTTATGTGGAAAATATTTGTTTTCATGTTCTTGATTCAATAATTGTTCTCGTGTATATAATCACATGTGATTACATATATGTAATCACACATGATTTAATAAATTTTCTCATTTATTTAATCATATGCGATTATATGTATTTAATCGTATATGATTAATGTGGACAAAGAACTACTAAATTGAGAACGTGAAAACGAATCTCGTGCACATAAATCATACATGATTAAATACATATAGTAATATATGATTAAATATATATAATCATATGTTATTAAATATACGAGAATTATATGTATTTAATCATATGTGATTATATGTATTTAATCATATATGATTTATACGGATAAGATTCATTTTCGCAATTTAAATTCAATAGTTTGTTTCGTGAATTAAATCACATGTGATTATACGTATTTAATCACATGTGATTAAACCATGTTATTGTGTTTTTCACTTGCAAAACCCTAAAACACATATTTTGAACTTATAATAAAGCAAAATATTCCTCTTCAAATATTAGTTACACAATTAAATAAGTAAACATATTATAGAAGTAACAACTAAAACATAAAAAAATGACGTGTTAACATATCTCCTAAAAGACATCTAATTATTTCATAAGAAAAAGCTAGTAACAAAGTACACAAACATACAAATAAAAAAACATATGTAAAAGTGGTACTGTATCCAATTTTGTGTGTGTTTAAATGGGTCTAGGTGCATTGTATAATCCATAAGCTAAAACTTTGAATCAATCGATTACTTTAAACTCTCAAGCAAACCTATATTTGTATAAGCAAACTTTGAGCAGATGATAAAAATGCAATCGTTCTCTCCTTTCCAAGTAACAGATCGAAGAACATAACAAATCATAGTTCATTCCAAGGGAATAAAATTTCCATTTTATCATTCAAACCAAACAAGTTTTATTCATTCCAAATTTCTAATGGAATAAACCATTCCATTCCATTCCTTTTATGAGTGCAAATGCATCCAAAAACGGTTCTTTGTTCCATTTCAGTAAAATATATAAGAGTCAAGTAAGATTAATATGGGATCATTCAATGTTTTTTTTTTATTTTTTTTTACATATTATTTTCTCCTAGAGGTGTCATTATAATAAAGATTCATATGAGTTCCAAAAAAACATCATTTAAGTTATGAAAAACTCACCAACATTTGACTTTTCACACTGAAATGAGACCTAAATATATATAACTTACATACATAAACATTTTGTAAGATGACTATAATCAAGCTATTTAACACATGCTTGCCTAGGAGGAAGAATTGCATCAATGTGACCCATTCTAAACATGCAAGAGTTTGAAAGAGTAAAGTCCATGCATCAAGAGTTGCAACCTATTACCTTCCAGTTGTCATCCAAATTGCAGTTTTCACAACTTTCTTTTGTATTACAATTACTTTCTTATGATAATTACTTTCAAAAAAAGCATCAGGTCTCTTTGAGACATTTTATCAAACAGCTTTAGTGAAACTGCCTTCATTTCTTTCTCGATAATAAGCTCAACCATTTTGTCAACATTTCCGACCTCCCTTTCTTTACAAAACGAATCCACCAACATAGTATATCTTTAAACATCTGGAAGTAATCGTTGTTACCTCTACAAATATAAAACTGGTAGAATTTACTCCACATACGTGATTAATTCAAACAACAATATTCAACATTCAAAAATTTGTAAACACACCTTGAATAGAATTCTCTAGTTCTGAATTGGTTCCAAAACAAATGATTCCAACGTCTTCGCTCGAATCAACACCACAAGTAAACCCTAATAAAGATGAAATCGATTGGATATGATGATTTTGATTTGAAATCCCGTAACTATCCCTCCAACAATCGACGTTCCATCTGAAAGTATTTGTAATCGAGAAAATTTGAGTATCTCCGATAACTGACTCAAAATCATCGTTTTGTTGTAGCGGAGTCGCTCCGGAGTGAGACTAGGTTTCCAATAGACAATACTGGAACCACATAACAGATCACGACCACATGCGATTGACTCAAATGTCGCAGGCAGTAACGGTGGCACCATAGCTAATACAAACTATATAAGGTGGAGAAGATACCAGCGACAGAGATGGCAGCGACAGATAATTTCATCTGAAAGTCAGGTAGACACCGGAGCGACGTTTTGCATCAGTTGATATGAACTGAAAATAGATTGAGATTGGAATATTGGAATTGAGAGAGAAATTATATACTAGGGATCTGTCTGGTGATTCTGGTAGAGGTTCGATGGTTTCAAGAGCGGTCCGGTGGTGGTGGGTGATGGATGGTGTGTGGTCGATTGGGTGATAGGCTTATGGTTTTTTTTATTAGTCAAATTAATAAAAATATTTTTTTAATAAACTTTTAAATTTTCAAGATTTAAAATGGGTGGTTGAGAATTGTTCTGATTTGTTCTCAATTTAATAAATGCTCTCATTTGAACACACACACACACACACACACACACACACACACACACACACACACACACACACACACATATATATATATATATATATATATATATATATATATATATATATATATATATATATATATATATATAATCCGGTGAGGACTGTGAAGACAAATCTTTGCCGTAGGATTGAAAAAATAAAAGATTAAAATTTAACTTTATTTATCATCAAAATCTCGCGAGATGATATGACGTTTTTGTAATTATGTGCGAGATTTTGGTATTTTCTGGCAAAATTTAAATTTTGAAGGTTTAAATGGGTAAAAAAAATAAAATAAAAAAAAAATCAGAATTTTTGGAGTCTAGACACGTGTCCGTCAGCCGGTCCCTTCCACCCCCCTTTCTCTCAACGCCACATGCCGCCCAACCAATGGTTGGACTTTTTTTTTCATTAGTTATGTTTTTTTGTTATAATTTTTTTTTTGAAAAGAAAACTAATTCAGAAAAACACAATGTTCTTAAAATTTAATTCTCTACAAAAATGAGCACAATCACGAATTTAAAAAAAATAGTTTTTAAATTTTTATTTTCTATAAAAAAACCCAGAAAATAAATTCTCCAAAAATCATGAAAATTAAGAGATACTTCTACTCATTATATTAGTAACCTTCTAAAAAGATTTTTTTAAAAGTAAGTTTTCGAGGTGTTTATTTTTAAATTTTAAGAAATGCTGTTTTTATAAAATCCAACGAAATTTTTTTATCCAAATTCAAAAAGAAAATGATAGAGTTCTTCATAATACTATTTTAGTGATGTTGTAAAAGAAAATTTTAAAAAAATATATTGTTAAGGATACAAACGTTTTTTAAATGATTTTAAATTCTTATAAAAATAAGACGTGAAAATTTTTGTTCTCTAAATTAAAAATCCTTTAAAGGTTTATCATATATTATATATTATGAAATTTTTAAAAAGAAAATTTTAAAAATAAAGTTGTTTAGATACCAAACGTTATTTTAAAAGATTATAAGTGTTTCTTAAAAACAATATTGAACATAATATGATCCAAATTAGATTATTTAAAATATTTATGATTAAAAAAAGTTATGATTCAACATGTTTATAATCCTTAATTTGTTACGATCTAAAAATATTTTGATTCAAATATTTTATTATCATTAATTATATATTTTATTATTCAAAATTAAATGATTCAAAATATAAAATAATCTAAATTTTGTTTTTTGAATAAATACTTTATTTAATTGAATATATTATTAATCTAAAATCATATGACTCAAAAATGATATGATCCAAATACTATTATTCAAAATAAATTGATTCACAATATTGTGATCCAAAAAAATATTATTCAAAAACATTATGAACGAAAAATATTATGATATTTAATATTTTTATTAATTAGAACTTTTATAAATGTTAAACATTAAAATTTGAACCGATATTTAGTTACAAAAAATCAAAAAGTAAAAACAAAAATAAGAAAAACAATAGTATCTTCTAATATAAAGTAAAGACATTAAAAAAATAAAAAAAATGAAAAATAAATTAAATTTAGAAAAAACTAAAAACAAAAAACCATATACAAGCTTTTAAAGCGTGAGCGTGCATTGAGGGTTGTACGTTCGCGGATTATGAATTTTTTTGGGTATAAAAACCAATTTTTCACCCACGTTCGCAGATGAACTGCAGTCCATCTACGAATTGTCGGTTATTATTTATTTATTTATATTTTTTTGACTACGAATTTACCAAATTCTATATACACATTTGCAAAAAATTATCACTTTAACAACTATTTCTTTGGAAGATTTGTTTAAAACCTCTGTAATAACATAAGTGAATATTTGGTTTGCGTTGTAACCAGAGGGAGGTGGGAGTTTGTAGACAAATCTGGAATATGTATGTCTATATGGAAGAATTTATGAATTCGCTTTGATATTTTCAGAATATATATTAGTTATAGTGATTTTATATCTTTGGTGAAAATGAAAACCGTTTTGTTAGATAGATATAAAATTAATCTCGTTTCCATCATCCTGAATTGAATCTTTATATAGCCATAGTTGAAGACATTGATGTTAGAGAGAGTTTTATCCAACAAAAAAACTGGAAAAAATAGTGTCCCAAAAAAGTGGTATTTATAGCCTTACGTTCGCAGGTGGACCTTTCCATTTGTCAAATGTAAACCCTTAATGCATGTCTAACCTTTAAATGCTTGTACATTCACAGGTATGGAGGAGAAATCGCAGATGGCCCCTAATGCATCTGTGATTTTAGTAGCTAAAATTGTAAGCTTTGTTTTTTTGCTATTTTCTGCAAAGTAATTAGCAAAAGTGGCTATTTTTGTAAATTTCTCTATTAATTACAATGGACGTGTATCGCATGTGAACGCGTCACGTCCAAGTATTGAGTTTCTGTTTGTGTCCTTGACGAATTGGGTGGTGGACAATTGTCCTCGCAGTCCTCATCATTTTTTGAGTCTTAACAGGATCCACACCACATATATATATATATATATATATATATATATATATATATATATATATATATATATATATATATATATATATATATAAGATCAAATAAGGAATTTTTTTGATAGAAATAGAATATTTTACATTTTGAGTCACTTTTTCCTATCAAATTTTGATTTATTTTTCGAACAATTTAAATGAATCATCATAAAATTGAATATATGATATTTTTTGACATTTTCCGATAAAAAGATAAATATGTTAGGAACCGTGATAACAATTTTCGACCATTCATTTTGTTAAAGGCACAAACGTCAAGAGTAGCTCGAACTTGATTTGACTGCATATGATGCTTGTCCTTGGAATGAAATACACATCGAGGATACGATCACATATTACACATGTTATATATCATACTTTGGCACGTGTTTTTTTCTTATTTTTTTCTCATTTTAAAATTTTAAAATTTATTTTTTGTTTTATTTTCATTGTAATTAAACTTGAGTTTGAAAGTAAAGAAATTAAAAATTATAATATTTGTGAATCACAATAAAATTTGGATCATAAAATTTAAGAATCCTAAAATTTTGAATGATATTTATTTGAATCAAATCATTTTAATGAATGCTCATTTTATAAAATATTTAATATTTACAACTTTAGTGTTTTCAGTTTTAGAAAAAAAAAATTAGCCCAAAATCAATATGATTATAGGCCTATAAGTCTTATTGGGTGCTTATACAAAATTATCACTAAGATTCTTGCTTTGAGGTTGAAAAATGTCATTTGTGGTAATCATTGGAGACGTACAATCGACTTATGTGGAGGGCCGTTGCATACTCGACGAGCCTTTGATGATTAATGAAATATGCTTATGGGAGAAACGTGCAAAAAAGAAAATACTTTTATTCAATGTAGACTTTGACAAATCATTCAAATCAGTCAATTGGGAATATCTTGACTCTATCCTTGCATAGATGGGATTTGGCAACATATGGCGAAGATGGATTAATGTCTGTCTAAAATCATCTCGGGCCTCAATCATTATCAATGGGATACCAACAAAAGAATTTGAAATAACTAAAGGGGTCCATTAAGGTGATCCACTGTCACCTTTTATATTCATAATAACCATGGAAGGCTTGAATGTGGCTATCAAAATTACATGTGAAAAAAGAATCTTCAAAGGTGTCTAAATTCCAAACAACGACGCAATGATTTCCCATTTTTTTACGCCGATGATGCACTCTTCATTGGGGAATAAACTCTTTCCAACCTCAAAAATCTTGCACATATCCTCCGGTGCTTTCAAGTTTCGTCCGGACTCAAAGTGAACCTCCACAAATCTAGAGTTTTTGGAATTGGGGTAAGTAACCAAGAAACTACAAATTAGGCAAATATATTAGGGTGTGAGGCGGGAAGTTTTCCTTTCAACAATCTTGGTGTCCCAGTCGGATCCAACATGAACCTTTTGAAGAATTGCAAACCTATTATCAAAAAATTTCACTCCAAATTATTCGTATGGAAAGAAAAAACGTTATCCTTTGGGGGTAGACTCACACTAGTGAAATCAGTGTTAGGTAATCTTCCTTATACTTTCTTTCTTTTCAAAGCTTCGATTGGGGTGATTGAGGAACTGGAGAAAATCATAAGGAAATTTTTATGGAGTGGACATGAGATAAACAGAATATTCATTAGGTTTCCCCGGACAAAGTAATTACCTCAAAGGACAATGGTGGGCTAGGAGTTGGCTCAATCAGTATACTAAACGTTGGTTTACTCGTGAAGTGGTGGTGAAGATTAAAATCAGAAAAATAGTTCCTTTTGGTGTTGGGTCATCAAAGGAATCCACAACTTGTCTTGAAAACCTTTCAACCATCTTGCAAAAAAAAAATCATAAAGTGGAGTATGGAACAATATTGCACGTATTCAGAACAATCTAAAAAGGAAAAAACTTTGATACTAAATATATTCCTTAGAGACTGCCTCCCATATTCTTAATCTTGTCCCAACTAAGAAGGTTGCCAAAACACCTCACGATATGTGGACATGGAAGGTTCCCTTGTTAGCACATATCAAGGTTTGGGGTTGTGAAGCTTTCGTTAGACGGGAGACTCGCGAAAAGCTTGAACCTTGTAATGAGAGATGTATTTTCATCGGGTATCCACAGAAGTCCTTTGGATAATTATTCTACAGACCTAGTGAGAACGTGGTCTTTGTAGCATGAAGACGAGTCTTTCGCGAGAGAGAGAGAGAGAGAGAGAGAGAGAGAGAGAGAGAGAGAGAGCTCATATGCAAAGAGGACTGTGGGAGTACCATTGACCTTGAAAAGATTCAAGAATCAAACGATGAAGGAACCTCTTAAGATGTTAGGGTTCAACCAGAGGACGAGATTCCAGTTGAACCACTTAACATTTCATTACCTCTTAGGCGTTTCAGTAGAGTTAGCATGCCACCAGAGTTCTGTTGGGTTTTGTATACTACAACATCCTAGGTGCACATACAAAACTAAATGCTTTGGATCTATGTTTTCTCTAATTATACATGTAATATTGTTTCCAAAGCATTAAGCCTACAACTAGCATACAATTGACATAAATAACATAAAATACTAGTTAGAAGTTTACCTCTTTATGTAGCTTGTAGAACTTGTTGTGTTTGGCCTTTAAGAACTTAGCACCAATAGTATGAATGCCTCAAATGGAATCACAACACACCTAGGACAAAGGATGACTTTTGAGAGAGTTTCTTGCACTCAAAATCGGTTATGTGGACTCCAAGAACACTAGCCTCTCCAATTTTAGCTATGGGGTCAAATATATATATATGTTAGGAATCCAAGAGTCATGGGTAAACCCTAATCCATACTCTTGGGCTTATTATCCATGATCCATGATTCAAGTAGGCTAACTCTTTATGGATTCTTCCATAAACTTAGTCCATCATGTATCATAAGCCCAAAACATATATATAACTAATTTACACAATTAGTCCCCATTAATTTAATTAGTCTCTTTTGATCACAAAATTAATTCCAAATTAATTCTTGGTCAATACTAATTAAATCATATGATTTCATATTAATATATTAGAACTTATAATATATTAATAAATCATAAATATCCTCTTCTCAAAAGTCCATCCTATTAAATTGTCCTGGTGATATGCAACCCAAATGGACCATGCTACTCTCGGGTCAAGTACATACAAATTATAGTTATGGGCTTAGACACCTAATCCAACAGTCTCCCACTTGGATAAGTCTAATAACTATTATTGCAAGTACGACTCCACAACCTGACTAGCAATCGTAGCTCTTAAAAGCCGTTGTCGAACTCTGACCTAGTCAATGACGCCTCCATTAGATAAGGGATCATATATTCCTGCATTCTAAATATCGTATGAACTGAGACATGGATTATAATCATTCTCTCTGTTCATGTGTTGTTTCCCGATTTCCGATTTGTGACGAACGACTAATTGAACAAATCAAATCAGTCCAGGCTTGGCCAAGCACTTAGGGTTGTCATCACTAAATCATCGAGGGGCCCACAGATATCGCTTTTATCCCTCTAAGTATAAAAGGAATGGATAAAATTTGACTCAAATGCTTAATTGTATTTACTCATCAAATCACACACAACGATATGTTTTATAATACCAAGTTACTGGTGCGTTTACATATGTCAATGTGCAACCGACTTGTAAATTACAACTCACATGTCTTGGTTTCAAGAATATAAGATATTATCGTCTCATGATCACTCGTGATAAAATCCATGAAGTGATACAAATGAGCACGGGTTGAATCCAATACTCAAATCTTATTACAGGAGTACTCATGAATACTACAACAAACTTGTGTTATGTCTAACACCTTAGACAATCCTACAGACCCATTCATGACAATCTTGCCTCAATACCTACTTCCAAAGTATGATCGATTGTGGATGGTTTGAATAACCTAGTTATTCGGGAAGTCAAAACATGCAAAGTGAAACACAAGAATAATACTAATCTTATATGGCCCCAAAACTTTTGAGTGTAAATAAAACACCTTTTATCTAATCGCCATATTGATTACTCATTATTCATTGTATAATGTTTCGAATAATCAACTTAATACTTGAATTAAAACAATAGTTATCCCATGCTCCAAGCATGCACACTATGTTTACCTATGGTCCTTTCTTTATGAAATAGATCAATTGACAACATTTCAATGATGCTCATTTCACAATTCCAAATCCTTATGATAAATGTAAGAATACCAAATTCTTGCCATTTACTGAAATCTTTATATGCAATGATCCTCTTGTAATGACTATGCACAAAAGTCACAGAGACTTGACAACAGATACAAAGTATTCCAATGGAGAGCAATTCCATGGAAACGAAGTCTCACATTCAAAGTACATTCATTTGAACATCCTTCTTACATTAAGTTTTCTAATTTTATACAGATTTAAAGAATAAATTCCACTTATGGAAACATTTCCATATTCCCATTTTAACTATCACTTCTGAACAAGAGTCACCTCTTTTCAGAATATGTCAATATGGTCCTTCCAAAATTTTCAAAATACTTCCAACTGTCCATGAGCAACCAATCTTTGGTAAACCTCAGATTGTCCTCGACAATTGCTTAACCATTTTAGTCATATCCTGTTGTAGTCCCTTTTTCCCTCTTAATGCCCTAGGCACTTGGAAAATTAGAACACGAGAATATTATAACATATGCAATCGATCCTATACCCGAAGCATATGGGACACGATTCATAATGTCTTACATAAACACATGATACTTGATCAGTCTTTTGCTATAATATTTCTTTTCGCCATGTTCTCACAATTCGAACTATGAAGAGGGATGACGTAATCATAATCGAATTTGAGAACGCAATTAACATTTCCATATATATAGAATTTCCTTATGTTGAACCATTCCAACATAGCATTCATATATATATATATATATATATATATATATATATATATATATATATATATATATCCTTGACTTAATTTGATTAAAAACTCAATCTAAGCATTTAGAATTGAAATGAAGTATAAATTACTCTCCCTTAATTATAGCAAAACAATTTTTCAAACTCTGCAACTTTGCAAATTGAAACTTTTGTTTTTCTATAATTAACATTGCTAACTTGAAACACTTAGCGTAATAATTGTGCTCCCACTAGCATAACAATTACATTCTTATTAGCATAACACTTATGCTCCTACTAGCGTTGACATGTACTCAGAAATCAGCTGGACTTCTAGAAATCGATACTTATTGACTTTCTTACCAAAGTTCAGATTTCTGATATAAGATGCTTCAATAAAACTTTATCTAGGCTTCTCAAATTCGTACACCTTTCCTTAGATAGCTCACATGTGTGTCTAAACATCTTTAGAACTTACAGCCATAAGTCTGACATTTTTAGACCTTTTGCCATTTCTCACAATTCGAACTATGAAGAGGGATGTCGTAATCATAATCGAATTTGAGAATGCAAATAACACAATTACTATCTCCTTAAAATCTACTTAGTGAAAGCGTTTCCTCACAATCATTTTCATGAATTGGAGAGAAACCTTATGACACATAGATTTTTATGGTGTATGTGTTCCTATCCATGTAAATTTGTCATAACCATAATCGCAAGACAAGGTTAGTGACAAATCCAAATCCATATGGACTGAACTTGTTCAATCTTAATTTCTTGCCACCTGGCAGCACAAGGGCCTACCATTGCTTCCAATTTGTTATGCAAACCATTGAGAAGTCATAGAACTCACATGCATAGTCAACTTTAACTGGAATGGGCACAGAAACAAGAATATGTCAACACGATAGGTTACAAACCTCAAGTCGTGTGCTAGCGATAAACAATAGGTTTTATTCTTGATTAGTTCTTGAAACTTGTCAAGATCCTTAAGACTCCCACTGACCTCTTGACATATAAGACTCTTTTGTCAAGAACCATTCCTTGACAAACAAATATTTAAGAGTTAGTGCGGATTCTTATCAAGACAAACACTTCACATAATTGGTCTTAGTTGGTCTTTGTTTTATCCAAAACATCACAACTTACCAATTTCAAATGTACAAGAGTAGAAAACATTTTACTCTACATTTGATAAGTGTTATAAACATTTCTTAAGATTATGTCACTCAAGGCACAATCTTGGAGTATGACTCTAAGACTTGTTTTTGGAACGAAGTATGACTCATCTTCTTGACATAACCATTTCAACAATTCACGATTACTCTTCTTAGCCATACAAATGCACTAAGATATCCTTAGAGGATCAATTGTGATATGGTTTTCCATAATCATTAAGATGATCGTAAAACACGATACTAAAGTACTCTCCCATCTTTTCAGATTGGAGAAACTTTTATCTTTCTGCCTAATTTGATTCTTCTTATTCGTTCTGCCAAACATTGAAACTATTCCAATGTTTCAGAATTACACTTAAACTTGTAAGCATAACCATAT
Source organism: Lactuca virosa (assembly GCF_052849685.1). Classification (NCBI taxonomy): domain Eukaryota; kingdom Viridiplantae; phylum Streptophyta; class Magnoliopsida; order Asterales; family Asteraceae; genus Lactuca; species Lactuca virosa. The sequence continues at coordinate 301,312,855 of NC_136430.1, read as the reverse complement.
TTACTAAACTTTAGTAAATGATAACGAATAGTCTTATCGCTCTTTGTGGTGGACCTGACCAGCGCACAATCAAGTGTACCCAATCCCCTAGTCCTTCACTTGACTCACATATACATGTGAACAAGGAGTTAGTCTTATTTCCAAAAATGAAAATTCTCATTCATCACACAATACTACTTGCATGATTCCAAGTTTCTATCCAACTGAAACTTGGGTGATGAGAATCTTTCATTATTTGGTAAATTTTGACACTACCACAAACGAAAAAATCAAATCCATTTTCCAATATTGCTATTAAGGGAATCAAATAAACAACAATTTTCACAAATGCCATTGTAAGGAAACTTAAAATAAGATAAAATCAAAATTTATTTATTAAAATTGAGGAAAACTTTTCCTTACAATGCAAATACATATGAAAACTATGTTGTTATCTATTCCTAAGCAATCTATCATAACTCTTAAGCAACAACTCAAAATTCTGATCACCGAACCATGCGATCGAAATCCATATCTTCGCGATCAGAATCAACTTACTCTTCCTTTAAGCTTCCTTTCTATTCTTTGATTCTACAAAACATCAAAATGTAATTACATTACATCATGTATTAAGAATCTCCAAATAGGAACTTAATAGAGTTAGATAGTGGACTTACCTAAAGCAGAGTCATACACTCTGACTTTACCATTCTTGTGATCTTTCAGGTAAATAAGGCAGCTTCACAACCAATGCCCCTTCTATTGGCAATAGAAACAAATGGACTTTTTGGGAATAGTATACTGCAATATCTCAGACTTAGCCTTTCTATTTACTATTTGGTCAATTGACTTTACCATGGCCGATCCCTTTCCATTGGGAAGAGAAAGCTTTTTTGGACTTCCAATGTTACCATTGTCAATGTCCATGGAAGTTTGGGGAGTAGACCTTCCATTCAAATTTGCTTTACCAGTGCACCAAATCATTGCTGATTCAGCGGCAACAAGAAAATAGGTAAGATCGATAAGGGTCATGTCGTGGTCTATCATATAGTAGTCCTTAATGAACCCGCTATATGACCCAGGAAGTGACTGAAGAACCCAGTCAACAGCCAACTTCCTTGAGACTTCGACACCCAACTCTCCCAGCCTGTCAATATGTAACTTCATCTCCAAGATGTTGGCACATACATACTTCCATCTTTGTGTTTGCTTGCCAATAGGGCTTGAGTGATCTTAAACTTTTCAAGTCTTTGAACTTGTAGGTTTGGGAGAATAATTGGAGGAGGTGGAGGAAGTGAAGTATGATTTCCAGACCCATTAATGCACGACAAAGGGATTAATATTTCACCTTGATCGCCATGTGGGATATCATCTTCATTAGAAAGCTTTTTCCAAAAGGATAATGAAGACCATAGTTGTCAGAACTAGACATCTATGAGGGAGAAATTCAAGTTAGTTGATTTAAGTCCTTAATATAACACCCAAAACGAAATATTAAGGCTAGGACCCAACACAATATTCTACAATTGCGAAAATGGATGTCGTAATCCAATTGTAGAATATTTGAAGGTAGGTAAATGGCGATTTACCAATTTCCACCATGAAAAACGAAATAGATTATTAAGTTTTAATTGGATTTGAAATTCCTAGATCCTTTGAGATTCATTTAACTTTTCAATGGCATGTTTAAATCTCGATTATGCCCTTCAAGTTTGTGACTGGGATGCCGAGGATCACAAACAATGTGTGAATAACCATGCAAATTAGCTTGGTACACCAATGTTACAAATCACCTAATCAATGAGCCGATTAACCACACACGCTCCATTGATCTATGATTAACATCAAGTTACCCTTTGACACACATTTTCAGTCCCAGATTAGTGTGCCGGTTAACCACATGCGCTCCACTAACGACTTAACAAGGTGCAAAGTGTAATTTCATGGATTAGCACCATTTTCACATTTTTCCTAAAGTAACTAAGATTGGGAATTTCATAAAAATTTAGTTACTTTATATTTATCATTATACTTTTAATGAGGGAGAAGTGATGTCCTATCCTACTCGTTCGGCTAACGACCCTCCACCAGTCAAGGAAGCGGTGGGTGAGAGTGAACACCCATTGAACTGCCATTTTATAGACAGTAACCTTATACCCCCTCTTATAGATCGGCTTCGTGAATGAGGCATAATAACGGTAAGACTGACTTATTCTTAGACATATATATAAGTATTAACTTTCAATATTATAATAGTATAAGGGTTGAATTTTAACTTTTAAAATTCTAGGGTTTGGAACTAAAGTATTCAAAAGTGAGACTTTACAAATTCCAAAACTTGAGGGCAAGTTTTGAAACTTGTCAAAACTTTTGGTTTCCATAACTTATGAGTTTAATGTGGTTTTTATGAAAAACTTTTCATGTTCCATAACTTGAGGACAAGTTATGGAAGACTTTAAAACCATTTAAAATGACTCTTTTAAAAAGAGACCTTTCATTTTCCATAACTTATGAGTTTTAATAACCTTTTAAAAGAAAACCTTTTCACATTCCATAACTTGAGAACAAGTTATGGATTTCATTAATGCAATTAGATCATATTTTTAACTAACAAAAATTATTAAATAATTTATTCATGATCTAACCAAACTCATAAGAACAAGATAATTCATATCATGGTTGTGGTGACTTGGTAAGGCATGTGGAAGATATGGTGGATAACCTATTGACCCATGTTCAAATCCTGACACCACTCAGCCCTTGTGGCCATGGAGTTTCACCTGCAGTGACTCCAGGGCATGAGGCAAAGCCTCATGTTTGCAACGGGGGATTAGTCGGTGCGCGAAAGCTGGCCCGGAAACCCTCGTTAGGGAAGTTCCCTTTCCAAAAAAAAAAGAAATTAGCCTAATCATATAAACTAATACAAATCTTGAAATTATGACAATTATCTTTAAATTGGACAAGCATGATCATTACCTTATGAAAAAACAGATTTCATGGTTCAAAAAACAGTTTGGAGTAATGATCCTAATCCAATTTCTGGCCAAAATTCGAAATTCTGCACCCTGGAGAACCTACTCGACGAGTTCAAGAACTGGACTCGCCGAGTTCATGATTTACTTAGTGGACTCGTCGAGTCTGTTCATGGACTCGGCGAGTTCATCAGACAGAATGCAGAAAATCGATTTTTCCAGCTTTGAAAATTAAGCAAGCATCAAATATAATAGGAAAACAACGCATGGCTCTGATACCACCTTTGGGTTTTGTATACTACAACATCCTATGGTGCACATACAAAACTAAATGCTTTGGATCTATGTTTTCCATAATTATACATGTAATATTGTTTCCAAAGCATTAAGCCTACAACTAGCATACAATTGACATAAACAACATAAAATACTAGTAAGGAGTTTACCTCTTTATGTAGCTTGTAGAACTTGTTGTGTTTGGCCTTTAAGAACTTAGAACCAATAGTATGAATGCCTCAAATGGAATCACAACACACCTAGGACAAATGATGACTTTTGAGAGAGTTTCTTGCACTCAAAATCGGTTATGTGGACTCCAAGAACACTAGCCTCTCCAATTTTACCTATGGGGTCAAATATATATATATATATATATATATATATATATATATATATATATATATATATATATATATATATATATATATATTAAGAATCCAAGAGTCATGGGTAAACCCTAATCCATACTCTTGGGCTTATTATCCATGATCCATGATTCAAGGAGGCTAACTCTTTATGGATTCTTCCATAAACTTAGTCCATCATGTATCATAAGCCCAAAACATATATATAACTAATTTACACAATTAGTCCCCATTAATTTAATTAGTCTCTTTTGATCACAAAATTAATTCCAAATTAATTCTTGGTCAATACTAATTAAATCATATGATTTCATATTAATATATTAGAACTTATAATATATTAATAAATCATAAATATCCTCTTCTCAAAAGTCCATCCTATCAAATTAACTGGTGATATGCAACCCAAATGGACCATGCTACTCTCAGGTCAAGTACATACCAATTATAGTTATGGGCTTAGACACCTAATCCAACAAGTTCTATGGTTTCCATATTACTACAAATGGTGATACGTTTATCAGTGATAGTACACTGGTAAATTTGGATGAACTGGCTAACTACAAGGAAGCAATGGCAGACCCTGAGGTAGGCCAATGGAAATAGGCAATGGACAACGAGATCAAGTCCATGTATGACAACCAATTTTGGAATTTGGTTGATCAACAACCTGGTCGGAAGACAGTAGGTTGCAAATGGATCTTCAAGAAGAAGACCGACATGGATAGTAATGTGCACACATTCAAAACACGACTGGTTGCGAAAGGCTTTACTCAAATCCCATGGGTTGACTATGACGAGAACTTCTCACTAGCGGCTAAGATAAAATCTATAAGGATCATGCTAGACATAATTGCCTTTAATGACTATGAAATTAGGCATATGGATGTCAAAACCGCTTTCCTTAATGGGAAGTTGGTTGAGGATGTTTACATGAGTCAGATAGAGGGTTTTATTGATCAAAGTTTCCCAATAGAGTATGTAAGCTAGAGAAATCCATCTATGAGTTGAAACAAGCTTCTCGAAGATGGAATCTTTGTTTCGACGAGAAGGTCAAAGTGTATGGCTTCTATAGAAGTGAAGATGAGTCATGTGTATATGTCAAAGCTAGAGGGAGTATAGTAACCTTCCTAGTATTGTATGTTGATGACATACTTCTTATAGGAAACGAGATTCCATCTTTACAAGAGGTTAAGTCTTGGCTTGGAAAGTGTTTCGCTATGAAGAACCTAGGTGAGGCTGCATATATTCTAGGGACAAGAATTCTAAGAGATATGAGTAAAAGAATAATTGGACTTAGTCAAAGTACAAACTTGGAAAAGGTGATAAAACGTTTTAGTGTGGAAAATTCCAAGAAAGAAGAACTGCCCATCCAGAGTAATACCAAACTGAGTAAGACTCAGAGTCCGAGTACCGATGCGGAGATAGCAGAAATGAATAGAGTTCCCTACACTTCTGCCATTGGATCTATCATGTATGCTATGATATGTACTCGCCCTGACGTGTCCTTTTCTTTGAGCATGGTCAGTCGTTATCAAGGAAATCCAGGTAAAGCTCATTAGATAGTAGTTAAGAATATTCTCAAGTATCCGCAAAGGACTAACGACTAGGTCCTAGTACTTGGTGGTTGTGATACGTTAAGAGTAACTAGGTATATTGACGACGACTTTCAAACAGACAGAGACAACTTCCGTTCTCAATCTGGATGGGTGTTTACCTTAAACGGAGGAGCAGCTACTTGGAAAAGTTCGAAACAAGAGACAATGGATGATTCTACTTGCAAATCAGAGTACATAGCGGCAAGCAAAGTATCAAAGGAGGCAATTTGGTTGAAGAACTTCATCGGAGATCTTGGTTTTGTGCCAACCATCAGGGAGCCAATGGAATTTTTCTGTGATAATGAAGGAGCGGTTGCCTTGACAAAAGGAACCAAGAGATCATGGCAGATCAAGACATATCGACAGAAAATACCATTTCATCAGACATAGAGTGGAAGAAGGCCGCCTTGTAGTGAAGAGGGTATCATCTGAAGAGAACCCTACAGATCCACTCACAAAGGGTCTGAGTAGGGCTAAACACATTCAACATGCCAGGAGCATTGGTATGAGAGATGATATTAGTTTTAGTAGTTAGATAGCTAGTTTGAAACTTGTAACAAGGTAAATGTAATTGAATTTTGATGATTAAATAATAGAGAATTATTTATGAGTTTATTTACTACCTTTTGTTAATTGTTTATTTTTGTGTTTCATTTTTGCATGTTTTATTTCCCGAATAATTCGATTATTCAAACTCTATAGTCGTTCGTATTTTTAGGAGTAAGTAGTGAATTAAGACTGTCGTGAATTGAACTGTAGATTGTCTAAAGAGTTTTAGACATAGAAATGGTATTGCTACAATGTTCATGAGTACTTAGAAATGGAGATTTAAGTATTAGATTAACCCACGCTCAGAGAATTACTTCATGGAATTGATCACGAGTAATTCTGAGACGATAATATTTTATAATCTTAAAACGAAGATATATGAGTTATGGATTACAAGTCAGCTATGCATTGATGATACGTAAACGCATCAGTAACTTGATGTTATAAAACATGTTTTTGTGCATGATTTGATAAGTAAATGTTGCAAGCATATAAGTCAAAGTTTATTCGTTCCTTTTGCCCTAGTAGGAAAAAGCGAAATCTTTGGGCCCCTTGGTGATTTGGTGTTGACTTATAGTGTCGGGCCCGGCCAGGACTAAATTAATGTGTTCAATTAGAAGTTCTATGTCATTACAAATCAAAAATCTGGAAACAAATTATTGGACAATGATATTGATTCTATTCTATGTCTCATGTCTGAATGATATCTTGTGGAATGGAGGATTATATGATCATTTATCTTAGGACACGTAACCGACTGGGTCAGAGTTCAAAAGCGGATTTTGGAAGCTACAATTTGCTAATCGATTCAGAAGTTATATTGGCAATCATAGTTATAGACTTATCCGAGTGGGTGACTGTTGGATTAGGTGTCTAAGCCCATAACTATAATTGGTATAAACTTGATTTGATAGTAACACAGTCCTTTTGGGTTGCCCTCAAACCTAGCAATTGGACAAAATGTTTTTTTGGAGAGAGAGGTTGATTTTATTATTGGATTAATAAGTTGAATTAAATAATTTATTAATATATTATGAGAATAATATATTAATTAGAAATAGTAATATTTAATTAATAATTAATCAAAAATCAATTGGAATTAATTTCGAGATTAATAGAATTAATTAAAAGTGAGGGTCTAAAGTGAAATTGTTCAATAGTTGAACAAAAGGCTCCAGAACCTTCCACCAGGAGGGTGGACGGTTTCAAGGGGGTAATCTAGGGTTTATAGATTATCCCATGTGGATAAATATGGAGCTGGATAATTACCAATTTGAAATATTATTATTATATTAAGATTAGGGTTATCCAGGGTTTCCTTGGACAACTATATAAAGGATCATAGCCCTTCATATTTCGACCACTCATTCTCTAAAAGAGATAGCCGATATTTTTTCATCCCCTCTCCTCTCTCCATATCTTCCTTCTTACTATCTTAGGTGTGAACCACTAGAGGCATGGCATTTGTGGTGCTTGCTTCCAAAGGTTCTACAAGTCAAGGATAATTGTTATTTACTATAATAACAATAAGGTATGTAATCCTAAACCCTTTCTTGTGTTTTTTGAAAATTACCTACGGTTTCTAGGATTCTTATTTTGATGTTCTTAGTTATAGGTTCAATAGAGAAAACATAGATCTTGTTTTAGGTTGCATGCACACATGAGAGTTTTAAGTTTGTTTTGTTATGCCTAAAACCCATAAAAAACCATAAAAGAAAATCATAGTATGTCAATAATCTTCCAAGTACATCAAGTCAGCAAAATGCATAACAACGTGGTGTGTGTGATGTGATCATCTCGAGCCCTTCCTCTTCGATCTGGAAGTACCTGAAACATAAACTGAAAACCGTAAGCACAAAACTTATCGAGTTCCCCAAAATACCCCATGCCATACATACCAAACATACGATTGGCCTTGCCCAACAACCATTGGGCCCCGCCTGACATCGAGCCCTGCTCGTAACAGATCTGTCAATAACATGAGATGGGCCCCGACTCATCACATTCATCAGACCCCGCCCGACATTCATATAGACATATAAAACACATGCAAGAATCACTAAGACAAATAACATACAATACTCTCATCAGGCCCCGACTGGCATCAAACCCCACCCGATATACATATCACATACTACACATGCAAGAGTCACATAGACAACCAACATCCTAATCATAATAAATCATGGGTTGGCGTTGTTGCCTTCGACTCGTCATGCACAGTGAGGAGAATCACCTCAAACTGCTGATAATCAGATAAATGCTCGGACTACTGATCTGGAAAGTCCCGACACTAAATAATCAATAAAACCCCAATTAATAATTGAGCCATAAACCATAAATAGGAATCTATTTCATTTGTCCAAATCCTAGGGTAAAAGACCATTTTACCTCTTCCTTGGCCCAATTACCGAGTCCCAATCCAATGGCTCCAAAAGCCCAATATGGCCCAAAATCCTAAATGATGACGAAAACCCATAATGGGCCTAAATCCAGGGACGCCTAAAGCGTAACAATGGCCCAAAGTCAGAAGGCCAGTGGCCCAACTAGGCCTACAACTCCTAATAGCCTAAAAACGTCCCAAACCAAAAAGCCCAAGGATCAGGCTTGGTACGTTGCGCGTACCAGACGTACGCCCGGCGTATTAGGGTGCGTACTGGATCAGGGACTCGGTAGCGTACGCTTGTGTACACGCCATTCAGTGCTTAGTTCTTGTAACCAAACGTCCAAACTTCAGATCTAAGCCTTATGGAACGTCTTAATCCATAAAGTCATGAACTTGGAGCCTTTGCATGGCTCAAAAGAGCCCAAACCTTACTTTAGCATTCTACTTTCACCAAATGGACCTAAACACATGTATGGTTGATCCACAACTAAATCAAGATGCTAACTTTATGGACTAGGGACCTTACAAACATGAAGAGAAGCAACTACTAACTTTTGGAGTGGAAAAAAACCCACTAGATCTCATCATAGGACTAAAAAGGGACCAAAACTTCATAAAGACTAGATCTAAGCATATAAGGAGTTAGTGTTGGGTTATGAGCATTCTAACACTCCTAAGTGTACATGCAACCCTAAATACCTTGGATCTATGTTTTCTCTATTATACATACAATTATGAACATCCAAGGTATTATCCTAATCTAGCATACAAAATAATAAATATAACAAGATAGAATACATACCTCTTTGATGTAGAATGTCTTCATGAAGCTTGAGTGCCTAGTGCCCCAAGTGTGACACCTCAAATGGTTAACACAACATCAAATACACTTGGAATAACTTGAGAGAAACTTGAACACTCCTTGAAATCGTCTAGCCCTCACACTCACACATTAGTACCCGATTTCTTGAGCCATGGGATTCTTTTATATGGTGGCTATTAGGGTTACACCATGTAACTCATAACTTTACCCATTCCTTATGCTCCATGGATTTTAACCTCCATGGAGTATCCATGGGTCACCCCATGGACTTAGTCCAACATAAGGAATCTTGGATCACAAGCCCACATATATAAGAATGAATGATTTACACAATCAACCCATATATTTAATTAGTCTCCTTTTGATCACTTAATTAATTCCAAATTAATTCTTGATCAATACTAATTAAATAACCTTATTAATATATTAGAACTTATAATATATTAACCAACCTTAAGTGTTATTTCTCTCATTATAGTCTATCCAAATGCATGATGCCATGCAACCCAAATGGACCATGCCGGGTCGGGTCAAGTCTTACCAATTATAGTTATGGACTTAGACATTAATCCAACAGTCTCCCACTTGGATAAGTCTAAAACTATTATTGCGTATGACTTCAGGAACCAATCAGCAATCGTAGCTCTCAAAAGCTTCTGTCGAACTCTGACCTTGTCGATGAACTCTGACCTTTGTCAGTGACTTGTCCATTAGATAAGGGATCATATATTCCTCCATTCTAGATATCATATGGACTGAGACATGGATTATCAATCATTCTCTCTGTCCATTTGTTGTTTCCCGATTTCCGATTCATGATGACTGACTGATTGAACAAATCAAATCAGTCCTGGCTTGGCCAAGCATTCACATGTATCATCTTTAAATCATCGAGGGGCCCACAGATATCGCTTTTATCCCGAAGGTAAAAGGAATGGATAAACTTCGACTCATATGGCTTGTTCTACTACTTGTTGAATCATACACAAAGGCACGTTTTATAACATCGAGTTACCAATGCGTTTTCGTGCAATCAATGTATAACCAACTCATAGTAACAACTCATATCTCTAGGTTTGTAGAATATAAGATATTATCGTCTCATGATCACTCGTGATAATATCCATGAAGTGATTCAAATGAGCGCGGGTTGAATCCAATACTCAGAACTTATGAGCACTCATGAGTGTTGTAGCACCACTTTGTCCACCAACTTGGACCTCTACAAACCAACCCATGGCAGTCTTGATTCATATCTACTTCCAACATATGACCGACTGTGGATGGTTTGAATAACTTAATCATTCAGGAAGAGCGACTTAGTTATTCTGGAAGTCAAAACATGCAAAGTGAAACACAAGAATAAATGAATCAAATATGGTATCAAACCCTATGAATATAAATAAACACTTTTATTTATCACCATACTAATTACTCATTATTCATTGTTTCGGTTTTATCAACTTTATACTTGAATTTAAAACAATAGTTGTCCCATGCTCCAAGCATGTACACTATGTTTTCTAAACACTAGTCATGCCATACACCAAGTATGCATACTATGTTTGTCTATGATCTTTACTTTGTAAAATAGATCAACTGAACATCACTCCAGTGATCCTCTTTTCACAGTCCCAAATCCTTATTGTGAATGCAAGAATTCCAAATTCATGCCATTTACTGAAATCTGTTAGATTCTAAACTTATATGCATTGATCCTCTTAATGATTATGCACAAAGTCAGAAAGACTTGACAACAATCATTACAGAGCATTCCAAAGGAGATCAGCTCCTTGGAAACATCCTTCTTTCTTTAAGTTTCCTAATCTTACACAGATTGAATAATTTCTAACTTTGAAACATTTCCATATTCCATTTTGACTATCACTTCTGAACAAGAGTTGCCTCCTTACAGATTATGTCAATATGGTCCTTCCAGAATTAACATTATACTTCCAACTGTCCTTGAGCAACCAATCTTTGGTAAACCTTAGATTGTCCTCGACAATTGCTTAATCATTTTAGTCATATCCAATTCTAGACCTTTTCCCTTCATAATGCCCCAGGCATTTGGAAAATTTTAGAAAGGATGAATATAGCACATGTAATCGATCCTATATCTGAAGCATATGGGACACGATTCATGATGTCTCACATAAAGACTAAACCAGTCTTTTGCTATAATATTTCCATTTCAATTTGCCAAGTTCTCAAAATTCAGATTATGAAAAGGGATGCCGTAATCATAATCGAATTTTAGAACGCAAATAATGGACCCATATATAGAATTTCCTTATGTTGAGCCATTCCAACATGAAATTCATATATATATATATATATATCCTTGATTAAATACGATTAAAATCTCAATCTAAGCTTTTAGAATTGAAATGAAGTATAATTTCCTCTCCCTTAATTATAGCAAAACAACTTTTTCAACCCCTGCAACCTCACGAATTGAAACTTTTGTTTTCTATAATTAACATTGCTAACTTGCAACCTTTGTCATAATTATCATGCTCCCACTAACATGATGATTATTAGCATAACACTTATGCTCCCACTAGCTTTGACATGTACTCAGAAATCAGCTGACTTTCTTACCAAAGTTCAGATTTCTGATACTAGATTGTTTTGATAAAACTTTATCAAAATCATACACCTCTCTTAGATAGCTCACATGTGTGTCTAAAAAATTTTAGAACTATGAAAAGGGATGTCGTAATCATAGTCTCAATTGTTTAGACCTTTGCCACTTCTCACAAGTCCATGTTAGTGTGCCGGTAAACCACACACGTTCCACTAACGACTCTAAGAATGCAAATATCATAATTGCTATCTAGCTAAAATCTACTTAGTGAAAGTGTTTCCTCACCATCATTTTCATGAATCGGAGAGAAACCTTATGACACTTAGATTTAATAGTGTATGTGTTCTTATCCATGTGAATTTGTCAAAACCATAATCACAAGACAAGGTTAGTGACAAATCCAAACTCATATTGATTAAACTTGTGCAATCTTAAATTCTTGCCATTTGGCAGCTCAGGTGCCTGCCATTGCTTCCAAGTAGTTGTGCAACCAATTGAGAACTCTCAGAACTCCTATGCAAAGCCAACTTGAATAGGCACAAAAATTTCAACACGATAGGTTATAAACCTCAAGTCGTGTGCTAGTGAAGGACTTTAGGTTTTATTCTTGATTAAGTCTTGAAACTTTCAAGAGCTTTAAGACTCCCACTGTCCTCTTGACATATAAGACTCCCTTGTCAAATATTCAAGAGATAGTGCGGATTCTTTATCAAGACTAACACTTTACACAATTGGCCTAAGTTGGTCTCTGTTTTATCCAAAACATCACAACTTACCAATTTCAAATGTACAAGAGTAGATAACCTTTTACTCTTACATTTGACTAGTGTTAACAAACCCTCTTTAAGATATGTCACTCAAGTTACAATCTTGGAGTATGACTCTAAGAATTGTTTTGGAACGAAGTATGACTCATCTTTTTGATTTAACCATTTCAACAATTCATGACTCCTCTTCTTAGTCATAAGAATGCACTAAGATGACTTTAGAGGACCAATTGTGATATGGTATCTTAATCATTAAGATGATCATAAACATGATACTAAAGTACTCTCCCATCTTTTCAGATTTGAGAAACTTTTATCTTTCTGCCATACTTTGATTCTTCTTATTCGTTCTGTCTCACATTGAAACTTCTCCAATGCTACAGACTTATACTTAAACTTATAAGTATAATCATATTTACTGAACTTAAGTAAATCATGACGAATAGTCTTCTTGATCTTTTGTGGTGGACTTGACCAGTGCACAAGAATGTGTACTCGATCCCTTAGTCCTTTCCTTATTCACATAAGGAATTAGTCTTAATTTTCCAAGCTGAAAGTTCTCATTCATCATACTATACAACTTGCATGATTCCAAGTTTCGGTCCAATTAAACCTTGGGTGATGAGAATCTTTCCTTATTTGGTACTATTAGACACTACCACAACCGAAAGAATCAAATCCATTTTTCCAATATTGTTATCAATGGAATCTTATAAGCAACAACTTTTCACAAATGCCATTGTAAGGATACTTAAAATAAATAAAATCAAAACCTTTTTCTTTTATTTTAAAACTTTGCGGAAAAACTTATCCTTACAATCCATATGAAAACCTTGTTGTTATCTATTCCTAAGCAATATAAATATCATAACTCTTAAGTAATAGCCCAAAATTCTGATCACCGAACCATGCGATTGAAATTCATCTTCGCGATCAGAATCAGCATGTACTTAATAGAGTTAGACAATGGACTTTACCTGAAGTAGAGCCAAACTTATTGACTTTAACATCCTTAGGTAAATTTGGCAGCTTCGTAACCAATGCCCCTTCCTTTGGCAATAGTTACCTATGGACCCTTGATAATGGGACTATCTCAGACTTCGCCTCTCTCTTTACCATTGGGTCAACCGAGTTGACTATGGCCGATCCCTTTCCATTGGGAAGAGAGAGCTTTATTGGATATCCAATGTCATCATTGTCAATGTCCATAGCGTTTTAGGAAGTTGATCTTAGCAAATAGATAAGATCATTAAGGGTCTTGTCTTAGTCTGTTTCATAGGATTCCCAAAAGAACTCACTATGTGACTTAGAAAGTAGTTGAGCCACCAACTTTCTTAAGACTTTGACACCCAACTCTCCCGGCTTGTCAATATGTGACTACATCTCCAAGATGTGATCACACCTAGACCTTGCCTTGCCAATAGGGCTTGAGTGACCTTAAACGTTTTAGGAACTTGTGGGTTAGGAAGAATAATTGGAGGAGGTGAAAGAAGTATGATATCCATGGGACATCATCTTCATTTAGGAAAGCTTGTTTCAAGAGATTTGGGAAGATCATAAATGTGTAGACCAGACATCTTTTTGGGAGATATTCAAGATAGTTGATTTAAAGTCCTTAATATGACACCCAATATGAAATATTAAGGCTAGGACCCAACAAACTATTTTATAACTTAGAAGAGGGATGCCGTAATCCAAGCTATAAAATATTTGAAGGTAGGTGAATGACGATTCACCAATTTCCACCATGAAAAACGAAATAATTTATTAGGTTTTAATTGGATTTGAAAGTCCTAGATCTTTGAGATTCATGGAACTGTTCAAAGGCATGTTTCAATCTCGAGTGTGCCCTTCAGGTTTTGTGACTGGGATGCCGAGGATCACAAAACAAGGTGTGAATAACCATGCAAATATACTTGGTACCCTTAATATTTACCCCTTAATCAGTGTGCCGGTTAACCACACACGCTCCACCGATACTATGATCAATATTAAGTTACCCTTTTCCTACCTTGTTAAGTCCAGGTTAGTGTGCCGGTTAACCACACACGCTTCACTAACGACTTAAGCAAAGTGCAAAGTGTAATTTCATGGGTTAGCACCAAATTCACATTTTCCTAAGTAACTAAGATTGGGTATTAATAAGAGTTTAGTTACTTAGTATTTATCATTAATACTTTTAATGAAAGGAGAATTATAGTCCTTGTCCTACCCGTTCGGCTAACGACCCTCCACCAGTCAAGGAAGCGGTGGGTGAGAGTGGACACCCATTAAACTGCCATTTTATAGGCAGTAACCTTATACCCCCCTTATAGACCGGCTTCGTGAATGAGGCCTACTAACGGTAAGACTGACTTTACTCTTATACATATATATATATATATATATATATATATATATATATATATATATATATATATATATATATATATATATATATATATATATATATTATTAACTTATAATATTATAAAGTATAAGGGTTGAATTTTAACTTTTAAAATTCTAAGGGCTAACTTGGAATTAAAGTATTCATAAGTGAAAACTTTTCAAATTCCAAAACTTGAGGGCAAGTTTTGAAACTATTCAAAACTAATTAATTCCATAACTTATGAGTTTAAAGTAGTTTTAATTTAAAAAAAAAAAAAAAAAAAAAAAAAAAAAAAAAAAAACTCTTCAAGTTCCATAACTTGAGGACAAGTTATGGAAGACTTTAAACTAATTAATAAAAAAAAATAACTTTTTTTATTGTAACTTATGGAACTAATTAAGGTTACACTTTTTTTTTAATTTAATGAAGAGACTGTTGAACCTCCATAACTTGAGGACAAGTTATGGAGTCATAAAACCATTTAATTAGAACTAGACTCTTCATTTTGTAACATTTGCCAACTTTTATGACTTTTATGATTCTTAAATGTGACTTTTCATATAACTTGAGGACAAGTTACAAAAACACACTTTGGAATCAACTCTTAGATTAAAATGGATTGAAAACAACTATTTCACACAACTTTTCTATTAATCTAAGAACCTCATAAGAACAAGATAATTCAAATCATCAATCTTCAAGAAATTAGCATGAACATACAAACTAATACAAATCTTGAAATTATGACAATTATCTTAGAAATTGGATTAACATGAACATTACCACATCACAAACAAGTTTATAAGTCCAAAAACATGTTAGGGTAATGTTCCTAGTCCAATTCCAGCCAAAACAATCGAATATATGCATCCAACTCGATTTTTCAGCTACTTTTGCAAGTATAACAAGAAAACAAGCCTAGGCTCTGATACCACTGTTGGGTTATGAGCATTCTAACACTCCTAAGTGTACATGCAACCCTAAATACCTTGGATCTATGTTTTCTCTATTATACATACAATTATGAACATCCAAGGTATTATCCTAATCTAGCATACAAAATAATAAATATAACAAGATAGAATACATACCTCTTTGATGTAGAATGTCTTCATGAAGCTTGAGTGCCTAGTGCCCCAAGTGTGACACCTCAAATGGGTCACACAACACCAAATACACTTGGAATAACTTGAGAGAAACTTGAACACTCCTTGAAATCGTCTAGCCCTCACACTCACACATTAGTACCCGATTTCTTGAGCCATGGGATTCTTTTATATGGTGGCTATTAGGGTTACACCATGTAACTCATAACTTTACCCATTCCTTATGCTCCATGGTTTTAACCTCCATGGAGTATCCATGGGTCACCCCATGGACTTAGTCCAACATAAGGAATCTTGGATCACAAGCCCACATATATAAGAATGAATGATTTACACAATCAACCCATATATTTAATTAGTCTCCTTTTGATCACTTAATTAATTCCAAATTAATTCTTGATCAATACTAATTAAATAACCTTATTAATATATTAGAACTTATAATATATTAACCAACCTTAAGTGTTATTTCTCTCATTATAGTCTATCCAAATGCATGATGCCATGCAACCCAAATGGACCATGCCGGGTCGGGTCAAGTCTTACCAATTATAGTTATGGACTTAGACATTAATCCAACAGTTAGTTCCAAGATTTATACCTCAATGAAGTTGGAAATGATGTGTGAAATCTGGATCTATAAGTTCTCCTTTGATCAAGGCTCCTTCTTCCAAGCTCTTCTTCCTCACATCTCACCAACACATACTAAAAACACACACAAGAGGGTCAAATCTCCTCAAGAGGGGCTAGGGTTGCGAAATGGGACTCAAAGGGCAATGAAGGCTGAGAAATGAGAGGATTATGGGACATAATGTTGTTTAAATAGGATCCAAACCCTAAATTTGAGGGGTTTGTCCCCTGGGTGTGTACGCCCTGCATACGAGAAGTACGCCCCGCGTACTCCAAGATTTCTGAAATTGGCAAAACTGCCCCGTAGGACTAAATCTGCAAAATATTTACATACCAAGGTTCAAAATGAAAAGTATCTTGAATCGGGTGTTACATGATCATTGATCTTCGGGTTACGGCCCCAAATTAAGAAACGAATCGAAACAGGGTGTTACAACTTATAGTTCTTGTATTGGGAGATTGGAATGTGTCAACCATCTCCTCATTGAATGCCCATATACAAGAACTATTAGAGACACATTTTTTAGCTTGTGCGTCCTACAACAATCAGTAGTCAACAATGTGGAAGAACTATAGCAATATGTAGCCTCTTGGGGTAGATATCGAAAAAAACATGATAGTCTCTCATTCCTCTTCTATGGTATGCTCTCGAACTTATGGAGATATAGAAATGAGAGGTTGTTTCAACAGGTGTTTACTATATCCTCTACTAGAGCAGAATATATAAAATCCATGGTGTACTTGTGGTTAAACACAACGACAAAGGAGTAATTTGTAATAATGATGAATGGATGTCCTCCCCTTTTTTTATTTGTGATTTTAAAACTACTATGTACTGTCTTTTCTTTAGGCTCTCATCTAGTTACTTGCTAGGCGGGGGTACCGTCTATAATACATATTTGCAGTTTCTAAAAAAATCAAAGTCACACAAGTGGTTGAGTGAGATGACGACACGTGGACACCTTGGAGAACCTATAATTACACATTTATTTACTTTTATTTATGGGTTTTATATTTGTTAGTTCGAAGATTATCTACAAGATCAAATAAAAAAGAACAACTTTAATTTTTTTTAATTTATTTGAAGGACTTATCTTTTTTTATCTAAAACTAAATAAATATATCAAATCTCCTAATTTTTTTCTCCTTTACAAATAGTAATCTATATCGATATATATAAAAAACAATTTTTTTCTCCTTTACAAATAGTCATCTATATCAAATCTCCTAATTTTTTTCTCCTTTACAAATAGTCATCTATGTGATTCTAAAATTGTATTAAATAAATTAGTAGCCATTAAAAATGTAAATCTAACATTTTGAAAAGAATAATACACTATCTAATGAAGTCATTTGCATATATTTTTTTTTGGCTATTTCAACATTTTAATCATTAACCAAATTTTGGATAGATTCACAAGTAAATTTACTCACATTCACATGTGAATTCGAGTAAATATTCATATTCGCATGTAAATATGAGCAAATTCATGTGTAAATCTTGGTATTTCAATGGTAATATTCTATAATACAACATTTAAATTAGTTAAAAACTAATTTAATGAAATTCACAAATGAATTATTCACATTCATATTTAAATTTATATAGATCCAAATATTAATATCATGCGGGCAAATTTACATTCTGAATACGTCTAATGAAATGCCCTGTTTTCCGTTAAATGATTTTATAATAGAATATAGATATAACTACCAATAAATAACTAAGTTTAATAGTAACTAGATATGGTGCCCATGCGGTGCATCTGATTTGAGTGTCGTTTTTGTTTATAGATTAATAAGCGTCGTTGTTGATTCTTTTAGTTAACTTTGGATTATTTTCATAGGGATAAACAGTCGGAGACGGATAGATAGAGGGCAGGAAAAAACAAAAAAGTTAAATATGAGGACCAATATAGAAAAAATATACAAAAAGAAGAAAATGACAGACACAGAAAGTGCAAGGATAAAAACAGTCAAAAAAATGTGAGTATCACTTTTCCTAACTCGTTGTTGACTCTTTTTACGAAAAAACTCGGGCTTTTCCCCGGGCCATTTTTGTGTTTTTTATGAAAAAATGTAAAAGTTTTGACTGTAAGGACCAAAAGTGTCAAAATGGCTAAAGAATTAAAGGGGTTGGAATTAGCAAATTTTTAGAAAAGGGACCAAAGTTTTCAATTCCTTAAAGTTTTGTGGCCAATCTTTGAATAATAAAAGGTTCCAAAAATATGTAAAAATTTGATTGCAAGGACCAAAAGTGTCAAAATGGCTAAAGAATGAGGGGTAAAGTTGACAAAAAACATGATGTAAAAGTTTTGACTGCAAGGACCAAAAGTGTCAAAATGGCTAAAGAGTTAAAGGGGTTGGAATTAGCAAGTTTTTAGAAAAGGGACCAAAGTTGACAATTCCTTAAAGTTTTGTGGCCAAACTTTGAATATTAAAAGGTTCCAAAAAAATGTACAAATTTTGATTGCAAGGACCAAAAGTGTCAAAATGGCTAAAAAATAAGGGGCAAAGTTGACAAAAAACATACTAGTTTACTATTCCTAAATTTGAACATCTTTAATATATATATATATATATATATATATATATATATATATATATATATATAAATTTATAATAAAAAATAATCAAGGAATGAGTATTTGAAAGAAAATGTAATCATATTTTGGATGAGGGGCTAAAAGGGTTAAGCTTAGTAACCTTAGAATGTTAATATTTTTGAGCTTACCTTTTTTTCCTAAAAAATTACCGTTTCAAGATCGTCAGGTACCAAATATGGCAAAGCATGATAGTACACACCGACTCGACTTTGTAGATGGAGATTTTATGTTACTTATGTTTCTATGAAATTTTGGGTTTTATAAATATGTTTTGATTAGATACTTTATTGAATATTATTATGGGATTTTATGAAAAATAAAGGATGTCAAGATGATGATTTTTCTTTTTATTTAATTAAAGATTGTTTTTAAAAGTTCAAGTTTACTGTAATTTTTGGGACGTTATATCTAATGAACTAAATACAGTTATAATTCACACTATTAACCTCAACGAGCTGAAATTTCAATTTCTTTTGTATATCTACATAGTAAAAACTTAAAGGGACATACCATTTTCTAAATCACAATATAGAGTAACCAACCACAAAGACAAAGATAAGAAACAAAACATGGACACAAAGTCAAGGCGGGTGCTGAGCGATGATATCTTCATTCTTCATAGTAATCCTCCAAAGGATCTTGTATTTAGCAATATTTAGAGAGGGCTTGAGAGTAAGGCTCAGTAGTCTCGAGCATACATCAAGATTAATTGTTAGTGGTGAATCTAGAATAGAAAAACACGTGGTTCCTTATATAAGTAACGCTAAAAGACAAAAATGTTTGTAGCGGGGCGGGACGAGTCGAACCAGTAAAAACCAGCCGATTTGCAAAAAAAAAACTGCGTTCAATCGGACTGTTCGAACGCCTTAAAACCAGTACAACCCGGCCTACTTGACCCGTAAAATCAGACTTTTACAAAATAATATAGTGTATAAATGGGTTTCTTTTCTTTTTAAAAATTCCACTTGCAATTACCATTTACTACAAGTGGTATTGTTTTTACTAGTTTCCTTATAACCTTTTTGACAAATCTGTTTTATAATATCAAACATCTACAACTTTTTATCTTTGTCTTCAATATGAGATATGTTTTGATAAAAACTAACCATATTCTTTGCAAATTTAAATAAAACATTCCACCATTCTTTTATTTATTTGTTTCTTATTTTGTCTAAATACTATAAGGTAGGTCATAATTTTTTTTTTCAAGGTAGGTCATAATTTTCTTAATATATAAATAGTAAATAAAACTAAAAAATTAGAATGGTCGTAGGACCCACCCTTGTACACCATAGCTTCGCCATTGTTAATAGTCTTAATCATAGTTTTATAGAGTCTTATATTATTCCTGAAGATCATATTGATTCTTTTCGATCCAAATATGGTAGACAATACCTGCAGGAAGTAAACGACGAATAACAGACCTAATGGACTTACCTCTTGAGGCATGCTTAAGGAGGTCGATGACGTCAATCCATTTTTTCGGAGCATTGTTGAGATTTATCAAGGTTGTTATCTCATGCCATATATAATATGGATATGAACACTTGAAGAAAAGGTGGTTGATATAGTCAGGGAAAAGATGATATAAGTTGCAAGACAAGTTTTGGTTGTACTCCCAGGTACTAATTATATCATGATTTTTGAGACGATCTTTAAGGGAAACCCATAAAATAAAGGCATGATGGGTGATGTTTTGAGAGAACCTTACAAGGTGGTGCCATAGTCAACGTCTAGCTTATTAGGGTGAAGGCTAAGCCAAGCTTTATGAACATAGAAGAGAATTAGAAGACCCGCTTTGTTATTCTAGAAACGTTTATCCTAGAGAAAGTAGGAGATAGAGGGTGGGGTTGGTTGCTAAGAGAACCAATAGACTCACACCAAAGATGATGACTCACCCAATTATCACCAGAAACAATGTCTTTGATAGTATCATTAAGGTAGAAACTTTCTCGGTGAATAACACAAGGGGTAAGTACATATAAAGGAATTTTAGAGTTCTTTAGTAGAAATTACATGTAGTGAAACACCTTGCACGACTTTGGGTTAATGACAAGATAACCACACAAATGTATACTCGCATCATATACATAATATCATGGTTGAATCAAAAGGTTAGAGCGATATGCACATATGACAGGGCCGATGTAACTAATTTGCATTAACAATTTGATCCTGATATGAATGAATACATAACAAGAGTTCTCAAAATCCAATTTGTTGAAACGTGTCAATGTCTTCGAGAAGACTTAACGAGGCATATATAACAAAACAACATCAACACCGACAAGGAAGAAGAGTCATTTATCCTTAAATTATGTAACTTTTAGGTTTATTTTAAATATTAATTTCAAGTTTTATGAGTTAAGTTTTCAATTATAAATATTATTTGGTTAATGAAAGACAAGGGGGGGGGGGATGTCCTCAATTGATATGAATTTTTTACATAGCAATATAATTGAATAAACATTTATGCTTTAGTACTTTTATTAAACCTAAAACAAAGGGAGGTGATGTATATATATATATATATATATATATATATATATATATATATATATATATATATATATATATATATATATATATATATATAAAAGAGAGAGAGAGAAATAGATATATGTATATATATATATATATATATATATATATATATATATATATATATATATAGAGAGAGAGAGAGAGAGAGAGAGAGAGAGAGAAATTAGGTTCAAACAAGAATAAAAATGAAGGTCGAGAATGCAAAAACGTATTTCAGCCACTAATTTTAAAAACGAAACGCACATCGTTTTTAATGATCCTAGGAGTACATGATTAATTTTGGTCTTTTATTTAAGTTTTCAAAAACATATATTCAGAAACAATAAAGTTCAAATTGTATTTACGAATAAAATCAACGTTATTTATTGAATCTTCATTCTATCTTTTTAAATCGACCATCTTAAAAAACTTCAATCACCAATTCATAAATATCCATTGAAATATGGATCGTCTTCATCAATTTTGATGACGGATGAATTAGAAGGGAAGCTTCGATAGACGATTTAATAGATTCATCAATCTAATTTGTAGTTTTAAGAAGTCAAATTTGATTGCAACTTTGTAGTGTGGAAAGTTATTAGAGAACAATAAAAACTCAACTAGTTTTTGTGATTTTATCAATTCGATCTTTAATTTTTGAGATAATTAATTAAATTATATCATGTTTTGGTTGATTTAGGTGTCTAAGTTAGTAACTAAATTGGTATATTCTTGATATAAAAACAAAATCATTTTTGGGTTGCTCTCAGAACTAGCAACTAAGAAGAATTACATTTTGAGAGAGAGAATAATTTATTAATATATTATATGATTAATATATTAATTAGAAATAGTAATTATTAATTTAGAATTAATCAGAAATTAATTAGAATTAATTTCAGGTCAATTAGAATTAATTGGAAGTGTAGGGACTAAATGTGACATTATTCAAAAGTTAAACAATAGGCAGCTTCCAGAACCTCCCACAAGGGTATGGTTTTGTGGAAGAGTTCAAAGGCTTCTAGGAAGCCTTAGAGGATAAGTAAAGGGATATATATCTGCCTAATTTGAAATATTATTATTATATTCAAATTAGGGTTATCAAATGATTCCTTATTAGCTATAAATAGGACCTTAGGGTCTCTTATTTTTGTCCATGCTTCCTTAGCTACCTATAGCCAAAAGTTTGCTACTCCATCCTCTCTCCTATTGTGTTCTGTTGCTAGGGTTTGGGTACAAACCATTAGAGGCATCATCTCTTTGGTGCTAGTCTTTTTCAAGCTTCACAACTACAAGGATTGGTTTGATTTGTTTGCTATAAAAAATCAAAAGGTATGTAACCTAAACTTTGTAATTTTTGAATTACACTAGGGTTAGGCTAGCTTAGTTGTTCATTGTATGTTACTATCAATGTGTATGAAATGCATGTTTTATATGATGCATGTACCCTATTAATTGTTAATTGTTTTCCGTATTGTACATATTTGCTATCTATAAAACTTGTCAGTTTTTTCATTAATATTCTTCATATTTAAAGTTATTATCATGATTATGTAATAATTGTTCATTTTTGGCTTGTGATTTTGTATTTTTTTTATGATTTTACCACATTTTTATAGGTCAACCTGTGTTAAACTATTGGATGAAAATTTTCATACTTTTGTTTTAAAATTTATATGTTATTCACATGTTAATAACATATAACCTTGCATATTTTTATGTGTTATTAACAAACATATATTGATTCATATGTGAAGGTATATCACATAATATGTATTTTTATATGGTATGTTTATATGTCAGTATTACTTGATATATTTTGTGGTATATTCTCATGTGAAGGTATCTTCATATTTTGAATATTATATTGTATATATTGTTTATATATGTAAATATAATTGATGAGTTGAAAAACTCTTAGATCGATTAGATCTTCAACAGGTTAAACCAAGGTTGTAGAACTCGTTACTCGGTACCTGTTCGGCCGACTACCGAGTA
Organism: Lactuca virosa; assembly: GCF_052849685.1. Taxonomy (NCBI): domain Eukaryota; kingdom Viridiplantae; phylum Streptophyta; class Magnoliopsida; order Asterales; family Asteraceae; genus Lactuca; species Lactuca virosa. The sequence goes on along the minus strand of NC_136430.1, from coordinate 301,289,313 downwards.
GCGAGTACTCAGGAGTACTCGGGGAGTACTCGGATTTGGTAATTCATATAGAAATGTTTTTAGGGAAATTATATATGTTAAAATGATAAGTTAAAATAATAAATTGATTGAAATATATAACAAAATTAGATACATGTGAATACACAAAAACTAAAAAAACACATAATGGTCTCACTTCGTGAATTTTTACTGAAAATTTAAGATATATATGTAGTAATAATCACATGTGTGTGTGTTAAATAATAAATCATTAAGTATATTATACATATTAATCACCGGGTTGATCGAGTTTTACAACACTGCTCAGTTCAGTAAGAGGTCGATCGGGGAGTACTCGGGATTCTGTAACTCGCCTCGGTAAGGGGCCGAGTAGCGAGTACTCGGAGGAGTAATCGGCCAACTCGGCGAGTTTTACAACACTGGGCTAAACAATAAAAGCAAACAAACACAATAAACACGATATGGAATCAAGTAATGCTTAATGATTCAAATGTAGTCACGCCTCATCATAGCTCGATGAAGAACTTCCACTATAGAGGCGAGCTAGGGTTTGTAGTACAATGACCAGAATAATAATTAAAGCGCTACTGACAAAGGATGCATGCATGCACCTTAAATACTAAACCCTAATAAAATAAACACGGTTGGACAGGCCCAAACCGTCTAACAAAACTGGGCTATGAACCGAGCCCAAGGACGCAACATTATTAGACCCAACAATCTCCCCCTTTGCGTCAAATGGGGCGAGACTTCACTTCGGTCTTCACTTTGGTGGAGGTTGAGTAGTTCGCTTCACAACCTTGAACAACTTTGGAATAATGGCAATAAGAGTTTGTCTGAAAGCCATATACCACCGAAGCATATCGGAGAACAGTTTCTTGTCTGCTTCACTATTTTGATCACACCCATGGATAAGCTCAAGAATGTGCTCCAAACAGGAATTGGAGAATAGTATTTTGTCAGCCATAACAAATAAGCATCTTTGACCTTCGCCTCTAAGAAACATGACGGTGTGAGACTTCGGATCAATTTTTCCCTTCACCATCAGCTTAGTGTCACCAGCCTTCCCGACAGGCTTGATTAAGGGCCTCTTGCGTATAGCAGTGACAATCTCCTGATCCATTTTCGCCACTTCATGAATGTAACACACTAGCATACGCTTGATGTGATCAATGATGGGCTCATATTATTTCTGATTGGAGAGAAGGATGTTGTTCATAAGAATCCAATCGTGTGGATTCAGATTTGGCAGATCAACAAGGGAAATCATATGGACCGAATCATCTGATCCTCGGGTCACATTGAACTTGATGTTTATGAACTTCCCTGCTGCAGTAGGTTTCAGCACCTTAATTGTTGTGATCTTCTTGTTACTCCAGGTAAGGTACTGAGGTTGAGAGAATTCATGATAATATTCAAGCAAGTCTTGATCAACCTTCGGGTCAGGAGAAGGAATCGCCACTGTAGACTCGAAGCAGTGAAAGATGAAGGCTCTACGAGTGATTGGCATGTCAAACTGAGAATCTTTAGAATTCTCGACATTAAATGAAAGAACGGGCTCCAGCCAATGTGAACTTGGAGTTTCAATAACCTCCTTTCGTAGCCTTTCCAACGTCCACAGAGGAAACATCGATTTCCTCTGGTTAAGCAGATTCGCTTCTCTCTTCTCTTTCTCCTTATTAAGGGTTGCAGTGACTTTTTCCTTAATCTCCTGAGCAGTGGGCTTGGCTTTGAGAGGACTAGGTTTAGGAACCGTTTCTTCAATAACAACATCATCCTCATCATCAGTATCATCAGCAATTCCTTTTCCCCTATCCTGCATGCCCGAACCCGAAGCTTCTCTCCCCTTCGGTTCAGTAACCACCTTCGGTTGTTGTGGTTTCGATTGTTGAGATGAAGACTTCGGCTCTTCTCCCCCTTGTTGCGGAGAGACAACGGACTCCGGAACACCCTCTATCCGGCTTAGAATATCCAGAGCAGGCCGTAACTTCTCAGCCAAATGACGTCGAACCGTGATGGTAAGAACGAAATTGTAGGCTTCAAGAAGATGAAGGAGAATAGAGTGAACATCACCAACAGAGCTTTTAACCACAGACCGCTCTGAACGTAGAGCTTTAAGTCCCTTGTTCGCTTGATTGAGCTTGAGAGTCTGGGTTTTAAGTTGAGTGGTCCTCAGAGCAAGTGCATCCATCACTTTGTTTTCCAAGGCAAGATCTGCCTGAAGTTTATTCAAAAGATCAGAAACAGAAACTTGATGTTTGATGTGATCAAAGGTGAGATCCTTGCGAAGCACCTCAAAGAGCTCTTTCTCTTGTTGAAGAGATTGAGTGAGGGACTGAACCGAGGCATTGACCTTGTTAACATTCTGGTCTGCAACGCCCTGTAAAGATTCAAGTAAATTGTTTGCGTTAAAAATTAGTTTATCGACTTTTTCGGTCACCTCTGTGCAAACTTTTGTTGAAGCATCAATAGCAGAAGTGGCTTTGGAGATGGAAGCTTCGTGTTCCTTGACCCAGGTGGCCATCAAGCGTTTTATAGAAGACTCAGAAGAGGAATCCTGAGTAGAGGAGGAGGCCATCAGCTTATCAAGTTTCTCATTCAGCTCCTTGAGATGGCGCTTGGTGACAGGGGCATCATCATCATCGTCGCTTAGCAACCTGTAGGGACTTTAGTAAAAGGTGTCATAATCAATATTTTCATCACCAAGAATGGTATTGGTCTCTGTTGATTGGGTAGGTGATGGAGGTTTGGTAGTAACAGGGGTTTCGGGTGCTGAAGTACGAACCCCCGTATCAGATACGTTGGTCTGAACTCCAGTGGTGGTTGTGGTTGTAGCTTCAGAGAAAATAGGTGTAGGAATGGGAATGGTAGAGGAAGGTTGAGAGGTGATTATTGGGAAAGTGTGAGGTATGGAAATAGGAATCGAAACAGGTGGAGGAGAAGGTGCTTGGGAGCGAACATGTACCTCTGGTGTAGGCGAGCGAGGTGGTGTACCACCACGAGCCGAACTTTCATCATCTGAGCTTTCGCTCTCAGATTCGCTAGGAATGGTAGGTTGATGACCAGTAGGTACGTACTCGGAGTCAGAGTCGCTTGATGATTGAATAATAAGCTTCCGAGTAGGTTTCTTGACCTTCTTCTGCTTGGGCTGGGAAGGTGCTGCCTTCTCAGACTTTCGCTTCCTTGGAGTCTGAACCTTTGATACTTGACCTCCTTTATCCCCCTTTTTCGCTTCTTGCTTCTTGCTTCTTGCCCCGCTTAGCAGGTTTGTCTGCTTCCTCAATAGATTTTACCATTTCAGGAGTAAGTTCCCTTGGACCAGAAGAGGGGAGCTTCTTGTACTCTTGAATAAGCTTGCTCGCAGGGGACACACAATCATACATTGACTCAGGAAGAGAGCCAACGAAGATAAACTTTGACGGAAGAGAGAAAATGATGTTTGTGGTATGAAATGTAGCAATGGAGGAAAGCAGTGAGTCTGCCATGGTAGGAACATGATAACGCTCCATAATCCATTGAGTGATAATGGTCCAAAACCGGGCACATGAAATTTCTGTGTGGCGAGAAGTAGATGACAAACTTTGGACAAGTTGAAGCCACAAAACCGAACCATAATCAAAGTTGACACCATGGTACAACCCATAAAGTAGAGTCATGAAAGACTTGCTAGCACCATCAGATCCTGCACTTCGTTCAGAAAGCCCTTTGAAGAGAAGGGTGAAGAGGCCATTCCATTGAGGAGGAAGGCATGATTTCTTGAACTTGGTCACAGTAGTTAGGGTTTCAATGTACCCCATGTTGTAGAACATCGAGAAAAGCTACCCTGTGGAGATGGAATCAGGATTCATCATGGATTCGTGATAAGTGAGCCCTAGCAACGAGAAAAATCGGCTCTTGGAGATTGAAGCTTTCTGGTTGAGAATGTCGAAGTAAATCTTCTCTGCACCTTTGTCGTACGTAGCAGTGGAATAGATTTGGGAAAGGCATGCCATTGGTACGAATTCCACCGTTGAGAGAGCTTTGACGAGTAGGGAATACTTTAGACATTCCACCACTTGATACATGTAAGTATCGTAGAGGAACGGTATAAGATCGATCAACAAGTTCTGGTTGGGCTTGATTGCGAGAAGAGTGGAGCGTGCAGTGGTTTCTTGAACGGAGGAATATTCTGCCATTGTTGAAGCTTGAAGAAGAAGAAGATGAACAGTGAAAACTAAATCGCCTTCTTTTGCTTGAGAGAGTTGAAGTGTGGTAGAGAAGCATCCCACAGAAATCAATCCCTTATATACGATTTTGAAGAGAGAGAAAAATCGTGAGCAATGATTCCATTAATTTGGGAAACGACGCCTAAAAAGGCGTGATTGGACAACTAGCAACTCCGAGAAAACAGCTGATGACGCATGATTAGGTAACGATTCAAATTCACGCGCCTTCCATACTTATCCTCTTCTCAAATCACCAATCGATTAGACTTCCTGCTGAGTCACCGCGTGAACCTTCAATCGAATCTTTATTACCATAAGTACCAAAGGCTTTATATCGACGCATCCCCTTCGTTTGGAAATAACTGCATTACATCGTTAGGAACCGAAGCTATATTTATGAATAGCTTAAACAAGACTTTTGGAAAATTCAAGATTTTCGTGCAAGATAGTGTCAAAGATAAAGAAATAAATCAAACTATTTGTGGAAAATTGTGATGTCATTTAAGACATAAAGCAGTGGATCCCGAGCACGAATCTCTTCCTATAAAGTCAAGAGAGACTTCAAAGTGCTTGTTTGGATTCCCGTTGAATTACGATCAAGTACTTGTTGAGAAGCATTGAAAGGCATCTTTTATATATAAGGCTATTAAGGGTGGCTTTCGCTTCAATTCTGGTTTCTGATACTTGATATAAGACCGAAATAGAACGAAGTACTTATGAGACCGATGTAGTCTGTTAAACAAGTAGGTTTGGAACATATTCAGGGAGTAGCTGATAAATGATAATTAGAAACCTCAAAAAAAATAAAAAATGGATCCTTTGGGAAGAAAAGTCGTGGTGCAAGACATTTTCATAAGGATCTTCTCAAAATAAAAAGAGATTTCAAGGTACTTCCACAAAAGTGGTTTCGTTAATTCAAAAGTGAAAGCTAGAACATTTAATTGTTCACCGTCAATGCTTTAAAGGTTTTGAATTTTGGGGTTCACTTAGTACGTAGTGGCACGAAACTAAGATCATTAACACAGGAGTTGTGTAACCGTAAACCTCAGTGGTAATGCTGAGAGTCTCAAGGGTTACATTTATGAGATGAAGTATGATGGAGAATAAATAGGAGGTGGTTAAAGAACTGAGTGTACCTATGCTATAAAAGATAGACCAAGCAGAAAAACTCTTAACCCAATTTAAGAAGAGTAAGGTAGCTCATGATTAGAGTGAATTTGATAGCCTGATTGGGAAGACATGATTTGTATATATCAAGTCATTAAGGCTTCAGTCAAAATCTTTTGAGGCTTGGGTCAACATGCAGCAGCATGCTTCTAGGGACACATAGCTAGTACATAGATAAAGAATTATATCTGCCCCAGCTCCAACATTGAGAATAGTCCTTATACACAAATTATATTAAGAGTGAAGCAAATGCAATAAAACAAAAGAAAATATTTTTGAGTTTTGAAGTTTCTGAAAAGAAATAAAACAGAAAAGAAAAAATATTTTTGGATTTTATAAGATTTTCTGAACAAGAGTTAAAACAAAAAGAAAAATATTTTTGAATTTTATGAAAATAAAAGGAAAAACATAAAGTAAATTGCGAGAAAAGAGTATACATACTATACAACCGAAACCATCATTTGGAGATGAGAGGTGAACTGAGCCTGGTGACACCGAACCCGAAATAGGCCGAGCGTTCGGTTCCTTTCGGTTCCCGGAAGAACCGAACCCGAAATGGACCGAGCGTTCGCTCTATTTCGCTTCCAACTTTTATTGAGACAAAAGAGATTTCGGTACAGATTCAGCTTCCATCATTCCTAAGCCTTGTAGGATTTTATTAAAACTAGCTTCTGGCAAGGCCTTACTAAAGATGTCAGCCAATTGATCAGTGGTTCTTACGAAATGAATTTCAACGTTACCATCTTCCACATGATCTTTGATGAAGTGATACCTCAGTGCTATGTGTTTCATCTTTGAGTGTTGCACTGGGTTATGACAAATCCTAATTGCACTCTCTGAGTCACAATATAGTGGGATTTTCTTCATGTTCATGTCGTAGTCTCGAAGTTGACTTTGTGTCCAAATGACCTGAGATGTGCATGATGCAGCGGCTATATATTCTGCTTCGGCAGTGGAGAGAGACACACAAGTTTGTTTCTTGGATTGCCAGCTAACAAGTTTGCCGTCCAGAAATTGGCATCCTCCAGTGGTACTCTTTCGGTCCAGTCCACATCCCCCAAGATCAGCATCTGAGAATGCTTGGACAAAGAACCCTGATTTGGTTGGGTACCACAAACCGAGAGAAGAGGTTCGCTTCAGACATCGAAAGATGTTCTTCACAGCTAGCAGGTGAGGTTCACGTGGATTAGCCTGAAACCTGGCACAATAACAAACAGAGAACATTATGTCTGGTCGACTTGCTGTTAGATATATTAGAGACCCTATCATCTGACGATAAAGGGTCATGTCAGGAGCCGGTTTGTCCAGAGAAGGTGTTAGCTTTGTGCCAAACGCCGTAAGAACCTTTACTTTCGAGTCTCCCATCATTCCAAAGTTGGAGAGCAAGGTCTTCGTGTAAGCCTCTTGATTAATGAAAATGCCTTCGGGTCCCTGTCTTATATTCAAGCCAAGGAAAAAGTTAATAGGACCCATTGAGCTCATTTCAAATTTAGTCTCCATTAACTTCCTAAATTCAACTGTTAAGCTAGGATTTGTGGAACCGAAGATGATATCATCAACGTAAATCTGAACGATCATAAGGTGGTTACCCTCTTTCTTACGAAAGAAGGTTGGGTCAACCGAACCTTGTTTAAACTTAGACATTTTGAGAAATCTAGTTAGAGTTTCATACCATGTCCTTGGTGCTTGCTTGAGACCATAGACTGCCTTGTCCAGAATGTAGCAGTGATCTGGATACATCTCGTTCACGAAACCCGGTGGTTGCTCTACATACACCATCTCTTCCAGTTCTCCATTTAGGAAGGCACACTTCACATCCATTTGGAATACTTCAAAGTTCTTGTGTGCAGCATAGGCGAGAAAAATACGAACCGATTCTAGCCTTGCCACTGGAGCGAAGGTCTCTTCGTAATCTATGCCTTCTTCTTGACAGTAACCTTTCACAACCAATCTTGCCTTGTTGTGTATCACATTTCCTTCCTTATCCATCTTGTTCCTGAAAACCCACTTTAATCCAACCACGGAAGCATTCTTTGGTGTTGGAATCAGTCTCCACACTTTATTTCGCTCAAACTCATTGAGTTCGTCCTGCATCGCCTATACCCAATCAGAATGATCGAGTGCAGTCTTGATCGTCTTTGGTTCGAATTTGGAGACGAACGAATTAAACATGCAGAATTCCACTTTAGAGAAAAGTGTAGTTTGTTTCGCTTTCAATTGTGATCGTGTGAGAACCTTTTCTGTCGAATCACCAATAATTTGTGTATGTGGATGATCTTTGGTCCATTTGGTGAGAGGAGGGAAATTAGGATCATATGAGGGATCCAGTTCAGCATTCACTTCTTCTTCAAATTCTGACTGAGTATCATCATCGTTTTTATTCGCATTCTCCCCCTCGAATGATGATACTACCTCAGTTTCAGGCTCAGAATTCTCCCCCTGGACTCGACTTTCGGTTGGAGTAAATGATGATGAGCTCTCCCCCTGGAATAGTGAATCTTGGTTATTTTGAAAAGACGAACCCTCCCCTTGAATATGAGAACTATCTTTTTGGAGGTTCGCTTGTGTCTGGCTGTTCGGTTGTTACCGGTTGTTCTTCTGCCATTTTCTTCACGGCATCATCGATTATCTTCTTCAAGTTATCTACCTTGTTGTCTGCAGCTCCAGATTCAGAGTGAATAGCCTTTTCTGGTTCATCAAATAGCAGCATGTATTGCTCAAAGAGGTTTGAAATTGGTACTGTAACTTGACCAGATTTTGGAAATATTTCCTCCATAGAACCTTCGGTTGTCTTTAGTTTCTTGACGTAGTTATCACCGAAGGTGACATAATAGGTCTCTTCAATTTTCTTTGAACGCTTGTTGAGAACCCTATATGCTTTGTAGGTTAAGGAATAACCCAGAAAGATTCCTTTGTCTGCTTTGACATCAAACTTGTTTCGATGTTCCTTTGAATTGAAGATGAAGCATCTTGAACCAAACACGTGGAAAAACTTTACATTAGGCTTTCGGTTGTTCAAGATCTCATAGGGAGTGATAGAGAAACGTTTGTTGAGATATGATCTGTTCTGTGTAAAACAAGCAGCAACAATGGCATCAGCCCAGAAATACAGAGGTAGATAAGCGAAGCTCAGCATGGTTCGGGCTGCTTCACATAAAGATCGGTTTCGCCTTTCGACAATTCCATTCTATTGTGGAGTATATGGAGCCGAGAAGTTGTGAGATGTTCCCTTCTCTGCAAGAAAATCTTCAAAGTCTCTGTTCTTGAACTCCAACCCGTTGTCGCTTCGTATGTTGCGAACTACCTTTCGCAATTGAACTTCTATCTACTTGATAAAGAGTTTAAGTTTGGGAGTCGCCTCTGATTTCTGCTTCAAAAAGAACACCCAAGTAAACCGAGAGAAGTCATCCACTACTACAAGTATATACCTGTTACCACCAATGCTCTCGATTGAAGATGGACCACATAAATCAATATGAAGTAATTCTAGTGGTTCAATAATTTTCGTATTGACTCGAGAAGGATGAATTTGTCGACTTTGCTTTCCCATTTCACACACAGCACACAAATGTTCTTTGTCGAACTTCAGAACAGGAAGACCTCGAACATGATCCCCAAGCACCAGTTTGTCGATGTCTTTGAAATTGAGATGGGAGAGTCTTCGGTGCCAAAGCCAGCTTTCGTTTGAATGAGCTTTTGTTAGCAAGCAAACTGCTGGTTTCCCTCGTAAGGGATTGAGATTCAGAGGGTACATCTCTCCTTTTCGCTTCGATTTCAGCAGAATATTGTTCGTCTTCTTTTCAATAATCTCTAAGCCTTCGTCATCGAACGAAACTTTTAACCCGGTACCAACCACCAGTTTAGAAACACTGATAAGGTTGTGTTGTAAACCTTCAACGTATGCCACTTTTCGTATTGAGAAATCACCATTAGTGATCATACCATAACCTTTAATCGTGCCAAAAGAATTATTACCATACTTGACACTTCGACCATCTGTAAAGGACCGAAACTCTCTCAGCTCTTCCTTTCTTCCTGTCATGTGACGCGAGCAACCACTGTCTATGTACCATTCATCGTCAAACTGCTCGTCACGTATAACCTGCAAAGATTAAGCAGATTTAGAAACCCAAAGTTTCTTGGGTCATTGTGAGCCTTTTACAGAACATGGAATTGTAAGAGAAACATCAATTAAAAAGGTTCTTTTTATTAAGGTTGTTTCATCTTTTCTTTTTATGGTGAAAAATTTGATTTTATCAGACTCGAGTACTTTAGGTTCAGTTTTTGAATTTGAGAATTTGACGTTGGGAGATTTTCGGTTCTCGAAATCGGATTTAAACGACGTCTACTTTTCGTTTTCCGGAAAGAGCTTTCCTTTTCCCTTTCGATCATTCTGTGAGTGAGAGTGAGAATGAGAAAGATGAGACTTGGGAGTAGAGTTAAGCTTTCGGTCATTGCTCTTACTTGGTTGAGAGCTGAAACTATTTTCCCTTCGGTTCCTCTCATTGGTTGGTCTAGGACTTAAACCGCCCTTTTGGTTTCTCTCATCTTGAGGACTGAAACTTCTCTTTTGGTTGTTGTGCCTTTGTGGACCGAAACTCTGTTTTCGGTTGTTTTGATACTGAGGACCAAAACTCTTCTTTCGGCTGTTTTCATTATGTTGAGCGCGAGAAGCTGAGTTTGCGTTTGCTTCTTCCTTTGACTTAGAGGGCTTTTCATAGCGCACGTGATTTGGGTTTTGAGAACGCCAGAACTGTTTCCTTTCAGTGAGATTCTTCTTGTATCTCAAATTTCGTTGATGCTTTCGTTCTAACACCTGTTTTGGATTTTTGTGGATGTTGGCCTTTTTCTTTGGTCTTTGAGCATGAGTTTCGCTCTTTAGCAAAGAGGTTTTGCTTGACACCATGATCGGTTCGCCTGAAGGAATTTTGGTACCACTTGTGTTGGGCACATCAAAGCGTGTAGGATCATTAATTGGTTCTGCCACATACTTACCTTTTACTCTCCATGATGTTTTCGTAGATAGACCTTCTGTTTCATCAGCGTAATCAATCTGTGACAACCTGGAAACTTCAATCCTATACACTTAGTCAATTCAATCAATATTTAACTTGTTTTGTCGATTTCTGGTACTATTTAAGGGTTCATTTAAGTGTTCTAAGCTTGAATTTGACCAAGGTTGAGTTTAGGAATGAGTCAGCATGTCCCATAGTGAGAAAACCGGGCCATACACCCCTCTTGGAGGAGTGTACGGCCGTACACATGGGTGTGCGGCCGCACACCCACTCCCTTGGCAGCACACTCACTTTTGGGTAGCACTCTCACCCTTATATAAAGGGTAGACTCCTTTCCTTTCATTCCTTTGACACCTTGGCAGCACACAACACATTTCATCTCAAGTTTCTTCAACCGCAAACTCTTCAAAGCTTCGAAAACGTGAGTAATTCATCCTCTAACTTGATAACCATGAAAGACCACTCTATCTAGACCTTTAGTGTGTAAAATCGACATGCTCTTCGTGTATGGAAGAGAGTGCGGCCGCACACCCCCTTTAAGGTGGCCGCACACTCTTAAAACACCCTCCAAAGTGAGAGTTTGACTTCCATATTCGAGATAGACATGCCCCTAGCCTTGTTGTACCTTGGAAATGGCATTTTTGGACATTTTGTGCGGAGTGTAGGACCGCACACACCTGTGTACGTCCGCACACACACTTGTGCGGCAGCACACCCAAGTGTGCGACCACACACTCATTCTAGGACCATAAAATCACTTCTAAGACCCTAAACTTGTACTACAACTAAGTATGGACCAAGAACACTTCATGGATGCAAGTGTAGGCCTTGAAAACACCACAAGAACACCTCTCATAATGAGTGTACGGCCGCACACCCATTGGGCCGCACACTCATGGTCGTACACATCTTTAAGGTGGCCATACACTCCCCTCATGCAACCCTACAAGGTCCTAACACTTAGTGCAAGTAGATCCAAGCCTCTAGAGTGGTTTTCCATCACTTATAGTGGTGAAATACCTTCGTTTGACTCTTTTATGTGTCATTGCATGTTAATTAGGATCGAATCGTGTTCAAGGCTTCACTTGAACATCCAGCTTTCCGTATCGATCCTTCAATCAAACCACTTACCCGAGGTGAGTTCATACCCCTATATTTTCCGTATTTTTAATGTTTTCAGGGGGGGGGGATACAAGCTAAACATAAATGTTTTCAAAACTCATGAAATTCTCATACTTTAACCCTTTTGTACTATGTTGAACATAAGGGACGTTTTCACTAAAATTGCATAGTTTTCCGGATTCGATATTCACTACGTTATACATGCAAACTATAATCGGTATAGTTTGGGATTTTCTAAACATAACAAGTACATGAACTTTCACTACTAAACATATGCACTAAGACAGAAATAGTTTACAGTTTACATCACTACTTTATCATGGTATTCATAACTGTAATTATCACTACATACGATACACATACGGATTTTCACTAGGGTAGAACGCTACCACACTACCTGTAAACTAGAATGTACGATATTGTGAGGCGCTACTTCAATACTGTACCCTTAGGTGTACAAAGATAAATCCTATCATAGTATAACCAGAGTCTCCTGGAGGGAGAGCGTGAGATTTGTGAATAGATCTATTCGGGACTGACAATCCCACACCTGAACTGCTAGCTACAGTTAGGCGGGCACGCCTAGGGTGTACAAATGTCATTTAACTCGACGCCTGAAGAACGTTGGAAAGGTCTCTAGTCATATCAAGCATAGTTATACGACTCACATTATGTATAAATCACCTTTAGTTTACAACCTGGCACTCTTCATCGGTTTTATTTATACCAAATAGAACTAATACACACTACAAATGGGAGAACTTTCAGGGTTTTCAAACAGAACTGAACATACAATGGTTTCACGTACGAAATACTTATACATCATGATTAGCATTAGCTAGTCATATGAAGTATTATTTTCGCACATCACTACAGTTTTCAGTAACAAACGTTCATGGTCTTATACAGAATTGAAAACACTACATTTTTCACTAAAGAAAATATCGGATTTTCTTGAAACTATCCAAACACTTTTACGAGCTCATCAACAAGTTTTCATTTCAAACTACCGCTTATGAACTCACCAGCTTTATGCTGATATTCTTTCAAACTGCTTGTATTCTCAGGAAATCAGTATACAGGTACTTGCTGGATTTTTGAGGAACTGGAGCAATAAGAGTTTTATGTTTATACTTTACAAAGCTATTCGATGTAATTCAAATAAGTTTTGAACAAAGTTTCAAACTGATGTAAACGTTTTTATTTGAGTATTCACTGTAATGGTTGTGTTGCTATGATTGCTATTATTCATTGGTTGTGATGCTACACATGACGTCCTCCACCCCAGAACGTTTCCGCCATTCTGGTTTTGGGGTGTGACACAATCGGTGCTGACCAGAAAAACTCATCACAGCCATCTGCATTGTCTTCTGCTACTAATGCTGTCATTTCGGCTGTCTGTTGCATAGTAACTCCATGAACTGCATAAACTTGATTTGGAGTTGTTTGAACCTTTTGGTATACAACAGCCTTTTCCTTGAGAACTTTGGTCTTTTCTTTGGATAAACGAGCGAACTCAACGGAGTTTTCAGAAATAAGATTTTTGTTGGTTTCGGGTTCGCTCTTGACAAATTCGGAACAATCTACCACATCTTCTACAGATATTTCACTCATATCATCATCCTCATTGAATTCAGAAGTGTTTTCAATATCAATTTTATTTTCTGAACTCAACTTGGCATTCAAAGAGTCAAATTTCTGTACAGTTTCGGTTTTGATTTTTAATTTGTCATTTTCATCCAACAAATTTTTGAGCATGTCCTTATGGTCTTTTGACTTTATGAAGGACTCAATTTTGTCAAGACCAATTTTGTAAGCGGGAGAAATATCATCAGAAGAAACAACGTTCTCACAGTTATAAACATCGGCATCGATTTCATCCTCCTTTAACTCAAGGAAGGGTAAAATCATACGATGTATCTTCTTCCCTATTTCACAATCAAGATGCAATTGAGTAATGTTGGAATATAATCGTTTAGCAATTAAACAAAAAACATTTCGTTGTTTTAAAAGCATTAAATTATCTCTTTGCAAATAAATTGTTTCATCCCTAGACCTAATCAACTCCTTCTCCTTCTGCACAATCCACATACGCCTCTCCTCACTCTTCAATGATACACTGCTGATTTGATCAGTTAGGTTAGAGTTTGTGACGCGAGTTTGAGTTAAACTACCACTTATAATAGAAAATTTAGATTTTAATCCATTTAGTTCTTTTTCATAGTTTGTGATGGGAATTTGTAAGGAAACAAGAATAGATTGTACCTTCTTGATCAACTCATCGCATTCGTTGATCTGCTCACTGACAGGTTTCGCTGCAAAACACCTGTCTTCTCGCTCCTTTGCTTCATCCAGTCCCCCATCAGTGGTATAACCTCTCATTTGTGACACCCCAGAAGTCACCATTAGACACTTTCTTGCAACGTCCTCGTCTTTCACCAACAATGCCCTGCCATGAGTGGGCTTCCTCACTTCTTCATCTTCTGAATCAGTGGACCAAACTTCAACACCTCCGAACTCATCGTCAATAATATTTCCCTATACAATAAGAGCATTCATAGTGTTATTAGATCCAGCTTTCTTCTTCTTGATTTCTTCCAATCGTCGTGTGAGGTTCGCTTCCTCGTCCTTATCTTCATTCTTTTTTGACATCTTTCTCAGCATACAATCTTTGGCCAAGTGATTGTTGCCTCCGCAGTAGTGACAATTAATGCCTGAGTCACCACCAAGTTTTACTTCCTTCTTTGGTTCTTCGGTCTGAGAAATAGTCTTCGGTTCCTCCTTTGCTTTCTCGACACCGTAGCTACCTTGCCAGTTTCGGTTCTTATTTGTTGGGAACCTTCTTTTGATGAACTTCTTGGGATTTGACACCATTAAAGCATAATCTTCACTTGTTAGATCATATGCAGAAAGATCCAAATCTTCTTCTTCTTCAACAGCATTCTTTCCTTTGGAGATTAGGGCCAAGGAACCCATGCCAGATACCACATTCGTTTCTTTAGTCACTGCACTCTCATGTGACTTTAATATTCCCACCAGTTTTGCTAGAGAATAAGACTTGAATTATTCATGAGCCTTCACAGTAGACACCACAGCCATCCATTCGGGTCTAAGGCCATTCATGAATGTCACCTTCTGTTCAATGACTTTCCTTTCAATCCCATGCTTTATCATCTTACTAAGGAGATGATTGAAGCGATCAAAGGCTTGAATAAGCTTCTCTTCGGGCTTCTGCTTGAAGTCACCAAATTCTGAGAGCAACAATGTTTGGATTGAATGCTCAAGATCTTCATCCGTAGAATACAATTCCTTCAATCTGTTCCATATTTCTTTTGCCGTTGTGCATGATCTAACCAACCGAAACGTGTCCGATTGTAAAGCAAACCTAATCATTCTTAAAGCTTTGATGTTGCACTGAAACTTTTCCTTCTCATCTTGGGGAATGTCTTTCACATCACTGACGAGTTGATTGTACTCCTTTTGAGTTTTAACAATTCTTGAAGTGCTTGAGTGAGTGAATGGACCTACAGTAATCGCCTCCCAGATCAAGTATCCATTGTCTTCTGAGCCAATCACGTAGTCTTCAAAGTGATGTGCCCAGACCTCATAATCCTGAGTGTACAATATAGGAATCCTTGTCGTCGACCCAATGCTGTTGGAGATATTGATTGGGTTTGACTGAGAATCATCCATGGACATGACGATGTTTGTTCAAAAACCTGCTTAAGATCAGACTTGTAAATAACGTTAGGGTAAGATCGAATATTTAAAGAACTACGTCAATAGCAAATGACGGCTCTAACAATATCAACCAAAGCGGAAATCCCTAAGATCTTCTTCAACAGAAGAGATGTGTATGAATTACACAGTCTCCTGCTCTGATACCAATTGATGAGTTGAAAAAATCTTAGATCGATTAGATCTTCAACAGGCTAAACAATAAAAGCAAACAAACATAATAAACACGATATGGAATCAAGTAATGCTTAATGATTCAAATGTAGTCACGCCTCAGCAGAGCTCGATGAAGAACTTCCACTGTAGAGGCGAGCTAGGGTTTGTAGTACAATGATCAGAATAATAGTTAAAGCACTACTGACAAAGGATGCATGCATGCACCTTAAATACTAAACCCTAATAAAATAAACACGGTTGGACAGGCCCAAACCGTCTAACAAAACTAGGCTATGAACCGAGCCCAAGGACGCAACACTATTAGACCCAACAATAATGTTTATATGTTATATGGTATAATCCCATATGAATATTGTGTGGTATATTCGTACATGAATATAAATTTATTAATATAAATTTTACTTTTTATTCTCATGCGAATAACATATGATCATGTATATTTGTTGTGTGCTTCTATATATATATATATATATATTAATAGCACAGAACATACCATGTAATATTGAATCACATGTGAATATATCATGGTATATATGTTTATATAGTTTATTCTCATATAATGGTATCTTCACGTGTAAATATTACATTGTATATTTTGTTTATGTGGTATATGTTATATGTTATACTTAAATGTGAATATTTCCAGGTGTGTTCTCCTATGAATCTAATTTTTATTTGTTATTCACATGTAAATAACATATGACCATGTAAATTTTCTTTGTGCTCTTGATACTTATTTATTGATTCTTGTGTGAATGTATACTCACATGTGAATATTATATTGTATATTATTTTTATTTTCTAACTTCATGTCAATAACTTAGAATATTTTTATATTTTTCGTAAATGAATACTTTTAGATGTCATTTTATTCATCATTTTTAGTCTCATTATGCATCATGTTTTTCTGCATTTATGTTTGTTTTAGTGTAATTAATGGACAACTTATGTTTATGACCAGAATCTTTGTACTGCTCATGCTTTGATGTCTATTATGTATTAATGTCTTTTTAGTGTGATTAATGGACAGCTTATGTTTTTCACCAGAATGTTTGGACTGCTCATGCTTTGATGTCTATTTCCGGTAATTTAAAGTAGATTAGTATTCTATAGGCAATCGGATGCATGTTGGAGCATATATAGAGCATAAATGGAGATAAAACACCTAAGGAAGCTGGAGCAAGAAGAATTAGAGTAATATCATGAATTCATGAAGAACGCATCGTGTCCACCAGCTCTATGTGTCGCGTAAATAAGGTTACACGATCATGTTTTCATCCCACAACATTTTTATGACATTGAAAGGCTCTTTGAACACCACGTTAAAGTTACATGATCATAATTATCGTGTTTTATGGCTACACGATCATGTTTTCTTCCTAAGCGTATGTAATAGCAACGTACTTCATTTAATTAGATCCATGTACTTTTTCACATCACGCGGCGTGTCTTTGTCACTTACGCACTGTATATGATGTCGATTTTGAGAAAAGTCTATAAATAGAGCGAATAGACCATGCCCAACTGAGAGAAGTCATCTAGCAGAGTATTGATAGACTATTCTAGATAGTCTAGTGGAACACTAGCAGACTCGCAATCTGTAGGTGTTAATGAATCATACTATCCGGGAGTATGTATTGTGTGTTCATTCGAGTGCTCTATCCCCCTCATGTCTCCTTACTGATATTCATTGCTAAGGAATCCCCAAAGTATTGTCGTCTTCTCGTTGTTACAAATATCCTTTAGGATAAGACCCTTGAGATTATCATTTTAGGATCAAAGATTGAGAATAACAGGAACGGGTAATTGGGATTAAATATGTTTGGCATGTTAAATTATACTTAAAACAATATAATAATAATATTGTGGGTTGGAAACCCTATGTGCTCACCAGGCTCCCAAGCATGAACCACTCAGTTTCTTTGTATCACAGGTAACAGTACGAAGGTACAATCTACTGAGAGATTCAAGGAGTTTAGGCCATTAGTTAATGTAAGGCCTATAATGATTACATTTATGCTTATGTTTTATATCAGTTATGACATCCCAAGTTTTCATAACCCAATGAGTGACATTTCTTCTGAAATACTTTTTATGGGACAAATTCTTCATTTATAAACAAACTCTGTTTTTTATAATAAGCATAAATAAATCAGTCTTTTTTGGACGAGAAAATTGGAGATGTTACAATGCGGTTTTGCATGGTTAGTTTACAATCTTGTTTGCGATCCTCGGTATCCCAGTCTCAAAGGTAAGAGCACAATTCGAGATTAACATGTCATTGATAAGATCGATGAATGTCAAAAGATCTATAATTTCATAGTGATTGACATTGATAAAGTGTGTTTCTTACCTAAAATAAATGCGTGATATGATTATGACATCTCTCTTCGTAAAACGAATCTAAAATATGGATCCTAGCCTTAAATATAAACTGGGTTAAAAATTAAATTAAGGAAATATATCAACTAACTAAATATATTTCTATCATATAGATGTCAGGAACCGGGTGATCTCCCTCCTCATTCTCCACCTCCATCATGCATTTTCTACAAGATGTTGATGTTTCCTTTCTATAATACCATTCTGTTGTGGGGTATTAATACATGATGACTAATGTAACGGGTTGTGAGGATCTTTGTCCACAAATGTGCACAATGGAAGCATACATATAATAACACAATAACTCATGAACCCAAGAGAATATCCATGTTCAACCTATCTAAGCAACAAAAACAACCATAGGAAAGTATAAGAAAACATACATTCAAAACCTTTCTTTTCTTTCTTTTTGCCAGTTGATCAGATAAGGAGGATCCAAAGTAGAATCCCTCTAATGTGATTGCACCCAAGACGCAAATTAGCAACACTAGAACCACCAAACAACTACCGACACCAACCCTAGATGATTATGTTTTATGGGAGGATTACACAATATGTGAATAGACTTACGCGATGTGTAAATCGATAGATTTAAGGTTTTCAAGAAAGAGAAGGACCACCAAGATTTCTAGGGTTTCCACAAGAATTACACCCTCTCACAAATTCGGTTCTAGGTGCCTCTATTAATAGGGGAAAGATTTAAAACCTAATGGATAATTACTTGGTCACAAAGTAATTATCCTTATCTTTGGTAATTATCTTCACTTTTAGATTATTATGCTTTGGCCCTTCTAGATCTACAAGTTTCATTTAATTACATAACGAATTAATTAATTACTAAACCATATCGCTATATTTATTCTCTAACCAATCTTACTTATATCTGTTCTTGCGTGTAACCCAAAAGGACACTACCATTAATAGTAATATTACCAACATGTTGTGACTGCGGTAACTATCCTCCAACATGATGCACAATACCATCATATGTAAGTAACCGAGTAAACTCATTAGAGGTATATTCTCCTATTAAATCACATCGAAAACATTTTACGACAACCGAATGTTGGGTCTTGACAAGGGCTCTGAAGTTGCTACATATTGTGAAAAAATAGATTTGCGCTTCATAAGATAAACCCATGTATAACTAGTGTAATCATCTATGGATGAAACATAGTAAGTGGTACAAGATCAAATGGAACTAAAGAATGAGTGACAACTTTATTATATGATAACGTAGAAATGTTTTCAGTGTACAACCATAACATTAAGAAATATCATGAATGTTCAAAAGACCTAAAAGACCAGTAGAGGCTAAATATTATAAATATGAAGCTGACACATGTCCTAAACGAGAATGTCAAAGATAAAAATCAGAAGGCAAATTACTTAAACGAAAAGACGACAAATCAACACAAGAGACATCAACATCAAAAACTTGGAGTTGCTCCAAAATGTAAAGCTACCTAAGTCTACATCCTATCCCAATCACTCTCCAAGACCGTTGGTCATGTACACAAAAAAGTGAATCAAAAAAGACCCAATAACCAGATTTACACAACTGACTAACCGTAACGATATTCAAAGAAAGTATGAAAATATAATAAACATCAATGAGGGATATATAAGGGGTAAGAACATAGCCAATACCCTCTACTAGCATAGGTATAACCTAAATAGAAGAACCATGTGATAATGAAAAAAGATAAAAAATAAGGTGACATGTGATGAGATGCACCAGAATCTAATATCCACAAGGATGAAGGATTACCTAAAGTACTAGATGAGGACAAATGTCCAGTGAGACATAAAAGCAGACATGATAACATGATTGGAGGCAATAAATTGTGCGAACTACTAACAAACCCGAGGACCCAAGTTAATCATGGTGTGATTTTCATACGAGCCTTTACAGAAGGTGCAATAGCAGCAACACTGAACTGCGGAGGACGAAATTGTGGAACTGAGGGGTGTGGTTTAGTCTAAACAGGAGGCATGTTTTGTTGTGGAGGCTGAAACTATCCAGGAGGCATGTTTTGCTGTTGTTGATTTCCCTTTCCAATCAATAATGGACACCAAGACTTCCAATGATTGTCTTCTTATAGAAGACACATTCATCAAATGTAACTTTTGGTCGTGGATGATTAGAAACCTGAGTTCTTTGTGGAACACCAAAAACAACATGAGTGGTGGCTATTTTAGACCCTTTATCAGCTTGAGATTTAATACGAGTTTCTTCAGCAACCAACTCATGAACAACAAAATCAACAATGGGAAGAGGAGAGCGATGAAGAATTGTTCTATGCAGGCCTTCAAAATCTGATCTTAATGCCATAAAAAATAAACTAACTGTTGGTCTTCTCTTCTTACAATGTAAGGCTTAGAGGCCCTCAGGTCAGCAGATTATGTGAGCACTAATAGACCCCACAAATCAGACATAGAAGCATAAAATCCTTACTAATCAGACTATTCTGTCGAAGAGCTCAAATATCAATTTCTAACTAACACTATTTTGCAAAGTTAGATTAAGTGTACAATCTATCCATGTGATTTCAAACCTCTTTTGTTGTGTCATACTTGCCAACTAGATGCCAATACATTGAATAACAGAATTGTTAATCCTGATAATAATCTTGGAATTATTATTTTCCTATGATTCCAATAAGGTTGCATAATTTTCATCCTTTTCATTTAATGGTTTGCCCTCTACAACTGCAACAGTCCCGCATACATTCTTAACCTTCAAAAAATTCTTCATAACATAACTCTAATAAGCATAGTTCTTGCCATCGAGTTGGACACCAATATAAAGAGAATCTTCATTTGGATCCATATTGTCAATAACAGTGTAACACCCAGAATCTAGAAGGTTAATTGTGGAATTATGCCAATTTCAAGTTGAACTCGGCGAGTTGGAGGAGCCAACTCGGCGAGTTGAAGATGAAGAATCGTGAGGATTTAATGGGTCTACTCGGCGAGTTGAGGAGCCTCAAATCAGCGAGTAGAGGTTGTTTTGGTCGCGTGGTTAATGAGACAACTCGGCGAGTTGGAGAAGCCAACTCGACGAGTTGGGCTCTGTTTAGGAAACCCTAATTTTAGGGTTTTACACCCTATTTAAACACCTTAAGTTCCATGTATTGGCCTCATTTCCAGCCTCCATAGCCCCTAACCCTAATCTCGAAACCCTAGAGCCTCCAAGAGTGTTGTGTGTGTTTGAAGCTCATTCAAGAAGAAGAAGCTTGGTACAATGTGGTGGTTCAAGAAATAGCTCATAGATCTTGATTCTCTGCTCCATTTCCAGCACATTTTGGGTATAAAGTTCTAACCTTGCTTAGTATTGGCTTTGATCTCTTCTTGGGTTTATTTGTATGCTTTTAGCCATGGATGGGTGATTGTTGAGGAAGTAGAAGTCCCAAGTATTTATCATTTCCAGATCTATGATCTTCATGAGCTCTTTTGGCATAAAGGTGCCAACTTTATGGTCCTAAGGGTTTCATGCATTCATTAAGTCCTTCTTTTGGTCTCTTTTAAGCTTTTGAGCTTCTTCTAATCATGAATAAGTGTAAAGTTGGAAACTTTACATGGCCATCTAGCCTCTTATGGTCAAATCTGCATCTTGGAGTTGTGTCCTTGTGGAATAAGTGCTTAATGATTATGTCCTTACCCTTTTAAGTTTAGGGTTTGGGTTTTGAACCCATTTTGGTGGTTCTTAGGGGTAGAGTTGGAAACTTTACACTTCTTGAGGCCATTTCAGTTAAGATCTTGGTTGAGAAGCCCTTAGTTTCGAAAGGGCCGACTTAATGAATTAAGAGGTTGCATTTCTGGCGAACTTGGCGAGTTGATGGAGTTTTGCCCGATCCTTGCAGTCTAATGAATAAACTCGACGATTTGAAGGGCAACTCGGCGATTTGGATCAATTTGGACCGCTGACTTTGACTTTTGATTTATGACTTTGAGCAAGTGTGTCCCAAGAGGTAATTGAGGTATTCTGAATAGTAATTAAGGGAAGTATGGGCTTAGGATAAGGCCCATATGGGATTGGGCCCAATTTGGAAAATTGGGCCATTAGTAGGCCTTTGTGGATCTTTTGGTTTTGGGCCTTCTTGGTTATTGAGGTTGGGTCTCAGTTTTGGTTCTTGCTTGGGTCAGGAGTAAAATGGTCATCTTACCCCAAGTATGGTCAATGGGCCTTGGAATGGAATCCAATTGTTTATTTGGTGACGTCAGGGCAGCAGTTAGGGAATTCTTTCAGGAAGCTTCTGCATTCGAGGTGAGTTTCCTTACCGAGTTTAGCGGGTCGAAGGCACTAATGTCGGCCCATGTTTATGTTATGCTGATAGAATGCTAGCTGTTTTTGTGACTCTTGCATGTACATGTGTTTATATGCTTTTGGACTAAGGTCCGATGTCGAGCGGAGCCCGATGACTATTTGTATGTTGTGTATATTGCATGTGTATGTGTTTATATGCTTTCCGAGCTCAGCTCGATGACCGGGCGGGGCCCACTATATGTTTATTGTATGTTTGGTATGTGGTATTTTGGGGGAACTCACTAAGCTTTGTGCTTACAGTTTTCAGTTTATGTTTCAGGTACTCCAGTTTTCAAATGAAAGAGCTCGGAACGATTGCATCGCATACACCCATGTTTTTCGCAATATGTGATCTTTGGGATTGGACTATGATAATTGTGTTAATTGAAATGCTTTTCAATGTTTAGAATAAAGTTACAATAATGTTTTGATTGTAATAAAAATGAAACTTTTACCTTGGATTTTTGGGCTGTTACAAACAGTGAGAAAATCCAAACCAACAATAGATACAAAAAGATGAAACTAACAATAACAGACGAACAGAGCAACCAA
The DNA here is from genome assembly GCF_052849685.1 of Lactuca virosa. Taxonomy (NCBI): domain Eukaryota; kingdom Viridiplantae; phylum Streptophyta; class Magnoliopsida; order Asterales; family Asteraceae; genus Lactuca; species Lactuca virosa. The sequence goes on along the minus strand of NC_136430.1, from coordinate 301,266,646 downwards.
AACCTTCGAAATTGAACAACTAAAACCAAACAGAATGTTCAATTCACAAATAAAGCCAGAAATTAACCTGATAATCGTGCCTATTGCAACAGGGAAGAGGCGAGAAGGCTGAAAAGAAGGTCGACTTTGTGCGTTTTTTGATCGACGAGATCTTCTGCGATCGCAGAAGCCATCAGGTAAGGGGTTTATGCGATAGAGAGTAAGGGTATTCTTGTCCATTTAGTTATTTTTTTCAATCTTAATGATTTTAAATTGTAAAAAATGGTTATTAAATAGTAAAATCTATTTAAAAATTAGATTTGGGTAAATATGATATTTTAAAATATTAAGAAGGGCAAATATAATATTTAAAGTTTAGGTCGGGCAAATACGATATTTAAATGTTTAGCAGGGGTATATACGAAATTCTACCTAAATTATATATTACTAAACAATTATAAAAAATATATCAAAATTCATGGTTTTTAATTTCCTACAAAATGAGTATAATATTTAAAATAAAAATAAAAAAATAAAGGTAGTGAAAGGTAACAATTTCCTGTCTTTTGCTGAGTGAAATGAGAGTGAAGAGAAAACTGACGTGACACTCAAAAAGTGAAAGATAAAAGATGATCATATCCTATGGTGTTAGCTAAATGGCTAAGAAAATACTCATAACAAAATACTATTATTTAGGCTAACATTGTCCAGAAAAAGTTATTGGTGCAAACATTGGTTATGATCTTCTCTTTGGGTAAAATTATAGCAAAATTTCACTCATTATGCTGGAATGTTTGTTGCGGGTCAGACTGCTTTAAAAGTTGTTACAGACAAAATTGACAAAAATGAAAAATCGTGCATGGAAAATCAACACGTGTTCATACCATTTGTATTTGATACGTTTGGTTTGCTCGCGCCGGATGCGGTGAAACTTCTTAATAGAGTACAACGGATCATGCATAACAATGTTATATCCCCTAGATCTATAAATGTAGTCTTCAAAAGAATTATCTTTACCATATAAAAAGGTTTAGCGACGCAGCTTGTTGCCCGTTTGTTATCTCACTCGTTATACGTTGATAGTTAAATTAATGAAATTTTTTAAAAAAAAACCTTTCCTTATTTTTGTTGTCTTGTCTTGATGTACTCTTTCTGTCTCGGCTGGCTTTGGCTAGTCTTAAGTAGTATAATGTATGTTTTCGCCGTCATTTTTTTTTTAAATAAGTAAAAACATATATAAGTTAAAGACGAAATTTAAACGAGAAGTGATTTTGTTTTAAATGAGAGGTTAGAGAAGTATTCTTTTATACGGGATAACGGAAATGAGTGATTTGTAATTTAAAATACATTGGAAAACCAAAATAAATATCGCAACACCATTTGCAATCATGACTTCGACCTGAAAAAAATATATGTATATAAAGTGACCATTCGGCGGAAAAGAGAAGAAAAAGGAAGCAGACGATTAAAGCAATCTCTCTCTCTCTCTCTCTCTCTCTCTCTCTCTCTCTCTCTCCTCGCGTTTATAGAGAGAGATAGGAAAGGATTCAAACATAGCGAGACAAAAGCGCAAAAGATCATATTGACAAATTCAAAAAGAATTCGTCTCTACTAGACTGCCGGCCTCTGGATTCGTGATTCCGAAGAAAAACTGCATCTCGTCATCATTCGCCGGAAAAACTTGAACAAACAAAAGTCCGGCGGTTACTGATTCCAGTAGTCAACCTGATTCATCGTCTCGTTTTTACAGCAGCTCAGGTTTGATTCATTAACTTTCCGTCTGAACTAATTAATAAAACTGCTGATGAAATGCATGTATGTATGTGTGTATTCATCTATTCACGATCACAATCACAAACTGGATCTGTTTGTTGTTTTTAATATCGAAACTCCACAGATCAATCCATTTACACATTGTGTTCTTCATAATGGTTATTCATTCTTCGGTTATTATTCATGATTCATGAATGTGATAACACATGTGTGTGTATGTTTTTGCGTGTTTATTTGCCTGTTAGTTAATCCGTTTCCTGTATCTGATTTGTGCATTATACTCCATTTCTGTTATGTGCATTAAGAATTTGTACAGTACAAGTTATCATTGCATATCAGGAGAATTAGTTAGCGTTATTTTAGAACAAGTTTTGACTCTTGAGTCCATTTGAATTAAACTTATCGTGGCTATCGGACATATTCTAACTACAATTTTTTATTATTTGTTTTTACGTTCTACAAAATCCAAACGAGAATTGTATACTTGTTCTGTTGCTTTTTTAAGGCTTTTTATCATAGTGGTAGTTGCTTTTAAGTTTTAATTTAATCAACAATATCAGATATGGAATTAGAGTCACCAACGAATTAACTTGCACAGACACGTCACATGTATATATGAGTTAATTAATTTTTGACATTGATTCGGTTCTTATCATCTATTTTGTTATTTATTCATGGAATCGAAAAACATGAAGATATATATGATCCTAATTTTCTTCTACTTGCATTAAAAAACAACGAATATATAACAACATGAGAAGGAATTTGTTCTTTTATCTTTAAAATAGATTAACATATATATCTCTGCACTATTCTCGTCCATACATATCTACCGATTCGTATCATAAGCATATATTGTATAAATCCTTGTATAACTTTGTCATAAAACTTTTAACCATATACTTTATGGTTTACATGTTATGATGTTAGCTAGTTGATATATACCAGTTACTAATAATTATTTAAGGTTATCAATATTATAGGAAAAAGAGTAAAATCAACAAACAATAGGAAAAAGAGTAAAATCAACAAACATCAATTATTTGTAATGATGAAAAAAAAGTAATTTATTTTACTTCAAATTTGTGATACAACATTAAAGAATTTTTTAGATAAAGTCCATGAATATTAATAATTTGTAATGATGATAGTAAATTACTAAACCATTTTTAACCTAACAGTTTGCAGTAGAAAACAAAACTTGCAACTTTTATAAATAAAAAAAAGTTCCAATACTTTGTAGAATAACATAACAAAATAATACATTATTGATAAATGTTTGAGGTTGGGGTCACAAGGAATCTATAGAGCAACGTTTGAAACTTGGAATGTAGAGATCCAAGCATAGTGGGAGTTGAAGATTGCATAGAAAGCTATGGAATGTCTGTTATTTGTGTGGGATTCAATAGAAACAGGAACGTAATTTTCATAGGCCCCATGAATAAGAGTCAATATTTGGATTTATCAATTTAGGAAAATAAATTTAAGGTGTTTATTTAACTTGGCATATATAAATTGTGTAATAGTTTGTTATATACTTTTATAAATAATCTTGTGAACTTAAATTCATACCATCAACTTTTTATAATGACAATAATTTTTAAAACATTGAGTTGAACATTTAATGTTTTTATCTGATATGTCGTATAACTAAATCAATATGGAATTACGTCTCATCGATTTCGTTATAAATTAAGATGGATGGAAACCCACAAAATAGGAAAAAAGGGAGCATATATATAAATGTTACGACCAAAGTTACAGAGAAATAAATCAATAACATGCGAGGTAATAAATTAAAGTTGTTTGGTGAATACCTTTATGATTATTAAACATTTGTAATAATAAGAATAATAATAATAAATTGGTAATAAACGCATGTAAGGTCAAATCATAACAGCATCTGACACACTTCTTTACTGATAGTTGTTGTCTTTGTAAACATTTTGGCATCCAAGTTTGACATCGCTGCATCACTCATAACGTTCTTGATACATCATGTTCTATTTCCAAAATAAGTGGGAAACCATAAAGTGGCTTTGTTGACTTTTCAGCTTTATCTTCAAGCATTCTTGTTTTAATTACTTGCTCCCATATCACAAACCACATAATTTAAATAAGCACGTTGTGTGGTTAGTATTTTAATCATCAATAAAATATTTATAATATTTAGAAAAGGGACTAAATAGGTACACCAACACCCCGATAGTTTTCAACCATAAAATGGTTTGGAAATTTTGCAACAAAACAAATAAAATATGGTTGTAGTTTTATTATATAGTTAAAAGTTCTAGATCTACAGTGGAAAATCACGCTTGACTTTATGTGGATCAATTGATTCACAGGTTATCCATGAGTTAATTAAGTAATAGCCATAGTCATAGATCTACATGCAGCTTCCGCCATCAATGAAATGGTGGCAAACCCATGTGCCACAAAGACGTTGCATGGTTTTTTAGGGAGTTTAATGAACGGTTAAATGGAAAATTAACAATATATTTTGGTTTGTTTGTTTATTATTACATAGTATTATATTTCAAAGAATCTACCAATTATAACAGCATACAAAGCAATATTCACAAGTATATAATTAGTTAGATTTTCAATATATTAATAGCACGATAAGGTTATTTATATTAGGATTTAGCCATTGAGGTGGTTTTTTCAAAGGTTGTTTTCGTTCTAAATGAAAATTCTATCGATCACTTACAAATTCAAAAAAAGTGTTTTTTTTTTCTTTTTTTTCTTTCAGTTAACCTCATGATTCAACAATATTTTACTTTCCTCCTTGGTTATAATTAAACTTCAAGGTTTTATTATGTTTTGACTAATCAATTTCTTTTATTAAATATTCTCTAATATTTCATTTTAAGCTCTAATACCAAATATCAAATTTGTAATATATATATATATATATATATATATATATATATATATATATATATATATATATATATATATATATATATATATATATATATATATTCTTTTTTATAACTGTATGTAATAACTTTCTCATTTTTTATTTCCCGTAATATTTCTTTTCGGAAATATGTTCACTTAAAAATAACAAATTAGATGAACGAGCTTTATAAGTTTTTTCACATAATGATAAATTATTTAATTTTAAAAAAAAATGGCAACCAATAGAGAAAATTTATGAAAATACGGTTTTTTCAAATAAAGTTAATGGAATGTTGTACATTGTGACAAAAATGATAAATAATTGTCACGTTAACCATTGCGTATGCTTTAATAAAAAAAAAATTAAAAGTACAAAAAATACTATAATTTTGTAGATTTTCTATAGTTTAATTCATCAAATAATGATACAATAATTACCTCATGGTGTGTCCAGTCTCTAGGCACATTAACACTGTTTCAGGAATTATAAAGTGCACCAAGTACAATTTGATTCCATCCACCAGCCATATATAATTCCTTGCCATGTGCATGTTAAAAACACCATAATTCAAAGCTTGAAATTCTAATCCACTTATTTGTCATTTTTTACATTTCTTCAGTAGATATACACCAATCCATTTCACAAAATTAACAAGTTTAATTATAGATTGCAGATGAGAAGAGAGCTGGTGGAATAAATTCCACTAGCTCTCTCTAAAAAATGTCACAAAATATGACCATATCGAAACTTGAAGCTGGGATGGATGCATCTAATGATAACAATAATCCATATGCGAAGCTTTTGAAGGGTTCTTGGATAGCTCAGTTCCTATATGGATCAAATCCATGGATGGCTAGATATGTTTATAGTGTGATGTTTTTATTAGCAAATTTGCTTGCTTGGGCTGTTCGTGACTATGGGCCCACTGCGTTGACTGAAATGAACAGTAAGATTGAATCGTATATATATAATTCCATTTTTATTATTTCTTGGAATATATTTTAATTGTTTCATGCCTAGATTATAAAGTCTCGTAATCTCATTTGTTGTAGAATTGAAAAGTTGCAAAGGTGGTGACGATTGTTTAGGCACCGAAGGCGTTCTGAGAGTCAGCTTCGGATGTTTTGTATCCTTTCCTTAGAAAAAAATATTGACCTTTATTTTAGAGGGAAATCTACAAAAAAAGTTTCAAAAGGCTTAAAAAAAATTTTGAACAGAAAAGTCCCGATTATTTAACATTTTGCCAAAATTAACGAAAAAGTCGTTTTTTATATTTGAACAGCAAATGACAGATTATATGATTTTTCTCAAAATAATGAGATTCTTCTGAAGAAAAAAAATTATGATTTTTTTTAAAACTTTTCCCAAAAGTTTAAGACTTTTATGTAGATTTTTCTATTTTAGAAATATGCAAAAAGTAAAATAATTGCAAAAATGACCAATAGTTCGAATCTCAACAAGAGTCCCAATGTTGGAGTTTTTCTTTCCCATTTGGTTTGGGTTCCTTGTGGAAACGGGCTCTTATTATGTCAGGCACCTATGTTGGGAAAATGGTCTCAAGGATGCTCGAACAACTTTCTTAATGAAAAATATCACAAACGCCTATATTTTTGGAAAACTCCAAAATCAGTGAAAAACCATCGGTTTCTGAAGAAAATGTAAAATTATTACAATCACATAGACTAATTCCTCAAGCCGAGTGGTGGCAAGAGAAAAACCTTAAGGAGCTGTTATGGTATGCTCTTAGGTAGAGTGGTGGCAAACTTTTTTTTTTTTTTTTAAATGGAACAAATAGATAAATACGACATGAAGTTTTCTTGGAAGCTTTTGAGAATACCTTAATGATATATTAGATGTTCTATTTCACTATGTTTCTTTCAACTACTGGCACCTCAAAATTGTATGGACGAAAAGAATTGTGGCATTCTAGTTGGTGGTCGGCCAAGATCGTTCTCATGATCGCGTTAATGATGCTGCCTTTCTTTCTTCCTACACAAATTATTCAGTTATATGGTTAGTATTGTTCACTAAATAATTAATATAATTAAACAATATAAAAGATAAGAAACATTCTGATACATTTTTTTTTTCTTTCGCAGGGGACATTGCACATTTTGGTGCAGGGTATTTAAATCTCCTACCTACATCTTAATCTCTCTACCTAAAAGAAATCTTAAAGAGTCATTGTTTATGACATTTTGCAGGGTCTTTTTGCTAATTCAACTAATTAGTATTATCAGCTTCATTACATGGTTGAATGAATGTTGTCTATCCGAAAAATATGCCGAGAGATGGTAATTGCCTTTTAGTTGATTTACATATTATTAGAAAAAATGGGTTAAATATAAACAAATAAAAGTGCGTTGTAATGATAACGATGTTTTGCTGTAGCCACATCCACTGGATGCTTCTTGCAACTACTGCATATGTTGTGTGCATATTGGGGATCATTTTAATGTACATTTGGTACACACCACAACCCACTTGCTTGCTTAATATTTTCTTCATCACATGGACACTTGTACTCCTTCAACTTATGACAAGTGTCTCCCTTCACCCCAAAGTAAGGATCTCATTTCTTTTCTTTTACTTTTCATCAAGTATTGTACAAATGTTATATATGAACAAAGACTTTGTTTTTTAACCGAATAAGATCATATGACCATTTTATTCATCTATTTGAAAACTAATTTTTTTTGTTCAATTTCTGAAACAGGTTAGTGCTGGTTTCTTGACTCCAGGTTTTATGGGACTCTATGTTGTGTTCCTTTGTTGGTCTGCCATTAGAAGGTAAAGTTTTCTCTTTTCATTTTTGACCTTATTTTTACAAATTTTAACCAATTTTTGATGTCTACAGTGAACCAATGGATGACAAATGTCTCAGGAATTCTGGAGCCTCTAGAGACTGGCTAACTATCATAGTAAGCTTCCCAAAACCACTATATTTTCAAACTTGTTTCTTATTAAGGCATTGTATTTAACATTGCCAGTGATGTTGATAACATTGTAAATCTTTGAAATTCATCTCTTATTGTAACAGAGCTTTGTTATTGCACTAATTGCAATGGTGATTGCTACGTTTTCAACAGGCATTGATTCCAAATGTTTTCAGGTAAAACATAATTCTAAAACATTATGTCAATAAATCTTCACTCATTTTGTACGAAAATTCATTTGAAGATTATGTCATGCAGTTTCGAAAGGAGGAGAAACAAGAGGAAGATGATGTTCCTTATGGGTTTGGATTCTTCCATTTTGTTTTTGCAACAGGAACAATGTATTTTGCAATGTTATTAATCGGTTGGAATTCTCATCACACAATGCAAAAGTAAGTTTCCACCATTCAACATCTTCAATCCAATACAAATGTTGATTTACCTAAATGCCCACTTCACAGGTGGACAATTGATGTTGGTTGGACGAGTACTTGGGTCAGAATAGTAAATGAATGGCTAGCAGTCTGTGTCTACTGTAAGTATCTCAAACACCCCTAAAATGAAATTTATAGTTATCAAATTAACTTTTTCTTTTTGTTTTTTAGTGTGGATGTTGGTAGCTCCGATCATATGGAAGAGTAGACAGGTGGAGGAACCCAAATAGCAAATCAAAATAGGATGCGATAATACTCAAGAAAACCTCTTCACCATGTATGTTGCAAAATTTACATACAATTGAATGATATAGAAGCGGAAGAGGGTAGAAACTATAAAGTTACATTGAAGAAAGAAAAGAATGACATCCATGGAGACGATGTGAAGTCCTTGCATGTTTATTCTACTCTCACTTATTTTTTATATATGTAATCTTAGTTAGAAAGAAGCAAAGCATAGGTGGAAGTTACAAAAAGGCACTCAGTTTTGTACATTTTGAGTTGAGTTGTCTCTCGTTTATAATCACATCATTTTCCACTCAAATAAGATCACCAAGGAAAATGTTGCCTTAGTCCCCATTAGTGTAATAATTTCTTTTCATTTTCCTACTTTATAAATAGGGCTGCAAGAGAATCGACAGGAGTGTAAACCAGATTTATTATTAATCAAACCATGATTCATGTAGATGATATATCAACAACACTAGCAATCTACAATGTTAAAAGATTTACAACTCTCCCTCTTGAGGAATCAATAAACGCAACAAACTTTTATTTTTCTACAATAAACATAATATACAACACGAATTTTGACCCAAAGATTTAGGATCAAGTAGCATACCGGTCTCATTAGATATTCTAATTTAACCAAAAGGTTTTCCTCCAATTTGTTGTTGATTATGATTAAAAGAGTTGTTATCCAATCCAAACTACCTACTTGTGGCTTGTAAAGGACGTGAAAATTTTAAACTTTGTATGAGGAAGAGAGATAAATCTTGGAAATTACCTGGGTTAAGTTGGCATGTTAGGGAGAGATTGATAATGGATGATATGATTTAGTGGGCATCTATGGTGGTGAAGGAGTACCTAGGCTTGAGGTATGTAACACCCGTAAATTCGGGCTAGGAAATAAAGTTATTATAAGCCATAATAATGACTTTTAAATAAGAGATTGTTTAGGATAAATAATCTTAACCGAGTTATAGTATATGTCGTATATAGTGAGTTGGAGATAGGTTACTTATTAGCCCTACTGATCTAAACGAAAGTCGTAATATTAGGAAAAAACGAATTTGTGCATACAGGGAACGTCCGAATCTGACTTCAATAGGGAAAGCTATGATGTTTCTAAGATTTCAGCATAGCAGTGTGTGCACATAAATCGAGTTTTAGATCGGTTGATTTTTGGCCAAAACAATCTAAACGAGAATTGAAGGTCTCGTTAATAGGATTCCAAACATATAAGAACTATCGAAAACGGAAGCCGGATGTGGGAGATATGCATTTTATACGGGCTTTAATAGGCTAAGCCTGTGTAAATAAAATAAAGTCAAAACTAGCTGACAGAGTCTAAAAGAAAGTTGTAGATCTCGTCGAGAGCTTTCCGTGGATATAAAGAACGTCAAACACGAAGCTCGTATGAAGGAGATACATAATTTCTAAATTCTAAAAATCGGCACGCCCAACGCAACGCGTGTAGCTTGCGCGCGAAGTCAACTACGTTGCTCCAGCCGACGAGTGACACGTGTCAACTAACCGATGGATCAACGTGTTTGAAGTGCGCGGCGTGCATATGCGTTTTTGGCCCTATAAATAGCCAACAATCCTTCATTCAAAAAGTACTTTGTACTGTCATGCCTGGATTATACAAAAAGTACTAATGTACTGTTGTGTTGTCGCGAGTATTATTGTACCGTCGTGCCTAATCACCTAGGAATTATAGTTGTCCGCTGATAAAGATACTTTAGGAAAGATCCTTCAAGATCATCATAATAGGATTAGTAAGTGAGAGTGATGGAAAATGGGGTAATTGGGTTATTTGAATGTTGATGGTTATATAATTAGAAATTATAATATTATGGGTTGAAAACCCTATGTATCTCACTAGGTGTCCCAACCTGACCCACTCAGCATCTTTGTATTACAGGAAACAATAATGATGATGCCTGAGAAATTTGAGGAAATATTAAGATATTGTAAGTCTTCATTTATACTTATGTTTCTTGTATCAGTTATGACATCTCGAGTTTTTAATAAATTAATGAAAAACATCCATTCGAAAATATTTTATGGGACAAATTCTGCATTTGTAAATTAAAACTCTGATTTTAAAATGAGCATAAACTGGTCTTTTATGGCCGTGAAAATGAGGATGTCAAAAGATACGTTGTATGCTTGAAGATTAGGTTGGTATCCATGTTGGTGAAAATGTACCAAGGCTTGACTTGAGGTACATGTATGCACAGTCGATTCAAGATGATTTAAGGCCCCGAACAAAATAAAAAAATAAGGCCCTTTTTTGCCGCTTCGGATGAAGGTGAGTGGCAAAGTCTGGTTCAACTAAGGAGTAGGTCGTCCTATCTGATGAGCGGGTAATGCTCAAATTATTTTTTTCGTATTTGGGGTTGACGCCGAGAAAGACTAAAGACGGGAGAGCACGCACAGACATCCTCGGGAAAGCACTAATGAACTACGCCATCCCTGACACTTATGCGGTGAGATACCAACCAGCCGATATCGCCCACAAAGCTAAGAGGCCACTGGCACCGAATAATACCCATAAAGAACGCTAACCGCTACCGGCATCTGATGCCATCCGATAAGGAAGAACTCTTTCGGCAAAGAATTTTACCAAAAAGCCCGATTCGAATCATTATGCTCGATAAAAGCGATGACTTAATACCAAAAAGTTTTTTTTTTAATAATATAAGTAGATATATAAAAAAATAAGCCCTAGAAATTTGGAGGCCTGGACCATCGCCCATGTTGCCCTACCCTCTAATATGGCCCATGTTCCTCTACCCTCTAATGTGGCCCTCCGTGTATGCCCAATGGAAGTGCCTGTAAATGTTTCTTAAAACCCCTTGCAATGGTGCCATTAAACACACCGTTAGGCTATATGGCAAATATGCTCATTCATGCAAAAAAAAAAAAAAAAAAAAATCATATTTTTCCGAACTTATATGACAAATTGGAAGAAATGTGGTTGTATTGTATAATTCGTTTCGTTGCATGCATAAATGAGCATTTATGGAATGAAATGCGGTTGCATATTATGTTCCTACAATGAGACATAGTTAGCATATTTCGTCCGAAAATACATTTTGTTGCATAAATTGAGAAACAGTTAAGCAAATACATGGACGAGAAGTTGTGACTTATCTTAAATATTTGAATCGAACTGTTTTAAACAATTTTAATGCTTTGGGCAAAAAAATAGGTATAAATCAAAATTTCTAAAGCGCATATTTTATATTTTAATAGGTCAAATACCTAATTCATTTAAAGTATAATCCAATAAAAATTAGTCCAATATGAGTTAAAGATAAAAAAAAAATAATAAAAAAAGGGGTTTTCACCACGTCGTTTCTTCTCCCGCTTCATATAGGACGGACATACGACCAGACTTGCAAGAACCACAATTGCCGGAACCATAATCAGTATTTTTTGATTTTTTTTATTTACTATTAGTTTCATTTAAATATTGAACCATTAGAATCACCTCCGAATAAATATACTTGAACCGACGATGATTCATAGGCATCAAATGGATATGAAGGTTGCAAGTAAGTCGTTGGTGACATGTTTTGTAACAATATTACAATAACATCAATAATCAAATCGACATCTCAAACATAAGTATTTCTATAGGTTTTCATCGCACCAGTGGAATATTAAATTGATTCTCTCTTTTTTTTCATCTTTTTTTTTTCGTTGTTGTAAATATAGGCTTCTTTTTTTTAAAGGTTTTGTAGAAATAGTTTGATAATATGTTGTAGAGATTTCTACGATTTAATCCGAAAATAAAAAAATATATTTTCATTTATAATCCCTTGTATGTTACGAATTTAATCCTTCAACTCTCAATCATTATTATATATTATATATAGATTAATTTATTTTAAAATATATAATTACAATTTATATATTATTCTTAACAAATTATACTATTAAATAGATAAATACTTTCAAATTTACTCCAATATCAAATATATTACAACGTCCAAAATTACAAGATTGATTAAAAACGATATTGCAATACGAGTTAAGCGCAAACTTACAATATAAATAAAACCCTAAATTACAAAATTAATTAAAAATGTTAGAGAGATCACATCGTACTGAATATTAGTTTAGAATTTGGATAATTTTTTTATTGTGACAGTGTTGGTGGCATAGTCCACATCTGCAAGGTTTCGTCGGGATAAAAATATAAATCTCATTACAAAATCGATTTGCACGCCTCCGACCTTGATGAACAGAAAGTTCTGAATTATCTTTTTGAATTTTCTAATTAGACTTCAACCAATAATCAAAATGAGAAAGTGAGGCAAAAGCAAACGTATATTGACGTTCATACATCATAGTAGTGTACATACTATTAACAACAGAAAGAGGGTCATCCCCTTTATAGCGGTAAACCGCAATAGCATGCGAACATGGAATTTTTCCCATTTGTCACTTACCGCATGTACATGCAGGGGCAGAGACAATGAGGGGGCTGCCGGGTGCTCTGTCCCCTCCAATCTCTTTTATAACTTCAATTATAATATATATATATATATAATACTCCATGTAGTAATCTTTTAGCCGACTTCTTTGTTAGAGCCCCTCCCAATCAATGTTAAAAATTCAATTATTATTATATGGAAAAATAATAAACCCATGACAATTATGAAAAGAACTGAGGCCTCGTTGGCTAAAATCTCACCACATCAACTCCCACTTATTTTAATTTGCCAATATATTATCCCATTTATTTTTATTAGTCTTCATAAATAGATCTTGTAATTGACAATTAGTTGATATATTTGTTGGACCTTTTTATTGTATTTTTCATCAATGAGGTTTCAATTAAAAAAAAATGTCTCGCTTATTTTAATTTGTCTATATATTACACCATTTATTTTTATTCGTGTTCATAAATAGCTCTTGTAATAGTTGATATATTCGTTGGGTCTTGTAACGGGCAAATTAAAGTTGAACCTGAAAAAATAATATGTCAAATTGAAGAGAGGTATATTAGATTCTTTTGTTCGTGATCCCGAGGAACAGACTTCAATTTTAAGCTATTGATGTTCTTATTTAGACGATTTTTTCTTTATGAGTTTTTTATTCAACTTTACAGAGCGTATTATATTATTTGGATATAAAAAATAATTTAATATTCTTATTACAATATAAGCCCCCTCATTCTAAAGTCCTGGCTCCGCCCCTGTGTACATTGTTGAAAATAATGGACAAAGTGTTTATTTCCTCCGGGGCAATTTATCTGTAACTTTGAGACAATTCTATAAACACGTTCATTTTAGTCAAACTTGGTTATATTATGGCTTTGTGCATGAGTTTCTCATTTAACAAGGAGACACCAAATAAAAGTTCATTCTATATAAACCCGTAATTTTCTAAACTAATATTCAGTACGATGTGATCTATAAACACATTCATTCTATAAAAACAATTCTATAAACCCGAAATTTTCTTTTGTATGAACTCTACAGTCAAACACTTCAAATAAAAGTCAAATTCATTTTTGCTAAATTTTAGCCGGTTTAAAGTCCGTTTGGGTGTTTTTAATATAAATTCGTCAAACGAACAAATAAAAGGAAGTATTTTCTAGGAGTAATGGGTAACAAATAAACATTTCACACCATAACAAGGTGTTTACGGCCAAACTTTGGGAGTTTGGGCCGTAAACTCCTCTTGGCCGTGAACTCATGCTTAAGGCATGAGTTTACTCCTCATTTCCTCACTTCTCACTTCCAAGCTCAAGAACACCCACATTTTCTCTCTCAAGTATCATAACATATTTCTTCCAATCTTCCAAAAATGTAAGTGTTTCTTCTCTTGATTTGTTGTTATAACACTTCATCTAGTAGTTATACATGATTTCATCCATGAAATCTTCTCTTTTTCATAGATTTCCAAGTGTTCTTCAAAACACCAAGAACACCAAGAACACACACTAGTGTTTTTGGACCTTAAACACTCTTACAAGCTTCCTATAAGTAAGTACACCCCTCTTAACTAGTTATGTGCTTAGATTACTTGCTAAATCATTAAAAAACACCAAGAATCCCCAAGAACACATGGGTTTACGGCCAAGGCAATCTCCTTGGACCGTAAACACCATTAGGTGGTGCATATGTGCCACCATTACCTTCTAGGGCTTGGATAATGGACTAGAACCTTGCATGCATGAGCTAAGGACCTTAAACCACGAAATGATAGGAGTTACCATGGGTTTACGGCCGTAAACCCACTAGGACCGTAAACCCTAAACCGTAAACTCCATGGGAGTTGGTCCTTGGGCCGTAAACTCTAATAAGGGGGCCATTATGAGCCCTAGTCCCTTCTAAAGCCTTAGAACCAAGTCTAGATCACTTGTATGAGGAGTATAGGACCTTGAACATCAACATGGTAGAAATTACCATGGGTTTACGGCCGTAAACCCATTAGGGCCGCAAACCCTAGGTCGTAAACTCATGGATAGTTTACTCTTGGACCGTAAACTCAAAAGCAAAGCCCTACAACCCCTAGATGCAACCCTATATACTTCTAACACTCGAATCAATGTGTTTTCCATGTCCTAGGGTGTCCTTACTTGCTTAATTAGTTGTCTAAACACTAATTAGATACATATATGTGTCATTATATGTTACATAGGATCCGTGTGTGTGTTCAAGTCTTCACTTGACACTTAGCATCCTATCCGACACTTCCATCCAAATCACTCACTGCAGGTGAGTTCATACCCCCTTAATCAACCTTTGAAATGATTTTAAATGCTTTTATGGGGGGGGGGGAATACAAGTTGAAACATTCTAGTTATTGCTTTAATCATATGTGATTAATAACTAGAACAAACAGAAAAGATTTACTATTACTTTCAAGTTGTTATTAAACTTATGGATTTCAAGCACTTCAAAACCTTTATTTTAAACTCTTTTAAATGCTAAAACTGTTTTCAAATTCTTTTAAACTTACATTATTTTCAGACCCATATCTACACCAATATATTTATATAAGTAAGACTTGAAGGACTTAGGACTGATAGCTCACCTTATTTCCTGTTCCTTGTTTGGTTGTGGACTTAGGGTATCCTGTTATTTGTCCGAATGTCGTTGAAATCTTAGCTATATATATATATATATATATATATATATATATATATATATATATATATATATATATATATATGCGTTGGATATAAAAGCTTTCACTTCAGTTCAGTACCTTTGTGTAACAAAGGCACACCTACAACATTACTATTTTAACTATAATAGGTATAGTTAAGGTTTCAGGTTTACGGTGAGGAGATACAGATATGTGGGGTCTATTAATTTTTTTACGTATATAAAAAATAAATACATAAATAATAAAATTAATTAAAAAATAAATTAATAAGCGTACAATGGTCTTTTTAGGTAAGACAGAGACCAAACGCGCAACAAAAATAAACAGTAGGGACCATCCGAATTAAATTTCTCAAATGTGGTTTGAGATTTATGGTGAGGAGATACAAATATGTGGGGTCTATTAATTTTTTTAAATATATAAAGAATAAATACATAAACAAGAAATTTAATTAAAAAATAAATTAATAAGGGCAAAATAGTCTTTTTAGGTAAGACAGGGACCAAACGCGTAACAAAAATAAACAGTAGGGACCATTCGAGTTAAAAAAATAAGTTGGGGACCAAAAACACAAATTCTGCCAAACCATAAGGACCATTTGTGTAATTTATTTTTACTTTTCGTTTTGTTCATATTTGGGTAACTATTTTTTTTGTACACATCTAGGTAACGAACTTGTTGAAAGTGTTCACATCTAGGATTTAACTTGCTATAGCAAATCATAATGGTCATATGTGAACACTTCCAAGAAATTTGTTACTTAGATGTATACAAAAAAAAGATAGTTACCTAGATGTGAACATACCGAAAAGTTAATTACCTTAATAAGTCATTTTCCCAATTTTCAAATCAAATAATTACTAGGTGCCAAGTAATATCAATAGAGATTATTGAGTTAAAAAAATTATTTATATATCTATAATATGGTTGACTTTTACAGCCAAGTGGGGTGCATGGACCCCACTCCATACCAATGCTATCAATAGCGCGCTATAGCGGTGCTATAGCAACGCTATAGCGATTTGCGGTGTTACTGAACCGCTATTTTGAAATAGCATTTACGAATAGCGGTGACGTTATTAGCGGTGCTATTGACCGCTATTTACCGCGAACCTCATCAGCGCTATAGCGACGCTACACCCGCGTTTAGATTTTCGTACACATTATGCTACTTTGACAAAGAAAAAAAGGATTGTTTGTTATTTCAATATTAAATCTTTATGTTTTTAATTAGTATACTACACTTTTTGTCTTAATAAGTCCAAATAATAAATATAATTAATTACAAACTACAAAGCTACAAATGACATCTTCTCTTTCTCGTCTCTTTCAGTACTTAGAAACCACGAACGTCTTGAGCTGCGATGACAGTTTGACACTTTTGAGTTTCCATATTACTATATTAGAATATTATATATAGATTATGTTATGTTTTTATATGAAATTTTATGATATTAATTCTATATAGAATTAATAATCTAATATATAAATTTTATATAAATATATAATATATATTATACATAATATTAAAAAAAACCGCTATACCACGCTATACCACCGTGATAACCGCGATTTCAAATAGCAGTATGTGACCGCTATTGAAATTTCGACCGCGATAACTGCTTAGCTCCATACACACTAGCTCTCTCATTGTACATACGTGATGGTAGAGACCTATCACAATTTATTGCAATATCATATATGATATTTATTAAATATATGATTGACATATGGATAATAATACGCACCTTGTTATGGATGAATGAAGGATGAACAGAAAAAAGAAAAGAAAGAACATAAGTCAAATATTGTAAGAATTATCTAGCTAGAAGGGATAAAAAAAAAACCCTAAGTATAAGAAACGAAATTTATATACCAAGAAGTGATTCATTCAATTACTTCATTTGTGTTTTTATAAATAGTAAGAATTGGATTAGTAGAAGAGTTACTTTTGTAGTTGAGGTATATGAACAGTGACACAACCATTAAAATATATTTCAAACTAATGAACTATACATTTTGGACATAATCATTCTAACAAAAAATTCCTTTATTTATATATATATATATATATATATATATATATATATATATATATATATATAAAAGGATAAAAACTAAAATATTTATTAAAAGAAGTAATAAATGAAAAATAAGATAGAAAGTTTAAGGGTTAAAATTATAAAATATAAGGATTATAAATGAAAATACATATTTTTGTTTTTTTTTACATAAATTGATAAAGAATGTGGGTCATTTAAAACTGCATTTTTTGTTTATAAAAAAAATATGTTATAATTATAAATGATTTGTTCAAAGATAGAACACGAATATTAAAATTAAGGTGGGCAGAAACAAAACTTAAAAAAAAAAAAACATATAGCAAGTTTAATATGATTTACGACTAATATTATAAAAGTCCTAAATTTTTAACGCGTAATTGGAAAAAGCCCTAATATTTTTTTTATTATTGTTATGGCCACAACTTTCTTGTAAACGTATCGCTCTAACCAATTTAATGAGTTTCATGGTTAATTTGGTTAACTTTTTTGCAAAATCAGTCCTAAAAATTCAAATTTGGTCCCTGATGTTTGCAAAAAATTACACCACATGGTTTTTTAACATTATTTTTCGCTTTTTGTATACTTTATTTATTTTCGGGTTTTTTTTATAAAAATATATACATTTTTTATTTTCTTTTTTATATATACTTTATTTATTTATTTTTTTTAACTTTATTTTTCAACAATTTGATTTTTTTACCTTTTGTTTTCTATTTTTTTAGTGTATATATAGAGTATATTAGAGTTTTTTTAGTTTTTTTCATTTTTCTTTTCGTATTATATTTTTAATTTTTTCATCTTTTTATTTTTCTTATTTGTTTTCCATTTATTTGTTTTTATTTTTTTTTTGTATTTTTAACTTTTTATTGACCTTTTTCAAAAAATGTTAAATGTATTAATATATTAGAGTATATTACAATTTTGATAATTTATAGTTTTTGTAATTTTTTATTTTTATTCAAATAAATAAAATAGTTATGTTTATATTTGTAATTTAGGTCCAACTTATTTTCTTTTTATTCTTTTTTTCTTTAGTGCTATTATATTTACGTTATGAAAAAATGAAAATTAAAAAAAAGTTAGATTGTTTATTGAGAATTAGTGTTTCAATGTGTTACATAACTTGCAAATTAAATCATATTTTTATATGTGATATCAATAGTTTAAAACTTTAAAATCAAGATAATATTTTTCAATTTGATAATGGACTAAAAGAAAGAACAAAAAATATAACAGTCGGTCTCTATAAAAAACTTGTTAGAGCAATTTAAATTGAATTCAAGTTCGTTTACTTGAATCTAAATAAATAAAAACATTAGAAAAACCATAAATAACTAAAATAGAAAAAATAGAAAAAAGGTAAAAAGGTAATAAAAAATCAAATTGTTGAAAAATAAAGATAAAAATGAAAATAAATAAAGTGTATAAAAAAGAAAATAAAAAATGTATATATATTTATAAAAAAAACGAAAATAAATAAAGTATACAAAAAATAAAAAATAAAGTTAAAGAACCATGTAGTGTAATTTTTTGCAAACCTCAGGGACCAAATTTGAACTTTTTAGGACTGATTTTGCAAAAAAGTTAACCAAGTTAACCATGAAACTCGTTAAGTGGGCTAGAGTGATAATTCTGCGAGAAAGTTGTGGCCATAGCAATATTAAAAAAAATATTAGGGTTTTTTCCAATTACGCGTTAAAAATATAGGGCTTTTATAATATTAGTCCTATGATTTAAGTTATGATATATTCAAAATGTAAAGAAGACAATTAATATGAAATATTCTTAGGCCGGTGGGTGCGGAGCGGGAAAAAGGTACGAGGAAGGAAACAACACCCCGACAAACAACATCGCCAGCGCAGTTTAGGGGGTGCGGGGAAAGGATGAGGGGAAGCTACCTCGCCCCCTCTTTCTGCGTGTGATTGGTCAACCTTTCATTTGTTTATTTATTTTTTTTCATTTTTTTAATATTTATTAAATTATATATATACTAAAAAACTAAATAAATTATATTAAATTTTATGGTTTTTAATTCACTACAAAACGAGTATAATATTTGTATAAAATATATTCTTTTAAAAAATAAGAAAATTAAAGATGGTAAAAGGTAGTGAAATATGACAATTTCCTTTCTTCTTTTTATAAGTGAAAAGTGAGTGAATAGAAAACTGATCTGACACTCAAAAAATGAAAGATGAAAGATGAGTACACCTCCAGTCTTACATTGCTTATTTTAATTGTTTCTACTTATTTTAAAAAGTTTAACGGCTTAAGTTCAAACAACCAAAACACAGATCTTGCTCAAGGGAAACGTCTTAAACGATAAATTCATCAACTTGATGCCTTTGCATGGCTCAAAGAGGCCCAAGATACATTTTAACATTCTAACTTCCTATTAAGACCATTATTTCATGCATGGTTGAGCTTAACCCATCAAGATGCTATTTTTATGATTATATAACTCCAGAAATACCAAAAAAAATGACAAATATAAGTTCTAGAGTAACTTCTACCCACAATAACCAAACCAAGGGACCAAATCATACCAAATAAAGTCCCAAATCTAGATCAAAGCTAAAGAGTCATGAAGTTTGAAGCTCTATACCTCCAGAAGCTTGCCAAGGTAAAGCGAGTGTTGGATCTACAAGCTCTAAGCAAACTAATCCTCTTCCAATGAGTTTTTTTTCTTCAAGATGCACAAACACACACCAAAACACACACACACACACACATACAAGGCTTAAGTTCTCTAAAAGGGATTAGGGTTTCGAGATAATGCTTTGGGGACAATGGAGGTTGGTAATAAGAAAAACCTTGGGGAATAAGGTGCTTAAATAAGGTCCAAACTGTAAAATTTAGGGTTTTCTTCTGGCTCAGGTACACCCAATGTACCATAAGAACGCCCAGCGTACTAGAAGGAAACCCCGAGTCCAAGTTTCGCCATGGTACACCCAGCATACCATAATTACCATAATTACGCCCAACGTACTAGACCAACTCACAAAATCAATAAACATTTTACATTTAAGAAATTTACCTGAAAATTGATTGTTACACCTTTTCTTTGCTAGTCTGGAGAATTGTTAAATCCTTCGTTATTGATCTTCCTGCGCTTGCTTACGAAGAAACTCCAGGTGCTCACGTTGCACATCAACCTTTTGTTGTGCGATTAGATTGTGTTTGTCGAACTTTGCTTTCATTTCCTCCAACTATTGTGCCTTTCTATTAGCTTCGTCCGCGTGACGTTGAGCGTGCTTCGCTTTGTCGTGCCCGATCGGTCGGCGTGAAGGGGGAGATCTCTTTGATGCCGTCGGGGATGTCATCCGTGTTGGCGTTGAAGTCAATGTTAGTTCATACGTCGGAAACACCAAACGAACTAGAATTACGAGACCTCTTTGATTGTGTCACCAACGATGTTAACGCCTTTGTAGTGGTGTTGATTATGATGGCATGTGCGGAATAAGAAAAGATCTAGTGAATCATCATGTAAACTCAAGAACACAAGGAGTAAATAAATCTGTGTAAGCTCATATTAGATTTAGAAAGGATATACAAATGGGTTTGTACAAATTTCTCTCTCTAGTCTAACACTCCAAAATGATCATTCTAAATATAAGTGTCACTCACTTCTTATTTATAGGAAAGACAACTCATTTACACATCAATAAGGGTAAGCCACATCCAAGCGTGACTTTGCACCCTAACATTCAACCCCTCAATGTTAGGATTGGATGTCCCGACTTCAGTCTCCAACGAGCTAGCACGATCAAGAACAAACTCCCCCTCGAAGTAACACCGGTCTTCAAATCCGCAAATGAATATCCGACAAACCCGCTTCGAAGACCCATCATTCTCCCCCTTTTTATAATAAAAAATGATTATAAAACTCATTAAGGGTGAGAAGCGCCCGAGGAATAAACTTCACAATACTCCCCCTTGATGTGTACCAAAAATGAATCACCAAAAATCTTGCACGGAAAAACAATCACGAAAAAGCCTCAAAAAATTTCCAAATTCGTGAAAATTTTTGACTTTTTGGGTGAAAGTTGCAAGATTTTCCAAAATCCGGGTAAAAATCATCAATAACAGAATTCTGCAGGGACCCATTGCGCCAAACACAACCAAATATGCGAAATTCTCCCCCATTTGCGAAACTGGGTTGAAAATGTTAATTCGCACAAACTGCAGGGACCAGAAATGAACATTCTTTAATTTCTCAGAAAATTAGCACAATTTCGAAGTTGGGTATTTGCTGCCAACTTTTCGAAACTTCAGGGACGCATTTCAAAAGTTCTGCATTCTTCACTTCCAAAATGTCGAAAATATGTCCTGATGTCGAATGTGGGTGCAAATTGACAAATTTTTGAAAGTTTAAGGACCAATTTTGAAACTTGGTTTTCTTCTTCAGTTCGTTACCCATGTCATGAAGATTTCCAATCACGAGTCGATATCAAGTAAAAAACCTTCGAAACTTCAATCTAATACTCAAAATCTTCGAAATTAAGATACACCTCTTAGTCTCGACTCCAATCCATGACCCATATTTCGAAAGTATGATCAATGTCAAAACCATCGACATCAAAGCCATTCACGAGCACATACAAATCTATCGACATTTTATCTCGATTCCAAACCTTCGAAGTCAAGAAGTGTAAATCCAAGATCAATTAACCAAAAATGAACCAATAACCAACATCAACCTTCGCTTTTTCAATCAATCCTTTGCACATTTCTTCGAAACTATATCATCACATGATTCACTTTTTGCAAATTGTCATTAACCTTCATCCCAAAACAACCTGTCCTTGGTTTTTCAGTTCATCAATATCAAACCAAAATCGTTTTTTCACACCATCAAATTCAACACATCTGTATCTTCTTCCCAAAATCAACAAAACTCCAAAATCGACATTAACCAAATCCTTCATTATCAGAATCTTCCTTTTCAACTGACTCTTTCTCATTAACTTTTGACATCAAAGCTAATGGTCCTCCAAGACTCATTTTCGATTCCTCAGCAATTTCATTTACTTCTCCTTCATGAGTTTTTAGCAGATTGTACAAGTCATTAAGCGTCGAAGTATCAAAACTCTGCTGAGTTTTCACCATCAATGTCACATTCCTCCATTCTTTGCGCAAACCCATGATGAATGTCAAATTGAACTCCATGGTTGTTCGAGTAATTCCATGGCGATTACATTTGTAGATTAATTCGTTCAACCGATCATAGTAATCTTCTATCGATTCACCATCCTTCTGTTTGAATTCTTTCAATTCAATCAAACAATGTTTTATAGAATTGATCTTAGTTTTTTCACTTCCTTGAAACTTTTCTTTGAGATTGTTCCAGATGTCTTTTGCAGTTGTACAACTTCTGATATAGTTGTAAACAACAGGAGGTAATGCACCACACAATTCTCTCATACATCTTTTCTCAAGCTTCTTCATTCTATCAGTTTGATCAGTAACACTTGAAGTCCCAGATGAAGATCCAATTGCTTGAACATTTGGTGGAGGAGTACCATTTCTAGTAATACATGACCAGAGCTCCTCATCTAGCCCGTTCAAGTAGTCTTGCATGCGATTAGCCCACTGATCATAGTATTCAGGGATGAGCATAGGAATCTTAGTTGAAGATCCTAGCAGATGAGAATAGGATGTCATTGAGTTCAGGTTGAAATTAGCCATGAACGTACGGATGAATTTTTCAAAAAAACTTAAGAATTTTTGGAAACAAATAGCTGAAACGATCAAAGATTTCAAACAGAACACTCGATTCAACAAACCAGTTGCAGAATCGAATCACAACTGTAGATCAATAACAATTTTCAAAACAAACGGCGCAGAAACTTTTGAATCCAGAATTTGATTCAAAACCCTTTTGATTCGGAATGAAAATCAGATCGCAGAGATATGATTCCTGCTCTGATACCAATTGTAGTGGTGTTGATTATGATGGCATGTGCGGAATAAGAAAAGATCTATTGAATCATCATGTAAACTCAAGAACACAAGGAGTAAATAAATATGTGTAAGCTCATATTAGATCTAGAAAGGATATACAAATGGGTTACCCAA
The DNA here is from genome assembly GCF_052849685.1 of Lactuca virosa. Classification (NCBI taxonomy): domain Eukaryota; kingdom Viridiplantae; phylum Streptophyta; class Magnoliopsida; order Asterales; family Asteraceae; genus Lactuca; species Lactuca virosa. Next base: position 301,243,122 of record NC_136430.1, on the reverse strand, counting down.
AATTATCATTCTAAAAATGATGTGCAAAGTCACGCTTGGAGATTTCTCGTAACATATTCCCTTGATGACTTTGTTTTTCACTTCCGGTTACCCACTTAATTGGTGGCAATTTGGTTTGGAATTTGGATGGCATAGGAATGGGAGGCAATACTAACAAATGGTGCGTTGGATTTGATGGTTGGGATAGTGGAATAGTCGGAAGGAAAGTTGGTGAAGGATTTCGAGTTGAAAAATAACGATTGAAGATAGCTCTATAGGATGCAAATTTCTCCTCAACAGATTTAGCCAAATCACTTGCGTCAAACATACTAGTGGGTTCGCCAAAGGGCCAGGGGATATTGGTAGATGGCATAAAAAATCTGATAGAATCTAACGATCGATGATTTGCGATTTTTGGAAAAGGTGAATTGCCCATTTCAACATATTATTGGGCCGATGGCTGATTCAATTGATTCTATTAGGCTATCCGTTATAACCACCACTAACCACTATAGTGGTGGGTGCCACATCATCACCACACTCTCTACCACTAACTATGAGATACTTACCACTAGACACACAACTCTACTTCATTTTTTAATTAAATTAATTCAAAAATACATAAAAATCATATAATTTTTTAAAAAAAAATATTAGTTTTCATTAATTTAAAATACCAAATTACATTAATTAAATTAAAAAAAATACAAATAACATTAATTAAAATAAAAAAATAAAAATAACATTAAAAATAAAAATTACATTAATTAAAATAAAAAAAATAAAAATAACATTAAAAATAAAAAACCTAAAATTACCAAGCTTAACTAAAAAACTATCTCCTATTCCTACGTCGGACTCGAACGGACTCCTTCATCGCGAGAAATAGCTCCAAATCTTCGCCTTCGAGGCCGTCCACTTTCATTTTCAAGATTTCCGTATCGGTTTTTGTTTGAATCAACGATTGTGTTTCTATCATTTTTTGTTCTACCCGAATCAACATCTTCGCATTCGTTTCTTGAACGTGCACATAACGATCAAATTTCTCTCCAAATTTATCCATAACACTAGATCCCGAAGCCGTTGAAGCCGCTTTTTTTTGCTTTATTTCTTCTAACGGGCCAAAGAAGAGGTTGCTCGTCTTCAAGATCGAGCGGATCATCGTTGATGTCGAAATGTGTTCGCCCGTCTGATTGTTGAGAAGTTCCGTCGGGGTTTCTTGAACGCTTTGAACCGGAAGATTGTGAACTTCCTTCTGTTTGCTCTTTCCATTTCGGAGCATCTTTCAACTTTAGCCAAGGTTTCACATACGGAAAAGTTTTGCGGGTTGGCGTTATCTTTTCAAATTCGTCCAAAGCCGCCTTGAAGACATCAAAATCATTTGACCCACTTTTTCATATGTTTAGGAGGTTGTTGTAAATTCCTCCAAATTCGATGCATTTGAGTCGAATATCGCACCACTTGGAGCTAATTTGATCGGGATTTCGACTTTCACTTCCCGTTAACTCATAAAACACTGCACAGACTTTCTCCCAAAAACAACCGAATGTTTGACTATCGCCTTCGATCGGGTCTTGGGAAGCTGAAATCCATGCCTAGGCTAGCTTTTCTTCTTCGTCTTTCGTCCATGGGACCCTTTCTTGGGTGGTGTTGGATCGGGATATTTTTTTTCCTTTTTTCTTTATAGGTTGAGGTGGTGGTGAAGGTTGAGTTTCTAAAACAAAATCCGACGAATGAAGGGGTTGTGATGGTTGTGGTTGGAATTGTTGGAAAGCTTGATATTGTTGAAGTTGTTGTTGTTGGAAGGCCGGAAAGCTTGATATTGTTGTTGGAAAAGTGTTGTTTGTTGGATAGGAGAACCGGTTTGAAGCAAATTGACAAAACCACCTTGAGGTGATTCCATGGTCGGGAATTGGCGAGAGGTTGTGTCTAATGCAAAAGCGTTATCGCTTTTGCGATTTCTAAAGTTTTTTTTTTTTTTTTTTTTTTTTTGGGGGGGGGAGTGTTTTGGTTGGGATCCATTTTTGATTGATATGAAATTGTTGTGTGTGTATTGTGTATAAAGAAAGAAAAAAATGATGTAAAAAATGAGTGTAAAAATGTGGTATTTATACGTAAAAATAGAAGTTATTTAAAAAAAATTGTTTAAAAAATGTAGCCGTTCAACGGCTACTTCTTTTCCTCTTTTCCCATTCTCCGTTCTCCATCGTCCTCCCGAGCATGAGGCTCAATGAACACGACCGACCACGAGAACCCGGGGTGGTGTGCACGGACCACTATCGTGGCCACGTAGACCACGAACCGGCTCGTGGCCTGTATACATGAAGGTCTTAGTAGATTACAATCTACTAGTTTTTGCTTTAGAAAACGCTTATTTGCCGGTTGTTAATTTAATAAGTTATTTTTCTACTTTTATTTATAGGTTATTGTTTTTTTATCTTAACGACTTTGTCAAAAGTAAGTTTATTATTTTCATTTATTGTTAGCTTATTTGTTTTATCTTAATTTTTTTAATGAGTTATTAATTAAAAAGTTTTTTTTTTCAGTAACTTACTATTGTAATTAGGGACAAAACATAGAAGAATGCTTTTAAAAGTCAACGGCAGAAAAAAAAAATCTAAGTTTTCATTCCTAGTTTTAACAATTAAGTAAACTATAAGTAAACTATTGACCAAAGATGCAAGCATATTTCATAATAATAATAATAATAATAATAATAATATTATTATTATTATTATTATTATTATTATTATTAAGTTATAACCCGTGGAAACCACGGTCGGTATATTTAATATTTTTATATAGATAAAAAAAATAATAAATGTAAAAAAAACAAGATATTGTCGATTGTAAGTAATTATTAATTAATTTGTTAAGCAAAATAAACATAATAATTTTATTAGGATGTGATTTTGTATTTTCAAATTTTGAATTGAATTTGATTTGTTACCAAAAAAAGAAAATAATAAAAATAATAGAAAAATGCCACGTGTCAGAGACATTCTAAAAAACTGACACGTGTCATTTTTAAGTTTCATTTATTAGAAGAGACAGATTATTATTATTACTAGGTTATAACCCATAGAAACCACGGTTGATAAATTAAAATAACATAGATCGAAAAAAACTACCGTAAGTTCTTTTTCCAATAAATAGTACCAAACACCAATTGAAACAACTTTTTGTTGAATTTTATTTTTCAGAAAAAAATTGAAAGTTTCAATGGTTAAATCATAAAAATAAAAAAAAATTAAGTAATGAACCGAACAAATTCCAAGCTATAGTGTTTTTATGAAATCCAAATTTTTATGTAGTGGTTTTCATGAAAGATAAAAACAAACTCTAAGTGGTTAAACCGGAAGAAAATTGATTAATTAAGTAAATTGAAAGAAAAAAAAAATACAGTGCATTCATGGAATTTGCCCTAAACTAAATGACAAAAAATAGCTCGCTACTAAACTTAAACTCAATTTTTCACATTTTGGAAATATTTCTTCAATAGCAAGTTAGCAACATGCATCTGTCTACTACTCCACAAAAGATACATGCCTAAAAACTGAAATTTTTATTTCTTTCATAAACAAAATATTAGTTGGTTTAATCTTAGTACTAATGGATATTATGCTAAGAGCAATATAATGACATAGAAAATGTAGCTATTATTTAATAAAAAAAATGCCTTGACATTTCTCTGATTATATATTAAAATGGACAAACTTAATCTGGTATGCAATTATCAACTATGCAAAAAATATTTGGAATGTTTCTTACGACATTATTAGATCTCATATTTTTGCATTTGACCCTTCGAAAATAACATTAATTTTGTTAAAGTATTTTTGTGATAATAATTTGTTTTAGTTGGACATCATTGTTGATAAATAAGTACAAAAGTCTTTAAAAAAAATACAAAAAATTTACAACATTTTACAAGTTGTAATAAAAAAATTGCAATGTTTTGGGCCTAAAGATGACACATACAGAATGTTTAAGTACAATAAAGAAATTTCTTTGCCAAACTCAACTTTACAACCATAGAAACTCCATACCTTTACTTCCACGAATTTGGCATGTTCCCATCGCTTTAGAATGCTAACTCTTAGCATGGCTAAAATTCCTAATCCATGGGATTACTTGAATGTTTGTTCTTTATAGCAATATTTGAAAACAAAAAAGCAATTTAAACCTTGAGGAAGAACTCATGTAAGAACTAATGTCATCAAAATATTGTTATCAGACATCATACATAAAAACCCATACCTTAAAATGGGATCTAGAAAAATAAAAATCCTAAATGAATTCAAAATAAAATCCTTTATGAAATCTTTGGGTGTAATCACTCTGTTTTTCGTACATAAAAACATAAATATCATAAATACGGAACTAAAAAATCTAGAACCAAAAACAAAACAAAAGGTATACTTCACATGGGGAGATTAATATTCTTCACATACACAAATGGTGTGGAGAGAATTTGAGCCCACGGGAGAGAAACTTAAAATGCATTTGTAGACTCTTAGTAACTTGTTGATGTAATCTTTGTATAAACAACGAAGAATATCATTTGTTGCACAATCAAGCCCTTTTGAATAATGAAAGTTCAATTAAAAAAACAAAGTAACCAAAGAGTAAAAGCCCACAAGCAAGAAAGATAAACTGATCTTTTGTTGGTAATCATCACTAATACCAAAGAGCCGTTAAATATTTAAGACTTTCTTGCTTCCATAAGATTCGGCTCCCTGACCACCCTTCAACTTCTCTTCTGGTTCAAGCATCCCCACTTATGATGAAAACCAAAATAGAAGCAACCATATTTGGCAAACATGTTTTGATGTCGATTTATGTCATAAGAATATGTAACTAACATTCTTTCAACATTAGCCCCGTATTTGGCAAACTAAACCATCATCTCTATCACATTAACAACTCCCCCTGAAACAATTGGAATACATATAAGCACAACTGCACCAAGAAAGAAAAGGTAAAGGAATAAGTAAGAAATCATAATTGAATCATCTTGAAAATATTTTATAATCGTCAATTAATACTAATAGCTAAAAACAGACAAAAAACAATAATCAAAATGATTTATTTAAAGAACGAACTTACTTTTTTCTTCAAAATGTACAATGATTCCACTGTCATCTATAAAGATATTAAGGCGTAGCCACTTACAAGTAAGGTGGGTCCTAGGATCCACCTAATTTATTAATTTTATATTGTATTTGTATAGAAAAAAATAGGAACTATCTTAAAAAAAAATTAGGACCTATCTAAAATTATTTGACAAAATAAGAAAACAAAAAAATAAAAAAATAATGGAGGACTTATACTTAAATTTCACACCAAATGGTTAATACTTTCAAAACCTATCATACATCGGAGATAATGAAAGAGTTGAGGTTGTTTGATGTTATAAAAATAAATTATGAATGATTATTAGGAAATTTAAAAAACAACATACCTTCTCTCATATTGTTGGTCGTACAAAGTGATTGTTGCAAATGAACTTCAACACTATATATGACAGATCGGGTCGGGTCGAACCAATAAAAAACGATCGGTTTGTAAAAACTTGAGTTCAACCGGACCGATAGAATTGTTAAAAACTGGTAAAATCAGTCTACTTAACCATAAAACCTGATTTTTGCAACAAAAAAAACAACTACTTTGCACTATCGAGTCTCTCTTTTTTTTTTTTTTTTTTTTTTTTTTTAAAGTTCATTTGCAACAACCACTTTGTACGACCAACAATATGAGAGAAGGTATGTTGTTTTTTAAATTTCCTAATAACCATTCATAATTTATTTTTATAACATCAAACAACTTCAACTCTTTCATTATCTCCGATGTATGATAGGTTTTGAAAGTATTAACCATTTGCTGTGAAATTTAAGTATAAGTCCTCCATTATTTTTTTATTTTTTTGTTTTCTTATTTTGTCAAATAATTTTAGATAGGTCCTAATTTTTTTTGAAGATAGTTCCTATTTTTTTTCTATACAAATACAACATAAAATTAATAAATTAGGTGGGTCCTAGGACCCACCTAAGTGGCTACGCCCCTGATCTAAAAGGGTTAACTTTTGCAAAAAAGAATAAAACAGAGGTACCTGAGTGAGAAAACGAAGAAGATCATGGTGATGTGCATACCCTCTCAAAGTTTAACCAACAAAAACCCACAAAAATTGAAATCATGGTGTGTATCTACGTCAACAGATAACATGCTAAGAGTAATACAAAGAAATTGAACACAAACACACACATTGTACCGTGTAACAGTGCTTGATAGGAAAAAGAACTTCTCATGTGCATTTTATCAAACACATAGAGTGCAACATCAAATTAAATTTACCATCTCCAAAATCATGTACAAATGGTTTCTGAATATCATTAGATCATGAAAATCAAATACCATACACATCCACGTAGTAGTAATGAATGATTATCAAAAAATCAAAAACAGAAAATATAATATGAGAATGACAGCTTAAAGAAGGAACCTGGATGAACAACAAATTGAAGATGAAGAGCAATGGTAGACCGATAGAAACACCAAAATCGTGACAATTTGAGGCAAAATAGCAATCCTATTTTAAAAGCAAAATAACTGATTAACTCTAATACATAGAAATGAATTTGAATATGGAATCCAATTTCTTCCACAAATATTGGGATTTTACTTATCAATTGAAAGATAATCAGCGACCTAATTAATGATATAGCGCCTTAAGATGGAAACTAATACTATAAGTATCAATTTACTTAAACAAAAATTCAAATTTGGGAGACCTATAGCTGATTTAACGGGCTGTTAAAGATGAATGCAATCTTTGTGAAGTAATTTGAAGGGTATAACAAATTTGTTATTTATTGTTATTGAATTTACTATAAGATAAATTATTTTGAAATTATACCTCCTGATTTGCAGGGACGATTAGATATTTTGTATACCAAAAATAAGGATTTGAAAGAGAAAATATATTATGATGTATGAGAAAATGACACGTGGCTAACAGGCTTATAGTGGTGACACATGGCATAAAAACACTCTTTTATTAGAAGAGAGAGAAGAGAGAAGAGAAGAGAAGAGATTATTATTATTATTATTATTATTATTATTATTATTATTATTTTATATATCGAGTATATTATAACTTAAACCATATTAAACTTGTTATATAATTTCATTTTGATTCAATATGTTTTGATTCCGTCCCCTACTTTCTTTTAATGCAAGTGTTCCGTCCCTGATGACCTCCCCTCAAATATGGAGAGAATGTTAATTTTTGTTGCAGTATGCCCGTCCATACATTTGGCTCAGGTGTGCATGCGCCCATGTAAATGAAAGCACCAATGATAGGATTGCTTTGAGTAACAATGCACTCAAGAAGATATGTAGGGAAAAATGACTAGATGAATGAGAAAGGACAGATTTTTCTAATTTCTTGCTTCTTTGATTCGTTATCATTTAAATTATATAAATAGACTATTTACATCTCAGATCACCATTCGTAACAAAAACCATCAGGTGGAATTCAAAAAGAAACATAACTACGAAAGAAATAACAAAAGAAAGAAAATCCCAACACTTGGGATTCCTTGGAGTGCATGCAGCCCATTCTACAACTGGTAAGTCTCATAATCTGGTAGATACATGGGTTATGTGTTTGGGCCTAGCAACGGGGATGGGCTGAGTCACATTGGTTATTTTTGGGTTGAGTCCTATGAGTTATGTTACCTCACGACTCTTTAGCAATGACTATTTACATTTTTGCATAGTTGAACGAATACTTAGGGAATTTTACTTGATAGAGACAGTTGAATTATCATAATTATTATCATGCAGAATAACGTGTTCCCGCGAATGTTTATCGCCGATGCTACAAAGATGTTCCTGCGAGTTCTTGGGAGTTTATTCGCAGTGATTGTGGCTATATTGTTTGAATCCAAAAAAATTACACCTCCATTTTATATGATCATTTTAATGAATAACTCTTTATCCATATTGCAGAATGCAGACGTGTGAGTTAGTCATAATAATACACAGATAAAAATATAAATGAGTTCTCCACTGCCCACTACGGCTACTCGATATTGAAAGGTCTGGGGCAGGGCTCACCTTTGGCGATGATATTAAGCAGCCTTTTACCGGTCATCCCTTGATTGAAACTCCCAAGGTTTGAACTGAGACCTTACGTACAGGTGCGGTTTTACCCGGTAAACCACCATAGTGATAGTTAAAAGTAAAATAATGAACAAATAAAAAGTTTGCAATATATTTTGATTATTCTTTTCAATTTGGTTCTTATTAATAATTGGGCAGGTGGTTTGGGAAGTCAGTGTGCTGGTATTGTACAAAGTTATGCTATCTCATCTCAGTGCTGGTGATCTTCCTTGATGTCTGGCTCTAAAAATAGGCAAAGTCTCTTTTTTCTGACTCGTTCATGTTCCTTACAATAAGTGGCATATTCATTATTGTTTTTCTATAATTGACAGTCAATCTGTGAGTATTTTGTGGTCTCATGTTCATTACAATAAGTGGCGTACTTATAATTGTTTTTCTATAAGTGATAGTCAATCTGTGAATATTTTGTGGTCGTGTCAGATGCACAGTCTTTACATGCTTCATCTCCATACATATCATGGAGTTTTGTTTAGTTTTAGAATGGTCAAAGCGGGAAAAAAAAATACATTCAAACTCAGTAGAACAACTAATCAATGGATGCCACTTAAGCGGAATTTCTTTGTATATGGTGAAACTGGTACTTCCTTCCGTTGCATCTTAATAATTAATGGATTTGTAGATTAAAATATAATGTGGAACTATCTTGGAATAAATGCCCTGAAGGTGTTTATGTCAATGCCAGCAAATGTATTTGGTAACCCGACGACAAACACTGAACACAGGTGTGGTATCAAGGCTGTCGAGGCCAGCAGGGTGGGTAGGGTACCCTGGTCAGGTTGTCAGATATGAAGACAAGTTCTAAGCAGTAAGCACCAAGTAAAGTTATGGTCACCCTTGATAAGCGGGTGTTTGGAGATAGGTTTCAAAGTGAACCATTAAGATTTCAGAAGTAAAGTTATAGTTATAGTTATAAATATTTGATTATTTTTTTCTTTTTAATTGTCAAAGAAAGTTATATGATTGGAATTATATATAATATATATCTACATGATCATGTGCATTTATTGACATTTTTACTAACTATTTTGAGTCACGTTACGGAACCCACAAATCAAAAAGTTTTTGTCTTCATAGAGTACAACTTTTTCATATAATTTATTTTTGGGTCCCAATTTTTTTTTTTTTTTTTTTTTTTTTTTTTTTGTAAATCTCTAAACCAAAAGAATAAATATAAGAGTAGTCTTCATAAATGGTTTCTAAAAATATCAAGATGTAGTCTTCAATTTTTTTCAATCGTATGGAAGGTTCATGTGATTTCAATTTCGTTCTCATGAATATAAAAAGACTTTTATATCTTTTTTAATTTATTTTACATTTTCTTTAGACTAGTTTGACATTAAAAGAAAAAAAATAAAATAAAAACATTTACCCACCCCATCCTACCCTACCCCTTGCATTTTTCTTTCCGGTCGACGACCATCACCACAATCAAACCTCCACAAACACCGACAACCTCTCATCAGACCACAATCATCAACCAACTGCCGCCACCATCTTCATAAAACACTGCAACCTCTAGCATCCTCACCATCATTCCACATCGACATCCATCCTCACAATCAAAGACCATCATGCACCACTTTACCATCATCGTACATCACCATCCCAATTATTTATCACCGTCAAGCACCATCACTATCCACCTATTTCCCCTTTCGTTTTTCTTCACTTTCTTTACTTGATCAAACCTGCAAATAAAAAAAAAACCTAGAAAAATTCCCCCCTGTAAATCCAACAGGAAATGAATAACCCCTTTGTTAGTTCATGACAAGTGATCCTTAGACAATTCGAGACAACAAATCCAACAGGAAATGAATAACCCCTTTGTTAGTTCATGACAAGTGATCCTTAGACAATTCGAGACAACCAAGATTCCGAGATGATTGAAGATCCGAAGCGACTGCTTTCCGACATGATAGAGATTCTGATATTGAAAGAAGACTGAATGATCCGAGATTAGTACTGTTTTGTTTGTTTGTATTTTTCTTGTTTGATGTAACACATGTAGGAGACAAGGCCAACCATAACGTTATGTCAGGTGGTTGATCTGTAGTTTACTTTTAGAACATGCGTCTCATGTTGTGATTGGTTCCAGGTTAGTATAAATAGGACCATCACCCCATGTAATTCTATACCTTTTCACACCCTTTGAATCATCAATCAAATAATCATTCAGTCGATCATTCTTTTTGTTCTTGTTCTTATTCATACTTTTAATATTATTACTTACTATCTTGAATACTTTGTTGTCCAATGTCTTCAATGCTTGACTGGTATATTCCAGAGTTGACTGGAAATTTGCATTTATTGGTGTGTTTATCTCAAGGTTGAAGTTAGTAAACCTTGTCCTAGATATGTTTGGATATCCCATGTTCTCATAATTGGTATCAGAGTCAAAGTGGTTGTCCTTTGAATCCACACGATTTAGATTATAATTGGTTGAGATTACTTTGGTGTCTCAATCATTTCTGTATCAAGATAAAAGTTCATTTATATACCACTTTTGCTTAAAATACACACGACAATGGTTGCTCCTAATCAATCTCAACAACAAATGTATTCAACACAAATCGTAAATAGCATGGGTTGCCCCTCTAGAGCCCTATTGCTGGTCGTGGAAGAGTATGATCATTGGAAAGTTAGAATGAAGAGATTCTTGGTTAGGAAAGAAAATGGTGAAAAAAATATGGAGATCTATGACTGAAGGTCCTCATGTCCCAGTTAGGAAGATGGTTAGAGACGCTGCAACTATGCTTATTAGTCACGAAGAACTCAAACGTGCACCTATAACAACTAACAACATTAAGAAAGTACATGCTAATCAAATCGTATATTTTGAAATGGTGTTTGGTGTTCCACCATGTCTTTTTGAGCACATCAAGTTGTGCAAATCTGCCAAAGAGATATGGTCCACTCTTCAAGATCTGTTTGAAGGTTCATAGAACATGAAAGACAAGCATCTGACCTAAGTGGTGAATGATTTTGTCACAATCACTACAACACTTGGAGAATCTATAGCTTTTGCTTCAAATCGATACATAATCGTGGTGAAGAACATGACAATGCACGGTGTTGTCCAAACTCCACGTGAGTATAACTTGAAGTTCATCAACAGACTCGGAAAGGGATGGGGTAACGTTAAGTCTTGTCTTCAGAGTAATGGATCTATTAAGAAGTTGAAGATGTATCAACTCTTTCACAAAATACAAAGTCATAAGTCCATTGTTGCTCAAACCTTAAGAGAACTATATGGTGGTCCTCTTGCTTTTGTCAGTTCAGTAAACCTACATCCGCCAAACCCTATTCTTTCGAACACTTTCAAAACTTTTCCACATATTCCACCTCCTTTGTTTAAAGAAAACTTTGATCCCGAAGCTACAGATTCGGAACTTCGTTTCCAACAAGAGTTCGCTTTGTTATTCATGAAATACATGAGACTATGAAACAACAATCAAAGACCTCGTCCGAACAGATTTCAAACCTCATACCAAGCTCCTCACCAAAACAACCCTTAACCTAATCCCAAACCTACTGAAAATCCACCCTCCTACCGACCAAACTGTGACATCCCCATTTTTCAAGGCCAAAAAGACTGATTTGTTTATGCTTTATTTTTAAAATCAGAGTATCATTTTAAAGAAAAGTGTTGCGGAATTTTTCCCAGAAAAACATGATAAGGATATGATCAAGAATTTCCGAAAATATGCATTTTGTTTATATTATAACTTTGGGATGTCATCGTCAACACAAAAACATAAGCATAAACAGATCTTACATTCATTTACACTAGTGATTTACATCTCCTTTAATCTCTCAGTGTAATGTAGCTTCGTATCGACACATGTGATACAAATAAACTGAGTCGGTTAGGTTGGAAACCTGGTGAGTACATAGGGATTTCAATTCCATAATGTTATATAATATATATATATATTAATATATATATATATATATATATATATATATATACATAACAACATATACAATTCCACCTCTTCTAAGAAATTTTACCCCACCCCGTCGATCCTCACAATGACACAATCTATACTATCGGATCTAAAATTTATCTCTTTACCTAATCCATACTCCCAGATCTATAACCAACCTCTTTACCCGATCCATACTCCCGGATCTAATACTAACCTCCTTACCTGATCCATACTCCCGGATCTAATACTGACCTCCTTACCTGATCCATACTCCTGGATCGGGTATGTCTGATCCATACTCCCAGATCAATAGTTATAGAATGGATCAAGTATGTCTAATCCATACTCTCATATCAATAACTATGCCCATTCCATACTCTAGGACTAGGTACAATTAACTATGTCTCAATCCATGCTCTCAGATTAATGACAAATAACTATTTCCTCTCCATACTCTCGGACTAAGGAAAAATGACTAAGTCTAATCCATGCTCTCGGATCAATGACAAGTCTTAAAGTTCTACCCTCCATGTTTATCTCACTCGTACTTATATGGAGATACTACCCAATATTTCTATTAATTAATTTAGGTTTACTCTGTATCCTAAATCATCATATATTATCAGATAAGCTCTTAACAAGTATTTCATGCAATATCAGATATTTCACACACAAACATATATTATTACTTTAATCAATACTTGTATTAAAATCATGTTCATGAAATGGACTATGCACTCACTTGTTAAAGTGGTGATTCCAACTTGGACAACGCTTCACTTCTTAACAATATAATTTACTTTGACGATACCTAGTATTATTACCATTAGATTTTAGTCTAATATTTATCGCGAATAATTACGAGCGATATTATTTTATAAGTGTTAAACAATACTGTGACAACCCGAAATTTCTATCTTGTATAACTCTTAAACTCAATCAAAGTCTGTCTCATTTCTGCTATCTTCTAGCACTATTCTGAGTCTGTTTGAGCATTTTGAGCCTAAGTACACCAAAGGAATGAGTGAAAGGAAGTGTCAATTGAACTTGTGACCTAACAAACATGCTTTAATCTTCATCATGTGGAGTTTACGGCCGTAAACACATGGTGGCCGTAAACTCATGTTATATACATGATATTCCATCATTTCTTCCTCATTCTTCATCTTTTCAAGGCTAGAATTCGATTTGCTCTCAACTATCATCAAGGATCATCATTTTTTTCACAAAAATGTAAGTGCTTCCATCCCTTGATTAGTGATACATCTTCTTAACTAGCTTAACCCCTTTGATTCCATCCATTAACATCATCTTTTGGGTTAGATCTTCAAGATCACCAAGAACACCAAGAACATACTAGTGTTTTTGGACCTTAATCACCCTATCAAGCTTCTATATCGTAATTACACTACCCTTAGCTTGTTATATACTTGAATCACATGTTAAACACCTTGAAAACACCAAGAATTCAAGATCAAAAGGGTGTTTACGGCCAAGGCAATCTCCTTGGGCCGTAAACCCTAATTAGTGGTGCAATGGAGCCACTACTCCTTCCTAAGCCTTGGACTTGAGTCTAGAACACTTCAAGGAAGACCATAGGACCTTAACACAAAAAATGGTACAAGATAACATGAGTTTACGTCCGTAAACTCATTGGGCCGTAAACCCATGGGCCGTAAACTCATGGGGGTATTACCATTTGGCCGTAAACTCCTATGTGAGGCCCTACACCCCTTAGATGTAACCCTTTGTACTTCTAACACTTGAATCAAAGTGTTTTCCATGTCCTAAGGTGTCTTTACTTGCATAATTTGTTGTTTAAACACTAATTGTAAACATATATGTATCATTATATGATAAATAGGATCCGTGTGTGTGCTCAAGTCTTCACTTGACACCTAGCATCCTATACCACACTTTCATCCAAACCACTCACTACAGGTGAGTTCATACCCCTTAACTTATCTTTTAAATGATTTTAAATGCTTTTATGGGGGGGGGGGATACAAGTTGAACTATTATAGTTATTATATCAATCACATGTGATTAATAACTACCAAACAAGTGGATTTCTTACTTTTCAAACTGTGTTATCAAACAAACTACTTCAAATAGTTTTATAAACTCTTTTACATGTTAAATGCTTTCTATTAAAATCTTTTAAACTTATATTTTGTCAAATGCATATCTATATAGATATAGTTATATAAGTAGGATTGAAAGGACTTAGGACTGATAGCTCGCCTTACTTCCTATTCCTTGTTTGGTTGTGGACTTAGGGTATCGGTTGTTTGTCCGAAGGTCGTTTGAATCTTAATTATATATTATGTATATGTGTATAGATATAAAAGTTCCTTCATTCAGTTCAATATCTTTGGGTAGCAAAGGCATACAAAGATGTTCATTCATACAAACAACATTGCTAGTAAACTATAATAGGTATAGTTTAGGAAGTTACTAATACTATTACTAGAACAATTAAACATACTAAGAGTCAGTTCATACATGAGTCAATACATACTATTATGAGAATCAATACTCATTATAAAGAGAAACAGATAGAGAACACTATTATGAGAATCAATACTCACTATAAAGAGAAACAGATAGGGAACAGTATAACGAGAAACAATACATACTACACACTATACACTAGAGAACATACACTACACTAGTACATACTATACAAATACAAGAATACTATAACGTTAATGTGAGATACTACTTCATGGATCATCATATACTGCTGTGTCACGTTTTGTACCCAGAGTCTCCTGGAGGGAGAGCGTGAATTTGTGTATAAATCAATACGGGACTGACCCTCCTACACCTTGCTGCTAGCTACAGTGGGACCTACAGGTCTGCGGGTGACGAATGTCATATCTTTGCGACGTCTCGAACGTCGTGTTTTACTGGTCTATCGAGTATGGTTACAATCATATCAAATTTTACCTTAATTAACTAACAAGTTTAAAAGGTAGTTAGTACATTAGTAGTTACCTAGATAAAACTACAGTACATCATTATTTTTCCCAATTCATTCACATTGTGATCTTCTCACATAAACGGTAATGAGAAACTATATTTTGGTAATGATAGTCATACTTTGGGAAAACTCATACTTTTACAAAAGAACAAACATAGAGAACAGTTGAGTCTTGGTAGAAGGCTACACTAGTAGAAAATATAGGATTTTCTAGGAAGTTTACAAACATTTACATCGAACACTTACAAACTTTTACATCAAACAATTACAAATACATTATTCAAAATTATACAAACAAAGACACTAAAATACTTATGAACTCACCAGCTTTAATGCTGATCTACGCTTTCAAAATAACTTGTATTCTCAGGTCGCCAGTAGACAGGTACCGATGGCCAACTTTTGAGAAGATGGAGCACATTCAAGACTCATCTTTTATTTTGATTATACATTTTGGTGTCTTATAAACTTCTAAACACACTTGTATTAAAAATATTACTATTAATGCAATGGATGATGTTGTTGCTTGTTTACTATTATGCACTGTTGTGATACTGTACATGACGTCCTCCGCCCCGGAACGTTTCCGCCGTTTCGGTTTTGGGGTGTGACAGATTGGTATCAGAGCATTGTTTATAGTGAATCGAGTATATCAACCCATAAAAGATATACAACTATAAACACAACGGGATTAAAATACTCTGACCAAGAGTTTATACTTTTAAATAATAAAATATTTAACCTAAGTATACATACCTGCATCCATACTAAAATTAGTGTCACTAGGACAGAACAAAAGTATTACGATTGTTGGACAACGCGAGTAGTCTTGGGGACATATAATCAGATCTGGGAGTGATATAGCCTGATCAACTATATCTTTCCGAGAAGTGATTAGCATGTGTCCAGGATTGTTTGTGATGTTGCAGCAAGTCTAAAAATTTACCAACACTACTACAACGAAAACATTAGAACAAAACATAAACTTAAAATACTATAGGAGTATTTTGTGTTACTATAAATTACTTGTGCAAACTAAAAAGGTCTTTATTAGTATTTCAATAGTTGCAGAGTGGATACGCTAAGGTTACATGTGACTAGGGTGTTATAGACTTAGAATCTGTGATCTTTGCTTTACTTCCTGTTCCTTGTTTGGTTGTGGGCTTAGAGTTAGGGTCACTTATTCGAAGGTCTATCCTGTTTTGGTTACATATGACTGGTATGCACTACGCAAATGTTGGAGTAACTAATAAGGACCATCTTATAATTATCTTAATTAGTACGTCTATTAATTATTTCTTTTACCCCTTTTCTTGCTTAGATAACATGGCTGGATTCCATCTCCCCGGAGACCCGTACTTTCCTAACCAAGGCGACGGAGGATGGCTTGATGTTGAGCCTGAAGAGGAACTTGCAATTCCATTGGATGATCACCTCGCAGAAGGCTTTTCGGATGGTTCTTACTCCGAACCAGAAGTCAACAATCTACCCCCTGTGGCTCAAATCCCAAATCTCAACCCTCGTCCAGCATTTCAAGGCCTCACACCTCTATGGGCAACAAACTTGAACAGATGGAGCCACGAACAGGGTCAACATTTACCCTACAACGGAGATCGAAGCTTCTATGACTTGAGAGTGGGAGGCTCAGCAGACATAATCTTGCCTATTCTAGTCCGCAGGGTTGCTCGTACTGATGAGCAGGGTAGAGCGGCTATCAACCAAATCATGGAGGTTGATGCTAATGCGGGAGTCAATACCGTACGCATTCGTCATCTGGAGTCTGCTCAGGCGAGAACTCAGAGTCAGAATGCGGCTCTACAGAGAGAACTGACTAAAACCCAAGCCGAAGTCAGGGAACTTCGAGCTCGGCAGACTATGTCTGAAAGGCGCATGAGGGACATGGAGCGCTGTCGGTCAGAATCAAGAACTCACTCTAGTGGTTCTCGTCACAGATAGAGCCTACTCAACTTTCTCTTTTGGATATAAATTAGGACTATGTAAAAGCTCTAGTTTTAGTTTTCCCCGTCTATAGGAAGACCTTGAACTTTTATTTAGTTAGGTCTTAATTCTGTCAAATTTTCTTAATTTTGGTTTGATGTAAGACCTACTTTTAGGTCGTTTTTCCCGAACTAATTGCATCTGTAATACCAGTATTATTGACAGATATTAATCTTGTGAAAAATTCTATCCGATCATACTCTCATTTGTATCATTGGGCTATGGAGAGTTAGTCCATGAGTCACTCTCATCAATTTCTCTATTCTTACCAATATCGTTATCTTTGTAAATCTATAGCTTCAAGATGCCTCCACGTCGATCAACGAGACACACTACTCCAATCACTCCAATTCCAACTCCTCCTCCTCCTCAATTCAACCCAGCAGCTGTTCAAGTGGCTGTAAATGCGGCTGTTACGACAGCCCTAGCTCAATTCAACTCAACCGGTACAAGCGAAAGTGGGACGAATGTGCCTCCCACCCCAGTGGAAACTCCAATGCGCTCTAGGGAGTGCTCATACAAAGACTTCACCAGCTGCAAACCCAGGACCTTCAATGGTACTGGCGGAATCATTGCCCTCTCGCAATGGTTCGAGAAGACGGAGTCGATCTTCGAGATCTGCTCCTGTCCGGAAGGGAGCAAGGTAAAATTTTCCGCTTGCACCTTCGCGGACCGAGCTCTGACATGGTGGAACAGCCATGTCAAGTCACTATCCATTATAGTGGCAAATGCGATCGGTTGGGAAGCTCTTAAAGAGCTTATGATCGAAGAGTACTGCCCGAGGGGCGAAGTACAGAAGTTAGAGCAGGAGCTCTAGAGCCTAACCATGAAGGGCTCCGACATAGTCTCCTACACTGCCAGATTCAGTGATCTGGTAGCGCTATGTCCGGGAATGGTCCCCTCTGAGGCTAAGAAGGTGGAGAGGTACATTTGGGGGCTGGTGCCTCCATTTAAGGGGAACGTTCTAACTTCCAACCCCACTACCTTCGATAGTGCCAAGCGATTGGCACAACGGCTCATTGACCATGGGGTCCGTACCCTATCAGCAAGAATAACCCTAGCCATCTCAGAACCCTCCAAAGCCACTGACAACAAGCGAAAATTCTGGGATGACAAGAAGAAGAAGAAGGCTGCCAAAAAGCAGCAGGTCGTAGCTGTCCACGCTGCGATAGCACCTGCCGCTGCTGCACCGGTAAAGCAGTACGCGGGAAACCTACCGAAGTGCAACAAATGCAGCTTCCACCACAATGGACCCTGCCGTGAAATGCAGTGCTCTAACTGCAACAGAAAGGGGCACAAAACCCATTTCTGTAAGGCTCCGACAAAGCTAATAACCCAAGTCCCCGACGCTGGTGTAGGCCAGGCTTGCTATGGTTGTGGCGAGGCGGGCCACTACAAAAGGAACTGCCCGAAGGCAGGGAATGCCGACGGAGTAGGAAGAGTATTGGCTATAGGCCACGAGGAAGCAGTTGCCGACCCCACAGTGGTCACTGGTACGTTTCTCCTCGATAACTCATATGCATGCATTCTGTTTGATAGTGGAGCAGAGAGGAGTTTCGTGAACCAGAAATTTGCTCACTTGCTTAAGAATAAATCGCATGCACTAAAAGAACCGTTTACAGTAGAAATGGCTAATGGAAAGACAGAGAGTACTAGCTGCATATACATAGGTTGTTCACTAACACTAGATAGCCATTCATTTCCAATCGACCTCATGCCGGTCTCAATTAAAAGTTTCGACGTCATTATCGGCATGGATTGGTTGAGTGCTCATCGTACCGACATTATGTGTTACGAAAAGGCTGTTCGCCTTAATCTGCCGTCTAGCGAAACTCTAGTAATATACGGCGACAAACCCGACACTAACCTTCGCCTCATCTCGAGCATTCAAGCCCAGAAATTCTTGCGAAAGGAATGTCGTGCATTCCTTGTTCATGTTGTCGATGTGAGCCAAGAAGCGAAGGATCCAAAGAACATTCCAGTGGTACGCGATTTTCCCGACATCTTTCCAGAAGAACTTCCAGGATTACCTCCGCAACGTCAAGTCGATTTTAGAATCGACTTAGTACCAGGAGCTACCCCCGTAGCCAAATCACCCTATCGTCTAGCACCAGCTGAGATGCAGGAGCTATCCGGTCAACTTAACGAATTGCTCAGCAAGGGCTTCATTAGGCCAAGCTTCTCACCCTGGGGAGCACCGGTCTTGTTCGTCAAGAAGAAAGACGGATCGTTCCGTATGTGCATCGACTATAGAGAACTTAACAAACTAACCGTCAAGAATCGTTACCCTCTGCCTCGCATTGACGATTTATTTGACCAACTTCAAGGGGCGAACTTCTTTTCAAAAATAGACCTGAGATCCGGGTATCACCAGTTACGAGTGTTAGGGGAGGATGTTCCGAAGACAGCCTTCCGAACTCGTTATGGACACTACGAATTCGTAGTGATGCCGTTCGGATTAACCAACACACCCGCTGTATTCATGGATTTAATGAATAGGGTGTATCGTCCTTACTTGGATCAGTTCGTCATCGTCTTTATTGATGACATACTTATCTAATCTCGTAGTAAGGAGGAGCATAGTCAACATCTTCGACATGTCTTGGAAACTCTGCGATCAGAGAAGCTCTATCTGAAGTTCTCGAAATGTGAATTTTGGATCAGAAGAGTCGAATTCTTAGGGCACGTGGTTAGCGAAGAAGGAATACACGTGGACCCTTCCAAAATCAAAGCCATTGAGAACTGGTCAGCACCGAAGACGCCTACAGAAATTCGTCAATTTCTAGTCCTCGCTGGCTACTATCGCAGGTTCATTCAGAACTTCTCACAGATTGCGAAACCTCTTACGACATTGACCCAGAAGGGCGTGACCTTTGACTGGGAAGAGAAGCAAGAGAAAGCGTTCCAAACGCTAAAGCGAGCCTTATGTACCGCACCGATACTATCCCTCCCCAAAGGGATAGAAGACTTCGTGGTCTATTGCAATGCATCAAATCAAGGGCTCGGCTGTGTTCTGATGCAGCGAGGTAAGGTCATCGCCTATGCCTCATGAAAGCTGAAGACACACGAGGTCAACTACACCACTCATGATCTTGAGTTGGGAGCAGTAGTGTTTGCTCTGAAGATCTGGAGACACTACCTGTATGGTACACAAAGCACAATCTTTACAGACCACAAAAGCCTACAACATATATTCCACCAGAAGGAGCTCAACATGAGGCAACGACGGGGGTCGAGCTACTCAGTGATTACGAATGCGAAATTCGTTATCATCCCGGCAAGGCCAACGTAGTAGCTGACGCCCTAAGTCGGAAAGAATACTCTGGTCGAAGAGTCAGATCACTGACTATGACTATCCATTCACACTTGTCCATACAAATTAAGGAAGCTCAGCTCGAAGCTTTGAAACCTGAAAATGTGGTGGGTGAATCCCTGAGAGGGATGGATAAGAATTTGGAAGTCAAGGGTGGTGGAGCCTTATATCTCATCGATCGGATCTGGACACCGAAACATGGTGGTTTCAGAGAATTGGTCATGACCGAAGCTCACAACACTCGATATCCCGTCCACCCAGGTTCAGATAAGATGTATCTGGATCTTAAAAAGTTATACTGATCGCCTAACATGAAAGCAGAGATTGCTACCTTCGTGAGTAAATGCCTTACTTGCGCCAAGGTTAAGGTCGAATACCAGAAGCCGTCAGGGTTACTTCAGCAACCGGAGATACCTGAATGGAAGTGGGAGCGGATCACGATGGACTTCATAACCAAATTGCCCAAGACAACAGGTGGTCTCGATACCATTTGGGTGATCGTAGACAGGTTAACCAAGTCCTCACACTTCCTATCGAAGACAACGAGCGGATCATATATTATCAGATAAGCTCTTAACACGTATTTCAGGCAATATCAGATATTTCACACACAAACATATATTATTACTTTAATCAATACTTGTATTAAAATCATGTTCATGAAATGGACTATGCACTCAGTTGTTAAAGTGGTGATTCCAACTTGGACAACGCTTCACTTCTTAACAATATAGTTTCCTTTGACGATACCTAGTATTATTACCACTAGATTTTAGTCTAATATTTATCGCGAATAATTACGAGCGATATTATATTATAAGTGTTAAACAATACTGTGACAACCCGAAATTTCTATCTTGTATAACTCTTAAACTCAATCAAAGTCTGTCTCATTTCTGCTATCTTCTAGCACTATTCTGAGTCTGTTTGAGCAATTTGAGCCTAAGTACACCAAAGGAATGAGTGAAAGGAAGTGTCAATTGAAGTTGTGACCTAACAAACAAGCTTTAATCTTCATCATGTGGAGTTTACGGCCACACCATGTGAGTTTACGGCCGTAAACACATGGTGGCCGTAAACTCATGTTATATACATGATATTCCATCATTTCTTCCTCATTCTTCATCTTTTCAAGGCTAGAATTCGATTTGCTCTCAACTATCATCAAGGATCATCATTTTTCTCCCAAAAATGTAAGTGCTTCCATCCCTTGATTAGTGATACATCTTCTTAACTAGCTTAACCCCTTTGATTCCATCCATTAACATCATCTTTTGGGTTAGATCTTCAAGATCACCGAGAACACCAAGAACATACTAGTGTTTTTGGACCTTAATCACCCTATCAAGCTTCTATATCGTAAGTACACTACCCTTTGCTTGTTATATACTTGAATCACATGTTAAACACCTTGAAAACACCAAGAATTCAAGATCAAAAGGGTGTTTACGGCCAAGGCAATCTCCTTGGGCCGTAAACCCTAATTAGTGGTGCAATGGAGCCACTACTCCTTCCTAAGCCTTGGACTTGAGTCTAGAACACTTTAAGGAAGACCATAGGACCTTAACACACAAAATGGTACAAGATAACATGAGTTTACGGCCGTAAATTCATTGGGCCGTAAACCCATGGGCCGTAAACTCATGGGGGTATTACCATTTGGGCCGTAAACTCCTATGTGAGGCCCTACACCCCTTAGATGCAACCCTTTGTACTTCTAACACTTGAATCAAAGTGTTTTCCATGTCCTAAGGTGTCTTTACTTTCATAATTTGTTGTTTAAACACTAAATGTAAACATATATGTATCATTATATGATAAATAGGATCTGTGCGTGTGCTCAAGTCTTCACTTGACACCTAGCATCCTATACCATACTTTCATCCAAACCACTCACTACAGGTGAGTTCATACCCCTTAACTTATCTTTTAAATGATTTTAAATGCTTTTATGGGGGGGGGGGGGGAATACAAGTTGAACTATTATAGTTATTATATCAATCACATGTGATTAATAACTACCAAACAAGTGGATTTTTTACTTTTCAAACAGTGTTATCAAACAAACTACTTCAAATCGTTTTATAAACTCTTTTACATGTTAAATGCTTTCTATTAAAATCTTCTAAACTTATATTTTGTCAAATGCATATCTAAATAGATATAGTTATATAAGTAGGATTGAAAGGACTTAGGACTGATAGCTCGCCTTACTTCCTGTTCCTTGTTTGGTTGTGGACTTAGGGTATCGGTTGTTTGTCCGAAGGTTGTTTGAATCTTAATTATATATTATGTATATGTGTATAGATATAAAAGTTCCTTCATTCAGGTCAATATCTTTGGGTAGCAAAGGTATACAAACATGTTCATTCATACAAACAACATTGCTAGTAAACTATAATAGGTATAGTTTAGGAAGTTACTAATACTATTACTAGAACAATTAAACATACTAAGAGTCAGTTCATACATGAGTCAATACATACTATTATGAGAATCAATACTCACTATAAAGAGAAACAGATAGAGAACACTATTATGAGAATCAATACTCACTATAAAGAGAAACAAATAGAGAACAGTATAACGAGAAACAATACATACTACACAATATACACTAGAGAACATACACTACACTAGTACATACTATACAAATACAAGAATACTATAACGTTAATGTGAGATACTACTTCATGGCTCGTCATATACTGCTGTGTCACGTTTTGTACCTAGAGTCTCCTGGAGGGAGAGCGTGAATTTGTGTATAGATCTATACGGGACTGACCCTCCTACACCTTGCTGCTAGCTACAATGGGACCTGCAGGTCTGCGGGTGACGAATGTCATATCTTATCGACGTCTCGAACGTCGTGTTTTACTGGTCTATCGAGTATGGTTACAATCATATCACATTTTACCTTAATTAACTAACAAGTTTAAAAGGTAGTTAGTACATTAGTAGTTACCTAGATAAAACTACAATACATCATTATTTTTCCCAATTCATTCACATTGTGATCTTCTCACATAAACGGTAATGAGAAACTATATTTTGGTAATGATAGTCATACTTTGGGAAAACTCATACTTTTACAAAAGAACAAACATAGAGAACAGTTGAGTCTTGGTAGAAGGCTACACTAGTAGAAAATATAGGATTTTCTAGGAAGTTTACAAACATTTACATCGAACACTTACAAACTTTTACATCAAACAATTACAAATACATTATTCAAACTTATACAAAAAAAGACACTAAAATACTTATGAACTCACCAGCTTTAATGCTGATCTACGCTTTCAAAATAACTTGTATTCTCAGGTCGCCAGTAGACAGGTACCGATGGCCAGCTTTTGAGAAGATGGAGCACATTCAAGACTCATCTTTTATTTTGATTATACATTTTGGTGTCTTATAAACTTTTGAACACACTTGTATTAAAATTATTACTATTAATGCAATGGATGATGTTGTTGCTTATTTACTATTATGCACTGTTGTGATACTGTACATGACGTCCTCCGCCCCCGAACGTTTCCGCCGTTTCGGTTTTGGGGTGTGACTAATACTTTTCAACCACTATGTAAAGACAGGCGCCAGACATGAAACACCGGAGGGCAGGACCATTTTGGCATTATATCACTTCTGAAATCCAACAACCCTATGCGACCCTTCACACCATATTCCGCGTACCGCGGGTAGTTAAAATATTATAATAACACATTTTTATATTATATTTTATAATATGTAAGTTTATTATAATGATTATAAATTTAGACCTAAGCTATACTTAAAGTAGGGTAAGCATTACTCACTTCCCGGGAGGTTTGCTAGAAACCGGGCTACCCTGGGGCAGGACTTCCCGAGCTGAAAAGGTCTTTTTCTCGGAGCCTTCGAGCGCTCCGGGACCTTCTCCTAACACTAGGAGGATTCTATGGGTTGGGGGTGTTTAGAGAGAGTAGAGAGAGAAAGAAAGGGTGAGGAGTGAGTTTTGGGAGTGAGCATCGCACCTCTATTTATAGCTGGCCAGAGCCTCGGTGCATAGGGCGTACTTCAGAGGAGCGCAGCGCGTTCCGGGTGTGCAGAGCGCTCATGCGAACGCAGTGTGTAGGAGCGGGGTAGGTGTCCGAAGACTGTTGGGTCGATGTGGAGCTTCCAGATCCATGGGTTTCGAACGCGGGGCGTTCATTAGGCAGTCTTGCAAATGACATTCCTAACTTCTAAAATTCACAACTTTCACATACAAGCTCCATTTTCGACGTTATTTATATCCACGCGTAGGTGGAGACATGCACTACAACTTTCGTTTAGACTCCGTCAGCTAATTTTGAATTTATTTTTAAAGTTATATTTTTAACAGGCCGGGACAGGAAAAGTCCGTTAAAAATTCATAACTTTGTCATCCGATATCCGTTTTCGTTTGTCTTTTTATCGTTGAGCTCATATTAACGATATCTTTAATTCTCATTTAGGTTGTGTCAGCTAAAAATCGGTCGATCTAATATTCGAACTCCGGGCTCCATATTGCTATGCCAAATCTTGGAAAAATCATAACTTCCTCATACGAAGTCAGATTTGGACGTTCTTTTTATGCCCGATCTCGGTTTAACGTATACTATGAATTTCATTTTGATTGCTAAGGCTAAAATTACTTTACGGTAAACTCACTTTTTACGTCACAGAACGCCGTGCCAGTTTGTCGCGAAACTTCGATAGGACCTAACTTCTTCGTTATAACTCGGATTTCAACGTTCTTTATATGTACGGAACCCTTGATACATATACTATAACTTGGTTAAGATTATTTACTCTAAATAATATTCTATCAAAAAGTTATTTTTTGACACTCATTGTCTCTAAATTGACTAGCCTGAATCTGCGGGCGTTACAATTATCTCCCCCTTAGGATGATTACGTCTTGGAATCATCAACAAAAGAGGGCTTGTATAATGACTCCATATGTTATACTTTCATCCTAGGTAATAACTGTAACTTCTATGTTCCTTCAAATGAGTTTCTAACTCTTGGACTTCTTTACTGCAGGCGGTGCTCAATCTTACACCCGCTCTTTATTCTATACTGGGCTTTCAATCGTGACCTTCAAGTCACAATCTTCATCCTTAGTGGAGACTCCTTCATCTTCTTAACAAACTTAAGATAAGTTCTTTCCTTCGATTACTATAATAGACTGATGGGTCATGTTCTAATGACCTCTCATCGTATGATGCAATGCTTAGACTCATGTAGCACTTCTAGCTACAAGCCTCTTATTTTAACAACGATTGTGATACTCCTATTTATCGCTTCGATTATCTTTTACTCCAATCTTCTAGTTTGACTGGGATACTACATCGAACTTGGTTCTCTGAACCACGTGACTAACTCATCTTAGTCGGACTCGATTTGATATGACCACTAGGGTCGGAATATTAATAATCTTCTTAGTCATTACTGAATAAATGGTAACGACATACATGAACAAAACGGGATCATTTACTAGTTCCTTAGTAACCTTGTGACTTTCCCTAATCCAAGTGCGAGTCCTGTGGTTCTGCTAGTATAGGCCTCTACTACCATTCACACATGCTCATACTCATCCCAAGTATTGTATCGCAGTTCCCAAATTCTTATTTCCTAAAATCACAAAACAATTTAACACATACGCATGTGTCTAAATAATCATAAAAATTTTCTCTACATTCTACTAGGACTTCTTCCATGCGTATCTTCAATCATCAATTCTACTTCCACTCGCTTGGTATTGGAAATTACAGACCATGGGATAACTTTATGGATTATACCAAAAATTATTTCTCTCTGCCAATCGAAAGTGTACTTCTCTCGTACCAGACATATTATCTATTTAGACGTATCCTAAAGGCAAGATACCTCTCTTACGATATCTTCCGATAGGTATCATTCACTATCGTAAGCCTTCTCCTTTCCTCAATTTACTCAATTCGCTACGAGTCTTCATCATGACATTATATTCACAGAAGCATGCATTTAGTGTATCGGGGCTAGAATATATAGAGAGAAGGTTTAGACGTGCAATCCTCCTTATTACTCCAAAAGTTACATGCTAGTTGTAATATCGTAATTAAACGTTTAGAAATCTGAACACATAAAGTTTCCAGATCTGGTCAGCAACAGACCATAGATCCGATCAAACGATAGCATCATAAAGAATATAAGGCATCTTATAACATAGATCGTTTAGCACATAAAATCGTTTTAGGCATCTTCCCTAAATAAGCTAGTGCTCGTGTCTATTTAGGTGTATTACCTAAAATATATTAGACACACTCGACTCACAATCATCGCTTTGCATTATAAGTTTCTGTCTAGAAATAAATCATTATTCCTAGTTCGCATAAACTAATGATCTGATGCCAACTGTGACATCCCCATTTTTCATGGCGAAAAAAATACCGATTTGTTTATGCTTTATTTTTAAAATCAGAGGATCCTTTTAAAGAAAATTATTGCAGAATTTGTTCCCAGAAAAACATGATAAAGATATCATCAAGCATTTCCGAAGAAATGCATTTTGTTTATATTAAAACTTTGGGATGTGATCGTCAATACATAAACATAAGCATAAACAGACCTTACATTCATTTACACTAGTGATTTACATATCCTTTAATCTCTCAGTGTAATGTAGCTTCGTATCGACACATGTGATACAAATAAACTGAGTCGGTCAGTTTGGGAAACCTGGTGAGTACACATGGATTTCAATTCCATAATGTTATATCATATATATACATCACAACATATACAATTCCACCTCTGATAAGCAATCTTACCCCACACCGTCGATCCTCACAACGACACTGTCTATACTATCGTATCTAAAATTTATCTCTTTACCTATTCCATACTCCTGGATCTAAAACCAACCTCTTTACCCGATCCTTACCCAGATCTAATACTAACCTCCTTACCTGATCCATACTCCCGGATCTAATACTGACATCCTTACCTGATCCATACTTCCAGATCAGGTATGTCTGATCCATAATTCGGATAAATAGTTATAGTATGGATCAAGTACGTATAATCCATACTCTCAAATTAATAACTGTGCCCATTCCATACTCTAGGACTAGGGACAATTAACTATGTATCAATCCATGCTCCCGGATTAATGACAAATAACTATGTCCTCTCCATACTCTCGGACTAAGGAAAAATGACTAAGTCTAATCCATGCTCTCGGATCAATGACGAGTGTTAAAGTTCTACCCTCCGTGTATATCTCACTCGTACTCATATGGAGATACTACCCAATATTCCTCTTAATTAATTTAGGTTTACTCTGTATCCTAAATCATCATATATTATCATATATGCTCTTAACACGTATTTCAGGCAATATAAGATATGTCACACATAAACATATATTTAATACTTTAATCAATACTTGTATTAAAATCATGTTCATGAAATGGACTATGCACTCACTTGTTAAAGTGGTGATTCCAACTTGGACATCGCTTTGCTTCTTAACAATATAATTTCCTTCTACGAAACCTAGTATTATTACCACTAGATTTTAGTCTAATATTTATCGCGACTAATTACGAGCGATATTATTTTATAAGTGTTAAACAATACTTTTCAACCACTATGTATAGACAGGGGCCAGACATGAAACACCGGAGGGCAGGACCACTTTGGCATTATAGCACTTCTGAAATCCAACAATCCTATGCGGCCCTTCAAACCTGATTCCCCGTACCGCGAGTAGTTAAAAAATATTATAATAACACCTTTTTATATCATATTTTATAATATATAAGTTTAATATAACGATTATATATTTAAACCTAAGCTATACTTAAAGTAGGGTAAGTATTACTCACTTACCGGGAGGTTTGCTAGAAACCGATCTCTGCTGGGGCAGGACCGAGCCGGAAAGCTCTTTTTCTCGGAGCCTTCGGGTGCTCCGGGACCTTCTCCTAACACTAGGAAGATTCTATGGGTTGGGGGTGTTTAGAGAGAGAGTAGAGAGAGAAAGAAAGGGTGAGGAGTGAGTTTTGGGAGTGAGCATCACACCTCTGTTTATAGCTGGTCGGAGCCTCGGTGCGTAGGGCGTACTTCTGAGGAGCGCGGCGCGTTCCGGGTGCGTAGCGCACTCATGCGAACGCAGTGCGTAGGAGCGGGGTAGGTGTTCGAAGACTGCTGGGTCGACGTGGAGCTTCCGGAGCCATGGGTTCCGAACGCGGGGCGTTCCTCTTCTCTACGCGGGGCGTTCATTAGGCAGTCTCGCAAATGACATTCCCAACTTCTAAAATTGGTAACTTTTGCATACTAGCTTTATTTTCGACGTTCTTTATATCTACGCGTAGGTGGAGATATGCTCTACAACTTTCGTTTAGACTCCGTCGGCTAATTTTAACTTAATTTTTAAATTTATATTTTTAACAAGCCGGGACAGGAAAAGTCCGTTAAAAATTCATAACTTTGTTATCCGATATCCGTTTTCATTTGTCTTTTTATCGTTGAGCTCCTATTAACGAGATATTTAATTCTCGTTTAGGTTGTGTCGGCTAAAAATCGGTCGATCTAAACATTCGGACTCCGGGCTGCATACTACTATGCCAAATCTTGGAAAAATCATAACTTCTTCATACAAAGTCATATTTGGACGTTCTTTTTATGCACGCTCTCGGTTTAACGTATACTACGAATTTCATTTAGATCGCTAAGGCTAAAAAGTACTTTACTGTAAACTCACTTTTTACGTCACACAACGTCGTGCCGGTTTTGTCGCAAACTTCGACATGTCATAACCTCTTCGTTATAACTCGGATTTCAGCGTTCTTTATATGTACGGAACCCTTGATACATATACTATAACTTGGTTAAGATTATTTACTCTAAATAGTCTTCTATAAAAAAAATTCATTTTTTTGATGCTCATTGTCACTAAATTGACTAGCCTGAATCTGCGGGCGATACAATTATCTCCCCCTTAGGATGATTAAGTCCTGGAATCATCAACAAAACAGGGCTTGTATAATGACTCCATACGTTATCTTTTCATCCTAGGTAATAACCATAACTTCTATGTTCCTTCGAATGAGTTTCTAACTCTTAGACTTCTTTACTGCAGGCGATGCTCAATCTTACACCCACTCTTTATTCTATGTTGGGCTTTCAATCGTGGCCTTCAAGTCATAATCTTGATCCTTATTGGAGACTCCTTCATCTTATTAACAAACTTAACATAAGTTCTTTCCTTCAGTTACCATAATACACTGATGGGTCATGTTCTAATGACCTCTCATCATATGATGCAATGCTTAGACTCAGGTCTTTTAGAGTCAAGTTCCAGAATGGAATATACCTTTCTTCACGTTGTAATGTGATATAATCACATTCTAGCATGTAGCACTTCTGGCTACAAGCTTCTTATTTTAACAACAATTGTGATACTCCTATTGATCGCTTCAATTATCTTTTACTTCAATCTTCTAGTTTGAGTGGGATACTACATCGAAATTGGTTCTCTGAACCACGTGACTAACTCATTTTAGTCGGACTCGATTTGATATGAACACTAGGGTCGGAATATTAATCATCTTCTTAGTCATTATTGAATCAATGGTAATGACATACATGAATAAAACGAGATCATTTACTAGTTCCTTAGTAACCTTGTGACTTTCCCTGATCCAAGTGCGAGTCCTGTGGTTCCGGTAGTATAGGCCTCTACTACCATTCACACATACTCATACTCATCCCAACTATTGTATCGCAGTTCCCAAATTCTTATTTCCTAAAATCACAAAACAATTTAACACATACGCATGTGTCCAAATAATCATAAAAATTTCCCTACATTCCACTAGGACTTCTTCCATGTGTATCTTCAATCATCAATTCTACTTTCACTCGGTTGGTATTGGAAATTCCAGACCATGGGATAACTTTATGGATTATACCAAAAATTCTTTCTCTCTGCCAATCGAAAGTGTACTTCTCTCGTACCAGACATATTATCTATTTAGACGTATCCTAAAGGCAAGATACCTCTCTTACGATATCTTCCGATAGGTATCATTCACTATCGTAAGCCTTCTCCTTTCCTCCATTTACTCAATTCGCTACGAGTCTTCATCATGACATTATATTCACGGAAACATGCATTTAGTGTATCGGGGCGGGAATATATAGAGAGAAGGTTTAGACGTGCAATCCTCCTTATTACACCAAAAGTTACATGCTAGTTCTAATATCGTAATCAAACGTTTAGAAATATGAACACATAAAGTTTCTAGATTCGTTCGGCAACAGACCATAGATCCAATCAAACGATAGCATCATAAAGAACATAAGGCATCTTATAGCATAGATCGTTTAGCACATAAAAGTGTTTTAGGCATCTTCCCTAAATAAGCTAGTGCTCGTGTCTATTTAGGTGTGTTACCTAAAATATATTAGACACACTCAACTCATTCTAGAAATAAATCCTTATTCCTAGTTCGCTTAAAATAATGATCTGATACCAACTGTGACATCCCCATTTTTCATGGCGAAAAAAGACCGATTTGTTTATGCTTTATTTTTAAAATCCGAGGATCCTTTTAAAGAAAAGTGTTGCGGAATTTGTTCCCAGAAAAACATGATAAAGATATCATCAAGCATTTCCGTAGAAATGCATTTTGTTTATATTAAAAATATGGGATGTCATCGTCAATACAGAAACATAAGCATAAACAGACCTTACATTCATTTACATTAGTGATTTACATCTCCTTTAATCTCTCAGCGTAATGTAGTTTTATATCCACACATGTGATACAAATAAAGTGAGTCGGTCATGTTGGTAAACCTGATGAGTATATAGGGATTTCAATTCCATAATTTTATATCATATATATACATCACAACATATACAATTCCACCTCTTATAAGCAATTTTACCCCACCCCGTCGATCCTCACAACGACACAGTCTATACTATCAGATCTAAAATTTATCTCTTTACCTAATCCATACGCCCGGATCTAAAACCAACTTCTTTATCCGATCCTTACTCTCGGATCTAATACTAACCTCCTTACCAGATCCATACTCCTAGATCTACTACTGACCTCCTAACCTGATCCATACTCTCGGATCGGGTATGTCTGATCCATACTCCCGGATCAATAGTTATAGTATGGATCAAGTATGTCTAATCCATACTCTCATATCAATAACTGTGCCCATTCCATACTCTAGGAATAGGAACAATTAACTATGTCTCAATCCATGCTCCCGGAGCCTCGGTGCACAGGGCGTACTTCGGAGGAGCGCAGCGCGTTCTGGGTGCGTAGCGCGCTCTTGCGAACACAGTGCGTAGGAGCGGGGCAGGTGTACGAAGACTGTTGGGTCGACGTGGAGCTTCCGGAGCCATGGGTTGCGAACGTGGGGCGTTCCTCTTCTCTGCGCTGGGCGTTCATTAGGCAGTCTCGCAAATGACATTCCCAACTTCTAAAACTCGTAACTTTCGTATACGAGGTACGTTTTCGACATTATTTATATCCACGCGTAGGTGGAGACATGATCTACAATTTTCGTTTAGACTTCATCGGCTAATTTTGACTTTATATTTTAAAGTTATATTTTTAACAGGCCGGGACAGGAAAAGTCCGTTAAAAATTCATAACTTTGTCATCCGATATCTGTTTTTGTCTGTCTTTTTATCGTTGAGCTCCTATTAACTAGATCTTCAATTCTCGTTTAGGTTGTGTCGGCTAAAAATTGGTCGATCTAATATTCGAACTCCGGGCTGCATACTGCTATGCCAAATCTTGGAAAAATCATAACTTTCTCATACGAAGTCAGATTTGGACGTTCTTTTTATGCACGCTCTCGGTTTAACGTATACTACGAATTTAATTTAGATCTGTAAGGCTAAAAAGTACTTTACCGTAAACTCACTTTTTACGTCACACAGCGTCGTGCCGGTTTTGTCGCAAAACTTCGATAGGTCATAATTTATTCGTTATAACTCGGATTTCCGCGTTCTTTATATGTACGGAACCCTTGATACATATACTATAACTTGGTTAAGATTATTTACTCTAAATAATCATCTATCAACAAGTCGTTTTTTTGACCCTCATTATCTCTAAATTAACTAGCCCGAATCTGCGGGCATTACACAAACCTTCGAAATCCAACTTCAGAACCACAAGTCAATCCCTCTTCGGTTAAACCCATAATCACCTGTCATAAATGCGGTCTCGAAAACCACTATGCAAGAGTCTGTCAGTATTAAGAACCTTAGAAACCGAAAGTAAAGGATCCTGCTTACTATGCACGATGTGCACAAGAGTTAACAGAAAGTGAGAAGGAATTTGTTACAACTGTCTCTCGGAATGTGGATGGTTATTGGTCATATGGAGATGAGAAGGAAGGAAACTATGGGAAAAATATATGTCTCATTTAAAGCCACAATGTTGAGTGTGATGAAGGATATTGTTCATCGGGTTCGGAAGAAGATGATGAAGATGCTGACCCTAACTACTGGTACATGGAAAAAATGATCCACCAAGTAGAAACATCATTTAACAGGTAAAATTCATGATCCTTGAAAAAAACTGACTTATTTGTATGTGAACCTTATCTAACTCAAATCGAATTAGATGTGATATTTATCCTAAAAACCTATCCATAGATGACAGTAAGAAGATGAATAGTGATTTAACTAGACTTAGATTAAGTTTTGAAGATCTCAAGCTTAAGATAGAGTTCTTAGAAATAGAACTTGTAATAGTTAAGGATGATTGTATTATCTTGAATAAAAAATGTGTTATTTCTGTTAGTGAAAGAAATCTTTTGGTTAATGATAATATTCGTCTTAATGCTAAAATTGATAAGTTGGATAATTTTATTGATATCATTGAGTCGAATGAAAAGATGAATCATAATTTTCATCATCCATGGTCAAAAGCTCCTAGTGTTGGAAGTGAGTTTCCGAAGCCAATTTCTACTCCCTTAAAGGAACTTCAAAACCTGACACATATGGGTGACATTTCGAATCACACTTATTCGGAAACTCTTGTCTCTACATTGTCACCCCTTCAAGAACCAATAGGAGGATATCAATCATTGATTACTGAATTCAAACCTATCTCCGTCACATGTCCTAATTCCACACAACTTCCACCTCTAATTTCCTTGGACTCGAATCAATATCAAGAAATTCCCCATAACACAGGAGGTATTGGTGTTTACTTTCCGAACTCTAGTCGTCTGAACAGTTATGTTGTTGAGGGATTCATTCCTGCTAGGTCCGTACATGACTCTGACAAACCAACCGAAAATGTTGGTTCATTTTGGGCATCCATAGATTGTGACTTTGATGAAGAAATATATTGTGATGGAGACTTGTCATCTGATTATTCTATTCCGAAAAACAAAGTTGTTTCCATGTATACCTTAGTTTCGATAAAACATGTTTCAACAACCCTTCTATCGGAAAATCTTCCAAATCAACATCTGACTCTAAGAAGAAACCATGGTTGAACAAAAAGGATGTTGTTCATCCAAAGGTAGAAGCCAGAAAAGCATTAGAAAAGGAGACTAGGTCTAGATAGTGTTCTAGGTGATGGGTCTTCTAGGTTACAATAATAATGTACTTGCAGAATTTCACATAACACTTAAGGGTGCATGCAACCTAAATTGGATCTATGTCTTTTTCACGTCTAATAGCAACATACTTATGAAAAACACAAACTAAACCCTACAAATCAAAATTCATGGCCAAGAACACATACCTTTTTATAGATCCCAATCAAGCTAATCAAAGTCTTCTAGTCTCCTTGGAAAACCTAGCTCCATTAGTGTGCAAGCCTCTAATGGTTCACACCCAAAATGCATGAAACCCTACGATTGAAAGGAGAGAGGGGAGAGAGAAGGATAATTTTTTTTCTCCAGCTTTAGGTATGAGAAAGCCACGAAATAAATATGCCCAAGGGTTCTATTTATAGTCTAGGTAACTTAGGGACAAAGCAAGATTTGAATGATTAAATAATATATTTAATCCCAATTCAAATTCTTTCTTTATCTACTACCAAGAGGCTTCTGGAAACCCTAAATAGGCTCCCAAAACTGTCTAAGCCTTGGTAGGTTCTAGAATTGCCTTTTTTGTTTAACTATTAAACAATTACAATTCACCCCTTATATTTTTAATTAATTCTAATTAATCCCGAATTAATTATAGATTAATAATTAACTAATTCCATCTATTTCTAATTAATTTATTATTCATATAATAAAATAACAAATCATTAATTAACAATTTCTAATTAATATATTAATCATATAATATATTAATAAATCAATTTATCTCTCTCATTTGAGCAATCTAAACCATTTCCTAGTTATGAGGGCAACACAAAAAGGACTTTTGTAATGCCTAGTTTCCTGGTATGAATTCATCCTTGCAATTGTTTATATTCCTTAGAGAACTCGGCAAGTTGGAAGCCTCAAATCGTCGAGTAGAAGTTGTCTTGACCGTGGGGTTTCATGAGGCAACTCGACGAGTTGAGGTGCCTCAACTCCTCGAGTTGGCAGCTCAGAAGGAAACCTTAATTTTAGGGTTGTACACCCTATTTAAACACCTTAAGTCCCAGGTGTTGGCGTCATTTCCAGCCTCCATATCCCCTAACCCTAACCTCAAAACCCTAAAGCCTCTTTGAGTGTTGTGAGCTCATTATGAGTGTGTTTTGGTGTGTTTGAAGATCTTGGAAGAAAGAGAAGCTTGGTGTAAGGTGGTGATTCAAGTAGGAGCCTTTAGATCTTGATTCTTTGCACAATTTCTAGCATATTTCGGGTATAAAGTTCTAACCTTGCTTAGTATTTGATTAGATCTCTTTTTGGGTTAGTTTAGATGCTTTTAGCCATGTTTGGGTGGTTGGTGGGGTTGTAGGACGTCCCAAGTGCCATTCTTCCAGATCTATGGTCATCATGAGCTCTTTTGGCATAAAGGTGCCAACTTTATGGCTTAAGGGCTCCATGCATTCATTAAGTCCATATTATGGCTTCTTTTGAGCATTTAAGCTTCTTCTAAGTATACTTGAAGGTAAAGTTGGAAACTTTACATGGTATTTCAGCTCTTAGGGCCAGATTTACAGTTTGGGGTTATGCCTTTGGTGATTTAGTGCTTAGTGATTAAGTCCATACCCTTTTAAGCCTATGGTTTGGGTTTTAAACCCATTTTGGTGGTTCTAGGGTAAATTTGGAAACTTTACCCTTCTTGAGGCCATTTCAGTTAAGATCTGAGTCATGAAGCTCTTAGTTTCGTTAAGGACAACTTAATGGATTAAGATGTTGGATTTCTAGCGAACTCGACGAGTTGATGGAGGAACACGACAAGTTGGATCAGTTTCTCCCCGACTTTGTAGACTGATGGATAAACTGGACGAGTTTATGGATGAACTCGGCGAGTTGGGTCAAATCAGATTGTTGACTTTCACTTTGACTTTAGTCTTTGACGAAGTTTGACCTATAAGGGGATTTTAGGCATTTTGTGTTGTACTTAAGGAAATCTTTTATGTATAGGGGTTGAGTAGAGTCGATATTCGGAGCCGGGATCCGTTCAGCTATCTTTCTGTTTTCGAGGTGAGTATCCCTCACTGGTTTAGGGGGTCTAAGGCACCAAGGCCGACCCTCGTTGATTATGTTAGTATACTTATTATCTTTGTGATACTTGTATGAAATTGTATATGTATGTTTGTTGGGCGGGGCCCGTATCTCACTATCATCCGAGTGTGGGCGGGGCCCATATCTTATTGGGTGGGGTCCGTTATCCGAGTATGGGCAGGGCCCGTATCTCATTATTATTTGAGTGTGGGTGGGGTCCGTATCTCATTATTGCATGATATGTATGGTATGTGGTATTTTGGAGGAACTCACTATGCTTTGTGGTTACGATTTTTAGTTTATGTTTCAGGTACTTCTGGTTCCAAGGGGAAGAGCTCGGGATGACTGCATCGCACAGACCATTAGGATTCTGCACATGATGTTTTACTCTGATTTTATGACAATTGATACATTGGTTTTTATTTGAGATGATTGGATGATATTGGAATTACTATTTTATCTACTATTAAAAACAAAATTTTTGGGACCACATTTTTGGATGTTACAACTTTACTTTTATTCATCAACATTATACCAATTTATTTAGGACCTTAGACACTTAATCCAACACTAGTTTCCTTGAAACGTCCAACTAGAAGTGTCATAAACAGTTGTTAGTCCAGAAATTAGGAATCACAATACGTTTGCTCCTGTTAGAATTCTCAAACGTCCCTCTATTCATGTTAGCTCGGATATTCATGATGCTTCATTGCTTCTATCAACAAATGTGATTCTATGCAAAATTGTGAAAATCTACTTTAACTAATGTTGAGACCCACCAAAAAAAAAGCAATTCTATTCAGAAAGTATCCTATCCGATATTCACTGCTACCTCTGAAGGAAAATGTTTCAAGCAAAAACAGATTCTGAAATCAAAATGGGCCGAAGAGATCAGTGAATAAGGGAAAGGATATTAATGTTTGGTCTAAGAATTGCGTCATTGGGCCTGTAACTTCGGTCCATAGTTATCTCGGTACTGGGACTGTCCAGCCGTGTTTATGTCATTAGGGTTTAGTATATAAGATGCATGCATGCATCGTTCTCTATACGCTTTTGATTATTATTCTTTTCATCGTTTTGTAACCCTAGCACACCTCTACAGTCGAAGTTCTTTGTCGAGCTCTTCTGAGGTGGAGCATATTAATCATTCAGCTCTTGTTTGATTTATCGTGTGTTCTTTACTTTTATTTTGTTTGACCAAATCTGTTACGAATCTAAACGATCATAGAGAACTTAATTCTCATCAATTGGTATCAGAGCAGGAGGCTGTGTAATTGATACGCATCTCTTCTGTTGGAAGAATCTCTTTAGGGTTTCCGCTTTTGTTGAAATCATTGGAGCCGTCATCTCATTTATTGACGTTGTTCCACGTTTTTGATAAAACCCTAATTCAACCTTTACAAGTCTAGTTCTTGACAGATATTCAAAACAGGTCATCATGTCTCACGAAGATTCACAAACAAACCCCATCAACATATCCAACAACATTGGATCTACTACGAGAATCCTGATTTTATACACTCAAGATTATGAAGTCTGGACGCATCACTTTGAAGACTATGTTCTCGGTTCAGAGGATAATGGGTATCTAATCTGGGAAGCTATCACCTTGGGTCCGTTTTCTCACTCTGGAACTAATAAAGTCATCACAACTCAAAAGGAGTACAATCACCTGATGATCGACGTAGAGAAAGTTCCTCAAGATGAGAAGGACAAACTGATGAGCAACATTAAAGCTATGAGAATGATCAGATTTGCCTTGCAATCTGATACTTTTCGTCTGGTCAGTTCATGCATGACGGCAAAACAAATCTAGAATAGGCTTAAGGAGCTATACTCCACCGATGAGGATCTGGAGCATTCAATTCAAACTCTTCTGCTTTCGGAATTTGGTGACTTCAAGCAAAAACAAGAAGAAAAGCTCATTCAGGCGTTCGATCGTTTCAATCATCTTCTTAGTAAGATGATCAAGCACGGAATTGGAATAGAAGTGATTGAATAGAAGGTCACTTTTATGAATGGACTAAGACCCGAATGGATGGCTGTGGTTTCGACTGTGAAAGCTCATGAACAGTTCAAAACCTACTCGTTGGCGAAGCTTGTGGGAATACTCAAGTCACATGAAAGTGGAGTGACTTAGGAAATGAAAGTGGTGTCTAGCATGGGATCTTTGGCTCTTCTCTCAAAGGGCAAGAACGTGGCTGAAGAAGAAGAAGAAGAGTTGGACCTTTCTGAATGTGATCTGACGAATGAGGAATATGCATTAATGGTCTCTAATCCTAAGAAGTTTGCTCGCAAAAAGTTTCCCACCACCAAGAACCGAAATTGGCAAGGGAGCTACAGTTTCGAAAAGGCAAAAGAGGAGGTTAAAAACACTCCTCAACAAGATAAAGGGAAGAAGGAGAAGAAGCTTGTAGGTGACTCCGGATATGACTGTAAATTCTGCCATGACAAAAATCACTTTGCCAAAGATTGTATGTTGAGAAAACTGTCCGAGAAGAAGGATGGAGAAGATGATGAAACGTATCACCTGCGCAAACTGGAGGAAATAAAGAAGAAGAAAACATCTAACAATTCAATGAATGCTTTGATTGTGCAGGAGAACTTGATTGATGATGAGTTCGGAGGAGTAGAGGTCTGGTCTACTGACTCTGAAGATGAAGAAGTTCGCAAACCTATGCATGGTAGGGCTTTTGTGGCGAAGGAAGATGAGGCTAAGTTTGTTGGAAGGTGCTTAATGGTGTCTGCTGGAGTATCACAAATAAGAGGCTACACAACGGATGGCAGATCTGATGAAGCGAAGGAAAGAGAAGATAGATGCTTCACTGCCAAACCGATGGGTGAGAAGATCAACGAATGTGATCAGTTGATCAAGAAGGTACAATCTATCCTTGAATCACTGAAAATACCAGTTAATAACTATGAAAAGGAATTAACCGAATTAAAATTCAAAATTTCTAGTTTAAGTGGTAGTTTAAAACAAACTCGCCTCACGAATTCTAACCTAAATGATCAACTCAGCAGGGTGTCTTCCAAGAGTGAGGAGCGAAGGATGTGGATAGAGAAGAAGGAACTAGAGTTAGTTTGGGCTAGAGATGAACTGATTTATTTGCAACGTGATAATTTGAAGTTTTTAAAACAAAGGAATATTTTTTGCTTAATTGCTAAACGTCTTTATTCCAATATTACTCAGTTGTATTTAAATTGTGAGATTGGAGATAAGATTCACAAAATGATTTTGCCTTTCCTTGAATTAAAGGAAGACGAAATCGATGCTGATTGCTATAAATGTAAATCTATTGTCTCTTCGGATGGGATTTCTGATGCCTACAGAATCGGTTTGGACAAAATCGAGTCCTTTATCAAGTCTAAAGACCATAAGGACATGCTTAAAAACCTTTTGGACGAAAATGACAAATTAAAAATCAAGACCGCAACTGTGTAGAAATTTGACTCATTGAGTACCAAGTTGAGTTTAGAAAACAAGATAAATGTGGAAAACACTTCTGAATTTGATGAGGACAGTGATATGAGTGAAATATCTGTAGAGGATAAAGTTGACTGTTCAGAATTTGTCAAAAGCGAAACCGAACCTACCAAAGGTCTCATATCTGAAAATTCGGTTGAGTTCGCTCGGATATCCCAAGACAAATCCAAAGTTCTGAAACAAAAGGCTGTGGTATATCAAAAGGTACAAACTGTGCCAAATAAGGTATACACCATAACAGGAATTACTCAGAAACACATAGCCGAACTTACAGCCATAGTAAACGAAGACAACGCAGGAGGTTGTGATGATTATTTTTGGTCTGCTCCAATTGACAATACAGATGAAACTGTCGGCTTATCAGAAAGAACTTCATGGAGAGTCAAAGGCAAATACGTGGCAGAACTGCTCAACAAGCCAACAAGCTTTGATGTACCAAGCATAAGTGGTACTAAAGGAATTCAAAGCGAACCTGACAAGGTAGCAAGCGAAACCTCTTCATTAAAGAGCAAAACTCGTGAAGAAAGACCAAAGCCGAATGTAAACATTCACAAGTCTCAGAAGCAACTTGCTGAACAAAAGCGCCAGCGAAACAGGAGATATCAAAAAAAGCTCAATGAAAGGAAGCCGTTTTGGCACTCCCAAAACCCCAATTATGTTCGCACAGAAAAGGCGTCCAATCACAAGGCAAAAGAAAGTCCAATGGCTAACTCTGACCTATGCACTCACTGTCAAACCTGTAGTCAAACAAACCGAAAGAGCAGTTTCGGTCCCAAATCTAGCAGTGACAAGAACCGAAAGAGCAGTTTCGATCCTAAATCCCATCCTCCTCATTCTCAACCAAAGAAAAATCCTCACATGGATGTCTAGGGAAAAGGAAAGCTCGTCTCAGAAAGCGAATTGCAAACGAAGAAGATGACAATTAACCCTAGTAAACAAAAGAAAGTTTTTGTTAAGAATCAAAATAAAATTCCACAATCTGATTCAAACAATTCAAAAGCTAACAAAATTAAAGTTTTCACTATCAAAAGGAAAGACGAAACCACTTTAATAAAACAAACATATTTGGTTGATCTTTCTATTGCGATTCCCTCTTTTGTAAAAAGCTCACGTGGACCCAAGCAACTTTGGGTTCCTAAATCTGCTTAATTTTTGCAGGTTATTAGTGACGAGAAGTCGACGATGAATGGTATATTGATAGTGGTTGCTCGCGTCACATGATAGGGAGACGGGAAGAGTTGAGGGAGTTTCGGGCTCTAAAAGATGGTGGTTGTGTCAAGTATGGAAACAACTCATATGGCACTATAAAAGGCTATGAAATGATAACGAATGGAGATTTTTCCATTCAAAAGGTGGCCTACGTGGAAGGATTGCAACACAATCTTATAAGTGTCTCGCAATTGGTAGTAGGGACTGGCCTGAAGGTCTAATTTGATGATGAAGGATCCGAGATCGTTGAAAAGAAAACTAAGAGGGTTCTGTTGAAGTCCTAGCGTAAAGGCGAAATGTATCGATTGAATTTGAACCCAATACGAGGAAAGCCTGCTGTATATCTTCTAACGAAAGCTCAATCTGACGAAAGCTGGCTATGGCATGGAAGACTCTCGCACCTTTACTTCAAAGACATCAACAAGCTGGTTCTTGGTGATCATGTGCGAGGATTGCCACTTCTAAAGTTTGACAAGGAACATTTGTGTGCTGCATGCAAAATAGGAAAGCAAAGCCGGAAGAGTCATCCTACACGTGTTAACACAAAGATCATCGAACCTCTTGAGCTTCTGCACATTGATCTGTGTGGTCCATCGGCCAAGGAAAGCATTGGTGGTAATAAGTACATACTTGTTATTGTCGATGATTTTTCACGTTTTACTTGGGTTTTATTTTTTAAACAGAAATCAGAAGCGACTCCACAGCTCAAAATTTTCATAAAACAGGTGGAAGTAAAGCTGAGAAAGATGGTGAGAAATGTCCGGAGTGACAATGGTTTAGAGTTCAAAAACAATGACTTTGAAGAATTTCTGACCAAAAAGGGAGTAACTCACAACTTCTCCGCTCCCTATACTCCACAACAAAATGGTGTCGTTGAAAGGCGAAACCGTTCGTTGTGTGAAGCCGCCTGAACCATGCTCAGCTTCGCTTCTCTACCTCTGTACTTCTGGGCTGATGCGATTTCTGCTGCTTGCTATACCCAGAACCGAACCTTCCTCAATAAGCGGTTTTCTTTCACACCGTATGAAATTCTCAATAATCGCAAGCCTAACGTTAAATTCTTCTATGTCTTCGGTTCCAGATGCTTCATCTTCAACTCCAAAGAGAACCGAAACAAGTTTGATGTTAAGGCAGACGAAGGGATTTTTCTTGGCTACTCTCTCACATCCAAGGCGTATAGGGTTCTGAATAAAATGTAAGGGTCGAATTTAGTTGTAATATGTCGAAGTCTTTTGTACCCTTCGAATTTTTGTTAAGTTTATTTACTAAGGTGTATTTCGTACGAAGCTTAAGTGTCAATGCCTTAGTATTTTTTGTATGCTTTCACTGTTCCTATAAATATGGAACTTTACTAGAGTTAGACAAGAGTACTTCGCAGAACCTGTCTATTTTTCTCTATAAACGTTGAAAGCATAAATGAGCAGAAACCAGATCTTATTTACATCGTTTGTTCAATCTGCATTCGTTTTACCCTGATTTTGATTAATACTTGATTCCACACTTCATCAATTGGTATCAGAGCAGGAATCATGATCTGAGATCTAATTTTCACTCTATTTCAAAAGGTTTTTGAATCAAAATTCTGGTTCAAAAAGTTCCGCATCTTTTGACGTGAAAAAGCTTTCTAGATCTTCAGTTGTGATTTGATTCTGCAACTGATTTGTTGAATCGAGTATTCTACTTCGTTTTTCTGATCATTTCAGCAATTTGCTTTCAAATTCTCTTTGATTTCTCAAAAATTTTCAAAAATTTTCTTCCGTACATCAATGGCGAACTTCAATCTCAACTCGATGACTTCATACTCTCATCTGCTAGGATCTTCAACTAAGATTCCTATTCTCATTCCTGAATACTATGATCAGTGGTCTGATCGTATGCATGATTACTTGAATGGAATCGATGAAGAGCTTTGGTCTTGCTTCTCAGGGAATGTTACTCTTCCGACGAATCTTCAACCAATTGGATCGTCGTCTGGTACTACGAGTGTGGAAGATCAAAATGTTCGTATGAAGAAACTTGAAAAACGATGCATAAGGGAGTTACGTGGTGCATTGCCTCCAGTGGTGTATAACTATGTCAGAAGTTGTACAACTACAAAGGAAATCCGGAATACTCTCAAAGAAAAGTTTCAAGGCAGCGAGAAGACGAAAATCAATTCAGTTAAGCAATATTTGATTGAATTGAAGGATTTCAAGCAAAAAGATGGTGAAACGATTGAAAGTTACTATGATAGGCTGAACGAGCTGATTTACAAATGCAATCGTTATGGAATCACGAGGTCTGCCATGGAATTCAATCTCACCTTTGTTATTGGACTCTGTAAAGAATGGAGGAGTGTTAGCATGATGGTGAAAAATCAACAGAGTTTCGACACATCTTCTTTGAATGATTTGTACAATCAACTGAAAACTCACGAAAGTGAAGTAAATGAAATGGCAGAAGAGTCGAAGCTTAGTCTGAGAGGTCCATTAGCACTTGTCTATAAAATGTCTGAAAAGGAAACTGTCGAAAAAGGTGATTCTGATGATGAAGAGGGATTTCTCATGAATTCAGATGATGAGGCAATTGCCTTTTACTCAAACAATCGAGTCAAAAAGTTTTTCAAGAAACCGTTTATATCGAAAATGAAGCAAAGTGAGGGAAAAGGAAGTTTCGTGAACAAAGCTGCAGGAGAAAAGAAGATGAAGTATGAGAAGAATGATGCGAAGGGTGCTGAGGAGAAGAAAGAGAAGAAACTGAAAGGAGATTCTGGAATGGATTGTCATTATTGCAATGGAGCCAATCATCTAGCAAATGATTGCATGCTTCGAAAGAAAGATGAGAAAAAGAATAGAGTGAAGGATGAGGCGTATTATGTGGAGAGGTTGCAAGAGGTACGTACGAAGGCGAAAAATTTGTCTTTGGTGGCTCAAGGTGAACAGGAGAATGATGGCACATATCAAATCTGGTCTTCGGGCTCCGATGATGAGGAAATGCGTAATCCTACGCATGGGGCTATGTATGCGAAGCTGGAGGAAGATTCAGATGAAGAGGTCAAGGGTCGTTGCTTTGTGTCAAAATCTGCTGATAAGTCTCCAACGACAACAAAGGTACGTAATATTCTTCAATCTTTCAATATTCCTTTAAGTGCATATGATTCTGAAATTGTTGCTTTTGATGATACTGTTGCTTATTTCGATAATTTGGTTGTTTCTGCTAGCAATGAAGCTAAGAAATTAAGCAATAAGTTGTTAGAGACACAGAAGAAGTTAGATTCGAAAGTTGTCAAGATAGAATGTTTAGAATTGCAAATAACAGACATAATGTGTGATCGAGATTCGTTATCTAGTGATGTAAAACTTTTGTTAGCTCAACGAAATATCTACTGCAATT
This sequence comes from Lactuca virosa, assembly GCF_052849685.1. Classification (NCBI taxonomy): domain Eukaryota; kingdom Viridiplantae; phylum Streptophyta; class Magnoliopsida; order Asterales; family Asteraceae; genus Lactuca; species Lactuca virosa. The sequence continues at coordinate 301,199,014 of NC_136430.1, read as the reverse complement.
TTGCTAAACGTCTATATGGAAAATTAACTGCATTGCATCATTCGTGTGATATTAGCAAGGAACAACATAGGAAATTATTACCTTGTCTAGCATATGAAAGAGCGAAGGTAGATAATATTTCGTATGATTGTGAGAAAAATATTGCTGAGTTTGACAAAATTCCCGATGATAGATATGCTTATGGAATTGTCAGAATTGATGAATGTCTTGATACAAATGAATTAGTTAACATTGTGAATGATACTTTGACAAAATCAGAACAAATCAAAATTTTGAAAAAGACTGAGAATTCAACATCTGATTCTCAATCTAATTTTGCTAATATCAAAGATAACTCTGACAATATTAGCGAAATTAGTGAAATTGAGGATGTTGATTGTTCCCAGTTGTCTGTCATTAATGTTGCATCAAAATCTAAAGGAAAAGAAAAACTTAAGGATTTGATGGTTAAGATTGACACTGACAAACCTTCAACTTCGAAAGATTGTGATTCTGAGTTTGTGGATATCCGAGATAGTCAAACAGATAGCAGTGATGATGAAAATGATGATGAAGAATTGGACAAAAAGGTCTCATCAAACAAAGATTCGACAGAAAAAGAAATTCCTCGTGTTGTTGTTGATCAAGTATTTGGGGACACTAAAAATTTCGACAAAGTGTTGTTTGAAAAAGGAGCCCATTATTTGGAAACAAATCAAGTGCTGTATCCTAATTTCAAGTGTACTGATGATGTTGTCTTTCCAAATCAAGTGTTTGTTACTACTGGAAATGTTGAGAACATTAAACCAGAATTCAACAAAATGGTCGAAGATGACAACAAGAAGATAACAGACGAAGGATTCTTTTCAAATCAAAGCACAGTCGAAAATACCTTAACGAAGAATTCGTATGTTTTTCAAAGACAAAAACCACAACGCAAATGAGTTGAAAAATCGAAAATTGTGAAAGAAGTTACAAAAGAGGATGTTGTGGAAAATGAAACTGTTGTCAAATTAAATTCTAAAGAATTTAAAGAACAAGTTGACAAGTTTTCACAAGAAAATGAAATTTAAAAAAGACAAGCTCGAAAGAAGATTTTTTGGCAAACCATGGAGCTTAGAAAACAACAAAATGGTTTGAATTTGAAAGCAACTGAAAACACAAAGACTAAATCTGTTGAGAACAAGTCTTCTCATTCAGTAGTTCATTCAGATCAAAAGCTAAATCCAACTCAAACAAATAAAGCTAAATCTGAAATTTATCCAAAAACAAATTCTTCGAAAGTTTCAAACTCATCATTTTCAAAAGATAACAAAAATACATCAAAGAATGTTCAAAATAAACCATCACAACAACGATTTTCTCCTAATCAACAAACAAGGTTTTCTCAAAAACAAAAATCTCCAAATCGATTTTCTCAAAATCGAAGTGTTGGAAACAATGATGGAAGTCGATACTGATGGGTTTTGAGCATTCTAACACTCCTAAGTGTACATGAAACCCTAAATACCTTGGATCTATGTTTTCTCTATTATACATGCAAATATGAATATTCCAAGGTATTACCCTAACTAGCATACAAAAACAATGATACTTGGGTAATAAACTAGATAGACATACATACCTTGTTGATGTAGCTTGACTCCATGTAGCTCGAGAGCCTGGTGCCCCAAGTGTGACACCTCAAATGGTTCACACAACATCACCAACACATGGAATAACCATGAGAAGAAGACACTCATGCTCAAATCGGCTAGCCCTCATATATGTATCACTAGTGCCAATTTATTGAGCTAAAGGGGTCCTTATATAGTATGCACATTAGGGTTACACCATGTAACTCATGACTTTACCCATTCCTTATGCTCCATGGGTTTTAACCTCCATGGAGTATCCATGGATCACCAAATGGGTTAAACCCAACATAAGGTGTTGAATCGTGAAAAGTGACCCTCTTGAACTTCAGCTACCGCAACCAACAAGCTACCGCATTCAAGCTCCCTCTTCAGCATCCGAAGTCATCAAAGCCAACCGCAGTCACTCTTTGTTACTTAGTTTATTTTGTCTTACTGTAATCCTCTCTATTGTCCAGTATGCCTTGCATGGCTACTCTTAGAGAGTGAATCTAATGTAACTCCTCGAGTCTCTATAAATAGAGCTCATTCTCTTTTATTCATTACGGATCTATCATTCTTAATACACATCTCTGAAGTTATCTTTTCTATCTCTCTATCTAATTACTCATCTCTTCTTACTCACAAATCTTACTAGAATATAACTGATTACAATCTCTCTTCGGAGCAAGTCTCTTGTGACTTCATCACTAAGTTTGATCTCACTTATTAACTTGGCTTGAATGAATTCCTCGTTATGAATCAACTTATGTGTATACTTGATATAACAATTGTTGTCATTTCCATTTCTTTACTTTTCCGCAACTAACTCTCTAACTATCTAATTCTAAATATTATTGTTGAGCTTTTAGATCCTTCGAGATTAACTATTCCGCAATATACTTGTTCTAACATTTGTTCAAGTGTGTCTCAAAGTTTTTCTCTCAACATAAGGAATCATGGATCATAAGCCCACATATATATGAATGAATGATTTACACAATCAATCCCCATATATTTAATTAGTCTCTTTTTGACCACTAAATTAAGTCCAAATTAATTCTTGATCAATACTAATTAAATAACATGATTTTATATTAATATATTAGAACTTATAATATATTAATATGTCACAAATGCCCTCTTCTCATAAAACGGTCTAACCAAATGTTTCGATGCCATGCAACCCAAATGGACCATGACGGGTCGGGTCAAGTACATACCAAATATAGTTATGGACTTAGACACTAATCCAACAGTCTCCCACTTGGATAAGCTAAAACTATTATTGTGTATGACTTCAAGAACCAACTGGCAATCGTAGCTCTCAAAAGTCGTTGTTGATCTCTGACGTTGTAACTGAACTCTAATCTCGTCAATGACTTGTCCATTAGATAAGGGATCATATATTCCTCCATTCTAAATATAATATGGACTGAGACATGGATTATCAATCATTCTCTCAGTCCATTTGTTGTTTCCTGATTTCCGATTCATGATGACTGACTGATTAAACAGATCAAATCAGTCCTGGCTTGGCCAAGCACTCATATGTGTCATTGCTAAATCATCGAGGGGCCCACAGATATCGCTTTTATCCCGAAGGTAAAAGGAATGGATAAACTTTGACTCATATGGCTTGTTCTACTACTTGTTGAATCATACACAAAGGCACGTTTTTTAACATCGAGTTACCAATGTGATTTCGCGCAATCAATGTACAACCAACTCATAGTAACAACTCATATCTATAGGTTTGAAGAATATAAGATATTTTCGTCTCATGATCACTCGTGATAAAATCCATGAAGTGATTCTAATGAGCGTGGGTTGAATCCAATACTCAGAACTTATGAGCACTCATGAGTGTTGTAGCACCACTTTGTCTAACATCTTAGACCTCTACAAGCGAACACATGACAGTCTTGATTCATATCTACTTCCAACATATGACCGACTGTGGATGGTTAGAATATCTTAGTCATTCGGGAAGAATGACCTAGTTTATTCTAGAAGTCAAAACATGCAAAGTGAAATACAAGAATAATCGAATCCAATATGGTCTCAGAACTTATGAATATAAATAAACTCACCTTTTATTTATCACCATATTGATTACACATTATTCATTGTATACTGTTTCAAACTATCAACTTTATTCTTGAATTAAAACAATAGTTGTCCCATGCTCCAAGCATGTACACTATGTTTTCTAAACACTAGTCATGCCATACACCAAGTATGCATACTATGTTTGCCTAAACATTAGTTATGCCATACATCAAGTATGCACACTAAGTTTGTCTATGATCTTTACTTTGTGAAATAGATCGATTGAACATAATTCCAATGATTCTCATTTCACAATCCCAATTCCTTACCGCAAATGCAAGAATTCCAAATCCTGCCATTTACCAAAATCTGTTAGATTATAAACTTATATGCATTGATCTTGTAATGATTATGCACAAAGTCACAAAGACTTGTCAACAGACATTACAGAGTATTCCAATGGAGATCAACTCCATGGAAATATCCTTCTAGCATTAAGTTTTTCCTAATCTTACACGAATTGAATAATTTCCACCTGTGGAAACATTTCCATATTCACATTTTGACTATCACTTCTGAACAAGAGTTGCCTCTTTTCAGAATATGTCAATATGGTCCTTCCAAAATTAACACTATACTTCCAACTGTCCCTGAGCAACCAATCTTTGGTAAACCTTAGATTTTTCTCGACAATTGCTTAATCAAATTAGTCATATCCAATTCTAGAATTTTCCCCTCTTAATACCCCGAGCATTTGGAAAAATTTAGAAAGGATGAATATTATACCATATGCAATCGATCCTATATCCGAAGCATATGGGACGCGATTCATGATGTCTCACATAAATACATGATACTAGACCAGTCTTTTGCCATAATATTTCCATTTCTATATGCCATGTTCTCATAATTCAGATTATGAAAAGGGATGCCGTAATCATAATCGAATTTTAGAATGCAAATAATGGACCCATATATAGAATTTCCTTATGTTGAGCCATTCCAACACAAAATTCATATATATCCTTGACTAAAGATGATTAAAACCTCAATCTAAGCTTTTAGAATTGAAATGAAGTATAATTTCCTCTCCCTTAATTATAGAAAAACAACTTTTATAACCCCTGCAACTTCACGAATTGAAACTTTTGTTTTCTATAATTAACATTGCTATCTTGCAATACTAATCATAATTATCATGCTCCCACTAACATGAGAATTATTAGCATAACACTTATGCTCACACTAGCTTTGACATGTACTCAGAAATCAGCTGGACTTCTAGAAATCAATATTGTATTGACTTTCTTACCAAAGTTCAAATTTCTGATACGAGATGCTTTGATAAAACTTTATCAGGATCATACACCTTTCCTTAGATAGCACACATGTGTTTCTAAATAATTTCAGAACTTTGAAAAGGGATGCCGTAATCATAGTCTCAATTGTTCAGACCTTTGCCATTCCTCACAAGTCCATGTTAGTGTGCCGGTTAACCACACACGCTCCACTAACGACTTTGAGAATGCAAATATCACAACTGTTATCTACTTAAAAATCTACTTAGTGAAAGTGTTTCCTCACCATCATTTTCATGAATCGGAGAGAAATCTTATGACACTTAGATTGTTTATGGTGTAAGTGTTCTTATCCAAACTCATATGGACTGAACTCAATCTTACTTTCTTGCCACCTGGCAACACAAGGGCCTGCCACTGCTTCCAAGTTGTTATGCAACCAATTGAGAACTCTCAAAACTCATATGCAAAGCCAACTTTCACTGGAATGGGCACATAAGTAGGAATATGTCAACACGATAGGTTATAAACCTCAATTCGTGTGCTAGTGATGAACTACTGGTTTTACTCTTGATTAGATTTTGAAATACTTTCATGATCTTTAAGACTCCCACTGTCTTCTTAACATATAAGACTCACTTGTCAAATATTCAAGAGATAGTGTAGATTCTTTATCAAGACAAACACTTTACACAATTGGCCTAAGTTGGTCTTTGTTTTATCCAAAACATCACAACTTACCAATTTCAAATGTACAAGAGTAGGACACTTTTACTCTTACATTTGACAAGTGTTATAAACCTTTCTTTAAGATATGTCACTCATCTTACAGTCTTGGAGTATGACTCTAAGACTTGTTTTGGAACGAAGTATGACTCATCTTCTTGATTTAACCATTCCAACAATTCAAGATTCCTCTTATTAGCCATAAGAATGCACTAAGATTTCCTTAGAGGACTAATTGTGATATGATTTCTAAATCATTAAGATGATCACAAAACATGATACTAAAGTACTCTCCCATCTTTTCAGATTTGAGAGACTTTTATCCTTCTGCCTGATTTGATTTATCTCATTCGTTTTTCCATACATCGAAACTTTTCCAACGTTTCAGAATTATACTTAAACTAATAAGTACAACCATATCTACTAAACTTTAGTAAATGATGACGAATAGTCTTATCGAGTGTGTCTCAAAGTTTTTCTCTCAACAATTGGTATCAGAGCCATAGTGGTAGCTTTTTGAAAACGAAACTCTGATTTTCAAAGGGCGTTCTATACCACTGAAGCTCATTTCTTAAAACAAAAAAACTTCAAAAATATGGCACAATCGTTATCTCTGAATGTTTCCAACAGTGTTTGTGGTTCTAATCGAGCCCCAATACTGGTAGCAACTGAATATCATCACTGGTCCCAAAGAATGGAAAGATACTTAAGGAGACTTGGTAGAGATGTATGGCGATCCGTAGAAGAAGGACCACATGTCCCAGTCCTTACACCAGTCCAAACTGACGGCGCTACAACCAGACTAGGAGGAGGTCAACCAGTCATGAACTGTCTAACCAAGGATGATCTCGATAAAATGGAAAATGATGTTGTTGCTTTTTATGAAATCTCCTGTGGAGTTGCTCCTGACAACTTCGATATTATCATAAATTGCAAATCAACAAAAGAGACCTGGGAAGTTCTCAAGAATTTATACGAAGGCTCAGAACAAGCACAAGACAAGAAGCTTACTACCACACTCAATGAGTTCAACAACTTCAAAGCTCATACTGGCGAAAGCTTGGAAGACTCCTTCAAAAGGTTCGACCTGATAGTCACCAAGTTATCCAATGCGGGCACCATCCTCAGTAACCATGAAACAAATCTTCAGTTTCTTAATGGTTTGGGAAGACAATGGACTATGGCTAAGATGATAGTCCAAGGCGATAGAAAACTTCATTCTTTGTCACTCTACAAGCTCTATGGAGGACTGCAAGCACAAGAATCCACCGTACTCAAAGACTGTGCTGACTTCGGAGGACCACTTGCTCTCATAGCACAAGCTCCACATAATCAATCTTACTCTCCCTCGTATGACACTCCACCACAGTCATACGAAGCTGACTCAGAGTATGATGATGAAGAAGAATTTCAGAAGGCTATTGCTCTGGTTAGCCAACAGTTCAACCGTCTACCACCTCCTTCCTTCCGCAAGAATCAACAGTTCAACAAACCTCCATTCAACCGTAACTTCAGTTCCCAGAATAACCATCCTCGATATCCCAAAAGTTCTCATCCACCACCGCAATCTCAAAATAATCAACCAAAGGAGGCACCGCAGTCTACTCAAACCACTGACTCCGGTACTCCCTCAGAAGACAAGACTGATGTTGTAATTTGTCACAAATGCAACAAAGAGAATCACTTTGCAAGAGATTGTAAGGCCAATGTAGTAAAAGACAGAGCATTCTACCTTAGAATGGCTCAAGAGTTGGAAGATAAGGAAAAGGCAAGGGCATACGTAGCCCATGTCAAAAGAGACCATCAAGTTTGGTCATCCGGAGACGAAGATGAAGCCATCAGCAGTGTCAAAGGAAAAGGGAAAATCTGCATGCTGGCAACTGCGGATGATGATGGGTCTACAAAGCTGGACAAAAACTACTGCTACATGGCAAATGATGGAACTCTAAGCATCGTCGAACAGGTAAAACTTATGATCCAAACTCTAAACTATAGCATGCATGACTGTCAACCCTACATAGATGATGTGCTGCCGTCCTTACAGACTATAACAAAGCCTTAGATGAGAAGAACATTGCGTCCCAAGAGATGTTCCACGTGAGAGGATGACTGGATAACAAAAGACTCAAAATGGCTATGTTAGAAAAGGACTTAGAGTTAGAAAAAGATGCAAGAATGTTGAGTGAAACACAATTAGAGATAGCTTTGAACCAGAGAGATTTAGCTCAGAGTGAAATTGTACGCTTAAATCTATTAATCGAAAAATTGTTCAATGAAAGTGAAGCTATTGAAAATTTGGTAAATAATGGAACCGTGGACAATACATACAATTGGGGTTGGTCAAATGGATATCCTTGATGGGTTTTGCCCATTCTAACACTCCTAAGTGTACATGCAACCCTAAATACCTTGGATCTATGTTTTCTCTATTATACATGCAATTATGAACTTTCCAAGGTATTACCCTATCTAGCATACAATACTTGATACTTGGGTAATCAAATGGATAGAATACATACCTTTGTTTGATGTAGTTTGTCTCCATGAAGCTTGAGTGCCTAGTGCCCCAAGTGTGACACCTCAAATGGTTCACACAACACCAAATGCACATGGAATGACTTGAGAGAAATGGAACACTCCTTTAAATCGTCTAGCCCTCATATTTACACATTAGTGCACGATTTCTTGAGCCATGGGATTCTTTTATATGGTGGCTATTAGGGTTACACCATGTAACTCATAACTTTTCCCATTCCTTATGCTCCATGGATTTTAACCTCCATGGAGTATCCATGGGTCACCCCATGGACTTAGTCCAACATAAGAAATCTTGGATCACAAGCCCACATATATAAGAATGAATGATTTACACAATCAACCCATATATTTAATTAGTCTCCTTTTGATCACTTAATTAATTCCAAATTAATTCTTGATCAATACTAATTAAATAACCTTATTAATATATTAGAACTTATAATATATTAACCAACCTTAAGTGTTATTTCTCTCATTATAGTCTATCCAAATGCATGATGCCATGCAACCCAAATGGACCATGCCGGGTCGGGTCAAGTCTTACCAATTATAGTTATGGACTTAGACATTAATCCAACAGTCTCCCACTTGGATAAGTCTAAAACTATTATTGCGTATGACTTCATGAACCGATCAGCAATAGTAGCTCTCAAAAGCTTCTGTCGAACTCTGACCTTGTCGATGAACTCTGACCTTTGTCAATGACTTGTCCATTAGATAAGGGATCATATATTCCTCCATTCTAGATATCATATGGACTGAGACATGGATTATCAATCATTCTCTCTGTCCATTTGTTGTTTCCCGATTTCCGATTCATGATGACTGACTGATTGAACAAATCAAATCAGTCCTGGCTTGGCCAAGCACTCACATGTATCATCTTTAAATCATCAAGGGGCCCACATATATCGCTTTTATCCCGAAGGTAAAAGGAATGGATAAACTTCGACTCATATGGCTTGTTCTACTACTTGTTGAATCATACACAAAGGCACGTTTTATAACATCGAGTTACCGAATGCGTTTTCGTGCAATTAATGTACAACCAACTCATAGTAACAACTCATATCTCTAGGTTTGAAGAATATAAGATATTATCGTCTCATGATCACTCGTGATAAAATCCATGAAGTGATTCAAATGAGCGCGGGTTGAATCCAATACTCAGAACTTATGAGCACTCATGAGTGTTGTAGCACCACTTTGTCCACCAACTTGGACCTCTACAAACCAACCCATGACAGTCTTGATTCATATCTACTTCCAACATATGACTGACTGTGGATGGTTTGAATAACTTAATCATTCAGGAAGAGCGACTTAGTTATTCTGGAAGTCAAAACATGCAAAGTGAAACACAAGAATAAATGAATCAAATATGGTATCAAACCCTATGAATATAAATAAACACTTTTATTTATCACCATACTGATTACTCATTATTCATTGTTTCGGTTTTATCAACTTTATACTTGAATTAAAAACACTAGTTGTCCCATGCTCCAAGCATGTACACTATGTTTTTCTTAAACAATAGCTTTGTCATACACCAAGTATGCACTCTATGTTTGTCTATGATCCTTACTTTGTGAAACAAACCAATTGAACATAATTTCAATGATTCTAATTTCACACTCCCAAATCCTTATCGAAAAATGTGAGAATTTCAAATTCCTATCATTTATCGAAATCTGTTTAGATTTTAAACTTATATGCACTGACCCTCTTGTAATGAATATGTACAAAGTCACAAAGACTTGTCAACAGTCATTATAAGGTATTTCAATGGAGATCAACTCAATGGAAACTAAGTCTCATATTCAAAGTACATTGCTTTGGACATGCTTCTTGCATTAAGTTTTCTAATCTTACACAGATAACTTCCACCTATGGAGACAACTCCATATTCTCATTTTGACTATCACTTCTGAATAAGAGATGCCTCTTTTCAGAATATGTCAATATGGTCCTTCCAAAATTAGCACTATACTTCCAACTGTCCCTGAGCAACCAATCTTTGGTAAACCTCAGATTGTCCTCGACAATTGCTTAATCATTTTAGTCATATCAAATTCTAGACCTTTTCCCTTCTTAATGCCTCTGGGCATTTGGAAAAATTTAGAAATGACAAATATTATAGCACATGCAATCGATCCTGTACCCAAAGCAAATGGTACACGATTCATGATGTCTCACATAAAGACATGATTCTAGACCACTCTTTTGCTACAATATTTTTATTTGCCATGTTTTCAAAATTTGACTCTGAAGAGGGATGCCGTAATCATAATCGAATTTTGAGAACGCAATATATAGAATTTCCTTAAGTTGAACCAATCCAACATGAAATTCATATATATATTCTTGACTAAAGATGATTAAGGTCTCAATCTAAGCCTTTAGAACTGAAATGAAGTATATCCTCTCCCTTAATTATAGCAAAACAACTTTTTCAATCCCTGCAGCCTCACGAATTGAAACTTTTGTTTTCTATAATTAACATTGCTAACTTGCAACACTAACAACAATTATCATGCTCCCACTAACATGATGATTATTAGCATAACACTTATGCTCCCACTAGCTTTGACATGTACTCAGAAATCAGCTGGACTTCTAGAAATCAATACTTTATTGACTTCCTTACCAAAGTTCAGATTTCTGATACGAGATGCTTTGATAAAACTTTATCAAAATCATACACCTTTCCTTAGATAGCATGCATGTGTGTCTAAACAATTTCAGAACTATGAAAAGGGATGCCGTAATCATAGTCTCAATTGTTTAGACCTTTTGCCATCTGCTTCAAATCTACTTGGTGGAAGTGTTTCCTCACCATCATTTTCATGAATCGGAGAGAAACCTTATGACCCTTAGATTTTATGGTGTATGTGTTCTTATCCATGTGAATCGTCAAAACCATAGTCACAAGACAAGGATAATGACAAATCCAAACTCATATGGACTGAACTTATGCAATCCTAACATCTTGCCACCTGGCAGTACAGGGCCTGCCATTGCTTCCAAGTTGTTATGCAACCAATTGAGAACTTTCAGAACTCCTATGCAAAGCCAACTTTAACTGGAATGGGCACAGAATATGTCAACATGATAGGTTATAAACCTCAAGTCGTGTGCTAGTGAAGAACCTCAGGTTTTATTCTTGGCTAGTTCTTGAAATTCTTTTTAGGATCTATAAGACTCCCACTGTCCTCTTGACATATAACACTATCTTGCCAAATATTCAAGAGATAGTGCGGATTCTTTATCAAGACAAACACTTCACACAATTGGCCTTAGTTGGTCTTTGTTTAATCCAAAACATCACAACTTACCAACTTCAAATGTACAAGAGTAGGACACTTTTACTCTTACATTTGACAAGTGTTATAAACCTTTCTTTAAGATATATCACTCAACTTATAGTCTTGGAGTATGACTCTAAGACTTGTTTTGAAACGAAGTATGACTCATCTTCTTGATTTAACCATTTCAAAAATTCATGACTCCTCTTCTTAGTCATAAGAATGCACTAAGATGTCCTTAGAAGACCAATTGTGATGTGGTTCTTTAATCATTAAGATGATCACAAAACATGATACTAAAGTACTCTCCCATCTTTTCAGATTTGAGAAACTTTTATCTGTCTGCCTAATTTGATTCTTCCCATTCATTCTGCCATACATTGAGACTTTTCCAATGTTTCAGAATTATACTTAAACTTGTAAGTATAACCATATTTACTAAAATTTAGTAAATCATGACGAATAGTCTTAACGAGCTTTGTGGTGGACTTGACCAGTGCACAAGAATGTGTACTCGATCCCTTTAGTCCTTAACTTGACTCACACATCCATGTGAACAAGTCTTAATTTTCCAATGCTTGAAAGTTCTCATTCATCATACTATTCAACTTGCATGATTCCAAGTTTCTATCCAACTGAAGCCTTGGGAATGAGAATCTTTCCTTATTTGGTAAATTATGACACTACCACAAACGAAAGAATCAAGTCCATTTTTTTTTCAAATATTGCTATCAATGGAATCATATAAACAACCATTTTTCACAAATGCCACTTGTAAGGATATTTAAAATAAATATAAAATTAAAACTTTTATTTTTATTTCAAAACTTTGCGGAAAAAACTTATCCTTATAGTGCAAATGCATACGGAAAAACTTGTAGTTATCTATTCCTAAGCAATATATCATAACTCCTAAGTAACAACTTCAAAATTCTGATGCGATCGAAATCCACCTACGCGATCAGAATCAGCATATACTTCCTTTAAGCTTTCTCTCTATTCTTTGATTCTTAAAACATCAACATGTGACCCAGTCACATCTTGTAATGAGGATCTTAGAATAGAAACTTAACAGAGTTAGATAATGGGCTCTACCTGAAGTAGAGTCAGACTTATTGACTTTAACATCCTTAGGTAAACTTGGCAGCTTTGCAATCAACGCCCCTTCCTTTGGCAAAATAAACATATGGACCCTTTGGTAATGGGACTATCTCAGACTTAGCCTTTCTCCTTACCATTTGGTCAACCGGGTTGACTATGGCCAATCCCTTTCCATTGGGAAGAGAATGCTTTTTCTGAATTTCCAGTGTCACCATTGTCACTGTCCATAAAGTTTTTGGGAAGTTGATCTTCTAATCAAATTTGCTTTATTATCGTTCTAAATCATTGCTGATTCAGCAGCACCAAGCAAATAGATATGATCATTAAGGTTCATGTCATAGTCTGTTTCATAGTAGTCCCAAAGGAACTCACTATGTGACTTAGAAAGTGATTGAACATCCAACTTTCTCAAGACTTTGACACCCAACTCTCCCAGCTTGTCAATATGTGACTTCATCTCTAAGATGTGATCACACATAGACCTTGCTTGCCATTAGGGCTTGAGTGACCTTGAACTTGTGGGTTAGGGAGAATAATTGGAGGAGGTGGAGGAAGTAAAGTTCCAAGAGATTTGGGAAGATCATAGATGTCTGAACTAGACATCTTTTGGGAGATATTCAAGATAGTTGATCTAAAGTCCTTAATATAACACCCAATATGAAATATTAAGGCTAGGATCCAACAACCTATTTATAACTGGAAGAGGGATGCTGTAATCCGAGTTATAAAATAGTTGAAGGTAGGTAAATGACGATTTACCAATTTCCACCATGAAAAATGAAATAATGTAATTAGGTTTTTAATTGGATTTGAAACTCCTAGATCTTTTGAGATTCATTGAACTTTTCAATGGCATGTTTCAATCTCGAGTGTGCCCTTCAGGTTTTGTGACTGGGATGCCGAGGATCACAAAACAAGGTGTGAAGTAACCATGCAAATATACTTGGTACCCTTAATATTTACCCCTCAATCGATGTGCCGGTTAACCACACGAGCTCCACCGATACTATGATAAATATTAAGTTACCCTTTGCCTACTTTGTTAAATCCAGGTTAGTGTGCCGGTTAACCACACACGCTCCACTAACGGTTTAAACAAAGTGCAAAGTGTAATTTCATGGATTAGCACCTTATTCATATTTTCCTAAGTAACTAAGATTGGGAATTTATAAAAAGTTTAGTTACTTAGTATTTATCATTAATACTTTTAATGAAGGGAGAATTCTAGTCCTTGTCCTACCCGTTCGGCTAACGACCCTCCACCAGTCAAGGAAGCGGTGGGTGAGAGTGGACACCCATTAAACTGCCATTTTATAGGCAGTAACCTTATACCCCCCTTATAGACCGGCTTCGTGAATGAGGCCTACTAACGGTAAGACTGACTTGCTCTTATACATATATTTATTATTAACTTATAATACTATAAAGTATAAGGGTTGAATTTTAACTTTTAAAATTCTAAGGGCTAACTTGGAATTAAAGTATTCATGGGGAAAACTTTACAAATTCCAAAACTTGAGGGCAAGTTTTGAAAATATTCAAAACTAATTAATTCCATAACTTATGTGTTTAAAGTAGTTTTAATTAAAAAAAAAACTCTTCAAGTTCCATAACTTGAGGACAAGTTATGGAAGACTTTAAACTAATAAAAGAATGTAACTTTTCTTTATTTTTGTAACTTATGGAACTAATTAAGGTTACACATTTTATCATTTAATGAAGTGACTCTTGAACCTCCATAACTTGAGGACAAGTTATGGAGTCATAAAACCATTTAATGAGGACAAGACTCTTCATTTTTGTAACCATTGCCAACTTTTTATGAGTTTTATGAAACTTAAATGTGACTTTTCATATAACTTGAGGACAAGTTACAAAAACACATTTTAGAATCAACTCTTAGATTAAAATGGATTGAAAACACATAATCAATTAACTTTTCTATTAATCTAATAAACTCATATGAACAAAGATAATTCACATCAAATTTTTTTTTCAAGTAATTAGCATAACTTTTAAACTAATACAATTCGATTTTTCAGCTAATTTTGCAAGTATAACAAGAAAACAAACCTTGGCTCTGATACCACTGATGGGTTTTGCGCATTCTAACACTCCTAAGTGTACATGCAACCCTAAATACCTTGGATCTATGTTTTCTCTATTATACATGCAATTATGAACTTTCCAAGGTATTACCCTATCTAGCATACAACACTTGATACTTGGGTAATCAAATGGATAGAACACATACCTTTGTTTGATGTAGCTTGTCTCCATGAAGCTTGAGTGCCTAGTGCCCCAAGTGTGACACCTCAAATGGTTCACACAACACCAAATGCACATGGAATGACTTGAGAGAAATGGAACACACCTTGAAATCGTCTAGCCCTCATATTCACACATTAGTGCACGATTTCTTGAGCCATGAGATTCTTTTATATGGTGGCTATTAGGGTTACACCATGTAACTCATAACTTTTCCCATTCCTTATGCTCCATGGATTTTAACCTCCATGGAGTATCCATGGGTCACCCCATGGACTTAGTCCAACATAAGAAATCTTGGATCACAAGCCCACATATATAAGAATGAATGATTTACACAATCAACCCATATATTTAATTAGTCTCCTTTTGATCACTTAATTAATTCCAAATTAATTCTTGATCAATACTAATTAAATAACCTTATTAATATATTTGAACTTATAATATATTAACCAACCTTAAGTGTTATTTCTCTCATTATAGTCTATCCAAATGCATGATGCCATGCAACCCAAATGGACCATGCCGGGTCGGGTCAAGTCTTACCAATTATAGTTATGGACTTAGACATTAATCCAACAATCCTACCGCAATGGATTCCTCACCCCGGTTCAACAAAGACAGACTGTATGTCCCTCCAGACCGAGAATTTCATTTTCCAGTCAATGACAAGTCCTTTCCCGAAGACATCAAAAGTCACTTCGGTAGACTACATAATCTAAGCAATAACTGTGTCATTGAGGAAATTGTGCCTGAGGTTTCAGGTCACACAAGTGATCAAATTCCTATCTGTGGCACCATTTACCCAAATTCTCAAACCTCATCCGTAGTTGATGAAGAAATTGTCATTGAGGGCCCCGAAGTCTCGAAAGACTTTCCATCTCTGTCCTCAGACCGCAGTGTCTCACACTGTAGTCAAAAGTCCCACTGAAGTCCCAACTCAGACTTACTCTGCAGTAGTCAAATCATCACTACCGCAGTCATCAGTAAAAGGAACTGTGACTCTTCAGCCAATTCATCATGAATTACCCATAGAAAACTTTGAAGTAGGTCAATGCTCTCAAACCCCTGAATCTTCAAGTTCGGATGACTCAAGCCCATGTTTTCAAAATTTTTCTAAGAATTGCAGGAAACCGCAGTTGAACATCAAGGACTGCGGTTCTCCAAAAACTTTAGCAAAAAAGGCTTTCAAAGAGGAAATTCGCTCCCGAGGCACAAATAGACAAATCGTTTCGAAAAACAAGAAGCATGTCAGACTTCCAAAGTCCAAAAGTCCAAAAAAATTTGTTTTCTCACACTACTTTTTGAAAAACTCTCCCATCAAGAAAACATACGAAAAGGAATGTACAGTTTCAACAGTCATTCCTATTTCATCTGACACAACCCAAAAAGGTGTAAAGTCTTTTCCAAACAATGGTTTTCAAATCTATTCCTCAGATGATCCGAAATGGAAAGGTATTTTACCCACTCCAATACTTTTAAAGTCACATCAAAATTTTAACAAGTGGAAGGGTATTTTACCAAATCCAACAAAAAGAACACAAAGATCTACACGTGCTAAACCTTTTTCAAAACAAACTTTTCAGAAACCAAACAACACTGTTGTCAGATCTTTTCAACCTCGGACCGGCCACAAGCCCAACTCATCCTTTAGACCGCTGACCAAACATGGTGTCAGAACAAAAGACAAAATCTCAACCTGCAAATGTCAGTGTAGTTGCCAAAAAGATTCATCCTATGTCAAATCTAGTTGGAGTCAGAAACCTCGTAACTTTTCAAAAACACACAACACTCCACAACTACACAAACACCCAGGACTAGGATTAAAAGTTGACAAGAAACCTGTCCCTGCAACCTCGGTCCGTGCATCATTCAAAAACTCATCTGTTATCCTAGGCTCCAAACTAGTTTACATGCCTAAACTAACCGTGTAATTCTCAGGCTTTGTGCAAGGAGGAACAAGAAGAAGAATGGTTAATCGACAGTGCCTGCTCCTTGCACATGACCGGAAGGTTGGAATATCTTCGGGATTTCAGGCCAATTTGCAACGGTGGAAATGTTACATTCGGCAACAATGCGAATGGGATCATCCGAGGTTACGGTGTTCTCACTACGGGGAACTTCTCTATTCAAAAGGTTGCTTATGTAGAAAGCCTTAAACACAATCTCATCAGTGTTGGCCAACTATGTAAGGCAGGCCATCGAGTTGAATTTGATGATCAATTTTGCTATGTAATGACAAGTGATAGGAACACATGTCTGATCAAATCCCGATCCGAAGGTACCATGTATCCTTTGGATGTCTCTCTGATCATAGGCAAACCGCAGTTATATTTCCTATCCAAAGCAGTATCCGAAGTCAGCTGGCTATGGCACCGCAAGCTAGCTCATCTCAACTTTAGATACATCAACAATTTGGTCACTGGAGAACTAGTCAGAGGACTCCCTATTCTCAAGTTCAGCAATGATACTCTCTGCCCTGCATGTGAATGTGGGAAGCAATCCAAAGCAAGTCACCCCATGGTGATTGACTCTTCAATTTCTGAACCACTAGAGCTCCTTCACATTGATCTCTGCGGTCCATCAACCGTAGCTAGTCTCCATCATAAGAAGTACATACTGGTTATAGTAGATGACTTCACACGCTTCACATGGGTTTTCTTCCTCAGACTCAAGTCAGAAACACCACAGATTCTCATCAATTTCATCAAGGAAATAGAACTTCAGATAAAGCTGCCAGTACGACGCATCCGTAGTGATAATGGAACCGAGTTTACTAATCATCTCCTCAACAGTTTCTTGGTGTCCAAGGGTATCACTCACAACTTCTCAACTCTTTATACACCGCAACAAAATGGGGTAGTAGAGAGAAGGAACCGCACTCTAGTAGAAGCAGCCAGATCCATGCTCAACTTCGCACACCTTCCTCTCTATTTCTAGGCTGAAGCTGTAGCAACCGCATGCTTTGTACAAAACCGAAGCATTGTGTGCAAACGCCTCAATAAAACACTGTATGAGGGCCTTAAGAACCGCAAGCCAAATGTTCGCTTCTTTCATATCTTTGGGTGTAGATGTTTCGTGATCAACAACAGAGATCAGCTTAACAAGTTTGCACCGAAGTCTGATGAAGGCATTTTCCTTGGCTACTCCATTAACAAGGTTGCTTATCGAGTTCTCATTAGACGCACAAGGTTGATCATTGAAAGCTTCGATGTGAAATTTGATGACTATCACATCCGCAACACCCCTCCATCCACTGAAACCACCGCAATCCTGGAAAGTGATATTCCTACCTCTTCGGGTCCATTAAATCTTATTGAAGTCAATTATGACTATCTCTTCGACCCTGTAGAAACAGCCAAGTTATCCGAAGTTCTTGTGTCTCAAGAAGCTCAATAGCAGCACGCTAATGTATCTGGTCCTTCACTATCCGAAGTAGCATCTCTCAATACTTTCACCTCGCCGGTTGAGGGGGAAAGCTCTACTCCGGATCAAGCAACAACCATCAAGGTTCCAGTACTTGATACAGCTCAAGTTCCCATCCGTAGAGAATCATTACCATCCATCGTTTCTTCCGACTCGGATGATGAAAACATAGAAAACATCGACACAAGAACAGACTCTAGGATTATCACTCTTCCATCCGCAGTCCAGGGGGAACCTTCTCAGGTTCCAGAGGAACTCGCATCAGCAATCCAGGGGGAACCTCTTCCAACTGCTCAAGAAAATTCCATTCTCGTTCCAACAAACCAAGATGATTCCGCAGGATGCTCTCAAGTCCAAGGGGAACTGCCATCTCCAACCGCATAATCTTCTGATATTGAAGATATTCCCTCTACCGCAGCTGCTGATCATCTACAACCCCGTCTACACGTATGGACGAAGGACCACCCACCAGATCAAATCATTGGCAACCCATCCGCAGGTATCCAGACTCGATCTTCCAAGGACTTATCTGATCATTGTCACTACGCAGCATTTATGTCCTCAGTCGAGCCCCGAACGATCAAAGAAGCATTACTAGAACCTGATTGGATATCCGCAATGCAAGAAGAGCTAGAAGAATTCAAAAGAAACAAAGTGTGGAAGCTCATCCCGAAGCCACACGGTCATACCATTGTTGGTACTAGATGGGTATTCAAAAACAAGCTGGATGAATCTGGTGCGGTAGTCAGAAACAAGGCAAGGTTAGTTGCAAAGGGCTACAATCAACTTGAAGGTGTTGACTATGATGAAACGTATGCTCCGATGGCACGAATGGAAGCCATCCGAATCTTCTTAGCATACGCAGCCCACAAAAACGTCAAGGTACACCAAATGGACGTTAAGAATGCATTTCTCAATGGGGAATTAAAAGAAGAGGTTTATCTTCAGCAACCTCCAGGCTTTGAGAGTATTGAATTCCCAGACCACTGCTACAAACTTGAAAAAGCAGTCTACGGTCTGAAGCAAGCCCCAAGAGCATGGTACGAGACTCTCTCTGAATTTCTTGTCTCGTCCGGATACAAAAGAGGAGTGATTGATCCCACTTTATTTAGAAAAGCAAATGGTGACCACCTTATGCTTGTACAAATATATGTGGATGATATCATCTTCAGATCGACTGATCAAGGAATGGTGGATGAATTTGCTAAGCTCATGACCAACAAGTTCAAAATGAGCATGAATAGAGAGATTAACTTCTTTCTAGGACTTCAAGTGAAACAAGTTCCGCAAGGGATATTCATTTATCAAGAGAAATACACCACTGAACTGTTAAAGAAATATTCTATGGACAACTGTTCTTCGGCTAAGGTCCCCATGGCCTTCAGATATAAGATCTCTGCTGATCCCTCAGGCGAATCTGTGGATCACAAGACTTATAGAGGTATCATATGCTCTTTGATGTACCTCACCACAAGCAGGCCATACATTGTCTTTTCAACAGGTGTATGCGCAAGGTATGAGGCTGACCCAAAAGTGTCACATATGACCGCAGCCAAACAGATACTACGGTACCTGAAAGGAAGCAAGTCTCTTAGATTATGGTACCCCGCAGGCAATGATTTCAGCCTTCAAGCATTCACAGATGCGGATCACGCCAGATGCAGACTAGATCGAAAAAGCACCTCAGGTGGATGTCAATTTCTGGGTGGAAGACTCGTCAGCTGGTCATCAAGGAAACAAAGTTGTGTATCTCTGTCTACCGCAGAAGCTGAATATGTGGCCGCAGCCAACTGTTGTTCACAAGTCCTATGGATGAAGACACAACTTATGGACTATGGATACAGAATGTTGCAGATACCAATTTACTGTGACTCTGAAAGTGCTATAGCGATTTCTCATAATCCTATTTAGCACTCCAAGACCAAGCATATTGAACTACGATATCACTTCATCAAAGACCACATCCTAAAAGGTAACATTGAACTCATATTTGTCCATACTCATGAAGAGATTGCTGATGTATTCACAAAAGCACTTGACTCTACAAAGCTCAACACTTTCTTACAAATGTTAGGAATGATGAATCCGGACCCACAATTCTTCTTGAATTGATAGGTACCGCAGACCATCCTTGGTCTCTGTTGCGGTCCTAACTGAAGTTACTTATGATAGATAGTTTTGGTATATACTGTGTACCGCAGTCTATGTACCGCAACCATATATCATATTTATCTTTCACTGGTCCTTATTGTTTGTTGTTACTAACTTCTTGTACAAGTGTTCTTCTCAGTTCTTCTTCTGCAGTCACACATCTACCCATCCGCAATAGCAAAGGATCCATCCGCAATGAAGTTTCCATCCGCAATCACATTGATAATTTCTCAACTGTTTCATTAATCCTTGAATCATGGTGTGCTATTTAATGATCCTTCATTAAATAAAACATTAAATAAAAACATTCCTTGAGAAACTGTCTCATTCTCTTTTTGAATAAACCTTGTGTCAGACCTATTTTAGGTATGATGACAAAAAGAACGTTTTTCCATAAACACATCCTTAATCTGTCTTTTCCTCTTACCCAGCACGTCCCATCCGTTACAACTTCTTTTCCCCTCACCACATGATCACCTGACGTGATGATGTACGTCTGGCTTTTCATTAAATGCAAATCCCTTTTTCGGTAAAATCCAAAAATTTTAAACCATTTCATAATGTGTGGCTGAGATTTCATCTCCCAAAATCAAAAGAACCCCCAATTTTTTTTTACCTTATCTTTTTTTCACCTAGGGTAAATAAAAAAAACGTTTCCCGCTCCTATAAGCCCCTATAAAAACCTTTCTTCTTCCCCAAGAACAATTTACGCTCTCTGAACATTGAATCCTTTCTCCATTATCATACTCTGTTTTCTACACTTTCTCTCAAACTACTACAATGGTGAAATCCGGTATATCCAAGAAACAATCCAAGGCATTTGGATCAATGAACCCTACTGGTTCAGACTCTGCTTCACGTCATCTCACACCTACGATTGCTTCAAGCAACTTCAGAGCCGTGTTCGAAGATCATTCATCCTACAATGCTCCGATCAAGCTGATGATCAAGTTTCTGAAAAATCACCCCCTGTTTGGCCCTTTCGATGCTTTCACAGATGTTGTCCCACTCTCAACCCTATTCAAATGTGCCTTTTCAGCCTATCAACCACTCGAGAACCCACAAAAAGTGCATCTTAACCTGGTTAACGATTCTTTGGTCATTCTGTCCAAAGAAAAGTTTCTTTCTGCCATTAACCTCCTTGTTTATCCCTCCATCAAGATTTTCACCCCATCCATGGCGGACATCACTTCTGCACTTTACCAAATGGGATATCAGAAGAAGATTAAAGTGATTGGGGAATTCAAGAAAAACCAACTGCCTGCGGTCTGGCAATTCGTTTGCCATTTCGTCATCCGCAGTCTATCCGGCAGAACCGGAGGCACGGATAATATGGGACTCAAACTCCTGGAGTTAGTATGGAGTATTTTCACTGGCCACGACGTGAACTACGGTCAGATTCTATAGGATGATTTTCTACAATACATTCCCAAGGAGAACCCAAGGGAGAACCCTACCGAGCTCACGTTTGCAAGATTCTGGTCCCTCTGCATTTCAGACCTCCATGCGGACGCTGGGATCAACATGGGCAACGACATCAATTTCTTTGTCACCAAGGATCTCAAAAGGTACAATCCCTCATCTGATCAATCTATTTTTGGACCAATTCGAAGACTTCCAACCCACATTCTTTCTACTCTTGGTCTTGAGACTGCTGATGTCTCAGATCATATTGAGGCTACGGAAGGTATTGCCCCATACCTTCCTACCCCGCCTCTTCAAAACCCATCCGCAATCATTAACCCTGGAAGTACCGCAATCCCTTCTTCCACTACTCTCTCCAATCTTTCTCAAAGAAGAAAGCAATTGGCCTCAAAGAAGAAACAAAGAACTCCAAAGAAGGATGCACCCAAACCAACCGCACCCTCCAAGAAACGCAAAACTAAACCTACCGCAACCACACATGACAGTGATTCTGATGAGGATGCGCAACCAATTGCCATCCTTAAGAAACGAAAAACCAATCCCACTGGCCATTTGCGTGACGGGACTGATACCTCAACCTCTTAAAAGGCTCTGGTAGTCCTTGGGGTGGCCGCAGACCCATTCAACACCACTATCCTTTTCCAATCAGACTCAGAAAGTGAGTCTGATTCATCGCATCGTGGAGACTCCCCCCAGTTCACTCCCAAGAGGATGACACTGGTTCACGCCCTAAGGTCTCCAGGGCTTCCCGACTACATTTCTTTTCTCCTGAGGAGTTGAACTCCAGCCTCTTGAACGTAACCCAAACACTTCAAACACCTTCCCAACCGCAGGGCACTTCTTCCGCCCTTTCCGGAACTGAGCCGAGGCCAAACTTGACTACGGGTCAAGGAGACCAAGGAAGCTCAGGAAATCGTACTCTGCTTACATTTGTAACAGGTGGTTTAGGCACGGTGAGCACAAATGTGCAAGGATCCGTGGACCCGTAGGACACTTCGGTGCGATACCAAGGATTTGACGGTGATAACTCTAATGACTCATGGTTGAACTACACTCCGATATCTGAAGCCGACATGCAGAAGTATGTCGCTTTCCGTAGGGCATTCCAAGCACGAAAAGATCAACAAATCAAGCAACAGCAGCAAAAAGAACAAGAAATCCAAGTTGTGGCTAAGTATTGGGCAAATGCAATTAACAATGCCAATACCGTAGCCACCATTTTGAAAGTTCAAGACTGGATGTCTGAGATGGCAGAAACTCTCCGTAAGGCTCAAGAAGCAACTGCTGATCAAAATGCTTCCAAAGTCCCTCCAACTCCCACTGTCCAAGAATCTCAAGACGAAGGAACCGCAGTAGAAGTTAGCTCTGCTCCCACCTTCGGTTTTGATGATGTTGATCTACAAGAGGTAAACAAACCCTCTCCCTCTGATGATGATCTTATGATGTTCGATGAAGAAGAGGAATCCAGTGGCTCTCACCATTCCACTTCTAAGCCCAAAGAGAAGAAGAAAAAGAAGAAGAATGCTGTCACAAGAAAGGAATTTTTGAGCCTGCAAGCAAAGGTTGATCAAATTCTCGCTGCGGTCAAGCCAACTCAACCGCACCCAGAAGACACCCCCGGACCGCAGTCATTGATCAAACGGATAGAGCGCTTGGAAACTCGTGCGAGATTGGCTGCTGAGTGTATCTCCCTCAAAGTAGAAATGGGGATCCGGTCCCTTGACAACAATCGACAAGCAGATCACAAGAACTTCATGGCTGCTGCGAAACGCCTCATATCTGAGGTGACCGCAATCAAGAAAGATCTCCAAGCAGCCATTGCAGATCAAGCCACCCAATCTCAAAAGCTGATAGCTGAGACTCACACTGCCTATGAGTCCACTATCTCAGTCCTTCAAGCTATAATCAACTTCCCGCAACGCTCCTTGTCAACCAACTTCCATGGTCCTGAAATCCTTCAACTCACCAAGGACATTCACAGGCTGCTCTTCAACTCCACCATCCCCAACAATCAACAACTGGCAGATGCCCTCAAAGCTCAATTTCAAGAAGTTTTTGCCAAAGTTGATGGCCTTCGAAAATGGCTTGAGGAAGCTCCTAGGTTGCATTCCTCAAGAGGGGGAAGTGAAGAAGAATTCCATCAATCCAATCACTCCATCTCACAACATCAAAGTCCCCCCATCATTACATAAAAAATTCCTACACCGCAACCCTCACCAACACAATCTCATCAGACTCCCCCCATCATTTCAGAAAAAATTTCTACACCACAACCCTCACCGCAACCATCTCATCATACTCCACCTCATAACACTCCACCGCAAAAGGAGATCACTCCTGAGAAACCAGAGACTCCCCCTCACTTCAAAAATCTGGTGGAGCACATGTCCTCTTCAAGCTCAAACGACTCCCTTGCCACTACCCAAAGGAAAAAAGATTGGAAAGCAGCTAAACTTGCTGAGCTTATATGGAGAGAATGCGGTTTTGACACTATCATGGATGAATCCTTGATAAACTCCTGGATTAATCCTCACCGCAGACTGCTGGATGATGACTACAAGCCATACCTCACATATGCTGAACCCCCCTCAGATGGCTACTGGGATGTTCCAATCTCCCCAAATGCTAAATACTTCACAGGTTTGAGCCATTTGACCGCAGCCTTCCAGACCACAAAAGACTGCCAATGGAATTCGAGAGACTTAACCATTTTTATGCTAAACATTCCTCTCCCATTGAGAAAATCTGGTCTAACGACAGACCATCCACAGTCAAAAACTACAAGCCTCGGAAGTTCATGAAGGCTGACTTCATCCAATACACTCTCACTAGAAGGGAACACGACTATGTCCGCACCAAAGCTGACTTCCCCTGCATGAATCCTGAAGAAGTCTTTCTCATAGCAAAGGTGTTCCAGAACAAGTCGGAGAAACACCCGAAGATGAAGATAGCTCTTGAAAGAGCTAGTATGTTTTTGAAAGAGACTGTCTGTGATTTTGCTAAAATCGACGCAGACATTTACTCCACCATTGCCAAGAAGTTTGATCTACCACCACTCGATCCTGCACCAATGCCTACCGAAGGTTATCAAGAAAGATCCTTAGGTGCAACCAACTTCCCTGAACTCGGAGTCATTTTCAAAAGGAAGACCGATAAAGTCAAATACTTTATTCCTTTGACTGCCATGAATCGCCTCACGAGGAAGCAACTTGAAATCTGCCGAACCGCAGTCGAAAGATCAAAGCATACAACTGCCGAAGTCAAGTTCAAGATTTTAAGGAGAATCACTTGGTTGGAAAACGTCAGGAAGTTTTGGTGGATCTTGATCAAGTTTCTTAGACTTGATAGTTGAACAAAAGTTAAAGAGGTCACTTAGGGGAAAATTGTTGAATCATGAAAAGTGACCCTCTTGAACTTCAGCTACCGCAGCCAACAAGCTACCGCAGTCAAGCTCCCTCTTCAGCATCCGAAGTCATCAAAGCCAACCGCAGTCACTCTTTGTTACTTAGTTTATTTTGTCTTACTGTAATCCTCTCTATTGTCCAGTATGCCTTGCATGGCTACTCTTAGAGAGTGAATCTAATGTAACTCCTCGAGTCTCTATAAATAGAGCTCATTCTCTTGTATTCATTACGGATCTATCATTCTGAATACACATCTTTGAAGTTATCTTTTCTATCTCTCTATCTAATTACTCATCTCTTCTTACTCACAAATCTTACTAGAATATAACTGATTACAATCTCTCTTCGGAGCAAGTCTCTTGTGACTTAATCACTAAGTTTGATCTCACTTATTAACTTGGCTTGAATGCATTCCTCGTTATGAATCAACTTATGTGTATACTTGATATAACAATTGTTGTCATTTCCATTTCTTTACTTTTCCGCAACTAACTCTCTAACTATCTAACTCTAAATATTATTGTTGAGCATTTAGATCCTTCAAGATTAACTATTCCGCAATATAAGGAATCATGGATCATAAGCCCACATATATAAGAATGAATGATTTACACAATCAATCCCCATATATTTAATTAGTCTCTTTTTGACCACTAAACTAAGTCCAAAATAATTCTTGATCAATACTAATTAAATAACATGATTTTATATTAATATATTAGAACTTATAATATATTAATATGTCACAAATGCCCTTTTCTCATAAAACGGTCTATCCAAATGTTCCGATGCCATGCAACCCAAATGGACCATGACGGGTCGGGTTAAGTACATACCAAATATAGTTATGGACTTAGACACTAATCCAACAGTCTCCCACATGGATAAGCTAAAACTATTATTGCGTATGACTTCAAGAACCAACTGGCAATCGTAGCTCTCAAAAGTCGTTGTTGATCTCTGACGTTGTAACTGAACTCTAATCTCGTCAATGACTTGTCCATTAGATAAGAGATCATATATTCCTCCATTCTAAATATCATATGGACTGAGACATGGATTATCAATCATTCTCTCAGTCCATTTGTTGTTTCCTGATTTCCGATTCATGATGACTGACTGATTGAACAGATCAAATCAGTCCTGGCTTGGCCAAGCACTCACATGTGTCATTGCTAAATCATCGAGGGGCCCACATATATCGCTTTTATCCCGAAGGTAAAAGGAATGGATAAACTTTGACTCATATGGCTTGTTCTACTACTTGTTGAATCATACACAAAGTCACGTTTTATAACATCGAGTTACCAATGTGATTTCGCGCAATCAATGTACAACCAACTCATAGTAACAACTCATATCTCTAGGTTTGAAGAATATAAGATATTTTCGTCTCATGATCACTCGTGATAAAATCCATGAAGTGATTCTAATGAGCGTGGGTTGAATCCAATACTCAGAACTTATGAGCACTCATGAGTGTTGTAGCACCACTTTGTCTAACATCTTAGACCTCTACAAGCGAACACATGACAGTCTTGATTCATATCTACTTCCAACATATGACCGACTGTGGATGGTTAGAATATCTTAGTCATTCGGGAAGAATGACCTAGTTTATTCTAGAAGTCAAAACATGCAAAGTGAAACACAAGAATAATCGAATCCAATATGGTCTCAGAACTTATGAATATAAATAAACTCACCTTTTATTTATCACCATATTGATTACACATTATTCATTGTATACTGTTTCAAACTATCAACTTTATTCTTGAATTAAAACAATAGTTGTCCCATGCTCCAAGCATGTACACTATGTTTTCTAAACACTAGTCATGCCATACACCAAGTATGCATACTATGTTTGCCTAAACATTAGTTATGCCATACATCAAGTATGCACACTAAGTTTGTCTATGATCTTTACTTTGTGAAATAGATCGATTGAACATAATTCCAATGATTCTCATTTCACAATCCCAATTCCTTACCGCAAATGCAAGAATTCCAAATCCTGCCATTTACCAAAATCTGTTAGATTATAGACTTATATGCATTGATCCTCTTGTAATGATTATGCACAAAGTCACAAAGACTTGTCAACAGACATTACAGAGTATTCCAATGGAGATCAACTCCATGGAAATATCCTTCTAGCATTAAGGTTTTCCTAATCTTACACGAATTGAATAATTTCCACCTGTGGAAACATTTCCATATTCACATTTTGACTATCACTTCTGAACAAGAGTTGCCTCTTTTCAGAATATGTCAATATGGTCCTTCCAAAATTAACACTATACTTCCAACTGTCCCTGAGCAACCAATCTTTGGTAAACCTTAGATTTTCCTCGACAATTGCTTAATCAAATTAGTCATATCCAATTCTAGAATTTTCCCGTCTTAATACCCCGAGCATTTGGAAAAATTTAGAAAGGATGAATATTATACCACATGCAATCGATCCTATATCCGAAGCATATGGGACGCGATTCATGATGTCTCACATAAAGACATGATACTAGACGAGTCTTTTGCCATAATATTTCCATTTCTATATGCCATGTTCTCATAATTCAGATTATAAAAAGGGATGCCGTAATCATAATCGAATTTTAGAATGCAAATAATGGACCCATATATAGAATTTCCTTATGTTGAGCCATTCCAACACAAAATTCATATATATCCTTGACTAAAGATGATTAAAACCTCAATCTAAGCTTTTAGAATTGAAATGAAGTATAATTTCCTCTCCCTTAATTATAGAAAAACAACTTTTATAACCCCTGCAACTTCACGAATTGAAACTTTTGTTTTCTATAATTAACATTGCTATCTTGCAATACTAATCATAATTATCATGCTCCCACTAACATGAGAATTATTAGCATAACACTTATGCTCACACTAGCTTTGACATGTACTCAGAAATCAGCTGGACTTCTAGAAATCAATATTGTATTGACTTTCTTACCAAAGTTCAAATTTCTGATACGAGATGCTTTGATAACACTTTATCAGGATCATACACCTTTCCTTAGATAGCACACATGTGTTTCTAAACAATTTTAGAACTTTGAAAAGGGATGCCGTAATCATAGTCTCAATTGTTCAGACCTTTGCCATTCCTCACAAGTCCATGTTAGTGTGCCGGTTAACCACACACGCTCCACTAACGACTTTGAGAATGCAAATATCACAACTGTTATCTACTTAAAAATCTACTTAGCGAAAGTGTCTCCTCACCATCATTTTCATGAATCGGAGAGAAACCTTATGACACTTAGATTGTTTATGGTGTAAGTGTTCTTATCCAAACTCATATGGACTGAACTCAATCTTACTTTCTTGCCACCTGGCAGCACAAGGGCCTGCCACTGCTTCCAAGTTGTTATGCAACCAATTGAGAACTCTCAAAACTCATATGCAAAGTCAACTTTCACTGGAATGGGCACAGAAGTAGGAATATGTCAACACGATAGGTTATAAACCTCAATTCGTGTGCTAGTGATGAACTACAGGTTTTACTCTTGATTAGATCTTGAAATACTTTCATGATCTTTAAGACTCCCACTGTCTTCTTGACATATAAGACTCACTTGTCAAATATTCAAGAGATAGTGCAGATTCTTTATCAAGACAAACACTTTACACAATTGGCCTAAGTTGGTCTTTGTTTTATCCAAAACATCACAACTTACCAATTTCAAATGTACAAGAGTAGGACACTTTTACTCTTACATTTGACAAGTGTTATAAACCTTTCTTTAAGATATGTCACTCATCTTACGGTCTTGGAGTATGACTCTAAGACTTGTTTTGGAACGAAGTATGACTCATCTTCTTGATTTAACCATTCCAACAATTCAAGATTCCTCTTATTAGCCATAAGAATGCACTAAGATTTCCTTAGAGGACTAATTGTGATATGATTTCTAAATCATTAAGATGATCACAAAACATGATACTAAAGTACTCTCCTATTTTTTCAGATTTGAGAGACTTTTATCCTTCTGCCTGATTTGATTCATCGCATTCGTTTTGCCATACATCGAAACTTTTCCA
This sequence comes from Lactuca virosa, assembly GCF_052849685.1. Lineage (NCBI taxonomy): Eukaryota > Viridiplantae > Streptophyta > Magnoliopsida > Asterales > Asteraceae > Lactuca > Lactuca virosa. The sequence continues at coordinate 301,169,651 of NC_136430.1, read as the reverse complement.
ACGTTTCAGAATTATACTTAAACTAATAAGTATAACCATATTTACTAAACTTTAGTAAATCATGACGGATAGTCTTATCGATCTTTTGTGGTGGACTTGATCAGCGCACCAGAATGTGTACTCGATTCCTTAGTCCTTCACTTGACTCACATATACATGTGAACAAGGAATTAATCTTAATTTTCCAAAGATGAAAATTCTCATTCATCATACTATACAACTTGCATGATTTCCAAGTTTCTATCCAACTGAAACCTTGGGTGATGAGAATCTTTCCTTGTTTGGTAAATTATGACACTACCACGAAAGAATCAAGTCCATTTTTCCAATATTGCTATCAATGGAATCATATAAACAACCATTTTTCACAAATGCCACTGTAAGGATATTTAAAATAAATATAAAATTAAAACCTTTTATTTTCTTTCAAATCTTTGCGGAAAAAACTTATCCTTATAGTGCAATTGCATATGAAAAACTTGTTGTTATCTATTCCTAAGCAATATATCATAACTCCTAAGCAACAGCTCAAAAATTCTGATCACTGAACCATGCGATCAAAATCCATCTTCGCGATCAGAATCAGCATATACTTCCTTTAAGTTTCTTCACTTTTCTTTGCTTCTTAAAACAACAACATGTGACCCAGTCACATCATGTAATGAGAATCTCAGAATAGAAACTTAACAGAGTTAGATAGTGAACTTCACCTGAAGTAGAATCAAACATCTTGACTTGATCAACCATATGATCCTTCAGGTAAATAGGTAGTTTTGTAACCAATGCCCCTTCCTTTGGCAATATAAACATATGGACTCTATGGAAATGGTACACGGGACTATCACAGAATTAGACTTTCTCTTTACCATTTGGTCAACCGAGTTGACTATGTCCGATCCCTTTCCATTGGGAAGAGAAAGTTTTCCTGGATATCCAATGTTACCATTTTCAATGTCCATTTAAGGTTTGGGAAGTTGATCTTCTTAATCAAATTTGCTTTACCAGTGCTCCAAATCATTGTTGATTCAACAGCACCTAGCAAATAGATAAGATCATTAAGGGTCATGTCATAGTCTTTTTCATAATAGTCCCAAAGGAACTCACTATGTGAGTTAGAAAGTGATTGAACATCCAACTTTCTTAAGACTTTGATGCCCAACTCTCCCGGCTTGTCAATATGTGACTTCATCTCCAAGTTGTGACCACACATAGACTTTGCTTGCCAATAGGGCTTGAGTGACCTTGAACTTGTGGGTTAGGGAGAATAATTTGGAGGAGGTGGAGGAAGAGAAGTTCCAAGAGATTTGGGTAGATCATAGATGTCTGAACTAGACATCTTTTGGGAGATATTCAAGATAGTTGTTTTAAAGTCCTTAATATAACACCCAATATGAAATATTAAGGCTAGGACCCAACATAATATTTTATAACTTGGAAGAGGGATGCCGTAATCCAAGCTATAGAATATTTGAAGGTAGGCGAATGACGATTTGCCAATTTCCACCATGAAAAACGAAATAGAAATATTAGGTTTTAATTGGATTTGAAACTCCTAGATCTTTTGAGATTCATTGGACTTTTCAATGGCATGTTTTAATCTCGAGTGTGCCCTTCAGGTTTTGTGACTGGGATGCCGAGGATCACAAAACAAGGTGTGAAGTAACCATGCAAATTACTTGGTACTCTTAAATGTTTATAACCCAACCGATGTGCCGGTTAACCACACACGCTCCACCGGCCTATGATAAACTTTAAGAAACCCTTTGCCTACCTTGTTAAATCAAGCTAGTGTGCCGGTTAACCACACGCGCTCCACTAACTGACTTAAGCAAAGTGCAAAGTGTAATTTCATGGGTTAGCACCTTATTTACATTTTCCTAAGTAACTAAGATTGGGAATTTATAAATGTTTAGTTAATTAGTATTTATCATTATTACTTTTAATGAAGGGAGAATTATAGTCCTTGCCCTACCCGTTCGGCTAACGACCCTCCACCAGTCAAGGAAGCGGTGGGTGAGAGTGGACACCCATTAAACTGCTATTTTATAGGCAGTAACCTTATACCCCCCTTATAGACCGACTTCATGAATGAGGCATACTAACGGTAAGACTGACTTGCTCTTATACATATATATATTATTAACTTATAATATTATAATGTATAGGGTTGAATTTTAACTTTTAAAATTCTAAGGGCTTAACTTGGAATTAAAGTATTCATAAGGGAAAACTTTTCAAATTCCAAAACTTGAGGGCAAGTTTTGAAACTATTCAAAACTATTCAATTCCATAACTTATGTTTTTAAAGTAGTTTTAATACAAAAAAAAAACTCTTCAAGTTCCATAACTTGAGGACAAGTTATGGAAGACTTTAAACTATTAAAAGAATGTTTCTTTTCCTTTATTCATAACTTATGAAATATTTATGAGTTTTATGATTCTTAAATGTGACTTTTCATGTGACTTGAGGACAAGTTACAAAAACACATTTTAGAATCAACTCTTAGATTAAAATGGATTGAAAACAACAATTTCACATAACTTCCTATTAATCTAAGCAACTCATAAGAACAAGATAATCCAAATCAAACTTTTTCATGAAATTAGCCTAACCATTAAACTAATACAAAACATGAGTCTATTGATAATTATCTTTGAAATTTGATTAGCATGAACATCACCACATCAAAAACAGGTTTATAGGTTCAAAAACAACTTATGGTAATGTTCCTAGTCCATTTCCAGCCAAAACAGTCGAAGATATGCTGTCTGGGGGTCCAACTCGTCGAGTGCACGAACCAACTCGGCGAGTTGGATGAGTTTTGCCTTGGACTCGTCGAGTCCCTTTATGGACTCGGCAAGTCTGCTGTTCAGACAACAAAAAAAACTTCGATTTTTCAGCAATTTTAGCAAGTATAATAAGAAAACAAGCCTAGGCTCTGATACCACTGATGGGTTTTGAGCATTCTAACACTCCTAAGTGTACATGAAACCCTAAATACCTTGGATCTATGTTTTCTCTATTATACATGCAAATATGAATATTCCAAGGTATTACCCTAACTAGCATACAAAAACAATGATACTTGGGTAATAAACTAGATAGAAATACATACCTTGTTGATGTAGCTTGACTCCATGTAGCTCGAGCCTAGTGCCCCAAGTGTGACACCTCAAATGGTTCACACAACATCACCAACACATGGAATAACCATGAGAAGAAGACACTCATGCTCAAATCGGCTAGCCCTCATATATGTATCACTAGTGCCAATTTCTTGAGCTAAAGGGGTCCTCATATAGTATGCACATTAGGGTTACACCATGTAACTCATGACTTTACCCATTCCTTATGCTCCATGGGTTTTAACCTCCATGGAGTATCCATGGATCACCACATGGGTTAAACCCAACATAAGGAATCATGGATCATAAGCCCACATATATAAGAATGAATGATTTACACAATCAATCCCCATATATTTAATTAGTCTCTTTTTGACCACTAAATTAAGTCCAAATTAATTCTTGATCAATACTAATTAAATAACATGATTTCATATTAATATATTAGAACTTATAATATATTAATATGTCACAAATGTCCTCTTCTCATAAAACAGTCTATCCAAATGTTCTGATGCCATGCAACCCAAATGGACCATGCCGGGTCGGGTCAAGTACATACCAAATATAGTTATGGACTTAGACACTAATCTAACAGATACGCCATGGAATTTCGACCTAAATCAAATGTTGATTTCTTCCCACAAAAACCGAATTTTCCAAATCCTACAGGAAAACAAACCTTAAAAGTTTCGTACACAAAAGGGTTGTCTCGTGACAAAAACATCGATCATTGGCTTGAAGGAAAAGGTCGAAAATATCAATCAAGGAAATATTCTCAACAACAAATTCACGAAGCTTATGAGAATTATGTGAATAATTCATCAACTGAAAGCTCATCTTCAAAAGATTCGAATGTTTCGGTAAAAACTTGGCAACCGGTTTCGAAAGAAAAGCATGATTATTCACAATCTAAAAAGACGAAGGCATGTGTCAGTGACAATCCCAAACTAACAAAGACTTATGTTTCTGTTCCTTTAAATAATTATGTGGACTTAATTGATAGTCTCAAAACTAAAGTTTGTGATTGGGTTAAAAGTTCTTCATTTCATTCTATTTTCAAAACTAATTTCCAAGGACCCAAACCGCCTTGGGTACCTAAATTCTTTCATTGATCGCATGTACTATATGACGAGCAATATGATGAGAAATGGTATATCGATAGTGGTTGCTCACGTCACATGACTGTAAGAAAGAAAAATTTGAGAGATTTTCGAAGATTGGAAAATGCAGGAGTTGTGAAGTTTGGCAATAATCACAAATGCCAAGTGAAAGATTATGACAAAGTCACGAATGGAAAGTTCACTGTTAATCGCGTTGCTTATGTCGAAGATCTTCAACATAACTTGATAAGTGTTTCAAAACTTGTTGTGGGCACTGACAATCAAGTGGTGTTTAACGAAGAAGGCAGCATCATTTAAAATGTTGAAACTAACGAAGTGTTGCTTAAATCCAAAAGACATGGTGACATGTTTACTCTTGATATGAAACCAATCATCGGCAAACCCTTAGTGTGCTTACTTTCGAAAGCTTCCTCTGACATTAGCTGGTTATGGCATCGACGTTTATCGCATTTAAACTTTCGAAATTTGAATACATTGGTTGTTGATGATCTTGTTTGTGGTTTACCTATACTAAAATTTGACAATGATACATTGTGTGCATCTTGTGAACAAGGGAAACAACACAGGAAAGGACATCCAATTGTGATAGATTCGAAAATTGTGGAACCATTGGAACTTCTACACATTGACCTTTGTGGACCATCGACTGTTGCAACTCTCAACAAGAAACGATACATTTTGGTTATTGTTGATGATTTTTCACGATTTACTTGGGTATATTTTCTCAGTTTAAAATCTGAGGTTGCTCAAACAATGACCGAGTTTATTAAGAAGATTGAGATGAGTCTGAAGAAAAATGTTCGAAAGATCAAAAGTGATAATGGATCTGAGTTTAAGAACAAAGTGTTGGATTCGTGCTTAACCGAAAAAGGAATTTCGCATAACTTCTCTTCGCCCTATACACCGCAACAAAATAGTGTGGTTGAAAGACGAAATAGGTCACTTTGCGAAGCAGCAAGAACTATGTTGATATATGCGAATCTTCCTCAATATCTATGGGCTGAAGCAGTTTCGACAACATGTTTCACTTAAAATCGATCTTTCATTCATCGTCGATTCAATATCACTCCGTATGAAATTATCAATAACCGAAAACCTAATGTCAAATTCTTTCATGTTTTTGGTTGCAGGTGTTTTATAATGAATCTTAAAGATAGCCTTTCAAAATTTCAAGCTAAAGCTGACGAAGGCATATTTTTGGGATATTCGCACAATTCGGTTGCATACAGAGTGTTAAATAAGCGTACACGAAAAGTCGAAGAGAAATTCAATCTTAATTTCGATGATTTTTATGTCAAACAAGTTTACAAGAAATTTGAACAAAAACCAATTATTAATGAATCATCTGATGAAACTGAAGAATCAAATTCATCTGACTTTGATTATGATTTAATTTTTGGTATTCCTGACAGGGCTGTGGATGCTGAAGTTCATGCGAATGATAATCATCACTCTGAATCTTCGAAGCATAATGATGACTTGGAAATTCCTCAAAATATTGTAGATGTTAATTCAACAACGAATTCTCCCGAAGTTGGCGAAAGTATGCATAATACTCCAGTGGAAGGAGAGCACTTGGATTCGAATACTCTGTTGAGGACTAGCATTCTTTCGAGGGGGAGAATGGGAGAATGGATGATGTTGTTGAGGGGGAGCATCTAGTTGAGGGGGAGCATCAAAATGATAATCATGTTGAGGAGGAAAATGATACAATAAATTTTAATCAAAACGATGATTTTCATGATCTAAATGATAATGTGTATGTTGTAGGATCTGAAAATGAAGAGATGTACGAAGATGCACCTTTGGAATTTGATCCTGCATATCCACCGTTGGAGAAATGGACAAAGACTCATCCGATAGATCAAGTCATTGGAAATCCTCAAGATGGAGTATTAACAACAGCTCAGTTTCGTGCGAAGAATGAGGTATTAAATACTCATCAAGAATTTTGCATGTTCAATGTTTTCATATCTAAAATTGAACCAAAGACAGTTAAGATGGCAATGGAACACTCAGATTGGGTTGTTGCAATGCAATCTGAACTGGCTGAATTCGAAAGAAAGAAGGTTTGGAGATTAATTCCTAAACCTGAAAATGTTTCGATTGTCTGGTTAAAATGGATTTTCAAAAACAAAACTGACAAAAATGGAAATATTGTACGCAATAAAGCACGATTAGTTGTAAAAGGATATTCGCAACAAGAAGGTATTGATTATGAAGAAACCTTTGCCCCTGTTGCAAGACTCGAGGCTGTTCGAATATTCTTAGCATATGCAGCTCATAAGGATTTTGATGTCTATCAAATGGATGTGAAATGTGCCTTTCTCAATGGAGAACTCGAAGAAACTGTTTACGTAGAACAACCTCCAGGTTTCATAAATGAAATGCATCCTAATCATGTATATATTTTAGATAAAGCTGTATATGGGTTAAAACAAGCACCAAGAGCATGGTATGCAACTCTTACCAGTTTCTTAAAACAATTGAAATTTAAACAAGCATCAGTTGACCCCACATTATTTCGAAAGAAAGTTGGGAATCATCTGATGCTTGTTCAAATTTATGTCGATGATATTATTTTTGGCTCTACTGACCCTGCTTTATCTAATGAATTTGAAAATTTGATGAAAAGCCAATTCGAAATGAGCATGATGGGTAAAATCAATAATTTTCTTGGCTTAAACATATGTCAAAACAGAGAAGGCATTTTCATTAATCAGGAAAAATATACAAGGAATTTGCTCGAAAAGTTTGGATTGACAAATAGCATGAAGTTAAGAGTACGAATGGCTGTTGGCACAAGGCTAACACCTTCTTTAGAAACGCCTGCGGTTGATCTTACTTTATACAGGAGCATGATGGGTTCATTGATTTATCTTACTGCAAGTAGACCTGATATCATGTTTTCTGTATGTAATTGTGCTAGGTATCAAGCAAATCCACGAGAACCACATTTAACAACAGTGAAGAATATCTTTCGTTATCTCAAGGGAACAATTTCGTTAGGATTGTGGTATCCTTCGAAAACAGGATTTTTCATTCAAGCATTTTCAGATGCAGATCTAGGAGGGTGTACCTTGGATCGAAAAAGTACAAGTGGTGGTTGTCAATTTTTGGATGGAAAGTTGGTTAGTTGGCAGTCGAAGAAGCAAACGTGTGTTTCGATTTCTACTGCTGAAGCCGAATATGTTGCAGCTGCTGCTTGTACATCACAAATTATTTGGATCCAAAGTCAGTTGAGAGATTATGCTGTGAATATGAAAAAGATTCCATTGTACTTTGATTCTCAAAGTGCTATACGCATTTTTCGTAATCCAGTACAACATTCGAAAACAAAACATATAGCTCTTCGTTATCACCATATCAAAGATCATGTGGAAGATGGACACATTGAAGTTCATTTTCTAAAAACAACTGATCAGCTTGCTGATATTTTTACAAAAGCTTTGGATGAAAAATCATTTGTTCGAATTTTGACAGGTTTGGGAATGATTGAAGCGAGTTCTGTTCCAGGAAGGATTTCGAATGTATAGCAAAGGAGTGCTATACAAATGTGTCGATTCAGAGGCAATAAGATGTCATTCAGCGGTTACTGTTCATAGTCAACGCTTCAACACGCTTTGAATTCGACAATTTGCGTGTTGGTTGTGTGGTACAAAATTTTCGTTCGTTTGTCAAATTTTCGTAAGGTTGTCAAATTTTTGTTAGTTTGCCAAATTTTCGTAAGAATGGCAAATTGTAGTTTGTTTACAAATTTTCGTATGTTTGTAAAAATGTTTTTTGTAAGTTTGTATCTTAGTTTCATTTTCGAAAAATCAAAAACTCCAAAAAGATTTTATTTTCGTTTTGTTGTTTTCTTTTCAAAAAATCAAAAATTCCAAAAAGATTTTCTTTTGTTAATTGTTTTCTTTTTCGAAAAATTCACAAAAACACAAATATTTTCTTTCTGTTTGAAAAATCAAAAATATCAAAAAGATTTTTGTTATTTTCTTTGTTTTTTTTTGTTTGTGCAGATTACACGAATTTTTTTTCAAGGGTCATGCTTGCGTTTCTATGGGAAGTTAAACTTTCGACAACTATGTACTAGTTAGACTGTCCCTAGAAGCATGCTGCAGCATGTTGATCCAAGTCTCTGTAGACTCAATGTGTGTTTACGAAAGCCTTAATGAAAATTTTCAAACGAAAATTTCTTCCCAAGTCAGGCTTATATTCACATTAGTCAATTAAGCTACCTTACTCTTCTCACATGAGTTAAGAGTTATCTGTTTTGTCCGAAAATAACAGAGGTACAATTCGTTACTCAAAACCAATCTTTTTCATCACCAAATTTCTTACACTTGCACACACGAAGACATATGTCCAAGAGATCTTTGATTCGACCCATCAAGATTTAGATATATCAAAATTCTGTGTTAATGATCTGACATCATGAGGCCGTGATGTAAGTGAAACCCAACTTTCTATCTTCGTAAGGAATTGAAGGGGAACTATGTTCCAGTATTGACGAAACATTTGTTTCAGTACCATTTTTCGAAACTCAAAATCATATTCTTTTCTCATGAGTGATCTTGATCAAACTATCGAAGCCCACGATGTTTGTTACCCAACAGGATTCAGAACAAATATTTTTTCATGAATATGATTTATGTATGAGTTTCATTTGCTTTCAAAGTTACTATCATCATAATTCAAAGCATACTTGTCACTGACTACACTGGTTAAACAAGTAACTTCAGTTACAATTACTCACCTTATGTTTAGGCTGATATGTAACGAAATTATAAACCACCCGATAAGCCTAACAAAAGAAGCCCTTCGATACTTCTCTATAAGTATTCGATTGTAATTCATAGAAACATACACAAGCAGTTGATTATCTCTCTTGATAATTAATGAAGCAACCTTTGCCCGGGGTTTCTCTGCTTTTGTGTCGAAATTTTTTTGACATCACAGATCCAAATTTTCGTTAATTTGCTTCTTATCTTTTCTTTGGCACACTGCACACATGAAATCCTTGAGGTTCTGAGTAATACCAACTCAGGCTGATGATTTCGACAGTCTAGCAAATGACTTCGTCTCTAAACCCAAAGACGAAAGAGCTTAACCTCCATCTGAAGGTTGATGACGGTTACTATTCCTTGAGGTGACTCGAACAGACTGTCTGATGAGACGTTTTGTAATCAGTTCTGGTTTCAAGGCGGTGTGATAGTTACTTTTTGACGCATGGCAACTTTATTGGCAGACTGGTGCGATTTTCAAGGTGCCACGTCAGATCTCAATTAATGCTTATCCCGCGTTCAATTCAAAATTCAGGGTTACATATAAAAAGGGTATTTACGGGTTCTTTGTCTCTTTACGCTTACAAAAGAAAAACAATACCCAAATTATCTCTGTTCTTCAAAGCTTCAAAACCCTAATCCTGGCTAGTGTTGATTCTACTTCTCGAACAACCGAAGACATCACTTCTCAACCAATAATGAAGATTCAAAGCACCAATTATCAAGTGGAAGGGGAAGTGTCTCTATATCCTGAAGATTTGAAGATGTTAATTGTCGCATTGAAGAGTTATGTTCTTTCGAAGGCGATGTTCAACTCGTTTGCAGTTCCTCTCTCTTGGCTTTCACAGGCAGGATCCATTGCTACGTATAGCAAAGCAATGTATATCATCACTTTTCAACTGGTGAATGAGAAGAAAATCCGTTTGTCTAAGAAGATCTTTTTCCAGATTCTTGATATTCCCAATTTTCAACTTGTTACTGATCTCACTTATGCACAAGTTGTTCACATGTTTAATGAGATGGGTCATCAACCCCCACTCACGAAGATTAGTGATTTCAAGAAGTCAACCCTTCCAACTATATGGAATTTCTTGTTCGGAATTTTTCTTCGATGCTTGACTGGTCGAAGTATTGGATTAGACAAAGGTTGCATGGAGGTTTATGCGATGGTGACAGGATTATACTATGATCTTTCAGTCGACTACTCTACATAGATGTGGAAGGAATTCCAAAAGAGTGTCGAAAACACGAATGTGGTTCAAGGCATTTCGTGTGCTAGGTATTGGAGTTTGATCCTTGGTTATTTTTATGAAAAAGAAGGAATTGCAGTACCTGCTGAAGAAGAAAGAGCTGAGTTTATGAAGTATCACTTCCCACAGGAAGTTTCTGATGATATGGAAGTGTTCACACACATTCCCAGGATTCCTGATGCAATGGTAAAGAGGGTTGAGCCAACAAATTCGGTGTTGGTTGAGTACTTGAAAACAATCAATCCTGATGTTGCGACTGGAAAGTTATTGTCGAAAGAAGAGGCTGGTCCTTCGAAGAAACCAAAACGTTCTAAGAAGGATGAAAAGGCTACACCTGAGAAGCCAATGCACGAAACTAAGAAGTCTCATGAGAAGCATGTGCACGAATCCAAGCTGTCCCCAAAGAAGCATGAGAAGCCAGAAGTAAATGTTTCGACTGTTGTAATCAAGCCAGTGGAACCTGTTGATGATAGTCTAGTTAAGGAGAAAATTCCTTCAAAATCTGGTGTTTTTCGAAGATTAAAAAAGAGGACTCGGGGTTCAAGAAAATCTTCAGATGGTTTGTTCAAATCTTCTCCTTCAAATGTTCGTAAACCACAACTTTCTCATAAAGGAGTAAATTTTCGTGAGGTTCCAACTCCAGTTTCGCCTTTGTCAAAGAAACGTAGAGCTGAAGATGTGGCTAAACACATTTCGAAGAAGAAGAAAAGGCAACGAAAGTTGGTTATACAAGAGGAGTCGTCCGAAGAAGAGATTGTTCCTGAAACACCAGAAACACTTATTTTTCAATCTCTATCTACTCCTGAGAAGACTACTGTCATACCACCCGAAGTTTCGTTAACTGAATCACATACTGAGGAGGTTCGAACTTCAGGCATTTTTACACACGTATCTGATACAGATGTAAATGTCAATATGGGTGAAGGAGAGTATAACAAAGAAGTTGGTGCTGCAACTCAAGGTATTCCTGCATCTTCGATAAAGGACACTTTCGTTTCATTACCTCCTTTTATTGTTCCGAATACTACAAATTCACCTACCTTTGAAAACATTCTCCATCAACCTTTTACAAATCTTTTTCCATCTCAATCCACTGATCCACCCAAAATCGATTCACCTGTTAAAGGTTCACCTGTTGTTGAAACTGATACTGACAACGAAGGTTTTGGAGGAATGTTTGAAGATTTGGAGTTTGATGATGAAGAGGACAACTTTCCTGATCATATGTTGATGACGATGAAACAATTCAAGATTCTAAACAAGAAATTGAATTCTATTCTTCAATCTCAAGCAGATTTGGGGAGTAGTTCGTCTGTGTCCAGTATGGAAGTGGACAGTTTGTTAAAAACCTTCGAAGCAAAGGTGGTGAGTAAAGTTTCTGGAATGGTTCGAGACTCGGAGACTAGACTCTTGGAGAATGTTGATCACAATGATCAGAATGATGAGTTAAGAGTGAATTCTCTAACTTCGATGTTTAAAGGGGAGGTGAAAGAATTCAAGAATTTGGTGAAGGAACGTCATGTGTTATTCGTTTAGGATGTAAAGAAAGTCAGGGAGGATGTGAATTCGCAAATTCAGGAGCTTGGTCAGGATATGCAAAAGGAGATTGAAATCGTGCAAAGGGATTATGCTTCGATAAATCAAAAAGTTGACATTATTTGTGATGTTGTTACCAAATATGTCAAGTTGTACGAAAAATTGAGTCCTCAGCTTACTCAACTTTCTACAACGGAAAATCAAAGTTCTATGGAAGTGCTCAAGCTGCTGAAGGAGCTGAAAGATTTAACTGTTAAATCAGTGTCATCTTTGTTGATTACTCCGGAATGTTTATCTCAGAAGTTCATCCATTTCGAAGCCATTTTACACAAGCAATTGGCTCCTCTTTCTCAAATTTCGAGCCTTCTTCCAACGGATGCCCCACATGTTTACACAGGGGTGCAAGGGGGTGAGAAGAAAGTTGGTGGTACGAAGGCTGGTGGTGAAGATTCGCATGAAGATGCAAAGGTTGTTGGAGCGGTGTTTTCTTTGAAGATTCCAACAACAAAACCAATTATGTCAACAGCTGGGCCAGTTACATCAACAATTGTTACTACGGTGCCAATTCTCACGAAGCCAATTTGTAAAGGAATTGTGATTGGGGAAGATGGTAGTGGTTCGAAGCCCAAGGTAGTTGTTGATAATTCCTCAGTCAAAAACAAAGGAAAACAATTTTGATCGAAAAATCGAAGGAGGAAAAGAAAGCTGAAGCAGAGGCTGAGGTTGAAAAATTGCGAATTGTGCAAAGCATAATGCGACTTCGTGCAAACGATCCACCTGGAATGAACAAGGGTGATCCTTTAAAGCATTACAACTATGAAACGATTGAGTCGAAAGTTGCATATAATCGTATGTATGCTTTTGAAAAGAAGCCGAAGCAGAGCTATGTTGTTCTCAACACAGATATGAATCAACTGGATTTTCCTATTAATGAGATGATGTTTATTATGGCTCAATATAAAATTGCTGAGAAGTTTGACAATGATGATGTGTACACATACATGAAAATCAGATTTCATGCTGTACTTGGAAAGCTTCCAGAGGAAATTTGGTCACTCGTGAAGATAAAGAAGGTGATAAGTATAAAGAGGGATGTGTTATTCGAAAATATGATGCAGAATCTTCGCTTCTTTATTTCGAGGGCAAATGGTCAAGTTTGTGATTTCTCAGTGGCAGCTTTTCCTTTGATGAACTTGTATGATCTGATACAAGTTGCATTATTGTTAAAGGATAAAGATGCTTCATATCTTCGAGAAACTGATCCTGAAGTTTTTCGACTTGGGCTTGCTCACATCAAGATTTTCGTTGACAACTACTATGAGTGTTTAGCTCTTACCGATGTTGAGTTAGCTACTGCAAAGGGATTGAATGTGAAAGTGCCAATGGAACTTCCTTTAACTCAACCTGAGTTGAAGAAGTATGCAGACGGGGAAATTTGTTTGAAGCCGTTTAGCTTGGTCTTTGTTGGGAAGGATAAAAATGGGAAGGCTAAAAGATTCTTATTCCAAGCTTCCGAAGTGGAAAGATACACAACATCCCGATATACGAATTTCATTGTTCGTATGAATAGTTGCAAAAAGAATAACGAAGGAGATAAGAAGGAGCTGAAGAAGATTATCTCGTGGTACACTGAGATTCGAAGGGTAATGCTGTATGCTATACAGATACTCTTGAACTGACAAAGGTCGACATTATTACAAAGGGGGAGATTGTAAGGGTCGAATTTAGTTGTAATATGTCGAAGTGTTTTGTACCCTTCGAATGTTTGTTAAGTTTATTTACTAAGGTGTATTTTGTACGAAGCTTAAGTGTCAATGCCTTAGTATTTTTTGTATGCTTTCACTGTTCCTATAAATATGGAACTTTACTAGAGTTAGACAAGAGTACTTCACAGAACCTGCCTATTTTTCTCTGTAAACGTTGAAAGCATAAATGAGCAGAAACCAGATCTTATTTACATCGTTTGTTCAATCTGCATTCGTTTTACTGATTTTGATTAATACTTGATTCCACACTTCATCATAAAAGATCAAAGAAAATTGAAGAAACCTACTATGTCACATTTGATGAAAATTATGTGAAGAAACTTCAACCAAGCAAAAGTCCAATGGAGGAGATCTTTCCACAAACAGGTCTAGTCACGGCTCCTATATCAAATTTGTTTGAGGAGTACATGTTGCTCTTTGATGAACCGGAGAATGCAATTCTTTCTAAAGTGAAAGCGGTTGATAACAAGGTTGACAACCTGAAGGAGATAATCAACGAAGCTGCAAAAGCCATGGAAAGCGAACCTCAAGCTCCTAGCGAACCTCAAGCTCCTAGTGAACCCAAAGGTCCAAGCGAACCCACAAATGATCGCACCATTTTCCAGGGGGAGGGTTGATCTGCATCAAAGCAACCTGATTCGAATTTCTAGGGGGAGAACCCATCTCCAACAATGAACCATGGAAGTCCAACCGAGGGGGAGAATTCTGATCCTGATGTTGAAATTGTTTCATCATTCGATAGGGAGAATAGTAATACGAATGACGACGACACTCAGTCAGAACTTGGAGAAGAAGTCAATGCTGAATTGGATCTTAATTATGATCCTAATTACCCTCCTCTCACAAAATGGAAAAAATATCATCTAAAAACTCAAGTAATTGGTGAATCATCTGAGGGAGTTCTCACACGCTCTCAACTGAAAGCGAAGCAAACAGCTCTATTCTCTCATGTTGAATTATGCATGTTTAATTCGTTTGTCTCCAAGATTGAGCAGAAAACAGTTAACACTGCACTTGATCACTCTGATTGGGTACAGGCTATGCAAGACGAACTAAATGAGTTTGAGCGAAACCGAGTCTGCAGACTGATTCCTACTCCAAAGGATGCATCTGTGGTTGGATTAAAATGGGTATTTCAGAACAAATTGGACAAAGAAGGGAACGTGATATGCAATAAGGCAAGGCTAGTGGTTAAGGGATATTGTCAGGAAGAAGGTATAGATTATGAAGAAACCTTCGCTCCTGTAGCAAGGTTGGAATCAGTTCAGATCTTTCTGGCATACGCTGCTCACAAGAATTTCGAAGTTTTTCAAATGGACGTCAAGTGTGCATTCTTGAATGGAGAACTAGAAGAGACTGTATATGTGGAGCAACCACCGGGTTTCGTGAATGAGAAGTATCTTGATCATTTCTATATTCTGTACAAAGCGGTTTTCGGTCTAAAGCAAGCTCCTAGAGCCTGGTATGAAACATTAACTCGCTTTCTTAAATTGTTAAAATTCAAACAAGGTTCGGTTGACCCAAGCTTCTTTCGCAAGAAAGAGGGTAACCATTTAATGATCGTCCAAATCTATGGTGACTAAATTTGAGATGAGTTCAATGGGTCCGATTAACTTTTTCCTTGGACTGAACATAAGACAGGGACCAGAAGGCATATTCATTAATCAGGAGTCTTACACGAAGACTCTACTGGCGAAGTTCGGCAAGATGGGAGATTCTAAAGTAAAGGTTCCAATGGCATTCGGAACGACGCTAACACCATCTCTGGATAAACCAGCTGCTGATATAACCCTTTATCGTCAAATGATAGGGTCTCTAATGTATCTAACAGCTAGTAGACCAGATATTATGTTTTCTGTCTGTTATTGTGCCAGGTTCCAAGCTAATCCACGCGAACCTCACATGGTGGCTGTGAAAAATATCTTCAGATATTTGAAGCGAACCTCATCTCTCGGTCTTTGGTACCCTGCGAAATCAGGTTTCTTCGTTCAAGCATTCTCCGATGCTGATCTAGGAGGATGTGGTCTAGACCGAAAGAGCACCACTAGCGGATGTCAATTCCTTGATGGAAAACTTGTAAGCTGGCAATCAAAGAAACAAAATGCGTGTCTCTTTCTACAGCTGAAGCTGAATACATTGACGCAGTGTCTTGCACTTCACAGGTTATATGGATACAAAGTCAACTTAGAGACTATGGCCTAAACATGAAGAAAATTCCCCTCTACTGTGACTCAGAAAGCGCTATTCGGATATGTCACAACCCAGTGCAACACTCTAAAACGAAACATATAGCACTGAGATACCACTTCATCAAGGATCACGTAGAAGATGGTAACATTGAAATCCACTTTGTTCGATCCACTGATCAGTTAGTTGACATCTTCACGAAGGCCTTACCAGAAGCAAGCTTTAACAAAACACTCCAAGGCTTGGGAATGATGAAAGCTGAATCAGTACCGAAACCCATTTCGCCTCATTAAAATTAGGCATGCGAAATAGAGCGAACGCTCGGTCTATTTCGGTTCCAGATTTTTTAGGAACCGAAATGAACCAAACGCTCGGTCCATTTCGCTTCATCATTCCAAAGGTAAAGTTTCGGTTGTATACTTTGTACATTATGTATACCTTTTCTCAATTCATTTTATGTTTTTCATTTCTTTTCATAATATCCAAAAATATTTTCTTTCCTGATTTTATTTCTTTTCAGAAAAATAATAAAATCCAAAAATATTTTCTTTTCTGTTTTTATTCTTTTCAGAAAAAAAAACATAAAATCCAAAAATATTTTCTTTTCTGTTTTTATTCTTTTCAAAAAAAAAAATCATAAAATCCAAAAATATTTTCTTTTCTGTTTTTATCTCTTTTTCAGAAAAATCAAAATGATCAAAAATATTTTACTTTGTGTTTGAGTTTTATTTCGTGTCTTTTCCAAACCAAAATGAAAATACCAAAATTATCACACTGAAAGGACTCTTGGAAGAATTCCACTGATGGAGCTGGGGCAGGTATAACACTCTTTATCTTCGTACTAGCAATGTGTCCCTAGAAGCATGCTGCTGCATGTTGTCCAAAGCCTCGACGACTCTAAGTGAAGCCTTATTGATTCAATATATACCAATTGTTTCTTCCCCATAAGGCTGCTACAATCACTCAAGTTATGAGCTACCTTACTCTTCTCATATTGAGTTAAGAGTTATCTGCTCGGTCCTTACTATTTAGCAGAGGTACTTTTGGTTCTTTAACCACCTTCAAACTTTTCTCCATCACATTTCGGTTCATAATCGCAACCCTTGAGACTCTCAGCATTTACCACTGAGGTTTATGGTTACACAACATCTGTGTTTGTGATCTTAGTTTCGTCAACCACGATCTTAGTGAAACCCCTAATTCAACACCTACAATGAATTGACGGTGAACAATTACACGTTCTAGCTTTCACCCAAGTATTAACGAAACCACTTTAGTGGGAGGTACCAAGAAATCTCTTTTTATTTTTGAGCAATCTTTATGAAATTATCTCACACCAAGACTTTTCTGCCCAAAAGAACCAGTTTATTTTTTTTTTCGAGATTTCTACTAAATCACCAAGTCACTGAAAATTATTCAAACCTACTTGTTTTATAGGCTACACCGGTCTTACAAGTACTTCATCCAACTTTTGGTCTTATATCAAGTTCCGTAGTTCGTTTGAAGCGAAAGCCACCCTAATAACCTTATACTGAAAAGATGCCTTTCAATGCTTCTTAAAAAGCACATGATCGTATTTTAACGGGAAACCACACAGACACTTCTAAGTCTCTCTTGACTTTGAAGGAAGAGATTCGTGCCCGGGATCCACCATTTTATGTCTTAAATGACATCACTTATATCACACAAATACTTTCCTTTATTTCTTTTTCTTTGGCACACTCTTGCATGAAGATCATTATGATTTTCCAAAAGTATTAATCGTGGTACTAATGTCTTTTTCTCAGATCTGACGTTTCGGTTCAATACGTTATGATGTTACACTATGCTTGGAAGCGAAGGCTAGTCCATACCAATGAAAGCAAAAGGGAGAGTCCATATTTCAAAGGGAATTTGAACGGTTTTAAAATCAAAGAGGCGGTGAATGGATATGATTTTAAAAGGCGCTCGAATTTGAACCGTTTCCTTTTCTCACGCCGCCTGACGCCATTAACACTTTTCGGGGTAACAGTTGTCAAATCATGATTTTTAAGGCGTGTATTCAGAAAATCATGCAATCATCACTCATGATTTTTCTCTCTCATGGTAATCGTATAAAGGGTTTTCTCGCCTCACATTTACCTCTTTACCCTTACAAAATCCTCTCGAGCATTAAACGAAGATTTCTCTCTACTGTTCATCTTCTTCACTTCAAGCTTCAACAATGCTTGACTCATCTTCCGTTCAAGAATAAAGCGCACAGTCCACGCTTCTCACCATCAAGCCAAATCAAAACCAGATCATCAAACTCTCTCCGTATCAGTATGATCCTTACATGCTTCAAGTGGTTGAATGTCTCAAATATTCAGCACTCGTGATTGCCCTCACTAAGGTTGAATCTGTTCCGATGTCTCTTTTGTTTCAAATTTATTCATCGACTTCCTATGACAAAGCTAAGGAAAGGATTTTCTTTGAGATTTTTGATCAGAAGACTTCGATTTCAAAGGTTAGGTTTTGATCATTGCTAGGGCTTCTCATCAACGAGTCCATGATCAATCCAGACTCGATCAGCACGACTCAGCTCTTCACCATGTTCTACGATATGGGGTACACAAAAGTTCTTACGACAGTGACAAAGTTCAAGAAGTCTTGTCTTCCTCCACAATGGAATGGTCTATTTACTCTTCTTTTCAAGGGGAAATCATTTATGACTATTCTCTATGGTCTTTACCACGGGATGAACATGGACTATGGGTCTATTCTCTGGACTCAACTGGTACAAAGCCTTAGCTCATCTTCTCGCTATTCTGAAATCTCTTGTGGCAGGTTTTGGACCTTGGTTACTCAATGGGCAATGGAGAAATTTCACATTCCAATAATGACAGACTCCTTGAAGTCATCCATCACCACTTTTCACACAACGAAGATCATTGTTTCCGATCCCACAAAATTTCTGTTCATCGGGTCAGTTCCTGAATCTATGTACAAATGTGTTTATGGGGAAAGCAAACTCAGTCGTGAATACAAGAAGCTTCCTCCTACGGGACCGAGGCAGATAACCCCTGAGATTTAAATCTTCACGAGGGAAGAAGGCTGATCAACGAAAGAGCGAGAAGGAAGGACCATCATCTAAAGCTGCTACGCCTATAAAGAGAAAGTCAGAACAAGCAACTACTTCTGTTCATAAGAAGCGAACGATCAAGAAGAAAGGGCCCAAGCCAAAGGCTCCTCTCTCTCCTACTCACTTTGTTCCTATAACCATTGCTCCATGCCCTCCTCCAATTTCTTCTACAACTGCAACTTCTATTCCAATACCAACACCCTTATTCACCAAAATTACCACCACTACCACTACCCCAACCGAAACTGAAGTTCGCGTCAACGTATCTGATACAGGGGCACCTACTTCAGGGACCGAAACCCTGATTACATCTAAAACTCTATCTCCACCTCCCTCAAACGATTCTGACATCGTTCTCGATGGGGAGAATGTAGACTTTGATTCCTTCTATTTTAGCCCCTACAAATTTCAGAGTGATGATGATGATGATGCTCCTATAACGAAACGAAACTTAAAGGATCTTAATGAGAAACTTGACAGGCTGATTGCTTCTGCATCTTCCTCCTCTTCTACTGAATACTCAGAAGCAGCGGTCAAGGCCCTATTCTCCACTCTGGTTAAAGAGCATCAGGACTCAATTGATAAAGCTACTAAAGTTGTGTATGCTTCTACCTCTTCTTGTCAGAAAGCAACCGAAAATGTCACACAAATAATTGCAGATGCTCAAGTGTTTTTGGACTCTCTCTAGGAAGCTGCTCAAAAGAATGCCAATATGGTGAATGCTATGATTAAGGATCTCACAACTACACTTCAGGAGGAGCATACGCATTTTGAAAGCATTAGAAAGGAGATTTAAACTGATAATGCGGAGTTTGTATCTTCAGTCAATGCTTGTCTTGATCAACTCCAAACTGAGTTAGCTGTTGAAAACATGATCATGGATGAACTGGCTCATCGCACTACTCAACTCAAAACTCAGACCTTGAAGCTCAATCAGGAAACCAAGGAAATTGATGATCTCAAGTCTGAGCAAGCAGTCATTAAAAGCTGGTTTGGTGATGTGCACTCTCTTTTGTCTAATCTCCTAGAGGCACATGATTCGGTTCTTACTCTCACCGTCTGACGACACTTAGCTGAAAATTTGAGACCTGCTCTTGACATGTTAAGTCGTATAGAAGGTGTTCCGGAGCCTGTTGTCCCTCCAATAGAAGGGGCAGAAGCAAGTCAGGATCAACCCCCACCACCGAAAGTCACCACTGAACCGAAAGATAATGAAGCTTCGAGTTCTAGTGTGAAGGACAAAAAGAAAAAGATAGTCGGTGATAGTGATGAGGAAGAAACTGAAGAAGATGCTCTCAAAAGAAAGCACCGTAACCGAGAGCTTGACGAAAATCTTCGTATTGCAAGAGAAGAAGAAGAGAGGGAAAGACAAAGAAAAGAAGCTCATGACGCATTGGAGAGTAGAAAAACTATATTTCCTTTGTGGACATTGGAGAAACTGTTAAAAGAAGCAATCGAGTCTCCTAGCACTCACTGGCTTGAACCGGTCATCTCGTTTGATCGTGAAAATTAGAAAGACTCTCAATTTGACATGCCTATCACCCGAAAGGCATTTGTGTTTTATTGCTTTGAGCCAATCGCCAATATTCCTTCTCCTGACCCGAAGGTTGATCGAGAATTGATTGACTACTATCTCGCATCCTCTCAACCACAATACTTGACTTGGAGCGCACAAAAGATCACAACAGTCAAAGTATTAAAACTAACCTCAGCGGGGAATTTTATTAATGTAAAGTTCAAAGTGACCCGAGGCTCTGATAACTCGATTCATATGATCTCCCTTGCTGATCTGCCGAACTTGAATCCACACGACTGGATCCTCTTGAACAACATTTTGCTTACTGATCAACAGCAGTACGAGCCTATTATCGATCACATCAAGCGAATGTTAGTTTCTTACATTCATGAAGTTACCAAGATGGATCAAGAAATCGCCTCTTCCTTAAGGAAGAAGCCTACAATCAGACCAATTAGGAAGGAAAGCAATGTGAACAAGATGCAAATGGGTAGAATTGACCCGAAGTATCACACAGTCATGTTCACCAGAGCCGAAGGCCAAAAGTGCTTGTTCGCTCTTGATGATAAACACCTGTTCTCCACTTCTTGTCTGGAGCACATTCTTGATATCATTAACATGTGTAAGGAAAAGAGTGAAGCTAATAAGAATTTTTTTTCGGATATGCTTCGGTGGTATATTGACTTTCATCAAACTCTTCTCCCCATCATACCGAAGCTATTCAAGAATGTGAAGAAATCTACTCTCACTCAACCGAAATGATGTCTCGCCTCAATTGACACAAAGGGGGAGATTGTTGGGTCTAAGAGTTGCGTCATTGGGTCTGTAACTACGGTCCATAGTTATCACGGTACTGGGCCTGTCCAGCCGTGTTTATGTCACTAGCGTTTAGTATAAAAGATGCATGCATGCATCGTTCTCTGTACGCTTTTGATAATTATTATTTTTATCGTTTTGTAACTCTAGCACACCTCTACAGTAGAAGTTCTTTGTCGAGCTCTTCTGAGGTGGAGCATATTAATCATTCAGCTCTTGTTTGATTTATCGTGTGTTCTTTACGTTTATTGTGTTTGACCAAATCTGTTACGAATCTAAACGATCATAGAGAACTTAATTCTCATCAATTAAAAACTCATATGTGAAAAGTATCTTGAAAAGTTGCATTCCGAAATATGAATGGAAAGTAAAGAAAAATGCTAGTCCTAAGGAATATCTGAAAACAGTTCTTCCAAAACAACCTCTAAAAATTGTTTTTCCAAAGAAAATTGTTTCCAAACCACCACAAATTGAATATTGCTTCTGGATTATTGAAAAGACTTTGACAGTTTGCTTATTCCCAATAGAATCTCAAACTATGCCATCCGATATCCCAGCAGTTTGGAAATCCAAAGTCAAGTCCAAAGCCCATGCTAAAGTCCCTTGTTCTAACTTAGAGCGTAAAAACTCCAAAACTCACTGATTTTTGCTGCCTTTTTGTGCTTCGGAACAAGATAAAATATGGTATATTGATAGTGCTTGTTCCATGCACATGACTGGACAGAAAGATTTTCTGTGATATCTCAAATTAACTCTAAAATTTGGTTACGTTACTTATAGCAACAACACGAATTATCAGATTTGACGTTATGGAATCCTGGCCAATGGCAACTTCTCCGTCTCAAATGTTGCTTATGTAGCTGATCTGAAACACAACTTGATAAGTGTCTCCCAAGTTACCGATGCAAGTCGAAGAGTTGAGTTCTGCAAGAAGCACACCTATGTTATGACAAAATATCGGAAAGCATGTCTCATCAAATCAGATCGGAACAAGAATATGTATTCCTTGGATATGAACATGATTTTGGGAAAGCCACAAATGTGTTTTCTAACAAAATTTGCCTGATGTCAGCTGGCAATGGCATCAGAGACTTGCTCATCTGAACTTTTGCTACATGAATGATCTGGTTTATGTTGGGTTTTTATTCAAAAACTAGTTTCAAGAACATGATTTTAGCAAAAAAATACTTGATAATTTTTTTGAATAACATAAACAAGTTAAACCCACCAAGGATCATCTTGCAAGTTATAGAAAGATTATACACCAACCAAAGAAGAAAATGAAGAATAACAACCTTTATAGTTCTTTGTATCCTCTTGGGAGAATTGGAAGTTGATGAATAATGATGAACTCTAGAGACACCAACAAGTTGTCAACTTGATTTAAGATGCTAGTATTGTAAGAAAACTCTTAATCCTTAAGCTTGAAGTTCATAACCAATATGAATTTCAAGAGAGTATAAGATATGCAAGTAAACTCTTCATAAGATGAACAAATGGGAGAAATCTATCATCCAAGAGGATGTTACGGTTTTTGCATTGTGTAAGGAACAACATAAAATGAAAGCCCTTCTTTCATTTATATAGCATGCATAATATACATGTGCCTTTGAATATTAAGCACCCATACTTCTACAAGCTAGATTTTGTCCCCCATGCTTCTTATTACTTTACATTAAATAAGTATAAGACCATGCTCTTCTTTTGAATAAACAATTGAAAGCAACATGGGTCTCATTACCTTACATTAAACTATCTTAAAAGCCATACTCTTCCTTTTTGACTCTTATTTTATGAAATAATAAAAGAAAGAATACAAAACCTTTATATTTTATGAACCAAGTTTATAAAATATAAACTTTGACTTTTCGGTAAAAGACAAAAAGAAGTCATCTAGTCCAAAATGTTGTGCATGATTTATTAATTCATACTATATGAATCATATATAATGTTACTTGCTAATGGAAATTATTATTTCCTAGAAATAAATAATTTCCAATTTAATTATAAAAGTTTATTAAATATTTATTAAAATCAGTTTCTAATAAATAATCAATTATATCAAGTTGTTGTTAGTGTGACCCTTTAGTATCATATGTTAATTAGCAATATCACTTTAATATGATTCTTGAGCATACTAGATCTTTCAATCTCCCACTTGCGCAAGATTTGTATTAGACCGATATAGATAGTGGTGAACATCTAGCAACATTTCATTGCCCACATCAACATAAGAATTTGTGTCATTCTATAAACGCCCAATTCCCAAAAAGCTCCAAGCTATAATTGGTGTATAAGGTAAATTTATCAGTTATCCCTTTGTCACAGACATCATGTTAACCATGAGATACGGATCGCAATCAATCTCATATGGTGTTCTACTTTTGGTAAGGCGCCTTAGATGTCTAACTCTCAACACATAAGAGGAACAAATCTGATCTTGACTACATAAGCCCCTTGCATAGTTAATACCATACCTGAAAATGGCTTTTATAACTTGTAACATCCCGGGATTTCAAGTATTTTCAAATCCTTCCATTGGTTGTCAATTATGTCATTTTGGGTCCTTGGTGTATAAATATGTAGCCCTAAGAAGCCCTAGTGGCAGAATGGTAATTTTGGGAGCAGGAGTAGTATGCTGGGCGTACATGTGAGTATGTTAAGCGTACCCTAGTACGTTGGGTGTACACATATGTACGGTGGGTGTACTAATGTCCCGTTGAAACCCAAATTTTTAGGGTTTAAAGAGTATTTAAGCACCTTTATGGATCATTTATCCTTACTCTTTCAGCCTTCAAGTCCTTGAGTCGTTCTTATCAAACCCTAACCCCATAAGAGATTGTTTTGAGCTTAAAGTGTGTTCTTTATGTGCTTAAAGGAGAATGAAGTGCATCAAGGAGTCTAGGAAGGAAAGCAAGCTTGTAGATCTTGGATCATCATCTTCTTGGGAAGCTCCAGAAGGTAAAAAGTTGCAACCTTTATGCTTGGATTGCTTAGATCTCATCTTGGTAGCTTTATGATGTTCTTTTGTCCCTAAAAGTCCAATTGTTGTGCATGTTTGGTTTTGGACGTTTTGAGTTGTCCTTCTACACCCTAGGAAGGGTCCTTAGTTATAAAAATAAGGTCCCAATGGCCATAAGTGTCTCATGCATTTGGAAAAGGGTCGTAATGGATTAAGACCTTGTATTAAGAACTTATGGACGTGTAAAGTCATAAAGTTGGAGACTTTATGACTCTAGGGTGCATTTGGACCATGTGTCTGTAATATGGGCTTAAGTGGTCAAGCCATTAAGCACTGAATGGACTTTTGGGATCTGCGAGGGTATGCCCCGTGTAGGAGGAGTGCGCCCCACGTACTCAGTCAACCACCCCGATGGTGGTCAATGCAAGGCTCGCGTACACCCCACGTACCTCCGGAGTACGCCCAACGTACGTTGTCTATTCGATTTTTTAGTTTGGGCTTCGTGTTTTGGGCCACCTTTTGGGCATGAATGCTTGGGCCCTCATTGGACTATCTGAGTATGAGTATTTTGGGCTAGTTGGAGAGTTTGACCTTAGGATAAGGCCGAATAAGGAGTTTGGGCCCAATTTGGAAAATTGGGCCAATTATCGGTCTTGAAGTAATTTGGGCCTTTTGGATCAAATTGGACTTGGGTCTTAGCCCAATTAGAGAAAGGATAAAGTAGACATTTACACTAAGTATGGATCCTTTTTCAAGGATGGTAATCCAATTGTTGATTGGATGTTTGTTTTGTTGTGATAGTTCAGGATTTTTCGTGAGCCAACAGCCGGAGGTTTTCAGTGTGGTTCGACATTGTGATGTGAGTTTTCCTCACTGTACTTACGGGTCGAAGGCACCAATTCCGACCCCTTTGGATTGATAAGTTGTTGTGCATGTTGTTACATAGTAGTGATCTGTTAGATCGGAATCCTGGTAGATAGGATGATGCTATGTTTAGTGATCTGTACGATCTGTCTGTTTGTTTGCTGGCTGGTTAATAGTATGTTATCTGTATTATGTGCACATGATTAGTTAGTGCCTGAGGCTTCATAACTTTGTGCGTAAGCCAACAAGCCGAGGGATTCCAACCTGATGGTTGAAGGCCTAGGGTATTCCATCCCGAGGACGATTGGACCCATAGTACATTGGCATTCCAACCCGATGGTTGAGTGGCTTGGGGTATTCTAACCCGATGGTTAATTGGACTCATAGTATGTTGGCATTCCAACCCGATAGTTAAGGGGCCTGGGGTATTCCAACCCGATGGTTGATTGGACCCATAGTATGTTGTTTTGTATTTTTGTTATTTGTTATGTATTGGTATTTTGGGGGAACTCACTAAGCTTTGGGCTTATATTTTTGGATTATGTTTCAGGTACCTCAGAGGATCACGAGAAGGCGAAGGCGTGATCGTGCACCTCCTTATGTTTTGTTTTATGATTTTGGGATTACTATGATATTGAACTTATTTTGAAAACAATTTGTAAACAATGATGGTTTTTGGGTTTGTTTAAAAGTTTAAATTTTTCATGAATTTTGCGTATGTTACAAGTTGGTATCAGAGCCTTGGTTTGAGTGAATTAGAGGAACACTCGTGTGAATCCAATCTCAAACTAAGGAAAATATTTTTTTAAATGATTTTCAAATGGTTTTCAAAACAATCAAGGAGGATGTGATGTGTACGATCAACTGGTGCCAGTAAGTAGACCCCAAAATACCATACTGTTATCTGATATTGTGATATGGTAGAACTGTTGGATTAGGTGTCTAAGAATATAACTATAATTGTTATGTACTTGACCCGAATATAGCATGGTCCATTTGGATATCAACTCTCTGGAACAATTTGTTAGGATGGATATTTGAAAAGAGGGTATTGTGATTTATTAATATATTATAATTATAATATATTAATTGAGAAATCACATTATTTAATTAGTATTGGTCAATAATTAATTTGGAGTTAATTTAGTGATCAAAAGAGACTGATTAAAGTTACGGGGACTGATTAGGTAAATCAGTAATACTTATAGTTGGACCAATGATCCATGTTGACTAGGGTTGGACTAAACCTATATGAGAGTCCATAAAGGTTTAGCCTAAAAGGCATATGTAATGTGAAGAGTCATGGGTGATTAGGGTTTGCATGGATGAAACTCTAGGATATAAAAGAAACCCCTAACTCCCTAAAATCGGCCCATGCACACAAAGAAAGAAACTACCCGATTTTGTGCTCACTAACCTCTATCTCAAGTTCCTCCTTTTGTTCATGGTTTGTTGTAAGACATTTGAGGCATCACACTTGAGGTGCTAAGCTCCTAAAGATCAAAGTTCTACTAGCTACATCAAAAGGCAATCCTCTAACTAGCTTTATAATTCATATGTTAAATTTTGTATGCTAGTTTAAGCTTCATGCTTTGGAAATAAATATTGCATGTATAATTAGAGAAAACTTAGATCCAAAGCATTAGGGTTGTATGTGCACCATAAGAATGTTAGAGTACGTAAATCCCATCAGTGGTATCAGAGCCTAGGCCGTTTTCTATTATGTTGATGCAATTGTGTGATTTTGAAAAGCTGAAAAATGACAATTCTGGATTCTGCGAGGACTTACTCAACGAGTCCATCAATGAACTCGATGAGTAGGTGCCTTATGAAGATGAACTCATCGAATATTAAATGCACTCGAGTATTTGGATCATCTGTGGGCATAATTTTGAGTTTTTGGTCTGTTTTGGATTAGGATCATTACCACAAACTGTTTTGGTTCACAAAATTCGATTTTTAATGATATGGTAATGATTATACCCATCCAATAACATGATGATTGTCAAATTTTAAGATAATTACTTGATTTTATGAAAAACTAATTATTTGTGAAATTTGAAACTATATTGCTATATGATTAGTATTAGGTAAAATTGTTAGATGATAAATTATATGATTAATCGTGTTAGCTAAATTTGATCTAAATGGTTCATGAAGAGTTTCATAACTGTCCTCAAGTTATGAAATGTGAAAAGTCTCATTCATGAATCATTAAAATTGTAAGTTATAGAATTCTAAAGGTCCTGAAGAGTTACATAACTTGTCCTCAAGTTATGGAACTTGGAAAGTCTCTTTTATGGATCATAAATTCTAAAACTTAAGAGATTTTGAAAGGTTTCAAAACTTTCCCTCAAGTTTTGGAATTTGAAAACTCTCATTTATGAAACTTTAATTTCAAACCCTAGAATTTTAAAAGTTTAAAATTCAACCCTATACTATTATAATATTTAAGTTTAATACTTATATATGTATAAGACAAGTCAATCTTACCATTAGTAGGCCTCATTCACGAAGTCGGTCTATAAGGGGGGTATAAGGTTGTTGCCTATAAAATGGTGGTTTAATGGGTGTTCACTCTCACCCACCGCTTCCTTGACTGGTGGAGTGTCGTTAGCCGAACAGGTAGGATAGGACATTAATTCTGATTAATAAGTATAATGATAATTATTAAAGTAACTAAACTTTTATAAATTCCCAATCTTAGTTACTTTTGGAAAAATGTGAAAATGGTGCTATCCCATGGAAATTGAACTTTGCACCTTGCTAAGTCGTGAGTGGAGCGTGTGGTTAACCGGCACACTAATTTGGGACTAGCAAGGGTGGAAAAGGGTAGCTTGATGTTAATCATGGATCAATGGAGCGTGTGTGGTTAACCGACACATTGATCAAGTGATTTGTAACATTAAGAGTACCAAGCACATTTTCATGATTATTCACACCTTGTTTGTGATCCTCGGTATCCCAGTCACAAACTTGAAGGGCATAATTGAGATTTAAATATGCCATTGAAAAGATGCAATGAATCTCAAAAGAATCTAGGAATTTCAATTCATTTAAAACTTAATAATCAATTTTTTTTTCATGGTGGAAATTGGTAAATCGTCATTTACCTACCTTCAAGTATTTTACAATTGGATTACGGCATCCCTCTTCCGAATTGTAGAATATTGTGTTGGGTCCTAACCTTAATATTTCATTTGGGTGATATATTAAGGATCCTTATCTAATCTAAACTTTATCTTTCTTTTCAGTTGTCTACTTCAAACAATGCTTCAAACCCAATCCCCTTCGGCTCTTTGTCCCTCATGAACCTATGTGGGAGAGTCATATTTGATGGATCGAACTTTAATGATTGGATTCGAAACATCCACAAGGCTATTCGCTACGAGGACAAAGAATATGTCCGTGATAAAGAGCTAAAGGAGATTGATGAAAACATTGCTACTCCCGAAAAGATTACTGAGTTCAAGACCCATAAGAGGGATGCGACAAAGGTGTTGTGTATTATGATTGCTACCATGCTTGCTGAGCTTCAGAAGTCCTATGAGGACTTTTGGCCTTATGAAATGCACTAGGATTTGATGGAAAGGTACCATCAAAGTGCTTGGTAGGAAAGGTATGAAATCATTGCCTCCATGATTACTACCAAAATGAAGGATGGAGAGTCTATCACGACCCACTTGCAAAATATGCAAAGGTTTGTGGACCGCTTGCTAAAGTTGAATGTCAATTTCGATGAAGAATTGGCAATTGACATTATTCTGCACTCTTTACCTCCTTGTTATGATCAGTTTCTTATGACTTATCATATGAACAAGGAGGATGTGACTCTAAGCAAGCTTCAAGGTCTTTTGAGAACTGCTGAAAGCAGTTTGAAAGGAAAATATGTTGTACCTACTCCTACTACAACTGCCCTTATCTTGGCAATTGGACATGGGAAGGGAAAGAATAGGAAAGCCTCCTCAAAGAGCCACAAGGGAAAGTCCAATGTTGGATCCTCTTCTAGTGGGTCCAAAGGTGGTCCTACTACCCCCTCCTCAAATCCAAAGGAAGCAGAGTGCTTCCATTGTCATGAAAAAGGGCACTGGAAACGAAGCAGCCCCAAATACTTGCAGGACATAAAGGATGGGAAGATCAAGCCCTCCTTTGCAGGTATTTATACTATTCTGTCTAATAACTCATCACATACTAATTCTTGGGTCCTTGATACAGGATGTGGTTTTCACATTTGTTCTGATTTGCAGGGTCTAAAAGAATTAGGGATGTGGAGCACGGGAAGATGAACTTGATCATGGGGAATAGGAAACAGTCGTCTCTCACAAAGATTGGAGTTTATACTTTTTTTCTTAGTAGTGAGTTAAATTTAGATTTCAATAATTGTTGCTACTCGTCAGATATGGCGAGAAATATTATTTCTTTTCATGGTTTGTATGAACAAGGTTTTAGTTTTTCGTATAATAATGAAATTGGCTCAATAAATGCTTATTATAATGGAATTTTTTATTTTGAAGCATTACCTTGTAATGGTATATATGAAACCGTGATGGTTGTAGATAACTTAGGAAATAATGTGTTGCATATCGATTCGTCCAATGGTTTGGACAAAGCATGCTTATGGCATTGTCATCTTGGACATGTCAACAAGAAGTGCATAGCCCAACTCCAAAAGGATGGAGTTTTGGAGTCATTTGACTTAAACCCATATGACATATGTGAATCTTGTTTTCTTGGAAAGATGACCAAGTCACCCTTTGCTGGTTCTTATGCAAGGGGTGAGGGTTTGTTGGATCTCATACACACAGATGTGTGTGGATCTTTCAGATCCGCCACAAGGGATGCTAACCGCTTCTATGTGACTTTTACTGATGATTATAGTAGATATGAGTATATTTACTTAATCAAGCATAAGACATAAACCTTTGAAAATTTCAAAGAGTTTAAGAAAGAAGTGGAGAATCAATTGGATAGGAAGATAAAGATGCTCCGATCTTATCGAGGTGGTGAGTATCTTAGTATTGAGTTCCACGACTACCTTAAGGAATGTGGAATTGTTTCACAGTTGACGCCACCTAGGACACCACAGCTTAATGGTGTGGCTGAGAGGCGCAATCGAACCTTGTTGGATATGGTTCTTTCCATGATGTGTCGAGCTTCGTTACCTATCTCATTCTGGGGGTATGCCTTAGAGACTGCCACCCATATCCTTAATCTAGTCCCAACCAAAAAGGTTACCAAAACACCTCACGAAATGTGGACAGGGAAGGTTCCCTCGTTAGCACATATCAAGGTTTGGGGTTGCAAGGATTTCGTAAGACGAGAGACTCATGACAAGCTCGAACCTTGTAGTGAGCGATGTATTTTCATCGGCTACCCATAGAAATCCTTTGGATATCTCTTCTATAGACCGAGTGACAATGTTGTTTTCGTTGCGAGGAGAGAGGTTTTCCACGAAAGAGAACTCATATGCCAAGAGGACAGTGGGAGGCAAATTGCCCTTGAAGAGCTTCAAGGGTTAAGTGATGAAGGAACCTCAAACACTAGCGCTCAACCCGAGGAGGTAACTCCTGCTAAACCAATTGACGAGTCCTTACCTCTGAGACGTTCCAGTAAAGTTAGATTGGCACCTGAGTTTTATGGTTTCCATATTAGTACTGACGGTGATACATTTATCAGTGATAGTACACTGGTAAATTTGGATGAACCTACCAACTACAAGGAAGCCATGGCAGGCCCCGAGTCTGTAAAATGGAAAGAGGTGATGGACAGCGAGATTCAGTCCATGTATGAAAATAAAGTTTGGAACTTGGTTGATAATGTACCAGGTCGTAAGACGGTAGGGTGCAAATGGATCTTCAAGAAGAAGATCGACATAGATGGGAAAGTACACACATATAAGGCGCGATTAGTTGCGAAGGGATTTACTCAAGCTCCTGGAGTTGACTATGATGAGACCTTCTCACGAGTAGCGAAGATTAAATCTATAAGGGTTATGATTGCCATAGCAGCATTTCATGATTATGAAATATGGCAAATGGATGTCAAAATCGATTTTCCTAATGGGATGTTTGTAACATCCTGAAATTTGGCAGGTATTCCCGAACCCTCTTCTATCATTACCTTGTCATTTATAGTCCTTGGGGGTTGGAAGTGAAGAGCCAAGATAAGTTTATGGGCCAAGTTTGCAAACTTGGGCCAAGAGGGGGTACGTTGCGCGTACATAAGAGTACACTAAGCGTACTTAGGTCCGCCTTAGTACGCTGGGGGTACACTTGTGCACGCTGGGCGTACTAATGTCTGGGTGAAACCCCAATATTTAGGGTTTGGGGCCTATATAAGCAACATCATGAGCACGAAAACCTCCCTTACCTTAGCCTCCACAGATTATACTCGTCTTCCCCAAACCCTAGCCTTTCCTTAGTGTGTTTAAGCTTATTGAGTGTGTTCTTGAGTGCTTTAAGAGGAAGTTATTGCATCAAAGAGTTGGAGGAGAAGATCTAGCTTGTGGATATGAAGTTAGCTTGTGCCCAAGAAGATCCAGAAGGTATAAAGCTCCAAACTTTATGCATATATGATATGATTAGATCTCACCTTTTTTCTTTAAAAGGACCATTTCTTGTAAAAAAAACCACAAGGTGGTGCATGTTGTGATTTGGACGAAAAGGGTTGTCCTTCTAGACTGTTGAAGGGACCTTGAGTGATAAAAATGAGGTCCCATTAGTTGTATGTGTCCCATGCATGGAGAAATAAGGTATTAATGGATTAAGACCAAGCATTAAGAACTTTGTGGATGTCCAAAGTAATAAAGTTCATGACTTTATGGATCCTAGGCATGTTAGGTCTCTGGATCTGATGTTTGGGCTTAAGTGCTTAAGCCATTAAGCACTTAATAAGGTTTTGGAAAAACTGTTGAGTACACCCAATGTAAATCCAGTACACCTAGCGTACTGGGTCAACCACCCCAATGGTGGTCAACATCTGGTCGAGTACACCTCGCGTACCAGAGGAGTACGCCCCGCGTACGTCCTCTGTTGGGCCTTTGTCAAATGAGCTTCGGGTTTTGGACTGTTTATGGACTATATGGAATTGGGCCCTTGCTGGACTTTGTAAATAAGATATTTTGGGCCAGGTAGTGTTAGTGGATCATGAGGTTAGGCCCAATTAGGAGGTTGGGCCCAATTTAGTAAATGGGGCCAATAATAGGCTTAATATATATGGACCTTCAAGTTAAGGACTTGGTATTCGGCCTTGGCCCAATAAAGAGAATGGATTTAATGAGTTGTGTGGACACTTAGTCAAGAAGCTATTTTGGGTATTGACTTAGTATTTATTATGTAATAGTTCGGGATTTCCGGTGAGACAGCAGTCAGAGGTTTGGTATTTCAGCACTACTTGCGAGGTGAGTTATCCTCACTATACTTAAGGGTCTAAGGCACCAAGGTCGGCCCTTCGGATTGTTATCTGGTTATGTTATGCTAGTATGATCTGTTAGATCGGTATCCTAGTAGGTAGGATAGTATTATGTGGTATGTGGTATGATCTGTTAGATCGGTATCCTAGTAGATAGGATGGTTTTATGTGCTATGTGTTAAGATCCGTTAGAACAGTTGTTGTCTATATATTGCTATAGGATTATCTGTTATATGTGCACATGCTTGTTTGGCGGTTGAGGCTTATCTGCTTTGTGCGGAATCAAATAGACCTTGGCATTCCAACCTGTTGGTTGTGGGCTGTGAGTATTCCATCCCGAGGATGATTGGACTCATAGTATGTTGGCATTCCAACCTGTTGGTTGTGGGCCTGGGGTATTCCATCCCAAGGATAATTGGACCCATAGTATGTTGGCATTCCAACCGGATGGTTGAGGGGCCTGGGGTATTCCAACCCGATGGTTGACTGGACCCATAGTATGCTGTTTATGATTATATGTGTATTGTTGTGGGTATGGGTATTTTGAGGGAACTCACTAAGCTTTCGGGCTTACAGTTTCAGTTTATTGTTTCAGGTGCATCAGGGGATCGCGGCAAGGCGAATGTGTGATTGTACAGCTCCTTGTGTTTTATTTATGTTTCTGGGAAAAACTCTGACGTTAGACTATTTTGAAAACAAATTTGTAATAACTGCTGGTTTTAAATGTTTTGAAAAAGTTTTAAATTAGCTTGAATTTTATGGGTGTTACAAGTTGGTATCAGAGCCTTGGTTTGAGTGAATTGGAGGAACATTCGTGTGAATCCAGTATCAAATCAAGGATAGATTTTCAAAATGATTTCTGAATGGTTTTCAAAATAAGTAAAGGAGGATGCAGGGTGTACGATCACCCGGAGCCAATAAGTAGACCCCAAAATACCATATAGTTATTTGATTATGTGATGTGTTAGAACAGCATGCTAGTACTAGGGTAAGGATCTTCAGGAATTGAATGATAGAATTTCCTGATTACATGATGCCTTCTAGCCTAGGGTTTCCTTTATATGAGATTGACATCATTACTATAGTTACTTGTGTATGTATCACGACTGTACATAATTAAGATCTTATAGCCCGAGAATGTTTGATTTGGCCTTATGTTCTGTTCTTATTGATTAGGGCTTAAGGTAGGATCAAATATTCGAAAGTCTATACGGTCCAACGTTATGTATGGTTAACATACACTAGTGCTGCACGGTTGGTGGAAGTTTCATGGATGAGCGAGTGGTGTAAGGCCGGTAGGTCGATGAGAGACAGTTAGCCTTCCTCTAGAAGTGAGGATTGAGCGACCACCATGTGAACATATATTTTTAGGGTGTTGTGATGATACTTGAGACAAATATGGGTAGATGTGGAAGGTAGTATGGGCCCGTACTACTGAAAGCACATGACCCATACGCGTAGCAAGGAAGTCACTGTTGGATTAATGTCTAAGTCCATAACTATATTTAGTATGTACTTGACCCGAGCCGGCATGGTCCATTTGGGTTGCACTTCACCGGCACAATTTATATGGATAGTCTTTTGAGAATAGTATATTTATGATTTATATTAATATATTATAAGTTCTAATATATTAATATGGAATCATATTATTTAATTAGTATTGATCAAGAATTAATTTAGAATTAATTAAGTGATCAAAAAGAACTAATTAAATATGGACTCTTATATATATGGAATGGGCCAAGTTCATTTAGGTTGGGCTAAGCTTTCATGGATGGTCCATGGAGCTTTTAACCCATGGATCCTATGTAAATGAAAGGTCATGGGTATTAGGGTTTACATGGATGTAACCCTAATCCTCCATAATATATAAAGGAGTCCTTGGCTCACAAAATTGGCACAAGTGTGTGAAAATAAGAGTGGGCCGATTTTAGTGTGCATACATATTCTCTCAAGTTCTTCCAAGGTGTTTTGGTGATTTGTGATTCCATTTGAGGCTTCTACACTATTGGGGCTAAGCTCTTAAAGCTTGAAGACATCAAGCTACATCAAAAGGTATGTCATCTAACTAGAACTTTGTAGTATAGGTGCTTCATAATATGCTAGTTAGGATGAAACCTTGGAATAGTTAATATTTGCATGTATAATAGAGAAAACATAGATCCAAGGTTTATAGGTTTGCATGTACACCATAGGAGTGTTAGAATGCTCAAAACCCAACAGTCACAACCCCTAGGGTTTAGTCGGGAGTTGGTTCCCCGTTATTTATGCGGATTTTCTAATATCTTCCTGTTATATTTTTCAGTATGGTGGTTACGAGGCGTTTTGTGAATGGATCCGGTTCGGGATCAGGGCTGGGTGATCAGGGCGCTCCGACAGAGCCCGAGGTTATCGGTCAGGGTGGGCCAACAGTGTTGACAGAGGATCGTGTCAGGGAGATCATCCGGGAGGAGGTGGTGGAGATTGTCCGGGGTCAGATTCCGGAGTTGTTTGGGACTATCAAGTCCGCTATGAGGGAGTACTTTGATGACAGATACGCAACCCTTGGTGAGACGGCTGCCGCAGCAGCTACATCGGCTGTAACAGCGGCAGGAAGAGGAGGAGGAGGAGCCAGTCGGGCTTTCCAGTATAGGGAATTCGATAACACGAAGCCTCCTACTTTTGATGGGACTTAGGATCCTATCAAAGCCATGAGGTGGATTTCTGATGTGGAGTGGTGCTTCATTACTTGCTCGTGTCCTACTGACCAGAGGGCCATATGTGCCCTGAACCTGCTGAGGCTCGGGGCCAAGGACTGGTGGAGATTGACGACAGGGTCGTACATTGATGATCAGAGAGATGTTGTTACTTGGGAGCAGTTCAGGGATATGTTCCGCGCTCGATACATTCCACGGGTTGAGTGGGAACGGTTGGCTCATGATTTTTTGAGTTTGAGACAGGATGGACAGTCGGTGAGGGAGATCACCCGCATGTTCACTGAGAGGGTGATGTTTTGCCTGGAGTTTGCCTCCGAGTTGGCCCAGATGACACGTTATCTGAGCATGCTCAAGACTGACATTCGTCAGTTTGTTGCCACACAGCGATGTGACACTCTACTGGATTTACAGGAGGCCGCTAGGCGGCGTGAGTTGGAGATTGAGCAGCAGTTGAGGGAGCAACGGCAGGCCCCGACGCAGTCGCAGCTGGCGCCGAAGAGGTCTAAGACCACTGATACTAGGACTGGGGGACAGCCAGGCCGCACTTGTGGGGAGTGTGGAAAGGCTCAATCAGGGATGTGTCGATCAGGGAGTGGGTGCCACCGATGTGGCAAGCAGGGCCATCTGGCCAGAGATTGCAGGCAGCAGACTCCGGCTCCCGGAGTCCGACTTTGTTATCATTGTGAGCAGGTGGGCCATGTGAAGGCCCAATGTCCTTTATTAGCCGCCAAGCCGGCGCAGGTTCCAGCACCGGCTACATTGAGGATTGCAGATGGGAGGCCAGTTAAGGCAGAGCCTCCGAAGGCTCAGGGGAATACCTTCCAGCTTATAGCCAAGGAGGCTAGGGCAGCACCGGATGTTGTTGCTCGTATGTTCCTATCCTTTATCTCATTTATTATATATGTTTTATGCCTATCTGTTGTACCTGTGTTTAAGTATGTTTTTAGTGAACTCCTTGCCTGCATTGGTTTTATTTGACTCGGGGGCGAGTCGTTCTTTCGTATGTCAGAATTTTAGTAGGGAGTTCAGTGTGCCAGTAGGCGAGCTAGAGTGTCCGTTGCGAGTTTTATTCCCAACGAACATAGAGTTTCTGCTTCTTCGGTCTACCGAGGATGCGAGTTGGAGATCTTCGGAGTGTCCTTTCCGATGGATTTGATTCTGATTCCCATGGGGGAGGTGTGCATGATTGTGGGGATGGACTGGCTTAGTCGATTTGGTGTCATGATAGATTGCACGGGCCAGCGGGTGGTAGTTCGAACCCCAAGTGGGGGAGAACTGATTGTATATGGCGAGGGCACCAGAGTGGGATCAGGGTTCTGTTCAGCTGCCAGGGCTCGACAGTATATTTAACACGGGTGTGCAGGTTATCTGGCATATATGGTGGATACACGAGCCAGGGATCAGATTTCAGTTTCAAAGGTTCCAGTAGTCAAGGAGTTTGCTGATGTATTTCTGGAGGAGTTTCCAGGGATACCTCCGGAGAGGCAGGTCGAGTTTCGAATGGACCTGGTGCCGGGTGCGGCTCCTATCGCCAAGGTGCCGTACCGATTGGCACCACCCAAGATGCAGGAGCTGTCATCACAGTTGCAGGAACTGCTGGGCAAGCAGTTCATTCGACCTAGCAGTTCTCCATGGGGAGCACCGATCCTCTTCGTCAGGAAGAAGGACGGTTCGCACCAGATGTGCATTGATTATAGGGAGTTGAACAAGTTGACGGTGAAGAATCATTATCCACTCTTGAGGATTAATGATCTCTTTGATCAGTTAGAGGGTGCATCTTGGTTATCTAAGATAGATTTGAGGTCGGGGTATCATCAGGTCTGCGTCGGAGAGGAGGACGTAGAGAAGACCGCGTTCCGTACTCGTTATGGTCATTACAAGTTCGTGGTGATGCCGTTTGGGATCACCAACGCGCCAGCAGTATTCATGGACCTGATGCATCGGGTCTGCAGACCGATGCTTGACCGCTCGGTCATAGTGTTTATTGATGATATCTTGGTATATTCCAAGACTCGAGAGCAACACGAGGAGCACCTCATGGAGTTTTTAGGAGTTCTGAGACGAGAACGACTATATGCTAAGTTATCGAAGTGTGAGTTTTGGTTACGTGAGGTCCAGTTCCTCGGGCACTTTGTTAACCAGGATGGGATTTTGGTCGACCCGGCCAAAATCGAGGCAGTCATGCAGTGGGAGGTTTCGATATCTCCCTCAGATATCAGGAGTTTTATGGGATTGGCAGGGTACTATTGGAGATTCATACAGGATTTCTCCAATATTGCAGTACCCCTAACTCGTCTGACAAGGAAGGGGGTGGATTTCCAGTGGGGCCCTAAGCAGCAGAGGGCGTTTGAGACCCTCCGTCAGCGTTTGTGCGAGGCTCCGGTTTTGACTCTCCCGGAGGGATTTGAGGATTTTGTGGTGTTCTATGATGCATCCATCACAGGCTTGGGGACGGTCCTCATGCAGAGAGGACGAGTGATAGCCTACGTATCGCGGCAGCTGAAGCCACATGAGGCGAGATTCCCTACGCATGATTTAGAGTTGGGAGCGGTGGTGTTCGCTCTCAAGATATGGAGACATTATCTATATGGGGTCCATTGTACCATACACACGGATCACAAGAGCTTGAGACATATCATGGATCATCCGAACCTGAACATGAGGCAGCGCAGGTGGCTGGATGTAGTCAAGGACTACGATTGCGAGATCCTTTACCAAACCGGTAAAGCGAATGTGGTGGCGGACGCCTTGAGCCACAAGTCAGTTGGGTCTTCCACCCCAACGATATATATGAGGATAGCGGTGGATTCTCCGCTTGTGAGTTTGATCAGAGATGCTCAGGTTGAGGGCATGCGATCAGAGAACTGGAAGCTAGACAGGATCAGGGGTGAGAACATCCGATTTGTGCATGATAGTCGGGGATTATTGACCCGATGCAGTCGGGTATGGGTTCCGATGTCTGGTGGGGTCAGACAGACAGTCATGGAGGAGGCTCATAAGTCTCACTTCTCTATTCATTTGGGGGCCACCAAGATGTACCGGGACTTGAGTTTGAGTTACTGGTGGTCGTGCATGAAGCGAGAAATCGCTTGGTATGTCGAGAGGTGCTTGACCTGTAGGATGGTCAAGGCCGAGCATCAGAAGCCGCATGGCAAACTGCAACCCCTGTAGATTCCCATGTGGAAATGGGAACAGATCATAATGGACTTCATTACCAAGATGCCGAGGACGAAAAAGGGGTTTGATGCTATATGGTTCATCGTGGATCGATTGACCAAGAGTTCCCATTTCTTGACCATATGGGAGAGTTCATCGGCCGAGAAGTTGGCCGACGTGTATGTCCACGAGATTGTGGTTCGCCACGGAGTTCTAGTCTCCATTGTCTCCGATCGAGATGTTAGATTTACCTCCCATTTCTGGCAGAAGTTCCACGAGGAACTGGGCATGCGATTGCACTTTAGCACAACCTTTCATCCGCAGACCGATGGTCAGAGTGAGCGGACCATTCATACCCTCGAAGATATGTTGAGGGCGTGTGTCATTGACTTTGGTGGGAGTTGGGATTCCCACCTACCCCTTGTAGAGTTCGCCAATAACAACAACTATCATTCCAGCATTGGCCCCCCGCCTTTCGAGCTGTTGAATGGGCGGAGATATCGCACCCCGATTTATTGGGGTGAGGTCGGTCACAGGGTGATGGGACGGACGGAGGTAGTCATGCATACTACCGAGAAGATTCAGCGGATTAGGCAGTGGCTGCAGATTGCTCAGAGTCGGCAGAAAAGTTACGCCGACAGACGCCGATCTGAGTTAGAGTTCCTGGTGGGTGGTATGGTACTCCTGAAGGTCTCACCCTGGAAGGGTGTGATCCGCTTCAGGAAGAGGGGGAAATTGGGCCCCCGCTACATTGGACCGTTTAGGATTGTTGCCAGGGTTGGCAAGGTGGCATACAGGCTAGAGCTACAGGAGGAGCTCAACCGGATCCACAACAGTTTCCACGTTTCGCAATTGCGAAAGTGCATTATGGATCAGGAGGCAGTGGTTTCGTTGGATGATATTTAGGTCGATGAGGCATATGGCCATACTAGAGAGGAAGAAGAAGGTTCTACGGAACAAGGAGATACCTTTGGTAAAGGTACAGTGGGAGCATCGGAGGGGATCCGACTGGACTTGGGAGCCCGAGTCCGTGATGCGGGAGCATTACTCGGATCTTTTTTCCGCAGCAGACTTCGAGGACGAAGTCTAAGTCAAGTGGGGGAGAATTGTAACATCCCGAGATTTGGCAGGTATTCCCGAACCCTCTTCTATCATTACCTTGTCATTTATAGTCCTTGGGGGTTGGAAGTGAAGAGCCAAGATAAGTTTAAGGGCCAAGTTTGCAAACTTGGGCTAAGAGGGGGTACGCTGCACATACAGAAGTGTACTCTAAGCGTACTTAGGTCCGCCTTAGTACGTTGGGCGTACACTTGTGTATGCTGGGCATACTAATGTCTGGCAGAAACCCCAATATTTAGGGTTTGGGGCCTATATAAGCAACATAAAGCACCAAAACCTCCCTTACCTCAGCCTCCACAGATTATACTCGTCTTCCCCACACCCTAGCCTTTCCCTTGTGTTTTTAAGCTTATTGAGTCTGTTCTTGAGTGCTTTAAGAGGAATTTATTGCATCAAAGAGTTGGAGGAGAAGATCTAGCTTGTGGATATGAAGTTAGCTTGTGCCCAAGAAGCTCCAGAAGGTATAAAGCTCCAAACTTTATGCATATATGATATGATTAGATCTCACCTTTTTTCTTTAAAAGGACCATTTCTTGTCCCAAAAACCACAAGGTGGTGCATGTTGTGATTTGGACGAAAAGGGCTGTCCTTCTAGACTCTTGAAGGGACCTTGAGTGATAAAAATGAGGTCCCATTAGCTGTATGTGTCCCATGCATGGAGAAATAAGGTCTTAATGGATTAAGACCAAGCATTAAGAACTTTGTGGATGTCCAAAGTAATAAAGTTCATGACTTTATGGATCCTAGCATTGTTAGGTCTCTGGATCTGAAGTTTAGGCTTAAGTGCTTAAGCTATTAAGCACTTAATAAGGTTTTGGAAAAACTGTTGAGTACGCCCAGCGTATTGGGTCAACCATCCCAATGGTGGTCAACATCTGGTCGAGTACTGTCACACCCCCGAACCAGACGACGGAAACGTACAGGGGCTCGTGTCACTAACAATTGAATTATCATTACAGTGAATATAAATGAAACATAACATCATAATCACCATGCAGAATTTAATACAACTGCCATTGTTTACACCAAGTATAATCTTTTAAGTTACATGACCAAAACATTCACTGGATGATGTTTAACAGTACACAAAACAAAATCCCATATTCTTGATGATTCTTCTGCCTAACGAGTCCCCGAGAATACAATTTATTTTGAAAACGTCAAAATATATTATGTTGGTGAGTTCATAAGCATGTTTGATTGAAAAGTTTTGTATAGTTCGTAAAGAACCAGAAAATCTGATATTTTCTGTAAAGTGGTTTGAAAATGATGTGTCAAATCAAGTATTAATGCATGTGTGTTTACTGCTTTTGAAATGTATAAATAAACAAAAATGTAATCCAGATAGAAACCCTGTATTTTCTGTTGCAAGTGGAAGGTGATGTATAAATGTATTTATCCCAGAAAATCCGATATTTTCTGCATATAAAGTATCGTAATCATAAAATTTTCAAGACCGTGTATCGATGTATGTATGTTTTTAGTATCGTCTAGATTTGTATAAATATACCAAAATCCTTGATGAAGTTAGTCTCTAAGTGCGCCGTTACAACCATGCTTGATAATGACTAATTCGCCCGTTTGACGTTTTCAGGCGCCGGTTTTGATATAGGTAAGGTTTGTCGCCCTAGACTGGCCTAGTCTAGCTGTAGCGAACAACTAAGGTGTGGGGGGTCACCCCGTATAGATCTATACACAAACTCCCGCTCTCCCTCCAGGAAACTCTAGTTATAACTACAGGCTACGATTGTACACTCAGAGGTGCCAACCGACAAGTCTCACTAGAATCTCAACCTTTAATACCATGTTTAATGTTTACGTGTATGTTGTATGTTATCAAATCCAAAGGTACATATATAAGTATGTGAATTTCAATAATTATGTAAAGATATAATTTCAATCTACTAAACATGTAAGTTTCAGTCCAAGCCCAATTAACATGTAAATGAATCACAAAGACCCAATAACATGTAAGTGGGTAATTTGGGCCCAATAGGCATGTAAATGGACCACGAAGGCCCAACAACATGTGACCCACAATTCAGGCCCAAATTAACATGTATATGGGTCGCATGGCCCAATAAACATGACATGGAAAATATTGGGCTAAATATACACTTAAATGGGCTCTTAAGGCCCATTGGCCATGTAACATGAATATTTGGCCCAATAAAATTGTTATCGTTGTATTTCACCCATTTGTTATTGTATTGTTGCTTATTTTTGTTTGAGGTTTACCAAGTTGATTATAAAAAGTCTCCTTTTTGTAAAACAACATTTTTGGTCCAAAAAGCCTCAAATTTTCAATTAAGGCCCAAAGTTAATAAAAATAACACTTTTGTCCCCATTTTGCTCAAAACTTGTATTTATAGCTAGTTTTGGTAAAAATAACATTTCTAACCCATTTTTGTCAAAAATATCATTTTTGGCTTGATTTTTGTGAAAATACACATTTTTATGGTTTTTGACTTTTCAAATCCGGTTGTTGGAAAATTTGTAGAAAAATCATCGTAAGTCGAAATTTGGATCCGTAAACTTCGGAAGTTTGGAAATTTTGTCTACTTTGTTCATAATTTTTCTCATAATTTTTAATGGTCTCTCACAAGTGTGAAATTTCTGACCTTCACAGGCTGCTCCGAAATTATTTCAAATATGATAGGCAGTTTAGTAAAATTCGTCAAAAATTGTAGAAAAATCATATGAAAACGTGAGAGTAGTCATTTTAAAGGTATAAACCTGAAATTTGTTCATGTAACACAGTTTTGAAAAATATTATCATTAGGGTGGTCAAAAGAGTTCGAGATTGGACCAAAACGTTTCTGTAAAGGGCTGATTTTTTAGTTTAGTTTATAGATCTTTAAACCCAACACTCATTTTTGCTATTTTAAGTGTATAAATCCCAGATCTACAAGTTTAAATGTATTATATGTGATAACACATACTTTTCTCAAGGTTTTCATGTAGATCCAAGTGATAAACTTCCTATTCTTAACATATTTCTAGATTTATGAAGAAAATAACACATAATCACAAAATCAACTAAGAAATCACACAAGACATGCATATAACACATAGATCTACACATTTTACTTGTATTCTCCCCAAAAAATCGTGTAAAAACCGAAAACAAGGGGGTATGAACTCACCTTTGCTTGTTGTTCTCGGTTTTGAAGAAGAAATGAAGAGATTTTTGGTCCTAGCAACACCTTGATGTAGATTTCGAGCTTATGAAGTTTTCTAGGAGTATGATCACCAAAAGCTTGTTTAGAAGGAGTGATCTAACATGAGAAAGGAGTTATATAACTTGAAACACAAGCAAAATTTCGAGATTTTTAAGAAAGAAGGAGAATGATTCTTGAGAGCTTGAGAGAGTTTGAAGGAAATTTGAAGATGTGTGTGTGTGTTTACCTTCGGCTAAGAGTGAAAGAAGAGAGAGGGTGAGAAGATGTGATGTTCACCTAGATATATGAGATTGGTAGTTTACTTAATGGTTACTTTGCATGGAAGTCCATTATGTAAGTGTGATGTGTCTCATGCTCATTGGTTCTCTTCCTTTTCTCTTTTTTTTTCTTTACACTTGGGCCGAAATGGGAAATTATGGAAGAGTTTGGGCCTTATCTTGGTCCTTACTCGAAATTATAAGGCCCATAGGAAGTTTTTCGGCCCAATGGGCTCATTAGATGATTCACGGCCCAAATAGAATAAAAGAATGGATTTATGGCTTACTAGGGTTAATTGGATTAGTTATGGCCCAATAAGGCCCATTAGGGTAAACTAATCCATTTTAGGCTCATTATGGCCCAAAATGTTAAGTTTTATGAATTTGGGTTCATTTAGAGCCCATAGTAGTCAAGTTGAAAGTTTATTGGTCCATTAGGCCCAATAAGAGAATCCTAGTCCATAATAATCTTGAACTGGGATTTTTAGCGTTTCCAACCCTTATTTGAACATATGAGATGTATTTGAACGAGAATAGAGCATAGTATTCACTTAGAGTACAATCTTTTACAATGGATGATGTTTACATGGGAGTAGAATTTCCTAGCAAAATGCCAGTTGTGACAAGTACGCCCCACGTACCAGAGGAGTACGCCCTGCGTACGTCCTCTGTTGGGCCTTTGTCAAATGGGCTTTGGGTTTTGGACTGTTTATGGACTATATGGAATTGGGCCCTTGCTGGACTTTGTAAATAAGATATTTTGGGCCAGGTAGTGTTAGTGGATCATGAGGTTAGGCCCAATTAGGAGGTTGGGCCCAATTTAGTAAATTGGGCCAATAATAGGCTTAATATATATGGACCTTCAAGTTAAGGACTTGGTATTCGGCCCTGGCCCAATAAAGATAATGGATTTAATGAGTTGTGTGGAAACTTAGTTAAGAAGCTATTTTGGGTATTGACTTAGTATTTATTATGTAATAGTTCGGGATTTCCGGTGAGACAGCAGTCAGAGGTTCGGTATTTCAACACTACTTGCGAGGTGAGTTATCTTCACTATACTTAAGGGTCTAAGGCACCAAGGCCGACCCTTCGGATTGTTATCTGGTTATGTTATACTAGTATGATCTGTTAGATCGGTATCGTAGTAGGTAGGATAGTATTATGTGGTATGTGGTATGATCTGTTAGATCGGTATCCTAGTAGATAGGATGGTTTTATGTGCTATGTGGTATGATACATTAGATCAGTTGTTGTCTATATATTGCTATATCATTATCT
Source organism: Lactuca virosa (assembly GCF_052849685.1). Lineage (NCBI taxonomy): Eukaryota > Viridiplantae > Streptophyta > Magnoliopsida > Asterales > Asteraceae > Lactuca > Lactuca virosa. Next base: position 301,125,522 of record NC_136430.1, on the reverse strand, counting down.
GTTATATGTGCACATGTTTGTTTAGAGGTTGAGGCTTATCTGCTTTGTGCGAAAGCCAATAGACCTTGGCATTCCAACCTGTTGGTTGTGGGCTGTGAGTATTCATCCCGAGGATGATTGGACTCATAGTATGTTGGCATTCCAACCTGTTGGTTGTGGGCCTGGGGTATTCCATCCCGAGGATGATTGGACCCATAATATGTTGGCATTCCAAACGGATGGTTGAGGGCCTGCGGTATTCCAAACTGAGGGTTGACTGGACCCATAGTATGTTGTTTATGATTATATGTGTATTGTTGTGGGTATGGGTAATTTGGGGGAACTCAGTAAGCTTTCGGGATTACAGTTTCAGTTTATTGTTTCAGGTGCATCAAGGGATCACGACAAGGCTAAGGCGTGATCGTACAGCTCCTTATGTTTTATTTATGTTTCTGGGAAAACTCTGATGTTAGACTATTTCGAAAACAAATTTGTAATAACTGCTAGTTTTAAATGTTTTGAAAAGTTTTAAATTGGCTTGAATTTTATGGGTGTTACAATGTTGGTTGAAGATGTTTACATGAATCAGCTAGAGGGTTTTGTCATTGCAAAGTATCCTAATAGAGTGTGTAAGCTTGAGAAATCCATTTATGGATTGAAACAAGCATCTCGCAGATGGAATCTTTGTTTCGATGAGAAAGTCAAAGAATTTGGTTTTTTGAGAAGCGAGGATGAGTCTTGTGTATATGTCAAAGCTAGTGGGAGTATAGTTAGCTTTTTGGTATTGTATGTGGATGGCATACTGCTCATAGGAAACGACATCCCAACCTTGCAGGAGGTTAAGTCCTGGCTTGGGAAGTGTTTCGCTATGAAGGACCTTAGGGAAGCTGCTTATATTCTAGGGATAAGAATATTGAGAAACAATAGTAAAAGACTAATAGGACTTAGTCAAAGTACCTACTTGGACAAGGTGTTGAAACGTGTCAGCATGGAGGATTCCAAGAAAAGAGAATTACTTATCCAAAGCAATACCAAACTGAGCAAGGCTCAGAGTCCGAGTACAGACAAAAAGATAGCAGATATGAGTCAGGTACCATATGATTCGGCAGTTGGGTCGATCATGTATGCTATGACATGTAGTCGCCATGATGTGGCTTTTTCTTTGAGCATGGTTAGTAGATATCAAGGGAACCCTGGTAGACCTCATTGGACTGCGGTAAAGAACATTCTTAAGTACCTACGGAGGACTAAGGACTTGGTCCTTACCCTCGGTGGGAGTGATGACTTGAGAGTGACAGGGTATAGTGACGCCAGCTTTCAGACCGATAGAGACGCTCTCAGTTGGTCTGGGTATTTACCCTGAATGGAGGAGCAGTAGCATGGAAAAGTTCCAAACAGGAAACTGTAGCTGATTCAACGTGCGAATCAGAGTACCTAGCAGCAAGCGAGGCGGCAAAGGAGGCAATATGGCTGAAGAACTTCATTGGAGACCTTGGAGTTGTACCAACTGTAAAGGAGCCTATGGAAATTTTCTGTGACATCGAGAGTGAAGTTGCCTTTGCCAAGGAACCGAGGGATCATGGCAGATCCAGGCACATCAACAGAAAATATCACTTTATACGACATCAAGTGGAAGGACTCCTCGTAGTAAATAGGATATCGTCAGAAGAGAACCCAGCGGATCCCCTTACAAAAGGACTAAGTAGGGATAAGCACTTGCATCATGTAATAAGTATTAGGCTTAATGACAATATTAGTTTTAATGATTAGATAGATATTTAGAAACTTGTAATAGCTAAATTGTAATTGACATCTGATGATTGAATAAAAGAAGTATTATTTATAATTAAAGTTACTATCTTGTGGCAATTGTTTACTATTGTTTCATTTTGCATGTTTTGACTTCCAGAATAATAAGATTATTCAAACTGTCTACAATCGATCATACTTTGGAAGTAGGTTATGAAAGTAGACCGTCATAAATTGGTTTTTGTAAGATTTTCTAAGGTGTTAGACATAGCAAAGTTTGCTACAAACATTCATGAGTGCTCATGAAATAAGATTTAAGTATTAGACTAAACCCACACTCACATGGATCACTTCATGGAATTTATCACGAGTGATTGTGAGATGATAATATCATATAGTCTTCAAACCAAGATATATGAGTTGTTGATTATAAGTTGGTTGTACATTGATAGTGCAAAACCACATCAGTAACTTGATGTTATAAAACATTCATGAGTGCTCTTGAAATAATATTTGAGCATTGGACTAAACCCACACTCACATGAATCACTTCATGGAATTTATCACGAGTGATTGTGAGATGATAATATCATATAGTCTTCAAACCAAGATATATGACTTGTTGATTATAAGTTGGTTGTACATTGATAGTGCGAAACCACATCAGTAACTTGATGTTATAAAACGTGCTTTTGTGTATGATATAACGAGTAATTAGTACAAGCATATAAGTCGAAGTTTATCTGTTCCTTTCATCCTAAGAGGATTAAAAGCGATATCTTCCGCCCCTCGACGATTTTGTTTTGACTTATGTATCGGGCCCGGTCGGGATTGAAATTGATGTGTTCAATTAAGTTCTATGTCAAACAAATCAGAAATCGAGAAACAAACTATTGGACAAAGAGTATGACTTTATTTCATGTCTTCGTTCACACGATATCTTGAAGAATAGAGGATTATATGATCACTTATCTAATGGACACATCAGAGTATGACAACAGTTTTGTTGAGAGCTACGATTGCTAATCGGATTTTGAAGTTGCATTTGCAATTATAGTTATTAGACTTATCCAAGTAGGAGACTATTGGATTAGGTGTCTAACCCCATGACTATAATTGGTATGTACTTGGACCGAATATAGAATGGTCCATTTGGGTTGCAACTCTCTAGAACAATTTGTTAGGATGGATATTTGAAAAGAGGTTATTGTGATTTATTAATATATTATAAGTATAATATATTAATTGAGAAATCACATTATTTAATTAGTATTGGTCAAGAATTAATTTGGAGTTAATTTAGTGATCAAAAGAGACTAATTAATGTTACCAGGACTGATTAGGTAAATCAGTAACACTTATAGTTGCACCCATGATCTATGTTGACTAGGGTTGGACTAAACCTATATGAGAGTCCATAAAGGTTTAGCCCAAAAGGCCTATGTAATGTGAATAGTCATGGGTGATTAGGATTTGCAAGGATGAAACTCTAGGCTATAAAAGAAACCCCTAACTCCCTAAAATCAGCCCATGCACACAAAGAAAGAAGCTAGCCGATTTTGTGCTCACTAACCTCTATCTCAAGTTCCTCTTTTTGTTCTTGGTCTGTTGTAAGGCATTTTAGGCATCACAATTGAGGTGCTAAGCTCCTAAAGATGAAAGTTCTACTAGCTACATCAAGAGGTAATCCTCTAACTAGCTTTATGATTCATATGTCAAATTTTGTATGCTAGTTTAAACTCCATGCTTTGGAAACCAATATTGCATGTATAATTAGAGAAAACTTAGATTCAAAGCATTAGGGTTGTATGTGCACCATAGGAATGTTAGAGTACATAAAACCAATCAAGAAAAACATGCTAGTGATAGGCTAGGGATGTTCAGGTTTTGCATGATAGAGTACCTGTCTATATGATGCTTGATAGCCTAGGGTTCTTCTCTAATGGAATTGACATCATTACTTTAGTTGCTTAGTGTATGCATCATGGTTATACATAACTAAGATCTTATAGCCTGAGAATGTTTGGTTTGGCCTTATTTCATGTTCTTGTTTGATGAAGGGCTTAGGGTAGGATCAGATATTCGAATGTCTATAGGGTCCAGCGTTATGTATGGCTAGCATACATGAGTGGTGTATGCTTGGTGGATGTTTCATGGATGAGTCGCGTGGGGTTAGCCGACCGGTTTTTGATGTGTGTGTGTGTGTATATATATATATATATATATATATATATATATATATATATATCTGTGTGTGTGTATATATATATATATATATATATATATATATATATATATATATCTGTGTGTGTGTGTGTGTGTGTATATATATATATATATATATATATATATATATATATATATATATAGCATTCCTCTAGGGTGTGAGGATTGAGTGTATGAGTATGCTAGAAAGTATTGTTAGGGTGTTGTGATGACCCTCTAAGATAACTACGAGTAGGTGTGGAAGGTAGTATAGGCCCATACTACTAAAAGCATAGGACCCGTACGCATAATAGAGAAGTCACAATCCCTAGGGCTTTGTTGGGAGTTGGTTCTCCGTTATGATATGTATGTTATCTGATATCCTCCTAGTTTATTTTCAGTTGGTGACTACGCATCAAGTTGAGGCAGGATCCGGATCGGGATCAGGAGCTGGCCGTCAGGGTGAGTCAGCTGCGTTGGATGAGAGGATCAGGGAGATCCTGCAGGAGGAGGTTGTTGCTCTGTTCTGAGCTCAGTTTCCAGATATGTTTGGGTCTATCAAGACCGCTATGGTTAAGTAATTTGATGAGGGCTATGCTATGTTGTATGAGACTGTGCTGTTGCAGCTACTGCATCCGTTGCGGCTAAAGGGGTTGGATCGAGTCAGGCTTTTCAGTATCGGGACTTCGACAATATGAAGCCCCTGAATTTTGATGGGATGTAGGACCCGATCATCTCCATGAGGTGGCTATCTGATGTGGAGGGATGTTTCTTCACTTGTTTGTCCCCTGCTGACCAGAAGGTCATGTGTGCTCTGAACCTTCTGAGGACCGGAGCAAAGGATTGGTGGAGGCTTGCTAGCAGTTCCTATTCTGCTGAGCAGAGAGTTGCTGTGACTTGGGAGCAGTTTTATGAGATGTTCCGCTCCCAATATGTGCCGCTGGTGGAGCGAGAGAGGTTGGCCCAGGAGTATCTAGACTTGAGGCAGGGTTCTGAGACGGTGACGGAGATCACCAAGATGTTCACAGAGAGGGCTATGTTCTGTCCTGAATTTGCTGCATCCGAGTAGGCTCAGATCACCCGTTACTTAAGCATGCTCAAGACGGAGATCAGACAGTTTGTTTATACTCAACACTATATTACATTGTTAGAGATGCAACCAGCCGCCAGGCAGCGTGAGATTGAGATTGATTTGCAGAAGAGGGAGTGGAGACCGGCCCCAGCGCAGTCGCAGCCTGCATCGAAGAGGTTTAGGGCTGCTGATTCTAGGTCGTAGAGTCAAAGGGGTCGCACTTGTGGGAAGTGCAGCAAAGTGCATGATGGGGCTTGTTGATCTTCTTCGGGTTGCCACAAATGTGGCAAGCAGGGCCACATTGCGAGGGATTGTCGGAAGAAGACTCCAGCTTCTGGCGTCAGACTTTGTTACCATTGTGATCAGGTGGGCCATATGAAGGTCTAATGTCGTTTTCTTCCTGCCAGGTCGGCACAGGTACTAGCGTCGGCTTCTTTGAGGATCACTGACGGGAGTCAGGGCAGGGCGGAGCCGCCTAGGAGGCCATGGCAGCACTAGATGTTGTGACTGGTATGTTTCTATCCTTTGTCTTGTTGATTATGTTTTGTGCTATGCTTATATTTGTATCTTTGTTAGGTACGTTCTTAGTGAACTCTTTTCCTGCTCTAGTGTTGTTTGACTCGAGTGCGAGTCGGTCTTTTGTATCTCGGTCTTTCAGTAGGGAGTTTGATATGCTCATTAGGGAGTTAGAGTGTCCGTTGCGAGTCTCTATCGCTAACGAACATGAGTTTTCGGCATCATCGGTATATCAGGGTTGTGTTCTGGAGATGCCAGCGTGATTGTGGGAATGGATTGGTTGAGCCGTTTCGGTGCTATGATTGATTTTGAGGGGCAGCACATCGTAGTTCGAACCCCAAGTGGGGGAGAACTAGTTATCTATGGAGAGGGCACCATGATGGGTTCAAGGTTTTGTTCTGCAGCCAGAGCTCGACAGTATATTCAGCATAGGTGTGCGGGTTATTTGGCTTACGTGGTGGATACGCGTGTTGGGGATCAGGTTTCAGTTTTAAAGGTCCCGGTGGTCAGGGAGTTTGGCGATGTATTTCTGGAGGAGTTACCCGGTGTGCCTCCTGAGATGCAGGTCGAGTTCAGGATTGACCTCACGCCATGTGCGGCTTTGATTGCCAAGGCGTCGTACCGTTTGGCACCGCCTGAGATGCAGGAGTTGTCATATTAGTTGCAGGAGCTGCTAGGCAAGCAGTTCATCAGACCAAGTAGTTTTCCGTGGGGAGCGCCGATTTTATTCTTCAAGAAGAGGGATGGTTCACACCGGATGTTTATTGATTACCGGGAGTTGAACAAGCTAACGGTGAAGAACCATTATCCCCTTCTGCGGATTGATGATCTTTTTGATCAGTTGCAGGGTGCATCTTGGTTCTCCAAGATAGATCCGAGGTCTGAGTACCATCAGGTTAGGGTGCAAGAGGAGGACGTGGAGAAGACCGCGTTCCGAACTCGCTATGGGCATTACAAGTTCGTGGTGATTCCATTTGGGCACACAATGCGCCTACGGTATTTATGGATTTGATGAATTGGGTATACAGGCCGATGCTCGATCGTTCGGTTATCGTGTTTATTGATGATATCTTAGTATATTCCAAGTCCATAGAGCAACATGAGGAGCATATTCGCGAGCTTCAGGGGGTTTTGAGGCGAGAGCGACTTTATGCTAAGTTCTCGAAGTGCGATTTTTGGTTACGATAGGTTAAGTTCCTTGGAAACCTCGTTAACCAGAACGGGATATTGGTCGATCCGGCCAAGATCAAGGCGGTGATGCAGTGGGAGGTTCCAAAATCTCCCTCAAATATTAGGAGTTTCTTGGGATTGGCAGGGTACTACCGGAGATTTATTCAGTATTTCTCCAAGATTACAGTACCCGCACTCGTATGACGAGGAAGGGGGTGGATTTCTGGTGGGGCCATGAGCAACAGTCAACATTTGAGACCCTTCGGCAGAGACTACGCGAGGCCCCAGTTTTGACCCTCCCGAAGGGAATTGAGGATTTTGTGGTTTTCTGTGATGCGTCCATCACTGGGTTGGGGCAGTCCTCATGCAGAGAGGACGAGTGATAGCTTATGCTTCGCGGCAGCTGAAGCCGCATGAGTCGAGGTATCCCACACATGATCTTGAGTTGGAGGCTGTGGTTTTTGCCCTCAATATTTAGAGGCATTATCTTTATGGGGTATTTTGTACTATCTACACGAATCACAAGAGCTTGAGACACATTATGGATCAGACGAACCTGAACATGAGGCAGCGCAAGTGGCTGGACGTAGTCAGGGATTATGATTGCGAGATCCTTTACTATCCGAGTAAAGCAAATGTGGTGGCGGATGACTTAAGCCGCAAGTTGTCTGGACGTTCTGATGGGGTGTCATGTATGAGGATATGATTGGATTCTCCACTGGTGGGATTAATTAGGGAGGCTCAGGCCGAGGGTGTTCGGGAATAGAATTGGAAGATTGAGTGGATCAGGGGTGAGATCACCATATTTGTCCCGGATATTCGTGGGTTGTTGACTCGTTGTGGTCGATTATGGGCTCCTATGTCTGGTGGGGTCAGACAGATTGTGTTGGAGGAGGCTCATAAGTCTCGTTTTTCTAACCATCCGGGGGCCACCAAGATATATCGGGATATGAGATTGAGCTATTGGTGGCCGTGTATGAAGAAGGAGATCCCCTGGTACGTTGAGAGGTGCTTGACATGCAGGATGGTCAAGGCCGAGCATTAGAGGCCGCATGGAAAGCTGCAACCTCTAGAGGTTCCCACATGTAAATGGGAGTAGATTTCGATGGACTTCATCACCAAGTTTCCGAAGACGACAAAGAGTTTTGATGCTATTTGGGCCATCGTGGATCGATTGACCAACAGTGCCTATTTCCTGGCGATTCGAGAGAGTTCATCGGACGAGAAGTTGGTCGATGTGTATATTCGCAAGATCGTTGCTTGCCATGGGGTTTCGGTTTCCATTGTTTCAGACTGTGATGTTCGGTTCACCTCCCGTTTTTGGCAAAAGTTCCATGAGGAACTGGGCACGAGGCTACACTTCAGCACAACTTATCATCCACAGACTGAAGGCCAGAGTGAGCGGACGATACAGACTCTTGAGGATATGTTACGAGCCTGTGTCATATATTTTGGTGGGAGCTGGCACTCCTACCTACCTCTTGCGGAGTTCTCCTACAACAACACTTTTCACTCCAGCATTAGTGCTCCGCCTTTTGAGCTCTTTTATGGGTAGAGATGTCATACCCCAGTTTGTTGGGGCGAGGTTGGTCACAGGGTTATGGGACGGACCGAGGTGGTCCTTCAGACTACAGAGATGATTCAGTAGATCAGGCAGAGATTGCAGACTGCTCAGAGTCGGCAGAAGAGCTATGTCGACTGACGCTGATCTGAGTTGGAGTTTTAGGTCGGTGACATGGTGTTGCTGAAGGTCTCACCTTGGAAAGGTGTGATTCGCTTCAGGAAGAGGGGGAAGTTGGGTCCCCGATATATTAGGCCATTTCGGGTTATTGCCAGGATTGACAAGGTCGCCTACATATTGGATCTTCCTGAGGAGCTTAGTCAGATTCATAGAACTTTCCAAGTTTCGCAGCAACGAGAGTGCGTATTGGATGAGGACGCAGTTGTGTCATTGGTTGATATTCAGGTTGATGAGCGCCTGAACTATGTTGAGAGAGCAGTAGCTATTCGGGAGAGGAAAGTAAAGGTTTTTCGAAGCAAGGAAGTACCTTTGGTAAAGGTACGATTGCGGCATTGGAGGGGCTCCGAGTGGACCTGGGAGCCGGAGGTGGACATGCGGGAGAATTACCTAGATTTGTTTGCTGCAGCAGACTTCGAGGACGAAGTCTAGATCAAGTGGGGAGATTTGTAACATCCCGGGCTTTCAGGTATTTTCAAATCCTTCCATTGGTTTTCAATAATTTCATTTGGGTCCTTAGAGTATAAATATGTAGCCCTAAGAATCCCTAGTGGCAGAATTCTAATTTTGGGAGAAGGAGTAGTATGTCGGGCGTACATGTGAGTACGAAGCGTACTAGGGCGCACCCTAGTACGTTGGGCGTACACATATGTACGTTGGGCGTACACATATGTACGCTGGGCATACTAATATCTGGGTGAAACCCTAATTTTTAGGGTTTGAAGAGTATTTAAGTACCTTTATGGATCATTTATCCTCACTCTTTCAGCCTCCAATTCCTTGAGTCGTTCTTAGCAAACCCTAACCCCACAAGAGAGTATTTTGAGCTTAGAGTGTGTTATTTGTGTTCTTAATGGAGAAGGAAGTGCATCAAGGAGCCTAGGAAGGAAAGTGTAACACTCGTGTTTCTAGCTTAGGCATTAATATTGAGGTGATATTCTAGGTTAACCTTTGTAACTCATTTTGAAGAAATGAAAAAGGAATTATGTGAATTCTATGTGTTTTATGTGTTTTATGCTTAATTACTAGGAGTTAATTAATTAAAAATAAAAATGAGCGTCGAAAATAAATATTAGATAAAGCCGATATCTATTAAGAAAGTTGTAGTGGTCGTGACAAGGATTACGGATATATAAATAATGCCGAAATCCGAGTTATAACAAAGAAGTTATGACCTGTCGAAGTTTCACGACAAAACCGGCACGGTGCTAAATGTCGTAAAAAGTGAGTTTTTGATAAACTACTTTTTAGCCTTAGTGATCTAAACGAAACTTGTAGTGTTCGTTACACCGAGAGTAGGTATAAAAAGAACACCCAAATCTAACTTCGTATGAGGAAGTTATGATTTTTCGAAGTTTCAGCTTAGTAGTAGACAGCTAAAAATTCGAATTTTAGATCGAGTGATTTTTAACCGACACGACCTAAACGAGAATCGAAGGTCTCGTAAATAGTAGCACAACGGTAAAAAGTCTGACGAAAACGGATGTCGGATGAAGAAGTTATGAATTTTTAACGGATTTCCTGTCACGGTCTGTTAAAAATAATAATATAAAAATTAATGTCAAAATTTGCTAACGAAGTCTAAATGAAAGTTGCAGAGCGTAGTTTTACCTACGCGTGCATATAAAGAACGTCAAAAACGGAGCTCGTATGCGAAAGTTATGGATTTTAGAAGTTTTGGCGCGAAAAACGAGAAAAATCCCCAAAACCGAGGAATTTCGCATAAGTGGACTTCGGCCACGTGTCCTCGCTTAGAACATGCCACGTGTCCGAAAATGTGCTGAGTCATCCGAGCTACTGATCTGATCCGAAGTGGTCCAGTGAGAAGGCACGGAAACCCCTACTTCGGACCTAGACCTCGGTGCAGTAAGAAGAGGACAGCAAGCCTTCGCATGTGCGAGCCCACGTGCGAGCCCTCGGATCAGCACCACCGGGAGCCTTCTCAGCCGTTGGATCAGGAGGCTCGCCCCTATAAATTGGAGGGTGCGAGACCTCCCGGGTATACTTTGGAAAATTGTCACCTTTAGCCCCTAAACCCATATTTCTTTCATTTTATCATCCCCCGAAGCCCCGGTATCGATTATAACCCCCAGAATACGCCACGAAGTGCCCGAGAAGCCCAGGAAATTTATCTTTTCGGTTTTGAAGCCCGACCCTTGCAGAGCCCGGTTTCTCAATAAAACTCCCGGTTTTATTAGAAACGAACGTTTTAGGAAACGAATTGCTGCCCGATTATCATCAAATCATGTGAGTCTGTAGTTACTTTCACTTTACACATAGATATGAAGTATTTAGCTTAAAAATACGTGTTATGTGTAAATATGTTAATTGTTTATTTGAGGTGACTGTTGAATAGATGTTTTATACAAGTTTTAAACTGTATATGTATTTTATCTACAAATATGTTGGGTAGAACATGGGTAGACGAAATAGTCGGTGGGTGTTAAAATGATGAGAGGCTTCGGTGTTGTTGTTGGTGTTGTCGTTGTAGTCGTCTAGCGGAGTATAGATGACGATCACGAACCTTTCTAGACAGTCCAGTGGTACACTAGCAAGTTCGCAACTTGTAGGTGTTGATGAACTAAATGTTCATTGGTGTACTCCAATCCTCCTCATGGTTGCCTTTAGGACATGTATGGCTGAGGAAACCCCTTAGCAGTAGTGTCCATCCCGATGATATTCCTTAGGCTAAGTCCCTTGTGTTAGGTGTTTAGGGACGTAAAGTGAGGACAACGGGAATGGGTAATCAGGGTTATTGTTGATTGGTGAACTTAATAAGTTATTATTATTGTGGGTTGAAAACCCTATATGCTCACCAGGCTCCTAAGCCTGACCCACTCAGCTTTTTATGATTACAGGTAGTGTCTACCAAATTTTAGACATAAGCACTAGTTTATTTTAGGAAAGGTGCCTAAGATGCTTTTATGTGCTAAATGCTATATGTTTCCATATATGCCATTATTTGTTTGGATCTATGGTCTGTTGTCGACCGGATCTGGAAACCTTATGTGTGTAGGATTCTAAGCGTATGATTACGAGATTAGAACTAACATGTAAACGTTTCGGAGTGATAAGGGAATTGAAATGTCTAACAAGGATAAAGACCTAAATTCTCCTTATTCGGTATATAGATTGTAATGGCAAGAACTCGAAGTGGAGCGGGAAATGCAAACAGAAACCAACAACCTCAACCCTAAGTGGTGGAACAGGTGCCGATAGTAGGAGCTGCACCCGAACCCATCACCATGGCTGGAGTACGAACTATGATTCAGACCATGATGGCTGAACAAAGGGAGGATTTGAGGCAAATGTTGCTGAACAACAGGGATGAACCTTCGGTTCCTGTTGAACAATGTGAACTAAATGACGATCGATCTGAAGAAGGAAACAACAGTAGATCGGTTGGTCATAGTGAACCGCTTGTGGTTAGGAGGAATAACCACGAGGGTAGAATGGAGAGAAATGGGTGCAAGTATAAGGACTTTATGACTTGCAAGCCATCGATCTTCACTGGAAAAGAAGATCCTGTCGGAGTAATGGACTGGATCTCGGAAATGGAATTGGCTTTCATGACTTGTCATTGCCAAGGCAAGTTACAAACCACCTTTGCAGTGCGTCAGTTCTGGGGTAGTGCTGCTCGTTGGTGGAACACGTTGGGGAAAACCCTAAGCCCTAATGAGCCACTGCAAATGACTTGGGCAGAGTTCTTGGTGAACTTTAAGCGCAAGTACTGCTCGGCCCAAAACGTACTTGAGTTAGAAAACCAATTTCTAACGTTGAAGAAGGAGAGTATGACCGTTGACGAATATACGAATAACTTCACAGACAAAATGGAGTTTGCTTTGCGTATTGTCCCAGATGAGCTAGAGAAAATTGACAGGTACGCAAAGGGACTTCCATGGGAGTATGCGGTGCCAGTACGTCAGGCACTTACTTTGGAGGCAGCTATCTGGGCTGCCAAGTCTGTTGAAGATATGATTAAGGGGAGAGCCGCCAGCAAGGTTGAAGTTGGTGAAAAGAGAAAGTTTGAAGGAACTTCAGGTTCCAATAAAAAGAACAAGTTCTCGAAGTCTGGTTCGAGAAAATTCGAAGGAGGATCCGAAGCCAAGTGGTGTGACAAGTGTAAGAAGAAACATGCTGGGAAGTGCAGCGTGGAAGTCACTTGTTACAAGTGTGGAAAGCCAGGGCATTATGCCAATGAATGCACCTTCACTAATAGCGTCTGTCATGAGTGCCATGAAGAAGGGCATATTTTGAGGGATTGCCCGAAGAAGAAGGACGCAACGAAACCCAATCTTCCACCAAAGCCGAAGGCGAGAGCCTTTCAGATGACACTTGAAGCTGCGAAAGAAGAAGCCGATGTCGCTTTAGGTACCTTTCTGGTAAATGAAATGCCTGCCCAAATTTTGTTTGATTCTGGAGCTAATTACTCCTTTATTTCGCATGAATTTGGTATAAAACTAGCTTTGCCTATAGATAGACTAGTTAATGCTATAATAGTCGAGATTGCTAGTGGCAAGTTTGTACCTGTTAGCCATCGTATGAAAAACATCCTCATTGACTTGTATGTGAATAATTTCCACGAGGAATTGTTGCCTATCGAGTTGAATGGTTTCGACATAGTTTTAGGAATGGATTGGCTTAGCGCCAATGATGCCGAAATATTGTGTAGAAAGAAGATAGTAAAAGTAAACTCGCCAGGGAAAGAGTCGTTTATAGTGTATGGAGACAAACGCAGAGTAAACTATGGAATCATTTCCCTAATGAAAGCCAGAAAGTGTTTGGCCAAGGGGTGTACATCATATCTAGTGTTCGTGATCAATGCTCAGAAGGAGAAGAAGGAGGTGCAGGATATTCCGGTGGTGTGTGATTATCCGGAAGTCTTTCCCGAAGATCTTCCCGGATTGCCCCCTGATCGACAAGTAGAATTCTGTATTGACTTGTTACCAGGAACGACGCCGATAGCAAAATCACCGTATCGATTAGCACCAACCGGAATGAAAGAACTTATGACACAACTTCAGGAGTTATTGGACAAAGGTTTCATTCGACCTAGTTCATCGCCTTGGGGAGCCCCTGTGTTATTTGTAAAGAAGAAAGACGGGAGCATGAGAATGTGCATCGATTACAGAGACCTGAATAAAGCGACCATAAAGAACAAGTATCCGTTGCCGAGGATCGATGACTTGTTCGACCAGTTGCAAGGTTCGAGTTATTTCTCGAAGATCGATCTTAAGTCAGGATACCATCAACTAAAGGTGAGGGAGCAGGATATCGAAAACACTGCGTTCAGAACAAGATATGGACACTATGAATTTTTGGTTATGTCGTTCGGATTAACCAATGCCCCAGTAGCTTTCATGGATTTGATGAACAGGGTTTGTAAACCATACCTTGATAAATCCGTGATAGTATTCATAGACGATATCTTGATCTATTCGAAAGGAAAGCAGGAGCATGAAAAGCATCTGCGCGAAGTGCTAGAAGTTCTGAAAAAGGAGAAGCTGTATGCAAAGTTCTCCAAATGTTAATTTTGGATTCAAGAAGTCCAATTTTTAGGTCATGTGGTTAACCAAGAAGGAATAATGGTTGATCCAGCAAACATTGAAGCTGTGATGAAGTGGGAACAACCAAAAAGTCCTACGGAGATTCGAAGCTTTTTAGGAATAGCCGGATATAATCGTCGATTTATCCAAGGCTTTTCTTCGATCGCTACTCCATTAACAGCTTTGACCCACAAAGGAGCTACTTATGCTTGGAATGAAAAGCATAAGGAGGCCTTTGAAAAGTTAAAGAAGAGACTGTGTGAAGCACCGATTCTTTCGTTACCTGAAGGAGTTGATGACTTTGCAGTCTATAGTGACGCCTTTGGAGTTGGGTTAGGATGTGTTCTGACCCAAAGGGATAAAGTGATAGCGTATGCATCGAGGCAGTTGAAAGAGTATGAAAAGAACTACCACACACATGATCTGGAGTTGGCAACGGTAGTATTCGCCTTAAAGATATGGAGGCACTATCTTTATGGAACTAAATGCAAACTTTTCACTGATCATAAGAGTCTTCAATATCTCTTTAATCAGAAGGAATTGAACATGAGGCAACGGCGCTGGCTGGAACTACTCAAGGACTACAATTGTGAGATACTTTACCACCCTGGTAAAGCAAATGTTGTTGCTGATGCTCTCAGTCGGAAGGTAAATCTTGAAAAGAGAAGGCCAAGAGCGTTAAGGATTGAAGTCGTCTCGACAATTGTGGAAAGTATAAAGAAAGCTCAGGAGGAAGCTTTGGAGAAAAATGACCGGAAGGAGGAACGTTTGGGTAAAACGTTGGTGTTTGATACAAACGGTCAAGGATTGAAGGTATTCAAAGATAGGATTTGGGTACCTAAGACGGGAGGAGTAAGAGGTCTTCTGATGGAAGAAGCTCACAAAACCATGTACTCGATTCATCCCGGCAGTACGAAAATGTATAGGGATCTAAAACCCTATTACTGGTGGCCGACGATGAAACTCGATGTTGCTAAGTATGTGGCCGAGTGTGTAAGTTGTGCTAGGGTTAAGGCACAACATCAGAAACCGTATGGGAGTTTAGAGCCTTTACCTGTACCCATGGGTAAATGGGAGGACATTACCATGGATTTTGTGACTAAACTGCCCAGAACAAGGAACAGTCACGACATGATTTGGGTGGTCGTTGATCGCTTCACTAAGAGTGCGCATTTCATAGCCGCTAACGAGAAATGGTCTATGGATAAACTTGCGAATTCTTACGTGAAGAAAATTTTGAGGCTACACGGTGTTCCGTTAACGATTGTATCCGATCGTGACAGCCGTTTTACCTCAAGGTTTTGGAGGAGTCTACAAGAGGAATTGGGTACCAAGTTGTGTTTGAGTACAACTTACCATCCGCAAAATTATGGTCAAAGAGAACGAACAATTCAAACATTGGAGGATATGCTAAGAGCATGTACCCTAGAATTCCAAGGTAACTGGGATGAACACTTACCTCTAGTAGAATTTTCCTATAATAATAGTTTCCACTCAAGCATCAAGATGGCACATTATCACGCCTTGTATGGAGAAAAGTGTCGAACGCCATCATGTTGGCTGGAAGCTGGGGAAAAGTAGTTTATGGGACCTGAGATATTCATCAAACTACTGAAAAGTTGAAAGTGATAAGGGAAAGGATGTTAGCAGCTCAAGATCGACAAAGAGTTATGCTGACAAGAAAAGACAACCGATATCCTTTGAAGTTGGAGATTCGGTTTTACTTAAAGTCTCGCCGTGGAAGGGACTTATAAGATTTGGTAAAAGGGGAAAGTTGAGTCCAAGGTTTATTGGACCATTTAAAGTTCTTCAGAGGATCGGGAATCAAGCTTACAAGCTAGAATTATCGGAAGAACTGGAGGGTATTCATAACACCTTTCATGTGTGTTATTTGAGGAAGTTCATGGGAGATGTACCCGACATAATTCCGATTTCTGAGTTAAGGTTGGATGAAAACAAGAGGTTGATCGAAGAACCTGAGGCAATTGTTGACCGTAAGACTATGAAGTTGCGACGCAAGATGGTTGATTTAGTGCTTGTGCGATGGAAACATACGAATGGGCCAAATCTCACCTGGGAAACGGAGAGTGACATGATGAGTCGCTACCCGCAGTTGTTTGGTGATATGTGATTCCGGGGACGGAATCATCCTAAAGGGGAGAGAATTATGACACTCCTGTTTCTAGCTTAGGCATTAATATTGAGGTGATAGTCTAGGTTAACCTTTGTAACTCATTTTGAAGAAATGAAAAAGGAATAATGTGAAAGTTATGGATTTTTAACGGATTTCCTGTCCCGGTCTGGTAAAAATAATAATATAAAAATTAAAGTCAAAATTAGCCGACGAAGTCTAAACGAAAGTTGTAGAGCGTAATTTTACCTACGAGTGCATATAAAGAACGTAAAAAACGGAGCTCGTATGCGAAAGTTATGGATTTTAGAAGTTTTGGCGCGAAAAACGAGAAAAATCCCCAAAACCGAAGAATTTCGCATAGGTGGACTTCGGCCACGTGTCCTCGCTTAGAACATGCCACATGTCCGAATATGTGCTGAGTCATCCGAGCTGCTGATCTGATCCGAAGTGGTACAGTGAGAAGGCGACACGTACCCTCTTCCCTCGTGTCTGAACCCTCGCATGAAGCCACGGAAACCCCTACGTCGGACCTAGACCTCGGTCCAGTAAGAAGAGGATAGCAAGCCTTCGCATGTGCGAGCCCACGTGCGAGCCCTCCCTGCGAGCCCTCGGATCAGCACCACCTGGAGCCTTCTCAGCCGTTGGATCAGGAGGCTCGCCCCTATAAATAGGAGGGTGCGAGACCTCCCGGGTATACTTTCGAAAATTGTCACTTTTAGCCCCTAAACCCATATTTCTTTCATTTTATCATCCCCCGAAGCCCCGATATCGATTATAACCCCCGGAATGCGCCACGAAGTGCCCGAGAAGCCCGAAAAATTTATCTTTTCGGTTTCGAAGCCCGACCCTTGCAGAGCCCGGTTTCTCAATAAAACTCCCGATTTTATTAGAAACGAACGTTTTAGGAAATGAATTGCTGCCCGATTATCATCAAATCATGTGAGTGTGTAGTTACTTTCACTTTACACATAGATATGAAGTATTTAGCTTAAAAATACGTGCTATGTGTAAATATGTTAATTGTTTATTTGAGGTGACTGTTGAATAGATGTTTTATACAAGTTTTAAACTGTATATGTATTTTATATACAAATATGTTGGGTAGAACATAGGTAGACGAAATAGTCGGTGGGTGTTAAAATGATGAGAGGCCTCGATGTTGTTGTTGGTGTTGTCGTTGTAGTCGTCTAGCGGAGTATAGATGACGATCACGGACCTTTCGAGACAATCCAGTGGTACACTAGCAAGTTCGCAACTTGTAGGTGTTGATGAACTAAATGTTCATTGGTGTACTACAATCCCCCTCATGGTTGCCTTTAGGACATGTATGGCTGAGGAAACCCCTTAGCAGTAGTGTCCATCCCGATGATATTCCTTAGGCTAAGTCCCTTGTGTTAGGTGTTTAGGGACGTAAAGTGAGGACAACGGGAATGGGTAATCAGGGTTATTGTTGATTGGTGAACTTAATAAGTTATTATTATTGTGGGTTGAAAACCCTATATTCTCACCAAGCTCCCAAGCTTGACCCACTCAGCTTTTTATGATTACAGGTAGTCGACCCCGAGCATAGTCGGAGGACGATGAGAGATTTTTGGATTATAGGCCAGTAGTTGTAAATAACTGTTGAAAGGCTTATAATGTCTTGTTTATGCTTTTGATCTGTATCGGAACATGACATCCCGAGGTTTTGATATGAAATGAAACTATACATTTCTTATAGAAAGGTTTTGATAAACTTTTATCATGTTTTGTTTTGGGGACCTATTCCACAACATCTTTTGAAAAGATTTCTCTGATTTTATTTTAAAAAGCATAAATTAAATCGGTCTTTTCTGGCCGAGAAATTAGGGGATGTCACAGAAAGCAAGCTTGTAGATCTTGGATCATCATCTTCTTGGGAAGCTCCAGAAGGTAAAAAGTTGCTACCTTTATGCTTGGTTTTCTTAGATCTCATATTGGTAGCTTTATGATGTTTTTTTGTCTCTAAAAGTCCCATTGTTCTGCATGTTTGGTTTTGGACGTTTTAAGTTGTCCTTCTAGACCCTAGGAAGGGTCCTTAGTCATAAAAATGAGCTCCCAATGGCCACAAGTGTCACATGCATTTGGAAAAGGGTCTTAATGGATTAAGACCTTGTATTAAGAACTTATGGACGTGTGAAGTCATAAAGTTGGAGACTTTATGACTCTAGGGTGCATTTGGACCATGGATCTGTAATACGGGCTTAAGTGCTTAAGCCATTAAGCACTTAATGGACTTTTGGGATCTGCGAGGGTATGCCCCGCGTAGGGAGGAGTACGCCCCGCATACTCGGTCAGCCACCCCGATGGTGGTCAATGCAAGGCTCACGTACTCCCCGCGTACCTCCGGAGTACGCTCATCGTACATCGTCTGTTGGATTTTTGAGCTTAGGCTTTGCATTTTGGGCCACCTTTTGGGATTGAATGCTTGGGCCCTCATTGGACTATCTGAGTATGAGTGTTTTGGGCTAGTTGGAGAGTTGGACCTTAGGATGAGGTCTAATATGGAGTTTGATCCCAATTTAGAAAATTGGGCCAGTTATGGGTCTTTAAGTAATTTAGGCCTTTTAGATCAAAATTGGACTTAGGTCTTGGCCTAATTAGGGAAAGGGTAAAGTGGACATTTACCCTAAGTATGGATCCTTAGTCAAGTATGGTAATCTAATTGTTAATTGGATGTTTGTTTTGTTGTGATAGTTCGGGATTTTTCATGAGCCAACAGCCGGAGGTTTTCAGTGTGGTTCGACATTGTGATGTGAGTTTTCCTCACTGTAATTGTGGGACAAAGGCACCAACGTCGGCCCCTTTGGATTGATAACTTGTTATGCATGACGTTACATTGTAGTGATCTGTTAGATCAGAATCCTGGTAGATAGGATGATGCTATCTTTAGTGATCTGTAAGATCTGTTTGTTTGTTTGTTGGCTGGTTAATAGTATGTTATCTGTATTACGTGCATATGATTAGTTAGTGGTTGAGGCTTCATAACTTTGTGTGTAAGCCAACAGGTCGGGGAATTCTAACCCGGTGGTTGAGGGTCTGGAGTATTCCATCCCGAGGATGATTGGACCCATAGTACATTGGCATTCCAACCCGATGGTTGATTGGACCCATAGTATGTTGGCATTCCAACTCGATGGTTGAGGAGCCTCGGGTATTCCAACCAAATGGTTGATTGGTCCCATAGTATGTTGTTTCGTATTTGTGCTATTTGTTATGTATTGGTATTTTGTGGGAACTCACTATGTTTTGGGCTTAAAATTTTGGATTATGTTTCTGGTACCTCAGAGGATCGCGGGAAGGAGAAGGCGTGATCGTGCACCTCCTCATGTTTTTACTTTATAATTTTGGGATTACTCTGATATTGAACTCATTTTGAAAACAATTTGTAAACAATGATGGTTTTTGGGTTTGTTTAAAAGTTTAAGTTTTTCATGAATTTTGCATATGTTACATAACTGCCCGGTTAAGGACCAACGTTTGACCATATCTAAGCACTGTGTTAAGGATACAAAGATAGTACCTTCTAATCAAGTATCATTCATGATAGTGATCCATGAGATGATCTTGATGCGGGTTAGTTCAATACCAGCTCTCTGACAAGTACCTATAAACTTGGTTACAACCCATTTCCTACCTTCATTTGATTAAAGTCAACCAATCCAATTCATATTAGTCTTACTTCATAGTTGCTCCCACAGTTATAATCGACTATGAAACTTTAGAATAATAATATTATTCATGGATTAAACATGTTAATATAGAACACAACAAGTATCAATGTTATGATCATATCCCAATATATCAAAACATTATATAACAGTTTTTGTTACAATGTTCCAATATCCAAATACTAAATCCAAATAAAAATCCCATTTCTAGAATAATAAAGTCTTATAGCTAAAGTGTGAGCATTCATACTTAGCTTAAAAGAAGGACTTTATTAGTGGGTTCGACTAAACTTAATTTGTGTGAATTTTGCGAATACTATCATCTCCATATTTGATTTTGCTCTAGGTATAGTTAAATATATTGGAGTATATGATTGGTGTTCTTTCATCACATAGAGTCTCTTAGCTTGATTAAGTATACTCTCAAAGTTACAAAGATTTCTATGTGATCCTTGCATGGCAGTAATCAAGATAGTTTTTCAATGAACTCGTTTATCCCATCATATTAGATTTCAACTTATAAAGTAGTGTATTATTATTTTGTAGTATATTGTGTCATTTTCTTTTGGTTGGATCTCATTCCAACAAAACTTACTCTTCATCCCACAATGAAGTCATAATCAAATTATAATTAATAATTATCTCTATTTGCTTAAAAATCAGAATCTTCTATAGCTCTTTACATGAAGATTTTATTCCAAACTATATGTCTAATATACATTCTCTTAGTTCTTCCAAATTACTCTAAGAATGTTTCTACAGTCATCCAGTGACTTAACCATGTATTCGGTTGGTATATTATGATATGCTTATAGCATGATCATATATAAAGTCTTATGCATAATATGGCATAAATGATGGATTCATTTTCCAAGAAAAATCGAATATAAATCATTTCAGCTAGTTCAAACCTATGATCTAGGTTCTTTTAAGGCTGGCTCAAAATCAGTGCCATGTGACAATGTAAAGGTTCCTCCAAATGAATCTTCTATATTGACATCTTTCAAGGTATTGTCAATATGTGCAAAAGGATATAAAACTTTTAACATTCATTTCATCTATCTCTATAGATTTTACATTCCAAGAATGTATCTTGTCCTTCCTACGTCTTTATTTTAGAAACACATTCCAAGTCAAGGTGAAACGGTTTGGCATGGTCAGAATGTAGTTTCTTATGATTAAGTATGTCTTGTTCATACAAGATTAGGAATGTCACTACACTCCCACCAGTTCTTAGTAAACACATATGTTCTATTCATTTTGATACAAAAGCACACCTTGTGGTTTCATATTAAAATGACGATTACAACATTGAGATGTTTACTTTATATCCACAAGTGGATCTCAATCTTTACACATTTGTTTAGGATAACATGGATTAAGAAAACCTCCAGACTAATCTATATAGATATCTTCTAGTAGATGTCTATTAAGAAAAGTGGTCTTTCTTGAAGTCTATTTACTATATTTCATATTAAGAATATGAATTTATAGTAAATAATATCCTTGTTGATTTAATCATATATACTTGTGAAAAGGTTTGATTATAGTCAATTTCATGAGCATGATAAGGACCATGGTCAATGATATGAGTATGAGAAAATCCTTTTATAACAAGTCTTTCTTTAAATGTGCGTGGTTATCCATGTAATGTATTCTTTCTAGAAGAATCACTCACTCCTTCTAGCCTAGCTATAGAGAGGAAGTTCAATCAAGACCATACTTGATTATTACACATGGATTACATCTCATGTTAATGACTCTAAGTCATTAATCAGATTCGAGATCTAACAAAGCATCATGGTATTTGATGGATTTGCTAGATACCATCAATAAAAGCTCATCAATGAGAGATTCCACATTTTTCAAATCATACATGATTTCTACCACTAATGCGAACAATTTGTGTTTGCGCATAGCTATTTTCCAAGTTTAATAATCCCTTGTTAGAACTAGTGCCAAATACTATTACATCAGGTAATAGTTCTTGAGCTGCTTCAAGTTCCATGTACCTCCCACTTGCTTTTTCATTAGAAGCTTGCTTTCTGCTAACTCAACTATCAGAGGATAGAGATGCACAAAACCCGAATCTGATCCGATCCGATCCGGATCTGAATCCGATCCGGTTTCGCTTACGTCATCAAAAATCTGATCCGGTCAAAATCCGATCCGAATCCGGTCAAAATCCGATCCGGTTCCAACCAAAATCCGAATCCGATTTGAAACCGGTTTAAACCGATTTTAGTGGGTTTTAATCGGATTTTGGGGCGGATTTGGATCCGGTTTTTAGCGAATCCGGTTTACGATCCGGTATCAAATCCAATTTGGAATATAGGATTAGTATCTGATTGAAAATCCGGTTTTAAATCCGCTCCGATCCGGTTTGGTGAAAACCGGTTTTGACCCAATCCGGTTTCGGATTGGATCCGGTTTTGAATAGTGAAACCGGTTTTTGTGTGCATCTCTATCAGAGGATTAAGAAAAACTTATTCTTGGTGGGTGTTCATATAATAATCTAAGCCATATTTAGAGTATTATACAAATATGTATCTATTGGATTTTGGGTTTAAAAGCTTTAGTCCAACATAGGCTTTAAATCCATAAAACATTTAATAAGATAGGGATGGAGCCCTTCGATACAAAATTTTATGAAGAAAATGTCGTATCTACTAGTTAGTCGGTGTTTGTAGAGCATTTATTTTATCACACGAGTTGAAGAATCACATTTTCAAAAGTTTATCATTATTAGTGACCAAGTTATTAAAGAAATCTCCTGTTGGAATTCATTATTTTCAAATTTTTACATACACCACGACGTGGTCACAATAACCACGACGTGGTGTCATTACAGAATACGTATGTCATTTTCCGCACACCTAACACGATGTGGTCTCCCTACCACGACGTGGTGAAGTTCTCAAGTTCAATTTTCGAGTCTTTTTCCTACACCTAATGAAGTACAAAATGTCTAAGTCTTCAAGACAAGTTCCATAGCAGTCTAACACTTCCATATTTACTCATATTGACGAGCGATTCTACACACAAGCAACACAATTGGTTTTGCAACTTATATCCCAAGGGAGTTTATTCTTTTTTCTCCCTCTTTACTTTTATGTTTTTCATAGCATGCAATGAGGACATTAAATCAAATAAGTGTGGGGTAGGGAGTTGATTACATTAGGAAAAAATATTTGATTTTTGAGAAAAAATTGCATTATCATAAAATTGCTAGTCTTTTACAATATGCATTCATATAAACTTGAAATAATAGTTTAATTTTGGAAAATCTAGCCAAATAATTTTTTTTGCTAGTATTGTGTGGGATGATCCGATGAGAGCCCAAATGTTTACCTAAGCCAACACATGTTATAGTGTATTTGTGGCTTCCCATTCTTAGTGAAAAGTCATGAGATATGAAAGATAATCTGGTAGTTTGTATGATGCAATAAGTTTTGCATTGTGTACTAGAAATCCATATAGGAGAGATTATGTAGTCATTGCACTTAGACTAATACCTCTAACTAATAAAGGTTGAAGTTAAGCTCCTTGCTTAAGCATGTAGGATTTCAGCGAAAAAAGTGAGTTATATATATATATATATATATATATATATATATATATATATATATATATATATATATATATATATATATATATATAAAAGAGAAATTACAAAAAAGTTAAAAGAATTTTGGAGCAATCAAAGTATGAGAATCAAAAGATAAAAAATTCTTAAGAATTAAAAGTTGAAGATACCAAAAATCAAACAAGAAGGTGGTGAATTCAAAGAAATTGGAAAGCAAATATCAATGAAGAGACGAATTCCAAGAGCTCCATTGTGGTATCAAAGTTGTAATTCTTTCTAGAATTTATGTATGCTTAGTAGTTTACCAAAAATAAGTTGATGTTAAGAAATATTTATGAAGATGAATTCGGAGGGTTGCAAAAACAAACTTCGTATAAGCTAAGTGTGAAGGTTCATAAGGATTGTGAGTATTTAGGAATGGGAAGTTTTTAGGAATTATATACACAAATACATGCATTGCGGTCTTGGGATAATGGTTGGGTTTTAAATGGATTGTTTTATGCAATATTGGTAAGTTAAAAATCAGTTTGCTTGGGGGAAAGCAAATATTAAGTGTGGGGTATTTTGATATGTGCATATCTAGATATATATATATATTTTACATTATATCTTAATATTTTTAGCCATTTTTATGCATATTATAGAACAAAAGATACTTAATATATTGTGTGTTGTGTTGTAGAAGCAAAAGACATGCTCGGAGCAAAAAGGAAGCTAGAAGCTCGGAGCTAGGAACTTGGATCAAAGCCAAAATGAAGAAAAGACCCATTCCCACGTCGTGGTGACATTACCACTCCGTGGTGTTTTCCCGTCGAACCTCGAAGACTTGAGGATTACGTGACAAACCCGAAGACCACGTCATGGTGGACTTGCCACGACGTGGTGGACCGACTTCAAGAAAATTAGAAATATAAGGCACATTCCTACGAAAACCCAAATTTTGTTGGAGCTTTTATTGACTTCTAAAGGCCAAGAACGTACTATGACGCATGGAGTTGCAGAAGATCGATTAGGAGCTTGGATTTGAGAGATTTGAGGCAAAATAACTTTCTAATACTTTTTCTTCTTGAGTTTGATTATGAATTACAAGATGAACTTCGTTTTATTGTCTTTACTTGCTGAAATCATGGGCTAAAAACCTATTAATTTCGTTTAGATTATATTACTTGAATTTTTATGGTTTGATTTATGGTTTGGATTATGATTAGTTGGTTATTTGTTATTTTAGCTTATTAAAGAACCTCACTATGCTTATGATAACTACTTTTCTATTTATTGCTAAATTTAATTTAGTTTGCATGACCATCATTCTTAATTAAACTTGAATCTTATGATCTTTGTGAATTGCAAAATTATAGGAATAGTGTTTTGACCAAAACCTAGGGTTAAGTAGGAAAGTGGGTAAGTAATTGTAGGAGCTAATATATGACAACCAATCATATATTGAATTGATTTAATGTACCAAATTGATCAATCCATTATAAGTCTAATTTAACTCGAACAACACTAGTAAATTTGTCAGTTTACCCGTCTAGTCACCGTATGAATGAAATTATTTGCTAAAGAATTAGGTTAGTAAACATTAACCTGGTCATCTTAGGAATCGGTAACCAACGAAGAATTAATCCATTGCACTTCCATTATATCAACCATAATAGCAAGTATATTGAAGCTAAACGAAAGTCACTCACTTATCTTGGTTAAAATCATCTTTTGTGTTTCTTACTTTTAGTTTTAGTTTTTGATACATTATTTGATAATTTGTTTTAGTTGATTAATTAAGTTTCTAGTCTTGCAAAATTATAGAAAACCCCTTTCATTTTTTTTAAAAGTAATTTATGTAAATAGTAGATAAAATTAGCTAATCATTCTGTTCCTTGTGTTCGATAACCGACTATTTGTGTTATTCTATTTTCGAATAGGTACACTGCTTAGGGAGTAATAATTAGTTACATTAGTAGGTTAAACTAGTGCACAATTATTTTTCGCATAACATATTTAAGCCCCTAAACCTTAGGTTTAGGTCATCCTCTTCGGCCTCCATCTCTCCATATCAAAACCCTAGCCTCCATGCATGCTTTACAACCTATTTCATCAATTTTGAGACTTGTTCTTGGGTTTTTGGTAGAGTTGTGAAAGAGGGAAGCTCACAAGGAAGCAAGAGAACAAGAAGCAAGTTTGGATCCAACATTCTCTTCATCTTTATGAGTTATTAAAGGTATAAAGTTCATACCTTGACACCTTTCCTTTAGATTCAAGTTCTAGGTCATATTTTGGTGGTTTTTTTTCCTTTCTTGGATGTTCTTGGAGTTTGAAGAACTCCAGAACCTATGGTTGCTTTCCTAGGTCCTTGGACTTCTGTTGATTGAGAAAAAGGACCATGCTTGGTTTATTTTTTGTGCATGTTCAAATTATAGCCTCATTAAGGACTTAATGGACTTTGAATGTTAGATCAAACCCTGAAATGGAGTCCAAATGGATATAGTTGGAAACTTTATCCATTAAGTCAGGGTGGAAGAGTAGATCTGGGAGTATGAGCTTAAATATGGAAGGATTAAGCTCTTAATGAGAAAAATGACATTTTTCCAGTAGCCACGGTGTGGCGAAGGGTAGCCACGGCATGACAAAGTAAAAAAAAATCATGATTGCCTTGTTCTGGTATTGCCACGACATGGGAAAGGAGGACCGAGACATGGCAAAGTCCTTCATGGTTGACTATTTGACTTTTCGCTCCCACGGCGTGGCCAAGGAGGGCCACGACATGGCGTTGACTTTGACCAAGATTGACCATTTACTTTTGACCAAGTTTGACCTTGGGTCAAACTTGAGGGTTTTGGACTGTTGATTTAGATTCTACGTGGTTTTGGTGTTAGTGGAATTACAAGAACAAGCAGTGTAGAAAGGGGAGCGCATCACAGTGTTTCTGGGTTCTTTGATTAAGGTGAGTTTTCGTCACTATACTTTTAGGTTGAAGGCACCAATGTCAGCACACTAGGTTATGTATCCTAGTATATAGAATGTTGCTATGATGTAGTCATCTGTTAGATCTGCATGATTATATGTATGTTGGTTAGAGTAATAGTAGGCTAGTTATCGTTTAATGGGGTGCTCTAGGGGCTGTATGAAGTCATGTAGGATAGCTTGAGAACTATGGATCTGGGATTTCTTATCTGTTCTCGTTTGGTTGTGGCTCTAGAGTAGGATCATTTATCCGGGTGCCTATTTCACCTCTGGTTTCATATGGTAATGCATTCCATGGAGAGTTGCCAGTAACGGAGCAGTGTGCTTTGATGGGTCTAGTAGGCGATAGTAAGTTGTATGATTGATATTTTCCAAAAATTTATGTGCCTACTTGATCTTTTGTATGTTGACATTCTAGTCCGATGACTGATTGGGCCATGGTATTCCAGTCCGATGACTGATTGGACCCATTGTATGTTGGCATTCCAGTCTGTTGACTTATTAGGCCAAGGTATTCCAGTTTGATGACTGATTGTACCCGTTGTATGTTGGAATTCCAGTCTGATGACTGATTGGGCCAGGGTATTCCAATCCGATGATTGATTGGACTCGTTGTGTGTTGGAATTCCAATCTGATGAATGATTGGACTAGGGTATTCTAGTGTGATCACTGATTGGACCCATTTCATGTTTTGTATTTCTTTGGTGTGTGTGGTATTTTTGTGGAAACTCCATAAGGTTTGTGCTTACCAAGTAGTTTACATTTCTAGGTTCTATCGGTGATCGTGGGAAGGCGAATGCGGGATGTACACACTCATCAGCAGAATTGAGGATTTCGTGTCTTTTATATTACTCTGATTTTCGATTAATGTAATTTGGAATTAATGGTTTTTCTTAAAATGTATTTATAATTGGGAAGTTTCACCTTAATAAAAGCGAAAAAAATTGTTGTAAAAATGGGATGCTACATTACTATCGGAGATTCATCAAGGATTTCTCCAAGGTTACAGTTCCTCTCACTAGGCTGACAAGGAAAGATGTCACTTTTAGTTGGGGTCCTAAGAAACAGGCGACATTTGAGACTCTGCGGTAGAAGCTTTGGGAGGCACCGATACTTACCCTCCTCGAGGGAGTCGAGGATTTTGTTGTATACTGTGATGCATCGATTATGGGTTTGGGTGATGTGTTGATGCAGAGGGGCGCATGATTTCTTATACTTTGAGACAGCTAAATCCTCATGATGTTAAGTATCCTACGCACAATCTCGAGTTTGGGGCTATGGTTTTCGCCCTTAAGATCTGTCGTCAATATTTGTATAGGGTTCGGTGTACCATCTACACGGACCACATGAGCTTGAAAGATCTGATGGATCAGCCCAACCTTAATATGAGACAGCGTAGATGGCTTGATGTGGTGAAAGATTATGACTACGAGGTCTTGTACTACCCCGAGAATGCCAACGTGGTGGCCGATGCTCTGATCCGTAGGGCGGGTTGTGACCTAATTCGGTTCGTTTAAGGATGAAAATGGTGACTCCAGTATTGGAGATTATTAGGGATGATTAGGCAGAGTCCATCAAGGAGGAGAATCTGTAGAGCGAACGAGTGGTCGGTCACGTTTCAGCTTTTGATATTGACATCAGGGGGCTACTGACTCTTCATGGAAAGGTTTGGGTGCCCTATTCGGGTGGGACTTGATAGGTTTTTATGGATGAGGTGTACAAATAAAAAATTTCCATTCATTCGAGCGTAATGAAGATGTATCTTGACCTGAGACATAGCTATCGGTGCCATGTATGAAGAGAGATATATCTTCGTTTGTGGAGCGGTGCTTAACCTATCGGAAGGTGAAGGAGGAACATTAGCACCCACACGAAAAGTTCTAGCCTCTGGAGGTCCCATTATGGAAATAAGAACAGATAACCACAGATTTCATTATGAAGCTACCAAATACAACAAAGGGTTTTGATTCCATTTGGGTGATTGTGGATCGATTCACGAAGAGTGCTCATTTTATGGCTATTCATGCGAGCTCTGATGCTAAGAACTTGGATGAGATCTATGTTTGGGAGGTGGTCACTCGTCACGGTGTGCCTAGTTCTATCATTTTAGACCGGGATGTCCGTTCCACTTCCAGATTTTGGAAGAGGTTCCATGTGGAGTTGGGTACCCGTTGTATTTCAATACTGCTTATCATCCGCAGACGAATAGGCAGAGTAATTAGACCATTTAGACACTTGAGTATATGTTTAGAGCTTGCATAATTGACTTTGGTGGGATCTGGGACCCATACCTCCTCTTGGAAGAGTTCTAGTACAGCAACAACATTCATGCCAATATTAGTATGCCTACCTTCGAACTTCTCTATGGGAGGAATTGTCGAACCCTCTTTGTTGGGGGAGAGGATAGACATAGAGTTATTGGGATCACGAAGATAGTACTCAAGATGATGGATCTCATACAACAGGTAAGACGGAGATTATAGACTGCTCAGAACCATTAGAAGAGTTACATCGACCGACATCGATCCGAGTTAGAGTTCCAGGTCGGGGATATGGTACTCCTGAAGGTGTCGCCTTGTGCCCCAGGTTTATCGGTCCTTTCAAAGTTATGGCCAGGGTAGGAAAGGTAGCCTACCGGTTGGACTTGCCAGAGGAGCTTATTCAGATTCATAGCACCTTCCCGTTTCCTAATTGCGGAAGTGTGTGACCGACGAGACAACGATAGTACCTTTGGATGATATTCAGGTCGATGATCGCTTGAATTATATTGAGCGACTGGTAGGGATTATCGACAAAAAGATGAAGACCTTTCATAACAAGGTGGTGTGCTTAGTGAAGTTGCAGTAGTAGCACCAGAAGGGTTATGAGTGGACTTATGAACCCAAGGAGGAGATACGTATCCATTACCCCGATTTATTTATTGTAGAGCATTTCGGGGGCAAAATCTGATACAAGTGGGGGAGAATTTTAACATTGTCTTTGTAGGTATGCATTTATGAGATTAGCTATTTTATTATTATTATTATAGACTGGGCCACAGTGTGGCATTAGGGGTACCATGGTGTGGCACTCGTTAATTGAGAAATGCACATCCGTGAAAGGCCACGGCGTGGCAACCGTTTTGGGCTTAAACCTTAATTTCGGGATTGGTTCCCTATTTAAGGGCACTAACTCCTAGGGTTGTCTCATTTGGTATCCTCCACCCTTTGAGAATGAACCCCATCCAAACCCTAGGCTCTATTTATGTGTTTTGAGTGTTTAAGCTCTATTCTTGTGAAGGTTGAAGGAAGAAGGATCCCTTGGTGTTGCTTATGAGTGTGGTTTCAGCTTAGATCCATCATCTTCATCGCATTTCTGACTTGTTGGAGGTAAAAACTCTGTACCTTCATCATTATTTCTTTAAATCTAGTTCTAGGTCATTTTATGAGCTTTTGGTCCCAAATCTTCTTGTTCTTAGAGTTTGAGTGAACTCTGGAACCCTTGAGTGCTTTGTTAGCTTCTTGACCTTGGCGTTGGTAGGAAAGATGGCTTGCATGGCTTATTGAGTGATTCCATGCCTTGGTATTGTCATTAAGAACTTGTGAGATCTTGTCTTAATAGGATGTCTTAATGGATAAAGTTGGAAACTTTATCCATCAAGACCTTGAGGGAAACCATATATGAGCTTTAGAACTTTTGGGATTTAGGAATAACATCTTAATCCATGAAGTTATTGGTGCCCAGTGCCCACGGCGTGTCTTCCTGTTGCTATGATGTGGCGACAGGTGTTTCCATGACAGTTTCACCAAAAAGTTGCCACGACATGGCCTATAGGTGGCAATGGCGTGGCGTATGGCTGGTCACGGCGTAGCCTATGGTTGGCCACGACGTGGAGGCCTGTCAAAGTTGAATTTGACCGTTGAGTTTTGACCATGTTTGACTTTTAATCAATTTGGGGTTTATAGATTGTAGACTGAGTGGGTATTTCCTTATTGTTCAATAGGTATTTCAAAGTACTGGTCTTCATCGTGTGAGAGTTGTTATGTTTTAGCTGCTATCTACGAGGTGAGAACTCTCACTATACTATAGGATACTAGGTGTTGTTTGTGCAAATGTTTATGTGACTATTTGTTGTGATATGTCTCCGGCTCGACTCCTGCTTCGCAGGGGGATGGAAAAAGGGGGCCTGAGAATCACAACAAGGAAAACAAGACCGTCAGTCGTTGTCCGGGAAGATGTACCATGGCTGCTGTGACTGCAGCAGATACAGCGGCTTGAAACGCGGCTGAGTTGACTTCCGGTGGTGTCGGTGGTTGGTTATTTCCGCGGTTTGGTCTCTGAGGCATCTTGCTGTTACGGAACAGAAAGATGTTGAGTATGAATTGTATTTAAGCTGAGAAGTTCGTGAATCGATTTTTGTATCTAGTTGTTCCCATAAATTCACACCAACGATAATAGTATAAAACACATAGCAGGTCACAACATCACCATAAAACACATAATATTTTTTACTAATAATTTCCGTACTTTGATACATGAAAATTTGCTCGAAAGAGCATACATAGAGGTACAAAGTTCGACAGCATAACGACTCTATGAGTAGTGTAATCACTTAAACATGGAGTCGGTAGTACATAATATAGCGAGCATAGGGAACATAGCACTAGTAGGGAACTCTACTGGTCCGAAGTGCTCTGAGATGCATCGGGTGGTGGGGCTGACGATGTGGATGCGCCCTGAAGAGGCACCACCTGACGTTCTGTGGCTCGTAGTCGATCCTCCCACATCGCTTGACGTACCTGAAAGTTATGGATTACCTCTTGAGTTTCTCGCTACGCCCGGGCCACTGCGGCTCGCATCTGATTCAGTTGCTCGGCCGTGTCCTGGGCCAGGTCGCCAGTGTTCCGTAATCGTCTCACCATGACAGGAAGTGCTCGGTCAGCCGGTCCTCCCTCCCTCAAGTCATAGAACTGGCGAGCCATGCCAAACGGGGGTCGTTGTCCCTGTTGTCTGCTCCATCTCCAAATGTCGATAACCCAGGGAGGGGTAGGGCCGTTAGGGCCCATCTGGTGAGCTGGCACCCTCACTGGGTATGGGGGGTTGATGACTACAGACTCAGTGTCCGAATCATCGCTGCTGTTGCCACCCGACTCTTCCTCTTCCATGTCTGCCACAGGTTCTGCAGGTTCCTCTTCGATTTCCTATTCCGGTTCCTCTTCTTCCATGGGGTCCTCTTCAGGCTTCTCGTCGGATTCCCCTAGCCATCCGTTATTTCCCTGATTGGGGAAATACGGATCTCCAGGGAGATGGAACCCAGCCATACTGTCTGCAAGGGGGGGGGGGTATATCAATAAACTATTATTAATCCTAAAATATTTTTAGTTGTTATAAAAATTGGGTTGATGCATTCTTCTTGTTTAACAATAGGGTATGCCTTGGGTTTACTGACCATCGCGATCGTTCCAGGGCATGTGATAGTTGTATTACGAAGAAATGTAGTTGATCAGGCTACATTCATCCCTAATACAACTGTGAACAGTCCTGGCTTAACCGGGATGTCAGGTTCTCCCAATCGTTTTATTCGATTTGTTATTGTGTTCATTTTTATAAGTCGCACAAATAAGAGTGTTTATTGGTATATTTTATTTGTTTTGTTCAGAGTTATTTAGTCCCTCTTTGGGTTTATAGTTGCATATCAATGTGTGGTTAGATATGCTAGTTCACTATAAACAGAGCTCTGATACCAACCTGTCACACCCCCGAACCAGACGGCGGAAACGTCCGAGGGCACGCGTGACTTAAATTGAAATATCATCACAATGAATATATATGAAACATAACACATGCATCACTAACCATTACATAGTACAACTGGCATTGTTTACATCAAGTACAAGGTTTACATTACATGATTTCAAAATATAAAGTGTTTGGTGATTAGCTACTCCAAAAGAAACTTTCAACACACCGGATGCTTCCTTGTCTAACGATTACCTGAGAATACAAGTTATTTTGAAAACGGTCAATATATATAATGTTGGTGAGTTCATAAGTGTGTTTGATGTAAAGTAGTTTATGTCATTGGTAAAACCCAGAAAATCCGATATTTTCTGTATTAAAACTTTTCTTGAAAATGTTGTGATGATCCTGTAAGTATATGCGTGAATGATTTCAAAACATGAATAAATGAGAAGTTTTGCATTATAGTTTTTGAAAGGATAATTGAGTAAGATTGGTTTCCCAGGAAAACCCGATGTCTTCCGAATAAAAAGTTATGATTGTTTTTGTTTTATTGAATCGCTACATAAAATGAATATGATTTCCCTTGATTAATGGTTTTCCTTTGATTAATGATTTCCCCTGATTAATGATGTCCGATTTCTACGTGAGTCGTTATAACCATGCATGATAATGACTAGTTCGTCTGTCTTGGTATTCTAATGAACACCGAAATTTGATCTTAAGACTTTGTCACCCTAGACTGGCCGAGTCTAACTGTAGCGAACAACTTAGGTGTGGGGGAGTCACCCCCGTATAGATCTATACACAAACTCTCGCTCTCCCTCCAGGAGACTTTGATTACAACTACAGACTACGACTGACACTTATTGGTGTCACCCGTTATTACTCACTCAATCCACATGAATTTGATTAACCTTGATTAATGATCTAATTTTATTTGACTTGAAGAGAATGTAAGCCTAATAGACGAGGAGAAGAGGACTACTAGGTCCTACTAATTTCGTATGTTATTTAAGGCTGTCGAGTATACGAAAAGCGCGTTGGCCCATTTCGCATATAATTTATTTGGACCTTACTAGTAATGCTAATGGGCCACTGAGGCCCAATAGCATATAAAAACCATTGATGGTCTATTAAGCATGTAACTGGGTCACAGGAGGCCCAATAACATGTATTATTTATGTTGGGCCCAAAAGCCATGTTAATGAGTCATGAAGGCCCATTAAGCATGATTAGAATCTCTCAAGCCCAACCACTTGAACGTTTACTTGTTTTATATAGAATTAATGTTGCGAGTTGTTTAATCGATGTGTCGTATAAATCACGAATTTGTTATATAACGATTTATAGATTTATAAAAATAGTTATTTTTCTATTTACAACCCATAAGTTATATAGTTTTACATATTTTGACCCAATTATTATTATTATCAACATAATTGACCAAAAACATTAGTTTGACCTATTCAGCCCCTTATTTTGTAAAGTTGGCAATTTTTGCCCTTTTTATAAAAAAATGACATTTTAGGTCCTTGAACCATTTTTCTTGACATCTTTGACCCAAACACTTATTTAAATAATGTTTTAAGCCCAAAAGTAAATT
This sequence comes from Lactuca virosa, assembly GCF_052849685.1. Classification (NCBI taxonomy): domain Eukaryota; kingdom Viridiplantae; phylum Streptophyta; class Magnoliopsida; order Asterales; family Asteraceae; genus Lactuca; species Lactuca virosa. Next base: position 301,091,852 of record NC_136430.1, on the reverse strand, counting down.
TTTGAAAGTTTCAACTCTTTAGTTAAAAGATTTGCATTTTAGTCCACCTTTTTCGCAATTTTTACACTTTTTTACCCAAATTCCAAAATCTTTGAATTTTCAATCCTTTTTACAAATATGATCATTTTAAACCCCAGAAATAGATTTATTTACCTTTCTACCCACTGTTTTGTGAAATTTACCATTTCAGCCCCTTAAGAACCATTTTTTTCGCAACTTTGGGCCTATGGGCCGAAAAGCCCAAAATTTAACCCAATAAGCCACAAATTTCATTTTTAGTCCTTTGAAAATACATAATGTTCATAGAAGCTTTCATTTTAATTGTTTTGACAATTTGGACATTGTAAAAACCGTAAATGACAACTATTTCCCAAACTTTTGTTTATTTGACAAAAATAGTCCAATAATGAGTTTTATAATGTAGTGTGTTATTTTAAAACTTGTATGTTAGTTTATCTTGACATGTTAAGTGAAATATGAACTAGATCACATATTTTTCCTTTTTGAACTATAGATCTCGAATTATCTTTCATTTTTAGCACATATATACCATAAAAACACAAGAAATCACATATATCATACAAATACACATAGATCTTCACATTTTACTTGCATTCTCCCCCATAAAACATATGAAAACTGAAAATAGAGGGGTATGAACTCACCTTAGGTTTATGGGTTTGGTTTTGAAGAAAAATAGAGGAGATGAGGTTGTTTTTGGCTTGAATGCTTTCTTAGAGGAAGTATTTAAGCTTTGATGGTCCTAGAAGACATGATCACGAAATGAAGCCATATGAAGGAGTGTTCTTAGCTTAAAGATAGAAATAAAAACTTATGTATGACAACAACTTACCAAGGATGGTGATATAAGTGAAGATTCTCTTGAAGCCCTTCTAAGTTTTCGAGATTTTTGAGGAAGGTAGGGAGACGTTCTTGAAGATTTAGAGAGAGTTTGAAATGTTTTGTGTGTGTGTGTTGATCCTCGGCCGCAAGAAATAAGAAGGAGGAGAAGAGAGAGATGAATGCATGGGAACATGAGATTTGTCTTGGATGTATGTTGGATAATCCCATAATTAACCACTAAACAACAATGAGGTGTCATGGGCATTTATTCATCATTTCTCCCTTTTTTTGTTTACTTGGGCCGAGAGAGAGGGGAGAGAAGAGAGTAGCTTGGGCCTTTTGTGCTTGAGTCCATAATATGAGGCCCAATTTGATGATTTTTCGGCCCATTGGGCCTTTAGAGTAGTTCACGGCCCAATTTAGCATAAAGGAATGGATTTAAGTCTATTAAAGTTATTTGGATTTGTTATGGCCCAATAAGGCCCATTAAGGTAAACCAATCCATTTTAGGCCCATTATGGCCCAAAAAGTTAAGTTTCATGAAAGTGGGTTGAACTTCAAGAACAACATGAATTAGGGTTTACGAGTTTACAGTAGATAATGTTTACAAGAGTACATAATTTCCTACCTACAATGCTAGTTGTGACAGTAATTTAGTTTATGCATTTCATCAAACAGTTGGAGTGCATACAATTTAACTATTTTAAAAATGTTAAAAACATGATACTTCCAATTCAAGTTATCAATTCCAAATCATCATATACTTCCGATTTCGACTTCGGATGCGACATCCTATGTCTGATCGATTTCTCATTTTGATTTTGATTTCCGAAAATCCGATTGGGAACCTGTGACTACCGATTCCGAGTCCTTCAATGTCGACTGTGACTGCGAGTCCAGAACTCTGATTCCAATTTCATGAACAACGAAGAAATTCTGATTCCAACTCAGTTCGTTTGCGAATCTGGGAATTCCAGTTCCAAATCCGTTATGAACTTTAACAGATGCTTGCAAGCTACGAACATTTAGAGTATTCAACAAAGAAATCGATGAATTTGATGAATTTGGGTTGTGAATCTGTCTTGAACGGCGAACCTCCCAGCCACGAATATCGATGATTGATTAACACTGGATGACATTGATGATGGTTTAGTTGAAGAAATCTGGATGATTGTTGAAGGTTGGAGGAGAAATTTTGATGATAAACGAACTGTTATCGAATTCTCTATAGTTACGTATTTGAGATTGAAGGTTATTAACATATTTACAAGTTTGTCACCGTGTCTTTTTATGCTTAGATTAAATGAGTGGCTGAGAATGATTCCCCCATTCTCAACATTTTTTTATTTTCTCAATTGAACTTATATATATATATATATATATATATATATATATATATATATATATATATATATATATATATATATATATATATATATGTTGTATTCATGTTTGCATCAATGTCGTTCGACAGCCCTATACTGTATGTAATTTAGAGGAAAATGATTTATCATCTTTTTTCTTCTATTCTAAAATATGCAATTCTTTCTATAAAAAAAATGAAACGTGAGATGTTAATTAAACAAATAAAAAAGTTTAAAAAAATGATAATGAAACATATGGTCATGCACAACAAAGATAGATAACTATAATGTTGGAAACAGTTAAATAAACTCAAGACGAATTAGGATATACCCGATCCATGAACATCACGATAAATTGATTGGAAAAACATGAATTTAAATGTTGAAAAGAAACAAAAACTGCATACATAAGATTCGTTGAGCATTAACGTGCACAATAGCCGCCAATAGGCAAGCAAGAGTCTTTTCAGATCCTATTTCAGACACTCCAATGAGTTCATGACCCTTTAAAGCCATTCCCTGGTCTTGAGGTTGAATTGCAACTGCACCAGGTGGTATCACAAGGAAGCATACTCAACAAATTCAATCATCATTGTCTTTAAAGTCTTGTCTACTGGTTGGAGTAGTTTATGAGCTTCCTAAAATTTAATAATAAACGTTAACATTTTATATAAACATGGTTTTCTTAGTGTCATAGTTATAATTTTAACATATTTATATATACCTACCCGTCTGCATATATATTAGTTCTTCATTCAGGTTTTGGAGCAGAAAGTGCAGCAATACCAACAAACGGAAGGACTGAAACATAATAACAATTACTCAAATATGGTATTTTATGCATATAAATCTACACGTATAAAATATATAATGAGAAAATTCTTGAGCCTTCCTGATTGAAATGCCAAAAGTTTGCCTCCAATGCTCTTCATTGCCATAAAAGCAGTCTTGATCCCAACACCAAAAGCTGAAGTTAAACAAATTGTAGGTAATTAGAAGGAAGTTATGCAAAAGACTATAAAGTATTGATTAACTGTTGAGGAGAGTGAATAACGTATGAGATCAAACTATCTATGGTTAGTATTGAGAAGATCAGATAAACATGGAAGTTATTGGGTGTTGTTACTGTCATATCCCTTCCTTGTATAACTCCTTATCTTGTGTACAAATCCTTATATATGTAATCCCTCTGGAAAGAAAATAATATAGAAAACCCTTCATACGAATTTCTTGTCTACATGGTATCAGAGCATACCGTTAAAAACCCTTTGAATCAAATCGAAAAATCACCCCTCAAAGAATAATAAAGATAATGACGTCATCTCTCCTCAAGAACCTCGCCTTGTTGTTCAGGATGCTCCCTTCCCGACTGGGATCATCCTCGATGACACGAACTATCAGTTGAGACCAAGTTGTGGTCTCAACTGATGGAGATGAGGATTGGAGCACGCAATAAACTAGGATTCCTAACCGGATCCTCCAAGAAGTCTGACTCCGGTGAAAAGCAAATCAAAAATTGGCTCATGGATAATAATCGGGTCAAGATTTGGCTCATAGACTCGATGAGCCCCACCTTGATCCTGAGGTTTATCCGTTTGAAGACGGCGAAAGAAATATGGGACGCGGTGCCAAAGACGTTGTATGACGGGACAGGCGAAACACAGTTGTTCGAACTGAATCGTAGGTTGTTCAGTACAAGACAGAATGGACGACCACTCGCAGCATACTACAACGAATTGATAGGGATCTTTCAGATGATCGATACCCAAATGATGGTCCAGGAAGATGATGTGAGCCATGTAGTTTCAATTAATAAAATATTAGGGCATCTCCGAGTACACATCTTTCTTGCAGGGTTAGATGCAGAATTTAACCAAGCACGAGGGAAGATCCTAAGAAAAAATCCACCCTTGGATCTTGAGGCGTGCTAAGCGCTCAGACGAAAAGACCAGTCCCAAAGAAACACTATGGAAGACATGAAGAATGAACCTGATAGTCTTGTGCATCTCACAACTCAAAATCGCCCTTCAAAACTCAAAAATTCCAGCAACAAAAAAAACACTTTTGTGTGTACTCATTGTGGAGAAGAAGGGCACTCAAAACAGAAGTGTTACGAGATCGTAGGTTACCCGGAGTGGTGGGATTTTTCAAAGAAGCCACGAAGGAAGGTGGGATAAGCCTCTATAGCCACAACAAAGAATGATGAGGCGACCTCAATTGCTGCCCATGCTGAGTCATTCAACAACCATGGTATGTCAACTACAAGTAAGCCTGTGATTAGTGAATAGATTATTGATACAGGTGCGACGGATCACATGACAAATGATTCGTCTAAGCTGGTATTAAAAACCCAGCCTAAGCAAAACATGGTGAAAATAGCAAATGGGGGCTTAGCAAAAGTAACATCTGAAGGTTCTGCTCAAGTGTCGAATTCTATGAATCTTGACACTGTCCTAGTTGTTCCATCCTTGTCATCGAATCTATTATCTATTAGTCAGATCATAGATCTACTTAACTGTTATGTAACTTTTTGGCCAAAAAAATGTGTTTTTCAGGACATTATGACGAATCAGACTCTTGGCTATGGTATTAGGAAGGGTAACTTGTACTATCTTGAAGAAGAAAGACCAGCTGAAGCTTACAACATGGAAGAAGGAAGTTCTTTATGTTAGTTATGGCATCGTAGATTAGGGCATTTGTCATTTGGTTATTTGAAAAAACTGAAACCCGAATTGTTTTTGAATAATAAACAGTTTGATTCTAATTGTGATGTGTGTGAAATGGCCAAAAGCCATTGGATTTCATATTCCCAAAGTGAGAATAAAATACTATTCCCCTCATGAAGATCCACTCTGATGTGTGGGGTCCGACAAGAATAGCTACTCCGAATGGGTATCATTTATTTTGTTACTTTCATTGATGAATTCTCACAGATGATTTTGGATTTCCCTGTTAAAACATAAAAATGAAGTAATACATGCCTTTAAAGAATTATACAAGTTAATAAAATCTCAATACAAGTGTGAGATAAAGATCCTCTAATTTAATAATGGAGGAGGTTATGTGAACCATGACATGGAAGTATTTTGCATGGATAACTTTGTTAGACACCAAACATCATGTTCAAACATGCCTCAACAGAACGGACTAGCGGAAAGGAGAAATAAATAAATACTTGAAATTGTGCGAGCCTCTTTATTTGACATGAAGATTCCACGCCAATACTGGGGAAAAGCGGTAAGAAATGCTGCATATTTGATGAATAGAACACCGTCAAGAGTTATACAGTTTAAAACTCCATTGCAACTGTTACACGAAAAACTAGATATTCTGATTGGGTCCAATCTCGAACCATGCGTATTTAGGTGTGCAGCATATGTACACTCTAATACTGGAAAACTAGAACCACAGGCAATAAAGTGTATGTTTCTAGGGTACGCTGACTTCAAAAAGGGGTACCGATGTTACGACCCGAAAGAAAAGAAAATGAATGTCACTCGTGATGTTAATTTCCATGAGAGCACCTCCTATTTTACTCATGAATATACCTCTCAGGGGGAGAAGTCGGATGAGGGTAACATGCATGATATCAATAAAGATATTGGGCTGGAGGAAGTAATAGATGGACTCGAAGAAGATGCAGATGGGCCAGAAACGTATGAAGATGGGCCAGAAATGACTTATGAGCCTGACAATTTCGAGCAAGGTAGTAGAACGAGCCCAAGCCCAACCTATACCGATTCCGATCCAACGTTGCCACAAGGTACATTAACTAACGAAAACTCTAACAGTTCTCATGAGAATGTCGATGTACAGGTAATACCAGAGATGAGATATCCTGTGAGAAAAAATGGAGGGATACCACGGAGGCAATACCAACCGGATCTTACGTCAAAATCGAAGTACCCGATCAATCACTACGTGTCCATATATAAGTTGGTCGAACCACAACAACACATAGTGGAGGAGTTAGTCGCTGTAGTCATCCCCAAAACCATACATGAAGCTATGAGAGATCTAAAGTGGAAAAAAGATGTATATGAAGAGTTAGATGCATTAAAACGGAATCAAACGTGGGGTGAAGTAGTACTCCCTCCAGGAAAGAGAACCGTAGGGTGCGGATGGGTCTTCACGGTCAAACTAGATTCAAATGGAAAGGTAGACAGGTATAAGGCCAGACTAGTCGCGAAGGGCTATACACAAAAATGCGGCATAGACTATGGGGATACTTTTGCACCGGTGGCGAAAATAAATACTATTAGAATCCTGGTGTCAATTGCTGCAAATAGAGACTATCCACTTAAACAATTCGACGTAAAAAATGCATTCTTAAATGGCTAATTGGAAGAATAAGTGTTCAAGGAACCCCCACTCAGAATGAATTATGATGAAAAAGTATGCAAGTTGAATAAGGCGTTGTACGGACTAAAAGAGTCCCCGATAGTGTGGTTTGGGAGGTTTTCAAGGTTCATGAAAAATGTTGGATATAAACAGTCAGATGCTGATCATACTTTATTCATAAAGAACTATGGGAAGAAGATAATTTCCGTGATTATGTATGTCGATGACATGGTAGTGACTGGCAATGATCTTGATGAAATAAACAAACTACAACTAATATTGGGTAAGGAGTTTGAGCTGAAGGACCTTGGAAACTTGAGATATTTTTTGGGTATCGAGTTGGCGAGGTCCAAATAGGGAATTACAATGTGCTAACGTGTCACAACTAGCAAATCTAGGGCTGAGATGGTAATTCATGTACAAAAATTTCCTCCATGTAACCTTGCAACATCAAATTAGTGAAATTCAAACTACAATGTTATTTGAATACTTATGAGCGTGCATTTAGAATCAAGCTGAAATAGCCTCATGCAAGCCCAAAACTTGATCCAATAGCCAAGCCCAATCAATTTTGGGCTTTAACCTAAGAATTCTCGGCCAAGATCAAAGCAATTGAAGTTTGGGCAACCCCAAGAAGCCCAAAGGAGATCAGGAAATTCTTAGGCCTCGTTGGTTACTACATGAGGTTCATACAGAATTTCTCTAAAATCGCCAAGCCGCTCACCGCTTTAACCCAAAAGGGTGTACCCTTTATCTAGGATATAAAACAAGAAGCGGCTTTCCAAACCTTGAAACAAGCTCTATGCAGCGCCCCTGTCTTAACTCTCCCAGAAGGGACAGAAGATTTCATGGTATATTGTGATGCTTCCAGTCAAGGACAAGGCTGTGTACTTATACAGCGCGGAAAGGTTATAGCCTATGCGTCAAGGCAACTAAAGACCCATGAGGTGAACTATACCACACATGATTTGGAATTGGGAGCAGTCGTGTTTGCGCTAAAGATTTGGAGGCACTACCTCTACGGTACAAAGTGCACCATCTTCATGGATCACAAAAGCCTCCAACATATCCCGAACCAGAAAGAACTAAACATGAGACAACGGCGATGGGTTGACCTGCGGAATCATTATGAATGTGAGATCCGTTACCATCTGGGAAAAGCCAATGTGGTGGCTGATGCCCTAAGCCGAAAAGGGTACTCGGGTCGCCGAGTAAGAACACTAACAATGACCATCCACTCCCACTTGTCTTCACAAATCAAGGATGCTCAACTGGAAGCCTTGAAGCCGGAAAACATTGCAAACGAAGCCTTGCGTGGGATGGACAAGAATCTTACGATCAAAGAGGACAGAGTCTACTACCCCATGGACCGAATCTGGACCCTGAAGTTTGGTGGGTTCAGAGACGTGGTTATGAATGAAGCCCACAAGACAAAGTACTCCGTCCATGCAGGTTCCGATAAAATGTACCTAGATCTCAAAAAACATTATTGATGGCGGAATATGAAAGCCGAAATTGCTATCTACGTAGGCAAGTGTCTGACTTGCGCCAAGGTTAAGGTAGAGTATCAGAAGCCCTCGGGTCTACTATAACAACCGGAGATATCCGAGTGGAAATAAGAACGAATGATAATGGATTTTATAACCAAATTGCCCAAGACGTCAGACGGATTGGAGGCCATCTGGGTGATTGTCGATCGGTTGACCAAATCCGCCTATTTCCTGCCAATAAAGGAAACGTATAAAATGGAAAGGCTGACCCGGATCTACATAAAGGAGGTTGTGAGATTACATGGCGTACCGATATCTATTATCTCTAACAAAGATAGTAGATTTACATCACGATTTTGGTAGTCACTCTAGAGATCGTTGGGAACTCAGTTCGATATGAGCACTACCTACCATCCCCAAACAGATGGTCAGAGTGAGAGGACCATCCAAACATTAGAAGATATGCTCTGATCCTGTGTGATAGACTTCGGCAAGGCATGGGATGCCCATCTGCCACTAATTGAATTCTCGTACAACAATAGTTATCACACCAGCATCAAGGTCGCCCCCTTTGAGGCTCTATACGGACGAAAATGCAGATCACCCCTCTGTTGGGGTGAGGTGGGGGATACACAACTGGCGAAAGGGCAGGTACCAAACAACACTCTTACTGGGCTCGAGATTATCAGGGAAACAACTGAGAAGATCGTTCATATTAAGGAATGACTCCAGGCGTCTCGAGACCGACAGAAGAGCTACGCTGACAGACGATGAAAGCCCCTAGAATTCCAAGTTGGTGATCGCGTACTGCTCAAGGTCTCTCCATGCAAAGGGTTGATACGCTTTGGAAGGCGGGGAAAATTGAATCCAAGGTACATCAGACCATTCGAAAATACGAGTGTTATGCTCAAACATGTTTAACTTTTGGACATATGCATTTTCAAGTCTTATACTTTACACAAATATTTGAATATAGTAAATCTCAAGGTTATTGTATGTGTTTTTGTAAAAATCGTGACTCATTAGAGTAAAAAAAAAAAGAATATTTTGTGTTACAAAACTTTCAAACCGGTTATGGTGTGTTAAACAAACTACAAAACTTGATTATTTTGCTAAAAATAATTTTTATTAGTAAAATATTCGTAACTATGTTGTCACTATTTTGATGGTTTAAAAACTAAGATATTATTCCATTTTCACAACATATGTTACAATTAGACATATTCACTAATGATTATTTATAAAAAGTATTATAAATAATTTAACCAAAATAGTATACAAAACCGAATTTATGACAGAAAAATTCGCGTGTCATAATGTGCCTATCATAAATCTTTTAAAGCATGAGTAATAAACTGTATGTCATAAAAACTGTAAAACGCGTGTCATAAAACTTCAGTCATAAATTCACACTAGTAATGTCATTTTCATTATTCAATAATGGGAGTCAAAGTTCGCGTAAATCCATTAAGGCTCTAGTGAGACACTGTCTTCACCGTACCCACCTAGTGTACATTTTAAGTCCTGCATTATAACCAGAGTCTCCTTGTGGGAGAGCGAGATAGTTGTGTATAGATCTATACGGGGATTGACACCCCCACACCTGAGCTGCTCGCTACAGCTAGACAGGGCTAGTCTAGGGTGACAAATATCTTACCTATTCCGACGCCTGAAGAACGTCGTCCGGGCATAACAGTCACATCAAGCATGGTTATGATAACTCATTTAGGGATTAACAATACTATCTAGAAAAACAGCATTTTACGACGCGCAATACGTGTCGTAAAACGCTCAGACGACGCGCAAATGGGTGTCAAGGAAGGCCCTGTCATAAAGGAAGATGACACGCTTTTGTGCGTCGTCTATTTACGACGCGTGTTTACGACACGCAATGCGTGTCAAGGAAGGTCGTGTCATAAAGAATACGACACGCATTTGCGTGTCGTAACCTTACGACACGCTTTTACGACTCGCATTGCGTATCATTAAAGCCCGTGTTATAAAGAAATATGACACACATTTTTGCATGTCATAATTTTAAAGGTCTTAAAAATATATATATTTTTGATAGATTTACTAAATTTCAAATTAAATAACACATTTAAAAGTCTCATAATGCAAAATAAAATACTTATATAACAAAACAATCCGTTTCATGAAATAATTCTACTAATATTCAAAATAAATCACATTTAATTGTTATTTTATTAACATGAGTCAAAGTAGAAAAACAAATCTTCCTAATCCAAATAACAACAAACATAAAACACAAACTATTTTGAAAATATGGATCTTTGTTACTTGTGTAGAAACAATGTGATCGATTTGTTTCAAGATATGTAACAGTTGTTCTGCACGACTTGTTCCATCTTCTGGCTTCAATTACAGTTGAAGGAGCATATCTTGCAGCATATCCATACATGAGAGCTAATGCAGCATGAATGTCATCAGAATCTTTAATCTTAGTTTTATCTGAGAAGAAGGATAGAATCTGCATTTCAAACAGTCTTTTGTTGTCAAGAAGACTAAACATAAAATAAGCATAAACAATAAATAAAAATTATATAATATAAATATATACCTCTAGAGAACACTTTTTCCAATGTTGTCAAGAATGTCTTTAAGTTTGTCTAACACAGTATCCAAGTGGGATGCTGCAACCCTAAAAAGAATTGACATGGACTTAATTTACTTCACAGGGGTAATTTGGTAATTCCATACATACCAATCCCATGGCTTTAGCCAAACCAAGTCGATTTTCAGGAATGGTGATATTTGCTTGTGTATAATCAGGATCAATTCCATTTCCATTTATATCCAAATGATTTGGTGTGACATATTTCCCAACAATCACCACCACCCCCGATCCATCATGAAGTTCAAATACAGACTGAATCAAACCCTATAGTAATAATCAAGAAAGTTATCCAGATTAATTAATGAATAAAAAGAACCCACAATAACATTTTATTTTTTTTAATTGATAACAATGTTATACAGACCTTTCCATAGGTCTTTTCACCAACAATAATGGCTCTACAGTTGTCATGTAGTGCAGTAGCAACCTATTCAAACTATCACCGATTAGACTTTTATCACTACTCTAATGAAAAAAAATTGAACACATAATATGGTAATATTAGTGCTCACTATTTCACTTGCACTAGCAGTAGTTTTCTTCACCAAAACCAACCATAAAAGAACATAAATCAAGAATTAGTTACCCATAGCTCCAAATTTATAAATAATGTTATTAAAGAAGGTAAAACTTACAATGACAGGAGCTGTAATAAGAGGCATTGTTTCAGCTACTATACTTTTTACATTCTGACTTTCTCTTCCAGCGGTATATATTACAGTCTCCCCTTCATTTAAAAACGGTTTAGCAATTTCAATCCCCTCCTGAAAGAAATTAGGGGTGTTCACGGTCCGATTTTTTCGGTTTTTCGGTCAAACCATAGCCAAACTGTCAGTAACGGTTTTAGTCAATTGAAAACCAAAACCGAACCATGAAAAATAAAACCGAACCATTACTAACGGTTTGGTTCCGGTTTTGTTTCACGGTTTGGAAACTTGAATATGCGTCGATAACTAAGTCAAACTCGGACCGACTAAGTGCAACTCAGACAATATCAAAACTCGTTGATTTTGTCAAAATCAGGAAAAAAATGGTTCTAAAAAACCACTATAACCGGATTTTAAAAAGATATTATGTTACTCTCCTTGGTACAATTTTAAAAAAGTGGGTGGCTTATTTAAGCAATAAACTTCCTTTTAGTACACAAGAAACCTATCGAAGGCTACTGTTGATTAAATCCCAAAGATGCCTTCTCTTTATATAGTGGAGGTTATGCTATTTGATTCCCTCTTACGACTGACGTGAGATGGTAAATGAAAGCCAAAGACGCCTTCTATATATCTCTTTACATACAGACACCTTCTTAGTTTGTTTTTACAAACAAACTAACACACTTCCATGTATATACCATATTTTTAACATTAAAAATAACACATCGCTTAATTGCTCTTATTCTCAAGTCATGAATCATAAGATATGTGGGTTTTCGAATTTTATTATTTTTATATATAATAAAACTATATACAAAAACATATAAGAAAAATTATATATAAATATATATATAAATATATATATATATATATATATATATATATATATATATATATATATATATATATATACACATGGTTCGGTCCGGTTTTTATACGGTTTAAAACTTTTGAAACCTCAAGCCAAACCGTTCATTACGGTTTCGAAAGTTTGAAACCGCAATCCAAACCGTAAATAGAAATACAAACCGTGAAACCAAACCGATGTCCGGTTTGACCGGTTTCACGGTTTCAAACCGAACCATGAACACTCCTAAAAGAAAAAACAATACAACCAGATGATTTACAAACAAAAATTGATTAGATTTATGCAAGTTTACCTGCACTAATCCACCAAGATTATCTCTAAGATCAAGAAAGAAGAATGAGACACCCATCCCTTGAAGTCTCTTCATTGCTGTCAATATTTCTCCTTCAAGTTAGTTACTCAACAATAACAAAAAACTGGTAACCTATGTGGTTTATGACCAGTTGATTTCTTAAAGGAAATAAAAAGTTCTCTGATAATAAAAGCAATTAAACTAATTTATAAAGGTTTTTACCCGAGGAAGAACATATAACCACATGTTGAAGTCAAACAATCTACAAAAAAAGCAAAAAAAAAGTGATTAATGTATTGGGACAGGATGGTCTTTCTAACCCTTTTAACATCCTTTAAAAAGTTAGACAATTTATGTATATAAAAGTTTTTATTGTAATTAATAACCATCAAGGAACCAAACCTTCTTTTCATTTTCCAAAATTTCTCTTATTGGATGATTTATAGCTGCCAAAGAAAGATTTTGTAATTTCAACATACAAAAAACACAACTGTTAGTAACAAAACACACAAATTTATTATATATATATATATATATATATATATATATATATATATATATATATATATATATATATAGAGAGAGAGAGAGAGAGAGAGAATAATAACCTTCAAGTCACTCCCCAAGTAGTCATCTGCCATTTTCCACCGTTTCAAGATGCACACCAAGTACCACCATATATTATATTGAGCATCCATATCTGCCAATTACCCATAATGCCCTTTTCCATAATAGAAAAAGATTACCCTTACCTCCTATGTTGTCTCCTGATTACAGGCTCGTCAATATCTAAGGGTCTATTACTGGGAAGACTGAAAACGACCTTCATATACTTCTCCCCTAATACCAAAACAGGTTTGGATCCACATCTAAGTTTGGGTGTCACAAAAAAGTTAACTCACCATTAAGTTTATAAATACCCATACAAAATCATCATCAAAATTACCTCCTCAACAGATATTGTTCTTTTATACTTGATATACTCTATTCTTTCTAACTAATCCGAGCTTCTTAAGCAATGCTGCTTCAATTGCATCCTTTAACTTGTTATCTCTGGTTTTCACCTCTTTTGTATTCCTAACACCCGATGCATCAGAAACTCTATTCTTTCGTTTACTCCATCTTTAGCTTTTTTGGCCTCTTTCGGGGCATCCTGTCAATGTACAAGTAAATCAATGGTAAGAAGTAAATATATATTATCAACTGTCTGAAGGCCAGTAACTTCAAGAACATAAGATGAGCGAAAAAATAAATCATTTAACAGATATAGCTACCTTTCTTTGGCTCAATGCAGCTTCCTTCCTGAAAACACATTTAAATTGCATAGATCGGCATTGTGGAGAAGGCAGCAATAAAGAAAATACAATGACACTAATGCATTTGATAGGATATTATTAACTGTAGGGGAATTCAAAAATAGGGTTCTAGGAAATCTGGATAACAAAGAGGAATCGTGTAAACACTTTCCTTGTTTGATATTTGACCCTATATGCCTTGGGTATCAGGAAATCCAAACTTGGGATAATCCTGATGCAGCAATTCCGATTTTAGGCACAAAAATCAGAATCAATTAAAGAAGATGAAGTGAAAAATTGTTCTGTGTTTTTATGTGTTTCAATAGCCGTTTTTACAGACTTATCCAATCAACAGATAAGTCACAACAGTTTCCATCTTTTAAGAATTACAAATTAGACCTTGTAATGTCTTTCAAGAATGACAAATTAGACCTTGTAATGTCTTAGGGTTCAGTACTAATAATGTTTAGTAAATACAAGTGTGCACTCCCGCACCTCCTAACTTGTATTATAACTAAAACATTATTCTTGAAACACTTATTAAGTCCATTACACTAAAATATATTTGGTGATAAAATCACCAACAATCCTCCACTATTTTAGTGTAACCTTGAATTAACAAACTTAAAAAACAAAAGAAACGAAACTAATGCATAAATGAAAATATCGATACGATTGAATTTTCATGTTAGTATATTACACATTTCAAACATTCGAGAATTTAAGGTATCTTAAAGATTGAACCCAGCAACTCTTTTGAATATCTGAAGATAATATACACATTAGTTTTACAATCATCTAAAACAAAATAACTTGACACTAATTATAAAGCCGTGTGTCCCAATCCATTCTTGATCGTATAAAAGCCAAGTCCCAAGCTCTTTGAAGTGCGGCTACACTTCACGATCATATAGGTGATTCTTTTATTCATGTACCTGTATACATTTTATCAAAAGAATCATTAAGAAATCAAATTCATCCTGGTCTCTACAGGTTCAAACACACGTACCTTGGGATGGTTATAATATGTGTTCCAATTCATATAAATAAGCTTTCCTCATTGAATTCAACCTCTAACATTGTATTAGAGGGGAATTGGGTGTCTCATTCATAAGAATTTACAAGGACTTTAAGCCCATCCCTATAACAGACTTGTGCACTAAGTCTCGCGCCAAACTCTTAGTGAGATGGTCCGCTAAATTTTGTTGTGATTTTACAAACTCAATCGAAATCACACCATCCATTATTAGATTTCTAATCATCCCATGTCTAACATCAATGTGTCTCTATTTACCATTATAAACTTGACTATAAGCTTTACTCAAAGTAGAAACACTATCACAGCGGATAGATAATGGCGAAATCGGTTTCCTCCACAATGGAATCTCATAAATCAAATTCTTTAACCATTCTGCTTCCTTGCTTGCAGCAGCCAATGCAATAAACTCAGATTCCATTGTTGAACTTGTTATATAAG
The DNA here is from genome assembly GCF_052849685.1 of Lactuca virosa. Classification (NCBI taxonomy): domain Eukaryota; kingdom Viridiplantae; phylum Streptophyta; class Magnoliopsida; order Asterales; family Asteraceae; genus Lactuca; species Lactuca virosa. The sequence continues at coordinate 301,076,594 of NC_136430.1, read as the reverse complement.
ATTGCTTCTTAGATGCCCATGAGATAGCAGCTCCACCAAGCAAGAATACCCAATCGGTTGTAGAAGAATGATCTTCTCTATTGGATATCCAACTCGCATCAGAATATCCTTCCAAGACCGAAGGAAATCCTGAATAACACAGGCAATAATCCTTGGTTCCTTTCAAATACTTGAAAACACGATGAAACGCTTGCCAATGTTGAGTACTAGGATTATGAGTAAATCTACTCAATCTTCCCACTGCGAAAGCTATATCAGGACGAGTGCTAGTCATAGCATACATCAAAGAGCCAATAGCTTGCGAGTACTCAAGTTGAGAAACTGATCTGCCTCTATTAGGCATCAACTTCATGCTTGAATCCATAGGGGTGCTAACGGGTGTACAATCACTATAATTGAATCGCTTGAGAATTTTCTCAATGTAATGTGATTGTGTAATAGCAAGTCCCTTGTTCACTCGTTTAATCCTTATTCCAAGGATTACATCCGCCTCCCCCATATCCTTCATAGAAAACTTTGAAGACAACAAATTCTTTGTTGCATTAATTTGATTTTGATCAGTGCCAAAAATCAACATATCATCTACATACAAGCAAATGATCACACCAGATCCAGATGAATCAAAACGGCTGTAAACACATTTGTCAGATTGGTTTAAAGAAAAACCATTCGACAAAATTACTTCATCAAACTTCAAATGCCATTGTTTTGGAGCTTGTTTAAGTCCATACAATGATTTCACAAGTCTACACACTTTTTGCTCATTTCCAGGCAAAACAAAACCTTCTGGTTGTTTCATATACACTTCCTCGTCAAGATCACCATTCAAAAAAAGCTGTTTTAACATCCATTTGATGAATTATTAGATTGTGAATAGCTGCCAAAGCAAGTAACAATATAATGGTAGAAATCCGTGCTACCGGTGCATACGTATCAAAATAATCGATACCGGCCTTTTGTCTAAAACCTTGTATGACCAGACGAGCCTTGAATTTGTCAATGGTTCCATCTACCTTCATTTTCTTCTTGAAAATCCATTTACATCCCAAAGGTTTAGAACCGGGAGTTAAATCAGATAACACCCAAACATTGTTCTCCATAATGGATGACATTTCTTCATCAACCGCTTCTTTCCAAAACGCAACATCTCGAGACTCCATAGCTTCCTTAAAAGTATTTGGATCAGTCTCAAGATGAGAGGAATATGAGTATTGATTCTTCACTTTATCCCTCGAACCTTCAACCAAACATAATTGAAAGTCCTCACCAAAATCTTTCGCGACTCGACCTCGTTTGCTTTTACGAAGTTACTGTGTTTCTGGAATTGAAACAACTTCCTTACCATCTGATTTAGGCACCTCATTTGTGCTTGGAATCAGATCCTTTGGTCTTTGAATTGAAGAATACCGCAGCTCATCAAAAATCGCATCTCGCGACTCTATTATGGTATGAACGGAATATGCCTCATTAGGTTCTATAACATAAAACCTATAAGCTTTGGAATGTTCTGCATATCCAATAAATATGCAGTCAATTCCTCTTTCACCCAAATTATTCTTTTTAGGTTCGGGTAATTTCACAACTGCTCGACATCCCCAAATTCGAAAATAATTCAAATTTGGTGCTTTCTTGTGCCAAAGTTCATAAGGAGTAACTTTGTTCCGTTTATTAGGAACTCGGTTTAGCACATAATTAGTTGTGAGCATAACTTCACCCCAAAAACCTTCACTTAAACCCGAAAAAGAAAGCATTGAATTTACCATTTCTTTTAAAACTCGATTTTTCCGTTCAGCAACACCATTTTGTTGTTGATTGTAAGGAGCTGTGGTTTCATGAATGATTCCTACCGATTGAAAGTATTCAGAATCTATGTACTCTCCTCCCCTATCCGTCCTAAGACATTTTATCGAAATACCTAACTGTAATTCGACTTCGGTTTTATATACTTTAAACTTTTCCAAAAGCTTCATTTTTGGAATGTAACAAGTATACATAACAAAACCGACTTGAATCATCAATAAAAGTAACAATGTACTCTTTATTTCCCAAGGAAGGTATAGCATGGAAATCACATAGATCACTATGAATCAATTCCAACACTTCTGATTTTCTATTAACATTTGGAAACGGTTGTTTCGTGATTTTAGTTAACATACAAGTTTTGCATTTTTCAGAATTAATGTCAAAAGCTGGAATCAATCCGGATTTTGACATTTCAACCATTATTTTAATATGAACATGTCCTAATCTATTATGCCATAACATAGAATTATCAAGATTAGATGCAGAAGTCATAAAAGTAGATTTGACATGTGATGCAAAACAACTTATAACATTTAACTTAAAAACACGGTCACAATAATAACCAAATCCCACAAATATTCCACATTTAGACAACACATACTTGTTCGACTCCATAACTTGTTTATAACCCATACAATTCAACAAAACACTAGACACAAGGTTCTTTCGAACCTTTGGAACATATAATACATCAAACAAACTAATTGTTTTTCCAGAAGTAAACGTAATACTAACAACACCAGTTCCTAAAATTGGCTTTGATCCTTCATCCACCATGTGTAAGACATAACCTTTATTTACTATGTTCAACTCCATGAACCATCGTTCATCATTACACACGTGATGTGTAGAACAGGTATCAAGCCACCATGAATCTGTATCAGCCCCCTGTACAAAAGAAACTTCTGGAGTTAGTAGCATAACATTGAATAATGAACTTACAAGATCAATAGTTAATTGACCTTTGGTTGCAGATTGATCATGAGACCCACTGCCACCACCAGCACCCTCTTTTCCACTACCACTAGCACCTTTATTTCCAAGTTTCACCCGACAGTCACGTTTCATATGCCCTTTCAGATGGCATCTCCAACACACAAGTTCCTTGGAATCCTTGTATTTTTTGTTGGACTTTTTGTTGTTACCCTCATACTTACGCTTTTTACCCTTGCCCTTATGATTAGAATTGTCTTCTTTATCACATTAAACCATATGAACTTGGGGCTGTCCAAATTCAGACTTGTCCTTTCCAGTTCCTTTGTCATTATCTTGATCATGAAGTCCTTCTTCGATTTTCAAATGACTCCCAAGTTGAATCAAACTTATATCTTCCTTTTTATGTTTCAAATGGTGTTTGAAATCTTTCCATGAGGGTGGAAGTTTATCAATCACACTTGAAACAGCAAAGGATTCGTCCATGGACATGTTGTGTTGTTTGAATTGACCATAAATTCGTAGCATTTCATTATATTGTTCCATTACAGATCGAGAATCAACCATTTTATAATTGTTGAAATCAGAAACAATGAACTTTTTACTTGAAGCATCTTCTGCAATATATTTTGCTTCAAGTGTGTTCCATAATTCACTTGCTGTTTCAATATTTTGATGAGTCTCAAAGAGGGAATCACACATACCATTCAGAATGTGACCAAGGCAGATGTAGTTGTCATTCTCCCATTTGCTCCTCCTTCTGATCTGTTCCACACTTGCATCTTCAACCTCTTCTGGTTTTGGAGTAGAAAGAACATAGACAACCTTCAAAGTGGTCAACCAGAAGTGCATCTTCTTTTGCCAACGTCTGAAATCTTGGCCCTGAAATTTCTCCAATTTGCCAAACGAAGTATTCATGTCTTTCAGTGAATTGCCGGCCATCTTTTCCAGAAAATGAAAATATCAAACAAGATTGTAGGGGAATTCGAAAATAGGGTTCTGGGACATCTGGATAACAAACAGGAATCATGTAAACACTTTCCTTGTTTGATATTTCGACCCTATATGCCTTGGGTATCACGAAATCCAAACTTGGGATAATTCCTGATGCAGCAATTCTGATTTTAGTCACAAAAATTAGAATCAATTGAAGAAGATGAAGTGAAAAATCGTTATGTGTATTTATGTGTTTCAATAGCCGTTTTTACAGACTTATCCAATCAACAGATAAGTCACAACAAATTCCATCTTTTAAGAATTACAAATTAGACCTTGTAATGTCTTTCAAGAATGACAAATTAGACCCCCGACATGACACAGTAGATTAGGGTTCAGTACTAATAATGTTTAGTAAATACAAGTGTGCACTCCCGCACCTCCTAACTTGTATTATAACTAAAACATTATTCTTGAAAAACTTGTTAAGTCCATTACACTAAAATATATTTGGTGATAAAATCACCAACATTAACCTGCTTAACAATTTCGCTTCCAAAGATATTCATTCACCAAGAGCAACCACCTAAATGATACGTTGAAAGATTAAGAATGATGGAAAGTGGTGAGACACAACTACCAAGACCATATTAACTCAAGAAAAAACTAATAGCTAGTGAAGTGAATAAAAGAAGGGGCTCAAATTTAAATAACAAATAGGGATATCAGTGTCATAACTCTTAAGTTCAAAATAGTGAAACGATTAGATTAGAGCATATTTATTATTTCAGTGGGAATAGGAAGTATGTAACCTTTTAGATCCCAATATATGACAGACACAAAATAAGAAGAATATGGGTGAGCACCTGCTTCTCAAGCTCCTTAACCCTCATCTATGCATCCTGACAACTTTCTTCAGCAAACCTGAGCTGCACAATATAAATTCAACAATGAATACCAGATATATATAAACAAAGAATGCCATAATTAGAACCCACCTTCTCAAGGACATTGTCATTCTCTTCTTGTAGCATATCAAGCTGCATGAAATAGCACAAGTTAACGAATTGTACATCACTTAAACTAAAACTGAAATTGAAGGGAACAAGAAAAGTAAAAATTTCCCATATGGTGGCAGATGAAACGCTGAGGAGAGAAGGAGGCGATCAAGGAGTCACAGATGAAAACAAGATGAAAGACGGAAACCTAGGAGAAATTGAGAAATTGTTTGATGTTTTGAGAGAGAGAGAGAGAGAGAGAGAGAGAGAGAGAAAGAGAGAGAGTGAGAGAGAGAGAGGGAAATGGAGAAATTGATCTCGAACCAGATGTGTGAAAAAAAACCCTAGAATTGCGATTTTCTTGAAATGTTACCTTGTGTTCAAATTGAAAAGCATCGGAAGGTGAGAAACCCAACTAAGAGCATCGATTTTCTTGAAATGTTACCATGTGCTCAACTTGAGAAGCTTCAGAAGGTGAGAAACCCTTGAATATGTTCAATTTACGTACCTTGATTTTTGTAACAAACGCGCGTTTCATTAAAATTAAAAGGCGACGGTTATAGAGGACGCACATTTAACATAAAGCGCCCTCCGCATTTTTAATTTTTTTCTTTGAGACACTAACTTAAGGGCACGCAATAATGCGTGACCTAAATACTTAAATTTTTTGAAGAGATGACACCATTTTAAGGTCACTCTCTTTTGCGTAACATAAATTACTCAGTGTCATGGTTTGCGCGTCGTAAAAGGGTCTTTATGTAGTAGTGGTTTTTATAATAAAACTGCATTTTCCTCACGGTACACTATTGTTTCCACTACTGGTCTAGGGTTTAAGACCATAGTTTTTTTCTCATACAAAAGAAAATATTGGATTTTCTGGGAACATACGCTCACATTCACAACAAAAGAAAACAAAGGACATGCATGCATATATTCACAGTTTTGGAACGAGACTTACAAACCTTTTTCATAGAAAATATCAGATTTTCTGGAGTCATACAACTTATTACAAACAAAGATGTTACAAATACTTTTCATACAAACATGCTTATGAACTCACAAACATTCAATGTTGATGATTTTCAAAATGACTTGTATTCTCAGGGAATCAGTAAGCAGGTACCCAAGAACCAGATTTGCTGCATTTTGGAATTTCATACTTTATGCCACTTTTGTGTAATTGATGAACAAATACAATATGTAAACGATGTATGTTGGAATCTCTTAATGTATGCTGTTGGTTGCTATGTTTCATTCATATTCAATTGTTACGATACTATACAATGACGTCATCCGCCCTCGGTCGTTTTCGTCGTCCTGGTTCGGGGGTGTGACAGATTGGTATCAGAGCATTGTTTATAGTGAGCTAGTATATCTAACCATACCTATAAATACAATGGGACTAAAACACTTTGACAAAAAGTATACTTTAAGAATATAAGTATTTTATAAAAAACGTACATACATGTGTGCATAATAAGGATAGTGTCATTACAAAGGAACTAATAAAAAGTGTTTAGAGGATTTGGACATCGTTACTAAACTTAGACAGTTATGTAATCATATATAGGGTAAATATAGCCTGATCAACTATATTTATTCGAGATATGACCAACATGTGTTTAGGAGTGCTCAAGGTGGACAACAAATCTAAAGCTTACCAACTTTCAAACCATAAGGGTCTAAGAAACAAAACTAAAAGAAATAAAATATTATAGGGGTATTTTGACACTATACCTATTTTTATCGTACTTATATATTCTCGTGCAGACGCAATGGCAGACTTTCACCATCCAGGAGATCCTTTTCCCCCAAACCAGGGGAAAGGAGGATGGATAGAGGAGGATCTGGAAGAGGTCATGGAGGAGTTCGAGGAAGAAGAGATCGATGAGGAGGAGGAGGAAGATGATTCGGACGCGGAGTCCGAAGTCATCGACCCTCCCTACATGGCTAGGGCACCCGTGCATCGATGGGGCTACAATGGCCCTACGCCCCCTGGGCATACGATCTGGAGAGATGGAGCTGGCACCAGGGGCAGCGTCCACCCTTCGGGATGGAGCAAGGGTTTTACAACCTTCATCATGGAGGACCCGCAGACCGAGTACTTCCCGTCATGATCCAGAGCATTTCAGACATCGGGGACCAGGCGCAAGTGACAGCCAACTAAGTGGTGGAGATGAGAGCTGTTGTAGCAGTCACAGATGCACGCACTCGAGACCTCCAGATGGATTATTACCCTATGTTCCGACTTGTCGAGCACCTTACCACCACGCGAGCGGAAGTGAGGAAATACCAGGAGAGGCATGTTGCCCTGGAGGAGAGCGTGCGGGTAGCCGAGCGCCGTTTGGCAGAGTTGCAGGGCGCCTCTACATTATCCCAGGCACCGCTGTGGACGACTCGATGTGAGTAGGATCTATCCTACTCACCAAATGATAGACTAGATGTTTGGGTATGCGTTAGTGCTACCCCTTCTCTTTTCTTTTATGTATGTAGGACCGATCCTACGTCTAAGTAATTACACTATTCGGAGGGTCGTTATGCTGTCAGATTGTTATCTTGATGTATTGTAGACCTTATAAAGGTCAATTTTCCAAAGAGCTATGTACCATTACTTTATCATTAATGAAACAAACATGTGTTTTATTTATGGATGTTGTTATCTGTTATGTTTTATCTATTAATTTTTATTTGGTAAAACAAGATTTCAATTATATGTACAAAATAACGTTCGATAATCACTATACCTGACATATCTAAACAGGATGTTTCATTACAATAGTATCCGCATCATAACCCTTATCAAAAAACTTACAAAATTCCACATGTGGCAGTAGAATGCCGCCCCAGAGATACATTCTACGCAAGAACAACGAGGCAGCACCACCGCCGCCACCTCCACCACAAATGGATTCGGTCGCATTCCAGGCGGCAGTTTCAGCTGCAGTCACTGCGGCTCCAGAACATATCAACAACAATGGTGCCAATGGAGGCGGAAGTGAGAATGGAACGGGCAGTTTTAAGCACGAGGTTAATCAAGGGCCTCAACGAGTATGCTCATATAAGGACTTCACAAACGGGAAGCCAAGACCATTCAACGGAAGCGGAGGTGTCATAGCCATAACTTGATGGTTTGAGAAGACGGAATCAGTCTTCGAGATTTGTGGCTGTCCAAAGTAAAATTTGCAACCTGTACTTTTGCTGATAGAGCCCTCACATGGTGGAATGGACACATCAAGGCTCTAACCCTCCCTATGGCGAACTCGATGGCTTGGGAGGACCTCAAAACCATGATTCTTGATGAGTACTGCCTTAGGGGTGAGGTACAGAAACTTGAGCAAGAATTGTGGAATCTCATTGTAAAGGACTCCGACATCGAAGCTTACATTGCCAGGTTCAGCGATCTGGCGATCTTGTGTCCGGGAATGATCACCTCTGAAAGTAAGAAGGTCGAACGTTTCATTTAGGGGCTAACTCCCCCGATTTCAGGGAATGTGATTGCAACAAACCCAATGACGTTCGACAGTGCCAAGCGCCTTGCGCAAAAGCTATACGACCATGGAGTACAAAAGGGCACGAAGACTCCCGTCACTGAACCAAAGAAGGGGGATGATAACAAGAAAAACTGGGGAAACAAGAGAAAAGGGAAACAAACTCAGGAATCCTCCAAAAAGCAACAAATAGTGGTGGTTCACGCTACTCCTGCCACATCAGCTCCCACAAAGCAATATACTGGTAATCTGCCAAAGTGTGACAAATTCCCCTTCCACCACCAAGGAGCGTGCAAGGAGATGCAATGTACAACCTGCAACAAGAAAGGGCACACTGCCCGATACTGCAAGGCACTAGCACAACAGGCCACCCAACCCACAAACACTGGGGTGAGCCAAGCGTGTTATGGGTGTGGAGAGACTGGCCACTTCAAAAGAAACTGTCCCAAGGCCAACAATCGGAATGCAGGGGGAACAAGCAGAGTCCTAGCGATGGGACATGCGGTGGTAACTGGTACGTTCCTCCTCAATAACATCTAGGCATGCATTTTATTTGATAGCGGGGCATAAAGAAGCTTCGTGAGTTATAAATTTAAAGACTAACTCAGTCAAAATCCCCAAAAATTGAACGAAACTTTCACGGTGGAAATGGATAATGGAAAAATAGAAACAACCAACGACGTATTCATAGGGTGCACGTTAACATTAAATAATCACTCATTTCAAATCAACTTAATGTCGATTACTATTAGAAGCTTTGATGTGATCATTTGTATGGATTGGTTAAGCCTCCACCGTGCTGATATTATGTGTTACGAGAAGGCCGTTTGCCTTCACCTACCCAACGATGAAACCCTGTTTATCTATGGTGATAAACCTGGTGCAAACCTCCGTCTCATCTCGTGTATCAAGGCACAAAAGTTCTTACACAAAAAGAACCATGCCTTCCTAGCCCACGTGGTAGATAAAAAGAAAGAAGAAAGGAACATCAAGTACATCCCGAAAGTGCATGATTTTCCCGACGTGTTTCCTAAAGACCTTCTGGGAGTACCTCCCGAATGGCAAGTCGAATTTCGGATCGACTTGATACCCGAAGCTACACCAATCGCTAAGTCGCCATATAGATTAGCTCCTGCAAAGATGCAAGAGCTTTCCAGTCAATTAAGTGAACTATTGGACAAAGGGTTCATAAGGCCAAGCTTCTCACCCTAGGGAGCTCCAGTCTTATTTGTGAGAAAGAAGGATGGGTCGTTTCGCATGTGTATCGATTACCATGAGCTCAACAAGCTCACCGTCAAGAATCAATAACCTTTCCCCGGATCGATGATCTATTTAACCAGCTGCAAGGAGCAAGTTACTAATCGAAGATAGACTTGAGGTCCCATTACCACCAGCTATGGGTTCGAGAGGAGGATATTCCCAAGAACGCCTTCCGAACTAGTTACGAGCATTATGAATTCATGGTAATGCCCTTTGGCTTGACAAATGCACCCGCGGCGTTTATGGACTTGATGAACCGAGTCTGCCAACCTTTCCTCGACAACTTCGTGATCAATTTTATCGATGATATACTCATCTATTCACGAAGTAAAGAAGAACACAGTCAAGATCTGCGGCAGGTTCTAGAAACGCTCAGAGCGGAGAAGCTGTACGCGAAATTCTCCAAGTGCGAGTTTTGGATTCGCAGGATAGATTTTTTGGGCCATGTGGTCAGTGAAGAGGGAATACATGTGGACCCTTCCAAGATCAAAGCAATTGAAGTTTGGGCAACCCCAAGAAGCCCAAAGGAGATCAGGAAATTCTTAGGCCTCGTTGGTTACTACATGAGGTTCATACAGAATTTCTCTAAAATCGTCAAGCCGCTCACCGCTTTAACCCAAAAGGGTGTACCCTTTATCTGGGGGAGAAAACAAGAAGCGGATTTCCAAACCTTGAAACAAGCTCTATGCAGCGCCCCTGTCTTGACTCTCCCAGAAGGGACAGAAGATTACATGGTATATTGTGATGCTTCCAGTCAGGGACTAGGTTGTGTACTTATGCAGCGCGGAAAGGTTATAGCCTATGCGTCAAGGCAACTAAAGACCCATGAGGTAAACTATACCACACATGATTTGGAATTGGGAGCAGTCGTGTTTGCGCTAAAGATTTGGAGGCACTACCTCTACGGTACAAAGTGCACCATCTTCATAGATCACAAAAGCCTCCAACATATCCTGAACCAGAAAGAACTAAACATGAGACAACGGCGATGGGTTGAGCTGCGGAATGATTATGAATGTGAGATTCATTACCATCTAGGAAAAGCCAATGTGGTGGCTGATGCCCTATGCCGAAAAGAGTACTCGGGTCGCCGAGTAAGAACACTAACAATGACCATCCACTCCCACTTGTCTTCACAAATCAAGGACGCTCAACTGGAAGCCTTGAAGCCGGAAAACATCGCAAACGAAGCCTTGCATGGGATGGACAAGAATCTTACGATCAAAGAGGACAGAGCCTACTACCCCATGGACCGAATCTGGACCCTGAAGTTTGGTGGGTTCAGAGACGTGGTTATGAATGAAGCCCACAAGACAGAGTACTCCGTCCATGCAGGTTCCGATAAAATGTACCTAGATCTCAAAAAACATTATTGATGGCCGAATATGAAAGCCGAAATTGCTATCTACGTGGGCAAGTGTCTGACTTGCGCCAAGGTTAAGGTAGAGTATCAGAAGCCCTCGGCTCTACTACAACAACCAAATTGCCCAAGACGTTAGACGGATTGGAGGCCATCTGGGTGATTGTCGATCGGTTGACCAAATCCGCCTATTTCCTGCCAATAAAGGAAACGTATAAAATGGAAAGGCTGACCCGGATCTACATAAAGGAGGTTGTGAGATTACATGGCATACCAATATCTATTATCTCTAACAGAGATAGTAGATTTACATCACGCTTTTGGTAGTCACTCTAGAGATCGTTGGGAACTCAGTTCGATATGAGCACTACCTACCATCCCCAAACAGATGGTCAGAGTGAGAGGACCATCCAAACATTAGAAGATATGATCTGATCCTGTGTGATAGACTTCGGCAAGGCATGGGATGCCCATCTACCACTAATTGAATTCTCGTACAACAATAGTTATCACACCAGCATCAAGGTCGCCCCCTTTGAGGCTCTATACGGACGAAAATGCAGACCACCCCTCTGTTGGGGTGAGGTAGGGGATACACAACTGGCGAAAGGGCAGGTACCAAACAACACTCTTACTGAGCTCGAGATTATCAGGGAAACAACTTAGAAGATCGTTCATATTAGGGAACGACTCCAGGCGTCTCGAGACCGACAGAAGAGCTACGCTGACAGACGATGGAAGCCCCTAGAATTCCAAGTCGGTGATCGCGTACTGCTCAAGGTCTCTCCATGCAAAGGGTTGATACGCTTTGGAAGGCAGGGAAAATTGAATCCAAGGTACATTAGACCATTCGAGATCCTTGCCAGGATCGGTCCAGTGGATTGCAAACTGCAGTTACCACGAGAGCTCAGCAATGTACACCCTGTCTTTCATGTGTCAAACCTAAAGAAATGCCTATCTGATGAAACTCTCGTTGATCTGCTTGATGAGATTGAGGTGAATGAAAACCTTCATTTCGTCGAGGAACCCGTTCAAATAATAGACAGAGAAGTGAAGCGAACAAAGCAAAGTGGCATTCCCATTGTGAAGGTCCGATGGAGTGCCAAACGAGGACCTGAGTACACTTGGGAACGTGAAGACCAAATGAGGAAGAAGTACCCCCATCTTTTCCCTAGTTCTTGAAGGCTACTTGAGAACGAATTTCGGGACGAAATTCCCTCTAACGGGGGGATGATGTCACAACTAGCAAATTTAGGGTTGAGATGGTGATTCGTGTACAAACATTTCCTCCATGTAACCTTGCAACATCAAATTAGTGAAATTCAAACTACAATGTTATTTCAATACTTATGAGTGTGCATTTAGAATCAAGCTGAAGTAGCCTTATCCAAGCCCAAAACTTGATCCAATAGCCAAGCCCAATCAATTTTGGGCCTTGACCTGAGAATTCTCGGCCCAAACACCCTAGGCCGGAAAACATTTTCTTTGGGCCTTACTGGACCGAAAACCCTTATATTAGGCTAAATTAATCCCAAAAGCCCACATACATACCAAAACCGCAAACCCTTAAGGAGATAGGGTGTTTTCGGCCACCCTAAATCGAAAACCCCCTTTCAAGGTGATGAAATCGGATTTGGAAGCCAAAACAAACAAAAAAAAGGAAAAGGAAATACCAAAAAAGGTGACACCTCACCTTTACCCCACAAACCTCAATGCTATTGACCATAATGTTTCTAGGCTAACTTCCCATCAAGCATCAAAAAGTCAACCAATCCCCCGTTTAAGGGAGAGATCGGCTGATCCCACACCTATACACACAAAAATCATTTACGACCCATTCTACTCTCCAAACAGTCTCTTTTTCTCTCAAGATTTCGTGAGCCACCTTCAAGGGAGGATACATCTTCAAGAGGTCCTAGGAATTTTGTGTAAGATCCTTGTAAAACTCTAGTGCTTTTATACATGTTAGTGTTAAGATCATTCTATTTACACACCCATTTTCATGTGTGATCCTTAGAACACTTGATTTTTTGAGAACTCTTCAAGTTGTGCAAGGCTAGGCTCGAAATATCTTCACTTTCCTTCCTATAACTCACGAAAAATACCAAGGTGGGCTTCATACCACCATATTTTCTTGTTTTGCATTCTTTTCGAGGGGAGGATACAAGTCAAGTTTCGTTTACCTTTGAATGATTGCATGCATCATACTTATGGGTTGAAAATGGAACAAGCTCTTGAATAAAAAGGATATTAACATGTGTTAAAATCATGAAGTAAATGTTGACAACATCCTTGTCATATAAAACTTGTGGTCATGATTGCACAACCAAAAATGGCGAAAATATGAGTGTTATGCTCAAACATGTTTAACTTTTGGACATATGCATTTTCAACTCTTATACTTTACACAAATATTTGAATATAGTAAATCTCAAGGTTATTATATGTGTTTTTGTAAAAATCGTGACTCATTAGAGTCAAAACAAAATAGAATATTTTGTGTTACAAAACTTTCAAACTGGTTATGGTGTGTTAAACAAACTACAAAACTTGATTATTTTGCTAAAAATAATTTTTATTAGTAAAATACTCGTAACTATGTTGTCACTATTTTGATGGCTTAAAAATTAAGATATTATGCTGTTTTCACAACATATGTTACAATTAGACATATTCACTAATGATTATTTATAAAAGGTATTATAAACAATTTAACCAAAATAGTATACAAAACAGAATTTATGACAGAACAATTCGCGTGTCATAATGTGCCTATCATAAAGCTTTTAAAGCATGAGTAATAAACTGTATGTCATAAAAGCTGTCAAACGCGTGTCATGAAACTTCGGTCATAAATTCACACTAGTAATGTCATTTTCATTATTCAATAATGGGAGTCAAAGTTCGCGTAAATCCGTTAAGGCTCTAGTGAGACACTGTCTTCACCATACCCACCTAGTATACATTCTAAATCTTGCATTATAACCAGAGTCTCCTGGAGGGAGAGCGAGATAGTTGTGTATAGATTTATATGGAGATTGACACCCCATACCTGAGCTGTTCGCTACAGCTAGATGGGGCCAGTCTAGGGTGACAAATATCTTACCTATTCCAACTCCTGAAGAACATTGTCCAGGCATAACAGTCACATCAAGCATGGTTATGATAAATCACTTAGGGATTAACTATAACACCCTAATTTTCGAGACCAAAAATTTTGTTTTTAATTAAGTAACTTATAAAATTGTTTACTGTAAAACATCATCGAATAATATCTTTTCATAAAACCATAGTCACATGTCTCAAAACCATATCATAAAACAGTAACAATGTTAGAGTACAATCCCAAAAATCTCAAAATGCGGAAGTCCGGTGTGTGTGTGATGCGCTGCTACCGTGCCGGCTCCTTCCCCTTCGACGAAGAGGTACCTGAAAACAAAAATGTAACACAAAGCTTAGTGAGTTCCCCCATTATACCACATACCATACATAACACATATTGTCAGTCATATATGGGTGCCCGACCTACCCTGCTAGGCTTATCGGGGTGCCTAACCTACCCCTGTCAGACATACCGGGGTGTTCGACCTACCCCTCCGATTTATCTCAACCGGTTACGGGGACTATTTCACCCCTAATACTACCACATAATAACCTAACGTAATCATACTATCAGGCATACCAGGGTGCCTAACCTACCCCTTCTGTAACGCCCCATTTCTGGTATGTGATTTAAATAAAGTAATTTTCATTTCTTAAGGGGTACTCGACGAGTCAGTAGCTCGACTCGTTGAGTAGAGACGGGATTTGCATGCGGTTTAAGTTGGCAACTCGACGAGTCCATATTCTCGGAATCGGCGAGTCTGCCAGTCTGAAGGAAACCCTAATTTCAAGGGTTTGCACCTTATTTAAACATCATTATGCGCCTCAAACCAGCCTCCATCACCCTCAGAACGTCCCTTACTAAACCCTAGCCTCCCTTTAAGCATTCTTGGAGTATTTCTCATTTTGTGGAGGATTTTGGTGCATTTTGAAGTTAGAAGAAGAAAAGAGAAGAGGGGTTCTCAAGAGGAGCAAAGAAGATCTGAGTTTAGTGTGTCTTTCCAGCTTTCATCAAGGTATAAAGCTCGAATCTTTGCTTGTCATCATGTAGATCTCCATAAAAGCTTGCTAGTCTTGCTTTTGAGCCTTTTCTAGACTTTGAGGTCGATTTATGGGTAGTTAAGACGAATGGGTTTCAGATCTAAGCACTTCAGGACTCCTTAAGCTCAAGGTTGCCACCTTTATTGAGCTAAGCACCCATTCCAAACCTAGATCTCCTCTTTTAGCTCCTTATTGGGCATTTTAGCTTATCATGAGCATGCATGCACGTAAATTTAGAAACTTTACGTGTGAAATCAGTCCTAGGACCCCAGATCTATGAATTGGATGCATTGGAATTGAGAAAAATCGATTGTATAGTTTGGCATGCTTGGGACTCGACGAGTTGTTCTTCAGACTCGGAGAGTCGAGTCGAGATTCCTCGGTTTTTCCCCGATTTGAGAGTTTAGGGTGAATCAGTGAGTAGAGTAAGGACTCAGTGAGTTAAGACTTGGATCTGGAAGCAGTCAGACTCGACGAGTTGTTCATACGACTCGGTGAGTCAAAGACTGGGTGTGTTCTTCTGTTCAAGGGAACTCAACGAGTTGTTCATACAACTCGGCGAGTCGAATGAAGATTAGACTCGATGTTAGTATCGAAGAAGAACCCGTCGAGTCTTTGCCAAACTCAACGAGTAGAAGCGAGTAGAGGATTAGAATGGTTGATGGGGACTCGGTGAGTTGGCGGTCCAACTCGGCGAGTCTGGTCAACTGAAAGTTGACTTTGTCTTGGAAGTTGACTTGTCCAAGGGAAAATTATCATTTTACCCTGTGATTTGTTATCAGTATTTGATTTAGTGTTTATGGGATTTGTAGCCGGGGAGTTCCGGAGCAGCAGTGAGGCAGTTTCAGATCTAGCATCTCGGCAGCCAGCGTTGTGAGGTGAGTTTTCCTTCCAGTAGGAACGGGTCTACGGCCACAATTCCGGCCCGTTTAGTTAGCAGTAGTTCCGGACCTCGGTCTAATGCAGAAGATAGAGCGCTTGATGTCTTTGTGATTCAAGCATGTTTTGTGTTATGTGTTCCGGACTCTGGTCCGATGCAGTGTGCAGTATATGTATTTCATGTTAGTTGGTATGTTTATGATATGCTATGTTCAGTCAGTTTCCGGAATTTGGTCCGATGCAAAGGGCAAGGCCCTGGTTAGTTCCGGACTTCAGTCTGATGCAGTTTCTGGACTTCGGTCTGATGCAGAGGGCAAGTCCCTGGCTAGTTTCCGGACTTCGGTCCGATGCAGTTTCCGGACTTTGGTCCGATGCAGTGGGCAAGGCCTAGTATGTGTTCTATATGTTATTGTATGGTATGTGGTAGTTTGGGGGAGCTCACTAAGATTTGTGCTTACAGTTTCAGTTTTGGTTTCGGGTACTTCCGCTAGCGAAGGGAAGAGCTCGGGTTGATGGAATCGCACACATCGCAGCTTCAGTTTTATCCTGGGAGTTTTATTCAGATATTTTGATATGATTGATACAGTTTTGTTTTGACACAGTTACTGTGACTTTTGAGTTACTCATTCCATGGTTCTTATTATATATGACACTCGATGTTGTGATTTATAGTAATATTAAAACAAAAATTTTTGGGTCATACTTTTGGGATGTTTCAAGTTGGTATCAGAGCCTTGGTTTGAGAGATTCAGATACACTTCCGGGTGTGTCTGAACTCAAACTAATGAAATGGTAAAAGGTTTTTAAAAGAAAAACATTTTCGAAAAAAAAAATTTGATAAAGAAACTTAAAAAGAAAAGAACTTTGAAAGGAGAAAAAAAAGGGTGTGGTGCATGCAATCAGCCGAGCTCAAGTAAGTACTCCCAAATTACCCATACAAGTTTATATTATGATTATCTGTTTCAGTTTCAGTAGAACAGCATGCTAGAATAGGACTAAGGATCTAGGAGGATGCCTTATGTGCCTGCTTTATGTGCTTCAACTTTGTATTGAGTAGACAGTAGTAGGATAGCCTGTTAGGGTTATGCCTGATAGTATGAGCTTAGCATTGTATGCTAGTACAATTTCTCGTTCTGAAGATAGATATGCTTGAGTAGTTTCCTATGTCTGAATGCTGCTTGCTTTGTGCTTTGTGGGACTCTGAGTGATGGGAGTTAGCCATTAGGTGAATACGTCACGTCACATGTGATCAGGGTCGAATAATCTCAGAGTGCTGGATTTGGCCCTATTGCGCAGCTCTTGTTTGAGTCTAACCGTTGTAGGGACGAGTCTTTTACTCGAAGGATTATCTGAGTCTCGTCACATGTGATGGTATTCAGGTAATGACTAATTGGCATTACAAGGAGGCCTTCAGCAGCTAAGGACTGGTTTTAGTTGAGTCAGAGATTTCCCTAGGGCAAGCCTAGGATGAGAGTAGCAGAGATCAGTAGCAGTAGTAGTGACTTGGCGGAGTCGAGGCTGTTCTTGAGGAAAGTACGGATAGATGTGGAAGGTAGTATGGGCCCGTACTACTGAAAGCAGAGGATCCGTACTTGAATCAAGGAAGGCCAAGGTGAGACCAGGAAACTTGCAGTAATAGTGATCCCTCGAGATATATCAGTATTTCTGACGTTTGTCGCTATATGTTTCAGAATGGTGGTTTTACGGCCTAGACCAGCAGTCGGCAGTTTAGGTGCCGGTGAGGGATCAAGATCAGGCTCGGGGGCCGAGCATTTGGATGAGCAGACTAGGGAGTTTCTCTCTTCAGAGATTACTCGCATCATACTTGAGCAGACTCCTGTGATCTTTGGTTCGATCAAGGAGGGTATTTTGGAGCTGATGGATGAGAGGTTGAGCACCTTTCGTGCTGAGGTGGCGACCATGATGGGGCCGCGCACGCTCACTTTCATGGAGTTCAGAGCCTGTGGAGCTCCTGACTATCATGGGGCGCGGGACCCCATAGCGAGTACTAGGTGGTTGGCAGATGTCGCCAACGCATTCCGCACCAGCAGATGTCCTGATGGGGACAAGGTCAGATTAGTATCCGGTCTTCTGAAGGACAGGGCACGAGATTGGTGGGAGGAGATCGGGCATGTCGTCGGGGATGACACAACACTTGATGCGATGACTTGGGCTGATTTTACTACCAGGTTCAGAGCCGAGTTTGCACCGGTTGTCGAGGTGCAGCAGTTAGCCAGGGAGTTTCAGGATCTCACCCACGCTACGGAGACAGTGGCGGAGATTACCGCCAAGTTCAGGGAGAGGGCTCTTCTCGTTCCTCAGTACGCAGCTGATGAGGAAATGAAGAAGGCCCGTTATCATGAGATGTTGCGGAGCGATATCCGCCAGTTTGTGAGCCGGTCCAGCTGTAAAACGCTGGATGACATGATTGCTAGGGCTCGTGAGAGAGAGATTGATTTAGAGATGGAGAAGAAGAGGAAGCCAGAGGCGACATCTGGCATAGGGAGTTTGGGCAAGAAATCCCAAGGTATCAGATCACAGATCTAGAGGACAGCAGAGCCACAGTCGGTGTGGCAAGTGTGGGAGATTGCACGATGGGGCGTGCAAGGCAGGGAGTCCCGGTTGCTACAAGTGCGGCCAAACCGGGCATATGAGCAGAGATTGTACAACTATTCCCACCGTTACCGCAGCATCTGATCTGATTTGCTTCCATTGCAATCAGAGGGGACATAAAAAGTCCCAGTGTCCGAGTTTAGCAGCAGCAAGGAAGGTGGTGGCACCTGCCCCTGCAACATTAAGGATTACAGACGGCCGTCAGGGCCGGAGTGAGACGCCAGTGGCGAAGAGTAGAGCTTTTCAGATGACAGTAGAGGAGGCGCGAGCGACTCCTGACGTGGTGACGGGTATGTATCTTTCTCCTATTTCTATTTTGATATTGGTTGTTTCTCATGATTATATGTTTTCGTATAGGGTCGTTCTTAGTGAATGACATTTCAGCTACAGTATTGTTTGATTCGGGGGCTACCCGATCATTTGTTTCACTTGCGCTTAGCAAGAGGTTTAGCAGAGCTCCGGGGGAGCTGGATTGTCCACTTGAGGTTGAGATAGCTGATGACAGGACCGTCAGGGTCGCAAGAGTACATAAGGGGTGTTCGCTTCGGTTGTTCGATGAGCAGTTTTCGGTAGACCTGGTTCCTATTCCCCTACGAGGGAACAAGGTTATAGTGGGTATGGATTGGCTGAGCCCCAATGGGGCAATGATTGATTGCGAGTTGCAGTTAGTGAGGGTTCTCACTCCTAGTGGGGGAGAGTTAGTGATTCAGGGTGAAAAGCCACAGCGCGGACCGATTCTTTGTTCAGCAGCGAGAGCGAGGCGCTACTTCCAGCAGGGTTGCGCAGGGTACGTCGCCTATGTTTTAGATGCCTGGGAGAAGGGCAAGACGACTGTTGATGATGTACTGGTGGTACGTGAGTACCCGGATGTATTTCTAGAGGATATGCCTGGGATACCTCCGGAGAGACGGGTTGAGTTTCGGATTGACCTGGTTCCGGGTGCGGCTCCGATAGCCAAGGCACCGTATCGGCTGGCTCCTCCAGAGATGCAGGAGTTGTCTACACAGCTGCAGGAGCTGCTAGACAAGGGTTTCATCAGACCGAGTACTTCACCATGGGGAGCCCCGATCCTGTTCGTAAGGAAGAAGGATGGGTCGCACCATATGTGTATAGATTACAGGGAGCTGAACAAGGTAACGTTGAAGAACCGTTACCCACTCCCGAGGATAGATGACTTGTTTGATCAGCTTCAGGGAGCATCTTGGTTCTCCAAGATTGATTTGCGCTCCGGTTATCATCAGATGCGGGTCAGAGGTGAAGATGTGCAGAAGACCGCTTTTAGGACCCGCTATGGTCATTCTGAGTTTGTGGTGATGCCGTTTGGGCTCACCAACGCTCCAGCCGCGTTCATGGATCTCATGAACCGCGTATGCAGGCCGATGTTGGATCGGTCTGTGATAGTGTTCATCGACGACATCTTGGTTTATTCCAAGACTCAAGAGCAGCATAAGGAGCACCTGAGGGAGGTGCTAGAGACTTTGAGGAGGGAGAGACTTTTTGCGATGTTCTCCAAGTGAGAGTTCTGGTTGCGCGAGGTGCAGTTCCTTGGACACCTCGTCAACTAGAAGGGTATACTAGTAGATCCGGCCAAGATAGAGGCCGTGATGCAGTGGGAGGTCCCGAGGTCTCCATCTGAGATTCGGAGCTTCCTAGGTTTGGCAGGGTACTACAGGAGATTCATCCAGGACTTCTCCAAGATAGCAGTTCCACTCACCCGACTGACTAGGAAGTCGGTGGTGTTTCGTTGGGGGCTTGAGCAGCAGGCAGCATTTGAGACCCTCAGACAGCGTTTGTGTGAGGCGCCGATTCTTACCCTGCCAGAGGGAGTGGATGAATTTGTAGTCTATTGTGATGCTTCGATCACAGGGATGGGAGCAGTGTTGATGCAGCGAGGGCATGTGATAGCTTATGCCTCTAGACAATTGAAGCCTCACGAGGCTAATTATCCGACACACGATTTAGAGCTGGGGGCAGTGGTGTTTGCCCTCAAGATTTGGAGACATTACCTCTATGGGGTCCGTTGTACCATTTACACGGATCACAAGAGTCTGAGGTACCTCATGGACCAGCCGAATCTAAACATGAGGTAGCGTCGATGGTTAGATATGGTAAAGGACTATGATTGTGAGATCCTTTATCATTCGGGTAAGGCCAACGTAGTGGCCGACGCCCTGAGCCGCAAGGCGGTAGCAGCCCCGATCAGGGATGTTTGTTTGAGGATGATAGTGATTACTCCATTGTTGGAGCAGATTAGAGAGGCACAGGTCAAGGGCCTGAAAGAGGAGAGGCAGAAGTGTGAGAGGATTGTGGGTCGGGTAGCTTCTTTCGATTATGACAGTCGAGGATTGTTGACCCTTCATGGGAGAGTCTGGGTGCCGTATTGGGGAGGAGTACGGCAGGTGTTGATGGATGAGGCCCACAAGTCCCGGTTCTCCATCCATCCAGGGGCGACGAAGATGTATAGAGATCTTCGACCCGATTATTGGTGGCCCTGCATGAAGCGGGACGTAGCCTGGTACGTAGAGAGATGCCTGACCTGCAGGAAGGTCAAGGCAGAACACCAGAGACCCCACGGCAAGATGCAGCCGTTAGACATTCCTGTGTGGAAATGGGAGGATATCACTATAGATTTCATCACTAAGCTTCTTAGGACCGCACGTGGAGTTGACTCGATTTGGGTCATAGTGGACCGGCTGACCAAGAGCGCGCATTTCATACCGATTCAGGAGAGCATATCGGCCGAGAAGCTAGCCGATATCTATGTGCGCGAGGTAGTGGCACGGCATGGGGTTCCTGTATCAGTAGTATCAGACCGAGACGTCCGTTTTACTTCCAGGTTTTGGAAGCGGTTTCATGACGAGATGGGGACTCGTCTTCATTTTAGCACCGCTTTCCACCCCCAGACGGACGGGCAGAGCGAGAGGACGATTCAAACTCTCGAGGACATGCTACGGGCATGTGTTCTAGATTTTGGTGGCAGGTGGGATACGTATCTTCCATTAGCGGAATTTTCGTATAACAACAGTTACCATGCTAGTATTGACCGACCTCCTTTCCAGATGCTCTACGGGAGAAAGTGTAGGACCCCGATTTGTTGGGGCGAGGTCGGTCAGCGAGTCATCGGGAGTACCGAGGTGGTACTCAAGACCACAGATTTGATCCAGCAGGTCCGTAGTAGATTGCAGACTGCGCAGAGTTGGCAGAAGAGTTACGCCGACAGGAGGCGTTATGACTTGGAGTTTCAGGTGGGCGATATGGTACTCCTGAAGGTATCACCCTGGAAGGGTGTTATCAGGTTCCGGAAGAGGGGCAAGTTGGGCCCCAGGTTTATTGGTCCTTTTAGGGTTTTGGCCCGGGTGGTTCGGGTTGCTTATCGGTTAGACCTTCCAGCAGAGCTTAGCCAGATCCATAATACTTTCCATGTTTCTCAGTTGAGGAAGTGTTTGGTGGACGAGTCAGCAGTTGTACCCTTGGAGGATATTCAGGTTGATAGCAGCCTAAATTATATCGAGAGACTAGTTGCGATCTTGGATTAGAAGACGAAGACCTTGAGGAACAAGGTGGTTCAGTTAGTGAAGGTACAGTGGCAGCACCGAAAGGGTTCAGAGTGGACGTGGGAGACCGAGAAGGAGATGAGGGAGCATTATCCAGAGTTATTCTCAGATTCAGTAGCAGCAGACTTCGAGGACGAAGTCTAAGACAAGGGGGGGGGGGGAGAGTTGTAACGCCCCATTTCTGGTATGTGATTTAAATAAAGTAATTTTCATTTTTTAAGGGGTACTCGACGAGTCAGTAGCCCGACTCGTCGAGTAGAGACGGTATTTGCACGCGGTTTAAGTTGGCAACTCGATGAGTCCATATTCTCAGACTCGGCGAGTCTGCCAGTCTGAAGGAAACCCTAATTTCAAGGGTGTGCACCCTATTTAAACATCATTATGCGCCTCAAACCAGCCTCCATCACCCTCAGAACGTCCCTTACTAAACCCTAGCCTCCCTCCATCACCCTCAGAACATCCCTTACTAAACCCTAGCCTCCCTTTAGTGTGTCTTTCCAGCTTCCATCAAGGTATAAAGCTCGAATCTTTGCTTGTCATCATCTAGATCTCCATAAAAGCTTGCTAGTCTTGCTTTTGAGCCTTTTCTAGACTTTAAGGTCGATTTATGGGTAGTTAAGACGAATGGGTTTCAGATCTAAGCACTTCAGGACTCCTTAAGCTCAAGGTTGCCACCTTTATTGAGCTAAGCACCCATTCCAAACCTAGATATCCTCTTTTAGCTCCTTATTGGGCATTTTAGCTTATCATGAGCATGCATGAACGTAAGGTTAGAAACTTTACGTGTGAAATCAGTCCTAGGATCCCAGATCTATGAATTGGATGCATTGGAATTGAGAAAAATCGATTGTATAGTTTGGCATGCTTGGGACTCGACGAGTTGTTCTTCAGAATAGGCGAGTCGAGTCGTAAGTCCTCGGTTTTTCCCCGATTTGAGAGGTTAGGGTGAATCAGTGAGTAGAGTAAGGACTCAGTGAGTTAAGACTTGAATCTGGAAGCAGTCGGACTCGACGAGTTGTTCATACGACTCGGCGAGTCAAAGATTGGGTGTGTTCTTCTGTTCAAGGGAACTCGACGAGTTGTTCATACAACTCGGCGAGTCAGATGAAGATTAGAGTCGATGTTAGTATCGAAGAAGAACCCGTCGAGTCTTTGCCAAACTCGACGAGTAGAAGCGAGTAGAGGATTAGAATGGTTGATGGGGACTCGGTGAGTTGGCGGTCCAACTCGGCGAGTCTGGTCAACTGAAAGTTGACTTTGTCTTGGAAGTTGACTTGTCCAAGGTAAAATTATCATTTTACCCTGTGATTTGTTATCAGTATTTGATTTAGTGTTTATGGGATTTGTAGCCGGGGAGTTCCGGAGCAGCAGTGAGGCAGTTTCAGATCTAGCATCTCGGCAGCCAGCGTTGCGAGGTAAGTTTTCCTTCCAGTAAGAACGGGTCTACGGCCACAATGCCGGCCCGTTTAGTTAGCAGTAGTTCCGGACCTCGGTCCGATGCGGAAGTTAGAGCGCTTGATGTCTTTGTGATTCAAGCATGTTTTGTGTTATGTGTTCCGGACTCTGGTCCGATGCAGTATGCAGTATATGTATTTCGTGTTAGTTGGTATGTCTATGCTATGCTATGTTCAGTCAGTTTCCGGACTTCGGTCCGATGCAGAGGGCAAGGCCCTGGTTAGTTCCGGACTTCGGTCCGATGCAGAGGGCAAGGCCCTGGCTAGTTTCCGGACTTCAGTCCGATGCAGTTTTCAGACTTTGGTCCGATGCAGTGGGCAAGGCCCAGTATGTGTTCTATATGTTATTGTATGGTATGTGGTAGTTTGGGGGAGCTCACTAAGCTTTGTGCTTACAGTTTCAGTTTTGGTTTCAAGTACTTCCGCTAGCAAAGGGAAGAGCTCGGGTTGATGGCATCGCACACATCACAGGTTCAGTTTTATCCTGGGAGTTTTATTCAGATATTTTGATATGATTGATACAGTTTTGTTTTGACACAGTTACTGTGACTTTTGAGTTACTCATGCCATGGTTCTTATTATATATGACACTCGATGTTGTGATTTTTAGTAATATTAAAACAAAAAATTTTGGGTCGTATTTTTGGGATGTTTCACCTTCGGTCCTTAAAAACCGTAACATGGGGACTATTCCCCCTACTACCACTATCACCTAATATCGTATCATACTAGCATATAGAACATATCAGATAGTGGTAAAACCCAAGTAATTATCACAAAGACAACTACTTGCCAAACAATCCTTACTAGTGGGTCGGCCTTGTGGTCATAGACCCACTTCTACTGGAAGGTAACTCACCTCAATGTCGTGAAGTGTCTGAAATGTCCTCGATGTTGGGATCAACTCCTCTCAAACTCCCACACATAACAAACTTCCTTAATTACCATTTCATACTCTTTACCCTTTCAAGGGTCAACTCATGTCAAAGTCAAAGTCAAGGTCAACACCCTGGTCAAAGTCAACTTTTGGTCAAAGTCAACCTCTGGTCGACTCAACTCGCCGAGTTGGTCCACCAACTCATCGAGTTCCATAATCCACAAAGTACTGAAACTTTGATCCTACTCGTCGAGTCTTTCAGGAACTCGTCGAGTCCTCCTTCCTACAGAATTGGGACCTTTTTGCTTTTGACTCGTCGAGCTTGTCCACGAACTCGTCGAGTCCTTCTTTATACATGTTTAAGTGTTTAGCCCTTGACTCACCGAGTTCTTCCTTGAACTCGTCGAGTTCTTCTTCATATTAGTTGGGACATTGACTTGAACTCGCCGAGTTCATCCTTGAACTCGTCGAGTTCTTTGATCTTCAAGTCCATATTCATGTCCATATTATGGAGTCCTCTTTTAGACTCAACCAGATCGATCAGAAATATAAAAGGTTGGGGAACCATAACCTGACTCGCCGAGTCCCATGAACGACTCGTCGAGTCCCCCAAAGTCCATGTTTGTCCAGTCGATTTCAGTCGGGCTTAATGCATCCAGAACATAGATCTGACCTCCTAGGGTCGATATAGCACGTAAAGTTACAAACTTTACGTGCATGCATGGGTTAACTAGCTCATAAGGACCTAAAATGAAGTCTACATGGTGCATGGGATTCCAATGTGTATAAAGTTGGCACCTTTATGCCATTGGAACCCTTAAGGGTTCATGATCTGAATGTACAACCCCAAAGATGCACACAATCCCGATTAAATGGCTTCACTATGGCTTAGAAAAGGTAGAAACTAGCCCTAAATAGAGATCTAAGAAATGAATAGTCACGGTATCAGCTTTATACCTCAACTGAGCTGGAAATATGCCCAAAACCTCTGGATCTACTTGCTTTCTCTTGATCTCCCAAGCCTCCTCTTTCTTCCCAAGCTTCAAAGACACACATAAATGGCACAAAAGCTCAATAACACTCAATAATCAATTACGGTTTCGTAAAGAGACTCTGAGGGTGATGGAGGCTGGAGTGGAGACCCTATAAGTTGTTTAAATAGGGTGCAAACTCTTAAACTTAGGGTTTCATCCAGACGAGTCTACTCGTCGAGTCAGGGCTTCCGACTCGGCGAGTAGATTCTTCCACTTACGTCCGAATTTCGCATCTACTCGACGAGTTGGGCCTCCAACTCATCGAGTCCCTGTGTAAATATGCAAAAACTTATAATAAAAATTACGTACCGGAAACCGGGCGTTACATTAACAATACTCTCTTCATTTAAGGGAAGCTTATACTTCACTGGTTTTTATAATAAAACTGCATTTTCCTCTCGGTACACTATTGTTTCCACTACTAGTCTAGGGTTTAAGACCACAATTTTTTTTTCATACAACAGAAAAAATTGGATTTTCTGGGAACATACGCTCACATTTACAACAAAAGAAAACAAAGGACATGCATGCATATATTCACAGTTTTGGAACGAGACTTACAAACCTTTTTCATAGAAAATATCGGATTTTCTGGAGTCATACAACTTATTACAAACAAAGATGTTACAAATCATTTTCATACGAACGTGCTTATGAACTCACCAACATTCAATGTTGACGATTTTCAAAATGACTTGTATTCTCAGGGAACCAGTAAGGATGTACCTAAGAACCGGATTTGCTGCATTTTGGAATTTCATACTTTATGCTACTTTTATGTAATTGATAAACAAATACAATATGTAAACAATGTATGTTGGTATCTCTTAATGTATGTTGTTGGTTGCTATGTTTCATTCATATTCAATTTTTATGATACTATACAATGACGTCATCCGCCCTCGGACGTTTCTGCCATCCTGGTTCGGGGGTGTGACACAACGGAAGTATGTACTGGATCTCCTTGCTAAGATAGGTATGTTGGACTGTCAACCGATTGACAGGCCTATTCAAGTTAACCACGGGTTGACTCTCCTGTCGGGTCAAGTACCAACGAACAAAGAACGATATCGGAAACTGGTCGGAAAACTAATATATTTATCGCATACACGCCCTGATATTGTGTATGCAGTAAGTGTAGTTAGTCGTTTTATGCATGCACCAAATGAAAGCCACGTGAAAGCCGAATATAGAATCCTTTGCTATTTAAAGTCTTCACTAGGAAAAGGGTTGTATTTTGCGAATAATGGAAATTTAGAAGTCATGGGCTATACAGATACCGACTGGGCTGGAGATAAGTCAGATGGTAAATCCACTTCAGGGTATCACTTTTGTGGGAGGAAACTTAGTGGCTTGGAGAAGTAAGAAACAAAAATTGGTGTCTCAATCAAGTGCAGAAGCAGAGTTTCGGGGCATGGTTCATGGAGTGTGTGAGTTATTGTGGGTAAAACGGGAGCTAAGGGATCTTAGTATTGGTGTGAAGGAAGCTATGAATCTTTATTGCGATAATCAAGGGGCTGTGAAATTTGCAAACAATACGGTTCAACATGACCGAAAAAAACATGTTGAAGTAGATCGTCATTTTATTAAATACGACCTTGAGAAGAAAACAATAAATTTGTCATTTGTTAACTCGAAGGAGCAGCTAGCTGACATGCTAACTAAGGCGGTGAATGAAAGACTATTTAGTGACCCTCTGGACAAGGTGAGAATGATCGACATGCATTCACCGGCTTGAGGGGGAGTGTTGATGAGAGTGAATAATGGATGAGATCAAACTATCTATGGTTAGTACTGAGAAGATCAGATAAACATGGAAGTTATTCGGTGTTGTTACTGTCATATCCCTTCCTTGTATAGCTCCTTATTTTGTGTACAAATCCCTATATATGTAATCCCTCTGTAAAGAAAATAATCTAGAAAACCCTTCATACGAATTTCTTGTCTACATTAACAACTCTAATTGCAATCAGAATACAAGCAGGTTTGTGATCCAGCAAGAATTTCACAATCTGTTGTTGAATGTTTTTTTGTTTTTGTTGATCATTGACATTTTCATGACATATACTAAGCAATCTGACAGATAAAACATCAACCGAACTAATATTTCAAAAATCCATTTCGTTACCAAATCCCAAAAAGAAAAAAAAAAGATGAATAGTACCTTTGTAGATAACAATGCCTTCAACTAACGATCGCCGGGGCAAAAACACAGTGGTGGTTCAATGGTCGTTGGAGGAGAAAGCATGAGTGCGCACAACGTAAGCCTAAATTCATAAAACCCTTTTGTTAGCAAGGTTGAAATCAAGGAACCAATCCGAAATCACTTACAAATCAATGTTGTGATGTTGATGTTCTCTCCAAATCGGTGGGCGATAAACGATGTTCTGTATGTAGCTGCAAACGGAAGACGTTAATTGAATCAGATGTCGAACAAAAAATAAAAACAAACAAAGAAAAAAAACAAATCAACATAATTTTACCAAGAATCAGGAGATGAAGCGAGAAAATCCAATCCTCTATCGTCTATTTGTGCTCTTTTTTCATTAATCGGTGGAGTATTTCTCTTAATTTTACTAAGAATCAAGAGACGAAGCGAGGAAATTAAACCCACCATCATCAATTTGTGTTTTTTTTCCGTTAACTATGAAGTATTTCTCTCTTCATACGACTTATTTTCCATGAACAATGTCTTCCATGTAAACTCTCCTCCAAATCATGTTCTTGAACCTGCAAACCACAGCGACAGATTAATCTCAAAATCGAAAAAAAAAAACCGATCAAATTACTTCTCATACTGTCTTTGAAGGGTTTCTAAAGAAAAATTTATCATATATACTTCTCATACCTGAATCAACAATCGAAAGATCGATCACGGGAATTCGAGGTTTCTAAAACAAAATCCATGGGTTTGGTAATTGGATGTGTAGAGCAGGGTGGTGGCGGTGTTGACGCCGTCGTCGCCAATTATCTACTTTTTTCCCACTTGATCTTTCTATGTGGAAATTAGTAGAGGTAAAAATGAAGTAGAAGAACCGACAAAGAAAGGATTCATTCGGAGCAGAAAACGGTGGAGCAAGAGACGAAAACATGTGTGCTGACAGGGACCAAAATTATCAATCTCTATAACTTTTGTGGCTAAATTCCAGAGTTTACAAAATACACTATTCCTAAGACCATCTGAAATTAACACTATATATAATTCTTGTAACTTTTTGTTTTCTTAAAACAATGACTTATATCTTTCATACTGTTTCTAAAATATAGTCATGAAAGCACTTCGTATATTTAGATATCCTTTGTCAGGTCATATTTCTATTATTTAAGAATGATTTTTTTTTATATATATTCAAATGTGACAACGAAAATCTTTAAGAAATTGATAATTATTATAAGTCATGTGTTCTTAGTAAATAAAACAAAGTTAATTTAGAAGGGACAACCATCCAAAGCTAGAAAGTTGGAGTTGGTTCATACTGATGTGTATAAGCCTCAACAGTTGGCAACTTGATGATTTTATAGTGTATATGAGACCATATGGTATTTATGTAGCTCAAGCGATTAATATATTTATGTATGAGCATTAAGAATGAGTCAAGTGGTTGTTACTCTACTTTAAAGACACTTATAATGTTGTCTTATGTTTTAGTCAAACCTTACAATTTTCTCTATATTGTTTTCTCTATGATTTAGAAAAAAATTCTTATTCCACCCCTCAAGTTTCCAACACAATTTACCTCTTAAACGATGGCTCTCGGGCGTGTTCAACATGAATCTTCTAGAAGATATAGTTACACTTTTTTTTTTCTACGAGACAGTGAAATCAAATAAACATACGAACCATAACTTATTAAACCCATAGCACCTATATTTAAATATATGAAATATGCAACAAGACCATGGAATTGTACAAATTTGTGAGGGTGGAGGGATTAACACACTTGACATCACTTTGATATCAATTTTTCTTTTATGGAAAAATGGAAAAATGACTTGTGAAGGTAATTACTTTTTTGTCTTGTTCATATTTACGTAATTTTTTTTGTTCATATTTGACAATTTAACTTGTTAAATTTGTTCACATATTACTATTGTCATCTGCTATCTCAAGTGACAATGGTAACATGTGAACACATTTAACAAATTAAATTGTGAAATGTGTAAAAAAAAGGTTGCCTAAATGTGAACAATTTTTTTTTCTTTTTTACAATTTCTTAAAACTTTTTATAATTTCTTACAATATTTTTATGATATTATTTTCCTATAGGCGTTTTTTATACAATGTTTTAAACTTTGCTTATAATTTTTTTTTAACTTTTTTTTTATACTTTCATATAATTTTCATACAAGTACTTTTAAACCAACTATTTTTTAAATGTTTTAAACTTTTCTTACAAGTTTTATTTATTTTTAAGACAAAATTGCAAGAATGGTCCCTGTGGTTAGGTCGAAATTGCTACTTTGGGCCAAAAAGGTTTGGGCTAGCACTCATGGTCCAAAGGTTTTCATTTTCTTGCCACTTTGGTCCAATTTACTTTAAACTTTATTTTAATGACCAATTTACCCTTGTTTTTTGTTTTTTCAGGTTTTTTATTTATTAAAATACTTTTATAATTATTAAAAGAAAAAGAAAAAAAAATCTCATTCTCTCTCTCTCTCTCTCTCTCTCTCTCTCTCTCTCTCTCTCTCTCTCTCTCTCTCTCTCTTCATACACCTTCAAACTCTAATGTCCTTTTCTGGCATCATAACCAGCACCTGTCCACATTACCGCCGCCACCAACACCAAACGCCACCAACAGTCGGACGTCGGAAAATTTAACTAGCTCCGGCGAGATATTATTTTTTGGCAAGAAAAAAAATTACTGATAGGTCTCGAATTTGATTTCCGACGAGAAAAAATTGCAGGTGGGTGAGTGGGTCTCAAACTCCCATTTTAGGAATAATGATTTGCAGGTGAGAGGTTCAACAAAACTCAAATAAATCTCAACCCAAAACTTAAGATGATTGTGTTCAAGTGTTCTTGGTATGAACAAATAGAAGCCCAAAATGTAAGATTTGAAATCTTGTTCATAGTGAAGCAAATCAAAATTATTGTCATTTTGGTTCTTGAATTTGGTTCTTGTGTTCCAAAAATGACCACCGATGAGCAAACCCTAGAACTTAACCTGAAATCTTTGGAGTCTTGATGAACTTAACTTGAAATCTTTAGAAAACCCTTCATAACTCAAAAAACTCTAATTTTGATTTTGGGTTTCTTCACAGATCCAACCATCACCGACTCAATTTCTTATACAACCACCATCACTGCAGCTACCAAGTCAGATCGAAGATAAACCTCCATGGCATACAACGATTTCACAGTTGGAGATGACCCAAACATCTTAGCATCTTCGTTTTACTGATGAAGAAAGAGAAACAGTGGGGTTGACGACCGTAATGTGAGTGTGTGTGTGCCTAAGCTCTTGAGAGACT
The DNA here is from genome assembly GCF_052849685.1 of Lactuca virosa. Classification (NCBI taxonomy): domain Eukaryota; kingdom Viridiplantae; phylum Streptophyta; class Magnoliopsida; order Asterales; family Asteraceae; genus Lactuca; species Lactuca virosa. Next base: position 301,045,790 of record NC_136430.1, on the reverse strand, counting down.
GTAGAGAGATGGTGAGAGAGGTGTTGGAGAAGGGGAAATCTTCATTTTGGTTCATCTGGTGTGTGTTTTTATGTAAAAACAGTTATGTGTTTATATTTAAGAACAAATCGAGAATGGATCAGTCGGAGAAGGGGAAATGTCGGCAGTGAGAGGAAGCATAGAAATCTTGGGAAGAAGAAGAAGTGGTGGAGGATTTTGACTTTCTTTTTCACAGGAGAGAGAGAGAGAGAAAGAGAGAGAGGGTAGGGGGAGAGAGAGAGAGAGAGAGAAAGAGAGAGAGGGTAGGGGGAGGGAGGGAGAGAGAAAGATGTATTTTTTTTATTTTTCTTTTAATTATTAAAGTATTTAAATAAATAAAAAACTAAAAAAAACAAAATCCAAGGGCAAAATCGTCATTACAAAAAAGTTTAAAGTAAATTGGACCAAAGTGACAAAAAAATGAAAACCTTTGGACCATGAGTGCTAGTCCAAACTTGTTTTGCCCAAAGTGGCAATTTCGATCAAACCACAGGGACCATTCTTGCAATTTTGTCTATTTTTAAAGTTTCAAACAATTTTTTATAACTTTCATACAACTATTTCTAAAATTTCTTTTACAACATTTTTAAACTATTTCATAGATTTTATATGACAATTTAATATTTTTTATAACATTTTAAAATATTTTCGTTAAATACTAGTTTAGAACGTTGTATTAAAACAAATAAAACTTTATAAACTTCTAACTAAAAAGTATAATAAAGTTGTAATAATTAATGAACATTTACATTATATAGTTTTTTTTTTGTTTTTTTATTTACTACACAAATATTTTCTTTTTATTATTTTAAAAGACCATCCATACTTATTGTTATATAATTAATTTATTTAATTTTATTTTTTGATACAATTCACTTTTAAAATATTGCATATGCTTAAAAACAAAATGAAAAAAATATAAGAGGCTATATAAAATATTTTAAAAAAAACATATTTATTAATTAAAAAGTAAAGTTTAGAATTGATCAATATTTAATTAATATTTATGATAGTAGGTCTTTGCTAAAAATAAATTAGGTTAAAATTGATTTGTCAAATCGAAAGACTATAAATGAGATAAATAATCAATCATTATGGATAATTTTTAAAAAATGTTTGGAAAAATAATACAAACAAATATGGGAATTAAAAGCGCTTCTAAAAGTGGTGAAAGTAACTTATCAAGGCAATTAACTTTTCGTTTTGTTTATATTTAAGTAATTTTTGTTTTTGTACACATTTGACTATTTAACTAGTTATATGTGTTCACATGTAACCATTGTTACATGAGATAGTCATTGACAATGGTAATGTGTGAACACATTTAACAAGTTAAAATGAAAATATGTACAAAAAAATAGCTTAAATGTGAACAAAGCGAAAAACATAATTACCTTTATAAGTCATTTTCCCTTCTTTATTCCCTCATGACCACCATCTCATCCCACAACATATGGATATCCATCCATCTCATTCATCCCAACCCACACAATTTTTAATTTTAAAATACACACAACCTAATTAAAATCATACAAATATAAAACAATGTATATATATATATATATATATATATATATATATATATATATATATATATATATAGATATATCAGTTCAAAAAGGAACCATTTTCAACCATTGAACCAAGGAACCAATTCATATATAGATTTCATCACTTAGGTGCACATGAATGCACCAGATTTAACAAAAAACTCAATTTATTTTATTTTTATTTTTTATTTTTTTGACAAACCTTTTATCAAAAAAAAAAAAAAAAACCAAATATGCCAACATTCATAATTTTTTATCCACTTTCCATAGAAATTCATATTGATATACAAAAAATAATTTTTTTCCAAAAAAAAACCACTTTGTTTTGTTAGATGTTTAAATATTTAGACTTAATTTTTATCGAAAAAATAACATACATATATCAAAATTCAAAATTTTTGTTAGATGTTTAAATAGACATTCATATGGATGTTAAACACAAAAAAACATAATTTTAGCTCAGATTAACATTGTGAATGTTGAAGCTGAAGTGTATATGCATGTCAGATTCACGTTTGACAATGTGAATCTGACCAACAAAGTGAAAAAAAAAATATTAAATCGATATGGATGTCTATTTATAGAGGACAAAACTTTGAAAATTTTGATATATTTAGTTTTTTTTTTTTGATAAAAAATAAACCTTAGTATTAAAAAACAACAAAACGGATTATATTCACTTTTACATTCACAATGTGAATAATAACAAGTCAGATTTACATTGTGAATCTGAAAATTTGAATTATATGCAGTTCTGATTCACAGTGCGAATAAATTCACTTGTGAATTTTACAAAACCAATTTATGAGTAATCAAAATGTTAAAATATTATAAAGTTACAAAGAAATATTCTTCGATTCACAAGTAACTTTCTCTAAATTAATTTGTCAATTATCAAAGTGTTAAAATAGTAAGTCAGATTCACATTGTGAATGCTAAAAAGAAAATTATATTTAGTTCAAATTCACATTATGAATCTGACTTGCAAAATGAAAATAAAAAGACAAAAGTGCAAGAATGGTTCATGTGGTATGTCGAAAATTACCACTTTAGTGCAAACAGGTTTAACCTATCACCAGTGGTCCAAAACTTTCATTATGTTGTGATTTTGGTCCAATTTGTTATGAATTTTTTTAAATGACGATTTTATCCTTCACATTTTCTTTTTCCATTTTTTTTATTACAACACTAAAAAAAGAAAAAATAAAATACCCCACCCTCCCTCCCTCCCACATCTCTCTCTCTCTCTCTCTCTCTCTAAAGCACATATGAATTGAAATCCACATTGCAAATTCATCCATCAGATCCATCAAAAATCCTCGCCAAACTCCCCTAGATCTCCCACATTTTACTTAATTCCTAAATCCCCAAATTGTAACGTTGGTTACTTCACGCTAGTCAATTAAGATATAATAAGCATTAAAAATGACTTTTAATAGAAGATTATTTAGGATAAATAATCTTAACCAAAGCTATAGTATATTAGACAAGAAATCTGTACATATAAAGAACTCTGAAATCTGATTTCGTATGAAGAAGTTATGCTTCTTCGAAGTTTCACGATTAAACAGGCACGACTCTACGTATCATAAAAAATGATTTTTTGATAGATTGATTTTTAGCCCAAGTGATCTAAACGAAATTCGTAGTAGTCATAAAACCAAGAGCGTGCTTATAGAGAATGTCGAAATCTGACTTCGCATGAGGAAGTTGTGATTTTTAGAAGTTTCTGCGCAGTTGTGTTAACACATAAATTGAATTTTAGATCGGTCGATTTTTAGCCGAAACAATATAAAAGGGAGTTGAAGACCTCGTTAATAGGAGCCCAACGATATAAAGACATTCGAAAACGAAGTCCGTATGTAAAAGTTTTGAATTTTACACGGTCGTTAACAGTGTAACCTTTGTAGACTGTTAGATTTAAGATCGCCTGAGAATTAGCCGATGGGGTCTAAATGAAAGTTGTAGTACTCGGAAATACCAACGCGTGGATATAGAGAACGAAAACAGAGATCGTATGGTCGATATATGAATTTTTGAAGTTCTACCCGTACATACCCCTTCTACCGCATTGCACCACCCATCGATCGCCACATGTCAACATCTGAGAGGGCTGACAAGGCATGGGCGCGACGCTCACCTGATCTGGGCGCGGTGTGCTCTTAGATATTTTCACTATAAATGGTGCTTCAGCCCTCTATTCGATATCCATATCTCCTCATCTCATTCTCTCGAGTTTCTGTCAACTTTAGTCCTTGGTTTCTTTAGTTTTAAGAATCTGGTGAAACCTTGAGGTCTGTGAGAGCCCGAAACTAGTAGCTAGCAGGCCAGAGTTCTGCTAGTGCAATTTCCGGACTTTTGTCTAGGAAATCTATGTAAATTAAATTACACACAAATTTATCTTAGTGATAGTTGTAGTACTCGGAAATACCTACGTGCGGATATAAAGAACGAAAACAGAGCTCGTATGGCCGATATTTCAATTTTTGAAGTTCTGCCTGTACATACCCCTTCTGTCGCATTGCACCAGCCATCGATCGCCACGTGTCAACATCTAAGAGGGCCGAACAGGCCAGGGCGTGACGCTCACCTGGTCTGGGCGCGGTGCGTTCTTAGATATTTTCATTATAAATGGTGCTTCAACACTCCAATCGATCTCAAGTTTCTATCAACTTTACTCCTTTTTTCTTTAGTTTTAAGATTCTGGTGAAGCCCTGAGGTTCCTAAGAGCCTGACATCTAGTAGCTTGCAGGCCAGAGTTCTGCCAGTGTAATTTCCGAACTTTTGTATAGGAAATCTCTATAAGTTAAATTACACTCAACTTTATCTTAGTGTAATTTATATTTATATTCATAGTCGTTATTATGAATCCTATGAATCTATAAATAAGATTTATCATTAATTCCAAGTCGTTATACTGATTGATCTACTTACAGGGATAATGTCTATGTTGGATTTAGTGTGGTGTTTGAAGTAGGATATCCAAACAGTATACTATGTATACCAACAGACCCTACCTCCACTATGATCTCACCTGGTTGTTCGTTATTTGATAAATCTTTATGTAGACATTGAGATTATTCAGGAATCTAGACTATCATTAGTCTCCAGGAATATAATATTAAGGCTTATTGATATGAACCTAGGTCACATCGAAGGAAAAGCTAAGTACTGAAACGAAGCACTGCCCGACTTTTCAACCATCCACTTTATCATGTGAGTGCATAGTTACTTTCATCTTACACATAGATATGAAGTATTTAGATAATTGAATGTTATATGTGATTATGTGCAAAATATGTTCTGTGTTAGATGAAATATTATAAAGACAAATTTTATATGATATATACCGTATATGTATTTAATAAATATGATACATTAGGTAACGAAGGGTAAGAATAAGATGCCATAGTATGATGAAAGATAAGATGTCATAGTAGAATGAAAGATGTAGGCAATGATAGGATGCCATGACGTAGGAATGGTACTAGTGTATCAATGATGTAGTCACCTAACAGAGTATAGGTGACGACCACCAGACTATTTGATGACAATCTTATGGAACACATGCAGGTTTATAACCTGTAGTTGATGGACTTTGTGCCCATTTGATGTACTATACTTCGTACTGACACGTATTAAGGAGAAATCCCTATAAAAATATTGTTAGCGACGATGATTAAGATGATCCTTAGTACATATCCTTAGGAATGAAAGTAGAAAGAAAAGCTACTGACACGTATCACAGAGAAATCCCTACAATAGTATTGTCAGCAACGATGACTATGATGACCCTTAGGACATATCCTTAGGGAAAAATAAAGAAGAAAACGGGGATGGGTATTATGGTTAATTGTTTAATAATTAAACATATTAACCATATTATTGTGGGTTCAAAACCCTATGACTCACCAGGTTTCCCAACCTGACCCGCTCGTTTTCTTTGTATCACAGGTAGTAGTAGAAAGGTACGAGAATGATGAAATATTTAAAAGGGATGTAGACTGTTACTCTAAGATACTGTAAGGCTTGTTTATGCTTATGTTTTGCATCAGTTATGACATCCCACGCTTTTATAAATCAATGAAAATCAATTCTTCGAAAATACTTTTACGGGTCCAAATTCTGCATCTGTAAATAAACTTTGTTTTAAATATGCATAAATAGAAGTTTTAAAACGGCTGTAAAAATAGGAATGTCACACAAATCCCCAACATCCATCATCCATGTAAACCAACTAATCAAATCCCACTAAACCCCTGCAACTTCCTTCGATTCAATGAAGGGGGCACCACTAAGTCAGAGATACAACGGTTTATGATCGGCCTCATCTTATCATGGTACACTTCAAACATTGGAGAACTCCTTCTCAAGAAGTATGTATTCAAGTACCCGATCTTCCTAGCCATATGCCATATGACCGCTTGTTCTTTGCTCAATTACACCGCCATTGTTCGGATGAAGATGATGCCTTTCTAAAATCTTAGGTCTAAGGTTCAATTTCACAAGATCTCTTCCCTTAGTTGTGTGTTTTGTGCCTCCGTCGTTAGCGAATATGTCTCGCTTATGTCCCCGTTCCCTTTACGTAGGCCGTCAGAGCCACCACACCAATTTTCACGGTGGAATCGCATCGGAAAATTGATTGTTGTTGGCGGTAGGCATCGTTGAATCCCTTTTCAAATCAATTCGTCGTGACATACCACGAACTGGAACCAATAGAGACTTGGAATGTAGAGTAGATATCATGAAACTGTTGTCGAATTTCCATTCTCCTCTGTCAATTTGATCTTACACGGCTACTTACGAGCTATATTGGGGAGTCAATGAACCCTAAGAACATTAATACTGTATGTATACAGGTATGATGACGTTGCTGATGTTTCATATATAATAAGTGGGGAAGGAGATTTGATGGAAGCCATGGTTTTGATTTTTAAGGGTGTGCAACCGATGTGGGGGGGGGGAGAGAGAGAGAGAGAGAGAGAGAGAGAGAGAGAGAGATGTAGGAGGGAGGAAGGGTGGGGCATTTTCTTTTTTCTTTTTTTAGTGTTGTAATAAAAAATTGGAAAAAGAAAATATAAAGGGAAGGGAAAAATCGTCATTTCAAAAAAAATCAAAACAAATTGGACCAAACTCGCAAAAAAATGAATGTTTCGGACCATTGGTGCTAGTCCTACTTGTTTGGACCAAAGTGATAATTTTCGACATACCACAGTGACCTTTCTTGCAGTTTTGTCAAAAGCAACAATTTTTTTTACATCGATATGAATGTCTATTCAGGGGGTGCTTGGACTTATGCGCTTCCTCCGATATCTTCTGTCTCACTCCCCCAGTCACCGGTACCTACACCCGACCACACTGCGTCAAGAGGCCACGACTATCCCTAACAAACAAATGATACTATCCTCGGATCCTCTCTATCTTCCAATTCTCTTTCTTCACTCCCTCAACTTGGGCCTCTTTGATCATCTCCAACAATGGAGAGATCACTGTCATTCTCAAACACACCTCCTCTGTCGCATGTTGAGGTTCTGCTGATCCATCAAATACTTCAGACTCTTATGGTCGGTGTAAATGGTACACCACACTCCATACAAGTATTGCCTCCAAATCTTGAGGGCAAACACCACTGCCCCCAGCTCCAGATCGTGAGTGGGGTAATTCGCCTCATGTGGCTTCAACTGTCTCGAGGCGTATGCGATCACGTGCCCCCTCTGCATCAGTACCGCAACTAACCCTGAAATCGATGCGTCATAGTACACCACAAGATCGTCTAATCCCTCAGGTAGTACAAGGATCGGAGCCTCAAACAATCTCTGTCTCAAGGTCTCGAAGGCTAACTGCTGATCCGTACCCCACTGAAACGTCATATTCTTCTTGGTCAGACGGGTCAATGGCACAACAATCTTGGAGAAATCCTGGATAAATCTTCGGTAATAACACGCTAAACCTAAGAAGCTACGAATCTCTGATGCATTCTTCGGTACTTCACTCCGCATCACAGCCTCAACCTTGGCTGGATCAACCGAAATACCCTCCTGATTGATGATATGCCCCAAAAATTGTACCTCTCGCAGCCATAAATCACACTTAGAGAACTTGGCGTACAACTTTTCCGCCCTTAGGGTCTCTAGTACCTCCCTCAAATGTTGCTCATGCTGCTCCCTGGTCTTAGAATAAACCAGGATATCATCAATAAAAACGATCACCGACCGATCCAACATCGGTCTGCACACCCTGTTCATAAGGTCCATGAACGTTGTTGGGGCATTGGTGAGCCCAAACGGCATCACCACAAACTCATAATGCCCATACCGAGTCATGAAAGCCGTCTTCGGTATATTCTCATCCCGAATCCTCATCTAATGGTACCCCGACCGGAGATCAATCTTGGAAAACCAAGACACACCCTGTAGCTGATCAAACAAATCATCGATCCTTGGCAACGGATAACGGTTCTTCACCGTTAGTTTGTTCAGCTCCCTATAATCGATGCACATCCTATGCGATCCATCCTTCTTTTTCATGAAAAGGATCGGTGCTCCTCACGGGGAACTACTTGGTCTAATGAACCCTTGGTCTAGAAGCTCCTGAAGCTGCGTAGATAACTCCTGCATCTCAGGTGGTTCCAACCGATATGGTGCCTTTGCTATCGGAGCGGCACAAGGCACCAAATCGATGCGAAACTCCACCTGCCTCTCCGGAGGCACTCCCGGTAACTCCTCGGGGAAAACATCCTGAAAGTCATGTACAACTAGCACACTGCCCACCTCAGTCGTGGTCTCTTCCCTCGCATCCGAGATATAAGCCAGAAATCCCATACATCCTTGCTACAGAAGTCTCCTAGCCCTCGCAGCCGAATAGAGAGTCGGCCCCTGCGAGGCCCTATCACCATGTATCACCAGTTCTCCACCACTTGGGGTCCAAACCCTCACCAACTGGCGCTCACAATCGATCATGTCCCCGTTCGCCCCCAGCCCATCCATTCCGACAATCACCTTCAACCCTCGTAACGGTATCAGAACTAGGTCAACACGAAACCTCTCACCAAGCACATTCAGGACACAGTCCCGATACACCCTTGAAACACTCACAGTGCGGTCATCTACAATCTCTACCTCGAGCGAGGAATCCAAAGTTCCCGGTGCGTCCCAGAACTTCTTGCTAAGCGCAAGAGACACAAACGATCGAGTAGCACCTGTATCAAACAAAACATGAGCCGACATACCATTGACCAAAAAGGTCCCTAAACAAGCATAATATACATATGAGTCGAGCAAAACATAATGAGCAGGGAATAATAGTTATGTACCAGCCACAACGTCTGGTACTGCCCGAGCCTCCTCGGTGGTCAACTGAAATGCGCGGCTCTTTACTGCTGGAACATCCGCCTTGGCCAGGCGGCCATCGGTAATCCTCAATGTGGCGGGCGCAGGCGCCGCCACAGCTCCTCCCCCTCCCTTCAACTTCGGACAGTTGACCCGCTTATGGCTGACCTGGTTGCAGTGAAAACAAATCAAGCTCTTCGTGGGATAGTCCTTGCTCAAGTGGTCCTGCTGACCACATGCATAGCATCTCGAGCCTGTGACACGACAAGCTTCACTCTGCACCCTGCTGCACTTAGCACACCAGCCCCGACCCTGCTGACCCCTGCTGGAAGTGTTTGAGGTCTTAGGCTTCTTAGCCTGACCCACCGCTGCATGTGCCGGCTCCGGTTTCCGCTTAGTGTGGAAGTCCAACTCCATTTCCCGTTCCCGGGCCTTCTATACCATCTCATTCAGGGTTTTGCACCCTGTAAAGCTCACAAACTCCCTGATACCATCCCTCAACATGGAATGATATCTCGTCCTCCGCATATCCTCATCGTTAGCGTACTGCGGAATCAAAAAAGCTCGTTCCCGAAACTTGGCGGTGATCTCCGCAATAGTCTCGGTAGTCTGCTGAAGGTCATGAAACTCCCTTACAAGCCGTTTCACCTCAATAGGTGGTGCAAACTCCTCATCGAATTGTCGAACAAACACGGCCCACGTCATCTCAGCCACACCAGCCGATCCTACCTGGCTAGTCACCTCTCCCCACTAATCTTGGGCTCTGTCTCTCAGCATACACAAGGCAAAACCCACCTTGGCTGCATCCGGGCAAGAACTCGTGCGTTGGGCGTTCTCAATATCCGCCACCCAATATCAGCTAACGATGGGGTCCCTGACCTCGAGGAACTTCGGCGCTCCGTACGCCTTGAACTCCCGGAACGAGGGAGTTCGGGCTCCAATCTGGCCTGCAGCAATCTAAGTTCTGAATGACCTGAGCCTCTCCTCCATGATCTCCATAATACCTTCCTTGACCGTCCCAAAGATCACTAGGGTGGCGTCAAGGATACCCTTCGTAACCTAGGCTGCAATGATCTCCCACAGCCTCTCATCAACGGGCTCTACACCGCTGCCCGATCCGGATCCCGATCCTGATCCCCCTGTCCCTAATTGTGTCATCACCATGCCGAACTCTGGAATGTCATAAACCGTAATAATTACGACATCTACATAGGGGATCTTCCCACATCGGTCCTCCTTAAAGTTGTCAGGTCTAGCACTAGTTCGGGTACAGGTCGTGTGCTTTCAGTAGTACGGGCCCAATACTACCTTCCACACCTACCTGTACCTTTCCCCAAAGCTCTACCTGATAACCCCAATTCTTCCCTAAACCAAATCACATCCCACAACTATCACATATATCAATCTCAGGCTACCCTAAGATTTACTCTACTCATATCAATCAAACCAATCATAACAGGTTGCCTTTATGCATGCAAATTATACACAGGAAGGATCAAATAGACTTTCGAATAGGAGATTCTACCCTAGGTCCACAACCAGACAAGGAACAGGAAATAAGGCCAAATCAATCATTCTAGGGCTATAAGCTCCTAACCGTATATAATTTTTAAAAGCATACACATAGCAAGTTCCATACGATTATCAAAGCTCAATTATCAGTATAACATGGCTAACATATTGGGGAACTACTTACTTGGCTCAGCTGATCACATGCGTTGCACTCTCGTCTTTTCCATTCCTTAAAAGTTTTTAGCTTTTATTTTGAAAAACTTTTTTACCATTTCCTTAGTTTAAGTCCTGACACACTAGAGAGTGTGCGTGAATCCCTCACACCAAGGCTCTGATACCAACTTGTAACGACCCAATTTATACAAAGAAAATTTTCATTTTTGAATACTTAAACACAATTCCAATATCAAGAAATCTAGTTATAATTGTTTTCAAAACATAATCAAATACAACTTTTATCCCAAACATCAGAGTGTCCCACAAGCTTTGCCATTGCCCTTTGGCTCCAATATACCTGAAACAAATCCACAAACTGTAAGCTAGTGCTTAGTGAGTTTCCCCTAGAGAATACCCCAAGCACAAATCACATAGCACATATCATAACGGCTATAAAGACTACCTCTACCTCATACCACATAACATCTTAGCTATAAATCTATCTGTACCATTAGCCATAAAGGCTATCTCTACCGTTAGCTGTAAAAGCTATCTCTACCAATAGCCATAAAGGCGATCTCTACCGTTAGCTATAAAACCTATCTCTACCAGAGCCGTGAAGGCTATCTCTACCGCATATTACAACAAAATCATTCCACACACCTCTATACAACGAGTATACCAACTAGTATGAAATGGCTCGGCCGTGGTGTCGTAGACCCATTGGTATGGTGGGAAGACTCACCTCTCAAAGGCTGAATTGGCAAACTGAAGTCAGATATATCCCACGTTGCTATTCCCAAACTGCCTATAATCAATGAGTAAATAACTCAGTTTAATCCCATAAATACCCCCAGAGTCAACCCTGGTCAAAGTCAAGGTCTATAATCCATGCTAACCCTGACTCGTCGAGTGTAGCCTGACACTCGTCGAGTTCCTTGTTTAACTCACCAACTCGTCGAGTCACCCCAGTGACTCGTCGATTTCCTTGATGTTTACGGCCGTAAACTCCCAACCGGAAACCCATGACCGTGAACCCTTGCCGGTGAACCCTTGACCGTGAATGAGAAAACCCTTCCCGACTTGCCGAGTCACTTTCACGAGTCGTCGAGTTCCCCTAGTCCAACATGTTTACGGTTCTTTCCAGTGGGACTTAAGGTCCCAAACTTCAGATCTATCTTCTTCTAGGGCAGATGTCACGTGAAGTTGCAAACTTTACGTGAATGCATGGCCTCACATGGCCATAACACCAAAACTAACCTTCAAATAAATTTTTCATGCATGGAGAGGGGATAAGCTTATAAAAGATGCAACTTTATGGTATTTGGGACCAAAGAAGGTCTAGATATGGAACCATATCATTGTGATAGGTCCAGATCCAAGCTTGATTCCATTTTCCCCTCAATAATGACCATAATCATCCAAATGGAGATCTAAGACTTCAAGGCTTAAGATGACGAATTAATACCTCAGTAAAGTGCCCAAGATTCACCAATTTAACTAACCAAGGCTCTCACTTCTCTCACAAGAGGTTTTGCGGCCGTGAACAGTTCCTAGGGTGCAAATGCGGGGCTATGGAGGCTGTTAATGATGTTTATATAAGGGGCAAACCCTAAAGTTAGGGATTTCATTAAACAATCCAAACTCGCCGAGTCGAGCCTTCCGACTCGCCGAGTCACTTCCGACCCGCGTCCATGATACACGACCCTACTCGACGAGTTGGACTCCCAACTCGCCGAGTCCATGCATATAACCTCCCCAATTCGCAACTTTCCAACCAATACCCGAAACAGGCGTTAGACGATCCAACTCGCCGAGTTTATCCATAAACTTGCCAAGTTTGCCAGAAATCCAACATCTTAATTCATTAAGCCGGCCTTATCGAAACTAAGAGCTTCACAACTCAGATCTTAACTGAAATGGCATCTAGAAGGGTAAAGTTTCCAACTTTACCCCTAAGGACCACCAAAATGGGTTCAAAACCCAAACCCTAGGCTTAAAAGGGTGAGGGCTTAATCATTAAACGCTCAATCACCAAAGCCATAGCCCCAAACTGCAGATCTGGCCCTAAAAGCTGAATGGATAGGTAAAGTTTCCAACTTTACACTCATGCATGACTAGGAGAGGCTCAAATACTCAAAAGAGGCCAAAAGAAGGACTTAATGAAAGCATGAAGCCCTTAAGACCATAAAATTGGCACCTTTATGCCAAAAGAGCTCATAAAAATCTTAGATCTGAAAGGCTAACATTTGGGACGTCCTACACCCCCATCACCCACCCAAACATGGCTAAAATCATACAAACTAACCCAAGATGAGATCTAAGCAATTACTAAGCAAGGTACGAACTTGACACCTCAAAAACTTGACAAATGAGTTAGAGACTTGGGATCCAAGAATCCTTCTTCAAGCCAAGCAACTCCCAATTCCTTAGCTCCTTTAGTATGCACCAAATGAACACTTAAGGTTCTCCCCAAGCTCACACACTCAAGAATGGAAGCAAATGCTCGATTTTTGGGTTTTTGGACAGAGGAGGATGGTACGGAGGCCAGCCAAGGGACTTAAGGCCTTTAAATAAGGTGCACCACCCTAAAAAGCAGGGTTTCCTTCCCAACTGCCAACTGGTCGAGTTGAGGCACCTCAACTCGCCGAGTTGACTCATTAAACTTCGCGGCCAAAACAACTTCGACACGTCGAGTTGAGGATTCCAACTCGCCGAGTCCTCCAAGAAAATATAAATAATTGGAAATAAATTCATACCAAAAACCAGGCATTACAATTCTCCCCCACTTGAATCAAACTTCGTCCTCGAAGTCCGTTGTGTCGAACAATCCTGGGTAATGCTCCCTCATCTCCTCCTCGGGCTCCAAAATCCACTCCGATCCCTTGTGATGCAGCCACTGCACCTTCACTAGCTCCACTACCTTGTTCCTCAAGGTTTTTGTCTTCCAATCTAATATTGGCACTGGTTTCTCAACATAATTCAGAAGGTCATCCACCTGAATATCCTCCAAGCGTGCAAATGCGGACTCATCCACCGAACACTCCTGTAGTTGAGAGACGTGGAATGTGCTATGAATCTGGCTGAGCTCGGCTGGAAGATCTAGACGATATGCAACCCGGCCCATCCCGAACCAAAACCCTAAAAGGGCTGATATATCTGGGGCCCAGCTTGCCCTGCTTCCTGAACTGGATGACACCTTTCCAAGGTGACACCTTCAGAAGAACCATATTTTCCACTTGGAACTCCAAATCTGACCGGCGCTTGTGGGCATAGCTCTTCTTCCGACTCTAAGCTATCTATAGCCTACTCCGAACCTGCTGAATCATCTCGGTAGTCTTGAGTATCACCTCGGTACTCCCCATGACTCGCTGATGGACCTCGCCCCAACAAATCGGGGTCCTGCATTTCCTCTCATAGAGCATTTCAAAAGGAGGTCGATCAATGCTAGCGTGATAACTGTTGTTATAAGAAAATTCCATTAACAGAAGACACGTATCCCAACTCCCACCAAAATCCAATACGCACGCACGCAACATATCCTCTAGATTCTGAATCGTATGCTCACTCTGTCCATCGGTCTACGGATGAAAGGCTGTACTGAAGTGGAGACAAGTACCCATCTCGTCATGAAACCACTTCCAGAATCGAGAAGTAAAACAAACATCCCGGTATGAAACCACCGATACCGGCACCTCATGACGTGTCACCACCTCACGAACATAAATCTCAGCTAGCTTTTCTACAGAAAGACTCTCCTGGATCGGGATGAAGTGCGCGCTCTTGGTCAATCGATCCACGATGACCCAAATAGAATCTACTCCACGCATGGTCCTGGTTAGCTTCGTGATAAAATCCATCGTGATGTCTTTCCATTTCCATACGGGAATCTCAAACGGCTGCATCTTGTCGTGAGGTCGCTGATTCTCAGCTTTGACTTTTCTGCACGACAAGCACCGCTCCACAAACCATGCTATATCCCGCTTCATGTAGGGGCACCAATAATTAGGATGAAGATCCCTATACATCTTCGTCGCCCCGGGATGAATGGAGAATCTCGACTTATGGTCCTCCTCCATCAGAACTTGGGTGCACCCCGCCCCATATAGAACCCAGAGCCTCTGATGTAAAGTCAACAATCTGTGGCTATCATAATCGAAGGAAGCCACCTGCCCTACAATCCACTCACACTTCTGACGCTCTTCCTTCATAGCCTCAACCTATGCCTCACGAATTTGCTCCAACAATGGAGTAACCACGGTCATCCTCAAGCATAGATCTTAGATCGGAGCCACAACAGCCTTGCGGATAAGAGCATCGGCCACCACATTGGCCTTCCCCGGGTGGTACAAGATCTCACAATCATAATCCTTCACCACATCCAACCAACGACGCTGCCTCATATTCAGGTCTGGTTGATCCATCAAATACCTCGGACTCTTGTGGTACATGTAAATAGTACAACGAACCCCATAGAGGTAATGCCGCCAAATATTGAGGGCGAAAACCACAGCCCCCAACTCTAAATCATGCATCGGATAATTCGCCTCATGAGGCTTCAACTGCCTCGAAGAGTAAGCGATCACGCGACCCCGCTGCATCAATACTGCATCCAAACTCGTGATCGAGGCATCACAATAGACCAAAAAATCATCGAAACCCTCCGACAAGGTCAGAATCAGCGCCTCACACAGCCGTTGTTTAAGAGTCTCGAAAGCTGTCTGGTGCTCAGGTCCCCAACGAAATGTCACCGACTTCCTGGTCAGGTCAATGGAACAACAATCTTGGAGAAATCCTGGATGAATCTACGATAATAACCAGCCAAACCAAGAAAACTCTGAATCTCAGTGGAGACCTCGGAACCTCCCACTGCATCACGGCCTCAACCTTGGCCGGATCGACCAGAATACCCTTCTGATTGACAAGATGACCCAGGAACTGCACCTCGCGCAACCAGAACTCGTACTTGGAGGACTTTGCAAAAAGTATCTCCATCCTCAATGTCTCAAGCACCTCCCTCTACTGCCCCTCGTTGTCACACCCCCAAACCAGAACTGTGGAAACGTTCGGGGGCGGAGGACTTTAGGTAAGTATCACAACACATGCAATATAGTAATCAAAGTACAAACAACCATTGTATTAATAAGTATAAGTTTTACATAAGTGTTTAAACATTACATATTCAAACACTAAAGTAGGTACAGCAGAAGACAAGCGTCGCGGTACGGTACTAGGTAGTCTTCTCAAGAGCTTCGGGAGTGTACCTGTCTACTGGATTCCTGAGAATACAAGTTATTTGAAAAGAGTAGATCAGCATTTTGTTGGGTTATGAGCATTCTAACACTCCTAAGTGTACATGCAACCCTAAATACCTTGGATCTATATTTTCTCTATTATACATACAATTATGAACATCCAAGGTATTATCCTAATCTAGCATACAAAATAATAAATATAACAAGATAGAATACATACCTCTTTGATGTAGAATGTCTTCATGAAGCTTGAGTGCCTAGTGCCCCAAGTGTGACACCTCAAATTGTTCACAAAACACCAAATACACTTGGAATAACTTGAGAGAAACTTGAACACTCCTTGAAATCGTCTAGCCCTCATATTCACACATTAGTGCCTGATTTCTTGAGCCATGGGATTCTTTTATATGGTGGCTATTAGGGTTACACCATGTAACTCATAACTTTACCTATTCCTTATGCTCCATGGATTTTAACCTCCATGGAGTATCCATGGGTCACCCCATGGACTTAGTCCAACATAAGGAATCTTGGATCACAAGCCCACATATATAAGAATGAATGATTTACACAATCAACCCATATATTTAATTAGTCTCCTTTTGATCACTTAATTAATTCCAAATTAATTCTTGATCAATACTAATTAAATAACCTTATTAATATATTAGAACTTATAATATATTAACCAACCTTAAGTGTTATTTCTCTCATTATAGTCTATCCAAATGCATGATGCCATGCAACCCAAATGGACCATGCCGGGTCGGGTCAAGTCTTACCAATTATAGTTATGGACTTAGACATTAATCCAACAGTCTCCCACTTGGATAAGTCTAAAACTATTATTGCGTATGACTTCAGGAACCGATCAACAATCGTAGCTCTCAAAAGCTTCTGTCGAACTCTGACCTTGTCGATGAACTCTGACCTTTGTTAATGACTTGTCCATTAGATAAGGGATCATATATTCCTCCATTGTAGATATCATATGGACTGAGACATGGATTATCAATCATTCTCTCTGTCCATTTGTTGTTTCCTGATTTCCGATTCATGATGACTAACTGATTGAACAAATCAAATCAGTCCTGGCTTGGCCAAGCACTCACATGTATCATCTTTAAATCATCGAGGGGGCCCACAGATATCGTTTTTATCCCGAAGGTAAAAGGAATGGATAAACTTCGACTCATATGGCTTGTTCTACAACTTGTTGAATCATACACAAAGGCATGTTTTATAACATCGAGTTACCAATGCGTTTTCGTGCAATCAATGTATAACCAACTCATAGTAACAACTCATATCTCTAGGTTTGAAGAATATAAGATATTATCGTCTCATGATCACTCGTGATAAAATCCATGAAGTGATTCAAATGAGCGCGGGTTGAATCCAATACTTAGAACTTATGAGCACTCATGAGTGTTGTAGCACCACTTTGTCCACCAACTTGGACCTCTACAAACCAACCCATGACAGTCTTGATTCATATCTACTTCCAACATATGACCGACTGTGGATGGTTTGAATAACTTAATCATTCAGGAAGAGCGACTTAGTTATTCTGGAAGTCAAAACATGCAAAGTGAAACACAGGAATAAATGAATCAAATATGGTATCAAACCCTATGAATATAAATAAACACTTTTATTTATCACCATACTGATTACTCATTATTCATTGTTTCGGTTTTATCAACTTTATACTTGAATTAAAAACACTAGTTGTCCCATGCTCCAAGCATGTACACTATGTTTTTCTTAAACAATAGCTTTGCCATACACCAAGTATGCACTCTATGTTTGTCTATGATCCTTACTTTGTGAAATAAACCAATTGAACATAATTTCAATGATTCTAATTTCACACTCCCAAATCCTTATCGAAAAATGTGAGAATTTCAAATTCCTATCATTTATCGAAATCTGTTTAGATTTTAAACTTATATGCACTGACCCTCCTGTAATGAATATGTACAAAGTGACAAAGACTTGTCAACAGTCATTATAAGGTATTCCAATGGAGATCAACTCCATGGAAACTACATCTCATATTCAAAGTACATTGCTTTGGACATGCTTCTTGCATTAAGTTTTCTAATCTTACACAGATAACTTCCACCTATGGAGACAACTCCATATTCTCATTTTGACTATCACTTCTGAATAAGAGATGCCTCTTTTCAGAATATGTCAATATGGTCCTTCCAAAATTAGCACTATACTTCCAACTGTCCCTGAGCAACCAATCTTTGGTAAACCTCAGATTGTACTCGACAATTGCTTAATCATTTTAGTCATATCCAATTCTAGACCTTTTCCCTTCTTAATGCCTCTGGGCATTTGGAAAAATTTAGAAATGACAAATAATATAGCACATGCAATCGATCCTGTACCCAAAGCAAATGGTACACGATTCATGAAGTCTCACATAAATACATGATTCTAAACTCCATGGAAACTACGTCTCATATTCAAAGTACATTGCTTTGGACATGCTTCTTGCATTAAGTTTTCTAATCTTACACAGATAACTTCCACCTATGGAGACAACTCCATATTCTCATTTTGACTATCACTTCTGAATAAGAGATGCCTCTTTTCAGAATATGTCAATATGGTCCTTCCAAAATTAGCACTATACTTCCAACTGTCCCTGAGCAACCAATCTTTGGTAAACCTCAGATTGTACTCGACAATTGCTTAATCATTTTAGTCATATCCAATTCTAGACCTTTTCCCTTCTTAATGCCTCTGGGCATTTGGAAAAATTTAGAAATGACAAATATTATAGCACATGCAATCGATCTTGTACCCAAAGCAAATGGTACACGATTCATGATGTCTCACATAAAGACATGATTCTAGACCAGTCTTTTGCTACAATATTTTTATTTGCCATGTTTTCAAAATTTGACTATGAAGAGGGATGCCGTAATCATAATCGAATTTTGAGAACGCAATATATAGAATTTCCTTAAGTTGAACCAATCCAACATGAAATTCATATATATATTCTTGACTAAAGATGATTAAGGTCTCAATCTAAGCCTTTAGAACTGAAATGAAGTATATCCTCTCCCTTAATTATAGCAAAACAACTTTTTCAATCCCTGCAGCGTCACGAATTGAAAATTTTGTTTTCTATAATTAACATTGCTAACTTGCAACACTAACAATAATTATCATGCTCCCACTAACATGATGATTATTAGCATAACACTTATGCTCCCACTAGCTTTGACATGTACTCAGAAATCAGCTGGACTTCTAGAAATCAATACTTTATTGACTTCCTTACCAAAGTTCATATTTCTGATACGAGATGCTTTGATAAAACTTTATCAAAATCATACACTTGTCCTTAGATAGCATGCATGTGTGTCTAAACAATTTCAGAACTATGAAAAGGGATGCCATAATCATAGTCTCAATTGTTTAGACCTTTTGCCATCTGCTTCAAATCTACTTGGTGGAAGTGTTTCCTCACCATCATTTTCATGAACCGGAGAGAAACCTTGTGACCCTTAGATTTTATGGTGTATGTGTTCTTATCCATGTGAATCGTCAAAACCATAGTCACAAGACAAGGATAATGACAAATCCAAACTCATATGGACTGAACTTATGCAAATATTCAAGAGATAGTGCGGATTCTTTATCAAGACAAACACTTCACACATTTGGCCTTAGTTGGTCTTTGTTTAATCCAAAACATCACAACTTACCAACTTCAAATGTACAAGAGTAGGACACTCTTACTCTTACATTTGACAAGTGTTATAAACCTTTCTTTAAGATATGTCACTCAACTTATAGTCTTGGAGTATGACTCTAAGACTTGTTTTGAAACGAAGTATGACTCATCTTCTTGATTTAACCATTTCAACAATTCATGACTCCTCTTCTTAGTCATAAGAATGCACTAAGATGTCCTTAGAAGACCAATTATGATGTGGTTCTTTAATCATTAAGATGATCACAAAACATGATACTAAAGTACTCTCCCATCTTTTCAGATTTGAGAAACTTTTATCTGTCTGCCTAATTTGATTCTTCCCATTCGTTCTGCCATACATTGAGACTTTTCCAATGTTTCAGAATTATACTTAAACTTGTAAGTATAACTGTATTTACTAAAATTTAGTAAATCATGATGAATAGTCTTAACGAGCTTTGTGGTGGACTTGACCAGTGCACAAGAATGTGTACTCGATCCCTTTAGTCCTTAACTTGACTCACACATCCATGTGAACAAGTCTTAATTTTCCAATGCTTGGAAGTTCTCATTCATCATACTATTCAACTTGCATGATTCCAAGTTTCTATCCAACTGAAGCCTTGGGAATGAAAATCTTTCCTTATTTGGTAAATTATGACACTACCACAAACGAAAGAATCAAGTCCATTTTTTTTCAAATATTGCTATCAATGGAATCATATAAACAACCATTTTTCACAAATGCCACTTGTAAGGATATTTAAAATAAATATAAAATTAAAAACTTTTATTTTATTTCAAAACTTTGCGGAAAAAACTTATCCTTATAGTGCAAATGCATACGAAAAAACTTGTTGTTATCTATTCCTAAGCAATATATCATAACTCCTAAGTAACAGCTTCAAAATTCTGATGCGATCGAAATCCACCTACGCGATCAGAATCAGCATATACTTCCTTTAAGCTTTCTCTCTATTCTTTGATTCTTAAAACATCAACATGTGACCCAGTCACATCATGTAATGAGGATCTTAGAATAGAAACTTAACAGAGTTAGATAATGGGCTCTACCTGAAGTAGAGTCAGACTTATTGACTTTAACATCCTTAGGTAAACTTGGCAGCTTTGCAATCAACGCCCCTTCCTTTGGCAAAATAAACATATTGACCCTTTGGTAATGGGACTATCTCAGACTTAGCCTTTCTCCTTACCATTTGGTCAACCGGGTTGACTATGGCCAATCCCTTTCCATTGGGAAGAGAATGCTTTTTCTGGATTTCCAGTGTCACCATTGTCACTATCCATAAAGTTTTTGGGAAGTTGATCTTCTAATCAAATTTGCTTTACTATAGTTCCAAATCATTGCTGATTCAGCAGCACCAAGCAAATAGATATGATCATTAAGGTTCATGTCATAGTCTGTTTCATAGTAGTCCCAAAGGAACTCACTATGTGACTTATAAAGTGATTGAACATCCAACTTTCTCAAGACTTTGACACCCAACTCTCCCAGCTTGTCAATATGTGACTTCATCTCTAAGATGTGATCACACATAGACCTTGCTTGCCATTAGGGCTTGAGTGACCTTGAACTTGTGGGTTAGGGAGAATAATTGGAGGAGGTGGAGGAAGTAAAGTTCCAAGAGATTTGGGAAGATCATAGATGTCTGAACTAGACATCTTTTGGGAGATATTCAAGATAGTTGATCTAAAGTCCTTAATATAACACCCAATATGAAATATTAAGGCTAGGATCCAACAACCTATTTATAACTGGAAGAGGGATGCCGTAATCCGAGTTATAAAATAGTTGAAGGTAGGTAAATGACGATTTACCAATTTCCACCATGAAAAACGAAATAATGTAATTAGGTTTTTAATTGGATTTGAAACTCCTAGATCTTTTGAGATTCATTGAACTTTTCAATGGCATGTTTCAATCTCGAGTGTGCCCTTCAGGTTTTGTGACTGGGATGCCGAGGATCACAAAACAAGGTGTGAAGTAACCATGCAAATATACTTGGTACCCTTAATATTTACCCCTCAATCGATGTGCCGGTTAACCACACGAGCTCCACCGATACTATGATAAATATTAAGTTACCCTTTGCCTACTTTGTTAAATCCAGGTTAGTGTGCCGGTTAACCACACACGCTCCACTAACGGTTTAAACAAAGTGCAAAGTGTAATTTCATGGATTAGCACCTTATTCACATTTTCCTAAGTAACTAAGATTGGGAATTCATAAGTGTTTAGTTACTTAGTATTTATCATTAATACTTTTAATGAAGGGAGAATTATAGTCCTTGTCCTACCCGTTCGGCTAACGACCCTCCACCAGTCAAGGAAGCGGTGGGTGAGAGTGGACACCCATTAAACTGCCATTTTATAGGCAGTAACCTTATACCCCCCTTATAGACCGGCTTCGTGAATGAGGCCTACTAACGGTAAGACTGACTTGCTCTTATACATATATTTATTATTAACTTATAATACTATAAAGTATAAGGATTGAATTTTAACTTTTAAAATTCTAAGGGCTAACTTGGAATTAAAGTATTCATGGGGAAAACTTTACAAATTCCAAAACTTGAGGGCAAGTTTTGAAAATATTCAAAACTAATTAATTCCATAACTTATGTGTTTAAAGTAGTTTTAATTAAAAAAAATCTCTTCAAGTTCCATAACTTGAGGACAAGTTATGGAAGACTTTAAACTAATAAAAGAATGTAACTTTTCTTTATTTTTGTAACTTATGGAACTAATTAAGGTTACACATTTTATCATTTAATGAAGTGACTCTTGAACCTCCATAACTTGAGGACAAGTTATGGAGTCATAAAACCATTTAATGAGGACAAGACTCTTCATTTTTGTAACCATTGCCAACTTTTTATGAGTTTTATGAAACTTAAATGTGACTTTTCATATAACTTGAGGACAAGTTACAAAAACACATTTTAGAATCAACTCTTAGATTAAAATGGATTGAAAACACATAATCAATTAACTTTTCTATTAATCTAATAAACTCATATGAACAAAGATAATTCACATCAAATTATTTTTTCAAGTAATTAGCATAACTTTTAAACTAATACAATTCGATTTTTCAGCTAATTTTGCAAGTATAACAAGAAAACAAGCCTTGGCTCTGATACCACTGTTGGGTTATGAGCATTCTAACACTCCTAAGTGTACATGCAACCCTAAATACCTTGGATCTATGTTTTCTCAATTATACATACAATTATGAACATCCAAGGTATTATCCTAATCTAGCATACAAAATAATAAATATAACAAGATAGAATACATACCTCTTTGATGTAGAATGTCTTCATGAAGCTTGAGTGCCTAGTGCCCCAAGTGTGACACCTCAAATGGTTCACACAACACCAAATACACTTGGAATAACTTGAGAGAAACTTGAACACTCCTTGAAATCGTCTAGCCCTCATATTCACACATTAGTGCCCGATTTCTTGAGCCATGGGATTCTTTTATATGGTGGCTATTAGTGTTACACCATGTAACTCATAACTTTACCTATTCCTTATGCTCCATGGATTTTAACCTCCATGGAGTATCCATGGGTCACCCCATGGACTTAGTACAACATAAGGAATCTTGGATCGCAAGCCCACATATATAAGAGTGAATGATTTACACAATCAACCCATATATTTAATTAGTCTCCTTTTGATCACTTAATTAATTCCAAATTAATTCTTGATCAATACTAATTAAATAACCTTATTAATATATTAGAACTTATAATATATTAACCAACTTTAAGTGTTATTTCTCTCATTATAGTCTATCCAAATGCATGATGCCATGCAACCCAAATGGACCATGCCGGGTCGGGTCAAGTCTTACCAATTATAGTTATGGACTTAGACATTAATCCAACACATTTAAGCTGGTGAGTTCATAAGTATTTTAGTTCTGTTAAGTATACCCTAAGTTCTTTGAATAAGTTCACTGGTTTCTCCAGGAAATCCTATATTTCCTGAGGTGATTAACTGATAACCTCAATAGTTTCCCTCTGTAGTTACTTGGTTTATACTGATTATATATAACCCAATATCGAATGGACAGTCAAATGGGTGTATTTTCCCTAAGCCCACAACCAAACAAGGAACAGGAAGTAAGACGGAAGTCACATATTTCACTGTCAATCGGATATTACTTATGTACAACTCTGATGTAATAACTAAGGAATTATAGAATTAACCACTAAAGGTCTTTTATGTTATACTAGTTTACAAAGATTGAATGACTAAGTTTCATTTGATAAGTGGTTTAATTCCATAAACCGTTTCCTTTGTATAAGTGGTTTAATCCCATAAACCGTTTCATTTGTAAAAGTGGTTTAATCCCATAAACCGTTTCATTTGTATAAGTGTTCTTAGTTATATCTGTTCTACAGTAAAAACCTTAGTATTAATCATGGAGAATATTTTGTTATCCATAATACTGCCTTGTGGTTTTAAATGTTCAAAACCAGAAGTACAATACTTGATTTCATGATACGTAGCTCTTATTGTAAGTAAAAGCTACTGAAGGTATACTTGGTCGGGATGTAATTAACTTTTCTTACTGTTATAAGAGAAGTATATTACTTTGTAATTCACTCGTTGTTTTATCCATGTGAGTCCTATTAACCATACTAATATGACTGATGTGCCTGCGGCGACGTTCTTCAGGCGTCGGAACTGGAATGATATTTGACACCCTAGGCCTGCCGGCCAAACTGTAGCGAACAGTAGAGGTGCGGGATAGTCAATCCCATATAGATCTATACACAAATTCACGCTCTCCCTACAAGAGATTCTGGCTAATAGTTTAGGACTTAAAAAGGTCGTACTTAGATAAGTACACCGTTAAGGGTCTCACAAATTTATTGTTTCAACGAGATTTCCGATGTATTATTATTATTACCCGATGAATGCTAACTCTGGTACTTTGTATCGTACCCTTGGTTAATGCAAACCCGGTAAGATGTATTATTACCTCGAGTTTGCTAACTCGGGTACTCTGTATAGTACCTTTGCTAATGCAAACCCGGCAGAATGTATTATCACCTCGTGTTTGCTAACTCTGGTACTCTGTATAGTACCATTGCTAATGCAAACCCGGTTTTATGTATTATTACCTCGTGTTTGCTAACTCTGGTACTCTGTATAGTACCATTGCTAATGCAAACCCGGCATTACCTCATGTTTGCTAACTCAAGTACTCTGTATAGTACCTTTGCTAATGCAAACCCGGTATGATGTATCTTTACTTCTTTAATATGTTGTTCGTATATTAAAGGTATTATACATATCTTGTTATAGTTGAATGTATTTTGGTAATTTCCTTGGAAAGTATACAGTCGTGAATCATACTTGTATCTTTAGTTTTGAATTATAAATTATACCTATTATAATTTATATGTTCTATCTGATTAGCATGGTTTCTCATGGATGGACACATTTGCTCAACCTGATACAAAGGTGAAGATACCAAAAGGAGTAACCTTTTGTACTCATATATGTATAATATATATATAATTAAGAAGGAAACGACCTTCGGACAAATAATACAACCCTAATTCCACATCCAAACAAGGAAAAGGATATAGGATAGTTCATTAGTCCTAAGCCCTTCGAATCTTATTTATACATTTATACATATATAAACATGATTTTGGCATTTATACTTTGAAATAGCTTATAAAACATTTTTCAAAGAATTTAACGGAGTTTTTACATGACTTTAAAGATTCAACATGGCTTCACGTTATTTTGAAAGTATTTGGTAATTCTTAAAAGCATACGAAAATTCTTTGTGTGATTATTATCACATATAGTTATTAACACAATTTAATATTGTGTTAAACTTGTATTCCCCCCCTAAAAAGCATATAAAACCATTTAAAAAGGTATATTATAGGGGTATGAACTCACTTTGATAAGCGGTGATTCGGGAAACGTTTCGTTTCCCATAAAGAGTTTATTTAACGAGAAATCGGCTCAAACCGGGCAGAGTTTCGATAGGAGAGAGGATGAATTCTCGAGAATTCCGGGGCTCTGGGGCTTGCTTCGGGCTTTAGACGCGATACCGGGGCCTTCGGGGGTCGTGAGAAAGTTTACGGGGTTAAAATGTGAAAAAGGGAAAATTTTGGGGTGAAAAATGGCTTTCATCCGAGAAGGCTCGCATGCCTTATATAGGCCGTAGCCTCGGATCCGGAGCAGAGGGAAGG
Source organism: Lactuca virosa (assembly GCF_052849685.1). NCBI lineage: Eukaryota > Viridiplantae > Streptophyta > Magnoliopsida > Asterales > Asteraceae > Lactuca > Lactuca virosa. The sequence continues at coordinate 301,019,990 of NC_136430.1, read as the reverse complement.
AGACACGTGTCTCGGACAGGTGGCAAAATGGATGTTCGGCTCGGACAGGTGGCTTCGCAAGGCTTCGGTTCGGACTGTTGGTTCGGATCTGGCAGCTTCGGATTGGGCCATGCTTCGGTCCAATAGGAGGAGTACACGAGGCGAGGAAGGTGTCCGAGGAGCATCCGCGGGGTGTCTCCTGCGAGCCTGTCCGAAGCTCAGTGGACCGCGGAGTTGGTCCAATCAAAAGGCGACACGCGAAGCTCGGTCCAACCAGAGGATGACACGTGGAGGCCTCGCATGCGAGGTGACGTGTCCGAGGAGTGACTCAGCGAAATTTCCCGGTTTTCAATATTTTCTTGATTTTTGTGTCAAAAACTTGCGAAAATCATAACTTTCGCATATGAGCTCCGTTTTTGACGTTCTTTATATGCACGGTAGGTAAAATCATACTCTACGACTTTCGTTTAGACTTCGTCGGCTGATTTTGAATTTATTTTTAATATTCTTATTTTAAACAGACCGGGACGGGAATCCGTTAAAAATTCATAACTTCTTCATCCGACGTCCGTTTTCATCTGTCTTTTTACCGTTGTGCTACTTTTGACGAGACCTTCGATTCTCGTTTAAGTTGCGTCGGCTAAATATCGATTAATTTATATTTCGAATTTTTAGCTGTCTACTGCTAAATCGAAACTTCGAAAAATCATAACTTCCTCATACGAAGTCGGATTTTTACGTTCTTTTTATGAACGTTCTCGGTTTAACGTATTCTACAACTTTTATTTAGATTGTTAAGGCTAAAAAGCCTTTTATTGAAAATTCACTTTTTACACTGAACAGTGTTTTGCCGGTTTTACCGCGGATTTTCGATTGGTCATAACTTCTTCGTTATAACTCGGATTTCAGTGTTCTTTATGTTTTTGGAAACCTTGTTACAAACTCTACCACTTGGTTCATCCCAATTACGATTATTGATCAATTAATTTTTGACCTAATTTTGACTAGTGTCACACTCGTACTGCTCCTGCTTCTTGAAATAGACCAAGATATTGTTACACCCCCAAACCGGAACGGCGGAAACGTTCGGGGGCGAAGGACGTCATGTATAGTATCACAACAATTGAATAATAGTAATCAAAGCAACAACAACCATTATATTAATAGTATAATGTTTACATTACATTCGAATCATGCACGATTGACTCCAAAAGTAAATAACAAGTAAAGACTCGAAGCTACTATTCTCCATCTTCTTGAGTCCGGTGCGTGTACCTGTGTACTAATGTCCTGAGAATACAAGTAGGTTTTGAAAGAGTATCAGCATTAAGCTGGTGAGTTCATAAGAGTTTTGTTTTAGAAAAGAGGTTCTGTGTTCTTTCGAAAAGTGCGTTGTGTTTCTCCAGAAAACCTTATATTTTCTTATGTAATGAATGTTAAGTAAAAATGATTCTTACTAGTTCATCCTCCGAGTACTTAGTTGTAACGCCCGTAGATCCGGGCTAACCAATTTAGAGATAATAGGGGTCGAAAATGACTTTTTGACAAAAGATTATTTAGAATAAATAATCTTAACCAAGTTGTAGAATACGTCTCAAGGGTTCCGTACATATAAAGAACGTTGAAATCTGAGTTATAACGAAGAAGTTATGGTCCGTCGAAGTTTTACGGAAAAACCGGCACGACACCGGGAGACGTAAATAGTGAATTTACGATGGAGAACTTTTTAGCCTTAGAAATCTAAACTAAAGTTGTAGTATACGTTAAACCGAGAACATACAAAAAAAAGAACGCCCAAATCTGACTTCGTATGAGGAAGTTATGAATTTTCTAAGATTTGGCTTAGCAGTGCACAACCCGAAACTCGAATTTTAGATCGAGCGGTTTTTGGCCTACGCGACCTAAATTAGAATTGAAGATCTCATTAATAGGAACTCAACGGTAAAAAGCAGATGAAAACAGAGTCCGTATGTAGAAGTTATGAATTTTACATGGACATTTAACAGTATAATCTCCTCGTACTGTTAAATTTAAGATCGGTCAAGAATTAGCCGATGGAGTCAAAATGAAAGTTGTAGATCTTACTTTTACCTACGCGTGGATATAAAGAACGTCAAAAACGGAGGTTGTATGTGAAAGTTACGGATTTTAGAAGTCGGTAGTGTGCTGTGCGAAAATGGGTGATGTGGCACAATCTTGGCCATTGCTTTCTCCCCAAGTCTTGCCACTAGATGGTGACATGTGGCACCAAGTTCAGCCATTTTCACCCTATAAATAGAACCTCTCTCACCCTCATTTTCTTCACACCTTTCCCATTCTTTCTTCTCTTTACTCTCTCTAGAACCTCTCTCTAGCCCCGAAACTCCCCGAAAAGGGTAGGGAACCTCCCTAGGACGAGGCGGAAGCCCCGGAGTGCTCGACGACTCCGAGAAGAAGAGCTTTTCGGCTCGGGAACGCTGCTCCAAGCAAAGCCCGGTTTTCTATAAAACCCGCTGTAAGTGAGCTACGCCTACGCTATTTTTAATATAGCTTTTATTTAATTATAGTAACGTTATTAGGAACTTATAATAAGTACTTGGACTATTATTATGGGTTACATAAGTATTGTTTAACGCTTATATAATAGTAATAATAGCTAGACTATTAATTAGTCTCGGTGAATAATAGACTAAACTCTAGTCGTAATAATACTAGGTTTCGTCGAAGGAAATTATTTTTAAGAAGCGAAGCGCTGTCTGAGTTCGGAATCACCACCTTTTCAAGTGAGTGCATGGTCCCTTTCATCTTACACATAGATATGAAGTATTTAATATAAATTACATGCTATGTGTGCATATTGTCTGAATACTTGCTGTCTATGATGGGTGAAATATTTTTATACACGTTTTAAATGATTTAAATTGTATATGTATTTTATATCTACAAAACGTGTTGGGTAAAACATGGGTAGATGTAATAGTTGTTGTGTGACCAAATAAAATAATGAGATGCCTCGATATAGATGTTATTGATGATCCAGTCATCTAGCGGAGTATAGATGACGACCACAGACTATTCTAGATAGTCCAGTGGAACGCTAGTAGGCTTGCAACCTGTAGGTGTTTATTTGAACTGTGTGCTCACCAACAGTATTCCATTCCCCACATGGTTGCCTTATTTGACATGAATTGCTGAGGAACCCCCGAAGCATGTGTTGTCACCCTGATGAAAGTCCCTTAGACTAGGTCCCTTGTGTTAGATGTTTTAGGGACGTAAAGTGAGGATAACGGGAACGGGTAATCGGAATTGTTTGGTTTGATAAAGTTAATAAACTTATTTATTGTGGGTTGAAAACCCTATTTACTCACCAGGTTTCCCAACCTGACCCACTCAGTTTATTTATATCACAGGTGTTGATATGAAGTCACATTACACTGAGAGATTAAGGAGATATAAATCACTAGTGATAATGAATGTAAGTTCTGTTTATGCTTATGTTTCTGTATTGACGATGACATCCCAAATGTTTTAAAATGAATAAAAATACTTTTCTTCGGAAATGCTTTGATAACGTATTTATCATGTTTTACTGGGAACAAATTCCGCAACATTTTTATTAAAAGAGGTACTCTGATTTTTATAAAACATAAACAAAATCGGTCTTTTCTGGCCGTGAAAATGGGGATGTCACAGTTGGTATCAGAGCATTAGTTTAAGCGAACTAGGAATTTGTAGTATTTCTAGACTTAAACTTAGAATGTTAAGCGATGATTGTGAGATGTGAGCACTAGCTTATTTTAGGAATTATGCCTAAAATGCTTTTATGTGCTAAATGCTTTATGCCTGATATGATGTTATTTTGTTCGGATCTATGGTCTGTTGCCGACCGGATCTGGAAACCTTATGTGTTTAGGATTCTAAACGTACGACTACGATATTAGAACTAACATGTAAACGTTTCGGAGTGATAAGGACGGTTTAAACGACCATCCTAAATAAAGATCTAAATTCACCTTATTCGGTGTATAGATCAAAATGCGAGAACCCGCAGTGGAGCCGTGAATGCAAATGGGAACAGAAACCAACCCCCAGTGATTGAGCAAATACCGGTTGTGGTAGCCGCTGCTGAGCCAATAACGATGGCCGGAGTGCAAGCGATGATCCAGGCGATGTTAGATCGTCAAATGGAGGAAACCAAACGTTTGCTCCAACAAAATCGAGAGGGAGCTACCATACCAATTGAACAGCCCGAATTGAACGAAGGGCAGTCTGAGGAGGGGAACTACAGTGGAACCGTTGGTCAAGCCAACCCCCCAATAGTTCGACAAAACAACCAATATGACATAGTCGAGAGGAATGGATGCAAGTACAAGGATTTTCTGACTTGCAAGCCATCGACTTTCACTGGAAAGGAAGATCTGATCGGAGTCATGGATTGGATCTCGGAGATGGAGTTAGCTTTCATGACTTGTGGTTGCAGAGGCAAGTTACAAACCACCTTTGCAGTACGTCAATTCCGAGGAGGTGTTGTGCGCTGGTGGATTACCTTGGGGAAGACTCTGAGCCCCAATGAGCCCCTGCAACTGACATGGGCAGAGTTTTTGGTGTAGTTCAAACGCAAGTACTGCTCAGCCCAAAACCTGCTCGAGCTAGAGAAACAGTTCCTGACCTTGAAGAAAGGAAGCATGTCAATTGATGAATACACCAACAACTTCACAGAGAAGATGGAGTTCGCCTTGCGTCTTGTTTCGGATGAGCTGACGAAAATCGACAAGTACGCAAACGGACTTCCATGGGAGTACGCGATGCCAGTGCGTCAGGCACCTACTCTAGAGGCAGCTATCTGGGCTGCCAAGTCTGTGGAGGATATGATTAAGGGAAGAGTTGCCAACAAGATTGAGGTTGGCGAAAAGAGGAAGTTTGAGGGGTCTACGAGGCCCAATAAGAAGATCAAGTCTGGTTCAAAGGAGTTTAGCGGAGGAGGAAACAAAGTGAAATGGTGCGAGAAGTGCAAGAAGAAGCACTTTGGGAAATGTAGCGAGGAAGTGACTTGCTACAAGTGTGGGAAGACCGGACATTACGCCAACGAGTGCACCTCCACCAAAAGGGTGTGTTATGAATGCCGTGAAGAAGGGCACGTTGCTAAGGATTTCCCAAAGAAGAAAGAGGTGGCAAGACCAAACATTCCACCAAAACCGAAGGCAAGAGCGTTCCATATGATCCTTGACGAAGAAGATGGAAATGAAAGGGATCAGGAATGAGGATCTATGAAGTAGTCGTGTAAATAGTACCACGTGGTGTAGCCTATTAGAGGCATAGTATAGGTTGAACTTGAACACCTATGTAATCGTTTCAAGGAATAATATAAAACCTTCGTTTTGTTATCTAATGTGTCAAGTTGTTATGTGATTTTTTTGTATGGTGACTTGGGTGAACTGCGAGACAATATTTGGGACGAGTATGAGTAGGTGTGAAAGGTGGTAGAGGCCTATACTACCGGAAGCACAGGACTCACGCATGGATCAAGGAAAGTCACAAGGTTACCAAGAAGCTAGTAATTGATACCGTTTTATTCAAATATGTCGTTACAATCATTTCGGTAATGACTAAGAGGATGATTGTTATTCCAACCCTAGTGGTCATATCTAATTGAGTCCGACTACGATAAGTATGTTACGTGGTTCAGAGAACCAAGTTTGATGTAGCATCTGACTTAAGTCGGAAGATTGAAATAAAAGATAATCAAAGCGATCGGTAGAGGTATCGTGATAGTTGCTTGTAGCTAGAAATGCTACCTTTTAAGATGTGATTAGAACATGAAGAAATGTATAGTCTGTTCTGGAAGACTCTAAGAGACCTGAGTCTAAGCGTGGGAACATACGATGATAAGTCATTAGAATATGACATATCGGTCCATTTTAGTAATAAAATAAATTATCTTAAGTTTGTTAAGAAGAAGAAGCAGTCTCCAGTAAGGATCAAGATTGTGACTTGAAGGTCATAATTTGGAGTCTAACATGAGATAGGGAGCAAGTGCAAGATCGAGCACCGCCTGCAATCAGGAAGTCTTAGAGTTAGATATTCGTTCGAAGAAACATCAAAGTTACGGTTATTACTTAGGATGAAGAGATAACGTATGGAGTCATCATGTGAGCCTTGTTTCGTTGATGATTTCAGGACGTAATCATCCTAAGGAGGAGATAATTGTAACGCCCGTAGATCCGGGATAGCCAATTTAGAGATAATAGGGGTCGAAAACGACTTTTTGACAAAAGATTATTTAGAATAAATAATCTTAACCAAGTTGTAGAATACGTCTCAAGGGTTCCGTACATATAAAGAACGTTGAAATCCGAGTTATAACGAAGAAGTTATGGTCCGTCGAAGTTTTACGGCAAAACCGGCACGACACCGGGAGACGTAAATAGTGAATTTACGATGGAGAACTTTTTAGCCTTAGAAATCTAAACAAAAGTTGTAGTATACGTTAAACCGAGAACATACAAAAAAAAGAACGCCCAAATCTGACTACGTATGAGGAAGTTATGAATTTTCTAAGATTTGGCTTAGCAGTGCACAGCCCGAAACTCGAATTTTAGATCGAGCGGTTTTTGGCCTACGCGACCTAAATTAGAATTGAAGATCTCATTAATAGGAACTCAACGGTAAAAAGACAGACGAAAATAGAGTCCGTATGTAGAAGTTATGAATTTTACGCAGACATTTAACAATATAATCTCCTCGTACTGTTAACTTTAAGATCGATCGAGAATTAGCCGACGGAGTCAAAATGAAAGTTGTAGATCTTACTTTTACCTACGCGTGGATATAAAGAACGTCAAAAACTATGGTCGTATGTGAAAGTTACGGATTTTAGAAGTCGGTAGTGTGCTGTGCGAAAATGGGTGATGTGGCACAATCTTGGCCATTGCTTTCTCCCCAAGTCTTGCCACTAGATGGTGACATGTGGCACCAAGTTCAGCCATTTTTCGCCCTATAAATAGAACCTCTCCCACCCTCATTTTCTTCACACCTTTCCCATTCTTTCTTCTCTTTACTCTCTCTCTAGAACCTCTCTCTAGCCCCGAAACTCCCCGAAAAGCGTAAGGAACCTCCCTAGGACGAGGCGGAAGCCCCGGAGTGCTCGACGACTCCGAGAAGAAGAGCTTTTCGGCTCGGGAACGCTGCTCCAAGAAAATCACTGTTTTCTATAAAACCCGCTGTAAGTGAGCTAAGCCTACGCTATTTTTAATATAGCTTTTATTTAATTATAGTAACGTTATTAGGAACTTATAATAAGTACTTGGACTATTATTATGGGTTATATAAGTATTGTTTAACGCTTATATAATAGTAATAATAGCCAGACTATTAATTAGTCTCGGCGAATAATAGACTAAACTCTAGTCGTAATAATAGTAGATTTCGTCGAAGGAAATTATTTTTAAGAAGCGAAGCGCTGTCTGAGTTCGGAATCACCACCTTTTCAAGTGAGTGCATGGTCCCTTTCATCTTACACATAGATATGAAGTATTTAATATAAATTACGTGCTATGTGTGTATATTGTCTGAATACTTGCTGTCTATGCTGGGTGAAATATTTTTATACACGTTTTAAATGATTTAAATTGTATATGTATTTTATATCTACAAAACGTGTTGGGTAAAACATGGGTAGATGTAATAGTTGATGTGTGACCAAATAAAATAATGAGAGGCCTCGATATAGATGTTATTGATGATCCAGTCATCTAGCGGAGTATAGATGACGACCACAGACTATTCTAGACAGACCAATGGAACGCTAGCAGGCTCGCAACCTGCAGGTGTTTATTTGAACTGTGTGCTCACCAGCAGTACTCCATCCCCCACATGGTTGCCTTATTTGACATGAATTGTTGAGGAACCCCCGAAGCATGTGTTGTCACCCCGATGAAAGTCCCTTAGACTAGGTCCCTTGTGTTAGATGTTTTAGGGACGTAAACTGAGAATAACGGGAACGGGTAATCGGGTTTGTTTGGTTTGATAATGTTAATAAACTTATTTATTGTGGGTTGAAAACCCTATTTACTCACCAGGTTTCCCAACCTGACCCACTCAGTTTATTTATATCACAGGTGTTGATATGAAGTCACATTACACTGAGAGATTAAGGAGATATAAATCACTAGTGATAATGAATGTAAGTTCTGTTTATGCTTATGTTTTTGTATTGACGATGACATCCCAAATGTTTTAAAATGAATAAAAATACTTTTCTTCGGAAATGCTTTGATAACGTATTTGACATGTTTTACGGGGAACAAATTCTGCAACATTTTTATTAAAAGAAGTACTCTGATTTTTATAAAACATAAACAAAATCGGTATTTTTTGGCCGTTAAAATGGGGATGTCACATTAGTGTATACAAATCATATACAATCCAGATCGAACAAACAATCGATTGTGTGGTTCTGCCCCAAGCCCATAACCAAACAAGGAACAAGAAATGAGGTGGAGACCACACATTCCATTGGTTGTCGGATCTTCATGTATATACCCTTGAAGTATTCACTAGGTACTTACAAAGTTAACTGTATTGGTCCTTTGAAATCTATTGATTGTGTTCCTCAAGAAAATCCAGTATTTTCTTAGTGAAAGCATGATTAAACCAATTTCCTTCTATAACTACTTAGCTCATACTAGCTATGTATAAACCAATATCGAACAGACAATTGATTGTGTGGATCTGCCCTAATCCCACAACCAAACAAGGAACAGGGAATGAGGCGGAAACCACACATTCCACTGTCTATCAGATATTCTTCGTACCTAACCCGGATGCATAAACTAAGAAATTATAGAATTAATAATGAATATTTGTTAGTTGAATAATAAACCCATTGTTTCTAAAGTACTGATGTTTATCCTGGAAAATCCTATATTTTCCCTAAGTGTAAGTTATTGTCTTAACTGTTCCAAAACTGAAGAGTACAAGCATCTTCCATACTTATGTTGTTTAAGCATTGTTCTGTTTACTGAAAGTGTTGTTAATACCCTCCTGTGATCACTTAGTAGATATGAGTTATAGAAATCTAAATCGAACAGACAGTCGATTGGGTGATTCTGCCCTAAGCCCTCAACCAAACAAGGAACAGGGAATGAGGCGGAAGTCACACATCACACTGCATGTCGGATGATAATTTCATATAACCATGTTGTATATACTAAGTAATCCCTTAGTTATTAACCATGATGATTGATTGTTAAGTACATTATTACGTGAACGAGTCGTTGTTTCCCCTGTGAGTTCTTATAACCATGCTAATGGACGATAACCAATACCACGTACTTCGGACGTCGAAAACTGAAATTACGTTTGTCACCCTCGGTTGACTGTAGCTAATAGTCAGGGTGTGGGATTGTCAGTCTCGTATAGATCTATACACAAACTCACGCTCTCCCTCCAGGAGACTCCGGTTCCTAAGGAGTAGACTTCCCAGAAGTCGTGTCTCACAATGTAGTTCTCTCAACGAATTCACGAATAAAACTATGAAAACCCCTTTTTGTTATTAACATGTATATTTATGAAAATGGTGCCTCTGTTCATGTTTCATATTTAGTATGTTTTGTGTTCAAAAGTGTGTTAACGACAAGGAAATATAATAACTACATTCTATTTTTAAACGCCGATTTCTTGTGTTTTAATTGTATTCCCCCCTCCCCTTAAAACATTAAAAACCTCAGAAAATATAGGGGTATGAACTCACCTGATTGTGAGTGACTTGGATGAATGACAAAGATAGAATGCTTGGTATGCTAAGTGAAGTCCCGAGCACAATAAGGTCCTATTAAGCACATATTAACATGTATAGGCCTACAATTAGTGTCTATAACAACTAACAAGCATAGGAAACAACCTTAGAATGTAGGAAACACTTACAATTAAGTGTTAGAACCGAAAATGAGGGACATAAAGGAGTTCACGACCAACCACTATGGGTTCATGGCCTAAGATGTGTTCACGGCCCATGAACACATGAAGGGTTCATGGCCCACACATGAACATTTGAAGGGTTTACGACCCATACATGAAGAGTTCACGACCCTATTAAGGGTTCACGGCCGTGAACTCTTGAAGATCATAAAGATGGTTATGGAAGTGATGAGTCAATGGATGAAATTGAAGCACTTCACGTGAATAAGATGAATAACAAGAAAAATGGATGAATCACTTACGTTTGTGGGGTGAAATGAGAGCTTTTGTTGGATTATACTTGAGAGAACTTGAGAGGTTTTCGGCCAATGATGGAAGAAATGAGGAATAAATGAAGGAAATATATATATATATATATATATATATATATATATATATATATATATATATATATATATATATATATGTATATATATGTATGTATGTATCTATATATATATATATATATATATATATATATATATATATATATATATATATATATATATATATATATATATATATGGAGAGGGGTTCACAGCCAAACATGGGTTCACGGCCGTGAACCTAGTTTGTGGCCGTGAACCCCCTTTGATGAGTTTTCTGGTTCGATTGCATTTCTCTAATCCCAAGCTAACACTTCTCAACATCTAATCCTTAAGTGCACTAGGCTTAGAGACTCTCAAACTGACCCTAATCACAAAAAAATGATAGCAGAAACAAGTCTGACTTTTTATTGATCCAGTTGACTTAGGTGCTGTTTGTTTTTTTGAAGCAAAAATTCATTAAGTCTGCAGACCATCTCTGCAGCCATCTGCAGTAGAAGAGGTGGACCAAACTGCTGCAGACTGTAATAAGAAGCGTGTTTGTTTTTTTAACATCTGCATACTGCTGCAGATATTAAAAAATTAAAATAAACTGATTTTATAATCCGAATATAGTTTTTTAATACCGAAAATTTAATAATGTAAGACATTTCGGCAATAATTTATGATATTTCAGCAAAAAATAATGATATTTTAACAAAAAATAAAGATATTTTAGCATAAAATAATGATATTTCATCAACAAATTATTATTATTCAATATAAAAAAAAGAAAAAAAAATTTCAACAAGAATAAACAAAAAAAAAACGAAAAAAAATGTAAAATAAGATTTCAATAATATATAATCAATATTTTATCAAGAAAAAAAAGAAGAATAAGAGGTTGGAAGAGGTAGGAAGAGGCAAAACAAGTGCTGCGCCTAGAAGAGCACGCACAGAGGTTTTTTAATCCGAAGACTTCTGAAAAACAAACAGCTGCGAGATGAAAAGTGATGCGCGTGTGCTGCGATGCGCAGCAATAAGAGGCCTGAAGAGGTTTTTTTCCAAAAAACAAACAGCACCTTACAGAAAGAGATTTCGGGTTGTCACATCTTCCCCCCGGTAGAGGGAATTTCGTCCCGAAATTCGGATTCCGAGTGGTTGGTTAAGGATAAGGATAAGGAAAAGAGGTGGGTACTTTCGTTCTATTTAATCCTTGCCTTCTTCAGTGAATTAAGATCCTCGCTAGGTGTTTCAGCGGATCCTCACTGTTGGATCTGATGTTCTTATTTGTGGAGAGTGTGTGGGATTGACTTGCTTGACTATGCTCGTCCAACTGGTAAGATGTCCATTCGTAGTCCTGAGCAGCTTTTTTCCTAAAGTTCATGGTGGGACTCATACCTGGTTCATCTATCATCGTTTTGTGTACACAAGTCGTATATAATTAAGATTGATAAGACGGTCGGATGGGTGGCTCTGCCCCAGGTCCACAACCAGACAAGGAACAGGAGATAGGGCGAAAACAGACATCCTAAGTCCATAGAATCTTAATTATATACCACCCTCGCGTATACACTAAACATTGATAGGCTAACCGTATCTGTCACTAGCCTCTGTGCTTGAACTTGACTTGTTGCGTGAGTGGTATTTCCAAAATGGTCTGCTGGGAATACTTAGGGAAGGTTACGGGAGGATATCATACTCCTCGCATGAGTACTTTGGAGGTTTGAAGCGAGAGACAATTCCAAGGTTCGTATCTAGTTTGTCGTTATGAGAGACGAGAGTTTTGCTATTCGGTCGGTTTAAGGCGAAGGGTCTTCTCGGAGACACATAGGTTTGGTATAGCGTGGACTCAGTCAGACTAGGCGGGATGACGTCGTCGGATCACATGTTAAGCTAGTTCGAAAGGAGCATTTTGACCTTGTTATTACTACAGCGAATGTTTTGTATTGCATTAAGTGTGTACTAACTGAAGGATTGTTCTGATGAATGATACTTGATATTATGATCCCTATCCGGTCCCTCTATAATCGCTTGGTGTCTACAAGTGATATATAATTAAGTTTGATAAGACAGTCGACTGAGTGACTCTGCCCTAAATCCACAACCAGACAAGGAACAGGAAATAAGGCGGAATCACGCATTCTAAGTCTATAGGTTCTTAATTATATATGGCCCTAATGTTTACACCAAGTCATTATAGCTTATCAGAAAAGGGTATTTAGTTTTTATATAGACTATGTGCTGTATTTCGACGAGGAAGAAATTTTTATAGTTAGGATCTAGTTGGCAACGGTTTTCGTGAAAATGTAAGTTTGAGTAATGATTCAAGTTGGGAAACGTACCGCTGTCCTCAGTTGGTTCCAGGGTAGACTCTCCTGCAATAATCATTAGCACTCTTCCCTCTTCACCAGGGTTTTTGGCCAATGGACAATCCCTCCTGTAGTGCTCCGTTTCGCCACATTCGTAGCAGGTCTGACTTACTTCCTCAAGCGGGACCTGAGAGATTAGTCGTGTCGGTGCCCTACAGAAACGGATGGTGTGTCCCCTTCTGAGGCAGTTCTTGCAATACATCTTCCGACACCTTCCGGTATGATGAAAGTTGCATTTATTACATTTACGGACGGTTCCAGCATAACGACTGTCGGGTGCTGGTGTGGTCGGGATCGTGGCAGCATAGGCCGTACCCCTCTATTGTCCCTCGGAGGGCTCTTGTGTTGATTGTATCTTCTTCCCGCTCTTGGACTTTTATTTATCATCACCTCCTTTGGTTGACTCAGGAACGGGCTCCATTATGCCTTGGCGGATTCCATAGTCCACTAATGTTCGAGCTAGGCGTTTGGCACTGTCAACGTAAGAGGTTTTGCTACTAATACATTTCCTTGGATTAGAGAAGGGAGTCCCCAAATGTATCTCTCTACCTTCTTGCTCTCCGGGGTAACCATCCCAGGGCATAGGGCAGGTAAATCGCTGAATCTATCGGTGTAGGCTACTATGTCTGAGCCTGCCATGGTAAGATTCCACAGCTCTTGCTCTAGTTTCTGTATTTCGCCCCTCGGGCAGTACTCTTCCAGCATCATCTCTTTTAGATTGTCCTAGCCCATTACGTTTTCCACTGGAAGAGTCAGTAACTTGACATGGCCATTCCACCAGGTAAGGGCTCTGTCGGAGAAGGTGCAGGCGGCAAACTTCACTTTGCTCCCTTCTGGGCACGCACATAATTCAAAAATCGACTCTATCTTCTCGAGCCATCACATTAGGGCTAGGACTCCCCCACTTCCATCGAAGGATTTGGGTCCACAAGTCATGAAGTCTTTGTACGAGCACTCCCTTGTGTGTCCGTGGTTAGAGTTGTTGGTACCACTACCCGATCTACCGGTACCACTTGCGTTGATTTGAGTCATGACAGCTGTCACTGCGGCTGTTACTGCCGCCTGAAAGACAACCAGGTCATACTGAGGAGGCGGCGGCGGTGGTGCGTTGTTTTTGTTTTTGTTCGACTTCTTCGGTGGCATCTTTCTGCCATAAGGTTTTGAAATACGAAACGAGGGTAAGTCCTTAGTGGTTACAAGTCGAGTGTTATCTGAATCGAAGTTATCTTAGTTCTGAGTGTTTCATGTTCTGACTCTTGAAGCAAATTCATAACAGAGGTCTATGCAAAATTAGATTTATGCATTTTTGATAGTGACAACCCTCTTAATGAAGTTCTGTGACTCGGTTTACTGTTACTAGCTGATATGATAAAGGCGATAAGCCTGACACATAGTGTGAGCAGTGTAATCACTAACTCACAAGATCACATTAGTTAGTTAATTATTAGTATGACGTATATGGTGATCTAACACCTTGCACGCCTCGTGAGGGATTTCCTGTTCTAGTTATGATGGTCCTGAATTTAGCTGTGGGAATTTGTTGTCTCTGGACTTTCTTATGGTTTTCCTATTCTCAATAGACCATGCTCCGGGTTCTATCACTGATCTCCATCACTTCCTGATGGAAGATTTGTCTCCTCGTATGATTCCTTCTCGGAATCCACTTTATGAATCCTCTCTTATTCCTCATTGACTTCTCTGTTGGTGGTTGTAGGGGAGTGGTTATCTATATCTAGGTTGTTCGCGCGAGAATGGGAATGTCTAAAGAATCTTATGAGATTAAGTAAAACATTTCTTTTGAAGTTTTGATGATCCAAACTGGGTCCTCCTATAGTCAAGCAGTGCATGCAAGCTGTATATAACCAAGATCAAATAGACCTTCGAATAGGTGCTCCTACTCTAAAACCACAACGAAACAAGGAACAGGTAGTAGAGCGAAGATCACCAATTCTAAGTCTATAAGATCCCAATTATATATAACCCTGGGATCATGCACTTCGCAACTATAGACCTGCCAGTAAAGGTCTTTTATTTTTCATATAAGTCTGTTATAGTACCTAAAATACTCCTATAGTATTTTACATTTATGTTTTGTTCTAGGGATATCTTGTATATAGAGTTAGGCAAGTTTTAGACTCGTTGCAACACCACTATCACTCCCAAACACATGTTGGTCGTATCTCAAATAAATATAGTTGATCAGGTTATATTTATTCCAAAAATGATTACATAACTGCTTAGGTTTGACTGTAGTGTCCAACATCTAAATACTTTTGTTTGTTTTGTTCTTATTTGTTCTTATTGTGATACTTGTTATTAGTATGTATGCTTATTATTATACTTCTCGCAAAATACTTATATTTTAAAAGTATACTTTTAGTCAGAGCACTCCGGCCCCATTGAATTTATAGTTGTATATCTTTTACTGGTTGATATACTGAGTTCACTATAAACAATGCTCTAATACCAATCTGTCACACCCCAAACCGGCGGCGGAAACGTTCGGGGGCGGAGGACATCATGTATAGTATCACAACAATTGAATAACAGTAATCGAAGCAACAAAAACCATTATATTAATAGTATAATGTTTACATTACATTCGAATCATACACGATTGACTCCAAAAGTAAATAACAAGTAAAGACTCGAAGCTACTATTCTCCATCTTCTTGAGTCTGGTGCGTGTACCTGTGTACTAATGTCCTGAGAATACAAGTA
This sequence comes from Lactuca virosa, assembly GCF_052849685.1. Taxonomy (NCBI): domain Eukaryota; kingdom Viridiplantae; phylum Streptophyta; class Magnoliopsida; order Asterales; family Asteraceae; genus Lactuca; species Lactuca virosa. The sequence continues at coordinate 301,004,677 of NC_136430.1, read as the reverse complement.
GGTTTTGAAAGAGTATCAGCATTAACCTGATGAGTTCATAAGCGTTTTGTTTTAGAAAACAGGTTTTGTGTTCTTTCGAAAAGTGTGTTGTGTTTCTCCAGAAAACCTTATATTTTCTGATGTAATGAATGTTAAGTAAAAATGATTCTTACTAGTTCCTCCTACGAGTACTTAGTGTATACAAATCATATACAATCCAGATCGAACAATCAATCGAATGTGTGGTTCTTGCCCAAGCCCACAACCAAACAAGGAACAGGAAATGAGGCGGAGACCACACATTCCACTGGTTGTCGGATCTTCATGTATATAACCCTGAAGTATTCACTAGGTACATACAAAGTTAACTGTATTGGTCCTTTGAAATCTATTGATTATGTTCCTCAAGAAAATCCAGTATTTTCTTAGTGAAAGCATGATTAAACCAATTTCCTTCTATAACTACTTAGCTCATACTAGCTATGTATAAACCAATATCGAACAGACAATTGATTGTGTGGATCTGCCCTAATCCCACAACCAAACAAGGAACAGGGAATGAGGCGGAAACCACACTTTCCACTGTCTATCGGATATTCTTCGTACCTAACCCGGATTCATAAACTAAGGAATTATAGAATTAATAATCAATATTCGTTAGTTGAATAATAAACCCATTGTTTCTAAAGTACTGATGTTTATCCTGGAAAATCCTATATTTTCCCTAAGTGTAAGTTATTGTCTTAAATGTTCCAAAACTGAAGAGTACAAGCATCTTCCATACTTATGTTGTTTAAGCATTGTTCTGTTTACTGAAAGTGTTGTTAATACCCTCCTGTGATCACTTAGTACATACGAGTTATAGAAATCTAAATCGAACAGACAGTCGATTGGGTGATTCTGCCCTAAGCCCACAACCAAACAAGGAACAGGGAATGAGGCGGAAGTCACACATCCCACTGCATGTAGGATGATAATTTCATATAATCCTGATGTATATACTAAGTAATCCCTTAGTTATTAACCCTGATGATTGATTGTTAAGTACATTATTACGTGAACGAGTCGTTGTTTCCCCGGTGAGTTCTTATAACCATGCTAATGGACGATAACTAATACGACGTACTTCATACGTCGAAAACTGAAATGACATTTGTCACCCTCGGTTGACTGTAGCTAATAGTCAGGGTACGAGATTGTCAGTCCCGTATAGATCTATACACAAACTCACGCTCTCCCTCCAGGAGACACTGATTCCTAAGGAGTAGACTTCCCATAAGTCGTGTCTCACAATGTAGTTCTCTCAACGAATTGACGAATAAAACTATGAAAACCCCTTTTTGTTATTAACATGTATCTTTATGAAAATCGTGCCTCTGTTCATGGTTCATATTTAGTAAGTTCTATGTTCAAAAGTGTGTTAACGATAAGGAAATATAATAACTACATTATATTTTTAAACGCCGATTTCTTGTGTTTTACTTGTTCCCCCCCCCCCCCCCTTTAAAACATTAAAAAGCTCGGAAAATATAGGGGTATGAACTCACCTGATTGTGAGTGACTTGGATGAATGACAAAGATGGGATGCTTGGTATGCTAAGTGAAGTCCCAAGCACAATAAGGTCCTATTAAGCACATATTAACATGTATAGGCCTACAATTAGTGTCTATAACAACTAACAAGCATAGGAAACAACCTTAGAATGTAGGAAACACTTACAATTAAGTGTTAGAACCGAAAATGAGGGACATAAAGGAGTTCAGGGCCAACCACTATGGGTTCATGGCCTAAGATGTGTTCACGGCCCATGAACACATGAAGGGTTCATGGCCCACACATGAACATTTGAAGGGTTTACGACCCATACATGAAGAGTTTACGGCCGTGAACTCTTGAAGATCATAAAGATGGTGATGAAAGTGATGAGTCAATGGATGAAATTGAAGCACTTCACGTGAATAAGATGAAACAAGAAAAAGGGATGAATCACTTACGTTTGTGGGGTGAAATGAGAGCTTTTGTTGGATGATACTTGAGAGAACTTGAGAGGTTTTCGGCCAAGAATGGAAGAAATGAGGAATAAATGAAGGAAATGTGTGTATATATATATATATATATATATATATATATATATATATATATATATATATATATATATATATATATATATATATATATGGAGATGGGCTCACGGCCAAACATGGGTTAACGGCCGTGAACCTAGTTTGCGGCCGTGAACACCCATCGATGAGTTTTCTGGTTCGATTGCATTCCTCTAATCCCAAGATAACACTTCTCAACATGCAATCCTTAAGTGCACTAGGCTTAGAGACTCTCAAACTGACCCTAATCACAAAAAAACGATAGCAGAAACAAGTTTGACTTTTTATTGATCGAGTTGACTTATAGAAAGAGATTTCGGGTTGTCACAGATATCATCAATAAATACTATCACAGACCGATCCAGCATCGGTTTGCACATGCGGTTCATGAGGTCCATGAACAAGGCAGGAGCATTGGTGAGCCCAATAGCATCACCACGAACTTATAATGGCCATAACGAGTCCAGATCCTCGTCCTTGACTCGCATCTGATGATAACCCGATCGCAGATCGATCTTGGAGAACCAAGATGCACCCTGAAGCTGATTGAAAAAATCATCAATCCTCAGGAGGGGATAACGGTTCTTCACCGTTACATTATTCAACTCCCGGTAATCAATACACATTCGATGGGATCCATCCTTCTTCTTCACAAACAGAATCGGGGCTCCCCAAAGTGAACAGCTCGGCTTGATAAATCCTTTGTCTAAGAGCTTCTGCAGCTATGTAGACAACTCCTGTATCTCGGGAGGAGCCAATCGATAAGGTGCTTTGGCTATCAGAGCCGCACCCAGAATCAAATTAATCCTAAACTCCACCTGCCTCTCTGGAGATACCCCAGGCAAATCCTCCGGAAATAGGTTCTGATACTCCCACACAACTTGCACATCGCCCAAGGTCGCCTTACCCAAATCCCAGGTATCCATGATATAAGCGAAAAAACCCGAACAACCCTGATGAAGATAGCGTCTGACTCTCGTTGCTGTACACACAAATGGCCCACATTGCGGTCTCTCACCCAGAATTACCAATTCTCCCCCACTTAGGGTCCGAGCCCGCACTAACTACCGCTCACAGTCTGTAACGCCCGTGTTTCTAGGCTAGGCATTAATATTGACATAATGGTCTAGGTTAACCTTTGCAACTCATTTAGAAGAAATGAAAAGGGATTATGTGAATTTTATGTGAATTATGTGTTTTATGCTTAATTATTAGGGTTTAATTAATTAAGAATAAAAATGAGCGTCAAAATTAAATATTAGATAAAGCCAATATCTATTAAGAAACTTGTAGTGGGCGTGACAAGGATTACGGATATATAAAGAATGCCGAAATCCGAGTTATAACGAAAAAGTTATGACCTGTCGAAGTTTCGCGACAAAACCGGCATGGGGCCGAATGTCGTAAAAAGTGAGTTTTTGATAAACTACTTTTTAGCCTTAGTGATCTAAACGAAACTCGTAGTGTTCTTTAAACCGAGAGTAGGTATAAAAAGAACGCCCAAATCGGACTTCGTATGAGGAAGTTATGATTTTTCGAAGTTTCAACTTAGCAGTAGACAGCTAAAAACTCGAATTTTAGATCGAGCGATTTTTAGCCGACACGAACTAAACTTGAATCGAGGGTCTCGTCATTTGTAGCACAACGGTAAAAAGACAGACGAAAACGGACGTCGGATGAAGAAGTTATGAATTTTTAACGAATTTTCCTGTCCCGGTCTGTTAAAATAAATAATATAAAAATTAAAGTCAAAATTAGCTGACGATCTCTAAACGAAAGTTGTAGAGCGTAATTTTACCTACGCATGCATCTAAAGAATGTCAAAAACGGAGCTCGTATGCGAAAGTTATGAATTTTAGAAGATTTTGGCACAAAATTCGAGAAATTTCGCATGGATGAGCTTCACCCGGAAATGCCACGTCACCTTCGCTCGTAGCGCGCCACGTGTCCGAATTGCTGAGTCACCCGAGGCCAGCTGGCGAGGCGTGTCGCTTCCTGATTCGACCGAAGTCTCGGCCCTCGCATATCCGACGCGTGTGCACCCCCGTGTCCGAGCTCGGTGAGTCATCCGAAGCAGGTGAGTCATCCGGAGCTGGACTAATCCGAAGACAACACCTGTCCGAGCCTCGCACCGCCTTAGCCTCCGAACCTCGCAGACTCCGACGCGTGTCTTCTTCTCACTGCTTCGGGTCCGAACCTCGGCCCTATATATAGAAGGCTTGCGAGCCTTCCCGGATACTTTTGGAAAATTGGCAATTTTGGCCCCTTTTTTAATATTTTGCTATTTTCACATCCCCCGATGCCCCGAGATCATTTCCAACGCCCGGAACACGTCCCGGAGTGCCCGAGAAGCCCGAGAATTTTATTTTTTCGGTTTCAAAGCCCGACCCTCGTAGAGCCCGGTTTCTCAATAAAACTCCCGGTTTTATTAGAAATGATCGTTTTATGCAACGAAGTGCTGCCCGGTTATCGTTAAATCAAGGGAGTGTATAGTCACTTTCACCTTACACATAGATATGAAGTATTTACCTTAAAATACGTGCTATGTGTAAATATATTAATTGTTTATTTAAGGTGACTGTTGAATTGATGTTTTATACAAGTTTTAAACTGTATATATATATATTTTTATCTACAAATATGTTGGGTAAAACATGGGTAGATGAATTAGATGATGTGTGATGAAATAAAAGTGATGAGAGGTATTGATGTTTAAGATGATCTAGTCATCTAGCAGAGTATAGACAACGGCCACAGACTATTTTAGTTAGTCCAGTGGAACGTTAGTAGACTTGTAATCGGTACGTATGTTTGAACTATATGTTCATAAAGTGTTCTTGAACTATATGTTCATTAGGTGTTTTTGAACTATGTGTTCATCTGTTAGTTCTTCTTTTTGACATTATTACGTGTCGGGGTACGGGAGCGTACGAGAGTACTTTATCAGTATTTTCCCTATACTTTTATTTGGAAGAGCTTTGGAGTCTTTGTTCTTTTATGAAGTGATTGGACGAGCTTCATGAGTTAGTGATATAGATCATGAGTTAAATAGTGGGTGTGTGATGAAAGGTGAGTTGGATAGATGAGATGATCAGTGATATAGATCATGAGTTGAGAGTGAGTGGTGAAATATGGGAAAAGTTTTTACCCAAACGTTGGCGTGAGTGGTGCAATATGAGAAAAGCCCTTACCCAAACGTTGACCCCCGTCATTCAGCAGAGTATGGATGACAACCATGGACTGTTCTAGACGGTATGCGGAACACTAGCAGGCTCGCAACCTGTAGGTGTTAATAGACTTGAGTGTTCATTCGTTGTACTCTATTCCCTTTCGTGAGGGGTGCAATATGAGAAAAGCCTTTACCCAAACGTTGACCCCCGTCATTCAGCAGAGTATGGATGACAACCATGGACTGTTTTAGAAGGTCTGTGGAACACTAGCAGGCTCGTAACCTGTAGGTGTTAATGGACTAGAGTGTTCATTCGATGTACTCTATTCCCCTCATGAGTGCCTTTAGGGCATGTATGGATGGGGAAACCCCTTAGTATGTTCATCAGCTGTATGAAAAACCCATTGACATGTATTGCGCGGGGGGGGGGGGGGGGGGGAACTCCCGTGGGAAATATCGTCGAAGAATAAGAGCTATGGACTTAGCATATGAAAAACCCATTGACATGTATTGCGGGGGGGGGGGGGGGAACTCCCGTGGGAAATACCGTCGATGAATAAGAGCTATGGACTAGCACATGGCGACGATGTGACTTCGTGCCTATTTGACATAAATTGCTGAAGGAAAGCAATGTTGTCACCCCGGTGTTTTTCTTATTTGACATGTATTGCAGAGGGAAGCAATGTTGTCACCTTGTTAGTTGTTTTATATTAGGATGTCTTGTTTGACATAAATTGTTGAGGAAAAGCAATGCTGTCACCCCTTGTGAAAATCCTTAGGCTAGGTCCCTTGTGATAGTTGTTTTAGGGACGTAAAGTGAGGATAATGGGAATGCGTAATTAGGGTTATTTTGGTTGATGAAATTAATAAATTTATTGTTGATTGAGAACTTAATAAGTTTATTATTTATTGTGGGTTGAAAACCCTATATGATCACCAGGCTCCCAAGCCTGACCCACTCAGTTTATTTGTATCACAGGTATCGATACGAAGTTGCTTTACACTGAGAGATTAAAAGAGAAGTAGATCACTAGTGTAAATGAATGTAAGTTTCGTTTATGCTTATGTTTTTGTATTGACAATGACATCCCAATGGTTTAAGTGAATAAAATACATTTCTTCGGAAATGATTTGATAACATAGTTATCATGTTTATCTGGGAACAAATTCCGCAACACTTTTAATCAAATGATTACTCTGAAATTATTTTAAAAGCATAAATTAAATCGGTCTTTTCCGGCCATGAAATTGGGGATGTCACACAGTCGATCACTGCCCCATTAGGGATCAACCAATCCATGCCCATGATGACCTTATTCCCACGCAGAGGGATGGGAACTAGATCAACCGGGTACCGCTCAGTGAACAACTGAAGAGTACAATCACGATGAATCCTCGCAACCCTGACCGTCCTATCACCAGCAATCTCCACATCAAGAGGACGATCCAACCCCCGAATCAAATAATACAAAGGGAGAGATACCGTTCACGAGGAACGATCCTAAAATAAAAACATAAATGTAAGCAACAAATTAATATAGATAAAGAGATAAGGAGAAGATACATACCCGTCACAATGTCAGGAGCTGCACGCACCTCCTCCGCCGTCAGCTGGAACGCCCTGATATTCGCCGCTAGCGCATCTGCCCAGTCGTAACGGCTGTCAGTAATCCTCAATGTCGTAGGAGCGGGTGCTGACACCGGCCCTGCCGCAGCCAAACTCGGACAATGGGCATTCTGGTGGCCCCTCTGATTGTACTGAAAGCAAATCAGATCAGATACCGGAGTGGTGGGGGTGGTAATAGATCAATCTCTGCTGGTATGATCAGTTTGGGCGCACTTGAAGATGCCAAAACCCACCCCTCTGCACGTCCCCTCGTGCATCTTGCCACATCGGCTACGACCCTGGTGGCCTCTCGGTCTAGAATCAGATACCCTGGGCCTCTTGCCCGAACCCTCAACACTCGTCGCAGAATCTGGCTTCCTCTTCTTCTCCATATCTACATCAATCTCCCTCTCCCTAGCCCTCACTATCATGTTTTCCAGCGTCTTACAGCTGGATCGGCTAACAAACTGCCAAATATCACTCCTTAGCATCTCATGTTACCGGGCCTTCTTTATCTCCTCTTCTGCCATATATTGCGGAACTAGAAGTGTCCTCTCCTTGAACGTAGCGGTGATCTCAGTCACCATCTTAGTAGTCTGACGGAGATCCTGGAACTCTCGCGCTAGCTGCTGCACCTCAATCACTGGTGCAAACTCGGCTCGGAACCTGGTCCAAAATCACTCCAGGTCATCGAATCAATAGCAACATCATCTCCTATAGCTTGCCCTACCTCCTGCCACCTGCAAACTCGGCTCGGAACCTGCCAACCACCTGTTGTTCGCAATGGGGTCCCTAGCCCCATGATAGTCTGGCACTCCACATGCCTGAAAATCCCTGAAGTTCAGAGCACGCACCCCGATCAAAGCCACAATCTCAGCGTGAAAGGCGCTCAATCTCTCATCAATAATCTCTAGAATACCCTCCTTTACCAAGCCAAAAATCACAAGAGTCTGATCAAGGATACTGCGTGTAATCTCAGACGAGATGAGCTCTTTCGTCTGGTCATCGAGCTACCCGACTCCAGAACCTGAGCCAGAGCCCTCCCCAACACTGGAATTGCCTACTGGCCAGCCTCGCAAAACCACGATACTGAAAATAGACCATAAAACTATCAAATTAAGCATCAACGCACATATTGGGGAAATCATAATCATAACTACACAAGCTCCTTGGATTCATTGCAGCCCTCCTTGAACCGAGTACGGATCCTCTGCCTCTAGTAGTACAGGCCCATACTACCTTCCACGTCTATCTATACTTTCCTCAAGAAGTGCCTTAACTTAGCCAAATTTCTCTATAACCAACAGATCCCTCACAGCTAAGGCTCTCAGCACTAAATCTCATCCTAGGTTTTTCCTAGGGCAAACCCCACACAACTATCAGCTGCAGAAGAAACTCACGCTAACCTCCTCTAATTAGCTCACATATACAATTACAGATTATAAGAACTAGATAATTCTTTGAATGAGAGGTCTCTCCTTACAACGGTTGGACTCAGACAACAGCTGCACCATAGAGCTAAACCTAACCTTCTGAAATTATTTAGTTTTCATAATATGTAACTTAGCATATTCTCTTACTAACTAGCTGAAATTAGCAAGAACTCCTAAAAGTACAAAGCAAGCAGCATTTGAGCATCAAGTAATCAGAACAGAGCATAACCTAATCAGGTCATCCTATCACTGACTGATCAGCACCAACATGCAAATCTATAAGCTCAAAAAGCAGGCATACAAAGGCATCTCTACTAGATCCTTAGCCCTAATCTAGCATGTGATTCATAGATTCACAATTCAAAACATATCATAACATATATGGATATTTTGGGATAACTAACTTGAGCTCGACTGATTGCATGCACCACACCCTTTTCTCTTTTAGAAATCCTTTTTATAGAAATGTTTTTCTTTTGAAAATTACTACCAAGTCCTTAGTTTGAGTTCAGACACACCCACGAGTGTTTCCGAATCCCTCAAACCAAGGCTCTGATACAAACTTGAAACATCCAAAAACATGGTCCCAAAAATTTCATTTAATAATAGATAATATAGTATTTTCCAATAACATCCAAACATTTAAATAAGAACCAATGTATCAATTTTCCATAAAATCAAAGTAAAACATCATAAGCAAAATCTCTAGGGTGTGTGCGATGCAATCATCCCGATCTCTTCCATTTACAACCAGAAGTACCTGAAACATGAACTAAAAACAGTAAGCACAAAGCTTAGTGAGTTGCCCCAAAATACCACATAGATACCATACAATAAACATAAAGTAAACATATAGTGGGTCCCACCCAACATCGGACCCCGTCCAGCATCGAGCCTTAGCCCGGAAAACATATAAACACAGGCACATGCAAGAGTCACAAAGACAACTAGCATACTAACAACATAACATTAACATGGGCCGACATTGGTGCTTTCGACCCGCTAAACCCGATAAGGAAACTTACCTCGAATACAGAATGATAGCTGTGCGGATCCCGGCTTCGAATATCGACTCTACTAAACCCCTAAACAAAAACGATTTCCTTAAATACAACTCAAAATGCCCAAAAGCCCCTTATAGGTCAAACTTGGTCAAAGACTAAAGTCAAAGTCAACGGCCCGAGTTGACCCAACTTGCCGAGTTGTCCTTCAACTCGCCGCTTTTCTCCATTAGTCTGCAAAGTCGGGTAGAAGTTGATCCAACTCGCCAAGTTTATCCATAAACTCGCTGAGTTCGCCTGAAACACAACATCTTAATTCATTAAGACGACCTTATCGAAACTAAGAGCTTCACAACTCAGATCTTAACTGAAATGACATCTAAAAGGGTACAGTTTTCAACTTTACCCCTAAGGACCACCAAAATGGGTTCAAAACCCAAACCCTAGGCTTAAAAGGGTGAGGGCTTAATCATTAAGCACTTAATCACCAAAGGCATAGCCCCAAACTACAGATTTGGCCCTAAAAGTTGAAATGGCTACGTAAAGTTTCCAACTTTTAACTCATGCCTGACTAGGAAATGCTCAAGTGCTCAAAAGAGGCCAAAAGAAGGACTTAACTAAAGCATAAATCCTTTAAGACCATAAAGTTGGCACCTTTATGCCAAAAAAGCTCATGAAAATCTTAGATCTGAATTGATAACATTTGGGACGTCCTACACCCCCATCATCTACCAAAACATGGCTAAAAGCATACAAACTAACCCAAGAAGAGATCTAAGCAACTACTAAGCAAGGTAAGAACTTGATACCTCAAAAACTTGACAAATGAGCTAGAGATTATGGATCCAAGACTCCTTCTTCAAGCCAAGCAACTCTGAATTCCTTAGCTCCTTCAATATGCACAAAAAATGCACACTTAAGGCTCTCCCCAAGCTCACAAACTCAAGAATGGAAGTAAATGCTCGATTTTAGGGTTTCTGGACAGAGGAGGCTGGTAAGGAGGCTAGCCGATGGACTTAAGGCCTTTAAATAGGGTGCACCACCCTAAAAATTAGGATTTCCTTCCCAGCTGCAAACTCGCCGAGTTGACTCATTAAACTTCACGGCCAAAACAACTTCGACACGTCGAGTTTAGGCTTCCAACTCGACGAGTCCTCCAAGATAATGTAAACAATTGAAAATAAATTCATACCAGGAACCAGGCGTTACAAGTGTTGCGTTGTTATCTTCCTTGCGCAGCCGAATCTGCCATCTTGGTTTGCGGTGGTGAGTAATAGTGTTGTTAGCGTTTATCATGTTGCTATTGTGAATTCGTTTCAAAGATTTATGACATGGATGACACTAATCTTGCTACATGGTCTTCCGGATACGTGGTAGTTGGTTGTCAGAATCTTCTTCTAATGAGAATTTAGGAAGACACGATGCAAAAAGTAAGACAAAAGCTAGTTTAGAAAGCCATACCGAGAGTTGGACCCCGATATTGCTCTCTGATGCCTAAGTTAGATATCGATTGAAGCTATGAACAAAATTGCAATAGTTCCTCCTCCTGAAAACGTTACCTTATTAGTGTGTCACCAAGGGCTTTTATAGGCATCGTCATATTCCTTGGTGCAAGCTTTTACCCAGTAGCTTGAATTACCAAGGTAAATGTATCTAGGTTGTGTGTACTGGTTTATATTTTATTATTGCTGAAATCTGTACGTGCGTGCGACTTATGGGATATGTCTTGCTTCTCATCTTTTTCTCATCAGATATTGGTGTTGCCTTGTGGGTCAATTATTTTGAACAACTGTGCTTTTTTCGTTTATAAACCAAATGTGACTGGGTCGGTATCGATCAAGTGCGTCGGACAACTGTACTTTTGCCGTTTATAAACCCATCTCCTATCACCGGGTCGGTATCAATCTAGTAGGTCGGCTCGGGTACACCATTATTGCCAAAAATGCTCTTGTTCTTGTACATTTCAGTACATGAGATCCTCAGGAATGTCAAATCATGATTCCACTAATACTTTCTCTTCTTCCGGTGTTCATTGTCGAGGGGCTGCCTTTCCTTTTAGATGAATCTTTTCCATTTCCATTTCCTTTTCCTTTGGGTTTGGATGGTATGAGAACGGGTTCGGCTTCGAGTTGCATTCCCTGAAAAAAAAAAGCGATTCCTTGGCACTGTCGAGGGTTGACTTTCCAGATTGTATTTGGAGAGAGCGGAAAATTATGAAAATAAGTTGGGCTAACGGGTGGCATCGAGTTGAGGTTGTGATCGACAACAGAAATATTTTGAATCAGAGTTGTTGAACCACTTGCACGCGACTTGTTCCGGATCTTAGGATGACTTTGATGGAAGAGTTGTTTCGATTCATTTTGGTAGTAAAAGGTGTAGTATTTTGTATGAAATGAGTAGTAGAAAATATAATGGTTATATAAATTAAGTATTACATATTATGGTATTTATAGTGGTTATTTTTTTCGAAAAAAAAAACTATTTAGCAAAATGTTAGTTTATAGCCCGCTTGAATGAGATAGAATTGGATGCGGTGAAAATACGTCGTGCGTGGTGGACACCGTTCACCGCAGTATTATGGTGCCAGCACAACACCTTGCAGTATACGAGGTGCCCCCTCCAATAGGCATAATAACTTTAAGAATTGACAAAATACAAATTCAAATTAAAATCTTATCAAAATTAAAAAATTCACGGTGGAAATAAAATGATAAATGGTAGAAAAAACAAATACAGCGTTTGACATCACATGGAGTACACATTTCCTAGGTATTGAGCATTAACTGGAAGTAGGTGTCTTATTTTTTTGTCTATTCAATAATTAAAAAACTGACACATGACCTTATCTACTTCTATGGTGAAACCATCACCAATCCATCAGTGTTTGTAGTATCTCAGAAGGGAAGTAACTTCACATCCAACGTTCATCCAATGGCCAAGTGTTACATCATACTCTCAACTCTCAGCTCATACACCAATATCTTTTTTAACCTTTTGTAAACATATAGCTAGATACATTTTCTTAATAAACAAAACATGAATATTATGTAAATCGTCATTTACCTAGAAATTTCTCTATGTGAAAGGCACAAAAGTCACGAGTCTATGATTATAGATTGTTTGATTAATAGTGAAAGTTAAACCAAATATAAATACGGATACAAGAGTGGACTAATCTAAACCCAAATTAACACCCCTCACAGTTTGATCAAAAGTGGACAATTAAACTCGAAAAACAAAAACATAAGACATAAGACATAGATGAAGATAAAAAGTAGAAAAGGGAGGCTGGCGGAGATCAAGAACCGGACGCATCGACGGTAGCGAAGGCGGTGGCGGCGGAGAAGAATTGATGTTCGGTGAAGTCGGCGCTAAAAGATGTCGAAGAAGGTACCAGAAGATGTTACGACGACTATTTATATGACAGAAGTTTTCTTTAGAAGGAGAAAGATGAGGAGATAGGAGAAGACGACTATTAGAGAAGGCTGTCGGAGGTGGAGGGCGGTGGTTACGGGTTGGGATCAGTAGTAGGGTTTTTTAATTTAGAGCTCTGATACCATTCAAAATAATAGATTGTTTGTTCATAGTGATGGTTAAGCGTCGTATAAATATAGATACAAAAATGGTCTGACCTAAATTCTAAAAGAGTTTGAACTTAAACCCTAATAACTAACGGTCCATGTCTTGGAAGTGCTCAATGATGATAATTTTGAATTGTGTACCTAAAAATAAGTTGATTTAAGTCGTATAAACATGCTAGAAGGCTGAATTTTCTTATTTAAAAAATTGTATTTATATATGTTCTAATTATGTTTAAAACAATAGTTTTTTATATAAAATTAAAATGGCAAAAAAAATGTTTTGGGTCAATTCGACCCATCCATTTCAACTTATACATAAAATTAATTGTTTTGACATGTCACTGAAATATTTCACCCATCTAGTTTGTGATATCTCCTATTTTTGTGTATGTTACTAAAATCAAATGTGACTCTATGTTAACATCACAAAGAAGAACAATCACATTTCCGAACAAACAAAGTTCATACATTTAATATGTACATGTGGAGGCTATTTGAGAACAAATATGGTGTTACACCATATTTGTTACACCCTTTCTCAACTTGTATGTGCTGCACAGAGGCCATATTAATTAGAAATTTTAGGTTTCACTTTTAGACAACTCTTTAATCGAACCATGTCCATTTCTTGGAATAAACTTTGTCTAATTAATACATAATGGATGTTATATGGGAGTCAATTGGATTATAAGACACAAATTTGATTGTCACTTAATTATTTTTTTTTTTGAAAGGCTGACTATTTCATCCGGTTATGTTAATTGTGGTAAAAGCCCCTTTTGATATATATATATATATATATATATATATATATATATATATATATATATATATATATATATATATATATATATATATATATATATATATATATATATAGGAGTAGGATCAAATGAGAACAGCTAAAAGGCTGAGACGCGAGAACAGATATGGACCATTTAAATACTTAGATCTAAGGTTATTATAAAAGAGACGATTTATGAAAAAATTTAAAACTAATGGTATTAAAGTGTAAGTTTTAAATGATCAGAAGGGCATAATAGGAATTGCAACTGTACATATTTCCTATAATTTCTCTCCCTTTCACCCCTTTCCTTTAATCTTTCTCGTATCTATATTCCCCCTTTCTCTTCTCTCTCTCTAGGGTTTCAAAATAAAGCCGAATCTATCTTTCTCGTATCATCACCTCACGCTGCAACCACCATTTTCGTTCATCACCGGTGTCATCAGAAGAGGCGCCGCTAAGTCCAGATGAGGCGCCTGCCTTTCTCTCGATTCTTGGGCTAAGAATACACACAGACACGCAAGAGCAAAAACGAAAAGAAACACTTTTTCTCTTCGTGTTCTTCGTTCTTCTTTTCTAGACCAAGACCTACAGGTCAATTATTGCAAAACGAGTGGTCTTCAATCGCTACCGGAGCCACCATCAACGATCGGGTCTCACGAGGCTGCGTTCATGAATCGTATTTTGGGATTGTGTGCTTTGCGTTGATTGGGTCTCACGAGATTGCTGCATTAGCCAAGTTTGTGGAACGGAAGTCACAGGAATCTAGTCGATTGCAAAACTTGTGGAATTGGCTGTGAAAAATGCCAAATAGACTGTCAGAGCAAGTAATCATCCTCATCCTACTTTGAAAATACATATTTTGGTGTAGTATCTATCATCTTGTGGTTTATGTATGTAAGTTGATGTATGCAGGCAATGCTTCAAATTTAGAAAGGAGAATACATCATGTAAACTCATTTGGTGACTACGAGGTGCTTTCTTTATCTACTTCTGAAAAGTCAAAAGCTGTCATCATCTTTGTTCATATTTCATTGTCAATTTTTAAATCTTTAAGTGAGACTCTGAATGTGGCAGGATATGATTGAAGAAGACCAAGAAATGGAAGTGAAACCAATCAAACTGAAGAAAAAGAAGAACAAAAAGAAGAAAAATAAAAAACAGAAGGTGCATTTTATTTTTGACCTTTGATTTTAGTTAAGTTAAATACGAAGAATCAATGATAATGCTAAAGTCATTAATCAATGGTGTGTGTAATTTCCAAAATATTAAAGATTTGATAAAAAAAAACTTAACTATGATTGATTGCTAGCCTTCTTAAATTATTTTTTGTAGTTTATTTTTGTTGATTAAATTTGGAGAGTTTGAAACAAAAACCCAATCTCTTGTAGTTGTGATCTTTTTTTTCTTTTTTTTTTTTTTTTTTTTTTGTTATTTCTCGATCTTAAATACAATTTTGTGCCTTCTTCGTTTGTGATTACAATGCAATGGACTTCAGATATTTTGTAAGTTATTTATTGATGAATATGTAACAGAGATAGCCTTCTTACACCTGGATCGATTTTTTTTTGTATATATAATTTTGTATTTTATTCATTCATGAATATGTAATAGACTATGAATCTTCTTTTCTCAAACAGTGAAACCCATTAATTTTCTTAATTTTTGATATTTTTTGTTTTCCCGTTACTTATTCTCGGTTGTTTCTCGACTGATATAAAGATTTAGGGGAATCAAACAATTTTAGAACCTAATGTAATTTGTACTATGATATTTATTTATGAATATAATTACAATTATAGGAATTCATATGTATTTTATATTTTGTTCATGTCTCTTCATTTATAATTTGACGACATATGTGTTTTTCTAAATCCTTTTCATTTAATTGATTGTTAATTGTATTTATTTCTTTATTTGACGGTGTGTAGAGGAAATCAAGATGCTTCTACAAACGGGATGTTGGAGTGCTAATATACAACCAAACAATACGAAGTGGAAAAGATATCATCTTATTGATTTATGATTATATAATAATAGTTAACTATTTTTTATTCGAATTTTTGTTTATGTTGTATTCATATGTGATTATAGAAAAATAGATATGTATTACATTGTAACATTTTGTGTTATTATTTATGAATAGATGTATAATCTACATATATATATCCAATATGTTTTATATATTTATGATTATATTTGTATTGTAATTTTTCTCTATAAATTGTATTATATTCGTTTATTATTACAACTTAACTCATCTATTCATTCCCGATTACAACGGATTCATATATGATTACAAATATGCTGTTTTTTGTATGATTACACATATTCGGTTATATGATAAATTCATCAATCATTTTGGTATACTAGTAAAAAAACATTAATTAATCATGGTAATTTTTTTTTAAATAATCTATTTGATTAAAAATAGATTAAATTCATTTCTAGTATTTATGTAAAAAATCAATTAATTAGACAATATCCCATGATTGTAGGAATTAATTAATTATCCATATTTAATTTCATTGTAAAATTCCTTTTACAACCTTATGAAATGATTGGTCTACAACTGTTCTCGCGTTCTCAACCTTTTAGGTGTTCTCATTTGATCCTTTCCCTATATGTATATATATATATATATATATATATATATATATATATATATATATATATATATATATATATATATATAGAGAGAGAGAGAGAGAGAGAGAGAGAAAGAACAGTTATATAAGAGACCCTACACTTATACAAATATAAAAATAAGACTATAAACTAACATACCCCCTCGGTTTTAGCATGGGGTTTACAAATGTTGAAACTGTCCCGAAAGTTTAAAAATAACTGGTTAAGCAGATCCTTAGTAAATATATCCGCAAACTGGTGAGCTGAAGGTACATACAGACACGTACATGTCCCATAGCAACATGTTCCCTAACAAAATATAAGTCTATTTCCACATGTTTGGTACGTTGATGTTATACAAGATTAGAAGATAAATACATGGCACTCATATTATCGGAAAACACAATTGTTGCTTTAGAAAATGGACAAGATAACTCAAGAAGAAGATTGTGAAGCCAAGCAGCTTCAGCAACCACATTGGCCACCGCGCGACAGTTAGCCTCAGCTGAAGAGAGTGAAATAACATGTTGACGTTTGGAAGACTAGGAAACAAGTTTATCTACGAGATAGACAGAAAAGCCAGATGTAGAGGGACGAGTGTGAGGACAGACAACCCAATCAACATCATAGTAACAGACCAAGCGATCAACAAAAGATGGTTTGATTAAAAGACCATGAGACAACGTACCTTATATATATATATATATATATATATATATATATATATATATATATACACACTATATATATATATATATATATATATATATATATGTGTGTGTGTGTGTGTGTGTGTGTGTGTGTGTGTGTGAATACTTTTGAGAGCAAGGAAATATGGTTCACGAGGATCTTGCATGAATAAGCAGAACTGTTACACCGCATATGCAATGTCAAGACGAGTGAAGGTAAGATACTAGAGAGTGTCAGCGAGACTCTGATAAAGAGTAGGATCAACGGCGGGGTCACCGTGAGGAGAGAGTTTGGACTAAGTGTCTGAAGGAGTAGCACAGGGATTACACGACGTCATGTCAGCACGATAGAGAATCTTCTTGTCAAAGGAAGTCTGAGATAAGAAAAAACCCTTATCAGAACGTGATAAGAGCAGTGGAAGAAGCGGTGAGGATGATATCATCCACATAGAGATGAAGATAAATGGAATCAACACCAGGGTGATGGATGAATAGATAACATTCAGATTGACTGCTTGAGAAGCCTAAAGAAGATATGAAGATGGAAAATCATTGCTTCCATGCTCTAGCGGGTTGCTTAAGCCCATATAGAGCCTTACGAAGATGGCAGACATGATTTGGGAAGGAGGGATGAACATAACATGGAGGTTGTTTCATATAAACTTCCCCTGAAAGATCACCATGAAGAAAAGCATTTTTGACATCCAATTGGTGAATTTTCTTGTGCTTGGATATATCAATGCTAAGAACAATACGAATGGTGGCAGGTTTGAAAACCGGGCTAAAAATATCGTCAAAGTCAAGACCTAGAAGTTAAGAGAATCCTTGAGCTACGAGGCGACCTTTGTAGCGATCAAGATTGCCAGTGCTATCAAACTTGTGATGATCAAGCCATCGACAACCAACAATGTTAGCAGAGGAAGGAGAAGTAACAAGATCCCAAGCAATGTTTTAAAAACCAGTTTTTTAATTGAACCGGTCAGGTGGCGTTTTCCGGTTCAACCGGTTTAACCGGTTCAACCGGATGGTCAAACAGGTTCTATATTTTTATATGTTTTTAATTATCCTGTATACATTGATTACAAAACTTGTCATCTTTTTAGTATTAGAAACGTAAATAGAATGCAACATATAAAAACAATCATTATAGAAGTCAAAATCAAACAAAGAAGCCCAAAACAAACACAAAAATCCAAGAATGTCCGGTTCAACCCGGTCCATTCCGGTTCAATGCAGCCGGTTGAACCGGTTTTTTACTAAAATCGGCCGGTTCAATCCGGTCAGGAAATCATTATAAAACCGGTCCAAATCGAACCGCCCTCACCTCCGGTTCCCGGTTGGACCGGTTCAACCGGCCGGTTCGAACCGGTTTTTAAAACACTGATCCCAAGTGTGATTGGAAGTGAGGACAGACATATCGGTGTCCATGGCATTTTTCCAGTTGGGACCGCATAGAGGCTAAGCGGTGGAGCGAGGAATAAGGGATATATCCATGGCAGAAAGGTTGAAGATATATTTAGGCGGAATAGAATTAGTCCGAGATATAGTTATCATAAGATGGGATGGAGGAGGGGGATTAGGAGCACCAGGAGTGATGGGAGAGGTTGGTCCATGGAGGGGCTGTTATTGGGTGATATAGAGGGGGAGCTGTGAGGAGGGGTGACAACTTCGTGATGAGGATGAGAAATAAGAGAGGTAGGAGGAAGAACGTGATGTTCGTCAAAGATAACGTGATGAGAGATGATGACACATTAGGTGATAAGATCAAGGCATCGATAACCATGATGATTAAAATAAGGTCCAAGATAAACATAAGCATAAGAACGTGGAGATAATTTATGCAAAGCAGTAGATGAGAGATTTGGATAACATAAACAACCAAAGACACATAAGTGATCATAGTACGTAAAAGATCCAAAAAAGAGCTCAAACGGGGTTTTGAAGGAGAGAGTGGAGGTGGGAATAAGATTGATGGTATGAACCGATGTGAGAAGAGCTTCAACCCAAAATTTAGTAGGAATTGAGATTTGAAATAAAAAGGTTAGAACAACTTTATTGATGGTGCGAATGGCACGTTCGGCTTTGCCATTTTGCAGAGATGTGTACGAACATGAAAAGTGAATTTCAATACCTTTGCTTTGAAAAAAATTAAGTAAAGATTGATTGTTAAATTAAAGACCATTGTCACATTGGAAAAGTTGAATTGACGTGTGAAATTGATTTTGAATATAATTATGAAATCTTGAAAAAACTGAAAAGACATCAGATTTTGCACGAAGCAGAAAAACTCATAAGAACTGTGAAAAATCATGCAAGAACAACACATAATATTTAAAACTATTCATACTAGTAACGAGAGAAGAACATAAATCAGAATGCACCAATTCAAACAAGCGAGTGATTTTAGTAACAGAAACATAAAATGGTAAATGACATTGTTTCCCAAGTTGAGAAGCATAACAAATGGGAAGTTTATTAGATAAACTAGTAATAAAGCTACGAGATTGAAGGAACTGCAAAACAGATGAGTCAGGATTTACATGACGACGATGCCAGGTAGGAAGGGTGACTGTAACACAAGATGTAGCAGGAAGGGAGTGACTAGTGGGCGGAACAATGGGATAAAGATCAACAATTCTATCCCATCGCTGAATGAATGCCCCAATTTTGTAGTCCTTCACAGTAAAACCAAGCGAGTCAAATGTAATAGAAATAGAATTGTCAACAATGAATTTACGAATCAATACATGATTTTTGACCATTCTATTTGAGACAAATACATTATTCAAAGTAAGACGGTTGTGTGAGTGCAATAAATAAGTGTGACCAATGTTAGAAACTGGAAGTAAAACACCATTACCAACCATTATAGATTTAGAAGTACATGGAGTTAGAGAAAGCTTGTTACCTGAGTTAAAGGACATATGTGAGGTGGCTCCGGAATCCATGTAATAATTGTTTTCAGGAGGCGGCTGAACCGACATAGCTTGAAAAACAGATTCCAAATCCGTGAATGGTTGATTCGTGGATTGATCATGCCCACGGAAGGATGAAACCAAAGTTGGAGCCTGCTGAGTGAAGACTAAAGGGTAGGCCAAACCCTGAAGCTGCTGCGAGGGATGTTGTTGACCGACATGGAAATAAGGATGAGCATTATAACGACTGGAATCGGAACGGGCCCGATACCAGACCAAAATCGAACTTGAAACAGATTTAATGAAAAGGTCCGATAGAGGTTCTCTACTTATAGCAAAACCGGCACCGGTTCGGTTCTGCAAAAAACCGGTTAAAAACCGAAACCCTTTTTTAAATTTTGTAACTCACTCATATGAAATCAGAATTTTTTTTTCTAGAATGTAATTTAATGTTTTTAATTCATTTTAGACTATAAAAAACATATTTTGGTTAAATATTGAATCATATACAAGTCTTGGAAGACAGCATATCAATGCTGTATTTTTTTTTTTATGTTTTAGCATTTTTTTTTATTTTGTCCTGCTTTTTAAAACACCGTAACTCACTAATATGAAGTCGGAATTACTTGATTTTTTCTCCAACATGTAATTTAGTTTTTGTACTTCATTTTAGATTGTAACAAATCAAATTTGGTTAAATATTGAATCGTATACAAACCTCGGAAGACAACATATCAATGCTGCGTTTTCTTCTGTTTCAAAACGTTTTTTTATTCTGTCCTGGTTTTTAAAATACCATAACTCACTCATATGAAGTCAGGATTATTTGATTTTTTTCCCAACATATAATTTAGTGTTTCTACTTCATTTTAGAATGTAAAAAAAAAAAAATCATATTTTGATTAATCATTGAATCATTTGGAAGCCCTGGAAGACATCATATCAATGCTACGTTTTTTTCTTTCAACATGTTTTTTTGTCCCGGTTTTTAAAAATACTATAACTCACTCATATGTAAAAAGTCATAGTTTGGTTAAATTTTCCGAAAAGACAACATATCAATGCAACGTTTTTCCATTTTTTTTAAGATGAAAGTTTAATTGTCTTCTATTTTTTGGAAGGCAACTAAACTACATGTATGTATTATGAATTGCATAATCTTTAGTTTCACCTTATCTATAACCAGTTCTTGTTTGGAAAAATAACCGAAAAACCGGGACCGGAATCGGGACCGGCGGTCCGGTTCCTAGTTCTTATGATAGCGCAATATCGGTTCCGGTTCCGAATTGGTTTGGTTCCGGTCCGGTTCCAAAGCTCATCACTACATGGAACTACAAGGACATCTGCGAGGGCACCAACTACTGAGGAAGAAGCTGCGGACTGAGCGACGCCTGAGGGTGCTGATGCGGTAACTACTGAGGCGAGATCTGCTGGAGCGAAGGCAGGTAAGCATGAACAGGTAGGTGCTGCGAAGGAGCAACATACATATGCTGCTGAGAAGGCACAAAGGCAACAAGTGCATTGAGAAAACCGAAAGAACTTAACGGAGCTGGAGCATTACCCAAAATCCATGCGAAGGTGTTTTTTAAGTCGATTTGCCCACAAGAAGGATTTTTTTGGTGTTCTTGGAGGCACTAAGATTTTTGGACCACCTATTTTTTAATTGACTAGTGGCATGGGTGGAAGAAAAAAAAAGTTGCACTCTATGACACTGTACGGTCAAGAATGGAATATGAGGTAGCTTCACGGGACTCATGCAATAGAAGCATGTTTTTGGCTTCCAAGAATGTCGGGAAGGGTTTGGTGTTGGTAACTACATCAACAATAATTTGATACAAATGTGGAAATTGGCGGAGAATTTGCATTACCAATTCAATTTCTGTGATCGGGGAGTCCACATATTTGAGATCGTCAGCGAAGTTTTTGAGTGTGTGATAGAGTTTCCTGATTGAATTGGAGCCTTCTTCGTATTTCAAAACTGATCTTGAAGCTATAGCATTCTAGACATTTTATTGTTGCGAAAAATTCTTCAAGATTGTCCCAAAGGTTCTTAGCGGTGCACTCATCACTAGAGATGATTTGAAGAAGACTAGGATCTGTAACATCCCAAAATTGACAATAAATTTTAACTTTCCAAAAAGAACCCATTTCTTTCATAAAGTGTTTACAAAACCAAAGTTCAAAAATATTATTCAAAATCAGAGTATCCCAAGATCCAATGTCATAAAAACAGGAAGATGTCCACAATCACGCCTTCACTTTCCCACGATCCTCTGAACTACCTAAAACAATAAACTGAACGAAAAGCATGAAGCCTAGTAAGTTTCCCCAAAGTACCACCACACGACATAACAACAACATGCATATATGAGCCTTCAACATGACTGACCGCCTCGCAGGCCTACAGGCTATTTAGACCACACTCAGAGCCATCAACATGACTGGACCGTCTCACCAGGTCTTCAGCCTATCTGGACCGCTCTTCGGGCCTTCGGCCTGTCTTGTTCGCCTCCCAGGCCTTCAGTCTATCCGAACCGCTCTGGGTGTCTTGGCCTTCAACACAAAGCAGGACCCCCTCAATCCAATATACCATGATATATTAACATATACAACATGTAACATAACAATCAATATCTAGCATATATAGGTAGTCACATAGATCTAACAAACCACTACAACATATCGACATCCTATATACCAGGATACCGATCTAACAAATCACTACAGCATAGCAACATCCTATATACCGGGATACAGATCTCACAAATCACTACAACATAGCAACATCCTATATATTAGGATAGAGATCTAACATATCACTACAACATAGCAGCATACAGTAAACCAGGATACCAATCCAAGGCGCCGGCCTTGGTACCTTCGACCCATAAGTACAGTGAGGAAAACTCACCTCTCATTCCAAACAAATAGTTGAACAGGTCCCTGCTCCGAATATCAGCTCTACCCGTCACCTATACATCAAATAGTGACCAAATCTCAAATACAACTCAAAATACCCAAAATACCCTTAGGTCAAAATTGGTAAAATTATGGTCAAAGTCGGAAAAAGTCAAAAGTCAAACTTGGTTAACACAGCTGAGTACGCCCAACATACTCAGCTTATACGCCCAACGTACAAGAGTGTTGACCCAATAAGAGGCTGGTTGACTTAGTACGCCCGACATACCTGGGTTACGCCCAGTGTACGCCACCTGCACACAATTCTTCCATTAAAAGCTTATTCCTTAAGCTCTTTTGCTCAAATTCAGATCCAACCCTAAGCTAACGTCCTTAACCATAAAGTTTCCAAATTTATGGTCTTGCATGGCTAATAAGTGCCCAACAACGAAAACCCCAACTACTTAACCCATTAAGACCTTGAAACCCATGCATGAAAGGAAACTAACAATCAAGATTACATTTTTATGCTTAGAAATGCTCTAAAACGTTTGAAAGGACAGCTTGATTGGATCTAGAGCATGCCATATTCAAGGACAACATTGATTAGGGTCAAAAGCACATAATAACACCACATAAGCTAGATTTAACCAAATGAGCATCAAGGTATGAACTTTTCACCTTCCAGAGATGTAGGAGGGTGCAAAGCTTCCAGATCCAAGGTTGTTCCAAGCTTTTAAGTTGTTCTCTCTTCCTTCCTCTTCCTCTATGAACACCAAAACACCCATGAATGGCTCAAGAATGCTCAAAAATGAATAAGGGTTTGGAAGGGTTGAAGTTGGTGCTGGAGGCTGATGAAAGAAGGATGACTTGGGACTTAAGGATGGTTAAATAGGGTCTAAATCATAAAAATTAGGGTTTCACCCTGACCACGTATGCCCAGTGTACCAAATGTACGCCAAGCGTACTCCACATAACCCATGTACACCTATCGTACATTCATGTACGCCATTTGTACATGCATGTACGCCCAACGTACACTCCCCACTTCCAAAAATTACTAAAATGCCACTAAGAGCCAAAATGCAGTCAATTCTCATACTAAGGGGGTAAAAGGTAATTACTTGAAAATCGAGATGTTAGAATTCTCCCCCACATAAATCAGAATTCATCCTCGAAGTCTGCTGCTCCAACTAACTCAAGGTAGTGCTCCCGTATCTCCACCTTAGGCCACTCAGACGGTCATCCTCGGAACCCGATCCGAACTAAAAGTCGCCTCATTCAGGCGACTGCCTTCCTATACTATCCTTAACCCAATCTTAACGAAACTTACGCACACCGACCAATAACAAATCCTTGACCCACTAACTTTTTCCACTAAATAAAACCATCATAATTCTCCTAAAATCCGAAAACCCATACCTCGACTTACCCTTAAGCAAGAAAAACTATCTCGGAACGCAGTTATTACGTCTTCTCTTTACAATTCGAACCACACGGAACCCTTCTGCCCTTGAATTACCTTGCTGATACCATTAGGAAACAGGACTCCTAACCATTCACTGTTTTTGAACCCTTCATCTGAAAACAAGGCGACTCCCAACATGACGCTCAGCTAGATAACCACTATAGATAAACATGTACAACACCAACATATTCCACCACTTCCTAGCTATAAGACCTAACTTCTAGTGAGAACCACAGAGCTGGGGATTCTCAAAACTATAACCACTGAAACAATTCCATCAATATGCTTCCCGGGACCGGGAACTCAACAGTCCTAAACTTATGAGGCCATATTCCAGGACAGATATTCATCCATACGGTGAGCCTACTCTTTATCTTTGACTAAGAAACTACCAAACACACATAATGAAGTACTCAAAACAAACTGATCATGAATTTCAACCAATCCCAAAACCAGTAGTTGTACCAAAAACCTTAATCACACTCACAATTAACTTCATGACTTGAGGTTCCAAAACAGATACCCATTATTGTTGACCAACTTCTAAAGAAAACAGCTCGCAAACAAACGAGATTTATAATGCAAATACTCCGCAAGAAACTTCTGATGTACGACTGAAACTCCCATCAACCCTTAACTGCCCATAGGTTCCACACCAGTACCACGGGGGCGTAAAGATACTCGACCTCATTCTACTTCCTTGCAGGAACCCAAATCAATGCCCCTCTCAACGCTAACCGAACACAACAATGCCATACTCTTTTAGCACACACAATTCCTTTCATAACACGGGCTGCTACCAACACAAAATCTGACGAAACATGGTCGCACATGACCCGGAAATGGTATTAGATGGTCGCACTCTTGTTCCAATTCAATGGTTATGACCCTAAATAAACACCATGCATATAATTCGAACCAGGTACTCCACTACTATCTTGTCCAGCCCATACACTCCCCTAACGATGATATCCAAAGAACTTACCGTATTACATACCATTAGGGAACCTGCAACCTTACCCAAATTCGAAGTACTAAAAGCTCTAACAAGATGACGAACCTCAATCATTAACATAAAACATTCTCATGAACGATCAAAACAAGATCCCATACCTCGATTGAGGCTGAACAGACCCCATTAATATGTAACTAGCTCGAGAAGACTTCCAAGGTGATCTAAAAATGCTGCGAAAACTTGAGCCTGCTATGAACCAAAACTCCACACCACAATGGAGGGTGAACATACCCAGAAACCAAAGAAAATATAAAACATACGAAACTTGGCGATAGATTGAAGCATCCATTGAACTTCAACTAACACCACGCTAACTTACGAAGAACCTCCTATTGATGATGAACGAAACGACCAATGATTGAGGACGCATTGACACTTGATCCAATGAACCAAAATCCAAACGGAGCTGACGTACCAAACTCTGAAACTGATTTCCCGATACAACTGCCCAAGATAGACTATAAATAACAATCCACACAACGAGCTGACAAATCCATCAACAACCGATACTTAACTTGAGTAATCGTAGCGGATCCTCATCTATTCATTGGCATCCCAAAAGGAACTAA
The DNA here is from genome assembly GCF_052849685.1 of Lactuca virosa. Taxonomy (NCBI): domain Eukaryota; kingdom Viridiplantae; phylum Streptophyta; class Magnoliopsida; order Asterales; family Asteraceae; genus Lactuca; species Lactuca virosa. The sequence goes on along the minus strand of NC_136430.1, from coordinate 300,978,839 downwards.
TGTCTACAACGAGCTCCTTGACCAACTACTTTCTGCTGAGAGACAACTCGTGTATCTCCTGGACACATACATTCGATAGACATTTACTCTACACCCCTGACTTGACCAAATATTGAACCGAAATCCTGCATACCTGCAACCACAGATTCCTATGAACCATTCTTCCAACGCCAGAAACTCGAATAGATCGACGATCCTCCAAGCAGAATACCTAGTTATCCCCCACTTAGGGTTCGAACTACCACCCACTGGTGTTGCAACCCAACCATATCTCAAACCGTCTTAACTAAGTACAAACCATCCCTGACTCTTGGTGTGTATAACACACTCATGATGATCTTCCAAATAAGGATAAAGAAAATCCTAAGATATTTTGAATCTCAAATGAAGGCCTCGGAAATTTCTAATCATAACTACTTCTAACATTGAGAACCTCGCATAGATGCACAAGCAATAATTCTGATAGTCTATCCATAACACCAACCTCCTGTCTAGAAACGAATGGAATCTCACACTCCTTGCCTGAAATTCCCACTATCATTTCAATGTGAGAAAACATTCATAAATACGAAAGGCATCATTTTCATAGTCGGGGTACGCCAGAGACAACAAAAGTTGTCGCCCCCAATTCGCCTAAAACCATCAACTAGCACCTGACCTTCCTATACCACAAGAAGGAGACCCTTGGTATCCTCATGGGGCATCCATACCACAACAATCCTCCTAAACAGTCCCATGAGTTCATACGTCCGCCAAACACCACAACCAACTAGCCCCATGTTGGGTTTACATCCCAACTCTGAAAGTCACAAGCCTGCTCACCCCTTCTTAGAACTCAGAAATGGAAGATCATAACTCTTAGCCTAGATAGTGACATTCCAATCCATCTGTCAACCATTCAGGTTCCAGATGCAATCCTCAAGCCGATCATAACAATCGTTTTCTTCTTGAGTCTCGCGACTCAACTGCACGACCTCGAGCAAGGCCCTCGAGACTTCAAACCAATGAAATTACATAGGTCTACATCATTCAGACCCAAACTGATAGGGACACCTAATCCTAATAATCACCAGACCCCTCCTCAGCCTAAACAACTATGACCAAAAGATCGACAGGTATGGAACCACTTCCGTGAATCATGATGTCAACCATGCTATCTTCCCCAACCAGCCTTTAGAATCCCCAAAATTTTCCTCGATTCGAGTATGGATCCCGTCCTTCTGGTAGTACGGGCCCAATACTACCTTCCACACATATCCATACTTTCCTCAAGAATCGCCCCGAGTCTTCTAAGTTATCTACTCAGAACAATACTCCCAATACCAACTCAACAACAAATTACCCGCATTAAAGAACCTCCTAGGCTCTCCTAGGATTCCCCACCTCCCCTGCCATCAGCTGCTGAAGAACCCCTATTAGTGTTAGCTAACCACTTCTTGAATACTATTACATGCAACAAAACTTAAATAATCTTTCGACTAAAAGACCCAACCCCACAACAGTTAGATTCAGACAAGAGCTGGGCATAGGAACAAAGCCCTCACTCTTAAATTATTTAACCTTCATAGCATGTAATTTAACATATTCATTTGATAGTTAACTCACACCAATATGAGTCCTACAAAGCACAAAGCAAGCAACATTCGAGCAATGGAGTCGACTCGCACAAAGACACGATAAAAAAATTAGGCAGATATTGATACAAAATTCCCGACCACTAGGCCTAAGAATCTAGGATACACCCTCATCCTGTCCTCACTCCATGAAGAGTAGCTAAGCATTCCTCATGCTAAACTGCTATGAACTGCACCCAATCATGAAACTTCCACCAACCCTATAGCCACTCGTGCATGCAAATCATACATAACGTTGGATCCCATAGACAGACTAATACTTGACTCTACACTAAGCCCTTAATCAGACAAGAACATGAAATAAATCTAAGTCAAACATTCTCAAGCTATAGAATCTTTGTTATGTATAACTATGATGCACACACTAAGCGACTACAGTGATGATGTCAATTTCATGTAGCATATAAGAGGTCCTCCTAGAATATTAGGCATCATACATCAGGCAACTCTATCATGCAATTCCTGAAGATCCCTAGCCTATCACTAACATACAGTTCTATCATACTCATCATAAACAAGTTACAGTGTTGTAACTTGGGGTAAACTTCCTTGCTCCGGCTGATCGTACACATCTCATCCTTCCTTGGTTAATTTTTAAAAATAATTCTGAATTAAGTTTGAAAATAACTAGAAAACTTTCACAGACCCTTTGTTTAAGTCTAGATTCACATGAATGTTCATCCAATTCGCTCAAACCAGGGCTCTGATACTAACTTGTAACATCCAAAAAAACACAATAAATTTTAACTTTTCAAAAACAACCCATTTCTTTCGTAAAGTGTTTACAAAACCAATGTTTCAAAACTATTATTCAAAATCATAGTATCCTAAGATCCAATGTCATAAAAAGAGGAAGATGTGCATAATCACACCTTCGCTTTCCCACGATCCTCTGAAGTACCTGAAACAATAAACTGAACTGTAAGCACGAAGCCTAGTGAGTTTCCCCAAAGTACCACCACACGACATAACAACAACATGCATACATGAGCCTTCAGCATGACTGGACCGCCTCCTGGGCCTACAACCTATCTAGACCACTCTCAGAGCCTTCACCATGACTGGAGCGCCTCACCGAGCCTTCAGCCTATATGGACTGCTCTCCAGGCATTCGGCCTGTCTGGTCTGCCTTGTAGGCCTTAAGTCTATCCGGACCGCCCTGGGTGTCTTGGCCTTCAGCACAAAGCAGGACCGCCACAACCCAATATACCATCACATATCAACATATACAACAGATACCATAACCAATAGCTAGTGACATCCTATATACAAGGATACCGATCTAACGGATCACTACAACATAACAACATACTATAGACCCGGATACGGATCTCACAAATCACTACAACATAGCAACAAACTATACACTAGGATACATATCTAACAAATCACTACAACATAGCAACATACAGTAAACCAGAATACCAATCTAAGGGGCCAACCTTGGTGCCTTGGACCCGTAAGTATAGTGAGGAAAACTCACCTCTTAGTCCGAACAAATAGTTGAACTTGTCTTTTCTCAGAATATCAGCTCTTCCCATCACTTATAAATCAAATAGTGACCAAATCTCAAACCCAACTCAAAATTCCCTAACGTCAAACTTGGTCAAATCCTGGTCAATCTTGGAAAAAGTCAAAAGTCAAACTTGGTCAACATAGTTGCGTACGCCCAACGTACTCAGCTTGTACGCCCAGCGTACACGTGTGTTGACCTAATTACGGGCTTGTTGACTTAGTATGCCTGGGTACCTAGGTTGCGGCCAACGTACGCCGCCTGCACTTAATTCTTCCATTAAGAGCTTATTCTTTATGCTCTTTTGCTGAAATTCCATATCTAACCCTAAACTAACGTTCTTAACCATAAAGTTTCCAACTTTATGGTCTTACATGGCTAATAAGTGCCCAACAACGAAAATCCCAACTACTTAACCCATTAAGACCTTGAAACCCATGCATGGAAGGAAACTAACATACAAGATTACATTTTTAATCTTCTAAATGCTTTAAAACGTCTGAAAGGACAACTTGAATGGATCTAGAGCATGCCATACTCAAGGACAACATTGATTGGGGTTAAAAGCACATAATAACACCACATAAGCTAGATTTAACCAAATGAGCATCAAGATATGAACTTTATACCTTCCAGAGATGTAGGAGGGTGAAAAGCTGCCAAATCCAAGGTTGTTCTAAGCTTTTAATTTGTTCTCTCTTCCTTCCTCTTCCTTTATGAACACTAAAACACCCATAAATGGCTTACGAATGCTAAAAAAATGAATTAGGGTTTGGAAGGGTCGAAGTTGTGGCTGGAGGCTGATGAAAGAAGGGTGACTTGGGACTTAAGGATGCTTAAATAGGGTCCAAATGATAAAAATTAGGGGTTTGCACCTTGATCACGTATGCCCAATGTACCAAATGTACGCCCAACATACTCCACGCGTACTCCACAAAACCCATGTACGCCCATCATACATGCATATACGCCCCGCGTACACTCCCCACTTCCAAAAATTACGAAAATGCCATTAAGGGCCAAAATGCAGTCAATTCTCATACTAAGGGGGTTAAAAGGTAATTACTTGAAAATCAAGATGTTATAGGATCACAGGTTCTATAAAACCAAGATTTTATGTGGCCATTAACAGAGAACCATTGACATTTAACTTAAAAAGTTTGACGCCACAGTTTGTATCGAGATATATCCATAGGTGATCGTACCTCAACACATATTAGAAAAAGCTTGACGCCACAGTTTGTATCGTGAACCATCGACATTTAAATTAAAGCTGAATTGGTTGTAAAAATTTGTGAGAGAGCAGACTAGTGTGAGTTTAGATGGCACGTTGGTGACTGATGAAGCTGAAATAAACAAGAAGAGCAAACGAGATGCAAAGGCAGCAGGTTGGATGAGTGCCGGCGAGGAGAATGACCACGATGGCTGAGATATGAGGTTAGGGAAGTGACCATAGGCAGACAAATTGGATCAGACAGTAGCAAATCGGTGGCTGTAATCAAAGTGATGCAGTCGCCAGAAAAAAATCGTCCAGAGAGGAGAGGTCGATTGAAGTGTACAACGGGGGAAAATGAAAAATTCTGAACATCAATAGTTGGAGTCGTACGTGAGCATTAGAGGGTTTTGAAACCCTAGCTTGATACCATGTTAATTGTGGTAAAATCCCCCTTGATTAGGGTATTGTATTGCATACACACACACACACACACACACACACACACACACATATATATATATATATATATATATATATATATATATATATATATATGCAACAATGTTACATAAGAGACCCTACACTTATACAAATGTAAAAATAAAACTATAAGGTAACACATTAGCAAATAGTTAACCTAGAAAACAATAATTGCAATGGAATAGGAATTATATGGTTTTGTATCTAGGATATAACACTAATTTTAACCTTTTAATTCATACACACATATAGACTAAAAGACAAATATAAAATAGAATCTTCGATATGGAACAGTACATAGTAAGAATAATCGTTCCCAACTCTAATTATTGTTTGGTAGAAAGTTGCACTGGATCAAACCAGTTAACAAAATCTTCCATCAACATAAAGATTGAGATCAACTAACCACACCAAGAAACGATTTCATTCCAAATCTCCGACGTAAGGCTATGTGTAAGGAATGTATGCACCACCTTATTTTTATGAAAAAAGTAGATCATACAAAAAATAGAAGTAATATCAATCTTTTTTTTAACCAATTCACACAAGTTGGTAATCTAATTAAGAGAAGTCTCTAATAAAAAAACTGATTTGTCTAGGCCCAAATTTGTTCCACCTAGTAGCCTTCCTCCCATTTGGTAACAAATCATGATTACTAACTTTCCTAGAGTCATTTGAAGTTGTCAGAAACACCAAGATTAAAATTCCAACTATCGAAAACCTTAAATCCATGAATCAATTGCAAAATTTCGACCAATTGAGTTCGTTCAACTCCACGTATTTTTGAATGTTGTCAGTTCCACACCTGATCTTCAAGATTTGTCTATTTTTTATAGAACAATCCTTTTCCATCTCTAAAATAAATACTCTATGAAAAGGAACATCATCAATCCATGTATGTGTTGGGTTTTCTACGCATCGAATACACTCTAAACTAGGTAGCGGAAAAATCGAAACTACAATATAGCTAAGTGTACATGCAACCTATGGATCTATGGTTTCGTGCTAATTACTTCTACCCTAGAAAACAAAAACATAAAGAAGAAAAACATACCTCTTATGTATCCCTTGATCTCCATGCTTGAGATCTTGATCCTCCACGAAGTTGCTTGGATGAGTGGACCCAAACCAGAATCCCTCTAATGGTATCACACCCAATGACACCAAAGAGTGACATAAAAATAACTAGGAGAAGGGTCAATTTGTCAAACTCAGAGAGGGTTAGAAGTCGTCCATGAGAAGGAGAGGAAGAAAGGTTGGTGAAACTTCAAGCCAAGGTGTAAGGAAGAATGAAATCCCTAAGGCCCTATTTATAGCCTTGGATCCCTTCCTAGGTTTTGTACCCCTTCCCATGTGGGATGGAATATCTAAAACGAAACTCACTCCTTTTTCCATGTGGGATGGAGTTATTTTCATCCAAACCTAATTCCATAAGGGTTCTGGAACATTCTTGATTAACCAACTATTGATTAATGAATATTCAACCCTTTAATTAATTAAACTGTTAATTAATTCCCAAAATATATTTCCAATTAGTTTCTAATGAATTATTAACCATAATAATTAATAAACCAATTTCTCCTTTATTTTTTCTAGTCAATTTGGGTCTTGAGGGCAACCCAAAAGGACCCTGTTATTATTAGAAATATTACCAGTATTTAATGACCTTGGACACTCTTTCCAACAGTATCATTCAAAAAGAAAATCAACATCCCATCTCCCACTTTTCTTTTAATCCAAAAATTAAGAATGATATCCCTTTCATGTTGTTGGTTGATAGAATCGACTATACCAAACACCTCTAGCCGAATTAGCGATCCAATATGTCTCAAAACCAACATGATTGTTGTGAATATCCTTTATGATTTTAACTCATAAAGCCTCAGTTTCATTTAAAAAAACCGCATCATTTTCATTCAAAAATCTCCATTTGTAAATTAATTCTTTATTGAAAGTCGATAAAGATCAATGTCAAGAGTAACTTTATACTTGTTTGCCAAAATAAAGTCCCATTGGCTCATTTAATTTTCATTTCATTGTTTTCTCCTCCCCAAAAGAATCTAGCTCCCAAAATTTCCAAGAACCTATTAACAAAACCAGGAATGATAAAACTTAACAATGTAATACATTCTTAAGATCCCAAAATAGATTTTAATAACATAGATCTGCCACCAACAGTCAAATAAAAACACTGTAGAATATGAATAATGTTTACAATATTATTCATTGACCAATATTCCAATAGTAAAATATCATCCATATTAAATAAGTAGGAAATTGTAAACCCATCATCTCCAAACTTCTATCCCCGAAATAAATTGGCCCAAGAACATCTTCAATATCCACATACATTTCTTCCATATCATCGATAAAAAGGAAATATGTAAAACCTAGTTTTAGATGTTTCTTTTATCAGGATAGAGGGTTATAATTGGCTCAAGTAAAAGTATTGGACTTTAAGGGAATAGAGATTAGACCCTATAGGATGATGACAATGCTTGGATAAGTGTTTCAAACCCTCGAATTTGTGTTTTGAAGGAAAGGAATATATGGGAAAAGTTATATATCAGGCTTCTTACAAGGATTATGGTTTTATTTCGACACGTGTTAACCCAAAGATAACTATATTCTATTGTGGGGGTCGTCGATACCTTTCCGTGTATATAAAGAACACCGAAAATGGAGTTCAAACGAAGAAGTTATCGGCTGTTTGAAGTTGAAGTGGAAATTGGGAAATTTTGGATTAAGCATGGCGAAAAGTTACGCACAACGTAACTTGCTTATTTTGGACGAATTTTTAATGAGTAATGCATGGCGTAATCTGGGCAGATCAAAACCCCAATTCTTTAGTTTTGAGCCCTATTTAAGGGCTGTAACTCGTGGGAAACCCTTTCATTACCAACCTCCATTTCTTAAGACCATTCCTTGAGAAAGCCTAGCCGTCTCTTACTTGCTTTTGAGCCTTGACATCATTTATAAGCTTATTTCTCCATTAGAAGGTTGAATCTTGGGGAGCAAGGTGGTGGAAAAGTGTATTGAAGAAGGGTTCAGGTATAGATCCAACAAGGTTACATCATTCCTAGACCATTGTGAGTAAAAAGCTTCTATCTTTCTCATTGATTTATTAGATCTAGTTATCTACCATCATTGCCACTTTTTGGACCTTTGAGGTTGTGTTTGGGAGTTGAGGCAACTCCAACACCTTTTGAGCTATATGGAACACTCTTGGGACTTATTGGGCTAGGAAAGTTGTGCTTTGGTGCTTGTTCGTTAAGCCATGCAAGTTGTGTTAGCATTTTTCGTCATTTTAGTGCATAAAGTTTAGATCTTGAAAGTTTGTGACCTTGTTATGGATAAAGTTGGAAACTTTATCCATACAGACATCATATTGAGTCAGATCTACAGGTTGGAGACTTGGAATTAATGGATTATGTTGAGAAAGATGCATTTTTGGTCTCTTTGAGACTTAAAGACTATATCTTGGTTGTTTGGACCATCCAAATGGATAAAGTTGGAAATTTTATCCATTATGGAGCTATTAGGAACCAGATTTGAGAATTGGATGGTTAACATTATGTATTAAGCACTTAATGGGAAGTTTGGTTTCTGCGTGAGTATGCAGGTTGTATATATGGGTACGCAACGCGTAGATCTGTGTTGTCCTGTAAAAGCCAAGAAATACTCTACACATGGCATAGATTTGGAGTGCGCTGGGCGTACTCGGTCTGATGTTGACCTTTGACTTTTGACTATTGACCGCTGACTTTGACCAAGTTTGACTTTAGGTCATTTGGCGTAATTTGAATATTAGATTGAGGCTGGGTCCCTATTTGATGTTTAGGTGACCTCTAGAGCCAGTATTTAGATCAATGCTCAGTTCAACTATCTTCAAGACTTTGATGTGAGTTTTCCTCACTGCACTCGTGGGTCGAAGGCACCAATGATGGCCCACTAGGTTGTATGATGTATCCTGGTATATAGGATGTTGCTACGTTGTAGTGTTCTGTTAGACTGGTTGCTATGCATGATTATCTCTTTGCTAGTTATATGTTTATCTGTTGCATATGTCGACATAGTTTTGTTAGGTTGAGGCGGTACTGATTTTTAGGGAAGCCAACAAACTCAGGAGGAATCCAGACATAAGCTGATTGCCGGGAGGGCTATCTAAACTTATGTTGTGGGCTCAGGAGCAATCCAGGCATAAGTTGAGGGTTGGGAGGGCAATCCAGACTTATGTTTTGGGATCGAGAGTAATCCAAACATAAGCTGTGGGTAGGAAGGGTAGTCCAGACTTATGTTATGGGTTCAGGGGTAATCCAGTACAATAACTGTGGACCCACCATGCATGTTAGTATATGTTATGTTGCATAGGGTATTTTGGGAGAACTCTATAAGCTTTGGCTTACAGTTTGATTTCCTAGTTTCAGGTACATAAGATGATTAGGGCAAAGAGAAGGTGTGATTGTGCACATCAACCTTGGATATTTTATTAAAAAATGATTTTAGGATACTCTGATTACGATTATGGATTTTGAAACAATGTTTTGAATGATTTATGGAGTATTAAGATGGTTTTAAAAATGAAAATTTTTAGTATGATTTTTGGGATGTTACAAGTTGGTATCAGAGCCCTGGTTTGAGTGAACTGGATGAACACTTGTGTGATTCCATAGCCAAACTATGGATCTATAAAATATTTTTCATAATTAATTTTAAAATAATTAAGGGAGAGGATGTGATGTGTACAATTAGCCAAAGCCAAGGAAAGTATTCCCCAAGATACCCACACTTGTTCTGTGTATTAATGATATTATATATATGCATGCTAGAAGGTAGAGTTGCATGTTAGAATGCCTGCTTCGGAGAGATGCCTTTTATGCCTGATCTGTGATCCGGTATTTATTCCTGATACATATGCTTAGAGTTGCATGTTAGAATGCCTGCTTAGGAGAGATGCCGTTTATGCCTGATCTGTGATCTGGTAGATATGCCTGATAGTGATTAGGTTGTGGAATTTTTGGTGTTGTATGTGAGGATTGCTTAATCTTTATGATGCCTTATTGCATGTAGGGTTCTATTGCTCGAATGCTTCTTTCTTTGTGATTTGTAGGACTTATATTTACGTGAGTTAACTATTAAATAAGTACGTTAAGTTAGATGCTGCAAAGGTTAAATGATCTTAGAGTAAAGGATTTGGTCCTATTGTGCAGCTCTGGTATGAGTCTAACCGGTGTAGGGTTAGGTCTTTTAGTCTAAGACTAATTAAGTTTTGTTGCATTTGATTATATTCAAGAAGTAGTTAGCTGAAATTAATAAGGGTCTTTCAAGAGTTGATGGCAGAGTGAGGTGGGGATCCTAGGAGAGCCTAAGAAGTGTTGTAGTGCGCATGGTGTGCTATTTAGAAGGTTTTGGGAGTATCATTATGTGGAGGTGACTTATAGGAATCGCGATGATTTTTTAGGAAAGTATGGATAGATGTGGAAGATAGTATTGGGCCCGTAATATTGAAGCACAAGATCTATACTCGAATCGAGGAAAGTCACGAGGATTCTTAGAAGCCAGTATAGGATTGATGTGTAGATTATTGTATAGTGGGTGAAGTGTGATAGATTAATGATGGCATTTGGTTATGAGATGACAGTTTGGTCATGTTTAATACGATGTCGATGTCTGAGCGGGAAGTAGAGTCCTCCGAGGCTTATGTAGATGACACAGGGTTTCGTGGTTGGATTACCACTGAGGTTTCATATATATTACTGGAAGAGCTACCTAGTATTTTTGGTCAAATCACTGACAGGTTGATTGCCATGTTTGAGGAGCGAACTGTAGCCTTTCAAAGTGTGCGAGAGATTGTTGAGGCAACTAGGGGAGAGATCTTGATGTGGGAACGCAACACAGAAAGGGAAAGATGGATCATGATTTAACATTTTCAGCAATAGACGAAGAGTTTGAGTTTGCTAACATGGGTACTCGAAGTCAGGGGAACTTTGATATATGAGGAATGTTTGGTCGAACCCATGGCTTGCTACAAGTTCACATGCTACAAGTGTGGAGAGAAAGGGCATGTGCTTTGCGATTGCAAGAAGGGTCAGACGTGTATTCACTATCACCAGTCGGGTCATCTCAAACCCGACTATCCTGCATGGGTAGCATAGGGAGTGAAAGTCCCACCACCCATCATCCGACAGGAGGTCAATGTTGGATCACAAGAAATCATAGGTTTTAATGGAGCGGGGATTCAACCTTCAGGGTGCTTCATAAAGTGAAAGGTATGTGGATTGTTCTGAAGGGTTGGAATTTGTAGTGTGGGGAAAGTTTCGGACATCTCCATCTAAGGTTCAAAATTTCTTTGCAATTATTGGTTATTATTCAAAGAATTATCATATACCATTTTGCATACCAAGAGCCGTTTTTAGAGGGTTTTTGGATGAACCAACTTTAGGCTTCGACATGGAAGACGTCAGCTATAAGTCCCCAAATCTGGAACCAACTTGTGATCAAACACAAGAACAAGCAATAATCAATGAGAACAAGAAGGAGTAGAAGCAAGAATGATCCAAATTACACACGTTTCTATTGAACTGCAAACGTCAGGTAGAATAGACACACACACACACATACAACCATTGTTACTTCTGACAACACTGACACTATATATAGGGAACATGAACCATAAACGAGTTCACGGCCGTAAACAGACTCACGACCACAAACACCAGTTGAACCGAAAACACCCTGTTTTTGGTTCACCCAACCGCAAACCCTATAAACACCTGAATAAAGAATAACAAGACTCATACAAATGAATGCCTAGCCCAAACCAACTAAATATGACCTTACAGTCTCCCCCTTGGTTTAAGGCTAGCATAAGTTCAGTCTTTCTCAATGACCAGCACATCAGACCTTCCATTGCCCCTAGCCACATCTTCTTTTCAATATTCTCAGTGATCATGCTTGTAAATTCCGTAGCAGCAGCCTCTAGAATCTCATGCTTGCATATGATTTGTTGTTGAGCCAAAGTGTGAATATCCCATTCACCAAACTGTAGCAAATCCTTCTTATCAACGATACGAAAGACACCATCCGGGAATTTGATGACATCAGAGGGTGTGGCTTCATCAAAAACCCAGTATTCCATATTGTTCAGCGATCCATCACAAAAATGCTTAACAATAGGAATCTGTGTCATCTGATTTGTAGGAGGCCACATTACATTCTTGAAGCTCTTGTTGGTCTTTGGGTCAAAAACATATTTGGATCTTTTCACGAAGGATCCGGCTGTCTTCATTCCATCGAATTTCCTTTTTACTTGATTTTCTAAAAAGAGTTTGAAATCCGTTCCTCGTGGATCATGAGCTGGGTTTGAAAATGGAGCATCGACAAGTTCAGTGAGGTCCACCTTCGCCCAAGAAGAAAAATCATTTTTGTGCCTGTAATACTTCACATTTCCGCTCTTGCGCTTTACCAACCAGCAATTTAATTTGTCATGAAAACCCAACATTAGAATTCCTGACTGGTCACCATACTTATCTATGAATCGCTTCCTTCCGAGCTCAGTCACAGTTAGTTGGGGCTGGTCTCCACGAACATTTTGATCTGAATTTTTCATGAAGAGCCACTTCCCCCTCTTTTGTGAAGATACCTGTTTCTGAGCTCGTTTGAGAATAACTCTTGGATTGGCTTGAGCCGGTTCTTTCTCAAATCGGTCAAAAATTCTCGTGGCACTGACAGGTTGATCAACAGAAGGATCTTGAGCAGCTTGGGAAGGAGCACAATGAGAAGGTTCTGCTGCATTTGGTTCAGGGACCGGTGTCTTGAATTTGTCACCAAATTCACTGATTAGCTTGTTTTTCAGGTCGAAGTACCCAACAGATAATGCACCCACATTTAGCTGCAAGTCGGAGATCTGTTTTGATTTTTGAATATTTTCATCTTCAAGCTCGGAAACTCTGACGTCAAGATTTCCTATCAAAACATCCTTATTGATAAGATATTGATTTAGAATTCTGATCTCCTCCTTGAGCTCGAAAATTGATGGGTCCGCTCCTCCTGAACTTCCTTCACCTATAGATATCCCTTTGCCTCGGGGTGAAGGGTCAGAATCTTGTTGAGCGAAGAACCTGGCAAGCCTCACGGAGGCAGCATCGTGCGCACGTTTTGGTGGAGATGAACCTCTAGGAATTGAAGAACTCACGACTTCATACGAAGATCGAACATCACTTGGTCCTTCTTTCAAAACATGAGCTTGTTGGGTAGGTGTAGCAGTTGTAAAATATTGTTGGGCCCGCGAAGCTTGTTCCCTAATCAACACTCTCGGCCTTGGATCGAATCTTATCCTTTTGAGTGGAGGCTGGGAGGCTTGTGTTATGCTAAGATCACCTTCAGATGGCAAAGTGGCTGGAGTAGCAACTGTAAGGGGAGGAATCCTTATAGTTGAATCCAGATTAGCTGAAGTGTCGCCTATCTGATCAGTCGTTGGAGGCTGCACTTTGAGAACATTACTAACTCCCTCAGTCTCCGTTGTAGGTTGTACAACATGATGGATGTCATCAAAAAACGCATTGAGTTCCTCATTACTTGGCCTGAAATCATCACCCTGCTCTAAGTCGAAGAATAAGTTATCACCATCAAATCCGGATAGATCACCACCTTGATCCATATTAGTTGCATCATCATCCACATCATTATCAAAGTCAAGTACATCATCCCCTAGATTCATCACATCTTCACCTTCATCATCATCATTCGTATCATCATCATCATTTACCTCCACATTAGTCATTGGTACGAGTTCCTCGAAAACAATTGCAACTGGAAGAACAAGGTCTTCTTCCTGCTCAGAAACGGTAATAACATCATCTTCATCATCTTCATTGTCTGAGGAGCTTTTTATTCGGATGCTTCACTAATATCCGCAAACTGGCCAAACTTCTCCAGTGAGTACTTTCCTTGAAATGTAAATTTTGTACCCTTGCGGTTTTGTTTCATGAGACCAAAAGTATTAGCACCCAAAGACTTCAAGTCCAAAGTTTCACCTCTTCTTTCTAACTCCGGATATTTACTGTCAAAATTCATCTAGAGAAACCTTGGGAACATCAGAAATTTGTCCTTCCTTTTTCCTTCTAAATTGCTCATCGTCGCATTCAAAAAGTATCTTGAAAAGTTGAACTCAAGACCCATGGAAAGAGCAGCAATAACACCGGTGTTCAATAGGGAAATCTCATCAGCTCCAGATTTCCTACCTGAGATGCAAATTACGAAGGAATGAGCAAGAAATCGCCAGTAAGGAGGCAACAGCTTCTTCACGGTAGGTGGAAACACTCCTTGATAGCCCATCTTTACGAGAATCTCATCAGTTTGTTCCATAGAAATCTCAGTTTGAAACCCAGGCTGGTCATTGATTTGCAGCACTTCATGAATAGTTTTCTCAGACACCACAATTTTCTTTCCTTGTATAACAGATTCCACCGTGTCTTCTTCATCTTCTCATTTACTCACATAAGCCTTTTTCCAAAACTGCTTCACTAAGTCTTGATAAATGATGGGATCTGACGTGAAAGCATATGCAAGGCAGCATCTCTTAAGTCCATGAATCATGGACCTAAATTCTTGGTGTGCTGCTGGAGGATAAAACAAGAAAGCAACAATGTTGTGGTTATCCAAAAATTTAAGTCTGCCATTTGTTCTGCACCAAACAAGCCAAGTGAGAAAACTAATGAGTTAATCAGTTAACATTTAAATTTTCTCAATTATCAATTGATTAGGCCTTAATTTAATTTTATTTGGATGAAAAACAAGTTTATGGCTAAAAACAATTTTGCAGTCGTAAACGGGTTTACAACCGTAAACGAGTTTACAGCTGTGAACGGTTTATGGTTGTGAACGGTTTGCGGCCGTAAACGCAGTTCGATGCCAAAAACCGTTTCTGCTTCCAAATCCTGCAAAATGCGATCAATTCAGGTTAGATTTAACATAGTAGGGGTCGCCTTTGCAATACCTATAAGATTCAAGGATCAATTTTAGATTATAACGCAAACAAATGGTGAATCGGAGAGAGGATTGACGAACAGTCGAGAGAGAGCTGAGATGGGTTTACGGCTAAGAATGAAAAATGAGGGAAATGGAGTTTGCAGTCGGAAACCCTCCCTTATATACCTGGACCATATCTGGCCCACAACCCATAGACTGTAAACCATAAAAACTTCAAGCCCAAACCCAATACATCAAAATTTAATAAAAATGAAGACACTTTGAAGACTTAAAAAATAAAATAAAATAAAATCTAAATTAATTTTGCTTAATTTTTAATTTTTAGAAAAAAAATGAAAACAAAAATATAAATAAAATATAAATATAAATAAAATAAAAATAAAAATAAAATAAAATAACACTAATTTCTCTTCACCATTGCTAAAATTATTTTTATGATTTTGGGATCAAAGTTTTAAGACAACCTTAATCTGTTTTTCAGTACCTCCACCTTCACGAATATATCTGGTCAATCGTCGGTATTGTGGTCCACTTAAACATGAAAAATTGTGAAAATTTGGACAGACTATAAGTGACAAGACTTTTGACCCTACGATCCTAAATAATATTCCTAAAAGACCATTTAGCTGACGACGACCACGGATATTGTTGTCCACCTAAATTTAGCAGCGAGATCTACAAACAACCTATTACGTGTTCAGTTTTAGATGTACTAGAATGTGTTTTCTGCTTCCTGATATACCCCGGTAATCAAAGACTTCCAAAATACTCCTTACTTTAGATGAACATGCATTTATTAAGGAAGAAGATATATTTAGAAATGCATATGTCTTATTCCCAGGTCGGATCTCTTCCAATCACACAGAGGGATTAACATATGACTAACTGAATTAGAGGGATTGAGAAATAGAATGTTGCATATGTTGTGTTCCAGGTCGGATAAAAACTTATCACGCAAAGGAGACAGCATATGACTAACAAACAGAAATAATTTCATATAGAAGGAGATGCATAGAAATAGAGTTGCATATGTTGCAGTCCAGGTCGGATCTCTTTCAATCACGCAGAGGAGGCAACATATGACTGACAGAAAGAAAGCAAGAAAATAACCTTCTACATACCTACTTTATCAGAATTCCCCAGTTTCCCTATCAGTACCAGAATTAAGGACATGCGTCCATACATCGAGGAAAAGTTACCCTACACTTCTAGATACATATTACTTTAGTGTAGCCTACAGATTTCCATGTATATCTCACTGCTCAATCTACCCGAGCGTCGTATTGTCAGACCAAACGAAACTATCTAACTAAATACTTGTCAAGTCCTTTTAAATGTCAATCTATGCCTAGTCTGGTCCATTAAAATCTTTCGTGCCTACCAGTGCATTGAACACAGAGCCTAGACAATTCAGCATTGGTACCTTACAGAAATTAAAATTGCCTGTTATCATTTGGTTGATATCACTTCCCAACTAATTACCTGCCGACAACCTCCATTAGAACATATTTTTGGATTTTTGTATTTTATGATTTTTGTTTTGTTTTTATTTCTCCCCCTAAATTTGTGCATAGGAGAGAAAGGAAAATAAATATGTAAATTTAAACTAACCTAAAACAAAAAATTAGTCTTCAAAACGTATCATTTTGAGAAAACCCACAAGCATATCGAATCAAGCTTTGTTGAACGGTTTGGTGAACAAATCCGCCACATTATTATCAGTGTGAATCTGTTCCAAACGTATGAGCGAACGCTCATAACAATCTCTAATGAAATGAACTTTGATGTCGATGTGCTTGGTTTTGGAGTGTTGGACAAGATTTTTAGCTATTTGGATTGCAGCATCATTATCACAAAAGATTGGGGTTTCTAGAAAATTCAAACCGTAATCCAAAAGTTGGTGTTGAATCCAGTTGACTTGGGAACAACAGGCAGAGGTAGCAACGTATTCAGCCTCAGCTGTTGAGGTTGAGACAGTTTGTTGCTTCTTACACTGCCAAGATACCAATCGGTCTCCCAAAAATTGACACCCTCCCGATGTTGATTTCCTGTCAAGCTCACATCCTCCATAGTTACCGTCAGCAAATGCATATAAATCGAAATCAGGTTTTTAGGATACCAAAGCCCTAATTTAGGGCTACCTTTGAGATACCTAAAAATAATTTTGACAACAATTAAATGAGAGAGTTTAGGATTAGCCTGATAACACGCGCATTGACAGACTGCAAACATGATGTCGGGTCTACTGGTCGTTAGATACATCAAGGAACCAATCATCGAGCGGTAGTCGGTTTGATCAACAGGCTCCCCCTCTGGGTCAGGAGACAAAAGCGATCTTTCTGCCATTGGAGTTAATACAATCTTTGAATCTTTAAAACCAAACTTCTCCAGCATATCTTCAACGTATTTGCCTTAATGTAACAAGATTTCGGCTGAGTCTTGTTTAACTTGAAGCCCTAAGAACATGGTCATTTCTCCCAACGAACTCATATCAAATCTTTTCTTCATGACAGTCTCGATCTCTTTGCACAACTTGGAACTTGTCGAACCGAAAATGATATCGTCCACATAGATTTGTACAAGAATCAGGTCTGCACCCACATGCTTGATGAATAAGGTCTGATCGATTGGTCCTCGTGTATACCCATGCGCGAGCAAGTGCTCTGTAAGAGTTGCATACCAAGCTCTGGGAGCCTGATGTAACCCATATAGAGCCTTGTCCAACTTGTAGACATGATTCGGAAACTTGGTATTGACAAACCCAGGAGGTTGATCAACATAAATTTCTCCTTTCACAAAACCATACAAGAAGGCGGTCTTGACGTCCATCTGATAAACTGTAAAGTTCATATATGAAGCATACGCAAGGAATATACGAATTGCTTCCAATCATGCAACCGGAGCATATACTTTCGTGTAGTCGAGACCCTATATTTTCCTGAATCCATGAACGACCAATCGAGCCTTATTGTGCACAATCACCCCGGAATCGTCTTGCTTATTTCTAAAAACCCAGCGCGTGTCTAGTCACTTCTTGCCCTTTGGTAACTCAACCAGCTTCCAAACACCCAATTTTTCAAATTGATTTAACTCTTCGTGCATCGTATCAACCTAACTCGGTTCATTCAACGCCATTGCCACATTCTTGGGTTTAATCTGAGAGATAAAGCAAGAATAGAGACATGTATTGACATCTCCACTCTGACTTCTCGTTTGAACACCTTCACCCAGTGGGCCAATGACATTTTCGATCGGATGATCGCATTGAATTATAGATGGGATCTCTTGGCTGATATCATTGACTGAGACTGGAAGTGTGTTGATATTAAAGAATCTATCTTCAGCTGAATCACTCTCCTCAGACGATCTAGGATCGTGAGAGGTACTCGCTATGTATTCATTTGAAATTGGTTCAGGAAAGAGAATCTCCATGAACGATCGAGTAGCAGCGGAAGTATCCCTTGACATGACTTCTCTTTCAGTAGGAGTAAGAGGAGTGGCTTCAGCATCAGAACAGATTCCTTGTATTGGAGAACTTGAGGAAGTACTTGGAGCAACTTCATCCACTCTAGGCGACGCGGGAGTCACGAGGGGTGGTCTGTACACAACATCTTCCTCTTCATCTTCAACGACTGTACTTGAGCGTGAGCAAGAACCTGAAACATTATCAAAATACACATTAAAGGATTTAAACAATGATGCATAATCAAATAACCAGCCAAGTCCAACTCTCGCATCTGTCTCATTCTCCTCCAGCCAACGCACGTCATAGGATTCCACAATTTTCTTGGTGGCTTTATTGTATACACGGTAAGCTGTACGCGCGGCGTATCCCACAAAGTAGCAATCATCGGTCTTCGAGCTGAACTTGGGGTTGGATTCGAGGTGAAGAAGGGTGCAGGGACATCTAAATATTATGAAATGAGCAACCGATGGATTGTGATTGTATAATATCTCGTACGGGGTCTTCATCTGAGATTTTT
The DNA here is from genome assembly GCF_052849685.1 of Lactuca virosa. NCBI lineage: Eukaryota > Viridiplantae > Streptophyta > Magnoliopsida > Asterales > Asteraceae > Lactuca > Lactuca virosa. The sequence goes on along the minus strand of NC_136430.1, from coordinate 300,960,023 downwards.
TGATCAGGACTCGATTCTGAACGTAACAAGAAGTGCTGATCGCCTCAGCCCAGAAGAAGACCGGCAATTTGGAATCACAGAGCATCGGTCTTCGAGCTGAACTTGGGGTTGGATTCGAGGTGAAGAAGGGTGCAGGGACATCTAAATATTATGAAATAAGAAACCGATGGATTGTGATTGTATAATATCTCGTACGGGGTCTTCATCTGAGCTTTGTTGATCAGGACTCGATTCTGAACGTAACAAGCAGTGCTGATCGCCTCAGCCCAGAAGAAGACTGGCAATTTGGAATCACAGAGCATCGTCCTTGCAGCGTCTATCAAAGTACGATTTCTCCGTTCTGCAACACCATTTTGTTATGGTGTCCGAACGGAACTATATTGACGCAATATACCCTTTTCGGCACAGAAGTGATCCAAAACGACATTCTTGAATTCCGTGCCATTATCAGTTTGAAGTGCCTTCACCTTTTCATTCGTTTGACTCTCAATCATCACAATGAACTTCTTGATCAAGTCAGCAATCCCACTCTTGTTGGATGGAAACAAAACCCATGTGAAACGAGAGTAATCATCAATCACAACAAGACAATAAGAAATTTTGTTGATGCTATGAACATTGACTAGACCAAACAAATCCATATGCAACAATTGAAGAACCTTGCTGATTGAATTGACCGTCTTTGGAAAATGTGGCTTGCGATGATGCTTTCCTTGAGCACACGCCACACACTTTTCAAAGGTTATAAAGTCCTTGATGGGAAGACAGCGCACAATCTCATTTTTATCAAGGCGATTGAGGTTCTTGGCATTAGCATGGCCGAGACGACGGTGCCAAAGCATAATATTGTGTTCTGAGACTTTAGAGAAAAGACAAGTGAATTGTTCAGGAATGTTATGATTCATGTCTATAACATAGGCATTCCTTTCTCTTTCAGATTTGACTAGGATCCATTCTTCAGGTATGATGATTCTGGGCTTTAGAATGAGACACTGTTTATTCATAAAGTGAGTTGAAAAGCCTTTGTCACAGATCTATGAGACACTCAACAGACCGTGCTTCAGCTCGTGAGCATAGTTGACATTCTCAAAGTTAAGCACTCCATTTGTGACAGTTCCTTTCTGGGTGATCTTCCCACCTCATCCTCTCACTGAGGAAACATAGCCCCCATTAAAATTCTGAATGTCATGCAGTTGGGAGATGTCTCCTGTCATGTGCCTGGAACAACCACTGTCGACATACCAGGGTCTGACGACATTCCTCCGTAGTTGTTCCTGCATGATGAGCGGGATTAATTAGATTTTGGGACCTAGGTCATTGAGACACTGGGTTTTCCCTTGTTAGCAACAAAATTGACTTTTCACATTCTGAATCAGATTGATTACCAGATGCACATAAAGGATGTTGAGGTGATTGGACATTTGAGTTTCTGGGCACCCATTTATAATTAGGTTTAGAAACAGTTACAGGTGTTTTCAAAATGTTTTTCTTTAGTTTTGATCATTTGGGTTTCCGTCTAAGATTAGCCGAAGACCCAGATGATGTCTTTGACGATACCGATCTTGGCTTAACCATTTTCGGTCTCGTTAAAGTACCTGTTGAATTTTTGTTTAAAACCCGTTTTTCTTTTCAAGATCAGCCCGTTTTCTTTCTTTATTGATGTTCCAATCACCATCAACTGAATGAGATCTCGAGGATTTTCTCTTAAGAGATCTTCCTCATGACTCATTCACTCCCCTTTGTGTATAAAAAGGAACAAATACACGGTTTGGACAGTTTCGTGCTATATGACCAGGAACTCCACAATAGAAACATGTTTGTTTCTTCATATATGAACTGGTACCGCTCTTTCCTGATTTTGTGTCCTTATTGAATTCTTTACTTTTCCCACAAGTGCAAGTTAATGATTTAGACTATGTGACAAGGTTAGGTGGCGTGTATGTGCCAGTGACAGATTCATGAGATTTAGATTTATCAGACACATCACCACACTTATCAAAAACATCTGAATCATCAGTGTTCATAACAACATCATCAGAAACCAAAACATTAGTTCTCAAATTTGAAACAGAAACATCAACGTTCATAACAAAAAAATCAGATTGCAACACAACATTATTATCAGAAAAACTTTCTCCAGCTGCTTGCTTGCCTTGATCTAAGGGTAAATCTGCATGTAAATCAGAAACATTAGTATCCTTTACCGTAGAACTACTTTCTGACACCACCACAGCAGGTTTTCCATACTAAAGATATGCCTCTCTTTCTATTTCTTCTTTAGATAGAGGAATGTTAGTGTAAGTACGGTTAAAAGGTGGAGGAACACTATCATACCCTAGACCCTTTTTCTAATTATCCTTAAACCTCAATTGTTTTTCAATCATGGACTCGACTTTCTCGCTTCACATATCATATTTTTTGAAAATAAAACCTGCATTTTCAAACTTGTTTTTCAATGTGTCAAGCTCAGCTGTAAAACTAGCAAGTTGATCCTTAAGATAATCATAATTCACACATTTATTACTATACTCTTCCTGAAGTTTCCTAAAGTCTTTGGTTTTAGTCTCTAATTGTTCTTTCAGGGGTTTCTGACCTTTCCTAAGGGTATAGCCTTCGTACTTAAGGTCCTCATTTTCTCTACGCAATAAATCAATTTTTTCACGCAAAAACTTAACAGTATAATTGCATTTCTGAGAACAAGAATATTCACTAACCTCTTTCTTCTCAGGCTCAGGTGTGGTAGGTACCATGAATGCAAATTGTAGTTGCATCATCTCTTCTTCAGGATCTTCTTCAACCTTTTCTTCAGGAGATTCACTAATCTGTGCCAGGTGAGCATTCTCTGGTCCTGAAATGTTCAGTGCCTGAATTTGATCCTCCCAGCCAAATGTTTGAGCCACAACTGCCAAATTCGTAGTTTCATTGTTGGATGTTGATCCTCTGTTGTTCATCACTGGTATCATCGTCCTGTCGTGGTTCTCTCTCCTATCTGGCTTCGGACAATCATGAGCAAAGTGCCCTGGCTCGTGGTAGTGAAATATCTCAGCTCGTGGTAGTTGAAATATCTCATCGTTTCTGCCAGAGTGAGTCGGTTGAGATCTTTGGTATTCTTGATTACAGAGACGTTCATGTCCCAAGACTTGGGAAGAGAATTCAACAGTTTCTTTTTAATCTCAGATCGTGGCACATAATTTCCCGCTGTGCTCATTTTGGTGGTGAGAGTAATGAATCTTTGGAGTTGAATCTCAAGAGATCCTCAAGAACATGGTTAAACTGGTTGAACTTTTGACGAAGCATGTCTTGTCTACTCTGCTTCATGTCATCATTACCGTCATACACCTCAATCAATGCTTCCCACATTTCCTTAGCTGATTCACACTCTCTAAATCCTTGAGCAATATTAGGTGATAGAGCCATAGTTAGCGTTGCCAAAGCCTTTTCTTGTTCTTCAATTTTTTCAAACTCATCATCCGTGTATTCTTTCATTGGTTTGTCAATTATAACTCCATTCTCAAGAGTAGTGGTGATCCTAACAGGGCCTCTAAGAATGTTGTGCCAAATTTTCAAATCTTTCATTTTGATATATTTTTCGATTCTGTATTTCCATTCAGGAAATCCTTCCGCAGACAGTAGACATGAAATTCTTGTGGTAGTTCCCATAATGAAATCCAACTCCTGATGAATTGCAATATTTTAGGGTTCTATTTTTTTAAAAATTTTCTTAATTTACTGAAAATAAAACTTGTAAAGAAAACACAACCGAAAAGATGTTCACAGTCGAGAACACGATTTATAGCTAAAGAGGGTTTATGACCGAAAAGAGTTTACAGCCGTACACGGTTTACGTTTGAGAACAGTTTACGTCTCACAGCTGAAATTAGGTTCACAGTCGAAAACAAAGGTTTACAGTCGAAAACGGGTTGTTTGCAGTCGAAAAGAGTTTACAGCCGAAAACTCAGTACGTTTACGGCCGAAAACACGTTTACAGCCGAAAACTGATGAACAGTTTACAGCCGAAAACACCCAGAATTTTATGAAAACAACTGATTTTGAGCAGATCTTCAATCCCTTTGGGCTTGAAATCGCGATCAATAGCAGAAATCCAGTAACAAAGCTTAAACAATCACGAAAATGAAAACTACTCCAACCTAAAATGAAACTTGATCAGATTTGACACTAGTATGGCTCTGATACCAATTGCAAGTCCCCAAATCTGGAACCAACTAGTGATCAAACACAAGAACAAGCAATAATCAATGAGAACAAGAAGGAGTAGAAGGAAGAATGATCCAAATTTCACACGTTTCTATTGAACTGAAAACGTCTGGTACAATGGACACACACATACAACCATACACTACTTCTAACAGCACTAACACTATATATAGGGAACATGAATCGCAAACAGTTCACGGCCGTAAACAGACTCACAACCGCAAACACCAGTTGAACCGAAAACACCCTGTTTTTAGTTCACCCAACCGCAAACCCTATAAACACCTAAACAAAGACTAACAAGACTCATACAAATGAACGCCTAGCCCAAACCAACTCAATATGACCTTACAATCTGTCCTAAGCCCACAACCAAACAAGGAACAGGAAGTAAGGCGGAAAGCACCCATCCCACTGCCTGTCAGATATTATCTATATATAACCCTGATGTATAAACCAAGAAACCTTAGAATTAACAATACGAATCCCTTAGATCCTACTGGTTCGTAAAGTCATTTGTTGTAGATTTATAAATAATAAAACTATGTGAACTTTGTTTATATGTTCCTACACTAATCGTACTACTGATACCAAATTGTGATTTCTCATAACCATACATAATATGACGGATGGCCTGACTCGATGTTCTTCAGGCGTCAAAAATCACTCATGACATTTGTCACCCCTGAACTTCCGTTCCAACTGTAGCTAACAGTCAGGGTGCGGGGTTGTCATTTCCGTATAGATCTATACACAAATCTCACGCTCTCCCTCCATGAGACTCTGGTTATTAAGGTCAGGACTTTTGATGGCACTTAAAATAAGTACTTGAAGACGTTATCTCACAAAGCTATATCGACGGTGAAGTGTAGAATATTAAAAAATCCTTTGAAATGAATGTTTGTTTACATGTTCCATAAACTATACCTAATATACTTTATATGTTCGTTACTATGATAAAACCTATACTTGGTAAGATGTTACTTATGGTCCATAATCTATACCAATTATAGTTTATATGTTTGTTTGTTTTGTATCTCTGTATTTTGTAAATATGATGTCGTTGTTCCATAAGTTACACCTACTATAGATTATAAAAATGATCGATTGGAAATGTGGTTACTCTAAAAAGTTTTCCTTTGCTCAGCATATTACAAAGGACTAAAGGATTGTACTCTTGTTTATATAAATAACAATATTTATATATAAAAAGTATGTTATTGTAAGAACGAGGGTTGCAATTGTTTGAAATAGTTTATAATCATTTGAAATTGTTTGTAACCGTTGAAATCGTTTGAATGTTTACACAAATTTAATTGTGTTGTACTTGTATTCCCCCCCTAAAAACATGGAAAAAATATTGAAAACGTAGAGGTATGAACTCACCTTAAATGTGCGTTAACTTGGAAGTAGCGAGTGGTAGAGACGATCCCCGGGTAAGCGTACGTGCTAATAACGTTACCCTAAAATAAATATATTTGACGTCGCATTTAAATTAATAAGAATAGTAATTTAAATAAAGGTTAAATAATAATTTAATTATAGGGAAGACTTACAATTAATTTGGGAATTAATTGTAAATGCTGGAATTGGAGTTTACGGTTGAAAATGGGTTTATAGTTGGGAATTGGGGTTCACAGTGTGTTCTTGGATTATTATGAAGATTTGGAGATGGTTTGAATGTTCTTGGCGGGGAAATATGAAGATTTAAAGATCTAGGCTTAAACATTTGAAGATTGAAAGGAATTGGGGGCTGTTCACGGATGAAGATTGAGAGCAAATATGTGAGTGTTTATGGATGAAAATGAGTAAAATGAATTGATTCAGGGTGTAAGCCTAGATCTTTAAATCACACACACACACACACATACACACACACATACACACACACACACACATACACACACACACACACACACACACACATATATATATATATATATATATATATATATATATATATATATATATATAAGGGGTGTTTACGGATGAATTGGCATTAGGCCTTGGGTGTTTACGGTCCATTAATGGACTAGAATTGGATTTTTGGCCCGTTAAGGGGGGTGTTTACGAATTTGTTTTAATTCAATCTGTGAACTACTTCCTTGATTTAACCCTGGCCGTGAACACCTCATTTGGAAGCTTCTTTGGCCGTAAACTCCATTTGGAGTTAATTCTAGGCCGTAAACACACTTTAATGTGTGTTATTTACGCTTTAAACCTTGATCTTTTCCCGAATGTTGAATTATTCCTTCCTATTTTAGCTTAGGTTTCATTCCCTACTTCTTTGTTAGCTCCATAAATAAGCCCTAAGGTTATATAGAGGACACCATGCAACAAGGATTGCAATATGGTTCACACTAGTACTTGGTTAGGGTTTAGACCATGCTAGGTCTAAAATTTGGAGCTGTGACTTCATCCCCCCGTTATAGGGAATTTCGGATTCAACTCTTAAGTGGTTGCTCGTGAACCAGGGAGAGAGGTGGGTACTTCGGTTCCACATGGACTTCTTATTCCCCAAGTGAATTCTGATCCTCGCTTGACATTCCAGCTGATTTTCACTATTGCGTCTGCTGTTTCAATAGGTAGGAAGTGTATGGTTCGGTTTACTTGTCTATGTTTACCCAACTGGTAGGATATTGTCACAACTAGGAATTTCTAATACGTTGTAAACACTTAACAAAGAATGACTTTGTAGCTAAAACTTGAAAACTTGCATGGTGCTTATTCAATAACCACAAATTCCATCAAATACCCTATACCAACTTTCAAATAGTCAACAAAAGTTGGAAGCCCTAAAAATCCCGGTTTAAGTCCATTTTGGACTAGGATTTTCTTATTGGGCCTAATGGACCAATAAGCTTCCAATTTGACTTTTTGGGCTTAGAACTCTTAAATGGGCCCTAATTGGACCCATTTGCATGAAACTTATTATTTTGGGCCTTATAAGCCTAAAATGAACTAGGTTATCTTTAATGGGCCTTATTGGGCCATAACAAATCTAATTAGCCCTAATGGGCCATAAAACTCATTCTTTGATTTATTTTGGGCCGTGAACCATCTCCAAAGACCAATTGGGCCGAAAATCATAAAATGGGCCATAATATGGATTTAAGCACAAAAAAGGCCCCAAATTCTTTCTTTCCTCTACCTCTCTCGGCCCAACTAAAAACATAGGGAGAAAGAGTTGACTTTTATATGCCACCTCACAATTATACTTGGGATATCCATGCAACTATCTCATACTTCCAAGCATCTATCACTTCACTCTCTCTCTTCTCCCCTCTCTTTTTCTTCTTTGGCCGAGAACCCATCACACACACCCACACTCTTCCAAATTCTCCCAAACACTCACAAGAACACTCTTACATCTTCTCTCAAATTTTTGAGAATTTGAACATCTTCAAGAAGAGTTTCATCATCAAAAATCATCAATTCTTGAAACCTACTAAGTTCGAGATCCATCCAAGAAAGCTTGCTAGGGCCGAAAATAACATGAAACTCTTTCACTTCTTCTTCAAAACCGAGATCCACAAAAAAGGTGAGTTCATACCCCTCTCATTTCAGTTTTCACAAGTTTTATGGGGGAGAATACAAGTAAAATGTGTAGATCTATGTGTATGTGTATGTTATGTATGATTTCATGTATGTATGTGTGATTTTATGTGTTTATGTGTTAAATATGTAAACAAAAAGGAAAGAAATCTCGAGATCTATGGCACAAGAAGGAAAAAAAACATGATCTAAGATATATTACACTAAACAAGTCAAGAAAATTACCCTCTAAGAATATAATCAACATATTGCAACATAAAACCAATTTTTGGGCTTAATTTGTCAAATAAACAAAAGTTGGGTTAAAATTGCCGTTCACGGTTTTTCTTAAGGATCAAAAGAGTCAAAACAGTTAAAATAAATGTTGTTATGAATATTATGCTCTTCAAAGGACTAGAAATGTAATTTGTAGCTTAATGGGCCAATTTTTGGGATTTTCGGCCCATTGAGCCCAAAATTGCAAAAAACATAATTTTCAAGGGACTAAAATGATAAACTCCTCAAAACAGGGGATAAAAAGGGTAAACAAAACCAATTCAGGGGTTAAAATGATTTATTTTCCCAACAATGATAAAAAATGTAAACTTTTTGGATTTTGGGCCAAAATTGTAAAAGTTGCGAAAAGTTTGGGTTTTAACCGAAAAATTCCTTACTGGAAGGGCTGAAACTGCCAAAGAGAAATTTTTGAACTAAAAACATCACTTAAACAAGTCTATGGGTCAAAAATGCCAAGAAAATGGTTTAAGGGCCTAAAATGTTCCTTTTTCAAAATAAGGGACTAAAATTGTTATTTTTACTAAAGAAAGGCTAAAAAGGTCAAACCAACATTTTGAACCAATTATTTCGTTTTTAAGATATTTGAGTCAAAAATACCAAACTACAACTCTTGAAAATAGAAAGATGAATATAGGGATGGCAAAAAAACCCGAACCCGATGGGGAAACCCGAAACCCGATCATTTCGGGTCGGGTAACGGGTCGTTATCGGGTTTTTTATCGGGTTCGGGGCAGGGAGTGAGTTATCCTCGCCCCGACCCGCCCCGCCCCGATTATATATATATATATATATATATATATATATATATATATATATATATATATATATATATATATATATATAATGTTTGAAACCTTTTGATGTTAATTGCATTCGTTCAAAGATAAAATACTTATTGCGGACAATCTTTTTAGTTATTAACAATCTAGTGTGAATGATCATTTTTTTATGTTTTGACGAACAACACTAAACTTAAATCAAATAATTTTTAATATAATGTCCATTTTATATTATTAAAGTGATGCATCATATTTTTAATTTACAAGAGATGCTAAAAAATGTATTTTTTATAAGACATCGGGATACCCTAAAACGGAATAAAGCTTTCGTTATGAATTGTTGTAAACCCGATAATATACCCGAAACCCGACGGGAAAACCCGAAACCCAATGGGGCGCCCCGATAAAAAACCCGAAAGATATCGGGGCGGGTTTGGGAAACCATGCCCCGCCCCGAACCCGCCCCGTTGCCATTCCTAGATGAATATACGTATAATTCCAAATATCGTTATAAACAACCGACCGGCCTCGTGCCGATACGAAGATAACAATCGTTAAATCAAACTTTCCAACGATTATACTATACCTAAAACAAGTAAATATCCAAATAGTTGGGCTTGAAAGATCCTAATCATGCTTATTGGGCGTTCGTGGCCCATTGACATGACTTTTGGGCCTAACACTAATAATAAATGTTTATTGGGCCTCCGGTGACCCAATTACATGTTTAAAGGACCCTCAATGGCACCTATATCGTATTGGGCCTTGGTGGCCCATTAGCATTGCTAGTAAGGTCCAAATTTAATCAAATATGCAATGGGCCAATGTGTCCTTCGTATAACCAACAACCTTAAATAACACACGTAATTAGCAGGACCTTGTATTCCTCTTCCCCAAGTTTGTTAGGCTTATTTGAAATCAAAGTAAACAAATACAGGTCGTTAATCAATAGTAAACAATTTTGTTTGGATTAAGTGAGTAATAGCGGGCGACACCTCTAAGGGTCGTTCGTAGTCTGTAGTTATAATCAAAGTCTCCTGGAAGGAGAGCGAGAGTTTGTGTATAGATCTATACGGGGGTGACTTCCCCACACCTCAGCTGTTCGCTACAGTTAGACTCGGCCAGTCTAGGGTGACAAAATCTTAAGATCAATTCCGGCGTACTTTAGGATGCCAAGACAGACGAAGTAGTCATTATTATGCATGGTTATAACGACTCACGAAATTAAATAAATCCAATACCATCCAAGTAATCAAGAAATAGTAATCAAAATCATTCGTCGTGGCGATATAACAATTTGAAATAATTATATTATGTTATCGGAAAACATCGGGTTTTTCGAGGAAATCAACATCACTCGCTTGTATTTTTTTTATAACTATAATGCAAAACTTCCCATTTATACACGTTTTGAAATCATTCATGTACCAACTTATGGATCTTCACACTTTGGTAAACAATCGTCTTTTCAGAAAATATCGGATTTTCTGGGTTTTAAAAACTACACAAATCATTTTTATCGCAACCCTGCTTATGAACTCACCAACATTTCATATGTTGATGTTTTTCAAAATAACTTGTATTCTCAGGTAACAGGTAAGCTACAGGGTAATATCAAGTATGTTAGGATGTTATGTTTTGAAAACTCTCAAACAATTGATGCTATGGATATGTAATATTTAAACAATGTACTGGATGTGAACAATGTCAATCGTTATGTAATAATGCGTGATGAAGTTTATGTTGTGTTTCATGTATGATCATTGTGATAATATTCAATTTAAGTCACGCGAGCCCTCGGATGTTTCCGCCGCCTGGTTCGGGGGTGTGACAGGTTGGTATCAGAAATGACTGAGATGGCCCAGTTGTTGGCACAACACTTCGGTATATGACCTTACTACCGCCGTCGAGCGCTCCTTAGAGTATTAGGGCTAGTCATATCTATCTTTAGTATTATGCTTATATGATCTATGTTATGTACCATCGACTCTATGTTTAAGTGATTACACTACTCATAGAGCCGTTACGCTGCCGAACTTGCACCACTTATGTATGCTCTTACGAGCAAATTTTCATGTATCAAAGTACGGATAATATTAATGGAAAATATTATGTGTTTGATTGTGATGTTGTGATCGGCTATGTGTTATGTATCCATGATTGTATGCTAAATTGTGAAACCACTTAAGTTCATGCAATACACCTAGTTTATAGGACCACAATCTCATAAAAATCATAGGCACTCAACATCTTTCTGTTCCATGACAGAAAGATGCCTCAACGACCAACCCGTGGAAACCCTGGACCAACCCCACCCGAAGTCAACTCAGCTGCATTCCAAGCAGCTGTATCTGCTGCGGTGACTGCAGCCATGGCGCAGATCCACCAAGGGAACAATGGTGGAGGCAATGGACAAGGGGCTGGAAGTTCGGACAACGGAACAAATCAAGGACCTACCAAGACATGCTCTCACAAGGATTTCACCAATGCCAAGCCACGAACTTTTAATGGCACGGGTGGAATGATAACCCTAAAGAGATGGATTGAGAAGGTGGAATCAGTATTTGAGATATGTGAATGCCCCGAAGAGGTGAAAGTGAAGTTCGCCGCATGCACATTTGTTGACCAGGCTCTCACCTGGTGGAATGGACATGTAGAGGCCATGACTTTCCCCGTAGCCAACGCTATGCCGTGGGCGGAGTTGAAAGAAATGCTGATGGCTGAGTACTGCCCGCGAGGCGAAATTCAGAAAATGGAGTAAGAGTTATGGAATCTTACCGTCCGAAACTTTGACATAGATGCATATATATCAAGGTTTAGCGAACTGCCAATGTTGTGCCCTGGCATGATTACTTCAGAGGGAAAGAAAATCGAACGATTCATCTAGGGATTAACCTCCCCAATTCAAGGAAATGTGATGGCTGCAAATCCTGAAACCTTCGACAGTGCCAAGAGGTTGGCCAAGAAACTGTACGACCACAACAACAGGAAGGGCGAGAAGCCAGTGGAAACTGAAGGCAAGAAGGAGAGTGACAACAAGAAGGGAAAGAACAACAAGAGAAAAGGGCGACAAGGCTCAGAGTCGTCAAAGAAGCAACAAACAGTGACAGTCAATGCTGCAACCACCCAAGTATCCTCCACACCACATGCTCCAGCCTCAGCTAATCCAAGTGCCCCTAGGCAGTATTCCGGGAATCTCCCAAAGTGCAACAAGTGCAGTCTCCATCATAATGGCGAATGCAGGGAGATGCATTGTACCAGTTGCAATCGGAAGGGTCACACGGAAAAATATTGCAGGACCTATCCTCCCCAGAACCAGCACCAAGGAAACAACAACAACAACAACAGCCGCAACAACAACAACACCAACAACAGTGGCAATAATGCAGGATCAAGCCCCACCTGCTATGGATGTGGAAAGACTGGGCATATCCGTCGAAACTGCCCCAACATCAACAACCCTAGGAATGGAGGAGCAGGAAGAGTGCTGACCATGGGACAGGGAGAAGCGGTTCAGGATCCCGCTGTTGTTACCGGTACGTTTCTCCTAAACCGCACTTATGCATGCATCCTATTTGATACCGCGGCAGAACCAAGCTTTGTGAGTAATAAATTCAAACACTTGTTAAAACAACAATCCCAGAAGCTTAATGAAACCTTTACGGTGGAAATGGCTAATGGGAAAACAGAATCCACTGGGGAAGTCTACATCGGATGTACCCTGACCTTAAATCATCACGTCTTTCAAATAAACTTAATGCCTGTTTCCATTAGGAGTTTTGATGTGATTATCGGCATGGACTAGTTAAGCCCCCACCATGCTGAAATTATGTGTCACGAGAAGGCCGTTCGCCTTTACCTCCCAAATCACGAAACCCTAATTATATACGGAGACAAACCCAGCACGAACCTTCGTCTTATCTCGTGCATTAAGGCACAGAAGTATCTACGAAAGAAGGACTTGACGTTTCTAGCTCATAGTGGATACGTCCAAAGAAGAGATCAATATTCGAAACATCCCTGTGGCTTGCGATTTCCCGGATGTCTTTCCGGAAGATCTTCCGGGGATACCCCCAGAAAGACAAGTCGAGTTCCGAATTGACCTCGTGCCAGGAGCTACACCCATCGCCAAATCACCCTACAGATCGGCTCCTGCGGAAATGCAAGAGTTGTCCAGTCAACTCAGCGAACTTTTGGACAAAGGATGCATCCGACCTAGTTTCTCACCTTGGGGAGCTCCGGTTCTCTTTGTTAAGAAGAAAGACGGTACCTTTAGGATGTGTATTGACTATAGGGAACTTAATAAGCTCACTATCAAAAATCGCTATCCACTTCCGAGAATCGACGATCTATTTGACCAACTCCAAGGAGCAAGTTACTTCTCTAAGATAGATCTGCGATCCGGATACCATCAACTCAAAGTCCGGGAGGAGGATATCCCCAAAACCGCCTTCCGAACTCGTTATGGACATTATGAATTTGTCGTAATGCCCTTCGGTCTAACGAATTCCCCTGCCGCATTCATGGACCTAATGAATCGAATCTGCCGACCATTCCTCGACAACTTTGTCATCGTTTTCATCGACGATATCCTAATCTATTCTTGAAGTAAAGAGGAACACGGCCGACATCTCCGACAAATCCTAGAAACCCTGCAAACCGAAAAGTTATACGCAAAACTCTCTAAGTGTGAGTTCTGGCTTCGTAGTGTGAACTTTTTGGGTCATGTTGTTAGTCAGGAAGGAATACATGTGGATCCCTCTAAGGTCAAAGCCGTTGAAGGATGGGCGATCCCAACAACACCCACCGAAATTCATCAATTCTTAGGTCTCGCAGGCTACTACAGGAGGTTCATTCAGAACTTCTCCAAAACAGCCAAGCCACTTACCTTTCTTACGCAAAAGGGCGTACCCTTTGAATGGACGGATAAGCAAGAAGCTGCATTCCGAACCCTGAAGCAAGCACTCTGCAGTGCACCGGTATTATCACTACCGGAAGGAACAGAAGACTTTGTAGTTTACTGTGATGCGTCGAATCAGGGTTTAGGCTGTGTACTCATGCAGCGTGGAAAGGTGATAGCTTATGCGTCCCGGCAACTAAAGACACATGAGGTGAATTATACCACCCATGATCTGGAATTAGGAGCTGTGGTCTTCACCCTGAAGATTTGGAGGCACTACCTTTATGGTACCAAGTGCACCATTTTCACCGACCACAAGAGTCTCCAGCACACTTTAAATCAAAAGGAGTTAAATATGAGGCAACGAAGATGGGTTGAGCTGCTAAACGATTACGAGTGCGAAATCAAGTACCACCCAGGTAAGGCTAACGTGGTAGCTGATGCCTTGAGTCGAAAGGATTACTCGAATCGTCGTTTGAAGACTCTCTCCATAACTATCCAATCCCACCTGACCTCGCAAATCAAAGCAGCCCAGTTGGATGCCATGAAGGCAGAAAACAAAACAAGCGAAGCGCTACGTGGAATGGAAAAGAATTTCGAAGTGAAGGAGGACGTAGCATATTACTTCATGAACCACATTTGGGTCCCTAAACTTGGGGGATTCAGAGAAGTAGTCATGAATGAAGCCCACAAGACACGATACTCCATCCATCCGGGTTCGGATAAAATGTACTTGGATATCAAGCAACATTATTGGTGGCCTAACATGAAGGCAGAAATTGCCACTTACGTTAGCAAGTGCCTCACATGTGCTAAAGTAAAGGTGGAATATCAAAAGCCCTCGGGATTACTACAGCAACCAGTAATTCCCGTTTGGAAATGGGAAAGGATTACTATGGACTTTGTAACCAAAATACCCAAGACGACTGATGGTTTGGATACCATAAGGGTAATAGTTGATAGGTTGACAAAATCCGCTCATTTCCTGCCAATAAAAGAATCATACAAGATGGAACGTCTGACGAGGATCTATATCAAGGAAATCGTGAGACTCGACGGAGTGCCCATATCTATCATCTCAGATAGAGATAGTAGGTTTACTTCATGCTTTTGGCAATCGCTTCAGAAAGCTATGGGAACACAACTTGACATGAGCACTGCCTACCACCCACAAACGGATGGGCAAAGCGAGCGAACCATTCAAACGCTAGAAGATATGCTTCGCGCATGTGTGATAGACTTTGGAAAGTCGTGGGATACCCACTTGCCTTTAATCAAATTCTCGTACAATAACAGTTATCACTCAAGTATCAAAGTCGCTCCTTTCGAGGCATTGTACGGGCGTAAATGTAGATCACCGTTGTGTTGGGCTGAGGTAGGAGACACTCAGTTAGCAAAAGGACAAACATCAGACAATGCATTAATGGGACCATAAATCATACGCGAAATGACCGAGAAGATAATTCAGATCAGGGCCCGACTGCAATCATCACGAGACAGACAAAAGAGCTACGCCGATAAGCGGCGAAAGCCCTTGGAATTTAGAGTCGGGGATAGGGTGTTATTAAAGGTCTCTCCGTGGAAAAGGGTGATTCGTTTTGGGAAGCGGGGAAAACTAAACCCTCGATACATTGGACCCTTCGAGATTCTTGCCCGAATAGGTCCAGTGGCTTATAGACTGTAGCTACCCGCTGAGCTCAGCAGTGTACACCCCGTGTTCCATGTTTCCAATTTAAAGAAGTGCTTATCCGACGAAACTCTCGTCATGCCATTAGAAGAAATAGAAATCAACGAGAATCTCCTGTTCATCGAAGAACCAGTCGAAATCATGGACATGGAAGTGAAGCGTACTAAGCAAAGTCGCATTCCGATTGTGAAAATTCGGTGGAATGCGAGACGCGGACCAGAATTTACATGGGAACGCGAAGACCAAATGAAGCAGAAGTACCCTCATCTATTCTCACATTCTCAAATCTAGCTTTAAAAAGAATTTCGGGACGAAATTCCCTCTAACGGGGGGATGATGTCATAACTAGGAATTTTTGATACGTTGTAAACACTTAACAAAGAATGACGTTGTAGCTAAAACTTGAAAACTTGCATGGTGCTTATTCAATAACCACAAATTCCTTCAAATACCCTATACCAACTTTCAAATAGTCAACAAAAGTTGGAAGCCCTAAAAATCCCGGTTTAAGTCCATTTTGGACTAGGATTTTCTTATTGGGCCTAATGGACCAATAAGCTTCCAATTTGACTTTTTGGGCTTAGAACTCTTAAATGGGCCCTAATTGGACCCATTTGCATGAAACTTAATATTTTGGGCCTTATAAGCCTAAAATGAACTAGGTTATCTTTAATGGGCCTTATTGGGCCATAACAAATCTAATTAGCCCTAATGGGCCATAAAAATCATTCTTTGATTTATTTTGGGCCGTGAACCATCTCCAAAGACCAATTGGGCCGAAAATCATCAAATGGGCCATAATATGGATTTAAGCACAAAAAGGCCCCAAATTCTTTCTTTCCTCTACCTCTCTCGGCCCAACTACAAAACATAGGGAGAAAGAGTTGACTTTTATATGCCACCTCACAATTATACTTGGGATATCCATGCAACTATCTCATACTTCCAAGCATCTATCACTTCACTCTCTCTCTTCTCCCCTCTCTTTTTCTTCTTCGACCGAGAACCCATCACATACACCCACACTCTTCCAAATTCTCCCAAACACTCACAAGAACACTCTTACATCTTCTCTCAAATTTTCGAGAATTTGAACATCTTCAAGAAGAGTTTCATCATCAAAAATCATCAATTCTTGAAACCTACTAAGTTCGAGATCCATCCAAGAAAGCTTGCTAGGGCCGAAAATAGCATCAAACTCTTTCACTTCTTCTTCAAAACCGAGATCCACAAGAAAAGGTGAGTTCATACCCCTCTCTTTTCGGTTTTCACAAGTTTTATGGGGGAGAATACAAGTAAAATGTGTAGATCTATGTGTATGTGTATGTTATGTATGATTTCATGTATGTATGTGTGATTTTATGTGTTTATGTGTTAAATATGTAAACAAAAAGGAAAGAAATATTGAGATCTATGGCACAAGAAGGAAAACAAACATGATCTAAGATATATACACTAAACAAGTCAAGAAAATTACCCTCTAAGAATATAATCAACATATTGCAACATAAAACCAATTTTTGGGCTTAATTTGTCAAATAAACAAAAGTTGGGTTAAAATTGCCATTCATGATTTTTCTTAAGGATCAAAAGAGTCAAAACAGTTAAAATAAATGTTGTTATGAATATTATTCTCTTCAAAGGACTAAAAATGTAATTTGTAGCTTAATGGGCCAATTTTTGGGCTTTTCGGCCCATTGAGCCCAAAATTGCGAAAAACATAATTTTCAAGGGACTGAAATGATAAACTCCTCAAAACAGGGGATAAAAAGGGTAAACAAAACCAATTCAGGGGTTAAAATGATTTATTTTCCAAACAAGGATAAAAAATGTAAACTTTTTGGATTTTGGGCCAAAATTGTAAAAGTTGCGAAAAGTTTGGGTTTTAAACGAAAAATTCCTTACTGGAAGGGCTGAAACTGCCAAAGAGAAATTTTCGAACTAAAAACATCACTTAAACAAGTCTATGGGTCAAAAATGCCAAGAAAATGGTTTAAGGGCCCAAAATGTTCCTTTTTCAAAATAAGGGACTAAAATTGTTATTTTTACTAAAGAAAGGCTGAAAAGGTCAAACCAAGATTTTGAACCAATTATTTCGTTTTTAAGATATTTGAGTCAAAAATACCAAACTACAACTCTTGAAAATAGAAATATGAATATACGTATAATTCCAAATATCGTTATAAACAACCGACCGGCCTCGTGCCGATACGAAGATAACAATCGTTAAATCAAACTTTCCAACGATTATACTATACCTAAAACAAGTAAATATCCAAATAGTTGGGCTTGAAAGATCCTAATCATGCTTATTGGGCCTTCGTGGCCCATTGACACGACTTTTGGGCCTAACACTAATAATAAATGTTTATTAGGCCTCCGGTGACCCAATTACATGTTTAAAGGACCTTCAATGGCACCTATATCCTATTGGGCCTTGGTGGCCCATTAGCATTGCTAGTAAGGTCCAAATTTAATCAAATATGCAATGGGCCAATGTGTCCTTCGTATAACCAACAACCTTAAATAACACACGTAATTAGCAGGACCTTGTATTCCTCTTCCCCAAGTTTGTTAGGCTTATTTGAAATCAAAGTAAACAAATACAGGTCGTTAATCAATAGTAAACAATTTTGTTTGGATTAAGTGAGTAATAGCGGGCGACACCTCTAAGGGTCGTTCGTAGTCTGTAGTTATAATCAAAGTCTCCTGGAAGGAGAGCGAGAGTTTGTGTATAGATCTATACGGGGGTGACTTCCCCACACCTTAGCTGTTCGCTACAGTTAGACTCGGCCAGTCTAGGGTGACAAAATCTTAAGATCAATTCCGGCGTACTTTAGGATGCCAAGACAGACGAAGTAGTCATTATTATGCATGGTTATAACGACTCATGAAATTAAATAAATCCAATACCATCCAAGTAATCAAGAAAGAGTAATCAAAATCATTCGTCGTGGCGATATAACAATTTGAAATAATTATATTATGTTATCGGAAAACATCGGGTTTTTCGAGGAAATCAACATCACTCGCTTGTATTTTTTTTATAACTATAATGCAAAACTTCCCATTTATACACGTTTTGAAATCATTCATGCACCAACTTATGGATCTTCACACTTTGGTAAACAATCGTCTTTTCAGAAAATATCGGATTTTCTGGGTTTTAAAAACTACACAAATCATTTTTATCGCAACCCTGCTTATGAGCTCACCAACATTTCACATGTTGATGTTTTTCAAAATAACTTGTATTCTCAGGTAACAGGTAAGCTGCATGGTAATATCAAGTATGTTAGCATGTTATGTTTTGAAACTCTCAAACAATTGATGTTATGGATATGTAATATTTAAACAATGTACTGGATGTGAACAATGTCAATCGTTATGTAATAATGCATGGTGAAGTTTATGTTGTGTTTCATGTATGAACATTGTGATGATATTCAATTTAAGTCACGCGAGCCCTCGGACGTTTCCGCCGTCTGGTTCGGGGGTGTGACAGATATCCACTCGTAGCTCGGAGCAGATTTTGTCCTAAAGTTCATGGTAGGACTCATACTTGGTCCACCTATCATCGCCTCATGTATACAAGTCATATATAATTAAGATTGATAAGACGGTCGGATGGTTGACTCTACCCCAAATCCACAATCAAATAAGAAACAAAAGATAGGGCATAAACACACATCCTAAGTCCGTAGAATCTTAATTATATACCACCCTCATGTATACACCTAACAGTGATAAGTTAACCGTATTTGTCCCTAGCCTCTGTGCTTGAACTTGACTTGCTGTATATGTGATATTCCTGAAAGGTCTGCTGGGAATACTTCGGGAAGGTTACGAAAGGATATAATACTACTCGCATGAGTACTTCGGGGGTTTGAAACGAGAGATGATTATGGGGTTCGTATCTAGTTTGTCGTTATGAGTGACGGGGTTTTCGTTAGTCCGTCGGTTAAAGCGAAGGGTGTTTTCGTAGCACCTGCAATTGGTATGGTGAGGACCAAGCCAATCCATGTCGAATGATGACATCAAAACTTCTTAGTGGAACGTGTGTTAAGTTGATTTGAAAGAAATGTTTGTTAGTGTGATAGTGCATCCTGTGTGTATGCGATAGTGCCTTCTGTGTATACCCTCTAGTGCTTTTAGATTTATTCTTGTTATCGTTACTGTGAACGTTTTATACCATGCTAAATAAATGCTAACCGTAAGAGTGTTCTGATAGGTGTTTATGATACTTCATATTATGATCCCTATCAGGTCCTTCTATGATCGCTTGGTGTATACAAGTCATACATAATTAAGGCTGAGAAGACAGTAGACTGAGTGAATCTGCCCTAAATCCACAACCAGACAAGGAACAAGAAATAAGGCGGAATCACACACTCTAAGTCTATATGTTCTTAATTATATATGAATCTAATTTTTACACTAAGCCAATATAGCTTACCTAAAAGGACACTTAGTTTTTTATATGAACGAGGTGCTTTGTTTGGATGAGGAAGCAGTTTACGGTTAAGATCTGGTTGGTAACAGTTTTTGCAAAAATTTAAGCTTCAAAAATATTTTTATTTTGAAAACGTACCGCTGCTCTCCGGTGGTTCCAGAATAGTCTCTCCTGTGGCAATCATCAGTACTCTTCCATCTTCGCCGGAGTTCCTTTCCAGTGGACAATCTCTCTTGGAGTGTCCAGTTTCGCCACACCTATAACAGGCCTGGCTCACTCCGTCGCATGGGACCTGGGAGGTTGGTCGTGTCGGTGCCCTGCAGAAGCGGATAGTGTGTCCTCTCCGAAGGCAGTTATTGCAAAAGATCTTCCGACACTCTCCGATATGATGAAGGTTGCACTTATTACATTTCAGAAGGGTTCCAACATATCGACTGACAGGGGCTGGAGTGACATATGTAGTGGCGGATGTTGAGGCAGATGTTTTGACTGCTGCTGTGACTGTAGGGACAACCGCATGCCGTTGTTTCTTAGCAAGTATTTGAAATGATTTGTGCTCCTTTTTGTTCCAGAACTTTCGTTTCTTGCTCTTAGGTTTGTGGTCTAAGGTGTCCTTGTCGGTAGACACTCACTGGTGTCATTGATTGTTATCACGATTAGCATTGCTGGCACCGCTCCCGCTTCTGCTGGCATTGTTAGCATTTAGTTATACGATGTCGGCTGTTACAGCTGCTGTAACCGCAGCTTGAAAAGTGGCGTAGCCTATCTGCAGAATTGGTGTCTCGCCGGTTGGCTGATTTCCTCCTTGTGAAGACATGATTCTGTTTCATGACGAGAAACGATCTCGTGAGTAGTGATGATTCAGTGCTAGTTGTATTCTCACAATTTATATACACATATATAAATTCTGCGCTTTGCTGAACTATTCTCAATGTTCCTGCTAAACATCCCTGAGATGGGGTTATGGTAGTGGGTAGAAGTAGGTTTCGTACGAGTGTTAAGTTTGCCCATCCTAGAACTATTCTCGCCCAAGCACGCTTAGCTGGGGAGTTCTGATGGGATTCGCTGCATTTGTGCTGGTATGATCGCACCCCATAGGTCTGCGAAAGGGCATCTTTCAACCATAAGGTTTACAATATGAGATGCTAATGAGTCTTTAGTAGTGGCTATAAGTCGAGAGTTGTCTAACTAAGTTTATCTTAGTTCCAAGTGTATTATGTTCCGACTTTTATAGTGTTCTGACAACAATTCATAACAGAGGTCTATGTAAAATAGACTTATGAATTAGTAATGGCTACCATCGAATGAATTTCTTGTGGATGGAATAACTGTTACTAGTTGTTACGGAAGACGAGATAAACCTAACACATAGTGTGAGAAGTGTAATCACTAACTCACTAGGTTATATTAGTTTATTAAGTGTTAGTGTGACGTATACAGTTCTTGGTCCCTTCGCGTATATCGTGAGTGGTTTTCCTTGTTCTATGTCCTTACTATGATTGTTGTAGTTTCGGTTGGTAGTGATTGGTTGCCTCTAGGCATTCCTATGGTGTTCTCGTTCTCCACGGGTGTGTTGAATCCTTACTCTGTAATGATTTGGGTTTTATCACTGACCTCCATCACTTCATGATGGAAAGTCTGACTCCTCGTAGGATTCCTTCTCGGAATCCACTCTATGAATCCTCTCTTGTTCTCCCTTGACTCCTCTGTTGGTTGTGGTAGTGGAGTGGCTATATCTATCTAGGTTATTCGTGCGAGAATGGGAATGTATAAAGAATCTTATGAGATTAAGTAAAACATTTCTTCTGAAGTTTTTGATGATCCAAACTGAGCCCTCCCATAACCACGCAGTGCATGCAAGTTGTATATAACCGAGATCAAATAGACGTTCGAATAAGTGATCCTACTCTAAAACCACAACCAAACAAGGAACGGGTAGTAGAGCGAAAATCACAAATTCTAAGTCTATAAGATCCCAATTATATATAACCCTGGAAGCATACACTTCGCAATTATAGACCTGCCACTAAGGGTCTTTTAGTTTTCACATAAGTTAGTTATAGTGTCTAAAATACTCCTATAGTATTTTAATTGTATGATTATTTCTAAAGTTTCTTGGTATATGGACTTGGTAAGTTTTCAGACTTGTTGTTATCTTATAGTACCATAAAATACTCCTATAGTATTTTAGCTTTATGTTTTTTTTCTAGAGATCCTTTGTATGTGGGTTGGTAAGTTCTAGGCTTGTTGCAACATCACTACCATTCCTAGGCATATGCTAATCACCTCTTGGTTAAATATAGTTGATCAGGCTATATACTCCCAAGACTTGATTATATATCTCTAGACCTACCCGTGCTGTTCAACTTTCTAAATATTTGTGTATTGTACTTCTTGTGATACTTATTCTAGTATGTATGTATGTATGTATGCTTCTCATAAAATACTTATATTTTAAAAGTATACTTTTAGTCAGAGCACTTCGGCCCCATTGTATTTATAGTTGTATATCTTTTACTGGTTGATATACTGAGTTCACTATAAACAATGCTCTGAGCGTCACACCCCCAAACCGGAAGGGCGGAAATGTTTAGGGGCGGAGGACGTCATGTACAGTATCACAACAATTGAATAATAGTAATCAAAGAAACAACAACCATTGTATTGATATGAAAATGTTTACATTGCGTTCGAATCACATATGATTGACTCCAAAAGTAAAAAAGCAAACTAAAGGCTAGACGCTACTATGCTCAGTCTTCTAGGAAGCCGGTGTGTGTACCTGTCTACTAGTGTCCTGAGAATACAATTGGTTTTTGAATGAGTGTCAACATTAAAGTTGGTGAGTTCATAAGCATTTTGTTTTGGAAATTATGTTCATTGTTCTTTGAAAATGTAAATGTTTTCCTCCAGAAAATCCTATATTTTCTGAAGTGATGAATGATGCCAGTTCCTTCTATAGCCACTTAGTTTATACTACTAATATATAAACTAATATCGAACGGATAATTGAATTTGTAGATCTTCCCTAAGCCCATAACCAAACAAGGAATAGGAAATGAGGCGGAAACCACACATTCCACTTCCTACCGGATATTCTTCATATATAACCTACATGTATATTATTAAGGAATCATAGAATTAACAATGATAGTTCGTAAGTTAAATGGTAAACAATTTGCTTGTAAAATAATGATGTTGAACCTGGAAAATCCTATATTTTCCATAAAAATGAATTGTTGTCTCTAATGTTCCAAAACTGAAAGTTCAAGTATAAATACCATACTTAATTTACTTAAGAATTAGTCTTAAACACTAAGACCAAAAGGTTTGCATGTTGATGTACGCTAGTTTCGTATACTTGTATTTCGGTTATTTGATAAAACTGCTTTGATATATGTTTCCCAGAGTTGTAAGTTCTGATCTAGAAAAAAAAATATGTTATACCGGTGCGTGTTGGTATGACCCATATCTGTTCCTCCTATGATTACTTAGTGCATACGACTTATATATCACCAAGATCGAACGAATAGTTGATTGTACTCATGTTTATATAAATAACAATATTTATATAAAAAAGTATGTTATTATAAGAACGAGCGTTGCAATTGTTTGAAATAGTTTATAATCATTTGAAATTGTTTGTAACCGTTGAAATCGTTGAAAACGTTTGAATGTTTACACAAATTTAATTGTGTTGTACTTGTATTCCCCCCCTAAAAACATGGAAAGATATTGAAAACGTAGGGGTATGAACTCACCTTAAATGTGCGTTAACTTGGAAGTAGCGAGTGGTAGAGACGATCCCCGGGTAAGCGTACGCGCTAAGTAGTTAATATCGACGATTACCAGGTGATTTCCAGGTGGGATATCGGTTATCGGTACCTTTCAAAATAGCGGTATCAAATATCGGTCCATAATATTGGAACCGCAAAAACCGGTGATATTTACCGATATTCAACCGATATTTACTGAAATTTCCAGGCGATTTCCAGGTGGGATATCGGTTAAGTAATTTTACTTACTTCTGTTAGTGTTAAATCATCATCTTAAGTCTTATAGTATTAACTTAATTGAACATGTTGTTATGTTAAGTACTTAATTGTAGTTTTAAGTCATAGACTGATGGTTTGAAGTCGTAACTGATCCTATTGTTGTGTTAATTGTTAAATACTTAAGTGTTAACTTGCTAGTTTCTATAGGTTTGATTATGTTGTTGTGCTAAGTATTTAATTCTTAACCGATGATGATGATTTTAGAGTTGATGTGGAAGATCTTGATAAAATAATTGGATGTCGTGGTTGATGTGGACTTGGAGGGAGATTCTATGACTTACATATATAAGATTATGTTTCAAACATTGACACTTTTGAGTTTTGACTTTTGATATTAATTTTATATATGTTTTACGTTTATATATGTTAATCATGCATGGTATAAAAATATCGATATCCCACCGCGATAACCTATATCTCAAATATCGGCCCTTGACCGATATTTGATTTAGGACCGCTATAACTTCTTAGCTGTGACACCAGTCAAATTTTGGTCAAAAATAAATTGATCAATAATCGTAATTGGGATGAACCAAGTGGTAGAGTTTGTAACAAGGTTTCCAAAAATATAAAGAACACTGAAATCCGAGTTATAACAAAGAAGTTATGACCAATGGAAAATCCGCGACAAAACCGGCAAAACACTGTTCAGTGTAAAAAGCGAATTTTCGATAAAAGGATTTTTAGCCTTAACAATCTAAATGAAAGTTGTAGAATATGTTAAACCGAAAACGTTCACAAAAAGAACGTCAAAATATGACTTCGTATGAGGAAGTTATGATTTTTCTAAGTTTCGGTTTAGCAGTAGACAGCTAAAAATTCAAAATATAAATCAATCGATATTTAGCCGACGCAACTTAAACGAGAATCGAAGGTCTCGTAAAAATTAGCACAACGGTAAAAAGACAGACGAAAACGGACGTCGGATGAAGAAGTTATGAATTTTTAACGGATTTCCTGTCACGGTCTGTTAAAAATAATAATATTAAAAATAATCAAAATCAGCCGATGAAGTCTAAACGAAAGTCGTAAAGTATAATTTTTACCTACGCGTGCATATAAATAACGCCGAAAACGGAGCTCGTATGCGAAAGTTATGATTTCCGCAAGTTTTTGGCACGAAAATCAAGAAAATCTTGAAAACCGGGCAATTTCGCATAGGTGGCTTCGGACACGTCATCCTTCGCATGCAGCCTCCACGTGGCGTCTTTTGATTGGACCGCAGCCTCGCATGGCACCCGCTGATTGGTCCGAAGTCGTCATCCCACTTCCCCATTGGACCGAAGTTCGGTCCACTTAGAAACCAACACGTGCCTCGCACCGGGTCCGAGCTCCGCACCGCCTTAGACTTCGGCCTCGTGGCCTTCGCAGGAGCTGCCGCGTGTCCCGCTGACTCGCCTTCGCCTCACCAGGTATCCGAGCCCTCGCCAGCTGTCCTGCTGAGTCATCCTTCTGACCGCACCCTCGCACCCCTATATAAAGGGTGCGAGACTTCTCGGATTTGAGGGATTTTTTACCCCAAATTTCACCACTTTTCACATTTTCACCCCCTAGACTTTCTCACGACCCCCAAGGCCCCGGTATCGTGTCTAAAACCCGAAGCAACCCCTAGAGCCCTGGAATTCTCGAGAAGTTATCCTCTCTCCAGTCGAAACTCTGCCCGATTTGAGCCGGTTTCTTGTCAAACAAACTCCTTTCCGGGAAACGAAACGCTGCCCGAATCACCGCTTATCAAAGTGAGTTCATACCCCTATAATTTACCTTTTTAATGATTTTTAAATACTTTTTAGGGGGGGGGGGGGGGGAATACAAGTTTAACACAATATTAAATTGTGTTAATAACTGTATGTGATAATAATCACACAAAAAGTTTCCGTATGCTTTTAATAATTACCAAATACTTCCAAAATGACTTAAAGCCATGTTAAATCTTTAAAGTCATGTAAACCCCGTTAAATTCTTTGAAAAATGTTTTATTAAATATTTCAAATTATAAATGCCAAAATCATGTTTATATATGTATAAATATATAAATAAGATTTGAAGGGCTTAAGACTAATGAATTATCTTATTTCCTTTTCTTTGTTTGGATGTGGAATTAAGGTTGTGTTATTTGTCCGAAGGTTGTTTCCTTCTTAATTATATATATATATATATATATATATATATATATATATATATATATATATATATATATATATATATTATACATATATAAGTATAAAAGGTTACTCCTTTTGGTATCATTACCTTTGTATCAGGCTGAGCAAAGATGTTCATCCATGAGAAATCATGCTAATCAGATAGAACATATAAATTATAATAGGTATAATTTATGATTCAAAACTAAATATACAAGTAGGATTCACGACTGTATACTTTCCAAGGAAATTACCAAAATTCATTCAACTATACCAAGATATGTATAATACCTTTAATATACGAACAACATATTAAAGAAGTAAAGATACATCATACCGGGTTTACATTAACAAAGGTATTATACAGAGTACCAGGGTTAGCAAACACGGGGTAATAGTACATCATACCGGGTTTGTATTAACAAAGGTACGATACAGAGTACCAGGGTTAGCAATCACGGGGTAATAATACATCGTAAATCTCTTTGAAACAATAAATTTGTGAGACCCTTCACGGTGTACTTATCTAAGTGCGACTTTTAAGTCCTGACCTATTAACCAGAATCTCTTGTAGGGAGAGTGTGAATTTGTGTATAGATCTATATGGGACTGACAATCCCGCACCTCTACTGTTCGCTACAATATGGCCGGCAGGCCTAGGGTGTCAAATATCATACCATTCCGACCCCTGAAGAACGTCGCCGCAGGCATATCAGTCATATTAGTATGGTTAATAGAACTCACATGGATAAAACAACGAGTGAATTACTAAGTAGTATACTTCTCTTAAAAAAGTAAGAAAAGATAATTACATCCCGACCAAATATACCTTCTGTAGTTTTTACTTACAGTAAAAGCTACGTATCATGAAATCAAGTATGGTAAATATACTTGTACTTCTGGTTTTGAACATTTAAAACCACAAGGCAGTATTATGGATAATATAATATTTTCCAAGATTAATACTAAGGTTTTTACTATAGTACAGATATAACTAAGAATACCTTTACAAAGGAAACAGTTTATGGGATTAAACCACTTATACAAAGGAAACGGTTTATGGGATTAAACCACTTTTTCAAATGAAACGGTTTATGGGATTAAACCGCTTTTACAAATGAGAACTTAGTCACTCACTTTTTGTAAACTAGTATAACATAAAGGACCTTTAGTGGTTAATTCTATAATTCCTTAGTTGCTACATCAGAGTTATACATAGGTAATATCCGATTGACAGTGAAATGTGTGACTTCCGCCTTATTTCCCGTTCCTTGTTTGGTTGTGGGCTTAGGGCAGATACACCCATTTAACTGTCCATTCGATATTGGGTTATATATAATCAGTATAAATTAAGTAATTATGGAGGGAAACTATTGAGGTTATCAGTTAATCACCTCAGGAAATACAGGATTTCCTGGAGACACCAGTGAACTTATCCAAAGAACTTAGGATATACTTAACAGAACTAAAATACTAATGAACTCACCAGCTTAAATGCTGATCTACTCTTTCCAAATAACTTGTATTCTCAGGAATCCAGTAGACACGTACACTCCTGAAGCTATTGAGAAGACTACTTAGTACCGTGTCGCGACTCTTGTCTTCTACTGTACCTACTTTGATGTTTGAATATGTAATGTTTAAACACTTATGTAAAACTTATACTTATTAATACAGTGGTTGTTTGTACTTTGATTACTATATTGCATGTGTTGTGATACTTACCGAAAGTCCTCCACCCCCGAACGCTTCCGCCGTTCTGGTTTGGGGGTGTGACAGATTGGTATCAGAGAAGTGTTTTTAGTGAACTCAATATATCAGTCATAAAAGATATACAACTATAAACCCATTGGGATAAAAACACTCTGACCAAAAGTTATACTTTAAAAATATAACAATATTTTATAAAAGTATAAGTACATGAAGAGTATATATACTAGAATGAGTATCACAAGAAGAACAAAACAAAAGTATTTGGAGGTTGGACATTACAGTTAAACCTAGACAGTGACGTAATCATATCTGGGATCAATATAGCCTAATCAACTATATTCATTCAAGATATGACCAACATGTGTTTGGGGAGTGATTGTAGTGCTGCAACAGGTCTAAAACTTACCTAAGCACCAGAAGAATTCTAGAACCAAACATAAGGATTAAAATACTATGGGAGTATTTTAGGTTGCTATAACAAGAAAACTGAAAACTTGTCAAATTCTTATATCTAGAAGTCCAAGAATCAAACTCATAACTAAAATAACATGGAGGTATTTTACATACCTTTAGGGAAATGTTAAAAAGATCTTTTCTAATAAGTCTATAATTACTAAGTGGATACGTTAAGGTTATATATAGCCGAGATTTTGTAGACTTAGAATATGTGATTTTCACTCTACTTCCTTTTCCTTGTTTGGATGTGGTTTTAGAGTAGGATTACTTATTCAAAGGTCTATTTGATCTGGATTATATATAATCGGTACACACCATGTGATTATAGAAGGACCAGAAAGAATCTCCTTCGTAAAAATTCAAATTTTCTCATAGATTCTTTAGACATTCCCATTCTCGTATAAACCCGTTAGATAAACATAGTTACTCCAGCAATCAATAGAAGAGTCAAGGAGGATCCAACAGAATTTCATTAGGAGAATCCCAAGAAAGAAACATATAAGAAGTAAATAAACTATAGAAATCATTTAGTGCCCTTACCCTATTAAGGACACCAATGAGAGATTCGCATGAACTTCCGAGATTCAAAATCTTCATTACGAAGTAATGGGGATCAGTGTCAGAATCGGAAGTAAGACAACTCAGGAATTCAATATACCTACAGAGGAGAAGACACCCTATAGATACCAGGAGGAAACAAATCATTACCACCCAGAATAGAACAGAGAACAAAAGAAAACCACGTGTGATTCATGTAAAGTGTTTGAACACCTTTTCATCTAAGTAATAACTAGTAAATCGATTCAACCTAGTGAGTTAGTGATTTTATTACTCACATTAGGTTTTAAGTTTATCCTCTTTTCCAGTCACGGCTAATAACAATAAATCAGATCACGAAATCTTAATTGATAGTGATTACTTCTCAAATTCATAAGTCTATTTTATGTAGACAATGTTATGAATTATTTTCGAATATTTTCGAAAATTGGGAAACGATATCCACCAAACGAAGGTAACTTAGTTCGGATGATACTCGGTTCATAACCATTCTAGAAACTTATTTTTGTTCCTTACTAGGACTGCATCATATGGATGCAGGTCGAATCATTAAGAACAATATAACAAAACGAAAGATTTATACATAGATACAAATGTTTAGAATACATCTAGAGACAACTATCGTCGCTCATGAGCTCATTTTCTTATCATGTAATAGAATCATGCCTCCAAAGAAATGTAACCAACCCACTAGCAAAACACCAATCCTTCATATAGATACGACTACGTTTCAAGCTGCGTTCACAGCAGCTGTAGCAGCTGTCATGGCACACCTGAATGCTAACAATGCAAATGTTAGTAGTAATGCTATCGGTAACCCCGAACGTGGTGATGGCCAAGTACAGCAACGAGCACCTACTTATAAGGACACCTTGAACCTTAAGCCTAATATCCTTAAACGAAAGTTCGAGAACAAGAAAGGGAGTTGTTCAACTCAAGAACCTAACAGAGGGCAACGAACTGGGGCAGTCAATACCCCCATCAGCCCTGTTATTCTAGCACCAACCAAGCCATACTTATGAAACCTCCCACACTGCAGCAAGTGCAACTACCATCATCATGGAGTTTGCCGAGAGCTACATTGCAATAGATGCAACATAAAGGGGCATACCGCCCGCATCTGTAGAACTCTGGTTGAGTTCATCACTTCAACTACCGATGTTGGAACCATTCCCATATGTCACCTTTGTGGTGAAATAGGTTATTATAAGAGGGACTGTCCAACAGAGAAGAACGATGGGGGAGCAGGAGGGGTTTGACCCCAATACATAGGAAAGCATCAAAGAACCCTGCTATATTTTGGTACGCTTCCAAACCCCGATAACTATCTATAATTATGATTACTCTTCGGTTCAAATTAAATCACAACAATTATATAAAATTTGAAACCCTAACAGGTAAGCTATGATGACTTAGTGTATACATAGGGGTCATTTATAATTAAGATTTTTAGACTTAGAGTGAGTAATCCTGCCTCATTTCCTGTTCCTTGTTTGGTTGTGGATTTAGGGCAGGGTTGCTCAGTCAAAGGTCTTACCAATCTTAATTATACATGACTTGTATACACCAAGCGATTATAGAGAGACCTAGTAAGGATCGTTTCATGAAAGTTCATAATTTCAAATTATCAGAACCCTCGTATTGGTAGTAACCGCCAATTTCGAATCAAAAAGGGGTTCGTAGCGATAATAACCGAATAAAACCAGAAGCGCTGAAACTTAGGTACATAGGATATCATCCTAGTGATCATTCCTCCCAAAACGACTTAATATCTATTTCGTCGAGAAAATTCCGACATCCTCATTCGACATAGTTTGGCCTGGCCGTTACCATGTGAAAATTCTTATGCTGTATAAGAGAACTTTTTCCTTAAATATCTGTAAGATGAAATTCTTCCAATCCATAACGCAAAACCCTTA
The DNA here is from genome assembly GCF_052849685.1 of Lactuca virosa. Taxonomy (NCBI): domain Eukaryota; kingdom Viridiplantae; phylum Streptophyta; class Magnoliopsida; order Asterales; family Asteraceae; genus Lactuca; species Lactuca virosa. Next base: position 300,929,316 of record NC_136430.1, on the reverse strand, counting down.
GGTTGTCTCTCATTTCAAAACTTCAGAAGTACCCATACGAAGGGTACCACACCATTCTAGCCTACTCAGTAGACAGGAAACTTCAAACGAAAAGCACCGAAGTAGTCATAGAAGTCAGTAACTACCGAAGTACCCCAATAGATCTCATAGGAAAATCATTGAACCGCAGGTCAAGTTCAAGAATAGAGACTAAGAACTCATTAAGTTAATCTATCGCTGCTAAGTGTATACACGAGAGTGGTATATAAGTTAGACTTAACAAGATTAAGGATGTGTGATTCCGCCCTATCTCCTGTTCCCTGTTTGGTTGTGGACCTGGGGCCGAGTCACCCATCCGAACGTTTTGTGAAATTTAAATTATATACGACTTGTATACACGAGGTAATGGTGGATGAGCCAAGTATGAGTTTGATCATGAACTTCGGAGCAAAAGCCAGCATCATGTATTCTACCAGGTGGAATTCAACATGAGACCACGACAATGGGTCGAGCTACTAAATGACTACGAATTCGAAATTCGTTATCATCTCGACAAAGCCGATATAGTAGTTGACACCCTAAGTCGGAAAAGAGTACCCAGGTCATAGTGCCAATCATTTACTATGATAACCCATTCAAATCTCTCCACACAAAGAAAGGAGGCTCAACAGGAAGCCTTGAAACCTGAAAATGTGGCAAGTAGAGAAGATGACTAGAACGTGTGAGTGCACGGTATTCCAATATCTGTTATCTCCACTAAGATAATAGAATCATCTCCCAGTTCAGGCAGTCACTCAAAAATCTCTAGGAACTAGAGTAGTCATGATCCTATGTGATCGACTATGGTAAAGAATGGAATACCCATTTACCAATTAGTCGAGTCCTTTATCACGCTAGCATTTAAGTTGCTCCATTCAAAACCTTCTATGGTCACAAGTGCAGATCCTATCTGTACTAGACTAAAGTATGTAATATGCAACTAGCTAGAGATTCAATTTCCACACAAAACCTTCGCTGATCTGGAATTCATCCGAGAAACTACCAAAAACAAAATACGAATCGGGAAGCGCCATAAAGCTTCCAGAGTTAATCAGAGAAGCGACGACTTCGATAAAAGAAAACCCTTGAAATTCCAGGATTGATGACCTTGTCATAGGAAGGTCTCACCTCTGAAGGACAAGATGCGCTTGTGAAAGCGTAGAATACAAAGTTCAAGGTACATAGGACCATTTGAGATTCTTACCAGAATCGGTCTTGTACTTATAAACTTAGACTACCACAAAAACTTAATAACATTCATCCCATCTTTCACATATCTAATCTAAAAAGGTGTCTATCCGATGAAACACTTGTTATTTCACTCGATGAAATCAAGTTAGATAAAAGTCTACACTCTGTAGAAGAACCAATGAAAACCATGAATAGGGAAATCAAAAGAACCAAGCAAAGTCTCATCCCGATAGTGAAGGCCCGCTGGATTACAAACCGGGGACCTGAATTCACTTGGGAAAGGGAAGGTTAGACCTAGTCCATCAGTATCACTTTAGACTTAATTTCGGGACGAAATTTGATAATGTGACACCAATCAAATTTTGGTCAAAAATAAATTGATCAATAATCGTAATTGGGATGAACCAAGTGGTAGAGTTTGTAACAAGGTTTCCAAAAATATAAAGAACACTGAAATCTGAGTTATAACGAAGAAGTTATGACCAATCGAAAATCCGCGACAAAACCGGCAAAACACTGTTCAGTGTAAAAAGCGAATTTTCGATAAAAGGCTTTTTAGCCTTAACAATCTAAATGAAAGTTGTAGAATATGTTAAACCGAGAACGTTCATAAAAAGAACGTCAAAATCTGACTTTGTATGACGAAGTTATGATTTTTCTAAGTTTCGGTTTAGTAGTAGACACCTAAAAATTCGAAATATAAATTGGTCGATATTTAGCCGACGCAACTTAAACGAGAATCGAAGGTCTCGTCAAAAGTAGCACAACGGTAAAAACACAGACGGAAACGGACGTCAGATGAAGAAGTTATGAATTTTTAACGGATTTCCTGTCACGGTCTGTTAAAAATAATAATATTAAAAATAAATTCAAAATCAGCCGACGAAGTCTAAACGAAAGTCGTAGAGTATAATTTTACCTACGCGTGCATATAAAGAACGCCGAAAATGGAGCTCGTATGCGAAGGTTGTGATTTTTGCAAGTTTTTGGCACGAAAATCAAGAAAATCTTGAAAACCGGGCAATTTCGCATAGGTGGCTTCGGACACGTCATCCTTCGCATGCAGCCTCCACGTGGCATCTTCTGATTGGACCGCAGCCTCATGTGGCACCCGCTGATTGGTCCGAAGTCGTCATCCCACTTCCCCATTGGACCGAAGTTCGGTCCACTTAGAAACCAACACGTGCTTCGCACCAGGTCCGAGCTCCGCACCGCCTTAGACTTCGGCCTAGTGGCCTTCGCAGGAGCTGCCGCGTGTCCTGCTGACTCGCCTTCGCCTCGCCAGGTGTCCGAGCCCTCGCCAGCTGTCCTGCTGAGTCATCCTTCGGACCGCACCCTCGCACCCCTATATAAAGGGTGCGAGACTTCTCGGATTTGAGGGATTTTTCACCCTAAATTTCACCACTTTTCACATTTTCTTCCCCTAGACTTCTCACGAGCCCCCAAGGCCCCGGTATCGTGTCTAAAACCTGAAGCAAGCCCCGGAGCCCCAGAATTCTCGAGAAGTTATCCTCTCTCCAGTCGAAACTCTGCCCGATTTGAGCCGGTTTCTCGTCAAACAAACTCCTTTCCGGGAAACGAAACGCTGCCCGAATCACCGCTTATCAGAGTGAGTTCATACCCCTATAATTTACCTTTTTAATGGTTTTTAAATTCTTTTACTGGGGGAATACAAGTTTAACACAATATTAAATTGTGTTAATAACTGTATGTGATAATAATCACACAAAGAGTTTCCGTATGCTTTTAATAATTACCAAATACTTCCAAAATGACTTAAAGCCATGTTAAATCTTTAAAGTCATGTAAACCCCGTTAAATTCTTTGAAAAATGTTTTATAAACTATTTCAAATTATAAATGCCAAAATCATGTTTATATATGTATAAATATATAAATAAGATTTGAAGGGCTTAGGACTAATGAATTATCTTATTTCCTTTTCCTTTTTTGGATGTGGAATTAAGGTTGTGTTATTTGTCCGAAGGTCGTTTCCTTCTTAATTATATATATATTATACATATATAAGTATAAAAGGTTACTCCTTTTGGTATCATTACCCTTGTATCAGGCTGAGCAAAGGTGTTCATCTATGAGAAATCATGCTAATCAGATAGAACATATAAATTATAATAGGTATAATTTATGATTCAAAACTAAATATACAAGTATTATTCACGACTGTATACTTTCCAAGGAAATTACCAAAATTCATTCAACTATACCAAGATATGTATAATACCTTTAATATACGAACAACATATTAAAGAAGTAAAGATACATCATACCGGGTTTGCATTAACAAAGGTATTATACAGAGTACCAGGGTTAGCAAACACGGGGTAATAATACATCATACCGGGTTTGCATTAACAAAGGTACGATACAGAGTACCAGGGTTAGCAACCACGGGGTAATAATACATCGTAAATCTCGTTGAAACAATAAATTTGTGAGACCCTTCACGGTGGACTTATCTAAGTACGACTTTTAATTCTTGACCTATTAACCAGAATCTCTTGTAGGGAGAGCGTGAATTTGTGTATAGATCTATATGGGACTGACAATCCCGCACCTCTACTGTTCGCTACAGTTTGGCCGGCAGGCCTAGGGTGTCAAATATCATACCATTCCGACGCCTGAAGAACGTCGCCGCAGGCATATCAGTCATATTAGTATGGTTAATGGAACTCACATGGATAAAACAACGAGTGAATTACTAAGTAGTATACTTCTCTTTAAACAGTAAGAAAAGATAATTACATCCCGACCAAATATACCTTCTGTAGTTTTTACTTACAGTAAAAGCTATGTATCATGAAATCAAGTATGGTAAATATACTTGTAGTTCTGGTTTTGAACATTTAAAACCACAAGGCAGTATTATGGATAATATAATATTTTCCAAGATTAATACTAAGGTTTTTACTATAGAACAGATATAACTAAGAATACCTTTACAAAGGAAACGGTTTATGGGATTAAACCACTTATACAAAGGAAACGGTTTATGGGATTAAACCACTTTTACAAATGAAACGGTTTATGGGATTAAACCGCTTTTACAAATGAGAACTTAGTCACTCACTTTTTGTAAACTAGTATAACATAAAGGACCTTTAGTGGTTAATTCTATAATTCCTTAGTTGCTACATCAGAGTTATACATAGGTAATATCCGATTGACCGTGAAATGTGTGACTTCCGCCTTACTTCATGTTCCTTGTTTGGTTGGGGGCTTAGGGCAGATACACCCATTTAACTGTCCATTCGATATTGGGTTATATATAATCAGTATAAACTAAGTAATTACGGAGGGAAACTATTGAGGTTATCAGTTAATCACCTCAGGAAATACAGGATTTCCTGTAGACACCAGTGAACTTATCCAAAGAACTTAGGATATACTTAACAGAACTAAAATACTAATGAACTCACCAGCTTAAATGCTGATCTACTCTTTCTAAATAACTTGTATTCTCAGGAATCCAGTAGACAGGTACACTCCTAAAGCTTTTGAGAAGACTACCTAGTACCGTGTCGCGACTCTTGTCTTCTATTGTACCTACTTTGATGTTTGAATATGTAATGTTTAAACACTTATGTAAAACTTATAGTTATTAATACAATGGTTGTTTGTACTTTGATTACTATATTGCATGTGTTGTGATACTTACCTAAAGTCCTCCACCCCTGAACGTTTCCGCTATTCTGGTTTGGGGGTGTGACATTAGCGTACGCGCTAATAACGTTACCCTAAAATAATTATATTTGATGTCACATTTAAATTAATAAGAATATTAATTTAAATAAAGGTTAAATAATAATTTAATTATAGGGAAGACTTACGATTAATTTGGGAATTAATTGGAAGTGCTGGAATTGGAGTTTACGGTTTAAAATGGGTTTACGGTTGGGAATTGGGGTTCACGGTGTGTTCTTGGATTATTATGAAGATTTGAAGATGATTTGAATGTTCTTGGTGGGGAAATATGAAGATTTGAAGATCTGGGCGTAAACACTTGAAGATTGAAAGGTATTGGGGGCTGTTCACGGATGAAGATTGAGAGCAAATATATGAGTGTTTATGGATGAAAATGAGTGAAATGAATTGATTCAGTGTGTAAACATACATATATATAAGGGGTGTTTACGGATGAATTGGCATTGGGCCTTGGGTGTTTATGGTCCATTAATGCACTAGAATTGGATTTTTGGCCCATTAAGGGGTTTACGGATTTGTTTTAATTCAATTCGTGAACTACTTCCTTGAATTAACCTTGGCCGTGAACACCTCATTTGGAAGCTTCTTTGGCCGTAAACTCCATTAGGAGTTAATTCTAGGCCATAAACACACTTTAATGTGTGTTATTTACGCTTTAAACCTTAATCTTTAGCTAAATGTTGAATTATACCTTCCTATTTTAGCTTAGGTTTCATTCCCTACTTCTTTGTTAGCTCCATAAACAAGCCCTAAGGCTATATAGAGGACACCATGCAACAAGGATTGAAATGTGGTTCACACTAGTACTTGGTTAGAGTTTTTGACCATGCTAGGTCTAAAATTTGGAGATGTGACAAGTTAGTTTCTAGTTGTAATCAGGGAATCAAAGATTAAGGATTTGGATTATACCATTCGGGGACATGAGGAAGAGGTAGGGACGCGTTTTTAGATCTATGGATAGATTTAGGACGAGGTTTGTGTTAGGAACTCTCTACATGTTCTTTTATGATGAAGGCTCTGGGGTTCGAAGCACAACCCGAATGCGTGATAGGGTTCAGTAGCTAGGGGTTCGACTCATATTGATCTTTGATTGGGTATTCTTGTATACGGTTCATAAGACCATGGGCAAGGCCCATGGTAGTTGTGGAAGTGTTGTAAGACTGTGGGGTACCCCTAACATACACTCGGTTGGTAGACGGGTGTGGAAGTGTATATGTCTACGACTTGGCTCGTAGCATTCTATAGGATGAATTAGGTCATACCAGGGATGGTTGTGAGACTGTGGAAGGGTTGCGTATTGTAGTAGGGTATGGCGTCTGTGGTTTTTGGTAAGTGTTGATTGGGACGTTGACTGGATTCCTGTAGGTCGGTGGGATGATGGTTGTATGTCTATAGGCCCACTGGGCGCTGATCGGGAATCTTCATTGCTGAGATTAAGTGATGGCAAGAATGGTGAGGAACCATGAGCATCTCATTCCAATGGTTGGATGGTGTCACGACGTGTCGTGGACCCTCACGGATTTCACTTATGTGTTGGGTCGGTAGTTATGTCATGGAGATCTACATGGTGTAAATCGTTTGGTCTTTGGCATAATTGGATATTTTGAGTAGTCTGGGAATATTGTTGATGGCTCAGTAGCCGACGGGTAGGGTTCGGTTTTTGGTAGGATTTTGACTTGTTGGAAAATTCACCATTGTTTATCGGCAGTTCCTCGTGGAGATCCTCAGTGGGTCCTTATTTGTTGTTGCACGATCGGTTTCAAGTGAGTCGAGTTTCCTCAATTGTATCCTGAGTGCATGAGAGTATGTATGTCGCCTAAGATTTTCTTCCGAATTGACCATTGACACACTCGTGACAGCGGTGGGATGGTGATGACTTAGCAGGAAGTCAAGTGTGTATCTAATAACCTTTGGCAGTTTTTGAGCTTAGGTTGAAATTCTTGATCATAATATTTTGAGTATTGTTATACTAGGTTTGGTGGTGTTCCTCGTCAGAGGATAAGTATGAAGAGTGGATGATCATCAGCCAGTTAGGGAGAGATAGAAAGTTGTTGCGGTTGAGTATTTTCAAGTTATTGGGTTATTTGTTGGTAGTTGTGGGTTTCTGAGTAGTTTCTCGAGTTTTCTTTACAATATACATTGATTTCAAAATGGTTAGAGGAAGCTTATGGAATATGTTGGCTTTGTTTCAAATATTTTAACCAAGACGGATTTCGAGGACAAAATCTAATTGAAGTGGGAGGGTTGTAACACCTAGTTTTGGATGTTTCTTTTATTAGGATAGCGGGTCGTAATTGGATCGAGTAAAGGTCTTGGACTTCAATGGAATAGAGCTTAGCCGGTTGTGCCTTCCGGGACAATGAAATAGAGTTAAGAGGAGCGTATATCGCTTAGGTTGAATATCAGTTGAAGGGATGGTTAGCTCCTGGAACCAATCGCCATCATTGGTAAGGGTAGAGTTATTGTTGATTATCAACCTACTTAAGGGTGTGGTGGATGCAATCTCGCATGGGTTTGGTAAAGTGGTTGAGGATGTTTGAGAATTGTTGAGTTGTATCAATCGGCGGCACTATATGTGTGATCATACCGCCACTAATGCACTGATTCCTATCAGAACTCCGCAATTAAGCGTGCTTGGGTGTATAGTGTAATTCTTGAAGTCGTTAAGGAATGGCTGATTCCAAGTGGGGGTGAATCGCTTGGGGGTATCAAAAATATTTTCAAGTGCGAATTAAGTTGGAGTTCGTATCTAAGGACAAGAGGATAGTTAGTTTCTGGTTATAATTAAGGAATAAGAGATTAAGGATTTGGGTTATCTCATTCGGGGACGTGAAGAAGAGGTAGGGACATGTTTTGGATCCATGGCTAGGTTCAGGATGAGGGTTGTGTTACGACCTCTCTGTATTTGTGGGTTGAAGGAACCAATGCCGACCCACTAGGTTGTATGATGCATCATGGTATATAGGATGTTGCTATGATGTAGTGTTCTGTTAGATTGGTAGTTCTCCTTGATTACTAATTTGCTGGTTATGTGTTTATATGTTGCATATATCGACATAGTGTGGTTGGGTTGAGGGAATACTACTTTCTGCGGAATCCAATAAACTTAGGAGAAATCCATACATAAGTTGAGGGTCGGGATGGCAATCCAGACTTATGATGTGGGTGTGGGAGCAATCCAAAGATAAGCTGAGGGCCCAGAGGGCAATCCAGACTTATGTTGTGGGCTTGGGATCAATCCAGACATAAGTTGAGGGCCGGAATGTTGGGTTTTTTATTCAAAAATTAGTTTCAAAATCAAGATTTTAGCAACAGAAGACTTGATTATTTTTGAATAATTATAAACTAGTTATAACCAACCGTGGATCTTCTTGCAAGGTTTGGAAAGAAAACAAGCACCAAAGAAGAAGATGAAGAAATAACAACCTTTGTAATTCTTTGGGTCCTCCTGGGAGGCTTGGAAGTTGATGAAGAATGTAGAACTTTTGAGACACCAACAATAATCCAACTTGATTTAACATGCTAGTATTGAAAAAAACAACTCTTAAGCTCTTAAGCTTAAAGTACATATCCAAATATGATCTTCAAGAGAGAAAATGAGATGCAAGTAATCTTCAAAAGATGAACAAAAGGGAAAGAGTATACACACATAATGCATGTTACGTTTTTGGTGTCTTCAAAAGAGAAAGAATGAAAGCCTTTTCATAAAGCACAATCCTTACCCAAAGGACTTATTACTTTTAGATCATCATTTCTCTAGACCTAAATGTCCCCCCATGCTTTAAGACATGTCTTGCTTTTGAATAAACTAATCAAAAGACCATGTTTTCTTTCTTTCTTACTACCCATTTTATGATATAAAAAGAAGACTAGTTTTATAAATTTTATAAACTTCTTTTATAAAATATAGAACTCAACCTTTTGATATATCATTATAAATATATTGAAGCTTTGACAGTTTCAGGGAGAATGCATGAATTTGAAAAGGTTCCCAGAAGAAGTTTTGAAACTGTGAACACAAATCTAAATCAAATAGATTTTCCAGTGAATAGAATGATGTTCTTGGATGAGCAGTTCGAACTTGCTGACAAGTACAACGATAAGGTTAAATTCAGACGATTAAAGTTTCGCTTCCATGCCGTACTTGGGAAGAAGGAGTAGGATATATGGTCATTGTTCAAGATAGTTTGATTTCTTGGCATATCTAAAGACGTTTTGTTCGAGGGTATGTTACAGAACTATAGATATCAAGTAGTCCGAGAAAACAATGTTTAATTTGATTTCTCAGTTGCAGACTTCCCTATAATGAATCTATATGATTTGTTAGTAGTGGCTTTGATCATGAAGAATGTTGATGTTTCGAAGCTACAAGTTACAAACAAAGAAGACTTTCTGAATTGTTTTGCTCATTTGAAAGTTTTCATTAATGGATATTATAAAGCATTAGCTTTAACAGATATCGAATTGGCTAAGTCTTTGGCAAAATAGGTATCTGTTCCTTAAGCTGTTCATGTGACTAAGGCAAGTTTGAAAAACTTCAAAGATGGAGAGATCAGCGTGAAGCCTCTAGGAATTGTTTTTTGTTTGAAAGAACAAGAAAGGTAATAATTCAAAATTCCTGTTCCCAGTGTGTGATGTTGAAAGTTTTACAACACCTCGTTACACAAATCTTCTGGTTCGAATGAACAGTTGTACCAAGAACAATGAGAGAGATAAAGCTCAGATTCAAAAGATTGTTAACTGGTATGCTGAGATCAGAAGAGTTATCCATCAGACTGCGAAGATTTTAATGAATTGATTCGTCACAGCTCACAAAGGGGGAGAATGTAGAGGTCGAATTTTGTTGTCAGGTGTGGAATTTTGTTTTTAGCTTCGATAGTTTGTAATATTATTACAAGGGCATTTTAGTGTTCGAATTCCAGTGTATTTAGCCCCTTGTATTTTTTGTTCACTTTCTGGCTCCCTATAAATAGGTGAACAGTACTAGAGTTAGATAAGAACTTGTTTGTAATTGTCTAAACACTCTGTACTCTTTTGAAAACTTATTGAGCCAAACAGACGTTATTTACATCGTGTGTTCTACGTTATTCTTTTACTGTGATCGTATTGTTCATACTCGATTGAGTTGCAACTACATTTAGGCTTATCCTAATGAGTTATCCAAATCTATCTCCATAGATTAACACATTCAGTATCTGCACTGTTTCTCCCACTAGCATTGTGACACACATGGCTCATCATTTTTTCTCAAAGTCCAAACTCTTTGAAAATTTTCGTTTAAATAAAGATCCAAGTTACTTCCGTTAGCATATCTGTAACATTCGAGATTATTAGTATGTTTATTTTAACCCATATTGTAATATTTCTATCGTTTTGAACCCTAGCTAGTACGTGGGACGTACTCTATGAGTACACTTGGTGTACTAGCTCATTTTAGGATCACAGATTCACCTACATACGCGAGGCGCATGTGGTAGTACGCAGGGCATACATAATGCAGGGGAAAACCCTAATTTCTAGGGTTTGTGCCCTATTTAAATAAATTAAGACACTTTTGGACCTTCCATTTGTGAGATTTGAGCTTGGAAGTGAGTTTTGGTAGTGTTTGGTGAAGTAGAAGAAGAAGAACACTTGGAGGTTTTTTGGGAGTGGCTTGAGCTTGTAGATCCAGAGTCATCTTCATCTTAGCCAGCCATTTGTAGTAAAAAGATCTCCTCTTGATGGTTCTTTATGCTAGATCCAACTTAGGGTCTTATTTGTGCATATTTTGGGTCTTTTAAGCCATATTTGAGATTATGGTCTACTCTAGACGCCATGGATGTAAGATATTAGGACATTTGAGGTCCCTTGTCCATAAAAATGCAATCTTTAAGAGTTAGAATGGCCCATCCATATGTCAGAATCCTTAATATGGTTCCTTTTGTGTTTTGGGTCCTATTAAGTCATGTATGGGAGTAAAGTTGCCAACTTTATGTGTTAAGTCACCATTTAGGATCAGATCTGAGAGTTTGGCATGTTGGCTTAATTCATTAAGTGCTTATTGGGTTGAGTTGGTTGTCTGTGGAGTACATGGGGCGTACCCAGCTCGTACGTTCCGCGTACTGGCCCTAGAAGAAGTATGCTAAGTGTAAGTCTGAGTACGCCCACCGTACTCAGCAGTTTGACCATCGGTTGACTTTCACGGGTTTGGGCTATATTTTGGAATTTTAGGGTTTGGGCCTTGTTGGGCCATTGGACTTCTGATTTTTGGGCTATTACTAGGCTATGGGATTTCTTGGATTTAGGCCCATTATGGATTTTGGGTCTGATTAGGATATTGGGCCTTATTAGGCCTTGGGATGCCATTTAGGAATCTGGGTCATTTGAGAAAACAGATTGGGCCTTGGTTTTGGGTCAAGTAAGAAAAAGGGTAAAATGGTCTTTTACCCTGGATGTTGGAAAAGTAATTTATATTCTTGATTATGGTTCGAGATCTAATTATTAATTGGATATTATTTTATGGTGTTAGCGCGAGGATTTTCCGGATCAGAAGACCGAGATTTTATCTGAGAGACTCAGCAGCTGAGGTGAGTTTCCTCACTGTGTTTAGCATGTCGAAGGCACCAATGTCGGCCCATGATTTATTGTGATTAGGATGTAGTTGTATGTGTGATTCTGCATGTTTGTTTTCTGATATGTTTACTGGGCGGGGCCCGATGCCGGGTGGGGCCTAAAGATTATATTGAATGCTATGTATCTTTGTGATTCTAGCAAGTGTATATGTGTTTGTATGTATACAGGGCGGGGCCTGATGACTGACAGATCAGTTTCGAGGGGGGCTCGATGTCGGGTGGGGCCCGATGACAGGCGGGGCCCATTATATGTTCGATATGTATGGTATGTGGTATTTCGGGGAAACCACTAAGCTTTGTGCTTACGGTTTTCAGTTTATGTTTCAGGTACCTCTGGTTCGAAGGGGAAGAGCTCGGGATGACTACATTGCACACACCACATTGTTCTACAGTTTTACATGACTCTGATGTTTTTAGATGTTATTTGATATACTCTAATTTCACTATGGTTCTATGATATTATTATGGATAATCGTTTTATTACTATAAAAATCGAAATTTTTGGTCTTAATTTTTGGGATGTTACAAGTTGGTATCAAAGCCTTATTTTGAGGGATTCGGACACACTCTCGAGTGTGTCTGAACTCAAACTGAGGGTTTGGTAGATTTTTCATAAATAAAATGTTTTATAAAAGGGTTTTCTAATAAAAGAAAAAGGGTGTGGTGCATCTAATCGACCGAGCTCAAGTAAGTTTACCCAAAATACCTATACATGTTTTATAATATGCTTTGATATGTGAATCTGTGAATCGCATGCGAGTTAGGGCTAAGGATCTGCTCAAGATTTTCATGATAGAATGCTAGGAGAGATGCCTTTATATGCCTACTGTATGAGCTCGAAGACTTGCATTCTAGTAGTGATCAGCCAGTGATAGGATGGCCTGTTTAGGTTATGCTTTTTCCGATTACTCGATGCTCGAATGTTCCTTGCTTTGTGCTTTTAGGTGTTTCCTTAAACCTAAGCTAACTAGTAAGCGAGTATACTAAGTTAAATATTATTGAGACTAACTAATTTTAGAAGGTTAGGTTTTAACTCTATTTTGTAGCTCCTGTTTCCTTAAACCTAAGCTAACTAGTAAGCTAGTTAGAGGATACTAGGGGAGTTCCTTCTGCAGCTGATGGCAGGGAGTAGTGTGGTGGTTGCCCTTGGAAAACCTAGGAAGAAATATAGTGTTGGGAGCCTTATCTTGTTGAGGATTGTACATATGAATAAGGAGTGACTTGAGGATTCAAAGAGATCCTTGAGGAAAGTACAGATATATGTGGAAGGTGGTATGGGCCCGTACTACTGGAAGCATCGGATCCATACTCGATTCAAGGTGAGCTGTGATGATACCAGGAAGCTTGTAGAGTATGAGACTCCTCGATATATATATATATATATATATATATATATATATATATATATATATATATATATTCAGTGTGGTGAACCTTCGAGGAAGACGAGTTAGTGGTTCTGATGTTGGTGATGATTCAGGTTCGGGTTCTGGAGCCGGACAGTTGGATGATCAGATGCGGGAGTTCATTTCGTCTAAGATTACTTGCAGCATACTCGAACAGACTCCTATGATCTTTTCTACAATCAAGAAGGGTATCATGGAGGTTTTAGAGGAGCATTGGGCTCATTCCATTCTGATATGGTATCGATGATGGGAGCTCGCACTTTGACTTTCCATGAGTTTCGGGCATGTGGAGCCCCGGAGTTCTTCAGGAAGAAGGACTCGATCGCGAGCAGATGTCGATTAGAGGATGTCGCTAATGCCTTCCGCACTAGCAGTTGTCCCGATAGGGCAAAGGTCAGACTAGCTTCCTGTCTTCTGAAAGACAAAACACGAGACTGCTGGGTGGAGGTAGGAGATTTCTTAATGAGGATTTAATGTCCTATCCTACACGTTCGGCTGACGACCCTCCACTAGTCAAGACTGCGGTGGATAAGAGTGGATACCAATAGCGGTCATTTTACAGGCCGCTTCCTTAAACACCCCTTATAGACCAGCTTCGTAAATGAGGCTTACTAACGGTAAGACTGACTTTTTCTTATACATATATATAAATTAAACTATTAATTTTATAATAGTATAAGGGTGTATTTTAAACTTTTAAAATACTAGGGTTTTAGAATTTAAGATTTCAAAATTAAATTTTAAATTCCGAAACCAAAGGGGTATTTTTAAAACTTTTCAAAAATACTAGATCAAATTTTAAATAATTAAATTAATTAAATAATCTTGTCATTATCTTAAAATTTGACAAAATCTCTTAATTTGATAAGTATATATGTTTACCTTTCCAGAAAATTCAATTTTAGACATTTAAAACGAATTTGGTAATTATCCAAATTAAACAAGGATATCAAAATCGAAAAATCGGGGATCTGACAGCCCGACTCATCGAGTTATTGCGATGAACTCGTCGAGTAGGCTCAACTCGTCGAGTTCCTCTATGAACTCGTCGAGTCTGATGAACAGATTGACGAATCTATTCCCTTCTCATTTGGGAATAGAATTGAAAAACAATTGAAAAACATCCTAGGCTCAATTCACATATGCATCAAATACAATTGAAAAACATCCTAGGCTCTGATACCACTGATAGGTTTTGAGCATAACAACAATCTATGTGTTCACACAACCCGAATTTCTTTTGATCTAAGTTTTTCACTAGTTCAACATGCAATTTAATACCAAAGCAATAAACCCTAGATCTAGCATACAATTTCGAAAATCATATAACAAAATGGTTTTGATGATTACCTTGCCTGTTATGTAGTAATAACAAGAACTCCTAGTAGATCCTTGACTTCTGAAAGCTTAGAGCCTCAAATGTTGCACCTCTAATGGCTTACAAACACCACTAGCAAAAGGATGAGAGGAGAGAGGAGGGAAGCACTTAAAATTTTTGCAAGGGTTTCTTCTTAACAAGCAGTGCCCGAAAATCCTAAGCTTAGGGGTTCTATATATAGTTGTGGACTGCTAGGGTTTCTAGAGGAAACCCTAATTTCCTGCTTAACGCTTAAGCAATCCATGGACCTCCCACTAAGAAGCCTTATATGAAATCTATAGGGCCTCCCTATAGGATTTCGTCCACTCCTAATTAAGTAGTTCATCAGCCCAGTTTCACAACTATCAATGATTTGCAAAACAACCCCTGTTCTTTTAATCAGTTCCTTTAATCCCGAAATTAATTCAAAATTAATTTCTGATTAAATACTAATTAAATAACATGATTTCTAATTAATATATTATTTTTCATAATATATTAATAAATCAATTTATTATTCCAAATAATAAATTCAACCTCTATCTCCAAAAGTCATCCTGTTAAGTTACTAGTTATAGGCTTAGATACCTAACCCAACATGGATACCTAATCCAAAAGTCATCCTGTTAAGTTATCTCCAAATAATAAATTCAACCTCTATCTCCAAAAGCCAACTCAAAAGGACCATGCTACTATCAAATCAAGTACATACCAATTATAGTTATAGGCTTAGATACCTAACCCAACATGGATCACAAGAGCCTGAGGTATTTGATGGATCAACCTAATCTAAACATGAGGCAGCGCCGGTGGTTGGATGTGGTGAAGGATTATGATTATGAGATCCTTTACCATCTGGGGAAGGCCAATGTGGTGGCCGATGCTCTCAGTTGGAAGGTAGTCGCGGCTCCGGTCAGTGATATTTGTATGAGGATGACAGTGATTACTCCACTCTTTGAGCAGATTCGAGAGGCTCAGGTTGAGGCTATAAAGGAAGAGCACCGGAAGAGTGAGCGCATAATGGTTCAGGTGGCTTCCTTCGATTGTGATAGTCGGGGGTTATTGACTCTCCATCAGAGGGTGTAGGTTCCTTGTTGGGGTGGTGCGTGTCAGGTTCTGATGGAGGAGGCGCACAAATCGAGATTCTTCATTCATCCCGGGGTGACAAAGATGTATAGAGACCTCCGTCCTAATTATTGGTGGTCTTGTATGAAGCGAGATGTAGCTTGGTATGTGGAGAGGTGCTTGACTTGCAGGAAAGTCAAGCCCACACATTAGCAGCCTCACGTTAAGATGCAGCCGTTAGACATTCCCGTTTGCAAATGGGAAGAGATAACCATGGATTTCTTTACAAATTTGCCTCGGACTACACGTAGAGTGTATTCTATTTCGGTCATCTTGGATCGATTAACCAAGAGCGTGCATTTTATTCAGATTCAAGATAGTATCTCTGCGGAGAAGTTGGCCGAAATATACATCAGGGAGGTTGTGGCATGACATAGGGTGCCGATTTCTATGGTTTCAGACAGGGACGTCCGATTTACTTCTAGATTTTTGGAAGAGGTTCCATGAGGAGTTGGGTACTCCTCTGCATTTCAACACAACTTTCCACTTGCAGACTGACGGACAGAGCGAGAAGACTATCCAGACCTTGGAGGATATGCTCTGGACATGTGTGTTGGATTTCGGTGGTAGTTGGGATACGTATCTCGCTTTGGCAGAGTTTTTGTATAACAATAGTTATCATTCCATCATTGATCGACCTCCTTTTGAGATGCTCTATGGGAAGAAATGCAATACCCCGATATGTTGGGGTGAGGTCGGTCAACGATTCATGGGGAGTACCGAAGTGGTACTCAAGACTACCGAGTTGATGCAACAAGTTCGGGGTAGAATCCAGACAGATTAGGGATATGGTTCTCCTGAAGGTATCACCTTGAAAAGGTTTCATCCAATTCAGGAAGAGGGGTAATGTTGGGCCCCAGGTACATTGGTACTTTCAGGTTTATGGCCCGGGTGGGCCGGGTTGCTTATCACATGGATCTTCTCGAAGAGCTTAGTCAGATCCATGGCACGTTTCATGTCTCTCAGTTGCGGAAATATTTAGTAGATGATTTCGTGGTGGTTCCATTGGAGGATATTCGGGTGGATGATTGCCTGAATTATATCGAGAGACCAGTAGCGATTCTTGATAAAAAGATGAAAACTTTGAGGAACAAGGTTGTTGAGTTGGGGAAAGTTCAGCCGCGGCACGACAAGGGGTCAGAATGGGCGTGGGAGTCGGCGCACGAGATGAGGGAGCATTACCCAGAGTTATTTGGGGCAGCGGACTTCGAGGACGAAATTTGATTCAATTGGGGCAGAATTGTAACATTCGACATTATAGGTATGTTTATTTTAACCCTTATTGTAAAATATCTCTCATTTTGGTACCTATCTAGTACGCGAGGCGTACTCTATGAGTACGCATAGCGTACTAGCTCATTTTAGGATCGCGGATTCACCCACGTATGCGGGGCGTACGTGGGAGTACGGAAGGCATACGTAATGCAGGGGAAAACCCTATTTTTTAGGGTTTGTGCCCTATTTAAACAACTTAAGAAACCTTTGGACCTTCTAATGATTGCCTCTATCTCTCTGTACTATAAAATCAAAACCCTAATTGCCATTTGTGAGATTTGAGCTTGGAAATGAGTTTTGGTGGTGTTTTTGGTGAAGTAGAAGAAGAAGAACACTTGGAGGTTGCTTGGGAGTGGCTTGAGCTTGTAGATCCAGAGTCATCTTCATCTTAGCAAGCCATTTAAGGTAAAAAGCTCTCATCCTGATGGTTCTTTATCCGAGATCCAACTTAGGGTGTTATATGTGCATGTTTGGGTCTTTTAAGCCATATTTAAGATTATGGTCTACTCCAGAAGCCATGGATGTTAGATTTTAGCAGATTTGAGGTCCATTGTCCATGAAAATGCAACCTTTATGAGTTACGAGGGTCCATACATGTGTTAGGATCCTTAATATGGTTCTTTTTGAGTTTTAGGTCCCATTAAGTCATGCATGGGAGTAAAGTTGCCAACTTTATGTGTTAAGTCACCATTTAGGGTCAGATCTGAGAGTTTGGCATGATGGCTTAACTGATTAAGTGCTTATTAGGTTGGGCTGGTTGTCTGCAGAGTACGCAGGGTGTACCCAACTCGTATGATGTGCGTACTGGCCCTGGAAGGAGTACGCTAAGCGTAAGTCTGAGTACGGCCAGCATACTCAGCAGTTTAACCATCGGTTAACTTTCATGGATTTGTGCCTTGTTGGGCCATTGGACTTCTGATTTTTGGGTCATTCTAGGCTATGGGTTTTCTTGGATTTAGTCGCATTGTGGATTTTGGGCCCGATTAGGAGATTGGTCCATATTGGGCCTTGGGATGCCATTTAGAAATTTTAGTCTTTTGAGCAAACGGTTTGGGCCTTGTTTTTAAGTCAAATAAGAAAAAGGGTAAAATTGTCATTTACCCTAGATGTCGGACAAGTAATTTAGATTCTTGATTATGGGTCGAGATCCAATTATTAATTGGATATTATTTGATGGTGTTAGCGCAGAGATTTTCCGGATTAACAGACCGCGATTTTATCTTTGAGACTAAGCACCTTGAGCTGAGTTTCCTCATCGTGTTTAGCGGGTCGAAGGCATCAATGTCGGCCCATGGTTTATTATGATTAGGATGGTAGTTGTCTACGTGACTCTGCATGTATGTTTTCTGATATGTTTACCGGGTGGGGCCTGATGATTATATTGGATGTTATTTATCTTTGTGATTCTTGCATGTGTTTATATGTTTGTGTATATACCGGGTGGGGCCTAATGACTAATAGATCTTTTCCGAGCGGGGCTCGATGTCGGACAGGGCCCGATGACAGGCGGGGCCCATTATATGTTTGATATGTATGGTATGTGGTATTTTGGGGAACTCACTAAGCTTTGTGCTTACGGTTTTTAGTTTATGTTTCAGGTACCTATGGTTCGAAGGGTAAGAGCTCGGGATGACTTCATTGCACATACCACATCGTTCCTCAATTTTACATAACTCCGATGTTTTTGGATGTTATTTGATATACTCAGATTTCACTATGGTTCTATGATATTGTTATGGATAATGGTTTTATTAATATAAAAGTCGAAACTTTTGGTCTTAATTTTTGGTACATTATAATATCTTATAATCATTTCTCGAAATTCAGACTTTTTAAACTTTCTTATTGAAACAAAGATCCTAATTACTCCCACTGCCATTAACACACACACACACACACACACACACATATATATATATATATATATATATATATATATATATGACTTATTTTCATTTCTAAAAGTTTAAAATCTTTGAACTCATTGAGACGAGAATCCTAATAACTCCCGTTGTCTTCCACATAATGATGGTCCATATTTGTTTCTCGGAATTCAAACTCTTTGAACTCTATCATTGAAGCACAAATCTCATCTCGCAAGATGCTTGTTTAGTTCATAAATAAACATCATAAGCTTACACATTCTTCAAAACCTATCTTGGTTCGATAATGTGTTAGTTCTCATCCATTATTGTTATCTTCTTGAAGATTCACTAACACTTAAGGTTTAAGGCCAAGTGTTTGATCAACCTAGTTTTCAAACATCCATAGATTGAATCGCGCTCTCCAAGTCCCTCTTCCATCTTGCAGTCTTATAGGGCCTGCCATAACCTCTTATGGCTGCCATACTCTGATTATTGGTTGTTGGTGACTCAATATGGTATCCTTTATTAAGTCTATTATGAAGAGTTAGAGATATGTCAGTTTCCTCAATATCTCTTTCATTTTCGATTTGAATGTTAGGACCAACTTTAGGTTCTTCATTGGTTGACTATTGAATCTTATCAAGATCAGTATGGCTCGAACTAACTCTTTTGGATATCATGTCCCTCTCTTGGAAGATTATGCTTTGAGCAACAAATATTTTTTCTCAAAATGTTTGTAAAACAATTACCCAATAGTTATGTTGGCATTTCCGTCAAGACAACGCATCTCTATACTTAGTCTCAGATTGTCGAGCACTTCACAAAGAACGTGAGCCTCATAATCATACACTTACAAATGTGCTTGTGAGGGATGAACCCTTACTCCATATTTTAGAGAGTCTTTCAAAACCTTTTAAATTAGTACAAGACCAAGGACTCTTCTAACATATTCATGGTACAATCAATGAATCGTTCTATTAAGCATAAATCGACTCGTCAAGCAACAAATCAAACAATGATTTGTTTCTGTTTTCCATAAACACTCATTGTGACACTATTTTAGGTAGATAGAGCTGATGAAAACTTTTCTATAATTCCTTATATAATCAATATTGTTTTGAGTAAGATGTGCACCAATCATTTTAAATCTGAGTATCTTGTCCTTTTTCCAGTTGATTCTTAAACATTGCTTTTATGAAAACTCTGATTGCCTAGAAGGTTCCAGTCTCAATGTTCACATGGAGTCAATCCTACTAGGTATTGTGGTTTATCTGAATGGTCCATTAGTGTGAACTAATTCCAATATATATATTTTCACATTACCAAGTAATGTATTAATCATCTATCTTGATAAACATGATATGCATTTACCATAAGACGTTGAATCAAATGGTATCAAAGATCTGATCCAACTGGATACTTGGTAATTCATTTTTTGTTTACAAGCTCAAGACAACGACTCAAAAAAATACATTTTATCCAAACTTTTGGATGTATTCGAATTATTACGTATTTTGGATACTCTAAATGGATCATTAGTTAAAACTAATTACAACATATATTCACACTATCGCATAGTGTGTTTCATCATCCGTCTTAAAAACAGGAGTCACATTAATCAAAAGACTTGTTGTCAAATGAATTTCAAAGTCCTATCCAACTGGACCATTGGCAATGCAATTATTATTTTAAAGAATATGATCCACAATATACATCTCATTCAAATACTTTAATCAACCTTTTGTTACTATATAAGTTTCACAGATTTGTGACTTTCTTTTAAACACATTAAAACGCTCTACATAAGTCATAAAAATCTTATCAAATCTTGTACAAACAATTTTTAATCATAAATCCATTGATTAAACATTTGGGAAAAACAAAATGTAACACCCATTCCAGGTATGAATTAATCCATTATGTTAGTAAGTCTTCATTTTGGGTGGCCAAGACATAATGGGGTTTCACCATGGAGTTTAAAATATTCACCATGGTATGGCCATATGTGTCACGACGTGGCCGCTGATTTTAAGGAAACCCTAATTTACATGCTTTACGTCGTATTTAAAGGAATGAAGAGGCTAGGGTTTTCTTAGCCTCAACCTCCATCACTCTTAAACCCCCAGAAACTTAACCCTTATCTTTTTTAAGCTTTTGGAGCTCATTTGGTAGTATTTAGTTATTTTAAAGGAATTGGAGGAGGATTTTCGTCAAGAGGCCAACAAGCCACACTCCCTAACCTCTGAAAACACCTTATTGGACCGATTGTAAGGATTTTGATCTACTATTGTATCTTCTCTTTAGATATCTATATTTATTTTTGCCTAATGAACACTTTTATTGGATTTTGAGTGGATAAAAGAGATAAAGTTTGCAACTTTATGACTCTTAGGAGCCCCAAGGACATTATATCTAATAGATCTGAAGAATGGTGGTGATTTGGAAATCTTGCATGAGCTTTAGGACCTTTTCTTCTTTTTGACGAAGATTTGAGGAAGGACACGCATGGGGCATGCATATGCATAAAGTTTACATTTTTAGGGATCAATAAGACCCCTAAAATCCTTCTGGAAAGTTTGGGCTTGTATTTGTTGTGATTAAGGACTTAACGGATGAGCTATACCTCTTTAGTGTCCTTTAGAACCTAGGATTTGAGATCTTGTCTTAATGGAGTGTTTTTATGGATTAATTTGGAAAGTTTATCCATCAAGACGTTGGGAAGGAGTATATTTGGGCTTTTTAGGCCTTGAGAATGAGTTAAGGGCAACTTAACTTGAATAATTCGTTCAGACTGGTCCCCACGGCGTGGCACTAGGTCGCCATGACATGGCGACCAGAGAACAGTCAACTATTTTGGCGTTTTGTGGCCACGACATGGCCAAGGAAGGCCACGACATGGAGGGGTGTTGATGGCATTTTGACTTCGTCCTGACCGTTGACTCTTTGTCCGAAGTTGACTTTTGGTCAACTCTTAGTTTTGGAAAGGTGGGCTAAAGGTTTACCTTTTATGAATGCCTAGGTAGGGTATAACACCGGTGATCTGGCAATGAGAGTAGTCACGGTTGATTGTCGTTTGAGAGGCGAGTCTCTTCACAGTACTCATGGGTCAAAGCCACCAATTCCAACCCACTGGATTATGTTTGTAGGATGATAGTTGTCTTTGTGACACTTGTTGATATGCTTGTATGTGCTTGTGGTCTTTGTGACTCTTGCTAATATGACTGTATGCTTAGAAGTAGGGGTGAAATAGACCAGTACTGGCTGAAAGATACTGAAGGAGTCGGAAGGGACTCAAGGGTGAAATAGACTTATATGGGTTGAAAGGTACCGAAGGAGTCGAGAGGGAATCTAGGGTGAAATAGACCCGTACCGGTTGAAAGATACCGAAGGAGACGGAAGTGACTCAGAGGTGAAATAGACTCAATTTAGATTCCAACTGTTATGTATGTTGAGTATGTGGTATTTTGAGGAACTCGCTAATCTTTGTGCTTATAGTTTATGTTTATGGTTTCAGGTACCTATGGTTCGAAGGGGAAGGGCCCGACATGATTGCACTGCATCCACCATTGTTCCATATTCTATGATTTTGATTTCTACTCTGATAACTATTTTCCACATTTTCACAACTTGATTAGTTTAGAAATGAATGATTGATGGTTTGGGTTGACTTAGAAATTAAAAAATTTTACTTAGTATTTTTGATATGTTACAAGTTGGTATCAGAGCCTTGGTTTGAGGGATTCGGACACACTCTCGGGTGTATCTCAACTCAAAGTGAGGAGTTGATAATCTTTTTGACAGAAAATGAATTTTCTAAATGGTTTTTATAAAGAAAATGAATTTTCTAAAGGGGTGCGATGTGTGCAATCAGCCGAGCTCAAGTAAGTAATTCCCAAAATACCCATACATGTTTATCTATTTCAGCATGTGTTGTGTGGACAACATGCTAGAATTAGGCTAAGGATCTGCTCAGGATTGCATGATAGTATGATAGGAGAGATGCCTTCATATGTCTGTTGATTGAGCTTTCAAAACTTCATGCTAATATTGAACTAGATCTAGGATAGAATGACCTGATTAGTTTCTGCTTTGGTATTCGAGGCTCAAATGTTGCTTGCTTTGTGCTTTGAGGAATCTCCATTATATCAGCTATCTACTAAGTGAATACATTAGGTTACATGTTACATGAATTAGATAATTTTAAAAGGCTAGGTTTGACTCTATTGGGCAGCCCTTTTTTTAGTCCAATCGTTGTAGTGTGAGACCTTATGATCGAAGAATTATCTAGCGCATGTAGTATGCAACTATATTCGGGAAGTAAATTGAAGGTATTAGAGGAAGTTTCTTCTGCAGCTGATGGCGGAGATTGATGTGAAGTATGGATCCTAGGAGTACCTAGGAAGTATGTTGGCACGTCGAGTGTGTTGTTTAGCAGGATGGGCCAGTATTTGGTAGTAAGGAAGTAACTTAGAGGATTTGGGATGATCTTTTTGGAAAGTACGGATCGGTCTGGAAAGTATTGGGTCCATACTACTGAAAGGACAAGATCCATACTCGAGTCAAAGGAAGTCACAATGACACTAAGAAGCTTGTAGAGTGTGGAATTATTCGAGTGTTTTCTGATAGTTTTCATTGTTTATTTTCAGTATGGTGACCACTCGAGGAGGTTCTCGTGATGGTTCGGTTCGGGCTCTGGGGCTAGACACATGGATGATCAAATACAAGAGTTCATTTCATATGATATTACTCATGGTATTCTAGAGTAGACTCTAGTGATCTTTCACATGATCAAGGAGGGAATTATGGAGCTGTTGGATGAATGTATGGGCGCATTCCGTATTGAGGTTGTAGCTAAGGTGCGTGCACGCTCTCTGACTTTTCGAGAGTTTCGTGTATGTGGGGCTCCTGGACCCCATTGCTAGCAGACGGTGGTTGGCCGACATAGAGAACACCTTTTGGACTCGCTTCTGCCCCGAGGGGTCAAAGGTAAGATTTGCATCCTGTCTACTGAAGAACAGAGCTCGTGACTAGTAGGAGGAGGTAGACTATGCTATGGGAGGTGAGGCTGTCAAGACGATAGCTTGGGATGATGGTTCAGGGATGCGTTTGCACCAGTGATTGAGGTCCAGCAGTTGGTGATGGAGTTTTAGGACCTTTTCCAGACTACTAAGATTGTGGCGAAGATTACTGCTATGTTCAGCGAGAGGGATTTAGTGGTTGCACAGTAGGTGGCGGACGAGGAGATAAAGAAGGAAAGTTGTCATGACATGTAGAAGGATGAGATTCGTTAGTTTGTGAGCATGTCCAGATGTAGTACATTGGACGACAAGATAGAGAGGACCCGGGAAAGGGAGATTGATTTGGAGACTGTGAGGAAGAGGAAGTCAATTCAGCCTCAGGTAAGAAGCCTAAGGTTTTTGATACTTGCTCGAGGGGAGATCAGGGTTGGGGCCGCTGAGGTAAGTGCGACAAGACTCGCGATGGGGTTTGCAGGATGGGTGGTTCTGGCTGCTACAAGTGTGGAAAAACCGGTCACTTTAGCAGGGATTGCCCCACCATCGAGGTATCTGATCTGATTTGCTTCCATTGCAATCAGAGGGTACACAAGAAGGCCAATTATTCTAGGAGGAGTGGTTGCAGCATCTGCTCCAGCTACATCGAGGATCACCGACAGCCGCCAGGGAAGGGCAGAGATGTCGGTTGTGAGGAGTCGAGCTTTCCAGCTGATAGCCGAGGAGGCTCGTGCAACACTAGATGTAGTTACTGGTATGTATCTTCTCTTTATTTCATTTATTGCTTTGATGTTTATCCTTATTGTATGTGTATTGTTTTATAAGGACGTTCCTAGTAAACTATGTTCCAGCTTTCGTTCTCTTTGATTAGGGTGCCACCCGATCATTCATATCTCTTGTGCTTAGCAATAGATTCGGTGATGCTCATGGGGAGCTTGATTATTCGTTAGAGGTGGAGATCACCGACGATTGTCCTATACGAGTATCAAGGGTTCATCAAGGTTGTGTGTTGGAGTTATTTAGCGAGCGGTACCCGATCGACTTGGTTCCTATCCCTTTGTGTGAGAGCAAGGTTATTATGGGGATAGACTAGTTGAACCCAAATAGGGTGATGATTGACTGCGAGCACCAGTTAGTTCGGGTTTGAACCCCAAGTGGAGGAGAACTAGTTATCCGTGATGAGGGTCCTCAGCAGGGGACCGGCTCTCTGTTCAGCTGCGAGAGCTAGAAGGTATATTCAGCAGGGTTGTTATGTTTTTTTGGCTAAAGAATTGGATACTAGAGAGGAGGAGAGAAGGAAGATCGATTATGTGCCAATCGTTCAGGAATATTTAGATGTGTTTCCAATAGCCAAGGCACCTTATCAGTTAGCGCTAGTGGAGATGCTGGAGTTGTCTACACAGCTGCAGGACCTGTTAGACAGAGGATTTATCAGACCAAGTAGTTCTTCGTGGGGAGCACTGATCATGTTTGAAAAGAAGAAGGATGGTTCACACAGGATGTGTATTGATTACCGGGAGCAGAATAAAATGATGATGAAGAACCGTTATCCGCTTCCAAGGATTGATGATCTGCTCAACCAGTTGTAGGGTGCGTCTTGGTTTTCCAAGATTAATCTTCATTCATGCTACCATCAGATGAGGGTTCGGGATGATGATATTCAAAATATGTCCTTAAGGACTCCTTATGGTCATTACGAGTTCGTGGTGAGGGCTTTTTAACTTACCAATTCACCAAAGGCATTTATGGAGCTCATGAACAGGGTTTGCAGGCAGATACTAGATCGGTTAGTGTTCATTTTTATTGATCATATCTTGGTTTATTCTAAATCCAAGGAGCATCATGAGGATCGCATGCGAGAGGTTCTGGAGACCTTAAGGAGGGAGAGTCTTTATGCCAAATTCTCCAAGTGTGACCTCTAGTTGTGCGTGGTATAGTTTTTTGGGCACCTTGTCAATCAGAATGGTATATTGGTTGATTCGGCCAAGATCAAGGTCGTGATGTAGTAGGAGGTTCTAAGGTCTCCATCTGAGGTTTAGAGTATCCTTGGCTTAGCAGGGTACTATCTGATGTTCATTGAAAACTTCTCCTGGACTGCGGCCCCATTGACTAGGTTGATAAAGAAGTAAGTTACTTTTATTTGGGGGCTAGAGTAGCAGGCGACATTCGAGACCATGAGGCAGAGATGGTGTGAGGCACCAATTCTTACCCTTCCAGAGGGTTTTGATGATTTTGTGGTTTATTGTGATGCGTCGATCACAAGATTGGGGGTAATCTTGATGCCGCAGGGTCATGTGATTGTGTCGCTTTGAGGCAGCTGAAGCCTCATGAGGCAAACTACCCTACACATGATTTGGAGCTAGGGTGGTAGTTTTTTCCCTCAATATTTGGCGTCATTATTTGTAAGGGGTTCATTATATCATCAACCTGGATCACAAGAGTTTGAGGTACCTGATGGATCAGCCAAATCTGAATATGAGGCAGCGAAGGTTGCTCGATGTAGTGAAGCATTGTGATTGTGAGATCCTTTAGCTGGAATACGTCTAATGACTCGATTTGTTGGGGCGAGGTCAGCCAGCGAGTCATGAGTAGCACAAAGGTGGTGCTCTGGACTACCGAGTTGATCCAGTAGGTATGCGGGAGATTGCAGACTGCATGGAGTCAGTAGAAGAGCTATGAGGATTGGCCGCGATCTACTATTGAGTTTTAGGTTGGTGACATGGTAATTCTGAAGGTGTCACCTTGGAAAGGTGTCATCCGATTTCTGAAATAGGGCAAGCTAGGCCCCGGATATATTGGTCTGTTCAGGCCAAGGTGGGCAGGATTGTGTACCGTTTGGAGTTAGTAATGTTACAACAGTATTGCCACTGGAGGATATTTATATTGATGACCGCCAGAACTATATAGAGAGACTAGTTGCGATCCTCGATAGGAACACAAAGACCTTCGAAACAAAGTGGTGAGTTTGGTGAAGGTGCAATGGCAGCACCGGAAGGGCTCATAGTGGACGTGGGAGCCTGAGGAGGAGATGAGGGAGTATTATCTTGAGATATTTGTAGCAGAGGACTTCGAGGATGAAGTATCATTCAAGTGGGGGAGAGTTGTAACATAAGTTATAGGTATGAATTAATCCATTATATTAGTAATTCTTCATTTTGGGTCGCCACGGCGTGATGGGGCCTCACCATGGCGTGGCAATTGTTTCATTGATCGCGAAGCTTAAAAGATATGCCAGGACATGGCCATATGTGCCACAACATGGTCGCTGATTTAGAAGGAAACCCTAATTTTCGGGATTTGCGCCCTATTAAAAGGATGGGGAGGCTAGGGTTTATTCATCCCTAGCGTCCATCACTCTCAAACCCCCAGAAACCCTAACCCTTATCTTCTTTGAAGCTTTTGGAGCTCATTTTTTAGTATTTGATGATTTTAAAGGAAACGAAGGAGGATTTTATGCAAGAGGCCAACAAGAAACACTCCCTAACCTCTAAAAACCCATTATTGGACCAATTGTAATGATCTTGATCTAGTATTTTATCTTCTCTTTTGAGTTCTAGAGTTATTTTTGCCTAATGAACTATTTTATTGGATTTTAAGTGGAGCAAGGAGATAAATTTTGCAACTTTATCACTCTTAGGATCCTTAAGGACATTATACCTTGTTAGATCTAGAAAGTATTGTGTCAAATGTATGCTTATTACTTTTGTAAAATTCTGAAATGGGTCTGTCCAAGTTCGGAACTGGTAGATAGCGTAGTCTATAAATAGTGCATGCATGTAACATTTTAGGGCTACGTTTTTGGTAAACCCTAAACTTTGTTTTAAGCTCTTACAAAGAAGTTATTTCTTTGAGAACTCTTCTAGAGTTGTTTGAATCTAATCATACGACACACTTTTGATCATTGTTTCTTGTCTTTTATTCATGTCTTAAATATAGAATCTATCGATCATCTTACTTATTGTTCTCACAATTGGTATTAGAGAAGGAGATAGTGTAATTAATTCTCTATTCTTCTGTCGAGTTTTGCTAGGGTTTTACGTTTTAACTTAGAACTATTCATGTGTCTCAATCGTCTCAATCGATCGTAGATTTCAGATCTAGGTCTCAAGTTTTTCCCTTGAACTCCATTCACGTTTTACACATCTGGTTCTATATTTTTTTTGTGAATTTTTTATGACATGACTCACGAAGGTCCTCACTCTCTTTCATTTAATCTCTCGATCAGTATTGGATCCACGACAAGGATTCAAATCCTCTTTCCAGAAGACTATGAAGTTTGGTCACTTCACTTTGAAGACTATGTTCTTGGAATTGAAGAACCCGGAGCCACTATATGGAAAGCAATGACTCAGGAGAAATACTCGCATGCGGGCACAAGAAAAATGACCAAGACTCTGGCAGATTACAATGCACTCATTCTTGAACATACTGATGTTCCACAGGATGAGAAGAATAAACGTATGAGCAACATAAAGGCCATGAGAATTATTCGGTTTTCTCTTCCTCCATATACTTTTCATGTTGTTAGTGCATGTGATACTGCTAAGGGTATATAGGACAGGCTGAAGGAGCTGTATTCAGAAGATGCTGATCTAGAACACTCTTTGCAAACGACTCTCTTATCTGAGTTTGGATTTTTCGTACAAAAACCCGATGAGAAGTTGGATCAGACGTTCAATCGCTTTAACCGCTTGCAAAGCAGAATGCTCAAATGTAATATTGAGCGACGTGTTATTGAACAGAATGTCACGTTCATGAATGATCTTAGGTCAGAATGGAAGGCTATTGTGTCCACTGTGAAGGCATACAGAAAATTTAAGAGCTTTTCGTTGGCCAAACTTGTGGGCATTCGGAGATCTCACGAAGAGGAAGTTACTAAGAAAGTGAAGCTTGTTTCTAGCATGGGATCCTTGGCATTGGTTGCGAAGGGAAAGAAGACAATAGAAGAAGATTCCGAATATGATCTTTCAGATAGTGAAATATCAAAAGAAGACAAGGCTCTAATGGTATCCAATCCCAAGAAGTTCTTTAAGAAGAATTTCTCCCGTTACAGGAACAAGTACAGGCAGGGTAATTCTAGTTCAGAAAAGCCAAGAGACGAGAGTTTTAAGAACTCGGTGAATGATGAAGAGAAGAAGGAAAACAAGCTATTGGATGATTCGGGCTACGACTATACTTATTGTCATGGTAAAAACCACTTTGCAAAGGAATGCATGCTAAGTAAGCAAAATGAGAAGAGTGAAAAAGAAAAAGATGAAGCCTATTATGTCCAGAAGATAGAGGAGTTTAGGAAAAAGAGTGCATCAAATGCAAAGGTGACGTTGATCGTACAGGAACGCATTGACGATGATGGACGATTCGAGGTGTGGTCTATAGACTCGGAGGATGATGAGGTCAGGAAACCCACACATGGCGGGTGCTTTGTGGTAAAGTCAAAATTTCAGGGTTATGATGGCAAGTGCTTAATGATTCAGAACGGAGTTTCGGAACAAAGAGGGTATGCTACTGACTATGGTCAAGCTTCCGAAAGCTGTTTTGCTGGGAAGACAGTTTCAGAGCAAGTGAATGAATGCGGGAAGGTGGTTGATAAGGTGCATTCTATACTCAAATCTCTTAACATTCTTGTGTCTCTTTATTATTCTGAACTAGATGATTTAAAGCATACTATTTCTAATTTTTGTGATAGTTTAAAAATAAGTCGTCTTAGTAATTCTAATATGAATGATCATCTCAACAAGGTAACATTTAAGAGTGAAGTGAGAAGATTATGAATAGAGGCACTAGAAGTAGAGATCACTAGATCAAAAGATGACATTATTTACCTTATAAGAGATAGCATTGCACTTTTAAAACAGAGGAATATTTTTGTATGATTACAAAACGTTTATATAATAATATTACTCAGCTGCATTTGGATTGTGAAATATGGAAAGGTTTGCATAGAATGATTTTACCCTTTCTTGAATTGAAAGAGGATGAAATCGACACTGATTGTTATAAATGTGAATCGATTGTTTCTTCAGATGCGTTTCTGATTCATACAGGGTTGGACTTGAGAAAATCGAGGAGTACAGTCAGTCCAAAGAACACAAAAATATGTTAATTGAAAAAGATAAAGAACAAATCAAATTTAGTACTATGCAAAAGTATGACTCATTATGCAAAAAATTAAATTTAGAAAATACTTTTGATTCCGAAAACAATTCTGAATTTGATGAAAGTGATATGAGTGAAATTTCTATAGAGGATGAAATTGATTGTTCTATTTTGTGCAAAATGTTAATGAACCAAAAAAAAATTTGATTTCAGAAAACTCAATCGAATCTGTTCGAATTGTTGAAAACAAATGTTCAAATGTATTGAAAGAAAAAGCAACTGTTTTTCCGAAAGTCCAAACTGTACCAAATTAGGCTTTTGTTAAGAAAGGACTGAACAAAAATGATACATCTGAACTAACATCCCTGGTTGCTGATTATAATGTGAATGGATGCGATGAATTCTTCTGGTCGAAGCCAATAGATAATGCCGACGATACAAAAGGTCTTTCAGAAATGACATCTTGGAAATCTAAAGGGAAATATGTTTCGGAACCATTGAATCGTGTGGATCTATGTTACGACAAGGCACGACCTAGTGGCACAAAATATGTTTCAAGTGTGACCTCTTCAGAACAGCATGAAACGCTAGTCAAAAAAACAAAAACCGAAATCTAACATTCATAAGTCTGCTGAAGAATTAATTGCTAAGAAAAGACGGATGAATGCCAAATATAGGAAGAATTTGAAAGAAAGAAAGCCTTTTTGGAAAAATAAGAATTCAAATTCAAGTTCTGTCAATTCAGAACAATCTTCTAATCAAAAAGTTGATTCCTCTCAAATTCCGAATTCAAAGTCAAATTTTTCTCCAAAACCATAGATTTCGAAACCAGTTGAAAATCGAAAATCAAAGTGTTCTTCAAAACCATAGTTTTTAAAACCTCTCAACAGTTCAAAAGATTTTAAGGGTAAAAGAAAAGTGGTCTCGGAACCTGAGATTACTCTTAAGGAATATGAAGCAAACTTAAAAAAGGAAGAAAAAAGATTTTCTAAAAGAATGGCACCAAAAATCAAAGAATATAGTCAACGAAAATCCAATTTTGTTGAATTAATCTTTGTGATAACAAAATAGAAGTATTCAAAATTGAAAAAGGGAAGAATCAGGTTTTGAAAAGAAAATCATTTTGGGTTGATAAAACAAAGATATTTCCTGTTCAAAAGAAATCCTCACAAGGACCCACGATTTTTTGTGTTCCTAAATCTCTCTAAATTGTGTAGGTTATGCGTGATAAACAATATGATTCTGAATGATATATCAACAACGGCTGTTCTCGTCACATGAAGGGGAGAAGAGAAGAATTACTAGAGTTTTGATCATTATCGGATGGCGTTAGAGTGAAGTTTGGAAATAATGCTACTAGAGAAATAAAAGGCTATGGAATGATTACGAATGGTGAATTCTCAATTACGAAGGTAGCATATGTCGAGGGCCTGCAACACAATCTGATAAGTGTTTTGTAATTGGTTGTAGGTATACAACTAAAGGTTTCATTTTATGAAGAAGGTTCAGAGATAATTGAAAAGAAATCCAAGGCAGTGCTTCTGAAGTCCAAAAGGAAGGGAGAGATGTATCTTCTGAATTTAAATACAATCAAATGGAAGCCATCTATTTGCTTGCTTATGAAATCATCTTCAGATGATAGTTAGCTACGCCACATAAGACTTTCCCATCTGAACTTCAAAGATATAAACAAGCTCATCATTGGTGATATTGTTCGTGGTCTACCTCTTCTGAAATTCGAGAAGGAACATTTATGTGTTGCGTGTGAGCTCGAAAAACAAAGTAGGAAGAGTCACTCAACCATCATCAATACCAAAATCATTAAGCCACTAGAATTATTGTACATTGATCTTTGTGGTCCATCAGCCATCGAAAGTATTGGTGGTAATAAATATATTCTGGTTATTGTTGATGATTTTTATAGATTTACCTAGGTGTTCTTTCTTAGATAGAAATCAGATGCAACTACGAAGATAATATATTCCATCAAGAAGATTGAGCTACAATTACGAAAGCCTGTTCGGAAAATTTGTATTGACAACGGTTCGGAATTTAAAAATCAAGAATTTGAAGAATTGTTAACTGGCAAAGGGATTGCTCACAACTTTTCTTCACCTTACACTCCACAGCACAGCGATGTAGTTGAAAGATGAAACCACTCTCTTTACGAAGATGCAAGGACGATGTTATCATTTCCGACTCTTCCTCTCTACTTCTGGGCTGACTCTATTGCAACTGCTTGTTTCACACAGAACCGTTCCTACATCAACAAAAGATTTCTCATTACTCGTTATGAAATCTTGAACAATCGGAAACCTAATGTTCAGTTCTTTCATGTATTTGGTTTCAGGTGCTTTCTTTTTAACTCTAAAGAAAATCAGAATAAATTCGATGTGAAAGCAGACGAAGGAATTTTCTTGGTTATTCTTTAACTTCAAAGCCATATAGGGTTCTGAACAAGAAATCAAGAAAGATTAAAGAAACCTACTATGTGACCTTTGACGACAACTACATGAAGAGATATCAGAAAGAAGATTGTCAGTCTGAAGAAATCTTTCCGTCGACAAATTCCATGACAATTCCTCTTATGAACTTATATGAGGAATTTATAAATTTGTTTGATGAACCTGAAAAAGTCATTTCCTCACAATCGAAGGCCAACTACAATCAAGAAGATGAATTGAAGAAGATTGTTGATGAAGCTGCTGAAAACATCGAGACTTCTCAGAAGCCTCCAACTCCAAAAGAACCTCAACAACAATATACCGATGGTCTATTCCAGGGGGAGGGTTCCACTTTGAACTCCAATACTGACACCCCTCTCCGGGGAGAATGAAAATAATGATTTTGATGTACTATCGGAGTTTGAGGAAGTTTTTGCTAAAATCGATCCAGCCTATGATCAGAATTATCCTCCTAAGACTAAATGGACCAAAGATCATCCACGTTCTCATGTGATCGAAGGCTCATCTTCAAGAGTTCTTACAAGGGCTCAACAAAAAGCGAAACAAACTGCATTATTTTCAAAATTGGAATTTTGCATGTTTAATTCTTTCATTTCTAAAAATGAGCCTAAAACTGTGAATATTGCTCTTGATCGTGCAGATTAGGTTCAAGCAATGGAGGAAGAACTCAACGAATTTGAGCGAAATAAAGTATGGAGATTGGTTCCCACTCTTAAGGATACTTATGTTGTCAGAATGAAATGGGTATTTTGGAATAATATGGATAAAGAAGGAAATGTAATTCGTAACAAGGCACGCTTGGTCGTTAACGACTACCGTCAAGAAGAAGGAATCGACTACGAAGAGACGTTCGCACCGGTGGCTAGACTGGAATCTGTTTGGATTTTTCTCGCCTATGTAGCTCACAAAAACATTGATGTATATCAAATGGATGTGAAGTGTGCATTTCTAAATGGCGAACTGGAAGAAACTGTCTATGTTGAACAACCACCTGGCTTTGTGAATGAAAAATATCTGAATCATTGTTATGTTCTGAATAAAGCGGTATATGGTCTCAAACAAGCACCGAGGGCATGGTATGAAACTATGAATCAATTTCTTAACCAATCTAAATTTAAACAAGGTATTGTTGATCCTACCTTCTTTCGTAAGAAGGAGGGCAACCATCTGATGATTGTTCAAATTTATGTTGATTACATTATTTTCGGATCCACTAATCCTAGCTTAACAGCTGAATTCTGAAAACTAATGGAAACTAAATTTGAAATGAGTTCAGTGATAAAATTAACTTTTTCCTTGTATTGAATATAAGACAGAGTTCATAAGGTATTTTCATCAATCAAGTAGCCTTTACAAAGACCCTATTAGCGAAATTCGGAATGGTGGGTTATTCTAAAGTCAAAGGTCCAATGGCGTTCCGAACGAAACTCACACCTTCTCTTGATAAACCAGCAACTGATATGACTTTGTATCGTCAAATGATTGGCTCTTTGTTATACATAACTTTCAGTCGTCCTGATATCATGTTTGTTGTGTGTTATTGTGCAAGATTTCAAGCCAACCCTAGAGAACCTCACATGTTGGCAGTCAAGAACATCTTTCGGTATCTGAAACGGACTACTTCTCTTGGACTATGGTATCCATCGAATTCAGGATTCTTTGTGCAAGCATATTCTGATGCTGACCTAGGCGGATGTGGACTCGATCGTAAAGGTACATCAGGGGGATGTCAGTTTCTGGATGGAAAACTTGTTAGTTGGCAATCTAAGAAGTAGACTTGTGTCTCTTTATCTATCGATGAAGCTCAATATATTGTTGCTGCATCATGTACATCACAAGTAGTGTGGATTCAGAACCAGATTAGGGATTATGGTATTAATTTAACATCCCGAAATTTCAGAATTTCAATGAAGGGCCAAAAGTGTAAATAAAAGAAGGGACTCGACGAGTAGGTCTGCTTACTCGCCGAGTCGGGGCGGGATTTTGTCGCGGTTTAAGTGGCCAACTCGCCGAGTCGGCGGTTTGGACTCGACGAGTTGGTGCTGTAGAGAGAAAGCCCTAATCCCGGGGGTTGTGCCCTATATAAAGAACATTATAACCCACCCTTAGCCTCTTTACTACCCTTTTGAGATCCAGAAACCCTAAATTCGAGTGAGCCTCCATTATTAGAGAGAATAGAGCTTTGGAGGAGGAAATCTTGGAAAGAGGCTTGAAGATCAAGAGGCTTGCTGCAAAGGAGTGGTGTAGATCCGGGATCGACTTCAGTTGGAGCTTATATTGGAGGTAATAATCTATTGCTTGGGCTCTTTTGCATCTAGATCTTTTATCATTTGAGATTTGGGGCATTTTTGGTATGATTGAGAGCTATTTCGAGTTAGAGGCTTAGATATGTGGTTGCTACCTCAGATCTAGGCTTGTGATGGTCCAAAATGTCATAAAGCTCCTGTCTAAGAGATATTGGTGAAGCCCCCTAGTCCTTAACCCTAGCCCTAGAGTGTTTTGGGCCTATATCTCCTTGGTTTCACGTAAAGTTTTCTACTTTATGTGAGGGTTAGACTGTAGAAGAGTGGATCTATGGATTGGAGCCCCTGCATGGTTTGAAAAGCCATTGTATGGATTGAGAACTAGAGAGACTCGACGAGTCACATGGGTGTTCTCGACGAGTTGTATGAACGTGTGCATGGACTCGGCGAGTTGGAAGAACAACTCGGCGAGTCTGTTGAAGATTTCCTTGGACTCGGCGAGTCTGTTCATGGACTCGGCGAGTCTGGTTGCAGAACCCCAATCTCTTCTGGTTAAACCTCGAAGCAGTGAGTCGGGAGGTGACTCTGTGAGTTGATCAGGATGGGACTCGGAGATCGTTGGACTCGATGAGTATTGGGGTGACTCGGCGAGTTGAGTCGTGTTCTAAGAGTTTTCAGAGTATAAGGACTAGACGAGTCAACGGGTTGACTCGGCGAGTAGAGTCAGTCATGAAGTTTGACTTTGGCCTGGACTTTGACTTTGACCTTCATGGGTGTTATGGTAATTGGTTATTTATGTCATTGGTCCTTTGATGGCTATAGGTGTTGGAGTTTGGGGTAGTGCTTCGGGTTTGTGCTTTTGTGGTTCGGTTCTTCGTTTCAGGTGAGTTATCCTCACTGTACTCAAGGGTCTAAGGCACCAAGGCCGGCCCTTTGAATTGTTGTTTATAGCTTGTTATGCTTATGTGATGATATGCTTGCTAGTATCCTGGTAGATAGGATAATGATATGATGTTATGCTCTGTTAGCTTAGTATCCTGGAGGATAAGGTAGTTAAGTGATGGCAAGTTTTGTTGGATCAGCACCCTGGTAGTTGGGTAGTGGTTATATTCATAGACATGTAGTTGGTATTGCATTATGTACGCTGGTAGGAGGTTACCTGCGGGATTTGTATGTTGAGCAGTAGCAGAAGGCATTCCATCCCGGTAGGATGATAGGGCCCTAGTATGTTGGTTCTGTAGAGTGCTATGAGGTTGCCTGTTATGTGTTCATGTTTGCTAGTGTAGGGGCATTCCAACCCGATGGTTGTGGGCCAGGAGTATTCCATCCAGGTGGGATGATTGGACTCGTAGTAGGTTGGCATTCCAACCCGATGGTAGAGGGGCCTGGGGTATTCCATCCTGAGGGATGATTGGACCCATAGTAGTAGTTATTGTATGTATAGGAAGTGGGGCATTCCAACCCGATGGTTGTGGGCCAGGAGTATTCCATCCCGGTAGGATGATTGGACTCATAGTATGTTGGCATTCACCCGATGGTTGAGGGGCCTGGGGTATTCCATCTTGCGAGATGATTGGACCCATAGTAGTTATTATTGTACGTATAGGTGTATGGGCATTCCAACCCGATGGTTGTGGGCCGAGAGTATTCCATCCCGGTAGGATGATTGGGCTCGTAGTATGTAGGCATTCCAACCCGATGGTTGAGGGCCAGGGGTATTCCAACCGGAAGGTTGATTGGACCCATAGTATGTTGTTCTTTGTTGCATGCGTATGTTTATGTGTGTATGGGTACTTTGGGGGAACTCACTAAGCTTTCGGGCTTACAGTTGCAGTTTATCGTTTCAGGTACTTCAGGAGATCGTGGCAAGGCGAAGGCGTGATCGTACCGCTCCTCATGTTTTATGATTTATGTGATATGGTTCTGGGGGATACTCTGATGTCTAAACTATTTTGAAAACAAGATGTATGAACTTAATGGTTTTTGATTGAAATAAAATGCTTTAAATTGGTTGGAATGTTTTGGTGTTACAAGTTAGTATCAGAGCCTTGGTTTGAGTGAATTGGAGGAACATTCGTGTGAATCCAGTCTTAAATCAAGGAGGGATTTTCAAAATGGTTTTCAAAAGGTTTTCGAAATAAGTAAAGGAGGATGCAGAGGGTACGATCAGCCAGAGCCAGTAAGTTACCCCAAAATACCATACAAGTTATTTGTTTATGTGATACGTTAGAACAGCATGCTAGTACTAGGCTAGGGAATTTCAGGAATTGCATGATAGAATTGCCTGATTATGTGATGCCTACTAGCCTAGGGTTTTCCTCTAGGAGTGAGGATTGAGTGCTTGTTATGAATGTTTGTGCTTAGGGCGTTGTGGTGATACTTGAGACAAATATGGGTAGGTGTGGAAGGTAGTATGGGCCTGTACTACTGAAAGCACAGGACCCATACACGTGTCAAGGAAGTCACAACCCCTAGGTTGTTGGTTAGAGGTTAGTTCTCGGAGGTTATGCGAGGTATCTGAGGATCTTGTTGGTGTATTGCAGTATGGCGGATGCGAGACGATTCGAGTCAGGATCCGGTTCGGGTTCGGGATCAGGAGAGGGTGGTCAGGATGGGTCAGCACCACCCGAGGTTATTGATCAGATGAGGACGGACGAGTTGGATGCAAGGATTTGGGAGATCCTGCATGAGGAGGTTGTTGCTATGTTCCGGGCCGAGTTACCGGAACTGTTTGGGTCGATCAAGACCGTCATGGTTGAGTATTTTGATGAGCGCTATGCAGCTCTTGCAGAAACAGCGGCCGCGGCAGCCGTAGCGGCTGTGGCAGCAGCAGGGGGAGGAGCCAGTCGGGGTTTTCAGTATTGGGATTTCGATAATACGAAGCCCCCTACCTTTGATGGAGTTCAGGATCATATCATTGCTATGAGATGGTTGTCAGACGTGGAGGGTTGTTTCTTCACGTGTTCATGCCCTGCGGATCAGAGGGTAAGGTGTGCTCTGAACCTTTTGAGGCTCGGGGCGAAGGATTGGTGGAGGTTGACTACGGGATCTTATTCTGATGCGCAGCGGGCTGCGGTTACTTGGGATCGGTTCCGGGAGATGTTCAGTACTCGTTATGTTCCGCAGGTTGAGAGAGAGAGGTTGGCTGAGGAGTTCCTGGAGTTGAAGCAGGATTCAGAGTCGGTGATGGAGATTACCAGGATGTTTACTGAGAGGGCGATGTTTTGCCCGGAGTTTGCTTCGGAGCAGGCTCAGATGTCCTGATATCTAAGTATGCTCAAGAGGGATATCCCGAAGTATGCTTCGGGCTCACCTATGCACCAGTAGCGTTCATGGATCTCATGAACAGGGTGTGCAGACCGATATTGGATCGTTCAGTGATCGTGTTCATCGACGATATACTGGTGTATTCGAGGTCTAGAGAGCAGCACGAGGAGCATCTGAGAGAGATCCTCGGGGTATTGAGGACGGAGAGGCTTTATGCCAAATTCTCCAAGTGTGAGTTCTGGTTACGGGAGGTCCAGTTCTTGGGGCATCTCGTCAACCAGAATGGGATTTTGGTCGATCCGACCAAGATTAAGGCGGTTATGAGGTGGGAGGTGCCAAGATCACCCACCGAGATCAGGAGCTTTCTAGGATTGGCCGACTACTATTGGAGATTTATCAGAGATTTCTCCAAGATCGTCGTGCCTCTCACCAGGTTGACACAGAAGGGTGTTGCTTTTTCATGGGGTCCGGAGCAGCAGACCTCATTTGAGACACTTCGCCAAAAGTTATGCGAAGCCCCTGTGCTAGCCCTCCCGGAAGGGATGGAGGATTTTGTGGTGTATTGTGACGCATCGATATCGGGGTTGGGTACGGTGCTTATGCATAGGGGGCATGTGATAGCATATGCATCGAGGCAGCTGAAGCCTCATGAGACGAGGTATCCCACCCACGATCTGGAGTTGGGGGCAGTGGTGTTCGCCCTCAAGATCTGGCGCCATTACCTATATGGGGTTCGGTGTACCATATACACGGACCACAAGAGTTTGAAGTATCTGATGGATCAGCCCAACCTGAATATGCGCCAGAGGAGATGGTTGGATGTAGTAAAGGATTACGATTGTGAGATCATGTACCACCCGGGCAAAGCTAATGTTGTAGCTGATGCGCTGAGTCGTAGGGTGGAGAGTGCCTCGATTCGAGGCACTTGTATGCGATTGACAGTGATGAATCTGGTGTTGGACACCATTCGGGAGGCCCAGGCATAGGCCGTGAGACTGGAGAACTGCAAGAGAGAGCGGGTGATTGGGCAGGTACCTGAGTTTGTTACAGATAGTCGTGGGCTTATGACCTTTCAGGGTTGGATGTGGGTGCCGTATGCAGGCGGGACGCGCACCACTTTGATGGAGGAGGCGCACCGATCGAGGTTCTCGATCCATACCGGGGCCACTAAGATGTATTTGGACCTGAAGAAGGACTATTGGTGGCCCTGTATGAAGAGGGATGTAGCATGGTTTGTTGAGAGGTGCTTGACCTGTCGCAGGGTTAAGGCCGAGCACTAGTGTCCGCATGGCAAGTTGCAGCCACTTGAGGTTCCCCAATGGAAGTGGGAACAGATTTCTATGGATTTCATCACCAAATTGCCGAGGACCGCACGGGGTGTCGATGCAATTAGGGTGATCGTCGACCGGCTGACGAAGAGCGCGTATTTTCTTGCTATCAGTGAGAGCTCTTCTGCTGAGAGACTGGCAGATTTGTATGTGAGGGACGTGGTATCACGGCATGGGGTGCCGATCTTGATTGTGTCAGATCGAGATGTACGTTTCACTTCCAGGTTCTGGAAGAAGTTCCACGAGGAGTTGGGCACGAGGCTGCATTTCAGTACCGCTTACCACCCCCAGACGGACGGACAGAGTGAGCGGACGATTCAGACACTCGAGGACATGCTTCGAGCATGTGTGTTGGACTTCGGGGGAAGTTGGGACACGTACTTGCCGTTGGTTGCGTTTTCCTACAACAACAGCCACCATTCGAGTATTGGTATGCCTCCTTTCGAGTTGTTGTATGGGAGGAGGTGTCGGACTCCCATTTGTTGGGGAGAGGTAGGGCAGCATGTGATGGGTAGCACTGAGATAGTGCTTCAGACGACAGAGCAGATACAGCAGGTTAGACAGAGGTTATTGGCGGCTCAGAGTCGTCATAAGAGTTATGCGGATAGGCGACGATCCGAGCTTGAGTTCCAGGTGGGAGACTTCGTACTCCTGAAGGTGT
Organism: Lactuca virosa; assembly: GCF_052849685.1. Classification (NCBI taxonomy): domain Eukaryota; kingdom Viridiplantae; phylum Streptophyta; class Magnoliopsida; order Asterales; family Asteraceae; genus Lactuca; species Lactuca virosa. The sequence continues at coordinate 300,889,674 of NC_136430.1, read as the reverse complement.
CTCCTTGGAAAGGAGTGATCCAATTCAGGAAGAGGGGCAAGCTGGGGCCCCGATACATCGGTCCGTTCAGGGTGACCGCGAGGGTAGGCAAGGTAGCATATCGGTTGGAGCTACTTGCGGAGTTAAGCCAGATTCATGATACCTTCCACGTGTCTTAGTTGAGGAAGTGTATAGCCGACGAGTCGGCGTTGGTGCCGCTGGAGGATATTCAGGTGGATGCGAGCCTGAATTATGCTGAGAGGCCAATCGCGATCCGGGATCGGAAGATCAAGGTTCTTAGGAACAAGGAAGTGTCCCTGGTGCAGGTCCAGTGGCAACATCGAAAAGGGTCCGAACTGACTTGGGAGCCGGAGTTGGAGATGCGGGAGCAGCATCCAGAGTTGTTTGCCGAGCAACACTTCGAGGGCGAAGTCTAATTCTAGTGGGGGAGAACTGTAACATCCGGATTCCCAGGTATCTTATTTTAAGTATTTATCTTGAGTTTTAGGGAGGGACTCGGCGAGTAGGCGCTCAGACTCGCCGACTAGGATCACGCATTTCTTGTCTGATTTAATGAAGGACTCGACGAGTCGATGCATGGACTCGGCGAGTCCGCGCTGTTAAGTGAAACCCTAAATCCCCGGGCTTGTGCCCTATTTAAAGGCCTTTATGGCCTCCATTTGCGGCCACTTCATCCCAGAGAAACCCTAGAGAGAGCAGTAGGAGAGTTGAGAGCAAGAAGAGGTTAATACATCACTTTTGGTGTAGTTTTGCTAGAAGGAAGAAGGAAACACCCATCTAGAGCGTGAAGGGGGCTTGGATCTGGGCTAATCATCTTGAGAGTTCATCTCTGGAGGTATAATCCTTTCTATTTCATGTTGATATGATAGATTTCATGATTTTAGGGTTTTTACCTCCATTTTATGTAAGATCTAGTGAGTATAAGGTCCCCTTTGTGTTAATAGCATCAGATCTGGACCATGAGAGGTCCATAGAGTCACTATCCCTCAGCTTTATGCAAGCAAATGAGAGATTGGGGACTACGTTGCCATTTTTAGAGTTATTTCTCCATTTGTGACTTGATGTGGGTTGCATGCACGTAAAGGTTGCACCTTTACGTGACATTTGAACACTTGAAGGGTAGATCTGATAGTTAGGGAAGCAGATCTGACCTTAGAAGGTCATTTGAGTAAGAACATGGAAGCAACTCGCCGAGTCCATAAGTGGACTCGACGAGTCGAGTCGGGGTTGCCCCGCGATTCGTGACAGGTGTAACCGGTCGAGTGGAAGGATGACTCGACGAGCTAAGAGAGGCTGAAAGGATTCAGAGGACCCGCATGGACTCGCCGAGTCGCCCTTGTGCACTCGACGAGTCGGGTCAAAGTTTGACCGTTGACTTTCGTTGACCTTAGGGTTCTGGTCAAAACTGATTCAAGAGAGTTCAGGGGAGGGTAGAATGGTCTTCTACCAATCTTTAGGGATGAGACATTGAGAGAATATTGATCGGGGATGTTATTTGAATAATAGGAGGAGGCTAAGTCGGGACGTTGAGCACGAGAGTTTATCCGACTTCATTGAGGTGAGTCTTCTCACTATGCTGTACCTGGAAGGGTACCTATGTGTGACCGGAAGGTCTTATATGTTATGAGATGTATGAGCTGTATCTTGTTATGTGATATGTATGTGTTATGTATGTTATGTACGATAAGGACCGGAAGGTCAAGATGATATGGACCGGAAGGTCAAGAGGTTACGGACCGTAAGGTCGATACGGATAGAACCGGAAGGTCTACCGGGATTCGGGACGGAAGTCCCCTAAGACACATGGATCGGAAGATCCTACAGAGTTATGGCCTGGAAAGGCGTATGTGTGGTATGTGGTATTTGGGGAACTCACTAAGCATTTATGCTTACAGTTGTTATGTTATGTGTTTCAGGTACTAGCGAGGATCGCGGGAAGGCGCCGGCATGATCCGTACACACTTAGGGAGTTTATGTTATTGAGATTCTGGGATATGTTTTGTTATGACAAAGTGGATACATTATGTTTTTGTGATTATTGTGTGATTGAAAGTATGATTTAAAAATGAAAAATTGTTTTGAAAATTACGTTGCTACAAGTTGGTATCAGAGCCTAGGTTTGAGGGATTCGGGTGCATCTTCGGATGAATCTGAACTCAAACTGAGGATTTGAGAAAGTTTTTCATAAAATAAACAATTTTTCTAAGAGAGTAAAAGATTTTGAGATAAGCAGAAGGAAGCAGTGTGTACGATCAGTCAGCGCCTGAACGGTGATTTCCCAAAATACCCTTACATTATGTGTCATGAGATATGTCATGATATGATATGCATGCTAGAATTGGCTAGGTATTCATATTAGGACTAGAGTAGCCTGATTTTGTGATGCCTTAGCCTAGGAAGGATTTTGCTGCTATGTGATGCTTGAGAGCGAGTAGGTAGCAGTGAGGAGCTGATGAAAGGTCTACCGAAGGGTAGCCTATGCCAGTGAGATATAGAGTACTTGTGATCTGGGATCCGAGGAGGAGGACTTGGGGTGAACATTGATGCAGTGTGGACGGTAGTATAGGTGAGTCTTCTCACTATGCTGTACCTGGAAGGGTACCTATGTGTGACCGGAAGGTCTTATATGTTATGAGATGTATGAGCTGTATCTTGTTATGTGATATGTATGTGCTATGTATGTTATGTACGATAAGGACCAGAAGGTCAAGATGATATGGACCGGAAGGTCAAGATGATATGGACCGGAAGGTCAAGAGGTTACGGACCGTAAGGTCGATACGGGTAGAACCGGAAGGTCTACCGGGATTCAGGACGGAAGTCCCCTGAGACACATGGATCGGAAGATCCTACAAATTTATGGCCTGGAAAGGCGTATGTGTGGTATGTGGTATTTGGGGAACTCACTAAGCATTTATGCTTACAGTTGTTATGTTATGTGTTTCAGGTACTAGCGAGGATCGCGGGAAGGCGCCGGCATGATCCGTACACACTTAGGGAGTTTATGTTATTGAGATTCTGGGACATGTTTTATTATGACACAGTGGATACATTATGTTTTTGTGATTATTGTGTGATTGAAAGTATGATTTAAAAATGAAAAATTGTTTTGAAAATTACGTTGTTACAGTTTGTGTCCACGCAGAGGTGTAGTACCTTGTTGGAGTTGCAGGAGGCCGCTAGGCGGCGCGAGTTAGAGATTGAGCTCTAGTTGAGAGAGCAGAGGCAGGCCCCGGTGCAGTCGCAGCCTGCACCGAAGCGGATGAGGCCCGCTGATTATCGACAGGGAGGTCAGAGGAGTCGCACTTGCGCGAAGTGCGGCAAGGTGCATGACGGAAGTTGTCATTCTTCTTCGGGGTGCCACAAGTGTGGCAAGGACGTCCACATAGCCAGATATTGCAGGCAGTCGACTCTAGCTGCAGGAGTCCGACTTTGTTATCATTGTGATCAGGTGGGCCATATGAAGGCCGAGTGTCCTCTGCTGGCTACCAGGTTAGTGCAGGCCCCAATGCCAGCCACTTTGAGACTTACTGACGGGAGTCAGGGTCGAGCAGAGCCTCCGAAGGCTCCAGGGCGTGCTTATCAGCTTGTGACCGAGGAGATCAGGTCAGCGCCAGAGGTGTGAGCTGGTATGTTTTTCTGCTTTATCTCGTTTATGTTATGGTTATGTGTTGTTGCTTCTTGCATGAGATATAAAGTGTTGTATGTGTTAGAGAGGAGTTAGTATTGAGAGTTTTTAGAGAGATAGTATTCGGTGTGGAATTCGTGAGGAAGGAAGGTCATGATGCGGGGAATTGGAAACTTTCAGCAGGAACTTAGGTTCCTTGAAGTTCGGTGTATTAGTGGGGTTCGATTGAGCAGCATTTCAGCCTCGCCGTCTGTGTATAATAGCTAGTGCTCTAAGTGGGGGAGAATTGGAAATTCTCGGATGAGTTGCTGGGTGTAGAGTGTTACCTGTCGCGGTTTGAATGTTGATCATTGGAGTGGTGTAATGAGGCGGTTCAGTTGTAGTAAGGGCTTGGCATGTATCATGGATCTTGGAGCAAGTAGGGAGGATGCTGCTATGCGATAGCGGCTGGTGGGGTTGTCCCCGAATGGTGGAAATGCTGAGGAAATGCGGCAGGATATGTATGGATTGCTGGTTATGCGATCAGTATCTGGGTGTGTATGCATGTTATGAGATGGAGGTGTGCGCCGCTAAGGGGTGATGTATAGTGAGGTGTTGTCGTTGTGACAATAATTGGATGATATGTAGACATGATTTCAGTCTCCTTGGAAGAGGAGAAGGATAGTGATTCCAGATTGGAGATTTGGACAGAGGAAAGTGAGATGGCAGGTTGACAGACTCGGGAGTAGTCTGGACCGGTGATGAGGACTGTATAAGGATATTGCAGTCGGAGGGCGAGGACCTAGAGACCGTGATAAGGAGGTGTGAGTGGGTTACACTCAGTTGTGTCGAACCGAAGGGTTCGAGGGTGACGCAAGGACAAGGTCCTTGGGTCCCGAGCATGGTTGTAGGTTTGGGTCATGTGTGTGGAGGTATTCCAATCTAGGGTATTCCATCATGAGGATGACCGGACCCTATGATTGATTGGACCGGGTGTGTTTGGTATTCCAACCTGAGGGTTGATTGGGCCAAAAATATTTGAGGATGCGTGGGTATACCATCCTGGGAATAACTGGACCCGTTATAAGCGTGCCTGGTATTCCATCCCGAGGCTGATTGGGCCAGGTACGAGTGGTTGCGCGATATGGTTGGTTGATGGGTTATGGGAGCTGAAGGATGCAGTATCCTGTCAGCGCGTAAGGGATAGAATTGGAAAAGGGAACAGGGTTCGTTCCAGGTTGCAAGTTATCAGGGTTATCGCCAATCTTGGGCGAAGGAAGATGGATTAGTGTCTTAGCAGAGCTCAGTGGGTGTTTGTAGAATCTAGCGTTTGCAGGGCGCGGAAGTGTGCCCTGATATGAAGGGTTAGTATTATCGGGTGATTCGTGATTGATAGGTGGTACTTTTGAGTTGAAAGACCAATGGTCGGCTTGGAGTAGTGGCAAGGATGCCACGCGAGAATAAGCCATTTTAAGAGAGATGCAGAAGTAGGGTTGTAAGAACCTGAGTTGATTGAGAAATTGGAGTCCGCGGTGCAAGGGGTTTCTTCTGAAGCGTATGTTGTAGTAGGCTTCGAGGACGAAGCCTAATTTAAGTGGGGGAGAGTTGTAACATCCCGAAATTTCAGAAGTTCAATGAAGGGCCAAAAGTGTAAATAAAAGAAGGGACTCGACGAGTAGGTCTGCTTACTCGCCGAGTCGGAGCGGGATTCTGTCGCGGTTTAAGTGGCCAACTCGCCGAGTCGGCGGCTTGGACTCGACGAGTTGGTGTTGTAGTGAGAAAACCCTAATCCCGGGGGTTGTCCCCTATATAAAGAACATTATAACCCACCCTTAGCCTCTTTACTACCCTTTTGAGATCCAGAAACCCTAAAATCGAGTGAGCCTCCATTATTAGAGAGAATAGACCTTTGGAGGAGGAAATATTGGAAAGAGGCTTGAAGATCAAGAGGCTTGCTGCAAAGGAGTGGTGTAGATCCGGGATCTACTTCAGTTGGAGCTTATATTGGAGGTAATAATCTGTTGCTTGGGCTCTTTTGCATCTAGATCTTTTATCATTTGAGATTTGGGGCATTTTTGGTGTGATTGAGAGCTATTTCGAGTTAGAGGCTTAGATCTGAGGTTGCTAGCTCAGATCTAGGCTTGTGATGGTCCAAAATGTCATAAAGCTCCTGTCTAAGAGATATTGGTGAAGCCCCCTAGTCCTTAACCCTAGCCCTAGAGTGTTTTGGGCCTATATCTCCTTGGTTTCACGTAAAGTTTGCCACTTTATGTGAGGGTTAGACTGTAGAAGAGTGGATCTATGGATTGGAGCCCCTGCATGGTTCGAAAAGCCACTGTATGGATTGAGAACTGGAGAGACTCGACGAGTCACATGGGTGTACTCGACGAGTTGTATGAACATGTGCATGGACTCGGCGAGTTGGAAGAACAACTCGGCGAGTCTGTTGAAGATTTCCTTGCACTCGGCGAGTCTGTTCTTGGACTCGGCGAGTCTGGTTGCTGAACCCCAATCTCTTCTGGTTAAACCTCGAAGCAGTGAGTCGGGAGGTGACTCGGTGAGTTGAGCAGGATGGGACTCGGAGATCGTTGGACTCGATGAGTCTTGGGGTGACTCGGCGAGTTGAGTCGTGTTCTAAGAGTTTTCAGAGTATAAGGACTCGACGAGTCAACGGGTTGACTCGGCGAGTAGAGTCAGTCATGAAGTTTGACTTTAGCCTGGACTTTGACTTTGACCTTCATGGGTGTTATGGTAATTGGTTATTTATGTCAATGGTCCATTGATGGCTATAGGTGTTGGAGTTTGGGGCAGTGCTTTGGGTTTGTACTTTCGTGGTTCGGTTCTTCGTTTCAGGTGAGTTATCCTCACTGTACTCAAGGGTATAAGGCACCAAGGCCGACCCTTTGAATTGTTGTTTATAGCTTGTTATGCTTATGTGATGATATGCTTGCTAGTATCCTGGTAGATAGGATAATGATATGATGTTATGCTCTGTTAGCTTAGTATCCTGGAGGATAAGGTAGTTAAGTGATGGCAAGTTTTGTTGGATCAGCACCCTGGTAGTTGGGTAGTGGTTATATTCATAGACATGTAGTTGGTCTTGCCTTATGTACGCTGGTAGGAGGTTACCTACGGGATTTGTATGTTGAGCAGTAGCAGAAGGCATTCCATCCCGGTAGGATGATAGGGCCCTAGTATGTTGGTTCTGTAGAGTGCTATGAGGTTGTCTGTTATGTGTGCATGTTTGCTAGTGTAGGGGCATTCCAACCCGATGGTTGTGGGCCAAGAGTATTCCATCCAGGTGGGATGATTGGACTCGTAGTAGGTTGGCATTCCAACCCGATGGTTGAGGGGCCTGGGGTATTCCATCCTGAGGGATGATTGGACCCATAGTAGTAGTTATTGTATGTATAGGAAGCGGGGCATTCCAACCCGATGGTTGTGGGCCAGGAGTATTCCATCCCGTTAGGATGATTGGACTGATAGTATGTTGGCATTCCAACCCGATGGTTGAGGGGCCTGGTGTATTCCATCTTGCGAGATGGTTGGACCCATAGTAGTTATTGTTGTACGTATAGGTGTATGGGCATTCCAACCCGATGGTTGTGGGCCGAGAGTATTCCATCCCGGTAGGATGATTGGGCTCGTAGTATGTAGGCATTCCAACCCGATGGTTGAGGGCCAGGGGTATTCCAACCGGAAGGTTGATTGGACCCATAGTATGTTGTTCTTTGTTGCATGCGTATGTTTATGTGTGTATGGGTACTTTGGGGGAACTCACTAAGCTTTCGGGCTTACAGTTGCAGTTTATTGTTTCAGGTACTTCAGGAGATCGTGGCAAGGCGAATGCGTGATCGTACCGCTCCTCATGTTTTATGATTTATGTGATATGGTTCTGGGGGATACTCTGATGTCTAAACTATTTTGAAAACAAGATGTATGAACTTAATGCTTTTTGAATGAAATAAAATGCTTTAAATTGGTTGGAATTTTTGGGTGTTACAATTAATATGAAGCGAATCCCACTGTATTGTGATTCCGAAAGCGCAATAAGGCTCTGCCACAACCCAGTGCAAAACTCAAATACAAAACATATTGCACTACATACCACTTCATAAAGGATCATGTCGAGGATGGTAATGTTGAAGTTCATTTCGTTAGATCCTCAGATCAGTTGGCTGACATCTTCACAAAGGCCTTACCTGAAACTACGTTCAATCGAATTTTACAAGGGCTAGGAATGATTGAAGCTGACTCAATTGCGAAATTCTCTTCATAATCGGAATTTACTGCTCACGTTCCGAATGGTTCCAAGCTTCGGAACGTTTCAGAATCAATTTTTCTATTTCTGATTGGTTTGAACTTTATAATGGTTCGGAATCTACTGTTCATTGGAGTTTCAGAATGCTTTCTATCCTTCATGCATTAATTCCATTCTGATTGGTTCCAATCTTTGGAATGCTTCGGATTCTACGGTTCATACGCATTTCGGAACGTTGTATATCCTTTGTATATTAAGTCTCTTGCAACTGGTTCCGAGCTTCAGAATGATTTGGAAGTTACTGTTCATTTAAGTTTCTGAATCCTTTTGTCTTAATTATTTTTCTTTATTTTTGTTTTATCTTTTTCAGAAAATCTAAAATCTCAAAAGTATTTTTCTTTATTTCTGTTTTATCTTTTTCAGAAAATCTAAATCTCAAAAATACTTTTCTTTATTTCTGTTTTAACTTTTTTAGAAAATCTAAAATCTCAAAACTATTTTTCTTTATTTTTGTTTTATCTTTTTCAGAAAATAAAAAATAAGAAAATACTTTATTTATTTTTGTATTTTCTTTTTAAAATTCAAAATACCAAAAACATCTTATTTTTAAGAAGCTAACGTTCTCTTCTCAGGTTACTATTCTCCTTTATCTCAATTCAGAACGATGGGGCGGATATGATTCTGAAACTATGTAATAGATAAGCGTCCCTAGAAGCATGTTGTTGCATGTTGTCCCTAGCCTCTCAGACTCTATGTTCGAAGCCTTAATGAAACTTTCATTACGATTTTTTCTTCCTAATCATGCTATAAATTCACATAAGTCATCGAGCTACCATACTCTTCTCACATTGAGTTAAGAGTTGACTGGTTTGTCATTCATTTATAGCAGAGGTACATTTTATTCTTCGGAACCAATCTACATTCTCTCCATCAATTTTGTGTCCCTAATCGTAACCCTTGAGACTCTCAGCAATCACCACTGAGGTTTATGGTTACACAACATCTGTGTTTATGATCTTGAAATCGTTATCACCATGATTTTGAGTGAGACCCAAAATCCTAAACCAATTTTTGAATTGATGGTGAACAACTAAACGTTCTAGATATTTTCACCAAGGAATTGACGAATAAAACCTTTGTGGTTTGTACCTTTATAAGTTTGAAATCTCATTTTTCTTTTTGAGTGATCTTAATGAAACGTTCTCGACCCAAGACATTTCTTCCCAAAAGATCCAAGTTTTTTTTTGAGATTTCCATAATATCCAGTCACTTAAAGAATATCCAAAGCATACTTTTTCTTATGGCTACACTGGTCAGACAAGTACTTCTTTCAGATCTTCGAACTTATGTCGAGTTTCGCACTCTAGTTGAAGCTTAAGCCACCCTTATAGTCTACTTAAAAGAATCATTTCACTATTTCTCTATAAATAGGTGATCGAAATTCAACGAGATACCACACAAGAACTTCAGAATCTCTCTTGACTCAGAAGGAAGAGATCATTGCCCGGGATCCTTCTGATTTCCATGTCAATCTCATTTGACATCACAGAATCCCACAAATTTAATTTGAATTATTTCTTTATCTTTGGCACACTCCTGCACAAAAATCCTTGTGATTTTTCAAAGTCTGGTTTTAATTCCGATTGGTTACTTTTATTCCGAGACCAAGTTATGATCTCCAAACTGATGACTTGTATGATGATTCAGAAAGTGTTAATACTGAAACAACGGTTTCTTGGAGATGAAATTTGAAATCAAGCATGACTTTTGAATTCCCTGACAACACGAGTGTGTATTACAACAACATCTGACATCGTGGATGAGTTTTCACAATTTAATAGGCTAAAATTATGGCGTACAGGAATATGGAAAGACGGTTTTCTCTCACCACTCATCACATACCATATAAAAGGGGTTTTAACGGTTTAATTTCTCTCACCGCAAACACAACTATGCAACCCTCAAAGAAAAAACTCCTAAAATCTCTCTACTGTTCATCGTCTTCCTGTACACTTAAATGGCAGGATAATCTAAGCACATCTCATTCGCTGATCAATCTGCCTCCGTCATCATGTTCAACATGAAGCACGGTCAGAACATGATCCTTGATCTTGATTCCTCTCGCTATAACAAAGTTCTCAGGCCGATCATCGAATGCCTCAACTTCTCACCATTGGCTTATGCGTTAACTAAGGCAGGATTTGTTCCTCTTGTTCATCTTTCCAAGGTTTATTCTTCTTCCATCTACAACAAAGCAGATGATATCATTCACTTTGAGGTTGTTTCTCACAAGACCTCGATCACCAAGCCCCACTCCAGGAAACTGTTACGGCTTACTTATACTGAAGCTTTTGTGGATCCTGAATCAATTACAACTTCTTCCCTGATTCAAATGTTCTATCAGATGGGTTACATAGGAGATATCACTCTACTGTCGAAATTCAGGAAATCCTTCCTTCCTCCAATGTGGAATGGGTTGTTCACCTTACTGTTCAAAAGGTTTTCGGAGAGGGTTGCAGGTTCAGACAGTGCAAGTAAGCTATTTTAAACTCTCATCTATGGGTTAGTTCATGGAGTGAAGCTCGACTATGGTTCAATCCTATGAACTCAACTTATTCAGAGTACAATATCCTCTACTCGTCTCATGGAGATCTCCTGTGCTCGATTTTGGTCGATTGTGGTCAATCGAGTCCTAGGTCACTTCAAAGTTCCATTGATGACCGATTTTGCTATGGCTGTCATTCTGATCCTCCAAACATCGACGTTTGTGATGTCTGGCCCCAAAAATTTCACGTTTATCAAGTCAATTCCAGAGGAAATGTTGGTGAATGTTCCTTCTGATAATGTGATTGTGAATGAATATTGGAAACTACCATCATCTGGTGTTTGCCCAATATCGGATGAGTTACAAAATCTGATCGATGAGGGTACCAAACCGAAGAGGGGAGGCAAACGAAAAGAGAAAGTTAGTCCTTCTGAAGTTTTCAAATCTCCCAAGAAATCCAAGAAGCAAGCAAAGAAACCGAGATCTCCATCTCTGGTTGTTCAGGAAGATTCGGAATCAAGAACTCTTACGGAAGTTAGAGAGGAAGACATAAACCGAAACGAGGTGGAAGACACTGTTGCCACTTCCAAAACAACTCCAAGAGAACCAACTCCTACTGAAGCAATTACGAAGGTATCATCTCCACCTCTTACTTCGGTTCCTCTTTAAGATGACTTTCAAATAAACACTCCACCATCCTCACCTATCACAACCACAATTCCTATTTCCTCCATTCCTCCACTACATCCAAATATTTCTGTTCAAATTTGTCTTCCTCAGATCTCCATCCCTTTAACCTCCACAATCTTTACCAATTATACCACGCCAACAACATCATCTATTTCACACATTCATGTCAACGTATCTGATGCGGGGGAAGATGTCAACATCGGTGTCACTATGGATCAAGGTACTCCTCCCACTTCTCCTTTCAAAGAAGAATACATTCTATTTGGAGATGATCAGGAGACTATGTTGGATTTTGTGTTCAGCCCCTTTACCATCAACCTCAATAGTGATGATGATGATTCCCCAATGACCAAAGGGCAATTTAAGAAGCTTAACGATAAATTGGAATCTCTCTTAGAGTCTTCCAAATCTTCATCTTCATACAACTGGGAGTACATGCTAACAACCCACAAGGCCACTGTGGAGATGCTAACAAAAGAAAATGCCAAAGTCCTTGAATATTCTTCCAAGGAAATTAAAGCTTCTAAAAAGACAATTTTGGAAACGATTGCAAAAGACGAAAACTATCTCAGGAGGTAACTGACTTTATGGCTGAATTCAGAACGTCCTCTGACTCAAATACCAAAGCAGTGAACAAAGTCATAGAAAGTTTTTGTACATCTTTACAAGCTGAGAAGGAGGCACTGTGAAAACAAAATCAATCTGATGCGTAGGGACAAGGTTTGAGAACTCAAACCTTGAGTGAATGCTTAAGATCAATGTCTGCATGCTAATAAATGTTCAAGTCAAGCCTGGAAAGACCAGTCAAGTCTTAGATAATATATTCAATAAATAATCGAGTCATTAAATGAGAAATGAGAATAAATGATCAAGGTAAAGCTAATAAATGAAGAACAACAAGAATGTTTGAAAGAGGTTTGAAGCGTAGTTGACTTGAATTAAATGCTCCTATAAATAGGAGTGAAGGTTACGGTGAATTAACTAGAACACTTACATAGGACTGAATAATAGAAATGTTTCTGACATTCTGATTGTCCAATACTACAAAAGACTAAGTCCTATGAAAAGTCACATCAATACAAAGACAAATATAATAAATGCACAAAGACAAAAATAGAGGTGCTCTGGATCAGCATCCATTCCGGACATGAGGATCATTCCGGAATACCTTCAGCTTCGCATCTTTTTCTCTTCTGGTCCGGACAGATTCCGGACCACTCTTCACCATTGACTCCGGACTATCAACTTCTGAACACATGTACTTCGGAATTCATATAGGATATCTAAAGGTTCACTTTCAGGTTCCAACAATCTCCCCTAAGTGAAATTAGCAATCCATCCAATTACACTGCTTCTTCCTTGATGAAAGTGTAAGCTCGGAACAGCCATTCTATGACTTCAATGTACCAAGTCAGTTGACTTACAAACTTTGCTTTGACCTGTTCCGGAGCTTTAGACTTTGATGCTCGAGAGATGAACTTTCGAAGTGCTTTGGTCGGGACTAGGTGTTTGTCAAGGACACGTAAAAAGTCCTTCTTGTTTGTCTTCCTTGTTGTGTAGACAAACCCTAGAACCGGACCATCAATTGGACCATCTTTAAGCAGTTCGGCTTCCGGAAGAACATAGGTGATTTTCGCAACATAGTCTTCAGTTCCGAAGAGATGAGCCACCTCATAGTCGCATCTACAAAATTCCGCGACATAATCTTTGAGGAAGCTTAGAGCAGCATGAAAAGCACCCATGCCGATATCGTTGTTTTGCATTCCTCAAAAATGAGCAGCCAGAGTTAGAATGTCGTTCGGTTTCATGGAAGGGAAGTCCGCATCAGTAATGGTTTTGTAGTTAGGCTTGTTCTGGAAGATATGAAATCGAAATAGTGGGCAGTTGAGTTCGAATTTCACTAGGATTTTTCTTGCAAATCCGTGGACTTTGGTGATTCTTTTTCTAGTCCATACTTCCTTGAACGGTTGAGTATTCTTGGAGTAGAATGTCTCAAGCCTTTCTCTTTCGTTCTAGAGGATCACTTCCAGATCATCATGTGGGTGAAGAGGAGCAAATTTGATGTAGTATTTGCTGAAAGGAGAGAGAGGAAGATCGAGCTGTTCGGAATCATTGGTGGGAACATCGTAGTACATGTACAGAACGATATATTGATCCCGAAGAATTCCTTCACGGCAAAGAAGAGAGATGCCACACATCGGGTCCTCTAACGCCTTGTGCATTTCCTCCTGAGACCATCCTCGTTTTTGCTTGAGAGGATGTCCGAAGTGGAAGGCTTGTTGTTCAGCAGTCATTGGCTTTTTACCTTTGTCCTTTTTCAGTGCATCCATGATGAGCTTCATATTTTTATCCACCACAAATTCCGGAGTGGGGTTCAAAAGAGGATCTTTCGGAATGTCATCAGGGATCCGGAGTGGAGAGCCCTGGTCAATTGGAGAAATTTTTGGAGTCGGAATGGATGGGAGCATAGAAGGAGTGGCTCGGAAGGCTTCAGCTGTAAGGAAGGATTTGGCTTTGTCCATTTGAATGTCCCTTTGAAGAGCATCTGGTAAGGAGGATGGCCAAGAAGTTGCGCACCATATCCTTTTCTCTTCCTCAGTCATTTCCTTTGGAAATATATTCTTCGGAGCTTCAAGGACTAGGACTCATTTGGTAACGTATTCTTCTTCACTGCCTTCTTCTTCATTAGAGGAAATTCCTAGAAGTCCTGACACAACTTCGACTTCATCGTCGGAATTCAAGTCTTCATCTCGAAGTGTGAACTCTGAGGCAGGTTTCCATGGTTGGCTTGGACCTTCTCCCCTCTTGCATCGGTGGATATCGAAACCGGTGCAAGTACTAAAGATTCCTTTAGATCGTCAAATTTGGAGAATACTTTCTGAAGGCCCGTGTTGAGTTGAAGAGTGAGGGTGTCGTATGCTTCTGAAGTGGGAGCTTGAGCAGCAAGATGATCGAACAGAAGACCGAGAACAGCTAACATCTCATCAAACTTTCGATTCAGAACATCAACGATGTTCCAAGTGGATCGAAGTAGCTTGATGAGGACTTGTTGAATGATAAGGTTCATCTCATCTTTCTTCTTGATCTCCTTCTCTAGCCTTTGGCTTTGTTTCTCATGACGGATATAGGTCTTCTTTATAAGATCATTGGTAGCAGACACCAAATCGTCATGAACTTTGAGCATAGAGGTGATTGTGTCGAGATAGTGGTCAACCGAAGCATCATATTTGGCTTCAACTTCCTCAATGGAGTGCTTGAGCCGAAGAGAAATCAATTGATCAAGTTGGGCTTCTCGTTCCGCAGTGGAAGGTCCGGACTTTTGTGCGAGGGACTGAAGGATGGCATCAAGTTTGGAATCATGTCCTGAAACCTTTTGATCCAACTTTGTGTTGAGCTCTGTGACCTTCTTTATAGTATCAGACACATTGGTTTGAATGTCTAGGAGAGTAAAAGGATCGATGTGATCACCAGCAGAAGATTCAGAGTCAGAGTCTGAATGTTATGGCGGAGCTTGATGTGATGAAGTATGTATGGATGGACCAGGCTTGGTGATGGCATCGTCTTCATGTAGCTTGGAGTTGGGGCCACCATCCGGAGTGGTTGAAGAAGAGGATCCGAAGTCAAAAGCAGACTTGGAGGTTGATGGTTTGGATTGAAAGCGGATGGACGACATGAAGTTGGGGTCCGGAACAGTGTTGCCTTCATCAGTGATCATTATTTCCTCGGAGATTTCTTCATCCAAAACAGTTTGGAATACGTTGGTATGAGTGGTGATTGGACGTTATTCTAAATCAAGTTCCCGATTGGCATCATCATCGGTAGGAGGAACATATGGAAGATTTCTTTGATGAGCTCTGTTGTACATGGAAGTAAGAGTAGCCTCCACTTGAGCTCTTGTCAGATCCGGACGTCTGGAAACAACCCTGTTAACATAATCTTCCCATTAAGGATCGTTAGTACCTGGTCGTCCTGTACACCTTTCGGGTATCAGACCAGTTGAGGCATCCGGAGTTGGAGAGACTGCTCTAGCTCCGGAGTGCTTAGGGTCCGGAACAGGGGTTCCGGAGTGTGTCCTTGTGTGAGAAACGAGAGGAATATCAAATGAGACTCGTGGGTGTGTTCCAGGGGCTTCAAGGAACTATCGTCAACACCGGCATCACCTTTTTGGGAAGGTGAGGGTGGATTATGTAGAGACTCCCCGTGAGTGTGTGCAGGTGATGTTGAAACATTGAGGGGTACCTCAAATGAGTGGGCAGGAGGGATGTTCGGATGGCCAGAGTCAGTCGGATTGTCATGAGCATCTTCCTTTGGAGAGGAAGAGCTGACTTTGGTTCTCGTTTTAGGCTTTGGCTTTGTGGGATAACTCTTCCGTTTGGCAGATTTCTTAATCTAAGGTCCGGACGTAGGAAGAGTGGCCTCTTCCGAAGTGGGCTCAACTGAGACTGGGGAAGGTTTTATTGGGTTAAACACAACCGAAGTCTCTAGATGTTGTTTTAGAAAAATGGAATCAGAAGGGATTAAGGCCAACATGTGGTCCGGAAGTCGTTTAACCGGACCAAAGGCGGATTGGTCCGGAATCCTATAACCTTTGACAACCTTGAAAGAAACACAGACCTCCGGAGGATCGATGGAGACCGGAATTGGTTCGGAAAGCTCAAGGAAGAGTTGTTGAATCGTCAGTGCTCAGAATCTAGGGCTCGAAATTTCGTTGTCCTTCCTCTTGATGGAAAACATGCAGAAATCTTGCCATAGGGCGTCCGGAAGATCGACTGCATTTGGGCGTCCGGAGAAGTTGCTATAAACCATATATAGCCAGTCCCTGCTGAGGGTATCAGTACCACCGTGCTTTTCGGACAACCCTCGAATGATAAAGTGCATTAGCACTATCCATAGTCCAGAGACGGCCGATTTCTTGAAGTCTTTGGCTCTGTAATCTTGATTGTAGCCAATGTGATTCAGAAACGTCTGAAACTCTTCAGTAGTGGGTTCTTGAACTTTGAATCCCTTGGGGTTTGGTGTAACGCAGATTGCTTTGAGGAAAGTGTATTTGTAGATTGGAATGATTCAATCACCGATGATTTTTGTTTCTAACACACCATTGACTTCCTTGATGCTTGTGAAAGCCTTGTGGAGATGATAAAGTGGAAGGGGTGGTTCATGAACTTTAGTGAGAGGGATGGAGATGGGATTGTGTCGTGTCCCTTAGAAACGGTTCAGGGGAGGTTGACGAAGATGAACCTTTTGATCGTTTCTTCTTGGCAATGGATTTCTTGGGAGTGGAAACGGTTGGAGCAGTTTTTTATGGTGAAGGAGGAGACGCCATTGTTGTAGAGGTAGAAGTGGGCGTTAATTGGTATTTATAGGTAGGGGAAGTGGGTCGGGTCGGTGGGTGTAATAATGAGGATCCGAGTTCGAAATGGGTCGCATTAAATGAGGAATTTGTTTAGGCGGCTGAGATGACCTGGGAGGTGAAAGGATGGATTGTTTGTAGCTCGAAATGGTAATCCCTAAACGGCAATTCGATGGTTAATTTATGGGGACGTGCAATCGTGTCACGAGAATCAAGGAAGATAGGATAAGGATCTTCCTAAAAAGTAACCGTTGAAGAAACGTTCCACCTTATTAACCTTTGGAATTCCGGATGAGCGGTTCCGGACAGAGTATGAACTGAAGGATAAAGAGTTGTGTTCCGGAACATGCTTGTTTTGAAAAATGGTCCGGAATGAGAAATAATCCGGAGTGAGTGTCATTTTTTAAAAAAAAGGTTTGTGATTCCGGAACATAAATTCCGGAATAATGATTTTCAAGAATTTCTGGAGTGAATTTAAAAAAAGTTTCCTGAGTGAGAATTTGAGAAAACTTTCGGAGCAAGATTTATAAAGCATTCCGGTGTGAGATATGAGAAACCTTCCGGAGTGAGTTTTGAAATTCCGAAGTGCAGAATGCAATACCTTTCCAGAGTGGAATTCCGGGATGCCATTATGAAGTATATTCCGAGATGAAAATTTGAGCATTATGACAATGTGGACTTTAAATAACAAACAATCAAGATGAACTGTAGCTTAAAACACAAGCGATGGTCAGAAATAAAGACAAGTAAAATGATCCTATGTATTCAGAGAGAAAGTAGTTTCGAGATGAAAATTTTAGATCGGAACTAATTTTCTTTCGAATACGTCTATCAAAGAGTACAGGTCTCTTGAAAGAACTGAGGATCTGGTATCATCATACCAATATTGTTCAGGAAACCGTTGAATTTGGTTTCGTCTAATGCCTTGGTAAAGACATCAGCAATCTCATCGTCAGATGGAACAAAAATGAGTTTAATGTTACCATTTAGAAAGTGATCTTTTATGCAATGGTACCTTTCGATGTGCTTAGTCATTGAGTGCTGAATTGGATTGTGGGAAATCACGATGGCACTTTGAGAATCACAATAGATAGGAATGCGTTGAAAGCGGTAACCATAATCCAAGAGTTGAGATTTCATCCACAAAACCTGAGATGTACAGCTGGCAGCAGCAATGTATTCAGCTTCGGGTGTAGATAGAGCTATGTAATTCTGTTTCTTGGATGACCAACTGACCAAACATCCACCTAAGAATTGACAGCCACCTGAAGTGCTTTTTCTATCAAGTTGAAAACCACCATAGTTTGAATCTGAATAGGCTTGAAGTAGAAAGCTTTCGTTTGCTGGGTACCAGATTCCGAGACTCTTCGTACCTTTGAGGTATCGGAAGATTTGTTTCACAGCCAAGAGATGAGACATCTTTGGGTTGACTTGAAATCTGGCACACAAACATGTGGAAAACATAATATCCGGTCGACTTGCTGTGAGATAGAGCAGGGAACCAATCATTCCGTGGTACTTCTTTTCATAAACAGAAACACCTGAAGGGTCGGCAAAGATCTTGTGTCCGAACCCCATCGGTACCTTGGCTGAGGCATAGGTGTCCATTGAGTATTTCTTGAGGAGTTCTGAAATGTACTTCTCTTGGTGAATGAATATTCCTCTGTTAGAATGTTTGACTTGAAGGCCAAGAAAGAAGCTTAACTCTCAATTCATGCATATTTGGAATCGATTGATCAAAAGTTTAGCAAAGTCAGCAACCATAGATGAATCCGTAGATCCAAAAATGATGTCATCCACATAAATTTGTACCAACATGAGATACTTTGCATTTGATCTTCGGAATAGGGTATGATCTAGAATTCCTCTTTTGAAACTGGAGCGCTTGAGAAAATCAGTGAGGGTCTCATACCATGCCCGAGGAGCCTGCTTGAGTCTGTAGACTGCCTTCCGGAGTTTGTAACAGTAGTTTGGAAAGGAGATATTTACAAAACTGGGGGGCTGTTGAAGGTATACCTCAGTGTCAAGTTCACCGTTAAGAAAAGCACTCTTAACATCCATTTGGTAAACTTTGAAGCCTTTGTGCGCAGCATAAGCAAGAAAGATTCGGATGGCTTCAAGACGTGCAACGGGAGTGAAGGTCTCATCGTAGTCGAGCCCTTCAATTTGTGTAAATCCATTTGCCACCAATCTTGCTTTGTTTCGAATAATAACTCCTGCATCATCTAGCTTGTTGTGAAATACCCATCTCGTACCGACAACGGGATGATTCTGAGGAGGAGGTACGAGAGGCTAAACTTCATTTTGGTCAAATTCTGCCAGTTCTTCTTGCATGGTTGTAATCCAGTCAGCATGCTCTAGTGCTTCCTTGATGGATTTGGGTTCAACCATGGATATAAATGCTGAGAAATGGCATTCATTTTAGATACTTGTAGCACAACGAGTCTGTACACCAGCATTTGGGTTTCTGATTACTTGGTTTGGAGGATGATCCTTTGTCCAAACATGTAACCTTGGGAGTTCTTGTGCAGCCGTCGATCCGATATCAACAGTGGAATTGATTTGCTCCCCCTGAATGGTTTGAATGTGAGGATGATGCTCCCCCTAAACTTCTAAACCAGAGAGGTTTACATCATCATCAGAAGGGAACTCAAATAATTTTTCGTTTTCATCAATGTTAAGAGGATTGGAGTCATCGAAATCAGCAGCTGCATCTTGGAAGCCATCCACATTTGATTCAAGGGAGGGATGAGCATTCTCCCCCTCAACCTGAGAATGTTGAAATGGTTCGTAATCAAATGGAGGGATGCTGGGGATCGGACCAGAGATGTTTTGGGAGACAGGGGCTTCCGAATGAGAGATTGGATTGAGATTTGGCCTTGTTTGAGATTCCGAATCAAGGGCGGTTTCGAAAGGACCAAAGAGAGTTTCAAAGTAAACTTCAAGAATTGTTTGGGGGTTCGGAGATCCTGGCGGAGGAGCATCAGACTCCAAAATGTGAGTTGTAATATGAGTTGGACCAGAGTTCCGAACGAAGTTGTCATCGAAAGTAACGTCAAAGCTTTCTTCTAGAACACGAGTTCTCCGGTTAAGAACTCGGTAAGCTTTTGATTTGGAGGAGTACCCAAGGAAGATGGGTTCATCAGCTTTTGGTTGAAACTTGGTAAGCTGATCACGGTTGTTCTTGATGAAGCATCTGCATCCGAAAACAAGTAAAAACGAGATTGTTGGCTTCCGCCCATTCATTGCTTCGTACGGAGTCATGTTGAGGCGTCGATTGATGATACTCCGATTTTGAGTGAAGCAGGCAGTAGATACGGCTTCAGCTCAAAGGTAGAGTGGTAGATTTGCGAAGTTCAGCATGGATCGAGCAGCTTCAACGAGAGTTCTATTGCGTCTTTCAACTACTCCGTTTTGTTGTGGAGGATAAGGAGCTGAGAAGTTGTGGTCGATTCCTTTTTCAGTGAGAAATTTTTCAATGGTGGAATTATATTCCGATCCATTATCACTTTGGATTCTCCTAACTGGTAGTTTGATAAGAATTTATATTCCTTTGATAAAATTGATGAACTCTAAGGCTGTTTCGGATTTCAGCCTTAAGAGGAAGACCCAAGTGAACCTTGTAAAATCATCAACAATCACAAGAATGTATTTCTTATGATGAAGACTTTCTACATTGGATGGTCCACAAAGATCAATGTGTAGAAGCTCCAATGGTTCCGAAATGGATTTTTCGATGATAACAGGATGACCCTTCTTTGATTGCTTACCATACTCACAAACAGCACACAAGTGATCACTTTCGAATTTGAGAAGAGGTAAACCTCTCACCATTTCACCAGATACGAGATCATTCATGTACTGAAAGTTTAGATGAGCGAGCCTTCTGTGCCATAACCAACTGATGTCAGGAACAACTTTGGAGAGAAGGCAGAGTTGCGGTTTGCCAATAATCATGTTGTTGCCGAGTGGGTACATGTTTTTGTTACGAAGCGACTTGATTAAGCACTCTTTCCGGTCTTTAGTCATTACATAGCTGTATTTTTTGAAAAATTCCACACGTCGATTTTAATCAGTAGCTGAGCAACACTTATCAAATTATGTTTCAGATTAGCTACATAAGCCACATTTGAGATAGAGAAGTTTCCATTGGTGAGAATTCCATAACCACGAATTTGAGAGTTGGAGTTGTTGCCATACGTCACGTAACCAACGTTTGGAGAAAGCTTTAGATCTCGCAGAAAGTCTTTCTGCCCCGTCATGTGCATGGAGCAAGCACTATCAATATACCATATTGTTTCTTGCTCTGAAGCACAAAGTGCCTGCAAAATTAGTGTATAATGGAGTTTTTAGGCTCCGAATTAGACATTGGGACGTAGGCACGGGCTTTGGACTTTGATTGTGACTTAGGAACATCTTTGTGTTTCTGGGTGGTATTCTTTGAATCCTTTGGAAACAAACAGAAGGCTAATGTCTTTTCATCTATCCAGTAGTCATATTCAATGACTTGGAAGTTCCGAACAGTCTTCTTCGAACCCTTGATTTCCGGAGTGTTGGTAACATTTGTAACCTTCGGAATTGTTGTTTCATCAATGGGAGATTTGACTTTCCACATAAAATTTTTCTTTGAAGATTTTGAAAAAACTGTTTTCTTTGCATCTGTAGATTTGCTTGATGACACAGTAGTTTTTGAAAGATTGGGTTTAAGAATTGTGTCATCAGATTTAGCAATAAAAACGGATGAAATAGTCCAAGGAGAAGTGTTTTGGATTGTCATGGCATTCACACGAGATTTATACTGAGTAAAACTGATTACTTTCTTGGGTTCAACACGATTGTGTAACATCCCGTATAAAGTAGAGTAATTAATTAATAAACTCGGAACCGAGAGTTAATTTTTATTATTATTTTATATTATTATAGCTCAAATTAAATAATAATAATTAGCGGGGTGTTGGTTTCGGGAAGCCAAATGACAAGAATTGAGTCTTCAGGGGTTAAAGTGTAAGTTCAAGATTTATTTTGTATGGATTTCTGAAGACAGGGGTTGTTTTCTAAATATTGGGCTTAGATTGAAAAGATTTTGGAAGCTGGGGACTAAAAGGTAAATTTTGGACCTATATTGGGAAGAATTTGTCATGGAGGGGTCGAAAGGTAAATTTGGGATTTATACTGAAAGAAAATAAGGAAGGAGGGACTGAACGTGTGAAGTGGGACAAAGTTTGAGAAGGGACGGTGCATATAAATGCATTACGCATGCATTGTAACCCTAACCCTAGGGACTCCTCATCAGCCACAATCACCACCTTATGTCTCCCTACCGGCGCTGCTATCATCCTTCCCTCCCGTCTTGCCGTCCGATCAGCGAAGGTCGCCAAGGGAACCACCGTGAGCAAGCCACGGTCGAATGCTGCCATCGTATTCTTCTTCTTCTTCTTATGCTGCCCTCTAGCCGCCGCCTCCATGACGTCATGGTGGTCCGCCGATTGTGTGAATCCGGCGACAAGAGTGAAAACCGAAACAACGATTGCTGTTGCTGCCCTAGATCGCCGCTATATCGCCAGCACACCCACAGCGGTTCCACCGCTACCTTTTGCCGCCACTGCTGCGGACGTTTGTGCGGCTACTGCCGTTATTTTTCCGCCACGGGTGGGTGGCCACATCTGTTGTGGGTATGTAAGGTCGGGTGCTGATGTGATTATCGTTTTTGGAGCATTTCTGTTGGCTGGAAAACCCAAGGGAACCACCACGGCTGCCAACCGTGGTGGCTGACGCCGCTAGCTCTTTTCTGCCGCCCTTAACCGTCGTGTATGGGTGGTCGTGAGTGGGATTCAGTGTGTGTGTGCGTGTGTTTCACGTGTAAGGGCTGTGAGATCGTTCCTTGGCCGGAGATTCGAGGAAAACCCCGTTGCCGCCATGCACCACCGTAGGTGGGTGTGTTTTAGTGGCAGTATGTGTGTATTAGTGTGTGTGTATATTAGTACTATGTGTGTGTGTGTGTGTTTTTGGATGGTATTGTAAATCGTACAAATGGAATAAAGGAAAGAAAGTCAAAACCACCACCGTGACGTGGTGGCTGTCGCCACCGGCTGCCGTGTCGGGTGGCGGTGTGCCTTGTCTGCTTTGTGACTCGTTTGGATGTTTGGACAAGGGACTACTAAACCCTAATGGGCCAAAAGAAACCCTAGTGGGCCCAATGAGACCTTAATGGTCCCAATAAAGCCCTAATGGACCTAAAAGCCCAACAAATTGATAAATGGGCTAGTATTTGGGTTGGAAACCCTGATTAGGGTTTGGAAAACCCTAATGCCAATGAAACCCTAATTTTGAGAATTTATCGGGACACACACACGGGAATTATTTAATAGTTTGAAATATTAAATAATAATCATTGGCAAAGATTAATCTAAGCAATATTGGACTTAATGGATTAAGTCATTAGTGGATTAAGTCCTTAATGGGTTAAGCTGGAAACTTAACCCTAATCATCATTTTATGTAAAACCCTAATTCCACTTGGGCCTTGAGTTGGGCCTTCCTATTGGGCTTTGGTGATTGCACTATTAATGGGCTTTTCAAGAAAAACTAAATGGACTAAATAATTGTGTGGGTTTTAGGATAAGGCCCATGTGAGAGTCTGGGCCCAATTTGGAAAATTGGGCCATATGTTGGCATTTAGCCCATTGGTTGACTATTGGGCCTTTGGAGTGTGAGTTGGACTTTGAGCTTGGAACCCAATTATTAATTGGGTATTGTTTGATGTTGACAGTTCGGGAATCTGTCAATCAGCAGCTGGAGTGTACCTGCGGGACTTCAGCAGTGCCAAGTGAGTTCTCCTCACTATATCAACGGGGTCTACGACACCAAGTCCGACCCTTTATGATTGCATCCTGGTTTTTGGATGTTGCTATGATATGTAATCTGTTAGATACGTATGATTATCTGTATATATGTTAGTGACCTGGTTAGGTCGGTATCCTGGTTATAGGATGTTGCTAGGTTATGTGATCTGTTAGATCCGTATGATTATCTGTATATATGTTAGTGACCTGGTTAGGTCGGTATCTTGGTTATAGGATGTTGCTATGTTATGTGATCTGTTAGATCCGTATGATTATCTGTACATATGTTAGTGACCTGGTTAGGTCAGTATCCTGGGCATAGGATGATGCTATATTAGTGACCGGTTAGGTCGGTATCCTGGTTATAGGATGTTGCTATGCTATTTGATCTGTTAGATCGGTTGACTGTTATATATGCTAGCGTATGATATCTATGTGTACATGTTTGTTTGATTGGGGGTTTGGGTTGAGGCGGTCCTGCTTTGTGCTGAAGGCCAACATACCCAGGGCGGTCCGGATAGACTACAGACCCAGGAGGGTATGATAGTCAGACCGAAGGCCCGGCGAGCGGTCCGGATAGGCTGAAGGCCCTACGAAGCGGTCCAGACGTACCGAAGGCTCGGAGAGCGGTCCAGATAGACTGAAGGCCTGCGAGGCGGTCCAGTCAGGCTGAAGGCTCATTATGCATGCTATTCTATATTTGTATTGATATGATATTTGTTCTGGTTAGTATGGGTTGGTATTTTGGGGGTAACTCACTAAGCCTTCGAGCTTACATTTATCGAATATTGTTTCAGGTACTTCTGATGATCGCGGAAGGCGAAGCTGTGATCGTACAACTCCTCATATTTCAGGGGTTTATGATTTGATTTTGCGGATACTCTGATGCTTAAACTATTTTGAAAACAGACTGTAATAATTTTATGGTTTTTAAATGTATTAAAAAGTTTTAAATTGGCTTGAATTTTTAGGATGTTACAGATTGTGAGATTCAAAAGGTCTTTTTAGGATCTTAGTAGGAGCAAAGGAGTTTTGACTGTTGGTTGATGAACGAGGATTCCGAGATACACTCTTTTTGGAGTTCTCAAGGAACCTGGAATTTTGTCTAGTCGTAACTTCCTTTATATGAGCATTTCGAGCTTCCACTTTGGGATCTACTATATCCTTCCTATTTAACATTGGTTTTCACTTGGGGTGAGATGAGGATTTTGAAGATTGCCCTGTAGACGGATTGCTAAACTTGGGATTAATAGGGACCAAACTTGTTTTTGAGGTTACTAAAGAGTCTGATTCACAAGAATCAGAGGAGACACAGCTTGAGATTTCAACTTTATCATCTAAAGATGCCCATACAAACTCAGAGGCAACAGTTTCGGTTGTCATAGGAGTGATTTCTTCAACCACACATTTGTTCGTATGATTACTCTTAGGAACATAATCTACGCAATTTGAAAGACTGTGATGATATTCCATAGTCCGATTGAGGTCCAGGTTTATCAGAGGCGGAAGAGGCGTGGAATCGGGACTTTTGACAACAATTGGTTTGAACTCAGGAATTAGGGACTCAAAATGGTCTGTAGTCTCAGGAAATGGTGACAAGGGAGAAACAGGGGTGTCAGAATGTTTGATGTTCGGAACCTCTCCCATGAATGTCAAATTTTGCAGTTCCTTTAAGGGACTAGCAATTGGTTTCGGAAACTCGCTTCCGAGACCAGGTGCTTTAAACCATGGATGATGAAAATTATGGGTCATCCGAACATCTGCTTCAAGCATGTCTAAAGAATTATGCAACACACCTATCTTAGCATTGAGATGTTTGTTATCTGAAATCAAAACATTTCGTTCGGAATAGGTGATTTCACATTTATTTTTTAAAATGATAGATTCATCGTTTGACATTACAAGTTCACACTCTAAAGACTCGATTTTCAATTTTTTATCCTCGAAACGTAACCTAAGACGATTTAACTCACACTCCTTCTTCTCACTCGCGTCTATGGCAGACTCATAGGCTTTATAGATGGTGCTGATATCTGTTTCAATCTGGGTTAGATATGGTTCACAAAGAGACAAATAAAAGTTATTATCAGAGATCATAGATTTTACCTGCTGAACGATGCTTCGACCAGGTGGATCGTTGGTGGCCATGTAGCAATAGTGAGGTTCAGCAACATCATCTTCATCTTCTGAACCAGAAGACCAGTACCCTTCATCACATTCAACAGTTTGTCTTGCCATCAAACACATATTCCTTCCAGTTACCATGCCATCAAACACATATTCCTTCAATATCTCTTGAAACCGTTGTTACAAAGGCTTTTTCACTTTCAACCATTTCTTGGGATTTTTGGACGTAGTAAGCCGAATCCTTGATTTTTGGTTTCTGCGGAGCATCACCCAAGCAATCTTTAGCAAAATGGTTTTCATGTCCGCACTTATGACACATAATTTTTTGTTTGTCCGGTTTGGAACCCTGAGAAGGTTCCGGAATAGAGTTTGGCTTAGTGATGTTTGGTTTGTATGCGGGAGGATTTTCCGAAGTTGGTTTAGCTTCCGGAGTTGAGTATGGTTGAGGATTGTTATGGTGAGGAGCATAGAATCGGTTTTGGTATGGTTTGTAAGAGGGATTGAAAGTATGTTTGTATTTCATTGAGAGTAGAGCAAACTCCTGTTGGAAACGGAGTTCAGATTCCATGGTTTCGGAATCATCAACAGGATATATTTGCGTGGGTAAGATAGGTGTTGATGTTTGAACAGATGGAACAATGGGTTTAAAAGGATCCGAAGTAGAAAAGTTCGGAATGGTTGATTCGAAAGAACTGACAAGGGTAAGAGGACCTTCGGAGAGTTCCCTTATGGTTTGAGCAACATTAGATTCGTGTCCTTGAAGTTCATCAAAAAGTTGATAGAGCTTTAGCTTTTTCAAGGAACCATTGCTTTGAAGACAAGATTTCACATTACCCTATCCTTTGCCGAGACTGTTTATGAATTTGAGATTGTACTCCAAAGGAGTCTGGACAATCCCATGAGCAGTCATGTTGTTGACCATGATTCTGTAACGGTTGGAGGCCGAGGCTACTGATTCACCAGGAGTGGTAGTGAAGGTATCAAAGTCGTTAACAACTGAGGTGAAGCGCTTGTCTTTCATATTTTCCGAACCTTCAACCAGGTCCTGAAGAGTGCCCCAAATCTATTTGGCTGATTTTCATAGCTTGATATGTTCGAAGAGTGAGGGAGGAACACCAAAGACCATTTTTGAGAAGGCAACTTGATCAGCATGCAGCTTCTCAATATCATCTGCGGTTAGAGGAGCTGGAAGAGTTTCATCTTAACCCATAAGCTGAGCAGCAGCATCCCTCACAACCGTTCTTGCAGGAACATGAGGACTTTCTTTAACGGATCTCCATATCTCTTCACCTTTCTCTTTAGCTAGTAAAAATCTTTCCATTATAACTTTCCAGTGATCATATTCTTCCACAACTACCAATGGGGCACGTGTAGGGCCACCCACACTGTTTGCGATTTGCATTGAAATCATTTGTTGAGGATTAGAAGCAGCCATTGAAGTTAAGATATCTTCAAGCAAAAGTGGTATATAGAAGAACTTTTATCCTTAAAACAGAAATGGTTGAAGTACCAAGGTAATTTCAAACCAACTATAATCTGATCTTATGGATTCAAAGGACAACCACTCAAGATTTGATACCAATTGTGAAAACAAAATCAATCTGATGCGCAGGGACAAGGTTTGAGAACTCAAACCTTGAGTGAATGCTTAAGATCAATGTCTGCTTGCTAATAAATTTTCAAGTCAAGCCTGGAAAGACCAGTCAAGTCTTAGATAATATATTCAACAAATGATCAAGTCATTAAATGAGAAATGAGAAGAAATGATCAAGGTAAAGCTAATAAATGAAGAACAACAAGAATGTTTGAAAGAGGTTTGAAGTAATTTTGTAAGATGCCAAAAATTGAGTGAAAAGATCCGTAGTTGACTTGAATTGAATGCCCCTATAAATAGGAGTGAAGGTTACAGTGAATTAACTAGAACACTTACATAGGACTGGACAATAGAAATGTTTTTGACATTCTGATTGTCTAATACAACAAAAGACTAAGTCCTATGAAAAGTCACATCAATACAAAGACAAATATAATAAATGCACAAAGACAAAAATAGAGGTTCTCTGGATCAGCATCCATTTCGGACATGAGGATCATTCCGGAATACCTTCAGCTTCGTATCTTCTTCTCTTCTGGTCCGAACAGATTCCGGACCACTCTTCACCATTGACTCCGGACTATCAACTTCGGAACACATGTACTTCGGAATTCAAATAGGATTGCTAGTGGTTCACTTTCAGGTTCCAACAGGCACTCTCAGTTGTACGTTCTTCAATACAATTCGACAATGTTGAACTTAATGCCTCTGTCCTCACCAAGATTGAAAAGCTGCAACAAGACTTGGCAACATAAAATAAAATCATGGATCAGTTGGCTGAGAAAATTCAAAAGGCCAAGGTCCTTTATGAATAACTAAAGAATGCTACCAAGCAAGTTGTTGATCTTGAAAACGAGCGAACAATCGTCAAAAATTATCAATCAGTGTCTGATGAGGCTTGTTGAGACCTGTGACTCCTTGTTCACAGTAAGCCTTCGAAAACATCTCTCTGACAAGCTTCAACTAGTATTCGCCATGCTGAACCAAATTGAAGGTGCTTCAGGTAGTAGGGCTCTTCCGAAACAAGGGGAGACAAGGATAAAGAGGATCCACAACCAAAAACTGAAACCAAACAGAAGCATAATGCAAATTTTGGTTCGGGAAAAGATCACGATAAAGGCAAAGGTATTATGGAAGATGAAGCTGAAGAAAATCCGAAGATGAATGAATCCGAAAGGATTGCTTTGGAGAAACGTGATAAAGAACTAGATGATCTCCAAGCTCTTTGGAAGAAATTGGAAACAGAGGAGGCTGAGGCTAAAAATGCCAAACTCATGCTTGAAACTCAGAAGACACTATTTCCTCCTTGGTCGATGAGCGAATGCAACAAGAAGCAATTGAAAATCCCTGCATCTACTGGCTGGAGCCCTCAATTTCATTTGATTTGAACAAAGATGTGGAATCTCAACTTGATTTTCCCATCACACCAAGGGCTTTTTTGTTTCGTTGTTTTGAGAATATAGAGAAGACGTTGATCTCAGATAGTACATTTAATCAGCAACTCTTCTCCTTCCACTTGAAGTATGGCAAGCCACAGTACATGTATTGGAGCTTAAAGAGGATAAGTGCAGTAAGGGTCAAATTGCCTGTTCAGACCGAAGACTTTTTGAACATTCAGTTCAAGGGATTCAAAGGAGCTAATCACATTGCTGATGAGTTCACCTTGGCAGACTTGCCCTGTAAGAACCCATATGACTGGATTTCTCTGTTCAACATCCTTCTGAAAGATGAAAATAAATACAAGCCTATCATAGCACATTTGAAAAGGATGCTTATCTGCTACATCCTCGAGATTGCGTAGATGGATGTAGAGATTGCTTCAATTCTAAAGAAAAGGCCAATTTTGAAGCTAGAAGAGGAACCGAAGAACCTTCATCAGCTCAAGGTTAGAAAAATCCGAAAGGAGCATTGGAGTGTAGTGTATAACCAAAAGGAAGGTGAAACAATTCAGAAGAGCATGTTCTTTTTACGACACAAACATCTATACTCTTCTTCTAGTCTGAAGACTATTCTTTCCATGACCGAAGCTTGTAAGGCAAACTCGGCTGCTGACCTGAAGTGTTTTCCGGATATGATCAGATGGTACCTAGTTGTCCAAAACACTCTTCTAAACTTAATTCCAAAAATTATTCAACGTGCAGAGAAGACAACAATGAAGAAACTCCTTCTCATTTGACACAAACGGGGAGATTGTTAGGTCTAAAAAGTATTGTGTTAAATGTATGCTTATTACTTTTGTATAATTCTGAAACGGGCCTGTCCAAGTTCTTAACTGGTAGATATCGTATTGTATAAATAGTTCATGCATGTAACATTTTATGGTTACATTTTTGGTAAACCCTAAACGCTATTGTAAGCTCTTACAGAGATGTTCTTTCTTTGAGAAATCTACTAGAGGTGTTTGAATCTAATCATCCGACACACTTTTGATCATTGTTTCTTGTCTTTTATTCACATCTTAAATATACAATCTATCGATCATCTTATTTATTGTTCTCACATACCTCATAGATCTGAAGAATGGTGGTGATTTGGAAACCTTGTATGACTTTTAGGCCCTTTTCTTCTTTTTTGCCTAGAATTGAGGAAGGACATGCATGGGGCATGCATGTCCATAATGTTTACATTTTTAGGGATCAATAGGACCCTTAAAATCCTTCTGGAAAGTTTGGGCTTGTATCTCTTGTGATTAAGGGCTTAATGGATGAGTTATACCTCTTTAGTGGTCTTTAGAACCTAGGATCTGAGATCTTTTCTTAATGGAGTATCTTAATGGATAAAGTTGGAAACTTTATCTATCAAGACATTAGGAAGGAGTAGACTTGGGATTTTGAGCCCCTGAGAATGAGTTAAAGGCATCTTAAGTTGAATAAGCAATTCAGACTAGTCCCCACAGTGTGGCACTAGGTTGCCACAGAGTGGCGGCCAGAGACCAGTCAGCTGTTTCTTCGTTTTGTGCCCACGGTGTGGCCAAGGAAGGACACGATGTGGAGGGGTGTTGATGGCATTTTTACATTGCATTGACCGTTGACTCTTTGACCTAAGTTGACTTTTAGTCAACTCTTAGTTTTGGAAATACGGGCTAAGGTT
The DNA here is from genome assembly GCF_052849685.1 of Lactuca virosa. Classification (NCBI taxonomy): domain Eukaryota; kingdom Viridiplantae; phylum Streptophyta; class Magnoliopsida; order Asterales; family Asteraceae; genus Lactuca; species Lactuca virosa. The sequence continues at coordinate 300,859,569 of NC_136430.1, read as the reverse complement.
TTACCTTGTATGAATGCCTAGGTGGTGTATAGCACCGGTGATTCAGCAGTGAGAGCAGTCGCAGTTGATTGTTTTCTGAGAGGTGAGTCTCTTCATTGTACTCATGGGTCAAAGGCACCAATTCCGGCTCACTGGATTATGTTTGTAGAATGATAGTTTTCTTTGTTACACTTGCTGATATGCTTGTATGTTGTTATGGTCTTTGTGACTCTTGCTGATATGACCGTATGCTTAGATGTAGTGGTGAACTAGACCCGTACCGGTTGAAAGATACCGAAGGAGTCGGAAGTGAGTCAGGGGTGAAATGGACCTGTATCGTTTGAAAGATACCGAAGCATTTGGAAGGGACTCAGGGTGAAATAGACCAGTACTTGTTGAAAGATATTGAAGGAGCTGGAAGGAACTCATGGGTGAAATAGAACCGGTTTAGCTTCCAGTTTTTATGGATGTTGAGTATGTGGTATTTTAGGGAACTCACTAAGCTTTATGCTTACAATTTATGTTTATGGTTTTAGGTACCTCTGGTTCGAAGGGGAAGGGTCCGACATGATTGCATCACATACACCAGTGCTCCGTATTCTATGATTTTCATTTGTACTCCAATAACTATTTTCCACATTATCAAACTTTGATTGGTTTATAAATGAATGATTGATGATTTGGGTTGACTTCGAAATTAAAAATTTTTACTTAGTATTTTTGGGACGTTACACAAAATGTCTTTTGATCCTATGAGTATTATCAAGAGCCCGATATTCATGATCAACTCTTCTTCTCTTTGTTTCCGTAATTCTTACTCTCTTTAAGTCATAGCACATTCTTGTGAATGTTATTAATTTGTCTTTAGTAAAATAATTAAGGATAAGACTACTGTTCCAATGGTGTTATGAATTATCCTATCTGATTGTATACTAAACATTCATGAGAATGATTTGCCATTTGATCATATGGATAGAATCATGGGCTCGTAATCCATAATCAAATTATCATCTCAATGTTTCAATCTTACCCAACTGACATATTGGGATTTAATTATTTCTTAGTCCTTTTTCTTAATTTTGGAAATGATATTTTATCAAAACATGTCTCAGAATAAGCCTTCTTATTTCCCTTGGCGATTGGGGACCGATTGGGTATATCACCACAAATCGTATGGGCAGCTGGCTTTCTTTCTTTTTGACACTTCTATTCATGATAGTGAATATAGGAGTATTTGAATTTTGGAGTTTTTATGATTTGATATGCTAGTCCCAAAGGGTCTCTACATCCATTCAACTCCTTAATGGAAATTTCTATGTTGTTCTTATCAAAATCAGAATAAAGTGATTATATGTACATGGTTAGCTTAGTTGATAACCATATATCCAACTCTTAACCAAATGAAATTCCATTTCATTTTAATATGTTAACTTGATAATTGTGCTTAACAATTTTGGAAGGTAGTGGTTAAAGAAAACTTAGGAAGAGCTTTATCTAAGTCATGATCTTTTTGTTTGTAAATGAGAACTATTACAAAATACAAATTTGATCACCCTTCCAGCTAATCCTTTCGAGAGGTTTTTATTATAGTAGATTTTAGTGGATTTTTCTTTTATACATCACTTAAATCCATTCTTGTTTGTTTTATTGGTCCTTTAAATCTTTTTCTCAACCCTAATTTATTGTTTACTAAGGCTAGGATCCATATTTGGTTTTGCGATGTGTAGAGGGATGTCGTCAACAAACCACAAAGTTACTTAGGTATGTAATGCACTTTACCAATTTCAATCACTATGAAACTCTAATATCTTTTGAGATTAGTTAAAATTATTTAATGGGATGCTAATTTCGGATTTGCACATCCTCTATTTATGTTAGGGATACCATGGTCTCACAAATACGATGGTGAACCAACCATGCAAGAACGTATGACCCTTGATTATATCATGGCTCTCAAATTGACGTTTCAGTTAATCACACATGCTTTATCAATAAACCACAACCACAACCACAAGCCCACATCATTTTCCCTTTACGTCTCAAATTTATGTGTCGCTAATCAACACAACTCCATAAATAGTGTCATAACAAATAATGTGTGTTAATCATGGATTAGCAACTATTCACATTTCCTAAAATAATTAAGAACTAGAATTTTTTTTAGTAATTATATTTGTGATACTTTTAATGATACATCGTCCTATGAACCCTTTCGGTTAACGATAATCCACCACACAAAGAAGCGGTGAGTGAAAAAGAAAATCATTCAATGATCATTTTATAGGTTGTTTCCTTATACCTCTCTTATAGTATGACTTCATGAATGAGGTCTAGTCTTGATTCAACTAATGATCATTAACTAAATATGTGATGACACATGCTGTAATATTTTCTTTTACATGTATATAAATTTTGGGTTTTAATATAAACTTTTATAATTTTATGAGGGGTGTATTTTAAACAATTTAAAATTATATGATTTAATCTAATTATCTTTAATTAACTTTTAATTAATTAATCTATTAAATCATTATCAGTATCTTCAAATCAATTAGGCATATTTATCTTCTTATTTTAATTAATCAGATTCTAACAAATTTAGATAAGAATTAAAACTAAAGATAAACCCCAAATTTGAAAAATATTGCAAAAGTCCGAAACTACCAAAAACTCGGCAGGACGCACTGCGTCCTACTATTCAGATTTCTTTGATTTTTGATTTTTTCCAGTTTAAATCTTGTGCCTACAGCAAAAACTTAAGGTTTCGGTCCCACTGTTGGGTTTTCTATGCAACTATACACTAGATTAAGGCATCGGTAACATTCAAAAATATCCAAAGTCTACACGCACCTACGATCTAAGTTTTACTGTTATAACAACATACTTTTAAAAATACAAATTTGAAATATTAAAAGGAATATGATTACTAACCTCTCAATTATAATTGTATATACTTGTTCCACTTGAAGATCACAAACTTCTTGCAATCGCACGGAAGGACCAGCACCCAAAGTAGAATGTCTCTTATGGCTCACACTTTAAAGACTAAAACCCTAGAATATTTAGGAGTGAGGATACTAGAGAAATCATATTTTCTAAGTATGGAGAATGTTAAGAACGAAAACTACGAATGCCAAATGGTCTATTTATAACTGAGGTAACTTGCAGGCAAAACATATTTGAATCAATTAAATAATTATATTTAATCTAGATTCAAATCTTTTCCTTATCTGTTAACAAGATTGATTCTGAAAGTCTCCTAGAAGCCCTAAAACTGTCAACCCTCTTTAGGATTTCTAGAATGTTCTGCTCAACTATTGAACAATTAACATTCAGTCGTTGCACCTTTAATCAATTTCTGATTAATTCTAATTAATTTCAATTAATTCAAAATTAATTTTAATTAGTTTCTAATTAATTTATTAACATGTAATAAATCAATTAACTAATTATGTCAATCTCCTAAATCTATTCTAGATATTTAAGCTTTTGAGGACAACCCAATTAGGATTTTGTTATTATTTTTAAAATTATATCAATTATTTATGAAATTAGATTTTGTTATTATTCTCAAAATTATATCAATTATTTATGATATTAAGCACGTTCGTTGTATATTTGGTATTAGCCTCCTCAATTCGAGTTTATTTATTTCCCTGGAGATGGATTTCTGGTTGTTTCCTTGTTTGTTATCATATTATATGATTTATTTGGTATGTGTTTACCAATAGTCTTTATTTAATTCATGAAATTATTTCTATTGCTTTTGAGAAAATCTATGTATACTTTCAAAAGATTATTTTGATGGACCCCTCTTTATTGAATAACAAGATTTTCATAGACGGGAGACATATTCTAGGTATCTATGTGCAAAATTAGAGCTATATTGGTCTATCGCCTAATTTTTTAGTAAATATTAAAAAGTGGTTATTGGAATTAACTGATTTTTTTTCTTTATATAATAACGTCTATTGGACTTAGGTGCTGTTTGTTTTTTCGAAGCAAAAATTCATAAAGTATGCGGACCACCTCTGCAACCCTCTGCAGTAGAAGATGTGGACCAAACGGCTGCAGACTGTAATAAGAAGCGTGTTTGTTTTTTAATATATGTATGCTGCTGCAGATATTAAAAAATTAAAATAAACTGATTTTATAATCCGAAAATAGTTTTTTAATACCGAAAATTTAATAATGTATAAAATTTTGGCAAAAATTTATGATATTTCAGCAAAAAAATAATAATATTTTAACAAAAAATAAAGATATTTTAGCATAAAATAATGATATTTCATCAACAAATTATTATTATTCAACATAAAAAAAAGAAAAAAAAATTTCAACAAGAATAAACAAAAATAAAACGAAAAAAAATGTGAAATAAAATTTCAACAATATATAATCAATATTTGAGCAAGAAAAAAAGAAGAAGAAGAGGTTGGAAGAGGTAGGAAGAGGCAAAACAAGTGTTGCGCCAAAAAGAACACGCGCAAATGTTTTTTAATCCGAAGACTTCTAAAAAACAAACAGATGCGAGAATAAAAGTGTTGTGCGTGTGTTGCGTCACGCAGCAATAAGAGGTCTGAAGAGGTTTTTCCAAAAAAACAAACATCACCTTGGGCTTTAAAGTACGTATTCATTGGCGGTTCAAATCTTATTTAAAGGACAAAATTATTACAAAATTTTGAAGGGACAACTGATCACACGTTATATATCTTTAATATACTATAAATTGAAAGCAAACTTTTAGAACTTATGTTTCCCACTAAAAACATGGAAAACGTTTAGTTAGATAATCCGTGAACTACATATTTTTCTCATTATATGAGCTTTCAAATATTTTTTAAAACGTGTTCCATTGAAAACATAACAACTTTTTTTTAAGAGTGAATGCGAATGTATGTATTCATTAATTGACTTTACAAATGTGGACAGTAAATATGTCTGGTTATATTTATTTAAATACTTGTATGTTATTTACTTAAAGTATTAAAGTTCAACTACTTCGAAAATAAATGTTTTTTTTTTCTAATTATACTCAAATTCACAACACTTGTTTATATTCAAAACTATTTGTTATGTACTTGTAACTAATTGTTGTTAGTTGGTTGTAATATCTAGCTTTATCCGGAAAAAAAAAACAAAATTGTAACGTTCCAAAAATATCAATAAAATTTTCATTTTTAAACCATAAATTCCATACAACTATTTGTTCCAAAACCAATTAAAGTAAATTGTATTTTCCAAACATCAGAGTAAAACAAATATAATCAGTGTGGAAAAGCCATCACGGGATGTTGTGCAGTCAAGCCGAGTCATTCCCTTGGGATCTGGAAGTACCTGAAAATGTTTAATCCACAAAACTATAAGCATAAAGCTTAATGAGTTTCCCAAACTATCACATACAACACATATACCACAAAACATAGTTGTAACGGGTCTGTATCAACCCAGAGTTCGCATTGACTCCGATTCTGGATCGACTCTATCGGGTCCATATCAACCCCGAGTCTGTATTGACTCCGAGTCCTTATTGACTATATCAGGTCTGTATCAACCCCGAGTCTGTAATGACTTCGAGTCTGTATTAACTTTAGTGGGTTTGTATCAACTCACATGCATATAACATACAAGCATACAACAAGAGTCATGAAGACATCATGCACAAAATGACACCTAGTGTCCTACAGTATAGTGAGAAGACTCACCTTGCCGACGAAATCAACAGCTGACAACTTTCACGGCCAACGAATGGGTGCTAAACACTTACTACTAAAACCACACAAGGTAAATCCTTAGTGTACCTTCTAAAATTACAAAATTGACCAACAGTCAATCCATGCCAAAAGTCAATGATCAAGGTCAAAGTCAATATTCAACATCATCAACAGATTACCCTCATGTCATGACCATCCCATGGTCATGCTGTGAGAACGGACTCATCCAGATCCCAAACTCAATCACGCTCCAACTCTGCCAACTCGGTCTGGCAACTCAATCCGCAAACACCACAACGTGGACCCTCCTTGGTCACGTCGTGAGCACATTAAGACAAAGTAGTCAGGGAGCCCTCCATTGTCATGTCGTGACACTCTCCATATCACATCGTAACCATCGGCTTGGGAAACATCTTAATGGATTGAGTCCTTAATCCATTAATCCTTCAACTCCAACTTTTCAGAAAGCTTCTAAGGACTCTAAAGGATCATAAAAATGTCAAATTTATGAAGATACATGACCTATGCATGTTATTTACCCAAACAAGGTCAAAAGGAAAAAATATGACCTAAAACACATGCAAAGCTCCCAAAACTCATCTACATTCTAGATCTGAAAGATATAAGGCTCGAGGGACCTTGATGATCCACAATGTTGCAAACTTTATCTCATCTAGATGTACAAGAAAGGAATCATAAAGGTAGAAGCTTTAAGTCTTACAAATGGTCCAAATAATGATTCCAAGGGTGGAGTAGATATGCTTGCTTGATCTTTGCTCCAAAACCTTCTTCTTCTCCTTCAAAGTGTACCAAGAGCACCAAAATAAGCCGAAACTCTCAAAAGGAGGCTAGGGTTTCGAGATAGTGGGTTGGAGGCTAAATAGGGTGCCATAATCCTTGTGGTAAGATACGTAAATACGAGAGAAACCTTAAATTTATGGGCTCGGACCAGACTAGACATAGTTACATCGTGACCATACTCATGTCACGTCGTGACATTCTTCTGGATACACGTTCTCGTCTTTGGTACGTCATGTTGGGATCTACCTATGGTCACGTCATTCCACATGATTTTTCCAAAAAACCTTTTTAACTCCTTTATTCCCTACACTGATCCAATCTAGATGATGGGTGTTGCAAATATGCAAAGTGTTGTGAATAATATTTTTTTCTATTAACCGTTAAAAGCCTTTTTTATATTTAAGGATCATCCTAGTTGTACCTACATTTGATGACTAACACACCAAGTTAACTTGACACAAACGCAAAACGAAATAGACAAGTTTCAGTAAGCGATTCTAATCATTTAATATGACAGGTTAACACAACATAACACATAACTAAAATTGATATGGTTATGATTGAAATTTTCAATTCGGTAACTATTTGTTTATTTATATGAAAGTCTTTTTAATTCTTTAGTTACATTGGACAGACCCAAAACCAAACGAAGTATAAAAAGATAAATTTTATTGTCAATATGGAAACGACTTACTCGTCTACGCAAAAACTTCATTTTTAGTTTTTCTTTTCCCTCTCAGACTTCATAGTTCCACTTACTGAATCCCTCATCTTCACGACCTCAACCCCTTCTTTATGCCTTAAGGAGTGAGTTCTAACTCCAAAGACCTTGATTACGTGGCAAGATCACAAAACAAATTTTATCCAATTTTAAATCATAAAGTATAGAAATCAAGAATCTAAGGAAGGCTCATCAAATCCAAATATCAAACTAGAAAGATGTGTTTCTATTACCCAACTTTTTATGGAAGACATATCATACCTTTTGTATCTAAACTGTCAAAAGATTGGCCTATGTTGTACCAAACACCTATTGTTTTAAGCTTTGAAATATTCTAACCTCCCCTCCCCCCCATTATTATCATGGATTGCTTTTATAGCCAATGATAAAAGGGTATTTGTCTTAAATGAGAATACCGTCTCTATTTAGAAAGCATTGTATGATTGGATGAAAATAAACTACCAATACCTAAACAACCCACTTTCTTCAAAATTGTGACTTTATTCCATTTGATCCGATATACACTACGTTCACAAATATTCACATCCTAGAAGAAGTGAAAACATAACCTCTTCAACAATTTTAGGATCATATCTAGAGCTTGGAAAAAGGAAAAATAGTAGGCTATCAAACATCCAAAAATTGATTTCAATATAGTAGTGTGGCCTCCCATAGAAAGAGACTTCACTTTCCATATAGAGAATTTACTAAGAAACATGTTATAAATAACTTTCCAACCCATGAATTTGATATATTATACCCAACCATCAAACCAAGATACATAATAGCTAAGGAACTAATTGCATCCCATAAGTTTAGAAATTTCATTTACATATAACAAACAACACCTATAACATTACTTTTGGCTAAACTAACTCTTAGACCTAAAGTTAGAAAAACAAAATTATAAAGAAATCTGATTATATTATCGGAATTCTCACGAGACCTTTCAGCTACAAATATTGCATCATCTACAAAGAAAAAAATAGAAGAGGATCAAATAATAATTTCCAATACATTTTCAACCCTTTAAATAGGTTATGAAAATTAGCTTCTACAAAGGTGATGTGTACATCTTCAATATCAAGAATAAAGAGAAACGTGGATAATGGATTGCCTTGTTTAAGCCATTGTTCATAACGAAATCAGAAGTGGGATAATTATTAATAAAAACATAACCCATGGATGAAGTAAGGTAGAAACAAATCTATCCCATCTAGTTATTACCAAATCCCATGTGACTAATAAAATCATCAAGATACATTTACTTAATAGAGTCAAAATCATTCTCAATATTAGTTATATACATAATAAGTTTCTTATGTGATTTATCACATCAATAAACAACTCCATTAACTATAAAATGATCATTCATAATCTATATAACTTTTATAAACATCGATTTCTCTTTACTAACTACCTGTCTAATCACAATGATCAAGATTTATCAATAATTATTTGTTAATAACCAATCATACTAATCGGCATATAATCTTTTTATAAAAACATGAATTAAATAATAAAATTGGAATTGCAAGTTTTTGGTATGCCTAATTGTAATTACACATTAAGGAGGTGTTCATGGAAATTTTAAAAAATTTTGAACTCCACATAGAATGTTTATAAATATAAACACAATACTTTGATTTATATAAGAATAAAATCCAACGTAGTTTAAGAATACAACTTCTTCCAACAAAAAATTACAATAATACAATCAATATATAAAATCTGGTATAGTAAAGATTCAAGGGAGAATATTGAACATTGTATATATACTAGTTGGGCTGTATAGCAAGAGCTTAATCCACTTTAATGGAGATTCCTACTCCCTTACCATCAGTACACAATCGATGGTTAGTAAACTGATATGATAGGTTAATACTTTTAGGTAGTCTAAAAAATCTTATACAATATATACTTATCTTGCATTTTCAATCTCTTTGCAAGAGGAGTGTGGATCATGTGCAAGATATACTCTCAGGTACTTACATAATAATGATCTTGATTGGAGTCACGCCACCAATAATGGAATGAAGTAAGTAAGTGGAGATGATAATTTTAAGTCAATGTGTAAGGACTAAGGAGACGTAGTAATAAATCTTAAATATGGATGGTTAAATCAATGATATTAGAGAAAATTAGGTCAAATTTTTCCAAGCTCCAAATTACAAAAATAACCAACTACAACTATAAAAAGGAACATTGTAAATAGTAGAGCGGCCCGTTTTGGATGGTAGACTATCATAGTCTTTTTTACGAAAATAATATAGTTTTACAGATTGTTGAAAGAATATGTTACAAATTGGGGTTAAAAGATAGCTTGGATTCCACTGAAAGTCGTGAATCACTATTAAATTGAAGTATTTCAATTGTACAAATCGAAAGTTCAATTGGAAAAAATTTAGTGGTTTCAAACAGAGAAAATGTGAAGTTATGTTCTTGAGACTGTACTAGAAGTTGGACCAAAAGGGGTATCATTCCTAGTATGCAAACTTCATGGTTAGAAAACTGCCAAAAACTACCACATGATAGTTATGCAACCATCACAAACTGTCACTAAAATCGGGTTTAAGATAAGGATAAAAAATCAGGTTTAAGATAAGGATAAAAAATCGGTTCAATTTTCTTAAATTCGGATTTTCCTTGTACTTTTTACAAAGCAATATTAATCCTTTAGCCAGTGGATCTGCCCCTTGCATCCTTCCATGGATTGTTACCCCTTGGACCTGGCTACCAGGGGCGCTTCCCCCGAACCCATGTTAGTTCAGGGGTTTCACCCCTAAATGACAGTGTACTTTGAATTTTGAAGAAACTTAAACAAGTTTACACTCCGCATATCCTTACATGTTAATTTTTTATCAAGATTACTTTTGATCAAAAAATTAATCCCGTTACAATTAAATAATATTAGTGAAACAAATCGCCAACAAAACCTCCCTATTTTAGTGTAATCCTGATTAACATAAAGTAAAACATAACAACAACAAATTGATGCATAAATGAAATGTCGTGACAATTGAATTTCACATTAGTATATCACTCTTTCCAAATATTTGAATATCAGGGTGTCACTAAGGATTGAACACTTTCTATTCATAGTAAATATGTGACATCCCGAAATTTAAGACTAAAATTATAGACAGTCAATTCACCGCGAACATCTTTGAATTTGACCTGTTGAACTTAAATGCATATCTTGAAAAATATATAGTGTCATTACAACTATTATAAGTTACCAGATGGTACCTTACTTCCATTGGTGGAAAATCTCAAACGAATCGCAAAGCACAAACTACAACCCTAGTTACCACGTTTGAAAAAATGAAATTTCGTATTAAGCAGTTGTGATAGAAGCAAACATTATAATATCATGTTACATGTTCCCCTGTTTCCAAAAATATAAAGGAGTTCGTCTGCAAAAGATACGACAGTTATAAAAAACCAGTAAAACACTGATTTTCTTTAAACTGCTAAAACCAAATTGATCCTTTGAGGCACTTGCACACCTTAGATGAAAATATTGAGAGCGTTTTTGGACATAGAATATGGTATAATATTTTATTATGTACTCAAAATATTTTTAGTAAAAATATTTTCAAAATTCAAAAAATCGGACGTTTCGGGTTATTTAATCGCAAATCTTTAAACGCGATTTCCCAGAATTCTACAACTCAAAAAATTATTCCGTTTGGATTTTTGAAATCCTTAAACTCTACTCTATCATTCACCACTTTTGAAAAAAATATTAGGTGTCAGGATATGGGCACACAAACCTAGGTGTGTTTTTAGAGCATTATTGAAAGTGTGACATCACCATGGCCCACCACCCTTGCAAGAGGTGATTAAAATCAGCCAACCCTTGGTCTTTCCTTCCTCCCAGCATCCAAGGTAGCCTCCCCCTCTCATTGGTTGAGTGCACAATTCTTCTTCATAGTACATACATGGTGTATGTTGTTTGTTTCACTTTCCTCAGAGGGATGGCTTGCATGGTGCATGTGAGACTCTATTGGGCTATAAAAGGAAGTCAGTCCTTACCCTTTTCCTCACAACTAACTAGCCAAAATATCAACGCTCTCTCACACTATTTCACTCTCTCCCGCTCGGTTAGAAACAGCCCCACTGGATGAGGCCTTGGCCACCGTAAACCACCACAACCCCACCCCCTCTTCCCCATTGTTTTGGTGATCAAAAACCACCACCTTGCTGCCCATTTCTTGTGTGCTATTTTCTGTAGTGTTCCAACCTCTAGCCTCGATTTTTTCATTGTGTTTTGTGGGTTTATTTGGAGTCTAAAACACCCCCGGTTTAGATTGCTGCTAGTTCGTGTTTCTCGCGGTGCTTCCTAAAAACAACCACATCTTCATGTCTAAACTAAATCCACACAATTAAGGTGAGTGCTTATGATACCTTTTTATAATTTTTATTTACCTCATGGGGGGGGGGGGGGGGATAGAATCAACATTCTAGATTAATTTTCCTAGAATTTTTCTAAAACAGGGACAGAATCGACATTCTAGATTTATTTTCCTGTTTTCTCTTTTAAATATATATATATATATATATATATATATATATATATATATGTGTGTGTGTGTGTGTGTCTGTGTGTATGTGTGTGTGTGATATGTGACATTACCACCTTGTAGTAATTCAAAGATCAAAATCATTTTGTCACACCCCGACCGAGGCGGCGAAACATGTCGGGCTTTGCGGCTAAGTTCATGGATCACAGATTGTAACATACACTTTACTAAAGGTTTTCAATTATCATGTTTCATATGCATGTTAGTTTAAAAATGAATATTATTAGATATTATGTGGTTTCAAACGTTTAAAGTAGGTAGTTATAATGGAATAAAATTATATGTGTTAAAAACATCATTTTTCGATATGGTTTTGAGCGTCGAGTTATAACGAAATAGTTTTATAAGATTTGAAGTTAAACTACGTTTAGAATCATTTGGAAGGTATTGGGAGTGATGGGGATGTCTTATGTGATTCCGATCAAAAAGTCAACTATCGGAATTAACAAAAGTATAACGTCTAAGTTGGAAATAAGTAAAACTAATTTTATTCGAAGATATTTTCTGGGATATTTTTATTGTAAGTTGTAAATTATCTCGTTAGAAACGTACAGGCGAAAACCTCATCGAAAACGGAGTTCCGAGCGAAAAGTTATGCAATTTTTAGTGTTTAGGGGTAAAACGGGTACCCAAACCGGGTAAAACCCGACCCAACTCGGGTTTTTACCCATTAAAACACGATTTTGAGTCATTTTTCTGCCATTTTCAGTTCCTCACCATCTCTATGGGAGATTTTCAGATACATGATCAATCTTGAACAAGTTTTGAAGATTTTGAGTGTTCTTGAAGTATCAAGTTTAGTAATCAAGGTATGAACTCTTAATTTTTGGATTAACCCTTGTAATTAGTGAGTTATTAAGAGATTAGGGTTTGATCAAAGTGGGTTTACCACTGATTTCATGAAATTAGGCATGAGTTTATGTTATTAACCTAGAATCTTAAATGGAAATCAAGTAACTACATGTAAATTTGAGAATTCATCATGGTTTAAGAGTAATTAGTGAAAATTAGTAATGAAACTCATGGTTTATACTTGAATTAGCATGAAATACTAAAATATTCAGTGTTATCATTGTAAAACAAGAACTTAGTGATATTGATCATGAGGTTTGATCATGTAAAGGGTAAAATGAAATCATAAATGGTAAAATTGTCCTGTTTTTGTAAAAATCACTAAAAATTGTAGAAAAATCGTATGGATATGTGCTCTATATCGCTAGAAAGCTGAGAATGTGTAATTTGATTTTTATTTTAAAACCAAAATCTAATTCCGTATTTAAGATGGGTGAAAACAGCTATATGTTCAGTGAAGTAAGGCTGAATTTTGACAGCTTTGGGACATTTTGACAGCTTTGGGATGCTGTGTTGTAAAATTCATAGTAAATTATAGAAAAATCATAAAAATGTGAGGTCAGTGGCATTAGAAAGATATAAGAGTCTATTTTGTTAATATTTAGAATTTGTTAGTTATTTTGATATTTAAGAAGGGTAAAATCGATCTGCAAGTGACAGCTATACAAAGAACAAAAACTAAAATTTCCAAATTGAAAACAACATAACTTGAGATTAGTTGAGTAATTGCTTATGAAATCTGAAATATGAACTCCAGGGGTATAATTGAAGGTTTTAGAGGCCTGAGGATGGTGTAATTGCATCAGAATTCAGAATTCTATCGCAACATTCGGTTACAGCACAGTGAGTTCAATATATAGGAACAATTGTATGTTATGTGTTATATGTGTTATGTGTTTTTTCGTGTTATCATCTCGTGTTATTATTTCCGCTATTATGATAGCAAAGTTGTACCTTGGACCATGTGATCAGTGAAAGGACTTAGATTCACAGTGGTACTGGTATGTAGCCTCTGCCCATGTAGAGCATGTCTCGTAAGAGAATGACTTCTATTCTATGGCATTGGCAGAAGGTTAGATAGGGCTGAAAGCCTGAAATCTACCAAAATGTTTAATCAGAAATTGTATGTCTTCTGTGCCATTTGGGCCAAAGCTTTATTGATGTATATCAAGTATTGAAATTGTTATGTCTCATTGATTATATATGTTTGAATCAAATCATTGATTGATATGGAAAGTTTGTCACATGATTCACATATGCCTTTATTGTTCTTTGTTCCTCTTTGCTTCTGTCATATTGCTATATATGGCATAACGTTATATTGTATCTATTTTTGAACTCACTAAGCGTCACCGCTTATCCCTCTCAATGTTTAATTATTGCAGGTGATATGTATCCATTATAGTTATGTACTGTTAGAAGATGTAGAATAGATAATATTATAACTTTTTGTATTTAGTGTATAAATTCCTGGGAAATTATGTAATATACTAAAACTTAGTCGGTTTGTATCCAGTCTTTTGTAATTAAACTATCAATGTAAAATATTGTTTATGAATATGCATGTAGCATGTTTTGGAGTAACTTGGAGTAAAAATGTCTTTAGTATGAAAGTTTGGGGTCTTTCACAGATAAACTGAGTATATAACACAAGTGCAACAATAAACAAAACAACATTTGTATTCGATCTTTAAGTTTGAATACATGGTTCTTACAGATATAACTATGATATATGAATTGCCTTAAACAGGTAAGTTGACATAAAAAAAATAGTAAACTAAATTTCCTGAGATCCATGTTTATCCGTTGTCTGAATTTTCTTGATTACTGATTCCCTGAGAATACATGTAGTTTTGAGGGTCAACACAATGTTGGTGAGGGTCACAGGTTTTCTGCTAGCAGTTGTAATGATACTTTTAAAAGCGTTCAAAAAGTATTTTCTTTATAAGTAAACCATATTTAAATAAGCTTTGAAAAATCAAAAGGTATATTGGTATAAAAAATTTCATGCTTTAAATGGTTTTGAAAGAATCATGTTTATGAGTTGTAGTAAAAGAGATAGAGAGAGAGATTCGAGTTAATGTTTATAGTGAGTTCTATAACCGAGCTATGTGACTGAGTGTACCCTACTACAACGCTTCATTGGACGTTGCAGTAACGATCGGAGACAGCTATCACCCACTTCGATTGATCGGTCGAGGTTGTAGCTAGCAACTCCAGGTGAGGATGTCAACCCATATAGATCTATACATATGTATCTCGCTCCGAAGATTAACGGTTATAGTAGTGTGGGTATGCTAAGTGTTTAGACTCAACTAATGAATAACGTCTCATTAAAAAGCCCTTAACTAAAAATTATGTGAATAGCTCTCAGTCCTATCTTAATTGTGATTAAGTCACGAGGCATAATGAATTTCATTGTATAAAGTTTATATAAGTCGAGTATGTTTGGGATGTATGTAAAGCAAAAGACACTATGTTTTATAACAAAGTATGTTTATTGTATAACTCCATAGTAAAAAGGCATATGTTATCTTTAAGAGTGGTAATATTTTAACAACACAACATATGAGAATATTGAAGTTTAAAACTAGTTTATGTGTTCGTGACATATAAAAGTTAAACCAGTAGTTTATAAACAAGTTATGGTTTATAAAATAATATTGTATGTGTACTTTGTATTATCTAGCATAAGTAGTACATGTATTCTCCCCCGAAAATATATAAAAGAGGGGCCGTAACACTCACTTTAAAGTGTGATTGTCGATTTGTTTCCAAGAATGGATGCAAGAACCAGGACGTATTGTCGTGAACACGATACTCCAGGATAATTTGGATTCCTAAGGAAATATTAATATAAATTAATATGTGCAGGTATTTGGTATTTTATATAAGTAAAGGACTTATTTAATAATTTCCAAAGTTTTGTTAATCCAAAATTTATTTAAATCAAAATTTATTTAAATAAATTTTATCTAAAAAAATTAAATTTAATATCTTCCAAAAGTTTATTTTAAAATTTTATTTTAATTAAAATTTATTTAATAATTTCTAAAAATTTATTTAATCTAAAGTCTATTTAATACAAAAGAAATCAAGATTATTTAAAAATAAATTTTTAAAATTTTTTAATTAAAACCTTGGATTCATTTGAAAGGATTTTTCCACCACAGGGTAGGTTTTCCACATTTTAAATGAAGTTTCATTGGTTTAGGACTTGAATTGTAAAGATTTTAGAGTTAGGGGTTAGATTCAATTAAATGGGAATGGAATTTAGTTAACAGGAGGTTAATACCTCCTGTGTTCCCATCGAACACCATATACACAAACATGTAAATGGTCATGTGGCTTCTGATCGATCAACGAAGGGCTATGAACCAGAAAATGAAAAGTGTAAAAGAGGTGGAGGAGGCTTACCACATCAGTAGGTGGAGGATGTCGGTGGCACAAGGATGCAGTGGGCTCCGAAGATGGCAGCAGGAAGAGTTCCGGTGAATGCAGGAGGGTGACGGGGGTTATTGCCTCATTTCAACCTCGTTTTTCCGGCAGCTACATAACGAGAGGGAGAAAGAGGAAGGTGTTTAATAGCATCCCAATAGCACAACACAACAATCGATGGTGGCGGTGGTTTTTGGATGACAACAACAAAAGGTGGTGATGGGCAGCAGGAGGATGCTTCGGTGGCCTTCAACTGCTTCCTTCTAGCTTTCTTTTGGTTGGGAAGACGAATGGGAGGAGGGAGCAGGCTGTGGTGCTTGATATCAGTGGAAAAAATGGATGGAAGAGGGAAGTGGCAAGGGGGATTCCGATGGCTGTTGTCACCGGTTTGCTCTTCTATTTTGGAGGAGTTTCCGACGAGGGGGAGGGCTGGCCGGAGGTGAGGCTTAAGTAGGGGTTATAAGGTGGCTTTTGGGTGGTGGAATGGTGGTGTGTTGGTGATGTTGTGTGTTTATACCGATAAAGATATGGAGAGAGTTTAGAGAGAGATCGAGATTGAGAGAGGTAGAAGAGAAGTTGGTGGTTGCGGTGTGTTATGAGCTCCTAATGCACTCTATTTATAGTTCCAACCCCCACACACACACCCTTATTTGAGGCCATACCTTCAATCACATCCTAAAACATACCTTATACCATTTAGATGGAGTGCAAGCAACTGGGAGAGGGAATGGGGGGGGAGAGAGAGAGAGGGAGAGAGAGAGAGAGAGAGAGAGAGCACATGGGGGTCATAAGGTGGAAGAAAATCTGATTTCTAATCTTGTGGGCCCCACATTTGGGTTACATTCTCCTGAAGTGGTCAAACGCACTCATAATCGGGTGCATCGGGATCCGAATGTCGAGATTTTTTTGAACGTGCCAATAGATAGATTTTAATTCAAGGATTCCAAAAACTCAATCAGATTAATTTTTCGAGTTACAGAACTCCGGGAAATCGTGTTTAAAGTTTCATGTCTAAATAGTCCGTAATGCTCGATATTTTGATCTTCGCAAATATTTTTGCTAAAAATATTCTGAGTATAATATTAAATATTAGGCTATAGCCTGAGTCCAAAAAATCTCTTGAAATTTCCATCAGAGGTGTGTAACTTCCTCAACGGATCGATTCGGTTTTACACGATTAAAGAAAACCAGTGTTTTACTATCTGTTTTTTTAAAACAGTCATATCTTTTGGACGTTCTTTTATTTTCGGAAACAGGGGAACATGTACTATAAGGTTTTAATGTTTGCTTCGCTCAAAACTGCTTAATACTAAATTTCTGTTTCTCAGACGCATTAAGCAGTGTTGCATTTTGAGTAGTTTGATTTGTTTGACAGTTTACACATTTGGAAGTAAGGTATCATTTGACATCTTATAATATTTTAAATGAACTCATTTATTTTACATTAGATTCACAAAAACTGAATGAGTTAGATTACAAACAGATTTACTGTAATTACATTAGATTCACTAAAACTGAACTCATTTGTCTAGTCTGTGACCTAAATTTCGGGATGTGACATGACCTCCCCTCTAAGGGAATTTCATCCCAAAATTATTAATTTCTAGGCTACTTTGTGCTATCATTAATTCATTCAACTAGTAGAGGGAGCATCACTGAACAATTGTGGATACTTCTGTTTCATTTGATCCTCGCGTTCCCAAGTAACTCTGGCCCTCTACAAGAGTTCCATCAGACTTTTAGTCTAGGTATACAACTTTTCTTGAGGTTTTTGATTTCCCGATCCATGATCTCCACTGGTTCCTCCACAAAGTGAAGCTTAGTGTTGACCTGGATCTCATCGAGTGCAATGATGAGGTTCTCATCAGCTAGACACTTTTTGAGATTACACACGTGGAAGGTATCATGAACCTTGTTGAGTTCTTAAGGTAATTTTGAGCTTGTAATTCATGTACTATATTATTATTTGTAAGGAAGTATTCAAACATCAAGATGGAATACAAATGGTTTTTTGCTTATTGTTGTACTTGTGCTATATATTCAGTTTACTTGTGATCCATGAACTAAGTCGCAGAGCGCGACATGTTCTGCCGCCTCGGTCGGGGAGGGGGGGGGGGGTGATAGATTGGTATCAAAGCGAAATTGGCTATAGAGAACTCGTATCCTCCAAAGAGGAATACAACTATAGCAACATGATCCTAATAAAAGTAATATTGTTAATTACCATACTTCTTGACTATTTACAGGAGAGGTAACTAGTTTGAAGGGTCTCTTGGGTTGCTGGATTTCAGAACACCTATATGCTAAAATGATCCTGAACTCCAGTGCTTCTTGTGTGGCCCTCATCCGTACTTGATAGTCTTTGAGTACAAAACAAAACTAATAATATTACAAACCTCAACAACAATAATATATAAGAGTTTTATAAATACTCTGACCCGCAATGAGAAAACTGAATGAAATTCTAACATACCTTCAACTAAAATTACGATATAAACCCTTTAGGTCAGACGCGTCAACTAAGGTTAGTACCGTACATAAGCGATACCAAAAATAGAACTGGAACATATGCCTATGTTATTTATGGTTGGTCCGGTGCACAACCAACCTTGAGCAAGGAGTTTGGCAGTCTTCTATGGTTGAGATTTTAGAGATTGAAGGATGTTCTCAAGATTTGCTGTAGAAACCTAATACCTTAGAATACTTATAAATAACACATACAATTTAAAAATCATAAAAGTACTTAAAAATTTGGGATAATCTTCAGATTTTCCTAGTTCACGTAAACCCAAAGAGGAACAAAGAACCAATAGCTTCACTATCGTCGTAGCAAAGAAACCCATAGTTCCCAATCAATCATTCAATAGTCTCCAAACTTCTCTCTCTATCGTTTAAAATTGGTAGGATTTCAATTCTCACTCTATAATTCGGAAATCTGTAGGATTTCTGGAATCAATCACTCTCTACAATTTGGAAATATGTAGGATTTCAGGAACAAGTTACACTAATACACTATATTATACATACATACATACAAGTTACCTGAACACATCCTTCTAAACATATTAGGACGATGCCTCCATGGAATAGTCCGCTAGTTTGTCCACCACCAACTCCTCGAGTCACTCTAGGAGTTGCACCACCGGTAACCCAAACTTCGAGAGAAACTCCAAACTCCGGAGCAACTCCAGTTGGGACCACCGAAACCCCACCAATTACCAAAGCCTCAAACCCACCATTTCAAATACATCCCACTCTAATGCAGACCCTACTTTCCCAAGGGATTGCCACGACCTTAACTGCATATGAGGCTGCCCGGAACGAAAACTTCAGGAACTTAGAAATGGTGGTGGAACTCCCATTGTTAACCAAAATAATTCCATACCTTGTTCATACAAACATTTCATGGGTTGCGAACCCCGGTCCTTCTTCGGCAAGGAAGGAGCTATCGGTCTGTCCCACTGGATAGAGAAGATGGATGCAATATTTTGTATCAGTTTTGCACTGAGGACTGCCAAGTCAAATATGATACTTGTACGTTGATCGATTCCGCCCTGACTTGGTGGAATAATCATGCCAAGTCAATACGAATCGATGCAGCTTATGCCATGGGCTGGGAAATCTTAAAAAAGATGATGATCGAGGAGTACTGTACTCGATAGGAAGTCCAAGATCTGGAGCAGGTGCTTTGGAATCTCATAATGAAGGGATCAGAGGTGACTACCTACACTCCCGATTTAACGAACTCACAAACCTTTGCCCAGGGATGGTGAACCTGAATATAAAAAGCCCGAAAGGTACATATGGGGATTGGCTTCACCCGTTTATGGATTGGTTACTGCATTCAGACCCACCACCTTTGATAGTGCTAAGCAATTGGCCTATCAATTGACTGAGTAGTGTATTTTTCAGGGTACCATGCCCCACAAACTGAAAACAACCAGACATGGGGTACTAAAAGGAAGTTACATGGCAAGTCAAAGGGGAACTTCAAGCATTGCAAACCCAGTCCAGAACCTATGGTTGTGTATGCCACAATCACAAACACTCCTGCTCCATCAAAGCCCTACTCCATAAAGACCCTAAATAATGGAAACTGCATGGTCTACATCATCTATACCTTGATATGTCACACCTCTAAGTACTCTAGAAAGACCCTAAATAATGCAACCTCATCCCATGTTGCAGTAGGAAGCCAAAATTTCTTCAAATGCAATCAACCAGGACATTTCAAGAAGGACTACCCGAAACTGAAGAATCAGGTTGGCCAAGGAAGATCATTTGTGATAGGTGCTGGAGATGCCCGTTAGGAACCAACTATGGTTATTGGTACGTTTCCTATCAACAATACTTATGCTTCCATATTATTTGATATTGGTGTCGATAGAAGCTTTATTTACCATAAGTTTAGAAGCATGATTAACCATAAATTATGCAAACGTAACGAAGCTTACATAGTTGAAGTAAAAAACGTCCAGTTAGAAAGCTGCTGGGGTTCGAAGGTTGTGAGATGTCGAATTTATAATTGTAGTCAGTAATATCGAATGTTGGATTGTATTTTATTTTAGGGACTACTTTCGTGTTGAAGCATAAATGTCGAATGTCCTTATACATTTTGTGCTTTCAGTTTTCCCTATAAATATGGGAAGGATACTTTTAGAGGTTAAGAACTTTTCCCTGATTGTAATCATTTCTCTTTTCCTCTTGTATACAACTGATCAAGCAATAGAACATGCCAAACAGATTACATTTAGATCTTGTGTTCTAAATCATTTCATACTCTGATTTTGTTTGATTACTCGATTC
Organism: Lactuca virosa; assembly: GCF_052849685.1. NCBI lineage: Eukaryota > Viridiplantae > Streptophyta > Magnoliopsida > Asterales > Asteraceae > Lactuca > Lactuca virosa. Next base: position 300,838,672 of record NC_136430.1, on the reverse strand, counting down.
AATCGGAACCACAATTGGTATCAGAGTTGGAATCAAACTATTTTGATCTTATTTTCTTCTGTTTCAAAAGCCTTTTGAATCTCGTTCTAGATTCAAAAGTTTCCGCACTTTTGATCCTGAAAATCTTTGTAGATCTTCGGTTCTAATTTGATTATGCATTTCGATTGTCTAATCGAGTGTTTGGTGTTCATTTGTTGTTTGATTCATCTTGTTAATCTCAATTTTTTCAAGCTTTTCTCTGAATTTGTCCGTACATCCATGGCGAACTTCAACATGAATACCATGACTTCTTTCTATCAGCTGCTAGGATCTTCAACTAAGATTCCTATGCTTATTCCGGAGTATTACGATCAATGAGTGGATCGTATGGAGGATTACTTGAATGGAATCGATGAAGAGCTATGGAAGTGCATTACTGATGATGTTCTTCCTCCTCTTTCTGTTCAAAGCATTGGTGCTTCTGCATCAACTCAAAGTGTTGCTGATCAAACTGCAAGGCTTCAGAAGAACGAGAAGAGGTTCTTCAGAGAGTTTTGTAGTGCCCTTCCTCCTATCGTGTATAATTACGTTTGAACTTGCAAAACCTCAAAAGAATCTGGAATACGCTGAAAGAAAAGTACCAGGGTAGTGAGAAGACCAAAATTAGTTCAGTCAAGCAATGTATGATTGAATTAAGGAAGTTCAAGCAAAAAGATGGAGAATCGATTGAATTGTACTATGACCGTCTGAACGAGCTCATCTACAAGTGTAATAGGTATGGAATGACCAGGTCTACTATGAAATACAACCTTACTTTCATAATGGGGCTTCACAAGGAGTGGAGGAATGTGAGCTTGATGATGAAGACACAATAGACCTTCGATTTTTTGACTCTCAATGATCTTTACAACCTGCTAAAAGCTCACAAAGCTGAAGTGAATGAAATTACTGAAGAGTCAAAAATCAATTTGGGTGGTCCATTAGCATTGGTTTCAAAGGTATCGGGAAGAGTAGGTGAGATGGAAGCTACTGAGAAGGAAAGTTCTGAAGACGAAGGTCTTATCGTCAACTCTGATGACGAAACGGTGGATTTTTACTCAAATAATAGAGTAAAGAAGTTTTACAAGAAGTCGTTTAATGTGAATTCTAAGGTTTGAGAAATGAAGGGAAGTAACACTTGGAATGTTAGTGATGAGAATAAGTTTGAGAAGAAAGAGGCTAAGGGTGAAGATTCGAAACAAGAGAAAAAGCTAAAGGGTGATTCGGGAGTTGATTGTCATTACTGTCATGGTGCAAATCACATGGAAAATGACTGTATGCTGAAGAAGAAAGAAGAAAAGAAGAATAGGGTTAAGGATGAGGCATACTATTCTGAAATGCTGGAAGAAGTGAGGGCTAAGTCGAAGGGATTGTCACTGGTAGCAAGAGGAGAAGATGATGATGAGGGAAAATACCAAATATGGTCTTCAGGCTCGTAAGACGAAGAAATGAGAAATCCAACGCATGGAGCCATGTTCGCGAGGTATGAGGATGATGAAGGAGAGAAAATCACTGGTAGCTGCTTTATTTCGACATCAGGGGACAATGCACCAATGACATCGAAGGTAGGTTCTCTGCTTCAATCCTTTAATATTCCTTCAAGTGCTTATAATTATGTGTTTACTGAGTTTGATGCTGCTATTACTTATGTTAATAATCTAGTGATCTCTGCTAGCAATGAGGCTAAAAAGTCTAGTACTCAGTTACTAGAAACCCATGATTGATAGAGATAATTTGAATACAAATAATATGATTTTGTTGAAACAAAGGAATATTTACTGTATTTCTGCTAAGAGACTGTATTGTAAACTGAATGAATTGCATCACTCTAGTGACATAAGTAAAGAACAACATAGGAAGCTTCTACCATTCTTATCTTTCGAAAGGGAAAAAGTAGATGCAACTTCTTATGATTGTGAGATGACTATTTCTGACTTTGATAAAATTCCCGATAATAGATATCCCTATGGAATAGTGAAAATTGATAAAAATCTAAATGCTAATGATCTTGTTGATATAGTTAATACGACCTTGACTATAAATGAACAAATCAAGATTTTGAAAAAGACTGAGAATTCAACTTCTGACTCCCAAAACAATTTTGCTGATATCAAACATGACAATATCAATGAAATTGAAGCAGAGGAGGTTGTTGATTGTTCTTAGTTATCTATCATTAATGTCAAATCATTAGCTAAGGGTAAAGAAAAATGTCATGATTCGAATATTAAAGTCGACAAAGACCAACCCTCAACTTCGAAAGTCTTTAATCCTGACTTTGTGACTGTCGAAGATAGCCAGACTTGTTGGGTTTTATGTACTCTAATATTCCTATGGTGGACATACGACCCTAATGTTTTGGATCTAAGTTTTCTCTAATTATACATGCAATATTGGTTTCCAAAGCATGAAGCTTAAACTAGCATATAAAATTTGATATATGAATCATAAGACAAGTTAGAATATTACCTTTTGATGTAGCTAGTAAAACTTTGGCCCTTTGAGAACTTAGCACCCCAAGTGTTGTGCCTCAAACAAGTCACAAACACCAATAAACAACTAGATGGATATGAGAGAGGTTTAGGATACTCAAAATCAGATTCTTCTTCTTGGAATGCAAGTAGTACACGGTTTTAGGCTTAGGGTTATGTAAGCCTAATTCTTACACTTAAGCTTTATGGTCCATGCATTTGACTTGGACTAACACTTCATGGACTAACCCATAAGCTTAACCCATCACAAATCAATCATGGATCATTAGCCCAATCCATATGTATCAAATTTAATTAGTCTCTTTTGATCACTAAATTAATTCTTGATCAATACTAATTAAATAATATGATTTCTCAATTAATATATTATACTTATAATATATTAGTAAATCACAAATAACCTCTTTCTCAAATATCCATTTATCAAATATTTCTGGTGAAGGCAACTCGAAATGGACCATGCTACTATCTGGTCAAGTACATACCAATTATAGTTATGGGCTTACACACCTAATCCAACAGTCTCCCACTTAAATAAGTCTAATAACTATAAGTGCCAATGCAACTTAAAATCCGATTAGCAATCGTAGCTCTCAAAAAGCCACTGTCATACTATGATGCGTCCATTAGATAAGGGATCATATAATCCTTTGTTCTTCAAGATATCATGTGGACAAAAACATGGAATAAAGTGATACTCTTTGTCCCACAGTTTGTTTCCCGATTTCTGATTTTTTGATATAGAACTTAATTGAACACATTAATTGAGTCCTGACCGGGCCCGACACATAAGTCAAAACAAAATCATCGAGGGGCCCAATATATCGCTTTTAATCCTCTTAGGATAAAAGGAACATATAAACTTCGACTTATATGCTTGTACTAACTACTCGTTAAATCATACACAACAGCACGTTTTATAACATCAAGTTAGTGATGCGTTTTCGCATTGTCAATGTACAACCAGCTCATAATCAAAAACTCATATATCTTGGTTTGAAGACTATATGATATTATCATCTGACAATCACTCGTGATAAATTCCATCAAATGATTCATGTGAGTGTCGATTTAGTCCAATACTCAAATCTTATTTCAAGAGCACTCATGAATGTTTGTAGCAAAGTTTAGTATGTCTAACATCTTAGACAATCTTACAAAAACCCATTCATGACAGTCTTCTTTCATAACCTACTTCCAAAGTACAATCGACTGTGGATGGTTTGAATAATCTTATTATTCTGGAAGTCAAAACATGCAAAATGAAACAATAATAAACAATTGACACAAGATAGTAACTTTACTTATAAATAAAACTCTTTTTATTCAATCATCAAATGTCAATTACATTTAAACTATTACAAGTTTCTAAATATCTATCTAATCATTTAAACTAATATCCTCCTTCAGCCCGATACTCCTAGCCTGCTGCAAGTGCTTAACCCTACTTAGTCCATTCGTAAGAGGATCTGTTGGGTTCTCCTCTGACGATACCCCCTTCATTACGAGGAATCCTTCTTCTATTCGATGTCTTATGAAGTGATATTTTCTGTTGATGCGCCTGGATCTGCCATGATCCCTTGGATGTACAATAAAGATTTCTTATCTTAAATTCTCGCCCGATACACCGAACGTCTGCTTGGATGTACAAAAGTTATGGTAAAGACTCGTAGAGAATTGAGTAAATGAAGGAAATGAAAGGCTGATAGTGAATGACACCTATCGGAAGATATCGTAAGAGTGGTATCTTGCCTTTAGTTTATGTCTGATAAAATAACGGAACGTTTAGAGGAGTACGGTACGTCTGAGGTACACCTTCGATTGGTAGGATGGTGGAACAATTGGTGTAATTCTTGAAGTTGTCCCATCGTCTGGAATTTCCATCACCAACCGAGTTGAAGTAGAATTGATGATTGAAGATACGCATGGAAGAAGTCCTAGTATAGTCTAGGAAAATTTTTATGATTAATTGAGCACATTCGTATGTGTTAATTTTTTTTTGTGATTTTAGGACTTGGGGACTGCGAGACAATACTTGGGACGAGTATGAGTAGGTGTGAATAGTAGTAGAGATCTATACTACTGGAAGCACATGACTCACACTTGGATTAGGGAAAGTCACAAGGTTACCAAGAAACTAGTAATTGATTCCGTTTTATTCAAGTATGTCATTACCCTTGTTTCGATAATGACTAGTAAGATGGTTGTTATTCCGACCCTAGTGGTCATATCAATTGAGTCCGACTACGATGAGTTTGTTACGTGGTTCATAGAACTAAGTTCGAGGTAGCATCTGACTCAAGTCAGAAGATTGAAATCAATGTGATCGATAGCATCATGCTCGTTGTTAAGGAAACTTGTAGCTAGAAATGCTACATGTAAAAATGTGATTATATCACATTAGAATATGAAGGAAGGTACATTCCAATCTGGAATTTGACTCTATGAGACTTGAGTCTAAGCGTTGCATCATACGATGAGAGGTCATTAGAACACGACCCATCGGTCTGTTACAATAGATAAAGGAAAGTACTTATCCTAAGAAGAAGAAGGAGTCCTCAATAAGGATTTATTTTGTAACTCGAAGGTTACGATTGAAAGTACAACATACTACGAAGAGCAGATGCAGGATTGAGCACTACCTGCTATTAAGAAGTCCAAGAGTTAGATACTTTTTCGAGGAAACATAGAACTTACAGTTATTACCTAGGATGAAGAGATAACGTATGGAATCATTATACAAGTCTTATTTCGTTGATGATTCAGGGACGTAATCATCCTAAGGGGGAGATAATTGTAACGCCCGTAGATCCGGGCTAGTCAATTTAGAGATGATAAGCATCAAAAATGACTTTTTGATGGAAGATTATTTAGAAGGAGTAATCTTAACTAAGTTGTAGTATATGTTACAAGGATTCCGTACATATAAAGAACGCCGAAATCCGAGTTATAACGAAGAAGTTATGACCTGTCGAAGTTTTGCGACAGAACCGGCACGACACAGTGCAACGTAAATAGTGAATTTACGTTAGAGCGATATTTGGCCTTAGCGATCTAAACGAAAGTCGTAGAATACGTTAAACCGAGAGCGTTCATGAAAAGAACGCCCAAATCTGACTTCGTATAAGGAAGTTATGATTTTTCGAAGTTTCGGCTTAGCAGTGTACAGCCCGAAGTTCGAATATCAGATCGAAAGATATTTAGCCGAAACAATCTAAACGAGAATCGAAGATCTCGTTGATAGTAGTCCAACGGTAAAAAGACAGACGAAAACGGACGTCAGACGAAGAAGTTATGAATTTCTAACGGAGTTTTCTTGTCCCGGCCTACTAAAAATAATATAATAATAATATAATAAAAATAAAGTCAAAATTAGCCAACGGAGTCTAAATGAGAGTTTTAGAGCATAATGTCACCTACGCGTGGATATAAAGAACGTCGAAAACGGAGCTCGTATGCGAAAGTTATGAATTTCTGAAGTTCGGGGCGTGAACCCCAAGGCTGTGTCAGTTCACGAGGTGAATATTAGAAACTCACGAGGTGAACAGATGATGGACGTCTTCCAGGGCAAGTGACGAACGTAATGACGTATCGAGCTCACGAGGTGAATATTAGTAACTCACGAGGTGAGCCAGTTCACGAGGTGAATATTAGAAACTCACGAGGTGAACTCAGAAAATTCACCCTATAAATAGAAATCGAGGGTCAGCCGAGTTTGGTTGCTCATCTCTTACACTCCCACTCCCGATACTCTCTCTAAGCCCTATTTTAACCCCCCGAAGCCCCGGTATCATTCCCGAGACCCGAAGCGAGTCCCGAAGCCCGAAGATCCCGAGAAGAAAAGAGTTTCCGAGCCGAAGCTCTGCCCGCGAGAAGCCCGGTGTGTGAAGTGATCCCGGTTTCACCGAAGAATACTACTTCTACAAGCCGTAGTGTTGTCCGATCATCTTCTGATCAATTGAGTGTATAGTCCCTTTCATAAACACGATTTTAATACAAGTATTGTTTGAATGTATTAAATATACGTTTGGTGTGAGTGTATAGTCCCTTTCATAAACACGATCTTAGTACAAGTATTGGTTGAATGTATTATATCTATGTTATGAGTGAGTGTATAGTTACTTTCTTCTAACACATAAATATAAAGTATTAGCTATGAAATACATGCTATGTGTTATATATTATTTGTCTATTTGAGATGGGCTTGGAATTGATGTTTTTATACGGGTGTTAAACGATTTAAACTGTGTAAGTATTTATATCTACGAAAATGTTGGGTAGAACATGGGTAGATGGAATAGTTGGTGTAAACCTTGGTGACGATGCGACTTCGTGCCTATTATGTAAACCCTGGTGACTATCTGACGTAGTGCCTATTGTATAAACTCTGGTGACTATGCGACGTAGTGCCTATTGTGTAAACCCTGGTGACTATGCGACGTAGTGCCTATTGTATAAACCCTGGTGACTATGAGACGTAGTGCCTGTTGTGTAAACCGTGGTAGCAATGGACTTTGTGCCAATTCCTTAGGTCAATCCTTAGGAATGAATGAATGAAGGATAGTTGATTCTTAGGGTAAAACCTTAAGAATTAAAGAAGATAATGGGGATGGGTAATTGGGTTGATTGTTTGATGATTAAATATAATAATTATATTATTGTGGGTTGAAAACCCTATATGCTCACCAGGCCCCCAAGCCTGACCCACTCAGTTTTCTTTGCAATACAGGTAATGGCACAAGAGTATAAGTTGGTGGACTTGACGAGAGATTTTGGATTATAGATCAGTAGTTATAAATAACTGTTGTAAGGTTTATTTTATACTGTTTATGCTTTTGGTCTGTATCGAAACATGACATCCCGAGATTTTGTTATTTAATGAAAATACATTTCTTTAAAGAAATGCTTTGATAAATTCTTATCACATTTTGTTTTGGGAACAAATTCCGCAACTGTTTTCTGTAAACGATTACTCTGATTTATAAAACAAAGCATAAACAAATCGGTCTTTTCTGGCCGTGATTTTGGGGATGTCACAGTTGGTATCAGAGCATTAGTTTAAGCGAACTAGGAATTTGTAGGATTTCTAGACTTAAACTTAGAATGTTAAGCAAAGATTGTGAGATGAGTGTCTGCCATATTTTAGACACGAGCACTAGTATATTTTAGGAATGATGCCTAAAATGCTTTTATGTGCTAAATGTTATATGTTTGCCATATATTTTAGGAATGAGCACTAGTATATCCTCAGCCAACTTCCCATTAAGGAAAGCAGTTTTGACATCCATTTTCCATATTTAATAATCATGAAATGCAGCTATGGCTAGCATAACCCTTATAGATTTAATCTTAGCCACTGGTGAGAAGGTCTCGTCATAGTCAACTCTCGGAGTTTGAGTAAAGCCCTTCGCAACCAATCGCGCCTTATAATTGTGTACTTTCCCATCCATGTTCCGAACTCGATTGTCATACATGGACTGAATCTCGCTCTCCATTGTCTCTTTCCATTTTGCAGACTCGGGGCCTACCATGGCTTCCTTGTATTTGTTAGGTTCATCCAAATTTAGCAGTGTACTATCACTGATAAATGTATCACCTTCAGTAGTAATATGGAAAGGATAAAACTCAGGTGCCATTCTAACTCTACTGGAACGTCTCAGAGGTAAGAACTCGTCAACTGGTTCAACTGGAGTTTCCTCCTCGGGTTGACCGCTAGTGTTTGAGGTTCCTTCATCACTTAACTCTTGAAGCTCTTCAAGGTCAATTTGTCTCCCACTGTCCTCTTGACATATAAGTTCTCTCTCGCGGAAAACCCCCTCCTCGCAACGAAGACAACATTGTCACTTGGTCTGTATAAGAGATATCCAAAAGATTTATGTGGGTAGACGATGAAAATACATCGCTCACTATGAGGTTCAATTTTGTCGTGAGTCTCACGTCTTACGAAAGCCTCGCAACCCCAAACCTTGATATGTGCTAACGAGGGAACCTTCCCTGTCCACATCTCGTGAGGTGTTTTGGAAACCTTTTTAGTCGGGACTAGATTAAGGATACGGGCGGCAGTCTCTAAGGCATACCCCCAGAATGAGATAGGTAACGAAGCTCGACTCATCATAGAACGAACCATGTCCATCAAGGTTCGATTACGTCTCTCAGCCATACCATTAACATGTGGTGTCCTAGGTGGTGTCAATTGTGAAATAATTCCACATTCCTTAAGATAGTCGTGGAACTCGATACTAAGATACTCACCTCCTCGATTAGATCAGAACATCTTTATCTTCCTGCCCAATTGATTCTCCACTTCTTACTTAAACTCTTTGAACTTTTCAAAAGTTTATGACTTATCCTTGATTAAGTAGATATACCCATATCTGCTATAATCATCAGTAAAAGTCACATAGAAGCGGTTAGCATCCCTTGTGGCGAATCTGAAAGGTCCACACACATCTATGTGTATGAGATCCAACAAACCCTTACCCCTTTCACAAGAACCAGTGAAGGGTGACTTGGTCATCTTTCCAAGAAAACTAGATTCACATGTGTCATCTGACTTTAAGTCAAATGACTCCAAAACTCCATCCATTTGGAGTTGGGCAATGCACTTCTTATTAACATGTCCAAGACAACAATGCCATAAGGATGCTTTGTCCAAACCATTGGACGAATCGATATGCAACACATTATTTCCTAAGTTATCTACAACCATCACAGTTTCATATATACCATTACAAGACAATGCTTCAAAATAAAAAATTCCATTATAATAAGTATTTATTGAACCAATCTCATTATTAAACGAAAATGTAAAACCTTTTTTTTATACAAACCATGAAAGGAAATAATATGTCTCGCCATGTCTGACGAGTAGCAACAACTATTCAAATCTAAATTTAACCCACTACTAAGCAATAAAGAATAAACTCCAATCTTGGTGACAGACGACTTTTTCCTATTCCCCATGATCAAGTTTATCTTCACGTGCTTCACATCCCTACTTCTTTTTAGACATTGCAAATCATAACAAATGTGAAAACCACATCCTTTATCAAGGACCCAAGAATTAGCATGTGATGAGTTATTAGACAAAATAGTGTAAATACCTACAAAGGTGGGCTTGATCGTCCCATCCTTTATGTCCTGCAAGTATTTGGGGCAGCTTCGTTTCCAGTGCCCTTTTTCATGACAACGGAAGCACTCTGCTTCCTATGGATTTGAGGAGGGGATAACAGGACCACCTTTGGACCCACTAGAAGAGGATCCAACATGGGAGTTTCCCTTGTGGCTCTTTGAGGAAGCTTTCCTCTTTTTTCCCTTCCCATGTCCAATTGTCAAGACAGGGGCAGTAGTAGTAGGAGTAGGTACAACAGATTTGCCTTTCAAACTGCCTTCAGCAGTTCACAAAAGACCTTGAAGCTTGCTTAGAGTGACCTCCTCCTTGTTCATATGATAAGTCATACGAAACTGATCATAACAAGGAGGTAAAGAGTGTAGGATAATATCAATTGCCAATTCTACATCGAAATTGACATTCAAATTTAGCAAGCGGTCCACAAACCTTTGCATATTTTGCAAGTGGGTCGTGATAGACTCTCCATCCTTCATTTTGGTAGTAATCATGGAGGCAATGATTTCATACCTTTCCTGCCGAGCACACTAATGGTACCTTTCCATCAAATCCTGGTGCATTTCATAAGGCCAAAAGTCCTCATAGGACTTTTGAAGCTCAATATTCATCATAGCAATCATAATACACGAAACCTTTGTCGCGTCCCTCTCATAGGTCTTAAACTCAGCAATCTGTTCGGGAGTAGCAGTGTGTTCATTAATCTCCTTTAGCTCTTTATCGAGGATATATTCTTTGTCCTCGTAGCGAATAGCCATGCGGATGTTTCGAATCCAATCATTGAAGTTCGATCCATCAAAGATGACTCTCCCACATAGGTTCATGAGGGAGAAAGAGACGGAAGGGATTGGGTTTAAAGCATTGTTTGAAGTAGACATCTGAAAAGAAAGACAAATTTTAGATTAGATAAGGATCCTTAATATATCACCCAAATGAAATATTAAGGCTAGGACCCAACACAATATTTCACAATTCGGAAGAGGGATGCCATAATCCAATTGTAAAATATTGAAGGTAGGTAAATGACGATTTACCAATTTCCCCCACGAAAAACAAAACTGATTATTAAGTTTTAAATGAATTGAAATTCCTAGATTCTTTTGAGATTCATTGAACTTTTCAATGGCATGTTTAAATCTCGATTATGCCCTTCAAGTTTGTGACTGGGATACCGAGGATCACAAACAAGGTGTGAATAACCATGCAAATGTGCCTGGTACTCTCAATGTTACATATCATTTGATCAATGTGCCGGTTAACCACACACGCTCCATTGATCCATGATTAACATCAAGCTACCCTTTGCCACCTTTGATCCATGAATAGCACCATTTTCACATTTTTCCTAAAGTAACTAAGATTGAGAATTTATTAAAGTTTAGTTACTTTATAATATCATTATACATATTAGTGAGGATTAATGTCCTATCCTACCCGTTCGGCTAACAACCCTCCACCAATCAAGGAAGCATTGGGTGGGAGTGGACACCCATTAAACCACCATTTTATAGGCAGTAACCTTATACCCCCTTTATAGACCGACTTCGTGAATGAGGCCAACTAACGGTAAGACTGACTTGTTTTATACATATATATATATATATATATATATATATATATATATATATATATATATATATATATATATATATATATATATATATAAGTATTAAACTTTAATATTATAATAGTATAGGATTGAATTTTAAACTTTTTAAATTCTAGGGTTTGGAATTAATGTTTCATAAATGAGACTTTTTCAAATTCCAAAACTTGAGGGCAAGTTTTGAAACCTTTCGAAACCTCTTGAGTTTTAAAATTTATGTTCCATAAAAGAGACTTTCCAAGTTCCATAACTTAAGGACATGTTATGTAACTCTTCAAGACCTTTGTTATTCTATATCTTAAAAAATTAATGTCTCATAAATGATGTCTTTTCATATTTCATAACTTGAGGACAAGTTATGAAACTCTTCAAGAAACACTTATATCAATTTAACTAATAACATTATCATATAATTTATCATTTACCAATTGACCTAATATTATTCATATAATTTCAAATTTTACAAATAAATAGTTTTTCACAAAATCAAGTAACTATCTTAAAATTTGACAATGATTATGTTATTGGATGGGGATAAACATTACCATATCAGTAAAATCGAATTTTATGAACCAAAACAGTTTATGGTAATGATCCTAATCCAAAACAGGCCAAAAACTCGAAAATTCTGCCATCTGATGATCCAACTCGTCGAGTCCCATATGGACTCGTCGAGTTCATCATCATATGATCCAACTCGTTGAGTTGCATGATGGACTCGTCGAGTTGGCCCTGGAAGAATCCAAAAATGCAGTTTTTTCAGCAAAAATTATACAATTGCATCAATATAATAGAAAACACCCATAACTCTGATACCACTGTTCGGTTTTATGTACTCTAACATTCCTATGATGCGCATATAACCCTAATGCTTTGGATCTAAGTTTTCTCTAATTATACATGAAATATTGGTTTCCAAAGCATGAAGCTGAAACTATCATACAAAATTTGATATATGAATCATAAAACAAGTTAGAATATTACCGTTTGATGTAGCTAGTAGAACTTTGGCCTTAAGAGAACTTAGCACCCCAAGTGTTGTGCCTCAAACAAGTCACAAACACCAATAAACAACTAGATGGATATGAGAGAGGTTAAGGAGACTCAAAATCAGATTCTTCTTCTTGGAATGCAAGTAGTACACGATTTTAGGCTTAGGGTTACATATATATATAGTGTAGAATTCCAAGAGTCATGTGTAAGCCTAATTCTTACACTTAAGCTTTATGATCCATGCATTTGACTTGGACTAACACTTCATGGACTAACCCATAAGCTTATTCATCACAAATCAATCATGGATCATTAGCCCAATCCATATGTATCAATTTAATTAGTCTGCTTTGATCACTAAATTAATTCTGCATCAATATTAATTAAATAATTTGATTTTCTCGATTAATATATTATACTTATAATATATTAGTAAATCACAAATAACCTCTTTCTCAAATATCCATCTATCAAATTGTTCTGGTGAAGGAAACCCGAAATGGACCATGCTACTATCGGGTCAAGTACATACCTATTATAGTTATGGGCTTAGACACCTAATCCAACAAAACTGACAGTGACGATGATGAAGATGTTTCAATAGAAACAACCGTTCCAAGTGTTTCGAAAGAAACAACAATTCCTCGAATTGTTGAAGATCAGGTGTGTGAAGAGTCAAAGAAATTTGACAAAATCATGAAAGAAAAAGGTTCCCATTATCTTGAACCTATTTCAGTGGTTTATCTAAACTTCAAGTGCACTGATAATGTCGTCTTTCCAAACCAAGTTTTCGTCACAAAGGGTAATGGAGAAAGTGTGAATCCAGAGATAAACAAAACTGGTTGAAGAGGACAATAAGAAAGCTTCGAAGGAAGGATTTTTCTCAAATCAAATCAGCATTGAGAACAATCTTACCAAGAACTTCTACAATTTTCAAAGATAAAAGCCAAGTTGAACGTGGGTGGTTAAAACTAAAACGTCAAAGGTTGAAAAACAAACAAACGTTAATGTTTCTGAAAAACCAATTGAAAAAGTTCAAAGTCAAAAAGAAAATATTCAAAAGATTTCACAAGAAAATGGGATTTCAATGAATAAAGCACGAAATACGGCTTATTGGAATACTTATGTGTCTAAAAAGAAACAACAAAATTTTTCTTCCAAAAAGTCTGAAAAGAGAAAGTCTGAATCTGTTAAGACAAAGTCACAAAATCCATCTTTTGGTGAAAAGAAATCGATGTCAAAACATTCAAAATCACAAAAGGATTTTTCTAAAGACAAGGAACATGTTTTGAAATCAAACCAAAAGTCTAATGTTCAAACTTCTTATCATGAGATCAATGTGAAAAATCAACAATCAAGGAGTTTTGTTAAGAATTCTAACAATCAAAGGTTTTCACAAAATAATTTTCAGAGAAGTGATTTTCGACCAAACGAACAAAAGAGTTATCATCGTGTTCCTTATCAAAACCAGTTTTCAGATTCACAAACAGTTTTTACAAGAAATAATGTTGGTTATCAAAACCGATTTCAGAATCGTTATACTCCTCATGTTTCGACAAGAAAGCCAATAAGAAACTATGAGAAATTGAAAGTTCAAGGGAGAAGACATGAACCTTTCAAGCCTGATCAACCTCATTTTCAAAACCCACCTTTGAAACAATCCACAAAATCTTCATTTGTTAAAGGATAAACAAATGTGAAAAACATCAATCGTTGGTTGGAAGGAAAGGGAAAGCGTTTTCAATCTGGGAAATTCTCTCAAGAACAGATTCAGGATGCATATGAGAAATATTTGAATGAATCAACAAATGGAAGTTCTTCTTTGAAAGAATCAAATCCTTCTCTTCCAAAATGGAAAGAAATTTCAACACAAAAAGTCAGTAAGAAAGAAACTAAGAAGAATGAGGTGCATGTTAATGTTGAATTTAAATCTTCGAATGATTACATTTCGATACCCTTAAATAATGATGTGGACTTAATTGATAGTGTCAAAACAAAAGTTCGAAACTGGATAATTGGATCTTCATTTCATCAAGCATTTTATTCTAATAAACCAGGACCCAAACAGCCTTGGGGACCTAAATTCTTTAAATGATTGCAAATTTTGTGTGACGAGCAATACGATGACAAATGGTATATCGACAGTGGTTGCTCTCGTCACATGACTGGGGAGAAGGAAAACCTGAGAGATTTTCGAAGTCTGGAAAATGATGGTGTTGTGAAGTTTGGAAATAATAACAAGTGTCAAGTAAAAGGCTATGGGAAGGTGACCAATGGGAAATTTATAGTCAACAGAGTTGCTTATGTCGAAGGTCTTCAACACAATTTGATCAGTGTTTTGCAACTTATTGTGGGCACTGGAAATCAAGTTGTTTTTAATGAAGAAGGAAGTGTCATATCCAACATCGAAAAAAAAGAAGTTCTTCTTAAATCAAAGAGAAAAGGCGATATGTTTACACTTGACATAAAACCTATTGTTGGTGTTCCTTCTGTTTGTCTACTTTCGAAGGCTTCATCTGATATAAGCTGGCTGTGGCATCGAAGATTGTCTCATATGAATTTTAAAAATCTGAACAAATTGGTGGTAAAAGATCCTCTTCGAGGTTTTCCTTTATTAAAATTTGATAATGATACTCTTTGTGAAGCTTGCAAACAAGGAAAACAGCATAGCCAAGGTCATCCGATTGTGATTGATTCCAAGATCGTCGAACCTTTGGAACTTCTTCATATTGACCTTTATGGTCCTTTGACAGTTGAAACACTCAACAAGAAGAGGTACATTTTGATTATTGTTGATGATTTTTCTAGGTTTACTTGGGTATATTTTCTTCGTTTGAAATCAGAAACAGCTCAAGTGATGATTGATTTTATCAAACACATCGAATTAAGTTTGAAGAAAAAGGTTTGCAAAATAAAGAGTGATAATGGATCTGAGTTCAAGAACAAGGTTCTAGATTCGTTTTTGGCTGAAAAAGGTATATCACACAACTTTTCATCTCCTTACACACCTCAACAAAATGGTGTTTTCGAAAGGAGAAATCGTTCACTCTGCGAAGCAGCAAGAACGATGTTGACTTACGCGAATCTTCCACAATATCTATAAGTCCCTGATCTGCTCGTGTATCAATCAGATCCGTTTGATGGTGCGGAAACCCGATCAAACGGATGATGCCAGATCAAATGAAGAAGAGAATGAGAAGAATAAGATGATGAATCTTGTATGATTTGATTAGAATGATGGAGATCCAAATACAAGATTCACACACACTAACACACACTCTTCTTTCTCTCTTGTTTCTCTCTCTACAATATGCTCTCCTTCTCTAGCCTTCCACTCTCACACATGCACTCCTCTATTTATAGGACCACCAGCTGTACACGCGTGTACAGCCGCACATGCGTGTACGGCCGTACACAGGCACACAACAAGCTACAAACACTATTACACTAAAGAAAAATACAGTTGTCTAGAAAAGCAAAGTATAAACCATAATTTTAGACTCAACAATCTCCCCCTTGGTTTATAGCTTTCTTTTCTAACTGACCCAACAAACTCCCCCTAAAAAGATAGTTGGCTTTTCTTGTCAATCTTCATCGGGAGCTTGGCTTCAGCATTAATCTTCAAATTCTTCACAACTTCAAGATGAACTTGATGAATCTTCAACGAATGACTTCATCTTAAGCAGTTGGGATTTTCTGCAGAATTTGACATTGAACGCACATTGGGTGAGGAGGCTTCTTGATAAGATTCTTGAAAGATTGCGTTTTCAGCTTGAGAATCTTCAGAGAGAACATCAGAGAGAACAAATCTTTTGGATCACTTCAGCAGGTACATAGATAGCAGCAGAGTGATTGAGGAGGCTTCAATGCAATCTGTCACATAATCTTCAAGTACAACTTGACCTTGCTTCTTGGGTTAAAAGATTGAATGTTGAAAGAATAATCTTCATTTCTTGCTCCTTCGAATGAGAATTCTTCGATGCTCACGGATGAAGCTTCGACTCAGAAAATCTCGGTACAGACTCCATGAGTCTCATCTACATCTGAATTCATTTTTCAAGACAAAACAAAACTAAAAGAAAACTTTAGCACATAATATTTTTGGGTTTTTCATATTTTCTGAAAAAAATAAAACAGAAACAAAAATATTTTCGGATTTTCTGATTTTGTAAACAAGAAATAACACTATTTTTGGATTTTTTTAATTTTCTGATTTTTGTTTGATTTTTGAAATTTTGAAATTTCTGATTTTTGAAATTTCTGATTTTTGTTTGATTTTTGAATTTTTTTTTTAATTCTCCCCCTAAATTTGTGCATAGAGGAAAACTATGAACAAATTTAACAAAAACAAAAACATTTGGGATCAAAGTTGTGAAGCAATCTAATATCGTTTGTCAGCACACGTCTGCATGTCTAGATCTGGTCAATCACCGGTATTGTGGTCCATTTAAACACAAAGGATGTTGACAATTTGGACATATTATAGGTGACAAGTCATTGTGATATATATTCCTAAATGGACATTTAGCTAACGACGACCAAGGATATTGTTGTACACTTAAATTAAGTAGCAAGATCTACAGACAACCTCTAAATGGTTCAATTTTAGATGTACTAGAACGTGTTTCCCACTTCCTGATATACCCCAACAATCAAGAACTTCCAAAGAACTCCTTACTTTAGGTGAGTATTCAATCATTAAGAAAGAAATCAGATATAGAAGTGCATATGTTGTATCCCAGGTCGGATGTCTTCCAATCACACATAAAGAACAACATATGACTAACAGAGATAGATGGATTGAGAGGTAGAATGTTGCATATGCTGTGTCCCAGGTCGGATCTTCCGATCACGCAGAGGGGACAACATATGGCTAACAGATAGAAAGAACGTGACAACCCGAAATTTCTATTATGTACAACCATTCACTTCAATAGAAGTCAGAACAGTTTCTGCTAACTTTTGAGCTGTGTAGAGTCAGTTTGAGTGTTCTAAAGCCTAGTACTTCAGGAGATAACAGGAGAGAGGATGCCCTAGGGTTTATTGTGCATCAATAAAGTCCCAAAACTCCAAGAGTTTGGAGTTTACGGCCTAAACATGGTGTTTACGGCCGTAAACCCCAAGGGGTATAAAAGTGACACTTAGTCATTTTTATCACTTTTTCACAATTTCAAAACTAGAACTCAAATCCTCTCAAGTATCATCCGATTTTTCTTCTTGATCTTCAACTATGTAAGTGTTTCTAGTCCTAATAAGTTGATATCTTACTTAATCTAGTGATCTTACATGATTTCATCCGTGAAATCATTCCATTTGTGTAGATCTTCAAGTGTTCTTAGTTTCAGCAAGAACACCAAGAAGACACACTAGTGTTCTTGGACTTTTAACACCTTTTCAAGCTTCTACATAGTAAGTACTCTTACCCTAGTGTGTTATAAGACTTGCTACACTTCTTAATCATCTAGAAAACATAAGGAAACACAAGATCAAAGGTGTTTACGGTCCAAGATGTTCTTGGACCGTAAACCCTAATGAAAGGGCCAAAGTGTGCCCTAGTCCCTTACCAAGCCTTGGATACTAGTCTAGATACCATCCTTGATGTGCTTAGGACTTAAAACATCAAAAAGACCATAAAGCATTTGGATTTACGGCCGTAAACCCAAGGAGAAATGGTCCAAGGACCGTAAACTCCACAAAGGAGTGAAATGGTGCCCTAATCACTTCCAAAGGCTTAGACTTGAAGTAGGAATGCTTCTTATGACCTTACAAGCTTCAAATCACAAAATGGTAAAAGTACCATGAGTTTACGGCCGTAAAATCATGGGTTTACGACCGTAAACTCCAATGGAGTTGGTCCCAAAACCGTAAACTCATAAAGAGTTTACCCTTGGACCCCAAACTCAATAGCCAAGTCCTACAACCCTTAGATGCAATCCTTAGTACTTATAGCACTTAAATCAAGTGTTTTACATGTCTTAGGATGCCTTAACTTGGTTAATTAGTTGTTAAATGACTAATTGAATACATATATGTGTTATTATATGTTAACTAGGATCCTTGTGTGTGTTCAAGTCTTCACTTGACACTTAGCATCCTATAACATCTGTTCATCCAAACCACTCACTACAGGTGAGTTCATATCCCTTAATCAATCTTTTATATGATTTTAAATGCTTTTATGGGGGGATACAAGTTGATCTTTTATAGTTATTATATCAATCACATGTGATTAATAACTACCAAACAAGTGGATTTCTTACTTTTCAAACTGTTTTACAAACTCTTTTACATATCAAATACTTTTATCAAACTCTTTTACATGTCAATTACTTTTAGTGAACTCTTTTAAACTTATATTATGTTAAATGTATATCTTTATAGATATAGTTATATAAGTAGTATTGAAAAGACTTAGGACTGATAACTCACCTTAACCTCCTGTTCCTCGTTTGGTTGTGGACTTAGGGTATCAGTTATTTGTCCGAAGGTCGTTTGAATCCTAGTTATATATCATGTATATGTATATAGATATAAAAGTTCCTTCTTTCTATTCAATACCTTTGGGTAGCAAAGGTATACAGATATGTTCATACATACAAATCACATTACTAGTAAGCTACAATAGGCGTAGTTTAGGAAGTTACTAATACTATTACTAGAACAATGGAACATACAATGAGTCAGTTCATACATGAGTCTATACATTACAATACAGCTAGTACATACTATACATTTTACAAGAAAACATACATGCTAGACAGAGAGAGAACATACAATACCATACAGAGAGAACATACATACATACTAGACAGAGAGAGAACACACAATACAGCTAGTACATTCAATACATATACAAGAATACTATTACAGTTATGTGAGCCACGTAACGGGGCATGGCACTACCTGTCATGACTGTTTTGTATCCATAATCTCCTTAAGTGGGGAGCGTATGAGTTTGCGTCTAGATCTATACTGGATTGACTATCCTATACCTTGTTGCTTGCTACAGTGGGACTTGCAAGTCTACGGGTGCCAAATGTCATTTCTTCCGACGTCTTACATCGTCGCGTTCTATAGTCGGTAGCAGGATACAGGCCGATCACATGGTACTTTAAATACAAATTGGTTTAAGGTAGTTAGTACAGCAGTAGTTACTTAATACAATACTACAGAACTATTTCATTTTCCCATTGCATTCACTTTGTGATCTTCACTCAATAAACAGTAATGTAGAAACTATATTTTTGGTTAATGATAGTCAAATTTGGGAAAATACATACTCTTACAAGAGACACACACACAGATACTAGATGCCTTGGTAGAAGGCTACTTTTAGTAGGAAACATAGGGTTTTCTAGGAGATTCAAACCTTTTTACAAATTCACACATCACTTACTTACAAATACTTTCATACAAATACAGACACTAATATACTTATGATCTCACCAGCTTTAAAGCTGATACTCGCTTTCAAAATAACTTGTATTCTCAGGTCACCAGTAGATAGGTACGATGACCAGGGTTTAAGAAGACGGAGCGGTCAAGACTCGTCTTTTATTTTGATTTATTATTATCATGTTGTATACTATGAAAGAACTCACATGTATTAAAATTTTACTATTAATCCAATGGATGATGTTGTTTCTTGTTTACTACTTTACATTGTTGTGATACTTTACATGACGTCCTCCGCCCCAGAACGTTTCCACCGTTCTTGGTTTTGGGGTGTGACAGATTGGTATCAGAGCATTGTTTATAGTGAATTGAGTATATCAACCCATAAAAGATATACAGACTATAAATACAATGGGATTAAAATACGCTGACCAAGAGTTTATACTTTTAAATAATAAAATATTTAACTATGTATACATGCTTGCATTCATACTAAAATCAGCGTCACTAGGACAGAACAAAAGTATTATGATTGTTGGGCAGCACAAGTAGACTTAGAGACATATAGTCAAATCTGGGAAGATATAGCCTGATCAACTATATTATCCGAGGAGTGACTAGCATGTGCCTAAGTGTGGTTGTGAGGTTGCCAGAAGTCTAAAAACTTACCAACAATACCACAATGAAAACAATAGAACAGAACATAAACTTAAAATACTATAGGGGTATTTTGTGTTACTATAAACTACTTATGTGCTAGATTCTTATATCCCTTTTTCTCGCGTAGATATCATGGCTGGATTCCATATCCCCGGAGACCCGTACTATCCCAACCACGGCAATGCTAGATGGCTTGAAGAAGAGCCAGAAGATGATCACCCAATCCCTTTGGATGATCACTATGCTGAGGGTTTTTCTGATGGTTCTGACTCAGAGCCAGAAGTCAACAACCTACCCTCAGCTGCTCAAGACCCAAACCCGAATCCTCGTCTATCATTTCAAGGACCCACACCTCTGTGGGCCACAAACTTGAACAGATGGAGTCAGGAACAGGGTCAACCCATTCCCTACAATGGGGACAGAAGCTTTTACAACCTCACCGAGGGAGGTTCAGCTGATCGAGTCCTGCCCATCATGGTCTGTAGGATTTCTCGGAACACGGAACAAGGTCGAACGACTATCGACCAAGTCTTAGAGATTGACGCCAACTCTGGCGTTAACACAGTCCACATTCACCAACTAGAGTCTGCTCATGAAAGGACTCAGGTCCGCAATGCAGTTCTGCAGAGGGAACTTGCTGAAACCCAAGCTGAAGTCAGGGAACTTTGAGCTCAGCAAGTAAGATCTGAAAGGCGTATGAGGGACATAGAACGTCTTCTGTCGGATTCAAGAACTCACTCTAGTAGTTCTCGTCGCCGTTAGAGTCTCATCGACTTCTCTTTTGGATATAACTTAGTTTATGTAAAAACTCTAGTCTAATTTCCCATCTTCGTAAATCTTGGACCTGTTAGGTCTTGATTAGGTCGTAGTTCTGTCAAAATTTTCCCATCTTGGTTGATGTAATGCCTACTTCTAGGCCATTTTTCCCAAACTTATTACATCTGTAATACCAGTATTATTGACAGATATATAATCTCACGGAAATTATTATCCAAATTCTATCATCTGTTAGTACTAAATCTACATTCAATCGTGCTATTCGATTGTGTTGTTGGGCTATGGAGAGTTAGTCCATGAGTCATTCTCATCAACTTACCTATTAAATTCTTATCAATATCTTTATCTTTCTAAACTTATAGTTAAAAGATGCCTCCACGTCGATCAACGAGACGCAATCCTCCATCAACTGCAACACCACCTGCTCCTTAAATCGATACGACAGCTCTAAATGCTGCTGTAGCTGCGGCTGTGGCAACAGCCATGGCTCAATATCATTCTTCTGGTTCCACTGGAGGAGGAACCCCTGTTCAATCTAATCATGGTGAAGCTCATGTGCGCTTGAGAGAGTGCTCCTATAAGGACTTCACTAAGCGCAAGCCCAAGTCCTTTAGAGGGACTGGCGGAGTCATTGCCCTCTCGCAATGGTTTGAGAAGACCGAATCGGTTTTCGAAATCTGCTCCTGTCCAGAAGGGAGCAAGGTCAAGTTCGCTGCTTGCACCTTTGAAGACAAAGCCCTGACATGGTGGAATAGCCATGTCAAGTCACTATCTCTTGTGGTGGCTAATGCTATGGGCTGGGAAACTTTGAGAGACCTCATGATTGAGGAGTACTGCCCGAGGGGCGAAATCCAAAAATGGAGGAGGAACTGTGGAGCCTAACCATGAAGGGCTCCGACATAGTCTCCTACACCGCCAGGTTTTGTGAACTGGTGGCCCTCTGTCCCAACATGGTTCATACAGAGGGGAAGAAGATTGAAAGGTACATATGGGGGCTAGTGCCTCCATTCCAGGGAAATGTTTTGGCTTCAAACCCCACTACATTCGATAGTGCCAAGCGATTGGCACAGCGGCTTATAGACCATGGGGTTCGTACCCCGGCCGCAACAACAACCCTAGCCATCTCGGAACCTTCCAAAACCGCTGATTCCAAGCGGAAGCTCTGGGATGACAAGAAGAAGAAGAAGGCTGCCAAAAAGCAGCGGGTCGTGGCGGTTCATGCTGCGATAGCACCTGCCACTGCTGCTGCTCCGACAAAGCAGTACGCTGGAAGTTTGCCTAAATGCAACCAGTGCAACTTCCACCACATTGGAGCCTGTCGTGAAATGCAGTGCTCTAACTGCAGCAGGAAGGGGCACACTGCCCGCTTCTGCAAGGCTCCAGCAAAACCAATCACCCAAGTCCCCGGCGCTGGTGTGGGCCTGTTTGAGATAGTGTCTAAGTCCATAACTATATTTGGTATGTACTTGACCCGACCCGGCATGGTCCATTTGGGTTGCACTTCACCCGAACAATTTACGGATAATCTTTTGAGAATAGTATAAGTTATGATTTATTAATATATTATAAGTTCTAATATATTAATATAAAATCATATTATTTAATTAGTGTTGATCTATAATTAATTTAGAATTAATTTAGAGATCAAAAGTATGACTAATTAAATATGGGCTCTTGTATTTATATAGTGTGGGCTAATGCTTATTTGGAATGGGCTAGGCTTGCATGGAAAGTCCATGGATACTCCATGGAGCTTTAACCCATGGATCTCATGGAAATGAAAAGACATGGGTATTAGGGTTTACATGGATGTAACCCTAATCCACCACACTATATAAAGGAGGCTTTGGTTCTTGAAATTGCACTAGTTGATGTGTGTAAACTAAGAGGGCCGATTTCAAGAAGTTTGTAACCATTCTCTCAAGTTTCCAAGTTTGTGGTGATTTGTGACTTCCATTTGAGGCATCCACATTATTGGTGCTAGGATCTCAAACTCCAAGCAATCAACTACTACTACAAGGTAAGTAATTCTACTAGTTTTATTTGATTCAAGTACCCCATGCCATGCTAGTTAGGATAAGAACCTTGGAAAAATAATTATTTGCATGTATCTTAGTCAAACATAGATCCAAGGTTTCTAGGGTTGCATGTACACCATAGGAGTGTTAGAATGCTCAAAAACCCATTAGTGGTATAAGATCCAGGCTTGTTTATTTGATACTTGATGCAAATAAAAAAAAAAAAAAAACTTGAAAATCGAAGTTTTGTTCAAAAGCTCGTATCAAAATTTCAAGTTTTTTATATGTTTTTACGATTCTTGAAATTTTTGATATGAACATTCATAAACATATGAGTTTAGAAGATCATAGAAATTATGTGCTAATAATTGATTAGATTAATTATTGATCTTTATGTGTTTTAATGGAGTCCATAACTAGTTCTTAAGTTATGGATAACCAAAAGTCACATTTATAAATAACAATTAAAAGAACACATAGGTTACAAAAAAATGAAGAGTCTTCATTTTTAATAACCATTAACTCATAAGTTATGAGAAATGAAAAGTTTTGAAAGTTTAAAAAAATTGCCCTCAAGTTTTGGAACATGTAAAGTCATATTAAAAACTTTAGTTCCAACCCCTATAATTTTAAAAGTTAAAATTCAACCCTTATACTTTATAATATTATAAGTTTAATAATATTTATATATGTATAAGATCAAGTCGTCTTACCGCTAGTACGCCTCATTCACGAAGCCGGTCTATAAGGGGGGGTATAAGGTTGTTTCCTATAAAATGGTAACTTAATGGGTGTCCACTCTCACCCACCGCTTCCTTGATCGGTGGAGGGTCGTTAGCCGAACGGGTAGGACAAGGACTTATAAATTCTCATTAAAAGTATAATGATAATACTAAAGTAACTAAACTTTATTGAATTCCCAATCCTAGTTATTTTAGGAAAATGTGAATAAGGTGCTAATCCATGAAATTACACTTTACACTTTGTTTAAGTCGTTAGTGGAGCGTGTGTGGTTAAACGGCACACTAACTTGAACTTAACAAGGTAGGTAAAGGGTGACTTAATGTTTATCATAGTATCGATGGAGCGTGTGTGGTTA
The DNA here is from genome assembly GCF_052849685.1 of Lactuca virosa. NCBI lineage: Eukaryota > Viridiplantae > Streptophyta > Magnoliopsida > Asterales > Asteraceae > Lactuca > Lactuca virosa. The sequence goes on along the minus strand of NC_136430.1, from coordinate 300,814,488 downwards.
ACCGGCACATCGATTGAGGGGTAATACATTAAGGGTACCAAGTAATTTGCATGGTTACTTCATACCTTGTTTTGTGATCATCGGCATCCCAGTCACAAAACTTGAAGGGCACACTCGAGATTGAAACATGCCATTGTAGAAAGTTCAATGAATCTCATAGAATCTAGGAGTTTCTAAACCAATTAAAACCTAATTAAATATTTCGTTTTTCATGGTGGAAATTGGTGAATCGTCATTCACCTACCTTCAAATATCTTATAGCTTAGATTACGGCATCCCTCTTCTAAGTTATAAAATATTGTGTTGGGTCCCAGCCTTAATATTACATTTGGGTGTTTTGTTAAGGACTATCTCTATATCTAATCTAATCTATTCCCTCTTCTTTTCAGATGTCTTCCAATAACAATGCTTCTGGCTCAAACCCTACTAGCTCCTTCTCTCTCATGAATCTTTGTGGGAGAGTCATCTTTGATGGGTCCAACTTTACAGATTGGATCAGAAACATCAGGATGGTCACTCGGTATGAGAACAAAGAATATGTTCTCGACAAGGAGTTGAAGGTACCCGAGCCAACTGCTACTCCTGAAGAGCTTGCTGAATATGAGGTACATGAAAGAGATGCTACAAAAGTGGCATGCATCATGATGGCCACCATGACAGCCGAGCTCCAAAAGTCCTATGAGGACTATTATCCTTTTGAGATGCACCAGGACTTGATGGACCGCTACCATCAAAGTGCTCATCAAGAGCGATATGAAATAATCTCCTCCATGATAACAACCGGAATGAAGGATGGTGAACCCATCACGGGCCACATGCAGAAAATGCAAAGGTATGTGGACCGTTTACTGAAGCTGAATGTGAACTTCCCTGAGGAGTTTGCAATAGACATCATTTTGCACTCCTTGCCATCGTGTTATGATCATTTCCGCATGACATATCACATGAACAAGGAAGAAGTCACCCTCAGCAAACTTCAAGGACTCTTGAAGACCGCCGAAAGTGGTCTAAAGGGTAAGTCGGTTGTTACTACTCCTACTCCTACTCCAACTGCGGCCAATGTCTTGGCAATCGGGCATGGCAAAGGGAAGAAGAGAAAGAACCCTTCTAAGGGTACCAAGGGTAAGACCCTTGAAGGCTCCTCTTCAAACAAAACCAAGAAAGGTTTTGTCACTCCTTCTGCTAACCCTAATGAGGCTGAATGCTTCTATTGCCATGAAAAGTTGCACTGGAAGCAAAACTGCCCAAACTACCAGCAAGATTTGAAGGATGGGAAAGTAAAACCCAACAATGCAGGTATATACACTATATTGTCTAATAACTCACCTCATTCTAAGTCTTGGGTCCTTGATACAGGTTGTGGTATTCACATATGTTGTGATTTGCAGGGACTAAAAAGAAGTGAGAATGTGGAGCAGGGAAAGATAAACTTGATCATGGGAAACAGGAAAGCTTCACCTGTCACCAAGATAGGAGTTTATTCCTTAGTGCTAAATAGTGGGTTTACATTAGATTTGAATAAATGTTATTATTTGCTAGAAATGGCAAGAAATGTTATTTCCTTTCATGCATTGTATAAACAAGGTTTTACCTTTTATTTTGATAATAATAATGGTAGTATTGATGCTTTCTTTAATAATGTTCTTTATTTTAAAGCATTACCTTGTGATGGCGTGTATGAAACTGTATCTGTTGTAGATAATCTAGGAAATAATGTATTGTGTATTAACTCTTCCACTAGCTTAGATAAAGCATCCTTATGGCATTGTCGTCTTGGACATGTAAGCAAGAAACGCATAGGCCAACTCCAAAAGGATGGAGTCTTGGAGTCATTTGACCTAAAGTCAGATGATAGTTGTGAATCTTGTTTGCTTGGTAAAATGACAAAGTCACCTTTTACTGGCACTTGTGCTAGGGGTGAAGGTTTGTTGGACCTCATACACACGGATGTGTATGGACCCTTCAGAACCGCCACAAGAGATGCTAATCGGTTCTATGTGACTTTTACTGATGATTTTAGTAGATATGGATATGTCTACCTAATCAAGCATAAGTCAGAAACCTTTGAGAAATTCAAAGAGTTTAAGCAAGAAGTGGAGAATCAGTTGGGCAGGAACATTAAGATGCTTCGATCCGATTGTGGTGGTGAGTATCTTAGTACTGAGTTCCTTGACTATCTTAAGGAATGTGGGATGTCTCATAATTGACACCTCCTAGGACACCACAGTTGAATGGTGTAGCTGAGAGGCGCAATCGGACCTTGTTGGACATGGTTCGTTCCATGATGAGTCGAGCTTTGCTACCAATCTCATTTTGGGGTATGCCTTAGAGACTGCCGCCCATATCCTTAATCTAGTCCCTATAAAGAAGGTTGCCAAAACACCTCACGAGGTGTGGACTGGAAAAGTTCCCAATCTAGACCACATCAAGATTTGGGGTTGCGAGGCTTTCATGAGACGCGAGACTCACGATAAGCTCGAATCCCGAAGCGAAAGGTGTATTTTCATCGGCTACCCACATAAATCCTTTGGTTACATCTTCTACAGACCCTGTGATAATGTGGTCTTTGTAACAAGAAGAGGATTCTTTCGAGAGAGAGAATTCATGAGCCAAGGAGACAGTGGGAGGCAAATTGACCTTGAGGAAATTCAAGAGTCAAGTGGTGAAGGAACCTCAAACCCTAGCCCTCAACCTGAGGAGGAAACTTCTGTTGAGCCGACTGAAGAATCTATACCTCTGAGGCGTTCCACCAGAGTTAGGAATGCACCTGAGCATTATTATGGTTTTCATATTACAGCAGAAGGTGAGACACTTATCAGTGATAACACACTGGTAAATATGGATGAGCCTAACAGCTACACGGAAGCCATGGCAGGCCCTGAGGCTGCTAAATGGAAAGAGGCTATGGATAGCGAGATACAGTCCATGTATGACAATCAAGTTTGGAACTTGGTTGACAATGTACCTGATCGTAAGATAGTTGGGTGCAAATGGATCTTCAAGAAGAAGACCGACATGGATGGTAATGTACACACTTATAAGGCACGACTGGTTGCAAAGGGTTATTCTCAAACTCCGGGAGTTGATTATGATGAGACCTTTTCACCAGTGGCCAAGATTAAGTCTATTAGGGTTCTGTTAGCCATTGCTACATTTCATGATTATGAAATATGGCAAATGGATGTCAAAACCGCTTTCCTTAATGGAAAGTTGGCTGAAGATGTTTACATGGTTCATCCAGAGGGTTTTGTCAGTACAGAGTACCCCAGTAGAGTGTGTAAGCTCGAGAAATCCATTTATGGATTAAAATAGGCACCTCACAGATGGAATCTTTGCTTTGATGAGAAGGTCAAAGAATTTGGCTTTTCAAGGAGTGAAGATGAATCTTGTGTCTATATCAAGGCTAGTGGGAGTATAGTCAGCTTTTTGGTACTGTATGTGGATGACATACTACTCATAGGAAATGACATCCCAACCCTGCAGGAAGTAAAGTCCTGGCTTGGGAAGTGTTTCGCTATGAAGGACCTTGGAGAAGCTGCCTATATCCTAGGGATAAGGATTTTAAGAAACAGGAGTAAAAGACTAATTGGACTTAGTCAAAGCACCTATATGGACAAAGTGTTGAAAAGGTTCAACATGCATAACTCCAAGAAAGGAGAGTTACCCATCCAGAGTAACGCCAGATTGAGTAAGACACAAAGCCCTAGTACTGAGGCTGAGATAGCAGAAATGAGTCGAATACCTTATGCTTCAGCTGTAGGATCGATCATGTATGCTATGACGTGTACTCGACCTGATGTAGCCTTTGCTTTGAGCATGGTTAGCAGGTATCAGGGGAACCGTGGCAAGTCACACTGGACTGCGGTAAACAATATCCTCAAGTACCTACGGAGGACTAAGGACTGGGTCCTTACCCTCGGTGGCAGTGAGCACTTGAGAGTTGTAGGGTACAGTGATGCTAGCTTTCAGACTGACAGGGATAATTTCCGCTCTCAGTCGGGCTGGGTCTTTACTCTAAACGGAGGGGCAATTACTTGGAAAAGTTCCAAGCAGGAGACAGTGGCTGATTCCACTTGTGAATCAGAGTATATAGCAGCAAGCGAGGCAGCAAAGGAGGCTATATGGCTAAAGAACTTCATCGGAGACCTTGGAGTTGTACCAGCTATAAAGGAGCCAATGGAGATTTTCTGTGACAGCAATAGTGCGGTTGCCTTAGCCAAGGAACCAAGAGATCATGGGAGATCCAGACACATTGACAGAAAATATCACTTCATCAGACATCGAATAGAAGAAGGAATCCTCGTGGCAAAGAGGGTATCATCGGATGAGAACCCAGCAGATCCCCTCACGAAGGGACTGACTCGGGCTAAGCATCTCCAGCATGCTCGGAGCATAGGGCTGAAGGATGATATTAGTTTTAGTAGTTAGATAATCTTGAAATTTGTAAAATGTAATTGACATTTGATGATAAATAAAAGCTGTTATTTATGAGTAAAGTGTTGCTATCTCTTGTCAATCGTTTACTATTATTTCTTTTTGCATGTTTTGACTTCCAGAATAATTATGTTATGGTTTATATCATATTATTCAAACTCTCCACAGTCGGTCATATGTTGGAAGTAGATATGAATCAAGACTGTCATGGGTTGGCTTGTAGAGGTCTAAGATGTTAGACAAAGCGGGGCTACAACACTCATGAGTGCTCATAAGTTCTGAGTATTGGATTCAACCCACGCTCACTTGTATCACTTCATGGAATTTATCTCGAGTGATCGTGAGACGGTAATATCATATAAGTCTTCAAACCTAGAGATATGATTTGTTGCCTATGAGTTGGTTATGCATTGATTGCATGAAAACGCATTGGTAACTCGATGTTATAAACCGTGCCTTTGTGTGTAGTTCAACAAGTAGTAGAGCAAACATATGAGTCGAAGTTTATCTGTTCCTTCTAGGATTATAAGCGATATCTGGGCCCCTCGATGATTTTTTTTGACCTATGTACCGGGCCCGGTCAGAACTAAATTGATGTGTTCAGTTAAGTTCTATGTCAAACAAATCAGAAATCGGGAAACAAATGCTGGACAATAAGCAAGACCATGTTCCATGTATTTGTCCGGCTGATATCTAGAACAGAGGATTATATGATCACTTATCTAAAATGGCGCTTCATAGTTCAACAGAGTTTTAAGAGCTACGATTGCTGATCGGTTCCTGAAGTCATACTTGCAACTATAGTTATTAGACTTATCCAAGTGGGAGACTGTTGGAGATAGTGTCTAAGTCCATAACTATATTTGTAATGTACTTGACCCGACCCGGCATGGTCCATTTGGGTTGCACTTCACCCGAACAATTTACTGATAATCTTTTGAGAATAGTATAAGTTATGATTTATTAATATATTATAAGTTCTAATATATTAATATAAAATCATATTATTTAATTAGTGTTGATCTATAATTAATTTAGAATTAATTTAGAGATCAAAAGTATGACTAATTAAATATGGGCTCTTGTATTTATATAGTGTGGGCTAATGCTTATTTGGAATGGGATATGCTTGCATGGAAAGTCCATGGATACTCCATGGAGCTTTAACCCATGGATCTCATGGAAATGAAAAGACATAGGTATTAGGGTTTACATGGATGTAACCCTAATCCACCACACTATATAAAGGAGGCTTTGGTTCTTGAAATTGCACTAGTTGATGTGTGTAAACTAAGAGGGCCGATTTCAAGAAGTTTGTGACCATTCTCTCAAGTTTCCAAGTTTGTGGTGATTTGTGACTTCCATTTGAGGCATCCATATTATTGGTGCTAGGCTCTCAAACTCCAAGCAATCAACTACTACTACAAGGTAAGTAATTATACTAGTTTTATTTGATTCAAGTACCCCATGCCATGCTAGTTAGGATAAGAACCTTGGAAAAATAATTATTTGCATGTATCTTAGTCAAACATAGATCCAAGGTTTGTAGGGTTGCATGTACACCATAGGAGTGTTAGAATGCTCAAAAACCCATCAGGGCCAAGCTTGCTACAGTTGTGGCGAGGTGGGCCACTACAAGAGGGACTGCCCTAAGGTAGGGAATGCCGGAAGAGTGGGAAGAGTTCTGGCCATAGGCCACGAGGAAGCGGTTGCCGACCCCACAGTGGTCACAGGTACGTTTCTCCTCGATAACTCTTATGCATGCATACTGTTTGATAGTGGAGCGGAAAGGAGTTTCGTGAACAAAAAATTTGCTCATTTACTTAAGCAAAAATCACGAGCAGTTAAAGAACCGTTCGCTGTAGAAATGGCTAATGGAAAGACGGAGAGCACTAGCAGTATATTCATAGGGTGTACCCTAACACTAGATAGCCATTCATTTTCGATCGACCTCATGCCGGTCTCAATTAAAAGTTTCGACGTCATTATCGACATGGATTGGTTGAGTCTTCATCGTGCCGACATCATGTGTTATGAAAAGGCTGTTCGCCTTAATCTGCCGTCTGGCGAAACTCTAGTAGTTTATGGCGACAAACCCGACACGAACCTTCGTATCATCTCGAGCATTCAAGCTCAGAAATTCTTGCGAAAGGAATGTCGCGCATTCCTTGCTCATGTGGTCGATGTGAGCCAAGAAACGAAAAACATTCAGCACATTCCAGTAGTACGCGACTTTCCCGACATCTTTCCAGAAGAACTCCCAGGATTACCTCCGCAACGTCAAGTCGAGTTCAGAATCGACTTAGTTCCAGGGGCTACCCCCGTAGCCAAATCGCCCTATCGTCTAGCACCTGCAGAGATGCAAGAACTATCCTGTCAACTTAACGAACTGCTCAGCAAGGGCTTTATAAGACCAAGCTTCTCACCCTGGGGAGCTCCAGTCTTGTTCGTCAAGAAGAAAGACAGATCGTTTCGTATGTGCATCGACTACAGGGAGCTCAACAAACTGACCGTCAAAAATCGTTATCCTCTGCCTCGTATTGACGATTTGTTTGACCAACTTCAAGGGGCGAACTTCTTTTCAAAAATCGACTTAAGATCCGGATATCACCAACTACGAGTGCTAGGGGAGGATGTTCCGAAGACAGCCTTCCGAACTCGTTATGCGCACTACGAATTCGTAGTGATGCCGTTCGGATTAACAAACACACCTGCAGTATTCATGGATTTAATGAATAAGGTGTGTCGTCCTTACTTGGATCACTTCGTCATCGTCTTCATCGATGACATACTTATCTACTCTCGTAGTAAGGAAGAGCATAGTCAACATCTGCAACAGGTCTTGGAAACACTACGTTCGGAGAAGCTCTATGCGAAGTTCTCGAAATGTGAATTTTGGATCCGACGAGTCGAATTCTTAGGGCACGTGGTTAGCGAAGAGGGAATACACGTGGACCCTTCCAAAATTAAAGCCATTGAGAGCTGGTCAGCACCGAAGACGCCTACAAAAATTCGCCAATTTCTAGGCCTCGCTGGCTAATATAGCAGGTTCATTCAGAACTTCTCCCGCATCGCGAAACCTCTTACAACAGTGACCCAGAAAGGCGTGGCCTTTGAGTTGGAAGAGAAGCAGGAGAGAGCGTTCCAAACGCTCAAGCGAGCCTTATGCACCGCGCCAATACTATCCCTCCCCGAAGGGATAGAAGACTTCGTTGTCTATTGCGATGTGTCAAATCAAGGGCTCGGCTGTGTTCTGATGCAACGAGGTAAGGTCATTGCCTATGCCTCGAGACAGCTAAAGACACACGAGGTCAACTACACTACCCACGATCTTGAGCTAGGAACAGTTGTGTTTGCTCTGAAGATCTGGAGACACTACTTGTACGGTACAAAAAGCACTATCTTTACAGACCACAAAAGCCTACAACATATATTCGAGCAGAAGGAACTCAACATGAGATAACGACGGTGGGTCGAGCTACTCAGTGATTACGAATGTGAAATTCGCTATCATCCCGACAAGGCCAATATAGTAGCTGACGCCCTAAGTCGGAAAGAATACTCTGGTCGTAGAGTCAAATCATTGACTATGACTATCCATTCACACTTGTCCACACAAATTAAGGAGGCTCAGCTCGACGCTTTGAAACCTGAAAATGTGGCGGGTGAATCCCTGAGAGGGATGGATAAGAACTTGGAAGTCAAGGGTGGCGGAACTTATTATCTCATGGATCAGATCTGGACCCCGAAACACGGTGGTTTCAGAGACTTGGTCATGAACGAGGCGCACAACACTCGTTATTCCGTCCACCCAGGTTCAGATAAGATGTATCTGGATCCTAAAAAGCTATACTGGTGGCCTAACATGAAACCAGAGATTGCTACCTTCGTGAGTAAATGCCTTACTTGCGCCAAGGTCAAGGTCGAATACCAGAAACCCTCCGGCTTACTACAACAGCCGGAGATACCGGAATGAAAGTGGGAGCGGATCACTATGGACTTCATAACCAAGTTACCCAAGACAACGGGTGGACTTGATCCCATATGGGTCATCATCGATAGATTGACCAAGTCCGCACACTTCCTGCCTATCAAAGAAACAGACAAGATGGAGAAGCTTACAAGAACCTACATCCGGGAGATTGTACGACTGCACGGTGTTCCCATATCCATTATCTCAGACAGAGATAGTAGGTTCACTTCAAGGTTCTGGCAGTCGCTACAAAGTTCCCTAGGAACTAGGCTGGACATGACTACAGCCTACCATCCACAGACCGACGGGCAAAGTGAGAGGACTATCCAAACCTTGGAAGATATGTTGCGAGCCTATGTGATCGACTTTGGGAAAGCATGGGATACTCATTTACCCCTTGTCGAATTTTTCTACAACAACAGTTATCACACGAGCATAAAGGCTGCTCCATTCGAGGCCCTCTATGGCCGAAAGTGCAGATCCCCTATGTGCTGGGCTGAGGTGGGTAATACCCAGTTAGCTAAAGGACGAATTCCTGAAAGCACTGTTACGGGTCCGGAAATCATTCGAGAAACGACAGAGAAGATCGTTTAGATTTGTGAACGATTGAAAGCCTCTAGAGACCGACAGAAAAGCTACGCAGATAAACGAAGGAAACCGTTGGAATTCCAGGTGGGGGACCGTGTTCTATTGAAGGTCTCACCTTGGAAGGGCTTAATACGCTTTGGAAAGCGTGGAAAGCTAAATCCAAGATACATAGGGCCTTTCGAGATTCTCGCTAGAATCGGACCTATAGCGTACAAACTTAACTTACCACGCGAACTCAGTAACGTATATTCTACTTTCCACGTCTCGAACTTGAAAAAGTGTCTGTCCGACGAGACTCTTGTAATTCCACTCGACGAGATCGAGATCATCGAGAGCCTCAACTTCGTGGAAGAACCTGTAGAGATCATGGACCGAGAGGTCAAGCAAATGAAACAAAGTCGTATCCCGATAGTGAAGGTTCGCTGGAACGCCAAGCAAGGACCTGAATTCACTTGGGAGTGAGAGGATCAGATGAAACTGAAATATCCTCGTCTTTTTACCTAGTTATTTGTAACTACTTATTTGCTTAAACTCTAATTTCGGGACAAAATTCCTTCTAACGGGGGGATGATGTGACAACCCGAAATTTCTATTCTGTACAACCATTCACTTCAATAGAAGTCAGAATAGTTTCTGCTAACTTTTGAGCTGTGTAGAGTCAGTTTGAGTGTTCTAAAGCCTAGTACTTTAGGAGATAACAGGAGAGAGGATGCCCTAGGGTTTATTGTGCATCAATAAAGTCCCAAAACTCCAAGAGTTTGGAGTTTATGGCCTAAACATGGTGTTTACGGCCGTAAACCCCAAGGGGTATAAAAGTGACACTTAGTCATTTTTATCACTTTTTCACAATTTCAAAGCTAGAACTCAAATCCTCTCAAGTATCATCCGATTTTTCTTCTTGATATTCAACTATGTAAGTGTTTCTAGTCCTAATAAGTTGATATCTTACTTAATCTAGTGATCTTACATGATTTCATCCGTGAAATCATTCCATTTGTGTAGATCTTCAAGTGTTCTTAGTTTCAGCAAGAACACCAAGAACACACACTAGTGTTCTTGGACTTTTAACACCTTTTCAAGCTTTTACATAGTAAGTACTCTTACCCTAGTGTGTTATAAGACTTGCTACACTTCTTAATCATCTAGAAAACAGAAGGAAACACAAGATCAAAGGTGTTTACGGTCCAAGATGTTCTTGGACCGTAAACCCTAATGAAGGGGCCAAAGTGTGCCCTAGTCCCTTACCAAGCCTTGGATACTAGTCTAGATACCATCCTTGATGTGCTTAGGACTTAAAACATCAAAAAGACCATAAACCATTTGGGTTTACGGCCGTAAACCCAAGGATAAATGGTCCAAGGACCGTAAACTCCATAAAGGAGTGAAATGGTGCCCTAATCACTTCCAAAGGCTTAGACTTGAAGTAGGAATGCTTCTTATGACCTTACAAGCTTCAAATCACAAAATGGTAAAAGTACCATGAGTTTACGGCCGTAAACTCATGGGTTTACGACCATAAACTCCAATGGAGTTGGTCCCAAAACCGTAAACTCATAAAGAGTTTACCCTTGGACGCCAAACTCAATAGCCAAGTCCTACAACCCTTAGATGCAATCCTTAGTACTTATAGCACTTAAATCAAGTGTTTTACATGTCTTAGGATGCCTTAACTTGGTTAATTAGTTGTTAAATGACTAATTGAATACATATATGTGTTATTATATGTTAACTAGGATCCTTGTGTGTTCAAGTCTTCACTTGACACTTAGCATCCTATAACATCCGTTCATCCAAACCACTCACTACAGGTGAGTTCATACCCCTTAATCAATCTTTTAAATGATTTTAAATGCTTTTATGGGGGGGGGGGGATACAAGTTGATCTTTTATAGTTATTATATCAATCACATGTGATTAATAACTACCAAACAAGTGGATTTCTTACTTTTCAAACTGTTTTACAAACTCTTTTACATATCAAATACTTTTATCAAACTCTTTTACATGTCAATTACTTTTAGTAAACTCTTTTAAACTTATATTCTGTTAAATGTATATCTTTATAGATATAGTTATATAAGTAGTATTGAAAGGACTTAGGACTGATAACTCACCTTAACCTCCTGTTCCTCGTTTGGTTGTGGACTTAGGGTATCGGTTATTTGTCCGAAGGTCGTTTGAATCCTAGTTATATATCATGTATATGTATATAGATATAAAAGTTCCTTTTTTCTATTCAATACCTTTGGGTAGCAAAGGTATACAGATATGTTCATACATACAAATCACATTACTAGTAAGCTACAATAGGCGTAGTTTAGGAAGTTACTAATACTATTACTAGAACAATGGAACATACAATGAGTCAGTTCATACATGAGTCTATACATTACAATACAGCTAGTACATACTATACATTTTACAAGAAAACATACATGCTAGACAGAGAGAGAACATACAATACCATACAGAGAGAACATACATACATACTAGACAGAGAGAGAACACACAATACAGCTAGTACATTCAATACATATACAAGAATACTATTACAGTTATGTGAGCCACGTAACGGGGCATGGCACTACCTGTCATGACCATTTTGTATCCATAATCTCCTTAAGTGGGGAGCGTATGAGTTTGCGTATAGATCTATACTGGATTGACTATCCTACACCTTGCTGCTCGCTACAGTGGGACTTGCAAGTCTACGGGCGCCAAATGTCATTTCTTCCGACGTCTTACATCGTCGCGTTCTATAGTCGGTAGCAGGATACAGGCCGATCACATGGTACTTTAAATACAAATTGGTTTAAGGTAGTTAGTACAACAGTAGTTACTTAATACAATATTACATTACTATTTCATTTTCCCATTGCATTCACTTTGTGATCTTCACACAATAAACAGTAATGTAGAAACTATATTTTTGGTTAATGATAGTCAAATTTGGGAAAATACATACTCTTACAAGAGACACACACACAGATACAAGATGCCTTGGTAGAAGGCTACTTTTAGTAGGAAACATAGGGTTTTCTAGGAGATTCAAACCTTTTTACAAATTCACACATCACTTACTTACAAATACTTTCATACAAATACAGACACTAATATACTTATGATCTCACCAGCTTTAAAGCTGATACTCGCTTTCAAAATAACTTGTATTCTCAGGTCACCAGTAGACAGGTACGATGACCAGGTTTTAAGAAGATGGAGTGGTCAAGACTCGTCTTTTATTTTGATTTATTATTATCATGTTGTATACTATGAAAGAACTCACATGTATTAAAATTTTACTATTAATGCAATGGATGATGTTGTTTCTTGTTTACTACTTTACATTGTTGTGATACTTTACATGACGTCCTCCGCCCCAGAACGTTTTCGTCGTTCTTGGTTTTGGGGTGTGACAAAGAATTTCATAGATAAGGAGGTGCGTAGAATTAGAGTTGCATATGTTGCAATCCAGGTCGGATATGTTCCAATCACGCAAAGGAAGCAACATATGACTAACAGATAGAAAGCAAGAAAATAATTTCCTACAGACCTACTTTATCAGAACCCCCCAGTTGCCCTATCTACCGGAATTAAGGACATGAGTCCATACATCAAGGAAATGTTCAGCCACAGTTCTAGATAATTAACTTTTAGTGTATCTCGCAGGCTCCCATATTTATCTCACTGCTCAATCTACCCGAGCGTCGTATGGTCAGTCCAAATGAAACTATCTAAGTCTATATTGTCTAGTCCTTTCATGGTCAATCAATGTCTAGTCCATTTGAATCCTTTGTGCCTACTAGCACATTGAATACAGAGTCTAGACAATTCGGCTTTAGTGCATTACACGAATTGCATATTGCCCTTTAGCACTAGACTTCATATCACTTCCCAAACAATGCCTACTAACAAAAAACAATAAGAAAATGAAAAATTGTCTTTAAAACGAATCAGAGTAAGATAAACTCAGGGGTATAGAGAAGAAAACGCAAACCGTAATTCACCGATTGAATTTGCATCAAGAAGGTCTGAGAACAACACGCATAATCTCAGAACAGATCCGAAAATTCTTCATATCATTAAGCACTAACCCCATGTGTGATCCCTTCTTTTCTTCCTTTCCCGCAAAGGACACATACTCCCAAACAAAGTTATGAATGTTGTACAGTTGAGAGATGCCTCCAATCATGTGCCAGGAACAGCCACTACCAACAAACCGAAGTCTGATGATATGCCTCCACAGCTGCTCCGACACAGAGCGGGATCAGTTGGTCTTTGGAACCCAGTCCATTTTGAAACTGGGTTGACCTTTTTCATCCTTGCACGATACTCTCTCCCATGACATATCCTGTTTATCACAAACAGAAGATGAAGAAATATTAGAATCGTTAGAAGATTTGGGAGAGTGAGCCTTTGGAACCCATTTGTAGTTGGGTTTAACCCATTTCTTTTTCGATCTGATGGGTGGCTCAGTACTTGCTTTTGATCTTGATGTCGGCCGTTGAGATGACTTTGACCTAACCGGTCTTTGTTTCACTGGAGCATCTCTTGGATTGGGCTTCTTATCCGACATTCCCTTCTTGCCCTTGGGATTCGGATTCTTGGCCTTGTGGGTTTGATTCTTGGCCTTCTGCGCGTTTCAGTCACCATTGTCTGAACGTGACCTTGAGGGGTTTCTTTTGAAGTATCTCCCTCTTGGTGCGTTCTGCCAGCCTTGTGCATAGTAGGAAACGTATGCGCGATTAGGACAATTTCTGGCAATGTGTCCAGGTGTTCCACAGTGAAAACATTTCTTTTTCTTCACTGTGAAGTTGTTTCTTCCTGCCCCTAGTGGCGTATATTTGCCTTGTCTCTTATTGTTCCCACAAGCACAATTACAACAGGCACACTGTTTCACTTGAATTGGTGGCCTGTATTTCTCAACAGCTGGTTGATCAGAAGCAGCTGAGTTCGAAGCAACAGATTCAGAGCTTAAGGAGATGTTGGTTTGTTCAATGGTGTTCTCCTTGTTCTCATCCTCTGCTACTTTACCTGCACATGAAGTAGATGTGCTAGAAATAGGAACATCAGTATTTTCAAACAAATCATCAAATATGTCAAAAAAAAATTAACTCAACATGATCCGATGCAAAAGCATCACAAGATGTATCATCAACTTTAACATCAGAAACAATAGAGTTTTCATTCGAAACAGAAACAGCAAGTTAGACACAATTTTATTATCAGAAACATATCCTTCAGCTTCTTGCTTTGATTGATTTAACGATTGATCTGCATGGGAAGTAGAAACATTAGTACTTTCAACATTAATAATTCCTCCTTAAACAAAACCAGCTGGTTTGCCATACACCATGAAAGGTTCGTTGGTAATCTCCTCTTTAGACAAAGGGTGATACTGATATGTATGATTAAAAGGAGGAGGTAAATTATCGTATCCTAAACCCTTTTGCTGGTTTCGTTTGAACTGCAGACAATGGTCAATCATGTTGGCAACTACCTCGCTTGATACATCAAACTTTTTAAAATCAAAATTTGCAGTTTCAAATTATCTTTTTAATGTATCAAGCTCAGTAATTAACTCATCATTCTTTCTCTTGATATAATCATAATTTTCACATTTCTCACTGTAGTCTTCCTGAAGTCTCCTAAAGTCCTTTATTTTTGTTTCTAACTGGGCCTTTAGGGGTTTCTGTCCTTTCCTGAGTTGGTATCCTTCATATCTCAGGTCCTCAACTTCTCTTTTTAATAAATCAATTTGTTCCCGAAGAAATTTAATCGTAGTTTCACAAGCTGGAGAACATGAAACTTCATTGACCGGAAGGTTTGCGGAACTCATTGTTTTTCCACACTTCAAAGCGTCAAGTTCTTCAATTACAGCAGCAAGACTAAGACGATTGAGATCTTTTGTCTTCTAGATGACATCCACGTTCATATCCTACGACTTTGGAAGTGCATTCAGTAGCTTTTTATTTATCTCAGATTTAGTCAAGAAAATCCCAGCTATACTCATCTCAGTAGTAAGTGTAGTAAATCGCTGCAACTGAGCTTCCAGGGTTTCTCCAGGGATATAGTTGAACATGTTGAATTTTTGTCTTAACATATCCTGACTCTCTTTCATGTCTTCATTTCCCTTGTTGACCTCAAAAGCCATTAAAAACACAACTAGAAGCCAAAATCAAACTTAAAAGTCCAACCCTTTGACTATAAACCTCAAAAGTCAACCTTAAAAGTCAAATTTAAAAAGTCAAACTCAAAAGTCAAACTTGAAAGTCAAACCGAAAAGCTAAATTCAAAAATTTAAAAGTTAAATGAAAAAGTCAAAGTTTAAACTCAAAGGTCAAACTTGGAAGTCAAAATCAAAATTTTAAGGTCAAAAGTTAAAAATAAAAGTCAAAAATTAAAAACTACAATTTTTTTTTTTGGTTGAAAATGGATTTTGAAAATCAAGGAAATTGATTTTTGGGTTAAAAATGTAAAAAATGTGAAATTTGGTTCGAAATGGAGTCTTTATGAATTAAAAAGAGAAGGAATAAAACATCTAGCAAGCTAGATGAGATGGTAAGGTGCTGGTTGTGTAGGGAGGAGACCCAGGTTCGAATCCTTGGCAGCCCCAACTTTCTTCCCTTTTTAAATGTACGCTGAACGAAGAAGGCTGCTGAACGAAGAACCGAGGCCGCACACCGAGGACCGCACACCCGTGTGCGGCAGCACACCCGTGTGCGGCAGCACACCCCCAGCCGCACACACCGAGCCGCACTCCTTCAATTGGCCGAACACCTTCAACAGCTTCGCGAAAAAACGACATTTTTCATCCTTTTTTGCTCTAAAACTCGATCAAAAACTCATTTTTATGAAAAATGCAAAGAACAAACCCCCCTTATTTTTTAGAGATTTATCCAAAAACGCAAAAATCTTTTCAAAATAAGATCAAATAAGCTCCAGATCTGACAAAATTGATTTGATACAATCCGAGCTCTGATACCACTTGTAAGTCCCTGATCTGCTCGTGTATCAATCAGATCCGTTTGATGGTGCGGAAACCCGATCAAACGGATGATGCCAGATCAAATGAAGAAGAGAAGTAGAAGAAGAAGATGATGAATCTTGTATGATTTGATTAGAATGATGGAGATCCAAATACAAGATTCACACACACTAACACACACACTCTTCTTTCTCTCTTGTTTCTCTCTCTATAATATGCTCTCCTTCTCTAGCCTTCCACTCTCACACATGCACTCCTCTATTTATAGGACCACCAGCTGTACACGCGTGTATAGCCGCACATGCGTGTACGGCTGTACACAGGCACACAACAAGCTACAAACACTATTACACTAAAGAAAAATACAGTTGTCTAGAAAAGCAAAGTATAAACCATAATTTTAGACTCAACAATATCTCTGGGCTGAAGCTATTTCTACCGCTTGCTTTACTCAAAATCGGTCTTTTATTCACAGAAGATTCGATATCACCCCTTATGAAATCATTAATAACAGGAAACCTAATTTAAATTTTTCCATGTTTTTGGTTGCAGGTGCTTCATTATGAATCTTAAGGATAATCTTTCAAAATTTCAGTGTAAGGCTGATGAAGGAATATTCTTAGGTTATTCTCATAATTTTGTGGCATATAGGGTGCTCAACAAGTGAACAAGGAAGATCGAAGAAACCTTTAATGTCACATTTGATGATCACTATGTCAAAAGTGTTGAAAAATGTTTTGAACAAAAACCAATCATTAATGAATCAAATTTTGAATCTGAAAGTGTTAATTCATTAGATTTTGATTACGATCTAATTTTTGGTACTCCAGATAGGGCAATTAATGCTGAGATTGATGTTGCGGATAATCGAATTCCTGAAGCTTCGAAACATTCTAAAGATTCGTCAGTGATACAAAAAATTGTTGATTTCCACTCGACAACAAATTCTCCAATTTATAACGAAAGTTTGCCAGTTTTACAAAATGATCAAGTGGAGGGGGAGCACTTGAATTTGACTTCTCATGTTGAGGGGGATCATACTTTCGAGGGGGAGAATGGGAGAAAAAATGTTGATGTCGAGGGGGAGCATCAAGAAGATAATTTTATCCAGGGGGAGCAAAATGATGATCAAACAAATAATTCCAATAATCAAAGCGGAAATTTTTATGATACAAATGATAATGTCTCCATTTCAGGTTCAGAGAATGATGAACCATTCGAAGATGCACCGTTGGATTTTGATCCAGCATATCCTCCTTTGGATAGATGGACTCGAAATCATCGACATGAACAAATTTGTGGTGATCCAAAAGCTGGAGTATTAACGAGGGCTCAAATTCGTGCAAAGAATGATGTACTCAATACTCACTAGGAATTTTGCATGTTCAATGTATTTATTTCGAAAATTGAACATAAAATGTCAAGGCTGCAATGGAACATCCTGATTGGGTTGTTTCTATGAAATCTGAGCTTGCTGAATTCGAAAGAAACAAGGTATGGAGATTGATTCCCAAACCAAAAGATGTTTCTATTGTGGGCTTAAAATGGATCTTTAAAAATAAAACTGATAAATATGGTAATTTTGTTCGAAAAAAAAAGCTAGGCTTGTAGTTAAAGGTTATTCGCAACAAGAAGGTATAGACTATGAGGAAACCTTCGCCCCTGTCGCAAGACTCGAGGCAGTTCGAATATTTTTAGCTTATGCAGCACACAAGGACTTTGATGTCTACCAGATGGATGTCAAGTGTGTGTTTCTCAACAGTGAACTCGAAGAGACGGTGTGCGTTGAACAACCTCTAGGTTTTATTAACGAAGAATTTCCTGATCATTGTTATATCTTAGATAAAGTTGTTTATGGGTTAAAACAAGCACCAAGAGCATGGTATGCAACTCTTACCAATTTCTTAAAGCAATCGAAATTTAAACAAGGATCAATTGATCCCACTCTCTTTCAAAAGACAGTTGGTGATCATCTCATACTTGTTCAAATTTATGTCGATAATATTATTTTTGGCTCTACTGACCCTGCTTTGTCAAGAGAATTCGAAAATTTGATGAAAAGCCAGTTTGAGATGAGTATGATGGGGAAGATAAACAATTTTTTGGGATTAAACATTCTTCAGAGTAGAGAAGGCATATTCATCAATCAAGAGAAGTATACACGAAATCTGCTGGAAAAATTCGGATTGATGAATAGCACAAAGCTGAGAGTACCAATGGCTTTTGGAACAAGGCTTAGTCCATCATTAGATAAACCAGCTGTTGACCTCACATTGTATCGAAGCATGAGAGGTTCGTTACTTTACCTCACGGCAAGTCGACCTGATATTATGTTTTCAGTGTGCACTTGTGCTAGGTACCAATCGAATCCCAAGGAACCTCATCTCACAGCTGTCAAGAATATATTTTGTTATCTCAAAGGAACAACTTCGTTAGGCTTGTGGTATCCTTCGAAGACAGACATTTTCATATAAGCATTCTCAGATGCTGATTTGGGAGGTT
Source organism: Lactuca virosa (assembly GCF_052849685.1). Classification (NCBI taxonomy): domain Eukaryota; kingdom Viridiplantae; phylum Streptophyta; class Magnoliopsida; order Asterales; family Asteraceae; genus Lactuca; species Lactuca virosa. The sequence continues at coordinate 300,796,003 of NC_136430.1, read as the reverse complement.
GTAATCTTGATCGAAAAAGCACAAGTGGCGGGTGTCAACTACTGGATGGGAAGTTAGTAAGCTGGCAATCGAAAAAGAAAACATGTGTGTCGATTTCCACAGCAGAAGCTGAATATGTTGCTGTTGCAGCTTGCACTTCACAAATCATATGGATACAAAGTCAACTGCATGATTATGCAATCAATATGAAGAAAATTTCGTTGTATTGTGACTCACAAAGTGCCATTCGCATCTGCCATAACCCTGTGAAACATTCGAAAACCAAACACATTGCTCTTCGTTATCATTTTATAAAAGATCACGTTGAAGATGGAGACATAGAAGTTCATTTTGTAAAGACCACTGATCAGCTTGCTGATATCTTTAAAAACCCTTGGATGAAAAATCTTTCGTAAGAATTCTAAATGGATTAGGAATGATGGATGCGAATTCTGTTCCTGGACAACCTTCGTTAGAATTACAAGCCAAAGTGTCGAAAAGATGTCGATTCAGCGGTTACTGTTCATGACTCAGCGGTTACTGTTCATAGTCAACGCTTCGACATGCTTCGCTTTCGACATTATGCTCATTGGTTTGACAAAATGCTTCATTACTTTTGCTTTGTTTCAAATTTTCGTTAGTCATGTTCAATTCTTTTATTGTTCGTTATTTTTTTGTTATCAAAAATCTAAAACAACAAAAAGATTTTCATTTTTGTCTTTTCTTATCAAAATATCAAAAACACCAAAAAGATTGTCATTTTTGTCTTTCTTTTTTAAAAATTCAAAATTACCAAAAAGATTTTTTGTTATTTTTGTTATTTTCTTTCAAAAATCAAAAATCCAAATATATTTTTTTGTGTTTTTTTTAATCTTTTCTTGTGTAGATATTAGCGAAGGTTTTTGGTGGTTCATGCTTGCTTCTTGAGGGAAAGGTATACTTTCGAAATTATGTCCTAGTTAGGATGTCCCTAGAAGCATGCTGCAGCATGTCGACCCAAGCCTCCATGATTCAATAGGTTTCGAAGCCTTAATGGATCTCTCATTCTGAGGATTCTTCCCAACTAGGCTATATTCCTATTAGTCATTGAGCTACCATACTCTACTCAATTGAGTTTAGAGTTTTCTGATTGGTCAATGTATAGCAGTGGTACTTTCAAATCTTTCAACCAACCTTTTTCATCCTAAAGTTCTTTCACGTTCACACACAATGACATATGTCCAAGAGATTTCTGGTTACACCAATCATGATCTAGACATATCAAAACTCTGTGTTTATGATCTGACATCATGAGACCGTGATGAAAGTGAAACCCAAACTTTCGAACTCATAAAGGAATTGACGGGGAACTTTGTTCCAGGCTTTAACGAAACATTTGTTTCAGTACCAAATTTCGATACTTAAAATCATATTCTTTCCTTGTGCGTGGTCTTGCTAAAATGTTCGAAACCCACGACATTTTACCAAACAAGATCCAGACATACTTTTGTTTTGAGGAATATGATTTCAGTATGAGTATCTATCTGATTCTTCATCACTTCAAATAATTTTCCAATCCATACTTGTCCCTGACTACACTGGTCAAACAAGTAATTTTGTTTACAAAGTATCACTCTTATGTTGAGATGTGATATGTAACGAAATTTGAAACCAACCCATGAAGCCATATAAAAAGATGCCCTTCGATACTTCTCTATAAGTATTCGATTGTACTTTACGGGAAACCACACAAGTTGTTGATTATCTCTCTTGATAATTAGCGAAGTGATCTTTTCTTGGGTAATAACTGCCTTTATGTCGAAATTTTTATTTTCGACATCACAGATCCAAATTTTCTTATACTTGTTTCTTATCTATTATGAAGATCCAAAGCACCAACTTCCAGGTTCAAAGTGATGTTTATGTTTATCTTGAGGAATTGAAGATGCTCGTTGTTTCTCTTCAACATTCTATTCTTTCCAAGGCGATTTTCAACTTTTTTGTAGTTCCTCTTTCTTGGCTATCTCTTGCTGGTTCAACGGATGCATACAACAAGATGATGAACACAATCACTTTTCAACTAATGAATGAAAAGAAATTCTGACTGTCGAAAAAGTATTTTGCACAAATTCTTAGTATTCCAAATGTTGAACCCTTTGTTAAGGTCACAAATCCCAAATCATTCATATGTTTAATGAGATGGGTTATCAACCTCAACTCACCAAAATCAGTGAGTTCAAGAAGTCCGGTTACCGTGATTGTGGAATTTTTTCTTTGGGATATACCTTCGATGTCTAACTGGAAGAACAGTGGGGTTAGATAAAGGAAGATTGGAGGTTCATGCAATGGTCGCAGGTTTATACTATGATTTACAGGTGGACTACGCAACTCAACTTTGGAATGAGTTACTGAAAAGTGTTGTGAACACCAATGTCGTCAATGGAATTTCGTGTGCTAGATACTGGAGCCTCATTCTCCAGTATGCTTATGAGAATGAGGGTATTCCAGTTCTGGAGAGTGAAGAAATTGATGAGTTTTCGATATTTCATTTTCCTAAGGCTGTTGAAGATGATGTCGAAGTCTTTCCAACTGTTGCTCGGATTCCAGACGCAATGCTTTGAAAGGTTGATCCTGCTAATCCTATCTTGGTGAATTATTTATCGATGATCAATCCGGATGTTGAAACTGGGGTTTTGTTAAAGACAAGTGAATGTCCTTCGAAGAAGAAATGAGCATCTAAGAAGGAAACTCAGCCAAGTCCATCGAAAGTTAGTCCGGATGCTAAAGTGGTGGAATGTCCAAAGAAGGTTATTGTCATAGAAAAACTTTCGAATAAATGCTCCAAGCCAGTTGTTATGGAAACTGTCAATCCTTCGAAGGAGGTAGTACCTTCGAAATCGGGAGTATTGTGGAGACTCTAGAAAATGGCTCACAAACCTCACCATTCTCCTGAACGATCTGGAAGTTTTTCTCCATTTATTGTTCGAAAGCCTCAATTGGGTCGAAAGGGTGTTGTCATTCGTGAACTAACCACACCTGTTTCTCCATTATTGAAGAAAAGGAGAGCAGAGGATATGGCGAAGAAAATATCCAAGAAACAAAAGAAGCAAAGGAAATTAATCATTCAAGATGATTCAATGGATGATGAAGTTGTACCAGAATCTCCATTGCACAATGATCAGACGACAATTCTTCACCAGTGAGGGATTCTCCAGTTAAGTCGAATATCGAGGAGACTGGAAATCCTGATGGCACAATGAAAACTTCTACAGTGGACACAACCATCAATCCTGGTGATCAACCAAAAGTTTGGACTCCTGAGCAGACTACCATCATACCACCCGAAGTATCGACTTTCGAATCAGTTAATAAGGAGATTCGAACTTCAGGCATCACTGTAAACGTATCTGATATGGATACAAATGTCAACAAGGGTGATGGAGTAACGACAAATGAAGCCTAAGGTAACCCTTCTCTTGTTGTATCATCTACTTTCGACACCTCTATCATTGATACTTCAGTTGCTTACCACCATACATTGTTCCCAATACATCTCATATCCCTTCATCTACTCATTCTCCTACGTTCTAGAACATTATGCACCAACCCATTACTTCATTATTCTCATCTCAATCATCTACTTTCGACACCTCTATCATTGATACTTCAGTTGCTTACCACCATACATTGTTCCCAATACATCTCATATACCTTCATCTACTCATTCTCCTACGTTCTAGAACATTATGCACCAACCCATTACTTCATTATTCTCATCTCAATCATCTACTTTCGACACCTCTATCATTGATACTTCAGTTTCCTTACCACCATACATTGTTCCCAATACATCTCATATCCCTTCACCTACTCATTCTCCTACATTTGAGAACATTATGCACCAACCCATTACTTCATTATTCCCATCTCAATCCACCAAAGAACCCAGAACTATTCATGATGATGAAACCGGTGATGGAGGGTTTGTAGGCTCGTTTGCTGACATCGAATTTGATCCTGGAGAGGAAAGTATTCCTGATCATATGCTGATGTCTGGGAAACAGTTCAAGATTCCGAACCGTAAGCTTAACTCCTTACTCCAATTTCAAGCTGGTGCAGGGGGTAAACATTCAGTTTCTGGTATTGAGGTTGATGTCATGTTAAAAGCTCAAGAGCTTCGTCTTCTCAATAAACTTGAACAGGTTGGCAACAACGTTGAGGTCCGACTCAAAGCTCAATCCGAGACCTTTAATGGTGAATTGAAAGAATTGAAAACTATTGTGAACCAACGTCATGTCCTCTTTGTTCAGGATGTATAGAATGTTCGAGAAGATGTCAATCGCAATATCGAAGAGTTATGCTCGGACGTGGAGAACGAGATCACCACCTTGACAACGACTCATTCTTCTCTTCACATGAAGGTTGATATCGTTGCTGATGCAGTAAAAAAACTTGTTGAGTATTACCATTCTATGCTTCCGAAGATAGATGCGAAGGCGGATGTTGATTTAAAGAATTTTGGGAAGATTGATTCTCTTTTGGTTGATTTCAAGGAAATGGTTGCAAAATATGGTTCTTCGTCCTTTTTCACACCTGAGTTTTTAACTCCGAAGTTTTGATTGCTTGAGTCAACAATTCATTCTGAATTGGCTCCACTTTCGAAATTCTTAAATTTACTACCAACGGATGCCCCACCTGTTGTCACAGGGGGTGCAAGGGGGAGAAATAAAAGTTGTTGGTGTAAGTAAAGGTGAATGAGCATCTAGAAAGTCAAGTGCAGATGCAAGTGGTGATGAGAAGGTTGTGGGAAAAATTCTGACTACTCAAATTCCTACAACTTTGCCAAAGATGACTGATCCAATTATTTCGACAACAACAACAACAAGACCTATAACAAAAGGGATTGCTATTGGTAGTTCTGGTTCATCTTCGAAGCCTACACTCACTGAAGCAGATAAAGGCAAAGGGAAAGGTGTTCATGCTGAACAGTCGAAGGAAGAAAGAAAAGCAGCTATTAAAGCTGAAATGGAAAAACAACGCCATATTCAAAGCATTCTTAGGCTTCTTCAAAATGATCCTCCAACAATGAACAAAGGTGATCCAAGGAAACTACATAGCTATGAAGGCATTGAAGCTATGGTAACTTATGGTGAAATGCATGACTTTGAGAAGAAACCGAAGAAGAGTTATGCAACTAAGAATTCAGACATGAATCTGTTGGACTTTCCTATCAACAAGATGATGGTTATTACTTCTCAATATCTAATTGTTGACAAGTTCGAAGACAAGGAAGAGTTCAAGAGATTAAAGATTCGCTTTCATGCTGTTCTTGGGAAAGAAGAGGAAGAGGTTTGGTCGCTTATCAAGATTTTTCGAATTTTGAGTATATCCAAAGATGTTCTATTTGAGGGTGTACTTCAAAATATTCGATATCAAGTGGTCAGAGCAAACAACACCACTTTCAACTTTACTGTTGCTGACTTCCCTCTTATGAATCTGAATGATTTAATCTCTGTTGAAAATATTCTTAAGGTCAATAATGAAAAGAATCTCCAGGGTAAAAGCAAAGAAGATTATTTGTTGGGTCGTGCTCATATCAAGATATTCATCGAAAATTATTTCGATTGTTTAGCCTTGACAGATGTCGAATTAGCTTTAACAATGGGTAAAGAGATAATTGTACCTCAATCAATCTTGAAGAGTAAAGCTAATTTACAACCTTATGATGATGGGGAAATTTGTCTGAAGCCACTTGGAATTATTTTCGTTGGAAGAAGCAAGAAGGGGAGGAAGACGAAGTATTTGTTTCAAGCTTGTAACGTCAAAAATATACTACAACACATTATATGAACTTGATGGTTCGTATGAATAACTTTAAGAAGAACAATGAGAAATATAAGGCAGATTTGAAGATGGTGATTAATTGGTATGCAGCGATTAGAAGTACGATGCATCAAGCAATCCAGATGTTAATAACTTAGACTCGACTCTTCTCACAAAGGGGAGAATATTGGGGTTCGAAGGTTGTGAGATGCCGAATTTATATTTGTAGTCAGTAATATCGAATGTTGGATTGTATTTTATTTTAAGGACTACTTTAGTGTCAAAGCTTAAATGTTGAATGTCCTTATACTTTTTGTGCTTTCAGTTTTCCATATAAATATGGGAAGGATACTTTTAGATGTTAAGAACTTTTCCCTGATTGTAATCATTTCTCTTTTCCTCTTGTATTCAACTGATCAAGCAATAGAACGTGCCAAACAGATTATATTTAGATCTTGTGTTTTAAATTGTTTCATACACTGATTTTTTTTATTACTCGATTCTTTCACACCCCCGAACCAGACGGCGGAAACATCCGGGGGCTTGTGCGTGACTTCATCTTGTAATATCATCACAATGCATATAATTGAAACAAGACAACACCATCATCATGCATATCAAAGAACAAACAACATTGTTTACATCAAGTATAGTATAATAAATTACATGCCAAAATATTCAATGTATGATGATAACAAAATATGACAAATTCCACATGTTCTTGTAGACCTTTTTCCGCTTAACGATTCCCCGAGAACACAAGTTATTTTGAAAATGTCAACATATAAAATGCTGGTGAGTTCATCAGCATGTTTGAATGAAAAATTTTATATTGTTCGTAAAACGCCAGAAAATCCGATATTTTCTAAAAAATGGTTTGAAAGTGACGTGTCAAAATCAAGTACTAATGCATGTGTGTTTTCTGTTTTTTGGAATGCATATAAAAATGTAATCTGGAAAAATGCTGTAATTTTTCTGTTGTAAGTAGAAGGTATTGTTTAACTGTATGTTTCCCGAGAAAATCCTATATTTTCTGTTTATAAAAGTGTCGTGGTCTCAAAACCCTAAGACCGATTCAGTGTATGTATGTTTTCGTATCGACAAGATTTTATATGTATTCTGTAAAATTATGATGGAGAGAATCTCTATGTGAGCCGTTTTAACCATACTTGATTATGACGAATTCGCCTGGCGTGGCGCTATCAGGCGCCAGCTTGTTTAAGGTAAGGTTTGTCACCCTAGACTAGCCTAGTCTAACTGTAGCAAACAGCTCAGGTGTGGTGTGTCATCCCGTATAGATCTATACACAAACTCTCGCTCTCCCTCCAGGAGACTCTGGTTATAACTATAGGCTACGATTGTACACTCGAGAGGTGTCAACCGACATGTCTCACTAGCATCCTTAACTGTGTTTACGCGAATATTGTATTATGTTATATCTAATGTTTCCGTGTACGTTTTTATGTTTGAAAAGTCCAACGAGTATGTATGTGAATGTACGAGGCCCAACAGACATGTAGAAGGACCAGTAAGGCCCAATAAACATGTAATGTATAGTCCAGGCCCAATAAGCATGTAAATGGACCACTAAGGCCCAGCAAACATGTAATGTATAATCCAGGCCTATTAAGCATGTAAATGGGTCACTAAGGCCCAATAACATGGATTGTAAGTATTAGGCCCAATAAACATGTAATCGATGAATTTAGTTCGTTTGTTATTACATTGTTTGTTTAAGCTCGATTGTTTTCTAAAATGACATAAAAAGTCCACTTTTGTAATGATGACATTTTTGGCCCATTAAGCCGAAAATTTACAATTTAGGCATATTTTTGATAAAATTGACACTTTAGGTCCCTTAAGACAAAGGTTTATATTTATGGGCTTATTTCAAAAAAATGACATTTTTAGCCCACTATTGTTAAAAATAGCATTTTTCGACCCAATATCATGAAAGTTGACATTTTTGGCCCAATTATATAAATATTTACATTCTCGACCCAACTTAATAAAAATTGACATTTTCGGCCCAACTTAATAAAAATTGACGTTTTCGGCCCAATTATGTAAAATTGACAATTTTAGCCCTTTTTAACCGAAAAACAACATTCTTGGCTCAAGTTTGTTTAAAATGACAATTTAGTCCACAAAAGTCATACTTTCTCCAAATTTGGCCCATAAAACCATGAAGGCCCAATCTAAGCCCATTTTGTGAAAAATTTACTCTTTTGACCCTTTTTAAAACCATAACGTCATTAAAACCCATTTTTATACAAAAACGACTCTTTGGTCCTTGAAAAACCGTAAGTATCATTAAAGCTTCATCCCTTTTTGTTTATTTGTCAAAAATGGTCCCTTTACAAGATTTTGTGTAGTTTTTCAACTTCCTTAATATGTTTAACACTTTCATCCTTATGGTAAGTTGTATAAAGTGTTTTAGTTTACAAATATTGTCAAGACTTGATTGAGTTTTCGAGATCTATGAAGTCTCTTCACATAATCACAACATATAACTTAGAAAACACACATAAACATGCACAAATACATAGATCTATCACATAAGAAACTTGTATCCTCCCCCAAAACATAGTAAAACCGAAAAACAAGGGGTATGAACTCATATTGCTTTGATGTTTTCGATTTTTGGTGATGAGATGAGGAGATCTCGGCCCTAGATGTGTTCTTGAGATGATTTTTGATCTCTAAGGTGTTCTAAGAGCATAGATCATAAAATAATGTGGGTTATGAAGAGATTTAGGGTGTAAACTTGAAGTTAAACTATGGAGTCTAACCAAAAACTTACCAAAAGTGATGGGCTTTGATGAAGAGATCTTGGTGTACCCTTGAAATTCTCGAAAACTAGAAGGATTGAAAGGGAGAGTTTCTTGTGCTAGAGAGGAAAAAGAGAGAGAGTTCTTGAGTTTGAAGATGAAAAGTGAGGGTGGTGATGAAGGCCCTATGGCCGAGAGTTAAAATGAAGAGAGAATAGAGGGAGAAAATGGTGAGGTGATGTTCCATGGGTGCTTGAGATTTCCTTATTATTTGGTGTGTTATAGCATGGAAGTCCACCATGCAAAGATGAGGTGGCACTTGCAAGTTAAATCTTCCCTTTTTTTTAATTGGGCCGAGAATGGGCTACGAGAAAAGGAAATGAGATAGTTTGGGCCATTCCTTGACTTAGTTCGAAATAATGAGGCCCAAAATAAATATTTTTTGGCCTATTGGGCCTTTATGAGGGTTCACGGCCCAATGGTGATAAATAAAAGGGGTTTACGGCCCATCAGGGCTTATGAAACAAGTTATGGCCCATCATGGCCCATTAGAAATAAGATGGATCATTCTAGGCCCACATGACCCAAAATACCTTAATTCCATGGATATGGGTCCAATTAGAGCCCAAATAGGGTTCCTAGGCACAAAGTAGTCAAATTGAAAGTTTATTGGTCCATTAGGCCCAATAAGAGGATCCTAGTTCATATTAACTTGAATCGGGATTTGTAGGGTTTTCAACCCATAGTTGACTATATAAAATGTATTGTATTAGGTTATGGGCTTCTTGAGTGAGGTTCGATTCAAATGGATGATTTTTATTAATCATAAGATTGTCACTTAGAGTACATGCCTTACCATAGATGATGTTTACATGATAATAGAATTTCCTAGCTAAAAATGCTAGTTGTGACAGATTCAATCAGAACTACAAAAGCACCTTAGAAATACTCACTAATTGCCTTCTCATCCTGAATAACCATGTCTTTCATGTCAACCTAATACCTATGACCATTTGTAAGTTTCGATGTGATCATTAGAATGGATTGGTTATCACTTCATCGAGCAAAGATTTTATGTTACGAAAAATCCATCCGACTACCTTTACCCAACAACAAAGCTCTTGTGATTTACAGAGATAAATCAGGAAAGAATCTAAGAATCATCTCTTTCATGAAGGCAAAAAGGTGTTTGCATAAGAGATGCTTTGCTTTCATGGCCCACGTGGTGGATATGTAAGGAAAGGGTAAGGAAATCAACTACATACCGCAAGTGTGCGATTATCCAGGATTATTTCAAGAGGATCTACCTGTAGTACCTCCATTCAGACATGTCGAATTTTGAATCGACCTAATCCTAAGTGCCGCACGAGTCGCAAGATCTCCTTATCGTCTGGCTCCATCGAAAATGCAAGAACTATCCAATCAACTCCAAGAACTTCTTGACAAAGGCTTTATCCGACCAAGCTTCTCTTCATGGGGAGCTCCGATATTTTTTGTCAAAAAGAAGGATGGATTGTTCAGGATGTGCATCGACTATCGAGAGTTGAAAAAACTCACCATCAAAAACTAATATCCACTCCCAACGATCGATGACCAATTCAATCAGCTATAAGGATCCTACTACTACTCAAAGATCCATCTAAGATCCAATTACCATCAACTCAGAGTCCAAGAAGTAGACATTCCAAAGACAACATTCAGGACTCGGTACCATTACTATGAATTTATGGTTATGCCATTCGAACTGACCAAAGCACCAGCCGTATTCATGGACCATATGAATTGGGTGTGTAAAACCTACTTTGATAAATTCATGACTGTTTTCATTGACAACATATTGATATATTCACAAACCAAGGAAGAACATGGCCAACACTTGCAATTAATTTTGGAATTGTTAGTAAAGGAGAAACACTATGAAAATTTCTCTAAATGTGAGTTCTAGTTTAACGAATTGCATTTCCTTGGTCATGTGGTCAGTAGAAAAGGGATTCGTGCTGATCGCGCAAAGATCGAAGCGGTCTAGGATTGGAACGCACCAACGAAACCAACTGAAGTACGCCAATTCCTAGGCCTTGCAAGCTATTATTGGAGATTCATCGATAATTTATCCTAAATAGCCAAGCCTCTAACCTCTCTAACCCAGAAGGACCAAAAGTTAGATTGGGGAGACAGATCAAAGAATGTCTTCCAAAAATTGAAACAATTGTTGTGCAGTACACCAATTTTGTATCTTCCAGAGGGAACAGAGGACTTTGTATTATTCTGCGATGCCTCTCACCAAGGGTTATGATGCATACTAATGCAATGGAATAAAGTCACTACATATGCATCCAGACAAATCAAGCCAAACGAGGCAAACTATACTACCAACGACTTAGAGTTGGGAGATACAGTGTTTTCCTTAGAGATTTGGAGACACTACCTATACGGGACGAAGTGTGTCGTGATCACCAACCACAAAAGCATTCAACACATATTTGATCAGAGGGAGCTCAACATAAGACAAGGAAGGTAGGTCGAATTGCTAAATGGTTACGAATGGGAAATTCGTTATCATCCTGGTAAAGCAAATCTCGTAGCAGAAGCTTTAAGCAGGAAAGAACGAGTAACAACACTTTGTATAAAAGCCTTAACCCTATTAATCCACTCCAATCTCACCACCCAAATTTGAGACTCTCAGCTGGAAGCGCTCAAACCCAATAATATCATAGAAGAAAACCTACGAGCGATGGACAAGCAGTTCGACCTCAAGGAAGACAGAACACGGTATTTCATGAACCAAATTTCGACGCCAAAGTTTGGTGAAGTCAATAGTTTAGTCTTAAATGAAGCTCATAAGTCGAGATATTCATTACATCCCGGATCAGATAAGATGTCTCTCGATCTCAATAAGCTTTATTGGTAGCCCAACATGAAGGCAGAGATTGCCACCTATGTTAGTAAATGCTTGACTTGCTCCAAAGTCAAAGTAGAGTACCAGAAGCCATCTGGTCTACTAAAATAACCGCCAATACTATAATGGAAGTGGGAACAAATAAACATGAACTTCATAACGAAGTTGCAAAGAACTTCAAGCGGTTATGACACCATTGGCGTAGTGGTTGGCCGTTTAATCAAGTGCGCCCACTTCCTAGCCATCAAAGAAACTGACAAGATTGAAAAAGTCACCAAGACCTACGTCAAGGAAATAGTCAGACTGCATGGTGTGCCAGTATCTATTATCTCAGATCAAGATAGCATATTCACTTGTAGATTTTAGAAACCACTGCAGAGGCCCCTAGGAACTAAACTTGACATGAGTACTACATATCATCCTCAAACGGATGGACTGAGTGAAATAGCGATACAAACTTTTGAAGACATGCTCCGTGCTTGTGTGATAGACTTTCGTAATGCATGGGATACTCACTTACCGATATTTGAATTTTCATATAACAATAGTTATCACACAAGCATCAAGATCGCTCCATTCGAGGCCTTGTACGAGCGTAGATGTCATTCTCTGATATGTTGGGCAAAAGTTAGAGATACTTAAAAATCATGTTGGAGATACTCTACTCACTGGTCCTGAGATCATTCATTAAACAAAGGAGAAGATCGTTTAGATAAATGAACGATTAAAGGTTGCACTTAGTCGTCAGAAAAGCTATGCTGATGTGAGACGTAAACCGTTAGAATTCAAAGTAAAAGACTATGTTCTACTATAGGTAGCACCATGGAAATGTGTCGTTAGATTTGGAAAATGAGGTAAACTAAATCCTCGATACATCGGATCTTTTGAAATCCTAGATGGGGTTGGTCTGGTCGCATACAAACTCAAGTTACCTCAAGAACTCAGCAAAGTTCATGATACCTTCCACGTGTGTAGTGTTTAGAAGTGTCTCTTCGATGAGAACCTTGTAATTTCTCTCGATGAGATCCAGGTCAATACTAAACTTCACTTCGTCGAGGAACCAGTGGAGATCACGGATCAAGAAATCAAAAGCCTCAAACAAAGCCGCATACCTATAGTAAAAGTCTGATGGAACTCTCGTAGAGGGTCGGAATTTACTTGGGAACATGAGGATCGGGTGAAACAAAAGTACCCGCAATTGTTCAAAGGTGCTCCCTCCACTAGTAGAACGAAATGATAGTGGAACAAAATAATCTAGAACTTAATAATTTTGGGACAAAATTCTTTTAACAGGGAGGTAATGTGACATCCCGCAATTTAGGGCAAAAACTGTAGACAATCAGTTCACCGTGAAGCTCTTTGTACTTTGACCTATTGAGCTTAAATGCATATTTTGAAAAATATAAAGTATCATTACAAATATTATAAGATACTTACTTCTATTTGTGGAAAATCTCAAACGAATCACAAAGCACAAGCTACAACCCTAGTCAATACGTTTGAAAAACTGAAAATTCATATTAAGCAATTGTGAGCAAAGCAAACATTCTAATATCAAGGTACATGTTCTACTATTTCCAAAAAATATAAAGAACATCCAAAACGGAGTTCGTATGCAAAAGATACGACAATTATAATAAAACAAACCAGTAAAACACTGATTTTCTTTACACTTCTAAAACCGAATCGATCCGTTAAGGCACTTGCACACCTCGGCTGGAAATTTTGAGAGTGTTTTTGGACTCAGACTATGGTCTAATATTTAGTTCCATACTCGAAATATATTTAGTAAAAGTATTTGCAAAATTCGAAAAATCGGACGTGCCATTTAATCACAAATCTTTAAACACGATTTCCCGGAGTTCTACAACTAGAACAATTAATCCGTTCGGGTTTTTGGAATCCTTGAACTCTACTCTATCATTATCCAATTTCGAAAAAAAAAATATTAGATGTCGGGATTTGGGCATACAAACCTAGGTGTGTTTTTAGGACATTATTGAAAGTGTGACATCACCATGGCCCACCACCCTTGCAAGAGGTGATCAAAATCAACCAACCCTTGGCCTTTCCTTCCTCCCCACGTCCAAGGTACCCTCCCCCCGCTCCTTGGTTGAGTGCAAACTTCTCTTTCATAGTACAAGCATGGTGTATGTTGTGTGTTTGACTTTCCTAAGAGGGATGGCTTGCATGGTGCATGAGAGACTCTCTTGGGCTATAAAAGGAAGTCATTCCTTCCTCTTGTCCTCACAACTTACCAGCCAACATCTCAATCTCTCTCTCTCACTCTTTCACTCTCTCCCTCTTGGTTAGAAACAACCCAACAGGATGAGGTCTTGGCCACCGTAAACCACTACAACCCCACCCCTTCTTCCCTGCTGTTTTGGCGATGAAAAACCACCACCTTGATGTACATTTCTTGTGTGCTATTTTATGTGGTGTTACAAACTCTATCCACAGTTTTTTCATTGTGCTTTATGGGTTTATTTGGAGTCCAAAACAGCCCCGGTTTAGATTTTTTCTAGTTCGTGTTTCTCGCGGTGCTTTCCGGAAACAAGCACATCTCCGTGTCTAAATCAAATCCACACAATTAAGGTGAGTGCTTATGACCCCTTTTTATAGTTTTTATATATTGGGGGGGGGGATTGTAAGTTCACACTGTATGATCTGATGAGTCAAACATTTTATACGCTAATCACCAGCGCCAACGCCTCAAGACTTTATCAGCGTCAACGTGAAGATAATAATCTTATGTAATATTTTTATATTAGGTAGTTATATGGATATGTATAGAATAAACAGGAGATCTGATATCTTGGTGATAAAGATCATTTCTTATTATTGATTAGATGCAATCCCTTGATTGAATGGATTTCCAAGAATAGTTTTGTATATATTCAACATTAGGGTGAAACCCTAATGTATGTCTTGTTGACCCTCTTTCTGACCTTCTTTCTCATGGTGAGAACACCCCTTTCTTGGTGAAAGACATCTTTGTGATAACTCGTGTTCTTTATTTTATTTTTGTTCAATCTTTGTTTAGTTAGTTTGTTCTTCGTTAATTATACTTGAAGTGTATCCGATCGATATAAACCTTCAATTGGTATGAGAGCGGGTTTTTGATACACTCAAGTAATTATGTCGACCTCTTACAATCCCAAATCATCTGCTCTCAAAAAGATCCATCCCTTAGATGAGAAAAATTTTACCATGTGGAAATCTAAGGTTATGGTTGTTCTTGAAACCATGGATTATGAGATTCTTAACATTGTTGAGAAGGATCCTCACGTTCCTATGTATCAACCTACGATGAACAACGCTCCTATTGGTCCCTTGAAACAAAAGTCAAAGACCGGTTATGACGAGGACAACATGAGACTTATCAGTCTTGATGTGAAAGCTAGGGCAAACATAGGAAACTCTCTTCCCTTCCATGTGTATCATCTTGTTCAAAACTGTGAATCAGCTCAAGAGATGATGGAGATATTGATGGTGGCTTGTGAAGGCATTATGGAAGTTCAAGCTACAACCATCAACAACCTCAATCGGAGATATGAGCATTTTTTCACTCAGCAAGGTGAATCTATTACTCAAAACTTTAACGTGTTTAATTGTTTGGTGAATGATAAGTGTGGTTTGGCAGTCGTCAAGCACTCTTATCAGTTGATGTTAAAGCTCTTGGACTCTCTTGGAAAAAGCTGGGAACATCATGTTGATGTTCTTAAGAAAAGTGAGAAGATTAATCCCATGGATCTCAACACTTTGTTTGGAAATCTACGAAATTATGAAGAGACCAAAGCTCTTCGTAAAGACATCATGAAGGACTCAAACAAAGAGAAGTTTGTAGCCTTGGTCTCTCGAAAAGAATCAATGAAACTCATCAGCGACTCTGATGACTCTGATCAAGGTGAAGCAAGTAATGATGAAATTAATGATGAACTTATTTCCAGCGCTTCGCTTATTGTCAAACATTACTAAGAAATCAGATCAAATAGAGTTCTAAGAGCTCAGTTAACGGGAGGTAGTTCAACAAGGAGATCTACTTCAGAAAAAAGAAACTCATGTAACTGTTTTAACTATGGAATCCTTGACCATTTTTCCAGGGACTACAAAGAGAAAAAAAATCTCAAAGCCCAGAGAATTATGAAGTCTTGTACAAGAAGATGTTGGCCCACATGAAGAAGGAGAACATCTCTTTGCCTAAAGCCTTCATTGCAAACCAAGAGGAACGTGAAGAATGGGTGGAAGAAGAGGAAACATATGGAGATGATGTGCAAAATGTTAAGGGTCTTATGGATCTTATCAATGATTCCCCTTATGGTGATCTTAACATGTGTGACGTTGATACCTCTCAAGTTGTCCAAGAATCGATTCAGAATCAAGAACGTACTTGGTTTCTTAATAGTGGGTGCTTAAGACACATGATCGGTCTCAAGTCCCTCTTAACAGATTTTATGTAAAAAGATGGTCTGATTGTAGTTTTTGGTGACAATAGTGAAGAAGTTATCATGGGTGTTGGAACATTTGAGTGCAGACCGTTCAAGCTGAAGAATGTGTTCTATGTTAAAGGTCTTAAAAGCAATCTTATCTCCATCAGTCAACTTTGTGACGCTGGTTACGAAGTTCTCTTTGATTGCAATGAATAGAAAATTATTGACTCAAAGAACAAAATTATGCTCACTGCACTCAGGAACAACACCATTTATATGCTTTGATTTTACTTGTGTTAGACAATGTTAATTTATGACTTTAAGATTATGCTTCGCTACCTTAAAATTTCTGAACATAAGCTGCTAAAATTTTTATTTTACTTCCACTTCAAAAATTCTTTTTAACTTTTATTTTACCAAAGAATTATACATTGTAAATTTTGCTACTAACATTGCCAATGTGTGTTCTTATTTCTCACCTTCTATATCTTAGGATCTTAAGTCTTCATCTCAACATTGATCTTAACTGATTTGTTTCCCTGGAAAAGATCAGAGTACCATTCCTTCAGTGCAACATCTTCTAAGTTGAGCTAGTTAAAGCTGGCTCTGCTTCTTTTCTTCAGCGGCAATGGTTCTCTCCCTGACGTTGATGTTCACGCTGATTGACACAAAGCATCCTATCAGTGAGGGCAATAAGAGAGAACTGTGTCAAAATGTGTTCTTCTAGGCACATATTTCTTCCTTCTTGGACAACCTATCTCTGTTGAAATGGGATAAAGTGAAGCTAAGTAACATAGCACGTCTAATTTCTATAGACAATATCACTACTACACTGATTCCCATCTGAAGTTCAAATACCTCTTCAACAAGACAGAGTCCCTCATCGCTTCTATCACGGATCACAATGTATGAAACCTTCGATTTTTGTCTTGGTGACTCTCATAACTCGAAGGTTACAAATATTGGATCCTTTTAACTCGTTGTTTACAAAGACTGGGTCATGTTCTTCTTTTGTTCTAGGTGAACATGAAGGTTGGAATCAATCTGCAATAATTCAACGATTAAAGTCATTTTATCTCTTTGGTTACTATGAATTGTGTTTTAGTTTGATATTTATGATCTTGTTTGCTTATTATTTTATAGATAGTGTTAAGGGATAGATTTCTCGGAAAAAAGAAGTTCATTTATGGCCTTTCAAATCAAAAGATCTGATGAATTGGGTCTTTATCTTGTTTCTGAAAAAGCTACACAAATATCGCTTTTAGAATATTTTTGTGTTTGACTAACGCTTTTGTTTTATTCTTATATTATTTATTATTTTGTCCTCTGCCATTTTAAATGAATTGACGGTGAACTTCAAAGTTGTAGACAAACTCAGCTCTATGATATGGAAGTTGAACCACTTCTTGTTGATGAACTGACACCGGTTATGATTCATGTTGATACCACCTCAGCGTGACTGAAACACTTTATTCTATACTCAAATTCTTCTTGATAAAACTTTGTGATTCACTATGATAAACCACACACTAATGAAAGTTTAAAACTATGTGTTGATGGTTAGTCTATGTACTGTAGACTATCACACATACCAACCCCTTCTTGCCCATAAATTCTTTAAAGCTTTATGATTCAACGTAATGTACCATACACTGATGAGAGCTTGAAAAATATGTACTGATGTTCAAGCTAAAACACCACAGCTTATCACATGCACCAATCCATTCTCACCTTATATTCTTCTTTAGAATTTTATGATTCAGCGTATGAAGCCAGACGCTGATGAGAATTTGAAAAATATATGCCGAGGGGTATATCGTTGTTCGTGATGTATTACACGCACCTACTCATTCTTTTCCAACAATTATTCTATTAAAGAAGTTAATGATTCACTATATTAGCCATACATAGATAAAACTTCAACACCCTATGCCGATGGGTACATTTCATATCGGAATGTATTACACGCATCATTCCATTCTTTCCCTTTATTCTTTTAATAAAACTGGTTAATGAGTTAGCGTATAAAACCATACGCTGTTGAGACCTCCTAATAATATGTCGGTGAATGATAGTTTAAACCCATACTATCAGCAGACATCACAAACTCACTGATTTAGAAGTTTCAACTCTGATACGCTCATTGCTTCCACTGATGACTATTGTCGTTGATGCTATGTCTCACTGATGTAACTCCTTTATCTCAACGGTAACTTTTGGACGACGATTAACAGATTCATCAATATCTTGAGTTACAAGATTTTTATGGCACCGATCTCTTCAATAATGATTACGTAAAAGGAAAGAAAATTTAAGGATAAATTAGAAAAATTCTCTCCTAGGTCACTTTCACAATTCATTAAAGCAGTTGAATTTCTCTCTCGAAAAAGGCTCTCTCAACCATCAACTTCCTTAAGATCTCATCATGTCAAAGGTTTTATCCGAGTTTGCTCCTAACACCAATGTCATCAAAGGCCCTCATGCCCCTTATTCTCCCATTGCCATTCATGAAAACAATGTGGCATTCACTAATATTATCCCGAAACAGTTCATGAACTCAGGAATTGAAGACTTCGTCAACTACATCATAAGCTACTCTCTTATATATGCCTTTTGCGACTTCCTAGACCTATTCTACCCTCAACAAGTATGTGAGTTTTATTACTCCTACTCTATTGATTCTAATGTTCAAACCATTAGTAGAACCGCGGAGATGGTCGATCTAGGGTTACTATCAATGCATAATCTGTTTGAACTGCTCTTCATCTTCCTCGATTAGAAAACTATTATGAAATAACTTATGAAGAAAGATGCAAGTCCATTCGTGCAACATTATGGTATAACTTTTCTCTTCACGGAACCACTCATGATGCATCCAAATACACTCTCCATTAGTGTTATGGTGTAGTATGGAAGTACTTATCAGGGGTGATTGGTAAACGCCTTCGACACAAAACTGGAAGCTTAGATTAATTGAACCTATTTGAGCAAAGAACTCTTTATTCCATGGTGTGTAACAAAAAACTGGATTTTTCTCAACTCTTTTTAATCAATTGATTGAATGTATAACTGGGAACAACAAGTCAGCATATGTTCCTTCTCCTTGGTGGCTTGGTCTAATTTTGGCTCGTAATGAAGAAGGTTACAATATCAGTCATGGAATCATCATTCCCATTCCTGCCCTCTCCTTAAAGATCATCAACGCTACTACACCTGATGGAGATCAGCATATTACCTAGAGAATGGAAAATTGGATTAAAAACCCCTACATTGTTGAATCCTCTTACTCTGAAAAAGAAGATGATGAGAATGATGATGAAGATAACGAGGAAGGCATTGATGATGAAGAAGACATTGATTATGAAGAATACATTAAATATGAAGAAGATGAAATTGCCACTGGTAAGGGAGATGCCTCTGTTCAGGGAATGAATTCTCCTCCAAAATTAAAAAGCACATTCGTTTCTCCTCTACTTCTTCATCCACTCCCTCTACAGATAATATTGTACAAAGTGGATCAACCCCACCCTAAATGGAAACTACTGATCCACTGATTCAAGATGTGGATCCTCCAAGCTCAGCGCCTCCTTCTCCTCAAGCTGCAACTGCTCCTCCAATATGAACTCCCCTTCAGATTGCTTCTATTTATCCGGGGGAATCCAGTTCCAAGTTTCAAACTACTGTGCTCTCTCAACTCTCTCTATTAGTGCAGATGACTCAATATTTAGGAGAAATACTAACCAAACTAGAGAAAGATGTGGCTAATATAAAATGATTAATGGCTTTGGATGATGATGATGATGTGACGATTGAGGACACACCTCCTACCACTCTAGGGAATCCACCTCCGCCTCCACCTCCATCATCAGGTCCTCATCCGCCTCCTCCTCCACCATCTCATCCCCCTCCTCGCAAACCCTCTACACCACCTGACTCTCTTCCCCAAACTGATGATGCCAAAAAAGGGGAGAAAAATTAAGAGCAAATGGTGTCTGCAACAAATTCATCTCTGTCAGAAATGTCTGAATCTGGAAGGCATGATAATCAAGAGCAAATGGTGACTTCAATTGTTGTAGCTGAACAAGAGAGAAATGATCAGCCAATCCCATACGCTAGTGACAATCATCAGCCTTTCCCAGACGCTGGTGATCAATATGAGAATGATGAGTATGAAGGGTTTCTTGAGTGTTGTTTACCCGGATACATATTTTGAGGGGGGTATTCCTCAAGGAACCAACATCGACATAGAGTCTGATGATGAACAACTCAATCCTAGAAAAAGGAAGACTTCCTTTTCAGGCGGAGCAAATGACGCTGAAGCTGGTAGTTCCTCTGCCAATGGTGGTTCTTCAGCCCTCCTACTAAGAGATGCAGGCTGACAGTTGACATGGAAGATTTGGCTGCAGATAGGCAAATGACTATTGAAGAAGTCAGAGAAATAATGTTGGAACATAATTCATTGGTTAAAAGAAGAAAAGAGGAACGTCATTCTATTAAACTTGTTTAACACCTTGCTTTAACTAATGCTCAACAAACCAACATTCAACATTTTAATGTTGATGTAGCATAAAGAAACAGAGTATCTGAGCTGAATGATCGGATCATTCGGAAGAAATTTGGGAATGTTCTTAGAAGAGGATACCAACCTGATCCCATCATCAAAGTCAGATGCACTAAACCCAAAAATGAATCACTGAAGTAGCATCTGTTAAGAAAGAAGGTTGAGTATGAATACATTGAAGTCATATTTGCTCGTGAATTGCTTAGTCAGTTAGATATGGCTACATCGAGTGGATACAAATTCAGGAGATAATCTCTAAACACAAATGTGTACATGCTCAGGAGGTAAAGCTGGCCATTCAAACCCTGATCAACAAAGTTAAGAAGCTGAACTTAGTTCCTTCAGTTGGTCCATCCCAACCATCCTCTTCGGAAAGAACTAGTAGGCCCAGAATGTCAAAATACACTAAGTTTCCTCTTCCGTATGGCACTCGCTACAAAAACAAGCTGCCACTTGGTGTTGAGCCAGTTTAGCACATGTTCATCTGGGAACCAAAATATTGTATTTTCTATCTTGAAAGCCAAAACCAAATGTGCTTTCAATGTACTAAAGACCTTCATAATGCTCCCACCGAGAATGTGTTCAATCTTTTTCTGGAGGGGATGCGACATAAAGAACTAGAAAGCGGATACCATGTGTTGATCTCTTTTGAAATAAGCAACCGTTTGACTGATCTTCATCTTGATGATCTCAAGTGGTTAAAGCCTAAGATCATGAGTGAAGCTGAGAAATACTCAAATGATGACCAACATGACTTTGATGACTTCATTGAAAATTATTTTTTACATCATCAGATACAGGAGATTTTAAGGTCGAACCTTATGATCTGATGAGCCAAACACTTTATACACTGACCACCAGTGCCAACGCCAAAGTTAGCACCAACACCAACACCTCAAGACCTTATTAGCGTCAGCGTAAAGATAATGATCATATGTAATATTTGTATATTAGGCACTTATATAGATATGTATATAATAGATAGCAGATATGATATCTTGGTGATAAGGATCAGTTGTTTTTATAGATTAGCTACAGTCCCTTTACTGAATGGATTTACAAGAATAGTTTTATATATATTCAACATTAGGGTGAAACCATAATGTATGTCTTGGTGACCATCTGTGTGACCTTCGTTCTCTTAGTGAGAACACCCCTTTCTTGGTGAAATACATATTTATGATTACTTGTGTTCTTTATTTTTTTTGTTCAATCTTTGTTTAGTTAGATTGTTCTTCGTTAAATATACTCTATTTGTATCCGATTGAAACAAAACTTCAAGAATACATGTTCGCATATATTTTGTTTATACAAAAACACTCTTGAAAAACATAATATAAAATGCTATGATTTTATGTGAAAATTTGGGGTCAATTTAAGACCTGATTTTCCCATCTTAAGCCTTATAGTTTGCAAAACGGTTTTGTATGCAAGTAGCCCAGATCGATTCCTTCTTAGGGACTAATAGCACACGTTCATACGATCTTTATACAATTTATTATGATTTTTGCAAAACTACATATCATTGCATACCTTTTCAGACCAGTGTGTAAAAACGGTCATTTTCACCTTAGTTAGGGTTGATTTCAGGTTAGGGAAAAAATAGAGACAAAGTAGACTAAATTTATAAAACATGAGAGTTTACGGATCCTAATTCTAACTCCCAATGATTTTTCTAGAATTTTTCTCAAAACAGGGATAGAATCGACATTCTAGATTAATTTTCCTGTTTTGTCTTTCATATATATATATATATATATATATATATATATATATATATATAATTTATAAAGATTATAAGTTAGAACATATATATGTACTTATGATCACTACTTTGAAACGTACCTCTTTATAAAAGCGAGTACATTACACTTTTATGTATATACCAAGCATGCTTGGCTTTTATAAACTCTATGAAAATCATTATGCCTAGTGACTTATCCACATATAATTTAGGGCTAGTTCTATTCACATACCTTAGTTAAGGGCTTTATAGTGAGACATTATTCATTATCTAAGTCTAAACACTTAGCATACCCACACTACTATAACAGTTAATCCTTGGAGCGAGATACGTATGTATAGATCTAAACGTGGTTGACATCTCCACCTGCGGTTATTAGATACAACCAATGAACGATCAATCAAAGCGTGTGATAGGTATCTATAATCGTTACTATGACGTACAATGAAGCGTTGTGGGGGGTGCAATCAATCACATATCTCGGTTATAGGACTCACTATAAACGTTAACTAGAATCTCTCTTTCTCTCTCTCACACTACAAACCCTTGGATTTGATTTCTCTCAAAACCGTTTTAAGTATAGATTTAATTATGTAAAGACATCTTTTGGTTTTCAATGGTTATTTAAACAATATTTACAAACACAGTTTTAAGTATGGATTTGATTATGCAAAGACATCTTTTGGTTTTCAATGGTTACTAAAAGACTCATTACAAACACAATTTTAACTATGGTTTTACTTACAAAGAAAATACTTTTTATACTTTTTAAAAGTATCACTGTTGTTAGAAGAAAACTTGTAACTTTCGCCAGCCTTATGTTGACCCTCAAAAATACATGTATTCTCAGGGAATCAGTAATTAAGCAATTCAGATGACGGATTAGTCATGGATTTCAGGCTATCTAGTTTACTAGTTTTTCTTATGTCTTCCTACCTATTCAAGGCAATTCATGTACTATACTGTTATCTTTAAGAACCATGTACTCAAACATCAAGATGAAGTACAAATGTTGTTTTGTTTATTGTTTTACCTGTGTTAAATATTAAGTTTATCTATGATCCATGAACAAAGTCGCACAACTCAGCATGTCCCGCCGCCTCGTTCAGGATGTGACAAAATACATGAAGATAATACACACAACAATTTACATTCTCATAAGTTCTAACTTGACAATATATTTTACTAGCATGTTTCCTATCCTTCAATAAGCATATCAAAGTTAAGTCCCAAACTTCTTGAAGCGGCTAAACTTCATGCTTATATAGGTAGTTCATTTATTCTTTCACCCTCTAATGCAAATTTTGAAAGGAACTATTAACAAAATAAAATTCCAACCTCCTTTACATGTAGTACTAAACACATACCTTGGGATGATGTTAATAATGTGTTCCAGTCTTCAAATATCAAGCTTTCCACATTGAATTCTGAAATCCAACAACCAAGCCAACGTGACCATTCTAGACACCTTCCCCATCAATAGATCAATCAGTATAAAGACGTGGAATCACTGATAAATCTTGTTTATAGGTTCATAATAACGATAATGAACTTAAATATAAGTTATACTTAAAGTACGGTAAGCATAATTTAACTTACAGGTGGTTTAGCAAGAAACCGAACTCTGCACGGGAAAAACTTCTAAACCGAAATCTTTATTTCTCGGGGCTTTCTGGCTCTTCGGAGCTTCGCTACTAACACTTAGGAAGTGCTAGAGAAAGGTCTTGGGACCTTGGGAGGGTTTGGGAGACGACAGAATGGAATGGTGTGAGGAAAGGAGTGAAATTCGACTTTTATTTATAGGCTCCCAGCAGCCTAGTACATTGGGCATACTCTAATTACGTTGGGTGTAATTTGTGCCATGTGTCAGCATCAGATCGTAAGCCTTGGGGAGGAAGGTGTTGTGCCAGATCGCGACATGTGTCTCCCTCTTGTTAATCTGAAAATTAAATATCTTGTAAAACCCATAACCTTTGCATTCGAGCTCCGTGTTTTACAATTTTTATATCCACGCGTAGCTATCGAAGGGATCTACAACTTTTGTTTAGACTCCATCTTCTAACTTTGAATTATTTTTAAAGTTATATTTTAACAGTCTTAGACATTTAAAGTTCGTTAAAAATTCATAACTTTTTCATCAGACGTCCATTTTCAACTTTCTTTATATCGTTCGGCTCCTATTAACGAGATCATCAATTCTCGTTTAGATTTTGTCGGATAATAATCAATCTAAAATTCGATTTCCGAGCTGTACATTGTTACGTTGAATCTTAGAAAAATCATAACTCCTCACATAAAGTCATATTTGGACGTTCTCTATATGCACGCTCTCGATTTAACGACTACTACGACTTTTTTTTAGAATACTAAGGCTAAAAAGTAATTTATCAAAAATTTACTTTTTATGTTATGCAGGGTCGTGTCGGTTTAAATCGCGAAACTTCAACGGGTCATAACTTCTTCGTTATAAGTCGGATTTCTGTATTCGTTATATGTATGGAATTCTTGTGACATCTACTATAACTTTGGTTAAGATTATTTGTCCTAAATAGACTTCTATCAAAAAATCATTTTTAATGCTTATTATCTCTAAATTGATTAGCCTGAATCTGCAGGCGTTACAGAGAGATTTCAGGTGGACTTTATACACCATCCATACAACCTCCTTGTGTACAAGATCTATAGCTAACCATTTAGTTAGACGATCTCCTAAATTTAACTGAGTTCTCACAAACTCCATAAATATCACACCACTGGTGATGAGCTCATGAATCATGCTATGTTTAACACCTAAATTTCTAGACTTCCCATTATACACTTGTTTGTAAGCCTTAGCCAAGGTTGAAGCACTATCACACCTGGTAGAAAAGGTAGATATTGGTTTGGTCCATAATGAAATTTTATATATCAAATTCCTTTAGCAACTCATCTTCTTTACCAGCATCAAACAATGCTACAAATTCAGACTCCATGGTTGAGTTTATAATAAAAGTGTGTTTCTTGGATGTCCAAGAAATGACACCGCCTCCAAGTAGGAATACCCAACCACTTGTTGAGCAGTGATTCTCCAAATCAATAATCCAATTGAAATCTAAATAACCTTCAAAACAGAAAGGAGTCCATTGTAGGTCAAACTTTAATCCATGGTTCCTTACAAATACTTGAATAGGTTATTTAAATCTTGCTAATAATGTGACCTAGGATTGATAGTATACCTACTAAGCTTTCCCACAACATATGTTATATCAGGCCTAATGTTAATCATGACATACATTAGACATATAATAGCTATTGTGTATTAAAGTTGAGATACCGGAGATCCCTTATTAGGTAGAAGCTTCAAATTAGGATCAATTGGAGTGCTAATTAGAGAACAACTCTAAAAGTTCAAAAAAATTTCAATATCTTATAAATGCAATGAGATTGAGTAATTAAAATACAACTATTTTATTGTTTCATTCTTATACCAAGAATCACCTCAGCCCCCCCCCCCCCATAACACTAGTCAAAATAGGTCAATAACAATCACATGTGATTATGCCAATCATGTAATGTGATTTTGTTAAACTAGTAATGTGATAAACTTACTATGTAATTCATGTTAAAGTATGAAATTTCATACATAATTTATGATACAACTCAAAGTATACGTCCATACGATTCCAAAAATATAAAGAATGTCTAAATCTGACTTCGCGTGAAGAAGTTATGATAAACCGAACACTATAAATCTCTACAATAAGAGGAATTTAAAATAGACTTAGAATTAGCTATTGGAGTCTAAAATAGAGTTGTAGTGCTCGTAAATACCTACGCGTGGATATAAAAAACGTCAAAAACGGAGTTCGTATGCAAAAGTTACGACCTTCCGAAGATATGGCTGTCAGGAACCCTAATTTGATTGAACTCACGACGTGAGCACAGAAATTCACGACGTGAGGAGTCAAACCGCCACATTTCGGATCTAGAAGGTGCGTGACGAGGCTACGAAGTGATAAGATCCAAACTCACGACGTGAACATTGATATTTCACGACGAATGTTCACGACGTGAGGAGTCATATGGCTACCTTCGGAAGCTACAAGACGGATGGCAAGTCTACAAAGAGATAAGCTCGAAACTCACGACGTGAACAATGAGTTTCTCACATCGTGAGGGTCCAAAATCGTTACTATAAATAGCAGGTCCGACTTCATCTATTCCTTACACCATTTCCCTTTCTCCTCTCTCCTTTGCTGAAGCCCTCTTGCATCCCGAGCCCCAACGACCTCGTACGCTGACCGTTTCTGCTTAGATTACATAAAATCACGCTACTAGGGTGAGTTTCACGGCCCCACTTTATAATATTTCGGGCGAAAACGCATGCTAAATATTATATATACATTATTATTATGTCTATATGATAGTATATTAGTATCAACGTAGATAGTTATAATAACCGGGATATAGTTATTTCGTATCTGAAAGTATACAACTATCGTAAAGTTGTTAGCATGTTATTGTTATAGTAGTATACTAATGTAGATCTTGAGTTATACTTAGGATTCTATATATATGTTGTGTGTGATATAGTTCTGAAGTTATATTCGGAAGTTCTATATGTTAATTTATAAAGTATGTTGTTATTGTTAGTTTTATGACAAGATTAAACTTGGTATGTTATATGTTGTTGTTGTTATTGGTTTTATGTCAAGATAAAACCTGGTTTTACTTCAAGTTATAGCTGTTATACTGCCTAAATGTTATGAAGTTAGGAGTACAGTTTAAAAGCATAGTCTAGTAACTTAGGGTTTTAGACATGAATATGCTTTTGTTGTTAGGACTATAGAACGCCGTCAAAGTCTACATGAGCTACCTCATTCGTCAACTAAGATTGGGGATCTTAGTGGAAGTCCTCTGACCTGTAACCGTTAATCCCGTGTGAGCGAGGAAGTCGTGTATGAATAAGATACAGGTTGACGACCCCACTCGTGGTTGTTAATTACAACCCAAGACAAGCGAGTGACGATCTGTTCCTTTTATTTGTTATTGTTCCGGCGTCGATGAAGCGCGCGGTACTGTTTCTCATGGTAAATCATGAGTGTGTTTTGTCAGAGGTTTTGTTGTCAAGCAGCGGTTACAGACTCATGTGTAACGCCCGTGTTTCTAGGCTAGGCATTAATATTGACATACTAGTCTAGGTTAACCTTTGTAACTCATTTTGAAGAAATGAAGAGGAATTATGTGATTATTATGTGAATTATGTGTTTTATGCTTAATTATTAGGATTTAATTAATTAAGAGTAAAAATGAGTGTCGAAAATAAATATTAGATAAAGCCGATATTTATTAAGAAAGTTGTAGTGGTCGTGACAAGGATTACGGATATATAAAGAATGCCGAAATCCGAGTTATAACGAAGAAGTTATGAGCTGTCGAAGTTTCGCGACAAAACCGGCATGGTGCCGAATGTCGTAAAAAGTGAGTTTTTGATAAACTACTTTTTAGCCTTAGTGATCTAAACGAAAGTCGTAGTGTTCGTTAAACCGAGAGTATGTATAAAAAGAACGTCCAAATCTGACTTCGTATGAAGAAGTTATGATTTTTCCAAGTTCCAGCTTAGCAGTAGACAACTAAAAACTCGAATTTTAGATCAAGTGATTTTTAGCCGACACAACCTAAACGAGAATCGAAGATCTCGTCAATAGTAGTCCAAGGGTAACGAAAACGGACGTCCGATGAAAAAGTTATGAATTTTTAACGGATTTCCTGTCCCGGTCTGTTAAAAATAATAATATAAAAATTAAGTTCAAAATTAGCCGACGAAGTCTAAACAAAAGTTGTAGAGCGTAATTTTACCTACGCGTGCATATAAAAAACGTCAAAAACGGAGCTCGTATGCGAAAGTTATGGATTTTAGAATTTTTTGCATGAAAATTGAGAAAAAATGTCAAATCCGAGAATTTTCGCATAGGTGGACTTCGGCCACGTCACCCTCGCTCAAAACGTGCCACGTGTCCGAAATTTGATGAGTCACCGAAGCCACCTAGCGAGGCATGTCGCCTGCCCTCGCATCCGAACTTTGGTCCAATGGGAGTCCGACGCGTGCCTCATTCTGACGTGTCCGAGCCTCGCAGGTGTGCCACGAACCCCCTCCTCGGACCCTAGACTTCGGTCCAATCAGAAGCCTCCAGCAGGACCCTCGCATGTACAAGCCATGTGACTACTCTTCGCATCTGCTGCCGCGTGGCTTCCTCCCAACCGTCCGATCAGGAGCCTCGCACCTATAAATAGAAGGGTGCGAGACCTCCCGGGTAATTTTGGAAAATTGTCTCTTTGCACCCCTTTTTCAATATTTTTACTATCTTGACATCCCCCGAAGCCCCGGTATCAATTATAGCACCCGAAACACGTCCCGAAGTGCCCTAGAAACCCGAGAAATTTATCTTTTCGGTTTCGAAGCCCGACCCTTGCAGAGCCCGGTTTCTCAATAAAACTCTCTGTTTTATTAGAAACGATCGTTTTAGGAAACGAAGTGCTGCCCGATTATCATTAAATCAAGTGAGTGTGTAGTTACTTTCACCTTACATATAGATATGAAGTATTTTATATAAAATACGTGTTGTGTGAATATATATATATATATATTGTTTGTTTATTTGAGATGGACTTTGAAGGAATGATTTATACAGGTTTTTAAATAATTTAAACTGTATATGTGTTTTTATCTTCAAAAATGTTGGGTAAAACATGGGTAGATGAAATAGTGGGTGTGTGATGAAAGGTGAGTTGGATAAATGAGATGATCAGTGATAGAGATCATGAGTTGAGGGTGAGTGGTGAAATATGAGAAAAGCCCTTACCCAAACGTTGGCCCCCGTCATTCAGCAGAGTATGGATGACAACTATGGACTATTCTAGATGATCTGTGGAACACTAGCAGGCTCGCAACCTGTAAGTGTGTGAACTATATGTTCATCAGTCGTACTCTAAAAACCCATTGACACGTATGGCAGGGAGATTCCTGTGAATAATACTGTCGATAAATAAGAGTTATGGACTTAGCACATGTTGTATAAACCCTGGAAGCTATGGACTTAGTGCATGTTGTATAAACCCTGGCGACGATGTGACTTCGTGCCTATTCCTTAGGATGAATCCTTAGGAATGAGTGATAGTTGAATCTTAGCGTAAATCCTTAAGAAATAAATAAGATAATGGGGTTGGGGTAATTTGGTTGATTGATTGATGTTTAAGCATAATAAATTTATTTATTGTGGGTTGAAAACCCTATATGCTCACCAGGCTTCCAAGTCTGACCCACTCAGCTTCTTATATTACAGGTAGTGGACCCCGAGCATAGTCGGATGATGATGAGTGATATTTGGATTATAGGCCAGTAGTTGTAAATAACTGTTGTAAGGCTTATAATGTCTTATTTATGCTTTTGATCTGTATCGGAACATGACATCCCGATGTTTTGATATGAAATGAAAATATATATTTCCTAAAGAAAGGTTTTGATAAATTTTTATCCTGTTTTGTTTTTGGGAACAAATTCCGAGAAATTAGGGGATGTCACAGTTGGTATCAGAGCATTAGTTTAAGCGAACTACAAAATTGTAGGATTTCTAGACTTAAACTTAGAATGCTAAGTGATGATTGTGAGATGAGTGTCTACCATATTTTAGACACGAGCACTAGTTTATTTTAGGAAAGATGCCTAAAATGCTTTTATGTGCTAAATGCTATATGTTTGCCATATATGCCATTATTTGTTCGGATCTATGGTCTGTTGCCGACCGGATCTGGGAACCTTATGTGTGTAGGATTCTAAACGTATGACTACGATATTAGAACTAACATATAAACGTTTCGGAGTAATAACGAAGATTTAATATCTATCGAAAATAAAGATCTAAAATCACCTACGATTGGTGTATAGATCGAAATGGCGAGTACGCAAAGTGAATTCGGAAACGATAATCCGCAGCCTGAGCTAGTCATGATGAATGGGGTGCAGGCAATGGTGCGTACGATGTTGGATCAACAGATGGAAGAAACAAAACGTTTACTTCAACAAAGTAAGTATGAACTTACTGTGCCAGTACGTCAGGAATCTGTTCTTGAGGCAACTATCTGGGTTGCTAAGTCTATTGAAGAAATGATCAATGACAGGACCGCCAACAAGGTTGAAGTTGGCAAGAAGAGGAAATTTGAGGGGTCTTCAAGGCCCAACAAGAGCAACATATTCTCAAAGTCTAGCAAAAGAGGAGGTAAAGGAAAATGGTGCGGGAAGTGCAAAAATAAACACTCAGGGAATTGTGGCAGGAAGGTGAAATGCTTTAGGTGTGGAGAAATTAGGCATTACGCTAATGAGTGTATGATTCCCAAGGGGGTGTGTTACGTATGTAAGGAAGAAGGCCATATTTCTAAGGATTGACCGAAGAAAAATGAAGTAACAAGGCCAAGTGCACCGCCAACGCCAAGGGAATTTCAGAATATCCTTGACAAAGCAAATAACAACGCTAGGAAGTAGAAGTAAAGACTTGATACCCGAAGATCAAGTTATGAAGTAGTAATGTGAATAGTAACAAGTGGTTTAGCCTATTAGAGGCATAGTATAGGGAAAACTTGAGCCTCTGTGTAATCGTTTCAAGGAAATAATATAAACCCTGGTTTTTTCATTTGATTAATTGAATGACTATGTGAAATTTTTGTATGGTGATTTGGAGAACTGCGAGACAATACTTGGGACGAGTATGAGTAGGTGTGAATGGTAGTAGAGGCCTATACTACCGGAAGCACAGGACTCGTACTTGGATCAAGGAAAGTCACAAGGTTACCAAGGAGCTAGTAATTGATTCCGTCTTGTTCTAGTCTGTCGTTACCATCGTTTCGGTAATGACTAAGAAAATGATTGTTATTCCGACCTTAGAGGTCATATCGAATCGAGTCCGACTAAGATGAATATGTCACGTGGTTCAGAGAACCAAATTCGATGTAGCATTTGACTTAAGCCAGAAGATTGAAATGAAAGATGATCAAAGCGATCAATAGAAGTATCGCACTCATTGTTAAAGAAGTTGGTAGTTAGAAATGATTCATGTTGAACTGTGATTGTATCACATTAGAACATGAAGGAAGGTATAGTTTGTTTCGAAATTTGTCCCTAGGAGATCTGAGTCTAAGTAGTGCATTATACGATGAGAGATCATTAGAACATGAGCCATCGGTCTGTTACAATAAATGAAGGAAAGTACTTAGTCTAAGAAGAAGAAGGAATCCTCAATAAGGATTTATTTTGTAACTCGAAGGTTATGATTGAAAGTCCTACGAAGATCTAAAGCTTTTTAGGATTAGTTGGATATTACCGAAGGTTTATCCAAGGCTTTTCTTCGATCGCGACTCCATTGACAACTTTGACCCACGAAGGAGCTGTTTACACTTGGAATGAGAAGCATAAGGAAGCTTTTGAGAAGTTACAGAAGAAGTTGTGTGAAGCACCGATTCTTTCGTTACCTGAAGGAGTTGATGACTTCACAGTTTATAGTGATGCCTTTTAAGTTGGGTTAGGTTGTGTTCTGACCCAAATGGATAAAGTGATAGTGTATGCAACGAGGCAATTGAAAGAGCATGAAAAGAACTACCCCACTCATGATCTGGAATTGGCAGCGGTAGTATTCGCCTTAAAGATATCGAGGCACTATCTTTATGGTACTAAATGCAAACTTTTCACTGATCATAAGAGTCTTCAATATCTCTTTAATCATAAGGAATTGAACATGAGGCAACGGCGCTGGCTAGAGTTACTCAAGGACTACGACTGTGAGATACTTTACCACCCTAATAAAGCAAATGTTGTTGCTGATGCTCTCAGTCGGAAGGTAAATCTTGAAAAGAAAAGGCCAAGAGCGTTGAGAATTGAAGTTGTCTCGAAAATTGGGGAAGGTATAAAGAAAGCTCAAGAGGAAGCTTTAGAGAAAAATGACCGAAAGGAAGGACGTTTGGATAAAACGTTGGTGTTTGATACAAACGGTCAAGGACTGAAGGTATTCAAAGATAGGATTTGGGTACCTAAGACGGGAGGAGTAAGTGATCTTCTGATGGAAGAAGCTCACAGACAATGTACTCGATTCATTCCGGCAGTAAAAAAATGTATAGGGATTTAAAACCCTATTACTGGTGGCCGACGATGAAGCTCGATGTTGTTAAGTATGTGGCCGAGTGTGTAACATATGCTAGGGTTAAGGCACAACATCAGAAACCGTATGGGAGTTTAGAACCTTTGCCTGTACCCATGGGCAAATGGGAAGACATCACCATGGATTTTGTGACTAAACTGCCAAGAACAAGGAACGGTCACGACATGATTTGGGTGGTCGTTGATCGCTTCACTAAGAGTGCGCATTTCATAGAAGCCAACGAGAAATGGTCTATGGATAAAGTTGCGAATTCTTACATGAAGGAAATTGTGAGGCTTCGTGGTGTTCCGTTAACGATTGTATCCGATCGTGACAGCCGTTTTACCTCAAGGTTTTGGAGGAGTCTATAAGAGGAATTGGGTACCAAGTTGTGTTTGAGTACAGCTTACCATCTGCAAACCGATGGTCTGAGCGAACGAACAATTCAAACATTGGAGGATATGCTGAGAGCATGTACCCTGGAATTCCAAGGTAACTGGGATGAAAATTTACCTTTAGTAGAATTTTCCTATAATAATAGTTTCCACTCAAGCATCAAGATGGCACCTTATCACGCTTTGTATGCGGAAAAGTGTCGAACGCCGTCATGTTGGCTGGAAGCTGGGGAAAAGCAGTTTATGGGACTTGAAATAGTCCATCAGACTGCTGAAAAGTTGAAAGTGATTAGGGAAAGGATGTTAGCTGCTCAAGATCGTTAAAAGAGCTATGCTGACAAGAAAAGACAACCGATATCATTCGAAGTTGGAGATTCGGTTTTACTTAAAGTCTCGCCATGGAAGGGACTTATAAGATTTGGTAGAAAGGGAAAGTTGAGTCCAAGGTTTATTGGACCATTTAAAGTTCTTCAGAGGATCGGGAATCAAGCTTACAAGCTAGAATTACCGGAAGAACTGGAGGGTATTCATAATACCTTTCATGTGTGTTATTTGAGAAAGTTCACGGGAGATGTGCCCGTCATAATTCCTATTTCTGAATTAAGGTTGGATGAAAACAAGAGGTTAATTGAAGAACCTGAGGCAGGCGTTGACCGTAAGACTAAGAAGTCGTGACGCAAGATGGTCGATTTAGTGCTTGTGCGTTGGAAAGATACGAATGGGCCAAATCTCACCTGGGAAAAACGGAGAGTGACATGATGAGTCGCTACCCGTAGTTGTTTGTCGATGTGTGATTCCAGGGACGGAATCATCCTAAGGGGGAGAGAATTGTAACGCCCGTGTTTCTAGGCTAGGCATTAATATTGACATAATAGTCTAGGTTAACTTTTGTAACTCATTTTGAAGAAATGAAGAGGAATTATGTGATTATTATGTGAATTATGTGTTTTATGCTTAATTATTAGGATTTAATTAATTAAGAGTAAAAATGAGTGTCGAAAATAAATATTAGATAAAGCCGATATTTATTAAGAAAGTTGTAGTGGTCGTGACAAGGATTACAGATATATAAATGTCACACCCCCGAAACCAGACGGCGGAAACGTCTGGGGGCTTTATAGTGAATACCATCACAATGAATATACATGAAGCATAACATAAACATCACCATACATCAATACATTACAACATATATTGTTTACATCCAATACATTGTTTTAAATAGTACACATTCATAACACAAAATGTTTCAGAGTTTTCAAAACAAAACATCCTAACATACTTGGTATTACCCTTCCGCTTACCTGTTACCTGAGAATACAAGTTATTTTGGAAAACGTCAACATATGGAATGTTGGTGAGTTCATAAGCAAAGTTGTGATAAAAATGATTTGTATAGTTTGTAAAACCCAGAAAATCCGATATTTTCTGAAAAGACAATATTTTATCAAAGTGTGAAGATCCATAAGTTGATGCATGAATGATTTCAAAGCATATATCTAAAAAGGGTGTTTTGTATTATAGTTATAGAGTTTACGAGCGAGTGGTGTTGATTTCCCCGGAAAACCCGATGTTTTCCGATGTCGAAAGATATACTTGATTACTAATTGTTATACCGTCACGTCGAATGAATATTGATTACTCTTCCTTGATTTCTCGGGTGGTGTCGGATAGTATCATTACTAGTGAGTCGTTATAACGAGGTCCGGTAAAGGCTGGTTCTAACTGTCAACTACGAACGACCCATAGAGGTACCGTCCATGATTACTCACGTAATCCAAACCACCTTGATTACTATTGAATAACGTCCTAAGTTCGTCTACCTTGATTACTCATAAGCCTTAGCAAACGAAGAGAAGAGGAGTACGAAGACCTGCTACCATCGTAAGTACTTTTAGGCAGTCGAGGATGCGAAGGACACGTTGGCCCATCTCGCATTTGATTACTTTGACCTTTCTAGCAATACTAATGGACCACTAGGGCCCAATAGCACATAAAAGCTATTGAAAGTCCTTTTATATGGAATTGGGCCATAGGAGGCCCAATGACACATAAGCGTTATCCCCTTTGGGCCCAAAGATCATGTAAATGGACTTGCAAGGTCCAACAAGCATGATTTGAAACTTTCAAGCCCAAAGTTTGAATGTTTACTCGACTTAGGTAACGCATCTCTAGTGGAGGGTTTGGTTGAACGTTCGTTGTTTTTGTATCGACTCGAGGCCGAGCGATTCGTTTATAACGATATTTGGAGTTATACGTGTATTTGTCTTTCGATTTTTTGTAAGCCGTATATTAGTATTTTTGACTCAATATTCTATAAATAAATAAAATAATTGGTTTAAAAACAGTTGTTTGACCTTTTCAGCCCCTTTCTTTTTATAAAATAACAATTTTAGTCCTTTATATAAAAGAAAAGTCATTTTAGGCCCTTAAAACATTTTCTTGACACTTTTGCATCATAGATTTGTTGAAATGATATTTCTAACTCAAAAATTATTTTGTTGACAGTTTCAGCCCTTCCAGAATAGTATTTTCCGGTTAGAGCCCAACTTTTTGCAATTTTTACACTTTTAGCCCAAAATCCAAAAACTTTACATATTTGATCCTTTTTGGAAATGAAAAGCATTTTTAACCCTTGAAATAGTTTATTACACTTTTTATCCCCTGTTTTGAAAAGTTTACCAATTCAGTCCCTTTAAATGCCATTTTTTCGCAATTTTGGGCTTGTTGGGCCGAAAAGCCCAAAATTAGCCCATTAAGCTAGAAATTCCATTTTAAGTCCTTTAAAAATCATAATATTCATAAAAACAATTATTGTAACTGTTTTGGCTCTTTTAACCCTTAAGAAACCGTGATTTGGCAACCTTTAACCCAATTTTTGTATATTTGACAATTTAAGCCCAAAAATGGATTTTTATGTTGGAATATGTTCATCACAATCTTATAAGCTATCATTCTTGACTTGTTTAGTGTAACATAACTTAGATCATGTTTGTTTTCTTTCTCATGTCATAGATCTCGAGATATCACTCCTTTTTTGCTACATGTTTATCACAAAAACACATAAAATCACACATACATGCATAAAATCACACATAGCATACACATACACATAGATCTACACATTTTTCTTGTATTCTCCCCCATAAAACATATAAAAACCAAAAAGAGAGGGGTATGAAACTCACCTTGAGTTGTGGTTTCGGTTTTGAAGGAAGAAATGAGGAAAGTTTCGATCTTAACAAGTCTTCTTGGAAGATTT
This sequence comes from Lactuca virosa, assembly GCF_052849685.1. Lineage (NCBI taxonomy): Eukaryota > Viridiplantae > Streptophyta > Magnoliopsida > Asterales > Asteraceae > Lactuca > Lactuca virosa. Next base: position 300,760,000 of record NC_136430.1, on the reverse strand, counting down.
TTGACTTAGATGTGTTCTAAGAGACAAGATCACGAATTTTGTATGAGATAAGGGAGATTGTTGATGAAATGAAGAATATATGTTATGAATCAAAGCAATAACTTACCAAGGATGTGAACTACTTGATGAAAATCCTTAGATTTCTAGCCAAAGTTTCGAGATCTTCAAAGGAGAAGAGGATGATCTTGTGAGTGGTTTAGAGAGAATTTTTGTGAGGTGTGTGTGTTTCTTTGTGGTTCTCGGCCGAGGGTAGAAAAGAGAGAGGGGAAGAGAGAGACTTGTGAGTTGACATGCATGGAAACATGGGAATTTGGATGGAGAACCAAGATGTAATAGGGAGGTGGCAATCCTAAAGTCAACTCTTCCTGTTTTGTGTTGTTGGGCCGAGAAGAGGAGAAGGAAAAAGAAGATTTGGGCCCTTTAATGCTTAAGCCCATATCATAATTTCATTAGGTGATTTTCGACCCAAAATAAATCAAGGAATGATTTTTATGATCTATTAGGGCTACATAAATTTGTTGTGGTCCAATAAGGCCCATTAAAGACAACCTAGGTCATTTTAGGCTTATAAGGACCAAAATATTATGTTTCATGTATATGGGCCCAATTAGGGTCCATTTGAGGGTTCTATGTTCATGATAGTTAAATTAGAAGCTTATTGGTTCATTAGGCCCAATAAGGAAATCCTAGTCCAAAATGGACTTAAACCGGGATCTCTAGGGTTTCCAATTCTTGGTTAACTATTTGCAGTGCTTGAATATAGTGTTTGATTGAAGTTTTGTTGTTATTGAATAAGCATCGTACATGTTTTCACATTGTTGGTTCATAATTGATATAATTGTTGTAGTTACAAGCATCAAAATTCCAAGTTGTGACAATAAAGAATGCCGAAATCCGAGTTATAACGAAGAAGTTATGAGCTGTCGAAGTTTCGCGACAAAACCGGCACGGTGCCGAATGTCGTAAAAAGTGAGTTTTTGATAAACTACTTTTTAGCCTTAGTGATCTAAACAAAAGTCGTAGTGTTCGTTAAACCGAGAGTATGTATAAAAAGAACATCCAAATCTGACTTCGTATGAGGAAGTTATGATTTTTCCATGTTCCAGCTTAGTAGTAGACAGCTAAAAACTCGAATTTTAGATCGAGTGATTTTTAGCCAACACAACCTAAACGAGAATCGAAGATCTCGTCAATAGTAGTAAAAGGGTAAAAAGACAGACGAAAACGGACGTCGGATGAAAAAGTTATGAATTTTTAACGAATTTCCTGTCTCGGTCTGTTAAAAATAATAATATAAAAATTAAAGTCAAAATTAGCCTACGATGTCTAAACAAAAGTTGTAGAGCGTAATTTTACCTACGCGTGCATATAAAGAACGTCAAAAACGGAGCTCGTATGCGAAAGTTATGGATTTTAGAAGTTTTTGCACAAAAATCGAGAAAAAATGTCAAATCCGAGAAATTTCGCATAGGTGGACTTCGGCCACGTCACCCTCGCTCAAAACGTGCAACGTGTCTGAAATTTGATGAGTCACCGAAGCCACCTAGCGAGGCGTGTCGCCTGCCCTCGCATCCGAACTTCGGTCCAATGGGAGTCCGACGCGTGCCTCCTTCTGACGTGTCCGAGCCTCGCAGGTGTGCCACGAACCCCCTCCTCGGACCCTAGACTTCGGTCCAATCAGAAGCCTTCAGCAGGACCCTCGCATGTGCGCGCCATGTGACTACTCTTCGCATCTGCTGCCGCGTGGCTTCCTCCCAGCCTTCCGATCAAGAGCCTCGCACCTATAAATAGAAGGGTGCGAGACCTCCGGGTAATTTTGGAAAATTGTCTCTTTTCACCCCTTTTTCAATATTTTTACTATCTTGACATCCCCAGAAGCCCTGGTATCAATTATAGCACCCGAAACACATTCCGAAGTGCCCAAGAAGCCCGAAAAATTTATCTTTTCGGTTTCGAAGCTCGACCATTGCAGAGCCCGGTTTCTAAATAAAACTCCCGGTTTTATTAGTAACGATCGTTTTAGGAAACAAAGTGCTGCCCGATTTTCATTAAATCAAGTGAGTGTGTAGTTACTTTTACCTTACACATAGATTTGAAGTATTTTATATAAAATATGTGCTGTGTGAATATATATTGTTTGTTTATTTGAGATGGACGTTGAAGGAATGATTTATACAAGTTTTTAAATAATTTAAACTGTATATGTGTTTTTATCTTCAAAAATGTTGGGTAAAACATGGGTAGATGAAATAGTGGGTGTGTGATGAAAGGTGAGTTGGATAAATGAGATGATCAGTGATATAGATCATGAGTTGAGGGTGAGTGGTGAAATATGAGAAAAGCCCTTACCCAAACGTTGGTCCCCGTCATTCAGCAGAGTATGGATGACAACTATGGAATATTCTAGATGATCTGTGGAACACTAGCAGGCTCGCAACCTGTAAGTGTGTGAACTATATGTTCATCAGTCGTACTCTAAAAACCCATTGACACGTATGGCAGGGAGATTCCTGTGAATAATACTGTCGATAAATAAGAGTTATGGACTTAGCACATGTTGTATAAACCCTGGAAGCTATGGACTTAGTGCATGTTGTATAAACCCTGGCGACGATGTGACTTCGTGCCTATTCCTTAGGATGAATCCTTAGGAATGAGTGATAGTTGAATCTTAGGGTAAATCCTTAAGAAATAAATAAGATAATGGGGTTGGGGTAATTTGGTTGATTGATTGATGTTTAAGCATAATAAATTTATTTATTGTGGGTTGAAAACCCTATATGCTCACCAGGCTTCCAAGCCTGACCCACTCAGCTTTTTATATTACAGGTAGTGGACCCCGAGCATAGTCGGATGATGATGAGTGATATTTGGATTATAGGCCAGTAGTTGTAAATAACTGTTGTAAGGCTTATAATGTCTTATTTATGCTTTTGATCTGTATCGGAACATGACATCCCGAGGTTTTGATATGAAATGAAAATATATATTTCTTAAAGAAAGGTTTTGATAAATTTTTATCGTGTTTTGTTTTGGGAACAAATTCCGCAACATCTTTTAAAAGGATTACTCTGATTTTATTTTAAAAAGCATAAATTAAATCGGTCTTTTCTGGCCGAGAAATTAGGGGATGTCACATCATGGTAGCAACTTGTTAGAAACATTATACTTCGTCGCTATACAAGTATTAATGTTAGGTATAAGTTTCCCCCTACTTATACCCTAGGTACTACTTGTATATTAAGTAGATAATTATACCGAACACACATACTCGTATAGAATGAAAATAAGATTTATACGTAGCAACTTTCGCTTGTATGGAATTACAAACATTTATATTCATAGTACATGAGACTTATAGGTAAATTACTTATTTATTAAGTAAAATTTTATACCTAGGATATATATACTAAACGTTGGAGATTCAAAATGATACTTTCAAAACTATACTTTTGAACTTGGAAAATGTATTATTTTATGGAGTCAAAACCTGTGAACTCACCAACTTTATGTTAACGTATTTTAAATTGCATGTGTTTTCACGAAGTTGATAACTATGATACGAGAAATGACGTTACATTGCCCGGTGTTTCCGCCGACGGCCGGGGTATGACACCCCCCCAGGTCATTCATATCAAAACTAGATGATAATAATTTATTGGTTTTATTAACTTCATCTTGATCGGTACCAATAATCAACATATCATCTACATATAGAAAAATTATAACTCCTTTACGAGAAGTATAAATTTTCTATATACACAGTTGTCAGCTTGGTTTAACGAAAACCCATTAGAGAAGACCACATCATCAAACTTTTGGTGACATTGTTTTGGTGCTTGTTTCAAACCATACGATGATTTCTTCAACTTGCACACCTTGTTTTCATTTCCAGGCCTCATAATCCCTTCAGGTTGTTTCATGTAAATCTATTCATCTAGTTCACCATTGAAGAATGCATTTTTCACATCCACTGAATTACAATACTATATATAGCTGCAAGAGCTAAAAATAATCTAATAATGGAAATCCTAGCCACAAGAGCATAAGTATAAAAGAAGCCAATACCTTCCTTTTTCCTAAAGACTTGGATAACCAATTTGGCATTGTACTTATCTATGGTGCCATACACTTTCATCATTCTTTTGAGGATCTATTTACATCCTAATGCTTTCCATTCATGAGGTAAATCAGACAATACCCAAGTATTGTTATGCATGATACAATCAATCTCATCCTAAATTATCTGTTTCTAGAAATGGACATCCCTAGAAGCCATAGCCTCACTAAAAGTCTTTGGATCTTCCTTAATAATAAAACAATATGTATGTTGAGACACAATCTCATCTCTTGTTCCTTCAACTAAATAAAGTTGAAAATCATATCCAAAAGACTTAGCTTTTCTAGCTATAGAGTTTCTCCTAGGTTTAGGGACATAATATGTACCACCCGAAACATCTTCATCTTGAGTTGTGTTCTCGTTGGAAGATTGTTGAATCATTCCCCTTGGTCCATTTAGAGATGTAAATATCTCTTCGTCAAAGATAGCATCTCTTGGCTCTATAACAGTGTTCACAGACATAGAGTCATTAGATTCTTTAACATAAATGGGGTTGACATCTACACCTGCGGTTGTTAGATACAACCAACTTACGATGAATCAAAGTGTGTGAAAGGTATCTACAATCGTTACTATGACGTACAATGAAGCGTTGTGGGGGTGCAATCAATCACATAGCTCGGTTATAGGACTCACTATAAACGTTAACTAGAATCTCTCTTTCACTCTCTCACACTACAAAACCATGGATTTGATTTCTCTCAAAACAGTTTTAAGTTTGGATTTAATTATGCAAAGACATCTTTTGGTTTTCAATGGTTATTTAAAGACTATTTACAAACACAGTTTTAAGTATGGATTTGATTATGCAAAGACATCTTTTGGTTTTCAGTGGTTATTAAAAGACTCATTACAAACACAGTTTTAACTACGGTTTTACTTACAAAGAAAATACTTTTTAAACTTTTTAAAAGTATCACTGTTGTTAGCAGAAAACCTGTAACTCTCACCAGCCTTATGTTGATCCTCAAAACTACATGTATTCTCAGGGAACTAGTAATTAAGAAATTCAGATGACGGATTAGTCATGGATTTCAGGCTATCTAGTTTACTGTTTTTGTTATGTCTTCCTACCTATTCAAGGCAATTCATGTACTATACTGTTATCTTTAAGAACCATGTACTCAAACATCAAGATGAAATACAAATGTTGTTTTGTTTATTGTTTTACCTGTGCTAAATATTAAGTTTATCTATGATCTATGAACAAAGTCGCACAACACGGCATGTCCCGCCGCCTCGTTCGGGGTGTGACATAATACATGAAGATAATACACACAAAAATTTACATTCTAATAAGATCTTACTTGACAATATATTTTACTAGCATGTTTCCTATCCTTCAATAAGCATATCAAAGCTAAGTCCCAAACTTCTTGAAGCGACTAAACTTCATGCCTATATAGGTAGTTCATTTATTCTTGCACCTTCAAATGAAATTTTTGAAAGGAACTATTATCAAAATAAAATTTCAACCTCCTTCACATGTAGTACTAAACACATACCTTGGGATGATGTTAATAATGTGTTCCAGTCTTCAAATATCAAGCTTTCCACATTGAATTCTGAAATCCAACAACCAAGCCAACGTGACCATTCTAGACACCTTTCCCATCAGTAGATCAATCAGTATAAAGACTTGGAATAACTGATAAATCTTGTTTATAGGTTCATAATAACAATAATGAACTTAAACATAAGTTATACTTAAAGTACGGTAAGCATACTTTAACTTACAGGTGGTTTAGCGAGAAAACAGACTCTACGTGGGAAAAACTTCTAAACCGAAATATTTATTTCTCGGGGCTTTCTAGCTCTTCAGAGCTTTGCTACAAACACTTAGGAAGTGTTGGGGGACGAAATTGGGACCTTGGGAGGGTTTGGGAGACGACAGAATGGAATGGTGTGAGGAAAGGAGTAAAATTCAACTTTTATTTATAGGCTCCCAGCAGCCTAGTACATTGGGCATACTCTAATTACGTTGGGTGTAATTTGTGCCACGTGTCAGCATCAGATCGCAAGCCTTGGGAAGGAAGGTGTGGTCCCAGATCGCAACATGTGTCTCCCTCTTGTTAATCCGAAAATTAAATATCTTGTAAAACCCATAACTTTTGCATTCGAGCTCCGTGTTTTACAATCTTTATATCCACGTATAGCTATCGACGAGATCTACAACTTTTGTTTAGACTCTGTCTTCTAACTTTGAATTATTTTTAAAGTTATATTTTAATAGTCTTAGACAGTTAAAGTTCGTTAAAAATTCATAACCTTTTCATCCGACGTCCATTTTCGACTTTCTTTATATCGTTCGGCTCCTATTAACGAGATCTTTAATACTCGTTAAGATTGTGTCGGATAATAATCAATCGATCTAAAATTTGATTTCCGAGCTGTACATTGTTACGCTGAATCTTAGAAAAATCATAACTTCCTTACACAAAGTCAGATTTGGACGTTCTCTATATGCACGCTCTCGATTTAACGACTACTACGACTTTTGTTTACAATACTAAGGCTAAAAAGTAATTTATCAAAAATTTACTTTTTATGTTACGCAGAGTCGTGCCGTTTTAAATCGTGAAACTTCAACGGGTCATAACTTCTTTGCTATAAGTCGGATTTCAGTATTCGTTATATGTATGGAATCCTTGTGACATCTACTATAACTTTGGTTAATATTATATGTCCTAAATAGACTTTTATCAAAGAGTCATTTTTAATGCTTATTATCTCTAAATTGACTAGCCTGAATCTGAATGCGTTACAGAAAGATTTCAGGTGGACTTTATACACCATCCATACAACCTCCTTGTGTACAAGATCTATAGCTAACCCTTTAGTTAGATGATCTCCTAAATTTAACTAAGTTCTCACAAACTACACAAATATCACACCATTGGTGATGAGCTCATGAATCATGCTATGTTTAACACCTAAATGTCTAGACTTCCCATTATACACTTGTTTGTAAGACTTAGCCAAGGTTGCAGCACTATTACACCTGGTAGAAAAGGTAGATATCAGTTTGGTCCATAATGAAATTTTATATATCAAATTCCTTTAGTAACTCATCTTCTTTACCAGCATCAAACAATGCTACAAATTCAGACTCCATGGTTGAGTTTATAATAAAAGTGTGTTTCTTGGATGCCCAAGAAATGACACCGACTCCAAGTAGGAATACCCAACCATTTGTAGAGCAGTGATTCTCCAAATCAGTAATCCAATTGAAATCTAAATAACCTTCAAAACCGAGAGGAGTCCATTGTATGTCAAACTGCAATCCATGGTTTCTTACAAATACTTGAATAGTTGATTTAAATTTTGCTAATAATGTGAACTAGGATTGCTAGTATACCTACTAAGCTTTCCCACAACATATGTTATATCACGCCAAATGTTAATCATGATATACATTAGACATCTAATATCTATTGAGTATTAAAGTTGAGATACCGGAGATCCCTTATTAGGTAGAAGCTTCAAATTAGGATCTATTGGAGTGCTAATTGGAGAACAAGTCTAAAAGTTAAAAAAAAATCAATATCTTATAAATGTAATGAGATTGAGTAATTCAAATACAACTGTTTTATTGTTTGATTCTTATACCAAGAATCACCTCACCCCCCCCCCCCAAGGTCATTCATATCAAAACTAGATGATAATAATTTATTGGTTTTACTAACTTCATCTTGATCGGTACCAATAATCAACATATCATCTACATATAGAAAAATTATAAGTCCTTTACGAGAAGTATAAATTTTCTATATACACACTTGTCAGCTTGGTTTAATGACAAACCATTAGATAAGACCACATCATCAAACTTTTGGTGCCATTGTTTTGGTGCTTGTTTCAAACCATACGATGATTTCTTCAACCTGCACACCTTGTTTTCGTTTCCAGGCCTCATAATCCCTTCAGGTTGTTTCATGTAAATCTATTCATCTAGTTCACCATTTAAGAGTGCATTTTGCACATCCACTGAACTACAATACTATATATAGTTGTAAGAGCTAAAAATAATCTAATAGTGGAAATCCTAGCCACAGGAGCATAAGTATAAAAGAAGCCAATACCTTCCTTTTTCCTAAAGACTTGGATAACGAATTTGGCTTTGTACTTATCTATGGCGCCATACACTTTCATCATTCTTTTGAGGATCTATTTACATCCTAATGCTTTCCATCCATGAGGTAAATCAGAAAATACCCAAGTATTCTTATGCATGATAGAATCAATCTCATCCTAAATTGCCCGTTTCCAGAAATGGACATCCCTAGAAGCCATAGCTTCACTAAAAGTCTTTGGATCTTCCTTAATAATAAAACAATATGGATGTTGAGACACAATCTCATCTCTTGTTCCTTCAACTAAATAAAGTTGAAAATAAGATCCAAAAGACTTAGCTTTTCTAGCTATAGAGTTTCTCCTAGGTTTAGGGAAAAAATATGTACCACCCGAAACATCTTCATCTTGAGTTGTGTTCTTGTTGGAAGATTATTGGATCATTCCCCTTGGTCCATTTAGATATGTAAATATCTCTTCGTCAAAGATAACATCTCTTGGCTCTATAACAGTGTTCACAGACATAGAGTCATTAGATTCTTTAACATAGAATCTATATGCTTTGGAATGCTCAACATACCCAATGAAGATACAATTTATACCTTTCTCACCTAATGTTTTCCTTTTGGGTTCAATAAGCCTTACAACTGCTCTATAGCCCCATCCTCTGAGATAACTCAAATTTGGCACCTTTTTTAAACCAAAGCTCATAAGGGGTATTCTTACTCATTTTGTTGGGGGTTCTATTCAAGATATAACAGGCAGTCAACATAGCCTCACCCCAAAATACTTTACTCTAATGAAAATAGGATAACATAGAATTAACCATTTCTTTCAAAGTCAAATTCTTCTTTTCATCCACACCATTTTGTTGTGGTGTGTAAGGAGCTGTAGTTTGATGTATTATTATAGTAGATAAGAAATAAACTAGATTATAATACTCATCGCCTTTCTTAGTACGTAAAACTTTTATCAATTCATTTTTATAGAGTTCTACTTGTTCCTTATAAATTATAAATTAATTTGTCAAGAGCTTCATCTTTTAAATGCAACAAATATACATAAGAATATATAGATGCATCATTAATAAAATTAATGACATATTTTTGTTTCCTAGGGATGGTGTTTCATGAAAATCAAATAAATCACTATGTATGAGTTCCAAAACCTTGCTTTCCCTATTAACATCCTTAAAAGGTTGTCTACTGATCTTTGTTAACATACAGGTTTTACATTTATCATTATCATGTCAAAAGAGGTATTAAACTCAATTTAGATATATCTTTTAATATTTTGTAATGAATATGTCATAAATATGATTTATTTAAGTTATTTCCAGTACTAGTTGAAGCCATTCAAATCGAATTATCATAAGATGGATAACTTAGATTGATTCTAATCATACCATTACATACATAACTAAATCAAAAAAAAGGTACCATGTCTTGAAAAGATATATTTCTCATTAACCAACACTTTTTTTAGCCACACTTATTGTTGGTTCAAAAATATGGTTTATACTTTAATTTTCTAGACTTTAATAGTTTTCGGTCAAGGGCCGAAAACTCCTTGGGTTTATTTGTATCTTGGACTGAAAACCCATGTGTTTTCGGTCTAGCAGTGGGTTTATGGTTGGGTGACGTTTACGGTCCATGTGTTCTTTACGGTCTGTATAGTGTTTGCGGTTGCAAACACGTTTACGGTTCCAAACAAGTTTACGGTTGTAAACGTGTTTACGGTTGTAAAAGTGTTTACGGTTGTAAACGTGTTTACGGTTGTAAACGTGTTTACGACTACTGTTCCCTATAAATAGTGACAGTAGATGTCAGATGGAGGAAGAGGGTTTACGGTCAAGTGTGTGTGTAAATCAAGGTGTTTTAGATAGAGAAACTAGAGAGAAGAAGAGTGTGTGTGTGGATCTTATATGTATGGAACATCATTCATATTATTGAATACACCATAGATTCATCAAGTTCTTCTTCTCCTTCTACTCCATTCTATCTTGCATCATCCACTTGATTGGGATTCCACACCATCAAGTGGATCGGATTGATACATCAAGCTAATTTTTGGGACATACACTTATTCAATACAATTTCAGATAAGATATTATTTCAAATCTCTGGTACATATAATATATTTTCTAAACACAAACTTTTTACAGAAGTAAAATTAAGTAAAACACAACCTAGTCCCTTGATTGGTTCAGTTGCAACATTTCACATCTTCAATTGGTTGACATTATTTAAACCAACGAAGATCCTTTCAAGCATGACTTGTTGCACCAGAATCAATCCCCGGAGAAACATCATCATCCCTTACATAAAATGCCTCAAAAATCACAGAAACATAATTCTGAACGTAATTAGAATTCGGCATGACATCAAAGATCTGACCTTGTTGCTTTTCTGGATCCTTAGATCCACTTGGACCAATATCTTTGTTCACTTTAATAAGACACCGATCCTTCTTGAAATGATCAGGTTTGTTACAGTTCCAACACACCAGTTTTTCCTTTTTGTTGGAAGATTTTTCATTTTTCCCTTTGTAGTTCCTTTTTCCTTTAGACTGGTTGGAATTCTTTTATCCATCACCTTCCACCATATTAATAGAAGAAGAGCCAACTTGGTTCTTTCCCTTTGGATTATTGTCAAGTTCTTAAGTCCTCAAAGACTCTTTAATCCTTATGTAACTTCCAAGTTAACCAAAGTTAACTCTTCCTTGTTGTGTTTCATAGTGTTTAAACTCCTTCCAGGAAGGAGGTAGTATGTCAATGATGATAGGCACATAAATTGCTTCATTCATCTTCAGATTATGTTTAACAAACTGTCCCATAATCCTTAGCATTTTAAGGAATTATTCTATTATAGGCCTTGTATCAACCATCTTAAAACCAATGAAATTACCAACCAGAAACTTCTTACTAGAAGCATCCTCAACCATGTACTTGGATTCCCAAGAATTCTATAGTTCCTTTGTAGATTCAACATTTTGATTAACGTCAAATATAGAGTCAGACATACCATTAAGAATATGACCATGAAAGATGTAGTCATCGTTCTCCCATTTTCATCTCCTCCTAGTTGATTCCTAGGGTTCATATTCAGCGTATTCAGGCATTGGTGTACTCAAAACATACAACACTTTCAGAGTAGTAAGGAGAAAGAGCATATTCTTCTGCCATCTTCAAAGTGTTTCCCTTTAAACTATATCGACTTATCAAACTTGCTTGTCATGTCCTTTACAAAATCTCCAGTCGCCATTATCACATAGTACTTTAATTTTTCTTAGAAATCGGGGTTAAAATATTGCTTGTAATCCACAAAAAGTCTTGAATCACTATCAAATTGAAGTATTTCGATGGTACAAATCGAAAGTCCAACTGGATAAAATTCAGTGCTTTCAAACATATCGAATATGATGTTATGTTCTTGAGACTGTAACAAAATTTGGACCAAAATGGGTATTATCCCTTGTCTAAAACTGCATAGTTAGAAAACTGCCAAAAACGGCCATATGGGACTTTTAAAACCATCACAAACTGTCACTAAAACCGGGTTTAGTAGAAAGATAAAAAAAATCGGGTCAATTTTCTTAAATGCGAATTTTTCATGCATTTTTTACAATGCAATATTAACCCCCCCCCCCCCACCACGGGCTCTGCTCCTTGGACCCCACCAGGCGTTGCCACCCTTTGGACCCTGCTACTAGGGGCGCTGCCCCCAGTATAACATCTTGTTCTTCTAGGTATTTACCTTTTTCCCCTTAGTATATGATTATATTTGAAGTGGCCCTTTATGGCATTTTTCTATTTTTGGGGGCAGCATGGGTACGATGGGCGTACATGCTGGTACGTTAGGCGTACCTGGTCTCGCGCGAGTACGCTGAGCATACACTAGTACATAGGGCATACATGGCTTGGACCAAACCCTAATATTTAGGGTATGTGCATTATTTAAACACCCTTATAGCCCCAAAACCCTTCCTCTTATCAGCCTCCATCCCTCATATCGGCCCCCTTGCAAACCCTAACACATTTTGAGCATTTTTAAGCTTGTGAGTGAATTATGGGTATTCTTGTTTGTGAAGGAAGATCATCAAAGAAGTGGTTTTTCTTTCAAGTCCATGGATCCAACATTTTCTCTTCATTCTGCACCATTTGGAGGTATAAAGCTCAAACCTTGATACATGTTTCTATAGATCTTGGTTAAGCTTAGACTTTTATCCCTTTTTGTACCAAAACCTAGGCCTTTGTGAGTATGAGGTACTCCAAAGCCTTTAAGCTTTCCTTTCAGACATTTTAGGGTATTTTAAGCCATACAAACACAAGTTTGGATCTTGGTTTGTCCCCATGCAATAGTTATGGTGTGGCAAATGATTGAATAAGTTAGGTTTTTAGTGATGGGCTCCTTGTAGCCATACAAAGGCATAAAGATTGCAACGTTATGGCCTAAGAGGTTTTAATAAGCTCAAATCTGAAGTTTGGATCTAAGGTCTTAAGGCATTACAACCTTAATGAGAGTTTTGATCCAGGGTGCGTATGTCGGGCGTAGAAGTATGTACGCTGCGCGTACTGCACCTCGACCACGATTTCCCTCTTGCATCAGTCCTTGTACGCGGGGCGTACGGCCTAGTTCCATCTTTGGGCCTTGGACCATTAGGTGTTGGGCTTTTTAGTTTGGGCCGAATGGGAAGGGGAAAATTACATTTTTTCCCCTAATTAGTATAATTGGATTATTGGACCATTTATTATGGGTTAAAAACCTAGATTATTAATTAGGGTTATTTTTAGGACGTAATTAGTGTGAGGATCCGTGTTAGAAGCACTCAATTGTGTGGCTCGGTTATCTTCTTTTGGAGGTGAGTTTTCTCAATATATCCATGGGTCGAAGTCACCAATGTCGGCCCATTACCTTGTTATGTAGAGTGCTAGTTGTCTCTGTAATACTTGCATGAAAGACCAGGATCCGATGCCTGGAAATTGTATAAAAGACCAGGATCTGGCCCTTGTCAATTGTATGAAATACCAGGATCTGGCCCCTGGCACTCGTATGTAAGATCGGGATTTAGCCCTCGACATTGCAAGTAAAAACCATGATTTGGCCCACGGCAGAAAGTGACTGTAAGACTATGATTCAGCTCATAGCATTCATTATCTTGTGTGTGGTATGTGGTACTTGGGGAAACTTACTAATCTTTGCGCCTACAGTTTCTGTTTATGGCTTTAGGTACCTCTTGTTCGAAAGGTAAGGGCTCGGCGTGATGGCACAACATCATCCCCTCATTATTTTCACATTCTGAATAATTGTACTCTGATGTTTTGAATATTATAACTGGGTGTTTGATTTTGAACAATTTATGAATGAATTGATAAACTTCCAAATGAGAAATTTTATCACTGCTTTTGGGATGTTACAAGTTGATATAAAAGCCTTGTTTTGAGGGACTCGGACACACTTTCGGTTGTGTCAGAACTCAAACGGAGGAAATGATAATCTTTTTAAAGATAAATAAAATAGAACTTCTAAACAGATTTTTACTAAGAAAAAGGGGTGCGATGTGTGCAACCAAATGAGCTCAAGTAAGTTCTTCTTAATATTACCCATACTAATGTATTAGGAGTAGTATGCTTGATATGAGAATTGCATGCTAGATTAGGCCTAAGGATACCTTCAAGAATCATATAATAGAATTGCTTGATTTGTGTGATGTCTTATATCCTAGAGGAACTTGATGCTATGTATTACTTGGAATTGATATCATCTCAGTTAATTGTTAAGGGTACGCTTTCAAAGTTGTATACAATTAGGAATGTATAGCCCTAAAATGATCAATTTGGCCACATTTCCTGGTCCTTGTTTGGTTGTGGACTTAGGGTAGAATCATCATTTGACATTCTATATGATCCTATTTTGTGTATAACTTGTATGCATAAGGCAACCAACAGTGTTGATTGAGGTTCGTGGTATTGTGAGCGGTGAGAATTTAGATTTTCTAAGAGAGTCTAGGATATGTATGTTGTTTAGCATAGGAGTGTTATATGGTTAGTTTGGTAACTTAGACAAATCGGACCTGCTCTTGAGGAAGGTACATGTAGGTGTGAAAGGTAGCATTCGGCTCATACTATTGGAAGCACATGATATGTACTTGAGACAATAACAGGACTGGGAACTCTAAGGAAGCCTTTGTAGTGATGCGCTCGAGTCATATGATGATTTTATATATGTTATGTTTCAGTATGAGTATGGTGATGATTACTCAAGGAGGTTCTGGCTCTGGTTCTAGTTCAGGTCCTGGCTCAGGCACAGAACCGATTGATGAGAGATTGTGCGAGTTCATTTTGGCTGAGGTTACTCACGGTATCTTGGATGCTGCTCCTGTGATGTTCGGTGCCATCAAGGAGAAGATTATGGAGCTAATGGATGATAGAATCAGTTCATTTCAAGCTGAGATTGATCCGGGTCAGATAGCATATCGATCTCCCTCATTCTGGGAGTTCAAGGCCTGTGGAGCTCCTTAGTTCTATAGGGTTAAAGACCCCATCGCTATCCGATGATGGATCGATGACATGGAGAAAGATCAGCGGATGAGGTTTTTCCTTGAGCGGACACAGGTGGGAGTTGCATCCTTCCTACTGAGGGACCGAGCAAAAGACTGGTGTGATGAGGTTACCCGAGTTGTAGGGTCAGCGGCAGTGGCAATGATGACCTGGGAGGATTTTGTTCAGAGTTTCCAAAGGGAGTTTGCACCAGCTATTGAGGTGCAGTATTTGGCGAATGAGTTCTAGGACCTTCGCCAGACTACTGAGGTTGTGGCGGAGATTACCGCCAAATTTAGGGAGAGAGATTTGTTGGTCCCGCAGTACACTACGGATGAGGAGATGAGGAAGACGAGATACCATGACATGTTGAGAGATGATATCATGGAGTTCGTGAGATTTTCGGGGTGCAATACCTTGAATGATATGATCGAAAAGGCCCATGAGCAGGAGATTGAGTTGGAGCTCTGGATGAAGCGGAAGATGGAGCAGGTACAGACAGTAGTAGGCCAGGCTAAGAGGCACAAGACTTCTGATGCACGTACCAGAGGCCAGCAAGTCCAGGGCCATTGCGGAAAGTGTCGCACGCCACACAGTGGGGCATGCAGAGCGTTGGGTTCAGGTTGTTTTAGTTATGGCCAGCTAGACCACGTGAGTAGGGATTGCCCCAAGAGTGACTTCATTTGCTTCCATTGCACTCAGACCGACCATAAAAAGTTTGATTGCCCGAGATTGTCCAGAAGAGCAGTGGCGGCGCCTTGGCCGGCCACCTTGAGGATTACTGATGGCTTCTAGGGCCAGGCGAAGGCACCTGTGGTGAAGAGCAAGGCATTTCAGCTGACCACCGATGAGGCCCGTGCAACTCCGGATGTGGTTAATGGTATGTGACATATCTCTATCATTTATTTCTTTCCTTATTTATGCTTATGATTATTTTTATCTTGTATATGGACCTTTTTGTTCAATGGTATGATTGCTCATGTTTTGTTCGATTCGGGTGCTACTCGATCCTTTGTATCTCTTACACTTAGGAAGAAGCTTTGTGATGCTCCCGGGATTTTGGATTTCCCACTGGAGGTTCAGATTGCGGATGACCGTACCGTGAGTAATTCAAGGATTCATCGTGGGTGTGTTCTGGATCTGATTAGTGAGACGTACTCTATTGATTTGGTTTTGATTCCCCTGCGGGGATCTAAGGTTATTATCGGGATGGATCGGTTATGCCCCAATGGGGCCATGATTGACTATGAGCAGCAGTTAGTGAGGGTAACTGGTTATTCTTGGCGAGGAAGCCTCGCATGGACCGACTCTCTGTTTAGCTTCGAGGGCTAGGAGATATCTTCAACAAGGTTGTTCTGGGTTTCTAGCTTATGTTGCAAACACTCGAGTTGAGGGCAAGATGGAGTTGGGTGGGTGCCCATTGTTCGGGATTTTCCCGATGTATTTCTTGAGTATCTTCCGGGAGTGCCTCCCGAGAGGCAGGTTGAGTTTCGAATTGATCAAGTTCCCAGTGCGGCTCTGATAGCCAAGGCACTGTATCGCTTGGCACCACTAGAGATGCAAGAGTTCTCTATGCAGCTTTAGGAGCTAATAGACAAGGGTTTTATTCGTCCGAGCAGTTCTCCGTAGGGAGAACCGATACTTTTTTGAAGAAGGACGGTTCACACAGAATGAGCATTGATTACCGAGAGTTGAAGAAGCTAACAGTGAAGAACCGTTACCCACTTCCGAGGATGAACAACTTGTTTGATCAGCTTGAGGGTGCATCTTGGTTTTCCATGATTGATTTGCGTTCGGGGTACCATCAGATCGGGGTCAGGGATGATGATGTGCAGAAGAAAACCTTCAGGACTTGTTATGGTCATTATGAGTTTGTGGTGATGCCATTCGGGCACACCAATGCACCAGCAGCGTTCATGGATCTCATGAACCGAGTTTGCAGGCTAATGTTGGATCGGTCTATGATAGTATTGATTGATGATATTCTAGTCTACTCCAAGACCAAGGAGCAGCACGAGGACCATTTGTGAGAGGTGCTAGAGACCCTGAAGAAGGAGAAGCTTTATACCAAATTCTCCAAATGTGAGTTCTGATTGTAAGAGGTGCAGTTCCTATGTCACATCGTCAATCGGAAGGGTATCTTGGTTGACCTAGCCAAGATCAAGGTCGTGATGTGATGGGAGGTTCCAAGGACCCCATATGAGATTCGGAGCTTCCTCGGCCTTGTAGGCTATTATCAGATTTTTATCCAAGATTTCTCCAAGATTGCAGTACCTTTAACCCGCTTGACGGAAAAGACTGTGCCTTTTCGGTGGGGGCCTGATCAACAGTTGGCTTTTAAGACTTTGAGGAAGAGATTCTGTGAGACCCTAATTCTTGCGCTTCCCGAGCGTTTGGATGATTTTGTGGTTTATTGTGATGCCTCTATTGGGAGCTGACCTTATGCAGAGGGGTCACATAATTGCTTGCGGTTTGAGGCAGTTAAAGAATCATGGGGCGAACTATCCTACGCATGATTTGGAGTTGGGGGCAGTGGTTTTTGCCCGTAGATTTGAAGGTACTATCTGTACGTGGGTTAGGTGTACTATTTACACTGACCACAAGAGTTTGAGATACTTGATGGATCGGCCGAATTTGAATATATACAGCAACGGAGATGGCTGGATGTAGTAAAGGATTATGATTGCGAGATCCTGTACCACCTTGGGAAGGTCAATGTAGTTGTCGATGCTTTGAGCCGTAAGGTCGTGAGTTCTTCTATCAGGGATATCTACTTGAGGATGGTTGTCACTTCGCCTTAGTTGGATTTCATAAAAAAACGCTCAGGTGGAGGGATTGAAAAAGGATAAGTGGAAGGATGAGCGGATCAAGGGGCAGATTCCCTTATTTTTCAGACACAATTTGGGGGTTGTTGACTCAGTGTTGTCGAGTCTAGGTTCCGACAACAGGTGGGGTGAGGTAGAAAGTTCTGGAGGAGACGTATAGGTCAAAATTTTCTATCCATCCGGGGGCCACAGAGATGTATAGGGATCTGAGGTTGAGTTATTGGTGTTCCTGTATGAAAAAAGAAATCGCTTGGTTTCTTGAGCGGTGTCTGACTTGCAGGAAAGTCAAGGCCAAACATCGGAGACCCCACGACAAGATGCAGCCCTTACCCATTCCCATGTGGATGTGGAAAGAGATTACCATGGATTTCATCAAAAGCTGCCAAGGACGACACGTGGAGTTGATGTTATTTGGGTCATTGTTGATAGATTGACCAAGACTATGCATTTCATACCGATTGCCGAGAGCATATCGGCTGAGAAGTTAGCTGACATTTACGTACTGGAGGTGGTAGTTCGGCACGGGGTGCCAGTTTCGGTGGTTTCAGACTGATATGTTCATTTCACCTCTAGGTTTTGGAGGACGTTCCATGAGGAATTGGGTACTCAGCTACATTTTAGTATAGCATACCACCCCCAGAATGACGGCCAAAGCGAGCGGACGATTCAGACGCTCGAAGACATGCTTTGGGCTTGTGTACTTGATTTTGAAGAGAGTTGGCATACTTACCTTCCACTGGTCGAGTTCTCCTACAACAACAGTTATCATGCTTGTATTTACCAACCATCGTTTGAGATGTTGTATGGAAGGAGGTTCATGACCCCTGTTTCCTGGGGGTAGGTCGGGCATCGCGTCATGGGGATTACTGAGGTTGTACTCAAGACCACTGAGTTGATTCAGCAATTGCGCGATAAGTTGCGAGTCGCGCAGAGATGATGGAAGAGTTATTCATATCGGTGATGTTTGGACCTCGAGTTTCAGGTAGGAGATTTAGTGTCTCAGAAGGTGTCACCTTGGAAAGGTTTCATCCGATTACGGAAGAAGGGCAAGTTGGGCCCCATATTCATTGGTCCTTTCAAGATATCCGCCCGGGTGGGCAAGGTTGCATACCGGCTGGATTTGCCTCATGAGCTCAGCCATATCCACAACATTTTCCATGTGTCTCTGCATCGGAAGTGTGTAGCCGATGAGTCCATAGTTTTTCCTCTGGATGACATTCATGTTGATGATCGCCTGAATTATAAGGGGAGATTGGTGGCAATCTTGGATCGGAAGACGAAGGCTTTACGCAATAAGGAAGTGTCTCTGGTCAAGGTCCAGTGGCAGCATCGGAAAGGTTCTGAATAGACATGGGAGCCTGAGGCGGAGATGCAAGAGCACCACGCTGATTTATTTGCGGTAGCGGAATTCGACGACGAAGTCTAATTCAAGTGGGTGGAGAGTTGTAACATCTTGTTCTTCCAGGTATTTACCTTTTCCCCCTTAGTATATGATTATTTTTTTATGGCATTTTTTTATTTTTGGGGCAGCATTGGTACGCTGGGCTTACCTGGTCTATCATGAGTATGTTGAGCGTACATTAGTACGCACAACATACGTGGGTAGGACCAAACCCTAATATATAGGGTTTGTGCATTTTATAAACACCCATATGGCCCTAAAACCCTTCCTCTTATCAGCCTTCATCCCTCATATCGACCCCCTTGCAAACCCTAAGCCATTTCAAGCATTTTTTAGCTTTTGAGTGAATTGCGGGTATTCTTGTTTGTGAAGGAAGATCATCAAAGAAGTGGTTTTTCTCTCAAGTCCTTCGATCCAACATTTTCTCTTCATTGTGCACCATTTGGAGGTATAAAGCTCCAACCTTGATACATTTTTATCTAGATTTTGGTTAAGCTAAGATTTTTATCCCTTATTCTCCCAAAACCTAGGTATTTGTGAGCATGAGGTACTCCAAAGCATTTATGTTGTTCTTTCAGATATTTTAGGATATTTTAAGCCATAAAAATGCAAGCTTGGGTCTCGTTTTGTCCCCATGCAAGAGTTATGGTGTGGCAAATGATTGAATAAGTGAGGTTTTTAGTGTTGGGCGCCTTGTAGGCATGCAAAGGCATAAAGAATGCCACTTTATGACCATAGAGGTTTTAATAAGCTCATATCTGAAGTTTGGACGTAAGGTCTTAAGGCATTAAGACCTTAATGAGATTTTTGATCCAGGGTGCGTACGTCGGGCGTAAAAGTATGTACGTTGTGTGTACTGCACCTCAACCCCGATTTCCCTCTTGCATTAGTCGTTGTACGCGGGGTGTAAAAGGTGGTACGTGGGGCGTACGACCCAGTTCCAGCTTTTGGGCCATTCTTTTGGGCCTTGGAGCATTAGGTGTTGGACTTTTTACGTTAGACTGAATGGGAAGGGCAAATGACATTTTTGCCCCTAGTTAGGATAATGGGATTATTGGACCATTTATTATGGGTTAAAAACCCGGATTATTAATTAGGGTTATTTTTGGGATATAACTAGTGTGAGGAGCTGTATTAGCAGCAGCTCGAGTGTGTGGCTCCGTTATCTTCTTTTGGAGGTGAGTTTTCTCAATATGTTCATGGGTTAAAGGCACCAATGCTGACCAATTGCCTTGTTGTGTAGAGTGCTAGTTGTCTTTGTGATACTTGCATAAAAGAACAGTATCTAGCCCTTGACAATTGTATGAAAGACCAGGATCTGGTCCTTGGCACTTGTATGTAAGACCGGGATTTGGCCCTCGGTATTGCAAGGAAAGACCACGATTTGGCCCATGGCAGAAAGTGGTTGTAAGACTATGATGTGGTCCATAGCATTCATTATCTTGTGTGTGGTATGTGGTACTTTGGGGAACTCACTAAGCTTTGTGCTTAAAGTTTTTATTTATGGTTTCAGGTACTTCTGGTTCAAAAGGGAAAGGCGTGGTGTGATGGCACATCATCCTCCCCTCATGATTTCCGTATTCTGAATAATTATACTCTGATGTTTTGAATATTATAATTGGGTGTTTGATATTGAACAATTTATGAATGAATTGATAAACTTTTAAATGAAAATTTTGATCACTGTTTTTAGGATGTTACACTCGGAACCCAGTCGGTTCAGAAGAATCACCCTTAAATGACAGTGTATTTTGTATCTTGAAAAAAGTCAAACAAGTGTTCACTCCGCACCACCCTTACTTGTTTAATGTTTATCAAGATTGATTTTGGTCAACAAATTAATCTTATTACACTTAAATAATATTAGTGAAATAAATCACCAACAAAATATGCAAAGAAAAAAGTTTATCATTGTGCTTTTTTTCGTATATGAATATATGGGTCACAACTCACAAACTTAATAGCAAAAAGGGAATAAATAAATAATAATACATAGTGTAACTTAAAATAAATAATGAATAATAATAAGTTATTTATGATGGGTTTTGTAGGTTATCAAAAACATGTAAAGAGGAAAATTATAACACTTAAGTTCACATGGAACCTATAAATGATCTATATTGTCTCTAATTGATAGCAACATACTATGGACTTCAAGAACCCTAAAGGAACTCTATGAAAATTGAAATTCATGAATTATGGTTTACATACCTTTAGATTTACTATAGTAAATAAATATTTGATCCTTTCCTATATGTCTTTAGAAAGCAAACATCAAAAATATGATGTCTCTAATGGCTTACACCCAAAACCCTAGAAACCCTGGAATGAAAAGGAGAGAGATAGAAATTGTGTTCCTAAGATTGTAGGTAAAGGTATGAACGAAATTTGTTGGTCTTGGGGTCAAATTTGTAGTTTAGGTAACTTGCAGGCAAAACCAAATTTGAATTAATTAAATAATATATTTAATCTCACTTCAAATCACTTGCTTATCTACATCCAGGAGGCTTCCATAAACCCTAATAATCAAGTTAAAACCGTCCATACCATGAATGGTTCTAAAATTGTTTCTTTTGTTCAACTATTGAACAATTACAATTCACCCTTGAACCTTTAATTAATTCCAATTAATCCCAAATTAATTTCAGATTAATTCTGATTAACAATTAATTAATTCTTATTGATTTCTCATTAATTTATCAATTAATAAATCAGTTATTTAACTATTGATCTCATGCTAATTTATTAATCGCGTAACAAATTAACATTTCAATTATCAATTTTCAATTAATATATTAATCACATAATATATTATAAAATCATCTCTCTCTCTCTCTCTCTCTCTCTCTCTCTCTCTCTCTAGATATTTCTGGTTATGAGGGAAACCCAAAAAGGACTTTGCTTCTATTTACAAGTTTATATCAATTTAGTTATAAACTAAGATACCTTAATCCAACAGTTTATAAGTCAAATACATAATAAATAAATAGTTAATTTATTGATAAGAGTTAGGGACCAAATATATATCTCACACTATATGGACCATTCATGTAATTTATGATTTTTTTTGTTATGTTTTAAGGCAACAATATGTTTTCCTTCTCTTAGTTGGATAAGAGTTAAATTAGAGAAATTTCATGTCAATTTGATGTTCTTAAATTTGGCCTGCCAAATTCGGTTAGGCCATTTATAAAAGGTATTTTGTAAGCTTTGATGGGATCGGGGATTCAATAAAGGTTGATATTTTGTTGAGTTTTGAACACTTGGTGTGTTGTTTACTTCCGTTCCGTTATGCCGTTCTAAAAAATATAAACAATGTATTTTTAAAAAGATTGGTTCTTTCGTTACAACGGTTACCTCTGATTTAAATAACTTGAATCATTTTAATATGTAAATGGTTTAACGCAAGACTACACAACTTGCTCGATTTAATATAAATGGTGTGACTATATCCATTAAGGTTGACACCGCTAAACTTAAAAGAGGAATGTGTTGTCACTAAGTGTAGATAACCAAATTTTCCATAAACATGCAACATTTCCCACATTTGTGTTAATTATGCATGTCAATAAGTTAATCATGTGTGAGTCACTTAAGGTGCCATCTTTCGAGATTTGTAGTTTTCTTCTTTCCATTACAATTTAGAATCCATGTGCACATGGACCAACTAATATACCAATTTATGATGTCAATTAGACCCCACCATACAAAAGAGAAAAGGGCAACAAACCTAATTTCAATTCAACAATAATTGATTACATGAACCCTCAATACCTCATGTTCTTAAATAATTTGACGCTTATTTGTCTACTACTATACTTTATTTTAACTTACTAGAACTATGCTTTCATTGAGGGCAATGACAAAGGTCTCTCAACTACTCATACACCTCATTTTGTGTCTATACATTGAGGAATAAAGGTTATGTTTATAATATTGAATTCAAGAATTATGGCCCCAAGAAAAAAGTCGGTTCTTTATTATCTTTAAACATATGGTGTTACAGAATTTGGTAGAGAGTCATTTTCTCACAGATGAATTTGAACTTCAACCTCCATTTGTTATCCATATGACTAATTGACTATATCTTATTGCCAAGGGTCATGTCACATGGGTGATGAAATCGTACTCAAAAATGTTATAGGGAATATTTTGGTTTAAAATATGTTGCTACTACGTCTTAAATTGTGAAACACGCTAATAAATAGGTTGAGACTTGTCTAAGATATTCTTTAAGAATAAAATCGTTACTTTTTAGTTGGTGATTTAAACGGTATAAATTCATTAACCTACGGATATATATTTTCTAATATATATTTTCTAATATCTCCATATAATATTACAATTTAGTGGCAAGTTTGAGCGTAACATTGTAAAAATCGTATAAGGGAGAACGCAGTGGTGAGTGGGTTGGGGGAGTTACTGATGGTACCTCCAAGTTACCACTCCCTCACCCAGCGGGTCACGAAGGGCGGGACCAGAAAGGCCTATACACGCTTTGTTTAACTCGCTTCAACCATTACTCCCTCAATGCAGTACTTGTATTTTTTGCCTTAAGACTTGTACCATACTAATTTTGTATGGTTTTAAATTAGTTTTGTATGTTTTTAATATCCTGAAAATTAGTTTTGCATGATTTTTATTAATTTGTGTTTATTTTAAAATTAAAAATTGAATAAGTTTAGTGAGTTGGTAAAGATAGATATTTCATGTATTATGTGTTGGAAAGATGGAAAAAAAGATGAGAGAGAAAAACAGATGTGACAATTGGTTAAGGGGGAATGACTCCCTCCACCCTAAGGCTTGAAGGAGTAGGGGTAGCCAAGGCCCTCACTAAGCACTCTATGAGATGCTAGACACCGCCCCCTAGCTTGCGCTAAGGGGGGCTCGCTACCGATAGTCGCTAATTCACTATAGGTTTAACGAGAGGAGAGAGGAAAGAGAATGTTGGATGGTAGGTTTTGATTGGATGATTATATTTTTTTTTCTTTTCTTAATCTTTTTTTCTAAAATAAAACCTATTAAAATAAAACACTACCACTCACTACCTTTTTACAACTTGAATGCTATCATTCCTTTAGTCATATGTGGCTTCAAAAAATATAATCTGGAATCCAAAAATCTTACGTGGCAACATGTTAAGCATGTTACCACTCTCTTCAGCCTAATGTGTTGATTTTGGATTGTACTGAGTGTCACCTGTTAAAAGTTTAAAACAGCTTGTAGTAATTTTATGTATAAAATAGGCAATGTTGTACCATATGTTATCATATTTTGGTTTGTAACTTCATTTCCACATCATTTTCCTCTCACCATTCTCCCATCCTACAAAACTCAAAGGAATGATATCATACCTTTTCTTTTTTCTTTTTTTAATGTAATTTATGAATTATATAAATATTTGAAATATATATTTATAATAATAAAAGAGAAATATTCTGTTAGTTTAATTAAAAATGATTGCATAGCTAAAAATGATAACTAAATAAAAACACTATAAAATAAGACTAATTGTAATATTTTTTTAATGATCTAGCCTTCAAAACCATATCGAGCTCGTTTCCAGTGAGATCATCAATGTTGCAGCTTAAAAATTCCATATCGCAAGTTTTTTGCTTTTCTTGTCGTGCTCTTTGCTTCTCCTCTTGAGCTTTCTATTTCTCCTCCAATTTCTCATTTTCGAAATTCAAATAATTTTCGAAATTCAAATTATAAATTTTGAAACTACTACAGATCTTGTGAATGTCATCACTTCTTCCGGTTCCCGATGTATTTGACGAAGATGTTAGAACCTGAAAGTGAACCTCTAGCAATCCTAAGTACATATTCCGAATGCTGTTGGTTCCGAAGGAAGATGTGATCTGGAACCTGTCCGGAGCTGAAGAAAAGGAGTGAAGTATTTTGAAGAGGAACGCATTCCGGAGCTGATACTGGAGTTCAGAATGCATGCTGATCCGGACGTAAACTTTCATCTCCGGAACATTACTTGTCCGGAATGAAGTTACTTTGTCTCTTATGCATTTATTACTTTTGTCTTGTATTTTGATGTAACGTTTCATAGGACTTAGTCTAAAGTTAATTTAGGACAATCAGAATGTCAGACTTGTATCTTTTGTCCGGTCCTTTGTAAACACTTGGGTTAATTCACTGTAACATTCTCTCCTTTAAATAGGAGCATTCAATACAAGTCAACTACGGATCTTTCTTTCACTTTTGGCATTTACTCTTATCACATTTAAAACATTCTTCTTGTTCCTCATTTATTAACTTTACGTTGATCACTATTTACTTGTTCTCAATTAATGTCTTGATCATTTGTTGAATCGATTATCTAAGACTTGACTGGTCTTTCCAGTCTCGACTTGAACATCCATTATTAAGCAGACATTGATCTCAAGCATTCACTCAAGGTTTGAGTTCTCAAACCTTGTCCCTGCACAAAGATCTTGTTCTCACAATTGGTATCAGAGCTCGAGTGGTTGTCCTTTGAATCCATAAGATCAGATTATAGTTGGTTAGAATTTACCTTGGTATTTCAACCATTTCTGTGTTAAGGATAAAATTTCTTCTATATACCACTTAGGCTTGAAGATATCTTGACTTCAATGGCTGCATCAAATCCTCAACAAATGATTTCAATGCAAATCGCAAATAGCGTGGGTGGCCCTACACGTGCCCCATTGCTAGTTGTGGAAGAATATGATCATTGGAAAGTAAGAATGGAAAGGTTTTTACTAGCCAAAGAGAAAGGTGAACAAATCTGGAGATCCGTCAAAGAAGGCCCTCATGTTCCTGTAAAAACAGTTGTAAGAGATGCAGCTGCTCAACTCATGCGAGAAGATGAAGTTCGTCCAGCCCCTCTAACTGCTGATGATATTGAGAAACTGAATGCTGATCAAGTCGCCTTCTCTGAAATAGTGTTTGGTGTTCCTCCATCACTCTTTGAGCACATCAAGTTATGCAAATCAGCCAAAGAAATTTGGGACACTCTTCAGGATCTGATTGAAGGTTCCGAAAATATGAAGGACAAACGCCTCACCTCAGTTGTCAATGACTTTGACACCTTCACTACTACTCCAGGCGAATTTGTAGCCTCAGCTTCCAACCGATATCGAATCGTTGTCAACAACATGACTGCTCATGGGATTGTTCGAACTCCTCTCGAATACAATCTCAAGTTCATTAACAGTCTTGGTAAAGGATGGGGAAATGTAAAGTCTTGTCTTCAAAGTAATGGTTCCTTAAAAAACTTGAAACTCTATCAACTTTTTGATGAGCTTCAAGGACATGAATCAAATGTTGCTCAAACCATAAGAGAACGTTTCGGAGGACCACTTGCTCTAGTCAGTTCTTTTGAATCAACCATTCCGAATTCACCGGCTCTGGAACCTTACAAACCCACTGTTCCATTAACTCAGTCATCCTTAACTTCTTTACCCACACACATCTATCCTGACGATGATTTAGAAACCTTGGATTTTGAACTCCGTTTCCAACAAGAATTTGCCTTACTCTCCATGAAATACAAACGACCTTTCAATCCTTCTTACAAACCATACCAAAACAGATTCAGCGCCCCTCACCAAAACCATCCTCAACAATATTCTGCTTCGGAACCAAAACACCCCTCCGAAAATCCTCCTGCATACAAGCCTAACCTCACTAAACCAAACTCAGCCCCGGAATCTTCTAAAAATTCCAACTCAGAAAAACCAAAGATCTTGTGTCATAAATGTGGTCATGCTAACCACTTTGCCAAAGATTGTCTAGCTGATGCTCCACAAAAACCAAAAGTCAAGGACTCAGCTTATTATGTTAGAAAAGCACAAAAAATGGCTGAAAGTGAGAAAGCATTTCTTACTACTGTTTCAAGAGATGTCGAAGGATACTGGTCATCCGGAGATGATGATGATGTAGTAACTGGAAGAAACATGTGTTTG
Source organism: Lactuca virosa (assembly GCF_052849685.1). Lineage (NCBI taxonomy): Eukaryota > Viridiplantae > Streptophyta > Magnoliopsida > Asterales > Asteraceae > Lactuca > Lactuca virosa. Next base: position 300,733,104 of record NC_136430.1, on the reverse strand, counting down.
ATGGCAAGACAAACGGTTGTATGTGATGAAGGTTATTGGTCTTCTGGATCCGAAGATGAAGAAGATGTTGCTGAACCTCACTACTGCTACATGGCCACTAACGATCCACCAGGTCGAAGCATTGTTCAGCAGGTAAAATCCATGATCTCTGATAATAATTTTGATTTGACTTTATGTGAACCTTATCTGACCCAGATCCAAACAGATATGAACACTATCTATAAAGCCTATGAGTCCGCCATAGAAGCCAGTGAGAAGAAAGACTGTGAACTAAGTCGTCTTAGATTACGTTTTGAGGATAAGAAATTGAGAATCGAATCTCTAGAGCATGAACTTGTAATGTCAAAAGATGAATGTATCATTTTGAAAGATAAATGTGAAATCACTTACTCTGAACGAAATATTTTGATTTCTGATAACAAACGTCTCAATGCCAAAATAGATGCTTTGCATAACTCTGTTGACATGCTTGAAGCTGACATTCGGATGACTCATAATTTTCGTCATCCATGGTCAAAAGCTCCTGGTCTCGGAAAGCGAGTTTCCGAAACCAATTGTTAGTCCCCTGAAGGATTTGCAAAATCTGACATTCATGGGAGAGGTTCCGAACATTAAACATTCGGACACTCCTGTTTCTCCATTGTCACCCCTTCCAGAGGCTAAAAGATCTTTTGAGTCCCTAATTCCTGAGTTCCAACCAATAGTTGTCAAATGTCCTGATTCCACGCCTCTTCCGCCTCTAATAAACCTGGACCCGAATCGGACCACGGAATATCATTATAGTCTTTCAAATTGTGTAGACCATGTTCCTATAAGCAATCACATCAACAACTGTGTGATTGAGGAAATTATTCCGGAAACAACTGAAGTCAATGCCTCAGAATTTGTATGGGCATCTCTAGATGATAAAGTTGAAGTCTCAAGCAATGTGTCCTCTGATTCATGTGAATCGGACTCCGTAGTTCTTTCAAAAACCAAATTGGTTCCCATTACTCCTAAGTTTTCAAATCCATCCAACGGACAAACTTCTGGATCCTCTCCTCATCCTAAGAGAAAACCAATGTTGAATAGGAAAGATGTTGTAGATCCCAAGGTAGAAGCTAGAATTGCATACAAAAACGAAGTTAAGACTAGACAAAATTCCAGGTTCCTTGCTAACTCTAAGCCAAGCTAATCTCGGAACAACACAACGAAGTCCTTATGTCAAAACCATAGTCAAAATTCGTTTGTTCCGACAAGAATCCTAAAGAGACCTTCCGAACCTCCTGTTCGTTCGGAACCAAAGGAAGTCCTTAGCTCCAAATCTCCTCAAGCTCATGTCAATGTCAAAACCATCCGAAACACTTCACCGACACCTTGAAATGTTTCATCTGTCTTTATTGCAAAATCTGATGGCATAATTTTTAAACCAAAAATTTCAAAGAACAATGTGTCATCAAACAAATCCACAAGTTCAAAAACAACTGTTTCAAAATCTTCAAACAAAAATCTTGTGTGGAAAATCAAAACATCTGTTAACAAAACAACTGACTCGGAGATAACAAAAAGTGTCAATCCTTCGGATACCACCGTTCCGAAGGAGTTAGCTCCGAACCCACAAGTAGTTGAATATGACTACTGGATACATGAAAAGACTTTAGCATTATGTCTGTTTCTAAAGAACTCAAGTAATCTCACCAAGAAACACGTAGTTGTTCCAAAGTCACAATCAAAGTCCAAAGTCCATGCCTACGTCCCAAAGTCTAACTCGGAGCCTAAAAGCTCCATTGCTCACTAATTTTGCAGGAACTTTGTGCTTCGGAGCAAGAAACAATATAGTATATTGATAGTGCTTACTCCATGCACATGACGGGGCAAAAGAACTTTCTGCGAGATTTAAAGCTCTCTCTAAATGCTGGTTACGTGACGTATGGCAACAATTCCAATTCTCAAATTCGTGGTTATGGAACTCTCACCAATGGAAACTTCTCTATTTCACATGTTGCTTATGTAGCTGACTTGAAACATAATTTGATAAGTGTTGCTCAGCTCACCGACTCAAGCCGACGTGTGGAATTTTGCAAAAAATATAGTTATGTGATGACTGAAGACCGAAAAGAATGTTTGATAAAGTCTCTTCGCAACAAAAACATGTACCCACTTGACATTAATATGATCATTGGCAAACTACAACTCTGCCTTCTCTCCAAAGCTGTTCCTGACGTTAGTTGGTTATGGCACTGAAGGCTCGCACATCTGAACTTTCCGTACATGAATGATCTTGTATCAGGTGAAATGGTAAGAGGTTTACCTCTTCTCAAGTTCGAAAATGATCATTTATATGTTGCATGCGAGTGTGGTAAGCAATCAAAGAAGGGTCATCCTGTTATCATCGAAAAATCCATTTCAGATCCCTTAGAACTTCTACACATTGATCTTTGTGGACCATCCACTGTAGAAAGTCTTCATCATAAGAAATACATTCTTGTGATTGTTGACGACTTTACAAGGTTCACCTGGGTCTTCTTCCTAAGACTGAAATCCGAAACAGCCTCTGAGCTCATAAATTTTATCAAAGGAATAGAAGTTCTTATCAAACTCCCGGTTAGAAGAATCCGAAGTGATAATGGTTCGGAATTTGTTAATTCCACCATTGAGAAGTTCCTCACAGAAAAAGGAATCGATCACAACTTCTCATCTCCCTACACTCCACAACAAAATGGTGTAGTCGAAAGACGTAATAGAACACTCGTTGAAGCTGCTCGATCCATGCTGAACTATGCAAACTTTCTACTCTATCTTTGGGCTGAAACTGTATCCACTGCTTGCTTCACTCAAAACCGAAGTATTATCAATCGACGGCTCAACATGACTCCATACGAAGCAATGAATGGTCGAAAGCCAACAATCTCATTTCTACATGTCTTCGGATGCAGATGTTTCATCAAAAACAACCGTGATCAGCTTAAAAAGTTCCAACCTAAAGCTGATGAAGCGATTTTTCTAGGGTACTCTTCCAAATCCAAAGCTTACAGAGTTCTCAACCGAAGAACTTGTGTTCTGGAAGAAAGCTTCGATATTACCTTTGATGACAACTTTGTTCGGAATTCCGGCCCCACTCACATCACAACTCACATCATGGAGTCTGATGCTCCTCCGCCAGGATGTCCGAACCCTCAAACCATTCTCGAGGTTGACTTTGAAACCCTCTTTGGTCCTTTCGAAACAGCTCTTGATTCCGAATCTCGATCATGACCATCTCTGATTCCAATTCCTCCTTCGGAAGCCCCAGTTTCTCACAACCTCTCCGATCCTCTTCCGAGCCTACCTCCATTTGATTCTGAACCGTTTCAACCTTCTCAGGTTGAGGGGGAGAATAATGCAAATCCCTCTCTTGAATCAAATGTGGATGGCTTCCAAGATGCAGCTGCTGATTTCGATGACTTAAATCCTCTCAAGATTGATGAAAACGAAAATTTCTTTGAGTTTCCTTCTGATGATGATGTCAACCTCTCTGGTTCAGAAGTTCAGGGGGAGTATCATCCCAATATTCAAATCATTCAGGGGGAGCAATTGAATTCTACTGTTGATGTAGGATCCTCCGCTGCACAAGAACTCCCTCGATTGCATGTTTGGACGAAGGATCATCCTCCAAACCAAGTGATAGGCAATCCGAATGTTGGTGTACAAACTCGCTCAGCTACCAACATCCAAAATGAATGCCATTTTTCAGCATTCATATCCATGGTTGAACCCAAATCCATCAAGGAAGCATTAGAGCATGCTGATTGTATTACAGCCATGCAAGAAGAACTGGCAGAATTTGACCGAAATGAAGTCCGGACTCTTGTACCTCCTCCTCAACATCACCCCATTGTTGGTACAAGATGGGTATTTCGCAACAAGCTAGACGATGCAGGAGTTATCATCCGAAATAAGGCAAGATTGGTAGCTAAATGTTTCACTCAAATTAAAGGTCTTGACTACGACGAGACATTTGCTCCTGTTGCACGACTTGAAGCTATCAGAATCTTTCTTGCTTATGCAGCCTACAAAGGTTTCAAAGTTTATCAAATGGATGTTAAGAGTGCTTTTCTTAATGGTGAACTTGACACTGAAGTATACCTTCAACAGCCCCCCGGATTTATTAATCTTTCCTTTCCGAACTACTGTTATAAACTCCGAAAGGCTGTCTACGGACTCAAGCAAGCTCCTCGGGCTTGGTACGAGACACTCACTGATTTTCTCAAGCGCTCAGGTTTTCAAAGAGGTATACTGGATCCCACTTTATTTCGAAGATCAAATGGAAAACATCTCATGCTGGTACAAATTTATGTGGACGACATCATTTTTGGATCTACGGATTCATCTATGGTTGCTGATTTTGCCAAACTGATGGTCAGTCGTTTTCAAATGAGCATGAATCGAGAATTAAACATCTTTCTTGGCCTTCAAGTCAAATAGACTAACAAAGGTATTTTCATTCACCAAGAAAAGTACATTTCTGAGCTTCTCAAGAAATACTCTATGGACACCTGTGCCTCAGCTAAGGTACCTATGGGCTTCGGTCACAAAATCTTTGCCGACCCTTCGGGTGTTTCAGTAGATGAAAAGAAGTACCGTGGAATGATTGGATCCTTACTCTATCTCACTGCAAGTCATCCGGACATAATGTTCTCAACATGCTTATGTGCCAGATTTCAAGTCAATCCGAAGATGTCTCATCTTTTGGCTGTGAAACAAATATTCCGGTACCTCAAATGTACAAAGAACCTCAGAATCTGGTATCCAACAAATGAAAGTTTCCTTCTGCAAGATTACTATGATTCGAACTATGGTGGTCTTCAACTTGATAGGAAAAGTACATCAGGAGGATGTCAATTCCTAGGTGGTCGTTTAGTCAGCTGGTCATCCAAGAAACAGAACTGCATTGCTCTCTCTACAGCCGAAGATGAATACATTGTTGCTGCCAGCTGTACCTCTCAAGTTCTCTGGATGAAATCTCAACTCTTGGATTATGGTTACCGATTTCAACGCATTCCTATCTACTGTGATTCTCAAAGTGCCATTGTAATCTCACACAATCCAATTCAGCACTCCATGACGAAGCACATTGACATTCGGTACCACTTTATTAAAGATCATGTTCTAAATGGTAACATCGAACTTATTTTTGTTCCATCTGACGATGAAATTGCTGATGTCTTTACTAAGGCATTAGACGAAACCAAATTTAATGGTTTTCTGAACAAAATGGGTATGATGATGTCTGATCCTCAATTCTTTCAGGAGACATGTTCTCTTTGATAGAAGTATTCAGAAGAAAAATATGCTCCGAACTCATTTATTTTTGCTTCGGAACTAATTTCCCTCTAAATACATAGAATCCTTTTACATGTTTTTTACTAATTATCCCCTGAGTTTCTTAAGCTGTACAGTTTATTCTCTTCTTCATGACGATCTAGATCGACCATCATCAGGATCACCATTTCGGAACTCATTCCAGAAATTTACTCCGGAAAAAGAAATGTGCTCCGGAAATTCAATTTTCTCTGGAATTTTAAACTTGCTTCGGACTTTTAAACTTGCTCCGGAATTTCAAAATTTGCTCCAAAAATTCAACTTGCTCCGGAATTTTCAAAATTTGCTCCAGAGTTTTCAAAATTTGCTCCGGAATTTTTAAAATTTGCTCCGGAATTTTCAAAACTTGCTCCGGAATTTTCAAAATTCACTCCGGAATTTCAATTTGCTCCGGAATTTCAAAGTGCTCCGGAATTTTCATAAATGCTCTGGAATTATCAAAATTGCTCCGGAAACCCCTTTTTATCATATATATTCCGGAACATTTCTTTTATCTTCCAGATCATGCACTATCCGGAACAATTCATCCGGAATACCAAGAGGCAATAAGGTGAAACGGTTTTTCTCAACGGTTACTTTTTAGGAAGATCCTTATCCAATCTTCCTCGATTTACGTGACACGATTGCACGCCCTCTAAAATGGAAAACGAATTGACGGTTACATTCCCCTCTTTTAGACCAATTGCCTTCCCCTTTCACTTCACTTGTCTATTCTCATTTTCCCCACATTAAATGCGACCCGATGGATCTCGGATCCTCATCATTACCTTTTTTTCGACTCGACCCGACTTTCTCTACCTATAAATACTTTTTCAGATTTACCTTTACCTCTTTACGATCTCTCAATTCTCAAACCTCCCTAAAACCCTCACAGTTCTTCGTGTTCTTCAAGCCTTCATCATCTTCAATAATGGAGTCCTCCAAGAACCAGGCCTCTACTGCTCAAACTCCAAAGAAATCCATTGCCAGGAAGAAATCATCAAAAGGATCGAAGGGATCATCATCGTCGGCAGATCAAGAACCCTTTCTTAGGGACACTACCCAACTGTTTTCCTTAAACCCCCTTGACTATGATGAATCAATCAGGATCATGATTGAGTTCCTTGCTCATCATCCTCTCTCCATTCCACTTACCAAAATCCCAGATCCTCCCCTCCCTCTTTCTCATCTTCATCGTGCATTCACAAGCATCAAACTTGAAGATGATGTTCTGTTAGCCTCCATCATCGATGATCGCACCATTCCCGTTTACAAAGCGACCTTTCTCAAGGCCATTGGAATTTCACCCAACTCTGCTGGTTTCAAAGTGGTTGAACCAACTGCTGAAGAGTTCCAGACGTTTCTTAACTTCATCGGGTACAATCAAGACTATCGAGCAAAGGATTTTAAGAAGATTGCAGTTTCAGGATCTTAACTTCATCGGGAACAATCAAGACCATCAAGAGGAAACCGAGCGAGATTTCGAGCCCTAGATTTTGGGCCCTGACGATTGAACATATCTTCAAGGAACTTAACGTCCCCATTCCGGTGAGCACCATTCCTCTGGAGGTATGTGTACCTTTCAAACTTGTTAAGACTTACAGAATTCCGAACCAATCATCTTTTGGTCCGGTCAGACGACTTCCGGACAATATGTTGGCCCTCATTCCTTCCGGATCTCCCTTTTTGAAACACCATCTTGAGACCTCGGTTGTGTTCGACCCAACACAGCCTGCCCCGGTCTCAGTTGAGCCTACTCTGGAAGAGGCCACTCACACTAAATCCGGACCCAAGGTTAAGCAACCGGCCAAACGAAAGGCCTCACCCACCAAACCCAAGGCCAAAAAGAAAACCAAAGTCAGTGCCCCCTCTCAACAGGAGGGCACCCATGACATTCCGGCTGATTCTGGCCATCCGCACACACCTCCTGCCCACTCATCTGAGGTACCCCTCAATTTTTCATCATCACAAGCACACACCCACAGGGAGTCTACACATATTCCACCCTCACCCTCCCAAAAGAGTGAAGTCGGTGTTGAACAAAGTTCCTTGCAGCCCCCTGGAACACACCCACGTGTCACTTTTGATAATCCCATTATTTCTTCCACACGCACACACTCCGGAACCGTTGTTCCGGAACCCAAGCATCCGAAAGGAGGAGCAGTCTCTCCAACTTCCAATGCCCCAGCTGGTCTGATACCCGGAAGGCGTACATGACGACCAGGTTCTAATGATCCTTTATGGGAAGATTATGTAAACAGGGATGCATCAAGGCGTCCAGACCTAACTCGTACTCAAGTTGAATCCACTCTCATCTCCATGAGGAACCGGGCTATCCAAAGCAACATGCCCTATGTCCTTCCCTCAGACGATGACGCCATCAAGGAACTCACTTCGGAACTGCCCCCAATAGTCATTCACCAAAGCATCTTCCATACTGATCTGGAAGAAGAGATTTCCGAAGAGGTTATGTTGGAGGAAGAAGCAACAACAGTTCTGGATGCTCATCTCATGACATCCATTCATTATTAGTCCACAACATCCGTATCCAAGTCTGCCTTTGACTTCGAAACCTCCTCCACTTCCACTCCGGACTATGGCTCCAACTCACAACTTCAAGAAGACGATGATGCTGCCAAACCGGGTCCCTCCTCCAATCCGGATGCTCACCAGCCTCCTCCGCAACACTCAGACTCCGAATCCGAATCCTCCGCTGGTGAACATGTTGACCCATTCGCCCTACTGGAGATTCGCACCAATGTCTCTGACACTATGGCTAAAGTATCATCTGTAGAGACTTCTGTAACAGAGCTGAATTCGAAACTGGATCAAAAAGTCTCCGGACTTGATTCAAAACTTGATGCCATCCTTCAGTCTCTTTCCCACCAATCCGGACCATCCATAGCGGAGAGAGAAGCCCATCTTGACCAGCTGATTTCCATCCGGCTGAAACACACTGTTGAGCAGATTGCTTCCAAATACGATGCTCTTGTCGACAACTACCTCAACACCATCTCTTCCATGCTCAAGGTTCATGACGATCTTGTGTCTGCTACCAACGATCTAATCAAGCATACTCATGTTCGTCATGAGAAACAAATTCAACGATTGGAGAAGGAGATCCGGAAGAAGGATAAGATGAATCTGATCATCCAACAAGTCCTCATCAAACTCCTGCGCTCAACTTGGAACATTGTTGATGTTCCAAACAGGAAGTTTGATGAGATGATTGAAATCCTTAGCAGCACCTTCAAGCATCTATCCGAACAAGATCCCACTTCTGAAGCCTATGACACCCTGACTCTTCAACTCTCCACCGGTCTTCAGAAGGTGTTCTCCAAGCTTGATGATATTAAGGAGGACTTATCGCTTGCACCGGTTTCCAGGGTCACCAATGCAAGAGGGGGAGAAGGCCCAAGAAGGAGATGGAAGCCAACCTCAGAATTCTCACTCCGGGATGAGGACCTCGATTCCGAAGAAGATGTCCAATTTGTCTCCGGAATCCTGGGTATTACTGAAGGAAACGAAGAAGATGAAGACTATGATATTTACATCCCGGATGAAGCTCCCGAAGGGATTCTTGGTCTTCAAGCCCCAAAGCTGACTGCTCCGAAAGTATTATCAGAAGAACAGAAGAGGATTTGGTCCGCCGTCTCATGGCCATCCTCTCTTCCGGATGCTTTTGAAATGGCCGTTAAAATGGCTAAGGCAAAATCCTTCCTTACCGCTCAAGCCTTCCGAGCCACTCCCTCCATGATGCCTCCTGCTCCCATTCCGGAACCAAAAATAGCCCCAATTGATCAAGGCTCTCCTCTCCGTACTCCAGATGAAATTCCGGAAGTACCACTTCCAACTCCTACTCCGGAATTCGTCATTGACGAGAATATGAAGATGGTTATTGATGCTGTTCAGAGAGACAAAGGGAAGAAACCGATGACTTCGGAACAACAACCCTTTCCTTCCGGACCTCCCCTTAAACAAAAATTTGGATGGTCTGAGGAAGAAATTCACAAGGCATTGGAGGATAGCATCTTGATTCAAGCATTAAAAGATCATCCCGATCCGATGCGTGGCATTTCTCCTCTGTATCGAGAAGGCATCCTTCAAGCCAAGGATATAATCCCAACTCTCTACCATGACCTTCCCTCACAAGACACTGATCAACTGGATCTTCCTCTCTCTCCCTTCAGCAAGTTCTACACTAAGTTTGCTCCGCTCCACCCAAACGACAATCCGGAAGTGATCATCCGGACCGAACGTGAAAGGCTCAAAACCTTTTACGCCAAGAATGCTCTACCCTTCAAGGAGGTATGGACAACAAAGAGGATCACTAAAGTTCATGGCTTCGGAAGAAAAATCCTGGTAAAATTTGAGCTGAACTGTCCTCTGTTCCGTTTCCATCTTCTCCGGAACAAACCAACTCCAAAGACTGTTACTGATGCGGATTTTCCTTCTATGAATCCGAACGACATCCTTACTCTTGCTGCGTACTTCAGAGAAAATCAAAAGGATGACATCAGTATGGGTGCCTATCACGCAACTCTCAGCTTTCTCAAAGACTATGTTGCTGAGTTTTGCAGATGTGATTACGGACTTGCTCACCTCTACGGAACCGAACAATTCGTGGCAAAGATCGACTTTGTTCTTCCGGAAGCTGAAATTCTTGCAAATGGTCCGATCGAAGAACCGGTTCTAGGGTTTGTCTACACCACCAGAAGAACAAACAAGAAGGACTTCTTTCGAGTCCTTGACAAACACCTGGTTCCTACCAAAGCTCTGCAGAAGTTCATTTCCCGGGCGTCCAAGTCTGATGCTCCGGAACAGGTTAAGGCGAAGTTTGTAAGTCAACTGACTTGGTACATTGTAGTGTAAGAATGGTTGTTCCGAGCATACACCTTCATCAAGGAAGAAATGAACTAAGCGCGATGGATTGATAAGTTCACTTGGGGGAGATTGTTGGAACCTGAAAGTGAACCTCTAGCAATCCTAAGTACATATTCCGAAGGCTGTTGGTTCCGAAGGAAGATGTGATCCGGAACCTGTCCGGAGCTGAAGAAAAGGAGTGAAGTATTTTGAAGAGGAACGCATTCCGGAGCTGATACTGGAGTCCGGAATGCATGCTGATCCGGACATAAACTTTCATCTCCGGAACATTACTTGTCCGGAATGAAGTTACTTTGTCTCTTATGCATTTATTACTTTTGTCTTGTATTTTGGTGTAACGTTTCATAGGACTTAGTCTAATGTTGATTTAGGACAATCTGAATGTCAGACTTGTATCTTTTGTTCGGTCCTTTGTAAACACTTGGGTTAATTCATTGTAACATTCTCTCCTTTAAATAGGAGCATTCAATACAAGTCAACTACGGATTTTTCTTTCACTTTTGGCATTTACTCTTATCACATTTAAAACATTCTTCTTGTTCCTCATTTATTAACTTTACCTTGATCACTATTTACTTGTTCTCAATTAATGTCTTGATCATTTGTTGAATCGATTATCTAACACTTGACTGGTCTTTCCAGTCTCGACTTGAACATCCATTATTAAGCATACATTGATCTCAAGCATTCACTCAAGGTTTGAGTTCCCAAACCTTGTCCCTGCGCAAAGATCTTGTTCTCACAGAAGACCCTCTCTCTTTTGTGCCTTATCTCGACCCATCGGGTGGACTACCTCTTCAAGTTCACGTTCATCATCTTTGATCAAATACATCCTGAACTGTGCATCCGATGAAGTATTGTAACTCGTTTCATAAATTTTGGTTCTTTTCGAACCACCTTCTTTGCTACCATACTCTTTTACCCATTTTTGAGACGTGACTAAAATTTTCCAAACATCGATAAATTTGAACGTCCTCCTATTTTTATCAATTTGAAAAAGTTTACACGTCGTCTCGAAAATACTTTGATCGCTTCCCCGTTTTTCCATTGATTTAGCAAGTTGTATATCCCGTTGAATTTTGTAATCATTTTGTTCATCTCGCAAAAAGTTGCTATTATATTGATCTTTTGTACGATATTTTTCACGACCCATAACGATGTGAAATTTCTCCATAATGCATCGCAAAACAATTCTCATCCTTTTACGTATTTCCGGTTTTGGGATCCTCCGGAATGTCGACCCAAGATTTCGCTAATTTTATCTTTTTTTTCGGTTGCCATCGTTGACAGGACACCTTTTCTTTTATAACCAATGTTTTTCCTTTTCCTCGTCTTTTGGGATTGGATAGTTCAGCTTGGGTTTCCCGAACAAATTCAGGTTGAGTTCTGGTTCGGGATCAGGTTGGGCTTCCCGAACAACTTTGACTTCCGATGTTAGGGATTGGCTTCGGGGAAGTCGAAATTGTTATGGTATTTGTTGGGGGTGAAAGTATTGCAGTTGGGGTAGGTTTCTAGGTTGGGGTCGAGGTGAAATCATAGAGGGATTAAGTTCCATTCGGTAAACTAATGGATCCAAAGGACAAACATTTTCACACGATTTGTTTCGACTGGATTTTAGGGTGAGAATTGATGGGAAAGTTGTTTGGAGTCATTTTTTGAAATACAAAATTTTGAGTTTTTGTATGAATTTAATGTATTGTGGTGGTCTGAAATATGTGATATAAAGTATGTTATTTATAGTTGTTTATTTAAAAAAATCAAAAAAAAAATAGTCCGTTAAAAACGGTCACACACACAATAGTAAAATAAATAAATAAATAAATAAAGGTGTGGTATGTTCATCTCGTGTCATGCCCTTACTGCATGAGCCTTAGAGGGTGTCGTATTAACCGCACTACCGCAGTGACACGTCACCTATTACGGTTTGCGGAAAACCCCACTCAGGGTCTAATGGGGTCAGATTTTAGTGTGAGCATGCACATTATTACTCATATCATTGTTTTTGTTTTATTTTAGAATGTTAAAAGAGCATGTTAAAAACTCTAGCAATAACTACAATAATATTAAAAAGAAAAAAAAATAGACTTAGATTTTGAAATCAACCAACCCATTTTAATTAAAAAATTTATTTTTATTATAATTGTATCATTTTTTTTTCAAAGATGGAAATTTTCTTCGGCTCATTATGATGAAAAACTACCTTATTGCGAAATATCCAAAGAAGCCACATAATGGTAAGAACTAGAACATCCAAGATGGTATGACCGCTAATGAAACATCTAAGATATAACTACCCAAAAGTATCCATCCTCACCAAGCCATCAAATCCTGCTACATTTACCAATGCAAGGCGAAATCAACAAGCAAAGAAACAAATGTCAGCATCAACACAGTGAGTCTATCTCAAGTACACAGGAATGGAAACATGTATATTTCATACAATACAATCCGTCACATAAAAAAACTTGCTATATGTTTCTTACCAACCACTAGCCACCTTTAAATATTATCAATAAATTATGAATATACTAATTGGTTGACATTTCACCATAGTAATTATTTGTTTTTGCCACCGTTATAATTACTTTTATGTCCTTTGCTAACATGAGTCAAAACACTGCTAATTCCCTCGTATAAGACTTCGTTCGCTACTAACGTGACCTAATGATCGAGTGCACTAAATGGGGCGCGATTCAAACCCCTAACATTGTCTCTGGTGTAACAACCAAAATTTTCAAACAATTTTCTTTCATTTTTAAATCATCAAAATATAGTTCATAGAATTAACTCTTGCCAAGTTCTCATTGTCAAATAAAATTATTATGAAACATAGTCAAATATCCCAGAATCCTCATGACCTCTAAACATCAAGCTGGTGTGTACAATCATGTCGGTGCCTTCCCGCGATCCTGTGAAGTACCTTAAACACATTTATCAATACTGTAAGCACAAAGCTTAGTGAGTTCCCCAAAATACCATGTACATAAGTAATTAGCCTCTCGTGGCTAAATCTCAATAAGGACCCCCCGGTCATGTGTCTCAGTGAATACCCTCCGGTATGACATTATAGCATAAGTCACAAAGATAGAATGCATAATAACACATAAACAGATAAGACCCTCCGGTCAGTAATACAAATCAGACCCTCCAGTCACACAAAAGTTACCACACAAATAAGTATAGTGAGAAGACTCACCTCTCGCTGAAAAGCAATCAATCTTGCACCCGAACTGCCGGTCTAGACTCTGCCTAATATATCACATTCGTATCTAATTAATAAATAATTCTAATAACCCCAAAATGCTAGACCGAGTTTCTCTAGAAAATCTTAGGAGTGTGAAAAGACCATTTTGCCCCTCCTTGGCCAAAAGCTCAAAAGTCAACGAAGGTCAACACCCAGCGAGTACGCTGGGCGTATAGCCCTCTACGCTGTGAACGCTACGCTGCGCGTAGCTGGGACTACACACAGCGTACGTATCAGGTTTCCACTCCTCACTTCACTTGGTCTTAATCCGTTAAGACAAATGCTACAACTACATATCTGAGTTGAATAAGGCCTATTACTCCATAAAGTCGTGGACTTTAAGCCTTAGCATGGCTGAACAAGTCTCAAACTCACAAACTCTAACATTCCCAACACAAGAGTCCACATAACTCATGCATGGAGAGGTTTAGACGATTAATTTCCCATTTTTATGAATCTAGACAACAAAATACACTTAAAAGAACATGACATATGCTCTGGAGTTCACCAAACTCACAAAGCTCTAAACTTGGGACATAAAACCTTAAAAATGGACCCAAAATATGAACTAACACAACAATGAGCAAGTTTCGAACTTGATACCTCTGGAAGATGCACCAACAAGAGTAGAACTCATATCCAATAGCTAGAAGCACAAGCTAGACTTCCTCCAAGGCTCCTTCTTCACCAAAACCTTCACAAGAACACTTCAATGAGCCACAACACTTACACAGGCTAGGAATACGAAATTAGGGTTTGAGGGAGGTTGGAGGCTGGAAATGGTGGCAGGAAATGAGGCCATCATGTTCCTTAAATAGGAGCACAAGAAGGCATTTGGGTTTTACTCTAATCCTACTATGCCCAGCGTACCCTCTGGTACGCCCATCGTACTAGGTGGCCTCCGCGATCATGCAAAGTGCATGAGTACGTTGCACGTACACATGCGTACGCCCCGCGTACTCAATTGCAACCTTTTCTCAAATAGGGACTAGTCTTGACAATTACATAAAGGATTAAGGTCATCAAAGTATACCTCATTTCGGGATGTTACAATTCTCCCCCATTGGGATCAGACTTCGCCCTCGAATTCATCCTCTAGAAACAGCTCTGGGTACTGCTCGCGCATCTCAGACTCCGGCTCCCAAGTCTAGTCCGAGCCTCTACGATGTTGCAACTAGACTTTAATCTAGTGCACTTCCTTGTTCCTCAAGGTCTTTAATTTCTTATCTAAGATCGCCACCGGCCTCTCAATATAGTTCAGGCGATCATCAACTTGAATGTCCTCTAAAGGAACCACTGCCTTCTTGTCGGCTACACACTTCCTCAACTGGGATACATGGAAGGTGTCATGAATCTGACTCAGCTCCTCAGGCAGCTCTAACCGATAAGCTACCTTACCCACTCGAGGAATCACCCTGAAAGGACCAATGAATCTAGGGACCAAATTGCCCCGCTTCAGGAATCGGATCACCCCCTTCCATGGGGATACCTTAAGGAGAACGAAGCCATCGACCTGGAATTCTAGCTCGAAAGACCTTCGATCTGAGTAACTCTTCTGATGACTCTGGGCCGTCATCACTCTCTGTTTGACCTACTGGATATGCTCTGTCGTCTTGAGCACTATCTCGGTGCTCCCCATAACTCTCTGTCCGACCTCCCCCGAACAGATAGGAGTCTGACACCTCCTACCATATAGATGCTCAAAGGAAGGCATCCCGATTATGGAGTGATGGTTGTTGTTGTAAGAAAACTCAGCCAAGGGAAGGTAGGAGTCCCAACTCCCACCAAAATCCATAACACAAGCGCGAAGCATATCCTCGAGCGTCTGAATCGTCTGCTCGCTCTGCCCGTCCTTCTATGGATGGTACCCGGTGCTAAAATGCAGTCGGGTACCTCCTCTTGAAATTTCTTTAGAATCTGGAAGTAAAGCGCACATCATGGTCGGACACTATAGATGTCGGCACTCCATGCCGAGCCACCACCTCTCGAACATAAACCTCGACCAGCTTCTCTGCGGAAGAGTTTTCACTTATAGCCAAGAAGTGAGCACTCTTTGTCAATCGGTCCACTATTACCCAGATGGTATCCACACCCCTCGCAGTCCTTGGTAATTTGGCAAATAAAATCCATAGAAATCTGTTCCCATTTCCAAAGGGGAATCCAGAGGCTGCAACTTTCCAGGAGGGCGATGGTGCTCTGCCTTGACCTTGCAACAGGTCAACCATCTTTCTACAACCCATGCCACGTCTCTCTTCATACAGGGCCACCAATAATTGTGTTTTAAATCCAAATACATCTTTGTGGCCCCCGGGTGAATAGAAAACCTCGACTTATGGGCCTCCTCCATCAAAATATGTCGGGCTCCACCCGTATACGGCACCCATATCCGCCCATAGAGAGTCATAAGCCCCCTACTATCTGTCTCAAAAGCCTAAATCTGCCTGATCACCCGCTCCCTCTTGCGGTTTTCTGGTCTTATGGCCACCGCTTGGGCCTCCCGGATTACATCTAAGACTGGAGTCATCACTGTCATCCTCATACATACATCTCGAGTCGGGGTACTCACTATTCTATGACTCAGGGCATCATCTACCACATTAACTTTGCCTGGATGATACAAAATCTCACAATCGTAGTCATTCACTACATCCAACCACCTCTTTTTCCTCATATTCAAATTGGGCTGATCCATAAGGTATCTCCGGCTCTTATGGTTCGTGTATATGGTACACCGGACACCATAGAGATAATAACGCCAAATCTTGAGGGCAAATACCACTGCCCCTAGCTCCAAATCATGGGTGGGATACCTAGTCTCGTGAGGCTTCAACTGACTCGACGCATATGCGATCACATGCACTCTCTGCATCAACACAACACCCAATCCTGATATTGATGCATCACAATAAACTACGAAGTCCTCCACCCCTTCTGGGAGGGCTTGTACTAGAGCCTCACACAATCTTTGGCGAAGGGTCTCAAATGACGCCTACTGCTCACGCCCCCAAACAAAAACAACATCCTTCCTGGTCAACTTGGTGAGAGGAACAATAATATTGGAGAAATCCCTGATAAATCTCCGATAATAACCTGCCAGGCCAAGGAAACTTCTGATCTCGGGTAGGGATCTCGGCACCTCCCATTACATAATTTCCTCAATCTTGGTCGGGTTAACCAAAATCCCGTTATGGTTAACGAGATGCCCCAAGAATTGAACCTCTCGTAACCAGAAATCGCACTTGTAGAATTTAGCATAAAGCCTCTCCATCCTCAACGCCCCAAGAATCTCCTGAAGATGCTCCTCATGTTGTTCCCTAGACTTTAAATATACCAAAATATCATCAATGAAAACGATCACAGATCGGTCCAACATGGGCCTACACACCCGATTCATGAGGTCCATGAACGTTGTCGGTGCATTGGTGAGCCTGAAAGGTATCACCACAAACTTGTAATGCCCATAACGAGTCCGAAAGGCCGTCTTATGAATATCTTCCTCACGGACCCTCATCTGATGATATCCAGATCTCAAGTCAATCTTGGAAAACCAAGACGCCCCCTGTAACTGATCAAATAGATCGTCGATCCTCGGCAACGGATAGCGGTTCTTAAGCGTTAACTTGTTCAACTCTTGGTAATCGATGCACATCCGGTGTGAACCATCCTTCTTCTTGACAAAAAGGATTGGCGCTCCCCACGGCGAACTACTCGGCCGGATGAATCCCTTCCCCAACAGCTCCTAAAGCTACGAGGATAACTTCTGCATCTCGGGCGGTGCAAGACGATATGGTGCCTTGGCGATAGGCGCCGCCCCTGGAACCAGATCGATCTGGAACTCCACCTACCTCTTAGGAGGCACACCTAGTAACTCCTCAGGGAAAACATCAGGAAAATCACATACTACCAGAACATCAAAAACAGAAATCGACCCCTCTTTTACAACCCGTGTATCCACCACATAAGCCAAGAAAACACATACATCCATGCTACAGACTCTGTCTTGCTCTAGTGGCAGAACAGAAAGCTGATCCCGATCTAGTACCCTTGCCATAAATAGTAAGCGCTCCCCCACTTGAGTCCCGAACTGTCACTAGCTGCCGCTCGTAATCAATCAAAGCCCCAAATCAGCTCAACCAATCCATGCCAACTATAACATAGACATCACCCATCGCTATCGGCACCAGATCAAGCGGAAATTCGACACCAAAAATCTCAAAAACTCAACCACGAAAGACATCGGTAGCAAAAACCGCATCCTCATCAGCTATGGAAACCCTCAATGGCCGACTCAAGGCCTCGCGCCTAGTGCTAAAACATCGACTAAAGGATAGGGACACAAAGGATCGACTCGCGCCCGAGTCAAATAACACTAAAGCAGGCACAAAATTCACAAGAAAAGTACCTAGCAAGAAACACAACATAACCATAAACAATACAAATCAACAATATAGATAAGAGATACATACCAGCAACGACATCAGGTGTTGTGCAGACCTCCTCTGCATTCAGCTAAAACTCTCTGAGGACACTCGGCCTTCACGGCCGACCATTAATGATACGCAAGGTAGCAGGAGTAGGGGCCTAAGCTGATCCATGAGTGAACTGAGGACACTCGGCCTTCCTGTGGCCAGTCTGGTTGCAATGAAAGCAAACCAAAAATCCCTTGGGGCAATCATTTGCCATATGACCATCCTTGCCGCATTTGAAACAAATCCATGATCGGCAAGGTCCCTCGTGACTCTTACCGCAATTGCCACAAGTGCGGCCCTTCTGGCCTCCTGGTCTAGAATCAGCAGGCTTGGCCTGTTTGGTTGCCGGCTGCGACTGCACTGGCCTCCTGTCTCTCCCTTGCGACTCTCCCTCCTCCCTCGTCTGAGTCTCCAGCTCGATCTCCCTCCTCCTGGAATTGGTCTGCAGCTCGGCTAATGTCCGGTATGATGAGTTCACCACGAACTCCCGAATATCCCTCCTCAAAATGCTCAAGTATCGGCTCACACATGCCTGCTCTATAGACACGTGATCAGGGCAGACTAATGACCTCTCGTGAAACATCCTCGTGATCTTTGTCACCGTCTCTTTCTTCTACTTAAGAGATAGAAACTCTTGGGCCAACCGTTCCCTCTCCACCTAGGGAACGAACTCATCTCGAAACAGTTGGGTGAACCTCTCCCAAGTCACTGCATCATGCTCTGCAGGAGAATAATCAGTCGTCACAAACTTTCACCAGTCCTTCGTTACTAAGCGAAGCGGGTTCAGTGCAAATCGAACCTTCAGGTTCTCCAGGTATGAACAGGTATAGAAACATCTCCTCAACATCAGAGATCTATCTCATCACAGCAATCGGGTCCTGGGTCATGTCAAACTCTGGTGGCTTCGTGTTGCTGAACTCTCGGAACTTCAAAGAATCACCTCCCTGAGGTCTCGCAGCTGGAAGAGTTGAGGTGGCTGCGGCAGCGGCAGCCTCAGTGACGGAAGCCTAATGCTCGTCAAAAGTCTCGATCAATGTGGTCTTAACAAACCCGAACATCTCTGGGATGGCCTCCCTAATTGTTATGGCCACTTCATCGGCAATGATCCTGCAGATCTCATCGTCACTAGTACTCGTCCTCTCGGGGTTGCTGGAGCCTGAACCTCGGGTAACCACCATATTCTGTGAAACATAAATATGAAAATCATCAAGGACAGGCTAAAAGCACACACAATACTTATACGTCCCTGCAAGCTCCTTCGCATCCTAAGATTCCTTCTTGAGTCGCGTACGGATCTGGTGCTTTCAGTAGTACGGACTCAATACTACCTTCCATACCAACCCATATTTGTCCCAAGCCATCCTCTTAAGACTCTAAGTCACGATTACTCTATTCCACATGGATATCTAACTAATCCCTCAACGAACTTCTCAACTATATATCTAGGCACTCAACCTAGACTATTCCTCGATGAAAATCACCTCGCAAGGATCTACGCCACCCTCGCCATTCGCTCCATGCACACCAGTTGTACATGATATAGGGCTCGATAATTAGTCGAATAAATGATTCTTCCTCAAGTCCACAAACAAACAAGGAACAGGAAGAAAGGCTAAATCATTCATTCTAAGGCTGTAAAGTCTTAACCATGTACAACTAAGCAACATACCTAGAGCAATTAGCAAGTATAGGTTCAATCAAAGAAAGGATCTTATAGGCTACGGCATCGCAAACAGGCAACTCTAGCTCATACTCATGAAGATACCTAGCCTACTCTCTAGCATGCAGTTCTAACAACTCAAGAATAACATGTACTCTTAATATAATCAAGTAAGGGTATTTTAGTAAATCACCGCTCGGCCACTGGCTGATTGTACACACTGCTTCATCCTGCTTTTCTCTTAAAGTTCTTTACTATTTTAAAATATATTTAAGAAAAAGGTTCATTTCTCTTTTGAAAAAAAATCTTAATCAATTCCTCGGTTTGAGTTCAAACATACCCGGGGGTGTGCCCGAATCCCTCAAACCAAGTCTTTGATACCAACTTGTAATAACCAAATTTTCAAACAACTTTTTTTTCAGTTTTAAATCATCAAAATATAGTTCATAGCATTAACTCTTGCCAAGTTCTCATTGTCAAATACAATTATTATGAAACATAGTCAAATATCCCAGAATCCTCATGAACTCTAAACATCAAGCTGGTGTGTACAATCATGTCGGTCCCTTCCCGCGATCCTGTGAAGCACCTGAAACACATTTATCAACACTATAAGCACAAAGCTTAGTGAGTTCCTCAAAATACCATGTACACAAGCAATTAGTCTATTGTGGCTAAATCTCAATAAGGACCCTCCGGTCATGTGTCTCAGTGAAGACCCTCCGGTCTCATGTCTCGGTATGGACCTTCCGGTCATAGCTCAATAAATACACAGAATGACATAACAGATAAGACCATCCGATCAGTAATATAAATCAGACCCTATGGTCACACCAAAGTTACCACACAAATAAGTATAGTGAGAAGACTCACCTCTCGCTGAAAAGCAATCAATCTTGCACCCGAACTATCGGTCTAGACTCCGCCTAATATATCACATTCATCTCTAATTAATAAATAATTCTAATAACCCCAAAATGCAAGACCGAGTCTCTCTACAAAATCTCAGGAGGGTGAAAATACCATTTTTCCCCTCCTTGGCCAAAAGTAAACAAAATGGCCAAAAGCTCAAAAGT
This sequence comes from Lactuca virosa, assembly GCF_052849685.1. NCBI lineage: Eukaryota > Viridiplantae > Streptophyta > Magnoliopsida > Asterales > Asteraceae > Lactuca > Lactuca virosa. The sequence continues at coordinate 300,712,452 of NC_136430.1, read as the reverse complement.
CAACGAATATCAACGCCCAGCGAGTACATTGGGCATACAACCTTCTACATTGACTGTACAACCAGCCATGCATGCATCGGGGAATCTCAATGCTATGTTGCACGTAGCTGGGAGTACGCACGGTGTACGTCTCAGGTTTCCACTCCTCACTTCACTTGGTCTTAATTCGTTAAGACAAATGCTAACACTACATATCTGAGCTGAATAAGGCCTATTACTCCATAAATTCATGGACTTTAAGCCTTAGCATGGCCGAACAAGTCTCAAACTCACAAACTCTAACATTCCCAACACAAGATTCCACATAAATCATGCATGGAGAGGTTTAGACGATCAAGTTCCCATTTTTATGAATATACACAACCAAATACACTTAAAAGGACAGGAGATATGCTTTGGAGTTCACCAAACTCACAAAGCTCCAAACTTGGGACATAAAAAACTAAAAATGGACCCAAAACATGAACTAACACAACAATGAGCAAGTTTCAAACTTGATACCTCTGGAAGATGCACCAACAATAGTAGAACTGGGATCCAAGAGCTAGAAGCACAAGGTACACTTCCTCCAAAGCTCCTTCTTAACCAAAAGCTTCACAAGAACACTTCAATGAGCCTCAACACTCACACAAGCTAAGAATACAAAATTAGGGTTCGAGGGAGGTTCGAGGCTGGAAATGGTGGCAGGAAATGAGGCCTTCATGCTCCTTAAATAAGGGAACAAGAGGGCATTAGGGTTTTACTCTGAGCCTAGTACGCCTAGTGTACTAGGTTACCTCCGCGATCATGCAAAGTGCATTAGTACGCTGCGGGTACACATGTGTACCCCCCGCGTACTCAATTGCCACCTTTTCTCAAATAGGGACTAGTCTTGACAATTGCATAAAGGATTAAGGACTTCGAAGTATACCTTATTTAGGGATGTTACATCTGGTTCTTTGCATTCAATACTTTGACGTTTCCTAAGGTTGTCATTCAAGAGTGGTATTTCCACGCTTACACCCCCCACTCATACGTGATGCTTGATCTGAGAAGCACCTATAACAGCAACCGAGGAGAGCCAATTCCTAGGATTGGAAAGCTATTATCGAAAACTCATCGATAACTTCTCCAATATAGCTAAACCCCTCACAACATTGATGCAAAAGGACATAAAGTTCAAATGGGAAGAAAAACAAGAATCCGCGTTCCAAACGTTAAAGCATATGTTGTGTAGTGCACCAATTCTGGTACACCCAGAAAGAACTGAAGATTTTTTTGTCTACTATGATGCCTCACATCAGGGTATAAGGTGTGTACTTATGCAGAGAGACAATTTCATCTCATATGCTTCGCGTTAACTTAAGGTGCACGAGAAAAATTACACCACCCACGATTGAGAGTTAGGAGCTGTAATCTTTGCTTTAAAAATCTGGTGACATTACCTGTATGAAACCAAGTGCAACATATACACCGACCACAAGATTCTTTAGCACATATTCAATCAAAAGGAACTTAACATGAGATAGCGAAGATGGTTAGAACTGTTGAATGACTACGAGTGTGAAATATGATATCATCCAGGAAAAGCAAACGTAGTAGCTGATGCCTTAAGTAGAAGGGAATGACCTAAGCCTCGCGAATTGAAAGCACTCACCATGACTATACATTCAAATCTTCCTGCCCAAATTAGAGAAGCTCAACTGGAAGCTCTTAAAGAAGAAAATAAGGCGAAGGAATGCCTGCGAGTAATGGAAAAGCAATTCGAGACCAAGGATGATGTAACACTATGTTTCATGGACCGAATCTACGTACCAAGTTCAATGATATCATGTCACACCCCGGCCGTCGGCGGAAACACCGGGCAGTGTAACGTCATTTCTCGTATCATAGTTATCAACTTCCTGAAAACACATGCAATTTAAAATACGTCAACATAAAGTTGGTGAGTTCACAGGTTTTGACTCCATAAAATAGTACATTTTTCAAGTTCAAAAGTATAGTTTTGAAAGTATCATTTTGACTCTCCAACGTTTAGTATATATATCCTAGGTATAAAATTTTACTTACCAAATAAGTACTTTACCTATAAGTCTCATATACTATGAATATAAGTGTTTGTAATTCCATACAAACAAAAGTTGCTACGTATAAACCTTATTTCAATTCTATATGAGTAAAAGCGCTACGTATAAATCTATTTCAATTCTATACGAGTAAGTGTGTTAGGTATAATTATCTACTTAATATACAAGTAGTATACCTACCAGTTTCTTGTACCTAGAGTATAAGTGTTTGGGAAACTTATACTTAACATTAATACTTGTATAACGACAAAGTACAATGCTTCTAACAATTTGCTACCATTTATCCGTAACCGCGGCTATATGACTAGTTTTAAACCTCTGCTTGATGCTACAAGTTTCGCATCTTGAGATAAGTTCCACACGCTTCATCAACGTCGAAACAATAAACAAACAAAAGGGCAGTTCATCACTTGTACATGGTTTTGTTGTAGCTAGCAACCACGAGTGGGGTTGTCAACCCGTATCTTATTCATACACGAATTCCTCGCTCACACGGGCTTAACGGTTACAGGTCAGAGGATTTTCCCTAAGATTTCCAATCTTAGTTGATGAATACAATAGCTCATGTAGACTTGTCGAGTTCCGTTAGTTCTAGTAGTAAAATCATATTCGTGTCTAAAACCCTAAGTTATTAGACTATGCTTTTAACATTACTCTTAATATTTATAATACTTAGGTAGTACAATAGCTATAATTAGAATTAAAACCAGGTTTTACCTTGACATAAAACCAATAATAACAACATATAACGTTCCTAGTTTTATCTTGACATAAAACAATCAATAACAATATATAACATACTAAGTTTTATCTTGACATAAAACTAACAATAACAACATATAACATACCAAGTTTTATCTTGACATAAAACCAATAATAGCAACATACTTTATAACTTAACATATAGAACTTCCGAATATAACTTCGGAACTATATCGCACACAAAATATATATATAGAATCCTAAGTATAACTCAAGATCTACATTAATATACTACTATAACAATAACATGCTAACAACTTTACGATAGTTTTATACTTTCAAATATGAAATAACTATATCCCGGTTATTATAACTATCTACGTTGATACTAATATACTATCATATAGACATAATAATAACGTATATATAATATTTAGCATGCGTTTCCCCCCGAAATATTAGAAAGTGGGGCCGTGAAACTCACCTTAATAGCGTGATTTTATGTAATCTAAGTAGAAACGGTCAGCGGTACGAGGTCGTCGGGGCTCGGGATGCAAGAGGGCTTCAGCAAAGGAGAGAGGAGAAAGAAGTTCAGGTGTAAGAATGGTTGGGGTCGATCTTGCTATTTATAGTAAGATTTTTGTCCCTCACGACGTGAAAAACTCATTGTTCACGTCGTGAGTTTGGATCTTATCTCTTCGTAGACTTGCCATCCGTCTTCTAGCTTCCGAAGGTGGTAAAATGACTCCTCACGTCGTGAAATATCAATATTCACGTCGTGAGTTTGGATGTATCCCCTCCCAGCCTCGTCACACCATCTAGATCCGAAATATGGCGGTTTGACTCCTCACGTCGTGAGTTTTTATGCTCACGTCGTGAGTTCAGTCAAATTAGGGTTTCTGACAGCGACATCTTCAGAAGGCCATAACTTTTGCATACGAACTCCGTTTTTGACGTTCTTTATATCCACGCGTAGGTATTTATGAGCACTACAACTCTCTTTTAGACTCTAATAGCTAATTCTAAGTCTATTTTAAATTCATCTTATTATAGAGATTTATAGTGTTCGGTTTATCATAACTTCTTCACGCGAAGTCAGATTCAGACGTTCTCTACATTTTTGGAATCGTATGGACGTATACTTTGAGTTGTATCATAAAAGTTCATACTTGTATTAGAATTTATTACAAATTACATACTAAGTTTATCACATTACTATTTTAACAAAATCACATTACATGATTGGCATAATCACATGTGATTGTTATTGACCTACTTTTGACTGGTGTTACATATCAGGAGTTTGGTCTTGGATGCAGCTCACAAGACAAGGTATTCAGTTCATCCGGGATTTGGCAATATCTACCTTGACTTAAAGAAAAGGTATTGGTGGTCGGACCTGAAGGCAGAAATCACCACCTATGTGAGCAAATGCTTGACATGTGCTAAGGTCAAGGCAGAGTACGAAAAACCCTCAAGAATACTATACCAACCAGAAATACCTGAGCGGAAATGGGAATAAATTGCTATAGACTTCATCATAAAACTACCTAAAATGCCTAGCGGATACGACATTATTTGGGTAGTAATCGATCGTCTGACTAAGTCCGCCCATTTGCTACCAATCAAGGAAACATAAAAGATGGAAATGTTGGCCAAAACATACATCAAGGAGGTAGTAAGGCTATATGGTATTCTAACATCCATTATCTTAGACAAAGAGAGTAGATTTACAGCCTGATTGTAGTAGACGATGCAAAGAGCATTAGGAGCATTAGGAACACATCTCCACAGATGGCCAAACTGAAAGGACTATCCAAACGCTTGAAGATATGCTCTGAACATGTGTGATATACTTTGGAGATGCATGTGATACTCACTTACCTAGATGGTGACGGCTACACTGAGTGCATTTTGGGAGTTTTCCTTCATACCGTCATGGTTGTGTGGGTATTGTTTTTGTGGCTGCATAATTAGTTGCCACCTCTTGTCTCTCCTCAGATGATTGTATGGGATTCTTCCCATTAAATTTGCGCTTGTTCGTTCCAGATTCGGGAGACTCAGCTATAAATCCCACTTGGATTTCTGTGCTGGTTAGCTGATGAGCTATACGCTTTGCACTGTCGTATGTTGTAGGCTTTGATGCGATCACCATTCCTTTGATTTGTGATGCTAGACCCCAGATATATCGCTCAATCTTCTTATATTTGGGGTTACAAGAGCTGGACACATCACCACAAGATCATTAAATCTAGGAGTATAAGCATTTATCTCGGAACCCTTCATTGTTAGATTCCACAGCTCCTGTTCCAGATTTTGTATTTCCTCTCTTGGACAATACTCCTCTACTAGCATCCTCTTCATCTCTTCCCATTTAATGGAATTGGCATCATCAATACCCATTGTATTCACATGGTTGTTCCACCATGTTGGTGCTGCATCAGCGAAGGTACACGCAGCAAATCGTACCTTACATTCGTTTGGACAGAAGCTTATTTGAAATACTGATTCTGCATTTTCAATCCACCGGGTCAAGCTAACAACCCCTTCCGTTCCATGGAAGCTCTTAGGTTTGCAATTCATAAAATCCTTGTAGGTACACATTCTGGCGGTCCCTACATTGCCTTCGTTTCTAACTCCTCCTCTTGTGACATTAGCAAGAGCTGCAGCGATTCTCTGAGCTATGATTTCTTCAAGTTGTACTGAACTTATTGGAGGGTTTGTTTCTGGTGGTGGTGGTTGCGGTTGTTGTTGTTGTGGTTATGGTCGTTGGTTAAGGTTTAGACGAGCGCTATTTCTTCTAGGCATTTTGTTTAGTTCATATACATTTTAGATCACCAAGTGTTTAATCTATCAAATACTACTCCCAATTTAAATAGTTCATATGATCTGATCATAATAAAATATAGTTGTACACCTACACCTAGTTGTGATAAGATCTATGCACATATGAACTTTAGTTGGAATATCTGATCTAAATCCTTGAGATCAAAAACATTCCGGGTATTTAGGTGTATTCTCATCGCGGGTCTGAGTCTTCATATATGACTCTATATTTATTCTTTATTGTATTCATGCTCTATTACTTATTGTTTGTACTTCAGGTCTAGCTGATAAGGCACCGGCCAGTCAGGACAGTCAAAGGGCAGGATCATTTTAGCATATAGCCGTTCTGAAATCCAGCAACCCAAATCGACATGTCTATCCTTGTCACCGCTCCCGTAAGTAGTCCTTCAGTAGAATAATTAATAATACTTTATATTTGTAGGCTAAGGGATATACCTAAACCTAACAGAGTAAGCCCTAAACTATAGTCGTGCTTTCCTAAGAAAGTACTAATTCACTATAGTTAATAGCTCTGATACCAATCTGTCACACCCTGGCCGTTGGCGGAAACACCGGGCAGTGTAATGTCATTTCTCGTATCATAGTTAACAACTTCCTGAAAACACATGCAATTTAAAATATATCAACATAAAGTTGGTGAGTTCACAGGTTTTGACTCCATAAAATAATACATTTTTCAAGTTCAAAAGTATAGTTTTGAAAGTATCATTTTGACTCTCCAACGTTTATTATATATATCCTAGGTATAAAATTTTACTTACCAAATAAGTAGTTTACCTATAAATCTCATATACTATGAATATAAGTGTTTGTAATTCCATACAAACGAAAGTTGCTACGTATAAACCTTATTTCAATTCTATACGAGTAAAAGCGCTACGTATAAATCTATTTCAATTCTATACGAGTAAGTGTGTTAGGTATAATTATCTACTTAATATACAAGTAGTATACCTACCAGTTTCTTGTACCTAGAGTATAAGTGTTTGGGAAACTTATACTTAACATTAATACTTGTATAACGACAAAGTACAATGCTTCTAACAATTTGCTACCATTTATCCGTAACCGCGGCTATATGACTAGTTTTAAACCTCTGCTTGATGCTACAAGTTTCGCATCTTGAGATAAGTTCCACACGCTTCATCAACGTCGGAACAATAAACAAACAAAAGGACAGTTCGTCACTCGTACACGGTTTTGTTGTAGCTAGCAACCACGAGTGGGGTTGTCAACCCGTATCTTATTCATACACGACTTCGTCGCTCACACGGGATTAACGGTTACAGGTCAGAGGATTTTCCCTAAGATTTCCAATCTTAGTTGATTAATACAATAGCTCATGTAGACTTGTCGAGTTCTGTTAGTTCTAGTAGTAAAATCATATTCGTGTCTAAAACCCTAAGTTATTAGACTATGCTTTTAACATTACTCCTAATATTTATAATACTTAGGTAGTACAACAGCTATAATTAGAATTAAAACCAGGTTTTATCTTGACATAAAACCAATAATAACAACATATAACGTTCCTAGTTTTATCTTGACATAAAACCAATAACAACAACATATAACGTTCCTAGTTTTATCTTGACATAAAACTATCAATAACAATATATAACATACTAAGTTTTATCTTGACATAAAACTAACAATAACAACATATAACATACCAAGTTTTATCTTGACATAAAACCAATAATAGCAACATACTTTATAACTTAACATATAGAACTTCCGAATATAACTTCGGAACTATATCGCACACAAAATATATATAGAATCCTAAGTATAACTCAAGATCTACATTAATATACTACTATAACAATAACATACTAACAACTTTACGATAGTTTTATACTTTCAAATATGAAATAACTATATCCCGGTTATTATAATTATCTACGTTGATACTAATATACTATCATATAGACATAATAATAACGTATATATAATATTTAGCATGCGTTTTCCCCCGAAATATTAGAAAGTGGGGCCATGAAACTCACCTTAATAGCGTGATTTTATGTAATCTAAGCAGAAACGGTCGGCGGTACGAGGTCGTCGGGGCTCGGGATGCAAGAGGGCTTCAGCAAAGGAGAGAGGAGAAAGAAGTTCAGGTGTAAGAATGGCTGGGGTCGATCTTGCTATTTATAGTAAGATTTTGTCCCTCACGACGTGAAAAACTCATTGTTCACGTCGTGAGTTTGGATCTTATCTCTTCGTAGACTTGCCATCCGTCTTCTAGCTTCCGAAGGTGGCAAAATGACTCCTCACGTCATGAAATATCAATATTCACGTCTTGAGTTTGGATCTTATCCCCTCCCAGCCTCGTCACACCATCTAGATCCGAAATATGGCGGTTTGACTCCTCACGTCGTGAGTTTTTATGCTCACGTCGTGAGTTCAGTCAAATTAGGGTTTCTGACAGCGACATCTTCAGAAGGCCATAACTTTTGCATACGAACTCCGTTTTTGACGTTCTTTATATCCACGCGTAGGTATTTACGAGCACTACAACTCTCTTTTAGTGCAGCTCACAAGACAAGGTATTCAGTTCATCCGTTTTTGACCTACTTTTGACTGGTGTTACATATCATGAGTTTGGTCTTGGATGCAGCTCACAAGACAAGGTATTCAGTTCATCCAGGATTTGACAATATCTACCTTCACTTAAAGAAAAGGTATTGGTGGTCGGACCTGAAGGCAGAAATCACCACCTATGTGAGCAAATGCTTGCCATGTGCTAAGGTCAAGGCAGAGTACCAAAAACCCTCAAGAGTACTATAGCAACCAGAAATACCTGAGCGGAAATGGGAATAAATTGCTATGGACTTCATCATAAAACTACCTAAAATGCCTAGCGGATACAACATTATTTGGGTAGTAATCGATCGTCTGACTAAGTCCGCCCATTTGCTGCCAATCAAGGAAACATAAAAGATGGAAATGTTGGCCAAAACATACATCAAGGAGGTAGTAAGGCTATATGGTATTCTAACATCCATTATCTCAGACAAAGAGAGTAGATTTACAGTCTGATTGTAGTAGACGATGCAAAGAGCATTAGGAGCATTAGGAACACATCTCCACAGATCGCCAAACTGAAAGGACTATCCAAACGCTTGAAGATATGCTCTGATCATGTGTGATATACTTTGGAGATGCATGTGATACTCACTTACCCTTGGTTGATTTTCATACAATAACAGCTACCGCACTAACATCACGGCTGCACCACTCGAAGCACTATATGGAAAAAAAATGCCGCTCACCGCTATGTTGGGAAAAAGTTGGTGACAACCAGTTTGAAAAGAGACTTGTAGGGGACACTGGGATAACAGGAGCATATATCATTCACGATAGCACGGAAAAGATCGTGTATATCAGAGAGAGACTAAAGACCTCTCGCGACCATCAAAAGAAATATTCTGATTTTCGATGGAAACCCCTTGAATTCCAGGTTAGAGACAAGGTCATATTGAGAGTCTCTCCTTGGAAAGGAGTAATAAGATTCGAAAAATGGGGAAAACTCAATCTGAGGTACATAGGACCTTTCGAAATCCTTGCTAGAGTGGGCCCGATGGCTTACCGACATGAATTGCCCCAAGAATTCAGCAGCGTGCACGATGTCTTCCACGTATCAAATCTTAAGAAATGTATCTCCATGGATACACTTGTTATTCCTCTCGAATAAATTCAAGTTGACACAAAGCTCTATTTTGTCGAACAACCAATCGAGATCATGGACCGAGAGGTTAAGAGACTGAAGCAAAGCCACATTCCTATAGTCAAAGTACGATGGAACTCTAAACAAGGGCCACAATGTACGTGGGAACGCGAAAACCAAATGAAGAACAAGTACCCTCACTTGTTCAATAACATTCCAACCACAAGCTAAATTTCTGGACGAAATTTCCTTTAACCAGGGGAGGATACGACAACCAGAAAATACGTCACCGACCGCCATTAGAATTTAACATCTCAAAGTCATGTAATAGGACGACAATGTAATATTTAGATAGATGAAGGAATTTATTCAATTTTTACAATTAACTCGTATAGTTACGTAAAATATTAAGCTCAAAAATAAGTGTGCGAAAAGTCGTGGTATCTTATGAGCAAGCTAACATTTTTAGAATGTACACGACAACGGGATTCCGAACATATAAGCTTCATAAAAATCCGACTTTGTTTGGGAGATTTAGGATTTATATAGTAAACAAAGATCTACCGCACATAAACAGTTACAATGACGAAAACTACGGAAGGAATTGTCATCTTTTAGCTAAAGTCACCAAAAGAAAAATCATAGTACTTCTAAAAGTAGGAATATTTAGACAACAAATGCCTAAAATGAAACCCAAACATGAGAGTTATAATTTTTATAAAATCATAGCGGTTATAAAATATGGGCAATAAATGAAATTAAAAATTAGCCAAAACAAAGGTATGTCAAGACCTACACATGGATATAAGAATCGTCGAAAACGGAACTCATATGCAAAAGTTATGGAATTTAGAAAACAAAATTCTCGTAACGCGTTCACTACTGCGCATCACACACGACGCGCATTTTGACGTATAAGGTCCGTCAAGATTTAGGTTACGTTTCATACTGTATGTTGGAAACGTGGCAGCTCCCAGATGGAGCCACGTGCACAGCCTGCGCGGTGTGATACACGACGCGCACCTCAAAAACTTGCAATTAATAGCAAACTCTGGATTTTTAGTTCTCACACGTCCATACAACCATCACTCTTTCTCAAATTTTGTGCCCCTACCTCCCAATCGATTCTCGAATTCCATTTTCCCGATTCTACCCTACAAAAATTGTTCACGCTTCAAGGGTGAGTTCACGGCCCCACTTTTATAGTTTTCAAACCTTTACGGGGGAATACATGTCAAACTACTACTGATTTCATAATTGTTTCTAATCGTACAATATCGATTATATAATTATGCAAGTACATTAGGGTAATATTATGCATGGTAGGTATCTTATCCAACTTTTATGTATAATATTTTGCCTAGTTATCACACTAACTTCACCACCCGTAAACATAGATACCTACTCGGTACACCGGCCAAACGTTTAGTGAACATCATACCTAGCTGTTGCCCTGGCCAAACTATGGGATAACTTAATACCTAGTGGTTACTATATCCAACCAAAACAAACATTCTGAACTTAGTTATATATATATATATATATATATATATATATATATATATACATATACGATATGACGACACACGATATGACGACAACACATGATGACAACACAATGGTTAGGTGAGACATTATTCATCCTTAACTAACTGACCTTTAGCTAGCCCCGACCTATAATCTTTAAATCTTAGGTGAGTGGGAAAGATATGTACATGTCTATACGGGGTTGACAGCCCCACCTGTGGTTGGTAGTTACAACCTGATGGTCAAGTCGAAGCAGGCATAACTTTCTAAACTTTGGCGACGTCCGATGAAGCTTCGCCTTGGGGAGTACAACAGTCATGAGCTCGATTATAGGAACTCATCGCAACATTTTTTAGCTTAACTATCTAAAACCTACGATTAGGACTAAACCTAAGAATGTAGGGATAACATACACAACTCCAGGATGCGAGTTAGACAATCATAATATTACTAACGCAACAAAAACTCTATAAAACACTTTAAAACATATAAACTAGTGAACTCACCAACATTATGTTGACCTTTCAAAACCACATGTATTCTCAAGGGATGAGTTAGGAAGATAACGGAAGCACGGATGGAAGCCTATGTGTTATGTTGCTTTATTTTTCCTTTGTAATGTATGTGTACCTTCAACATGTGTGTAATATTTATTACTTAATAAATAAAGAGTAAGTTTGTGTGACATCTTGATGTATATGTATAATTTTATGTTTATGATCCAACATTCTAACGTCGCACAAACTGGTGTTTCCATCGTCGGTCGGGGTGTGACATATACTGCTCATACTTCGCATATAGCCAGATTACAACATCTCATACAAAAACCTAGACCAAAAGACTTGTATCAAAACATACAAACTTCCATATAGGTACTACACAACTGCAAGAAAGACTCACCCCAAGTCCAAGTTATAGAAATAAATGAACAAATAAATATTCTCCCAACACCTCTATTAAGCACCCTAAACAATTGCACAAAAATGCGATTAGAAACGAGCACTTAACACCGAAAACATAATTTATGTTTCATATTTTTAAGTTAAACAGTCTGACCTCTGTTTTGTGTTTGGAGCATAAAATAGAGATTAAAACTCCAAATTGATTGATATTGGAGTCTCTCGAAACCAGACTCAATTTCCTATAATTTTCTCTCTCTGGTGCATTGTGTAATTCAGAGCAGATTGAGCTTTACGACCCTTGCAACACATATCAACATTTCAGTCCAGATTTCCAACTTTTGACAAACATCACCAAATTCTTCAATGATTAATACAAGGACTTGAAAATAGAGATGGATGGTAAGAAAGTGACTTATACCTCCTAGAAATTCTGAGATGATTCCAATAGAACCACTAGAAGGGAAGAATTTTCATGAACACCACCAAGAATCCTCTAAAAATGCTTCAATTTCCACACCTTCTTCACGAGATTCACTCACATCCTCCAAAAATGGAAAGTGGTTTTAAGAACTCTCTCAAAGTGAGTTGGAGGCTTGATGATGGAATAGGAAGTTTTGGTCATTAAATTCCTCCCCTCCTTAAGAGGATTCCATCTCGGAATCAGAAACTGGAATGAACAGGAGAGGATAACAAGCCCTCATATCATCCCTAAGCTCCCAAGTTATATTAACTCCATGTTTGTTCTTCCACAAGATTTTTACAAGGTCAACCATCTTCTTACATAACTGCTTAGTATCACGTTCCAAGATTGTCTCGATTTCCTCCACCAAACGCTTCGATTCATCGACTCGCAACTCATCCATAGGTAATATGCTTGGCTCCTCGGCCAAACACTTATGCAAGTACAAAACATGGAACACATCATGAATCGTTTCCCATATGTAATATGCTTGAAATGGAAATATTATAGCAAAAGACTGGTTTAGTCTTTATGTGAGACATCATGAATCGTGTCCCATATGCTTCGGATATAGGATCGATTACATGTGTTATATTCATCCTTTCTAAAATTTTCCAAATGTCTGGGGCATTAAGAAGGGAAAAGGCCTAGAACTCGATATGACTAAAAGGATTAAGCAATTGTCGAGGACAATCTAAGGTTTACCAAAGATTGGTTGCTCAAGGACAGTTGGAAGTATAGTGTTAATTCTGGAAGGACCATATTGACATAATATGTAAGGAGGCAACTCTTGTTCAGAAGTGATAGTCAAAATGGAATATGGAAATGTTTCAAAGTTAGAAATTATTCAATCTGTGTAAGATTAGGAAACTTAATGAAAGAAGGATGTTTCCAAGGAGTTGATCTCCTTGGAATGCTCTGTAATGTTTGTTGTCAAGTCCTTGTGACTTTGTGCATAATCATTACAAGAGGATCAATGCATATAAGTTTAGAATCTAATAGATTTCAGTAAATGGCATGAATTTGGAATTCTTGCATTTGCAGTAAGGATTTGGGACTGTGAAAAGAGAATCATTGAAGTTATGTTCAATTGATCTATTTCACAAAGTAAAGTTCATAGACAAACATAGTATGCATACTTGGTGTATGGCATGACTAGTGTTTAGAAAACATAGTGTACATGCTTGGAGCATGGGACAACTATTGTTTAAATTCAAGTATAAAGTTGATAGTTTGAAACAGTATACAATGAATAATGTGTAATCATATGGTGATAAATAAAAGGTGTTTTTTTATATTCACAAGTTCTGAGACCATATTGGATTCGATTATTATTGTGTTTCACTTTGCATGTTTTGACTTCCAGAATAACTAGGTCATTCTTCCTGAATGATTAAGTTATTCAAACCATCCACAGTCGGTCATATGTTGGAAGTAGATATGAATCAAGACTGTCATGGGTTGGGCTTGTAAAGGTCTAAGATGTGGGACAAGGTGGTGCTACAACACTCATGAGTGCTCATAAGTTCTGAGTATTGGATTCAACCTGCGCTCATTGGAATCACTTCATGGATTTTATCACGAGTGATCATGAGACGATAATATCTTATATTCTTCAAACCTAGAGATATGAGTTGTTACTATGAGTTGGTTATACATTGATTGCACGAAAACGCATTGGTAACTCGATGTTATAAAACGTGCCTTTGTGTATGATTCAACAAGTAGTAGAACAAGCCATATGAGTCGAAGTTTATCCATTCCTTTTACCTTCGGGATAAAAGCGATATCTATGGGCCCCTCGATGATTTGGTGATGACAAATGTAAGTGCTCGCCCGGGCCTGGACTGATTTGATTTGTTCAATTAGTCAGTCGTCATAAATCGGAAATCGGGAAACAACAAATGGACAGAGAGAATGATTATAACCGATGTCTAAGTCCATATGATATCCAGAATTGAGGAATATATGATCCCTTATCTAATGGACAAGTCATTGACAAAGGTCAGAGATCATCGGCAAGGTCAGAGTTTGACAGAAGCTTTTGAGAGCTACAATTGCCAGTCGGTTCTTGAAGTCGTACATAATAATAGTTTTAGACTTATCCAAGTGGGAGACTGTTGGATTAATGTCTAAGTCCATAACTATAATTGGTAAGACTTGACCCGACCCGGCATGGTCCATTTGGGTTGCATGGCATCATGCATTTGGATAGACTAAAATGAGAGAAATAACACTTAAGGTTTATTAATATATTATAAGTTCTAATATATTAATAAGGTTATTTAATTAGTATTGATCAAGAATTAATTTGGAATTAATTAAGTGATCAAAAGGAGACTAATTAAATATATGGGTTGATTGTGTAAATCATTCATTCTTTTATATGTGGGCTTGTGATCCAAGATTCCTTATGTTGGACTAAGTCCATGGGGTGACCCATGGATACTCCATGGAGGTTAAAATCCATGGAGCATAAGGAATGGGTAAAGTTATGAGTTACATGGTGTAACCCTAATAGCCACCATATAAAAGAATCCCATGTCTCAAGAAATCGGTGACTATGTGTGAGGAATAAGGGCTAGCCGATTTTATGAAGTGTTCCAATTTCTCTCAAGTCATTCCATGTGCATTTGATGTTGTGTGAACCATTTGAGGTATCACACTTGGGGCACTAGGCACTCAAGCTTCATGAAGACATTCTACATCAAAGAGGTATGTAATTCTAACTTGAGATATTCATTTGAATCAGTGTTATTATGCTAGTTAGGATGAATACCTTGGAAAGTTCATATTTGCATGTATTATAGAGAAAACATGGATCCAAGGTATTTAGGGTTGCATGTACACTTAGGAGTGTTAGAATGCTCAAAACCCAACAGTGGTATCAGAGCCTAGGTTTGTTTTCATTTATACTTGATGCAAATTGCTGAAATATGCTGAAAAAGTCGAATTTCGGGCATTCTGGGCACTGGACTCGCCGAGTCCACTGATGAACTCGCCGAGTCCATGAAGAAAATCATCCTACTCGTCGAGTAGGTTCATACACTCGACGAGTAGGAGCCCCTGTCAGCATATCTTCGAGTTTTTTGGCTAGAAATGGACTAGGAACATTACCATAAGCTGTTTTTGAACCTATAAACCTGTTTTTGATGTGGTAATGTTCATTCTAATCCAATTTCAAAGATAATTCTCAATAGATTCATGTTTTGTATTAGTTTAATGGTTAGTCTAATTACATGAAAAAGTTTGATTAAATTATCTTGTTCTTATGAGTTGCTTAGATTAATAGAAAAATTATTAGAAATTGTTGTTTTCAATCCATTTTAATCTAAGAGATGATTCTAAAATGTGTTTGTGTAACTTGTCCTCAAGTTACATGAAAAGTCACATTAAAGTTTCTTAAAACTCATAAAAGTTGGCAAAGGTTACAAAATGAAGAGTCTTGTCTTCATTGAATGGTTTTATGACTCCATAACTTGTCCTCAGTTATGGAGGTTCAAGAGTCACTTCATTAAGTAATAAAATGTGTAACCTTAATTAGTTCCATAAGTTACAAAAATAAAGAAAAGTTATATTCTTTCATTAGTTTAAAGTCTTCCATAACTTGTCCTCAAGTTATGGAACTTGAAGAGTTTTTTAATTAAAACTACTTTAAACACATAAGTTATGGAATTAATTAGTTTTGAATAGTTTCAAAACTTGCCTTCAAGTTTTGGAATTTGAAAAGTTTTCTCTTATGAATACTTTAATTCCAAGTTAAGCCCTTAGAATTTTAAAAGTTAAAATTCAACCCTTATACTTTATAATATTATAAGTTAATAATATATATATGTGTATAAGAGCAAGTCAATCTTACCATTAGTAGGCCTCATTCACGAAGCCGGTCTATAAGGGGGTATAAGGTTGTTGCCTATAAAATGGCAGCTTAATGGGTGTCCACTCTCACCCACTGCTTCCTTGACTGGTGGAGGGTCATTAGCTGAACAGGTAGGACAAGCACTATAATTCTCCCTTTATTAAAAGTATTAATGATAAATACTAAGTAACTAAACACTTATAAATTCCCAATCTTAGTTACTTAGGAAAAATGTGAATAAGGTGCTAATCCATGAAATTACACTTTGCACTTTGTATAAACCGTTAGTGGAGCTCGTGTGGTTAACCGGCACACTAACCTAGATTTAACAAGGTAGGCAAAGGGTAACTTAATATTTTATCATAGTATCGGTGGAGCTCGTGTGGTTAACCGGCACATCGATTGAAGGGTAAATATTAAGGGTACCAAGTATATTTGCATGGTTACTTCACACCTTGTTTTGTGATCCTCGGCATCCCAGTCACAAAACCTGAAGGGCACACCCGAGATTGAAACATGCCATTGAACAATTCAATGAATCTCAAAAGATCTAGGAGTTTCAAATCCAATTAAAACTTAATTATATTTCGTTTTTCATGGTGGAAATTGGTAAATCGTCATTTACCTACCTTCAAATATTTTATAGCTTGGATTACGGCATCCCTCTTCCAAGTTATGAAATAGTTTGTTGGGTCCTAGCCTTAATATTTCATATTGGGTGTTATATTAAGGACTTTGAATCAACTATCTTGAATATCTCCCAAAAGTTCTCTAGCTCAGACATCTATGATCTTCCCAAATCTCTTGGAAATTTACTTCCTCCACCTCCTCCAATTATTCTCCCTAACTCACAAGTTCAAGGTCACTCAAGCCCTAATGGCAAGGCAAGGTCTAGATGTGATCACATCTTAGAGATGAAGTCACATATTGACAAGCCGGGAGAGTTGAGTGTCAAAGTCTAGAGGAAGCTGATGATCAATCACTTTCTAAGTCACATAGTGAGTTCCTTTCGGACTCCTATGAAACAGACTATGACAAGACCCTTAATGATCTTATCTATTTGCTAAGATCATCTTCCTAAAACTTTATGGACATTGACAATGATGACATTGGATATCCAGTAAAGCTCTCTCTTCCCAATGGAAAGGGATCGGCCATAGTCAACTCGGTTAACCAAATGGTAAAGAGAAAGGCTAAGTCTGAGATAGTCCCATTATCAAGGGTCCATTGCCAAAGAAAGGGGCATTGGTTGCGAAGCTGCCAAATTTACCTAAGGATGTTAAAGTCAATAAGTTTGACTCTACTTCAGGTAAAGTCCACTATCTAACTCTGCTAAGTTTCTATTTTGAGATTCTTGATACATGATGTGACTGGGTCACATGGTGATGTTTTAAGAATCAAAGAAAAAGTGAAGAAACTTAAAGAAAGAATATGTTGAATCTGATCGCGTAGATGGATTTCTATCACATAGTTTGAAGATCGGATTCTTGAGCTACTTCTTAGGAGTTATGATATTTTGCTTAGGAATAGATAACAACAAGTTTTCATATGGATTGTAAGGATGAGTTTTTCCGCAAAGTTTTAAAATAAAAGGTAAATCTTTTGATTTTATTTATTTTAAAATATCCTTACAATGGCATTTGTGAAAAACTGTGTTGCTTATAAGATTCCATTAAGAGCAAGAGTGGAAATATGAATTTGATTCTTTCATTTGTGGTAGTGTCTAAATTTACCAAATAAGGAAAGATTCTCATCACCCAAGTTTTAATTGGACCGAAACTTGGAATCATGCAATTTGTAGAGCATGATGAATGAGAACCTTCAAGCATTGGAAAAATTAAGACTAACTACTTGTTCACATGGATGTGTGAGTCAAGTAACGGACTAAGGGATCGAGTACACATTCTTGTGCACTGATTAAGTCCACCACAAAAGATCGATAAGACTATTCGTCATGATTTACTAAAGTTTAGTAAATATGGTTATACTTACAGACCTAAGTATAATTCTGAAGCATTGGAAAAAATTTCAGTATATGGCGGAACGAATGAGAAGAATCAAATTAGGCAGAAGGATAAAAGTTTCTCAAATCTGAAAATATGGGAGAGTACTTTAGTATCATGTTATATAATCATCTTAATGATTAAGAGACCTTATCACAATTCATCCTCTAAGTGCATTCTGGTAGCTAAGAAGAGGAGTTATGAATTGTTGAAGTGGTTAAATCAAGAAGATGAGTCATATTTCATTCCAAAACAATTCTTAGAGTCATACTCCAAGATTGTAACTTGAGTGACATGTCTTAAAGAAGGTTTAAAAACACTAGTCAAATGTAAGAGTAAAAGGTTTCTACTCTTGTACAATTGAAATTGGTAAGTTGTGATGTTTTGGATAAAACAAAGACCAACTAAGGCCAATTGTGTGAAGTGTTTGTCTTGATTAGAATCCACACTATCTCTTGAATATTTGACAAGAGAGTCTTATATGTCAAGAGGACAGTGGGAGTCTTAAAAGGTCTTGAAAGTCTCAAGAACTAATCAAGAATCAAAACCTGAGGTTCTTCACTAGCACACGACTTGAGGTTTATAACCTATCGTGTTGACATATTTTGTGCCCATTCCAGTTAAAGTTGTCTTTGCATAGGAGTTCTGGAAGTTCTCAATTGGTTGCATAACAACTTGGAAGCAATGGCAGGCCATGTACTGCCAGGTGGCAAGAAGTGAAGATTGCACAAGTTCAATCCATATCAGTTTGGATTTGTCACTAACCTAGTCTTGTGATTGTGGTCTTGACAAATTCTCGTGGACAAGAACACATACACCATAAAATCTAAGGGTCATAAGGTTTCTCTCCGATTCATGAAAATGATGGTGAGGAAACACTTCCACCAAGTAGATTTGAAGCAGATGGCAAAAGGTCTAAACAATTGAGACTATGATTACGACATCCCTTTTCATAGTTCTTAAAATTGTTTAGACACACAAGTGTGCTATCTAAGGCAAGGTGTATGATTTTGATAAAGTTCTATCAAAGCAATCTAGTATCAGAAATCTGAACTTTGGTAAGAAAGTCAATAAAGTATTGTTTTTCTAGAAGTTCAGCTGATTTCTGAGTACATGTCAAAGCTAGTGGGAGCATAAGTGTTATGCTAATAATCATCGTGTTAGTGGGAGCATGATAATTATGATAAAGGTTGCAAGTTAGCAATGTTAACTATAGAAAACAAAAGGTTTCAATTGGGAAAAAGTTGTTTTGCTATAATTAAGGGAGAGGAAATTATACTTCATCTCAAATCTAAAAGTTTAGATTGAGGTTTTAAATCGTATTTAGTCAAGGATATATATATATATGAATTTCATGTTGGAATGGCTCAACATAAGGAAATTCTATATATGGGTCCATTATTTGCGTTCTAAAATTCGATTATGATTACGGCATCCCTTTTCATAATCTGAAGTATGAGAACTTGGCAAATTGAAATGGAAATATTATAGCAAAAGACTGGTTTAGTCTTTATGTGAGACATCATGAATCGTGTCCCATATGCTTCGGATATAGGATCGATTACATGTGTTATATTCATCCTTTCTAAAATTTTCCAAATGTATGGGGCATTAAGAAGGGAAAAGGTCTAGAACTGGATATGACTAAAAGGATTAAGCAATTGTCGAGGACAATCTAAGGTTTACCAAAGATTGGTTGCTCAAGGACAGTTGGAAGTATAGTGTTAATTCTGTAAGGACCATATTGACATAATTTGTAAGGAGGCAACTCTTGTTCAGAAGTGATAGTCAAAATGGAATATGGAAATGTTTCAAAGTTAGAAATTATTCAATCTGTGTAAGATTTGGAAACTTAATGAAAGAAGGATGTTTCCAAGGAGTTGATCTCCTTGGAATGCTCTGTAATGTTTGTTGTCAAGTCCTTGTGACTTTGTGCATAATCATTACAAGAGGATCAATGCATATAAGTTTAGAATCTAATAGATTTCAGTAAATGGCATGAATTTGGAATTCTTGCATTTGCAGTAAGGATTTGGGACTGTGAAAAGAGAATCATTGAAGTTATGTTCAATTGATCTATTTCACAAAGTAAAGTTCATAGACAAACATAGTATGCATACTTTGTGTATGGCATGACTAGTGTTTAGAAAACATAGTGTACATGCTTGGAGCATGGGACAACTATTGTTTTAATTCAAGTATAAAGTTGATAGTTTGAAACAGTATACAATGAATAATGTGTAATCATATGGTGATAAATAAAAGGTGTTTTATTTATATTCATAAGTTCTGAGACCATATTGGATTCGATTATTATTGTGTTTCACTTTGCATGTTTTGACTTCCAGAATAACTAGGTCATTCTTCCTGAATGATTAAGTTATTCAAACCATCCATAGTCGGTCATATGTTGGAAGTAGATATGAATCAAGACTGTCATGGGTTGCGCTTGTAGAGGTCTAAGATGTGGGACAAGGTGGTGCTACAACACTCATGAGTGCTCATAAGTTCTGAGTATTGGATTCAACCCGCGCTCATTGGAATCACTTCATGGATTTTATCACGAGTGATCATGAGACGATAATATCTTATATTCTTCAAACCTAGAGATATGAGTTGTTACTATGAGTTGGTTATACATTGATTGCACGAAAACGCATTGGTAACTCGATGTTATAAAACGTGCCTTTTTGTATGATTCAACAAGTAGTAGAACAAGCCATATGAGTCGAAGTTTATCCATTCCTTTTACCTTCGGGATAAAAGCGATATCTGTGGGCCCCTCGATGATTTGGTGATGACAAATGTAAGTGCTCGGCCGGGCCTGGACTGATTTGATTTGTTCAATTAGTCAGTCGTCATAAATCGGAAATCGGGAAACAACAAATGGACAGAGAGAATGATTATAACCGATGTCTCAGTCCATATGATATCTAGAATGGAGGAATATATGATCCCTTATCTAATGGACAAGTCATTGACAGAGGTCAGAGAGCATCGGCAAGGTCAGAGTTCGACAGAAGCTTTTGAGAGCTACGATTGCCAGTCGGTTCTTGAAGTCGTACGCAATAATAGTTTTAGACTTATCCAAGTGGGAGACTGTTGGATTAATGTCTAAGTCCATAACTATAATTGGTAAGACTTGACCCGACCCGGCATGGTCCATTTGGGTTGCATGGCATCATGCATTTGGATAGACTAAAATGAGAGAAATAACACTTAAGGTTTATTAATATATTATAAGTTCTAAAGGAGACTAATTAAATATATGGGTTGATTGTGTAAATCATTCATTCTTTTATATGTGGGCTTGTGATCCAAGATTCCTTATGTTGGACTAAGTCCATGGGGTGACCCATGGATACTCCATGGAGGTTAAAATCCATGGAGCATAAGGAATGGGTAAAGTTATGAGTTACATGGTGTAACCCTAATAGCCACCATATAAAAGAATCCCATGGCTCAAGAAATTGGTGACTATGTGTGAGGAATAAGGGCTAGCCGATTTTATGAAGTGTTCCAATTTCTCTCAAGTCATTACATGTGCATTTAATGTTGTGTGAACCATTTTAGGTGTCACACTTGGGGCACTAGGCACTCAAGCTTCATGAAGACATTCTACATCAAAGAGGTATGTAATTCTAACTTGAGATATTCATTTGAATCAGTGTTATTATGCTAGTTAGGATGAATACCTTGGAAAGTTCATATTTGCATGTATTATAGAGAAAACATAGATCCAAGGTATTTAGGATTGCATGTACACTTAGGAGTGTTAGAATGCTCAAAACCCAACAACAGGGTCCTAACATGTCTTGCTTGCTGAAGCGAATGATCCCCTTCCAAGGTGAGACTTTCAACATTACTTTCTCGCCCACCTTGAAGGTCTTCGGTCGGTGCTTTTGCATTGAATACTTCTTTTTCATTTCTCTCATCACATGTAAAGGATCACGAGCTATCTTCACTTTATCAGTAGTAATATGCATCATCTCTGTGCTCGTAAACTGTTTTTCTCCAGGATCCAACCAACATGTAGGAGTGCAACACTTTTTCCTGTAGAGCATTTCACATGCGTTTCTTAAACCATAATTCTATTTTCCAACCTTGGGTATAAATTCTTTCTCATGTAGTGTCCTGCTTACAGGCACACTATACTAGAAGTTATTCTCAACCAAACCATTATGTTGAAATCATAATTTCTTAATGCTATAAAATGATGTAACATAACTAGAAATTTTATAACTTTCGAAAATGATTACAACATTTATGCATACATTATGCCCCTTATATTGGGCTTCATTTCCGATTACTATCTATATAGGACGACTACTCATATATCTCTCTTCAGACAAGTAGTTTCCTACTCTTGATTTCCTGCAATGGCATCCGCTGCATCAAGGATCATTTGGTAGCTTTTACCCTTGAGCTTTGCTGGTAGGATCCTTGGGATTTTCTTCTCAACTTTAAGGCACTCCGCCTTCATGTACCCTTCTTCTCTACAAGTGAAGCAATCTTTTCCTTTTATTAGGCAGTTTGTAGAGATATTCCTCGAATTATTGCATTTTTAGCAGACGACACCTTCACCAGAATGCCTCTTATTGCAATGGTCGCACCATTTCCCTTCCCGGTTTCTTACAGACTCGTTGCTTGACCTTGAATACTTCTTCTTCTTACCGTTGTTGTTGTTGTCGCTTCCCTCATCTTTGCCGGTTCCCTTTTCTTTATCATCCCTTTGACAGACTTTGCAGCCCAGACGGTCGCCTCAAATGTATTTGCCTGCTTCACCGGCACAGTGTACTCTCACGGTAATCCATTTGCATACCGATCAATCTTGGTTAGTTCGTCCGGAACAAGTCGTATGGCGAACTCCATTTTATAAATGAAAGTGTTGGTGTACTCATCCACTGACATGCTTCCCTTTGTCAAAGTCAGGAATTGATTCTCCAATTCCAAAATTTTCTCAGCTGAACAGAACTTCCTCTTGAAATGGGTCAAGAATCTGTCCCATGTCAGCCACAGTAGCTTGTTAGGGCTCGTAATCTTCCCTATCGTGTTCCACCAACAAACTGTTGTTCCCTTGAACTGCTTCACAACGTAGGCGTTTTGTAGCTTTCCCGTGCATCCACATGTTATGAAGGCTGACTCCATCTCCGATATCCAACCCATGACTCATACAGGTTCTTCCTTCCCGTTAAATGATGATGGCTTGCAATTCATGGTATCCTTATACTTGTAGTATCCTCTAGGCTCATCATTTCTCTGGACTTGTAGTTGCTCCGGTCCTTGATAACTTTTCGAGTCATCATTGTTTCCTTCTTGAACCCTCATAGCATGCGAGGGAATTGGTCCATTGTTGACTTGCTCAACAACTACTGGCTCATTGATCACATGTGCTCCTCTTCTAGCAGTAGCTAGTTCCTGAGCTAAGAGCTCCCTAAACTGTAACGCCCGCAGATCGGGCTAGTCAATTTAAAGACAATAAGCATCAAAAATGAATTTTTGATGGAAGATTATTTAATATGATTAATCTTAACCAAGTGGTAGTATATGTTACAAGGGTTCCGTACATATAAAGAACGCCGAAATCCAAGTTATAACGAAGAAGTTATGACCCATCGAAGTTTTACGGCAAAACCGGCACGGCACCGGGAGACGTAAATAGTGAATATATGATAGAAGACATTTTAACCTTAGTAATCTAAACTAAAGTCGTAGAATACGTTAAACCAAGAACATACAAAAAAATAACGCCAAATCTGACTTCGTATGAGGAAGTTATGAATTTTCTAAGATTTGGCATAGCAGTGCACAACCCGAAACTCGAATTTTAGTTCGAGCGGTTTTTTGGCCTATGCGACCAAAATGAGAGTTGAAGATCTCATTAATAGGAACTCAACGATAAAAATACAGACGAAACCGGAGTCCGTATTAAGGAGTTACGAATTCTTAGCGGTCATTTAACAGTCTAATCTCCTCCTACTATTAAATTTAAGATCGGTCGAGAATGAGCTGACAGAGTCAAAATGAAAGTTGTAGATCTTGTACTTACCTATGCGTGGATATAAAGAACGTCGAAAACGGAGCTCGTATGCGAGAGTTATGATTTTTCTAATTCGGGAGGCTGCTGTACGAAATCGGGTGACGTGGCGAAATCCTGGCCGTTGCTTCCTCCCTAAGGCTAGACACCAAATGGTGACACCTGGCCTGGAACTCGACGAGTTGGAGGCCAACTCGATGAGTTTTGGTGATTTCCAGCCTATAAATAGAGGTGTCGGGTTCCCCTCGTTCTTCACACCTCCCAACTTCACTTTCTCTCTCTACTTTCTCTCTCTAGCCTCCCTTAAGCCCCCTAAAGTCTAGGTAAACCCCCTAGCACCCGAAGGAAGACCCAAGGCTCCCGAAGCCCCGAGAAAAGAGCCTTTCGGCTCAGAAACACTGCTCCAAGCGAAGCCCGGTTTTGAGAAAAACCCGCTGTAAGTTTTGTCGAAAGAAGCTGTTTTAAGTAAACGAAGCGCTGTCCGAGTACCGAATCACCACCTTATCAGGTGAGTGCATAGTTACTTTCATCTTACACATAGATATGAAGTATTTTATATAAATTACGTGCTATGTGTGCATATTATTTGAATACTTGTTTTCTATGTTGGATGAACGATTTTATACATGTTTTAAATAATTTAAACTGTATATGTATTTTATATCTACGAATATGTTGGGTAAAACATGGGTAGATGAATGATGAGAGATGAAAGATGATATGAGTGAACATTGGAAGCTATAGACTTAGTGCCTAACAAATAACATCGGCAGCTATGGACTTAGTGCCTATCGAATAAACATCGGTAACTATGGACTTAGTGCCTGTTAGATAAACGTTGGTAGATATGGACTTAGTACCTGTTAAATAAACGTTGGTAGCTATGGATTTAGTACCTATTAGCTGAACACTGATAGTTATTGATTTAGTACCCGATGAATGAACTTTAGCAGCTACGAAATTAGTGCTTTACGAACAAGCATTGACAGCTATGGACTTAGTGCCTATCATATAAACCCTGGAAGCAATGGGCTTCAAAATGAACGAATGCAGGATAAATGATTCGTAGGGTAGATCCTTAAGAGTAAAGAAGATAATGGGGATGGGTAATTGGGTTGATTGTTTGATGTTTAAACATATTAATTATATTATTGTGGGTTGAAAACCCTATGTACTCACCAGGTTTCCCAACCTGACCCACTCAAGCTTATTTGAATCACAGGTGCCGATACGAAGTTACATTACACTGAGAGATTAAAGAGGTGTAGATCACTAGTGTAAATGAATGTAAGTTCTGTTTATGCTTATATTTCTGTATTGACGATGACATCCCAAATGTTTTAAAATGGATAAAAATACATTTCTTCGGAAATGCTTTGATAACGTATTTATCATGTTTTTCTGGGAACAAATTCCGCAACGTTTTATTAAAAGAGGTACTCTGATTTTTATAAAGCATAAACAAAATCGGTCTTTTCTGGCCGTGAAAATGGGGATGTCACAGTTGGTATCAGAGCATTATTTTAAGCGAACTACGAATATGGATTTATTTCTAGACTTAAACTTAGAATGCTAAGCGATGATCGTGAGGAGTGTGTCTAATAAAATTTAGGTAATACACCTGAATAGACACAAGCACTAGCTAATTTAGGGAAAATGCCTCACATGCTTTTATGTGCTAAATGATTTATGATGCTTTATGATGCTAAATGTATGATCGGATCTATGGTCTGTTGCCAACCAGATCTGGAAACTTTATGTGTTCAGATTTCTAAACGTTTAAATATTGTATTAGAACTGGCATGTAACTTTTCGGAGTGATGGGGAGGTTTACACGTTGATCGTAAATAAAATCTTTTCTATCTTAATTCTCGTCATTTCACACCAAATGCCTAGTTTAGTGAATAAGATCGAAATGGCCAGAACCAGAAGCGGATCCGGAAACGCGAACGGAAACAGGAATCAACCCCAAGTGATTGAGCAAATACATGTTGTGGTAGCCGCTCCTGAGCCAATCACTATGGCCGGAGTACAAGCGATGATCCAAATGATGTTGGATCGTCAAATGAAGGAGACCAGACGCTTACTTTAACAGAACCGAGAGGAAGCTACAATACCGATCGTACAACCTGAACTGGTCCCCGAGCAATCGGAGGAAGGGAACTACACCCGCCCTGTGATTCAAGCTGGGACTCAAGGAGAACGAAGAAATGGCCCGGAGAGGGGAAACGACAAGGATATGCGAATGTATAAGAACTTCTTGAGTGCAAAACCACCGAGTCTCTCAGGAAACCCGAAGCCTATAGAGATTATGGACTGGATCTCCGAACTGGAGATGGTGTTTGAGAGTTGCGACTGTAGAAACAAGCAGAAAACCATCTTTGCGGTCAGACAACTGAAGACCGGAGTCTTGAGTGGGTGGAAGTTATTGGCAGATACGATGCCCAAAGGAGAAGCAAGCAAGATGTCTTGGGAGGATTTCTTGGTGCAACTAAAAATGCAGTACTGCTCTGAGCAGGATCTACTAGAGATCAACAACGAGTTTCAGAACCTAAAGAAATGAAGAATGAGCGTTACCAAGTACGCTGCAAGTTTTACGGAGAAAATGAAGCTTGTTCCTTACTTAGTTCCAACTGAACTCTCCAAGGTCAACAAGTTTTCCCATGGATTACCAGCGGACTTTGGTCCAATGGTCAAGCAAGCAACCACTTTGAAAGCCGCCATCTGGGCAGCCAAGAATGTTGAGACCCAAATAAGGGAAAAGGGTCTGGAAAAAGCTGAAGTTGGCGAGAAGAGGAATCTTGAAGAATCCTCAAGACCTGATAAGAAAGGAAAGTTCCCGAAGTCTAACCCAGATAACCAAAGTTATGGAGCCAAGTGGTGTGAAAAGTGTAAGAAGAAGCACTTCGGAAGATGCGATGGAGAAGTAACCTGTTACAAGTGTGGGAGGATCGGTCACTATTCCAAGGATTGTACACAAAATGATAAGGTATTGCTACGGATGCGGAAGCAAGGGGCACATGTCTAGAGACTACCCAAAGAAAAATGAAGCAGCAAGGCCAGAGGCACCGCCAAAGCCAAGGTCATTCCACATGATCCTCGACGAAGCAGATAAAAACGCGAGGAATCAAGGATAGGGACTTCATATCTGAAGATCGAGTTATGCAGTAGCCATAGTATCGTATGGTGTAGCCTAATAGAGGCATAGTCTAGGGTGAACTTGAACAGCTATGTAATCGTTTCAAGGAATAATATAAAACCTTCGTTTTTTTATCTGGTGTGTTAAGTTGGTATATGATTTTCTTGAATGGTGACTTGGAGAAACTGCGAGACAATACTTGGGACGAGTATGAGTAGGTGTGAATGGTAGTAGAGGCCTATACTACCGGAAGCATAGGACTCGCACTTGGATCAGGGAAAGTCACAAGGTTACCAAGAAGCTAGTAATTGATTCCATTTTGTTCAAGTAAGTCGTCACCATGGTTTCGGTAATGACTAAGAAGATGATTGTTATTCTGGACCTAGTGGTCATATCAAATTGAGTCCGACTACGATGATATGTTACGTGGTTCAGAGAACCAAGTTCGATGTAGCATCTGACTTAATCCAGAAGATTGAAATAAAAGATAATTAAAGCGATCAGTAGAGGTATCGTGATAGTTGCTTGTAGCTAGAAATGCTACCTTTTAAAATGTGATTAGAACATGAAGAAAGGTATAGTCTGTTCTGGAATTTGACTGTAAGAGACTTGAGTCTAAGCGTTGCAACATGCGATGATAGGTCATTAGAATATGGCACATCGGTCCATTGTAGTAATAAAAGAACATATCTTAAGTTTATTAAGAAGAAGAAGCAATCTCCAGTAAGGATCGAGATTGTGACTTGAAGGTCATAATTTGGAGTCTAACGTGAGATAGGGAACTGGTGCAAGATCGAGCAACGCTTGCAGTCAAGGAGTCCAAGAGTTAAATACTCGTTTGAAGCAACATAGAAGATACGATTATTACTTGGGATGAAGAGATAACGTATGGAGTCATTATACAGCCCTGTTTCGTTGATGATTCCGGGACGTAATCATCCTAAGGGGAGATAATTGTAACGCCCGCAGATCGGGCTAGTCAATTTAAAGACAATAAGCATCAAAAATGAATTTTTGATGGAAGATTATTTAATAGGATTAATCTTAACCAAGTGGTAGTATATGTTACAAGGGTTCCGTACATATAAAGAACGCCGAAATCCAAGTTATAACGAAGAAGTTATGACCCGTCGAAGTTTTACGGCAAAACCGGCACGGCACCGGGAGACGTAAATAGTGAATTTATGATAGAAGACATTTTAACCTTATTAATCTAAACTAAAGTCGTAGAATACGTTAAACCAAGAACATACAAAAAAATAACGCCCAAATCTGACTTCGTATGAGGAAGTTATGAATTTTCTAAGATTTGGCATAGCAGTGCACAACCCGAAACTCGATTTTAGTTCGAGCGGTTTTTTGGCCTATGCGACCTAAATGAGAGTTGAAGATCTCATTAATAGGAACTCAACGATAAAAAGACAGACGAAACCGGAGTCCATATTAAGGAGTTACGAATTCTTAGCGGTCATTTAACAGTCTAATCTCCTCCTACTGTTAAATTTAAGATCGGTCGAGAATTAGCCGACAGAGTCAAAATGAAAGTTGTAGATCTTGTTTTTACCTACGCGTGGAAATAAAGAACGTCGAAAACGGAGCTCGTATGCGAGAGTTATGATTTTTCTAATTCGGGAGGCTGGTGTGCGAAATCGGGTGACGTGGCGAAATCTTGGCCGTTGCTTCCTCCCCAAGGCTAGACACCAGATGGTGACACCTGGCCTGGAACTCGACGAGTTGGAGGCCAACTCGATGAGTTTTGGTGATTTCCAGCCTATAAATAGAGGTGTCGGGTTCCCCTCATTCTTCACAGCTCCCAACTTCACTTTTTCTCTCTACTTTCTCTCTCTAGCCTCCCTTAAGCCCCCTAAAGTCTAGGTAAACCCCCTAGCACCCGAAGGAAGCCCCAAGGCTCCCAAAGCCCCGAGAAAAGAGCCTTTCGGCTCAGAAACACTGCTCCAAGCGAAGCCCGGTTTTGAGAAAAACCCGCTATAAGTTTTGTCGAAAGAAGCTGTTTTAAGTAAACGAAGCGCTGTCCATGTACCGAATCACCACCTTATCAGGTGAGTGCATAGTTACTTTCATCTTACACATAGATATGAAGTATTTTATATATAAATTATGTGCTATGTGTGCATATTATTTGAATACTTGTTTTCTATGTTGGATGAACGATTTTATACATGTTTTAAATAATTTAAATTGTATATGTATTTTATATCTACGAATATGTTGGGTAAAACATGGGTAGATGAATGATGAGAGATGAAAGATGATATGAGTGAACATTGGAAGCTATAGACTTAGTGCCTAACAAATAACATCGGCAACTATGGACTTAGTGCCTATCGAATAAACATTGGTAACTATGGACTTAGTGCCTGTTAGATAAACGTTGGTAGCTATGGACTTAGTACCTGTTAAATAAACGTTGGTAGCTATGGATTTAGTACCTATTAGCTGAACACTGATAGTTATTGATTTAGTACCCGATGAATGAACTTTAGCAGCTATGGAATTAGTGCTTTATGAACAAGCATTGACAGCTATGGACTTAGTGCCTATCATATAAACCCTGGAAGCAATGGGCTTCAAAATGAACGAATGCAGGATAAATGATTCTTAGGGTAGATCCTTAAGAGTAAAGAAGATAATGGGGATGGGTAATTGGGTTGATTGTTTGATGTTTAAACATATTAATTATATTATTGTGGGTTGAAAACCCTATGTACTCACCAAGTTTCCCAACCTGACCCACTCAAGCTTATTTGAATCACAGGTGTCGATACGAAGTTACATTACACTGAGAGATTAAAGAGGTGTAGATCACTAGTGTAAATGAATGTAAGTTCTGTTTATGCTTATGTTTCTGTATTGACGATGACATCCCAAATGTTTTAAAATGGATAAAAATACATTTATTCGGAAATGCTTTGATAACGTATTTATCATGTTTTTCTGGGAACAAACTATGATATCCTATGTACTCACCATCATTGCTTAACCTATGTTTTTCTGGGAACAAACTTTGATAACGTATTTATCATTGCTTTGATAACGTATTTATCATGTTTCTGTATTGACGATGAAAACCCTATGTACTCACCATCATTGCTTAACCTCTAAGTTTAAGTCTAGAAATCCTACAAATTCATAGTTCGCTTA
The DNA here is from genome assembly GCF_052849685.1 of Lactuca virosa. Taxonomy (NCBI): domain Eukaryota; kingdom Viridiplantae; phylum Streptophyta; class Magnoliopsida; order Asterales; family Asteraceae; genus Lactuca; species Lactuca virosa. Next base: position 300,682,078 of record NC_136430.1, on the reverse strand, counting down.
AACTAATGCTCTGAATCCAACTATGATATCCTCAAATTTTCAGAACCAATTAAAACTTTTTTTACCCTTTAAACATAATTTATTTATATTTGTAGAAAATACCAATACAAAAGATCATTTTGATTACAAATGTTTATTTCCAAAATGTTAAAATCCTAAGGATGCCACAATCAATACAGATGCATAAGTTACAACATAAAGACCTGATGGTCCTGAATACTATTGCAAGTTGTCTCATAATCACTCATCATCCTAATCAAGTTCCAGTAGCTTAAGTCTTGATACTTGTGATGCATATAAACTGAGTGGGTCAGGTTGATGAAACCTAGTGAGATACATAGGTATTTCAATCCCACAATATTGTTACGATAATATTCCTTAATTATCAGACCTGCAAAACCGACCGTTATCATACTATATCCATATAGGCTTACATTCCTACATATCTAATCCTACCGATCCTCACAGATCCTAGGCCATTATTATTACGAGAAAATTATCTTGCCTGATGAAGTGTTAAAAGATTGACTACATAGCTAGGGCTTCCTTGGCATGTGTAAGTCACAAAGAATATGCAGACATACCATTACAGTTGTCGGATCCGGACCTACCATTTTTGGTTATCTAAGAATATGCAGACATATCATTACAGTTGTCTAATCGGGACACACCATATTTGGTTATCCCAAGGGTAATACTATATCGTACTCCCGTATGGAGCTACCGTACATCGACACCTGAAAGTGCCACAGAACAGAACTTTACTGTCTATTCCTAGGTTATGCATATTCTCTTAATGAGACTGTCTTATATCAAACTTAATTGAACTAGGTACCTTCCACAAGTCTAAGTTTATCCCTAGACTAGATTACAGAACCTTAACCAACTTTTAATACCAAATTTATTCGTAGGTGACACCAACTTATCTCTAGTGTTTTTTACGTTCTTTATTTCCACGTGTAGCTATCAACGAGTACTGTAACTTTCATTTAGGCTTCATCAGCTATTTCTAAATTTATTTTTAGCCCTAATTTTTATGATTTAATGATTTTGCAAAAATCATAACTCACTCGTACGGAGTCCAATTTTGGTGTTCCTTTTACCAAAATTACTATCTTAAAGAGTAATGCGATTTTGATTTTGGTGACTTTACCTAAAAGTCAACCATTCTCTTCGTACATTTTTACGTTACTAATTTTAATTACGCGGTTGATTTTTATATCTTGTAAAATTCATATCTCATTCATATGAACTCGGATTTCTACGAAATTTATATTTTAAGGATTACGTGGACGTATACTTTCAATATATATCAGTGTTGTAAATATCGACCTAGGCGGCGCCTAGGCGCTAGGCGGTCTGCAACTGATTACGATTAGGGGTGCTTGGCGGAAATTGGTCAGTATCGGTCAAACTCGGGCTAGGCGGTCCTCGGCGGTCCTTGGCGGGAAGATTTTAAAAAATTCAAATTTTCAAAATTTCAAATAATACACCAAAATTTACAAAAATTCAAAATTTTAAATTTTTAAATATTCAAATTTTCAAATATTATACCAAATATTTCAAAATTTCAAAATTTAAAAATTTTAAATTTTCAAATACTATTTTTTTCTTAGGATATATTAAGTTTTAAAATAGTTTTATTAGTAATTTATGGTCCCCGATTAATCCTCTGATTAATCCCCGCCAAACCGATTAATCGCTTGACCCCAGTCGACCGCCGAGCTACAACCTTGATATATATATATATATATATATATATATATATATATATATATATATATATATATATATATATATATATATATATATATATATATGTTTTGGCGCACTTATTTTTACGATTTACGGATGATTCATATGATTTTTCCTATTTTTCCTAATGCGAAACTTATATTATATAGTCTGCGGCGCGCACGGCTATAGATTATCCTATTCGAGGATTTTAATTTTAATAATTTTTACTTATTATGTGTAGCCTGAATTTGCGGGTGTTATAATTATGATGTGTTATATGTGATATTTTAGGGAACTTACTAAGTTTTATGATTACAGTTGTGGATTTAAATGTGTTTTGGGTACTTCAGAAGATCGTGGGAAGGCGAAGGCTTGACTGGACACACTGTCATCGACAACTTTTGAGATTTCGCATTATTATGAAACTCTTATTTTTGGGATGACTGTATCTGATACTCGTGTTTTTCCTGACTTGGTTTTTATGAAAACAATGTTTTACCAAAAATAAAAATGAAAAGTTTGGTTGTGAAAAAAATGGGATGTTACATTCTCAGTTGTTCAATAGATGACGTCGGCCTTGTTCTTGGCGAAAAGAAAGTGATTCATTTCTTGAGCCCAATCATTATAGTAACGTCTGTCTAAACATCATTCACGTGCATCTGTCTGGGTACTCTGAGGAATAAATGTAGTAGGGCGAGTTGGAATAGATGGTCCCACCATCCTTCGATGATTCGGGTTTGTCTCCCGCCATCTCTAGCGACTTCTTACCACATATTTTACAACCCGCACTGATACCATTAAAAAAACCGATGATTTCAAGGCTTGACTTTTCATTAACTGGGGGTTTAAATACAAGAACTAATTACAATCATAAACAAACTAGGAGACTAATAATTAGGATAAGGATAACGATATTAAAGGTATAGTAATCTATTGGGATAAGGATAACGATATTTTTTTACTTTCTTGGGACCTCGATGGCTGAATATGAAAATGTAAGTTGCCTCGCGATGAGAGTCTAATGGTTAAGGTGTAAAATTTCACACATAAGATAGATGATTCAAAATACGGTTACACCTAAAATACTGATAGTGTTTAGCAATTCATTTATAACATAATTACTTAAATGGGTTAATGTAAATAATAATTCCCCCTGAATATAGCTGATTTATTATTCACGTATATATATATAGAGTACATAGGTTTAAAGATAAGTACAACAACTAAAATAGATAAGACTTTATATTTAAACTAAGATGATAAAAGTTATCTGCTAATACCCCCCCCCCCCCCGTCAAGCTAATGGGTGGTGGGCCAATTCTTAGCTTGGAACGAAACTGCTCAAAGAGGGGTCTGGGAAGAATTTTAGTGAATATATCAGCTAGTTGCAAGTGTATAGGAATGTGTTCTATTTTAAGTTTGCCAGAAGCTACAAGTTCGCGAACAAAGTGATAATCAATGTCCATGTGTTTTGCCCGTTTGTGTGCAATTGGATTTTGACTAAGGAACAGAGCACTCTTGTTGTCACACAGAAAAGTCGGAACTGTAGATGGTAAAGCATGAAGTTCGCGTAACAAGTGAGTTATCCAAACTATTTCCGAAGCGGTGTTCGCCATGGCTCGATATTCGAATTCACAACTTGACCTGGATACGAAGGTTGCTTCTTGGCACTCCAGGAGACAAGGTTACCACCTAGAAAAATGGAGTAACCATATGTGGATCGTCTCGTCTCTATACAACGAGCCCAGTCAGCATCCGAGTAACCAAGGATAGAAGAGGACTGGGGTCGACGAAAATGCAAGCCATAAGAGAGTGTGCATTTGATATAACGATGAATACGCTTCACCGCTTGAAAGTGATCGGTAGTGGGTGCTTGCAAAAACTGACTGACTTGATTAACAGCGAATGAGAGATCTGGTCTTGTGATCGTGAGATACTGAAGAGCTCCTACCAAGGATCGAAACAGTGTCGGATCCGAGAATAAGTCACCTATTTTGAGGAGGTGATCAGTGGGCGATAAGGGTGTGGTAGTAGGTTTGGAATCAAGCAATCCAGCACGAGTAAGTATGTCATGTGCATACTTAGCTTGTGTAAGAAAGAGACCAGTGTCAGTGTATGGTACTTCAAGACCAAGAAAGTAATTGAGACGTCCAAGATCCTTGGTGGCAAACTCCGTGTTGATCTGATTGATAAAGTTGCGGATAATGCTAGAGTTATTCCCGGTGAGAATAATGTCATCAACATACACAACAAGGTATAGCAAAGTGGATCCTTGTTTGAACACAAACAAGGATGTATCCGCACGACTGCATGAAAACCCAAGCGCTTGAAGAAAGGTACTTAACCTTTGAAACCAAGCTCTCGGTGCTTGCTTTAGTCCATAAAGCGCTTTTTTAAGACGACAAACATGCAAAGGATACTTTTCATCAATGAACCCCGGAGGTTGTTCCATGAACACAGTTCCAGAGAGCATGCCATTTAAAAATGCATTTTTAACATCGAGTTGATGTAATGGCCATTGTTGCATGATCGCTAGAGAGAGTACAATTCGGACTGTTGAAGCTTTAACTACGGGGCTGAATGTATGCGAAAAATTGAGTCCGGGTACCTGAGTGCCTTGTATCTTTCAATTGTACCATCCGATTGAAACTTGGTACGGAAAATCCATTTGGACCCAACAACATTAGAATGAGCGGGACGCGGAACTAAGTCCTATGTGCCATTATCGCGAAGTTGTGACATTTCTTCATCCATGGCCATTAACCAATGTGGGTGTTTAGATGCTGATTTAAAAGCCTTTGGAACAGTAGATGTAAACAATGAATGAACGAGACCGGTAGTGCCTAGAGAGGACAAATCCGCAAAGTGCTTGGGTTTAACAATTCCAGCTTTACCCCTCGTGATCATGGGATGTGTTGAAGGAACTATAGACTGCGAGGGAGTTGATGACCTGGAGGGAGTGGGTTGCGGTGTGGCAGGTGGTGTAGAGGAGTCGAACACTGGTGATTTTGGTAGCATAGATGGGGCAGCAGTAGCAGCAGTTTCGGTTGCTGGTGAGGGAGCGATTGGCGGACAAAGTGAGCAGCGGTGATGAAGAGTCATAGGAGAATCCTCATGAGGGCTAGAGTTGTCTGCTTGCGACTGAGTTGGGGATGAACTGAGTGGTTCATCAAATTAAGTGAAGGCAAGTAAATTGTTGTGGCTGGAGAACCGTGAAGAGAAGACATAAACATCTCATGGCTCTCCGCTTGAGAGAGCAAATTACGAAAGAAGGGATAGACAGGGGCTGTTCGGTGAGAGGTGGAGAACGACTCAAATGTGGAGCCACGACCACATAAGAAGTAATGAGCCTTGTTGGAGTCGTCCATTGGATGTCCAATGGCCGCCAATTGATCACAAAGTGCCTTGAATTTTTTGCCAAATTCATTAACAGAAGAAGATCCCTTTTTTAGTTGTCTCAATGAATCACGTAGAGTCTGTAACCTCTCACGTGAGTCATGGTTGTAGGCTTGCTCCAAAGCCTTTTAGATTTCACAGGCAGTAGCTAAGCCAAGAGATTCAACCATAGCCTCCTCCGACAAGGAGGATTGTAAGATGAGAAGAGCCCGTTGATCAGCCTCATGCCAGGCTAAATAAGCCGGATTAGGAGAAGATTTACCTTCAACTGTAATCGTAGTAGAAGGAGCGAGGGAGGACCCATCAATATGTCCCAGGAGATTCTGATAGGACAACAGTGGCTGAATCTGATTCTTCCAGAGAAGATAATTTGTGGAGGAGAGTTTGATGGTGAGAAGATGAAGAATTGTAGACAGACGGATGATTTCGGAAGAAGAAGCCATAGCGAAACAAGAAGATTATGATGGAGGGAGGTAAGTGGCGCCGATTAGGTTACCAGGTTGATACCATGTAGATAATAATTCCCCCTGAATATAGCTGATTTATTATTCACGTGTGTGTGTATATATATATATATATATATATATATATATATATATATATATATATATATATATATATATTACATAGGTGTATAGATAAGTACAGCAACTAAAACAGATAAGACTTTATATTTAAACTATCTGCTAATAGTTAATATAAGCGGCCCAAAAGCTACAGCTTACATGGTTTTAAGATGTAAGGTACAATTACTTTTTGTTATATCTAACTTTGTTTATTTGCTCCTTAATCTATTCTTCTTGTTATTCCAAACAAACGTACCAAACTTCAAAAAAAAAAAAAAAAAAACATTTGTCCATACGTTTTCTACTTTATGTTTATTTTTTCTTCAAATAATTGTCACAAAAAAGTTACTATAGTGTTACGCCATCATATTAATCATTTCAATGAACGTTCATTCTTAATCGATGATAATACTCGTTTTAGGATCTAGAGTTGCCATGTTTCAAACATATGTCACCTCAATTACATGCTATAAATATCATGAACATATCATATTTTAAAAAATTTATCTAGGAAACATGAATAGTAATAATTGAAAGTATTAATGTATATAATGTACTTGATGTTCATGACACGGATGAGACCTCTCGTGGCCTAAAGGGACGATTCAAATTAATTTATTTTTATGGAAAAGAATATTTTTTTTTCTACATATTCTCGAATTTATATCAAAATTATAAGGTCGCTTCCTTATAAATATTTAACACTATCATGACACGCCTACCCTTTCAAAATTACAATATCTGGATAATTTAAGAAATGTGCTGGTGATATCATATGCTAAATATTCTAATTAAAGCCAAAAAATAATTTAAATTTATGTACCAAATTAATAAAGAAACCATATTATTGTGATAAGTGATAACATATAAACCAACAATATTAGTAAACTGAAAATTAATAATACAGTTTTCACATGAGACATCAAATTGATTAACAACAAATAAAGTAAAGAGTTTTGGAATCATTTATCCTTCAAAAGAAAAAGAAATGTTCTTAAAATAGTTGATAGTTCTCCACATGATTAATTTGTATACAACAATTGATAGTTTTGGGTTGGAATCTTATATCAATCTGATAATAACAATCTCACTTGACTCTTAAATTGCAAATATATATATATATATATATATATATATATATATATATATATATATATATATATATATATATATATATATATATATATAATTTTGAAATACCCTTATCTATCTTAACACCTATCACCGTCACATGTATTTATGAATTTAGGCTAGCTGTGGCACTTGTCTCTTTGGTTATCTTAACAACTTGATCATGTGAGATATGCACAATTATAAATTCTTGCTCCAATTATAAAGCACATAACCACATGAAACTAGATGCCCTCTCACTTGTCTTTTGTACCTTATCACATGACAAAAATCTACTAGTAATTCATCATATTTTATAACTATAAAAGAACACCCTTTTTCAAACATTTGATCTCCCCTTGAAACTTGAGTCTTGACTCATTTCTCTCCCCCCAAACTTTCTTGGGTCATTCCCCAATGAATCTTTATATATATGCAGCTTAAAAATCTTGTATTTCATATTGTGTTTTCTTTGTTAAAAGAAATGGGGAAGACGATTATGTGTTTTGGCAAATTATTGGACAGTTTGTGTCTCTCAAATGGTGGTGCAAGTTCTTGTCTTTGTTGCATTAAAAATTTTGAAACCCAAGATGATTCTGAGTTTGAAACAGAACCACTTGTCGATCAATCCAAAGATGCATCGGATAAACCTCAGACTCTTGCCTTCTTTCTAAAGCCAAAGGTAATTAATGTCTTGAGTTCCATAATCGTTCACAAAGATGTCTTCTTACATGTATCATGTAGGATCGATATGAGAATCTATCAGTATGGAATCCTCTTTTCAAACCGCTGTTTACATGTGAAGTATGTTGAGTTACTGGTATTTATCGTCTGTTTAAGAAAATTGTTTCAAACTCATTTTGTGAATCTGGCTTTCATGTTTCCCAACATAAGTTAAACTAAACTGGAACCAAGAAAATAAAGATCGAAAATGAAAGTAAATGGTATTAACATGTATCACGGTATACATGAGTTTGGGTATATAAACATGCTTTTACTCTCTAATATATCAAAAAGAGCTTATTCAAATAATATGAAATATGTTTTCATCATATTACCAATAATGAAATATGAATTTTATTAACCAATGATACAGGATGTATTGAACTCTATTAAAGTTTAATACATTATGGATGTCTTTATTGAGTTTACTAGTTTGTCAAATTATCATTTTATTTTTGCTATATATTTGCTAACATTGAACTATACAAAAGTTCAATAAAACATTTATTTTAAACTTTAAAAAAATCATTAAAGAATGCAATGATCATTGAATTTCATATCCGTGTTTTATTATGGATGAGCTTCTTTCATTGAATGACAACTTTGCATTCCACCACATTTAACTATTCTAATAAACTATGAATCTATGATGTTCATCGTCTCTTCTTGTTCTTTATAAAATGTTATATAAATTGGTAACAATGGTAGAGTTTGTATGTATAATATTTTTTTCAATTTACAGCTTACATTGAATAGACTATATTTGTGTATATTGGTTTTGCTTAAAAAATGTTTGTTGTTATCATTGCATTATGTATAGATGGTGGTGCTAAGGGTGTCCATGCATTGCAATGGTTGTGCAAGGAAGGTACAAAGACACATCGCCAAGATGGAAGGTAACATTTTTTAATAAATATTTTCTAACAGTTTTAACTTTTAACAATAATATTTACTTTCCCATTTTATGTTTTTTACGGAGAGTATTAAAAATCTTAGTCGCTTGGTATGTCTGGTACTTTGTATAAAAGCATATGTGGATCAAACCCAACGTTTTTAATATCATGGACTAATTATTAATTAATAAATATGGATAGAATTAATGATTCTTTTATATAAATTAGTTAAATTGATAAATATTAATAAGTAAAATACTATATTTCTTTTAGATAAATTAAAATAATGGTGTATTTTCTGATTTTTCTGGATATGAGTGAAGTAGAAAAGAACCAAAGTACAAACGCACATTCTTCATGCCTCTGAAATTCCAACTATCAAAATTTTCTATCCTTATCTATCTATGTATGTAACATTTAGATTATAAAGTGTATGATAAAATAATTTCAGTAACATATAATAGATATATACACTTTATATTTTGTCAATTTCTAATAATTGATGAATATTTATTGTCCCAATAAGAAGAATAATAATAATTTTATTTGAATTTATTGGTAATAAAAACAGGAGTGACATCCTACCAAGTGGACCTGGAAACCAAGATGGTGATCGTAATGGGAGACATTGTTCCATTTGAGGTGTTGGAGAGTGTTTCGAAGGTCAAAAATGCGCAACTTTGGACTGAACCCATCTCATGATTTTTTGGAATAGAATAGTTGTATTAAAATCAAATATATTTGATCTATTTGTGTATGTAGAATTTAAAACGATGTCGTTATAAATGGCTTTTGGGTTAGGTTTTGTCATCAATTAAAACATGTATTGTGTTTATTTATGATATGAACTCATCCCATATTAAACTTATATCATGTTATAAGCCTAAATGTAAAACTAATTAAAAGCCACTTTTCTAAGGATAAAATATCTAGACTTATAAACCACCGATCCAATTTATATTTGACGGATATGGCATAGTAATAATTTAATTGTTGCATATACACAAAGGTCTCTTACGTATACTTAGAAATTATTATTATTTAATAATGTGTTTTAAAAATCATAAAATTTGCACTAAAGCTAGAAAATTCAACTTCTAGTTGAACAACTAACTGGTAGCTGAAAAGCTAGTTGGTAGCTGATAAGCTAGCTAATAAAATATGACATTTTTGTGAAAATTAGATGATACATTTCGTGCCCATGTCGTATTCGCAATGTTATCACAAATTTCTCGTATCTCATGGTATGATTGTCGAATACATGCAAAAGTCACACAGACAACTAGCATCTTATAAAAATAAATCAATGGGCCGACATTAGTGTCTTCGACCTGCAAACACTGTCACACATACAAGTTGCTACTACGATGGCTCCTCAAACTGAACACGTTCAAATTAACCCTAATTACTATTTAAGGTAATAACCCACACATAAAGGTCCCAATCATAATCAATCATAATAAGGATAAAAGACAATTTTACCCTTCTTATACTTGGCCCAACCATTATGGCCCAAAACCCAATATGACCCAAGGCCTAAAAATGACACAAAAGCCCTTCTGGTGAGTACGTCAAGTGTACCACCCTGTTACACCCAACGTACTAGACTAAATAGATAAGGAAATAGGGGGCTAAACATGTTACGTTGAGCGTACCTAAAGGGTACTCCCAACGTACTCCCCTGATGCCCAAAAGTCCATATTAAGCACTTATGCATTTGCATGGATCAATGAGGTCCAAAATCAAACTCTAACTTCCTAACTTCACATTATGAACAACAATTCATGCATGGTTGAATCAAATCCATCAAGATACAATTTTATGCTCAATGGACCTCAGAAACATCACGAAAAGTTAACCCACACTTCTGGAGTAGCTTTTAATCACAAGAATCAACCCAAGGGACCAAATATGCCAAAACCCTTATCAAAACTAGATCTAAGGAATGAACCATAAAGGTTGAGACTTTATACCTCCAGAAGGATGATCAAGATGAATAAATTCTGGATCTACAAGCTCCAAGTCAATCAACACTTCTTCAATGAGTCCCTTTTTCTTCAATAAGCACCAAAAACACACCAAATCACTCAATAGCTCAAGGATCTCACAAATGAAGGCTATGGTTTCGAGGGGACTGCTTTGGGACAATGGAGGTTGGTGATGAGATAGGACATGAGGTCATAAGGTGTTTAAACAGGGACCAACCCTAAAATTTAGGGTTTTGCACTCTGCATGAATACGTTAAGCGTACTCATACGTACGTCCAGCGTACACGAAAGATCCCGCAATCTAATTAAATGAGTTATGCCAAGCGTAACTATCAATTAAGCTGAGCGTAATGGCTTTTCATGCAATAAACAATTATTTAAAACTTGAGAAATTTACCTGGGAACCGGGCGTTACAACATGTTCAAACTATGACTGATGATATCTACGATGTGGATATGATGTCAGATATCCTTTTCGATCTGGGTATCCTTTGTCTATTATGTTATATTTTCCTATATGAAAAAAAAATTAAATGATTGTTAGTTCACAAATTACAAACAATATCAAATTAGTTGTACCTTCTGGGGGATTAGGAAAATTCATAGAAGGTGTCTCAATTGCATGAAGGAACACTCGAGTATCATGCGTTGATCTTTCTCACCCGACGGATATGAACGTAAAAACATGTCAAAATCACATACAACCATTACATTGAGTGTAGGGAATCTTTTTCTTCCCTTCTATCTCATTTGTTCAGCAACTGGGATATATATATATATATATATATATATATATATATATATATATATATATATATATATATATATATATATAAGTACCACACATGTAAGAATAATGAGGAGACTCACCTTCAATAGATGACTGATAGAACTCACACCCGAACTACCGGAACTAGACTCCGCCTATTAATTACACCAATTAACCATAATTAACAATTAAGGTAATTTTCCATACTCCACTAGTCCCAAGTCAAGTCTAATCCACATTTAGGTCAAAAGAACATTTTTCCCCTTCCAAGACCAAAACCCCTTATAATTCCATCTAAAGGCACAATTGGTCAAAAGTAAATAAAAGTCAAAGGTCAACACTCTGACCTTACACGTCGCGTACTCAGCTCCACATTGGGCCTAGAGCACAACGCTAGAAGGAATCGGGTTCGCAACTGGCTACTTTGGGCATAGCCAGAATTACGCTCAGCATACTCGGCTCAATCTCAAAACTCAACTTTTGAGGTCTTAATCATTAAGACACTTTACCCCAACCTCAAATCTAACCCTAAAAGATGTCTAATTCATAAAGTCTCCAACTTTATGCCTTTGCATTGCTAAAGAGAGCTTAATCCCAAGACCCTAATGTGACATCCCCTAATTTCTCGGCCAGAAAAGACCGATTTTCGTTTATGCTTTTTAAAATAAAATCTGAGTAATCCTTTTAAAAGGTGTTGCGGAATTTGTTCCCATAAAAACATGATAATTATATTATCAAATCATTTCTGAAGAAATGTATTTTATTCACTTAAACCATTGGGATGTCATCGTCAATACAGAAACATAAGCATAAACAGAACTTACACTCACTTACACTAGTGATCTACATCTCTTTTAATCTCTCAGTGTAAAGTAACTTCGTATCGATACCTGTGATACAAACAAACTGAGTGGGTCAGGCTTGGGAGCCTGGTGAGCATATAGGGTTTTCAACCCACAATAAATAATTTATTATGCTTAAACATCAAACAATCAACCCAATTACCCAATCCCCATTATCTTATTTATTTCTTAAGGATTTACCCTAAGAATCAAATCTCACTCATTCCTAAGGATTCATACTAAGGAATAGGCACAAAGTCCATCGCTGCCCAAGTTTCATACAACAGGCACTACGTCACATAGTCGCCGGGGTTTACACAATAGGCACTACGTCTCATAGTCGCTAAGGTTTATACAATAGGCACTACGTCTCATAGTCGCCAGGGTTTATCAATAGGCACTACGTCTCATAGTCGCCAGGGTTTATACAATAGGCACTACGTCTCATAGTCGCCATGGTTTATACAATAGGCACTACGTCTCATAGTCGCTAAGGTTTATACAATAGGCACTACGTCTCATAGTCGCCAGGGTTTATACAATAGGCACTACGTCTCATAGTCGCCAGGGTTTATACAATAGGCACTACGTCTCATGGTCGCCAGGGTTTATACAATAGGCACTACGTCTCATAGTCGCTAAGGTTTATACAATAGGCACTACGTCTCATAGTCGCCAGGGTTTATACAATAGGCACTATGTCTCATAGTCGCCAGGGTTTATACAATAGGCACTACGTCTCATGGTCGCCAGGGTTTATCTAATAGGCACTACGTCTCATAGTCGCCAGGGTTTATCTAATAAATACGAAGTCACATCGTCGCCAAGATTTATACAACAGGCACTAAGTCCATAGCTGCCAACATACTAAATCTGTAGCTACCAACGTACATCTATACTGTACTAAATTCATAGCTACCAACGTACATCTATACTGTACTTTTATCCCTCATACTTTATCTACCCATGTTTTACCCAACATATTTGCAGATAAAATATATATACATTTTAAATCATTTTAAACATGTATAAAACATTCATTCAACACCCATCTCAAATAAACAAACAACATATATACACATATCACGTATTTTATATAAAATACTTCATATTTATGTGTAAGATGAAAGTGACTACACACTCACATGTTTTAACGATAACCGGACAGCACTTCGTTGCCTAGAATGATCGTTTCTAATAAAACCGGAAGTTTTATTGAGAAACCGGGCTCTGCGAGGGTCGGGCTTCGAAAACGAAAAAATAAATTTCCCGGGCTTCTCGGGCACTCCGTGGCTTATTCCGGGCGTTGGAAATGAACTCGGGGCATCGGGGGAGGTCAAAATGGCTAAAATATTGAAAAAGGGGCCAAAATTGCCAATTTTCTAACTTTAGCCGGGAGGGTTCGTACTCTCCTATTTATAGGGTCCGAAGCTGCTGATCGGACGGATGAGAAGAAGCCACGCGTCGCAGATCCGAGGGTTCGCAGGGAAGGCTCGCACATGGCTGCGCATGCGAGGGCCTCGCTGGAGGCTTCTGATTGGACCGCTTCGGACAGCACCTCGGTTCGGACACGTTGCTGATGACACACCGAGATCGGACACGGGGCAGCCTCCTATTGGACCGAACCTCGGACTCGCGAAGAACATGACACGCCTCGCCAGCTGGCCTCCGGTGACTCAGCAGTTCGGACACGTGGCAAGCATGCAGCGAGGGTGACGTGGCATTTCCGGGTGAAGCTTATCTATGCGAAATTTCTCGGTTTTCGCGCCAAAACTTCTAAAATCCTTAACTTTCGCATACGAGCTCCGTTTTTTACGTTCTTTATATGCACGCGTAGGTAAAATTATGCTCTACAACTTCCGTTTAGACTTCGTCGGCTAATTTTGATTTAATTTTTATATTATTATTTTTAACAGACCGGGACAGGAAATCCGTTAAAAATTCATAACTTCTTCATCTGACGTCCGTTTTCGTCAGACTTTTTACCGTTGTACTACTAATGACGAGACCTTCGATTCTCGTTTAGGTTGTGTCGGCTAAAAATCATTCGATCTAAAATTCGAGTTTTTAGATGTCTACTGCTAAGCTGAAACTTCGAAAAATCATAACTTCCTCATACGAAGTCAGATTTTGGCGTTCTTTTTATCGAACTTCTCGGTTTAACGAATACTACGAGTTTCGTTTAGATTACTAAGGCTAAAAAGTAGTTTATCAAAAACTCACTTTTTACGACATTCGGCACCGTGCCGGTTTGTCGCGAAACTTCGACAGGTCATAACTTCTTCGTTATAACTCGGATTTCGGCATTCTTTATATATCCGGAAACCTTGAGACATATACTACAACATGGTTAAGATTAATCCTTCTAAATAATCTTCCATCAAAAAGTCGTTTTTGATGCTTATCGTCTCTAAATTGACTAGCCCGGATCTACGGGCGTTACACCTAACTTCTAATATCACCAAAAACTCCATAACTCATGAATGGATGAAATGGAAGGATCAAGCTTGCATTTTTATGACACTATGCACCCTAAAACGTCTGAAAGGACAACTCATATGCTCTGGAGTATTCCATACTCATAAAGATCATGGTTTTGGGACAAAAAGAACATAAATCTAAGCTTAAACAAGATCTAGCAAAACAAGCTCCAAGGTATAAAGTTTATACCTTCAATAGATGAACAAAGAGTTGTAGATTCTTGATCCAAAAGCTTGAACGCACCACCACTTCTTGAATGATCTTCATTCACTACCAAGAACACTCAAAATCACTCCAAAATCTTCTAGTCTCAGTCTTAAGGGCTAGGATTTCAATTTTAGGGTTTAGAGGAATGGAGGTTGGTCATAAGAAGGTCCAAGGGGGATTAAGATGTTTAAATAGGGTACACAACCCTAAAAATTTAGGGTTTGGGAACAGCTCGAGTACGCCCGACGTACTCACGTGTATGCCCAGCATACGCCACCTCTGCCACGACTCCTTTGTTGACTTACGCTCGACGTACAAGCCTTGTAAGCCCAGCGTAAGGGCCCAACGTACAATTAATTAATATGTTTAAGGGTTGAAAAGGAAAATACCTGACAATAGGTGTTACAATTCTCGCCCACTATAATTAGACTTTGTCCTCAAAGTCAGCCTCCATGAATAAATCTAAGTAATGCTCATGCATCTCAGCATCAGGCTCCCAAGTCCACTCAGAGCCTTTCTGATGTTGCCACTAAACTTTGACCAAGTTCATTACCTTGTTCCTCAAGGTCTTCACCTTTCTATCTAGAATCGCCACCGGTGACTCGATGTAATTTAGGAGACCATCGACATGAATGTCGTCCAACAGAACCACAACTGTTTCATCGGCCACAAACTTCCTCAACTAGGAAACATTGAAGGTGTCATGAATCTGGCTCAACTCCTCAGGCTGCTCTAATTGGTATGCCACCTTGCTCACTCGGGCTATCACTCTAAAAGGGCCAATAAACCTAAGGTCCAGCTTGCCCCGCTTCCTGAATCGAATAACACCTTTCCAAGGTGATACCTTCAGGAGCACCAAATTTCCAACTCGAAACTCCAACTTAAAGCGTCGTCGATCCGCGTAACTCTTCCGGCGGCTCTAGGCCGTCAGCAACCTCTGTCTGACCTGCTAAATAAGCTTTGTTGTCTTGAGCACTATCTCAGTGCTCCCCATGACTCTCAGTCCGACCTCTCCCCAAGAGATAGGAGTCTGAAACTTCCTCTCATACGGGAGCTCGAAGGGAGGCATCCCAATGTTGGCATGATGGTTGTTATTGTAAGAAAACTCAGCCAAAGGAAGGTAGGAGTCCCAGATCCCACCAAAATCAATTAGGCAGGCCCACAATATACCCTCAATCATTTGTATAGTCTATTCACTCTTCCTGTCTATCTGTGGATGATAGGTGATACTGAAACGTAATTTAGTGCCCAACTCCTTGTGAAACCTCTTCTAAAATCTGGAAGTAAAATGAACATATCGGTCTGACACAATAGAACTCGGCACCCCATGACATGCCATAACCTCTTGGACATAGATCTCGACCAATTTCTCGGTAGAAGAGCTCTCACTTATGGCTAAGAAGTGAGCACTCTTCGTCAAACGATAAACTATCACCCATATAGCATCAAAAACCTTTGTAGTCTTTGAAAATTTTGTAATGAAATCCATCATAATCTGCTCCCACTTCCACAATGAGACCACCAAGGGCTGCAACTTGTCGTGAGGTCGTTGATGTTTGGCATTGACCTTCCGACAGATCAAGAACCGCTCCTTGAACCATGCCACATCCCTCTTCATACACGACCACCAATAGCTATGTTTCAGGTCAAGATACATCTTTGTAGACCCGAGATGAATATAGAATCTTGACTTGTAGGCCTCATCCATCAACACCTGTCGGGACCTACCAGCATATGGTACCCAAACCCATCCATGAAGAGTTAATAACCCCCCTCTTGTCGATATCAAAGGCTAAAACCTAGCCAACCACCCTTCTCACTCTTATGAATCTCCTCCTTGATGTCCTCCAACTACGCATCTCTGATCATCTCCAAGACTGGACTCATCACGGTCATCCTCAAACACACATCCTGAATCTGGGCACTGACTGCCCTCCGACTCAAGGCGTCGACCACCATATTGGCCTTGCCCGAGTGATACAGAATCCCGCAATCATAATCCTTTACTACATCGAGCCACCTCATATGTCTCATGATCAAATTAGGCTGATCCATAAGATACCGCAGACTCTTATGGTCTATGTAGATAGTACATTGAACCCCGTAAAGATAATGACGCAAAATATTGAAGGCGAACACCACCGCCCCCAACTCTAGATCATGGGTGCGATACTTTTCCTCATAAGGCTTCAGTTGCCTCGAAGCATATGCAATCACATACCCTCTCTGCATCAACACATCACCCAATCCCGAAATGGATGCATCATAATAGACCACAAAATCCTCAACTCCCTTAGGGAGGGCAAGTACCGACGCCTCACAAAGTCTCTGCCGAAAAGTCTCAAATGATGTCTGCTGCTCAGGGCCCCATCTAAACACAACATCCTTCCTCGTTAACTTAGTGAGAGGAACTACAATATTGGAGAAGTCTCGTATGAATCTCTGATAATATCCTGCCAAACCGAGGAAACTCTGAATCTCATATGGAGACTTCGGAACCTCCTGCCGCATAACCGCCTCTATCTTGTCTGGGTCAACCAAAATACTATTCTATTTGACGAGATGTCCCAGAAACTGAACCTCGCACAACCAGAACTCACACTTGGAGAACTTGGCATATAGCCTTTCCATCCTCATAACCCTAAGAATCTCTTGTAAATGCTCCTCACGCTGCTCTCTAGTCTTCAAATAGATCAAGATATCATCGATGAAGACAATCGTTGACCGGTCTAACATAGGCCTACACACTCAGTTCATGAGATCCATGAATGCTTCTGTTGCATTGGTGACCCCAAAAGGCATCACCACGAACTCATAATGCCCATAACGAGTTTCAAAGGTCGTCTTCTGAATATTCTCTTCTCGCACCCTCATCTGATGGTAACCAGACCTCAGATCGATCTTGGAAAACCAAGATGCCGCCTGCAACTAATTGAGAAGATCATTAATCCTCGGCAATAGATAACGGTTATTCACCGTCAACTTGTTCAGCTCCTGATAGTCAATACAGATCCGGTACGAACTATCCTTTTTCTTGACAAAAAGGATCAGTGCTCCCCACGATGAACTATTCGACCAAATAAAATCCTTTCCTAACAGCTCCTGAAGCTGAGAGGATAACTCATTCATCTCGGGTGGCACAAGGTGATATGGTTCCTTTGTAATCGGCGCTACACCAGGGATCAGGTCGACCCATAACTCCACCTGCCTCTTGGGAGGCACACCTGACAACTCCTCTGGAAAAACATCAGGGAAATCACGCACAATAGGAAGATCAGAGACGGAAATTGATCTCGTCTCGTCAAACAGAGTATCCACCACATATACCAGATAACCCATGCATCCATGCTGTAAACACTGTCTCACCCTGGCTGTAGAACAGAAAGTCGATATTGTCCTAGTGCCCTCACCGTAAATGGTAAGCACTCCCCACTAGGATCTCGAATCGTCACCAACTGAATCTTACAATCAATCAGAGCCCCAAACCGAATCAACCAATCCATACCCACAATAACACAGACATCTTTCATCACAATAAGAATAAGGTCTATCGGATACCCAACACCAAAAATCTCCAATACACAGCCTAGATAGATGTCAGTAGCAAAGACCGCATGCTTATCAGCTATAGAAATCATCAATGGCCTACTTAGGGCCTCACGTGTAATGATGAAATCATGACAAAAGGATGATGACACAAAAGATCGAATCTTACCCGAGTCAACCAACTCTAGAGCAGGTACAAAATTCACAAGGAAAGTACTAGCCATGACGTCTGGTGCCGATCAGGCCTCCTCTGCTGTCAGGTGGAATGCTCTCCCCTGAGCCCTCGAAGCCTTGGCCTTCCCCTCTCAGCCATCATAATACGCATAGTATTAGGATCAGGAGCCTGAACCGTCCTCGATGCAAGCTGAGGATACTCAGACCTCATATGACTCATCTGGTTGCAATTGAAGCAAACCCGAAATCCCTTGGGGCAATTCTTCTCCATATGCCAATCCTTGTCACATATGTAGCAAATAGTCCTTGACCGACATGGTCCCTCATGACCCTTTCCGCCCTTGCTGCAAGTGTGGCCCTTCTGGCCTCCACCTCTCGAATCAACAGGCTTGAACAGCTTAGTCGCCGTTTGCGACTGTACTGATATCCCCTCACCCCCCCAAACCACCATTTCCTCTCACCTGGGTCTCCATCTCGATCTCTCTCTTCCTGGAATTGGTCTACAGCTTATCCAATGTCTGATACGAGGTGTTTTCCATGAGCTCATGGATATCCTTCCTCAGGATACTTAGATAACGGCTCACACGTTCTTGCTTCAGTGATACGTGTTTAGGGATCAATAGGGCCCTCTCATGGAACATACCGGTGATCTTAGTCACCGTCTCTGTCTTCTTCTTGAGAAACAGGAACTCCTGGGCCAACCGCTCCCTCTGAACCAATTGCACAAACTTATCTCTGAACAAATCGGTAAATCTCCCCCCAAGTAACTGCGGAATGCTCCACAGGTGAATAATCAATCGTCACAAACTTTCACCAATCCTTTGCTCCTAAGAGAAGTAGGTTCAGCGCAAAGTAAACCTTCAGAATCTCCGGATAGAAGCAAGTGTAGAAGAAACCCTCAACATCAGAGATGCATCTCATAGCAGCAATCGGATCCTTGGTCCTGTGAAACTCTGGTGACTTTTTGTTGTTGAACTCTCGGTACCACAACGAATCACCCCCTACAGTCTCACAACAGCAACATCTGCGGTGGTTGTGACAGCAGCAGCCTCAGTGACGGTGACATAACGCTCGTCAAAAGTCTTGATCAGTGTGGTCTTTATAGACCCGAACATCTCTAGTATGGCCTTTCTGATCGCCACGGCCACCTCGACGGAAATGATCCTACGGATTTCACCATCACTGGCACTCGGCTTCTCGAGGTCGCTGGATCCTAAACCTCGGGTAACCACCATACTGAAACACACAAGAAAACGATCAGAACCAGGATAAAGCACATACACAAAAACTTACACATTCCTTAAAGTTACTTAGTAACCTAAGATTCCTTCCTGAGTCGTGTACGGATCCGATGCTTTCAGTAGTAAGGGCCCAATACTACCTTCCACACCAATCCGTCTCTCAAGACCCTAAGTCACAAGAACTCTATTCCTCAAGGGTATCTATACACTCAGCCTGCAAGTTCCTCGGAACCACTACTAAGCATCTAGACACAGGGGCGGATCCAGTGTAGAGCCCAGGGTAGCTCGGGATACCCCTCAAAAAATTTTCAATAATGTAATTTTTTCCCGAAAATTTCGTTTTATGTTGTGGACCGCACGAGTAGAGCCAACTCATGACTCGAACGAGCCAGAAGAGAATGGAAATAGAGAGTGATTTCCATGAGAAGGAGATGCACATAATAAATAACGAAGGTGTTACGCCTTCTCAATCTGCCTCGTCTTCCATTTAGAAAGTAGTATTAGCAGGTTGGGTGGTTGCATGATAAGTATGTCTTTCCATCTAGCAATAGAAGGAAAATATGGATGATGGGTGAGTGTGACGGCAGTGGTAACATGAGAGATAGGAATTGACCATTTAGGTTTAGGGTAAACCAATATTAATGGGTTGGGCTTTAGTTTTAGGGGTTCTTTTATAGGTTATATATATTAAAATTAATCAAAGAGATAAATCATTTATGTCGGCTGTATGACTTCCAAAAACATCCAAAACATAAAGATTTAGGCTTTTTTATTATATAACCTAAATTTTTTATTATATATCAATATTTAATTATATATAATATATATAATAACTCTTGGTAACTTGTAATATATTAGTAAATGTGTATTAATATCCAATAAATATGAAGTCTGTATATATATATATATATATATATATATATATATATATATATATATATATATATATATATATATATATATATATATATATATATATATATATATATATATATATATATAATGAGTTGAGTTACAAGTCGATTCACGGGTCGAAAATTTGCATTTTCGAGTTACGAGTCGAGCCACTAGTCGACAACTATGGTTGCGGTGATACCCCGGAAAAAATAATTTGGAGTACCCTAAAAAAATTTTGGGATACCACTTTACTTTGATCTTGGCTCCGCCACTGTCTTGACACTCATCCTAGACTACTCCCCAACACTGCTCCGCCTCGCAAAGATCTCCCTTAGTCTCGCCATTTACTTTGTGTATGTCAATCGCACACAAAACAAGACTCGATAGGCAATCGAATAAATGATTCTACCTCAAGTCCACAACCAAACAAGGAACATGAAGAAAGGCTAAATCAGGCATTCTAAAGCTATGAAATCTTATCCATGTAGAATCATGCAGCATACACCAAGAAAATAGCAAGAATAGGTTCAATCTTACAAAAGCAACCTCCTAGGCTAAAGGCATCACAAATCAAGAAACCCCAACACACACTTCTTGAGGGATCCTTAGCCTATTAACTAACATGTAGTTCTATTAACTCATAAGATACCAGGTCGACACAAGACATAAAATAAGTAGAAATATTTTGGGAAAATCACCGCTCAAGCTCTGGCTGATTGTACACACTGCTTCATCCAGTTTTCCACTTTGAAATTCTTTGTTTCTTTTTGAAAAGTTTTTATAAAAACTCTCGGATCCTTAGTTTGAGTTTTGAATCTCACAAGTGTTCATTCAAATCCCTCAAACCAGGGCTCTAATTGTCACACCCTCAAACCGATACGGCGGAAACGTTCGAGGGCGGAGGACTTCATGTACAATATCATCATAAATGTATAATAGTAATCAAAGCAACAACAACTTGTGTATTGATAATATAGTGTTTACATTGTATTTGAAACATAGCTTGAATGACTCCAAGTGTATATAGTAAAAACTAAGACTAGAAGCTATTATACTCTGTCTTCTTGAAAACTTGTGTGTGTACCTGCCTACTGGTTTCCTGAGAATACAAGTAATTTTGAAAGAGTGTCAACATTTAAGTTGGTGAGTTCATAAGCATTTTGTTTTAGAAAATGAGTTCCTTGTTCATTGAAAAATGTTTGTATGTTCCTCCAGAAAATCCTATATTTTCTTAGTAAAATGGAAGGTAGCCTTAGTCCCTTCGGACCACAATGTATAATTGTTATCGTATTCTTAAGTAGTAATATTATGTAGATTCTTAATCTATATAAAAGCCATTTGGATGTATGATTTTCGAAATGAAAGTTGTTCTGTTTTTGAAATAGTGCAATGTGGTTTTATGATGATGCAACCCTTATGTATGCATGCTCCCGGGTAAAAGTTACTCCAGATATGTAAGTTTCTATATTATGAAATAGTGTACTCCTAGAAAGGCTTATAGCTTCCTTCTATAATCCCCCAGTGTATATAAGTTATATAAAAATCAAGATCGAATAAACTGTCGAATTTAATGGGTCTGCCCTAAGCCCACAACCAAACAAGGAACAGGATCTAAGACGGACCCAGCCATTTCCGAGTCGATCGTGTCTAAATTTTATATAACTCTGTCGTATACACGTAGCAATTGTGGACGAAATCTATCAATTCTAGACGAACTGTAGTCTTAACTACCCTAAGACCGATATGTGTGAATGTTTGTTCGTGAAAATAGTATATTGTAGTAGTACATAAATAAAACTTCTTTCTTTATAAATGTAGTGTATGTTCCAGAAAAATCCAATATTTTTCCTTATAAACTGAGTTGTAGTCTTTAGACCCAAGACCGAAATGTACAAGTAATTTCCATACTTATGATAGTAAGTGCAGTTTTAAATAAATAAAACCCTTATGAGTATAAGAATCCCCGTAAACTATATGTGTCTTTGTTTCCCTATGTGAGTTATTATAACCGTGCAATTGACATAGTAAGCCTGTTACGACGTTCATCGGGAGTCAGAATGTTTTGACATTTGTCACCCCAGACCTGCCGGTCTAGCTATTGTAAGCAACTTAGGGTGCGGGATTGTCAGTCCCAATATAGATCTATACACAAGTATCACACTCTCCCTATAAGAGATTATGGTTATAATACAGGACTTTAGCCAGTATTCTAAGAGTACAATGAAGTAGTGTCTCACAAATTTGATCCAACGAGTTTACGTGTAGTGTGAATGAAAACCCTTTTTGAAATGTAAGAATTCCCGTAAAACTACATTTATCGTTGTTTCCCTATGTGAGTTATTATAACCATGAAATTGATATAGTAAGCCTGTTACGACGTTCTTCGGGCGTCGGAATGTTTTGACATTTGTCACCCCAGACCTACCGATCTAGCTATTGTAAGCAAATTAGGGTGCGGGATTGTCAGTCCCAATATAGATCTATAGACAAGACCACGCTCTCCCTACAAGATATTATGGTTATAATACAGGACTTTAACTAGTACTCTAAGAGTACAATGAAGTAGAGTCTCACAAATTTGATTCAACGAGTTTACGTGTAGTTTGAATGAAAAGCCCTTTTGTAGTGTTAGTGAAACCTTCCTTAGTATGTTCGTAGTGTTCATGTATCATAAACTATACATATTATAGTTTATCATATGTGTACCTTCCTTAGTATGTTCGTAGTGTTAATGTACCATAATCTATACCTATTATGGTTTATCATATGTGTGCTTCCTTAGTATGTTTGTAATACTGATGTACCATAAACTATACCTATTATAGTTTATCATATGTGTTTGTAATGATGTAGGACCCTTATGTGAATACCTATTTCTGTTTCATGGAAGTAAACTAACATGAAATACAATCCACATTGTAGCTATTTATTGCTATACACTTTGCTCAACATGTTACAAAGTGTCAATGAATTTATAAACTATTTTACTAGTATTAAGTTTTCTGTCTATTTTTAGAAATATGATAGAAAAATGAATTTAAGTTGAAAACTGAATCCGTAAACTCTGTGAGTTCAGAAAATGTGTCTAGTTTGTTCATAATTTCTATTATGATTTTTAGTGATCTCTAACCAGTATGAAAATGTCCATCTTCACAGACTGGTCCGAAATCATTTCTGAAAAGATAAGCAGTTTTGTAAAAATCACCATAAATTGTAGAGAAATCGTATGAACGGGTGCAAGTAGTCATTAGAAAGGTATAAACCTAAACTAAATGAATATTGAACATTTTTGAAAAGAATTAAGTTTAAGATGGTCAAAACAGTTCGTGAATAGACCATAACTTTTCTGTTGAAAGCTGTTGATTTAGTTTAGAATATGTTTTGGGTGTTGTAACTTGTATTCCCCCCCCCCCCCCTAAAACTTGAAGAAAACATGAAAATTTAGGGGTATTAACTCACCTTGAGAGATTCTCTGAGGTAGAAGGTTGAAGAAGGGGAGTTTCAAGTCAATAACACTTGAAGGATGCTTGAGAATTTGAAGATCCTAGGAACAAATATGTCGATATTTTGTGTAAATGATCCATGATTTTAATGAATAAATGAAGAATATTTAGGTGTAAAAATGAAGAATTTACCAAGAATGGAGGAAAAGCTCGAGACTTCCTATGGATTTTGAGTTCCAGAGAGAGAGAGAGAGAGAGAGAGAGAGAGAGAAAGAGAGAGAGAGAGAGAGAGAGAGAGAGAGAGAGAGAGAGAGAGAAAGTTTGTTTTTGGAGGAAGCAAATGAGGTTTTATAGGTGAAGAATAAAGATTTCTTGAGTGGATTTGGTAAGGTAAAATCTGATGGAGTGTTGGGAAGAATTGAAAAGGACAAGGATTTGACTAGGTAGAGTGTGAATAGTGACATAAAGTTGATGTAACAACGTAAATTTTCAAAACAATTTTTCGTTTTTAAATCATACTTTCAATCACACGATAATCATAAAACATAATGTATTCACTGTGTCATAACAAAACATGTCCCAGAATCTCAATAACATAAACTCCATAAGTGTGTACGGATCATGCCGGCGCCTTCCCGCGATCCTCGCTAGTACCTGAAACACATAACATAACAACTGTAAACATAAATGCTTAGTGAGTTCCCCAAAATACCACATACGCACATACGCCACTCAAGGCTATAAGACCTTCCGGTCTCTGTGTCCCAGGGGACTTCCGTCCCATAACCCTGGTAGACCTTCCGGTCCTACCTGTAATGACCTTCCGGCCCATGTCACCCTGACCTTCCGGTCCATATCACTCTGACCTTCCGGTCCATATCAATCTGACCTTCCGGTCCATATACTCCTGACCTTCCGGTCCAACTCGTGACATACATAACACATACATATCACATATCAGCATACAGTACATACACCTCATAGCATACAAGACCTTCCGGTCACACATAGGTACCCTTCCAGGTACAGTATAGGGAGAAGACTCACCTCAATGAAGTTGGATAAACTCTCGTGCTCAACGTCCCGACCTAGCCTCCTCCTATTATTCAAATAACATCCCCGATCAATATTCTCTCATAGTCTCATCTCTACAGATTTGGGTAGAAGGCCATTCTACCCCTCCCTGAACTCTCTTGAATCAGTCTTGACCAGAACCCTAAGGTCAACGAAAGTCAACGGTCAAACTTTGACCGACTCGTCGAGTGCACAAGAGTGACTCGGCGAGTACATGCATGTCCTCTTCGCTTCTGGTCCCCCACTGACTCGCTGAGTCAACCCAACACTCCACGGGTCGACACAGGTCGCAAGTTGCAGGGCAACCCGACTCGACTCGTCGAGTCCCTTATGGGCTCGGCGAGTTCCTCCCATGAAAACACTCAAAAGATCCTTTGAGGTCAGATCTGCTTCACCAACCAGTAGATCCATCCTTCTAACACTCGAAAGTCACGTAAAGGTTCAAACTTTACGTTCATGCAATGCTTATAAGACCAAAAACGGAGAAATAACCTCCAAAATGGGGTTCTACTCTCAAGGCTCACATGAAATCTTATAAAGCTGGAAGCTTGGGACCTTTTGGACCTCTCAAGGTCCAGATCTATTATCTCTACCCAAAGGGACCTCATATACTTCACAATCTAACTCAAAATTGTGCAAAGGAAACCCTAGATTCAAGGAATCTATCAAATACACGAAATGGGAAGGAACTTGTACCTCAAAACGTGAATCTTGGTGTGAACAATATAGATCCAAGCTCCACAATCGTTCTAGCTTGAATTTCTCCACTCCTTCTTGCAAGATCACACCAAAAGATGAAGATTTAGCCTCCAAAATGCTCTCTAAGCTCTCTTTGCTCTCTAGGGTTTTCACAGGGGAGTAGTGGCCGCAAATGATGGCCATAAGGGCCTTTAAATAGGGCTCAGGCCCTGAGATTTAGGGTTTCACTTTACAGCGCAGACTCGCCGAGTCCACACACCTACTCGTCGAGTCCGGTCATTAATCCAGACAAGAACTTGCGGTCCTACTCGGCGAGTCTGGACGTCTACTCGCCGAGTCCCTCCATAAAACTCAAGATAAATGACCTTTAAAATACCTGGAAATCCGGATGTTACAATTCTCCCCCACTAGAATCAGACTTCGCCCTCGAAGTCTTACTCCGCAAACAGCTCTGGATGCTGCTCCCGCATCTCCAATTCCGGCTCCCAAGTCAGTTCGGACCCTCTCCGATGTTGCCACTGGACCTGCACCAGGGACACCTCCTTGTTCCTCAGAACCTTGATCTTCCGATCCCGGATCGCGATTGGTCTCTCAGCATAATTCAGGCTCGCATCCACCTGAATATCCTCCAGCGGTACCACCACCGACTCGTCGGCTATACACTTCCTCAACTAAGATACGTGAAAGGTATCATGAATCTGGCTCAACTCCTCAGGTAGCTCCAACCGATATGCTACCCTGCCCACCCTCGCGGTCACCCTGAACGGACCGATGTACCGGGGCCCCAGCTTGCCCCTCTTCCTGAATCGGATCACTCCTTTCCAAGGAGATACTTTCAGGAGTACGAAGTCTCCCACCTGGAACTCCAGCTCGGATCGTCGCCGATCCGCATAACTCTTCTGACGACTCTGAGCCATCAATAACCTCTGTATAACCTGCTGTATCTGCTCTGTCGTCTGAAGTACTATCTCAGTGCTACCCATCACGCGCTGCCCTACCTCTCCCCAGCAAATAGGAGTTCGACACCTCCTCCCATATAACAACTCGAAGGGAGGCATACCAATACTCGAATGGTGGCTGTTGTTGTAGGAAAACTCAGCCAACGGCAAGTACGTGTCCCAACTTCCTCCGAAGTCCAACACACATGCTCGAAGCATGTCCTCGAGCGTCTGAATCGTCTGCTCACTCTGTCCGTCCGTCTGTGGGTGGTAAGCGGTACTGAAATGCGACCTCGTACCCAACTCCTCGTGGAACTTCTTCCAGAACCTGGAAGTGAATCGCACATCTCGATCTGATACAATCGAGATCGGTACTCCATGTCGCGATACCACCTCTCTCACATACAACTCGGCCAGCCTTTCAGCGGAAGAGCTCTCACTGATAGCAAGGAAGTGAGCGCTCTTAGTCAACCGGTCGACTATCACCCAAATTGCATCGACGCCCCTCGCGGTTCTCAGCAATTTGGTGATAAAATCCATAGAAATCTGTTCCCACTTCCACTGGGGAACCTCAAGAGGCTGCAACTTGCCATGCGGACGCTGGTGCTTGGCCTTAACCTTGCGACAGGTCAAGCACCTCTCGACAAACCACGCAATGTCCCTCTTCATACAGGGCCACCAATACTCTCTTTTCAGGTCCAAATACATCTTAGTGGCCTCAGGATGGATCGAGAACCTCGATCTGTGCGCCTCCTCCATCAGAATGGTATGTGCCCCGCCTGCATACGGCACCGAAATCTGACCTTGAAAGGTCATCAACCCTCGACTATCGGTAACGAACTCGGACACCTGCCTGATCACCCGCTCCCGTTTGCGGTTCTCTGGTATCACGGCCTCTGCCTGGGCCTCGCGAATGGTGTCCAACACCGGAGTCGTCACTGTCAACCGTATACAAATGTCTCGAATCGGGGCACTCTCCGCCCTACGGCTCAGCGCATCAGCTACAACATTAGCTTTGCCCGGGTGGTACAGGATCTCACAATCGTAATCCTTTACCACATCCAACCATCTCCTCTGGCGCATATTCAGGTTGGGCTGATCCATCAGATACTTCAAACTCTTGTGGTCCGTGTATATGGTACACCAAACCCCATACAGATAATGGCGCCAGATCTTGAGGGCGAACACCACTGCCCCCAACTCCAGATCGTGGGTGGGATACCTCATCTCATGAGGCTTCAGCTGCCTCGATGCATACGCTATCACATGCCCCCTCTGCATAACCACCACACCCAACCTCGATATCGATGTGTCACAATACACCACAAACTCCTCCATCCCTTCCGGGAGGGCTAACACCGGGGCTTCGCATAATCTCTGGCGAAGTGTCTCAAACGAGGTCTGCTACTCCGGACCCCACGAAAAAGTAACGCCCTTCCGGGTCAACCTGGTGAGAGGCACGGCGATCTTGGAGAAATCCTTGATAAATCTCCGATAGTAGCCGGCCAACCCCAGAAAACTCCTGATCTCGGTGGGAGATCTCGGCACCTCCCAACTCATCACTGCCTCAATCTTGGCCGGATCGACCAATATCCCCTTCCGATTGACGAGATGCCCCAAGAACTGGACCTCTCGCAACCAGAAATCACACTTGGAGAATTTGGTGTACAACCTCTCCGATCTCAAAATCCCGAGGATCTCCCTCAAATGCTCCTCATGCTGCTCTCGAGACCTCGAATACACCAGAATATCATCAATGAACATGATCACCGATCGGTCCAACATCGGTCTGCACACCCTGTTCATAAGATCCATGAACACTGCCGGTGCATTGGTGAGCCCGAAAGGCATCACCACGAACTCGTAATGCCCATAACGAGTCCTGAACGCCATCTTCTGGATATCCTCATCACGCACTCTCATCTGATGATATCCAGACCTCAGATCAATCTTGGAGAACCAAGACGCTCCCTGCAACTGATCGAACAGATCATCAATCCTCGGCAGTGGGTAACGGTTCTTGACCGTTAACTTGTTCAACTCCCGGTAATCAATGCACATCCGGTGTGAACCATCCTTTTTCTTGACAAAAAGGATCGGTGCTCCCCATGGCGAGTTACTCGGCCGAATAAACCCCTTTCCCAGCAGCTCATGAAGCTACAAGGATATCTCCTGCATCTCTGGCGGCGCAAGGCGATAAGGCGCCTTGGCTATAGGCGCTGCTCCCGGAACCAAATCGATGCGGAACTCTACCTCCCTCTCGGGAGGCACACCCGACAACTCCTCGGGAAAAACATCTGAGAACTCACGCACTATCGGAACATCACCAATCGAACTTGGCCTCCCAGCGGCCACTCGTGTGTCCATCACATAGGCTACAAACCCGCTGCAGCCCTGCTGTAAACTCTGTCTCGCTCTGGCAGCCGAACAAAACGCTGACCCACATCGGGTACCCTCGCCGTATACCGTAAGTACTCCCCCACTAGGGTCTCGTATCGTCACCAACTGTCGCTCGCAGTCTATAACAGCCCCAAATCGGCTCAACCAATCCATTCCCACTATGACACACACGTCCCCCATCGCTATCGGGACCAGATCTATCGGGAACTCAACACCGAAGATCTCGAGTACACATCCTCGAATCACATTCGTAGCATACACCGCTCGCTCGTCAGCTATGGAAACTCGTAAAGGTCGACTCAACGCCTCTCGCTGAATACTGATGTGCCGACTAAACGCTATCGACATAAATGATCGACTCGCACCCGAGTCAAATAACACTAAGGCATGTACATAATTCACAAGAAAAGTACCTACGCATATCATAATATAAGCACAATGTCTCAACTCAGCATAAATAAAAAAGAATACATACCAGCCACAACATCGGGCGCTGCGCGGACCTCCTCCGCTGTCAACTGGAAGGCTCTCCCACGAGCCTTTGGTGCCTCGGCCTTCGCTGGCCGAACCTCGGTAGCCCTAGCAGCAGGTGCAGATCCCTGTGCTGATCCCTGATGTAACTGTGGGCACTCGGCCTTCCGATGGCCAGTCTGGTTGCAATGAAAGCAAACCATAAATCCCTTGGGGCAATCCTTGGCGATATGCCCCTCCTTGCCACATTTGTAGCAAGCACCCGATCGACAGACCCCATCATGTCCCTTGCCGCACTTCCCACAAGTGCGGCCCTTCTGGCCTCCAGATCTCGTATCAGCGGACTTGGCCCGCTTGGCTGCCGGCTGAGACTGTGCTGGCCGCCGATCCATCCTCTGAGACTCGGCCTCCTCCCTGGCCTGAGTCTCCAACTCAATCTCCCTCTTCCGAGCATTTCCCTGGAGCTCAGCAAACGTCCGGTAAGTCGAGTTCGACACGAACTCCCGAATATCCCTCCTCAAAACACCCAAATACCGGCTCATACGTGCCTGCTCGGTAGACACCTGCTCAGGGCAGAACATCGCCCTCTCATGAAACTTCCTGGTAACCATAGTAACAGAATCAGTACCCTGCTTGAGGTTCAAGAACTCCTGAGCCAGCCGCTCCCTCTCCACCAGGGGAACATACTCGTCTCGGAACATGGCGGTGAACCTTTCCCAGGTCACCTCTGAAATCTCTGCAAGAGTGAAGCTCGCCGTCACGAACTTCCACCAATCCTTCGCCCCCAAGCGAAGCTGGTTCAGCGCGAACCGTACCCTCAGATGCTCCGGACATGAACACGTGTAGAAGCATCCCTCAATATCAGAAATCCATCTCATCGCAGCGATCAGATCCTGCGTCCCGTTAAACTCTGGTGGCTTCGTGTTGCTGAACTCTCGAAGCAACAACGAGTCACCTCCCTGAGGCCTGGCAGCAGCTACTGCTGCAGTAGCTGCAGCAGCCGCAGCAGCCGCAGCCTCAGTCACCGCCGCGTACCGCTCATCAAAAGTCTCAATCAATGTGGTCTTGATAGAGCCAAACATCTCCGGAATCTCGGCTCGAATCGCCGCTGCCACCTCATCGTGGATCATCTGACGAAGCTCCTCGTCACTCACGCCGCTCGTCTCAGGTCTGTGGCGTGTCCCAACCATGATGTCTCTGAAATACCACATAATAATATCAGAGATTTGCTCGAGCAGACTCGCACTCGATAACTCAACCCTACTTGTTCCCAAGTACCCTAAGGATTCTTACTTGGACTGTGCACTGATCCGGTGTCTTCAGTAGTACGGGCCCTATACTACCGTCCACACCGCATCAATGTTCACCCCAAGTCCTCCTCCTAGGATCCCAGATCACAAGTACTCTATATCTCACTGGCATAGGCTACCCTTCGGTAGACCTCTCATCAACTCCTCACTGCTACCTACTCGCTCTCAAGCATCACATAGCAGCAAAATCCTTCCTAGGCTAAGGCATCACAAATCAGGCCACTCTAATCCTAATATGAATACCTAGCCTACTCTAGCATGCATATCATATCATAACATATCTCATAGCACACAATGTAAGGGTATTTTGGGAAATCACCGTTCAGGCGCTGGCTGATCGTACACACTGCTTCCTTCTGCCTTTCTCAAAATCTTTTACTCTTTTAGAAAAATTGTTTATTTAATGAAAAACTTTCTCAAGTCCCCAGTTTGAGTTCAGATACATCCGAAGATGCATCCGAATCCCTCAAACCAAGGCTCTGATAGCAACTTGTAACAACGTAAATTTTCAAAACAATTTTTCATTTTTAAATCATACTTTCAATCACACGATAATCATAAAACATAATGTATTCACTGTGTCATAACAAAACATGTCCCAGAATCTCAATAACATAAACTCCATAAGTGTGTACGGATCATGCCGGCGCCTTCCCGTGATCCTCGCTAGTACCTGAAACACATAACATAACAACTGTAAGCATAAATGCTTAGTGAGTTCCCCAAAATACCACGTACGCACATACGCCACTCAAGGCTATAAGACCTTCCGGTCTCTGTGTCCCAGGGGACTTCCGTCCCATAACCTTGGTAGACCTTCTGGTCCTACCTGTAATGACCTTCCGGCCCATGTCATCCAGACCTTCCGGTCCATATCACTCTGACCGGAATTCCGATCCATATCACTCTGACCTTCCGGTCCATATCACTCTGACCTTCCGGTCCATATACTCCTGACCTTCCGGTCCACCTCATGACATACATAACACATACATATCACATATCAGCATACAGTACATACACCTCATAGCATACAAGACCTTCCGGTCACACATAGGTACCCTTCCAGGTACAGTATAGTGAGAAGACTCACCTCAATGAAGTCGGATAAAATCTCGTGCTCAACGTCCCGACCTAGCCTCCTCCTATTATTTAAATAACATCCCCGATCAATATTCTCTCATAGTCTCATCTCTACAGATTTGGGTAGAAGGCCATTCTACCCCTCCCTGAACTCTCTTGAATCAGTCTTGACTAGAACCCTAAGGTCAACGAAAGTCAACGGTCAAACTTTGATCGACTCGTCGAGTGCACAAGAGTGACTCGGCGAGTACATGCATGTCCTCTTCGCTTTTGGTCCCCCACTGACTCGCTGAGTCAACCCAACACTCCACGGGTCGACACAGGTCGCAAGTTTCGGGGCAACCCGACTCGACTCGTCGAGTCCCTTATGGGCTCGGCGAGTTCCTCCCATGAAAACACTTAAAAGATCCTTTGAGGTCAGATCTGCTTCACCAACTAGTAGATCCATCCTTCTAACACTTGAAAGTCACGTAAAGGTTCAAACTTTACGTTCATGCAATGCTTATAAGACCAAAAACGGAGAAATAACCTCCAAAATGGGGTTCTACTCTCAAGGCTCACATGAAACCTTATAAAGCTGGAAGCTTGGGACCTTTTGGACCTCTCAAGGTCCAGATCTATTATCTCTACCCAAAGGGACCTCATATACTTCACAATCTAACTCAAAATTGTGCAAAGGAAACCCTAGATTCAAGGAATCTATCAAATACACGAAATGGGAAGGAACTTGTACCTCAAAACGTGAATCTTGGTGTGAACAATACAGATCCAAGCTCCACAATCGATCTAGCTTGAATTTCTCCACTCCTTCTTGCAAGATCACACCAAAAGATGAAGATTTAGCCTCCAAAATGCTCTCTAAGCTCTCTTTGCTCTCTAGGGTTTTCACAGGGGAGTAGTGGCCGCAAATGACGGCCATAAGGGCCTTTAAATAGGGCTCAGGCCCTGAGATTTAGGGTTTCACTTTACAGCGCAGACTCGCCGAGTCCACGCACCTACTCGTCGAGTCCGGTCATTAATCCAGACAAGAACTCGCGGTCCTCCTCGGCGATCTTGAACAAAAGATATGATTTATAGACAATAAATCTTCAAGATGGGAATAAAATATGAGTTTGGAGGGCTTAAAATGATGAAAATACGAATTTGGTGAAATTCCCACATTAAAATCATCAAAAACGGGCTTAAAATGCGAAAGTTGTCGAAAACTGGGCATGAGAAGCGAATCTGTGAAGTTGAGAGGGTCGGACGCGAAGGGAGGGTTCGCAGCGAAGCTGCTGATGCGAGCCTTGGACCCAAAAACGAGCCTGACCGAAGGGGCGAATGTCAGGGGTGATGCGAGAGTTCTCGGTTCAAGAGACGAGGATGTGAACATTGTCGCATAGAAGAGAACCTCGCCGAGTAGGTGTCACACCCCAAAACTGGAACGGCGGAAACGTTCTGGGGCGGAGGACGTCATGTACAGTATCATAACAATGCATAATAGTAAACAAGCAACAACATCCATTGCATTAATAGGATAATTTTAATACAAGCGTGTTCTGTATAATTTATAAGACACCAAAAATATGAATGAAAATAAGAGATGACTCTTGAATGTGCTCCATCTTCTCAAAAGCTTCATCGGTACCTGTCTACTGATGACCTGAGAATACAAGTTATTTTGAAAGAGTTTATCAGCATTAAAGTTGGTGAGTTCATAAGTATTTAGTGTCATTGCTTGTATGAAAATGTTTGTAACAATGTAGTGTAAATGTTCGTAGTTGCTTGTAAATGTTTGTAAATGGTTGAGCTCCCTAGAAAATCCTATTTTTCTAGTAAAATGTAGTCTTCTACCAAGACCCGACTATTTGTATGTTTGTTCTTTTGTAAATGTAAGAGTTTTCCCCAGTGAAACTATCATTATGAAAGTATAGTTTAAGACCTCACTTACGCAAGATGATTACAAAATAAATGTAATAGGGGAAAGTAATGTTTTACCCCAGCAGTATCACTACTGGCTAAAAGTGATGAAAATGCAGACTCCATGTAGTAATAAAGGTACAATACACCTCGGGGAGTCTGTTTTGCCTTTATTTCTTAATTGGTTAATTAAAGGTTTGAATGTGAACTCGTATGTAACCATACTGATCGACGGCTGAATAACTGATGACCCTTCGGTGTCATATGTAGTGAGGTAACATTCTGTCACCCCTTGAACTTATCGGCTAGGACTGTAGCTAGCAGTCGGGGTCTAGGAGTGTCTGACCCGTATAGATCTATACATACAATGCCCGCTCTCCCTCCAGGAGACTCTGGTTACAAAGTGATACAACAATGTGTGTCGTATCGAGAAGTAGTATGTCACATTCTATTTATAGTATTCAAATGTTTGTTTAGTAAGTCATAGTGTAGTGATGTTTTCTCTGTACTAGTATATAGTATATCCTCTTATATAGGGTATATCATGTTCTCTTGTATAATGTATAGTATGTTCTGACTCGTGAATGTACTGACTCTTATTTGTGTCGTTGTAATAGTAATAGTGAGTAGAATTCCCTTAACTATACCTATTATAGTTAAATAGTAATGTTGTTTGTATGCTTCTGCTACTCGAAGATACTTGAACTGAAGTGAAGGCTTTTGTATCCAACACATATATACGATATATAACTAAGATTTCAACGACATTCGGACAAATAACAGGATACCCTAAGTCCACAACCAAACAAGGAACAGGAAATAAGGTGAGCTATCAGTCCTGAGTCCTTCAAATCTTACTTATATAAATATATTAGTATAGATATGAGTTTGACAATAATTTAAGGTTAAAAGGGTTTGAAAACAGTTTTAGTATTTAAAAGAGTTTAATAAAGGATTTTGAAGTGCTTGAAATCCATAAGTTTGATAGCAAATTGAAAGCAATAGAAAATCTTTCTGTCTGTTCTAGTCATTAATCACATGTGATTAAAACAATAGCTAGAATGTTTCAACTTGTATTCCCCCCCATAAAAGCATTTAAAATCATTTCAAAGGTTGATTAAGGGGTATGAACTCACCTGTAGTGAGTAACTTGAATGAGAGATCGATATAGGACTGTTGGGTGTCAAATGGAGTCTTGAGCACAAACGAATCCTATTTATCATGTAATTACACATATATGAATACATTTAATGTATATAAACACTAATGGTGATAGGGACATGCCTTAAGGACATACAAACACTTAGAATTAAGTGTTATCAACACATATTGTTGCCCATAAGGGGTGTATGGCCCTATATTGGAGTGTAAGGCCACAAAACCATGGGTTTTGTGTGTGTGCGGCCAGAGTGTGCGGCCAAGTGTGTGTGCGGTCACACACACCCCATGATATGTGTCAAAAACGTGTTTCCAAGCCTTAGGAATGTTCTAGGGAAGGTGTTTTGACCATTGCTTAGCCGGAATGGGAGTTTGTTGCTATTTGGACCCTTAAAAGTGTGTGTGCGGCCAGGTGTGTGCGGCCATGGTGTGTGCGGTCGCACACTCCTAGAAAAAATGGTCCAAAATGAGATTCCAAGGTCATATCTTGCATCCCCTAAGTGTCTTAGATCATGTGCTAGAATACTACTTGTGTTTGAGGCCTTAAAGCACCAAAATAAGGGGTGTACGGCCACATGAAGGTGTGCGGCCGCACACTCCTTTCAGATTGAGTTTTGGACTTTTAACAAGGCTCAAATATAGCTAAACACATGCAGGAGTAGGGTACTTACAGTGTATAAGTGTATAGGGGTGTTTGGAGCTCAAGAACTTAGTAGGTGTTCTTGGTGTTCTTGAAGAGCACTTGAAGATCCACTAAACTGGAGTGATTTCATGGATGAAATTAGTGATTTAAGCTAGATGGAGTAAGGAATCAACAAATCAAAGGATATAAACACTTACCACTCGAAGATCTAGCTGAAAAATCGGGGGTCACTTGAGAGAAACACGAGTTCTTGCCTTTGGAGGGTGAAAAAAAGGTGGAATGAAGGCCAAGACTCTTTCTTATGGACATGAGAGTGCTGCCAAACAAGTGTGTGCTACCGGGGGAGGGGTGTGCGGCCACACACCCAAGTTAACGGCCGTACACTCCTTAGGTTGGACTGTTTGGCCAATTTTCGCGTATGGTGAATTTGCGGGACTCAAATCCAAACTTCTAACTTGAAGCTACTAGGTTTAGAACACTCAAATGACTCAAAACAAAGCTAGAAAGTAGTAAAAATGAGTCTAACTTTAATTGATTTGAATAATAGCACTAGATGAAAATTTCGGGTTGTCACATCATCCCCCCGTTAGAGGGAATTTCGTCCCGAAATTAGAGTTTAAATAAGTATGCTATTACAAATAACTAAATGAAAAGACGAGGGTATTTCAGCTTAAACTGATCCTCGCGCTCCCAAGTGAATTCAGGTCCTCGCTTGGCGTTCCAGCGAATCTTCACTATAGGGATACGGCTTTGTTTCGGTCGCTTGACCTCTCGGTCCATGATCTCTACTGGTTCTTCCACGAAGTTGAGACTCTCGTTGATTTCGATCTCGTCGAGTGGGATTACAAGTTTGAGACGTGGAAGGTAGGATGTACATTACTAAGCTCGTGGGGTAGGTTGAGTTTGTATGCTACAGGGCCGATTCTAGAGAGAATCTCGAAAGGCCCTATGTATCTTGGATTGAGCTTTCCATGCTTTCCGAAGCGTATCAAGCCCTTCCAGGGCGAGACTTTCAAAAGGACTCGGTCTCCCATCTGGAATTCCAAAGGTCTCCTTCGTTTGTCTGCGTAGCTTTTCTGTCGGTCTCTAGAGGCCTTCAATCGCTCACGAATCTGAACGATCTTCTCTGTCGTTTCCTGAATGATCTCCGGACCTGTGAGAGTGCTGTCAGAAACTCGTCCTTTAGCTAACTGTGTGTCACCCACCTCAGCCCAGCATAGAGGGGACCTGCACTTCCGGCCATAGAGGGCTTCAAATGGAGCAGCCTTTATGCTAGTGTGATAAGTGTTGTTGTAGGAAAATTCGATAAGGGGTAAGTGGGTATCCCATGCCTTCCCAAAGTCGATCACACAGGCTCGCAACATATCTTCCAAGGTTTGGATGGTTCTCTCACTTTGTCCGTCCGTCTGTGGATGGTAGGTTGTACTCATGTCCAGCCTCGTTCCTAAGGAGCTTTGTAGTGACTGCCAGAACCTCGAAATGAATCTACTATCTCTATCGGAGATAATAGATATAGGAACACCATGCAGTCGTACGATCTCCCGAATGTATGTTCTTGTGAGCTTCTCCATCTTGTCGGTCTCTTTGATGGGTAGGAAGTGCGCGTACTTGGTCAATCTGTCGACGATGACCCAAATGG
The DNA here is from genome assembly GCF_052849685.1 of Lactuca virosa. NCBI lineage: Eukaryota > Viridiplantae > Streptophyta > Magnoliopsida > Asterales > Asteraceae > Lactuca > Lactuca virosa. The sequence continues at coordinate 300,644,751 of NC_136430.1, read as the reverse complement.
TATCAAGTCCACCCATTGTCTTGGGTAACTTGGTTATGAAGTCCATTGTGATCCGCTCCCACTTCCACTCTGGTATCTCTGGTTGCTGTAGTAGACCTGAGGGTTTCTGGTATTCGACCTTGACCTTGGCGCAAGTAAGGCATTTACTCACGAAGGTAGCAATCTCTGCTTTCATGTTAGGCCACTAGTATGACTTTTTAAGATCCAGATACATCTTATCTGAACCCGGGTGGACGGAATATCGAGTGTTGTGCGCTTCCTTCATGACCAAGTCTCTAAACCCACCGTGTTTCGGTGTCCAGATCCTGTCCATGAGGTATAAAGCTCCGCCACCCTTGACTTCCAAGTTTTTATCTATTCCTCGCAGGGATTCTCCCGCTACATTTTCAGGTTTCAAGGCTTCGAGCTGAGCCTCCTTAATTTGTGCGGATAGATGCGAATGGATAGTCATAGTTAATGACTTGACTCTTCGACTAGAATATTCTTTCCGACTTAGGGCGTCCGCTACCACGTTGGCTTTACCCGGATGATAACGAATTTTGCATTCGTAGTCATTGAGTAGCTCGACCCACCATCGTTGTCTCATATTGAGCTCCTTCTGGTTGAATATGTGTTGTAGGCTTTTGTGGTCTGTAAAGATAGTGCTTTTTGTACCATACAGGTAGTGTCTCCAGATCTTCAGGGCAAACACAACTGCCCCTAATTCGAGGTCGTGAGTGGTGTAGTTGACCTCGTGTGTCTTCAGCTGTCTCGAGGCATAGGCGATGACCTTACCTCGTTGCATCAGAACACAGCCAAGCCCTTGATTTGACGCATCGCAATAGACCACGAAGTCTTCTGTCCCTTCGGGTAGTTACAGTATCGGTGCGGTGCATAAGGCTCGTTTTAGTGTTTGGAACGCTTTCTCCTGCTTCTCTTCCCAGTCAAAGGCCACGCCTTTCTGGGTTAATGTCCTAAGGGGTTTAGCAATTCGAGAGAAGTTTTGTATGAACCTGCGATAGTAGCCAGCGAGGCCTAGAAATTGATGAATTTCTGTAGGCGTCTACGGTGATGACCAGTTCTCAATAGCTTTAATTTTGGATGGATCCACATGGATTCCTTCTTCGCTAACCATGTGTCCTAAGAATTCGACTCTTCGGATCCAAAATTCGCATTTAGAGAACTTCGCATAGAGTTTCTCTGATCGTAAGGTTCCTAGGACTTGTCGTAGATGACCACTATGCTCCTCCTTGCTTCGAGAGTAGATAAGTATATCATCGATGAAGACAATGACGAACCGATCTAAGTAAGGACGGCATACCCTATTCATCAAGTCCATGAATACTGCGGGGGCATTGGTCAATCCGAATGGCATCACTACGAACTCGTAGTGTCCGTAACGAGTTCGGAAAGCTATCTTCGGAACATCCTCCTCTAGCACTCGTAACTGGTGATACCCATATCTTAGATCAATCTTAGAAAAGTAGCTCGCCCCTTGCAGCTGGTCGAACAAATTGTCTATGCGAGGTAGAGGGTAACGATTCTTGACTGTAAGCTTGTTGAGTTCTCTATAGTCGATGCACATACGGAACGATCCGTCTTTCTTCTTGACGAACAAGACCGGGGCTCCCCAGGGTGAGAAACTTGGTCTTATAAAGCCCTTGTTGAGCAGTTCGTTAGGTTGACCTGACAGTTCTTGCATCTCTGTCGGTGCTAGACGGTAAGGCGATTTGGCTACGGGGGTAGCTCCTGGTACTAAGTCGATTCGGAACTCGACTTGAAGTTGCGGGGGTAACCCTAGGAGTTCTTCCGGAAAGATGTCAGGAAAATCGCGTACTACGGGGAGATCTTTTAGGTCTTTGGTCTTCTGGTTTGCATCGACTACGTGTGCAAGGAATGTACGATATTCCTTACGCAAGTACTTCTAGGCTTGAATACTTGAGATGATACGAAGGCTCGTACTGGGTTTGTCTCCGTAGATCAATAGAGTTTCGTTATTTGGTAGGTTTAGGCGGATTACATTCTCGAAGCACAGAATATCGGTACGATGGAGACTCAACCAGTCCATGCCCACAATGACATCGAAACTCTTGATTGCTACTGGTATGAGGTCGATTGGAAACGAATGATTATCTAGCGTGAGGGTACAACCTATGTAAATCTCGTTAGAACTCTCTGTCTTGCCGTTAGCCATTTCTACGACGAAGGTTTCTTTTAGGGCTTGCGGTGATTGTTTAAGTAAGTGTTTAAATTTCTGGTTCACGAAGCTCCTCTCTGCTCCACTATCAAATAGGATACATGCATATGAGTTATCGAGAAGGAACGTACCCGTGACTACTGTGGGGTCTGCTACTGCTTCATTGTGGCCAATAGCAAGTAGTCTCCCTGCTCCTCCCGTATTCCCAGCTTTAGGGCAGTTTCTTTTGAAGTCCCCTGTCTCGCCACACCCATAGCAGGTCTGGCTTACTCCTGCACCGGGGACCTGGGTGATGGGTTTGGGTGGTGCTTTGCAAAATCGGACAATATGGCCCTTCCGGTCGCAGTTGGTGCAGTGCAGTTCTCGGCAAGGGCCGTTGTGATGGAAATTGCACTTAGTGCACTTAGGTAGGCTCCCTACATATGGCTTTGCCGGTACAGGGGCAACAGGAGTTGTGGCAGCACGAACAGCCACAACCTGTTGGTTCCTGGAAGAGGGATGAGTTGATTTTCCCTTCTTTCGGTCCCAACGCTTTCTCTTGTTGTCGGCCGCTTTGGTTGGTGCTGAGACAGCAGTTGTAGTTGTTGTTGGAGGAAAAGGAACCTCGTAATCGATCAGCCTTTGGGCCAATTCTTTGGCACTATCAAAGGTCGCAGGGTTCGATGTTAGGACGTTCCCTCGATACGGGGGCACCAAACCCCAGATGTATCTTTCGATTTTCTTGCTTTTGGTGGGGACCATGTTGGGACATAGGGTCACCAGGTCGCTGAATCTGGCCGTGTAGGCTACTATGTCGAAACCCTTCATCTTAAGGTTCCACAATTCCTACTCGAGTTTCTGAATTTCGCCCCTCGGGCAGTACTCTTTCGCCATTAGATCCTTCAGTGTCTCCCAGCCCATGGCGTTAGCTACTACCAGTCAGAGTGATTTGACATGGCCATTCCACCATGTCAGGGCCCTTTCGGTGAAAGTGCAAGCAGCAAATTTTATCTTGCTTCCTTCAGGGCAAGAGCACATCTCAAAGATTGCTTCCGTTCTTTTGATCCATTGGGACAGCGCAATGATCCCTCCGGTTCCGTTGAAGTATGCTGGTTTGCAACTGATGAAGTCTTTATAGGTACACTCCCGAGTATGTGGCTGGACTTCACCATGGCTAGAGTTGGTGCCCGTTCCAGCTCCACTTGCACCACCAGAATTCACTTGAGCCATGGTTGCGGTCACAGCTACGGTCACGGCTGCTTGAAACATCACTGCATCGAACTGCAGAGGGGTGGTGGTGGTGGAGGAGTTTCATTTACAGGTCTGCCTCTGGTCGGACGCTTGCGAGGCGGCATCTTTTACTGGAAATTTATAGAGATGATGATAATAGTAAGAATCAATTGTAAGTATGATGAGAGTGTTTCATGGACTAAATCGCCATAGCCCAACCACTAGAATGAGTGTATGGTTGAAATAGAGACACCACAATAGAGTAGGGAAACATAAGAGTAAGGACTTTCCAATAGATTAGCTAACTGTCAATATTACTGGTATTAATGATGTAAATGAGTTCGGGAAAAATGACCTAACCATAGGTCTCACATCAAACCATAAGGGAAAATGTTGACAGCTTAGAAATCCTAGTTAAAGTACTTGGAAGATAGGAATATTTTACAGACTAGTGCTACATAGGGACAGAAAAGAAAGACTATTCCTTAATCCAAAAGAAAAGACGAGTCGACATCTTCTACCGGCGACGGGTATCCCTCGGGCGAACCCTCAGCTCCGCCAGCTGACGTACAACTTCTTGAAGTTGTCGCTCATGCGCCCTCTGACGCACTCGGAGTTCTATGACTTCAGCCCGGGATGCAGTTATTTATTGCTGCAGAGCCTCATTGGTTCTCCTAGTCCTTTCCATAGCCTCTTCGAGTTGGCGAATGCGGATCGTGTTAATGCCAGAGTTGGCGTCAACTTCCATCACTCGGTCGATGGCTGCACGACCTTGCTCGACATTCCGAGCAATCCTCCGGACCATGATGGGTAGGACTCGGTCATCTGAGCCTCCCTCTCTTATATTGTAAAAGCTTCGGTCTCCGTTGAAAGGTAAAGGCTGACCCTGCTCATCACTCCAATGGTTCAAGTTTGTTGCCCACAAGGGTGTGGGACCTCGAAATGTTGGACGGGGGTTGTGATTCGGGACTTGGCCTTCTTGGGGTAGGTTGTTGACCTCTGGTTCGGAGTCAGAGCCATCCGAAAAGCCTTCTGCGAGGTGATCATCTAAAGGGATTGAATGATCTTCCTCTGGCTCCTCATCGAGCCACCCACCATTGCCTTGGTTGGGATAATACGGATCGCCGGGAAGATGGAAGCCATCCATGCTATCTACGCGAGAATGGGGAAAATAATAGTTAATAGATGTACTAATGAAGGTCCTTTTTAGTTTGCACATAAGTAATTATAGTAACACAAAATACTCCTATAGTATTTTAGGTTTATGTTCTGTTCTAATGTTCCCGTTGTAGTAGTGTTGGTAAGTTCTTAGACTTGTTGCAACACCACAGTCATTCTTAGGCACATGCTAGTCACTCCTTGGAAAATATAGTTGATCAGGCTATATCCCCCTAGATTTGACTATATGTCTCTAAGCCTAATTGTGTTGTTCAACAATCGTAATACTTTTGTTCTGGCCTAGTATGATACTAACCTTGGTGTGAGTAGATGTATGTATACTTAGTTAAATATTTTATTATTTAAAAGTATAAATTCTTGGTCAGAGTGTTTTAATCCCGATACGTTTATAGTTTGTATATATTTTATGGGTTGATATACTTGATTCACTATAAACACTGCTCTGATACCAATCTGTCACACCCCAAAACCGGAACGGCGGAAACGTTCTGGGGCGGATGACGTCATGTACAGTATCATAACAATGCATAATAGTAAACAAGCAACAACATCCATTGCATTAATAGGATAATTTTAATACAAGCGTGTTCTGTATAATTTATAAGACACCAAAAATATGAATCAAAATAAGAGATGAGTCTTGAATGTGCTCCATCTTCTCAAAAGCTTCATTGGTACCTGTCTACTGATGACCTGAGAATACAAGTTATTTTGAAAGAGTTTATCAGCATTAAAGCTGCTGAGTTCATAAGTATTTAGTGTCATTGCTTGTATGAAAATGTTTGTAACAACGTAGTGTAAATGTTCGTAGCTGCTTGTAAATGTTTGTAAATGGTTGAGCTCCCTAGAAAATCCTATATTTTCTAGTAAAATGTAGTCTTCTACCAAGAATTGACTATTTGTATGTTTGTTCTTTTGTAAATGTAAGAGTTTTCCCCAGCGAAACTATCATTATGAAAGTATAGTTTAAGACCTCACTTATGCAAGATGATTACAAAATAAATGTAATAGGGGAAAGTAATTTTTTACCCCAGCAGTATCACTGCTGGCTAAAAGTGATGAAAATACAGACTCCAGGTAGTAATAAAGGTACAATACACCTCGGGGAGTCTGTTTTGCCTTTAATTCTTAATTGGTTAATTAAAGGTTTGAATGTGAACTCGTATGTAACCATACTGATCGACGGCTGAATAACTGATGACCCTCCGGTGTCATATGTAGTGAGGTAACATTATGTCACCCCTTGACCTTATCGGCTGGGACTGTAGCTAGCAGTCGGGGTGTGGGAGTGTCTTTCCCGTATAGATCTATACACACAATGCCCGCTCTCCCTCCAGGAGACTCTGGTTACAAAGTGATACAACAATGTGTGTCGTATCGAGAAGTAGTATGTCACATTCTATTTATAGTATTCAAATGTTTGTTTAGTAAGTCATAGTGTAGTGATGTTTTCTCGGTACTAGTATATAGTATATCCTCTTATATAGGGTATAGCATGTTCTCTTGTATAATGTATAGTATGTTCTGACTCGTGAATGTACTGACTCTTGTTTGTGTCGTTGTAATAGTAATAGTGAGTAGAATTCCCTTAACTGTACCTATTATAGTTAAATAGTAATGTTTTTTGTATGCTTCTGCTACTCGAAGATACTTGAACTAAAGTGAATGCTTTTGTATCCAACACATATATACGATATATAACTAAGATTTCAACGACATTCGGACAAATAACAGGATACCCTAAGTCCACAACCAAACAAGGAACAGGAAATAAGGTGAGCTATCAGTCCTGAGTCCTTCAAATCTTACTTATATAAATATATTAGTATAGATATGAGTTTGACAATAATTTAAGGTTAAAAGGGTTTGAAAACAGTTTTAGTATTTAAAAGAGTTTAATAAAGGGTTTTGAAGTGCTTGAAATCCATAAGTTTGATAGCAATTTGAAAGTAATAGAAAATCTTTCTGTCTGTTCTAGTCATTAATCACATGTGATTAAAACAATGGCTAGAATGTTTCAACTTGTATCCCCCCCCCCCATAAAAGCATTTAAAATCATTTCAAAGGTTTATTAAGGGGTATGAACTCACATGTAGTGAGTAACTTGAATGAGAGATCGATATAGGACTGTTGGGTGTCAAATGGAGTCTTGAGCACAAACGAATCCTATTTATCATGTAATTACACATATATTAATACATTTAATGTATATAAACACTAATGGTGATAGGGACATGCCTTAAGGACATAAAAACACTTAGAATTAAGTGTTACCAACACATATGGTTGCCCATAAGGGGTGTATGGCCCTATATTGGAGTGTAAGGCCACAAAACCATGGGTTTTGTGTGTGTGCGGCCAGAGTGTGCGGCCAAGTGTGTGTGCGGTCGTACACACCCCATGAGATGTGTCAAAAACGTGTTTCCAAGCCTTAGGAATGTTCTAGGGAAGGTGTTTTGACCATTGCTTAGCCGGAATGGGAGTTTGTTGCTATTTGGACCCTTAAAAGTGTGTGTGCGGTTACACTTGGTGTGTGCGGCCAGGTGTGTGCGGTCGCACACTCCTAGCAAAAATGGTCCAAAATGAGATTCCAAGGTCATACTTGCATCCCCTAAGTGTCTTAGATCATGTGCTAGAATACTACTTGTGTTTGAGGCCTTAAAGCACCAAAATAAGGGGTGTACGGCCACATGAAGGTGTGCGGCCGCACACTCCTTTCAGATCGAGTTCTGGACTTTTAACAAGGCTCAAATATAGCTAAACACATGCAGGAGTAGGGTACTTACAGTGTATAAGTGTATGGGGGTGTTTGGAGCTCAAGAACTTAGTAGGTGTTCTTGGTGTTCTTGAAGAACACTTGAAGATCCACTAAAATGGAGTGATTTCATGGATGAAATTAGTGATTTAAGCTAGATGGAGTAAGGAATCAACAAATCAAAGGATATAAACACTTACCACTCGTAGATCTTGCTGAAAAATCGGGGGTCACTTGAGAGAAACACGAGTGCTTGCCTTTGGAGGGTGAAAAAAGGGTGGAATGAAGGCCAAGACTCTTTCTTATGGACATGAGAGTGCTGCCAGACAAGTGTGTGCTGCCGGAGGAGGGGTGTGCGGCTGCACACCCAAGTGTACGGCTGTACACTCCTTAGGTTGGAGTGTTTGGCCAATTTTCGCATATGGTGAACTTGCGGGACTCAAATCCAAACTTCTAACTTGAAGCTACTAGGTTTAGAACACTCAAATGACTCAAAACAAAGCTAGAAACTAGTAAAAATGAGTCTAAATTTAATTGATTTAGATAATAGCACTAGATGAAAATTTCGGGTTGTCACAGTAGGAGCGAACCTCACCGAGTAGAAGCGAACTTGGGCGAGTAGAAGCGAACATGGGCGAGTAGAAGCGAACATGGTAGACCAAAAGCGAACCTTCTCGGTTAAGAAGCGAAAATGCCCGGTTTTGCTTGTGAAAAGGTTAGGTGTGAAATTTCCCGGTTAGAAACAAACTTCTAACCCAAAAACGAACTTGGAAAGGGGAGGGACGCGAAGGCACACGAGGGTTCGCAGGTGAACAGTACCCTGCGAACCTTCAGCCCTCTTTTTGACTTCTTTCTTCCGTTTTAAGTTGTTTTCGACCAAGGGAAGGTTCAGGATGGCATGGACATTCATATACACGTTGGAAAATGTGCTTTTTTCTACCAAGAGGTTTGAGAGAGATTTGGGAGAGATTTTGGGAGTGATAGAGATAGAGTTGGAGAGATTTATAGAGATTTTGCCGGTGGCCTTTATTAGTGTTTGGCCCCGTAGTACAAGGTTTGTAGACCCCCAATATGACTCGTTATGAGTGCTTTTACGCCCCGAAGGGTACTTAATAGTGCTTTATAGAGTCATTACATCACTCACCCTGGTTAGGGTTTAGAATTTCTGAACATATGAAACTTCTGAGTGATACTTTGTATTAAGATAGAGAGTTGTACACTAGTAAACATAGAGTAAGTCCTATCATACAAGTACTAGTTGAGTTTACCGGTTTGACTCGTTGACTTTATTTGACTTTGACTTGACCAGAAATTGACGGTTGTCACATCATCCCCCCGTTAAAAGGAATTTCGTCCCGAAATTAACATTTCGAATGGGACTTCAAGGGTTGTGGAAAAGATGTGGGTATTTTTGTTTCATCTGATCTTCTTGAATTCAAGTGAATTCCGATCCTCGCTTGGCATTCCAGCAGATCTTCACTATTGCGTCTACCGTTTTGATCGGTAGAGAGTGTGTGGGTTTGGGTTTAATTTTCTACGTTTGTCTGACTCGTAGGATGTCCAAACGTAGTCCTAGGCAGTTTCGTCTTGAAGTTCATGGTTGGATTCATACCTGGTTCCTCTATCATCTCCTTGCTTATACAAGTCGTATATAATTAAGATCGACAAGACCGTCGGTTGGGTGACTCTGCCTCAGGTCCACAACCAAACAAGGAACATGAGGTAAGGCGAAATCACACATCCTAAGTCCGTAGAATCTTAATTATATACTACTGTCACACATACACTCAGTGGTGATGGGTTAACCGTATTTGTCCTTAGCCTCAGTGCTTGAACTTGACCTACTGTCCGAGTGGTATTCCCGAAAGGTCTGCTGGGAACACTTCGGGAAGGTTTCGGAAGATATAGCACTCCTCGCATGAGTACTTCTAGATTTTGAAGCGAGAGACGATTTGAGGGTTTGTGTCGGGTTTGTCGTTATGAGTGACGAGGGTTTCGTTAGTCGGTCAGTTAAGCCGAAGGATATTTTCGTAGCACCTGTGATTGATGTGGTGAGGACTACACCAATCCATGTCGAATGACGACGTTGGAACTTGTTATTGTAACTGGTGTTAATTCTATTTGGAAAGGATGTTTGTTAGAGCGATAGATTCTATGCTTATGTTTCCACTGCTTTCAGTTTTATCCTCGTTATTACTACTGCGAACATTTTGTATTGCATTAAACAAGTACTAGCAATACGAGGGTCCCGATGACTAGTAATGATATTTCATATTATAATCCCTACTAGGTCCTTCCATAATCGTGTGGTGTCTATAAGTCATATATAATTAAGGCTGATGAGATAGTCGACTGAGTGAGTCTGCCCTAACTCCACAACCAGACAAAGAACAGGAGTTAAGGCGGAATCACGCACTCTAAGTCTGTAGAATCATAATTACATATGACCTTAATGTTTACACTAAGCCATCATAGCTTAGCTGCAAGGATCCTTAGTTTTATATGAACGATGTGTTTTGTTCAGACAAGGAAGCAATTTATGGTTAAGATTTAGTTGGTAATCAGTTTTCGTAAAAATTTTAAGTTTTAACATATTTTCATTTGGGAAACGTACCACTGTCCACAGGTGGTTCCGGAAGAGTTTCTCCTGCGGTGATCATCAGCACTCTTCCATCCTCACTGGAGTTCCTTGTTATGGGACAGTCCCTCTTGAAGTGCCCAGTTTCGCCACACCCATAGCAGGCCTGGTTTACTCAAATGTCGGGGACCTGGGAGATTGGCTGTGTCGGTGACCTACATAAACGGGTCGTGTGCCCCTTCTTGTTGCAGTTTTTACAGTGCATTACTCAGCAAACTCCCGTGTGATGGAAGTTGCACTTGGTACTCTTTGGAAGGTTTCCATCATATCGATTGGGCGGTGTTGGAGTGGCAGATGTTGTGGCTATAGGGACTGCCACAAGTTGTGGTCTCTTGAGAGGACCTTGAGTCGAACTGCTCCCTTTCTTGTTCCAGAATTTTCGTTTCCTGTTCTTAGGTTTGTGGTCTGAGGTGTCCTTGTCAGCAAACACTAGTTGGTGCCCTTGGTTTCTATTGCGTTTAGCATTGTCGGTACAGTTTCTATGGCCGCTTGTGTTGTTAGCGTTGAGTTGTGTCATGATGGCTATCACGGCGGCTGTGACCGCAGCTTGAAAAGTAGCGGAGTCCATCTACAGAATTGGTGTTTCGCCGGTTGGCTGGTTACTTCCTTGTGAAGGCATGATTCTATTGCATGATGAGAAACGAGCTCGTTAGCAACTATGATCGTTTCTAATCATATTCCATCTATTTATATATATATATATATATATATATATATATATATATATATATATATATATTTTGTTTTGTTGAACTCTTCACAATGTTCCTTCCAACATCCCTGAGATGTACTTATGGTAGGGAGTAGAAGTAGGTATTTTACAAGTGTTAGGTTTACTAAAATAAACTATGGGTGCCCATGGATTTCTTCATGGTTAGGATGGCTAGCACCATTACCCAACTCACTGGTACCACTTGCGTGGATTTGAGTCATGGCGGTTGTTACAGCGGCCTGAAAAACAATGGTGTCGTACAGTGGAGGTTTTGTTGACGTGTTGTTGAGGGAATGCCTTATAGGTCTATGGGGAGGCACCCTTCTACCGTGAGGTTTTTAAAAGATGGAATGATGGTAAGTCCTTAGTAGTGGTTATAATTCGAGTGTCGTTTGAACTATGTTATCTTAGTTTTGTGTGTATCATGTTCCTACTTTTATAGTGTTTTGAAAACAATTCATAACAGAGGTCTATGTACAATAGACTTATGAATTTTTAATAGTAACCACCCTCAAATGAAATTGCATGACTTGATTCACTGTTACTAATTACGACGAAAGAGGCAATAAGCCTAACACATAGTGTGAGTAGTATAATCACTAACTCACTAGTTATATTTGTTTATTAATTATTAGTATGACGCATAAGGAGCTAGGCCTCCTCACGTGATTCACGAATAGTCTCTTCTGCTCTCTGTCCTAGTTATGATTGCCCTAGACTGGACCCAAATGTCCGAGCGGGCTCTCCAGTTTGTTTCTGATAGGGTAAGGTTCGTTAGTGATCTCTCTAGTGCCTTTCTCTTAGTCCGATCCTTTCTCAGAATTCTCCTTGTGAACCCTCTTTTGGTTCTTCCTTGACTCCTCTGTTGGCTGTGGTAGTGGGGTTGCGATGTCTAGATATGTCGTTTGTATGAGAATTAGGGGTGTATAAAGAATCTATGAGATTAACAAAACATTTCTTATATATTTTTATGGGGTTGATCCTTACCGTGTCCTTCTATAATCATGTAGTGTATACAGATTATATATAACCAAGATCAAATAGACCTTCGAATGAGTGATCCTACTCTAAGAACACAACCAAACATGGAACATGAAGTAGAGCGAAAATCACAAATTCTAAGTCTATAAAATCTCAATTATATATAACCTTATCGTATACACGCAGTAATTATAGACCTACCATGAAGGGTCTTTTAGTTTTCACATAAGTTAGTTATAGTGCCTAAAATACTCTTATAGTATTTTAATTGTATGTTTGATTCTAGAGCTTCTTGATATACGAAGTTGATAAGTTCTTAGACTTGTTGTTATTGTATAGTATCACAAAATACTCCTATAGTATTTTAAACTTTATGTTTGGTTCTAGTATACCTTGATGGGATTTGAGCAAAAGAACATTCCTATGTGCACATGCAAAACCCTAAAGCTTTGGATCTAGGTTTCTCTATTGTACATGCAAGTTATCCAAAGCTTATAAACCCTAAATCTAGCATATCAAAATCGAAATAACATATAAAACAGGTTTAGATGTCTACCTTTTGATTGTTGCAAGAATCTTCAAGCTTTGAGAGCCTAGTATCACAAGTGTAATACCTCTAATGGCTTACAAACACCAAGGCAAGAAGGTGATCTAGAAGAAAGGGAATGGAGGCACAATTTTGACTCTTAGAACTCTAGGGTTTCTTCTGTTAGCCGAAATATGAAGCCCTGGGATCCTTTATATAGGTGTGCTGCTAGGGTTTCAGTCAAAACCCTAATTGGATAGCTTAGGCCTTAAGCAGTCCAATGGAACCCTCCAGAACAAGGCCTTGGACGATTTCCAGTGGGCTTCCACCTTAAAATCATCCACCCTATAATCCAAGAGATCCACAGCCCAAAATCCAATTATCTTATAATTGGCAATACCAGTCCCCTTTATTTAATTAATCTCTTTTAGCCACAAAATTAATTCTTGACCAATATTAATTAAACAGTATGATTTCTCTTTTAATATATTATTCTTATAATATATTAATAAACCATAATATCCTCTCTCTCCATAAATCATCCAGTCCAGTTGCTTTGGTGAAGGCAACCCAAAAGGACCATGCTACAACCGGGTCAAGTACATACCAAATATAGTTATGGACTTAGACACTAATCCAACAGTCTCCTACTTGGATATGTCTAATAACTATAAATGCAAGTACGACTTCAGGATCCGATTAGAAATCATAGCTCTCAAAATCCGAATTCGAACTCTGAATCGTCCTTTAGACAAGGGACCGTTCAAGATATCGTGCGGACAATTACATGGAACATAGTCATACTTATTGTCCAGCTGTTTGTTTCTCGATCTCTGATTCGTCTGACATAGAACTTAATTGAGCACATCAATTCAGTCCTGACCGGGCCCGGCACATAAGTCAAACCAAATCATCGAGGGGCCCAGATATCGCTTTTACCCTCTTAGGATAAAAGGAACAGATAAACTTTTACTTATATGCATTTACTATTCACTCATCAAATCTTGCACAACAATGTGTTTTATAACATCAAGTTACTGATGCGTTTACGCATTATCAATGCACAACCAACTTGCAAACAATAAACCATATATCTAGGTTTAAAGACTATATGATATTATCGTCTTGCGATCACTCGTGATAAATTCCATGAAGTGGTGCCAGCAAGCGTGGGTTTAATCCAATGCTCAAATCTTATTTCATAAGAACTCATGAACGTCGCAACAAACCTTTGCTATGTCTAATACACTTTAGACAGTCTACAAACCAATTCATGGCAGTATTCTTTCATACCTAATTCCAAAGTATAAGCGACTGTGGACTGTTCGAATAATCTTATTATTCAGGAAGTCAAAACATGCAAAGTGAAACAATAGGTAAATAATTAACACAAGCCAGTAACTTTACTTATAAATAATACTCCTTTATTTAATCATCAAATGTTAATTACAATTTATCTATTACACGTTTCGAAACTATCTAATCTAAACTAATATCGTCCTTCAGCCCAATGCTCCTAGCGTGCTGCAAGTGCTTAACCCTACTCAGTCCCTTCGTAAGGGGATCTGTTGGGTTATCCTCTGACGATACCCTCTTCACTACGAGGAGTCCCTCTTCTACCCGATGTCTAATAAAGTGATATTTCCTATCGATATGTCGAGATCTGCCATGATTCCTCGGTTCCTTGGTCAAGGCAACCGCTCCTTCATTATCGCAGAAAATCTTCATAGGCTCCTTTATGGCTGGCACAACTCCAAGGTCTCCGATGAAGTTCTTCAACCATATCGCCACCTTTGACGCTTCGCTCGCCGCTATGTACTCTGATTCGCACGTTGAATCAGCAACGGTCTCTTGCTTGGAACTTTTCCAAGTCACTGCTTCTCCATTCAGGGTAAAGACCTAGCCCGAATGAGAGCGGTAGTTGTCACGGTCGGTCTGAAAACTGGCATCACTATACCCTCACACCCTTAAGTCATCACTCCCACCGAGCACAAGAAACCAATCTTTGGTCCTCCGAAGGTACTTAAGAATATTCTTGAATGCGGTCTAATGTGCTCTGTCATGGTTCCCTTAATATCTGTTGACCATGCTCAAAGCGGAGGCCACATCAGGGCGAGTACAAGTCATAGCATACATGATTGAGCCAACTACGGAAGCGTAAGGTATTCGGCTCATCTCTGCTATCTCGGCTTCGGTACTCGGGCTTTGAGTCTTACTCAACCTGGCGTTGCTTTTGATCGGTAACTCCCCTTTCTTGGAATTCTCCATACTAAAACGCTTTAGTACCATGTCCAAGTAAGTATTCTGACTAAGTCCTATTAGTCTTTTACTCCTGTTTCTCACTATCCTTATTCCTAGAATATAAGCAGCCTCTCCGAGGTCCTTCATAGCGAAGCACTTCCCAAGCCAGGACTTAACCTCCTGCAGGACCGGGATGTCGTTTCCTATGAGTAGTATGTCATCTACATACAATACGAGGAGCCTAACTATACTCCCACTGGCTTTGACATATACACATGACTCATCATTGCTTCGCAGGAAGCCAAACTCTTTGACTTTCTCATCGAAACAAAGATTCCATCTGCGAGATTTTTGTTTTAATCCATAAATGGACTTCTCAAGCTTACACACTCTATTAGGATGCTTTGCATTGACAAAACCCTCTGGCTAACTCATGTAAACATCCTCAACCAACTTCCCATTGCGGAAAGTGGTTTTGACATCCATTTTCCATATTTCATAGTCATGAAATGCAGCATTGGCTAGCATCACCCTAATAGACTTTATCTTCGCAACTGGTGAGAAGGTCTCATCGTAGTCAACTCCGGGAGTTTGAGTAAATCCCTTCGCAACCAATCGCGCCTTATAAGTGTCTACTTTCCCATCCATGTCGGTCTTCTTCTTGAAGATCCATTTGCACCCGACCGTCTTACGACCTGGCACATTGTCAACCAAATTCCAAACTTGGTTGTCATACATGGACTGAATCTCGCTATCCATAGCCTCTTTCCATTTTGCAGACTCCGGGCCTGCCATGGCTTCCTTGTAGCTGTTAGGTTCGTCTAAATTTACTAGTGTACTATCACTAATAAACGTCCCCTTCTGCAGTAATATGGAAACCATAAAACTGGGGTGGAACGCTAACTCTATTGGAACGTCTAAGAGGTAAGGACTCGTCAATCGGTTCAACAGGAGTTTCCTCCTCAGGTTGAGCGCCAGTGTTAGAGGTTCCTTCATCGTTCGATTCTTGAAGCTCTTCAAGATCGATTTGCCTCCCACTGTCTCCTTGTCTTATGAGTTCTCGCTCTCTGAAAACCCATTTCCTCGCAACGAAGACAACATTGTCACTCGGTCTACAAAAGAGATAACCAAAGGACTTTTGTGGATAGCCGATGAAAATACACCGCTTACTACGAGGTTCGAGTTTTTCGTGAGTCTCTCGTCTTACGAAAGTCTCGCAACCCCAAACGTTGATATGTGCCAACGAGGGAGCTTTCCCTGTCCACATCTCATGAGGTGTTTTGGCAACCTTCTTCGTAGGGACTAGGTTAAGGATATGGGCGGCAGTCTCTAAGGCATACCCCCAGAATGAGATAGGTAACGAAGCATGACTCATCATGGAATGAACCATGTCGAGCAAGGTTCGATTAGGCCTCTCAGCTACACCATTCAACTGCGGTGTCCTAGGTGGCGTCATTTGCGAAACTATTCTGCATTACTTGAGGTAGTCGTGGAACTCAAGACTAAGGTACTCTCCACCTCAATCGGATCGAAGCATCTTGATTTTCCTGCCCAACTGATTCTCCACTTCCTGCTTAAACTCTTTGAACTTTTCAATAGTTTCTGACTTGTGCTTGATTAAGTAGATATAACCATATCTGCTATAATCATCAGTGAAAGTCACATAGAAGCGGCTCGCATCCCTTGTGGTGGATCTAAAGGGCCCACACACATTGGTGTGTATGAGATCCAATAAACCCTCACCCCTTTCACAAGTACCAGTGAAGGGTGACTTGAAGGATGCTTGAGGATTTGAAGATCCTAGGAACAAATATGTCGATATTTTTGTAAATGATCCATGATTTTAATGAAGAAATGAAGAATATTTAGGAGTAAAAATGAAGAATTTACCAAGAATGGAGGAAAAGCTCGAGACTTCCTGTGGATTTTGAGTTCCAGAGAGAGAGAGAGAGAAAGAGAGAGAGTGAGAGAGAGAGAGAGAGAGAGAAAAGTTTGTTTTTGGAGGAAGCAAATGAGGTTTTATAGGTGAAGAATAAAGATTTCTTGAGTGGATTTGGTAAGGTAAAATCAGATGGAGTGTTGGGAAGAACTGAAAAGGACAAGGATTTGACTAGGTGGAGTGTGAATAGTGACATAAAGTTGATGTGGGGATGGCATGGTGTCATAACTTTATGGGAAAAGTCAACAAACCTTTATATGTGATCTTGAACAAAAGATATGATTTATATACAATAAATCTTCAAGATGGGAATAAAATATGAGTTTGGAGGGTTTAGAATGATGAAAATACGAAATTGGTGAAATTACCATGTTAAAATCATCAAAAACGGGCTTAAAATGCGAAAGTGGTCGAAAATCGGGCATGAGAAGCGAATCTGCGAAGTTGAGAGGGTCAGACGCGAAGGGAGGGTTCGCAACAAGGCTGCTAATGCGAGCCTTGGACCCAAAAACGAGCCTGACCGAAGGGGCGAAGGTCAGGGGTGATGCGAGAGTTCTCGGTTCAAGAGACGAGGATGCGAACCTTGTCGCATAGATGCAAACCTCGCCGAGTAGGAGCAAACCTTGCCGAGTAGAAGCGAACTTGGGCGAGTTGAAGCGAACATGGTCGACCAAAAGCGAACCTTCTCGGTTAAGAAGCGAAATTGCCCGGTTTTGCTTGTGAGAAGTTTAGGTGCGAAATCTCTCGGTTACAAACGAACTTCTAACCCAAAAACGAACTTGGCAAGGGGAGGGACGCGAAGGCACGCGAGGGTTCGCAGGTGAACAGTACCGTGCGAACCTTCAACCCTCTTTTTGACTTCTTTCTTCCGTTTTAAGTTGTTTTCGACCAAGGGAAGGTTCGGGATGGCATGGACGTTTATATACACGTTGGAAAATGTGCTTTTTACTACCAAGAGCTTTGAGAGAAATTTAGGAGAGATTTTGGGAGAGATAGAGATAGAGTCGGAGAGATTTAGAGAGATTTTGCCGGTGGCCTTTATTAGTGTTTGGCCCCGTAGTGCAAGGTTTGTAGACCCCACTATGACTCGTTATGAGTGTTTTTACGCCCCCCGAAGGGTACTTAATGGTGCTTTATAGAGTCGTTACATCACTCACCCTAGTTAGGGTTTAGAATTTATGAACATATGAAAACATTCAAGTGATACTTTGTATTAAGATAAAGAGTTGTACATTAGTAAACATAGAGTAAGTCCTATCATACAAGTACTAGTTGAGTTTACCGGTTTGACTCGTTGACTTTATTTGACTTTGACTTGACCAGAAATTGACGGTTGTCACACTAATACCAAATTGTAACATCCAAATTTTCAAACCAAATTTTTCATTTTAAATTTCCATAAAATATTGATTATAAAAACCATCTCAAGAAAATCACAAGTGTCAAATACAATCATCATCAAAAATATCAGAGAGTATCCCAAAAATATCCGGAATCAAAAACCATTGTCCCTTTTGTTTAACTTGTTTATGGGTCAAGTTATTTAATATCAATCAATGTATTCAATGTGTGCATATTGTTTATATATTGCTTTATTTTTCTCGGTTTGTTTTTAAAGAGAGTTGCATGCATTTTATGACTAAATTCAAAATGCCAAAAGTTTTTTTCATGTTTCTAATAGCATCAAAATTTATTTTTTACTTATGTTTACTGAATGCTTCTTTATTAGGTGGTATAAGTATGCTTAAATGAGTTTTGTTGCATTTTGGTTTTTATCTGATTGCTAAACATTGTGACATCCCCAAATTCACGGCCAGAAAATACTGGTTTAATTTATGCTTTTAAAATAATTTCAGAGTAATCCTTTGATTGAAAGAGTTGCGGAATTTGTTCCCAAAACGAAATATGATAAAATAAGATTTACCAAAGCATTTCTTAAAGAAATGTATTTTCATTATATAACAAAACTCGGGATGTCATGTTCCGATACAGACCAAAAGCATAAACGGCACATTATAAGCCTTACAACAGTTATATACACTACAGACCTATAATCAAAATATCTTGATAAGTCGTTCAACTTATGTTCTCGCGCCACTACCTGTAATACAAAGAAAACTGAGTGGGTCAGGCTTGGGAGCCTGGTGAGCATATTGGGTTTTCAACCCACAATAAATAAATTTATTAATTTCATCAAGCAACAATAACCCGATTACCCATTCCCGTTATCCTCACTTCACATCCCTAAAACAACTATCACAATGGACCTAGTCTAAGGATTTTCATCGGGGCAACAACACTGCTTTGGGGGTTTCCCAGCAATTTATGTCAAATAAGGCAACCACGTGGGGGATGGAGTACAGCAAATGAACACCCAAGCTCATTAACACCTACAAGTTGCGAGCCTGCCAGCATTCCACAGGACTATCTAGAAAAGTCTGTGGTCGTCATCCATACTCCGCTAGATGACTGGATCACAATAACATCGAGGCCTCTCATCATTTTATTTCATCACACATCAACTATCTACCTATGTTTTACCCAAAAATTTTGTAGATAAAAATGCATATACATTTTAAAACCTGTATAAAACATTCATTCAACATTCATCTCAAATAAACAAACAATATAATTACACATAGCACATATTTTATAGTAAATACATCATATCTATGTGTAAGATGAAAGTGACTATACACTCACTTGTTAAGAAGACGATTGGATAGTAATTCGGCTCTAAAAATAAAATTATTCAATGAAACCGGGATGTTTTCTCAAAAACCGGGCTTCACTTGGGCAGAGTTTCGGCTCGAAAACTCTTTTTCTCGGGATCTTCGGGGCATCGGGACTTGCTTCGGGTGTCGATATGTAACCGGGGTATCGGGGCAGTGTGGGGCTTAAAGATGAAAAAAAGTAGGAGAGAGGTTAGAAAATCATGACTTTTGATCCTGGTCATCCCCTAGGCTTGTCGTGTGTCTTCTAGGCTCGAAAGGTGTCGTTCACTGAGTTCACGTCATGAACACTTTGTTCACGTCGTGAACACAGTCAGGTCTCGAAGTTTGTGCTCCGAACTTCAGAAATTCGTATTTTTCGCATACGGACTCCATTTTTGACGTTCTTTATATCCACACGTAGGTGAAATTATGCTCTACAACTTTCGTTTAGAATCCATTGGTTAGTTTTGATTTATTTTTTAATATTATATTTTTAACGGGCCGGGACAGGAAAAGTTCGTTAAAAATTCATAACTTCTTCATCCGACGTCCGTTTTCGTCTGTCTTTTTACCGTTGAACTACTATCAATAAGATGTTCAATTCTCGTTTAGATTGTTTTGGCTAAAAATCACTCGATCTAAATTTCGAGTTTTGGGCTGCATACTGCTAAGTCGAAACTTAGAAAAATCATAACTTCCTCATACGAAGTCAGATTTGGGCGTTCTTTTTACGCATGCTCTCGGTTTAACGAACTCTACGACTTTCATTTAGATCACTAAGGCTAAAAATCGTTCTATCGTAAATTCACTATTTACGTCATGAAGTGTCGTGCCGGTTCTGTCGCGAAACTTCGACATGTCATAACTCCTTCGTTATAACTCGGATTTCGGTATTCTTTATATCTCTGAAATCCTTGTTTCGACCAATACAATTTTATCCTTAGATATCGGCTTTATTTAATATTTATTTTCGACGCTTATTTTTATCCTTAATTCATTAATCATAATAATTAAGCAGATAAGCACATAATTCACATAATATTCACATAATTCCTCTTTATTACTTCAAAATGAGTTACAAAGGTTAACATAGACTATTACGTCAATATTAATGTCTAACCTAGAAACACGGGCGTTACAAACATGCTTTTCAGTCATTTGGAATTGAAGAAAAGGTATGGCTACTGCTAGTTAATTTGCAATGGTTACGAATTTGACTTGTTGAAGGTAAAAGATAAGCTAAGTAGACCCATTTTCCAATTTTTCTATGCAGAGTTCGTGATGTTGCAGCCAAAAGAGCAACTCCATATAACGAAGGTAAGTTACTCTTTTTGTTATGCATCAATTTGGTTTCTTCAGAACTTCATTGTTATGTCCTAACAACAATGTTCACTTTGCTACTAAAAACATTTCAGGTCAAATGGTAAAACAGACATTGTTGCTTGTTGTTGTTGATGCTTGTTGTTGTTTTTGTTGTTTATGTTGCTGCTGTTGATGTGTTGTTTTTGTTGTTGGTGTAGTTGTTGTGTTGTTTTTGTTATATTGTTTGCTGCTTGTTGCTATGTTGTTTTTGTTGTTTTTGATTGTTGTTGGGAGGTGATTGTTGTTGTTTTTTATTATTGTTATGTTGTTTTTTCATGTTGTTGTTTTATGTTTATTTTGTCATCTCTACTTGTTAACTTTCACTTGATGGGAATTATTTTCTATTATGTTTTTTAATTGTGGGAAGTGTTTTTAAATTTTTAATAGGTGGTTATGTAAAAAATCAAGTTTTTTTAATTGTTTTATTATAATATCTTCTACTTTTGATGTTTGTAAACGTTCATATCCATGGCATGTACTTTATAATTTATAAATAAGAAGTTTTATAATTAAGAAGTCGGGTACCTGGAACTGGAACTGATCTTGGCGGTTCCAACTTTCTAGGAACCGGTGTAGGCGGTTCCGATTCCGGTACCAATAACTTAAGAACTGTCGGTTCCATGAATGGTTCTGTGTCACACCCCCGAACCTGGACGGCGGAAACGTCCGGGGGCGGATGACTTCGTGTACAGTATCATAACAATTGAATATGAATGAAACATAGCAACCAAACATCATACATTGGAAATACACACTTACATAGTTTACATATTGAATCTTGTTCATCAGTTACACAAAAGTAAGAAAGTAAAATTTCTTGAAGTCGCACCACTTGATCTTATAGTCGAACTTATTACCTGCTACTGGAATTCCTGAGAATACAAGTCGTTTTGAAAAGCGTCAACTAAAAAGTTGGTGAGTTCATAAGCAGTTTTGAATAAAAATGGTTTTTGTACTTGTTTAGAATCGTTTTCAAAGTGCTTTCAAAAATATCCGATACTTTCTAAAAAGAAATGGTTTGAAATATTTATGTCCGATCTTATATTAATGTATGTGTGTTAATGGTTACAAAAATAGAAAGAGAATGATTTCCAGACAACCCAATGTTGTCTGCAATAGATAATGCTGAAATCTCAACCCCGGTGGTTGAGTACCGATGCTTATAGATTGTCGTTTTATCAAAAAGAAGGTTTCCCGTTTTATTCCAAAAAGAAAATAGAATGGTTTCCTGTTTTATCCCAAAAAGAAAGTAGAATAGTTTTCCGTAAATCTTATAACGTTAATTCTTCTAAGTGAGTCGCTATAACCATACATAATAATGACAATTTCGCCTATCTTTGCGTCTTTGGGACGCCGCCGGAATAGAATAAGGTTTTTGTCACCCTAGACTGGCCTAGTCTAACTGTAGCGAACAGCTCAGGTATGGGGTGTCACCCTCGTATAGATCTATACACAAACTCCCGCTTTCCCTCCAGGAAACTCTGGTTATAACTACAGGCTACGATTGTACACTCAAAGGTGCCAACCGACAAGTCTCACTAGATCCTTAATCGAAAATTTACACGGAAAAGAAAGAAGAACACATATAAAACTCATTCCCAGGCCCAATAAACATGTAAGTGGACCACTAAGGCCCACTATACGTATCTATTATTTCCAGGCACAAAAGGAATGTGAATGTCTACCCTGAGCCCAATATACATGTAAAAGGACACTAAGGCCCACTAAACATGTATACTATATCCAGGCCCAGTAAGGATAAGAAAATCGTTTTTTTTAACCCGTTTGTCACTGTTCTGTTTATTTTAGCTCGATTATTTACAAAATTGATATAAAAATCCCACTTTTTTGTAAAAATGACGTTCTTGGCCCAATAAGCCACAAAGTTTTCAATTAAGGCCCAATTATAGTAAAAATAACACTTTAGCCCCCATTTTGTTCAAAACTTGTGTTTTTGACTAGTTTGTGGTAAAAATAACATTTTAAACTCATTTTTGTCAAAAATATCATTTTTGGCTTGATTTTTTTGTGAAATACACATTTTTCTGGTTTTTGGCTTTTCTTACCTAGTTGTTGGAAAATTTGTAGAAAAATCATCGTAAGTCGAAATTTGGATCCGTAAATTCTGGAAGTTTGGAAATTTTGTCTACTTTGTTCACAATTTTTCTCATAATTTTTATTGGCCTCTAACAAGTGTGAAATTGCTCACCTTCACAGGTTGGTCCGAAATTATTTCAAATCTGATAGGCAGTTTTGTAAAATTCGCCAAAAATAGTAGAAAAATCGTATGAAAACGTGAGAGTAGTCATTTTAAAGTTATTAACCTGAACTTTTTGCATGTAAAACAGGTTTGAAAAATATTACCATTAAGGAGGTCAAAACAGTTCGAGATTGGACTAAAACTTTTCTGTCAAGGGCTGATTTTTGAGTTTAAGTTATCTAAGTTTGTTCACAACACTTGTTTTTGCTATTTTAAGTGGATAAATCCCAGATCTACAAGTTTACAAGTATTATATGTGAGGACACATACTTTTCTCAAGGTTTATATGAAGATCCAAGTGATAAACTTCATTTTCAAGTAAAGATCTAAAAGTTAAACACATAAACATGCATATATACATAGATCTAACACAAAAGCACTTGTATTCTCGCCCAAAAACATTATAAAACCGAAAACAAGGGGGTATGAAGCTCACCTTGGGGGTTTTTGAGATGTAGATGAAGAAGAAGATGAAACTTTCAACCTAGCTTGTCCCTTGAAGAGATCTCGAAAATATGGGTGTTCTAAGGAGTTTGACACACAACAAAGTGTGTGAATGGAAAGTTCTAAGCATAAACATGAAGTAAAAACTCTTGCGTTAGACAAGAACTTACCAAGGTATGGATCTTGAAGAAGGCTTCTTGAAGAACACACATACACACCCACGAATTTAGAGAAAGAAGATGGGAGAAAAATTGAGGGTTGGAGAGGAAATGAGAGGTGAGAATGAAAGTTGAAATGATTTTTGGGGTGGGAGGATGGTCTTGGGCCGATCTTTAAAGAAGAGAGGGAGAGAGATGGACTAAGGGTTAATACTTGGTGGATGCTTAAATTGCATTGATGCATGTAATGTAATAGTCTAATTACCTAGTGTATATTAATGTGGTGTCAACTTTCAAGCCACATTTCCCTCCTTTTTATTTCTCTTTTTTTTTTGTATAGGGCCGAGAATAGGAGAGATATTCGGCCCAAGGTTAGCCCAAGAGATCAATTGAAGAAGTTATCAGCCCAATAGGGCCCAATAAGGAAGTCTTGGTCCAATAAGGGTATTGGGTTGAGAATTTATGGGTTATGGCCCAAAAATTATTGGGCTTGGCTTATTGGATCGAGTTTTGGGTTTGAATCACAATATATGAAAGTATGAACTTAAATGGCGCCGTAGTTTGAATTTTACTAGCTGGGTCCTTGTAAGTTTACATGGAGGAATCATTTTGTACACTATTTAAGATCTAACCCTAATTTGCTAGTTGTGACATTCTGGTAGGCCTGACAATCGTGTCATGTTCGGGTTGGCGTGTCGCGGGTTGGCGGGTTGTCGGGTCAAAATATGTCAACCCAAACACGACCCATTTAAATATACAGGTCACGGGTTGGCGGGTCACGGGTTAGCGGGTTTGGAACATAAACCCATATATGACCCGCCAACCCATTTATTTATACGGGTTCACAGGTTGGCGGGTTCGTGGGTCAGATTTGGGTTCGTGGGTCAGATTTCATAAATAAAATTGACAATTAAACATGAACAAATTTTTGATGGTTGATGCAAACATATCCGAATTTTAGACACTTAAGTCTTAAACATCAAAATGAAAATTAAAAACATTCATAGAAACATGTTCAAACTAAACATTAATACAAACATATTCAA
Organism: Lactuca virosa; assembly: GCF_052849685.1. Taxonomy (NCBI): domain Eukaryota; kingdom Viridiplantae; phylum Streptophyta; class Magnoliopsida; order Asterales; family Asteraceae; genus Lactuca; species Lactuca virosa. The sequence continues at coordinate 300,620,411 of NC_136430.1, read as the reverse complement.
ACTAAACATTAATACAATCATAGATAATTCAAGTGGTCTATGAATCAATGGAATATATTATATAATACTTATTAAATATTAATACTTAGATACATAAATACATTTAAAAATAAAATATATTTTTTTATTAAAAATATAAACGGGTTGACGGGTCAACCTGTTTATTTTTTGAGAAACTCATATATGACCCGTTTAATAAATGGGTTGGCGGGTTGAAAAACTCAACCCAAACCCATTTATTTCGTGTCGTGTAGCGGGCCGTGTTGCGGGTCGTGTCGAGAATTGTCAGCCCTAGGTTCTGGTTCCAGCTAAAATAGGTAGGTACCCGTTTATGCTCATCTCTAGTTACCATTTTCAAGGGGTAGTAGACTGGTAGTGAACATGTAGTAGTGGAGATGACGTGACACAGATGTGATAACACTTTTCTAGTAGGTTGGTAGTAACCATACATCTTAACCTAAGACCAGTGTAACACCAAAATTCTTTTATTATTATTATTATTATTATTATTATTATTATTATTATTATTATTATTACTTTTTTTTTGTGAAAAATCATTTTAAATCTAAGCAATTTTGTGGATCGTATCGCAAATCCAACTAATAAAAATATTGTTGCAACAGAAATAGGTACTTAATAATATATCCATATAAGTGAAGATTAAATCTGAAAAGTGGCGGTTGAGGTGTTACGGATTTTTTTTTATTTTTTTTTATTTTTATTTTTATTTTTTTTGTGAAAAATCATTATAAATCTAAGCAATTGTGTGGATCGTATCGCAAATCCAACTAATAAAAATATTGTTGCAACAGAAATAGGTACTTAATAATATATATCCATATAAGTGAATATTAAATCTGAAAAGTGGCGCTTGAGGTGTTACGGTTCTTTGGCTATCTCCAAAGCCCCAAAGATGATGCTCTCTCGAGGATTTTACAACCGCCCTTGGTTTCCAAAAAAGTTAAAAAATAAAATAAAATAGGTAAATCTAAGACCTAGGTCCCGTTTGATAGTTTCTGTCTGGGAAAATGTTGTATGGTAAAGTTCTATCTGGGAAAGTTTTCTGACTGGGAAAAAAACCATGCTGTTTGATTGTACATCTGATTGACTGTGCTGAATGATGAAAAATGATCTGGTTTATGTCCGATAGTGGTGTGATAGATGAAAATTTTTAAAATAAATTAGGATGGTGGTGGTGTTGTCCAAAAAAAAGAATTAATCCAATAAAAATGAATTAAAAAAATTAACTAAAAGAAATTAATAATCCAATAAAGTAACATTTATTAATATATAAATATTATATATTATAAATAATATTTATGAATTTATAATAATCCAATAAAAATAATTAATTCATAAAAAGGAAATTAAAAAAAAAGAACTATTTAAAAGAACTTAATAATCCAATAAAATAATATTTATTAATACATAAATATTATATATTAGAATAATATTTCTTAATATAAAATAATACATTAAAAAGTAATAAATCAATAAAAAAAATTTTAAAAAAGTTATTTAAAAAAATTAATAATCCAATAAAGAAAAAAAAGAGATGTGGTTTGGGGTATAATTGTCTTTCCAGCCCATTCAGCCAAAAAGATATGATTTTGGGGCTTTCTGGGAAAGACATATCTTACCGGGAAAGACCATTTTTTTGTGCAAATCAAACAGTCTTTCCGATCCATTCAGCCAGAAAGATCTGTTTGGACCTGGAAAGATGCATATCAAACGGGGCCCTAGTAGTTCGTGATTTCATGTATATAGACATCTATCAGTCAGATAGTTTTTATCATTCATTTCAAAATTTTAGTATATTATTTGTTCTCTAAAGTAGTAGACAACCAATAACGCTTGAAAAATCCAAAACGAAAAGCATATATGGACTTTATTTATTGTAAACCCAAAGAAAAAGGCCTGCCATTTTTATCCATTACCACCATGAACTTGAATCAAAGATAGGGGTGACAAATGATGTCATCCTTTTGTGTTTTTAGCTAGCACGACATGACAGGAATTAATTTTACTCAATCCGAACATGACACGACACGATCTCATGTTAGTTTTTGTTAACACGAACACGAAAAAATAAAAAAAACACGAAAAACACGACAACACGACAAAATTTAACAAAAAAATCTCATTCCATAATGTCATCCATAAGCTTTTGCAAAAAGTAAGTTTAAATACGACAAACACGAATTTAATGGAAAAAATTTACATAAAAGACAAAAATAATGCTAAATGTCTTCAAACTTTTGACTCCATTCATTCATGTGTATGTACCATTTCCCTTGCTATCAAATTCCATAATATCTTTTGGGGATAATGACTTGAAAGGGTAACATACTTTCGATTTTGTTCACTAAACTTTTTTTCATTATCTATTTGTCACTGAACTATTGAAACTGTTCACATTTTACCCTTATGACCGGTAACAACCAGTCATAAGGGTAAAATGTGAACAGTTTCAATAGTTCAATCGCAAATAGATAATGAAAAAAGTTTACTGGCTAAATGTGAACAAAATTAAAAGTTCGTTTCCCTCTAAAAAAAGTTCAATGACTAAATCTAAACAAACTTTCTTCTTGTACTATGGTTTAACAAATTATGTATTTTTGTTAAATTTTAACAACATTTGTTGATGAAGAAATCTATGAAATAAAAAATAATAATAAAAAAACAAAACCCCAAAAAAGGTATATAAAACGAAAAACGAAAACAATATTATATGTATAAGTTTTATGTTATAAAACTATGCAATTTAAATGTATAAAAATTATCCTAATATTATATGTATGAATATTGTGTTATAAAATTATCCAACACATAAATTGACATACATTAAACCATATATGTTGTTTATAAAAGAATACATATATACATTGATACATTATATATATTGTTATACTCCTTGTATTGACATACATCATATTAGTATATTTACTATTAAAAAGGATATCGAAAATGAAAGTCAAGTTGTTTAGAATTTAGACATTTTTAATTTACCCGGACAATTGATTTATATTTGAGATTGTATTTTCTTAAAAAGTTTGAACAATTCTTGAAATTTATGATTATTAACTAGACATATAGAGTTAAGTAAAACCGTTAACATGTTTTATGAAGTGTTACGCCCAAACCACCCCATTCTTATTGTTAGTGTCAAATTTTTAACTAGACACTTCATAAATCATTATTAACTAGACATATAGAGTTAAGTAAAACCGTTAACATGTTTTATGAAGTGTTACACCGTGGTACTTTTCCTTCAACGTATTCTAGATCTCCTATGGTGTATTATCATGTTCGCACTTGCAAAACTTCAAAAGAGATCTAGAATACGTTGAAGGAAAAGTACCAGGGGAGTGAGAAGACCAAAATCAGCTCTGTCAAACAATGTCTGATTGAATTAAGAGAATTCAAGCAGAAAGATGGAGAAACGATTGAAATGTATTACGATCGTCTAAACAAGCTTATCTACAAGTGCACAAGGTATGGAATCAAAAGGACTAACATGGAATACAACATTACTTTTGTTATGGGTCTTCGCAAAGAATGGAGGAGTGTTAGTTTGATGATTAAGACACAGCATGTATTCAATTTTTATACCTTGAATGGTGTTTACAAGCAGCTAAAAACTCATGAAACTGAAGTGAATGAAATGGCAGAAGAGTCAAGGATCAGTCTGGGTGGTCCTTTAGCTCTAGTTTCGAAGGCCAGTGGTAGAGAAAGTGAGAAGGAAGTTGCTGAGAACGAACGTTATGAGGAAGAAGGTCTTGTTGTCAACTCAGACGATGAAGCTGTTGCATTTTAGTCCAACAACAAGGTGAAGAAGTTCTACAAGAAACCTTTTAATGTGAAGATGAAGTCTGGAGAAACAAAGGGAAGTTATTCTGGGAAAGTTAGTGATGAGAAGAGGTTTGAGAAGAAAGAGGTAAAAGCTGAGGATTCGAAACAAGAGAAGAAGCTGAAGGGTGATTCAGGGATAGATTGTCATTATTGTCATGGAGCAAACCATATGGCTAATGACTGTATGCTGAGAAAAAAAAGAAGAAAAGAAGAATAAAGTGAAAGATGAGGCTTATTACTCTGAGAAGCTAGAGGAAGTCAAGAAAAAGTCGAAAAATCTTTCACTTGTAGCTTGAGGAGAATATGAAGATGAGGGAATGTATAAGATATGGTCATCGGGGTTGGATGACGAAGAGATGAGAAAATCCAACCCATGGGGCCATGTATGCAAAGTATGTGGATGTCGAAGAAGAGAATATAACAGGCAGGTGCTTTGTTTCGAAGTCATGAGATAATGCACCAATGACTGCAAATGTACGTTCTCTACTTCAATATTTTAACATTCCTTCATCTGCATATGATTCTGTATTAACTGAGTTTGATGCTTCTGTTACTTATGTGAATAATCTTGTTATTTCTACTAGCAATGAAGCTAAGAAAGCTAGTACTCAGTTACTAGAAACTCAAAGAATCTTGGAAACAAAGAAGACTAAGAAAGATTGTTTAGAGTTGCAGATAACAAATATTATGGTAGATAGAGATAATCTTAGCACTGATAATAAGATTCTGTTAAAACAGAGGAACATATATTGTAATTCTGCTAAGAGACTCTATGGAAAATTAACTGAATTACATCATTCGTGTGAAATTATTAGAGAACAACATAGGAAGCTTCTACCATTTTTAGCATTCGAAAGAGAGAAAGTAGATGAGACTTATTATGATTGTGAGAAGAATATTTCTGATTTTGACAAAGTTCCAGATAATAGATATAAATATGGAATTGTGAAAATTGATGAATTTTCGGATGATAATGAATTAGTTGACATTGTGAATGAAATCTTAACCAAGAATGAACAAATCAAGATTTTGAAAAGAACTGAGAATTCGACATCTGATTCTCAGACCAATTTTGCTGATATTGAAGATAATTCTGATAATGTTAGTGAAATTAGTGAAATTGAGGAAGAAGAAACTATCGACTGTTCTCAGTTGTCTGTCATTAATGTCACATCTTTGAGTAAAGGCAAAGAAAAATGTAATGATTCGTTCGTTAAGACTGACACTGATCACGCCTCCACTTCGAAAGTTTGTGATTTTGATAATGTGAGTGTTAGAGACAGCCACACTGACAGTAGTGATGATGATGAAATTTTGAAAGGAACAAACTCAACAACTGATGTTTCGAAATAAAATGAAAATCCAAGAGTTGTTGTTGACCAAGTGTATGGTGAAACAGAAAATTACGACAAAGTGTTAAAAGAAAAGGGTGCTCATTATCTCGAAACAAATACGACTGTTTATCCAAATTTCAAGTGTTCTGATGATGTCATCTTTCCAAATCAAGTATTTGTTACTACTGGGAATGTTGATAACATCAAGCCTGAATTTAACAAATGGGTAGAAGAAGATATTAAGCAAACTTCGAAAGAAGGTTTTTTCTCTAATCAAAGCACTGTCGAAAATACTTTAACAAAGAATTCATATACTTTTCAAATACCAAAACCTCAACGAACATGGGTTGAACTATCAAAAATGTCGAATGAAGTCGAAATGAAATTGGAACTTGACTCACAGAATGTGAAAATAAATTCAAAAGAATTTAAAGATCAAATTGAAAATTTTTCGAAAGAAAATGACATTTCAAAGAGACAAGCAAGAAACAAAATCTTTTGGCAAATTGTTGAGTCTCAAAAGAAACAAAATGATTTGAAAAAGAAACCAACTGAAAAGAAAATGTATGAAAAGGTTAAGACAAAGTCTTCAACAAGTTCAGTTACAAATAAAAATCCCGCTCTGTTTGAAAAGCATTTGTCTCAATCAACTTCAAACAAAGACTTTTCGAAAATCAAAAATCAAGATACAAAGTTTTTGTCACGAAATCATAATAACACATCTAATGACAAGCCATTTTCAAATTCGTCAAATTCACCATCTTTGAAGAAGTCTAATTATAACAATCAAACAAGGTTTTCCAATAATGGTTTTTCAAAATCATTTCCATCTAAAACCAATTCATCATCTTTTCAATGTCGAAATCTTGCTCAACAAAGGTCTGGGTCAAGAGTTGAAAATCCAAAGTTTGATCAAAGTTCATTCAGGACGAAATGTCAAATTCACACCACAACAACCAGATTTTCCCAATCCCCCAACAAAACAACCGTTCGAAGTTCCGTATGTCAAGGGTCGATCAAATGAGAAAAACATCAATCACTAGCTTGAAGGCAAAAGGAAGTCTTATCAAACAGGAAAATACTCTCAACAACAAATCAAAACTGCTTATGAAGTGTATTTGAACGAAATGTCGAATGTCAGTTCATCATCGAAAGACTCGACATCTTCAGTCAAGGCATGGCGCCCTGTTTCGAAAGAAAAAGAAACAGAGCCACAATATGAGAAGAAAAAGGCGAAAGTCAGTGAAAGTCATAAACTTTCGAAAAGTTATATTTCTAAGCCTTTACCAAATGAAGTGGACTTAATTGATAGTGTCAAATCTAAAGTTCGTAATTGGATTTTAGGATCTTCATTTCACAATGTGTTTCAAACTAATCACAAAGGACCCAAACAACCGTGGGTACCTAAATTTTTCCACTGATTGCAGGTTCTATGTGACGAGCAATATGATGAAAAATGGTATATCGATAGTGGTTGCTCGCGTCACATGACTGGAAGGAAAGAGAATTTACGTGATTATCGAAGTTTGGAAAATGCTAGAGTTGTGAAATTTGGTAACAATCAAAAGTGTCAAGTCAAAGGATATGGTAAAGTCAAAATTGGGAAGTTTACTGTAAACCGAGTTGCTTATGTCGAAGGTCTTCAACATAATATGATAAGTGTTTCGCAACTTGTTGTGGGCACTGGAAATCAAGTAGTGTTTAATGAAGAAGGAAGCATTATTTCGAATGTCAATACAAATGAAGTTTTTCTCAAATAAAAAATAAAAGGAGATATGTTCACTCTCAACATAAAGCCAATTGTTGGTGTTCCCTATGTGTGTTTACTTTCGAAAGCTTCATCAGATGTTAGCTGGCTTTGGCATCGACGTCTTTCTCATTTGAACTTTCGAAATCTCAATAAATTGGTGGTAAATGATCTTGTTCGATGCTTACCAGTTTTAAAATTTGATACTGATACTTTATATGCAGCTTGCGAACAAGGCAAACAACATCGTCAAGGACATCCAATAGTCATCAATTCAAAAATTATCGAACCATTGGAACTTCTTCATATTGATTTTTGTGGCCCATCGACTGTTGAAACTCTCAACAAGAAACGGTACATTTTAGTCATTGTTGATGATTTTACTCGATTTACTTGGGTGTATTTTCTCAGGTTAAAATATGAGGTTGCTCAAATAATGATTGATTTTATCAAGAAGATGGAAACAAGTTTGAAGAAGAAAGTTCGAAAAATCAAGAGTGACAATGGTTCTGAATTTAAGAACAATGTTCTTGATTTGGTTTTGATAGAAAAAGGAATTTCGCATAATTTTTCTTCATCCTATACACCTCAGCAGAATGAGGTTGTTGAAAGGCGAAATCGTTCTCTTTGTGAAGCTGCAAGAACAATGCTCACATATGCGAATCTTCCTCAATATCTTTGGGCAGAAGCAGTATCTACTGCCTGTATTACACAAAATATATTGTTCATTCATCGAAGATTCAACATTACTCCTTATGAAATTATCAATAACCGAAAACCTAATGTCAAATTCTTTCATTTTTTTGGTTGCAAGTGTTTTATCATGAATCTAAAGGATAATCTTTTGAAATTTCAGTCTAAAGCTGACGAAGGAATTTTCATGGGTTATTCTCATAATTCGGTTGCATATCGAGTGTTGAATAGACGAACTCGGAAAATTGATGAGACATTCAATCTTACTTTTGATGATTATTACATCAAAGAAGTTGAAAAGTGTTTCGAACAAAAACCAATACTTAATGAATCAAAAGATGAATCTGAAAGTATTAATTCATCTAATTTTGATTATGATTTAATTTTTGGTGTTCCAGATAGGGCTGTTGATGCTGAAATCAATGCTCAGGATAATCAATTTCCGGAATCCTCAAAGCATTTTGATTCTTCGACAATTAATCAAGATGCAGTTGATGAAAACTCGACAACATATTCTCCTGAAAATAGCGAAAGTATGCACAACGATCAAGTGGAGGGGGAGCACTTGAATTCACTATCTCATGTTAAGGGGGAGCATTCTTTCGAGGGGGAGAATAGGAGAATGAATGATGGTGTTGAGGGGGAGCAACCAGAAATTGAAATTGTCGAGGGGGAGCTAAATGTGATGAATAACAATCAATATGAAATTTTTCATGATTTAAACGATAATAATTTTGTTGCAGGTTCAGAGACTGGAGACATGTTCGAAGAGGCACCTTTGGATTTTGATCCATCATATCCACCATTGGAGAAATGGACAAGAAATCATCCAAAAGAACAAGTGCTTGGAAATCCACAAGATGGTGTGTTGACAAGAGCTCAAATTCGTGCAAAGAATGAGGTACTTAATGCTCATCAGGAGTTTTGCATGTTTAATGTCTTTATTTTGAAAATTGAACCAAATCAGTTAAGGCTGCAATGGAACACTCTGATTGGGTTGTTGCAATGCAATCTAAATTGTCTGAATTCGAAAGAAACAAGGTTTGGAGATTAATTCCTAAACCAAAAGATGTTTCGATTGTTGGATTAAAATGGATTTTCAAAAATAAAACAGACAAAGATGGTAATATTGTTCGAAATAAGGCCAGGCTTGTAGTTAAAGGCTATTCGCAATAAGAAGGTATCGACTATGAGGAAACCTTTGCCCCTGTCGCAAGACTCGAGGATGTTCGAATATTTTTGGCCTATGCAGCACACAAAGATTTTGATGTCTATCAGATGGATGTAAAATGTGTTTTTCTCAATGGAGAACTTGAAAAAACAGTTTACGTTGAACAACCTCCAGGTTTTGTTAATGAAGAATTTCCTAATCATTGTTATATCTTAGATAAAGCTGTATATGGGTTAAAGCACGCACCAAGAGCATGGTATGCAACTCTTACCTCTTTTTTAAAACAATCGAAATTTAAACAAGGATCAGTTGATCCCACACTCTTTCGAAATAAAGTTGGGGATCATCTTATGCTTGTTCAAATATATGTCGATGATATTATTTTTGGCTCGACTGACCCTGCTTTCTCTAGAGATTTCGAAAATCTGATGAAAAGTCAATTTGAGATGAGCATGATGGGAAAAATAAACAACTTTCTAGGATTGAATATTCGTCAAAGCAGAGAAGGAATTTTTATCAATCAAGAAAAATACACAAAGAATCTGCTCGAAAAATTTGGCTTGACGAATAGCACGAAATTACGAGTACCAATGGCGGTTGGAACACGACTCACACCTTCGTTAGATAAACCAGCTGTTGATCTTACTTTATACAGAAGCATGATAGGTTCGTTACTTTACCTTACGGCAAGTCGAACTGACATTATGTTTTCTGTTTGTAATTGTGCTAGATATCAATCGAATCCCAAAGAACCATACTTAACAGCTGTGAAGAATATTTTTCAATATCTCAAAGGCTCAATTTCGTTAGGGTTGTGGTATCATTTGAAAACTAGATTCTTCATACAAGCATTTTCAGATGCTGATTTAGGGGGTTGCAATCTTGATAGAAAAAACACAAGTGGTGGATGTCAACTACTGGATGGGAAGTTGGTAAGCTGGCAATCGAAAAAGCAAACATGTGTTTCGATTTCCACAGCAGAAGCAGAGTATGTGGCTGCTGCAGCTTGCACTTCACAAATCATATGGATTCAAAGACAACTGCATGATTATGCAATCAACATGAAGAAAATTCCGTTGTATTGTGATTCACAAAGTGCCATACGCATTTGTCACAATCCTGTGCAACATTCAAAAACCAAGCATATTGCTCTTCGCTATCACTTTATAAAATATCATGTTGAAGATGGCAATATCGAAGTTCACTTTGTGAAAACCACTGATCAAATTGCTGATATTTTCACAAAGCCATTGGATGAAAAATCATTCGTGAGAATTTTGGGAGGTCTAGGAATGATCGAAGGAAATTCAGTTCCTGGGTTAATTTCGAAAGAATGACAAAAGAAAAAGGTGTAAAAGTGTCAATTCAGAGGTGCTGAGTGTTCATTCAGAGGAGATAGCCTGTCATTCATAGGTTACTGTTCACGTTCAATGCTTCAACACGTTTCGATTTCGACATTGAGTACAAACCGCTTAATCAAAAAATTTCGATACTTTTGTACAAAAACAATTTGTTGTTACTTTTCTGTCGAAAAATCAAAAACACCAAAAATATTTTCGTTTGTTTTGTTATTTCTCATTTCGAAAAATTAAAAACACCAAAAATATTTTCGTTTGTTTTGTATTTTCTCATTTCGAAAAATCAAAAATACCAAAAAGATTATATTTTTGTTTTGTCTTTTAATTTTCGAAAAATCAAAAAGAACAAAAAGATTTTACTTTTGTTTTGTCTTTTATATTTCGAAAAATAAAAAACTGCAAAAAGATTTTCTTGTTTTTGGTATTTGTATTCTATTTTCTTCATGCATCTTTTGGCAAAGATCATCCATGGTTCATGCTTGCAGTTCTAGGGTCAGGTATATTTTTCGAAAAACTTTGCACTAGTTAGGTTGTCCCTAGAAGCATGCTGCAGCATGTTGACCTAAGCCGCTTTTGACTCAATGTGTGTTTTCAAAGCCTTAATGAAGTTTTCATCACGAAAATTTCTTCCTAATCAGGTTATCTTCACATTAGTCCTTGAGCTACCTTACTCTTCTCAAATGAGTTAAGAGTTTACTACGAGGTTAAATCAATGCAGAGGTACACTTGTTTCTTTTAGCCAATCTTTTTTATCCCAAAATTCGTACACTTTCACACACCATGACATATATCCAAGAGATATCTGGTAACAACCAATCAGGATCTAGACATATCAAAATTTTGTGTTTATGATCTAACATCATGAGACCGTGATGGAAGTGAAACCCTAAATGTCGAACCATTTTAAGGAATTGACGGGGAACTGTGTTCCAGAATTTACGAAACATTTGTTTTAGTACCAATATTCGATACTCAAAATCATACTCTTTTCTTGAATAGTAATCTTGATCAAATGTTCGAAACCCACGACATTTGTTTCCCAACAAGATTTAGGTATCATTTTGGTTTCAAGAATATGATTTCCGTTTGAGTATCTTTCTCAACCTTCGTTACTTGATAATTTTTTCAAAGCTTACTTGTCACTGACTACACTGGTCAAATAGGTAGTTTCGTTTAAAAATTGTCATACGTGTGTTGAGTGTGCTTTGTAACGAAATTTTAAACCACCTTTGAAGCCATATTAAAAGAAGCTCTTCGATACTTCTCAATAAGTATTCGATTGTAATTCACGGGAAACCACACAAAATCTTGATCATCTCTCTTGATGATTCGCAAAGCAATCTTTGCCCGAGATTTATCTGCCTTTATGTCGAAATTATATTTTTGACATCACAGATCCATTTTTTTCATACTTTGCTTCTTATCTTTTTTTCTTGACACACTGCACTCTCTAAATCCTTGAGGTTCTGAGTTTTACCAACTCAGGCTGATGATTTCGAAAGTCTAGTACATGACTTCATTTTCAAACCCAAAAACGAAAGAGCCCAACCTCCATTCTGAAGGTTTTGGCCCTTATCCATACGTACTCACGAAGAGACTTTTGATGTGACGGTTTGGTTATTGTGCGTCTTTTTCGGAGATCGTGCCACACACTTTTTCTGACATGGCGTATATGACGGCTAATGGTGCAACTTTCAAGGGCCATGTGTCACGATCATAAATGGTAACCGTTTGAAATTCAAAATGGGGATACATATAAAAGGGGCAATTGGGTCTTCATTCCAAGTTTACGCGTACTAAGAATTCTCAAGACGATCCGTGCTCTCTTTATCTCTTTGTTCTTACCACTTTCAAACAAACCCTAGTCATGGCTGTTCTTCAATCCAACACTACTGACGATGCATCTTCTCAACCCATCATGAAGATCCAAAGTAACAATTATCAAGTGGATGGTGATGTTACTGTGTACCCTGAAGAACTCAAGATGCTCATCGTTTCTTTGAAACATTCTGTTTTATCGAATGCGATGTTCAGTGCATTTGAAGTACCAATGTCTTGGTTGTCAATGTCTGGTTGTACTGCTTCATACAACAAGATGATGGATACCGTGACCTTCAATTTGATCAATGATAAGAAGTTTCGTCTTACTAAGAAGTTGTTTGTCAAGATCCTTGAAATCCCTAATTCTCCACCTTTCTACAAAGTTACTAATGAACAAGTTCTTCACATGTTTAATGAGATGGGTTATCAACCCACTCTAACCAAGATAAGCAATTTCAAAAAGTCTGGTCTTCCAAGTTTATGGAATTTTCTTTTTGGGATTTACCTTCGATGCCTCACAGGTCGGAGTGTTGGTTTAGACAAAGGACACATGGAAGTGTATGCTATGGTCGCAAACATTTACTATGATCTACCTGTTGACTATGCGACTCAGATGTGGAAAGAATTTTTAAAGAGTATTGAAAACACGAATGCAGTAGATGGGGTTTCATGTGCAAGGTATTGGAGTCTACTTCTTCAATATGCTTATGAAAAGGAAAGCATTTTGGTGTCTGCTGATGAACCTAAAACAGAATTCTTGAAGTATCATTATCCCAAGATGATTGAAGATGATGTGAGTATCTTTCCTACTGTTGCTAGGATTCCTGATGGGATGCTCAAGAAGGTTGATCCTTCAAATCCAGTGCTAGAGGCTTATTTGCTCACTTTAAACCTAAATGATGGAATTGGTGTTTTGTTGGCAAAACGTGATGAAGGTTCTTCGAAGAAATATCAGAAGTCAAAGAATGTTGATGAATCCACTCTTGAGAAACATGTTCAAGAGAAAATCGTCTCTAAGTCACCAAAGAAAAAGTCTGCAGAGGTAGCAAAAGTTTCAAAGAAGTCAGCAAAGCCTAAGGAGACTGAATAAATTGATCCTACCAAGCAGATTATTCCTACGAAGTATGGTGTGTTAAAGCGTCTCAAAAAGATGTCTCATCGGTCACGAAAATCTCCTGAGAGGTCATCTAGTTTCTCACCCTCAATGATTCGTAAGCCCCATGTAACTAGGAAAGGAGTTGTTCTTCGTGAAATTCCTATACCAGTTTCACCATCCTCGAAGAAGCGACAGGCTGAGGATGTTGCAAAGCACATTTCAAAGAAGATGAAAAAGCGAAAGTTGATCCTCCAGGAAGACGAAGAAGACGAAATCGTTCCTGATTCTCCAATGGGTAATCCTTCACCTTAGAAGAAATCACCTGTCAAATCTACTTTCAAAATGATAGGAATTTCCAGTAGCTCTGTGGAAACTTCGATAGTGGACACATCTACTCTTCATGGTGAATTAACAACAGTATCGACTCCTACGCAGACTTCGATCATACCACCCGAGGTTTCGTTAACTAAGCCATTTAATGGGGAGGTTCGAACCTCAAACATTTCCACACACGTATCTAATACGGATGTGAATGTCAATATGGGTGAAGGAGTCTCGAACAAAGAAAATCCAGTTTCTACTCAAGGTATTTTCGAAACTGCAGTCATCTCTACCAATACTTCTTTACCACCATATGTCATCACTGTTTCCACCACCACACATTCACCTACTTTTGATTTCATAATAAATCAACCCATTACTTCTCTATTTTCGTCTCAATCCACTGACCCACCCAAACCAATGAATGATGATGATACTAATGATGGAGGGTTTGGAGGATCATTTACTGATTTGGAATTTGATTCTAAAGAAGAAAACATTGCAGACCATATGCTTATGTCGGGGAAACAGTTCAAGATTCTCAACAGGAAGCTTAACTCATTGTTGCAATCACAAGCAGATGCAGGGGGTAGGAATGTTGTTTCTGGTATTGAAGTTGATGTTATGGTCAAAGCACAAGAGCTTCGTCTTCTGAATAAGTTGAATGTGTTGATACAAGACTCAGAATCTCGAATTCAAGACAAGCTTGATATTATGGAAAGATATAATGACTCAAGAATGAAGTCTATGTCTTCGACTTTTAATGAGGAGCTCAAGGATTTGAAACGTGTTGCCAAGGAACGCCATTTTCTTTTTGTGCAAGATGTCAAAACTGTTCGTGAAAATATGAATCACAAGCTTGAAGAGATAAAAGTGAGTGTGTCCTCAGAGCTCAGTGAGTTGGATAAAAAGTTTTCTTCTATTCTTGAGAAAGTTGATATTATTGCTGATGGTGTTACTTCGTTTGTTAAAACACATCAATCTTTTGTTCCCAAGTTTGATGAGAAAGTAACTGCTGATGTTACCAGTTTTGGTAAGCTTAATACCATCCTTGTAGAATTGAAGGAGCTTGTTTCGAAATCTGGCTCATCATCTCTCTTGACTCCTGAGTTTGTAGATCAGAAGTTTCTTTCATTCGAGACTGCTATTCAGAACATGTTGGCTCCATTGTCTCAGTTTGTCACTATCTTACCAACGAATGCCCTGCCTGTTATCACAGAGGTGCAAGGGGGAGAAAAGAAAGGTGTTGGTAAAGGAGAAAATGTTTCTAAGAAAATGAATGAAGAAACAAAGGTTGTGGGAAAAGTTTTCAAAACTCAAATTCCTACAACAAAACCAATATTTTCGAAGGCTGAACCGGGGATGGCAACTACAATTACTACACGGCCAATTGCTAAAGGCATTGTAATTGAGTCTACTGGTGGAGGGAGTTCTTCGAAACCCAAGCAAAATGAAGTAGATAAACGAAAAGGTAAAGAGATTATTGTAGAAAAGTCTAAGGAAGAAAGAAAATCCGAAATTGAAGTGGAAATGGAGAAGCAGCGTCAAATTCAGAGTATTTTGATGCTTTGTAAAAATGATCCTCCTACTATGGACAAAGGTGATCCAACGAAGTTACACAGTTATGAAAATATTGAAGCAAGAGTGTCATATAATGAAATGTATGCATTCGAGAAGATGCCAAGAAAGAGATATGCAACAGAGAACACAAATATGAATCAACTTGATTTCCCAATCAATGAAATGATATTCATCACAGCACAATACAAAATTATTGAGAAATTTAAGAATGAAGATGACTTTCTACATTTGAACCTGAGGTTTCATGCTGTGTTGGGAAAGAATCAGGAAGAGGTTTGGTCCCTTATCAAGATTGTGCGTGTGATAAGTTTGACTAAGGAAGTATTGTTTGAAAACATGATTCAGAATTTTCGATTTCATGTTGTAAGAGCGAACAATGTGGTTTGTGATTTTTTAGTTGCTGACTTTCCATTGATGAACTTGAATGATCTTATTCAAGTTGCATTGATTGTCAAAGATATGGACGCTTCGAAACTTCCAGGGACAGGCAAACAGATTTTGAGACTTGGTCTAGGTCACATCAAAATCTTTATAGATAATTACTATGATTGTCTAGCCTTAACTGATATTGAGCTGTGTACGACATTGGGAAAGGAAATAAAAGTAGCTCAAGAAACTGTGAAGAGTCAAGAAGAACTGAAGAAGTTTGCTGATGGAGAAATTTGTTTAAAGCCAATGGGATGAGTTTTTTCGGGAAAATACAAGAAAGGAAAAGCTAAGAGGTTCTTATTTCAAGCTTCGGAAGTGGAACGGTATACAACTGCTCAATATTCGAACTTTATTGTTCGTATGAATAATTGTAAGAAAAACAACGAAGGAGATAAGGCTAAGCTGAAGAAGGTTATGAGCTGCTATACAGAGATTCGAAGATCAATGCATATGGCTGCTCAAATTCTCACAAATTGAGTTCGACACTGATTACAAAGAGGGAGAATGTTAGTGTCAAATTTGTTGTAATGTGTCGAAGTTATTTGAGTCAGTTTTGAAAGTCATTTTATCTATTTACTAAGGCATAATAGTTTCGAAGTCTTGATGTCTAGCCCTTAGTATTTTTTGTATACTTTCTTATTCTCCTATAAATAGGAGTGGTACTCAGAGTTAGATAGAACTTTTGCAAGTGATTCTGTCTAGAATTCTCTTTGTATTCGAAAGTATAATTGAGCTATAAACCAGATCTTATTTACTCTCCGTGTTCATACTACTTTGATTACTCTGATTACATTCATACTCGATTAAATCGCAACTACATATATTACCTTTACAAAATATATTTTTTTAAGGAAAAAAATAGCTATATATTCAACAATTAAAACTGCGCTATGTGTGAGAATGGTTCATTTTTTTGTTAAACCAGAATTAAATTGAAAATTTTGATTTTTTATTTTGGAAAATACCAAACCATTGGTTTTTTATTTCGGTTCCGGTTTTTCGTTTTTTTTAATATATTTTTCGGGGTTTTGTTTTTTTATTTCATAGATTTCTTCATCAACAAATGTTGCTAGAATTTAACAAAAATAATAATTTGCTAAAACATAATACAATAGGAAGTTTGTTCACATTTAGGTGATGTTTGTTTTTTCTAAAAAACCACTACACGCGCAGCATTAGACCATTCGCTGCTGTTTGTTTTTCAGAAGACTTCTAACTTAAAAACTGTTGCGCGTGTACTCTTGGCGCAACACTAGACCATCTGCTTCAAACCTTTACACACTTTACTTTAACTTATTGCAGCAGTCTGCAGACGTTAAAAAACAAACAAACTTTTTATTACATGCTGCAACCGTTTGGTCCACCTCTTCTGCTACAGAGGGTTGCAGAGGTGGTCCGCAGACTTCAGACATTTTCGCTTCGAAAAAACAAACAACACCTTAGTCATTGAACTTTTTCTAGAAGGAAACAAACTTTCAACTTTGTTCACATTTAGTCACTAAATTCTTTTTCATTCTGTATTTGCCACTGAACTATTGAAATTGTTCACATTTTACCCTTATGACCGATTGTTACCGGTCATAAGAGTAAAATGTGAACAGTTTCAATAGTTTAGTGGCAAATAGATAATGAAAAAAAGTTTAGTGACTAAATGTGAAGAAAGTCGAAAGTTCGTTACCCTTTCAAGTCATTATCCCTATCTTTTGTAAGATCTTGTAAGCACAACTCTTCATCATCTACAAACAACAATAAGCATATTTAAATGTTAATCAGTTTATACAAATGTTTCAACAAGAAAATAAATTACCTGAAATCCCAAACAACGAATCTTTTGCACAAATCATTAGCTTCTTCTTCAAGTTCAACATCCTAATATACAAATGCAAGCAAAAATTTAAAAACTTAGAACACAAAAAACAACCAGAAAAAAGGTGTGTAACCAGAAATTTAATCAGCAAGCAATCAGAAAAATGTAACCTGAGGAGCTACAGCTGCAGGAGTGTCAAGCTTTGCTCTCTTCATATCAAAAATTAATCAGGAACCTAATCCCATGCAATAAATAAATAAATAAATAAACTAAGGTATATAACAAAAAACCACATAACTAATCAATACAATGAAGATATATAACTTTAGATTTACACAAATGAAGGTATAAAAATTGAGTTTTAACTTGTGGATGAATTTCGATGGATTTAACCCTTTTTAATTTGCAGGAATTTGGAAAACATTATTATAAAAGATCAATACATAGTTTTAAAAATTTAATAACTAAAAGTAATCATCAAAGAGTATAAATCATTATCAGTAGTAGATTCCAAACAAAGCACAATAATAACCTCAAACAGATTCTAGAAATCAGCCAAACCACAAAATAAAGGATTATAGCAAATAAAGTCATTTGTAACGAAATCGTTCATTGAGGTATGATGGACACAAGGAAGCTTCAGTGTTCACGTCTTCACCTCTATCGATCAATAATAGCGGCTTGGCAGTTAAGCAATGGTGATTCAGGCTTTGTTAAATACTAGTGAGATCGAGTGAGTAAGAACTGAGAATGGACTGGAAAATAAGGGTTGATTGTAGAGAAGGGAGAGTAGGCATCCTTTGCTACAATCAATTGAGCATGGTCTACAATAAACACAACCATCAATACGAATATGGGGAAGGAAAATGTTGATTGGGTTTTCGGCACATGTTTAATTTTCAAAGGAGCCGATAGTTCTATTTTCAAAAGATAAAATTTATTATTTAAACTATTGTAAAAATAAATTATCATGTCAATATCATGGTATTGCCCTTTTCAAATCGTGTTATATTTGTGTTTAATTTCGTGTTCTTATCGTTTCAAATTACAAACATAAACACGACACGACACGATGTCGTGTTTCTTTTACACAACACGAACACAAATTCGATTTTTTATTTCGTCTCAATTTCGTTTCGTGTCATGTATTCTTGTCGTGTTGTGTCGACTTTTGCAACCCCTAATCAAAAATAGCATTTTGTTTTAAGGTATATTGTATAAAAGACATTAAAATTTTAGAATAGTTTTATTTTATTGTTTTAATATTTTTGCTTAATTAGTATATATATATATATATATATATATATATATATATATATATATATATATATATATATATATATGTGTGTGGAGCGTTCAATCAAGAAATTTCTTATTGCAAGAACATTTGAGAACAAATTTGGACAACACATTTTTTTAATTAAAATTATAAAATAATATTCATATAAATCAAAAAATAATTACTAAAAATTAAAAAACTCACCACCCACCACCACTACATTCCACCCACCACCCATCACCACCACCTACAACCCACCAACCACCACCCACCACTCACCAACACCAACCACTCACCACCACTACCCACCACTCAACACCACCTACCATCACCACCCACTACTCACCACAACCCACCAAAACCACACCCATCACCACCACCACCACTACCCTCACCACCAACCACTGCCACCCACCGACCCACCACTACCACTCGCCTACACCACCCATCATCACCACCCGTAACCAACACCCCACCCACCACCCACCCCCACCACCCATCACCACCACCATACCCACTAAAACCACCATCACCCACCACCACCACCACCACCCGCCACCCCCACCCACTCCACCACCACCCATCAACACCACTCACCACCACCGCCCCCTACACCAGCCATCACCACCACTATCTCTACCACAAACTAACACTCACCACCACCACCCACCTACCACAATCACCACCCACCACCACCAAACATCACCACACGTCACCACCACCCGCCATCACCTACCCATCAACACCAGCACCACCGACCCACCCACCATAACTGCCACCCCTACCACCAGCCCACCTGTCATACTCCACCACCCTTTACCACCACCACCTACCACCTATCACCACCCACAGCCACCACAAAACAACTACACCCACGACCCATCATCACCACCACCACCCACCCACCACCACCCGTCACCACCATACCCCCACCTTCACCACCCATCGCCACCACACGACCACCACCCACTACCCACAACCAATAACATTGTATGTGATTAAATATATATAATGGCATAAATCAAGTGTGATTATATATACTTTTTATATGTATTTATTCACGTAAATCACATGTGATTAAATACATATAATCACATTTGATAAAATACACGAGAACAACTATTGAATCGAGAAAGAAAAAATGAATTTGTGACCACATAAATCATATGTGATTAGATTCATATAATCACATGTGATTAGATGTATTTAATCACATATGATTAATGTGGATAAAGATTTTTTTCGCGTTCTTGATTCAATATTTGTTATCGTGCATATATAATCACATGTGATTATATGTATCTAATCACATATAATTTATATAGACAAGATTCATATTTTCCAAACAAAATCATATGTGATTAGAAAATTTTAATCACATATGATTAAAGTGAAAAAAAAAACAACTATTGAATCGAGAACGCGAAAATAAATATTGTCCACATAAATCATATGTGATTGAATACATATAATCACATTTGATTATATATATTTAATCACATATGATTTATATAAACATTATTTATTTTTACGTTTTTGATTCAATAATTAGTCTCGTGTATTTAATCACATGTGATTTATATTTATTTAATCATATGTGATTCAAACATGATATACATATAACACTTTACGTTATTCACGCTTTCATTATAATTGGAAAATGTCAACAATAAATTCAAATAGAATATTCATTATATTCTATTAATACTTTATATTAATAGTTTATCGTCAGGTTTGGTGGCCATTTATTATTTCAAATAAAGTTATTCTACAATCACAAAATACTTTTTGGACTCTTTTATAGTCAAGTTTTGTACGATTTTTTTATTCGTGCATAAATACAATCAGATAGTTAATTTTTTTGGTATTTCAAATACTTATTTTAGAAGAAAAGTTAAAATTCAGTACACAATATAGATGAAATGAAATTAATAGAAAGAACTATTAAAATGGCAAATACAAAAGCAAGTAAGTGGGTTTGACTAAAGAACAGCCTGACCACACTTAAAGGAAGGTGGTGTTGGAAAACCTACCATGAACTCTTTCAGAATTAAGCAAGCAACAATGCCGCTAAACCTAACGGAGCATTGTTTAACTCTTTCAAAATTAAATACAGCTGAAGATGCGATAGCATGATATAGAAAGATAAGAGATTCAAAACATGCTCAAAATCACTAAATCAAAACCAGCTACACCTCCAAAAACCTGAAATTACAAGAGAAACAAGGAAATTACAAATTAGAGGGTGTTTGGTATTGCTTTTAAAATAACTTTTGGCTTTTAACTTTTTCAAAAAGTTAAAAAAGATCCAAAAGATGTTTGGGTATTGAAAAAGATCTTTTAAAATGACTTTTTGTATAGAAGAAAAATATAGTGTTTCAAAAGTCACAAAATCCTATCTATTTGTGACTTTTGAGACTTTTTAACCTGAAAAACTAACTTTTACCCTAAAAGCAAATACAAACACTTTTTAAAGATTTTCTTTTGGAAAAAGTCACTAGCCAAAAAGTGATTTTACAAAAAGGACTTTTAACCTTAAAAAGTTTTCCCAAACACCCTCTTAGGCAAAATCATTTGCCCGTTCAATTAGAAAAACTAATCCGCTCCGCTCCCTCTCAACAACATCAACAATAGCTACAGATTTTCCTTGCCCATGGGTCCGGTCTAATAGTTTATTGAACTCATATAGAAAAAAACAGTATGAAGAACTAACCAAAAACTAAGTGGCGGCATCGGTGGCCGGTGAAACATAGACTAGTAGCCTTCTTCTTCTTTAGATCAGGTGAAACCAGATGTTGGCCGGAATGAGAGATCGGGAAACTAGACCCGATCAGGAACCCTTTCGTTAGATCAGAGAGATGGAAACAAAAAGAAGCAGCACCAGATTGATTTGTTGTTGTCGATTGTGGCAGACGACAACGCCGTCACCGACGTTTGTGGTGGTTCCAAAAGAGGAGATGCGGAGGAGGTAGTTTCCAACGGTGGGGGGACGGAAGAATATGGCGAAGAAGCAGACCCTAAGAGAGTGAAGAGACGGACGCCCGATGGTTGCAGCAACGTTATAGTCATTTTGGCGGCGTTACGGTGGTTCCGGTGGCGGTCAGATGAACATGATGATGGTCTAGATTTACCTTCAATATTAGAGAGATAAAGATAGTAGAGACAGAGAAAAAGAGTTTGGGTAAAATATGACGTATCTACAAAAATAAATAATCTTTAATTAACTTTTGAAAATTTTCTAATATTTAAAAATTAGTGGTCCAAATTTGTTTTCAAATGAAAATGTTCTCATTTGAATATATATATATATATATATATATATATATATATATATATATATATATATATATATATATATATATTAATGCACAAAGAGGTTAAGAAATAGTATTGTTTTTTTACTTTAAACATTTGCCACACCACAATCTAAAATTTAGACCTTTAGTCCTTATAATGTGGCTTCTTCAATTTTGACAACAAAGGTTTTATATTTTTCCAGATTTAGTCCCTAAAAAACTTTTTGGCAGATTTAGTCTCTTCAACAAAGGTTACACATTTCGACAGATTTAGGCCCTACAACAAAGGTTTTAAAATTTGACAGATTTACTCTCTATAATTTTTTTATTTATAGAAAGGGTCCTTGTAAAGTTTTTTTCTCAAAAATAGTTTATATGTGTAACATTTTTATATTTTAGCAGGTTTGACTTCTGTATACAAAAATTGTCTCCGTACTTTACATAAAATGTTTTTGTGCTTCACAATTCTGTCACCATATTTTGTGGAGTTGTCGCTTCTACTTACTGGGTGTCACTAAACTGCTGATCACATGACTACATGTAAAAATAAACAATAAAAAGTTATATTTTAGCAAAAAAGGTTTTAAAATTTGACAGATTTAGTCCCTGTAACAAAGGCTACACATTTTGACAGATTTAGTCCCTGCAACAAAGATTTTAGAATTTGGCAAATTTACTCCCTGTAGTTTTTTATTTATAGAAAAGGTCCCTGTAAAGTTGTTTATTTCAAAAACAGTCCATATGTATTATATTTTTGTATTTTTTCAGGTTTGATCCCTGTTCACAAAACTAATTACAAAAATTATCCCCGTATTTTACAGAAAATGTCTACGTGCTTCAAAATTCTGCCACCATATTTGTAACACCCCATTTTCAATTTGAGTATAAACCGTCGTTATAAATTAGAAATATATATATATATATATTACTTTTAGCCACAGTAATCGACATAAACATATAGGAAACATCAATACGATTTCCGTAGATATGGAGAACGTCCAAATCTGACTTCGCATAAAGAAGTTATGATTTTTTAGAAGTTTCAACATAGAAGTGTGCGACACATAAACCGAAATTAAGATCGGTTGATTGTTAGGAAAAAACAATCTAAATGAGAGTCGAAGATTTCGTCCATACCTATCTATCTATATCAAGACAGTCGAGAATGGATATCGTATGAGAGAGTTGTGATTTTTTTACAGACTTTAACAGTCTAAGCCTGTAAATATATAACTTTAAAAGTAAATTCAAAATTTGCCGACGGAGTCTAAACAAAAGTTGTATATCTCGTCGATAGCTACGCGTGGATATAATACTCGTCAAAAATGGTGCCCGTACGGAGAATTTATGCAATTTTAAGAAATTAGAATTCCTCTTGTGCAGTTGTGCGCACAGACCACTTGCGCGGCGCGCCTGGCACCCCCACCCAAATCACGACATGTGGCACCACACAGAAGGCGACACATCCACATGGCTAACACATGCTCGACGCTCCAACCTACTGCGCGACGCAATTTCGCTTTTTGGCACTACATATAGCCTTCGCATTTCAGACGTTTTTACACCAAAATTCATCCGATTCTCTCTAGAATACTTTCTAGCTTTTAACCCTTTACTCCCTAGTTCCCGGTTACTTTAGCAAGGCCCTGCAGCATCTAAAAGACGACGATTAGAAGCTCTCGGGTAAGAGTTCTGCCCACATAATTCCTGTTTTTTGCTTGAAACTCTCTGTAAGTTAGGCTACACTTAGTATGCTTTAAGTGTAACATGTTTTTTGGTTCATAGTCATTTTTAAGAATATGTATATAAGATTTATCAATAATTCCAGCCATATTACTGATTGATCTACTTACGGGAGAGATGTCTAGAATGGTCACGTTGGCTTGGTTGTTGGATTTCAGAAAAGCTATATGCCAAAATGATCCTGCCTCCCAACTGACCTGCTTGGTTGATCCTTATTTGACAGAACTCTCGGTATTCATTAAATTTTATGATGGATCTAACTTTCATTATCATATTGCCATAGGTACTAATAAGCTATAGTATTCTAGGTTAATATATGTTAGACGTGTTACCCGTTACATCATAATGATATTTTTCAATCGTCGGAGTAATTTTCCAGGTGAGTTATCTGACTATATCATGTGTTACAGTATATATCCATTTATGTTATGACATAGGAGTTATTAGAATAAAGCCGATAGTATAGCCTCTATGTGCCCGTATCAGTAGAACTTAATGTGTAATCTCTATATATGGTTATGTAGTTTGGGTGGGCCCGTTCTGTATGATTGGGCGGGGCCCATTAGGTAGTGGGGGGGGGAGGGGGGCATTGTGTAATCTCTATATATTGTTATGTTGAAGGTGTAATCTTGAAGAACAAGGTAGTGGCAAAGTGTATGGAAGAAGGATTCAACCATAGATCCAACAAGATTACATCATTTCTGGATCATTGTGAGTAAAAATCTTCAAACCTGATCATTAGTTTCATAGATCTTATTAATTTTCATATTTGTCACTTTTTGGTCACTTTAGTACATAAAGTTTAGATCTTGAAAGTTTGTCACCTTGTTATGGATAAAGTTGGAAACTGTATCCATCTAAACATTATATTGACTCAGATCTGAAGGTTGGAGACTAGAACTTAATGGATTAAGTTGAGAAAGATACATTTTTTGTCCCTTTGATACTTAAAGACTAGATCTTGGTTGTTTGGACCATCCTAGTGGATAAAGTTGGAAACTTTATCCATTATGGAGCTATTAAGAACCATAAAATTGAGATCTTGGTCCTTATATCCCTTCCATGCAAGAGTCATGATGTCTTAATGGATTATTAAGTTAGGGATTTAGCTTTTGGGCCATGTCTAGCCACGGAAAGTCATAAACATGGAAGCTTTATGACTTAGAATGATGTTATCGATCTAGATCTGAGTTTGAACGTGAGGACTTTAAGCAATAAGCTCTTAATATGAAGTTTTGGATTTAGACGGAGTAGGTTGGGCGTACCAATGGGTACGTTGCGCATACTGGGTTAGAGTCCCATGGTTTTGGATGAGATGCGACTACGCCCGACGTAGTAGCTGAGTACACAAGGCATACTCATCCAGCTTGAGCTTCCATTGACTTTTTGACTTTATGTACTGACCGCTGACCAAGATTTTGAACAAATGTGATCTTGGGGAATTTTGGGTATTTTGAGTGGTAGTTTGAGTTTAAGGCCCTGGTTTTTGTGTAGGATATCAGTAGAGCCAGTAATCGGAGCAGCGTTTGGTCCGACTATCTTTTCAGACTGTAAGGTGAGTTTTCCTCACTGTACTTGTGGGTCGATGGCACTAATGTCAGCCCACTGGATAATGTATCCTGGTATAGAGGATGTTGTTGTGTTGTATTGATCTGTTAGATCTGTATCCTAGTATATAGGATGTTGTTATGCGGTAGTGATCTGTAGATCTGCATGTTTGTCTGTTGACTGGTTATATGATTATCTATTTACTGGATATATGTTATCTGTTATATATATGTTGACATTAGTGCGGTTGGGTTGAGGCAATACTGCTTTGTGCCGAAGCCAACAAACTCGGGAGCAAGCCAGACGTAAGCTAAGGGCCGGAAAGGTAAGCCAGACTTATGTTGTGGGCTCGGGAGTAAGCTAGACATAAGTTGAGGGCCAGTAAGGCAAGCTAGACTTATGCGGTGGGTTCGAAAGCAATCCAGACATGGGTTGTGGGCCAGAAAGGCAAGCTAAACTCATGATGTGGGGTCAGGGGTAATCCAGCATGATGGTTGTGGACCCAGTATGCATGATGTTATATGTTTGTGTGGTGGTATTTTGGGGGAACTCACTAAGTTATGGCATATAGTTTTAGTTTTATGTTTCAGGTACTTCAGATGATTGGGGCAAAGCGAAGGCTTGATCATGCATATACTTCATATTTTATGAGATTTGATTTTGGGATACTCTGATTTATCATTTTGACTTTTGGAAACTAAACTTGTAAACATTTATGGTTTGTGGTTTGGTTTAAAAAAAATAAAAAATTTTACCTTGATTTTCGGGATGTTACAATGCTAGTATGTAGGCTAGGGGTCTTTTCAGGAATTGCTGCTTAGGATTGCTTGATAATTAAGATGCCTTAGAACTTAGATATTTGCTTGTTAATTGTTGCTTAGAACCTATATTAATATGGATTAATTATTTGACAAATATGTTAGGTTGCATGCTCCCATAATTAAATAGTTTTAGATTGCATGATTTGGTGCTATTGTGCAACTCTCGTCTGAGTCTAACCGTCGTAGTGTAAGATCTTTCAGTCGACAGACTGTTTGATTTTAGAGGCATATAATCGTATTTGTCTGATAATTAGTTAATATTAGTAGAAGTTCTTCCTCAACAAACAAAAGAGAGAAGTGGAAAGGAATAATAGAAGAATAGTCTAGGAAGTTTAATATACAATTGATAGGGCATATATTCGTAAGATAGGGAATCGGTAGAGACGCAAGATCTGAGTGAAGTTTAGGATATAAATAACTAGGTGCTTGAAACACTGTGTGTATGAAAAGATCTGTCAATAGAAGAGTGTAGTGACTTGGGAACCTTGGAGCAATTCTTGGATTTAGTATGGATAGGTGTGGAAGGTAGTATGGGCCCATACTACCGGAAACACAGGATCCATACATGAATCAAGTGTTAGAAATATGGTTTAGTGGCACTTGGAAATCTGAGAATCGTGATAATCACTTTCAAATCGAAGTATTTGGGTGGTACTTCCAAATCCTCAATTGGATAAGACTCAGAGAAAATTAGAGAGAAAGAAAGAGAATGAGATGGTGTAATTTCGTGAGTACCAGAAAAAACTGACTAAAATTTGGTTATAAACCTTCCTTATCTGAAAAACTGTCAAAACTGTCAAAACTGTCATATAACAGTTTTTTATCAATAGTCAAACTGTTATAAATCCGGGTTTTGTATAAGGATTAATGCTAAGTCAAAACCGGGTCAAATATTCGACCCCAGCCAGGGGCTCTGCCCCTTGGACCCTGCTCCCAGGGGCGCTGCCCCCGGACCCCTGTTCGTTCAGGGGCTTCGCCCCTAAATGACAGTATACTTTGATACTTGATCAAACTTAAAAAAGTGTGTACTCCACACTTTCCTTACTTGTTTAATATTTATCAAGATCATTTTTAGTCAACAAAGTAATCCCATTACACTTAAATAACCTTGATGATAACAAATCACCAACAAACCTCCCCCATTTAAGTGTAATCTTGATTAACTTAAAATGAAACATATCACCAACAAAACTGATGCATAAATGAAATATCGTGACGATTGAATTTCACATTAGTATATTATTCATTCCAAATATTCGAATATTAGGGTGTCACTAAGGATTGAACCCTTTCTATTCTAAGTAAATACATGAAGATAATATACACAACAATTTACATTCTCAAAGTTCTAACTTGACACTATATTTTACTAGCTTGTGTCCCATCCTTCAATAAGCATATCAAAGTCAAGTCCCAACTTCTTGAAGCAGCTAAAGTTCATGCTTATATAGGTAGTTCTTTTGTTCTTGCACCTGCAAATGCAATTTTTCAAAGAACTATTAAGAAATAAAATTTCAACCTCCTTAACTTGTAGTACTGAACACATACCTTGGGATGATAATAAAATGTGTTCCAATCTTCAAATATCAAGCTTTCCACATTGAATTTAGCATCTAATATTGCATTAGATGGGAATTGGGTATCTCAATATAAAAGATTTAAGTGGACTTTAAACCCATCCCTACATCCGCCTTGTGCACAAGATTTCTTGCTAACCCTTTGGTTAGATGATCGGCTAAATTCAACTGAGTTCTTACAAACTCCACAGATATCACACCAGTCATGATGAGCTCACGAATCATGCTATGTCTAACACCTAAATGTCTAGACTTTCCATTGTACACTTGACTATAAGCCTTAGCCAAGGTTGCAGCACTATCACATCTGATAGAAATGGTAGATATCGGTTTGGGCCATAAGGGAATTTCATAAATCAAATTCCTTAGCCACTCAGCTTCTTTACCAGCAGCAGACAAAGCAACAAACTCAGACTCCATGGTTGAGTTAGTAATACAAGTCTGTTTCTTAGATGGCCAAGAAATGGCACCTCCTCCAAGAAGAAACACCCAACCACTAGTAGAGGAGTGATCCTCTAAGTTGTTAATCCAGCTGGCATGTGAATAACCTTCAAAAACAGAAGGATATCCACTATAAGTTAAACCATAATTCATGGTCCTTTTTAAGTACTTGAATACTCTACTCACAGCTTGCCAATGATGTAAACTAGGATTACTAGTATATCTACTAAGCCTTCCCACAGCATATGCTATATCAGGCCTAGTACTAGTCATGGCATACATTAGACAACCAATAGCCCTTGAGTATTCTAGTTGAGACACTGGAGATCCTTTATTAGGTAGAAGCTTAAGACTAGGATCTATAGGAGTGCTAACAGGAGAACAATTCTCAAAGTTAAACTTTTTCAATATCTTCTCAATATAATGAGATTGAGAAATTGAAATCTCATTGTTTCCTTTTCTAATTCTTATACCAAGAATTACCTCAGCCTCCCCCATGTCTTTCATATCAAAACTAGATGATAAGAATTTCTTGGTTTTATCAACTTCTTCTAAATCAGTACCAAAAATCAACATATCATCTATATATAAGCAAATCATGACTCCTTTACCAGGAGTATCAAATTTGCTATATACACACTTGTCAGCTTGTTTTAATGCAAAACCATTAGACAAGACAACATCATCAAACTTTTGATGCCATTGTTTTGGTGTTTGTTTCAAACCATATAATGATTTCTTCAACTTGCACACTTTGTGTTCATTTCCGGGCATCACAAACCCTTCAGGTTGTTTCAACTTGCACACTTTGTGTTCATTTTCCTAGGTTCAGGTACAAAACTTGCACCACCAGAAACATCTTCAGCTTGAGTAGTACTCTTGCTGGAAGATTGATGATTTATGTCCCTTGGTCTAGGTATAGATGTAAATCTTTCTTCATCAAAGATAGCATCTCTTGACTCTATCACTGTGTTTATAGACACATAGTCATTAGATTCTAAAACATAGAATCTATATGCTTTGGAATGATCAGCATATCCAATAAAGATACAATCTATACCTCTCTCACCCAATGTTTTCCTTTTGGGTTCAGTGAGCCTTACAACTACTCTACCACCCCAAACTTTCAGTGAGCCTCATAAGGAGTATTCTTACTCCTTTTATTTGGAGTTCTATTCAAGATGTAACATGCAGTTAACATTGCCTCACCCCAAAACCCTTCACTTAAACCAGAATATGACAACATGGAATTAACCATTTCTTTCAAAGTCCTATTCTTCCTTTCAGCTACACCATTTTGTTGTTGTGTATATGGAGCTGTGGTTTGATGTATTATTCTAGTTGATTCAAAATAAACTGGATCATAATACTCACCACCTCTATCAGTACGCAATACTTTTATTAATTCATTTTTATGAAGCTCAACTTGTTGTTTATAAATTTTAAATTTATCAAGTGCTTCATCCTGAGAATGTAGCAAATAGATATAACAATATCTAGATGCATCATCAATAAAAGTAATAACATACTTCTTGTTTCTAAGGGAAGGTGTTGCATGGAAATCACATAAATCACTATTTATAAGATCCAACACCTTGCTTTCCCTAACAACATCTTTGAAAGGTTGTCTAGTGATTTTAGTTAGCATGCATGTTTTACATTTTTCATTATTTTGTATATCAAAAGCAGGAATTAAACTTATTTTAGACATGTCTTTTAATCTCTTGTAATGAATGTGTCCTAGTCTAGCATGCCATAATTCAGATTTATGAAAATTATTGCTAGTACTACTAGAAGCCATGCAAACAGAATTATCACTAGAAGGATAATTAATATTAAGCCTAATCATTCCATTACATATATAGCCAAATCCTATAAAAGAACCATGTCTTGACAAGATATACTTGTCACTTTCTAACACTTGTTTGTAACCATAATTATTTAATACAATTTCAGACACGAGATTCTTACGAATCCCTGGAACATATAAAACATTGTTCAAACACAAACATTTCTCAGAAGTAAAAGTAAGTAAAACAGATCCTATGCCCTTGATTGGTTCAGTTGCAACATTTCCCATCTTCACAACAGATCCATCTTCAATTGGTTGAAAGTCCTTGAACCAATATAGATCTTTGCAAACATGACTTGTAGCTCCCGAATCAACCCACCATGCAACTTTATCATCCTGCACATAAAATGCTTCAGAAATCACAGAAATATAATTCTGAATATATTTAGAATTCTGCAATGAAACAGAAATCTGACCTTGTTGCTTTTCTGGATCCTTGGATCCACTTGATCCAGCACCATCCTTATTCACTTTGCGAAGACGACAATCTTTCTTGAAGTGACCCGGTTTGTTACAATTCCAACAAACCAACTTAGCCTTCTTGTTGGAAGACTTGTCATCCTTTCCTTTAAACTTCCTTTTTCCATTAGACTTCTTGGGATTCTTTGAACTTTCTCCTTCCACTATGTTCACAGAAGAGGAACCAACTTGGTTCTTGCCTTTAGGATTGTTATCAAGTTCTTGAGTCCTTATGGACTCTTCAATCCTTAAATGGCTTCCAAGTTGAGTCAAAGTCAATTCCTCTTTGTTATGTTTCAGATTGTGTTTAAAATCCTTCCAGGAAGGGGGCAGTTTGTCACTTATCACAGCCACAGAAATGGCTTCATCCATTTTCAGATTATGTTGAGCAAACTGTCCCAAAATCCTTAACATTTCATGGAATTGTTCCATAACAGGCCTGGAGTCAATCATCTTGTAACCCATAAAGTTACTAACAAGAAACTTCTTACTAGAAGCATCTTCAGCCATGTACTTGGATTCAAGAGAATCCCACAGTTCTTTTGCAGATTCGAAATTTTGATAGATATCAAAAAGAGAGTCAGACATACCATTGAGAATATGACCACGACATATATAATCATCATTTTCCCACTTTGATCTTCTTCTTGTTGCCTCCAAAGGTTCATCTTCAACAGATTCTGGTAAGACTGGCATGGGTGTAGTCAGAACATACACCACTTTCAGAGTGGTAAGGAGAAACTTCATCTTCTTCTGCCATCTACGAAAATCTTGCCCTTCAAACTTGTTTAGTTTTTCAAACTTACTTGTCATTTCCTTCACAGAATCACCACTTGCCATGATCACAGATTACTTCGATTTTTGTTAGAAATATGGTTTAGTGGCACTTGGAAATCTAGGAATCGTGATAATCACTTTCAAATCGAAGTATTTGGGTGGTACTCCCAAATCCGCAATTGGATAAGACTCAAAGAAAATCAGAGAGAAAGAAAGAGAATGAGATGGTGTAATTTCGTGAGTACCAGAAAAAACTGACTAAAATTTGGTTATAAACCTTCCTTATCTGAAAAACTGTCAAAGCTGTCATATAACAGTTTTTTTTATCAACAGTCAAACTGTTATAAATCCGGGTTTTGTATAAGGATTAATGGTAAGTCAAAACCTGGTCAAATATTCGACCCCAGCCAGGGGCTCTGCCCCTTGGACCCTGCCAGGGGCTGCCGCCCCTTGGACCCCGCTCCCAGGGGCGCTGCCCCCGGACCCCCGTTCGTTCAGGGGCTTCGCCCCTAAATGACAGTATACTTTGATACTTGATCAAACTTAAACAAGTGTGTACTCCACACTTTCCTTACTTGTTTAATATTTATCAAGATCATTTTTAGTCAACAAAGTAATCCCATTACACTTAAATAACCTTGATGATAACAAATCACCAACATCAAGAAAAGTTGCAAAGTTGCTAACGAACTGAAGAAGGTTTGAATATCCCTTTATAGGTAGTTCAAATCGTATTAACCTATTTCCATTAAACCTTGAACATGGTAATGGTCACAAGAGCAAGCGGGTCGGGTTCTGGATCTAAAGGGTCAAGACCAAGCGAGGTTGAGATACACGATTGGATAGAGGCGACAGTATCAGTAGCTGTAAGAGAGATATTTCCCAAAATGTTTGGAACTATTAAGACGGAACCGATAACTTTGTTTGATGAACGGTATGCTTCCGTTGCCAGTTCCGCTGCCGTCACAACCAATTTTGTTGTCGTTGTTGCAGCTTGACCTAAAGAGAAAGAAATGCCTTATCGAGAGTTCAACAACACCAAGCCCCTAGAGTTTGATCGCGTTATGGATCCAATTTTTTCCATGAGGCCGAGGCGGCAGAACGTGTCAGGCTGTGTGACTAAGTTCATGGATCCAGATAAACTAAATATATAGCACAAGTACAACAATAAACAAAACAACATTTGTATTCCATCTTTAAGTTTGAATACATGGTTCTTACAAATAATAATATAATATATGAATTGCCTTAAACAGGTAGGCAGACATAACAAAAAGTAGTAAACTAAATTGTCTGAGATCCATGACTATCCGTCATCTGAATTTGAGTTATTACAGATTCCCTGAGAATACATGTAGTTTTGAGGGTCAACACAAGGTTGGTGAGAGTTACAGGTTTTTTGCTAGCAGCAGTAATGATACTTTTAAAAGCGTTCAAAAAGTATTTTCTTTATAAGCAACTCATATTTAAATAAGCTTTGAAAAATCCAAAATGTATCTTGGTATAGGTAAATTCATGCTTAAAACGGTTTTGAAAGAATCAAGTTTATGAGTGGTAGTATAGGTGAGAGATATTTGAGTTAATATTTATAGTGAGTTCTATAACCGAGCTATGTGACTGAGTGTACGTTATAGTAACGATCGTAGACACTTATGACCCGATTCGATTAACCGGTCAAGGTTGTAGCTAGCAACCACAGATGGGATGTCAACCCCGTATAGATCTATACATATGTATCTCGTTCCGAAGATTAACAGTTATATTAGTGTGGGTATGCTAAGTGTTTAGACTCAGCTAATGAATAACATCTCACTAAAAAACCCTTAACTAAAAGTACGCGAATAACTCTCAGCCCTAACTTAAAAGTGGATAAGTTCAAGGCATAATGAATCGTAAAGAGTTTATAAAAGTCGAGCATAATTAGTATGCATGTATAGTATAAGGCAATAGCTTTTATAACAAAGTATGTTTCTTGTATGAATTCCATAGTAAAAAGGCATATGTTATTTCAATAATCGTTTTATTCTAACAACATAACATACTAGGATATTGAAGTTTAAAACTAGTTTATATGTTTGTAACATATAAAAGTTAAACCAATAATTTATAAACAAGTTATAGTTTATAAAATAATACTTTATGCGTATTTTGTATTATCTATCATAAGTAGTACATGTATTCTCCCCCGAAAATATATAAAAGAGGGGCTATAACACTCACCTTAACGTGTGATTGACGATTTGATTCGAGAATTGATGCGAGAAACCGAGATGTATCGCCGTGAACACGATACTCCGAGATAATTTAGTTTCCTAGGGAAATATTAACAATAATTAATATGTGGAGGGTATTTGGTATTCTAACTAAGTAAGGGACTTATTTAATAATTTCCACGGTTTTGTTAATCCAAAATTTATTTAAATAATTTATTTAAATAAATTTTATCTAAAATTTAATTTAACATCTTCCAAAATTTTAATTTAAAATTTTATTTAAATTAAAATTTATTTAATCTAAAGTTTATTTAATATAAAATAAATCAATATTATTTAAAAAAAATTATTAAAATTTTGTATTATAGTTTACGATTTATTTGAAAGAGTTTTCCCACATAGGGGTAGGATTTGAAACTTTTAATCGGAGTTTGAAACATTGGACTAGTTTTGTGATAAAATTTCGAAAGGGAGGGGACATTGTGGATAATTTAAATAAAGTTCTACAAGCTACAACAAGAGGTAATCTTCTAACTAGTATTTTATGATTTAAATATCAATATTGTATGCTCGTTGTACGCTTCATGCTTTGGATAATTTTTGTTGCATGTATAACTAGATAAAACTTAGATCCAAAGCTATTAGGGTTGTATGTGCACCATAGGAGTGTTATAGTACATGAAACCCAACAATGGTATCAGAGCCATGGGTGTTTTCTGTTATATAGATGCATAGATTAATTGTTCAAAGTTGAAAATTTGCACTCTGACAGAAGGACTCAATGAGTCCATTCGTGAACTCGACGAGTCCATGTTCATCAATGATGAACTCGACGAGTCCATTATCAGACTCGACGAGTTGGATCATCTGTTGGCATTTTTTTGGGTTTTTTTTCCCAAAATTGGATTAGGATCATTACCACGAACTGTTTTGTATCATAAAATCTATTTTTTCTGATATGGTAGTGATTATCCTCATCCAATTAAAAGATAAATTGTCAAATTGTAAAATAATTACTAGATTATATGATAAACGAATTATTTGTGTAATTTGATTTGAAATTATCTTACTACAAGAGTTATATTATGATCAAATTAGTAAAAGATAAAATGGTTATTTTATAAGTTTAAAATTTGATCTAAATGTTTTAAGGAGTTACAAAGCTTGTCATCAAGATTTGGAACTCAAAAGTTTTTTTAAAGGAGTTACAAAAACAAGCCATCAAGTTTTGGAGATCAAAAGGTTTTTGAAGAGTTTCATAACTTGTCCTCAAGTTATGGAACATGAAAAGTCTCATTCATTATCTTCATTAAACATTAACTCCATAAGTTATGGAACTTGAAAAGTTTTTTATGAAACATTGAATTCTAAAACTCTTGGGTTCATAACTTAAAAAAAAATAATTAAATGGTTTTAATTTTGAATTTAGTATTTGGAACCTTGATGTTTTGTTGAATAGTTCAAATTAACTCTTATGGACTTTATTAATAAATTAAATGTTTAATTAAAAGAGTATTATTAAATCCATAATCATATGGTTAAAGTTTAATTAAATTAAGAGTATAATTTATTAATAGATTAAACCAACAAGTATTTTAAATGGTTAAAATACACCCTTGTACTATATAAAATTAAAAGTTTAATATATTATATATGTGTAAGTAAAAGGTCAGTCTTACCGTTAGTAGGCCTCATTCACGACGCCAATCTATAAGGGGGGTATAAGGAAACTGCCTATAAAATGACAGTTGAATGGGTGTCCACTCTCACCCACCGCTTCCTTGATTGGTGGAGGATCGTTAGCCGAACGGGTAGGATAGGACACAAACTCCCACTAAAAGTATAATGAAAATAATAAGTAACTAAACATTTATAAATTCCCAATCTTAGTTACTTAGGAAAAATATGAATTTGATGCTAACCCATGAAATTGCACATTGCACCTTATTGGCCAGTTAGTGGAGCATGTGTGGTTAACCGGCACACTAATGTAGACTAATGAAGAATGTCAATAGGTAGCTCGTAGTTTGTCATAGATCAATGGAGCGTGTGTGGTTAACCGGCACATTGATTAGATGATAAATATCTTAGAGAGTACCAAGCTAATTTGCATGATTATTCACACCTTGTTTGTGATCCTCGGTATCCCAGTCACAAACTTGAAGGGTATAATCGAGATTAAACATGCCATTGAAAAGTTCAATGAATCTCAAAGCATCTAGGAATTTCAATTCATTTAAAAACCTAATATTCATTTTCGTTTTTCATGGTTGAAATTGGTAAATCTTCATTTACCTACCTTCAAATATTTTTCAATTGGATTACGGCATCCCTCTTCCGAATTGCAGAATATTGTGTTGGGTCCTAGCCTTAATATTTCATTTCGGTGTTATATTAAGGACTTAAATCAACTAACTTGAATTTCTCCCTTTGTAGATGTCTAGTTCCGACAACTATGGTCTACCTTATTCTTTTGGAAAAAGCTTTCCTTATAAGGATGATATTCCACGAGACGATCGAGGTGAAAGATTAATCTCTTCTTCGTGCTGTAGTGGAACTTCTCTTCCTCCATAATGGGGGTTGGATATTAAGAATCTTTGTGTAGAAACTTTTATGCAAGAAGAATGTTCAAAGGAATGTACTTTGCATTTGAGACTTCGCTTCCTTGGAATTGCTTTGTTGTCAATCTCCAGTGGAAAAGTTTTGTAATTTCGTTGGTCAAGTCTCTATGACTTTCGGTACCTAGACGTTACAAAAGAATTAATGCATGATAGTTTAGAATCTAACACATTCTAAGCAGTGACAAGAATTTGGTTCTCTTACATTTATGATAAGGATTTGGAATTGTGAAATGAGCATCATTGAAATGTTGTCAGTTGATCTATTTCACAAAGAAAGGACCATAGGCAAACATAGTGTGCATGCTTGGAGCATGGGACAACTATTGTTTTAATTCAATTATTAAGTTGATTATCCGAAACGTTATACAATGAATAATGAGTAATCAATATGGCGATTAGATAAAAGGTGTTTTATTTAAACTCAAAAGTTTTGGGGTCATATAGGATTAGTATTATTCTTGTGTTTCACTTTGCATGTTTTGACTTCCCAAATAACTAGGTTATTTAAACCATCCACAGTCGATCATACTTTGGAAGTAGGTATTGAGGCAAGACTGTCATGAATGGGTCTGTAGTTTGTTTAAAGGCGTTTCGACATAGCACAAGTTTGCTTGCAGTGTTCATGAGTACTCCTGGAATAAGATTCGATTATTGGATTAAACCCATGCTCATTTGAATCACTTCATGGATTTTATCACGAGTGATCATGAGACGATAATATCTTATATTATTCAAACGGAGAGATATGAGTTGCAGTTTACAAGTCGGTTGCACATTGATGATATGTAAACGCACCGGTAACTCGGTGTTATAAAACATATCGTTGTGTGTGACTTGATGAGTAAATAGAGCAAGCATATGAGTCAAAGTTTATCCATTCCTTTTACCCTTAGAGGGATAAAAGCGATATCTGCGGGGCCCTCGATGATTTAGTGATGACACCCCTAAGTGCTTGGCCAAGCCTGGACTGATTTGATTTGTTCAATTAGTCGGTCGTCATAATTCAGAAATCAGGAAACAACAAATGGATAGATAGAATGATTATAATCCATGTCTCAGTCCATACGATATCTAGAATGGAGGAATATATGATCCCTTATCTAATGGACGCTTCATTGACTAGGTCAGAGTTCGACAGCGGCTTTTAAGAGCTATGATTACTAGTCGGGTTTTTGGAGTCGTACTTGCAATAATAGTTATTACACTTATCCAAGTGGGAGACTGTTGGATTAGGTGTCTAAGCCCATAACTATTATCGGTATGTACTTGACCCGAGAGTAGCATGGTCCATTTGGGTTGCATATCACCAGAACAATTTGATAGGATGGACTTTAGAGAATAGGTTATTTATGATTTATTAATATATTATAAGTTCTAATATATTAATATGAAATCATATTATTTAATTAGTATTGATCAAGAATTAATTTAGTGATCAAAAGAGACTAATTAAATGTAAGGGGATTGATTTGGTAAATCAATCATTCTTATGGTGTGGGCTTATGGTTATTTAGGATGGGCTAAACCAATATGATAGTCCATGCATAGTCCATGGAGGTTTTAACCCATGGATCCTAAGTAAGATGAAAAGTCATTCACAATAGGGTTTACATGGATGTAACCCTAATCCTAGCCACACTATATAAGAAGCCCCTTAGCATCCAAAATGACACACTAGTGATCCTTGGAGTTCCATGACCCGATTTTGGTTGCAAGAATATTCTCTCAAAGTCATCCTTTGTCCAAAGGTGTGTTGTGATTACATTTGAGGTGCAACACTTGGGGCACTAAGTTCTTAAAGTCCAAATACATCAAGTTCATCAAGTTCTGCAAGCTACATAAAGAGGTAAAATACTAACTGGTGTTTTATGTTGTTTATATCGTTTGTATGCTAGTTGTAGGATTAAAGCTTTGGGAACATCATTGCATGTATAATTAGAGAAAACATAGATCCAAAGCTTTTAGGGTTGTATGTGCACCATTGGATGTTGTATTATACCAAAACCCAACAGTGGTATCAGAGCCATGGGTGGTTTTCTATTATATTTTATGCAAAATGTGTTATTTTTCAAAGCTGAAATGTTATCTGACTGGCCTACTCGACGAGTCCATGCTTGGACTCGAAGAGTAGGATGAGCTTTTCCTTGGACTCGTCGAGTCCAGTAAGGGCCTCGACGAGTTGCCTGTCCAAACAGCAGTTTTTCGAGTTTTTTTGGCCTGTTTTGGATTAGAATCATTACCACAAAATGTTTTAGTTCATAAAATCTGATTTTGTTGATATGGTAATGATGATTCTCATCTAAATAAAAGATAATTGACAAAGTTTCATGATTTTTATTAGTTTATATGATTATGCTAATTTCTTGAAACTTGTTTGATATGAATTATCCTCAAGTTATGGAAAGTGAAAAGTCTCATTTTTAAATGTCATCATAAAATGGTTTTAAGTCTTCCATAACTTATCCTCAAGTTATGGAACTTGAAAAGTCTTTTACATAAATGTTTTTATTAACTCCATAACTTGTCCTCAAGTTATGGAATGTCAAGAGTCTTTTCATAAAACCTATATTAAACTCATAAGTTATGGATACCAAAATTTTTTGAATAGTTCAAAACTTGCCCTCAAGTTTTGGAATTTGTAAATGCAAAGTCTCACTTTGAAACATTTAGTTCCAAACCCTAGAGTTTTAAAAGTTTAAAACTCAATCCTTATACTAATATAATATTATAGGTTTAATATTTATATATATGTATAAGAACAAAGTCAGTCTTACCGTTAGTAGGCCTCATTCACGAAGTCGGTCTATAAGGGGGTATAAGGTTACTGCCTATAAAATGGCAGTTTAATGGGTGTCCACTCTCACCCACCGCTTCCTTGACTGGTGGAGGGTCGTTAGCCGAACTAGTTTGATAGGACATTTAAATTTTCATTAAAGGATAATGAAATAGTAAGTAACTAAACACTTATAAATTCCCAATCTTAGTTACTTAGGAAAAATGTGAATATGGTGCTAACCCATGAAATTGCACTTTGCACCTTGTTAAATCGTTTGTGGAGCGTGTGTGGTTAACCGGCATACTAATCTGGTACTGACAGTGCATGACAAAGGACAGCTTGATGTTAACCATAGATCAATGGAGCGTGTATGGTTAATCGGCACATTGATTGGGTGGTTGTAACATTGAGTGTACCAAGCTAATTTGCATGGTTATTCACACCTTGTTTGTGATCCTCGACATCCCAGTCACAAACTTGAAGGGCACAATCGAGATTTAAACATGCCATTGAAAATTTCAATAAATCTCAAAGGATCTAGGAATTTCAATTCACTTAAAACCTAAAAAAAAAATTCGTTTTTCGTGGTCGAAATTGGTAAATAGTCATTTACCTACCTTCAAATAGTTTACAATTGGATTACGACATCCCTCTTCTGAATTGTAAATTATTGTGTTGGGTCCTAGCCTTAATATTTCATTTGGGTGTTATATTAAGGACTTAAATCAACTAACTTGAATTTCTCCCTTGTAGATGTCTAGTTCAGACAACTATGGTCTTCCCAAATCTTTTAGAACTCTTGAAGATGATGTTCCACGATTGGATCGTGGAAGTGGAAATCATACTTCACTTCCTCTACCTCCTCCAATTATTCTCCCTGGCCCACAAGCTCGAAGACTTGAAAAGTTCAGGATCACTCAATCCCTATTGGCTAGTAAATACAAAGATGGAAAGCTTGTATGTGCTCATGTCTTGGACATGAAGCTTCATATTGACAGGCTGAGGATGTTGGGTGTCGTCTTCCCAAGGAAGTTGGCTATTGACTGGGTTCTTCGGTCACTTCCCGAGTCATATAGAGAGTTCGTTATAGACTACTATGTGACAGATCACGACATGACCCTAATTGATCTTACCTATTTGCTAATTATTGGTGAATCGGTAATGATTTGGCACAATGGTCAAGCAAATTTGATTGGAAGATCTGCATCTCAAGCTGACATGGGCAATGACATGGACATCCCAGAAATGATTCCTTCTCCTAAAGGAAAGGAATCGGCCATGGTCAAAAGTTTTGATCATAAGAGAAAGGCCAGTTCTGAGATTGTTCGAAGTGTCATACCAAATGAGCATGTGTGTTTCTATTTCCAAGAAAAGGGACATTGGAAGCGAAGCTGCCCTGACTACCTGAGAAGTTTAATCAGATTGTATGGTTCTACTTCAGGTGAGTTCACTATCTAACTCCATTAAGTTCCTTATTGTTGATTCTTAATACATAATGTTACAAGTTTTTCATTTTGATGTTTTGTAGGATCATGCAAAAGGAAGGAAGCTTAAAAGTAAGAGCATGCTGAATCTGATCGCGAAGAGATGGATTTTGATCGCATGGTTCAGAGATCGGATTTTTGAGCTGCTGCTTAGGAGTTGTGATAGATTGCTTAGAAATTTGTAATGACATTGTTTTCATTTGAAGTTGCATTGTAAGGAAAAGTTTTTAAGCATTTTATAAAGAAATAAAATTTTGTTTTATTTTATATTATATCTCCTTGCAATTGCATTTTTGAAATTGATGTTTGTATGTTTCTAGGTTTTGGAATGGATTTGATTCTTTCGTTTGTGGTAGCGTCTAAATTTACCAAATAAGGAAAGATTTTCATCACCCAAATTTCAATTAGACAGAAACTTGGAATCATGCAAGTTGTAATTGTATGATGAATGAGAATTTTCATCTTTGGCAAATTAAGATTAATTCCTTGATCACATGTATATGTGAGTCAAGTGAAGGACTAAGGGATCGAGTACGCATTCTTGTGCGTTGGTCAAGGTTCACCACAAAGAACGATAAGACTATTCGTCATGATTTACTAAAGCTTAGTAAATATGAGTATACTTACAAGTTTAAGTATAATTCTAAAGCATTGGAAAAGTTTCAATGTATAGCAGAACGAATGAGAAGAATCAAATTAGGCAGAAAGATAAAAGTTTCTCAAATCTGAAAAGATGGAAGAGCACTTTAGTATCGTGTTTTATGATCATCTAAATGATTATGGAAAACCATATTACAATTGATTCTCTGAGGACATCTTAGTGCATTTGTTTGGCTAAGAAGAGGAATCGTGAATTGTTGAAATGGTTAAATCAAAAGATGAATCATACTTCGTTTCAAAATCAAGTCTTAGAGTCATACTCCAAGATTGTAACTTGAGTGACATAGTCTTAAGAAAGGTTTATAACACTTGTCAAATGTAGAGTAAAATGTTTTCTACTCTTGTACATTTGAAATTGGTAAGTTGTGATGTTTTGGATAAGACAAAGACCAACTAAGACCAATTGTGTGAAGTGTTTTGTCTTGATAAGAAACCGCACTAACTCTTGAATATTTGTTTGTCAAGTAATGTTTCTTGACAAAGAGAACCTTATATGTAAAGAGGTTAGTGGTAGTCTTAAAGATCTTGAAAAAGGTTCAAGAACTAATCAAGAATAAAACCTATCGTTTATCACTAGCACACGACTTGAGGTTTGTAACCTATCGTGTTGACATATTCTTGTTTCTATGCCCATTCCAGTTAAAGTTGACTATGCATGTGAGTTCTATGAGTTCTCAATTGTTTGCATAACAACCTAGGAAGAAATGGTAGGCCCTTGTGCTACCAGGTGGCAAGAAATTAAGATTGAACAAGTTCAGTCCATATGAGTTTGGATTTGTCACAAACCTTGTCTTGTGATTATGGTTTGACAAATTCACATGGATAGGAACACATACACCATAAAATCTAAGCGTCATAAGGTTTCTCTCCGAGTCATGAAAATGATGGTGAGGAAACGCTTTCACTAAGTAGATTATAAGGAGATAGCAATTGTAATATTTGCATTCTCAAATTCGATTATGATTACGGCATCCCTCTTCATAATTCGAATTATGAGAAATCGCAGAAGCTCTAAACATTTGAGACTTATTGTTGTAAGTTCTTGAATTGTTTAGACACACATGTAAGCTATCTCAGGAAAGGTGTATAAGTTTGAGAAGCCTAGATAAAGTCTTATCGAAGCATCTCATATCATAAATCTGAACTTTGGTAATGAAAGTCAATAAGTATTGATTTCTAGAAGTCCATCTGATTTCTGAGTACATGTCAAAGCTAGTGGGAGCATAAATGTTATGCTAGTAACAAAATAATTGTTATGCTGGTGGGAGCATAGTTATTATTGTTGCAAGTTAGCAATGTTAATTATAGAAAAACAAAAGTTTCAATTCGCAAAGTTGCAGAGTTTGAAAATTTGTTTTGTTATAATTAAGGGAGAGGAATTTATACTTCATTTCAGCTTAGATTGAGATTTTAATCAAATCTAGTCAATGATATATATGAATACTATGTTGGAATGGTTCAACATAAGGAAATTCTATATATATGGAAATGTTAATTGCGTTCTCAAAAATTCGCTTATGATTACGACATCCCTCTTCATAGTTCGATTTTTGAGAACATGGCAAATAGAAATATTGTAGCAAAAGATTGATCAAGTATCATGTCTTTATGTAAGACATCATGAATCGTGTCCAATATGCTTCGGGAATAGGATCGATTACATGTTCTATAATATTTATCCGTTCTTAATTTTCCAAATGCCAAGGGCATTAAGAGGGAAAAAGCGATAGAATCGTATATGACTAAAGTGTTTAAACAACTGTTAAAGGACAATCTAGGGTTCTCCAAGGATTGGTCGCTTAAGGACATTTGGAAGTATAGTAATGGATGGAACGTATCGACATTATTATGAATAGAAAGGATTCTACTAATAATGAGTTGTCATATGGAAAATATGGAAATGTTTCCATAATGGGGGTTGGATATTAAGAATCTGTGTGTAGAAACTTTTATGCAAGAAGTATGTTCAAAGGAATGTACTTTTAATTTGAGACTTTGCTTCCTTGGAATTGCTTTGTTGTCAATCTCCAGTGGAAAAGTTTTGTAATTTCGTTGGTCAAGTCTCTGTGACTTTTGGTACCTGGACGTTACAAAAGAATCAATGCATTATAGTTTATAATCTAACACATTCTAAGCAGTGACAAGAATTTGGTATTCTTACATTTATGATAAGGATTTGGAATTGTGAAATGAGCATCATTGAAATGTTGTCAATTGATCTATTTCACAAAGAAAGGACCATAGGCAAACATAGTGTGCATGCTTGGAGCATGGGATAACTATTGTTTTAATTCAATTATTAAGTTGATTATTCGAAACGTTATACAATGAATAATGAGTAATCAATATGGCGATTAGATAAAAGGTGTTTTATTTACACTCAAAAGTTTTGGGGCCATATAGGATTAGTATTATTCTTGTGTTTCACTTTGCTTGTTTTGACTTCCCGAATAACTAGGTTGTTCAAACCATCCACAGTCGATCATACTTTGGAAGTAGGTATTGAGGAAAGACTGTCATGAACGGGTCTGTAGTTTGTCTAAAGGCGTTTATACATAGCACAAGTTTGCTTGCAGTGATCATGAGTACTCCTGGAATAAGATTTGATTATTGGATTAAACCCATGCTCATTTGAATCACTTCATGGATTTTATCAC
Organism: Lactuca virosa; assembly: GCF_052849685.1. Classification (NCBI taxonomy): domain Eukaryota; kingdom Viridiplantae; phylum Streptophyta; class Magnoliopsida; order Asterales; family Asteraceae; genus Lactuca; species Lactuca virosa. The sequence continues at coordinate 300,576,997 of NC_136430.1, read as the reverse complement.
GAGTGATCATGAGACGATAATATCTTATATTCTTCAAACGGAGAGATATGAGTGGCAGTTTACAAGTTGGTTGCACATTGATGATATGTAAACGCACCGGTAACTCAGTGTTATAAAACATATTGTTGTGTGTGACTTGATGAATAAATAGAGCAAGCATATGAGTCGAAGTTTATTCATTCCTTTTACCCATAGAGGGATAAAAGAGATATTTGTGGGCCCCTCGATGATTTAGTGATGACACCCCTAAGTGCTTGGCCAAGCCTGGACTAATTTGATTTGTTCAATTAGTCGGTCGTCATAAATCGGAAATCAGGAAACAACAAATGGACAGATAGAATGATTATAATCCATGTCTCAGTCCATATGATATCTAGATTGGAGGAATATATGATCCCTTATCTAATAGACGCGTCATTGACTAGGTCAGAGTTCGACAGCGGCTTTTAAGAGCTACGATTGCTAGTCGGGTTTTTGGAGTCGTACTTGCAATAATAGTTATTAGACTTATCCAAGTGGGAGACTGTTGGATTAGGTGTCTAAGCCCATAACTATTATCGGTATGTACTTGACCCGAGAGTAGCATGGTCCATTTGAGTTGCATATCACCAGGACAATTTGATAGGATGGACTTTAGAGAAGAGGTTATTTATGATTTATTAATATATTATAAGTTCTAATATATTAATATGAAATCATATTATTTAATTGGTATTGATCAAGAATTAATTTGGAATTAATTTAGTGATCAAAAGAGACTAATTAAATGTAAGTGGATTGATTTGGTAAATCAATCATTCTTATGGTGTGGGCTTATGGTTATTTAGGATGGGCTAAACCAATATGGTAGTCCATGCATAGTCCATGTAGGTTTTAACCCATGGATCCTAAGTAAGATGAAAATTCATTCACATTAGGGTTTACATGGATGTAACCCTAATCCTAGCCACACTATATAAGAAGCCCCTTAGCATCCAAAATGACACACTAGTGATCCTTGGAGTCCCATGACCCGATTTTGGTTGCAAGAATATTCTCTCAAAGTCATCCTTTGTCCAAAGGTGTGTTGTGATTACATTTGAGGTGCAACACTTGGGGCACTAAGTTCTTAAAGGCCAAATACATCAATTTTATCAAGTTCTACAAGCTACATAAAGAGGTAAACTACTAATTGGTGTTTTATGTTGTTTATATCATTTGTATGCTAGTTCTAGGCTTAAAGGTTTGGAAACATCATTGAATGTATAATTAGAGAAAACATAGATCCAAAGATTTTAGGGTTGTATGTGCACCATAGGATGTTGTATTATACCAAAACCCAACAGTATGGCTAAGAAGAGGAATCGGAAATTGTTGAAATGGTTAAATCAATTAAGGTGAGTCATACTTCGTTTCAAAATCAAGTCTTAGAGTCATACTCCAAGATTGTTCCTTGAGTGACATATCTTAAGTAGGTTTATAACACATTTAGAATTGGTAGTTGTGATGTTTTTAAGACAAAGACCAACTAAGACCAATTGTATGAAGTGTTTTTCCTTGATAAGAATTCGCACTAACTCTTGAATGTTTGTTTGTCAAGGAATGCTTTTTGACAAGAGAATTTTGTATGTCAAGAGGTCAGTGGGAGTCTTAAAGATCTTTAAAATTTTTCAAGAACTAATCAAGAGTAAACCTTATTGTTTATCACTAGCACGCGACTTGAGGTTTGTAACCTATCGTGTTGACACATTCTTGTTTCTATGTCAGTCCAGTTGAAGTTGACCATGCATGTGAGTTCTATGAGTACTCAATTGTTTGCTAAACAACCTGGAAGCAATGGTTGGCCCTTGTGCTTCCAGATGGAAAGAAATTAAGATTAAGCAAGTTCAGTCCGTATGAATTTGGATTTGTCATAAACCTTGTCCTATGATATTGGTTGAGAATGACAAATTTATATGGATAGGAACACATACACCATAAAAATCTGAGTGGCAAAAGGTTTCTCTCCAATTCATGAAAATGTTGTGAGGAAACGCTTTCACTAAGTAGATTTTAAAGGATTAGAGTTAGCGGTTATGTTAATTTCATTCTCAAATTCGATTATGATTACGGCATCCCTCTTCATAGTTCGAATTGTGAGAAATGAAAAATAATTTGAACATTCGGGACTAAATATTTTAAGTTCTGAAAGGTTCAAACACACACTTGTGATATTTAATCTGAAAGGTACATGAGCTTGAGAAGCTCGAAAAGACTTGTCAAAGCACCACGTATCAGAAATATGAACTTTGGTAAGAAAGTCAACAAGTATCGATTTCTAGAAGTCCAGTTTATTTATGGGTACATGTCAAAGCTAGTGTGAGCATAAGTTTTTATGCTAATAAGAATGTAATTATTATGATAGTGGGAGCACAATTACTATGTTAAGTGTTGCGAGTTAGCAATGTTAATTATAGAAAACAAAAGTTTCAATTCGCAAAGTTGCAGAGTTTGAAAAGTTGTTTTGCTATAATTAAGGGAGAGGAATTTATACTTTAGTTCGAATCTAAAAGCTTAGATCGAAGTATTAATCAAACTTAGTCATGGATATATATGAATACCATGTTGAGTTATTTCAATATTGGAAATTCTATATATGGAAATATTATAGCAAAAGATTGGTCAAGTATCATGTGTTTATGTAAGACATTATGAATCGTGTCCCATATGCTTCGGATATAGGATCGATTGCATATGCTATAATATTCACGTGTTATAATTTTCCAAATGCCTAGGGCATTAAGAGGGAAAAAGGACTAGAACCGGATATGACTAAAGTGGTTAAACAACTGTCAAGGACAATCTAAGGTTCGCTAAGGATTGATTGCTTAAGGACAGTTGGAAGTATAGTAATGGATGGACCATATTGACATTATTATGAATAGACAATTTTCTATTAATAATGCATTGTCATATGGAAAATATGGAAATGTTTTCATAATGGGAGTTGGGTATTAAGAATCTATGTGTAGGTTAGAAACCTTTATGCAAGAAGGATGTTCAAAGGAATGTACTTTAAAATTGAGACTTCGCTTCCATGGAATTGTTCTTGTGACAATCTCCAAAGGAATACTTTGTAATATCATCGGCAAAGTCTCTGTGACTTCTGTACCTCGACATTACAAAAGATACATTGCATGATTGTTTAGAATCTAGCACATTCTTATAGTGGCACGAATTAGGTATTCTTACACTAAGTTATAAGGATTTGGAATTGTAAAATGAGCGTCATTGAATAATTTTCAATTGATCTATTTCACAAAGTAAGGACCATATATAAACATAGTGTGCATGCTTGGAGCATGGGATAACTATTGTTTTAATTCAAGTATTAAGTTGATTAATCGAAACATTATACAATGAATAATGTGTAATCAATGTGGTTATTAAATAAAAGGTGTTTTATTTATATTCAAAAGTTTTGAAACCATATTGGATTCGATTATTCTTGTGTTTCACTTTGCATGTTTTGACTTCCCGAATAATATGATTATTCAAACTATCCACAGTCGATCATACTTTGGAAGTAGGTATTGAGGAAAGACTGTCAAGAATCTGACTGTAGATTGTCTAAGTGTTTTAGACATGGCGCAAGTTTGCTGCAGTGTTCATAGTACTCCTGTAATAAGATTTGAGTATTGGATCAAACCCACACTCATTTGAATCACTTCATGGATTTTATCACGAGTGATCATGAGAAGATAATATCTTATATTCTTGAAACCAAGAGATCTGAGTTGTAGTTTACAAGTCGGTTGCATATTGATGATATGAAAATGCACCAGTAACTTGGTGTTATAAAACGTATTGTTGTGTGTGATTTGATAAGTAAATTAAGCAAGCATATGAGTCGAAGTTTATTCGTTCCTTTTACCCTAATCGGGATAAAAGCGATATATGTGGGCCCCTCGATGATTTAGTGATGACAAACCTAAGCGCTTAGCCAAGCCTAGACTGATTTGATTTGTTCAATTAGTCGGTCGTCATAAATCGGAAATCAGAAAACAACACATGAACATATAGAATGATTATAATCCATGTCTCAGTTCATACGATATCTAGAATGGAGGAATATATGATCCCTTATCTAATGGACGCGTCAGAGTTCGACAACGGCTTTCAAGAGCTACGATTGCTAATCGGATTTTGGAGTGGTACTTGCAGTAATAGTTATTAGTATTATCCAAGTGGGAGACTATTGGATTAGGTGTCTAAGCCCATAACTTTAATTGGTATGCACTTGACCCGATAGTAGCATGATCCATTTCGGGTTGCCTTCATCAGAACAATTTGATAGGATGGATTTTGAGAAAGTGGTTATTTATGATTTATTAATATATTATAAGCATAATATATTAATTGTGAAATCATATTATTTAATTAGTATTGGTCAATAATTAATTTGGAATTAATTTAGTGATATAAAGAGACTAATTAAATATGCAGGGACTGATTATGTAAATTAGTAATATTTATAGTGTGAGCTCATGATCCATGTTAATTAGAAATGGACTAAACCTTTGTGAGAGTCCATGAAGAGTTAGTCCATAAGGCTAATGGGTTAATGGATTAAAAGCCCAAGTGAATTAGGGTTTACAAGTTGAAACCCTAGGAATTCCAAACTATAAATTGAACCCCTAAGCTTGCAAAATTGGCCACTAGTACTCCAAGGTTAATGCCTAGCTGACTTTGAGCTCCCAACCTCTCTCTCATTATTCTCCAATTTTTCATGGTGTTTGTGACTTGTTTGAGGCAAAACACTTGGGGTGCTAAGTTCTCTTAAGGCCAAAGTTCTACAAGCTACGACAAGAGGTAATCTTCTAACTAGTGTTTTATGATTCAAATATCAATATTGTATGCTCGTTGTAGGCTTCATGCTTTAGATATTTTTTGTTGCATGTATAACTAGATAAAACTTAGATCCAAAGCTATTAGGGTTGTATGTGCACCATAGGAGTGTTATAGTACATAAAACACAACAGGGTGGATAAAGCAACTCCTGAAATAGGTTGCGAATCCAAAACATCTAACCAACAACATTTTCAACCCTACCGTATTCAGCCTCCACACTAGAGCAGGAGATGGTGGCTTTCCTCTTAGATGACCAAGATAAGAGAATATTCCCAAGAAAAATATAGTACCCAGACGTAAACCGGCGAGTAGTTGGGCAGCCATCCCAATCAGCATCTGAGTAAGCAACGAGACCACATGAATCGGAAGCGTACAACTAAATACCATGATCTAAAGTGCCCCGAAGATACCTAAGAATAATCTTGAGAGACATATAGTGAGGTTCTCGAGAATCATGCATATACAAGCCGACTTGTTGAAGAGCATATGTAATGTTTGGTTCTATGAATGTAAGGTACTAAAGAGCACCAACAAGGCTGCTATATAATTTCGGGTCAGTAAACGGAGGATCTAATCCATCAAATTTTGCAGAAGTGTTTGTCGGGGTACGAGCAGTTTTGCAATTAAGCATATCAGCTCATTCAAGAACCTCGGTTGCATATTCTGCTGAGACAAGAACATGTCGTGAGTGTCGACAGAGACAGCGACGCCTAGGAATAGTATAGAGATCCCAAATCTATCATGACAATATCTTAGCGGAGAGAGTCAATGAGCTGTTGAAGGAAGCATGCGGTCGATGCAATTAACACAATGTCATCAAAATAGAGAAGTAAGTAAGCAATCTGATCCCCATGTCTGTAAATAAAAAGAGAAGTATCTTATTTGTTGTTAGAAAATCCATGACTAGTGATAAAACTGAGCAAATTTGTTGTAACATCCCGAAATCGAGGCAAAATTTTCATTTTTAAAACCATTCCAAAAACACATAAGTTTTACAAAACAAGTTCTCAAAAGTTGTTATCGTGAATCAGAGTATCCCAAAATCGTAAAACACATGAAATCTTGGATGATGTGCACGGTCAAGCCTTTGGCCATCCCCTGTCTTCTGAAATACATGAAACCATAACAATCAAACTATAAGCCAAAGTTGAGTGAGATCCCCCAAAATACCCCACACAACAGAACATATACAATCATGCATGTTATGTCCATAGTCATCGGACTGGGTTACCCTCGGGTCTACAACCATCGGGCTGGATTACTCCCGGCGCAATTAGTCGTCGGAATGGAATGCATCGGCCCATTCAGTCATCGAACTGGAATGCCAATATGCAACAGGTCCAATCAGTTGTCGGACCGGAATACCCTGGCCCAATCAGTCATCCGACTGGAATGCCCCGGTTTGTTGGCATACGCACGTAGAAGTAAAGCCTCAACCCAAAACTGCACTATGTCGACATATGCAACAGATAATTCATATAGCAACATAGATAATCATACATATCTACATATCACTACATCGTAGTAACATCCCATATACTAGGATACATAACCTAGTGGGTCGGCATTGGCGCCTTCGACCCACGAGTACAGTGAGGAAAAAATCACCTTATCCTGAAGATAACCGAATCACACACGTGTTGCTGCTATAAGGGCTCATCACACTGAACCTAATCAAAATTAACCCTAATTAATAATTAGGGTAATAACCCATACTCGAGGTCCAATTAATATTTTCTCATCCTAAGGGTAAAAGACCACTTTACCCTTCCATGTCCATACCGAACCAAACAAGGCCCAAGGCCCAAAATCAATTATGGGAGTACGTCCAACGTACTCCACACTTACGCCTAGCGTACTGATTGATCACCGAAAAGGAAGTGGGTCGAGACCCATTACGCGCTGCGTACCATAGAGGTACGCCCATCGTACTCAAGCAACATGTCATCCTTGCATTAAGCTCTTAATACCTTAAGATCTTTCACCCGAACCTCATATCTGACCCTAAAAGGCATTCTACCCCATAAAGTTTCCAACTTTATGCCTTTGCAAGACTAGATAAAGCTCAGATCCAAACTCTAGCTTCCTAACACCTTCTAATGTTCAACAACTCTTGCATGAACGAATAAGAACAGCCAAGATCCCATTTTTATCACTCTATAAACTCCGAAATGATGGAAAATTCTACTCATTTATGGATTTTATAGGTTAAAAAATCTTATTTTGGAGGAAAAACTTAAACCCTAAGTTCACATGCAACCTAAAGGATCTATGTTCTCACTATGATTTGCAACAAACAATTGAATATCAAGAACCCTAAAAATACATTGCTATTTTCGACATTATGAAAGGGTTATTAGAAAAACATACCTTTTGTTTATTATAGAAAATAAAAAAATATTCCTTCTTGATTGATCTTTAGAAAGTAAGCACCAGAAGTCTCGTGCCTCTAATGGGTCACACCCAAACCCTAGCAATTGGAAGCTAAAGAGGAGAGAGGAGGAGAAGGAATAATTGCGAATCTAATATCTTAGAATGAGATGAATTTCAAAATTATAAACCCTTAGGGGTTTATATAGGTCTTAGGAAGGTTGTATGTAGGGCAGGTTCCATTTAAATAACCCTTACCCTCATTGCTTCCTCCCTAAGGCATTCCAAGCTTCCTTAGAGCCCAAGAATACCTTTAGAAACTCTCTAACAATCCTTTAGAAATCGTTCCCTCTATGTGAGGTTTTAGAATTGGTCAATGCTCAACTTTTGAACATTGTCACCGTTAGTCCTTCTACTTGTAATTAATCCAATTAATTCCAATTAATTTCTGATTAATTTTTAATTAAACAATACTATTTCTAGTTAGTATATTATTCTCATAATATATTAATAAATCATTTATTTTGATTTCTACTTAGTTTATTAACTATATAATAAATTAATAAACTAGTCTCTCTCTCCAAAAAAAATATTCAAGTCAATTACTAGGTTTGAGGGCAACCCAAAAGGACTTTGCTAATAACTCAAGATTATACTAATTTAGTTAATGGATTAGACACCTAATACAATAGTCTTCCACTTGGATAAGTATAAAAACAAAATTATAGGCATAACTTCTAAATCAAACAATAAAGGGTGCTTTCCAAAGCAACTGCCGAACTCTAATCCAATCAGATATTTGTCCTTAAATAAGTGATCAAATATTCTTCCGTTCTACAATATATCGCATGGATATGAGGCATGGATTAGAATCAATCTCATTTTCTAAAATTTTGTTTCCCGATTTCCTGATTTGTGATGACGTCATAAGACTTCTAATTGAAAACATCAATTTAGTCCTGGTTGGGCCCAACACTATAAGTCATCACCAAATCACTGAAGGGCCCAAAGGTGTCGCTTTTCCCTTCAGGGAAAAAGGGACGAATAAATTTGACTCGTATTCTTGTATCTTTTACTCACCAAATCGTAGATGATCACGTTTTATAACATCAAGTTACTGATACGTTTTCACAATACCAATGTACAACTGACTTGTAAATTATAACTCACATATCTCCATTTTAAGAATATAAGATATTATCATCTCAGAATTACTCGTGATATAATCCATGAAGTAATTCTCTGAGCGTGGGTTTATCCAATACTCAAATCTCCATTTTCTAAATACTCATGAACGTTGTAGCAACACAATTGCTATTTCTAAACTCCTTAGACAATCTATAATCCAATTCATGATAGTCTTAATTCACTACTTACTTCCTAAAGTATGAGCGACTGTGGAGTTTCGAATAATCAAATTATTCAGGAAGTAAAACATGCAAAAGGAAACACAATAATAAAATAATTAACTATGGTCTCAAATCTATTGGATATAAATAATCTCCATTATTTAATCGCCATAATAATCACAACTTTATTCATTGTATAATGTTTTAAGTAATCAACTAACCACTTGAATTAAACATCAATCATGCTATGTTATGAACATGCATATTATGCCTCTCTACGATCCTTCCTTTGTGAACAGATCATCTGGACATTATTCCAGTGATGCTCATTTCAAAACTCCATATTCTTATCACTATCCAAGATGTGATGGAATTCTAACTTAACATGCATTAATCTCCTATGATATCAAGATTCAAAAGTCTCAAAGACTGAGTATTTGATATTACAGAATATCCCATTGGAACTTTGTTACTAGAAACAATTGTATGGTAATGAAGGTTGTAATTCAAGGTACACTCCATGAACACGTTTTTGCATTAAAGTTTCCAACTCACATGTAGACTTTTCAAGTATCTCCCATTATGGAAAATTTTCCATATTTCCATATAACCATCAATTCTGATCAAGAACCATCTCAATCCATAATCATGTCACTATGGTCTGTCCCAATTAATATCATACTTCTAACTGTCTACAAGCAACCAGTCTTTTGGTATAACCTTAGAATGTTCTTGACAGTTGTTTAACAACTTTAGTCACATAAAGTTGTGATCCCTTTTCTCACAATGCTTTGAGAATTTGAAAAATTAGAACAAGTGAATATTATAGCATATATAATCGATCCTATATCTGAAGCATATGGGACTCGACTCATTATATCTTATATAAGGATTTGATATTTGTTCAGTCTCTTGCTATAATATTTCCATATATCGAATGTCCTATGTTGAAACATTTCAACATGATATTCATAAATGTCTTTGACTAAGTCCCATTAAACTATACGATCTAAACCTTTAGACTCGAAATGAAGTATGAGTGCCCTCTCCCTTAAGTCTACTATAGCGAAACAATTCCCAAACTTTGCAATTTGCAAATTGGAAACATTGTTTCCTACGAATAGTATGGTCAACATGCAATCCTAGCATAACAATTATGCTCCCACTAGCTTTGACATGTACCGAAAAATCAACTGGACTTCTAGAAATCAATACTCATGACTTTCTTACTAAAGTACATATTTATGTTACACGATGTTTCGATAATTCTCCAACTATACTTCTTAAGCTTATACACATTTATTGGATAGCATATGTGTGTGTTTAAAGCCTTTCAGAACTTGTAGATATATGTCTTGAAATTTTAAACAATTCCTTATCATTCCTCACAATTCGAAGTATGAAGAGGGATGTCGTAATCATATTATGAATTTGAGAATGCAATTAACTCAACCAATATCCATAATGATCTTTATCAGATCTTTAAAATCTACTGGCGAAAGTATTTCCTCATAATCATTCTCATGAATTAGAGCGAATCTTTGCCACATAGAGTTCAAGGTGCATACGTTCCTATCTATGTGAATCCATCATTTCCAACCTACAATCATAAGACAGGGTTTAGGAAAAAACCAAATTCAAATTTAGCTCTTATTCTTGGAGTGAACTTTGCAAATCTAAATTTCTTCCCTCTGGCAGCACAAGGGCCTACAAGTGCTTCTATTTTGTTAGCAACTCACCCATATTGATCAATGTACTTTCACTGACCAATGCGCTTTTTCTTTTGCAGTTAAATGAAAAAATGGAACTCATAAGCATTACCAACTCAACTAGAAATGCACAAAAGTAAGTGTGTCAATAAAACACGATATGTTATCAACCTCAGGTCGTGTGCTAGTGATAACTAAAAGATTTATTGTCGATTGACTCTTGAAACTCTCAAGACCAATATGACTCCCATTGACTTCTTGACATGATTTTTCTCTCAAGGAACATTCCTTGAAGAGCTCAAACAGATATTAAAAAGCTCGTGTGGATTCTTGACAAGAAAACACTTCATAGAATAAGTCTCATGTTATCGTTTGTTTCTCCATTGAAGAAAACATCACAACTCCAATTCTATATGTGCTAGAGTAAGAAAACATTTTTACTCCACAAATTTCGAGGTGTTTCCAACCTTCTTAGTTTGAAAGGAGTTTCAAGATATGATTCATAGTTACTAGAGCATGGCTCTACAACTTGATTTGGAATGAAGTATGACTCATCTCGTGATCGAACAATTTCGAACAATATCTGATTCCTCGTCTTAGTCATACAATTGCACTAAGATGTTTTGCGAGGATCAATTGTGATATAAAACCACAATCACTAAGATGATCATAAAACATGATACTAAAGTATTCTCCTTTATTCTTATATTGGAGAATCTTTTATCTTTCTGTCTAATAGATTTTTCTTATTCGTTCTGCTACGCTTTGAATCTTTTCAAAGTATCAGAATTATGCTTAATCTTATAAACACAACCATATTTACTGAAACATCAGAAAATTATGACGAATAGAGTTATCGTCCTTTGTGGTGGATCTGAAGAGTTCATATCAACATGTATTAGATCCATTAGTCTTTCACTTGACTCACATAAATATGTGATCAATGAATTAGTCATAATTTTCCAGTGAACAAGATTCTCTTATACTATACAATGCGACTTGTACAACACCAAGTATCTGTCTTGTTGGTGATGAGATTTCTTTTCACTTGGTTAATTATGACAATACCACAAACGATATTATAAGAATCAAATCCACAATTAATATTGCTAATATTGAAAATGTAACCAACACTTTCATAAATGTCATTGCAAGGAAACATAAAATAAGGCAACCAGATAAACCAAAATTTCACATTTATTGAAAATAAACGAAAAGTTGGAACATGTCCTTACAGCACATAAAATGAAAACTATGTTTCTAGACATCTCCAAAGAGTAATAGTAATTTATTAAGTTATCCCAAATCCTTAGTAGTTGTAACGTCCCAAAATGTAAGACCAAAACTTTCATTTTATAAAAATAAAACCATCATACAAAACGTGTTTATAAAACCTTAAATGAAAATCAGAGTATGCCAATAATCATCCAAATACATCAAGTCAACAAAATGCGGAACAACATGGTATGTGCGATGCGATCATCCTGAGCTCTTTCTCTTCGATCCGGAAGTACCTGAAACATAAACTGAAAATCATAAGCACGAAGCTTAGTGAGTTCCCCAAAATACCCCATACCATACATATAAAACAGACAATAGGCCATGCCCAAAAACCATCGGGCCCCGCCCGACATCGAGTCCCACTCGGAACAGATTTGTCAATAATATGAGATTGACCCCGCCTCATCACATTCATTAGGCCCCGCCTGGCATCGGGCCCCGCCTGGAATTCATAAAGACATATAAAACACATGCAATAATCACTAAGATAAATAGCATACAATACATTCATCTGGCCACGCCTGGCATCGGACCCCGTCTGGTATACATATCACATAACATACATGCAAGAGTCACAAAGACAACTAGCAACCTAATCATAATAAACCATGGGTCGGCATTGGTGCCTTCGACCCGCCAAGCACAGTGAGGAAACTCACCTCAATCATAAGATAGCAAATCTCGCGCCCAAACCGGCTGCACAACGGCTCCTCATACCGAACACAACCAATACCGACCCTAGTTACATTCTTAGGGTCAAACCCATAAATCATGACGCCCAACAATGGCCCAAGCCCAAGCTAAGCCCACTAATGGCCCAAACCCAATTAGAGAGTCCTAAGACCCAATACGATCCCATGTGCAAAAGGTCCACAACCCTAGAGTCCAAAAAGGTGGCCCAAAATCAAAAGGGCCCAAGAAGCGTACGCCTCAGCGACTTCCGAAGCGTACGCCTCACCTCGGTCCCAACTAATCTGCCCTCATCTTGACCACCGAACTCCTACCGGTTACTGAACTCAAACTCCATTTCTCAGTCGCTCTCAGCGACTTCCGAAGAAAACTTCGGCTAACTAAAACTGCTCTGTCTACCTTGCCACCCTGGCTCTCTAATTCATGGGATCCTCGATCCCCTATCTTGACTCTAAAGTCTCTACCATGTTCCACCTGTGCTGCTAAAATCTCACGGGCCTCGCCTATGGGTCTCACCCAAACTAGCTCTAGAGCGGTCTCTCCCTCTAGTTTCACCTGTACTGCTACTAATATACGGGCCTCGCCCACGAGTCTCACCCAACTGTATCTTGGAGTGGCCTCTCCCTCAGGTCTCAGCTATCTAGGGCTATGCAGGCCTGCCTCCACACTAAATCTCAATGAACTATGTCTACCTGATCCTGACCATACTAACTAGGAGATACGGGCCTCGGCCACACTTCGCTAACTAGGAGATACGGGCCCTCGCCCACATTCCCCTATCTAGGAGATACGGGCCCTCGCCCACACTCCTCTAACTGGCTACTAACAAATATTGCAGCTATCCTGCAGTCTTACCACACTCCCCATGTTGTCTACCTGCTGGTGAATGCTATGGTTGTCCCGTAGTCTTACATCCTGGCTAAAATCACGTCCTGCCGAGAAAATCTTCAACCTGGTTTCCCAAACCAATCATCTACCGATCGTCATTACACGCACTCAACACTGGGAAGTTTCCCAAACTTCCAACTCACACGTTTCTCATCCGAACAGTCACTCAGACTATTGCCCTGCTCAATAGAGTTGCGAACTCATTCCAACTCCTTACTTACTTCTGATCCTGAATACTTGGAGGGCTCTCCCCTACTTTGACTCAACTAGCTCCTTGCAGTTTTCTGTCTGGGAAGGATTCCCAATCCTTCTTACCATTCCATAATCGTTCTGCTAAAAAACTGAGGTTTACCGCTGCCAGTGCTCCAAAGCTAACCAATACCATGACGTCACCGTCCTTGAAAGCTGGCGAAATACTTCTAGAGTCCCAATTTCACGCTTGCTACAGCGACCGCATCCTGAGTGACCTGCTCTAAAAGGGGTACAAATACGGACTACTACTCTAAACCCATGGTATGCAGATGGCATATAACTCAATCATAAGCAGGAAACAGAATCCAAAGTACAATCACTAATACCGATGCAGTACCATAGCAATTACATCATAAATAAAACTATCAAGCAGCTAAAGGATACGCACCTGCCACATCCGGGGTTGGTCGCACGTCATCTGAAACCAACTGGTACGCCCTGCTCCGTTCCATAGGCGCCTCTGCCTGGCCCTGTCGGCCGTCGGTGATCCTTAAAGTCGCAGGGGCAGGTGCTATCACCTGTCCTGCTGAAAGTAAACTCGGACACTGGGCCTTCTTGTGGCCCCTCCGACTACAATGAAAACATATCAGGTCTGATCCCTGAGTGGTGGTGGCTGTATAATCTCTACTAAAATGACCAGTTCGTCCGCACTTGAAGCAGCTAGAATCACCACCACTACCGCTCCTGCACGCACCCTCATGCGTCCTGCCACACCTGCCACAGCGGCTGCGGCTCTGGAAATCCCTCAATCTCGAATCTGACCCCTTGGGTGTCTTGCCTGAACCTGTGGCTACCTGAATCTCATCCGGTTTCCTCTTCCTCTCTAACTCCAAATCAATCTCTCTCTCCCTGGCACGAGCAATCATATCCTCCAGTGTCTTGCAGCTGGACCTGCTCACAAACTGCCTGACGTCACATCTCAGCATCTCGTGATACCGAGCCTTCTTCATCTCCTCGTCCGCCACATACTGCGGCACGAGAAGGGCTCTCTCTCTGAACTTGGCGGTGATCTCCGCCACAGTCTCAGTCGTCTGCTTCAAATCCTGAAACTCTCGTGCTAGCTGCTGCACCTCGATCACTGGTGCAAACTCGGCCCTGAACCTAGCCGAGAAATCAGTCCATGTCATCGCGTCCAACGCGGCATCATCTCCAATGGCGTGTCCAACCTCCTCCCACCAATCCCGCGCTCTGTCCTTCAGAAGACAGGAGGCAAGTCAGACCTTGTCCCCCTCAGGACATCGACTCGTACGAAAGGCGTTGGCAACATCGGCCAACCACCTGCTGCTAGCGATGGGGTCCCTAGCCCCATGGTAATCTGGTGCGCCACAAGCTCTAAAATCTTGGAATGTCAAAGTACGCGCTCCCATCATGGCCACCATCTCTACGCGGAAGGCTCCCAGCCTCTCATCCAATATCTCCAGTATGCCCTCCTTGACCGTGCCAAAGATCACAGGAGTCTGATCTAGAATACTGCGCGTAACCTTGGCTGATACAAACTCCCTTAGCCGCTCCTTGAGCTGCTCGGTCCCTGAACCCGAGCCTGATCCCCTCCGGTGCCTGATCCGCCAACTGGTCTACCCCGTAGTATCACCATTCTGCAGCATATCATAACTACCATTAGCATACACATCTCTACCGAGGGATCACACTCACACTACCAGTTCCCCGGTTTCATCTCAGCCCTTCTTGAATCGAGTACGGATCCTCTGCTTTCAGTAGTATGGGCCCCTACTACCTTCCACATCTATTCGTACTTTCCTCAAGAATTGCCTCGACTACACCAAGTCCCTTTCACTGCTACTAACACTGCTCCCAGCACTACTCTCATCCTAGGCTTGCCCTACGGTAACCTCCAACTCACTATCTACCATCAGCTGCATAAGAAGTCCCTGTTATCTCCCCTTAACTAACTCGCGAATACCATTACATATTGCTTAGACTAGATAATTCTTCGAATGAGAGGTCCTGCCCTACAACGGTTAGACTCAGACAAGAGCTGCGAAATAAAGCTAGAACTAACCTTCTAAAATTATTTAGTCCTTGCATTATGTACTTAACATATTCTTTTTCTAGTTAATTAGAGATAACTAAAACTCCTAATAGCACAAAGCAAGCAGCATTCGGGTATTAGGAAAGATAACCACATAATACAATCAAGCTGTTCTATCCTCTAATCGGGAATCTGTACTAGCATGCAATTCATAAAGCTCATACACATATAACAGGCACATAAGGCATCCTCCTAGATCCTTAGTCCTAATCTAGCATGCAGTTCTAATACACATAGCATAACATAACTTGTATGGGACCGAAATACGGAACATATAAACTGCATCGGGCTAACCCCGGTAAAGGATCTAAATCCGAACAAATCACTATAAGTGCCTAGGGCTAACCCCCGGGTCTTCCTACTACACATAACCATAAGCATAAACATAATGGGCTGGCATTGTGGCCGTAGACCCATGCACACAGTGAGGAGACTCACCTCGTACTGCTGAAACTGCTGATAACCCTCTGGCTGCTATCCAACAACTCTCCGAACTGCTGCTCCTCTAGCTCCCCGAGCTACCAATACCAAATAATAGTAACACTTAGCCTAACTGTCCTTAAGAAGTCAACTAAGTCAACTCTGGTCAAAGTCTTTCTCAAGGTCAAAGTCATGGTCAAAGTCAACCTTCCAGTTGACTCGATTCGTCGAGTTGTTCTGCCAACTCGCCGAGTCCATGCTCCTCAAATCCCAAAACAACCCCGACTCCACTCGTCGAGTCTAGCGAGAACTCGACGAGTTCTCCTTCATCTAACACTTTGGGACTATCTTCAACCGACTCGCCGAGTTCATCCTTGAACTCGTCGAGTTCATCATCATCGTATGAATATCTAGGCCATGACTCGCCGAGTTGTATGAACAACTCGTCGAGTTCATCTTCATAACTAAGAAGATTGTCTTGGACTCGCCGAGTTCCTCTTCGAACTCATCGAGTACTATGATCTTCATGTCCATTACGGACCCAGTCTGGTTGAATCCTTTAGTAACTCCACTCACTGATCCGAATCATAAACAGAAGGGTTTGGGTTTGCGACCCGACTCGCCGAGTCCATGAACTGACTCGCCGAGGCCACCTTGTGACAACTCTATTCTGTCGATTACAGTCCATTCCAACACCTTCAACCCATAGATCTGGACTTCTAATGCTAGCATTACACGTAAAGTTGCTAACTTTACGTGCATGCAAGGTATTATGAGGCTAGAACACTTAATCCAAGCTACAAAGAAGGCCTAGGTCATGAAATGAAGCCATGGCTGGGTAAAGCTGCCTCCTCAGAGCTTCTAAATCTCAGAAATGCTTAGATCTTAAGTCCTTTTCGTCCTCAATGGCTCAACGTTCGGATTGACCTTGGAAATGGTCCAAATGTGACAAAATCTATGCTAGAAAGGGGATCTAGATGAATAATAGTCAAGGTATAAGCTTTTTACCTCTAAATGGTCTGAAATGCTACCCCAACTCTGGATCTATAGCTTCTTCTTGCACCACCAAGGTCCTTCTTCCTTCTCCAAGCTTTAATTCACTCTCAAGGCAAGAACTAGCCCAACAATGGAGTTGGGTGGCTATGGTTTCGAGTTCTGGACAATAGGGGCCGCAAATGAGCCCTAGGAAAGAGAATAAGATGCTTAAATAGGGTACCAAGTCCTAGAATTAAGGTTTCCAAACCCAGACCATACTCGCCGAGTCCACTCGCCGACTCGCCGAGTCGGTCACTTAATCTTTGACACGGAACCCGCTCCGACTCGTCGAGTTCTTCCCTAGACTCGACGAGTTGACCCCTTTGAATTAGGGTTTCCTTTCCTTTCTTGGTCTTCTGATTCTGGATGTTAAAATGTAAACACACAACACATGCCATAATCACATAGATAAATAGCATACATACTAGCCATCGAGACCCGCCCGACATCGGGTCGTACCCGGTAATCATAAAACACATAACACACGCAAGAGTCACGCAGACAACAAGCATACTAAGCATAACAAATCATAGGCTGGCATTGGTGCCTTCAGCCCGCTAAACTTAGCGATGAGACTCACGTTGCACTGCCGAATCACTCAAACGATCCCTGGTTGCTGGCTGACAGATTCCCCGAACTGTCGATATCAAAACATCACCCAATTAACAATTGGGTTCCAAACCATAACCATAAATCCATACTCGGGGTAAAAAGACCATTTTACCCCTAATGTAGCTTGTTCCAAAACTTAGTCCCAAACTCTCACCCTGAAAGGCCTAAAAGCCAATAACCAACCAAGGCCCAAATATGGCCCGATTTTCCAAATTGTGCCCAAACCCCTTACATGGGCTTACCCTAAGGCCCAACCAATTTTCCTAGTCTAAAACACTTGTACTCAAATGGCCCATTGAGAACTCAAACAACCAAGCCCAAAAAGGAAGCCCAACACGAAGCCCAAAAGCCAAAACCCTCCTGACTGAGTACGCGGGGCATACTCAGCTGTACGCTAAGCGTACATGCAATTTGGCTTGTACGTTGTGCGTACAGACTTGTACGCCCAGTGTACTCATCCATTAAGCCAATTCGACATTAACCTCTTAATGCTTAAGTCTAGAAGCTCAAATCACATATCTAAGTCATAAACAACATCTAGAACCATAAAGTCACAGACTTGGTGACTTTGCATGCCCCAAAAGAACCCAATCTAGAAATATAACATTCTACTTCCATTAAATGAACTCAAACTCAAGCATGGGGAATTCTAAGCCTTAAAGGAGGCAACTTTATGCATCTAGAACCTCAGAAACACCAAGAGTGGCAACTCATAGCTCCTGGAGTGGTACAAAACCACTAGATCTCATTCTTGGGACCAAAAATGAACCAAAACTCATACAACATCGATCTAAGCTAACAATGAACAACGTCAAAGCTTTTTATCTCAAACAAACTGGAAATGAAGCACATAATCAAGATCCACAAGCTCTTCCTTGATCCTTAACCTTGCACCAAACTCCATCTTCTTGGAAATGTCCCAAATACACCAAAATGTACACCATGAGCTCAAAATCACAACCATGGAGGCTTAGAGATGATTTCTAGGGTTTAGGGGACTTGGAGGCTGGTAAAGAGGCCAACCCTAAAGACTTAATGAGCTTATATAGGGTACATCATCAAAATTAGGGTTTTCATTAAGATGCATGTATGCTTCATGTAAACCATTATATGCCCCATGTATGTGCCCGAAGGCATGATCCTGCTTCGCATCTATATGCCCTGCATACACCATTATACACCACACGTACTGCTTAACCCCTTAACCCTAATATACCCCGAAGGTCATAACTTCCTCATTAACACTCCGATTCTGACGATCTTTATATCCATGAAAAGATAATGAGAAGCCCTACACTTTGATCAACCCATACATACCTTATCATTTTCCGAACAAACTTCCAATTTCCATAAAAGCCTGAGCTGACAAATTACCGAAATACCCTTTGACTCCAAAACACATACTGAATACCCGACACATCCTATTTACATTATCTAACCCAAAATGAGTCCAAATCTCAATTCTTCAAGGTTCCTAAGCCCGCTAATACCCAATCCTTGATCACCACCCCAAAATGGAAACAATCTGAAACAGGGCGTTACAAAATATGAGGCCCAAAGGTCCTGGAGTAGCTTCTACTCACAAGAACCACAATCTTGGGACCAAACACGTTTATAACAACTCCCATAACTGATCTACACTAAAGAACCATAAAGTTTGAAGCTTTATACTCTAGAAGATAGATCAACGTGCACAAAGTCTTGATCCACAAGCTTCAAGCAATCCAACACTCCTTGAAGAAACTCCTTCTTCTTAAATGAGCACCAACACACATGAAATCACCCAAAGAACTCAATAATCACACCAATGGAGGACAGGGTTTCGTACTTAGGGTTTAATGGGATGGAGGTTAAAGGTAGAAAGGTTTGGAGTTGAGTTAAGGCAATTAAATAGGGTCCAAAACCCTAAATTAGGGTTTACACCTGATTGGATTACGCCTAGCGTATTCCTAGTACACCTAGCACACTCAAGAGGGCATCCACGATCCACCTGCCTAGTACGCCTAGCGTACTCCTATCTACGCCCAGCGTACTAGGCTTAGCCCTAATACCACCAAACTTCTGAATGCCATAACTTCTTCATTCTAAGTCCGATTTTGACGATCCTCATATCCCCAAAAAAGGTGACGAGTAGCTCTACACTTTTATCAATTCTCTCTTGCCTTAAATCTTTTCGAACTTAATGTTGTATTAGGTATCTAAGCCCATAACTATTTTTGGTATGTACTTGACTTGATTATGAGCATGGTCCTTTTGGGTTGCCTTCACTCATGCAACTTGATAGGATGACAAGAGGAGAGAGAGAGAGAGAGAGAGAGAGAGAGAGAGAGAGTAGAATTTATTATGTGAATAATAAATTTGTACTCAAAATGGTTTTATTAATATATTACAAGATTAATATATTATTTGGAAATCATATTATTTAATTAGTATTGATCAGATTTTAATTTGGAATTAATTTAGTGGTCAAATGAGACTGATTAAATAATTGAGGGACTGTTATGCAAATCATTGATAGTTGCATAAATGGGCTGATGGACTCCATAGAGTGGAGTGGACGAAATCTTATAGGGAAGCCCTATAGATTTCTTCCATGGGCTCTAAGGAAGGAGTTTATGGGCTGCTTGTTGCCTAAGTTAGGTATTAGGGTTTCCACCTGAAAACCCTAGCAGCCACATCTATATATAGGACCCCATACAAAAGGATTTTCGGTCTAAGCATTCAAGAAAGAAACCCTAGCCGAAATCCTTCTCTCCTAAGTCATTCTGTTTGCATTGAGTGTCTGTGACTCCATTAGAGGTGCAACACTTGGGGAACTAGGCTTTCAAAAGTCAAGATCAAGAAGGATTAAACTTCTTATTACTATATAACAAGAGAGGTAAAGATTCTAACCCTAATCATATGTCAATTTCGAAATATATATGCTAGTCATAGGGTTATTGCTTTGGTATTCATAGTTGTATGTTCAATAGAGAAAAACCTAGATCCAAAGCAATTAGGGTTGTATGTACACCATAGTAATGATGTTATGCTCAAAACCCAACAGTGGTATCAGAGCCTAGGTCGTTTTTCTATTGAATAGATGCAAAAGTGAACTGCCAAAAGATCATAATATCGAAAAATCTGCTGGCTGACTGGCTGACTCGCCGAGTCGATGTATGGACTCGACGAGTTGCATGAACTCGACGAGTTCCATAGTGGACTCGACAAGTTGAGTGCTCTGGTGCCGGGATTTTCGATTTTCTGGCCAGATTTTGATTAGGATATTTACCAAAACTTGTTTTTCTTCTCTAAAATCGATTTTTATGATTGGTATGAGATATCCTTATCAAAATTGGTAGATTTGGTTAAATATGGATAATATAGGATTATTATGATTCAAATATTTAACCTAGTAATTTTGAAAAAAAAATTAAATTACACCCTTTAGGTTTTATAGTTTAAATTTGGAATTAAAAGTTTTAGTTTTTGAAATTTAAATAGTTAAACCCTAATATTTTGAAAGGTTTCAAAATTTGTCCTCAAGTTTTGGAATTTAAAATTTAATTAAAAGGTATTAATTTTGAAATATTAAATTCTAAAACCCTAATGTTTTGAAAAGTTCAAATTACACCCTTATGGATTTTATTAAATTAATTAAGTGTTTAATTAAAAGAGAGAATTAATAAATCCATAACAATATGGTTTAAGATTAATCAAATTAAAAGTCTAATTTATTAATAGATTAAACCACCTAGTATTTTAAAAGTGTAAAATACACCCTTATACTATATAAGATTAAAAGTTTAATATATTATATATGTATAAGTAAAGAGTCAATATTACCGTTAGTAGGCCTCATTCACAAAGCTGGTCTATAAGGGGTGTTTAAGGAAGCGGCCTGTAAAATGACCGCCATTGGGTATCCACTCTTACCCACCGCACTCTTGACTAGTGGAGGGTCATTAGCCGAACGGGTAGGATACGACACAACCTTCCATTATAAGTATAATGAAATACGAAGTAACTAAACACTTTTATAAATTCCCTAATCTTAGTTAGTTTAGGAAAAATGTGAATTTGGTGCTAATCCATGAAATTGCACATTGCACCTTGTTGATCGTTAGTGGAGCATGTGTGGTCAACCGGAACACTAACATGGGACCAATGAAGGATGGCAATGGGTAGCTCGTAGATTATCATAGATCAATGAAGCGTGTGTGGTTAACCGACACATTGATTAAGTGATAGACATCTTCGAGACTACCAAGCTAATTTGCATGGTTATTCACACCTTGTTTGTGATCCTCGGCATCCCAGTCACAAACTTGAAGGGCATAATCGAGATTAAACGTGACATTGAAAATTTCAATGAATCTCAAAAGATATAGGAGCTTCAATTCATTTAAAACCTAATATTCTCATTTTCGTTTTTCATGGTGGAAGTTGGTAAATCGTCATTTCCCTACCTTCAAATGTTCTGCAATTGGATTACGGCATCCCTCTTCCGAATTGTAGAATATTGTGTTGGGTCCTAGCCTTAATATTTCATTTGGGTGTTATATTAAGGATCCAATCAACTAAATTGAATTTCTCCCGTTTTGTAGATGTCAAACTCTAACAACTATGGTGTTCCTAAACCCTTTGGAAAAAGCTTTCCAAAAGAAGATGATGTTCCACGATTTCGTGGAAATGGAAATCGTGTTTCACTTCCTCCACCTCCTCCAATAATTCTCCCTGACCCACGTGTTTGAAGACTTGAAAAGTTCAAGGTCACTCAAGCCTTGTTGGCAAGCAAACACGAAGATGGAAAGTCTATATGTGCTCACGGCTTGGAGATGAAGTTGCATATTGACAAGTTGGGAATGTTGGGTGTCGATGTCTCAAGGAAGCTGGCTGTTGACTTGGTTCTTCAATCACTTCCTGACTCATATAGTGAGTTCATTAAAGATTACTATATGATGGACCTCGACATGACCCTCATTGATCTGACCTATTTGCTTATTGCTGCTGAATCAGCAATAATTTGGCGCACTGGTAAAGAAAATTTGACTGGTAGATCAGCCTCCCAAACTTCCATTGACATTGACAATGGCAACATTGGAAGTCCATATAAGTTTTCTCTTCCCAATGGAAAGGGATCGGCCAAGGTCGAACCATTTGACCGGATGGTAAAGAGTCCCATGTGTTGTTCCAAAAGAGTCCATTTGTTTCTACTGCCAAGAGAAGGGGCATTGCTTGCGAAGCTGCTGTACCTACCTAAGAGATCGCAAAGAAGGGAGAGTCAAGATGTATGACTCTGATTCAGGTAAAATCCACTATCTAACTTTATTAAGTTTATGTTTATAGATCCTTAATACATGATGTGATAAGATTGCATTTTGATGTTTTTGTAGGATCGAAGAAAAGAAAGGAAGCTTAAAGGAAGAAGCATGTTGAGTCTGATCGCGAAGAAATGGATTTCGATCGCATGGATCAATGATTGGATTTTTGAGCTGCTACTTAGGAGTTATGGTAGATTGCTTTGGAACATTTAGTAACATAGTTTTCATTTGTAACTGCGTTGTAAGGACAAGTTTTTCTGCGTTTTCATGAATTAAATAAATTTTGATTTTTATCTTATTTATATTTCCTCGCAATGGCACTTGTGAAAATTGATGTTTATATGTTTATATTATTAGCAATATTGAAATGGATGTGATTCTGTATTATGTTATTTGTGATAGTGTCGGAAATTTACTAAATAAGGAAACTTGGAATCATACAACTTGTTTTGTGTGATGAATGAGAACCTTCATATTTGGAAAATTAAGACTAATTCCTTGACAAAGAGTCAAGTGAAGGACTAGGAGATCTAGTACACATTGTTGTGTATTGGTCAGGTCCACCACAAATAACAATGAAGGCTATCCGTCATGTTCTACTAAAGATTTATTAAATATGGTTATGCTTACAAGATTAGGTGTAATTCTGAAATATTGGAAAAGTTTCAATGAATGGAAGAACGAATAAGAAGAATCAATTAGGCAGAGAGATAAAAAGTTTCTCCAATCTGAAAAAAAGGGAGAGTACTTTTGTATCGTGTTTTATGATCATCTTAGTGATTATAGAACCATATCACAATTTATCCTCTAAGGACACCTTAGTACATACGAAGAGGAATCAGGAATTATTGAAATGGTTGAATCAAAAAGGTGAATCATACTTCGAACCAAAATCGAGTCTTAGAGTCATACTCCAAGATTATGACTTGAGTGATGCAATCTTAAGAAGGTTTATAACACTCATCAAATGTGGAGTAGAAAAGTTTCTTACTCTTGGTAAGTTGTGATGTCTTGGATAAGACAAAGACCAACTAAGATCAATTGTGTGGAGTGTTTGTCTTGATAAGAACCCGCACTAACTCTTGAATATTTGTTTGTCAAGGAATGTTTCTTGACAAGAGAATCTTATATGTCAAGAGGTCAGTGGGAGTCTTAATGATCTTGAAAGGTTTCAAGAACTAATCAAGAATAAACCTATTGTTAATCACTAGCACACGACTTGAGGTTTATCGTGTTGGCATATTCATGTTTCTTCCAGACCATGCATGTGAGTTCTATGAGTTCTCATTTGACTGCATTAGGAAAAGCACCTTGGTCAATGAAAGTACATTGATCTGTATAGGTGAGCTTCTAAACAACCTGGAAGCATTGGTAGGCCCTTATGCTATTAGATGGCAAGGAATTAAGATTGAACAAGTTCAGTTCATATAAGTTTGGATTTGTCACAAACATTGTCTTGTGATTATGGTTATGACAAATTCATATGGATAGGAACACATACACCATAAAATCTAAGTGGTAAGGTTTCTCTCCACTTCATGAAAATGATTGTGAGGAAACACTTTCACTAAGAAGATTTTAAGGAGATAGCGATTGTGGTATTTGCATTCTCGAATTCGATTATGATTACGACATCCCTCTTCATAGTTCGAATTGTGAGAAATGGCAAAAGGGTCTGAACATTTGGGACTTATTGCTATAACTTCTAGATTTGTTTAGACACACATATGAGCTATCGCTATCTAAGGAAAGGTATATGAGTTTGAGAAGCTTAGATAAAGACTTATCGAAGCATCTCGTATCATAAATATGAACTTTTGTTAAGGAAGTCAATAAGTATTGATTTCTAGAAGTCCAGCTGATTTCTGAATACATGTCAAAGCTAGTGGGAGCATAAGTGTTATGCTGGTAAGGAAATAATTATCAGGTTAGTGGGAGCATGATTATTATGTTAAGTATTGCGAGTTAGCAATATTAATTATAGAAAACAAAAGTTTCAATTTGCAAAGTTGCAGAGGTTGAAAAGTTGTTTTGCTATAATTAAGGGAGAGAATATTATACTTCATTTCAAATCTAAAATCTTAGATCAAGACATTTTAATCAAATTTAGTCAAATGACACATATATGAATGTTATGTTGAAAAGGTTCAACATAAGGAAATTCTATATATGACAATATTATAGCAGAAGACTGGTAAAGTATCATGTCTTTATGTAAGACATTATGTATCATATCTCATACGTTTCGGGTATAGGATCGATTACATATGTTGTAATATTCAATCGTTATGATCTTCCAAGTGCCTAGGGCATTAAGAGGGAAAAAGGACCAGAACCGGATATGACTAAAATAATTAAACAACGGTCAAGGACGATCTAAGGTTCGCCAAAGATTGGTCACTTGTGGGCAGTTGGAAGTATAGTATTAGATGGACCATATTGACATTATTATGAATAGATATGATTATATTAAGAATAAGTTGTCATATGACAAATATGGAAAAATTTTCATAATGGGAGTTGGATATTAAGAATCTATGTGTAGGTTCGAAACTTTTATGCAATAAGGATGTTCAAATGAATGTACTTTGAATGTGAGACTTCATGTCTATAGAGTTGTCTTGTAATAATCTCCAATAGATCACTTTGTAATTTCATTGGCAAAGTCTTTGTAACTATGGTGCTATGACATTACAAAATGATCAATACATAAAATGTTGGAATCTAACATATTCTAATAGTGGCAAGAATTTGGTATTCTTACACTTGTAATAAGGATTAGAAATTGTGAAATGAGCATCATTGGAAATGTGTACAATTGATCTATTTCACAAAGTAAGGACCATAGGTAAACATAGTGTGCATGCTTGGAGCATGGGACAACTATTGTTATAATTCAAGTATTAAGTTGATTATCCGAAACATTATATAATGAATAATGTGTAATCAATATGGTGATTAAATAATAAGTGTTTTATTTATACTCAAAAGTTTTGAGACCATATTGGATTCGATTATTCTTGTGTTTCACTTCGCATGTTTTGACTTCCAGAATAACTAGGTTATTCAAACATCCACAGTCAATCATACTTTGGAAGTAGGTAATGAGGTAAGACTGTCATGAATCTGACTGTAGATTGTCTAAAGCGTTTAGACATAGCAAAAGTCTGATGCAATGTTCATGAGTGCTCCTAAAATAAGATTTGAGTATTGGATTAAAGCCCACGCTCACGTGAATCACTTCATGGATTTTATCACGAGTGATTGTGAGACGATAATATCTTATATTCTTGAAACGGAGAGATATGAGTTGTTGTTTGCGAGTCGGTTGCACATTGATAATACGTAAACGCATCAGTAACTTGATGTTATAAAACGTATTGTTGTGTGTGATTTCATGAGTAAATAGTGCAAGCATATGAGTCGATGTTTATCTGTTCCTTTTACCCTAAGAGGATAAAATCGATATCTGTGGGCCCCTCGATGATTTAGTGATGACACCCCTAAAGCGTTTGGCCAAGCCTGGACTGATTTGATTTGTTCAATTAGTCAATCGTCATAAATCGGAAATCGGGAAACAACACATGGACAGAGAGAATGATTAAAATCCATGTCTCATGTCCATATGATATCTTGAGAATGTAGGAATATATGATCCCTTATCTAAAGGATGCATTACTGATAAGATCAGAGTTCGACAACGGCTTTTGAAAGCTACGATTGCGAATCAGATTCTGAAGTCGAACTTGCAAAATAGTTATTAGACTTATCCAAGTGGGAGACTATTGGATTAGGTGTCTAAGCCCATAACTATTTTTGGTATGTACTTGATTTGATTATGAGCATGGTCCTTTCGGGTTGCCTTCACTCATGTAACTTGATAGGATGACAAGAGGAGAGAGAGTAGAATTTATTATGTGAATAATAAATTTGTACTCAAAATGGTTTTATTAATATATTAAAAGATTAATATATTATTTGGAAATCATATTATTTAATTAGTATTGATCAGATTTTAATTTGGAATTAATTTAGTGGTCAAATGAGATTGATTAAATAATTGGGGGACTGTAATGCAAATCATTGATAGTTGCATGAATGGGATGATGGACTCCATAGAGTGGAGTGGACGAAATCCTATAGGGAAGCCCTATAGATTTCGTCCATGGGCTCTACGGAAGGAGTCCATGTGCTTCTTGTTGCCTAAGTTAGGTATTAGGGTTTCCACTTGAAAACCCTAGCAGCCACAGCTATATATAGGACCCCATACAAGGGGATTTTCGGCCTAAGCATTCAAGAAAGAAACCCTAGCCAAAATCCTTCTCTCCTAAGTCATTCTGTTTGCATTGAGTGTTTGTGACTCCATTAATGGTGCAACACTTGGGGCACTAGGCTTTCAGAAGTCAAGATCAAGAAGGGTTAAACTTGATATTACTATATAACAAGAGAGGTAAAGATTTTAACCCTAATCATATGTCAATTTCGAAATATATATGCTAGTCATAGGGTTATTGCTTTGGTATACATAGTTGTATGTTCAATAGAGAAAAACCTAGATCCAAAGCAATTAGGGTTGTATGTACACCATTGGAATGATGTTATGCTCAAAACCCAACACTTAAATCCAAAATTCATAAAAGGCCCGAACTGACATTTTACAGTTATGCCCTTGGGGTCGAAAACACAAACCTAACTCCTGGATCACCCAATCCGCATTATCCCTGTCCAAAGGGCCTAAATCTCTCTTTCCCCAAGGCCCAAAGCCTTATGATAATTGATCTTCGGGTCATGGGCCCGAATTAGGAAACGATTCGGAACAGGATGTTACAACTCTCCCCCACTTAAACTAGATTTCGTCCTCGAAATCACTCCTTACCACCCTCCTGGAAACCAAACGTTCCAACCAAAACCTCCTAATGATGAACAAATCACTGAAATTTTAACGGACGAATCAACACCTTACTATTATAATTCTGAAGCCCCATAACTTTTCTGACCTCCACCTAGGTAGAACCATTCTGAAACACACTCACGAGGACCTCCTACTGCAATCTGAACTGGGAATAATCTTTTGATCCCGAACCATCCAACTGATACCCTTGGCATACAGATTCCTTAACCATAACTTGCTGATGAAAAGACCTATTCACTGAATATAATGACGACTCCCAACGCGAGTCTCGACCAAATGACAACCCAGTACATAACTCATATCCTGAGATCTAAAGATTTACGCTTGCATTCCGTCTGATTTTTTTCTGATTCCACAATGACCTTCCACTAAACAAAGATATAACATCCCCAATCCACCGCAGAGACTAACAGCCTCACTCCTGGTCCCACCACCAGGCCCCCATTGAGAGTCTAACTGATAAAGGCTACCCAAGCCTATACATCATAGGAATACCAATCACTGCCCATAGAGTTGTCCTACTCTAAACGTAATCCAATACCTTGTCCCAACCAATTCCCACCGGGTCTCACCCGTACTATCATAACCATACAGGCCTCGCCCACAGGTCTCACCCAGACTGCACAATCGAACGGGCCTCGCCCAAGGGTCTCACCTAATCGAGTGTTGTTCAGGCATAACCTCGCCTCAGTTCTAACGATACTCATACCTACTAATAGTAATCTTCCGACAATACCATCTGCTCGGACCCGAGCATGCACTGATCATTCCTCAGTTCCACGACCATTCCCATAATGGCCTACCTCATTGTGGTGAACATTACGTTCCCATCACAGACTTACAACACTTCCCTGACAGCTTATCATTCTTATGTATGCTACGACTACCCCATAGTCTTTCAACATCCCCACAATGAGCCTACCAACCTTGTGAATGTCACGTCTACCTCGTAGTCTTACAACACTTCCATACTGCCATGGTCTCAACCCATGGTCTTGCTCTCCACCTACCATACCAACCCACGATCAATCATGGGTCAAACCACATTGTCTATATCTCAATCAAGTGTTCAGGTCATGCCCCACACCCCAAGACCTTCATTAGACAAGAACAGACATAGAGGCTCTAACACAACCCTCAACTTAGATCCAAACTCATATTTTCTCTGCATAGCAACGAATACACCAACCTGTCGTTGGAAATTCTAAACCTCCAACCTTGTGAACCCTCAATCAAAAATTCCACTTGGACTGGCTTCCCACTCGTCTAGGATGTGGAACTCCTCCTGGTTTCGCACATGATTCTATCCCCGGAATCCAAACGGTTCTCCCCACTTGGATTTGACTACACCTTGTCAAATTCACAAAATTTATGGGTTTCCAACCCGTATTACATCTTTATAATTCAAATTATCGACAACCTGAGCTTACAAGAACTAGCGTTCCATCACTAGCCAATTTTAACGATCATACACACATTCCATATCCAGCTGATTACTTCCCAAAATATCAGCTGGTCCAATAATCCTAAGCACTTACCATGATACAGCTCCAAACCTTTAAGTCATTACTGCTCGTGAGAAGACTATAACCCTTGACCGGAATGGATGGATCACCAATCCAATTGCCCACTCACCGAAGGTTCTCTGCATTCTAACCGTCTTCAACCAATATGATTAAGAAATTCCTTTGTCAATTATGGCGTCTAAACAAGCCCATGCAACCTACATCACCCTCCACTTGCTACCACTCCTTCCCTAGTAACGGTAGTGATCGGACCCCAAAGTCCTTCCATAACCATCTGCCATCACTATTGTGCGACATAACACCTATGAACTCTGACTCCATTGTTGACTAATCAAGCTCATCTGTCCACTGATCTCTGAACCGATACCCTGTAATTGTTTTCACCAAGGAACCACAACAAACTTCCTGACCGTCTAAATCCATCTCAACAAGACATGTCCCACTTATAACTCTAGGCTTACAAAAATGGAATATAACAATCGTTGATAATATAAACTAGGAGATCAAACGAACTATGATTCTTAGATGGGGACTAGACTAAACCGAACATAACGTCTCAACACCTAATTACATAAGCATAAGCAATTAAGATGCATGAACAAAATACATACCTACGAGGTCCTGAAGTCTTGGCTCTCCCCCCTGAAAAATCACAGATGATCGGGTCTGATCCTCCCCAATCCATAACCATAGGCAACTTACCCTAAGGTGATTAGGCTGATGACAAAAATGACATAATTCTTCCTCCAAGGTTCATTCTTGGCGAAGGTGGCCCTTCCACCCACACCTGCCGCATTTGTACTTGTCGCGCGCACACTCATGGGTTCCTCCGCCCTTAGCATAAATGTTGCGGCCCCTCAGATCCCTAACACCAGGTTCAGATGGTGCTAGCAGAGTCAGATCATGAGTCCGCTTCCTCTTTCCCAGACCCAGCTCCCGTTTCCGAGTCACCTCGACCATCCCATCAGTTACCTGAACGGTCGTCATCTGATCCTCGAACTTGGCGACTAATATATCAATGACAAGACCAATAATGCCAGGTAACTACTCTTGAAAAGTTCGCAAAACCTCAGTGACAATCCAATCATGGAATCCATACCCCTGAAAGCATGATGAATACCCCAACTTCGATCCATCCTTGAAAGATCTAACAATAGGGTCCTCCTCCCCGAAAAATTCTAAGGTTGCACAAGACTTGAGCTCCCGATGAGCATCCAACTGTCATGTTGCAATCTTAGCAGTAAAAGCTCCAAGTCGATCATCCAAGAGTTCCATGATCCCCTCCTTGATAGTACCAAACATAACAGGAGTCTTCTCCAAAGTACCACGGGTGATCTCCGACAAGATAAATTCCCGCATCCGCTCATCCATCGGCTCAAAACCAGCACCTGATCCTGAATCAGATCCTCCTCCACGAGTTCTCATCACCATACTGAAAAGCAGCCATACACATGATCAAAACATACCCAAAGAATCCTCATCCATAGGCTTCCTAGATTCTCCGTGACTATCCTCGATTCGAGTATAGATCCTGTGTTTTCAGTAGTACGGGCCCAATACTACATTCCACACCTATCCATACTTTCCTCAAGGATCATCCTGAATCCTCTAAGTCACCTTCTCAAACGGGTACTCCAAGTACTCGCTAAACAGCGTATCCGAACCGACTAAAAACACTTCCTAGGCCCTCTTAGGTTCCCGACCTCCCCCTGCCATCAGCTGCTGAAGAACTCCCGTTAATATCAGCTAACTACTTCATGAATATAATCACATGCCATAAATTTTAGATAATCCTTCAAGTAACAGACTCAACCCTACAACGGTTAGACTCAAACGAGAGTTGTGCAATATAATCAAATCCATCACTCTGAGATTATTTAACCTTTACAACATGTGACTTGACACATTCACTTAATAGTTAACTCATATCACTAAGAGTCCCACAAAGCACAAATCAGGCACCATTTTTGCAGAAACACTCTAAGCCACAAAACAAACAAAGAACCTCCGATGCTCACTTACTACAACCCATGTTAGGATCTTCCACTCTCACTACCGGTTGCCTTATGCATGCAAATTATATATTGTTGAAACAAAAAGTGACCCTCTTCAGCTAAGGAACCGCAGACTTGTTGTCTTGATGATACCGCAGAGAAGCTTCTATCGGAGACCGTTTTGTGAACGTTGAAGAACCATAGAGTTGAAAAGATGAACCGCAGAGTGAAGATTTGCATGAAGATAGTTTAGTTCATTTTAACTGGCATTGCTTGTATTCCATGTATTATCCGGTGAACAATTCATGGTCACCTTAGTCAGTTACTTTATATTATTTTACTATTTCGATGTAACTTCCGGGACTCTATAAATAGAGTATCCCTCTTCGTGTTTTACCACCACTTCCAAAACTCTCATTGAAATACAAGATCGTTCATATCTATCTCTATTATCTTAACTGATAAATCGAGTCCCTCTTCACTTTAGTTGATCACGCTTACTAACTTGTGTTTTCATGCAAACCTTGTTATGAATCAACTTGGTGTCTACTTGATATAACTTGTTGCTATTTATTTCCTTATATTTCTGCAATCTAACTCTTATAACTTATTATTATTGAGCTAACAAGATCCTTCGACATTAACTTTTATTCCACAACTTATCATCTTGTACTAACGTTTGTTCAAGTTTTTCTCTCAACAATTTGTATCAGAGCCAAAGTGGTTGCTTTTTAAAACGAACGCCTTCTATACCACTGAAGCTCAGTCCTAAAAAAACAAGGAAATATGGCACAAGTTATTCATTGAACATTTCCAACAGTGTTGGAGGCTCGAACAGAGCTCCAATACTCGTTGAAAGTGAATACCACCATTGGTCTCAGAGAATGGAAAGGTATCTTAAGAGACTCGGTAGAGATGTATGGAGGTCTGTGGAAGAAGGACACCATGTCCCTGTTCTCACTCCCGTTTAAGCAGATGGTGCTCAGGCCCGACTAGGTGGAGCTCAGGCAACCATGAACCGACCAACAAATGATGATCTAGACAAAATAGAGAAATATGACATAACCTTCTATGAACTCTCATGTGGTGTTACTCCAGATAACTTCGACATCATCATCAACTGCAAGTCTGCCAAGGAGATCTGGGATGTGCTCAAAAATCTTTACCAGGGGTCAGAACGAGCTCAGGACAAAAAGCTCACCACTGCTCTCAATGAGTTCAATAACTTTAAAGCTCTTCCCGGTGAAAGTCTTGATGATTCATTCAAAACGTTCAATCTCATCATCACGAAGCTGTCAAATGCTGGTACAATCCGCAGTAATCATGAAACAAACCTGCAATTCCTGAATGGTTTGGGTAGACATTGAACTACTACTAAGATGATAGTCCAAGGAGACAGAAAGATCCACACTCTCTTACTGTTCAAGCTACACGGTGAACTTCAAGCCCAAGAATCAACGGTGTTAAAGGATTGTGCAGACCTGGGTGGACCACTTGCTTTTATGGCTCAAAATCCACGGTTCAAAACTCCTCAGTACCCATATCCCACAGAATCATCATACCAACACTCATATGACAGCTCACCGCAGTTGTATCAAGCTGATGCAGAAACTTGATGACAAAGAAGAGTTTTAGAATGCCATTGCCCTAGTCAGCCAACAGTTCAATAGACTCCCACCACCATCCTTTCTTAAAAACCAACAGTTCACCAAACCACCTTTCAATCTCAATTTCAACCCGCAGAGTAACCATCCAAGATATCCTAGAAATCCTCATCATCCTTCACAACCGTAGAATGCTCCTTCAAAAGAGACATCGTACACCAACAAACCTTCAGACTCTGGTATCACTACTGAAGACAAAGATGGAGACATTATTTGCCATAAGTGTCACAATGAAAACCACTTTGCCAAAGACTACAAAGAAAACGTGGTAAAAGATAAGCGTTCTACCTCAAAATGGCTCAAGAAATGGAGGAAAAAGAAAAGGAAAGAGCTTATGTTGCTTAAGTGAGAAGGGATCATCAAGTGTGGTCCTCGGGTGATGAAGATGAATAAATTGACAACAATAAAAAGAAAGGGAAGATTTGCATGGTGGCAACCAGTGAGGAAGATGGATCAACAAACCTGCAGGGGAATTATTGCTACATGGCCAAAGATGGAACTCCCAGCATCATCGAGCAGGTAAAAATTATGATTCAGTCAAATAATTACAGCATGCATGAATGTGAACCTAATTTAGAAAGACTTAATGACACTTGTGTTGCCGTCCTTTCAGACTACAACAAAGCCCTAGACGAAAAGAATATAGCGACCCAAGAGCTGTACCATGTGAGAGGAAGACTAGAAGACAAAAAGCTTAAGGTCATTATGTTAGAAAAGGATTTGTTGTTAGAGAAAGATGTTAGAGTGTTAGGCGAAACCCAACTAGATATTGCTCTGAATTAAAGGGATCTTGCCCAAAAAGAAATTGTACGCTTAAATCGTTTAATTGAAAAACTCTTTACTGAAAGTGAATCTATTGAGAATTTAGTGAATAATGGGACTGTATAAAAAACTTATAATTGGGGATGGTCAAATGGGTATTCTACCGATGAAAACTCTCATCCCCGGTTTGATGCTAATCGTCCCTATGTCCCACCAGACCGGACTTTTCACTACCCAGTCAATGACAAAACTTATCTTAAAGAAATAAGATGTCACTTCGGTAGACTTCATGAACTTAGCAACAATTGTATCATTGAGGAAATTCTTCCTGAATCCTCGGGTAACGTAGATAATTTCTTACCCATCATTGGCATAATTTGTCCCGATTCTCAGTCCAGTTCACATGTGGATGAAGAAATTGTTTTGGAAGAACCTGAATTAGTTGTAAGTTGTCCATTTTTTCTTTCCAAGACATGTCCCAACCAAGAGTCCCCAAAGACTTACTCTGCGGTACTCTAGTCTGCTCTTCCGCAGACCCTAGTCCAAAGCACAACTACTCTTCAGCCCATTTTGCATGAACTTCCCATTGATAATTTCGAATTTGGACAATGCTCTCTGGGTCAAGAACTCTCTAGTTCTGATGACTCCAGTCCTCGATTTTTACCTCAAATAAAGAATTCCAAGAAACCTCAACTAAATGTTTTTGATGTTGTCACGCCAAAGAAGGAAGCAAAATTGGCTCTGGAAAAGGAGATCAGATCTCGACATGAAAAACGGGAAGTTGACTTCAAAAACAAAACTTTAAAAAACCAGACCACATTTTTCAAACAAAAGGAATTTTGAAAAACCCACGACTACAAAAATCTTTTCAAAATCCACTGCAGTTGATGGATCATGCAAAAAGTCATGTCCAGTGCCTAAACCTCTTGACTAAAACAAAAACGAAAATTTTAAAAAAAGGGTCAAGTCAACATCATCAAATTCCTTAAAAGACACAAAAATGAACGGTATTTTACACACTTCACAAAATTCAAAAACCCTTCCATCAGTCAAAAGATCTAAACCTGCGACAGTGTCTTTCAAAAAACCTTCTCAAAATCCAGTGGACAATACCAAGAGACACCAACCTCAGACTAGTCACAAACAAAATACCACACCCTTCAGACCGTTGACCAGGTATGGTCTGTGGCTCAATGAAAAGAACCTATCTTTTTGCTTTTATCCACTGCTATTAAAGACCTGTCCAACCCCAACTAAGAAAACTCCAAAAGACATGACTCA
This sequence comes from Lactuca virosa, assembly GCF_052849685.1. Classification (NCBI taxonomy): domain Eukaryota; kingdom Viridiplantae; phylum Streptophyta; class Magnoliopsida; order Asterales; family Asteraceae; genus Lactuca; species Lactuca virosa. Next base: position 300,542,030 of record NC_136430.1, on the reverse strand, counting down.
TCATGGCTCCAAACAAAAATGGAAAAAGAAATGAGTGCCCAAGACCCACATGCATGCATATGTTAAGAAAGTATCTCACATTACCACGGGCTCCAAACTTGTTTGGGTGCCCAAACTAACCAACTGATTTTGCAGCCAATGTGCAAGGAGGAATAAGGAGAAGAATGGTTAATCGATAGTGCCTGCTCCTTTCACATGCATGGAAGGTTGGAATACCTTCGAGATTTCAGGCCAATCAGTAGTGATGGGCACATCACTTTTGGAAACAATGCAAACGGGATCATCAGGGGTTATGGAGTATTGACTACGGGGAGCTTCTCTATTCGACGAGTTGCTTATGTAGAAGGTCTAAAACATAATTTGATTAGTGTGGGTCAATTATTCAAAGCTGTTCATCGATTTGAGTTTGATAGTGAATATTGCTACATCATGACGAATGACATGAACACTTGCTTGATCAAATCTAAAGCTGAAGGGACAATGTATCCATTGGATGTCTCTTTGATCATTAGCAAACCGTAGTTGTGTTTTCTGTCAAAGGCAGTGTCTAAAGCTGTGGACTAACAATCTTGAAGTACAACAACGATACATTATGCCCAACTTGTGAATGTGGTAAACAAATAAAGGGTAGCCATCCTCTAATAGTTGATTCTTTAATTGTATTGAACCTTTAGAGCTACTTCACATTGATCTCTACGGTCCATAAACTGTAGCCAGTCTTCACCACAAGAAATATATTCTGGTCATAGTTGATGATGTCACTCGTTTCACTTGGGTATTCTTTTTGAGACTTAAGTCTGATACACCGTAGTGAAGGGTTTTGAGCATTCTAACACTCCTATGGTGTACATGCAATCCTAGAAACCTTGGATCTATGTTTTACTATGATACATGCAAAATTGTTTTTCCAAGGTTCATAACCTATCTAGCATAGATGGGGAACTTTTAAACATAAAAGTAAGTAAGAAAACAGACCTTGTAGTAGTTTGGATTCCTTGAGAACCTTGTGAGCCTAGCACCTCAAGTGTGATGCCTCAAATGTCTCACACAACACCAAATACACTTGGAATAACTTAGAGAGAAATGAAGAACACTTAGAAATCGGCTAGCCCTCACAATTCTTACTTAGTGCCCGATTTTGGTGAACAAAGTGATGCTTATATAGTGTGTTACAATTAGGGTTACACCATGTAAACCCAAATTGTCATGGCTTTTCATTTCTTGGATCTGTAACATCCCAAGTTCGGAAGCTAGAAGTTGGAGGGTGCTAAGTGTAAAATTAGGAAAGGGACTCGACGAGTAGGTCCGTCTACTCGCCGAGTCGGAACGGGATTGATCGCGGTATTAAGTGGCCAACTCGCCGAGTCGGCGGCTTGGACTCGACGAGTTGGTGCTGGAATGAGAAAACCCTAATCCCGAGGGTTGCACCCTATTTAAAGGACTTTATGTCCTTCTCCCAGCCTCCTAATCCCCCCAAAGAGTTCCAGAAACCCTAATTTCGTGTGAGCTTCCATTAATAGAGAGAATAGAGCTTTGGAAGAGGAAATCTTAGAAAGAGGCTTGAAGATCAAGAGGCTTGCTGCAAAGGAGTGGTGTAGATCCGGGATCTACTTCAGTTGGAGCTTAAATTGGAGGTAATAATCTATTGCTTGGGCTCTTTTGCATCTAGATCTATTATCATTTGAGATTTGGGGCATTTTTGGTATGATTATGAGCTAATTCGAGTTAGAGGCTTAGATCTGAGGTTGCTACTTCAAATCTAGACTTGTGTTGATCCAGAAAGTCATAAAGCATCAGTCTTTGAGTTGTTGGTGAAGCCCCTTTGTCATAAACCCTAGCCCTAGAGTGTTTTGGACTTATATCTCCTTGGTTTCACGTAAAGTTTGCAACTTTATGTGAGGGTTAGGCTGTAGAAGAGTGGATCTATGGATTGGAGCCTCAGCATGGCTCGAAAAGCCTCTGTATGGATTGAGAACTGAAGGGACCCGGCGAGTCACATGGGTGTACTCGACGAGTTGTATGAACATGTGCATGGACTCGGCGAGTTGAAGAACAACTCGGCGAGTCTGTTGAAGATTGCCTTGGACTCGGCGAGTCTGTTCTGTACTCGGCGAGTCTGGTCGCAGAACCCCAATCTCCTCTGGTTAAACCTTGAAGCAGTGAGTCGAGAGGTGACTCGGTGAGTTGAGTAGGATGGGACTCGGAGATCGTTGGACTCGACGAGTCTTGGGGTGACTCGGCGAGTAGAGTCGTGTTATGGGAGTTTCTGAGTATAGGGACTCGACGAGTCGACGGGTCGACTCGGCGAGTAGAGTCAGTCAGGGAGGTTGACTTTGAGTGAGGACTTTGACTTTGACCAAGAGTTGAGCAGTTTGTCTATCAAGGGTATTTTGGTAATATTGGGCTGATGAATCTAGTTCTTGGTAGTGTACGGTGGTGGAGTTCGTGTCGGTGGTCGGAGCAGCTGATCTTATCCTTCCAGTCGGCAATTGCGAGGTGAGTTATCACTATATCGACAGGGTCTACGGCACCAAGGCCGGCCCTTGATCGGATGGGAATCCGGGTATTTTTGTTATGTTATTGTTTTGTTAGAATTGCATCCTGGTATTTAGGATGGTATTATGTTAGTGACCTGGTTAAGGTCGGTACCCGGGATATAGGGTAATGTTATGCTAGTGACCGGTTAGGTCGGAATCCTGATTAGGATGTTGATATGCTATGTGGTCTGTTAGACTGTTTGTCTGGTTGAGGATTGTTATGCGATTAAATGTTGTATGTGCACATGATTGTTTGACGGGGGTTGGGTTGAGGCGGGTCATGCTTTGTGCTGTAGGCCAACATACCCAGGGCGGACCGGATGTTTCGAAGGCCCAGCGAGCGGTCCGGATAGGCTGAAGGCCCCGAGAGGGCGGACCAGACATGTCGAGGCTCGGAGAGTGGACCAGGCCGACTGAAGGCCCGGTGTGGGCGGACCAGTCATACTGTAGACTCAGAGAGTGGACCAGGTGGATTGAAGGCCCGATGCGGGCGGACCAATCACACTGTAGACTCGATGTACATGGCTAGACTCGGAGGGTGGACCAGGTGGACTGAAGGCCCGGTGCGGGCGGACCAGTCACACAAGTAGACCCGATGTGCGTGGCTGTTCTATTTATGATATGTTATGAGTATGTTATGTGTGGTTGGTATTTTGGGGGTAACTCACTAAGCTTTCGGGCTTACAGTTTCAATGTATTGTTTCAGGTACTTCAGGAGATCGTGGCAAGGCGAAGGCGTGATCGTACCGCTCTTCATGTTTTATGATTTATATGATATGGTTCTGGGGGATACTCTAATGTTTAAACTATTTTGAAAACAAGTTGTAAGAACGTAATGGTTTTTGAATGATTTACAATGTTTTAATTGGGCTCAAAATTTTATGGGTGTTACAGGATCCATGGGTTCAAAAACACCATGGAGCATCCATGGAGCATCGTATGGGTTTTAGCCCAACTTGATAATCCGTGGAGCATTAGCCCACTATAAAAGTATGGATGATTACCATAATCAACCCATATATTTAATTAGTCTCCTTTTGATCACTTAATTAATTCCAAATTAATTCTTGATCAATACTAATTAAATAATATTATTAATATATTATAACTTATAATATATTAATAAACCATAAGTGTTACTTCTCTCATTTTAGTCTATCTAAATGCATGATGCCATGCAACCCAAATGGACCATGCCAAACCGAGTCAAGTACATACCAGAAATAGTTATGGACTTAGACACCTTATCCAACACGTAGACCATGATTAACTTCATTAAGGAGATAGAACTTTAAATCAAGCTATCAGTCAGACGGATAAGAAATGATAACGGGGCTGAATTTACTAATCAGCTCTTAAATAGATTTTTAGTCTCCAAGGGCATCAGTCACAACTTCTCGGCACCTTACACACCACAACAAAACAGAGTAGTGGAGCGAAGAAATAGAACATTGGTTGAAGCATCTAGATCGATGCTTAATTTTGCCAACCTTCCTCTCTACTTCTGGGCAGAAGCAGTTCCATGCTTTGTTCAGAATCGAAGCATCATTTGTAAACGCCTCAAAAAGACTCCCTATGAAGGTCTTAACAACCGCAAACCCAATGTCCAATTCTTTCACATTTTTGGTTGCAGATGTTTTGTGCTCAACAACAAGGATCATCTTAACAAGTTTGCACCGAAGTCAGATGAATGCATTTTTCTGGGTTACTGTCACACCCCCAAACCAGAACGACGGAAACGTTCGGGGGCGGAGGACTTTAGGTAAGTATCACAACACATGTAACATAGTAATCAAAGTACAAACAACCATTGCATTAATAAGTATAAGTTTTACATAAGCGTTTAAACATTACATATTCAAACACTAAAGTAGGTACAGGAGAAGACAAGAGTCGCGGTACGGTACTAGGTAGTCTTCTCAAAAGCTTCGGGAGTGTACCTGTCTACTGGAATCCTGAGAATACAAGATATTTGGAAATAGTAGATCAGCATTTAAGCTGGTGAGTTCATAAGTATTTTAGTTTTGTTAAGTATACCCTAAGTTCTTTGAATAAGTTCACTGGTTTCTCCAGGAAATCCTATATCTCCTGAGGTGATTAACTGATAACCTCAATAGTTTCCCTCTGTAATTACTTAGTTTATACTGATTATACATAACATAATATTGAATTGACAGTTAAATGGGTGTATCTGCCCTAAGCCCACAACCAAACAAGGAACAAGAAGTAAGGCGAAAGTCACACATTTCACTGTCAATCGGACATTACTTATGTACAACTCTGATGTAATAACTAAGGAAATTATAGAATTAACCACTAAAAGTCTTTTATGTTATACTATTTTACAGAGATTGAATGACTAAGTTTCATTTGATAAGTGGTTTAATCCCATAAACCGTTTCCTTGGTATAAGTGGTTTAATCCCATAAACCGTTTCATTTGTAAAAGTGTTCTTAGTTATATCTGTTCTATAGTAAAAACCTTAGTATTAATCCTGGAGAGTATTGTATTATCCAAAATACTGCCTTGTGGTTTTAAATGTTCAAAACCAGAAGTACAATACTTGATTTCATGATACATAGCTCTTACTGTAAGTAAAAGCTACTGAAGGTATATCTTGTCGGGATGTAATTAACTTTTCTTACTGTTATAAGAGAAGTATATTACTTTGTAATTCACTCGTTGTTTTATCCATGTGAGTCCTATTAACCATACTAATATGACGGAAATGCCGGCAGCGACGTTCTTCAGGCGTCGGAACGGTATGATATTTGACACCCTAGGCCTGCCGGCCAAAATGTAGCGAACAGTAAAGGTGCGGGATTGTCAGTCTCATATAGATCTATACACAAATTCACGCTCTCCCTACAAGAGATTCTGGCTAATAGTTCGGGACTTAAAAAGGTCGTACTTAGATAAGCACACCATGAAGGGTCTCACAAATTTATTGTTTCAACGAGATTTCCGATGTATTATTGTTATTACCCGATGAATGCTAACTCTGGTACTTTGTATCGTACCCTTGGTTAATGCAAACCCGGTAAGATGTATTATTACCTCGAGTTTGCTAACTCAGGTACTCTGTATAGTACCTTTGCTAATGCCAACCCGGCAGAATGTATTATTACCCGTGATTGCTAACTCTGGTACTCTGTATATTGTACCTTTGTTAATGCAAACCCGGTATGATGTATTATTACTCGTGATTGCTAACTCTGGTACTCTGTATATCGTACCTTTGTTAATGCAAACCCGGCATTACCACGTGTTTGCTAACCCGTGTACTCTGTATCGTACCTTTGTTAATGCAAACTAGGTATGATGTATCTTTACTTCTTTAATATGTTATTCGTATATTAAAGGTATTATCCATATCTTGATATAGTTGAATGAATTTTGGTAATTTCCTTGGAAAGTATACAGTTGTAATTCATACTTGTATCTTTAGTTTTGAATGATAAATTATACCTATTATAATTTATATGTTCTATCTGATTAGCATGGTTTCTCATGGATGAACACCTTTGCTCAGCCTGATACAAAGGTGAAGATACCAAAAGGAGTAACCTTTGGTACTCATATATGTATAATATATATATAATTAAGAAGGAAACGACCTTCGGACAAACAATACAACCCTAATTCCACATCCAAACAAGGAAAATGATATAGGATAATTCATTAGTCCTAAGCCCTTCAAATCTTATTTATATATTTATACATATATAAACATGATTTTGGCATTTATACTTTGAAATAGCTTATAAAACATTTTTCAAAGAATTTAACGGAGTTTTTACATGACTTTAAAGATTTAACATGGCTTCACGTTATTTTGAAAGTATTTGGTAATTCTTAAAAGCATACGGAAATTCTTTGTGTGATTATTATCACATACAGTTATTAACACAATTTAATATTGTGTTAAACTTGTATTCCCCCCTAAAAAGCATATAAAACCATTTAAAAAGGTATATTATAGGGGTATGAACTCACTTTGATAAGCGGTGATTTAGGCAGCGTTTCGTTTCCCGTAATGAGTTTATTTAACGAGAAACCAGCTCAAACCGGGCAGAGTTTCGACAGGAGAGAGGATGAATTCTCAAGAATTCCGGGGCTCCGGGGCTTTCTTCGGGCTTTAGACGTGATACCGGGACCTTCGGGGTAGTTTGTGAAGTTATGGAAGTGAGAGGAGTGAAAAAGGGCCAAAAATGGGGTGAAAAACCCTTCCATCCGAGAAGGCTCGCACCCTTTATATAGGGGTGCGAGGGTTCGGCCGAGGAGGACAGGTGGCGAGGCGAGGGGTGAGTCAGCAGGACACGCGGCAGCTCCTGCGAAGGCGGCTCGGATTCGGACCATGTGCGAGGCACGTGTTTCGGACAGGTGGGCTCTTCGGACTGGACGGGACTTCGGTCCAATGAGAGACTAACACGTATGCGAAGGGGGTGTCTCCGGGGTGTCCGATGCGAGGTTGTTCGCTTCTTAGTGGACCTCGACTGCGGTCCAATCAGAAGGTAACACGTGTACCGTGGTCCAACCAGAAGATGACACGTGGAGGTTCGCACGTGATGATGACATGTCCGAAGGGTGACATGCGAAATTTTCCGGTTTTCAAGATTTTCTTGATTTTTGTGCCAAAAACTTGCGAAAATCATAACTTTCGCATACGAGCTCCGTTTTTGACGTTCTTTATATGCACGCGTAGGTAAAATCATACTCTACGACTTTCGTTTAGACTTCGTCGGCTGGTTTTGACTTTATTTTTAATATTATTATTTTAAACAGACCGGGACGGGAATCCGTTAAAAATTCATAACTTCTTCATCCGACGTCCGTTTTCGTCTGTCTTTTTACCGTTGTGCTACTTTTGACGAGACCTTCGATTCTCGTTTAAGTTGCGTCGGCTAAATATCGATCGATTTATATTTCGAATTTTTAGCTGTCTACTGCTAAACCAAAACTTCGAAAAATCATAACTTCCTCATACGAAGTCGGATTTTCACGTTCTTTTTATGAACGTTCTCGGTTTAACATATTCTACAAGTTTCATTTATATTGTTAAGGCTAAAAATTCTTTTATCGAAAATTCGCTTTTTACACTGAACAGTGTTTTGCCGGTTTTACCGCGGATTTTCGATTGGTCATAACTTCTTCGTTATAACTCGGATTTCAGTGTTCTTTATGATTTTGGAAACCTTGTTACAAACTCTACCACTTGGTTCATCCCAATTACGATTATTGATCAATTAATTTTTGACCAAAATTTGACTGGTGTCACAGTTACTCAACCAACAAAGTTGCATACATGGTTCTTATAAGGCGTACAAGACTAATAGTCGAAAGCTTTGATGTCAAATCTAATGACTATTACGTCTGCAACACTGATTCTTCAACAGAAACAAAGTTCACCTTGGAAAGTAATATCCCAACCTCATCGGGTCTGTTAAACATAGTTGAAGTAAACTATGATGACCTCTTCGATCCCATGGAGAAAACTCATCTTTCAGAAATTTTGGTGTCTCCAGTGGCTCAACAACAACATGCAGAAGTATCTGGACCAATCCAATCTGAAGGAACGTCATCCGATACTTCCACCTTGCCGGTTGAGTGGGAAAGATCGGTTCCATTGGAAGTAACAACCATCGAGGTTCCAGTATTTGAAGATCATGCTCCAACACCTTCCCGCAGACCAACCAATCAATAAAATGTATATGAAGACTCTAAGGATGAAGAAGTTGAAAACATTGATACAAGAACGAATCCAAGGATTATTAATCACTCGTCAGTCCAGGGAGAACCAACGTCACTGGCTCAGGGGGAACTCCCATCTACAATCCAGGGGGAACTTCGACTATCTACCGCAGAGCAGGATCCGCAACCAAAACCCAAAAGGGTTAAATCCCTTTCTAAGAGAACATCGATGAATGTTGTTAAAAAAGGAGTTGTTCCCTCAAAGAAGAGAAAGGCTAAGACCGCAGAGCCTACTCTCGCGGTCCCACTTACTTTTTCCCAGGATCACGACATACCTGTTAATGTTACTGATGAACATCAAGACGAGCCTTCAGAATCCCAAGATGTTTTTAGGAGAAAAAAATTGAAGCTCGCCCTAAGTCACAGCCATATGCAAACCATGGCCATTGTTGGAGTCTCTCAAAAGACTCCCATAGCCATTCGAGTCACTGCAGACTCACCCATAAGAACCCCAACTCACCACTCGGATACAAACAATGTATCCGTTTCATCACACAATGGAGACAGACCCCCATCTGGAGCCCAAGTGGATTCAGATGAGAACAGTCACCCTAAGGTCTCCAGGGCTTCATGATTTCATGTCTTTGAACCTGAGGAGTTGCGTTCCATTCTACTTCGAGTCACACATGCACTGTATACACTTGTTGAACCGCATGGTACTTCTTTCTCAACCCTTGCCAGAACAGGGTCGAGGCCAAACTTTATTTTAGATCAAGGAGACCAAAGAAGCTTTAGAAATCTTGTACCGCCTCCATTACCGCCTCCATTACTTACAAACAGTTTAGGCATGGTGAGCACAACTGTACAGGGATTTATGAACCCGACGGACACCTTGGTGCGTAAAGGAATTGACGGATATACATCTGATGACTCTTGGACTCAATACCGTCTAACAACTGAGTCTAGGATAAGAAGGTTTGAAGCCTTTAAAAGGGCGTTGAAAGCAAGAAAGGCTCAATAGGTACAACAACAACAGCAAAAGGAAGAATCTCTCCAACATTTGGCTAAATACTGGGCCACAATGATCAATAATGCCAAAACAGTACACAACATTCTAGCAATTCAACAATGGATGTCCACAATGGAAGATACTGTTCAACAAGTTCAAAACATGGAGGATGTTGTGGGTCCTTCAAAGCCTCCTCCAAATGATGAAGCCCATGACTCAAACGATGATGGTACCATAATCGATATCAGCTCAGCACCAATGTTTGGTCTTGATGATGACAGTCTTGACGAGATTCAACAGCCTCCTCCTTCAGACAACTTCATTATGGTTATTGATGATAAAGAATCGAGTAGATCTCAACACTCCACTTCAAAGCCTAAACAAAAGAAGAAGGAGAATATAGCAGTGTCACGGAAAGAATTTCTCAACCTTCAGGCCAAAGTAGATCAAATCTTGGCTGCAGTCACTACCAAAGAACCACAAAGCACTGATGTTCCATCACCGCAGTCACTCATTTAACGTGTTGAAAGGTTGGAAACAAGAGAAAGAATGGCTACAGAGTGGATGATTCTAAGGGTTGAAATGGGTATACAGGAACTTGACAATCGAAGAACCGCAGACCACAAGGATTTCATGTCCAAAACTGAAGACTTCATCAAAGAGGTAAAGAAGTTGAAAGACAATCTCCAACAAACACTACAGACTCAAGAAAGCAACTCCGGAAAGCTTATTGAGGAAACCCATACTGCGTATGAATCAGGGTTTGCAGTACTCCATGACACCATCAAGGGATTGAGAAGATCCCTCACTGCAAAGAAATTTTTTTACGAAATTCTCTGCCTCACAAAGGAGATTCATCAACATTTCTTCAGTCCTGCGATTCCCAACAACCAACAAGTGTGTGCTCAAATGAAACATCATTTTGATGCCACCTTCCAAAAGATTGATGAATTAAATCTATGGTTTAAGGAGAATATGGAGCATGCTTACTCAAAAAGGGGAAGTGAACAAGGCAATCAAAATCAAGGCAATCAAAATTGATCAGACAATCACTCTATCATTCCTCCTCAGGATCCATCCTCTCTAGTGCACCTCAGAGAACAGACGCCTCCTCAAAACCAACCTCCATGGTCATCTCCTCAGATTCCAACTCCCCATGGTTCATCTCAACAAGAAGAAATGTCATCTGATCATACTGATGACTCTCCGGCCACAGCTCAACGAAAACGAGACTGGAGAGCAGCTAAGTTTGCAGATGAAATTTGGAAGGAACAAGGGTTTGATACTACTTTCGACGAAACCTTGATCAATTCATGGGTGAACCCAACCCGTAGACTTCTCGATGCTGATTACACTCAGCATCTCACTTATGCAGAACCTCCATCAGACGGCTATTGGGACATTCCAAATGCTCCCAACTCCAAATTTTTCCCAGTCTTTCTGTCGCTTGATCTCAGCCATCCTGATGATAGAAGACTCCCCATGGAGTTCGAACGCTTGAACCTCTTTTATGCCAAGCATGGTTCCACGTTTGAGAGTATCTGGTCCAATGATAGACCAGACAGGGTGAAGAACTACAAAGTTAGAAAATTCATGAAAACTGAATTTTTCCAATACACCCTGACCAGAAGAGGAAGTGAAAATATCAGAACTCAAGCTGATTTCGTGTGCATGAACCCCGAAGATATATTTTTGATAGCTAGGGTGTTTCAGCTCAAGGCTGAAAAATATCCCAAGATGAAGGTTGCCTTTGAAAGGGCTTGTGAATTCTTAAAGGCATTGGTATGCGACTTTGGAAAGATTGATGTTGAAATACATCCACTCCATGCCAACAGGTTCGATTTTCCTCCCTCCGAACATGTGCCAAACTTCACTGAAGGATTCCAAGATATGTCCCTTGGAGCAACAAGCTACCCTGAACTAGGGGTTGTGTACAAGAAGACTCAAGATGGTCCCAAATACTTCATTCCTATAACCGCAATCCATCGACTAACAAAAAGGCAACTGGATATCACACTAGCTTCAGTGCAAAGATCAAAGCACACAACTGATGAAGTCAAGTTCAAGATTTCAACAAGAATCAAGTGGCTGGTTGAAGTTAGAAAATTTTGGTGGATTATCATCAGGTTCCTAAAAATGAACAAGTAAAGAAATAAGCTAAGAGGTCACTTGGGGGGAAATTGTTGAAACAAAAAGTGACCCTCTTCAGCTAAGGAACCGCAGACTTGTTGTCTTGATGATACCGCAGAGAAGCTTCTACCGGAGACCGTTTTGTGAACGTCGAAGAACCGCAAAGTTGAAAAGATGAACCGCAGAGTGAAGATTTGCATGAAAATAGTTTAGTTTATTTTAACTGACATTTCTTGTATTCGATGTATTATCCGGTGAACCATTCATGGCCAACTTAGTCAGTTACTTTAGATTATTTGACTATTTCGATGTAACTTTCGAGACTCTATAAATAGAGTATCCCTCTTCATGCTTTACCACCACTTCCATAACTCTTATTAAAATATAAGATCGTTCATATCTATCTCTATTATCTTAACTGATAAACCGAGTCCCTCTTCACTTTCGTTGATCACGCTTACTAACTTGTGTTTGCATGCAAACCTTGTTATGAATCAACTTGGTGTCTACTTGATATAACTTGTTGCTATTTATTTCCTTATATTTCTGCAATCTAACTCTTATAACTTATTATTGTTGAGTTAACAAGATCCTTCGTGATTAACTTTTATTCCGCAACTTATCATCTTGTATTAACGTTTGTTCAAGTTTTTCTCTCAACATACACAATAGAGGATCAAATAGACTGTCGAATAAAATACTCTACCCTAGGACCACAACCAAACGAGGAACATGAAATAAGGCCTAATCAATCATTCTATGGCTATATGACCCTAACTGTATATAATTTTTTTTAAAGCTTACACTTAGAAATTACTTCTACCAATACAGATTTCCAAATCTAGCATAGCATCTGATCCTCCTAGGCTACGAGGCATCACGAATCAGGTCAATCCATCTAACCATCTGAAAATCCATTCTAGCATGCAATTCCATAAACTCAACCAATCAGGCATATAAAGGCATCTCTCCTAGCATGAAATCCTGAGCATATCCTTAGCCTAAATCTAGCATGCAATTCTCATAACATAAAATCATAACAAACATGTATGGGTATTCTTGGAATCACTTACTTGAGCTCAGCTGATTGCACGCACCACACCCCTTTCTGTTATTAGAAAATCTCTAAACAAAACTTTTATTTTATGAAAAAATCTATCAAACCCTCAGTTTGAGTTTAGACACACCCAAGAGTATGCCCGAATCCCTCAAACCAAGGCTCTAATACCAAACTATAATGTCCTAAAATTTAAGACAAAAAATTTCATTTTATAATAATAAAACCATCATCCAAAATGCGTTTATAAAACTTTAAAAGAAAATCAGGGTATGCCAATAATCATCCAGATACATCAAGTCAACAAATTCCAGAACAATATGGTATGTGTGATGCGATCATCCCAAGCCCTTTCCCTTCGATCTGGAAGTACCTGAAACATAAACTGAAAACCCTAAGCACGAAGCTTAGTGAGTTCCATAAAATACCCCATAATATACATATCAAACAGACAATGGGCCATGCCCAACAACCATCGTGCCCCGCCCGGCATCGAGCCCTTCTCGGCATCGATCCCCGCTCGGAACAGATCTGTCAATAATATGAGATGGGCCCCGCCTCATCACATTCATCAGGCTCGGCCCGACATTCATACAGACACATAAAACATATGCAAGAATCACTAAGATAAATAGCATAAAATACATTCATTAGGCCCTGCCTGGCATCGGACCCCACCCTGTATACATATCACATAACTTACATGCAAGAGTCACACAGACAACTAGCATCCTAATCATAATAAACCATGGGCCAGCATTGGTTCCTTCGACCCGCCAAGCACAGCGAGGAAACTCACCTTAATCAGAAGATAGCAAATCTCGCACCCAAACTTGTTGCACAACGGCTCCTCACACTGAAAACAACCAATACCAACCTTAGTTACATTCTTAGGGTCAAACCCAAAAATCATGAGGTACAACAATGGCCTAAGCCCAAGATAGGCCCACTAATGGCCCAAACCCAATTAAAGGGTCCTAAAACCCAATACAAGCCCAAGTCCAAAAGGTCCACAACCCTAGAGTCCAAAAAGGTGGCCCACAATCAAAAGGGCCTAAGAAGCATATGTCATGCATACAAGCTTGTACACCCTGCATACGGGTCATCTATGCACATGGTACAAGTCGTCAAAGCAGAAGAATTGGGGACTCCTCGGGAGTACGCCCTACATACCAGAAGAGTACGCACCACGTACACACCACCGAAGCATAAAGTACAAGATACTGATGCACAAACTATGCATTATATTGAGCGTACTCCTATATACGCCCAACGTACTCAACAGAGGGCCAAAAACCCATAATAAGCTCTTAATAGTTAAGTCAAGAACGTCTAAACACAGATCTGACCCTTAAGGGGTGACTTAAGTCATAAAGTTCCTGACTTTATGACTTTGCATGGCTTAATGGAGTCCAAACCATAATCTAAGCTTCGTAATCTTCATAAGAGGTCACTAATACTTGCATGAAGGAGTAAAAGCCCACAAGATGACATTTTTATGACTTAATTGTTAGCCTAATAAGATTTTGGGCTTTATCTTTTATTAGGCTTTATGATTGGGCCTTTTAGCTAGGAAACCCTAATTAGCTTCTCTATATATCATGTCTTACCCTTTCATTGTATTTGTACTTCTCATTTGATAATAATATGAAACCCTAGTCATTCTATATTTTGTTAGTTTGTACTTTCGTTTACATGGTATCAGAGTTCGGTTGATCGTCTGCACTTTCGTTTCGGGGGCGGGTTACTGTTCACGACACTGGTCATCGTTACTGTTCATCGTGCTGATCACGACACTGTTCATCAACACTATTCATCGTTACTTTTCATCGTACTGTTCACATTACTGTTCATCGCACTGTTCACGTTACTGTCCATGTTACTGTTCATCGCATTTTTGGGTATGGTTTCTGATATGGGCATATTTAGTTATAAAAATCATGCATGATCTTTAATACTTTATGTTAATTTTATCTCAAATAATGAACTAAAGGTGCTTAATTAGTTTAGAATTTCATTTTTCAGCAACAATGACATGCTCGGAAGGAAAATGAAGCGGAACTAACAATTGGAAGCTTGGATCTTGGATTTTGAAGAAAGAAGGATGTTGTTGGACAACTTGACCCCTCGTCAGTGTTTTGGCCATATCTCATGAACCGTAACTCCGATTGACGAGATTCAAAATGTTCTGAAAACTAGACACAATTTCGGACGACTTTCATGTTTTGAGAAAATTTTGATTCCAAATGGACTCGACGAGTAGGCCATCAACTCGACGAGTTGGTTAGAAGTTTCGCGATTCTTGACTTTGCCTTGCCGTACACGGGATTTTAAGTGATGGACTCGTCGAGTAGGTCACTGGACTCGCCGAGTAGCCCCTGTTTTCAGAATATATGTATATAGAAACGCTTCTCATTCGAACCCTAACTAATGGGGGAAGCTATGGACGATTTTTAGAGGCCAGAAGGGTTCTTAGAAGCTGTGGTTTTCGAGATTTCAACTTAGATTCCAATTTTGAGAAGATCAAAGGCAATTTAGGTTTACTCTTTACTTAATATTTTGTTTAAACTATGTTTGCATCAATTGATTTCGTTTTTGAGTTACTTTCTGCTGTAATCATGAGTTAAAACTCATATCTTCTGTTTAGGGTAGATGAATTTATGACTATGGATTGATTTGTGGTTGGATTAATTGTTTATTGGTGAATTTAGTTTTATTAAGCTTGTTAAAGAACCTTATGCATTAACCATAACTATTTTCTGTTAATTATCAAGTAATTAAGCTGCATGAACATCTCTTAATTGCTTAACTCATGTGATTTATGTGAAAACATTGTTATGTGCCTAGGATTAACGAACGTGAAACTAGGATTAACTAGAAAGTGGGTAAATTAATGTGTGAGCTTGTGTGACAAACCATCAACAAGAGGTTAATTGAATTAGTAATTTGATTAGCTAATTACAAGTCTTATTTAACCCGAATAATTAACTAGGAAATTCATTAGTTTAATCACTTGATCACTGCTTAAATTAATTTGTTTTCTAAGGATTGGTAATAGCGGATGTGAATCTAATCACTTTAATCGGTAACCAATAACAATTAATCCATTGCACTTGCCATAAAATCAACCATAGAAGTAAATGAATCGAACCTAAACAGAAGTCTTCTCCATTATTGAATTTAGTTGATTGTTTATTTGCTTTAGCTGTTAGTTGCTTAGTTTGCGTGTTATTTGATTGCTTAAGTTTCTAGTCTTGCAAAACTAGAGAAAATCTCATTTCTATTACTTGTTATATTTAGATAATATTAGCATTTATTTTAATTGTTTACCGTTCCCTGTGTTCGATACCCTACTTGCTTGAACTATATTACTCATCGATAGGTACACTGCCTTTCGTGTGTTTATTTTGTGTCTAAGTTAGTAGGATTAAAACTAGTTGGTTTCACACACATCAAGTTTTTGGCGCCGTTGCCGGGGAACGGTTCTAAATAGTTAATTTTATTTGCTAATTGTTATCATTTTTTTATTTTATTTGTTGATTAATTTTTTTTATTTAGTTTAATTTTTATTTAATATGTATTTTCCAAATCTCGATGCTCTTGATGCTTTTCTTGAGGAAGTAGTACAGGAAATTGAGCAAGAAGATGAGGAGTATGACTCAGATGAAGATTTGAAGAAATTTGAAAGATGGTTAGATAACATCTTACCCAAGACACAAGGGACATCTGAGTCACAAGAGCTAGAAGATGAGGAGTATGACTCAGATGAAGATTTGAAGAAATTTGGAAGATGGTTAGATAACATCTTGCCCAGCAAACAAGAGCAGTCTGAGTTACAAGAGCTAAATTTACAAGATGAAGAATTTAATCCAGAAAGGGACTTGGAGGAGCTGGAAAGGTTGCTAGCAGAGAGGTCAGACGAAGAACAAGAACAAGCTGAATTGCAGGAACCAAGTCGTGGATTGACCATTACCACGACATGGCCCCATGTATTTCCAGTCTGTGTTTCGAAGAATGGGGTGACGATTCCAACTTTGGAGAAAGTTCTGAAACGCGATCCATTTCTGATTAGTATCCGAGCGGTTCCAACCCTTGTCGAGATTCTTGGGTTACATGAATTAAAGCTCGATTGGACAATTGTAAAAGCAAAGAGCCAAATTTTACAAATTGGTCCAAAGAAAATATTTAATGCAACGGATGGATTGGCATTGAGTTTATTGGAAATTTATTAAGTGGGGAGTCCAGCTCAAGACTCGCACAAAAAGAAGCGCTTGCAGGAGGCAACCCGTCATTAGAGTTTGCTTTTCTTTTTCTTTTAAACTTCTAGTGTTTAGGGATAATTTAGGAATTTTTATTTTGATGTTTGTTTTCCTTTTTATTACATGGTTTTGTCTTTGATCTTTGCAGAAGTTAGGGTGAGATTAGAGTGATTTCCTAAAGCGTGAAGGAAATAAAGTGAGGGGTCGAGTCGTTTACGAGAAGATTAGAAGACTTTGAGTGATATGTTGAGTCTGATGTTTATATTTGATTAAAAAGAGTCTCGTCCCTGAAGAAAATGAGGAGTTGTATTACCTTGATACTCTCCTTGAACACAAAATTAAAGCTGAGGCAGAAAGAAGAAAAGACATGATCAGAGTCAAGAACTCGTCGAGTGCATAATACTAACTCGACGAGTCCAAGCGAAAAATCACGATTTCTGCGAGTATAGTGATTCAACTCGGCGAGTCTCCACATAAAACTCGGCGAGTTGCTCATTCTTTTATCTTTGAGTCGACGATTTGATTCCATTTGACGCTGGCATTGTCTATATATTTGAAGATCATTTTCCGAGCGTTTCCAATAAGCTTTTTCCTATATATTTAGAGTTGTCAACCACACGAGATTTTGACGCCAAAGGCATGGATGAGTTGTTCCCATGTCAAAGTCATCTGAAGATGGAGCTCAAAAGAAGAAAGATCACCCTCGCAACTACTATCCCAGGGGAGTTTGTTCCAATTCCCTCTTTATTTTATTGTTCTTTATCATGCATAATATGCAATGGGGACATTGCATAAATTAAGTATGGGGTAGGGGGTTGGTTACATTAGTTAAAATTTTAGTTAAATTTTGAAAATTTTGAAATTTTTGCATTAAAATTGCTAGGACTTAATTTAGAAAACTTTGGTAAAGCAATTAGGATTCCATGCTGGTATTATATTTGATGATTCCATGAGGACCCAAATGTTTAGTTGAGCCTACATACGTTATAGTGCATTTGTGGCCTCCTTTATTCTAGTGAAATCATGGGACAAAAACACAACCTCGCTTAGTTTGAGGATCGCAATATGTTTAGCATCGTGTACTTGAAATGTATCCAGGAAAACTAATACTTTAACCAATAAAGGTTGAAGTTGAGTGCCCTTGCTTAAGCATGTAGGTATTGAGTGAAAAAAAAAGTGAGATACATGTTAAAAAAAAAAAGAGAGAGAATTACAAGAAAAGTTGTAAGAATTTTGGAGTAATCAAAGTGAAGATCAAAAGATCAAAGTTCTGAAGAAATTCAAAAAGTTGAAGATACCAAAAATCAAACAACAAGGTGGTCAATTCAAAGAAATCAAGATTAAATTATCAAAGAAGTGAAGAATTCCAATAGCTCCATAGTGGTATCGAAAAGTTGTAATTTTCTAGATTATGTATGCTTGGGTTGCTTGACCAAAAATACCTTGAGGTTAAAAAAGTTTTCTGGGGATGGATTCGGAGGGATGCATAAAATGAACGTTGTTCAAAAGAAGTGGGCGAGTGTTTATGAGGATTGTTAGTATTTAGAATTAGGGGGGTCCTTAGGAAAAAATTTAGACACAAATGCATGCGTTGCGGTCTTGACATAATGGCTGGGTTTGATTGGGATTGTCGTATGTGATATTGGTGTGCTAAAATTCAGTTTTGCTTGGGGGAAAGCAAAAGTCAAGTGTGGGGTATTTTGATATGGGCATATTTAGTTATAAAAATCATGCATGATCTTTAATACTTTATGTTAATTTTATCTCAAATAATGAACTAAAGGTGCTTAATTAGTTTAGAATTTCATTTTTCAGCAACAATGACATGCTCGGAAGGAAAAGGAAGCGGCACTAGCAATTGGAAGCTTGGATCTTGGATTTTGAAGAAAGAAGGATGTTGTTGGACAACTTGACCCCTCGTCAGTGTTTTGGCCATATCTCATGAACCGTAACTCCGATTGACGAGATTCAAAATGTTCTGAAAACTAGACACAATTTCGGACGACTTTCATGTTTCGAGAAAATTTTGATTCCAAATGGACTCGACGAGTAGGCCATCAACTCGACGAGTTGGTTAGAAGTTTCGCGATTCTTGACTTTGCCTTGCCGTACACGGGGTTTTAAGTGATGGACTCGTCGAGTAGGTCACTGGACTCGCCGAGTAGCCCCTGTTTTCAGAATATATGTATATAGAAACGCTTCTCATTCGAACCCTAACTAATGGGGGAAGCTATGGACGATTTTTAGAGGCCAGAAGGGTTCTTAGAAGCTGTGGTTTTCAATATTTCAACTTAGATTCCAATTTGAGAAGATCAAAGGCAATTTAGGTTTACTCTTTACTTAATATTTTGTTTAAACTATGTTTGCATCAATTGATTTCGTTTTTGAGTTACTTTCTGCTGTAATCATGAGTTAAAACCATATCTTCTGTTTAGGGTAGATGAATTTATGACTATGGATTGATTTGTGGTTGGATTAATTGTTTATTGGTGAATTTAGTTTTATTAAGCTTGTTAAAGAACCTTATGCATTAACCATAACTATTTTCTGTTAATTATCAAGTAATTAAGCTGCATGAACATCTCTTAATTGCTTAACTCATGTGATTTATGTGAAAACATTGTTATGTGCCTAGGATTAACGAACGTGAAACTAGGATTAACTAGAAAGTGGGTAAATTAATGTGTGAGCTTGTGTGACAAACCATCAACAAGAGGTTAATTGAATTAGTAATTTGATTAGCTAATTACAAGTCTTATTTAACCCGAATAATTAACTAGGAAATTCATTAGTTTAATCACTTGATCACTGCTTAAATTAATTTGTTTTCTAAGGATTGGTAATAGCGGATGTGAATCTAATCACTTTAATCGGTAACCAATAACAATTAATCCATTGCACTTGCCATAAAATCAACCATAGAAGTAAATGAATCGAACCTAAACAGAAGTCTTCTCCATTATTGAATTTAGTTGATTGTTTATTTGCTTTAGCTGTTAGTTGCTTAGTTTGCGTGTTATTTGATTGCTTAAGTTTCTAGTCTTGCAAAACTAGAGAAAATCTCATTTCTATTACTTGTTATATTTAGATAATATTAGCATTTATTTTAATTGTTTACCGTTCCCTGTGTTCGATACCCTACTTGCTTGAACTATATTACTCATCGATAGGTACACTGCCTTTCGTGTGTTTATTTTGTGTCTAAGTTAGTAGGATTAAAACTAGTTGGTTTCACACACATCAGTTTCTTGCTCGTTTCTGTATTTAGTTTGATTTGATTTGTTCGTTTCATCGGTTTCGAGGGTTTCGTTTCGTCTGTTGGTTTTTTTGATTTTGAGATCTTGATTATTTATGCTGCTACTCGTATTTACTGTTTGACTGATATTGAAATATGGTCCCAAGAGATGATTCTCTTCAGTCCATTAGTATTCAACTCGATGGCAAAAACTATGCCTATTGGAGTTATGTTATGAAAAATTTCTTGCGAGGCAAGATTATGTAGGGGATTGTTACAGGTGACAAGAAGAAACCAACAGACGATAAGGCTAATAATTATGCAACCTTACTGGATTCATGGGAGATTGATAACTCCAGGATCATTACTTGGATTAATAATTTCGTTATCCAGTCTATTGGTACTCAATTGGCGAAGTATGACACAACAAATGAGGTTTAGGATCACTTGGCTAGGCTATATACTCAGTCTAACTTTGCAAAGCAGTATCAGTTAGAGTTTGATATTCGATCCCTCCAACAGAACAATCTCAGTGTTCAGGAATTTTATGCAGCTATGTAGGATTTGTGGGATCAGTTGGCTCTTACAGAACCTGAGTGTTGAAGGCTTTTAAGCCTTATACTGATAGAAGGGGAGAGAAACGTTTGGTTCAGTTCTTTATGACATTACGTTCAGATTTTGAAGGCTTGCGCGGATCAATCTTGCATCGCAAACCTCTTCCCACTGTTGATTCGGTTGTTCACAAGTTGATTCCTGAAGAAACTCGTATCAAGTCCCATGCTGACAAAGGTCTCAAGATAGCCACTCCTGTAGTTTTTTCTATTCCACAACCACCTCAATCTTCAAACCATAATCATCGTAAAGTTGCATTTGATGAGTGTGCTTTCTATAAAAAGACGAACCATTGGAAGGAAAATTGTCCTATGCTGACAAATAAGGGAAACCAGTAGCAACATCAAACGAGATCACATGCACAGTCTCAGGCTTCACAACAGAACAAGTCTTCTGGATAGTCACGAACTCACGTCCCTCGTTTCCATCTTTTAGGCCACCACAGTCTGCTGCTGCTACACCTTCAGTTGAGAATGAAACAGATTTCACACCACCATCAGCCTTGGATCCACAGATTGTTGAGCATTTCAGACAACTCTTAGCTGCCAATCCAACTGTCATGTCAGCTTCCATGTCTCATTTAAGTCTGTCTTCATCCAACATGTCAGGTATTCCTTCATCCTTGTGGATATTGGATTCTGGTGCATCTCATCACATGTCACCACATTTGTCATCTTTTGCTTCATTATCTTCTCGTACACTTGTCTCTGTTATGTCTGCTAGTGCTACACCCATGTCAGTAGAGGGTGTTGGTTCTATTGTCACTCCTTATATATCTTTAACAGATGTGTATTACATTCCCACACTTGTTTTGAATCTTGCATTGTCGGTCAGTTGTGTAAATCTGGTTGTTGGGTCTTCTTTTCTGATTCATTCTGTTGTGTACAGGACACTCGGTCTCGGAGGGTGATTGGGATAGGTCGTAGTCTTGGGGAGCTCTATGTTTTGGAGCAAGTACATGTTGTTGATGTTGTTGCATCTAGTTTCGGTTTGTTGTCTTTTCGTTTAAACCCTTCGTCGTCTGTTTTTTATCCTTGGCATTCTCGTTTCGGACATGTGTCAGCATCGCGTTTACAGTTTTTGGTTTCCACTGGTGTGTTAGGCTCTTTGAAAACTGATGATATTTCTAATTGTTGTGGTTGTAAACTAGGAAAATTTTATGCTTTACCGTTTAATAAAAGTGTCACTCGTTCTGTTGCCCCCTTTGATATCATGCATTTGATGTGTGGGGTCCCTCTCCGATCACCTCTAAATCGGGAGCTAACTATTATGTTTCATTCATTGATGATTACACTGGTTATACGTGGGTTTATTTTATGAAGCGCAGTTCTGATTTTTTCACCATATATAGTGAATTCAGAGCTCTTGTCAAGAATCAACACTCTGTTGTCATAAAATATTTTCGGTGTGATTTGGGAGGAGAATTTACCTCCAATGATTTTAAACAATTATTGGCATCTGATGGCACTATATATCAATCATCTTGTATCGACACTCCTCAGCAGAATGGTGTTGCAAAAAGAAAACATCGACATCTCCTAGAAACTGCCAGATCCTTACTATTTTCTGCTCAAGTTCCCAATATGTTTTGGGGAGAAGCTGTTCATACCGCCACTTATGTTATTAATCGCATTCCTACTGCGTACACTTCGGGGAAATCTCCTTATGAAATGTTGTTTGGACAACTTCCAGATTATTCTTCATTACGAGTGTTTGGGTGTACATGTTTTGTCTTGAAGCCTCATGTAGAGAGAGATAAGTTGTCTTCAAAATCAGCTCTTTGTGTTTTTCTGGGATATGGTATTAGTCAGAAGGGTTATCGGTGCTATGATCCTTCAAATCAGAAACTGTATGTCTCTCGCAATGTCACTTTTTTGGAGCATATTCCATTTTATAGCATTACTGTTCAGTCACATGATTCACCTCGAGAGGAGCTTCGTACTATTGATCCATTTAGCATTGACATTGATGATCCACCACATGTCACTGATCCACCACCTGCTGCTGATCCACCACCTGTCGCTGATCCACCACCTATTGCAGACCATCAAGAACCCCCTCAATCGAGGCCTTATCGTAATAAGAAGTCCACAAAGCTTCCTGACTTTGTCTATTCCTCTTACTCACCGGTGTTTGCCTCATTTATTGCTAATGTGCATCGTCTCTCTGAGACAACATCCTACAAAGAGGTTGTTTCTGATCCCCTTTGGCAGACCGCTATGGCTGAGGAACTTGTAGCTCTTTATCAGACTCATACATGGGATCTGGTTCCGCTTCTGCCCGGAAAGCACACGATTGGTTGTCGTTGGGTATATAAAATCAAAACAAAGTCGGATGGATCCGTTGAGCGTTATAAAGCCAGACTTGTTGCGAAAGGGTACGCGCAACAGTATGATATGGATTATGAGGAGACGTTTGCTCCTGTTGCAAAAATGACAATTGTTCGCACCTTGATTGCAGTTTTTCCATTAGCCAATGGAAGATTTATCAGATGGATGTCAAGAATGCTTTCTTGAATGGTGATCTTCATGAGGAAGTATACATGTCTCCTCCCCCTGATATTGCTCACCAACCAGGTGAAGTTTGTCGACTTCGGAAGGCACTATATGGCCTCAAACAAGCCCCTCGTGCTTGGTTTGAGAAAATTTCTACGGTGATTACTTTGCTTGGTTTTCAACCAAGTAACCATGACTCAGCTCTATTTATTCGATGTACGAACGCAGGTCGGATTATTCTTTCCATATATGTCGATGACATGATTATTATTGGTGATGATCATGATGGTATAAAGTCTTTAAAGCGTGATTTGGCTCACCATTTTGCTATGAAAGACTTGGGTTTGCTACGTTATTTCTTGGGGATTGAAGTTGCTTAGTCTCCAAAGGGTTATGTTTTATCTCAAACAAAGTATATTTCATATTTGTTTAAACGTGCACGACTCACGGATAATCGGACAGTTGATACGCCTATAGAGAATAATGCAAAGTACTCTCCAACTGATGGTGTCCCATTATCAGATCCAAGTCTTTATCTGCCATTGTAGGGAGTTTGGTTTACCTGACTGTCACTAGACCGGATATTTCTCATGCAGCTCATGTGGTTAGCCAGTTTGCCACTGCTCCTACTACTGTTCATTGGGGAGATGTTCTTCGTATTTTGAGATATCTACGTGGTACTCAGTTCCGCACTCTTATGTTTCCATATACATCCTCTCTTGAGCTATGTGCCTATAGTGATGAAAATTAGGATAGTGATATTTATGATCGTAAGTCCACTACTGGGTATTTTGTTTTTCTTGGAGATTCATTGATATCATGGAAAACCAAGAAACAAGATGTTGTTTCTCGATCTTTCTACAAAATTTGAGTATCGAGCCATGGCTATCGCCACATGTGAGATTGTTTGGTTGAAATGACTCCTTGCAGATATGGGCGTTCACATCTCTCAGCCTACCCCTTTGTATTGTGACAACGAAAGTGCCATAATGATTGCCAATAATTCAGTGTTTCATGAGCGCACAAAGCACATTGAGATTGACTGTCATTTCACATGTCATCATCTCCAGAAGGGCACTATCTCCCTTCCTTATGTTCCGTCCTCTTTGCAGATTGCTAATATTCTTACGAAGCCGTTGATTGCTCCTCGATTCCATTTTCTGTCTAACAAACTCTCAATGCTTATTGCCGTTGCATTGTGAGTTTGAGGGGGGATGTTAGCCTAATAAGATTTTGGGTTTTATCTTGTATTGGGCTGTAACACCTGGAATCTAGAAGGTTAATTGTGGAATTATGTCAATTTCAAGTTGAACTCGGCGAGTTGGAGGAACCAACTCGGCGTGTTGAAGATGAAGAATCATGGGGATTAATGGGTCTACTCGACGAGTTGAGGAGCCTCTACTCGGCAAGTAGAAGTTGTTTTGGTCGCGTGGTTTAATGAGACAACTCGACGAGTTGGACGTTGTTTAGGAAACCCTAATTTTGGGGTTTTGTGCCCTATTTAAACACCTTAAGTCCCAGGTGTTGGCCTCATTCCCAGCCTCCAGAGCCCCTAACCTTAATCTCGAAACCCTAGAGCCTCCTTGAGTGTTGTGAGCTCATTGTGGGTGTGTTTTGATGTGATTGAAGCTCGTTGAAGGAAGAGAAGCTTGGTGCAAGGTGGTGGTTTAAGTAAGAGCTTTCAGATCTTGATTCTCTGCTTCATTTTCAGCACATTTCGGGTATAAAGCTCTAACCTTGCTTAATAGTTGCTTAGATCTCTTCTTGGGTTTATTTGTATGCTTTTAGCCATGGATGGGTGGTTGTTGGGGAAGTAGGAGTCCCAAGTGTTTATCCTTTTCAGATCTATGATCTTTATGAGCTCTTTTGGCATAAAGGTGTCAGCTTTATGGTTTTAAGGGCTTCATGCATTCATTAAGCCCTTCTTTTGTCCTCTTTTGAGCTTTTGAGCTTCTTCTAGTCATGAATAAGTGTAAAGTTGGAAACTTTACATGGCCATCTAGCCTTATGTGGTCAGATCTGTATTTTGGAGTTGTGTCCTTGTTGAATAAGTGCTTAATGATTAAGCCCTTACCCTTTTAAGTTTAAGGTTTGTGTTTTGAACCCATTTTCGTGGTTCCTAGCAAGGTTGTAGAACTCGCTACTCGGTGCCTGCTCGGCCGACTACCGAGTAGCGAGTACTCGGGAGTACTCGGGGAGTACTCGGGAGTACTCGGGAGTACTCGGATTCGGTAATTCATGTAGATATATTTTTAGGAAAATTATATATGTCAAAATCATAAGTAAAAATCATAATTTTATTGAAATATATAACAAAATTAGATACATGTGAATACATAAAAACTGAAATATACACAATTGTCTCACTTCGTAAATAATTATTGAAAATTTAAGATATATATATATATATATATATATATATATATATATATATATATATATATATATGTAGTAATTATCACATGTGTGTTAAATAAGAAATCATGAAGTGTATTATACATATTAATCTTGAAATTCTTTATTTGTTCTCTTTTTATGACAATTTTGACCCTTTGACCGAGTTTGACCGAGTAGGCCGAGTTTGACTTTGTTGACCTAGTACGCCCGAGTAAGATCGAATAGGAAGCCCAACACAACAACAAGAATGAAAAGACAACAAAAATAAGAAGCGTGCAATGCATATATTCATCAATTATACAAAAGCATTCATGATCCATATATGACAGTCAATTCATCAAAGGATAATCAAAGGAGTACCACTAAAGCTATGATCATATGGATTATACAAAGATATAAATTGCCCAAAGTATTTTTTTTTGTTTACCTCAGAACATGAAGCCCAAATATTAAGATTCTTGACATGAGAAAGGTTAAGTATGAATCCTTTAAGCATCTCTTCTTCCGCTTCTTTAGGCGTTGTCTCCTCATTCATGTCATCTGCCACATTAGCATTAGTAGGATGTCACAGAACACTGATAAGATCCCACATAAGCAAAAAATTAAAAGAAAAATCAACTAGTAACCTTGTCTTCTGGTTAAACAGGACCTTAATATATAAGATATCTAGTACCTTTACTTCAGAAAACATACAAACAATGAGAAAGATAATCCAAAAAAGAAGCTATACAAATTACATTAAGAATTCTCATAAAGTGCAAGTTCAAACTTCAAAGAGGATTTAGTCTTTTGGAGAAACTTGACATCAAAATCTGAATTGTCTTGTATAAATCATCTTAGCATAAAATCTTAAAATCATATAAAAACATATATAGTTAAGAAATCATACAAGCTCTAAATTCGTTACAAACTTCATTTTAGTTCCAAATATACCATTACATTACAATTTTGGAAAATGTTTTTTTCATTTGAGCATTTCATCAAACACTTTGTCTTCATGTTTCTTTCAATGACCTTAGTTACAAAAAACACAGCACTGTGAGAATCTATAATCGTAATTCTTCAACATTAACATAACTATATAGATAAGCCTGACATAAACTTGAAGGCAAATCAGTTTTCTTCACACGGTTCCTTTAACTTTAAAGAGAAATTAATTCATTTACAAAACGTAAAAACCCACTTTAAGGGCCTTAAACACCTTAAAACATAGTAAATCACATAATAAAAATATGGTAACAAAGCATAAAAACTTACAAAAGAAAAGAAAAAATCATAGCAAGAAGGAGACATCAGAACCTCATGTTGATGAAATCACAGGAGAAGAACCAGAAATCGTTTGCACCAATCACATCCTTCCAATCCTTTCTCTTTGTTCTCGCCATGGAGTCGACGAGCATCTCTTAGCGAACGCTAGGGGGCGGTGTTCTCTTCATCGAAACGACCCGGTAAAGACTAAAAGGTTTATAATCATAACTTAGCAAAAAGCTTGGTCAAAGGCCCACATGTCACACCAAAATCACCTCTTTGATTTCATCATAACCAACACCCAAATATCTACCTTTATCGTTATCGTTTCTCTCTCCCCAAATCACCGATTCAACTCGCAATCGCCATGGCCAAATCTCTCTTCTTCTTCTTCATGTTCCATCTAACCCTCTTCATCTCCATATCCTCTTCAACCCCTAACCCTGACAATTCTTCTTCTTCACTATCATCCACCCCACTAACCGCTCACTCTGTACTTACCCACCACGGTTTTCCGATCGGACTACTCCCCACCGATGTTCTTTCCTATGACCTGAACCATACTTCCGGCGAGTTCTCCGTCAACCTAGGCTACCCTTGCCGCCTTATCCTTCCACCTGATAACTACCTCGCTACCTACTCGAAGAAAGTCACTGGTAAGTTAGTTCAGAACCGGATTTCGGAACTCAATGGAATTAGGGTTAAGGCTTTCTTCCAGTGGTGGGGAATTACCGGAATTAAAATTAACGGTGATGATTTGGTGTTTGAGGTTGGGATGGTTACTGCTAAGTATCCTTCCAAGAACTTTGATGAAGTTCCTCAATGCGTGGGAAAAAAACACTCGTCTTCTTGAAAGGTACATCTGATTGCTATATTAAACTTTCTGTTCATTGTATGTTTGCTTCTGGTTTATGATCTCAAATTTAATATGAATTATTGAAACTATTGAAGTGTGAATAATTAGGGCTTCTATGATGATTAATGTAAATTAACAAATAACATTCCTAAATTTGCAGGTAAACAGTGATGAATCTATTTTCCTGAAAAGAAAGATTTAAAGACGATTATGTTTTTAAACCAAAAAATTTAAGTCTTTAATTTAAGTCTTTAATTTCATTGCAGGCATTCTGATAACTGCTGCATTGATGGATTAATTTATTGTATGAAGAATTCTCTCTTATTATGCAAGAGGAAGTATGAAGGAGTTATCAGCAGTTATTTATTCTGAAAATTAAGGTTACAACTTACAAACAATATCTATGTCTTTGATGTTATGTTGTTCTACTGTAAAGATAGAAATGTACCTAAATCCATAAACGTTGTTCTTAATTTGTTTAGTATTAAAGATGTTCTACTATTATATGCGTTGTCTAGGGTAAAATTGCAAGAAATAACAATGTACTTTCATTGATTTGTTTATTATAGGATCCTACTTTTGTTTTTTTTATATCAAAACATTTTACTTTGAAAAATCTGTCAAATCATAGCAATGAATTAGATAGATTTTCTGCAAGGGATAATGCTATAATTTAGTAGATTTTCTGAAGTACATGTGGTTTGGTTTAAAAAAAAAAAAGAAAAGTAAAAAACCAGTTTTGATCCAAGGTTTTTTAAGAAATCCTTTCCCAACTAGTCTTTTTCTTTCTCAAATTTGAAAGAATATTATTTTAAGGATGTATTTGCAGACTAGCAGCTAATTGTTGGTTGATAAAAAGCTACAATAAGTAAAAACTAGCTGAAAAATGTACAATGATATGTAGAACATTGATTTAATATAGTAAAAATGTAATACATTTAATTATATTAATTTAAATATTAAATACAGTTCTCCAATTGTTTATATTTAAGTGAAGTTTTTTACACCGTGCAATGTTATCACAAATTTCTCAATTCTTAGAGTATTGAGTGTGGGCAACCAGATGTAACAGCAAATTGGTGCCACCTCACATGCCACATCACCAATGGTGTTATAATGTTATAACAAGACGTAACACAAACTTTTTTCCATGTCATTATTTTTTTTTTGTATTTTTTTTTTCGAGTTTGTTTTTTTTTTATTTACTTTTTTTTGTTTGTCTTTCTTAAAATTAATAAAAGAAATACATTTTATAAAATATAATATTTAAAAAACAAAAAAAGACATAATATTTAAAAACTAAAATTAAGGTTACAATAAAAAAGACATAATTTCAAAAGATAACATTTTTTTTCAAGTCCTAATTAACCCAAATAACATTTAAATTAGACCTAAAAGCATAACATTTTACTACTAATCCTAATTAACTCAAATACTTCTTCCTAATTTGATCTTTCATTGTTTGTAGCACCAATAGATCTTCAGGCGCCAAACCCTTCTCGCTAGTCCGAAGAATTGATAACTTATGTGTCATTAGTTCTCTCTCTTTTTGCTCCTACTTCTCTCGTGCTTGCCTTTCTAGAAACTCCAAGTGACGACGTTTCAAGTCATTTTTTTCTTTTATTAATAAATTGTGCTCATCGAATTTCACTCTCATTTTCGCCGCGTCTTTTGCTTTCGCCTTAACCTCCTCCGCATGCCTTGCAGCGCGCCTCGCTTTGTCGCGTTTGGGCGGTCGTCGTGGTTGGGATATCTCCTCGATATCATCTGGGATGTCATCGGTGTCGGTGTTTAGGTCGATGTGAGTCCGTGCGTTCGACACGTCGACCGAGCTCGAATTGCGAGACCTTTTGGATTGAACATCCGACGATGTAGAAGTTTTATTCCACTTTGGATCCGTTCTCAACAACTCCCATGATTTCTCAAACTCGAAAACATGTCCCATTTCAACCCGATATTGTTGTTTTGCAGATTTGAACAAATCGAAGTCGTTGGTTCCGTTTTGCTGTTGCGCCTCAAGCCGGTTGTAAATACCGTTGAATTTGCTGCACCGCTTAGTTATTTGACTTCATTTGCTGCTTAACATGTCATTATTGCGATATGGTTTTTTCTTCAACATAGCGTGAAATTTTCCGCGCGCCGCCCTTCAATAAGCACCTTATTTCATTCCATTTCCGCGGAGTTCGTCTTTTGCAGTAGTACACCATGTCACCGTCAAAGCATATTCCCCCTCCGGTGTCCACCATTGTGGAACGTCTGCATTTTCCGTTTCAACTGCTATCAATTTCCCTTTCGTTTTTCCTTTCCCTTTCCCTCTCCTACTACCTCCCGCTTCCACTTCAATGAATGGTTGTGTTGGAGGTGGTGGTTGGGTGGTTGTTTGGTGCATCGAAGCAAAAGTAGGGAGAAGATTTTGTTGTAAATTTGGATTTTGACCAAATAGATTTTGTTGAAAGTAAGGTGAGTGAAGAAATTGCAGTGGTGGTGAAAGCGGGATTGAAAGTGGCGCCTTGGTATGAGATTTGTGGTGATCCTTGAGACGATAAAAGGTTAAAATAATTTTCGTAACCTGCAAATCCGAGAGGCGAGGTTGTGTTTGGTTGTGTGTTTGGGTTTGATGATGGAGGGGGTGTTTGAGTTTTGCTCCATTTTTTTGATTGAGAAGAAAGTATAAAATATAGAGAGAATGAGAGAAATGTGTAAAAAAATTGGGTTAAAATGTGTATTTATATAAAAGTTTTTTTAATTTAAATTTTGACGGTTGCAAACGGTCCATTACACCGACGTCTATTTTTTTCGCGTTTCAATCGGTGGTAACGGGCACGAGATTCGCCATAACGAGAAGAAAAGAGAAGGGGGGGGGGGGTGTTCCCCCGTTACAACGCCGTTATGGCGTGTCCACGTCAGCCATAACGAGCAATCTCAAACCCATACCACCCATACCGCATAGTCTTACATACTCTTGAGTAATTAAAACAATATTATTTTTAAGTTTGCCTAGTAATATAAATGATCCATCGTCCTTTGCTTTCATTTCAACAAGTTTTCTCATACTTAAGTAATTTCCAAAGACTATAATTTTATTTTATTTTCAGATTGCATCATTATTGTTCTTAGAATTTTTTGACAGCCCAGTTTTGGTTGAAAGTTATTTTTAGCACGAAAAGTCTATTATATGCCTAAGGTATTGTTGAAGTTGTCAAATAGAGTAAAACGTGTTGATTTAAAGTATTTTTTACCTTCGATTTATCAGTTCTTAAAGTTCATCCAACAATACGATAGAAAATTTAATATTTTGTTTTCCCACCTAATAAGCTATTTGATTTATCAAAAACCTTTTATTCAAATAGATTTGTTGATTTATCATATTCAAACAAGTACAACTATCTTATGAATGGTGTGAAACGGTAATAAATTAATAAGCTTTTAAATAAGCAATCCCAAACACCTCTTTAAATATTCAAAGTTTATAACCGATGTTACTTTTATTAATAAGTAGGAAATACAAAGATTTGTAAGTCATTTACCTTAAAAGAAATAAAATAAAAATATTTTTGGTCAATTTCATCTAACGGGTGTATACACTACACAAGACTTGACCCGGACAAGGTATTAATAGAGAAAAATATGAAAAGGTAGCGTAGAAGAAAAGTGTGTGAAAGCATCTTCGACGACTACACTTGGCGTTGCTTTTGGTTTCCTGATCTGTGGACTCCACTCACAGCCCACAATGGCCCACCAATCAGACTTTGAGTAGTCATCTCTATGGGCTTATTTTACCCTGTTCTTCCTAGAGTTTTTTACCACATCGGTGTTTTTTGAAAACTTATTTACCAAACAAGTGTAGTTTTAAACATATTTACCATTTAGGGTTATAACAAGTCAAAAAAAAAAACGTAAGACGCAACCACAGAGACCAGTCGACGTTCTGATACCCATTCCCCAAAGTCACGTCTTCAATCGATCGCTTCTATCGTCGTTCGATTTCGGCCATAGCCGATGCCGGCGGCTCCAATTCCGGACACAAACGGACACCGGCGACTTGATTCCGGCGAGTACTCCACTGCAGAAGACGACGGGGACCGGTTCTTCTTCGATTCTGGCCATAGTCGACGTTGGTCAATCCGATTCCGGCCACAACAAACTCGGTTGTAGCTTGATTTCCTTGTAAGTTCGAATCCTCTTTTGATTTTTGATTTCAGCTTTGTTAGTTTTGGATTGATTCCAACTATTATTTGCTATTGCATTCCACTATTATTTTGTTATTTGCAAACAGCAAATAACAATTAATTTCTACTCTGATTTATAATTGTAATTTGCTTATTTGCAATTGTTATTCCACATGTAAGTTAATAGCAAAGGGTTTAAAAAAATGTCAAAAATTATATTAAAAAACACTAAAAATTAAAATAATAGCCGAAAATATTAAAAAAGAAAATAAAAAAAAATACTGTTTTGATAAATATTTTGACTGTTTTGGTAAATATATTTGAAACTACACCTACATGCAAATATTTTTTTCAAACACGCCAATTTGGTAAAAAACTCGTTCTTCCTGCAACCAAATTCCAGTTTCTTTAAAGTTTCATATTACTCAGCCTAAAGATCCTCACATCCCCACCCAACACTTGTGGCGCGTGTATACACGACTTAAAAAAGCAAATAAAATACAAGTAAATTACATAGATAGTCCCTATAGTTTGAAGTAAATTGCTTCTTTCAATTTCATTTCTTTTTTTCACCAAGAAGATCCATACAGTTTAAATTTGTTTCGATGTTAGTTATATAAAAAAGTTATGAATGGATCCAACCCTTCATTTCCCGTTTCTGATCATCGTTGATTTCTTCCTTAATATCATCGACGACTATTATAAAATCAACAATGAATTCATCTTCAGTTTCCTCCACCACCCTCACTCATCCTATTACTATCCACATCATAATTTTTATACCATAAATTTACATTTTCCCTTTATCCATAGCAACTTTGACCTTTAGCAAAATAATTATGTTTCAAGTCATTGGAAAATGTATTAACAACATCCAAAGAATTTCCTTTCAAACATCAATCAATCCTCAACATCAAGTTTTCTTTTCTCATTATTATATTATACGTACCTTGATTAACCCCCAAACCTGAAGTGATAACATCACCGATCTCCATTTACTTTGGATGCTTTCAATTGGCTATGTTTTTCGAATCAGATATAAGAACGGAAATTTCAGATTTGATGTTTTCTAGCACCTAGCCTACAATGTGAAATTAACAAGACCTATAAGTTGCATCAATTATATTCGGCCTACTCGTTTGCATCTTATAATCACTCTAACAACACGCCCATCGTCTCATGTTTGTGTGTCAACTATTGATTTCTTACTTCGAAAACCGATGAAATAAAAATTAGAAACCCTAAGAATCTCATAAAATGTTTTATGAGTTGTTTTTATGTTATGAAAAATTAAACACGTGAAGAAGAATGTTGTCGATTGGGTTCGACAAGAAGGAGATACTAGAGGAAATGACATAATTTGAGTTTAATTTTTCTTCACCGGTGCATTAAACTAGAATTGCTTTAGTCATTAGTCATAGACAGAAAATTTTAGGATATTGGTAGGAATAGTAGTGGTTTTACTAGTGGACATGAATTAGTGGCTTAATATATAAACTTATAGTGGTAGGGATCTACAAATTAGCATCAGTGTATGGTTTGTTGTTCGGATATGCAAATCGTCATCGATGTAGGTTTTGGTGGTATGTTGATAGGCTTTTGTATAAAATGACAACAAGAACCCCATTATAGGGTTTGGTGGTCAAACGAAAATCATAGGGTGTGTGGTGAAGAGGGGGGGGGGGAATAGATGATTGGTGAGTTTTATGGGAGGAAAGAATAGCAATTTTTATTTTATTTAATAATAATAAAATAATTTAAATGATTTAAGATATCATTAATGGTAAAATAGTCCTTTTAATTTTGATCTTGGACTAAAATCGAAACAAAATCAAACCATTTGACCATTATAGTGAAAAAAAGAAAGATAAAGATGAAAGGTGGAAAGTATTCCAAACCACACATGAAGGATTTATATAATTTATCTAAAAATATATTGTATACTCGTTTATAGTTTTTGAATTTTATATTTATTACTAAGGCCCTGTTTAATACTCGTCTGACCGAGTCGGGTCAGACCTTTTTGGCTGACTCGGTCAGCTAAATTTGTTTGATAAATATTTTTTGTGCGTCTAAGTCGGAAAGAAAAAGTTGATTGGGAAAGAAGTTGAAAATCAGCTGACCGAGAAAAAAGAGAAAGGTTTCCACCGGTACCCTTGTCTAACGTATCTTCTAGCGACTCTCTTTCTTCTCCTCTTTCAGCAGCTCCTTTCTTCACCAGCAACCACCAAGCAAAGTCGACCCCATTCTTCCTCTTCCACCCACCGATCGAAGCTCCTTCCCCATCTCATCAGGTACGTTTCTATTTTCATGTTCCGATTTTATCTAAAAAAGTTCCGATTTTTGCCATCTTAGACCCAATATTTCTCTACAAGTTTCGATTTTTGCTGTTGAGAAGGATACAAGTTTCGATTTTTGCTGTTGTTATGTTCCTTTGATGATTTTGCTATTGTTATGTTCCTTTGATGATTTTGCTGTTGAAAGTTCCGATTTTTCAAGTGATTTGTTGTTTTTGTTGTTGTATGTTCCTTTGTTGAATTTATTCATACATGAACACATAGATACATATCCGATCACACATACCTGAACGCATGAATTTATTCATGCTTGATTTTGCTGATTTTTTGCTGATAAGTTCATATTTTTGCTGATTTTTGCTAATAAAAGGTAGGAGTAGTATTGTTGATGTGATGGTTTGGGAGAGTTTGAGGTTGAAAGATGAGAAGAATTGAGATGAAACTGGGATTCCAGTGGCATCAAATAGGGACGGAAGGCGGAAATGGATTGTGTGTTGGAGGGAAATGAAATCATGTGAAATAGATGATAAGAGGAGGATTGATAGTGAGAAAGGAAGAGCTAAAAAGGGATGCAATTTGAAGTGATTGTAGCTTTGGAGGAATGTGTGGATTGATTTTCTGATGATCTTGATTGAAGTTGTTCCCCCCATTGAAATTGAAAACATCTCCGAAATTGGTGATTCCAGAGTATATTGAGGTGGGGGTTTGTATTTGAAGTGTGAATTTATGGTATAAAATGTAGATGAAAAGTATTGTAGCTACAATTACTTGTTTTTGCATTCATTATATTCAAGAAGCTGTTTTTTGTATAGGTTTGCTAGTGTTTGGTGTAATTGAGGATTTATATTTTAAAGGATTTGTGTGTAATTTACATTTTGTATGAAAATTTGTATGTTTTTATAATTCTTCAGCAGCTTCATCAAACATTGTATAGAGAAATAAGGTAAAATGGTCATTTCTCATCCGTCGGCATATTCAGTTAGATGTACAATCAAACAACATGGTTTCTTATCCAATCAGGATTTCTTACCAAGACAGACATTTCCTAGTCAGCACTTTCTCAGTCAGCAACTATCAAACGAGACCTGACTGTTATTCAAAAAGTCCTTTTTTTCTGTGTGTGGTTCAAAGTAGGAGGATTGGACACTATCTTTTGGGTTGAGTGTGGTTTGATGGTATTTAATGACATGATTTAAAAAAAATAACTATAAAAAATAGGATCAAATTTATCCTAAGAGTATCTCGAGGATACACTCTAGCGGTCAAATCAATATTGAACCAAAGTAAGTGAGTTAAAGAAAGTCTAGAGACGTTACAATTTTATATGTAGTGACTCTTGTACTTATAGGTTACACATTAATATTTGTCCTTATTGGGGATTTGTGGTGGGAGGCTCCTACCCTAAAAATAATGAGATAAGATTATTTGTTGTTTGATGCACAATATATCTATAAAGTTGCCTTTTGTGTGCAAACAACCAGATGTCGTCAGCCTTTTGGTAGCACTATGGTTGTAACCTTTTGAGGAGGTTAAGTTTTATGGTTCTATCATGATGCACATTAGCTTATTGTTTTGTCATGTTCTTTAGCGTATCTTAACGACAAATTGCATGTCATCATGATACGCGCTATCGTTTGGCATGGTGGAGGCACATATATTATCGTTGTGCCAATGATATGGTATATTGATACGCCTTACCTAATATGAAGTGTGTTGATGTGGAAAGTGTCAACAAGATTTGGACTTGTTGATGAAACATATACTCGACTCAAGTTGTTAGATCATATGTTTGTTGTCTGATACTTTCATTTTATCTTTTAGCGGTTGACATAAATGCAGTGACATATGTTTTATTAGTTTATTTAATGACTCATAATGGTTTTGAAAAATCTCACCCATTTCCTTTTGTATAAAATGGAAAAGTTTAGGTTCCATGTCCTTATTTACATCTTCCCTTATATTATTTTCTTAATTGTCTTTTTTGACTTTCTTTGTTTCCATCATTTTTTTGTTTTGTTGTAAACATCATAGGATAAACATACAGGAGAAGTTGTCTAGGTTATTATATAGGCAATACTATTATAGATTATTTAGACTTTAGAGGTTTGCTTTTAGGGATGCTGATGTGGTTATGGAATTTAGGCTTGGCGATAGAATTGTAGGAGCACCTCGTGGTAAAATAAGTGTCTATACGAAATTGTTGGAGGCAAGCCCCAAGTTTAATGATTTTGATTTTATATGTGACCTCGTTAGGAATTACCATATACACATCATTCAACTAAAACTGGGTGCCATCGCATTGGGAAATACCACCGAAAGAGATAAATGATCAAGACCACTTCCCGACTCCAACATATCATCTCAAATACGACTAACTTTCCAATAACATTGGGCTTCAAACGTACAATATATATATATATATATATATATATATATATATATATATATATATATATATATGATAAAACTCCAATATATCTACCACAAAGTAACTCAATGGAAGGGGAAACCCAAAATTTGGAGATTTCAAATAAACACACACTTTTCCCCCATACGCTTGTGTAGTCGGCGTATCTAGTTCGAGAAGAACACAATAGTCATCTCCAAAATGGAAAACTACCATAACCTTCACACCCGCTCTATCGTTATAAAAGAAACCAATACATTGATCCCTTAATCCTTTGTCGTTATCGTTATCAGTACAAAAAAGGAAAACGAAAACCTAAATCGCAAAAAAAAAAAGAAACAACAATGGTAACGACTATATAGAAAATGTATGGTAAGAAATCCCTATTTTATAAGCATCATAAGCGAACTTCAAACATCATCTCTTGATGACCTAAAAAATCACAAAAGGGGAAAAACACTGATAAAGTTGGCTGACGCACCTATAAAACTGGTATGGGAAATCATAACAAATGTGTTTAAAGACTTTCCCACCATAATTATTAGGATCGAAGCTACGACACTTGATTCAAGTCTGACGTATAATCTCATAACGATCATAATATTACATCTCAGACCGAGGGGACATAGTGGTGAACCCCCCAACAGGTCTGACTTCGAATAAAGATCCTAACACTTCGGCAAATAGTGAAGCTTAATAACAATACTATAAGACCCACACAAGACAAACCTTTAGACCGAGCCACAAACATAACCAAGGGAAAAACATGGTCGAAGTTTGTAATCATCCGTCTATAACCCAACATCCATAGTGGCACCAAAAGACATGCCTTAAACACCACATAGGATCGTGCGCCACCTATGCTCACCTGCAAAAGCAAAGTACATTTGGTCTCATATGTTGCAAGAGAAGGGCATTGTCTCCCTCATGGGAGGTATCGATAAGCAATGCTCAATTCCCAAAATCTCTCTAAAAGTTCATAACAATCTATCTCGTTAAACACCCCTAAATTGAGTGTCAATGCGTAATCCCAAGACATACCTCCATATTACGGTTGACCCGAATTTCCCTTTGTGATCAATTAATCTAAGAGATTCAAGTAACTTCAAGAAGCTACCACATTCTTACTACTTATCGCTTCACATCATGTCCCGTTTGGGACTTGGTTGCATGAAGTTGTGTTATTTGTTGTTTTTGTGATGAATGTCATTAAATATATGTATTTTGGTTTAATGATTTGCATAAAAATGTGTAATTAGATTATGATTCTTTTTTTTTTAAAGTAAAAAAATAAGAGCAATTTCTTTACTTGTTTATGGTTGTAAGAGACGACACAATGCAACTAAATAAAGGTTAACACACAACTTATTCATAAATTTCGAATTAAAATAAAACTTGCATATTTAAGTATCACCATTTTTGTGATTTATTTTAAAAATTAACTTTGGGGATACGATAATTTGCTTGGAAATAAGCACAGGGGGCTGACTTGTTAATCGTTAGAAGTGAAAGGACTTAAAAGAAAGTAAATGGAACCCAACCGGAATGCAGAGCGAGTACGCAACAGGTCGCCAGTAAAGCGTTAGGTGTACGTTTTACGGCTCAGCAACAACTACTTACCTTTTTTAACTGAATCTACTTTCTCACGCGCTCTGCGCTCGCGTGAATCTCTTCACCCTAGCGACCAAAATTTCCAAGCTTCCTATTTAAGCGTTCAACAAAATCCATATATATCAAAGCAAAAATTCTCAGAATCCACCAAAAGTCGCAGAGATTTTTTTTTTTTTTTTCCTTTTTATGTTCGCATAGAAAAACCTCTCAATCTCCATAATCAAAAACCCTAATTCCCTCTCTCAGTTTGTCTCTCCTCGCACATTTTTCACAGGTATCTCCTCTTGATTCATGATTATCTTTATAGTATATAATTACATATATGTTAGCTGTATTTATAGGTATAATTGTGTTTCTTCACAACTTGTGGTTCATCGACTGCTTTTTGTGCTTATGTGTTCGGATCCACTGTTTTTTTGAGATTGTGATGGATTATCATTCGTGTATATAGTTTGTTTTGCAGTATTTTGCGTATACTATGTATGAATTTTTTATTTTTCGACAATTGTGTGTCAATTCATACGTTATGTATCCGGATTTTAGGGGAGAAGGTTGACTATTTTGTTGCAATGAGTTTGTTTATTTTTCAGCATTGTTTGTTCCTTGTTTGCATATGGATTCAACAATGTATTAAGAGGATAGTGAGAATAAGTGATAATTAAAGTTAAATGTGCTCCCTTTAATCTTTTTGGAGGCGTGGCTTTAACTAAAGCATGTTTATGTGAAAAGGTTCTGATTTTTGATGTCATTAGTATAACACATTGTGCTTTGTTGTGAGATAGGGAACCATAGATAAAGTGATATCTTAATTTTGTTCCCTTTTCAGTTGCATACCTTAGCAAAAAGATTTATCAGGGATGAAGAAATAATAATATGATGGACAGTATGTAAATAATCTCAACTCTCAAGTTCTCAACCAAATTGACTATGTTTAATTGGATGAAAATTATGTAATTGATATGGTTGTGAGAAGTTAAAAATATTTCTGAGGCATGTAAGTGATAAAACCTTAAAAGTTCATTGATCTTTTCTATCCATTTTGCTTTATGAGATATTACAAAGGTTGTTAAGAAAAACACCTAATAATCAGTAGCACTAACTCAAATCTGTGAATTGATAGGGTGAACTTGTGCTTTAAACTCAAATGTATGATGCTTTTTCTTGCTTATTACAGTTGCTATCTTGTACGATTATGATTATCCTCTCATTGAGTTGGGCTTAACTTTCTTCCTCCATTGAAATTGTGGCATTGTGTTTCTTCCTTATATATATGCTAAATACTAATTTGATCAGATATCAGTAATCAGTCACAATAATACTAAATTTTCAATGCTATTTCATCACAGGGGGGGTTACTTGAACATCATGGACACAGATGATAAACTTGTTGCTAAAGGTGAGAACTTGATACCTCTAACTAATTTCTTGCATCATATTCTCAAATGCCATCTTCTTATTGGTATTGACATACTGATTCTGATTCATGTATAACAACTGTATTACAATGTACACTGAAGCATGTATCAAGAAACTGAAAACATAAACTATCCAAATCCATTCACATATACACAAACCCTTGTAATACCCAAACTACAAACAGAGTGCTTGAAAATCTGCATAAGAAATGTAGATCAGAACATGGCAACTAAATTGTCAACTTGGTTTCATTTCACAGTTTTTTTAAAGAATGCCAAGCAAAAGAATGATGTATGAAATGGTTGACATGCTCTTGCAGATGTTGATTTAGAGAACCTTTTTATTGTATGGAAGAAGTTGTAAAAAAAAGGTGAGGGTGATATACATTTCCATCATGACATCATCCACTTGATATACCCTTTTCCATTCTTACCCTTTATATATAGTCAGTATTATGAGTAGGTTGTTTAGAATAGAAACATAAAGTCATAAAGTATGCTTTTCAATTTTCATTTATATTTTCACAACTAATTTGGTTTTTCTTTGTGTGTCCAGGTGTTCAAAGTCTTTCTTCCAGTGTTCAAAACACCCCAGAGAAAAACGGACACTCAGATGATGCTTCAAGAACTCCAAAGCCAATTCAAGAGTTTGTGAAATCCGGACCCCGGAAAGACCTATTCCATTCCTGTTCTGAAAAGGGAAAAAAGCAATCAGCTTCATCAAAACCTAAAATGTCCGAACCAAAATTAAGTAAAAAGATATTAAAGAATCAAGATCCCCAAAAGGAATCCTCAAGTCCCAACAAACACCAGCAACCCCGGAAACAGAACAGGAAACGTGAAACCCCTATTCGGATTCCTCCGGAATCACATTCCGATGCTAAGTTTTCCGATACATGG
This sequence comes from Lactuca virosa, assembly GCF_052849685.1. Classification (NCBI taxonomy): domain Eukaryota; kingdom Viridiplantae; phylum Streptophyta; class Magnoliopsida; order Asterales; family Asteraceae; genus Lactuca; species Lactuca virosa. Next base: position 300,501,705 of record NC_136430.1, on the reverse strand, counting down.
ATCTGCAAAAACTCTGCTTGTAGAGCTGTTTTATCTGTAACTGATACTTTCTGCAAGAGATGTTCTTGCTGCATTTGCCATTTGTTTGATGATAACAAGGATCCAAGTTTATGGTTAGAATGTTCTTCAGATTCATCAAATGGAGAATCTTGTGGTTTATCTTGTCACATTGAATGTGCCCTTGAGCAGAAAAAAGTAGGCGTTATGAATCTTGGCCAATTAATGCAGCTTGATGGGAGTTACTGTTGTGCTTCTTGTGGTAAAGTTTCAGGAATACTTGGGTCAGTTTTTGTTTTTCCTCTTTTAACATATGCATTTAACCATTTACATATAATATAGAAAATACTTAAAGTAATAATATTCTTGCAGATATTGGAAGAAGCAGTTAACAATCGCTAAAGATGCACGACGTGTTGATAGCCTCTGTTACAGAATATATTTAAGTTACAGACTTTTAGATGGAACATCAAGGTTTCAAGAGCTTCACAAATTTGTTAAAGAAGCCAAATCCATATTAGAAACCGAAGTGGGCCCACTAAGTGGAGTCTCAGCCAAAATGGCTAGAGGCATTGTAAGCAGACTAACTGTCGCAAACGAAGTCCAATCACTTTGTTCAACTGTAATCCAAAAAGCTGATCAACTCTCCAAAATTTCCACCACAACCCAAATTACCAAAGGTAACAAACTTTTCTCTTCTCATGTTCAACTCCAACTCAGTTTATAAAATCCCACATTTATTTACCCTTTGCAGAAGGGTCACTAACACTTCCTGCAGCATGCAAGTTCATCTTTGAAGAAATAACATCCTCTTCTGTAGTCCTTGTTTTAATTGAACTATCAACCACATTATCAAACGATATAATCGGATTCAAACTATGGTACTCAAAAACAACCGAAACAACACTAACAAAAGATCCAATCGCAACATTTCCAAGATCCCAAAGAAGAATTCTAATCTCAAATATGCAACCATGCACCGAATATGTATTTAGAGTCGTGTCCTACACTGAATCCGGCGATTTAGGACACTCAGAAGCCAAATGCTTCACCGGAAGCAAAGAAATAATCCATAAAAACCACCCGGTCAACCGTGAAGGAACACCGGGTCAAAAAGACGTGGAATCGGATTCCGGATTCAAAATCCGGGAACTCGGAAAGATTCTCCGGTTAGCCTGGGCTCAAGAACACGGTTACTTAGACCGGATAATCAAACCGGAAACCCCTCCGGTGACAACAACCGGCACCGGTCTCGATTTAAACATTGCAACCGTACCGGATTTGAATGAAGCGGTTGATTCCGGCGAACATGAGTCGGAAAATTGGGTGTCCCGAAAACGGGGGGCGAGTTTGATTGAGACTGAGACCGAGACTGGAGCAGAGACTGGGACTGAGACTGAGACTGAGATGCATGATTGTGATAGTACGTTGATAAATGGGTCGCCGGTGAAAGGTGGGGGAGTGGGGGGTGGATTGGATGAGAATTTTGAGTATTGTGTGAAGATTATGAGGTGGTTAGAGTGTCAAGGGTATATAAAGCAAGAGTTTAGGTTGAAGTTGTTGACTTGGTTTGGTTTGAGGTCAACTGAACAGGAAAGGAGAGTGGTTAATACGTTTATTCAGACGTTGATTGATGATCCGTGTAGTTTGTCTGAACAGTTGGTTCACTCGTTTGCTGATGTTATAAATGTTAAGCGGCCTAGAAATGGGTTTTGTAGTAAGCTTTGGCATTAATTCAAAAAACCAGTGAGTTTATTATTATTATTATTATTATTATTATTATTATTATTATTATTAAAGTATTAATTATCGTTAGAGTTGTGAGATTAATAAGACTAAAACTATTTTTGATTGGTTTTTGTATAGGTATTTTTTCTTCATGGATAGGAAAAGCGGATACAGTTGCTGAACTTGTGTTGGACGTTTTTTTAGGTAATTTCTTATTTTCTTTGGTATTAACCAATTTATCAACTTTTTATTAATTTGCAATTAAAAGTATTCATATTTATTTTGTCTAGTCACAGAAGCATTTATCAAAGTATTTAACAGGGTCCATTTTCTCTGGCATCTTTGTCTAGTAATGAACTATGCGATCAAAAAAGTAATTAGCTATTCACTTTCATTTTTAAAGTACTCGAATGCTTCTTTTTAATGAAAAAAAAAGCAAGAGAGATTTTATTACTATTTTTTTAGAACGACCACTTGAGGGAGAGACACCTTTCTCATACACCTGATATGGTGGATTGTGGACAAATTATTAGTATTACTACTACTAGCAAGATAAGTAAAAAAAAAAATTAAAAAGAGAAAATAACATTTATTTCTCTTTGTGTAGTTAACCAACTTACGGGTCGTTTGATAGTTGCTAATTGGGTCAGAGCTGACTGAGTTAACTTCTTACTGAAACTTGTTGTTTGATTTTGTATCTGACTGACCGTACAAAATGTATATATTACCCTCAAACAACATTTTTTTATTATCACTCCTTTATGATTTACCATTTAATTTATAATATTTACGTATAATAATTCCTTTACAATCCAAAAAAATGTTGGCAACATCGTTACAGGTTGAGTCATCACCGATGAATACTATAATCTTTACACTAAATATGAATATTAGCATTAATATCACTCCAACAATATTCCACCACAAAAATATATATATAAAAATTGGTTACTAGTTAATGCCATGGTCCTTGAATGTTTCAAGAGTTGACAAGATTTTAACATAACTAAAATTAGTTATCTACATTATTCAGCTGTCATCAAGTTATACACATACACACGATACACACATAGAAACAAACTTGAATGTTATATTATTAGAGAGCACATCCAGCAATCCAAGTACATACTTTTTTTTATCAGCATCAAGTAGCAAACCTTGTTGGGTTCAAATAGAGATTAACACAAAAGTGGAGAAAAGATAAAAAATAAAAAAGGGAAGCAACGAGAGGGTGGGTGTGTACACAAACAAAGAACTTTATTGATATAACCCAACAACAATTTACATCAGATTTACATACATATATATACACTTCTAATTAAGAAAGTTTAGCTTAACTTCAACACTTCCCCTTAAGCTAAACTTGATCCATTCTAACCTTTTCTTTAACAAATTGAAGACACCAACTTGTAGGGGTTTATACTTCAACTTCTTGAAGTCTCCTTCTTCAAATTCTGAAATAGCTATGGAGAGCGTTACCATCGTTGGAAGAACAAAGGAAAAAAGGTTCTTCAACAATAAAATCGAATCAAAAACTCAATTTATATAAATATAGCACCCAAACACAAGAATGATTCTGAGAAATCACGGATGGGCGAATAAGAGTGAATGATACAAAGGAAAAAAAGGTTCTTCAGTGGATTTAAAACAATAATAATCACAAAGACATACAAATGTAACATTGTCAACTGATTTCAGAAAAAAAAAAATTGGATTTCATTCACATGATGTGATTTCATAATCACAAATTCGGATTTCATACACAATCATTTGATTTCATGCATAGCACCTACAAATCCTTCTCAAGTCTCAATTGATTTCAGAGAAAAAAAAGCAAAGAAGAAAATGCACTTGCACAACTGTGGAGGTCGCCGCTAGTAGTTGCAGATGAGGTGTCGCCGGTCGAAGGAAGCGCATGTGCAGTCGTCAATTTCTGTCGAAGGTAGTGCAACTAAAGATGAATGGCGTTCTCGTTTTTTTCTTTTAGGGCGAAGAGCATAAAAAAACGAGGGGTAATTTCTGTTTGGGTCGGCCGCTATATTTTGATGGACCGAGTAAGCGAGTTTGGTCAGCACTAACGGACCGAGTCAGCCAAACTTCACCTTTATCAAACGGGCTGACTGCTGACCAAGTCAGCAGTCAGTTCTGACCGGACCCGGTAAGTGCAAAACAAACATCCCCTTAGTTAATTTCTAACTCAGTGCTTCTATTAAAAAGCAACATAATGATCGCGATACAATTTTATTAAAAGCGCTCCAAATATCATCATGATAACAACTCCATCAAAATATCTCTTTGAATCATATTAAGCGCCACATGATTGGCCGAAGATGTAGAAAAAAAAAGGGATATCAATATCCCACCCGATCTTGATAGAAGATGCCACATGACAAGAGAATAATATTAAAAAGTCCACATTAATTTTTTGTTTATCCATTTAACTTAGTAGCCTAGTAGGCACTTTGTTTATTCGTATTAGGTAACACATTCAACTTAATGGGAACCAAATTAACCAAAGGGTGTTGTTAAATTGACACTCCTTAGACACTCTATGAACATTTTTATTAAAAGTCAACCTATAATAAACTATTTAGAATTTACTTTTTCGGAAAACAATGCAAATTCAACCAATAAAAATATCTTAAAAATCAAATAGGGTGTCTATATAGAAAAATGGGGTGTCTTTTTAGCAAACCTCACCAAATTATTCAATCTAGTTGGAATATCTCCCGCTCCTATTAATGTAACGTTATCTATAAGTCTCTTAGCGTTGACATCAAATGATTTCTCAAGTGACATAAAGCTCTCAAACCCAAACTTTAAAATTTTGATTCGACCCAAATTAACCTTCCAATTAACTTGAATTTTTTAAAGTCCATTAACTTTATTTATTTTAATTTCACTTATATTATTAACTTTTAACTATATTTATTTTATTAAAATTTTTAAAATAATTTATGATAATGAGCAAAATTTCTAGCCCCAAAATATAAGTGTTACATTAGATGTTTTAACTTTTAGAAAGTATTAACATAATCAATATTTCACATACATGACTAATAATGTTATCATCAAAGTCATTTGCTCGTTGGATGTTTATAATTCACACATTCCTTTTTCCCCGATTTGACATATTTTGGTTGCTTGTGATTATTGTTACTATTATCGGTTTGGGACTACTCAAGCCTAAAGCTGCCTTGGCCCAACAGTCTTTGCAGCCTAAAGTCCAAATTGCAAGCCGACTTTAGAAGCAACTAACCAGGCCCAAAGGAGACAACCGATCATGTGAGTCAGCTCACAAGGCTCGGACCGAAGGTGGGCCGCCTCTCTTGCCTTCCTCGGTAGAGCAGCCCACCACATACGGTAGGGTTGGTGGCAGTAGTGCCAGATGTTTCCGATGAAACCCCTAAAAATTAAATTAAATCATATTTTTGGGAAAAATTATTTTTTGATTTTTTAGGGTCGTTATTTTATGGTGGTTCATGGAATAATCATAAGATTTTTAGGCATGGGCAATTCATGATTTCTTTTAGTTAACTGTTGATTATTAAACTACGTGTTTAAATTTTATTATTATTATTTTATAGCCGTGAATTGTTTATGAAACTCTTAAAAGCATAATTAAGTTTTGAAATTAAAAGAGTTTATTTTGTAAAACTTTTAACCACTTCTAAAATGGGTTTAGAATCGGTTTTTTTTTTTTTTTTTTTTGTGTGTGTTTGTGTGTTTTTATGTGTGTAAAAATTGTTTTAGTAAAAATGTTTAAAAATGTTTTTAATTGTGCTCACAAATATTTTTGTATGCATGCAATATACTCGTAATACAAAATATTTTTTGTAAAATAAAGATTGTACAACCATTATTAATAAACACGATAAATTTAAAGTTTGCCATCTAAGAGTTTGAACTTGTGGCTACATTTGGGCATGGTCAGACCTAACCATATCATATATGTGATATATGGTCTTTGTGGAACCTTAAGAAATGCACGTATAGAAGAAAAGGTAAATTAAACGTTTATAGTCTGCAACTATTTATTTTTTATATTTTGCAGGTTGCTACAACTGAAGTTGAAACAAACTATTTTTTTTTAATTTAATTTTTTTTTTCAATAATTATAATTTTACAACATTGAAATTTAATACAAATTTTAATAACTAACATAGGATGAGGAAAGTGAGTGTAAACTATATATGGAGTTCAAAGAAAACCTATTCATATCGGATGTTGTATAGAAAATTTTACTTGATATATGCCATAAGCAAGGGAGAAGTCCATGGTAAAAAAAAAATAGCAAGGGAGAAGTCCATGGTAAAACAAGTTTACTTGATATATCCCTATATAATAAAGGAAAAATGACTCTTAAAGGTAACTAACTGTTGCGTTTATTTTTATTTGGTCAATTTCATTTTTTTTGTACTCAATATACCATCGAACTTGTTGTTTGTGTTCACCATAACCCTTTTGACCGGCTATCACGGCTTTTGACCTGTGATAGCCGGTCAAATGGTTATGGTGAACACAAACAACAAGTTCGATGGTATATCGAGTACGAAAAAAAGGAAAGAGACCAAATGAGAACAAACTCAATAGTTGGTTACCCTCTTGAGTCATTTTCCCCGAAAAGTTAAATGAAATTAAAGTTGTAAAATTATCAAAGACTGCAACCTTCTTTGGCCATAACGTATATGAAGAGCGTTTCGGAGGGGCAACTTCGTTAAAACATGGTCTATGCTATGTTTACTGTGGTTAGCTGTCAACACTTCTCTGCAAAAGGATATGACTGTGTATGAGAGATATATTTATCAGCATAAATGTTTACCACGGTATATTGTGGTGATGTGTCTGCAAAGCCTGTATGATATTGTACATATTGATGTATCTTATCCCATGAATTCGATCTTAAATCTAAGTAAACTAAAAAATCACAGCACTTGTGATTCCATTCGTTTGTAGACTTGTCTAAAATCCATGATACGATAAATCATTTGATTGCAAATGTAAATGTAGTCATGAAATGCACCTGCTTAGTCAAGATTCCTCTAATAAATATTCATGTGCATTACAAAGTTGTACATGTATGAATAATGTTCTTTCGTGGGTTATGTTTTTAAGAGAAGCAAGAATGAATCTCATAAAGTCATTAATATCAGCAGGAGATGACGTAGGATTTGTTGTAAATGAGTAAAGGGAAAATGAATCAGGAGGGTAACCAACTGTTGCATTTGTTCTCATTTTGGTCAATTTCCTTTTTTTTTACTCAATATACCATTCAACTTGTTGTTTGTGATCACCATAACCCTTTGATCGGTTATCACAGGTCAAAAGCCGGTCAAAAGGGTTATGGTGAACACAAACAACAGGTTCGATGGTATATTGAGTACACAAAAAAGGAAAGGGGTCAAATGAGAACAAACGCAACAGTTAGTTACCCTCAAGAGTCATTTTCCCTGTAATAAAAGCAAGGGAGAAGTCCATAGTAGCGTCTAAACAAGTACTATATGTGGTATCCTATCATTTTGCACTTAAAATTTGTTATAATTTTAAGAAATTAAATATTTTTTTAAAGACCTTTTTAGTGGGATTTATCTCTTTTTTCGACAAGGTTTAAATGTGTTAATGAGATTAAACATGATAAACACGTCACGTGGAGCGTGTGTTTTTTATTTTATTTTAGCATTTGAAAGAGTCTGTGTCATGTCTTCTAGGAAAAAAAAAGACACACAAACTTTTTTTAGGTCTGTGGTCTTCTAAAAAACAAACATTCTACAACAAAAATGTCTATCCTCCGGCAGACAAAAGTGGCTAAAAGAGATTTTAGAAAAAAAAAACAAACAACACATAAGAGTTGTATAAAGATAAAATTGGTAAATATTAACCACCGTTTGAATTTGATAACAAACATAGATAACTTTTAAAAAGATTTAAATACCGAAAATACTAAAATTGGGTTTCATTTTCATTCATTGTGTAACCTTCTTGTATGCATTTTTCTCCCAAATACAACTAGACGATCATTAATCTGGTACATCATTTCCAAGATTTGTTTCCTTGATATGTACTTCTATCCCATATACATTCACATCTTCATGAAAATCAAAGTCACTTATCAAAAACATATTTATATAAAATTGCTCTTTAGAATCACCATCATAAGCATTCCCCAACATCTATAAATGAAACATAGATGAAAATCCTCATGTTCCTCATAATATTCCAAATATAGTTGATCACTAGGCTTCATTTGATTCCAGTTACTTGTTTTATCTTATTTTTGCATTTATCAGGTGCCATGAAATAGATTTTGTATGCTAGTTTGAGTATGTTTAATGTAAAGGTGAATGAGTTAGTTGTTGTCACACCCCAAAACCGGAATGGTGGAAACGTTCTGGGGTAGAGGATGTCATGTGTAGCATCACAACCAATGTATAATAGCAATCATAGCAACACAACCATTACAGTGAATACATATATAAAAAAAGTTTACATCAGTTTGAAACTTGTTTGAAATACATCCAAAGTATGTAAAATACAAACATAAGACTCTTATTACTCCAGCTTCTCAAAAATCCAGCAGGTACCTGTCTACTGATTTCCTAAGAATACAAGCAGTTTGAAAAATATCAGCATAAAGCTGGTGAGTTCATAAGAGGTATTTTGTAATGAAAACTCGTTGATGAATTTGTAAGAATGTTCGTATATTTCCAAAAAATCCGATATTTTCTTTAGTGAGAGTGTAGTGTTATCATTTCTGTATAAAACCATGAATGTTCATTACTGAAAACTGTAGTGGTATGCGAAAATACTACTTCATGTGACTAGCTAATGCCAATCATGATATGTAAGTATTCCGTATGAAAATCATTGTATAATCGGTTCTGTTTGCAAACCCTGGCTATCGCCAATATACGTAGTGTGTTTTATTACTTAAAATAAAACAATGTAGTGAAATCCCTGGAATCCTCCAGTCGTAGTGCGTAGTAGTTCTATTTAGTAAAAATAAAACTATTGAAGAGTGACAACTTGTAAACCAAAGTGATTTATACATATTGTGAGTCGTATAACCATACTTGATATGACTAGAGACATTTCCAACGTTCTTCAGGCGTTGAGTTAAATGACATTTGTTACCCTAGGCATGCCTGCCTAACTGTAGCTAGCAGTTCGGGTGTGGGATTGTCAGTCCCGAATAGATCTATTCACAAATCTCACGCTCTCCCTCCAGGAGACTCTGGTTATACTATGATAGGATTTAGCCCTGTACACCCAAGGGTACAGTTTTGAAGTAGTGCCTCACGATATCGTACAATCTAGTTTACATGTAGTGCTGTAGTGTTATACCGTAGTGAAATCCGTATGTATACCGTATGTAGTGACAATTATAGTTATGAAATGCCATGTTCATGTAGTGATGTATACCATGAAGTAAATCTGTCATAGTTTATATGTTTTGTAGTGAAAATCTCTGTACTTGTTACGTTTCGAAAATCCCAAACTATTCCTATTATAGTTTGCATGTATAGTGTGAATATCGAGTCCGGAAAACTATGCAATTTCGGTTATGAGTTGTAAAACGTCCCTTATGCTCAACACAATACAAAAGGGTTAAAGTATGGGAATTGCATGAGTTTTATACTTGTTAAAAGCTCTTTGTATTAGTTTACAAAAGCATTTATGTTTGGCTTGTATTCCCCCCCCCCCCCTGAAATCATTAAAAACACGGAAAATGTAGGGGTATGAACTCACCTTGAGCGAGTAGTTTGTATGAAAGATCGGTACGAGATGTTGAGTGTCAAGTGAAACCTCGAACTCAATTTGATCCTAATAACATGTAATGACACATATATGAGTCAAATGAAGGTATTCCACTACTAGATACGATAGAGAATCACTCTAGGGACTTGGAACTACTTGCACCAAGTGTTAGAACCTTGTAGGATTGAGTAAGGGGAGTGTATGGCCACCTTGAGTGTGTGTGCGGCCATGGGTGTGCGACCCATGGGGTGTGCGGCCGTACACCCATGATGGAAGGTGTCTTGGGGGTGTTTTCAAGGTCCATACTTTCATTCATGAAGTGTTCTAGGTCCATACTCAGTTGTAGTGCAAGTTAAGTGCCTTAGAAGTGGGTTTGCGACCCTATGATGTGTGTGTGGTCGCACACGGGAGTGTGCTGCCGCACAAGGGGAGTGTGCTACCGCACAAGGGTGTGTGCGGCCGTACACAGGGGTGTGCGGTTGTACACCCTTCATGTTTGTGTCCAAAATGCCAACTTTAAGGTGCAACAAGGCTAGGGTCATGTCTAACTCGAAGATGTAAGTCAAACTCTCACTTTGGAGGGTCTTTTAGGAGTGTGCGACCACCTTATGGGGGTGTGCGGCCGCACTCACTTCCAAACACGAAGAACATGACGAATATTGCACACTTAAGGCTTAGATAGAGTGGTCTTTCATGGTTTTCAAGTTAGAGGATGAATTACTCACGTTCTTGAAGCTTTGGAGGGTTCACGGTTGAAGAAGCTTGAGAGAATAGTGTAGTGTGCTGCCAAGGAGTGAAAGGAATGAAAGGAAAGGGGTCTACCCTTTATATAGGGGTGAGAGTGCTGCTAAGAAGTGAGTGTGCTGCCAAGAGGTGGGTGTGCGGCCGCACACCCATGTGTGCGGCCGTACACTTCTCCTAGAGGTGTGTATGGCCCGGTTTGACACTATACGACTTTGCTGACTCATTCCTAACCTCAACCTTGGTCATACTCAAGCTTAGAACACTTAAATGAACCCTTAAACAACACAAGAAGTCATCAAAACAAGTTTAACACTGATTGAATTGACTAAGTGTATAAGATAGAAGTTCCGGGTTGTCACAGTTGTCAACATCTTTGACAAATTTAACATATGGTGATCAATTTGTGAAGTCAAATGACCCATCTTAGCTCTCAACTTCCACTACACCACCATTTTCTTTACAAAATGCGCCATATTAGATTTGGGGTTTGATGATTAGAAATGAAAATGCTTATGAATTTTATAGTGGAGACAAAGGTTTCTTTTGCCACACAGTTTAATACTTTAGATTGTTAGTTTGAGTATAATTGTGACAAATATAGGGAATGACAGTAATGACAATGACAAGCGATTCATCGGAACTATGCTCATCAGGCCTCATGTGTGTTGCACATGTCAGGGTTTAACACTAAGAAATGTAAGAATAAGAAGGTAAAAAGTTAAAAATTAAAGATTGAAAACCAAATGTATGATTTTTGATAAATTATATAGACGACTAGACAAGTGATGTAATTCACTCCAGATGGAATTCGAGAAACAATAAGATTATAAGAAGTCTATACAACAGACAACTTAAATAATTAAGAATAGATATAAGTTTACCTAATTATTCGCAACTTATTTATCGTTTTAAATACTAAAAATATCAAAATGAGAAAAAGAAAAAGTAAGGGAAAAAAGAAAAAGAAAAGAGAATCTTTACGAGCTTCACTTGTCCTCCTGCTAGCTACTGCTGTAAAAAGCAATGCGAATGCTCTTCGGATCATCAGTGATTCCAGTCTTCCCCAAGTTCACTCACACTTTCTCTCTCTACATATCAAATCGATCTCTCTCTGTAGCAGCTTACGCGACCATGGCCACCGCCGCCGACTTTGTCAAAGGGAACGTCTTACCAAACGGTGTTGCTGTTATCACCCTCGATCGTCCAAAAGCTCTCAACGCCATGAATCTAGGTTACATGTTTTTTCCTTATTGCTTATCTTCCAGCCATAATCATCGAGAAATTTAACCCCCTTAGATGATGCTATCTATGTACAGATTAATAGAAATGAAAGTAATTCTACGATATTGAATAATTGTAATCGTAATCAACTATAATGAAGTTGGGATAGAGTTTGAGCTTTGCTGTTTGAAATTGAAATACGAGATAATGATTCGATTAATATAGGATACATAAATTTGGTTAATATCAATTATCTCAGTTCTTAAGGGACGTAATCGGTTTGGAAAGTTGAATTTGTTTCACTCGAGGTATAATTTGTTTCTTTGAAGCTAGATCCATTATGAACCCTTCTGCATGATTTTTCACTACCCTAAGCTTTGTGAATATACAAATTCCATTTCAACGAGTTCAAAATGCATCAAATATATAGTTTACTATGTGCATCCACAGTTCTAGATTTGAAGCACCAATTGGAATTCAAAAAAGATTTGTTCTGTCGACTGCAGATATGGATTTAAGGTACAAAAGTTTTCTTGATGAATGGGAAACGGACCCAAAGGTGAAATGCGTTCTGGTTGAAGGCAGCTCATCACGTGCTTTTTCAGCAGGTATCAAGAATCAGCGTTCTATTGTCTTCCATAAACTATCTTCTCCATTTCTGCAACAAATATAGGTTGATGATAATGATATAATCACTTATATATTTTTCCCATTCATCTTTTAGAATGTCAATTATAATCTCAGTGTTAAGGAAGGTTTACAAGTGTAAACATTCATGGTCATGCAGGAATGGATATTAAGGGGGTTGTTGCTGAAATCCAAAAGGACAAAAACACACCTCTTGTGCAAAAGGTTTCATAAATATGTTACATTATGTTACAAATTATATAATCCTAACTCTAACTTATTTATATCTACAGGTATTCGCTGCTGAATATTCTCTTATTTGCAAAATATTTGAGTACAAAAAGCCATACATAAGCTTCATGGATGGTGTAACAATGGGATTTGGTATTGGCCTATCTGGACATGGTCGCTACAGAATTATAACAGAGGTAAGCCAACAACAATCATGTGGTAAAAATGTAAAAAATGTAAAAATGTAAAATTCATCATAATGACATAATCCTAAACCATAATTTATAAAGTAATCATCTTTTTTTTCTTCTTTTTTCTAGAAAACTCTTCTTGCTATGCCAGAGAATGGAATTGGTTTGTTTCCAGATGTTGGATTTGCTTACATAGCAGCACAAACTCCAGGAGAAGGATCAATTGGTAAATATTGACACTAAAACTTAACAAATTATTCAGCCATAAAAAGAACAAAATAATAGTAGTAAATATCATGTTCATGTGATTATTGATTTGTAAATTCGATGCACAGGTGCTTATCTTGGAATCACAGGGACCAGGATTTCAAATCCAGCTGATGCACTTTATGTTGGTCTTGGGACACATTTTGTCCAATCTGGAAACCTGGGCCCACTTAAGGACACTCTGTTGTCAACTACATTGTATATTTCTTACTTTCCCTTTGATTTCCATATAAGCAATAAATATAATATATATCACATGTATATTTGTGATTTGTATACAGTTCTGAGGATCCACATCATGACATTGAAGCAATATTGGGGAAGTATAGTAGCAACCCTGAGTCAGAGTCCAAATTGAAGTCACTTTTGCCTCATATAGTTTCAACATTTGGTGCAAATAAATCTGTTAAAGAAATTACAGAAGAGCTGGAAAAGTATCAGCAGAATACTGATGCATCAGGTAAGAATACAAGGCATTAAAGTTGTTTTTTTTTTGACTTACTAGGCTTAATAGGGGCAAATTCGTAAAAAGAAACACCTTATTGTGTGCAGTTTCACAGTGGGCAACAGATGCTCTTGTGGGGATTAAGAAAGGAGCTCCATTTTCTCTTTTCCTTACACAAACGTATTTCTCTAGAGTTGCATCTGCATGCAGAAACAACCAACATGAATTATCCACAGTGAGTTCACTTGTAATATATTTATTTATTTAGGTTTTAGATTTAATGAAATTTTGTTTGATATGATGATTGTTTTGTTGTATATATATAGTTAAATGGTGTTATGAAAACCGAATACCGAATTGCTTTAAGGTCTTGTATAAGAAGTGATTTTGCTGAAGGGGTTAGGGCAGTATTGGTGGATAAGGATCAGGTTTGAAAAATTGCTTTAATAAGAAAAAAAATGAAGTCTATGATGTAATAATATTGACATTTTTTTTTTTTTTTTTCATATTCTTGAATCTTAATTAGAATCCCGAGTGGAATCCATCAAGTTTAGAGGAAGTTGAAGCAAGTGAAGTGGAAGCTCTCTTTAAACCATTAGGCTCAGAGGCAGATGAACTTAGTGTTTGAGTCATGGGGAATTTGTCTTGGAAAAATAGCAAGGAGACATTTAGATTAGCAATTAGCATTCTAAGTTCCAAAATATTTCAAGTTTAGCTCTTATTGATCCTTCAATGTGCATGTTGTGTCAAACCTTTTGTTAATGTGCAATGGATATATTTCATGCATAATTTAAGTATTTGGATGTGACGCAAAGGAAAATAAATATATGATATTTTGGTATCGAAGTAATAAGATTTGAACATACGTGCAAAAAGATTTTACAAGAATTACTATTTTTTTTAAGGTAAATATACAAATATATGTTCTTGTTATAACCATAACTATAATATGAAAACAAATATCTCATAAACAAATCTGATAAAAAGAACAAAAATCACAATAGATGTGATAAGTTTGACGTACTTAAGGATAAGTCCATTTAGGTTTTCTATTATTTTTATGAATCAAATAAGTAAATAAAAATTAAAGAAATCCTTAATATTTTACCCTAATTTACGAAAAGTCCATAACTAAAATTTGTTTACAAAAAAAAACATGAATTACTGTAAAAATGACGATTTGACTACTTTTTTCCGGTTTCATTATTTACATGGTTCCATTAAAGTCTCATTGTTTTAAACTAATTTACGAATAAATCTCAAACTAAAATTTAGTGATGATTTGATAATTTTCTCTCTGTAACATAAATTTTACCGGTTTCATTGCTAACCTGGACGTCTAGTCATTAAATGAGTTGATGAGATGAATATGTTAGGTTATATAATGTTATGTTTACCATAAAACTTGATATTATGATGTATTGTATATTTTTTGAGATATAAAATACATCCAACGAAGACTTCAATAATACATAAACTAGCAACAATTTCGTCATTTTTTACGTTTATAAGAAATTTTAAATTGTATATTTAATTTTATGTAACCTAATGTATCCATCTCATCAAACATCAGCTCATTTCCTGTCATTTTTTTCCTGGAAACACACATTTTACCGGTTTCATTGTTGAACTAGATACATAGTCATAAATGAGCCGATGAGATGAATATCAAATTTTATAGTAAATGTAGCATTATATACCCCATCGTATCCATCTAATCAACTAATTTAATGGCTAGGTATCAAAGTCAACAATGAAACAAATAAAATGTATGTTACATGAAGAAAAATGTCAAATCATTACTAAATTTTAGTTTGTGACTTATTCGTAAATTAGGGTAAAATAATATGACTTTAATGAAACCATGTAAGTAATGAAACCGGTAAATCGGAAAAAACGGATTAAATCATTATTTTTACCGATAGTTCATGTTTTTTCCTAAACAAATTTTAATTTAGGATTTTTTTGTTAAATTATGGTAAAATATTAGGATGTTTTTTTGGATATTTCTCTAAAAAGTATCAGTGAAAAAAGAAAAGGGTATAAGTTAAATAAACTGGATAAATTTAAGTTAACTGATACTTG
The DNA here is from genome assembly GCF_052849685.1 of Lactuca virosa. Classification (NCBI taxonomy): domain Eukaryota; kingdom Viridiplantae; phylum Streptophyta; class Magnoliopsida; order Asterales; family Asteraceae; genus Lactuca; species Lactuca virosa. Next base: position 300,486,414 of record NC_136430.1, on the reverse strand, counting down.
GGTTTCCCCGTTAAGTTCTAACCTTTTCAGATATTTTTCTATTTTGAACTACAACTAAAGGTTATGAGATTCGAATTTTGGAATGTTTGATACAAATACCAGCACTCCTCAAATAGTTGAGGGACCATTTTTGTAAATTACTAAGAGTCGTTTTGCAAAAGCAACGGCGCTGAAGTCCAAAAACAAACATCAGTATCCTCCTCGTTTCGTGTTCGTTCAAATCACCAAATGCTTCAAGTAAACTTCCAAAATTCTCTTCCTCTTCCATCCCTAATCCCTCCTCACTTTGCGTCATTATCGCCGCCGTCTCCGCCTTTCTTCCCGGGGCCGCAGTCCAATCCCTGAGATGACGTCGGGATCTCTCGCAGCCGCGCAGACTCCCACACTCCGGACGGTTGTCATTCCGTTTACGCAACTTAAAGTAAGTTTTATCGCTTACAATTCCGCTTTTAACTTCCATAAAGGTCAAAGGTTCATATAATTTTTTATTGGTAAGAAAGCAAAGTAATTAAGGGAAGTTCTTCTACTTAATTAAAATTAGAATGAGATAATTGGATCATCAGGTAATTTTACATATATTGCTTCTTCAAATCTGATTATCTTGTCTGTAAATTATCACAAGTCATGATTATAATCGGTTATCACCAAACAATTTTACCTGAAGGTCGCCATAGTAAATTTCTTAGATAGCCAGAAAGTAGATTTATCTTATGGATTCAAATCAATATAAAATGATGGGAAAATAGTTGATTTTGGCTCAATAATTGGTAGAACAGGAAATGTTACATTTTCAATAGCATTGACTATTGAGTGGTTTAGTGTGTATTGTTTTTATTTTTTAATAAGTTATATTGATTAGAATCAATAAAGAAACATCAAGCATCTCCTCAAGATTCTGATCTTAGTAAACTGATAAAAATTTGTATGAATCTTGTTTGTATTTCTTTAATATGCTGACCCTTGTTTTTATTTGTTAATTGTTACCCATGTGAATAGGATAAAGATGCTGATCTGTCCATGAAAATTGAAGAAGGATTTGGACCAGATGGATTGGGAATTATATCAATATCTGATGTATGAAAGTTTAGTGGTATTTCTTGCTAATTTAATCTGTCAATCCGCTTATAACCACATAACTTTCATTGATTTTGCATTTAATAAATGGCATTAAATTTGTCATCTGAAACTACTCTACATTTTGTGTAGGTTCCTGGGTACACTGTATTGAGACAAAATCTTTTAAATCTTGCTCCTATTTTAGCCAAACTTCCTGAAAAGGTGAAGAAGGATCTAGAAGATCCTCAAAGCAGGTTACCACAAACAACTTGTATATTTCAGAAACAATGTATTTATCAAATTTTTATTTTAAATTTAGGAAATTGCATATCTCTAAAATTTCACTACATTTGTTTACATATAGATATAACTTTGGATGGAGCCATGGAAAAGAGAAGCTTGAATCTGGAAAACCTGGTGTGAAGCATAAATGTTTTAGATAAAACCATAATATATAAACTGTTATAAAATATATTTGCTGATTATATGTTAATAATTATGCAGATCTGCTAAAAGGTTCTTTTTATGCAAATCCATTATTAGATGTACCTACTACTGATGCTTTACTACTTCAAAGGTAAAATCTTGAAACCCTTTACCTGTTTTGTAGAAGTTTCAATAGGAAATTACTCTTTTGCCCATTTGTAATTGTCATAAATATATTGATCCCATCAGTTTTAGTTCACATTTGGGGTGCAACTAATCTATGATCCTTTGCTTCACAGGTACCCTGCATACTGTGGATCAAATATTTGGCCTCAAACTGCATTGCCTGAACTTGAAGTCGGTATGTTTATTACCCATAAATCGGAAATTACCATTTTGCCCCTTCATGAGCATTTTAGAATGTTGATATATTTTATCTTTTGCTGTGCATGTAGCTTTTAAAGCGCTTGGAAAACTTATTCTCGATGTCGGTTTACTTGTAGCATATCATTGTGATAAATATGGTAAATTTCTTTACAATATATATCCATAATCATATTTTAATTCTTGAATTTAATAATGTTTTTGTAAATCTATGAACTTTTATATGTAATTGTTTCTTTAATGCTCAATGGAACAGTGTCGAATGAGATAGATATGCAGTCCAATGAAGGGATTGAGCAGATTGTGTTCCGTTCTCGGTGTCATAAAGGTCGTTTGCTGTATTACTTTCCTGCTGAAAAAGGGTAAAATAGTCTTTTCACATCTACACGTTTACAAGTTTATTACAATACTACAAGTATTATATAAACGAGACCCACAAAACAAAAATGTTAAAACCCCTAATGAAATAGTGCATTTGGGCCAATCTTGATGTGTAAACATAACTTTTTTTTTTTTTTTTTTTAATTTTTGGTTTTTAATTTTTGTAGTAATGATGTTGATGATAATGACTCCATGTCATCATGGTGTGGCTGGCATACAGATCATGGTTCTCTCACTGGTACACAATTTTTTAGCCATTAATTTTTATTTTGTAATCTAGTTAATTTATTTATAAAAAAGTTTAAAAGTATTTAACAATTTATAAGTGTAAAAATGGTTCCATATTTAGTCTTTTTTATAAAGGTTTAGACATGTTTTTCTAGATTGCAACCATCAACAATAGAAAAACAAACTCTCCTTAAACGTTAAACATATTTCAATGATTTATTGAAAAAATTTTATGTTGATAAATTGAGTTAAAATTAAATTTTTATATTTGTGTAATGTTTGGTTGAATTCAAAATGTAGGTCTCACGTATGCCATGTTTACCAAAGACGGTGTAGAAATACCATGCCCCGATAATACTGCTGGTCTTTATATCAAAACAAGAACCGGTCAAATAGTCAAAGTATATATATATATATATATATATATATATATATATATATATATATATATATATATATATTCTTTCTTTCTTTGGCAAAAGACGGAAATGCCCTTCTCATTTTTTGTTTGCTTGAAATAATAATTTGGTATATTTTGGATTAGGTGATGTACAAGGAGGATGAAATTGCATACCAAATTGGCAACATAACCGAAATACTTTCAAGAGGTCGTCTTTGTGCAACACCACATTGTGTTCGTGTATGTTCACTTGACTTTATTATTATTATTATTATTATTTATTTATTTCCTTATTTTTTCATTTAGATCAATGTAGAAATGAAATGCAAAATTTATTTTATTTGCAGGCACCAAAAGGAGAAAAAGCAACAGGACTTGAACGTTCAACTTTTGCATTTTTTATGCAACCTGACTGGTAATATTGCCTATAAATTAACATTCGTTAGAATATAATTTGTTGCTAATTTTTTAATTTTCAGGGATGAAAAGCTTAATTTTCCGGAGTCGGGGCATGTCAATCAGGAGGTAGGTTATAACCACCCTTTTGATGCTATAATTTGGTAGATTTTTGAAACTACAAAAAAAAAAACAATGCTATAATTTGGTAGAATTATCAAAGTATTATGCTATAAGAAAAAAAGTGGAAGTAAAATGCTATGGTTTGCTAGATTTTTCTAAGTATAACGACTTAATAAAAAAGTTGAAGAGCTAAATGCAAGAAATAGCAATGGTTATGTTCATTGATTTGTTTATTATAGCATCCTACTTTAATCTTTTCTAAATTACAAGATTGTAGTTTGAAAAATTTACCCAATTATAGCAATGTCATCCAAATACAAAGTAACTTTCACTAATATATATATATATATATATATATATATATATATATATATATATATATATATATTTCTCATTTTTTATTTTTTACAATACAGTTGATACAGGCTAATGAATTGCTTACATTCGGAGAGTACACAGAGAAGCTCCTTGACAAGTATTATCATCTGAAAAATGTAGAGACACCCGATAAAGTTTAATGTGTCAAATTTAATAGCTTAGGATCTTCTTTGTTAATTTGATGATGCCTTTTCATTATTTGAAATTTGCTCATATAATGTGAAGAAAATGACGAAATGATTATGGCTTCTATAATATACTTGTAATAAGATTGAATAAAAATAATGTAAATCAATAACATTTTACTATTATTTATAGTTTCAAATCCTCGTACATTTATCCGAAGATTTCCTAATCCGGTCTAATACTGTTGTTTAGTTTGATTTTATCAAGATGGAAGCTGTTTTGTCCATCTTTATATATATATATATATATATATATATATATATATATATATATATATATATATATATATATATATATATGGAAAAGTTCAATAAAGAACCATAATTATTGGTTCTTCAAGGAACCAAATCTTTTTTTCAATTTCCAGAGTTTATTCTTTATCGAAAAAAAAACCTAAAAATATCTAAATTCATATATTAACATTGTGAATGTGAAAAATATTTTTCGGATTCACCGTGTGAATCCGGATTCACTTTGTGAATTTTCAAAGATTCACATTGTGAATTTGATGTAAAAAAAAAAAAAAAATCAAATTTGATATCATTGGAAAAATGATAAAAAGTTATAAATTTCTGTATTTTTAGTTTTTTATTTTATAAAAAATAAGTTCTAAAAGTTGAAAAAAAAATTGGTTCCTTAATTAATTATAGTTCTCTATTGAACCTCACCCTATATATATATATATATATATATATATATATATATATATATATATATATATATATATTATTAAAGATATTGTTCATTTCTTGAAAATTAAGACGTACAACACCTCATGTACAATAATATTAAGTACATAACCAATCTTATACGTATTACACTACATGGACCTTCCCCTAATCTCCTAAACACAGCCGCCATCAAACCAATTCTCATCGTCTCCACCAAAGATGCAGTTATTCCTCCTAATCGTTCACTTGCGATTCCTCCTAATCGTCCATTGCCTTAGACGGTCGACACCGTCTCAGTCCTGCTTTTCCTTCACTGCCACCAACGTCCCTGGATTTCCATTGCCGACCCACCGACAACTCATCGGCTTCTCCTTCTCCATGTCTCACCGGTGTCTTGCTCCTTAGGAACAATATCTAACCCAAAATCCATCCACCGGTTATCCACCGCATCCTCCTTCTTCCAGTTCTTTCCATATAGTTCCTCCTACCGATTTCTTTTAACCAAATATCCTCAATCTCCTTTTCCTATTTTCAGTTTGCTTCAATCCCGTTATCGGTTCTGATTTTATGAACAAACACCTTCCATTTTTTTTAACCTCAGTCTATGTGTGATTATTGTACCTAGGAAACTCGAGGAGCTACTACATCTTTGTTTCTTGGGCTTGTAATCTGTTGGTATTTTTTTTTGAGAAGCAATCAGAAAAGGTGATATTTTCTCATCGGTCGATTGAACCCACCTATGGTAAGTCTTTAATCGGGGAAGGTGCCTACCCAATTATTATCCTCTAATTCTGTCATACAATTTATGTAACAGGAATCATTACTCATTAAGGTACTATAAAAAAAGGGAGAAATGGTTTGTGCACCAAAGGTGTTCGACAAAATGTTACAAAGAAAAGGAGATCGCTGGGTTAGTTGGAAAGGTAATCATTCAACCCTAACAGATTTCATATATGGATTGGGTTTTTATTGTTCATATTTGGATTGGGTATCAATTTCAATTCCAGTCACGCTTTGATCCTGGGTTCAAGAAATATTTAATCAGCCAGGTAATGCTTCCCTTTTTTCGTGGCCATTTTTCAATGGAGTGGTTTGATGCCCCATATCTTTCTCTTAGGAACTTCATTGAAATCATCTTTTTGCTTATTCAAATACTAAAAATGTGGCACCCCAACTGTTTGTTCTTATGCCTATGAGACCCTTAAACTGTTTAATTAAGTGGTTTCATGGGGAAACTTGATGGATGTTTGATTGTATGTATAGGGAGAATTGGTTATGCTATTTTGGAAGATGGAAAGGATTTTGGGAAGCTGGTTGAGGGCCTATATTGGGTGAGTAGGCAGGTAATATTATTTGATTAATATATCATCATTTTCATTTCTTTAATTAACACATTGTGTTTTTATTTTCCTTTATTAATTTGTCGTATGTACACGTTTTAGGAAATGATTTTTTTTCTTTTCTGCTAATGAATTTAATGTTTTGTTCGGGTCGATTCCAGGTAACATGGACAACATTCTAGATCTATAGAAGATTAAAGACGAAGTGTTTCTCTCTGTGCTCTCATTTCTTCCCCATACATTATGTTCTTTGAATGAATGTGAAGGGTTTTGGTGGTTCTTTTTCTTTATGCAGCTTTTCCAACATAGGGACCTTGAACGGGTAAAATGTACAATTACCTGCTTCATTTTTTTGTGCAGATATTTTTATAAGTCTGGATCAAAGTTATGGGTAATGAAAAATGAATGTTTCTAATTCAATAAACTCAATATGACCATATCTTCTCCATATTCAGTTACGTGTAATCACGTTTGTGTTTTAATATTACATGTTATGGCTAAATTCCACAACACACATAACCTCTTTTAGTTTTTTGTTCATTTGTGAATTCAACATTCTACCACTCACTAGGACTTTTTGGTTAACTGCTAAACACAATTGTTTTTTAATATCACAGGTTGTAGTGTCTTCACATCAGAAAGCCGAGGTATAAGCTTTATGTTTTATTTGGCAATTCATTCTTTATAACGGTTTTATTATAGTTTCCAGGTATAAGTTTTATGCTGTATATGCTTACAAGTTTTAATATTTGATGTAATTAGTATTTTTCCATTTTAGTTTGAATGTTTCTTTTCTAATTTTTAGCAGGTGTCCTTTTTCCAATTGATCAACCGGACCATTTGCGTCTTATACTTATTGTGCTCTGCTGCTGACTAATGAAGGATGTGGTGATTCGTTAGTTATTTTTGGGACGTTTTGAAACAGCGAGGTGTGTTATTGCTTTTGTGTCATTTAATGGTCAAACCGTTTAGTCCTATTGGGATAAAATGGTACCCATTCATCCAATAAAGAGAGGTTTTTTATTATACAAAAGTAGTATTAAATGGATTAGTTTTCTTTGTTACAGGGGAAAAACGTCCATCCAAGGGAAGAAATACATGCATGAAGCATAGTGAAGGAATGTTTTACTAATTTTGAAGCAATTGATGTGAACACATGAAAAAGGTTGGTATCAAGAATTTGTAACCTTCTTTTTTATAACATTTTAAGTGATTTACTCACTAATGAAATAAAATGATTTAACATCTTAAGTGATTTAATGGTTTATGTAAATTCGAATTATATTTTGGGTTTTTGAATATGATGTGTTATTTAAAACTTGGTGTTAGTTGTAATAAAATCGTGACACTTTTTTGAATATGTTATGTTATTTAAAACTTGATATCACCGTGTAAGGTCAATGTTTTGATGATATGTATGGAAATTTGTTAAAAATGATGGTGTTGATATGCAGTGTTATTGTTAATTTCAAAAAAGTATTTATATATAACAAATTTTATCTGCAATCCTTATATTTGGCTAAATGGTGTAATAGTTTGCCTTTGTTTTTAAATGTTTAATCAGTATCATTATAAGTGGTATTTTTATCATAAGAGTATTCAATTTTTAAGTGTTATTTTTATCATAAAAGTATACAAATATAAAACAAAAACATTAATTTATTATTTATATTACGTTGATTTGAAACCAAATTTTTGAAAACTAGATCAGAGCACTAACTTGATTTATGATTGCTAATTTCTAGCCCTGAATCCATTTTTAGCTAATGCTATTTATATTCGAGTTATGTATGTATGTGCCCTTTATTTTTGGATGATGCTTTCTATTTTTAGCTAATATTGCTTTCTTTATTTTGAATTATGCGTGTTCTTTATTTTCTAGCCTTGATTTATGATTGATGTTTCAGATTAGTCAGACCACTGACTTGTGGTAATTGGGTTTATTCTAGGTACAGAGGAGGTTGTTGTAGATGGCCTTAGTAAGCAACTCTCCAAGGGGGACCATCTTTAAGAAGCAATGTACCTATCTTCTTGAAGAGGAATGAGGTACCTGGCCTAATCTACTCATACAGAGGTTTGTGGTTGTGGCTTATTGAGCACTTGAAGTTCTAATAGTTAAGATGATGATATTGATCTTTAACACATCTTAGCATAATTACATTAAAACGAGATTTCTTTTGAATCTGATTATTACTGTTTGGTAGGCACATGTGTGTGTATTGGTGTGTGTGTGGTGAACTTTATTATAGTTTGCTCTCTTTTGTTCTATAGTATCAACTCCATTTTTAATTTGAATATTGGTAAATCTAAAGGTGAACTTTTGGTTCGTTACCAACATGAATGTTAATTTAATAATCAAGATTACTTACAAAACCAAAGAATTTGTGTCAATTTTCATGTTGAAAAATAATGTAACAATATTATATTGTTGTTTATATATATATATATATATATATATATATATATATATATATATATATATATATATATATATATATATATAGGATTAGCAGGAGCAGTGTTTGCAGCTGTTGTACGCAATAGTGCTAATAACCACTACAAAAGGTGATAGAAGAAATCATGGGAGATCATGATATGATGGTATGCTTCTTCAATTCAATCTCGACTTCTATTCCTTTGTACCATTTTTGCATTCTCTACCGTTTTTTGTGCATTTTTTTTGTACAATTTTTTATGTAGTATAAGCATAAACCAATTGGGAAAACGAAACGTCTTAGAAAATGCTCCTATATTTGTACTTTATTTATTCTATACAAAAACTGTCATGTTTAGTTGTTTTAACTTTTAATTAATTTGTTGTATAATCAAATAATTTTTCTAAAAAAAATGTTTAAAATGCTTGCTTTCATTTAATCGCAAATGTTAGTGTTTGTAGAATTCTATCCAATTTTATTTTACAATAGAGGTCCTAAATCTTGCATGATCAACATTACCAACAAACCATCCAATTGCAATTATTAAATTTACTTGGTTTAAGTTTGAATCATTATGAAGAGTGTAATCATAAGTTGTTGATAAAATTTGTGGTTTGCTATCCCACACTTCTTGGAAGACTGCGTTGGGTTTTCTATTGTCATATTATGGTGCTTTTTTGGTGGTTGACCATTTTGCCCTTGGTGCTTGTTTGACTACTTCCTTGTGATTTGTTTTTTGATTGGTACTGGATTTGATTGTGTTTATTGCTTTCATTTATTGTATAGGCATTATACTTTCAATATCTTTCATATTATAACATTGATCTTTGAAATATAAAGGCTTAATAAGGAAAAATTAGAATAAAATATTTAAAAAAAAGATGCCATGTTCTAGAAACAAATGAAAGTACATTGTTATTTTTTTGAATTTAACCTAATTAGGTGCTAACTGTAAGAGTTATTAATGTATTTTAATTGGTTTTCCTTTTTAAGCATTTTGTTGGTGAAAATCAAATAATATAATTAGTATGCATATGTTGCATAATTTTTTTATAAAACTTAATAATTTGAAATGAAAGTATGATACTATATGAGACAAACAAATGAAAGTATATGATATATCCTTCATTTACCTTCTGATTGGGCTAAATGCAAAAAATAACAATGTACTTTCACTTATTTTTATAACATCTAACTTTCATTTCTAATTCTAACTTTTTTTTCTTTTTCTTCTTATTAAGCATTGTACTTTAAAAATACAATGGTTTAATAGGAAAAAAATACTTCAATTTTAAAAAAATTTTGAATTTTAAATGAAAGTATGATGCAAGATTAGGCAAACAAATAGAACCGCATTGTTATATCTTGCATTTAGCCCTTAGGCTAAATGCAAGAAATAGATATATACTTTCATTTTTTAGTCTAATTATAGCATCTAATTTTTACTTATTTTTTAAATATTATTTTTTAAGACAAGATAAGAACCATTTATTGATTAATCATGACAACAAATAAAAATGGACATTTCCAAATGAACAATAAACACCGAAAGGAAACGATTCGTTGAAAAGTAACTTCTGTTCCTTGAAATATAACATGTTTCTAAATGAAATTATTTGCCAATATAAACTATTTGCACCCGTCGCTTGGCGCGGGTAAACGGCTAGTATATATATATATATATATATATATATATATATATATATATATATATATATATATATATATATATAGAGAGAGAGAGAGAGAGTTTGAATTTAATTTGAATCATGTAATAAATGTCTGCATCAATATCTCATTGTTATAAATAGGGCAAAATGCAGAAAATCCAACCATTTATCTACCAACATTCAAAAAAATCTTTACACATTTTGTTTATATACAGAAAAACCATTATATTTTCATTTACCAAAATATTTATTTTTTTAAAGAAGTTATTAGTTGTGTGTCATGACATTTATCTTGTTTGTTTTTAGGTTGAAATGGAAAAAAAGGAACGTCACTTATTTTTGCTTAAATAAATGGTTGTCAGAGGCAACATTATTTATTTTTGTTTTCATATTAACCTAAAAACGAAAAAGATATCTGTCACGTCACAAAAACCGGTAATTTCTTAAAAAACCCGGATATTTAGGTTAATGTGAAAGGAAACTAAAAATATAAGAGTTTTTTTGTATATAAACAAAATGTAAGAGTTTTCTTTAATGTTAGTAGATTAATAGTGCATTTTGCCCTATAAATAATCAAAATCGATAAATTTTAGTTGAAATCTAACTGGAAGGAACACATTACAAATTTCCTTGTCAAAATAACTTAACTTCGTATTTAAGTTGAAAAGTATTGTTTTTAGGTTGTGGTCGTGCAGGTTTGACTAGAACTATATATTGATTAAAGGTTCCTAAGCATTTCTAGAAGTCCAACTTCCAGAATCTTTGACGCTTTGGTCCATTTACCAAAAACTTGTTAATGTTAGTGAGTTAGTCACAAGTCTTTATTTATATATACATGGGAAAATGATTATCCTAATTTTGTTTTTTTATTATATGATTTATCAGTAAAACAATCCGAGCTCGTCTAAACGTAATAATTACAAAATTTTTGTAATAGTTACAGAATACTTATAAATGTTTTTTATTTGAAAAATATTTTAAACTTTGTTATCATTAAATTGCATTTAAGTTGTTCGTGTTAGGAATAAGAATTCCATAAACATACAACACGCGACAAATAACAAAGTTTTGAAGGAAAATATAGAACACAAGTATTTAAAGTGGTACACAAGATCAAATTCACTATCTAATACACAAACAAAATAGAGATATTTTATTAAAAGACTAAGCTGCACAAATGGTCCCTGTGGTTTGCTCAAAATTGTCATTTTGGTCCAAAAAAGTTTGGACTAGCACCAGAGGTCCAAACTTTTCATTTTATTGCGAGTTTCGTCCAATTTGCTATAAACTTTTTCATAATGACGAATTTGCCCTTGCTTATTTCTTTTTCAATTTTTTTATTATTTAAAGATTTTTTCTGATTAAAAGAAAAATAAAAAATAAAATTTTCTATTTTTATTTTATTTTTATAATTTTTTATAACAGAAAAAAAATACAAATTCTCTCTCTCTCTCTCTCTCTCTCTTGTGTTTGTCTCTCTTTCCCACATCATCTTGTTACTTTAAACTTGAAAGAAACCTGCACACCATGAAAGAAATTTACAGCCTCCACCACCACCACCAGATCTGAATACTTGGAGCTCTAAATGGTAGGAAATCAACCACCTCCCCATCGTGTCCATCTCTTTCTCTTTTTGTCACCTCTTAATAACCCTAAACGTGCGAAACTCAGCCGATGCCGCCCAACATATTAGGACCGCCGTCGCCCATCTTAAACTGACCACCGACGATAACCTATTACCCTCATATACACCGATTTGAAACTCATTGACCGTCTCAACAACTCAGTTGCGTTAGAACCCTAACAACGCCACGATGGAGATTCGTCTTTCCAGATCTGAATATGGCGGTAACCCTAGGGTTTGTTGTGGCTCAGGAGACTTCGACCTTCATCTCTATCCTTCTCCGATGGTAGTGCAAATCTGGTTTCGGCTAAGAAATAGCAACTGTAATGGGTAGACGATGGCTAGGGTTCCATTAATGGTAGTTCCGTCAATTGTGGTTCACAACAGTGGAAGAGGAGGCGACAGGTTGGCGAAAACGAGAATGAATGTTATTGGGTGGAGTTTTGCATCAAGCAGGTGGCAATGGCGGGCGTTTGGTAGTATGAAATGGTATTGAGAACAAGAGTAGGAGGAAGAAGATATGTTGGATGGGTTAATTTTTGGGGGAGAAGAGAGAGAGAGAGAGAGAGAGAGAGAGAGTTTGCATTTTTTTTTCTGTTATAAAAAATTATAAAAATAAAATAAAAAAGGAAAATTTTCTTTTTTATTTTTCTTTTAATCAGAAAAAATCTTTAAATAATAAAAAAACCTAAAAAGAAAAAAGTAAGGGCAAATTCGTCATTATGAAAAAGTTCATAGCAAATTGGACCAAACTCACAACAAAATGGAAAGTTTAACCCTCTGGTTCTAGTCCAAACTTTTACTTTGAAATATTGTTTTTAGCTTCAGAAACCCAAGTTAAATTGGGTGGGTTGGCTTCAAGATTCTAGATTAGCCCTTACTCAGTCAAATGTCAAAATCAAGAGACGAGATTAAAAGATAAAATTAATGAATTCCACATATCATTATTTGATATGAATAGAAATATAAGTAGGAACAAAAGATAAAGAGATTTTTAATTTTTTTTATAATTAACTTATTGCTAGTTTTCTTTATGTGATTACGTCGTTCCAACAAAATTGTATGAAGTATGTTGTTAATAATAAATAATTCTAAAACATATATGAATTTATTTTGTTACAAATAGAAGGTTATACTTTTTTTATATGATGATGTAACTTTTCACCATTGATATATGGATATTCGTCCCAATAACCATATCTCATAAAATGATATTACTATCACGTATTGACAATTTTTTTTACAGAAACTATCAATTGACAATGAACTTCAAAATTTTGTAACTTTCAAATATATATTTTATTTATTTAGTTATTTAATTTTTAGACGAAAAAGTTTAAAAATTGTTTTTTTTCCTAAAAGAATAGTTCGACAATTTGAGCTTTTCTTTTTCAAAAGACTTGGAAATCAATATATAGTTCGAAAATTCCAAACTTTCTCTTTATTTTTATTTTTATTTTATTTTATTTTATTTTATTTTATTTTGGATTGAGTTGAACTAATTTATGATTATCCGAACTTGTTGTGTTTCAAACTTGTTTTTCGTAATATATATACAATCAATAGTAATAGATGTTAGAAAAACAGGATATAGATAAACTTGGATCAGTGAGAGTTGTGAAACACTTTTAGATTAAAGCATTTTGAGGGTACACTCAAAATCTTTAATCGGATGAAACTCACTGTTTTTCTAGAATGGAGAATGAAGAAGATGTTATGAAATCTGTACCCAAAATGAATCCAAATTTGATCATATAACAGAAACTAACTTCCTGTCCTAAAACTACCATATGGTAGTTACAGGAAAACAACTTCCTGTCCAAAAACGATCATATTACCTGTCAAAAACTAATATAAAACTGGGTCTATAAATTAATCACAAAACTGGGTGTTTTTACAAAAAATACGGATTTGTCAGACATTTTTTATATAGTAACATAACTCATATAAAAAATTTCTGCGCTGACCTGGCAGCTCGAACCCAGCCAGGGGCTCTGCCCCTTGGACCCCGCCTGGGGCTACCGCCCCTTGGACCCCGCTCCCAGGGCGCTGCCCCCGGACCCCCGTCAGTTCAGGGGGTTCCCCCCTAAATAGCGGTATACTTTCAACAATGACAAAATTAAACAAATGTGCACTCCGCACCATACTAATTTGATCGATGATTGTCAAAGTGACATTGATCAATAAATTAACCCCATTACACTTAAATATTTTAAATAATATTAGTGATATAAAATCACCAACAATAGAGAGGATAGAAGAAAAAAAAAACCAATCTTCATTTAAAAATGAATTTTGAAGAAAAAAAAGATGATAGGAAAGAAGAGGAAGGAGGAAGAAATTTTATTTTTTTTGAAAAATAAAAAATTTTGAAAATCATAATTTTCAATAAACAGTAAAATGCTAGAAAGAACATAGTTATTGGAAAAAATTACGAAAATATGGCTGTTTTCTCATTTAAAAAAAAAGGTTATTGGGAGTGAATATCCACTATATATAGATTTAATCTTTTAGAAGGAGCAAAAATATATACTTTAATGTAAATCTTATAACATGTAGCCATTGATACATCAAATACATTATTCGATAATAAAATAATTTAAATCGGACCTTTTGCTAAGTTGTCTTCTTTGACAAAGCTTCTAGAAGAATTGCAATGTGACAAATTGAGAGTAGGATGAATATATTATTTTATGCAATTTGCAGTTCCTTAACAATATTGAAGACTCAATAAAATGAGTCAAAATGAAAGAGACATTAAAAAAAAAAAGTCGAAGAAAGTGGGAGGACCATTTAACAGCCTATATAAATAAAGCAATTGTGAAGCTATTTTTAACTCATACATTTATAGTTATACTGCTACAGCCTACAACTACTCCCCTACCTCCCTCCCTCCCCATTGCCAAGCTGCAACGCAAAAACAAGAATGAAGACTTATTCCTACTTAATCCGGTCATCGTCGGAGTACCGAAGACAACTTCGCCGGGAATCCACCGGCCAGCGTCGTTGTTTGATTATAGCGAAGCAACAGAAGACTAGGCTTTACATACTCCGGCGTTGTGTGTCGATGCTTATGTGTTGGAATGATAAGTACGATTGATTGATGTTTGAGATATTGGATCTGAGATCTGTTGAATACAAAAGGTAGGGAACTTTGATTTTGTTTTTTGAAAGAGAATTAATGAGGTTTTGAGATATTCTGATTTGTTTCCCGAGGTCAGCTATGGCGGGAATGTAAGTCGAGAACCATTAGAAGATCTGATCTGCTAGACATAGTTGTTTTCTTTTGTGTATATATACGATATGAAGAAGAGTATATGAAACTGACAACGAGTGAGAATTATTTCCATGAGCAATTTGCTAAGAACCGATCAATAAATTGGAAGTAAATATTCCCATTATCAAAAAGCTAAAAACTGATACTACATATGTTACGTGTTTAATTCAATCCAAAATTTAACGTTTGATATCTTTTGTATACAACTATGGTGGTCACAATCCACCAACACAACCAACACCATCAATATCCACCATTACAACCAAGATCATCATCGTCCACCATCGGTGGGTTGGTAACTTCAAAAAACAACTAAATCACTATGGTTTTCTCTATTAGAAATCCAAGCTTTGCATTCTATTAAGTTCAACTTTAACTAATCTTTAAGAATGTTATGAATTTAGTTTTTTAGTCATTGCGAAGATGGAATCATTCTTAAGGTTCATGTACTTGTAACATCCGTACTTTGGGGCTAGAATTTTTAATCGTTTTAGTAAAAATTAAAATTTTGGAAATATGAAATAAAAATAATTAAATATTTTTAAATGATATAATTTATAGAATAGATTAAAATTTTGTGAAAATAAAATATTTCTAGGTTGTTAGAAAGTTAAATTTGAGTTAAAACTAAAATTTAAGATATATAGGTTAAAACTATTGATTTAGTGAAATTTGCTTTGACTCTGACTTGACTGAAAAAATTAGAAAATAGATGGGGAATAACTATGAGTGGAAATATACATGTTTTAGTTAGTTATCAACGGTACCCCTATGATTCCCCACGATCCACAACCAATGAGTGGAAATATAAAAATATGCTCCCTCATCGAGTACCCTTAGAGGCTGAATTCAATGGGGCTGGTTAGGGTTGCCATCATCAGCCTTTTGCATTGAGTTAGTTATCTAGTCATATGGTGATCAAAAAGAGAAAATTATGCTAGATAGACAATTCTTGTCAAGTCATGAAACTTTGAACATAAGGTGGGGGAGGAGGGGTTCTCTTTCTATCTTTCATTTAAACGAAAATTAGAAGTGGGGATATCTAGGATGAAGATTTCTCTCAATTGATGGTGGTTTGGAGATCATTAGTTGATTCCTTGGAGATCTAGTCCATAGAACTTCTATACTGCTTGAAAGAAAAAATCTCTTTGTTGAGCTCTCTAATATCTATAACTAAGATTTGAGCTTGAGCTTAAATCCCATTTTACTGATTCATTTAGTAAATCAATGGAGTTTTGTAGTTTCTATTCTTTCCTTAGAATATCACTCCATCAAGAAATTCTCCCTATAACTGCTTGATTGAAGCTTTAGTGGATAATTTGGGGATTTCCTAACCGTAAGTTTTGATTTGACCATCGTTTGACGAAGTCAAGTGATATCTAGCATATATTTTGAATTAGAAATATTACATCATGCTAATGATTTCCGATATTGCATCTAGTGGTATCTGTTGAGTTCACTTGGAGTGGTCTTACTTCTAATAATCTTTAATGGTAATTTTTAAACCCTAGCCTCATGATTTCATTTATGGAACCATTTGAATTCGATTTCTAGTTTTAGATTAAGTTTGTAAATATATTTGTAAATGTAATTTTAATGGTTCTAAATCCAATTCATGATGTTTAACTCATCTATTGGATTTTATGAGAGTTTTTTTTGGAGTTTTAAGTTCAAAATCGACAAAATACCCAGGGGCCCATTGATTTTATTAATGAATAATGTTATTAAGTTCTTAATATGTTTATTAATTGATTCATATCATCATCAACACAAAATATAAATCAAAACTCAAACTAGTCATCATTTTCAAGTTTTAAAGTCTCCAAATTAAGTTTCCGAACCGATCATTTGATCCATGTCCAATGGTATTAATGATGATATTAATGTATTAAAACATGTGGAATTTATTTTAGAAAGTAGTCAAATCATTAAACGTCATTAAAAAATGGAGTTTGAAATGTTCAAACCGGATTTAACAAAGTATATCTTGATTATGGGAAAAAATAGAAATATGTTGAAATTTACGTTTTTAGTCATGTTTTGGGCATTAACCGAATTATCAAATAACATAAAAATCCATCAACCTATATTTTGATACTATTTAATATAGTCCATACCTTATAAACTTTACTTTTACTTTTATAATATCCAATATATATTATAAGTTTTTGTATAACATTAATATAATCTACTTTTCTTATGTCCGATAATATTTTTTTGGATAAAATAAGAAATAAATTGTTTTGAATGAGCTATTAATAAACAATATTGAACTAATTAACTTTGTATTACACTATTTATATTACACCAAAACATCCAATGTTTCATATATGAACTTTCAAATATTAAACACTGAAATTAAGAATAAGTCATACAAAATATATAATCATATCATATCATCTCATATATATTATAAAGGAAGCATTTTTCCTTTCACCACATTCATTTGAAACTCCCCTTTATTTTTTCTTTCACCACATTCATTTGAAACTCCCCTTTATTTTTTCTTTCACCACATTCATTTGAAACTCCCATGACTTTTCAATTTTTATTTAATAATGATTATAAGTTGGTTAATAAAATTAAATAAATATCAAACCTAAAGTGTAATCATATATAAACTAAATTTCAATATTAAAATAATATCTTTTTTACTTCTACTTATAAAGTTATGTTTTTTTTAAATTTTAACATATTATATTTAATTTATTAGTTTTAATATATAGTTGAATGTAAACCATTATCATTCTAAAGCTATAACTTTTGAACAATTTGTATAAAATACTTCAATTATAAATTTAAATATAACGTTATAGGATCAACTTAAATATAAATTTTAGTTTAACTTAAACAACCCAAATAATATTTTGTAAATAGTTAAAAGTGATAAATTGTAGTGCCTTTCTAATAATGATTATAAGTTGGTTAACAAGGTTAAATAAATATCAAACATAAAGTGTAATCATAAATAAACTAAATTTCAATATTAAAATAATATCTTTACTTCTACTTATAAAATTATGTCTTTAGCTTTTAACATATTATACTTAATTTATTAGATTTAATATATTGTTGTATGTAAACCATTATCAATTTAAAACTACAACTTTTGAATAGTTTGGACAAAATAATTTAAATTTTAATTTAAATATAACATTACAGTAACAACTTAAATATAAATTTCAGTTCCACTTAAAAAAACCAATGAATATTTTGTGAATAGTTAAAAGTGATAAATTAAAGTGCTAAATGGAAAAACTAAATTATAATCTCAATTTAACTAAAATATTTCCTAAATATATTTGTTTAATCGTTAAAAGTTTTCAAATAAGTAGCTTAAAATAACTTACAATAACAATAGTTAAAAATAACTCTAAATAAATGATTATATTGTTACCTTTAAAATCAAAAAACAATGTCTGATGTTTTAAATAATTATAATGATAGAAATTAAAACGTTAACCAATAAATTTTAAGAAATTAATTAACAATAACAACAACTATAAATAATATTAAACCATATATTATATTTAATTTTATTCATGAGTAACTCGCAGGTAGAAGTCATTCAAACGGTTGAGATTATGCAGTTATAATAGATGTATATATTATCATATAATTCAAAATAATCAATATATTATATTAATTTAGTATACAAATTATTATATAAAATTTTACAACAACATTATTGTTATATTCTAAAAAACAATATATTTGTAAAGATTTCAACTATACATGTGTTTCTGTGCAACACGCAGGCATTCGCCTAGTTATACATAAATGTCATCAAGAGTTTTAAACTAAGTCGATTACTAATATGATATTTAATTTTAATTAAATATTTTGCAAGGCGTACGTTTGACTTTATGTTGGTGCGTCGAGAATCCTTTTCCTTAATTTGTACCTAAAAAATTAAGGTGAATAGGAATATAAAATAGATATTAGTAAGCATTAATATAAATAATTAAAAATGGTATGTGGATCTCCTACCACCGGTTAAAGACAACATACCTCTCTAGTGGTATCGATTCCTATGTGAAATTGAAGTAGTCATTCTATGTACACCTTGTTTTCTAATTACATAAACAAATATGAGTAATCAAACATAAAAATGTTATCTTTATGTAGGAAAAATATTTTAGTTAACTAACAAATTAAATAATATAAGTTTAAAAGTTAGGAATTTCAAAACATTAATATTTTTATTAATCAATCAATTAAGTAACACATATTGAAATTTTTACAATCATTATTAAAAAGCATTTGAAATATTAGATTTTAAATGAATTTTGGTTGAAGTGTTTTGACCTCTATTATAATATATATATATATATATATATATATATATATATATATATATATATATATATATATATATATATATATATATATCAAGGTTGTAAAAATCGCTCATCGCTTGATCCCAGCCGACCGCCAAGCTACCGCCGAGCGATTTTTACAACATTGATATATATATATATATATATATATATATATATATATATATATATATATATATATATATATATATCAAGGTTGTAAAAACCGCTCGGCGATAGCTTGGCGGTCGACTGGGGTCAAACGATTAATCGGTTTGGCGGGGATTAATCAGATGATTAATCGTGAAACATAAATTATTAATAAAACTATTTTAAAACTTAATATATCCTAAGAAAAAATAGTATTTGAAAATTTAAAATTTTAAAATTTTGAAAATTTGAAATATTTGGTATAATATTTGAAAATATGAATATTTAAAAATTTAAAATTTTGAAGTTTTGTAAATTTTGGTGTAATATTTGAAATTTTGAAATTTTGAATTTTTTAAAATCTTCCCGCCAAGGACTGCCAAGGACCGCCGAGGGCCGCCTAGCCCGAGTTTGACCAATATTGACCAATTTCCGCCAAGCACTCCTAATCGTAATCAGTTGCAGACAGCTTAGCGCCTAGGCCGATATTTACAACATTGATATATATATATATATATATATATATATATATATATATATATATATATATATATATATATATAAGTATATATATATATATATATATATATATATATATATATATATAGAGAGAGAGAGAGAGAGAGATGGAAAGTATAACATATGTATGAGTTTTAATTAATTATCTTTTTGAAACAGTACAATTACAAAACAAAAAAAACATATTTAAAATATTTAATTAAATATTTTCGACATCACCCTATATAACATATGCTCAATATATTAACGGTTAAACTACAATATACAACGACTGTATTACAATAATAAAAAAACGAAGAAAATATAAAAACGAATTAGCATAACAAACTTACAAATTAAAAGCTCTAATATAATAGCATAGGGCTGTAAACGAACTGAACGTTCAACGAACTGTTCATGAATCGTTCGGCGGGAAGTTCGTTTATGTTCGTTTATTTAATAAACGAACGAACATGAATACAATTTAGCGTTCGTTTAGTTAAACGAACGAACATGAATAATGGTCTCGTTCGTTCAATTATGTTCGTGAACGTTCATTTATGTTGTTTGTTTACGTTCGTTTATGTTTGTTCATATAAATTCATTTTATGTTCACATATGTTTAATTGTGTTTGATTACATTAGTGTATTATATGTTCATTTATGTTCATATATATTCAATTATGTTTTTTTTTTATCTTTGTTCATTTATGTTCGTTTGTTTATTTTGTTTAGCATGTTCACGAACATAAACGAACGAACATGAACAATGTAATTTGTTAAACGAACGAACATGAACAAAAAAACTCGTTCGTTTATCCGTTCGTGTTCGTTCATTTGTTCGGCTAACTTAAACGAACGAAGATGAACAAGTCTCGTTCGTGTTCGTTTGGTTCGTTTATAGCCCTATAATAGCATATCTCCAAAAGTGGTCATAAGACCTCAACCCAACACAAAAACCTTTAAGTTTGTTTTCTTTCTGAAATTTGTATCTGATTTGTATGCATGTCTTCCCAAAAGATTGACATTTGTATAGTAAACTTTTCACTAAATGCTAATTAAACATAGTATAAGTTATAAAACTTTTGAGTGTTAAATCATAATTAAGAAAACTTTTGAGTTGCATTAGTTAAAAAAGGGGTTTCAAATGAATGAGATTCAAGAAAAAATGCTAGATTTATAAGTATATATAGGGAAGAGTTATTTGGAAAACAAAAAAACCCTAAAAATCATAAAAAAATACCTAGACATTACAAAACTTTTTTTTTTGAATTTCTTTATCAAAAAATCGCAGCCTTTTTTACATTTTCGCTGAAAAAAATAAAAAATCAATTTTTTTTTTGTAAAAAAAAAAATTTTCAAAATTTTTTTCAGGGATTTTATGTTAAAAGATGCGATTTTTTGATAAAAAATTCAAAAAAAAGTTTTGTGATCTCTAAGTATTTTTTTATGCATTTTTATGATTTTTAGGGTTTTTTTGTTTTCCATAGAACCTAAACATATATATATATATATATATATATATATATATATATATATATATATATATATATATATATATATATATATATATAAAGGGTGAGATCCGTTGAGAACTTATAATTTTTCGAAAACCCGAAAACTAAAGATGGAACGTTAGATTAAAATTAACTATACATGAGTGAGATCCATTGAGAACTCATTTAATGTTTGATTTTTTGTATTAATGAAAATATTAATAAAAATGTCTAAAATTAACATTATAAATCAAATTTTAGGATTTTTTTTTTGTAAAAATAATAATTTTCGATTTAAAAAAATACATTTTAAAATTTTTTTTTTTGAAAACACGATTTTTTTTAAAAAAATAGATTTTTTTTTAAAAAAGCTGCATTTTTTTTTAAAACAATAAAATTTTAGAATCAATAAATTTTTTAGAAAACTGAAATTTAAAAAAAAAAACTTACAATTTTTTTAACCAGAAAAATTAATGTTTCAGATGTATATATGCATATTTTTTCAAATGCATATATTCATATTTCTTATAGTATAGTGTTCGTAGGTAAATTATGAAAGAAAAATAAACTCATTTTTATTTACTAATTTATAAACATAATATTATAAATATTTTATTCGATACAAATTCAAATATAAAAAAACAAAAAATGTCATAAAGATTCTGTAACGACTGCATATTCGGTCTAGTCAATTTAAGGACATTGAACGTCAAAAATGACTTTTTGATAGAAGATTATTTAGAGTAAATAATCTTAACTAAGGTATATTATATGTCACAATGGTTCCGTACATATAAAGAACGCTGAAATCCGCGTTATAACGAAGAAGTTATGACCCGTCGAAGTTTTTTTGGCTAAACCGGCACGACACTGCGTAACGTAAAAAGTGAATTTTTGATAAATTACTTTTTAGGCTTAGCGATCTAAAAGAAAATCGTAGTATACGTTAAAACGAGAGCGTGCATAAAAAGAACGTCCAAATCTGACTTTGTATAAGGAAGTTATGATTTTTCTAAGATTTAGCATAGTAGTGCACAACCTGAAATTCGAATTTTAGATCGACCGATTTTTAGCCGACATAACCTAAACGAGAATCGAAGACCTCGTTAATAGGAACCCAACGATATAAAAACAACCGAAAACGGATGTCAGATGACAAAGTTATGAATTTTTAACAGACTTTATCTGTCTAAGTCTGTTAAAATATAACTTTAAAAATGAAGTCGAAATTAGCCAACAAAGTCTTAACGGAAGTTATAGATTACGTCGATACCTACGCGTGGATATATAGAAGGTCAAAAACGGAGCTCGTATGCGAAAGTTACGGAATTTAGAAGACCGGAATAGGCTGATGCGAAGGGGGACACGTGGCTTAATCTGGACCGTTGCTTGCTCCCCACGGTCTTCGTTTCAGATGATGAAATTTGCCCCCTCGTACGTGCAGCGTACTCCGAGGATTACGCTCAGCGTAGTCCGAAGCCAGCCACTATAAATAAGATGCAAGGTTCCTCATTTTTCTTCACACCTCAACCCTTATTTCTCTCTCAATACTCCAAAACTCTCTCTCCCCTTCCCTAGTACTTCCCAAGTGCTAGAGGCGAGTCCTGGAGCGCCAGAAGGCTCTGAGAAGAATATTTTTCGGCTCGGAAGTTTTGCCCCCGCAGAGCCCGGTTTCTCGCTAAACCTCATTGTAAGTGAGTTATGCTTAACCTACTTTAAGTATATAGCTTATGTTTAAGTTTTTTTTGTATCGTTATTATTAACCTATAACCAATATATGTGCTAAGTATTATAAAATATAAAGTGTTATTATAATATCTTTTAACTACTCATGGTACGGGGAATCTGGTTTGAAGGGCCGCATAGGATTGTTGGATTTCAGAACAACTATAATGCCAAAATGGTCCTGCCCTTCGGTGTTTCATGTCTAGCCCCTGTTTGTACATAGTAGTTGAAAAGTATTGTTGAACACTTATAAAACAACATCGCTCGTAAATCTAGACTAGTAAATATTCTCAGTAAATATTAGACTAAAATCTAGTGGTAATGATACTAGGTTTCGTCGAAGAAAAATAAAATTGTTAAAAGCGAAGCGCTGCCCGAGTTTGGAGTCATCACTTTAACAAGTGAGTGCATAGTTACTTTCATCTTACACATAGATATGAAGTATTTAATATAAATTACGTGCTATGTGTGCATATTATCTGTGTTCTTGATATCTATGCTGGATGAACAAAATATACATGTTTTATTCGATTTAAACTGTATACGTATTTTATACCTATAATTATGATGGGTAAAGATGGGTATATGAAAGATGAGATGAGAGATGAAAGATGATATAGATGATGAGAGGTGAAAGATGCTGAGAAGCCTTGACCCAAGCGATGGCCCAATCATCTAGCAGAGTATAGATGACAACCACAGACAATTCTAGACAGTCCAGTGGAACGCTAGCAGGCTCGCAACCTGTAGGTGTTGTGAACGATGTGTTCACCAAATGTACTCTAAAAACCCTGGCAGCTATGGATTTAGTGCCCTATATATGATCATTAGCAGCTATGGACTTAGTGCTTTATAAATAAACGTTGGCAGCTATGGATTTAGTTTCCTATAGATGAACATTGGCAGCTATGGACTTAGTGCCTAACAGATAACATCGGCAACTATGGACTTAGTGCCTGTTATATAAACCCTGACAGTGATGGACTTCGTGCCTATTCCTTAGGACAATCCTTAGGAATAAATATTGAGGAATAGATGATTCTTAGGGAAGATACTTAAGAATAAAGAAGATAACAGGGATGGGTAATTAGGTTAATTGTTTGATGATGAAACATAATAACTTTATTATTGTAGGTTGAAAACCCTATGTACTCACCAGGTTTCCCAACCTGACCCACTTAGTTTATTTGTATCACAAGTATCGATATGAAGACACATTGCACTGAGAGATTAAAGGAGATGTAAATCACTAGTGTAAACGAATGTAAGGTCTGTATATGCTTATGATTCTGTATTGACAATGACATCCCAAAGTTTTAATAGAAACAAAATACATTTCTTCGGAAATGCTTTGATAATATATTTATCATGTTTTCTGGAAACAAATCCGCAATACTACTTTTCAAAAAGGGTACTCTGATTTTTAAATAAGCATAAATAAAATGTTTAAAATGACCGTGAATTGGGGATGTCACAGTTGGTATCAAAGCATTAGTTTAAGCGAACTAGGAATAAAGATTTATTTCTAGACTTAAACTTAGATTCCTAAGCGATGATCGTGAGGAGTGTCTCTAATACATTTTAGGTAGTACACCTGAATAGACACAAACACTAGCTTATTTAGGGAAGATGCCTAAAATGCTTTTATGTGCTAAATGATTTGTGATGCTTTACAATGCCGACCGGATTTGGAAATTTTATGTGTTCAGATTTCTAAACGTTTAAATATTGTATTAGAACTGACATATAACTTTTTTGAGTGATAAGGAGATTTATACGTCTATCGTAAATAAAGATTTCCCTATTCTCGTCACTGCAGACCGAACATTTGATTTTGTGAGAACTCGAAGCGGATTCAGAAACTCTAATGGAAATTCTAATGCTAATTAGCAGCCTGTGATTGAGCGTGAACCAGAGGTAGCAACTGCACCCGAGCCAATCATGCTGGCAGGAGTCCAAGAAATGATTCGCGCTATGATGGCCAAACAAAGGAAGGAGATGAAGCAAATGTTGCTTAATAGGGATGAACCTACTGTACCCATTGTACAGCCTGAACTGAATGAGGGTCAGTCAGAAGAAGGAAACTATAGTAGAACCGTTGGCTAAGATGAACCGCCAGTGGTTATAAGAAATAACCAAGACAAAGGGATTGAAAGAAATGGATGCAGTTACAAAGACTTCACGACTTGCACACCATCACATTTTACTCGGAAATAAGATCCAATCGGAGTTATGGACTGGATCTCTGAAATGGAGCTAGCTTTCATAACGTGTGGTTGCAAGGGAAAGCTGCAAACCACTTATGTAGTGCGCCCGTTTAGAGGTGGTGCTGTTCACTGGTGGAACACCTTGGGGTAGACCATAAGCCCCAATGAGCCACTACAACTGACATGGGCAAAGTTCTTGGTCCACTTTAAATGAAAGTTCTGCTCAGCCAAAAACATGTTGGAACTAGAAAACCAATTTTTGACATTGAAGAAGGGCAACATGTCCATTGACGAGTATACCAATGCCTTCACAGACAAGATGGAGTTTTCTTTGCGCATCATCTCTGACGAGCTAACGAAAGTCGATAAGTATACAAAGGGACTACCATAGGAGTATGTTGTGCCAGTACGCCAGACACCTACTCTTGAGGCGGCTATCTGGGCTGCTAAGTCCGTCGAGGAGATGATCAAGATTAGAGCCGCCAACAAGGTTGAAGTTGGCGAGAAGAGAGAGTTTGAAGGATCTTCAAGGTCCAACAAGAAGACCAAATTCTCTAAGTCTGGTTCGAAGAAGTTCGGAGGAGGAGGAGGTGAAGCAAGATGGTGCGATAAGTGCAAGAAGAAACACTTTGGAAAATGTGGCGAGGAGGTGACATGTTTCAAGTGTGGAAAGTTTGGGCATTACGCCAATGAGTGCACATTCAACAAGAAGGTGTGTTTTGAATTTAACAAAGAAGGGAATATTTCTAGGGACTGCCAGAAGAAAAATGAAGCAGCAAGGCCAAATGCACCGCCAAAGCCAAAGGCAAGAACATTCTAGATGATCCTCGACGAAGCAGGTGACAATGCAAGAGATCGGGAGTGAAGATCTATATATCCAAAGATCGGGATATGAAGTAGCCAGATAGATAGTATCATGTGGTGTAGCGTATTATAAGAGGCCTAGTGTAGGGTGAAATTGAACATCTATGTAATCATTTCAAGAAATAATATAAACTTTAGTTATGTAATCCAATGTGTTAAACGACTATGTGAAATTCTTGTATGGTGACTTGGAGAACTGCGAGACAATAGTTGGGACGAGTATGAGTAGTGTGAAAGGTAGTAGAGGCCTATACTACCGCAAGCATAGGACTCACACTTGGATCAGGGAAAGTCACAAGGTTACCAAGGCGCTAGTAATTGATTCTATTTGATTCATGTCTGTCGTTACCATTGTTTCGGTAATAACTAAGAAGATGATTGATAATCCGACCCTAGTGGTCATATCAAATCGAGTCCAACTAAGGTAAGTATGTTACGTGGTTCAGAGAATCAAGTTCAATATAGTATCCAATTTAATGCATAAGATTGAAGTGAAAGATAATCGAAGCGATCAATAGAAGTATCGCGATCGTTGTTAAAGTAAGAAGCTTGTACATAAAAGTGATACATGCTAGAATGTGATTATATCACATTAGAACATGAAGGAAGGTATATTCCACTCTGGAATTTGACTCTAAAAGACCGGAGTCTAAGTGTTGCATCATACGATGAGAGGTCATTAGAACATGACCCATCGGTCTATTATGGTAATCGAAGGAAAGAACTTATCTTAAGTCTGTTAAGAAGAAGAAGGATTGATTTTGTAACTCAAAGGTTACGATTGAAAGTCCGACATAGAACGAAGAGCGGTTGGAAGATCAAGCATTGCCTGCAGTCAAGAAGTCCAAGAGTAAGATACTCATTTGATAGGACAAAGGAGTTACGATTATTACCTAGGATGAAAAGATGACATATGGAGTCATTATACAAGCCCTGTTTTGTTGATGATTCCGGGACGTAATGTCACACCCCCAAACCGAGACGACGGAAACGTTCGAGGGTGGAGGACGTCATGTAAAATATCACAACAATTACATCATAGTAACCAAAGTAAACACAACCATTACATTGAATATATATAAGGTAGTTACATCTGTTCGATACATAGTTTGTATAATAGCAAAAGTGTAACAGGAGTATAAAAGATGCGACTCTATATACTCCGTCTTCTTAAAAGCCTGCGGGTGTACCTGTCTACCGGTTCCCTGAGAATACAAGCGATTTTGAAAGAGTATCAGCATTTAAGCTGGTGAGTTCATAAGTATGTTTTTGTGATGAAAACCTGTGTGTGAATCTGTAAAATGTTTACATGTTCTCAAGAAAATCCAATATTTTCTTTAATAATGAAAAGTAGTCTTAAACCCTAAGACCAAAATGTACATTCGTTACTGTATCCTGTAGTAGTTTATGAAAATGTTAGTCTGTATGCCTGGTTACCACCAGTTTTATTGTATAGTGTGTTCTGTACGAAAACCTTTGTATGAAAACCCTGGCTATCACCAATAATGTATAATGTGTTTTGTATGAAAACCCTATCTACCACCAAATACAGTGAAAGAAAGTCACCTCCTTGGTGCCTTCGACCCATAGATACAGTGAAAGAAACTCACCTCACTAGTGGGTCCGCATTGGTGCCTTCGACCCACAGATACAGTGAAAGAAACTCACCTCATTTGCTGAAACGACTAGATAAATGCTCGGACCGCTGATTTGGAAAATCCCCGCACTTAAATAGCTTGCAAATTTGATGATAATTACGGATCTACAAGCTCAATCCACACCAAAGCAATCTACAAGAGTTCTTCTTCCTTCAATTCACCAAAAACACCACCAAAACTCACTTCCAAGCTCAAATATCAGAAATGGAAATTAGGGTTTCGCTCTTAGGGTTTAGAGAAGTGGAGGCTGGTCATAAGAAGATCCATGAGTGACTTAAGGTGATTAAATAGGGCACAACCCCTAAAATTTAGTGTTTACCCCTGCTGGCCGTACGCCCCGCTTAGCTATGCGTACGCCCTGTGTACACTGAAGCCTCCGCGATCCGGATGTCGATCCAGTACGCCCGACGTACTCCTAGCGTACGCCCAACATACTCGGCTAGGGTCTAGAACCACCAATCTTCTAAAGGCCATAACTTCTTCGTTCTAAGTCCGATTTTGACGTTCTTTATATCTACACAAAGGTAATGAGAAGATCTATAATCCTATCATCTCTCTTTTTCCTTAAAACTTTCCAAACTTAAATCCAAAATTCATAAAAGGCCTGCACCATCAATTTATCGATATGCCCTTGGGCTCCAAAATGCAAACCGAACACTCGGTACCCACAACCTACATTATCTATCGCTAGAAGAGTCTAATCCTCTATTTCGTAAGGCCCAAAGCCTTATGATGCTTGATCTTAGGATCATCGCCCCATTATGAAACGAACCGAAACAGGGTGTTACAGAATGACCTAGGAATTTCGTTCATGGGGATTAGGATAAGGAGATAAGGAACTTTGATTATTATATTAATTAATCTGGGTCTTATCCCAAAAACCCTAGCTTTGGCCTCAAGTTTCATTCAACTATATAAAGCCCTCTCTGACTCTCATTATTTTGTCCACTCCATATAGACATACAAGAGCCGAATTTTTCTCAAGCCTCTTCTCTCCTCAAGTCTTCTTGCTACTAGGGTTTTGGGTACAAGCCATAAAAGGCATCCATTCCTTTGGTGCTAGCTTTCCAAGATCTAGAAGAAGGATTTTACTTTAATTATTTACAATAATAATCAAAGGTATGTAACCCTAATTTGATGTGAATTTCAATTTCATAGCCTCTCTCCTAGGGTACTTGATATTCATAGTTAGTTGCTATCAATAGAGAAAACATAGATCCTTTCTAGGTTGCGTGTGAACTTAATGGTTTAAGTGTTTTTCCGCCACATGTAAATTTTTTATAACCTATAAAACCCATCAGTTTCTACCATCCCACTAATTGTTATTCCAAAGACAAGTACTTAGAAATGTCTCTTTCTATGTAGGAGCAATATGGAACTATAAGAGCTAAAGAACCATAAACTAAATGCATCATAGTTTAAAACTAGCAAGTATTTTTAACTGTTGTTGAATATGCTCAATAGTTGATCGGAAACTAATAAAACACATAAAGATGCATTCATGTATGATTATCAAGTATGGACTTGATTGATTTTCCTCGATATATTATGAATATAAAGAGTAAGTGACTTTTCAGAGGAGAAAACATACATGAATGAAAGTATTTCCAAGATTTAAGCTAACATCTCAAAGTAAGAATCTTCGTTCTTATAAGACAATTACATAATGTGATTTAATTATACATCAAGATGACTCTTGTGTTTCTATAAAGCTAGTGGGAGAGCAGTAACATTCATAGTCTTATATATAGTCGACATACTAATTCTTGGAACAATGATCTATATAGATAGATCATGGCAAATTAAAGTATTAAGTAAAATTTCATTTATTGTCAAGGATCTTAAAGAGCTTAAGATAAAAGACTCTCAGAGAGTTATCTTGTCGAATGCCACATGACATGATTTTGAGCAAAATCCTCATGCAAATGTTCTTAAACTAGATAATATGATTATATTCCATATGCTTCTGCAATTGGACAAATCACATATGTCATGATTATGCATGAAGGCCAAATAATCCGTATGCTTGGAGCATGTCGAATGATACCAGTTTAATCCGAACAAGTCATGGTGTGACTTATAGGAACATTCTAAAGTACTTGCGAGAACTAGAGAAATATTCATGATCCGTGGAGTATTTGAAATCTATGTTTAAATTCGTTACACATATGCTAAACTTTCAAATAGATTGAGATGACTCTCAGTTACAATCGGGCGTGTTCTCATTATGAATGAAGAGAAATTTACATGAATAGTGTTTCCATGTAGATTTTAATTACAGTTACACATCAGAGTTAGAGTACATTATGGTTTGGAGAACCACATACACAGATGCTTAATGAATAGTTCATTATGACTATGAGTAATCCCATGACGCAAGTATTGGTATCTAAGTCATATTTGAGCATCTAATACATTCTCAATAGTTTTCTTTATATATGAGTTATATATATATATATATATATATATATATATATATATATATATATATATATATATATATAACTGAAAATGTTTGTGTTCACAAAGTTTATTCAAATCAAGTTTTGTTAAATCTACTTAACAAAGATCCTTCACTAGCTAAACCATGAAAGTCAAGCTGGTGTTATAGGCCCTTGTTGATATAAGTAGATGTATTTGATTGAAATTTAGTATTTGGATATTGGAAGAGTACAAGCAACATATATTGTAATTAGTTGATATATTAGATATGAGTCTTTCATTAAATAATTATTGTGTTCTATATTAGCATGCTTAAATCCTTGAATAAATAGGTTATTCCAAATGTCAATAGTCGTTGATAGTTGTGGGAGCATCTATGAGGTAAGACTAATATGAGTCGATTGGTTGATTTTCATGGAGATGAAAATAGCAAGAGGTGCTACCAACTTCATAGGTACTTGATTAGGTGAATAAGTATTGGACCTAACCCGCATTAAAATCACTTCATGGATCGTAGTCATGTGTGATGTTTTGATCAAGGTTGTATCTTTGTATTCTTAGACTTGAGATACACATGTGGGACTTGAAGTGTAGGAATTATTGTGATTTGACATGGTTTAACGATGTTCCGTAAAAGGCATTCATCAGGGCCATCGTTAGGTGTGACATGAACTACATTGATGGGCGTATCTACTCAAGATGGGATTTGTTTCCTCTTATTCGTTGAGAGTTAGACATCTAAGGCCTTAGTCAAAGTTGAACACTAATGAGATTGAGGTCAATCCATATTTCATGTTCAACAAGATGTCTGAGACAAATGAATAGTTGATACCACACTTTTAGTAACAATTGTTGCTTAGAGCTCCTGGAATTGGCTGTTAATGAGATGCCACCCTTCATATGTTGTTAGGGGCAATAGCCCATTGCTAGACGTCAGCTACTGTTTATGTCAGTCTGTAATGAATCTTATGCAAGTGGGAAATTGTTGAATCTATATGCCCAAAAATCATTATTGGGTGACATTGCTAATAATATATGATCATATAGGGTCACACCTTTATCAATTTGACACATTTTGTATATTTATTATTAATAAATAATATCAATTCTTGTATTTAATTAGGGAATAATGATTGTTTTGTGAAAATAATAGTTATAAGACAGTATAACTAGTTATTATTTTATATGATATGAATTAATAAGGCATGCACAACCTTTTAGACTAGTTGGATTGTTTTGTCTTTTACCTAAAGACAAAGTTTATATTTTATAAACTTTGAGTTTATAAAATTTGAAGAATCCTTCTCTTTTTGAAGGGTATGGCCGAAAGTATCTTTTAAGGGGTGGAAGTTGTTTGTCAACCTCCATAAGATGTCTCCCATGCTTCTAAAGGCTACCATTACTCTAGAGTATTTTAATGTTAAGCCCTTACCTTGCATGGGATATAAAAAGAGAGCTTCTAACATGAAAATTTGCTAGTTGTTTTACTCCTTCTCTCTATAGCCGAAACTTTTTTCTCTCTTCACCTCTCTCACATTTTGAAGCAAGTTTGGTGAATTAGAAATCCTCTTGAGTTGTCTCCTTTAGTTCTTATTTGAGTTAAGCACTTACAGGCTTAAGACACTCAAGAATACAAGAAGGAACTAGCATTCCAAGTGCCTTACTCTTAATGGTGGATACACATAAAGAAATCATACTCTTTAATTTTCGCTATCTTCATCAACAACCCAAAACCTAGTGGGTTCAAAGGCTTCAAAGGTTGTCATTATAAAACTCTTTAGTTGTTGTATTTCATTCTTACCTCTATAAATAGATCATTGATGGTTTGGTTTTGTTATAAACTAAAAACAAACTTGTTATTTTTATAAGACTTCCGTTATGGTTTCTGTGGAAAACACACTTATATTTTGTATCAAAACCCATCAGATATATCGCCGAGATAGGTATTTAATAAATCTTTATTTTTTCAAAAATCAGTCCAGACAGAAGTTTTAGAGATGACATGTCGTCGGTACAAGTAGCTTCTATCCCGACGACATTTATCCCAATGAATTTTTTTATTTATATTGACGACATGTCTTCGGTACAGGCCTTCTTGAAGACATGTTGTCAGGATAGGGTAAAAAATCATCGCTACATGGGGTGACCCTTCTAGTGTTTTAGTTACTTTGCATATGTTCTTGCACACACCAATCTAAATATAATGGACACCTTACTAGGTCTTAAAGGATGGAATGATTATTCAAGCTGGAAAAAACGAGGATATTATCAATCCAATTATGATAGTAGGAAACACATTCATATATATATATATATATATATATATATATATATATATATATATATATATATATTGTATCTTATAATATAAAGATTCACATTCTTAAATAATGTATATATGAAACTTATGAAGTTTATCCTGCTTGAATATTTGTTTATATAATAAGAATCATATACTTTATGGTTATGTTTTCATGTTAGGGTTATTTGTTAATCATCATTTAACTAATATTGTTTGCGTAGTTTATGATATAAAGAATAACATTCTTAAAGAATGTATGTAAAATAAACATTTTTAGTTTTAAGCTTATTTTGTAGTATATTAGTAATAATTTTTTTTATATACAATAAAATATTTTTCTATTGAACAGGATGAAATTTGAAGTTCGATTTTAGAGGGTTCAATTTCTTCTTTGGTTACCATCAATACACAAATTCATAGAAAAATCCCTAAATTTTGATTTCATGGCAAACATTTGTTACATGATGATATTCTTATAGAATGACATTCTCACAAAATATTATTTTCAGTTATTCTCAGATATGCTTTGATAATGATTAAAGATATATGTCTGCTTTTATAATTTAATTTAATTCTCATGAGAATGTCGGATTTGAACATGTAATATGTGTTATATTCATTCATTACACTTTTAGTTATATCTATTCTCATAGAAAGTTAGACATTATAATTTATGTTCCTTCATTCTTAATCCATATTGTTATTCTTGCATTTGTAATTTGTAATAAGAATAATTATCATTTTGATACAAACTGTTATTATTGATAATATATACATTTATATTATTTAAGAATGTTAATTCTATAAAGGCCTCTTAAATGAAATCATAATCTTTAAGAATGAAAGAAAAACATACGAGAATGTATTGGAAAAAGATTTGTATGTGTTGAATGATGTCGATTATAAAAATCTGATTTAATTTGAATGTTTTGAATAAAATCCAAGAGTTGATTTGATTTTGATTAATTAGTTTGACTTAGTTTTTTTCGAAAGAGATTATGTGACATCCCATAAATTAGGTATGAATCTGTAAACAGTCAGTTCACCGCAAACCTCTTTGTAACTTGATCTATTGAGTTTTAATGCATATTTTACTAAAAATATAGTGTCATTTCAATTACAATAGGATATGAAATGGTACCTTATTTCCAATTATAGAAAATATCAAACGAATCTTAAAGCATAAACTGTAACCCTAGTTAACGTCTGAAAAACTGAAATTTTGTATTAAGTGTTTGTGAACAAAGAAAATATTCTAGACTCGTATTACATGCTTCCCTGATCTCGGATATATAAAGAACATCCAAAACGGAGTTCATATGCAGAAGATACGACCGTTTTAAAAACCAAACCGGTATAACATTGATTTTACTTGATTTGCATAAACCGCTTTAAGCCGTTGAGGCACTTGTACACCTCAGATAGAAAGTCCGAGAGTGTTTTTGGACTTAGACTACGGTCTAATATTTGATTTACTACTTGAAATATTTTTAATAAAAATATTTGTAAAAGTCGAAAAATCAGACCTTTCAGACCAATTAGACGTGACACTTTAAACGCAATTTCTCGGAGTTCTACAACTCGAAAAATTTATCCTTTCGAGTTTTTGGAATCCTTGAATTAAATTCCATCATTCACCGCCTTCGGAAAAATTAGTTGATGTCGGAAATTGGACACGTAAAGCGAAAACCGTTTCTAAGGCATTTTAAATATTTAATGGGGATATTGCACTATTAAATACATATTGGACAAGAAGGAGAAATGGCCAGCCATGCACCTCTCTCTCTCTCTCTCTCTCTCTCTCTTTGAGAAGTGAACTGTTACACAAACCCACCTTGTAAAATCTAATAAAGGGATGTCCAGAGAATATCTTCTACATTCACCAAGAAGGCTATGCACAAAAGATGAAAGGAAGTAGAGAGCCAATAACATTCGAAGACCACCTTCTTACCTGTGTATCAAATTGCTACAAATAGACATCTTTACCCTCTTATCTCATCACAATTCACAGCAACAATCTCCCTAAGTTCTTTCCCTCTCCAACCCTCTTTTTTTCTCAGATTTGAAACCACCACCGGTGGCTTTTGAGCATCGTGAACCACTCACTGCCGCCACCCTTATGACCACTGAACATCACCAAGATCCACTGCACACCCACTGTTTTGGTTGAGTTCCACCAGCACCAACCTGTTGCCAAATACCCCACTGAACCCCCCTTGCCAAAAGCCGTCGGAAACAGCCACCCACAACCCACTACCAACAAGAGAAGCACCCAACAGCCTCCATCATCGGTAGTGCTGCTGTTTCTGATCGTCACTGGTTCCCTACCTCCTTCCCCTCGTCGTTCCCGTCGAGCATAAGCAAGGATGAAGCAACAGAATGCCACCAGAGTAGCCCCCTGCCTCACACAGTTGCCCACAACCACCGTTCGTAGCCACCACCTGCTGCCTAGTACCCCCACCTGTGGTTGCTAGTTACAACCTCGACCGATCAATTGAAACGAGTGATAATTATCTTATTCATTTCTACTACGTCCAATGAAGCATTGTAGGGGGTACTTTAGTCACATAGTTCGGTTATAGAACTCACTATAAACATTAACTGGATCTCTTTACCTAGAAACCAAGGATTCGTTTTCTCTGTTTATCAAGCATTTGAAGTATGGATTTAGTTTGATTTCTCTATTTATCAAACATTATAAGAATGCATTTACTTATGTTTTCTCTCTTTATCAAACACTTTAAGTATGGATTTACTTATAATTTCTCTTTTTATCAAACATTTTCAACATGGTTTTAAATACAAAAGGAATACTTTTTAGACTTTTAAAGTATCATTACTGCGGTTAGCAGAAAACCTGCAACTCTCACCAACCTTTGTGTTGACTCTCAAACTACATGTATTCTCAGGAGATCATTGAACCTGCCTTTAGCAGAAGAAATTTTCATGGATTTCGGGCAACCTAGTTTCACCTACTTTTTGTTATATCGGCCTACTTGTTATGGCGAATTTATGATCTTATTATTAATATTTGTATTAACCATGTATTCAAACCTTAAAGTGGAATATAACTGATGTGTTTTTATTGTTGTAACTTATGTTGTTTATTCAATTTGCTTGTGATCCATGACTTAAATCATACAGCCTGGCATATTACGCCGTCTCGGCCGGATGTGTAACATATTACTTTGACTTAGTTGCTTAAAAGATATGTAATTTTCATTTATCTTTCTTAATGAAATGTCATATTTTCCCTTTTAATTAATTAAGTATAATAATTATAAGGTAATTAATATCTCATGTTAATAACATATATCTTAAGATCACGACTCTTCATTCTTTTAATATTACAGCCAGAATTTGATCATATATTCACACGATATTTGTAATTCACATTTGATCCTAAGCTAGTTTAAACATACTACTTCAATCCAATATCAAAATACTACTTGACTATAGATGTTTAAGAATTAGATATTCTGCATTTAATTACTATAATTATGCTTATTATACGATACAATTTGAACTATACTAATCAAGACAATATCTTTTATTTATTAGTGAAATCATAACACAAAATTGAAAAATACAATTTGATTTAATAATTGACTTTTGGACATATTGGTGACAAAACAATCGAGTACTAAAATTACATGATAAAACACACATCACTTGAGGCTTCTCCATGCTCAAAATCTTGAAAAGGGCACCAACAAATACTCCACACCATATAACTGCAATAAAGATTGATGCTCGTGATGTGTAAATGCCACAACGTGGATATTACAATCTTAAATACTTTTATCAAATTTTGAATTAAATTAAATATTATATTTTGTAAGAAAAGATAAAAACTGAATTCATAGATATTACAAGTGATATTACCTTCCAAATAAACAAGTAGAATGATTCAATGGCCTCATTGTTTTTCAGATCAACCAAGTTTGCTTCTCTCCAAAGTGTAAAACCAAGAATGCTATGACCGATCACCTATACAGAACAATTAGATGATGTAAGGCTTTCATAGGCTTGTGATCAGCTCCGTTTTTTAAATGAATAATATATAAATATATAGATGGTGTAAGTTCTTTTTCCCCTCTGGAGATATCAAATATCACCAAAGATGTAAGAAATATATACAAAATTACATTTGCATCCTTCATCTTTTTAGCCTTACAGATCGATGGAACTTTTTTATTTTTTTATTTTTTGAAAAGTGAAGACCAAGATGGTTAATTTAAATATAAATTATTAGTTATATTTATAAGAAGATATAATTCATGAGAAACTTCATGACAACATTGAGTATATTTTCTTTAGAAAGCTGTGATTAAAAGTAAAAAAATTAACTAACAAATTTGGATCCTAATAAACAAAACAAAAAGGGTAAAGTACTCTGGAAATTATAATCACTAATTAAAGGGGACACATATTATACCAGTTAACGCAAAAACTATAGTTATAATTTCGTTAAAAAAATATATAATAGAATATGTTACCATCATCGATCGAGTCCAAAAACCGGTTGATAACAACCCGATTAATATAGCCATACCATATGCCATCTCAAGGAGCCCTATACATAGCCAAAATACCTGCAAAAATATTGATTCAACTTGTTATTTCATTTCAATTGATGAGCGCTTTTGAAAAAGTAGCAAAAGCTTATGATAGATATATAGTTTATAGCTTACTGGTTTAGTCCCGACTTTCAATGCCAACGAGTTAACTCCATTTATCTTATCTCCCTCAACATCAGGGATGTCCTAAAATTCACATTATATATAAATACAATATCAACGTCATAAAAGGCATGCTATTTCTATGATATTTTATAGTAAGAAAGGTGGTGTACCTTAAATAGTGCGGCAACTACTGCATAGATGCTCATGATTCCAGATACAAAAATAACATGCTTAGAAACTAAGAGTGGCCTTCCATGTATCATTGTCTGTAACGTTTGATCATCATGTTAAATAGATTATTCTTTGATAATCTATGACTTAATTTGTCAAATAAAATAAATATGCATGTATAGGTCCAGATTTATATATGAAATTCTTTAAATAATCAATTAACCTGTGCATGGAGGTTGAACAAAATAGGAATGATCGCTCCTTGTAGTGACCAAACGCTCATTGCCGCAAGTGCAGGATCCCTCTTCCATCGTAGTAATGGTAGCTACAAGTATGAATATATATACCCAAAATTGATATAATTTCACATTAAAAGTTATTTAAAATTGTATTTGAAATGCATTAATAAAGAAAGACTTACGTGAACTGAATAGGCCGTTCCCACAGCATACCATAAGAAGAGACCTAACTTTAACGGCCAAGATTTGATACTCCATCCGAGGCAAAAACCCTAATAAGCATCAATTTGCACCATTGTAATTAAACGCCCAAGATTTGATACTCCACTCTAATTTTTAATTTGTTGTACATGTTAGTGTCACAGTCTCTAGACACGGATTCTTATATTTCTTTAATTATACGCTTTCACTAGTTCTTTTGGAGAAATAAAAAATCTCTCCAAATATCTTATACTAACATGGTATAAGAGCTAATATATCCAATATGATTATCATCACTCTTTCTCATGATATGTCCCATAGCAGCTACACATATATCCTCTCTCTTCAAAGACTCATTTCTTTTGTGTGTAGAGCTATTTTATAGAGAGAATATTATAGTATTCCATATAAAACATGTTAATCGTACCAAAATAGCATACAACAAGGTGAGTCGGGTTCCCGTTTCAATGGAAAGCTCGCCTGATGGCAAGGGCAAATGTGGCTTGTTAATTTTGTCGATGTCGACATCTGATAACTGATTTATGCTCGCAACATACAAATTGGCCAAAGCGCCACCGATGACTGCCTGAAAATATATATCATTTTTGAATCGAAGTTATATGAATTATAATTTTATTGTTTAAACGGATTTAAGTTTATCTTTTCACAGAAAAATTACTGTTATTGTGGAAGAAACCAATTACCTGCAAAAGCCCAACGAAAAATAATGGAGTAAAATCTGAAAGCTTCTGGATGGCAAGCAAAGAAATGGAGACGATGGACAATACCTGCTCAAGGAAAATTAACGATGAGATTCACATAATAGTTTTCGGTCAGACCTCAATAATTGCCGAAGACATTATTCAAAGTCCATACATAACTGCTAATAATAAATTGAATAATTCAGAAAACAAGAAAAAAATATACAGTATATAATAAATTATTAACTAAAATGAAGACTATTTTTAACAAGAAAAATATATGCATGAAACTTTGGCGGCTACTTTACTTGTTCATAAAAGTTAACCACAAATATCTTCTTAGTAAAAAAATATTTAAATTGTTTTGTTTTGAGACAAGAAAAGAAGTCACGCATGGAGGCGTGGAGTAGTAAGCATCCATAATGCATGCATGATATAATGGAATGGAGTGATGGTTGAGGTGAAATGTCTTTGTTGTCTTTCAATGATTAAAACAAACCATAGGATGCAAAGTTGATATTGAATGGATTTTTAGTTCAATCGTTTCAATGCATTATAGAAATTAAATAGTAAGTTGTATGAAAATTAAAATAATGATTTGGTATATTAAACTTTATACAATTAATTAAATGCACTGTTGACTTTAGTAAGAATAAGAAATCATACGGTTCCTTGAAGTGTGTAAACTTTTGAATATCTGTAAATAACTTCCAATGTAGCTCCAAGTGATTTGCCATCGATTTGAGGACGAAGAACAAAACCTTTAGAGGCATCAATTGCCAGAACTTTTGTTATTGGTCTTTGATGTCTATGAACTTCTGTAAAATACTTGTTGTCACTTTCAGGATCGTTAAGTTTGCGACTTTGTTGATGATTCATTCTCCCAAATATGCTATTAGAATGCCCAAATGTGGTTTTCCTCACTCGAATTCTTGAAACTTTTACTCTTTCATGATCACCTACATGAATATCGAAAAACGATAGTTGTTGGTAATTTCTTATCCCCTTTAATTAGTATATGTTTTGTAACTTATTAAGCAATGTATAAATAAAGCACATGTCAAATGAGAGATGATGGCAGAATATTTTAAAAAGTTATATTTAAGAAGAATGAAAAATGCTTACAAGAAGCAACTGCAGTCGCCAACAATGAAGGTCGTAAAGAAGAAGACGATGACGACTTTAAAGCTGATCCAATAGGCATTGATTTCATGTTTTTTACAGATAATAAGAGATCATGAGAAGTGCAAAGCCTTTGTTGTTCTATATATAGCAGTGGGTACGTGCATGTCAGCCCATAAATTGCTACAATTATCCCTCGATCAAAACTTCAAAACTCTTAATTATACCATTTTATTTGCTATACATTTACACTATTGTCGTTTCGATATGTTAAGTTTTTGTTTTTTGTTAGTATATAAAAAAAAGCATGTACTATTTAAAACAAATTACAATTCACATAAATAAAAGTATATTCTCAGTCTATATTAGATATGTACACATATTAAATATTTTTTTCATATTACTTTATTTTAACATTATAACATACGTTGTATTTCATTAAGGCTGCGCACTAAAAATGTCATCTTAAAACACATATCTTTGAAATTTTGATGACAAAATTATTTTTAAATTTATTATTAGACTACTATTATATTAGAAAATAAAAAAATAATTTAAGTTAATTAATTAATAATAATAATATAATATTGATTTTCAATAAACATTACATTACTTTAAATTTAAGGAAATTTTAATACAGTCGAAGAAAATATAACTTTTTGATTTTTTTTTTTTAATATTTTCTATAGAAAATATAAGGATTCTTGCACAGACTTGCTAGAGGGGGAGTCGAATATGATCGGTTAATAAAGTAAAGTCTTTGTTATAATAGTATGTTTTCTCGGATCAAACCGACAAGTGGATTTGGAGCATAACTCTTCTCGTGTTTATGTGGTGTTTTCTGCCCATGGTCTTTTGGATGATGTTTTCTTGCCTTAGGGTTAGGGAGTAATTAGGGGTGTAAGTGAGACAAGCCAACTCGTGAGAAACTCGAGACCGACTCGGAAAATACTCGAAATCGACTCGACATTAATCGAGCCGAACTCGAGCTCGAGCTACTCGAGTACCTTATC
Source organism: Lactuca virosa (assembly GCF_052849685.1). Lineage (NCBI taxonomy): Eukaryota > Viridiplantae > Streptophyta > Magnoliopsida > Asterales > Asteraceae > Lactuca > Lactuca virosa. Next base: position 300,445,646 of record NC_136430.1, on the reverse strand, counting down.
GAGCCGAACTCAAGTACTAAAATACTCAGCTCGTAAGGCTCGCGAGCTTAGTCGAGCTTAGTGTAATTTACATATATGTCATTTCTTTATAATTGTTCATTTATAACATATATGTCATTTCTTTATAATTATTCATTTATGACATATATGGTTGATGTCATATTGATATTAGGTGATTAATAGTGGTTTTTTTGGTAGTTTGGACATTTGCATGTGGAATGTTTAATATTTCTTACTTAATTTAGTGATTTTGATTTTTTTTAAATTTTAGTCAAGCCGAGCCGAGCCGAGCTTGAGACTGTTGAGTATTTCACGAGCCCGAGCTCGAGCTTAAAATCAAGGCTCGAGTCGAGTTTCGAGCTCGAGTATTTTAGTCGAGCCGAGCTTCGAGCTTGGTAGTATTCGGCTCGACTCGGCTCGTTTACACCCCTAGGAGTAATCCAACACGTTAGAATAATTTTATTTTGTGCATTGCCCCATCTGCAATGCATTACTAAAAACGACGGGGTTCTTTTTATAATTTTCCTAGCAAATTTCTAAGAAATAGTTTTTTCTTAGGGATTCATTTCTTTGGAAAAACAATCGTAACAAACATTTCCAAAATATTTCACGAGAAAAATATTTTGTATGAAGTATCGACGACTTTTCCACATATGTCTTTGTGTTAGGTGCATTTTATGCACCTATTTTACACCTTTATTCCGCACCATGACACTGCATTTAGGCTTAAGCTCATATATTATACATGTCTTTTCGAGATATTCCATGAAATTATTTCACTCGCACACTTTTGTGATATTTCATGGACTCTTGGAGGCGGGATCTCGCTTAGGGAGGTGATTAGAAAATGCAGACAAGATTTCATGACTTTCGGAGCATTGGGGGGGGGGGGGGGGGAAGATATGGAAAATTTGAGGATTGCACCCATTCATGGACTTCCACAACTGTGTCAATTATAGCCATGAGTTTACACTGGCCGTGTAATCGAGCGCATTTCAGCAACGCACTTTGAAGGCCCCAACCATTTTGAGCAGTCTATTTATTGCATTTACACAGGTCGTGTAAACGTCGGTGTAAATTTATACGGGACGTGTAAACGTGGACGTGAGTTTAGTGGCAGTTTCTCATCTTTCCTAAAAAGAGGCAACCAAATTCATTTTTTGATCTATCGACTTTTGGAGAAGAGAAGGAGATTTTCTGGATGATAAACACTTGGGAACATTTGATTTCATTTTATAAGAACTTTAATTTCATTTTCTTGATTTGTGACCTTGTTCTAGTCATGAGTGGTTAGAACACTAGTTTCTCCAACTTCATGTTTTGACTTTTTAGTTGTGATTTCAATCATGTGATTTGATGTTTGCTTCCAATTCCTATATAGTGAATTTGATTTTGTTTCAATTGAATATTTGATTCTAATTGTGATTCTTATTGGCCATTTGAATTAGGGTTAGGTCATTCAAGTTATCTAATTGCAAAATCCGTAATTGTTTTGTGAATTCGACTAAGTAACAAGCACTAAACTGATTTCCATTGAATGAATTTAGTGTAAATCTTATTCACATACTCTTACGCTCCCGAGCTTGTGAGGAGTATTGGGTGTTGTTGGGAACATTCACATAAATCTTATTGCAACCTTTTGATTTCTATCAAAGAGCTTGTTTAGATTTAAATTAGAAGGTTATGTTATTTTCAAAGAGCTTGTTTTGAATTTAACAACTTGGTGAATGAGAAGTGTTAGAGCTTGTTAACACTTTCAAGTACCAACTTAGGTAGAATTAAGTAGATATGATATCATCCTTGGAATCATATTGCTAAATTATCTTACATAGAGTTGGAGTTCTCACAAATCCTGAATTTGTTTCATTTGATCGATCATTTACTTATTGATTTATCCTCTTGTTTAAATGATTGCATATCAACCCCTCATTTATGTGACCGTTATTGTACCTTACACAAAAAGGTATAAGCATATGTCCCGTGTCTCTGTGGATCGACTCTGCTTACCTTGTATTACATTTTTAGTGCAAAGTAACAGTGTTTTTGGAGTCATTTTGTACCCCTTTATTTGTTGGGCTTGACATACCTAACAAATTGGCACCATTTCCGGGGACACGGTGTTACTAATTGTTTATGCACAGATCTTTTTGTATAGGTACTCCACTACCAATTGACACGGAGATAGAGAAGATTGCAAAGAGGTTACGGAAGCAAGCCAAACTTCGTAAGAGGCAAACAGGTTCCAGGACTTCTTCATCATCTACCCCTCCAGTCATCAACATTTGGGAGGACATTGTTGGATTAGATGTCTAAGCCCATAACTATTATTGGTATGTATTCGACCCGACTTGGCATGGTCCATTTGGGTTGCATGGCATCGGAACGATTTGGATAGACTTTTGTGAGAAAAGGATATATATGGTTTATTAATATATTATAAGTTCTAATATATTAATATGAAATCGTATTATTTAATTAGTATTGTTCAAGAATTAATTTGGAATTAATTTTGTGATCAAAAGACACTAATTAAATATATGGGGATTGATTGTGTAAATCATTCATTCTTATATATGTGGGCTTATGATCCATAGTTCTTCATGTTGGGCTAAACCCATGGAGTAACCCATGGATACTCCATGGAGGTTTTAACCCATGGAGCATGAAGAATACGGAAAGACATGAGTTACGTAGTGTAACCCTAACAGCCTCAATATATAAGGACCCCATGGCTCAAGAAATTGGCCCTAAGGGTTCATATGAGAGGGCTAGCCGATTTAAGAATAAGGACTTTTCTCTCAAGTTATTCCAAGTTGTTGTTGGTGTTGTATGAACCATTTGAGGTGTCACACTTGAGGCACTCGGCTCTTAAGTTCCATGGAATCAAGCTACAAAATAAAGGTATGTTACTCTAACTAGTATCTTATTTGGTATATGAAAATGCATGCTAGTTATAGGTTTAATGCCTTGGAAACCATTTGCATGTATAATTAGTGAAAACATAGATCCAAGGTATTTAGGGTTGTATGTGCACCATAGGATGTTGTAGTATACCATAACCCTTCAGACATACCCCTCTCAAGTGTGTCAGAAAAAGAAACAGAAACCCTCTCACTCTCACCTCTACCATCCTCATCCAGAAATACCACTCCACCCTCTTCACCTACTCACATCATCCTAGACTCTACACCCACATAAACCTCAACTCCTACTTCTACCATGGGAAACCAAGGAGGAAATGGAGGTAACCCACTCGAGTAAACCCTTTGCCATTGGGCGAGGCAAGAGGTTACTCAACAACCTCTTTGCATCACATATTCGACAACCACAAACCTTGAACTAAAATCCGGACTCATCCACTTACTCCCAACCTTTAGAGGCCTTGAAAACGACGATCCATACAAGTTCCTCACTGAATTCCATGTTGTATGTGTCTACATGAAACCACATAATGTCATAGAGGATCAAATCAAGCTCAGGGCATTCCCCTTCGCGGTGCAAGATGTAGCAAAAGATTGGCTTTATGACCTCCCACCAGGGACGGTTACTACATGGGTAGATCTTGCACGGTTGTTCCTAGAGAAGTATTACCTAGAAATGAAAGCTTCAACCTTGTGTAGGGAAATTATCGGCATCAGGCAGAAAAAGAATGAAGCCTTGCACATCTATTGGGAAAGATTCAAAAAGTTGTGCACCCGATGTCCGAAACATGGTATCTCCAAATACAACCTCCTTCAATACTTATGTGAAGGCATGTTGCCATAGGAAAGGAGGCTTCTTAATGCTTCAAGTGAAGGATTCATTGTTGATAAGACCCCTACATAAATTCCGAAATTGATAAAGAATACGACTGAAGATTCAAAGCACACTTCTCAAGAAGACAGATGGTACGCCGATGCACCTCGAGGTGTCAAAGAAGTTAGTACTCCACAAATCTAAGCTCAATTATCCGAACTTACAAAAGTTGTCATGATGCTCGTAAAAGACAAAGGTGTGCAATCTACACCCCGTCCTTGTGGTATATGCACACATCATACCAATATGTGCCCTCAACTTCAAGAAGAAGATTACATGGAAGCAAATGCCTTAGGAGTCTATTCGGGGTCGAATAAAAGGGGATACGAGAAACCAAGGGGTGGCCAAAGGTGGAATAACAATCAAGGTTAGGGAGGAAATCAAAATGGGGGTTATCAACAAAGACCACCATTTCCTCATCATCAACAAAGGCCACCTTTTCAACCTCAAAATTTGCAGCCAAGGCATCCACAACAACCACCTCAACAAACGGGTTCATCAAGCATGTCCTTAGAATACATAGTCAAAATCCTTTCCACTAGCACTCAAAGTTTTGAGCAAGAAACCAAGGCAAGCGTCAAAAATCTTTAGCAATAAATGGCACAACTTGCTCAATCGGTGAGCAAAATGGAGAATCAAGGAAAACTACCTCCTCAAACCGAAAAGAACCCAAAGCACAATGCTTGTTCAATTAGCTTGAAGAGTGGAAGGAAATATGATGGCCCAAAGATGCCTGAGGAAGAAGAAGAAGAGGAATTGGTTGTTGGGTTTTAGTTCAAAAATAGTTTCAAAAACTACACAGTGGCAAACGGAAGACTTATTATTTTCGAACATAACATAAACTTTTATACCCACCAAGGATCTTCTTGCAAGTTATAGAAAGATTAAAACACCAACCATAGAAAGGATGAAGAAATGACAACCTTTGTTGTTCTTTGGGTCCTCTTGGGAGGCTTGGAAGTTTATGAAGAATGTGGAACCTTTTAGACACCAACAATGACTCAACTTGATGTAGATGCTAGTCCAAAACTCTTAAGCTTGAAATAAATTACCCCAGTATTTTATCCAAGAGTGAAATGCAAGTGTCTTCAAACTCAATACTCAAAGCAAGAGAGAAGAAAGAATATGGATGGAGAGGATTTTGGCCATTAAGCATTAAAGGGAGAAAAGATGAGTGCAAGACTCATCTCTTATATGCATAAAGTGAATTCATGGACCATTAGGTCTTAACACTTTAAGCAAACATGTCCCCAAAAGCAAACTTGTCTCCTATGCACCTTAAGACATGTATTTCTTTTCTTTTAAATAATGAAAAGCCCATAACTCTCTTTCCTTCTCCAAGATTCAGATTTATTATAAAGAAAGAAAATTAGTTTGTATATTTTATAAAACCCAAGTTTATAAAATATAAACTTTAAAATTTAGGAAAAAGAAAAAAATTCCTAATGGTCCAAAATGTTGTACATGACTTATTAATTCATACCATATGAATTATGTAATGTTACTTGCTAATGAAAATTATTATTTCCATGAAACAAATAATTTCCAATTTAATTATAAGAGTTTACTGAATATTTATTAAAATCAATTTTTAATAAATAATCAATTATATCAAGTTGTTGTTAGTGTGACCCATTAGTATCATATGTTAATTAGCGATATCACTTTAATATGATTCTTTAGCATACTAGATCTTTCAATCTCCCACTTGCACAAGATTTATATTAGACTGATATAGACAGTGGTGAACGTCTAGCAACATTTCACTGCCCCCATCAACATACGACTTTGTGCCATTCTATCAACTCCCAATTCCCAAAAAGCTCACAGCTATAATTGGTGCATAAGGTAAGTTTATCAGTTATCCCTTTGCTACAGACATCATGTTGAACATGAGATACGGATCGCGATCAATATCTGTTGGGTTTAAGTGTTGCGTCTTTTGGCTCGTCTAATAGTCTATTTTGTTTACCCGGTTTGGGCCTGTCCAACCGAGGATTATCATTAGGGTTAGCTTATATATTATGCATGCATGTATAGCTTTGAGGTTAACGTTTTCATTAATAGCGTTTGCATTGTAACCCTTACACACCTCTACAGTCGAAGTTCTTCATCGAGCTCTTCTGAGGTGTGAGATATTAATCATTCGACACCATTTGATCCATTCTTGTGTCCTTTACTCGATTAATATTGTTTATATGTTTAGAATCTATCGATCTTATAGCGCATTATTCTCATCAATTGGTATCAGAGCAGGAGACTGTGTAATACATACGCAACTCTTCTGTTTGAAGAATCCTTTAGGGTTTCCGCTTTTATCAATATATAGAATCCATCTTCTTCTTGTCGACGATATCTCTTGTGTTTGATAAAACCCTAAGTTCAACTTTACAAGTCTGATTCTAGCAGATTAAGAGAAGAAGTTCATCATTTCTCACAACGACTCTCAAATCAATCCAATCAACATCTCCAACAGTATAGGATCCACTAAGAGGGTTCCCATTCTCTACACTCAAGATTATGAAGTATGGACGCATCACTTCGAAGACTATGTCGTTGGATCTGAAGACAACGACTATCTTATCTGGGAGGCAATAACATTGGGTCCGTTTGTTCACTCTGGAACGAACAGAACGATAAAGACTCAAAAGGAGTATAACCAACTCTTGGTGGACGTAGAAAAGATTCCTCAAGACGAAAAAGACAAGGTGTTATGCAACGTTAAAGCCATGAGGATGATCAGATTCGCTTTGCAATCTGACACCTTTTGTTTGGTAAGTTCATGCACAACAGCTAAAGAAATATGGTATAGGTTGAAAGAATTGTATTCAACTGATGAGGATCTAGAGCACTCGATCCAAACCCTATTGCTCTCTGAATTCGGTGCTTTCAAACAAAAACCTGAAGAGAAACTCATTCAGACATTCGATCGTTTCAACCATTTGCTTAGCAAAATGATGAAGCATGGTATTGAAAGGAAGGTGATCGAACAGAAGGTTACATTCATGAATGGCTTAAGGCCCGAATGGATGGCAGTGGTCTCGACCGTGAAGGCTCATGAGCAATTTAAATCATATTCGCTGGCGAAACTGATGGGTATACTTAAATCTCATGAAAGCGAAGTGACAAAGGAAGCGAAGGTAGTTTCGGGTGTAGGTTCACTGGCCCTTGTTTCTAAGAGAAAGAATGCAGCAGACGAAGAGGAGGAATCTGATATGTCAGAGTGCGATCTGTCTAGTGAAGAATATTCAATGATGGTTACAAACCCAGAGAAGTTTGCAAGCAAAAAGTTCCCTGTCAACAAGAACCGAAACTGGGAGGGAAGTTACAGCTCAGAAAAGGTGAAAGAAGAAACCAAGAACACCTCTCAAAAGGATGACAAAAAGAAGGAGAGTAAGCTTATGGGAGACTCTGGGTACGATTGCAACTACTGTCATGGCAAGAACCACTTTGCCAAGGATTGCATGCTACGGAAGATGGCTGAGATGAAGGATGGTGAAGATGACGAAGCTTACTACATGAGAAAGCTGGAGGAGATAAAGAAGAAGAAAGCAACTAACGTTACTATGAATGCTTTAATTGTGCAGGAAAATATTATTGATGATGAGTTTGGTGGAGTAGAAGTCTGGTCTACAGACTCTGAAGACGAAGAGGTACGCAGACCCTCGCATGGAAGAGCTTATGTGGCGAAAGAAGGAGTTACTGAGTCGGCTGGAAGATGCTTAATGGTGACAGCAGGGGTGTCACAAATGAGGGGATATACAACCGAAGGTGAGCATGAGGAAGCGAAGCTGACGTAAGATAAATGTTTCGCTGCCAAGCCTGTAAGCGAAAGGATCAATGATTGTGATCAGTTGATCAAAAAGGTACAATCTATTTTCGAATCACTCAAAATACCAGTATCAAACTATGAAAAAGACTTAAACGAATTAAAATTCAAGTTTTCTAACTTAAGTGGAAGTCTTATGCAAACTCGCTTAGCGAATTCTAACCTAACTGACCAACTCAGCAGGGAATCTTCCAAGAATGAGGAGAGAAGGATGTGGATTCAGCAGAAGGAGTCAGAGTTTGTTTGGGCTAGGGATGAACTTATTAATTTGCAACGTGACAATTTAAAGTTTTTAAAACAAAGAAATGTTTTTTGTTTGATTGCTAAACGCTTATATACAAATATCACCCAGTTGCATGTAGATTGTGAGATAGGTAAAAAGATTCATAAAATGATTTTGCCCTTCCTTGAATTTAAGGAAGACGAAGTCATTGCTGAATGTGAATCTATAATGTCCTCAGATGAGATTTCAGTAACCTACAAATATGGACTGGACAAAATTGAATCCTTCATTGAGTCCAATGAACATAAATGCATGCTTAAGAATTTATTGGACGGAAACGATAAATTAAAAATCAAGACCGAGACTATACAAAAGTTTGACTCATCCAATGCCAAATTAAGTTCAGAAAACAAAATGAATATAGAAACCACTTCTGAATTTGATGAGGACAGTGAGATGAGCGAAATTTCAGTAGAAATCGAGGTCGATTGTTCAGAATTTCTTAAGAGCGAACCCGAAACGGCAAAACAACTCATATCTGAAAATTCTATTGAGTATTCTCGCTTGTCCAAGGAAAAATCCAAGAAACTCAAAGAAAAGGTCGTTGTTTATCAGAAGGTGCAAACTACACCAAACCAAGTGTATGCAGTCACAGGAGTAACTAAGAAACAAACGGTGGAGTTAACAGCCATGATTGATAACGATAACGCCGAAGGCTGCGATGACTACTTCTGGTCCGCCCCCATTGACAATGCTGACGAAACAGTCGGACTATCAGAGCGAACCTCATGGAGAGTCAAGGGCAGATACGTAGCTGAACCAATCAACTAAACTTCAAGTTTTGATAAACCCAGTTCAAGTGGTACAAAAGAGATACCAAACGAACCACTGAAAGCTTCCAGCGTATCATCAACAACAACCGAAGCTCATGAGAAGAAAACGAAACCTAAGGCCAACATTCACTTGACTCAAGAGCAACTTGCTGAACAGAAACGCCAGAGGAACAAAAGATACATGAAGAACCTTAATGAGAGAAAACAGTTTTGGCAATCCCAAAACCCCACTTATGTTCTCTCTGAAAAGACTTCCAATCTTAAGATGAAACATAAATCAAGAACCACATCTCCTTCTTGCAATTACTACCAATCGAGCAATGCGATGAACCAAAAGTCAAGTTTCGGTCCCAACTCGTACTATGCCAAGAACCGAAAGTCAGGTTTCGGTCCTAAATCCCATCCTCCTCACTCCCACCCAAAGTCCAACTCTGTGAAGGATATCAAAGGAAAGGGAAAGTTATGCTCAGATACTGACATCCAAAATAACAAAAAGTCAGCTAACCCTAGGACTCCAAAGAAAACCTCAATAAAGAAACCAACTAAAAATAAACAATCTGAAACATCCCAACTAAAACAAGAGAAAAATAAAATCAAAGTTTACACCGTCAAAAGAAAAGATGAAACCAATTTAATAAAAAGAACATATATGGTTGATCTTTCAGTTGCAATTCCTTATTCAGTAAAAGACTTACCAGGGCCCAAGAGACTTTGGGTTCCTAAATCTTCTTAATGTTGCAGGTTATCATTGACGAGCAGTTTGACGACGAATGGTATATTGATAGTGGCTGCTCTCGTCACATGACTGGAAGGAGGGAAGAGCTTAGGGAGTTTCGGTCCCTTAAGGATGGTGGATGTGTTAAATATGGAAACAACTCATACAACACGATCAAAGGGTATGGCATGATCACCAACGGAGAATTCTCAATACGAAAAGTAGCCTACGTGGAAGGATTGCAGCACAACCTCATCAGTGTTTCCCAACTAGTCGTGGGAACTGGTTTGAAAGTCTAGTTCAATGATGAGGGCTCAGAAATAATTGAAAAACAAACGAAGAAAGTTCTGTTGAAATCTGAGCGCAAAGGGGAGATGTATCCTCTAAATCTCAACCCGATAAAAGGAAAGCCAACAATATGCTTGCTGTCGAAGGCAAACTCAGATGAAAGTTGGTTGTGGCACCGAAGACTATCGCACCTGAACTTCAAAGATATTAATAAACCGGTGCTTGGTGATCACGTGCGTGGACTTCCTGTTCTCAAATTTGACAAAGAACACCTGTGCGCAACATGCGAGATGGGCAAGCAAAGCAGAAAGAGTCACCCTTCTCGTATCAATACAAAAATCACCGAGCCTCTTGAACTATTGCACATCGACTTATGTGGTCCTTCGGCTATCGAAAGCTTCGGTGGTAGTAAGTTTATTCTTGTAATTGTAGATGATTTTTCTCGCTTCACCTGAGTTTTCTTTCTTAAACAGAAATCAGAGGCCACTCCCAAGCTGAAGGTTTTTATCAAGCAAGTGGAACTGTAGCTGCGAAAGGTGGTAAGAAATATAAGAAGCGATAATGGGCTAGAGTTCAAAAACAAAGACTTTGAACAGTTTCTGGCTGAAAAGGGAGTAACTCACAACTTCTCTGCTCCCTCTACTCCACAACAGAACGAGATCGTTGAAAGGCGAAACCGTTCTTTATGTGAAGCCGCCCGAACCATGCTGATCTTCGCTTCTCTTCCACTATACTTTTGGGCTGATGTAATTGCTGCTGCATGTTACACCCAGAACCGATCATTCCTCAACAAACGATTTTCCATAACTCCATACGAGATTTTAAACAATCGCAAGCCCAATGTAAAGTTTTTCCATGTGTTCGGTTCAAGATGCTTTATTTTCAACTCCAAAGAGAACCGAAACAAGTTTGATGCAAAGGCAGACGAAGGGATCTTTCTTGGTTATTCGCTTACTTCAAAAGCATATAGGGTTCTGAATAAACGCTCGAAGAAGATTGAAGAAACCTACTATGTTACTTTTGATGAAAATTACATGAAGAAAATACGAACAACCAAAAGTCCAACGGAGGAAATCTTTCCAGAATCAGGTCAAGTCTCGGTTCCTATTTCCAATCTATTTGAAGAGTACATGTTGCTCTTTGATGAACCAGAGAAAGCGATTCACTCAGAAGCGAAAGCAGCAGATAATAAAATCGACAATTTGAAAAAGATTATCGACGAAGCTGCAAAAGACATGGAAACAGAACAACCATCTGAGAAGCAACCTACAAGCGAACCTCAAGAATCAAGAAATGGTCCAGCTTCAGATGACCCTCCAAATAAAAGCTCTACAATCGAGGGGAAGGGTTCGTCTACATCAAAAACAACCGAAATGTCTTTCCAGGGGGAGAATCCATCACAAACCCCAACCCATGAAGGTCCATTCGAGAGGGAGAATCTAGATTCCGAAATAGGATACGCTTCGCCATTTGAGGGGGAGAATGAAAATACAAATGACGAAGGCGATATATCAGAACTGGAAGAAGAGGTCGATGCTGAGCTGGATCATGCCTATGATCCAAACTACATTCCTCTCATAAAATGGACAAAGGATCATCCTAAAACTCAAATCATTGGTGAATCATCTGAGGGTGTTCTCACACGCTCTCAATTAAAAGCAAAACAAACTGCTTTATTCTCTCAAGTAGAATTCTGCATGTTTAATTCGTTTGTCTCCAAAGTTGAACCGAAGACGGTAAATGCTGCTCTTGATCACTCTGATTGGGTGCAAGCTATGCAAGACGAACTCCATGAGTTTGAACGAAATCGTGTTTGGAGGCTAATTCCTACACCAAAGGATGCATCTGTAGTCGGTTTAAAATGGGTTTTTAGAAATAAGTTAGATAAAGAGGGTAACGTCATCCGCAACAAAGCGAGGCTGGTGGTGAAAGGATATTGTCAGGAAGAAGGAATAGATTATGAAGAGACCTTCGCTCCAGTAGCAAGGTTGGAATCAGTGAGAATCTTTCTGGCATATGCTGCACATAAAAACTTCGAAGCTTTCCAAATGGATGTAAAATGTTTTTTCTTGAATGGAGAACTAGAAGAAACGGTATATGTTGAACAACCACCCGGATTTGTTAACGAGAAGTATCCCGATCACTGCTACATACTGGATAAAGCAGTCTATGGTTTGAAGCAAGCCCCGAGAGCCTGGTATGAAACTCTAACACGTTTTCTCAAAATGTCAAAATTCAAACAAGGTTCGGTCGACCCAACCTTCTTTCGAAAGAAAGAAGGCGAACACTTAATGATAGTTCAAATTTACGTCGATGACATCATCTTCGGCTCCACGAATCCTAGCTTAACAGCTGAATTCAGGAAGTTGATGGAGACTAAGTTTGAAATGAGCGCAATGGGTCCGATTAACTTTTTTCTTGGATTGAATATAAGACAGGTACCATAAGGCATCTTCATTAATCAGGAAGCATACACGAAGACTCTGTTGGCGAAGTTCGGCATGACGGGAGATTCCGAAGTAAAGGTTCCAGTGGCATTTGGCACGAAGCTGACTCCATCTCTTGAGAAACCGGCTGTTGATGTGACTCTCTATCGACAAATGATAGGGTCACTAATGTATCTAACGGCTAGTAGACCGGACATAATGTTTTCTTTCTGTTATTGTGCTAGGTTTCAAGCAAATCCAAGAGAGCCACATACGATTGCAGTGAAAAATATCTTCCGGTATTTGAAGCGAACCTCGTCTCTCGGTCTTTGGTATCCTACAAAATCAGGCTTCTTTGTTCAAGCTTTCTCTGACGCTGATCTTGGTGGATGTAAATTGGACCGAAACAGCACAACCGGCGGGTGCCAGTTCCTTGATTGCAAACTCATCAGCTGGCAGTCAAAGAAACAAACTTGCGTGTCTCTTTCCACAGCCGAAGCTGAGTACATCGATGCAGCATCCTGTACATCACAAGTCATATGGATACAAAGCCAACTTAGAGATTATGGCTTAAGCATGAAGAAGATTCCTCTCTACTGTGACTCTGAAAGTGTGATTCGAATATGTCACAATCCAGTGCAACACTCCAAGACTAAACATATTGCACTAAGGTACCACTTCATCAAGGACCATGTTGAAGATGGTAATGTTGAAGTACACTTCGTTCGGTCCTCAGATCAACTGGCTGACATCTTCACTAAGGCCTTACCAGAAGCAAGCTTTAACAAAATACTCCAAAGCTTGGGAATGATGGAAGCTGAGTCGGTACCGAAACCCCTTTCATCTCATTAAAGTTAGTCAAGCGAAATAGAGCGAACACTCGGTCTATTTCGGTTCCGGAATTTTCGGGAACCGAAATGAACTGAACGCTCGGTCTATTTCGGTTCCGGATTTTTCAGGAACCGAAATGAACCGAATGCTCGGCCCATTTCGCTTCATCTTTTCTAAGGTATGGTTTCAGTTGTACTTTTTTAAAGCTTATTTATTCTTTCCCGTGTTTGTCTTTAGTATTTATTTTCTTTCCTGTTTTTATTATTTTTCAGAAATTACAAAAATATTTTCTTTTCTGTTTTTATTATTTTTCAGAAATTACAAAAATCCAAAAATATTTTCTTTTCTGTTTTTATTCTTTTTCAGAAAACTTCAAAAACTACAAAAATATTTCTATTTGGTTTTAGTTTTATCTCTCAATTCTCACCTTGATTCAAGTTAATAGATGTGAAACACAATGGCGTTGGGGCAGGTATAACATTCTTATCTTTGTACTATTTAAGTGTCCCTAGAAGCATGCTGCTGCATGTAGACCGAAGCCTCCAAGACTCTGAGTGAAGCCTTAATGATTCGATATACACCAATCGTTTCTTCCCAATCAGGCTGTTAAAATCACTCAAGTCATGAGCTGCCTTACTCTTCTCATAGTGAGTTAAGAGTTTTCTGCTTTTTCATTCTTATATTGCAGAGGTACTTTCGGTTCCTTAATCATCTCCATATTTCTCCATTAAGTTTCGCTTCACAAAAGTAACCCTTGAGACTCTCAGCAATTACCACTAAGGTTTATGGTTACACAATCTCTGTGTTGATGATCTTAGATACGTTCACCACGTGCTAAGTGAAACCCTATATCCATTACCTTGAATGATTTGACGGTGAACGCTAAAATGTTCAAGCTATTACTTGTTACCTCACGAAATCTCTTTTTATTTTTGCGTGATCTTTATGAAGCTGGCCAAACACCAAGACGTTTCTTCCCATAAGATCCAGTTTCATTTTTTTTAGATTTCTTATTATTATCCAGTCACTAAAAATATTCTCCAACCTACTTGTTCAACAGACCACATCAGTCTCACAAGTACTTCATCCAACTTTCGGTCTTGTTTTAAGTATCGATGTTCGGTTGAAGATAAACTACCCACTAAAGCCTATATTTGAAAAGATGCCTTTCAATGTTTCTTAACAAACATTTGATCGTATTTTACGGGAAACCACACAGACACTTCTAAGTCTCTCTTGACTTTGAAGGAAGAGATTCGTGCCCGGGATCCACTGTTTCGTGTCTAAATAGATATCACTTAAATCCCACAAAATTTTGCTTTATTTCTTTTTTATTGACACACTCTTGCACGAAGGTCTTTATGATTTTCCAAATTCTTGTTTGTGGTACTAATGGCACTTTTCCAGATTTGTGCTTTCGGCTCTAACATAAATGGTGGTTCACTTTAATATGGAGCGAACAACCCTTAATTGAAGCGAAAGGATGAGTCACAGTTTGTCACAGCTGGCAAGGGTATTTGAATGGTTTTCAGAAATGAAGAGGCGGCAACTAGACAAGAATTTGAACCAAGTCACCGGATAAGAATTGAATTGGGCGCGTGAATTTGAAACGGTTACTTCCATCACGCCTAATGACGTCTTCATAGGGAAACACAGCTGTCAAATCGCGCTTTTCCAGGCACCGTATCCGAAGATCGTGGAATCATTACTTCAGATCTTTTCTCTCTCCTGCGTATCGTATAAAAGGTTCAGACTTTCCTCTCTCACCTTTTTACCATTCTCTAAAACTCTCTCAAGAACACACCGCCGATTCTACTGTTCATCTTCTTCATCATCTTCTTCTTCAAACCTGCAACAATGGCTGAATCATCTTCACTTCATGAACAAACTGCTTCATCACATTTGATGGTCATCAAACCGAATCAGAATCTGATTATCGAACTGAATCCCTTCCTCTATGATTCGTATATGCTTCAAGTGGTTGAATGTCTAAAATATTCACCACTTGTAAATGCTCTCACCACGGTGGAATCTGTACCGATGTCACTGCTATCTCAGGTGTACTCTACTGCTGTCTATGACAAACGCAAGGATAGGATTTTCTTCGACATCTTCAATCACAAGACTTCAGTTTCTAAAGTCCGCTTCTGTTCTCTGTTAGGGATTTCTATTACCGATTCTTTGGTGAATCCTAAATCCATCACCACTACTCAGTTATTCACTATGTTCTACGACATGGGGTATACTGATTTCCTCACCACGATAACGAAGTTCAAGAAATCCTGTCTTCCGCCCCAATGGAATGGTATTTTTACTCTTCTGGTCAAGGGTCTATCAGAACGAAGTGCAGGTTCAAACGGTGGAAGCAAAGGGTTCATGACCATTCTCTATGGTCTCTACCATGGTCTAAACCTTGACTATGGAACACTTATTTGGGCTCAAGTGATACAGAGTCTTAATTCCTCCTCACGTGACACATAGATTTTTTGTGGTCGGTTCTGGACGATCATAACCCACAGAGCGATTACGCATTTTAATGTACCTGTAATGACGGACGCTCTGCACTCTTCGATTGCGACCTTTCATACAAGGAAGATAATAGTTACTGATGCAACCAAGTACTCGTTCAATGGGACAATTCCTGAATCAATGTACCAAAGTGTTGCTGCTGTAAGCAATGTCATGGCAGAGTATAGAAATCTTCCACCTACAGGACCAAGGCTATTAACTCCGGAGATGCAGAGTGCTTTGGACGCGGTTGAGAAACCAGCGAAGAGGGGGAAGAAACCATATTCCAAGAATAAAGAGAGCGAAGGTCCCTCATCTAAAGCCGAAACGCCCAAAAAGCGTAAAGCTGAAAAAGCGGCTTCTTCGGCTCCTAAGAAGAAAAAGGTGAAACAGATGGCTAAGAAACGGAAGGCATCATCGCCTAGTGATTCAGAGTATGTTCCGTCTGATGATGATCGTGAGAAGTCAGCTGAAGGAGAAGATATTCAACATGAAAACTCACTGAGGGGAAACACACCTCCACGTTCTCCAACTCCTGAGGTACAAATTACTGGTTCGGTTCCCACTCCTCCTCTTTCTCCAACTCCTACTTATGTTCCTATTTCCATTGCACCATTACCACCACCTGTTTCTTCTATTCCTACTTCTATTATACTTCTACCACCACATATCATTTCACAAGCCACTTCAACAACACCAACCCCAACCGAACCTTAGGTTCGTGTCAACGTATCTGATACGGGGGCACTTACCTCAGGTATTGAAACCTCTGTTCTAAACCCACCTCCATCCCCAACACCCTCAACCGATTCAGGTCCTATTCTCGGTGGAGTTGATATGGACTTTGAGTCGTTTTATTACAGTCCGTATCGAGTTCAGAGTGACGAAGATGATGATGTTCCAATTACCAAGCGTCATTTGAAGGATCTAAGTGCCAAACTAGATCGGCTACTGGGATCATCTGCTACTTCTTCAACTTCTTCTTATTCTGATGTTGCGATGAAGGCTCTGGTTGAAACTCTAATCAAGCAGCATGATCAGTCCATTGCCAAAGCCACTGAAGCGGTGGAAGCCTCTACTCTTTCTTTCAACAACGCTCTTGGTGAGGTTAAAACTCTTCTTTCTGACTCAAGGTCATTTATGGTTTCTTTTCAAAAGACATCAGACCTCAATACAAGTAAAGCGAATAAAGCCATTGCCTCTCTGTCAAAATCTCTTAAGGCTGAACGAGAAAATTTTGACGCTGTTTGCTAGGGTCTTCAAACTGATAGTGCTTCTCTTCTATCTTCTGTTGATTCGCGTCTAGCAAAATTTGAAGCAGATCTTGCCTTGAATAACCAACTGAAGGAAGACCTTGCTCGCTCTCAAACTCAAATTGCCACTCTCACTTCGGGTCTTAGTCAAGCACAGAAGGATATTGATTCCCTCAAAATCGAGCGTATAGTTATTAAAAGCTGTGTGGGTGACGTGCATCTCCTTCTTTCAAATGTTTTGGGTGCTCATGATTCTGTTCTCACAATAACTGTCAGACAACATCTGAAGGAGAAACTTCTTCCTGCTCTGGAAATGTTAAGTAGGATTGAAGGTGTTACGGATCCGATTGCTACTCCGCAACAAGGGGGAGAAGATTCTCGACTTCCTCCTAAACAACCACCATCAAAAGCATCTGGGATCAAAACAACAGGTCAGCCGAAGGTCACCACTAAACCGAAGGGTAATGAAGCTTCGGGTTCTAGTGTGTTGGACAAAAAGAAGGGTATTCTGGAGGAAACTGATAATGAATAGGAATCTGAGGAAGATGCCTTAAAACGAAAGAAGCGTGATGAGGAGCTTGATGAAACCCTCAACATAGCTAGAAATGAAGAAGAAAGAGAGAGAAGGGAAAAGGAAGAGCATGATATGATAGAATGCAAGAAAGCATTGTCCCCTTTATGGACTCTGGAGAAACTGATAAAGGAAGCGATTGAGTCTCCTAGTTCGCATTGGCTAGAACCGGTGACTTCTTTTAAATGTGAGAACACCAAGGACTCATAGTTTGATATGCCTATCACCCGGAGGGCATTTATGTTCCACTGTTTCGATCACATTGCAAATGTTCCCTCTCCGGACCCGAAGGTTGATCGGGATCTTCTTGATTTTTATCTTCAGTATTCTCAACCACAATACCTGACGTGGAGTGCACAGAAGATTACATCCGTCAAAGTATTGAAGCCGATTTTAGCAGGGGCATTCATTAATGTTAGCTTCAGGGTGACTCGAGGATCAAACAATTCAGTTCATGTGTTTTCACTTGCTGATCAACCGAACCTGAATCCCCATGATTGGATTCTGCTGTATAACATTTTGCTTTCCAATCCACAGCAGTATGAGCCGATAATTGATCATATCAAGAGAATGCTATCTTCCTACATTCACGAGGTTGCTAAGATGGATCAGGAGATTGCTTTTGTTTTGAGGAAAAGACCAACAATCAAACCCCTTGGAAATCCATGTGATGCTTCAAAGATGAAGATGGGGGAGATTGATTCAAGATATCGTGCTGTGATGTTTACTCGAAGCGAAGGTCAGAAGTTCATGTTCTACCTTGATGATAAACATCTGTTCTCTACATCTTGCTTGGAGCACATTCTAGACATCATTCACAGATGTAAAGGGAACGCAGCAGCAGATAAGAAGAACTTC
Organism: Lactuca virosa; assembly: GCF_052849685.1. Classification (NCBI taxonomy): domain Eukaryota; kingdom Viridiplantae; phylum Streptophyta; class Magnoliopsida; order Asterales; family Asteraceae; genus Lactuca; species Lactuca virosa. The sequence goes on along the minus strand of NC_136430.1, from coordinate 300,427,516 downwards.
ACTGATATGCTTCGGTGGTATATAGATTTCCGTCACGCTCTACTTGCCATCATACCGGACTTGTTCAAGACAGTGAAGAAGACTACACTTGCTCAACCGAACTGAACTCTCGCCTCTATTGACGCAAAGGGGGAGATTGTTGGGTTTAAGTGTTGCGTCTTTGGGCTCGTCTATTAGTCCATTTTGTTTACCCGGTTTGGGCCTGTCCAAGCGAGGATTATCATTAGGGTTAGCTTATATATTATGCATGCATGTATAGCTTTGAGGTTAACGTTTTCATTAATAGCTTTTGCATTGTAACCCTTACACACCTCTACAGTCGAAGTTCTTCATCGATCTTTTCTGAGGTGTGAGATATTAATCATTCGACACCATTTGATCCATTCTTGTGTCCTTTACTCGATTAATATTGTTTATCTGTTTAGAATCTATCGATCTTATAGAGCATTATTCTCATCAATATCATTAGTTGTTCAACTTTTGGTAGGCGCCTTAGATGTCTAACTCTCAACACATAAGAAGATCAAATACTATCTTGACTACATAAGCCTCTTGCATAGTTCACACCATACCTGAAAATGAATTTTATAACTGCCCGGTTAAGGAACAACATTTGACCATATCAAAGCACAATACCCCTACACTTAAGTCCCACTATGTATATCGGGTGTTAAGCATACAAAGATAATACCTTTTAATCAAATATCATTCATGATAGCGATCCATGAGATGATCTTGATGCGGGTCAGTTCAATACTAGTTCTATGATAAGTACCTATGAAACTTGGTTACAACAACTTGCTTACTTTCATCTAGTGAGAGTCAACCAATCCAATTCATATTAGTCTTACTTCATAACTGCTCCCACAATTATAACTGACTATGAACTTTTAGAATAATAACATTATTCATGGATTAAACATGTTAATATAGAACACAACAAGTATAAATGTGATGACTATATCCCAATATATCATAACACTATCTAATATTTATTGTTATAATGTTCCAAAATCCAAATACAAAATCCAAATACAAAATCCAAATCAAAAACCCATTTCTAGAATAATAAAGTCTTATAGCTGAAGTGTGACCACTCATACTTAGCTCAAAAGAATGACTTTATCAATGGATCTGACAAAATTTAATTTGTGTGAATTCTATGAATACTATCATCTCCATAACTTTACTGTAAGTATAGTTAAATATCTTGGAGAATATGATTGGTGTTCTTTTTTGACATAGAGTTTCGTAGCTTGATTAAGTATACTCTCGAAGTCACATAGATTTCTATGTGATCCTTGAATGGCAGAAATCAACATAGTTTTTAAATGATCTCATTCATCCAATCATATTTGAATTCATCTTCTCAAGTAGTGTATTCTTATTTTATAGTAGATTGTGTCATTATGTTTTGCTTGGACCTCATTCCAACAAGACTTACCCTTCATTCCATAATGAAGTCAAAATCCAATTATAATTTATAATTATTTATATCTGTTTAGAAATTAACATCTTGTGTAGCTCTTTCCATAAAGATCCTTTCTAAACCGATTGTCTCATATACATTCTCTTAGTTCTTCTAAAGTAGTCTTATAATGCTCTCTCAGTCATCCAGTGACTTAACCATGTATTCAATTATTATCCTATGACATGCTTATAGCATGATCAAATACCATGTCCTGTGCACAATATGGCGTAAATGATGAATTCATTTGCCAAGCAAATAAAATATAAATCATTTCATCTAGTTCAAGCATATGAGCTATGTACTTCTGAGGCTAGCTCAAAATGGTGCCATATGACAATGCCAAGAATTCTCCAAAAGAATCTTGTGTCTTGATCCCTTTCAAGATATTGCCAATATATGGATAAAGACATGAAACTTTTAACATTCATTTTATTTATCCCTTATATATTTTACATTCCAAGAATGTATCTTCTCCTTCAAAAGTCTTTCATTTTATAAAAACTTTTCGAGTCAAGTTGAAAATGACCTTGCTTAGTCAGAATGTGATTTCAAATGATTAAGTATGTCTCATTCATACAAGATTAGGAATTTCACTATGCTACCACTAGTTCTTAGTAAAAAACACATGTTCTATTCATTTTGATGTAAAAACATACCTTGTGGTTTTACATTAAAGTGATGATTGCAACATTGAGATGTTTGCTTTATATCCACAAGTGGATCTTAAGCTCTACTCATTTTGTTTAGGATAACATGGATTAAGAAAACCTCCAGGCTAAGCTATATAGATATCTTCTAGTAGATGTCTATTAAGAAAAGCGGTCTTTCTTGGAATCTATTTGCTATATCTCATATCAAGAATAAGAATTTATAGTAAATATTATTCTTGTTGATCTAATCATAGCTACGTGTGAAAAAGGTTTGATCACAGTCAATGTCATGAGTATGATGAGGACCACAGTCAATGACATGAGTATGAGAAAATCCTTTTATAACAAGTCTTGCTTTAAATATGTATGGTTATCCGTGTAATTTATTCTTTCTAGAAGAATTATTTACTCCTTCTATCCTTGCTATAGGGATAAATTTTAATCAAGCTCATACTTGACTCTCATACATGGATTACATCTCATGTTTATGACTCTAAGTCATTTATCAGATTCGAGATCTAACATAGCATCCTGGTATTTGATGGATTTTCCAGAAACCATCAATAAAAGCTCATCAATGAGAGATTCCACATTTCTCAAGTCATAAATAATTTCTACCATTAATGCGAACAATTTGTGTTTGTGAATAGCTATTATTCAATTTTAACAATCCTTGTTAAAACTAGTGCCAACTATTACTACATAAGCTTATGGTTCTTGAGCTGCTTCAAGTTCCATGTACCTCCCACTTACTTTGTCGTTAGAAACTTGCTTTCTACTAACTTAGCTTTCACAAGAATAAGAGGACTTATTCCTGGCGGGTTTGCATATCATAATCTAAGTCACATTTAGAGTATTATACAAATATGTATTTAGTAGATTTAGGGTTTAGAAGCTTTAGTCCAACATCGGCTTCAAATCCATAAAACATTAAGTAAGATGAGGATGGAGCCTTTCCATAATAAATCTTATAAAGTGTTTAATCTACTTGTTAGTTGGTATTTGTATTCAAGATACAATTAATAGTGATTGAAGTATTATCCCAAAAAGATCAAAGGAGGATATTTCTACCGATTAGAAAGTAAATCATACCAAGTAAGATTTAATTCATTCTTTATTATCATTAAGGCCTTAGATGGTTCTTACCAGTTTATATCTCAACTTTTGAAACCTTCAACAAAGATTTCACAGTTATGCCTTACTACGTAAAATATAATTAAAACTACTATAGTTGTTAATAAAGTTGATTTGGTATCTTGTGCTTAATCTCATACATTCATTAGAAAGGAAGTCATACACCAAAGTGTATAGTTCCTTAATTATTTTCTCTACACCTTAGTGAAAATATCATTAGGAATACTTTACATATAAATAAGGTTCACATATGTCAAATAAACTACATTATTTGCCTTCAAAGATCCCTTTCTTGAAGTTGGAATATGTGAATGCCATTCATATAATAAAGATAACAATTTCAAAGATGAGTTTGATTTAAAAAGTTTAAGTCAAAAGTGCTTGTATATAGAACTTGATTTTATTTATAAAATGTTCATATTTACTTTACAATTCTATTAAGAGATCTAGGCTCATAAATAGAAGTTAACCATTTCAGAATATGAATATTATAGTTATGAAAAATGATTGAGTAAATTATCAAACATTTGAATAAAATAACTGAGACATAAATTTAGACATGCTAAATTAAAACATACATTGTTCCAAAACAAATATTGTTTTACATTACAAGTAATTTATGTTCTAAGCATAAATAATAAACTAAACTCTGAGAGTGTAGTTCTTACTTGATTGTGCTCAACTGGTTACTCTTCAATAAATATCTGCAAGCCATTTACAAATATTAGATAAACATTTAAGTACCAAGTACCTAAGTGTTATATGAAAAGTATGAGTTATATCTACTAGAAGTACTAGTCTCTTCCAGACTTTCTTTCCAAATAAGAGGAGTAAATCCTCTTCTAGTGTCCAGTTTCTTAACAAAAGAAACAAGATCCATCTATGTGGGCTTTAGTAGATTTCTTGGGCTTAAAGGTGTTCAGTCCATAAAACATGGGCCTACTGGATCACACAAGGTGATTCTTTTAGCCTTGCATTATTCCAATGTTTAAACTAGCTTTAAATAAAATATCACTGTATTTATTGGAATATTGCTTGACCTATTATATCATTAGATATATGTTTAAATTATCCAATACTTCCTATAAGTCATGAATAAATATTCATAGCTTGATGTTAGAAGCATCTTTAGCATCACAATTATGCCTTTACTAGGTATCATGTTCAGGTTTATTGCTCAAAGCAAATAGTTTAGGACTAGGGCCTTTAAGTGCATACAATTTCATATCTCTCACGAGGGTGTCTCTTAAGACATGAAGCCATTCATTGAAGTTGTATCTAGTGAATGTTATTATTTCATTAAGTCATTAAAGAAAATGACAATTCATGATAATGAGAATGGATTATTTAACTACAAAATTTTAACAAAATTCATTTAGTATTTTCAATATTTAATCTTCTATAATTAATACCCTTTTAGTTTCCAAAAAAATTAATTATCAAAGTCTAGGATCCAACTTTCAAAACAAATAAATGGTTAGGTATCATTTATCCCATCCATTTGAATTCAACCCGGTAGATATCGATTATCAATTATATTTGCTATATAATTCCTAGATTTATGGGATCTATAATAACAAATTTAATTAGACATGTTTCATCCCATCTATGCCGCATAACTCTCTTGCTTAGGTATCCTTTATCACAAAAGATTTCTGATCAAATCATCCAACTTGAAAAACTTGTGTAATCAGCCTATAACTTTGTTGTGGAAATCGCGAAGACACCCCGACCAGCAAAAGACAACACTAAGCGGTTAGGTATCCTTTATCCCACTAGTGCATACAAGAGATGTGCAAGTGTTCTTCAAAAGGATTGCATATATTTGAGGTTTGTAAAAAGGGTCTTTTATATGTTTTATAATTCTAGTTTAAAAACATATGATATCATGGTTATTACATGCATATAATAAACCATGGTATCAATTTTCAAAAGAAAATCACCTTTTAAAGGTTCTATATAAAAAGCTAGCTTTTATATAATTTGACGCAATTCAAATTTAATAACTGGTATTAATTTTGAGTGCACTTGAACCTTATATATCTTTTATAAAACTTCATTTATTACTTATATATATGGAGTTTGTATAAGTTACAAAAATCACCATTAAAAACCGAGGATGTGTACGGTCGCACCTTCGCCTTGCCACGGTCCTCAAAATTACCTGAAATAAAACTAAAATTGTAAGCCAACGCTTAGTGAGTTCTCCCAAGTTACCAACATACAATACAAAGATCATATGCAACAAGCATGTTGGGTCAAATCAGTCATCAAAATGAAATACCCACGGGTCCACAGCCATTGGGCTGTATTGACCCTGGCCCAATCAGTCATTGGATTGGAATGCCAATATATAATAGGTCCACTCAGTCACCGGACTGGAATACCAATATACAACAGGCCCACTCAGTCATCGGACTGGAATACCCTCGAGTTCACTAAGTCATCGGACTGGAATACCCCCGGTCTGTTGACTCACACACATAGCAGTAAAGTCTCAACCCAACACAATATGTCGACATATAATAGATAACAAACATATTCAACAGACAGATAATCATGCAGACATAAAACACAAGTAGTTGGGCAGGCCTTGGTGCCTTCGACCCACAAGTACAGTGAGGAAAACTGACCTCACAATCTGACAAATAGTTGATCAATACTCTGCTCCCAAATACCGGCTCAACCCAAATCCTGAATTTCAAAACATTATCCATTAATAATATTTTCCCCAAAATACCCTTGGTCAAATCTGGTCAACAGTCAGAAGTCAAGTCAACACCTAGCCGAGTCAACCCAGCCAAGCCAACCTGACCGAGTTGAGCCAGTGGAGTACGTTGGGCGTACTCTTCTATACACGGGGCATACTCAGTGGTTGACCAGATTACGGGACGCTGACCACGTACGCACAACATACCACTTGTTATGCCCAGCGTACGTGCCAGTTCAACCCTTTCCCCATTAAGAGCTTAATACTAAAAATATTCACATCCAAAGTCAGATCCAAAGCAAAAATACCCTCAAGAGTCATAAAGTTTCCAACTTTATGACTTTGCATGCATATTAAGTGCTTAGTACACAAAATCTCAACTTCTTAATGCCTTAATACCTTCTATATCATGCATGGAGCAAAACTAACCATCATGACCATATTTTTATGACTGAAGACCCTTCCTAAGGTCTGAAAGGACGAATTATTAGTCAAAAGCATGTCATGCTCAAGAATTACCATTTTTGGGACCAAAAGTGTCTTAAAGGAAGAAATGGCTAGATCTAAAAGATGGAGTGATCAAGTTGTGAACTTTTTACCTCCTTGAGGTTGTTAACAAGAAGATAATCTCATATCCTAGATGTTTCCCATCTCCAAGCTCTTTTCACCACCTTCTTATTCTTCAAGAATACCACCAAAGTAAACCAATGGGCTCAAAAGCACTCTTCTCACCTAGGTTTTGCTTGGGGTTGATTTTCATAGAGGGAGGCTGATGAAGTAATGAGAAACGAGGCTATAATGGTGTTTATATATGGACCAAACCATAAAAAGTAGGGTTTTCACTTTCTTTACGTATACCCCGCATACGATGTGTATGCCCAACGTACTAGGGCACGCCCTAGTATGCCTAGCGTACACAACGTACGCCCAACATACTACTCGTGGACAGAATTACCATATTTCCACTATGGGCCATTTTGCAATCCTTTCGAACCCAAGGGCTAAAATACCATATTATTCAAACATAGAGTTGAAATTGAAATTACCTTGACATCGGGATGTTATAGTGGTCGATGAGGATAGTTGACGGAGCTGTAGTTCTTAGCTGTCAGAGCTGTTTTGGGTTGCTGGAGATGTTGTTGGTCGAACGGGGGCTGCCATAAGGAAGATGGTGGCAGCATGTGGCATAGGGTGGTGGTGCAATTCGAAAATGGGAGGAGGCACTTGGTGGTCGGTCGTTGGAAAATGGAAGGGAGAGAGAGAGACAGACAGACAGAGAGAGAGAGACAGAGAGAGAGAGAGAGAAAGAAAGAAAGAGAGAGAGAGAGAGAGAGAGAGAGAGAGAGAGAGAGAGAGATTCGAAGTAGAGATGGGTGAGGGACAGAGGAAAGAGGGCTCTCCTTTAATAGGAGGAGAGGGGAGACTAGCTTCATTCATATGTTGACACTTGGAACACCAAGAGTTTGACAAGTGTCACCACTTAGGTGGTGACACATGTCATTGCCTCGAACCACGCGCCAAATCTTGACGAAAAACAATCTCTTGTAAGTTTTCCGAATATGCCATTTAGATGTCCCGAACGTGGTGATTCCAAATATGTGACCGAAACTTCTAAATGAAATATGTAACTATGTTAAAAACATGTTCAGATCTCCAACTCAGTTAGTTTTATAGCTTTCTCGTTACGACTAATTTTGTGAAAGTATTATAACTTCGTCTTAAAAATATTTTGAAAGTGAAATCAAATATTATAACATAGTATGGGTCCAAAAACATGCTCAGAAAAGCTTAACGAGATGTGTAGCTAACCCAAGGAATTGATTCAACATTCGTTTACAGAAAACACAGTTATATAACTGATTTGTTTTCTGAAAAAGGGTGTACCTTTTGCGTGTGATCTCCGTTTTTTACGTTCTTTACATCCACGAAATCATATTCTTAGGCTCTATCTTTTTAGATCATTATTTGTCTACAAGTATACCTTACACATAAATCTTATTTTCAATGCTTAAATTTAATACCAATATATTGAGAATGGTGTTTTGTTCGTTAACGATGAACATTCACTAGAGATAAAAATGTGTTCCATATGCAATTCCAAGTATGAAACTTTATTTGCATTAAAAGGATGGAATAGAATACATTAGGTCTATTACAAGGGGCGTTCACGATGATTGAGACCGGTGAATGATGACCTAATTTTCTTGTTTGTTACATTCTCCCCCCTGTTAAAGAAATTTCATTCCGAAATTTTACTTGTAGTCGGGGTATCGTTTAACTAGTTGGGGGTATGTAGGTTTTGCTTGATCCTCACATGATTCTTCTATTGTCGCCTTGTGTATGAAAGTAGTACATAACCCAAGATTTGATAGTTGATTGAATAAATGATTCTACCCTAAGCCACAACTAAACAAGGAACACAGAAAGTTTGAATCAAACATTCCAAGGTTATATAAAACTCTAACGCATATATTTAGCGAGTATGGAATGCCAGTACGATTACTAAGTTTATACTGACTTGGTTTCATAGAGTTCTTTCATAGACTCCATTGAGAGGGATAACAAGAATGTCATCGGACATACACTTCTTATACGTGAGACACGTCGTGCACATTGTTTCTATCTTGAGGCAGTTTGAGTCGATATGCGAAATGACCAATTCTTTGTAAGAATTTCAAAAGGTCTTATGTATCGTGGGTTTAAATTTCCCCATATTCTAAACCGAATCATTCATTTCCAAAGAGATACTTTCATTATTATACGGTCTCTGACCTGGAATTCGAAAGTCTTGCCTTCTACGTTAGCATAATTCTCTCCTGACGCTTGTGTGCAACCTTTAATCGTTCCTTGGTTTGCAACTTTTTTTTGTAGTTTTAATGATTTCTGGACCAGTAAACAGGACATCACCTATATGTTTTCTGCCCAGTTGCATATCGCCAACTATCGCTCAACATATTAGGGAACAATATTTTCATTCTTAAAGAGCCTCAAACAATACGACTTTAATGTTGGTATGATAAGTATTGTTGTAGAAAAATCAATTTATGGTAAATGAGTATCCCACGTACTTCCAGACTCTATCTCGCAGACTTGGAGTATATCTTTCATGGTTTGGATGGTCCTTTGCCTTTGACCATTTGTTTGGGGATGGTAAATTGTGATCATATCTAGGTGTGTTACCAAGGGTTTTGTAGTGATGGTCAAAACCGCAAGGCAGATCTATTATATCTGTCAAAGATGATAGAATTCGACACCTTGTGTAGTTTGACGATTTCCTTGAGATAGGTTCCAGTCATTTTTTCCTTTTTGTCTGTTTCTTTTATTGGCAAGAAGTGCGCGTACTTAGTGAGTCTACTAACTACTATCCAATGTGTATCGAAATTACTATGCGTCTTGGGTAGTCTTGTTAAGAGGTCTATTAAGTCTTGTTCCTACTTCTAATCGGGTAATTCTGGCTGTTTCAATGAACCCAAGGACTTTTGATATTTTGCCTTAACTTTTAGAGTAATTTAGGCATTTCCCCACACAAGTGGAAATCTTAATATTCATGTTATGCTATCGATATTATTTTTTCAGATTGCATCAACTCAAAAAACAATGATAAAATTTTCACTTTTCAAATACCGCAAAATACAACCAAATTGTCTCAAATCAACCAACGTATAAAATATTCTCAACATCAAAGTAAAACTCAAATGTCAATACGGAATAAAATAAAAGGGATGTCGTGCAATCATGTCGGGCCCTTCTCTTTCGAACTGGAAGTACCTAAAAATGTTAAACCAACAAAACTGTAATCATAAAGCTTAGTGAGTTCCCCTAAATACCGTATACCATATAAATGGGCCCAACTAGACATGAAAATGGGCCCAACCCAACATATAAAAAGTGGGCCCAAAGGATTTAGGGAATTGAATAAGCTCACTATCAAAAACCAATACCCACTCCCTCAGACTGACGACCTATTTGACCATCTCTAAGGAGCTATCTACTTCTCCAAAATAGATCTAAGATCCGGTTATGATCAGCTCCAAGTCCGAGAAGAGGACATTCCAAGAACTGCTGTCCGAACTCGTCGTCACCATTTCAAATTCGTTGTGATACCCTTCGGTCTAATGAATTCTCCCACGGTATTCATGGACCCTATGAACCGAGTTTTCCCAACCATTCCTAGTCAGCCTTTTCATTATTTTCATCAATAACATACTCGTCTGCTCACGAAGCGAGAACAAAACACTGTCAACACCTACGACCGGCCTTGGAAAGCATCAAAGCCGGAGAATATCGTGGAGGAAGCACTGCGTGGATCGAGATAACGGAATTACTTCAAGATTTTGACAGTCACTTCGGAAGGCTATAGGAATACAGCTAGTCATGAGCATTGCTTACCACCCTTAAACCAATAGCCGAAGCGAACGAACCATTCAATCACTCGAAGTCATGCTCCAAGTCTGGGTGTTTGAATTCAATAAGTCATGGGATACCCAGTTGCCCTTGATTGAATTTTCATACCATAACAGCTATCGCACGAGCATCAAGGTTGCTCCTTTCGAGGCTCTTTATGGTCATAAATGCAGATCACTCGCCAGTACTCTCACGGGAGCAGAAACCATTCGCAAAACAACAGAGAAGATAATCCAAAAATCAGAACTCGACTTCAAGCATCACGAGACAGACAGAAGAGTTATGCTAACAAACGACAAAAACCTCTGGAATTCCAAGTCGGATGTCGGGTACTACTGAAAGTCTTTCCCTGAAAGGGAATGATTCGCTTTAGGAAACGGGGAAAAATTGAACCCGCGATACATTGGGCCGTTCGAGATTCTCGCCGGGATTGGCCCAATGGCTTATAGGTTGCAGCTACCTGCCGAACTCAGCAACATACACCCTGTGTTCCATGTCTCAAATTTGAAAAATTGCCTATCAGGCAAAACCCTTATCATTCCTTTAGAAGAGATCGAAATAAACGAGAATCTCCTGTTCGTCGAAGATCCAGTCGAGATAATGGATAAGGAAGTGAAGCGTACGAAGCAAAGTCGTATTCCAATTGTGAAGGTTTGATGGAACGCAAAGTGTGGACCGGAAATCACATGGGAACGCGAAGATCAGATGAAGCAGAAGTACCCTCACCTATTCCCTCATTCATGATCCTACCTTTCGAAAGAATTTCGGGACAAAATTCCCTCTAACGGGGGGATGATGTCACAACTGGCATTTTGCTAGGAAATTCTATTCTCTTGTAAACATCATCCATTGTAAAAGCTTGTACTCTAAGTGAATACTATACTCTGTGCTCGTTCAAATACATCTCATATGTTCAAATAAGGGTTGGAAACCCTAGAAATCCTGACTCAAGTTCATTATGGACTAGGATTCTCTTATTGGGCCTAAGGGACCAATAAATCATCAATTCATCAATCGATAACATTTTGGGCCATTTGGGCCTAGAATGATTCATTCTACCTCCAATGGGCCATGATGGGCCATAAATGATTTAATTAGCCCTAATGGGCCATAAACCCATTCCTTTTACCATTTTGGGCCGTGAACCTCCTTTAGGGCCCAATGGGCCGAAAAATATTATTAAGCTCCATGAATTCGAGCAAGCCAAGAAAAAGGAGCCCAAAACCATTTCATATCCATTCTTAAGCCCAATTCTCGGCCCATTTAGTTAATTAAACAAAAAAAAAGAGAAAAGAAGGGATTTTGTGCATATGACACCTCATGTTTGCATGGTGGATATCCATGCAAACATCACCTCAAACTTCCTCTCCTTTCTTCTTATTACCCCTTGGCTGAAACTCCCCCACACCACCTTCATATCTTCCTTCAAACACTCTCAATAAATCCCTCAAAAACTTCTCCTTCTTCTACCAAATTTTCGAGATTGTGGGTGTGTTACAAGAGGATTCTTCATCAATATCATCATCTTTGGTAAGTCTTTGCTTAGATCTATGATTTAACTTCTTGATTTCTTCAAAAATCTCCTCTTACACCCATATTTTGTGGATCATCTTCTTAGAACAATCTAAGTTCAAGATCTACTCAAGAAAGCTTGCTAGGATCAAAAATCTTCTTCCACTTCTTCATCAAAACCGATCCATCACCCCAAAGTGAGTTCATACCCCCTATTTTCGATTTTTACTTTGTTTTGGGGGAGAATACAAGTTGTGTTGTGTAGATCTATGTGTATATGCATGACTATGTGTGTTTTACATGATTTATTTGGTGATTAGGTGTTGCTTACCTCATAAATCTAAAAATATGTTAAGAATATGAAGTTTACCACTTGGATCTTCATAAAAATCTTGATAAAAGTATGTGTTATCACATATAATACATGTAAACTAGTAGATCTGGGATTTATACACTTAAAATAGTAGAAATGAGTGTTGTGTTCCAAGATCTATAAACTAAACTCAAAAATCAGCCCTTCACAGAAAAATTTTGGTCCAATCTCGAACTTTTTTGACCACCTAAATGATAATATTTTTCAAAACTGTTTTACATGAAAAAAGTTTAGGTTTATACCTTTAAAATGACTACTCTCACGTTTTCATACGATTTTTCTACAATTTTTGGCGAATTTTACAAAACTGCCTATCAGATTTGAAATAATTTCGGACCAGCCTGTGAAGGTGAGCAATTTCATACTTGTTAGAAGCCATTAAAAATTATTAGAAAATTTTTGAACAAAGTAGAAAAAATTTCCAAACTTTCAGAATTTACGGATCCAAATTTCGACTTACGATAATTTTTCTACAAATTTTCCAAAAAAATAGGTCCCAAAATCCCAAAACGAGAAAAATGTGTATTGTCACAACAATCAAGCCGAAATGATATTTTTGACAAAAATGGGTTAAAAATGTTATTTTTACAAGAAACTAGTCATAAAAGCAAGTTTCGAACATAATGGAGACTAAAGTGTTATTTTTACTAAGATTGGGCCTTAATTGTAAATTTTTGACTTATTGGGCCAAGAGTGTCATTTTTACAAAAGTGGTCCTTCTAACACAAATTGGCAAATACTTGGTATAAAACGAACAGAACAATAAGAAAACGGGTTAAACGCGGTAATTACTTTCGTATTGGACCTAGAAATAATATACAAGTTTAGTGGGCCTTAGTTGTCCCTTTACAAGTATATTGGGTCTTGAAATACTCATTCACTTTTGGGCCTGAAATAGAATACACATGTTTAGTGGGCTTTAGTGTCCTTTTACATGCTTAGTGGGCCTTAGTGTCCTTTTGCGTGTTTAGTGGGCCTTAGTGTCCTTTTACATGTCTATTGGGCCTGGAATTTACATTCCATGTCATTTGGACCCTTGATGTCCATTTACATGTCAATGATTCCAAAAATTTATTAATTATGTTTAAAGTGTAATTCCATATTCGCGTAAATTTTGGTAAAGACTCTAGTGAGATTTTTCGATTGACACCTATCGAGTGTACGATCATAGCCTGTACTTATAGTCAGAGTCTCCTGGAGCGAGAGCGGGAGTTTGTGTATAGATCTATACGGGGGTGACACCCCACACCTGAGCTGTTCGCTACAGTTAGACTAGGCCAGTCTAGGGTGACAAATTTTTATCTTATGATTCTTCAGCGTTTATTAAACGTCACGACAGACGAATTTTTCATTATTATGTATGGTTATAGCGACTCATTTAGAGAATAACTCCATTATAAATTTACGGAATACTTCATCAATGTAACACGGTCTTTGGCGATTAAGACTGCTTCATTCTTTATAATCAGAAAATATCGGATTTTCTGGAGAAAACATTTAACTAATCAATATCTTCTACTTAAATCAGAAAATATAGGATTTTCGGGAATGTACTTTTTATACCTTAACACACATGCATTAATACAAGATCGAACACAATCTTCACAACTCGTTTTTTTTTAGAAAATATCGGATTTTCTGGTGTTACAAAACTATACAAAACTGTTTACTTAAACATGCTTATGAACTCACCAACATTATATATGTTGACACTTTTCAAATTAACTTGTATTCTCAGGAAACCGTTAAACAGGTGGACTTCAAGAATTTGACAACTTTTTGTACTTGTTTTGCTATTATATACTTTTTGTGTTGGCATGTAACTTATAACCCACTACTCGATGTAAGAAATGATGGTTGTAATTTTGAATGCATGATGATGGTGTTTGTTACGTTTCATTTATATACACTGTAATGATATTCCAAGATAAAGTCACCCAACCTCCGAACGTTTCCGCCGTTCCGGTTCGGGGGTGTGACAGGATCTTGGTTCATAGATTTCTTACTTGGGTAAAAGACCATTTTACCCTCCCATGGCTAGAATCCACTCTACTTGACCTAAAATCAAATTTGACTAAAATCAACTTCTAGGCTATTCCATACGTACCATGCTCTACGCCCAGCGTAGAGCCTTCGGATGGAGACGAGGCAAAATCATCCTACACCCTGCATAACCATAATTACACACCGCATAAGTGCTCTGTTTTGCCAACTTCTTATTACGTCCTTAATCCACAAGGACCAAACGTCCAAATCTCAGATTTGGTCCCAAAGGATATCCTAAGTGATAAAGTCTTCAACTTTATGCCTTTTCATGGCTTAAAAGAGCCTAAGACCAAGCCCTAAGTCCAAACCAAACTCCAAAGCTTAAAACTCATGCAGGGTAGGATGGGAGTGACCAAGCTCCCATTTTTATGACTCAACAAACTAAAAAATGACTAGAAATGGTACACATGAGATCTGGAGTAGCTCATACTCACTACGATCAAGATCAAGGGAAAAAAGCACATGAAAATCCATAAACTAACTAGATCTATCAAAGGAATTGTGACATCCTCAAATTCGCGGTTATTTTAAAATTTGTATTTATGCTTATTTGAAAATCATAGTATTATTTTAAAGAATAATATTGCGGATTTAGTATCCTAGAAAAACATGATAAATATATTATCAAAGCATTTCCGAAGAAATGTATTTTGTTTATATAGAAACATAAGCGTAAACAGACCTTACATTCATTTACCCTAGTGATTTATATCTCCTTTAATCTCTCAGTGTAATGTACCTTCATATTGACAGATCTGATACAAATAAACTGAGTGGGTCAGGTTGGGAAACCTGGTGAGTACATAGGGATTTCAATCCCACAATGTGATATCATATATATATATATATATATATATATATATATATATATATATATATATATGTTTTAGAACTCACAATATATACAATTTCACCTCATATAAGCAATTTCACCCCACCCCGTCGCTCCTCACAACGATACGATCTATACTCTCGGATCTAAAATTAACCTCTTTACCTAATCCATACTCCCGGATCAGGTATGTCTAATCCATGCTCTCGGGTCAATAACTATGCCCATACCATACTCTCGGACTAGGGACAATTGACTATGTCTAATCCATGCTCCTGGATTAGTGACAAATAACTATGTCTTCTCCATACTCTCGGACTAAGGACAAATGCCTATGTCTAATCCATGCTCTCGGATCAATGACAAATCTTATAGTTCGACTCTCCATGTATATATCACCCACACTCATAAGGAGATACTACCCGATATCCATTTCAATTGATTTAGGTTTATTCCGTATCCTAAATCATCATATATTATCAGATATGCTCTTGACACGTATTTCAAGCGATAACAAATATTTCACACACAAACATATATTTAATACTTTCATCAATACTTGTATTAAAATCATGTTCATGAAAGAGACTATGCACTCACTTGTTAAAGTAATGATTCCAAACTCGGGCAACGCTTCGCTTCTAACAATTCTATTTTCCTTCGGTGAAACCTAGTATCATTACCGCTAAATTTTAGTCTAATACTTATATCAACTATTTACGAGCGACATTGTTTATAAGTGTTCAACAATACTTTTCGACCACTATGTACAGACAGGGGTCAGACATGAAACACCGGAGGGCAGGACCATTTTGGCATTATAGCACTTCTGAAATCCAACAACCATATGCGGCCCTTCAAACTAGATTCTCCGTACCACGAGTGGTTAAAAGATATTGTAATAACATTTTGTATAATTTATAATAATTAGCACATGTGTTTTTTATAGGTTCATAATAACGATAATGAACTTAAACATAAGTTATACTTAAAGTAGGGTAAGCATAACTCACTTACAAGGGGGTTTTAGCTAGGAGTCGGGCTCTGCGGAGCAGAACTTCGTCGCTGAATCTTTCTAAAAAGATTCTTGTAGCGCTTCAGCGCTCACCTTACTATACTATAACTACAGAAAGACAAGTCGAATCACAAGGGACCGAAATGCTCGGGGGATAAGAAGAGAAAGACTCTTGAATCAAGAGAATGGTGCAAGAAATATGAGAGCCTAGAGCCTCTTATTTATAGTAATTGAATTTTCAAAAACCACCATGTATAGTTACTTAAATGACTAAACACCCCTTTATAATACTATTTTAAATAGATTTAATGATATTTGTACTAAACTAATGTCGAAATTACTCAACACTAGTCTTATAACGACCGCATCGTCGATACCTTTCTAATGATATATACATATGTATATATATGTATACATATATATGATTTATACTTAATTTTAATACATAAATATGCTATTATAAATTATAACTCGTTCATACGAACTCCGTTTTTGACGTTCTTTATATCCACGCGTAGCTATCGACTAGATCTACAACTTTCGTTTAGACTCCGTCGACTAATTTTGACTTTATTTTTCGTCCATATTTTTATAAAATTAAATGATTTTGCTAAAATCATAACCTCTCGTACGGATTCCGTTTTTGGCATTCATTTTCTTAAAATTCTTATTTTAAAGAGTACTACGATTTTCTTTTTGGTGGCTTTAGCTAAAAGTCAACCATTCTCTTCGTAGCTTTTTACGTCACACATTCATTGTGCACGACTGACTTTTATATCATATAAAAATCATATCTAATTCATACGGAGTCGGATTTCTACGAAATTTATATTTTCGGGACCGGGAAGACGTTTACTTTATATATATATATATATATATATATATATATATATATATATATATATATATATATATATATATATTGGCATACTTATTTTTACAATTTACGGACGATTCTTCTGATTTTTCCTAATTTATTATATTATAATAATAATGAAACACATAATATTCATATAATTCTTCTTTATTACGTCAAATAGGTTACAATTGTTGACCCTAACTATTACTTTGGTTAAGATTATTTAGCCTCAATAATCTTCTATAAAAAATCATTTTTAATGCTTATTATCTTTAAATTAACTAGTCCGAATCTGTGGGTGTTACAATTATCTCCCCCTTAGGATGATTACATCCCGGAATCATCAACAAAACAGAGCTTGTTATATGACTCCATACGTTATCTTTTCATCCCTGGTAATAACCATAACTCTTATGTCCATTTTAAATGAGTATCTAACTCTTAGACTTCTTGACTGCTGGCGGCGCTCAATCTTGCACCCGCTCTTCATACTGTGTTGGACTTTCAATTGTAACCTTCGAGTTACAATCTCGATTCTTATTGGAAACTCCCTCTTCTTCTTAACATGCCTAACTTAAGATAAGTTCTTTACTTCGATTACCATAATAGACCGATGAGTCATGTTCTAATGACCTCACGTCGTATGATGCAATGCTTAGACTCAGGTCTTTTTGAGTCAAATTCTAGAATGGATGATACCTTCCTTCATTTTCTAATGTGATATAATCACATTCTATCATGTAGCACTTCTAGCTACAAGCTCTTACTTTAACAACGATCTCAATACTTCTATTGATTGCTTCGATTTTTTTTACTTCAATCTTCTGGCTTAAGTCAGATGCGACATCGATCTTGGTTCTCTGAACCACATAACATACTCATCTTACTCGGACTCGATTTGATATGACCACTAGCGTCGGAATATCAATCATCTTCTTAGTCATTACCGAAACGATGGTAATGACATACATGAATAAAACAGAATCAATTACTAGCTTCTTGGTAACCTTGTGAGTTTTCCTAATCCAAGTGTGAGTCCTGTGCTTTCGGTAGTATAGGCCTCTACTACCTTTCACACCTACTCATACTCGTCCCAAGTATTGTCTCGCTGTTTTCCAAGTTACCATACAAGAATTTCATATCGGATAACATAACTAAGGTTTATATTATTTCTCGAAACGATTACATAGGCATTATGCCTCTTATATTAGGCTACATCACATGATACTATATACTTGTTGATCCTTGCTTATAATCCCTTGCGTTGTCACCTGCTTCATCAAGGATTATCTTGAATGCTCTCACCTTTGGCTTTTGTGGTACGTTTGGCCTTGTAGCTCCTTCTCTATTTGGGCAATCTTTTTAACATCCATAATATTCAAGAAAATTTAAAACTTTTTCAAGCATCCAAAAAACCATTAGTTATTACAAAATGGTTTCAAAATAGTTTCATATCAGAGTATCCCAGAAATCAAAGTCATAAAATGTGAGGAGGTGCACGATCAAGCCTTCGCCTTCCCACGATCATCTGAAGTACCTGAAACAAAATCAACAACTGTAAGCCTGAAGCTTAGTGAGTTCCCCCAAAATACCAACGTCATACAACTACAACAATATCATAACAAACAGCACGCATACTGATCCATCAGCCTGACTGGACCGCCTCGCAGGGCCTACAGCCTATCCGAACCACTCGTCGGGCCTTCAGCCTGACTGGACCGCCTCGCAGGGCCTTCAGTCTATCCGGGCCGCCTTGGGTCTGTTGGACTTCAGCACGAAGCAGGACCGCCTCAACCCAACCATACACACATATGTCGACATACTCATAACACATAAACAATCAACAGACAAGCACAAATCATATAGATCACTAAGCATAGCATCATCCTATCTACCAGGATACCAATCTAACATATCATAATAGCACAACAACATCCTATCTACCAGGATACCGATCTAACATATCATAACTGCATACAAGCATACTATAACCAGGATAACAATCCAAAAAGGGCCGACCTTGGTGCCTTAGACCCTGTTGATATAGTGAGAAGAACTCACCTCATAAGTAGTGCTAAAATGATAATCGAATCCCCATTCACAGCTCCAAACTCAACTGTCTGTTACCACCATATGACTAATTCCATTAAAATCCCAAATTACCAAAATATCCTCAGCAGTCAAACTTGGTCAACCATGGTCAAAGTCATAGTCAACGGTAAAGGTCAATGGTCAATTTTTCTCATTATTCCATCCTCACGTCGTCACCTTCCCTAGGTCACATCGTGAGAGTCAACTCGTCTTGTGTCGACACAGCGATTCAACTCAGTTCACTCATCTCAGGGTTTCATATCGGGGCAAAGTCGTACTCACGTCGTGAGAACTGTTCTGTAAGCATTAAGCTCTTAATCCTTTTTGTTGCGTATTGGGAATTTCCAGGATACCATATCTAGCCTAAAGGACCATAAAATCATATCTTTTCAGTCATGTATGTCCCATGCATGACTTAAACACTAGTTAGGTCAAAATATGGGTATGAACATCAAGACTCAAACTTCGAGTCCAAAACTTGCACACAAAATCCAAATCCAAGGGTTCTAACACAGCAAATAACTTAATGGTCCATAAAGTTGCTAACTTTATGGACCTCATGCATGATACTTCAAGATCCCATGCAAAGAAGGTAAACATATCTCACACCCCCAAACCGGAACGGCGGAAACGTTCGGGGGTGGAGGACGTCATGTACAATATTACAACAATTGCATCATAGTAATCAAAGTAAACACAACCATTACATTGAATAAGTAGAATATTTACATCTGTTTGATACATAGTTTGTATACAACAAAAGTATATAAACAAAAGTATAAAAGACGAGACACTATAAGCTCCGTCTTCTCAAAAGCCTGCGGGAGTACCTGTCTACTGATTCCCTGAGAATACAATTGGTTTTGAAAGAGTATCAGCATAAAAGCCAGTGAGTTCATAAGTATGTTTTTGAAATGAAAACCTGTCTGTGAATCTGTAAAATGTTTACATGCTCTCAAGAAAATCCAATATTATCTTTAGTTTTGAAAAGTAGTCTTAAACCCTAAGACCGAAGTGTATGTTCGTTACCGTGTTCTATAATCATATATAAAAGTGTTAGTTTATATGCCTGGATACCACCAGTGATATAGTATAGTATTGCTTTGCATGAAAACTATGGTATGAAATCCCTGGCTATCACCAGTAATGTATAGTATGTTCTTGTATAAAACCCTGGAATCCTCCAGTATGTATAGTAGTTCCATTATTTAAAATAAAACTAATTGAAGTTATTAGCATTCATACATTAATCGTATTATTTAGTACCAAATTTATGAGTTGTTATAACCATACTTGACCATTGAATTGCCTGAACGACGTTCTTCAGGCGTCGGAATCGAAATGACTTTGTCACCCAGGCCTGCCGGCCTGACTGTAGCTAACAGTTGCGGTGCAGGATTGTCAGTCCCGTATAGATCTATATACAAACTCACATTCTCCCTCCAGGAGACTCTGGTTATAATCTCAGGACTTTTGTTAGTACTTAAGTAAGAACGTGAAGATGCTCACTCATAAGTGGCTATACTAACGATTAAGTGTAGAATAAAATGAATCCTTTGAATTTAAATGATTGTTTGTATGACCCATAAACTATACCCTATATAGTTTATATGTTTGTTCGCATTAAATCTATGTTTTGTGCATTGATAAGGTAATTGTTCCATAAACTATACCTATTATAGTTTATATGTTTGTTAATGTATTCAATTCGTGTATTATTCTGAAAACTTTACAATTATAGTTGTATGTTGAAAACTTCCCTTATGCTCAGTATTTTACAGAAGGGATAAAATATCTAAGTGTTTTATAAAATGTAATAATCTTTCGATTGCATCAATTGCATAAGTTTTAAATCCTGTTTAAATCATTTATATAAAATCGCAAAATTTCTTTGTGCCTTGCTTGTATTCCCCTTGAAAACGTTAAAAACAGTAAAGTGTAGGGGTATGAACTCACAGTTGGTTGCATGTAAGTGCCGGACAACGAGACTGGAATGAGGACCCTCGAGATGTTGCACGCGAAATTAACGGAATACTAATAATAATTAAACACATATTTGCATTTAAATTAGTGAACCCATTAATTAAAGTGTTAGAAAACACTTGCTTTTGGTTTAGGAATGTTACCGAGACTCGATCGAAGTGGAAAAAGTGGGTTTGCAGCCAAGTTTCATGATTTAGGGTAGTTTGCAGCCGTGAACTGTTTTCGGCCCTTGAATGATTTGCGGCCCTTGAATTGATTGCGACCCTTGAATGGTTTGCGGCCGTGAACTGATCTCGGCCTTTGAAGATTTGAAGGCTGTTCTTGGTGTTCTTGGTGAAAATATGAAGATTTGAAGGTTCACGGCCGTAAACCCAAGAATGAAGGGTGCTTGATTTGATGAAATGATGAATGCTTGATGCTCCAAAACAAGATCCAAGGTGGATTGGATGATCTTCGGAGGATAGATGAGAGAAAACTTGAGTTTGCGGTTGGTGGGTTTAGAGAGAGAATGTTGAGTTTTCGGCCAGAAGTGTAGAAATGAGTGTAAAGATCAGCTATATATATATATATATATATATATATATATATATATATATATATATATATATATATATATATATATATATATATATATAGGTTGGGTTTACGGTTGGAGGTGGGGTCCCCGGCCGTGAACGACTTTACGGTCGTAAACGCGTTTGCGGCCGTAAACACCGGGATGAACGAGACTTGGTTGATTTTCGTAGAAAAACTTGATTCTTCGCACGATTTTGTCCCGACACTTATATAAATTTAATTTATATAATCTAAGTTGTTCTCAACCCTTACGAGCTTGACAAAATTGACAAAATAAATAAAATTCGAATTTTTTATTTAACGGGAATGACTTTTGGTGACCGAAAAGTATCGGGTTGTCACATCATCCCCCCATTAGAGGGAATTTCGTCCCGAAATTCTGAAATCCATACAATTATGGACTAGGGAAAAAGATGCGGGTCCCCGGCCGTGAACGGTTTTAAGATTTGACACGTGGAAGACAAGATGAATGTTGCTAAGTTCTTGAGGTAACCATAGTTTGTAAGCTACGAGACCGATCTTAGCAAGGATCTCAAATGATCCGATGTATCTTGGATTCAACTTTCTGCGCTTTCAGATGCGTACCATGCCCTTCCAGGGTGAGACCTTCAACAGAACGCGGTCATCAACCTGGAATTCCAAGGGTTTTCGTCTTTTGTCGGCGTAGCTCTTTTGTCTATTTCTCGAGGCTTTTAGTCGTTCTCGGGTTTGTACGATCTTTTCAGTGGTTTCTCGGATGATTTCTGGGCCAGTGAGAGTGCTATCAGGACCTTGACCTCTAACTAGCTGCATGTCACCCACCTCAGCCCAGCACAAAGGGGATCTGCACTTGCGGCCATAGAGGGCTTCGAATGGAGCAGCCTTAATGCTAGTGTGCTAGCTGTTGTTGTAGGAAAACTCGACCAGGGGAAAATGGGTGTCCCATGAATTGCCAAAGTCGGTAACACACGCTCTCAACATGTCTTCCAGGGTTTGAATGGTTCTCTCACTCTGCCCGTCTGTTTGAGGATGATAAGCTATACACATGTCGAGCTTAGTTCCAAGAGCCTTCTGCAGAGACTGCCAAAACCGTAAGGTGAATCTGCTATCTCTGTCCGAGATAATGGATACAGGCACACCGTGCAGTCGTACTATCTCTCGGATGTAGGTTCTAGTTAGTCTCTCCATTTTGTATGTTTCCTTGATTGGCAGGAAGTGGGGAGATTTGGTTAATCTGTCGATGATTACCCAAATTGAGTCATGACCACCCGATGTCTTGGATAACTTGGTAATGAAATCCATTGTAATCCGCTTCCACTTCCACTCAGGTATTTCTGGATGTTGAAGAAAACCTGAGGGCTTTTGGTATTCTACCTTAACTTTGGCGCAAGTTAGGCACTTGCCCACATAGGTAGCAATCTCTGCTTTCATGTTTGGCCACCAATATAGTTTCTTGAGATCCAGATACATCTTATCTGAACCTGGGTGAACGGAATATCTAGTTTTGTAAGCTTCAGTCATGACCACCTCTCTGTAACCACCGAACCTTGGTGTCCAGATCGGGTCCATGAAATAACAAACCCCGTCACCCTTGATTTCGAAGTTCTTGTCCATTCCTCTCAAGGCTTCATCTGCCACATTATCTGGCTTCAAGGCTTCTATCTGAGCCTCTTTGATCTGTGTGGTCAGATGCGAATGGATTGTCATGGTTAGTGCCTTCACCTTACGACCTGAGTTTTCCTTCCGGCTAAGGGTGTCCGCTACTACATTAGCCTTGCCCGGATGATAGCGACTTTCACACTCGTAATCATTGAGTAGCTCTACCCATCGTTGTTGCCTCATATTAAGCTCCTTTTGGTTAAAGATATGTTGTAGGCTTTTGTGGTCGGTGAAGATAGTGCACTTGGTACCGTAAAGGTAATGTCTCCAGATTTTCAACGCAAAGACCACTGCTCCCAACTCAAGATCGTGAGTAGTATAATTGACTTCGTGTGTCTTTAGCTGTCTTGAGGCATAGACAATAACCTTTCCTCGCTGCATAAGCACACATCCTAACCCCTGATTTGATGCATCGCAGTAAACTACGAAGTCTTCTGTCCCTTCAGGAAGAGACAAGATAGGTGTGCTGCACAGGGCTTGCTTCAGAGTCTGGAACGCAGTGTCTTGTTGTTTTCCCCAACTAAAGGTTACACCTTTCTGAGTCAGGGTGGTAAGAGGCTTAGCGATCCTAGAGAAGTTTTGGATGAACCTACGATAGTAGCCAGCAAGACCCAAGAATTGACGGATTTTTGTGGGCGTCTTCGGTGCTGACCAATTCTCGATTGCCTTTATTTTGGAAAGGTCCACGTGTATGCCTTCTTCGCTAACCACGTGACCCAAGAAAGTTACCTTTCTAATCCAAAACTCGCACTTAGAGAATTTCGCGTAAAGTTTTTCTGTTCTCAATGTTTCTAGAACTCGTCTTAAGTGTTGTCTGTGCTCTTCCTCGCTTCGTGAATAGATAAGTATGTCCTCTATGAATACTATCACGAACTTGTCTAGGAATGGACGTCACACCCTATTCATCAGGTCCATGAATACATCAGGTGTGTTTGTTAGACCGAAGGGCATCACTACAAACTCGTAGTGACCATATCCAGTTCGGAAAGCTGTTTTCGGAACATCACTCTCAAGGACTCGTAGCTGATGGTACCCTGATCTCAGGTCTATCTTTGAAAAGTAGCTCACTCCCTGAAGTTGATCAAAAAGGTCGTCGATTCTGGGAAGAGGGTAGCAGTTCTTGATAGTGAGTTTGTTGAGCTCACGATAATCTATGCACATCCGGAAAGATCCATCCTTCTTCTTAACAAACAAGACTGGTGCTCCCCATGGTGAGAAGCTTGGTCTAATGAATCCCTTGCTGAGCAGTTCGTTAAGTTGGCTGGATAATTCCTGCATTTCCGCTGGAGGTAGACGGTAAGGGGATTTGGCTATGGGGGTAGCTCCGGGAATTGAGTCGATTCGGAACTCGATTCGGAACTCGGGAGGAACTCCGGGAAGATCCTCGGGAAAGATATCGGGAAAGTTACAGACTTCGGGGATGCTCTCGAGGTCTTTGACTTCTTGTTTTTCGTTGATGACATGGGCTAAGAATGCATGACACGCTTTTCATAGGTATTTTTGGGCTTTGATGCACGAAATGATATGAAGGTTCGTGCTGAGTTTATCGCCATAGATAACGAGGGCTTCGCCAGCTGGCAGATTAACGCGAATGACTTTTTCATACCAGAGAATATCAGCACGATTGGGGCTCAACCAATCCATGCCGATGATGACGTCAAAGCTTTTTATGGAAATCGGCATAAGGTCGATTGGAAAGGAATAATCATTTAAAGTAAGGGTGCATCCTACGAATACGTCGTTAGTACTCTCTTTCTTTCCGTTAGCCATCTCGACGGTGAATGTTTCGGTTAAAGGGTGGGATTTGTGTTTGAGTAAGTGTTTAAATGCATGACTGACAAAACTTCTCTCCGCACCACTATCAAAGAGAATACATGCATAAGAGTTGTCGAGGAGGAACGTACCCGTAACTACGGTGGGATCAGCAACTGCCTCCTCCTGGCCCATTGCTAGCACCTTCCCTGTGTTGCCAGCAGTTGTTGCTTTGGAGAAATTCCTCTTGAAGTGCCCGGTTTCTACACAACCATAGTAGGCCTGACCTACTCCAGCTCCAGAGGCCTGATTGGTTGGTTGGACTTGTGTTCTGCAAAAACGAGTTGTGTGCCCCTTTCTGCCACATTTGTCGCACTGCATTTCTCTACAAACTCCCAAGTGATGGAAGTTGCATTTGTTACACAGGGGCAGGTTTCCAGCATAACGACTGGGAGTTGTTGGACTAGTGGGAACAGCAGCAGGAACGGTAGCAGCGTGGACTGCCACAGTCTGTTGCTTCTTGGAGGGCTCCTGTGAAGACTGGCCCTTGCGCTTATTCCAAAACTTTTTCTTTCCACCATTCTCCTTAGGTTTCTCCGGAACGGCTGCTACGGGTTCATGATTATCCCCGTGATTGATCAGAGTCTGAGCCAGACACTTGGCGCTGTCAAATGTGAGAGGTTTAGCAGCCAATACGTTCCCTTAATTTGGGGGTGTCAATCCCCATACATACCTCTCAATTTTCTTGCTTTCCGGGGTGACCATCCTGGGACATAGAAGAGCCAGGTCGCTGAACCTAGCAGTGTACGCAGCAATGTCAGAACCCTTCATCTTCAGGTTCCAGAGCTCGTGCTCCAACTTTTGCATCTCGCCCCGTGGGCAATACTCCGCGAGCATTAGTTCTTTCAAATTCTCCAAACCCATGACATTGGCTACCGGCAGAGTTAGGTATTTGACTCGGCTATTCCACCAAGTTAGTGCTCTATCGGTGAAGGTGCAGGGGGCAAACTTCACCTTGCTTGCCTCGGGGCACGCACAGATCTCGAAAAGTGATTCGATCTTCTCGAACCAACGAGTTAGGGCAATGACACCTCCATTGCCGTCAAAGGATTTGGGTTTCGCGTTCATAAAGTCTTTGTAGGAACACTCCCTCGGGTTTCCTTGGCCACCATCGAGATTGAGGGGATGGGTACCACTAGCCGACCCGCTAGTGCCGCCAGAATTGATCTGCGACATGGCGGCAGTCACAACGACTGTAACTGCTGCCTGGAACATAACAGGATCAAACTGAGGAGGTGGCGGCGGTGGAGGATCGTTGTTCTTTCGGTTGGACTTCTTCTTTTGAGGCATCTTTCTCTAAAATAATTCATGAGAAAAACGAAGATAGGTCCTCTATAGTTGTTAGAAGTCAGGTGATATTGAACAGAGTATATCTTATCCTGACAGATATAGTGTTCTATCAAGCGATTAACAGAGGATGTCTACTTAATGCAAGTAACCAATCGCTAGAGAATGAATAGCAACACTTGGAATGAAATGTCTACAATGTTTTTGGCTCTATAAAAATACTCCTATAGTATTTTAGGTTGCGTGTTCTGTTCTATTGTTCTCTTTTGTATGGAGTTTGGTAAGTTTCAGACTTGCTGCAACACCACCATCACTCCCAAACACATGTTGGTCGTATCTCAAATAAATATAGTTTACCAGGCTATACTTATTCCAGATATGATTACATAACTGCCCAGGTTTAACAGCAGTGTCCAACATATAAATACTTTTGTTTTGTTCTTCTTGTGATACTAGTTCTGGTATGTAAGTATACTTGTATACTTTTTATAAAATACTTAGATTTTTAAAAGTATACTTTTAGTTCAGAGCGCTTCGGCCCCTTAGTGT
Organism: Lactuca virosa; assembly: GCF_052849685.1. Taxonomy (NCBI): domain Eukaryota; kingdom Viridiplantae; phylum Streptophyta; class Magnoliopsida; order Asterales; family Asteraceae; genus Lactuca; species Lactuca virosa. Next base: position 300,400,574 of record NC_136430.1, on the reverse strand, counting down.
TTATAGTTGTATATCATGTAAGGTTCGATATAGTTAGTTCACTATAAACAATGCTCTGATACCAATCTGTCACACCCCCAAACCGGAACGGCGGAAACGTTCGGGGGTGGAAGACGTCATGTATAGTATCATAATAATTGCATAATAGTAATCAAAGTAAACACAACCATTACATTGAATAAGTAGAATATTTACATATGTTTGATTCTTCGCATGATTTTAGTCCCGACACTTATATAAATTTAATTTATATAATCTAAGTTGTTCTCAACCCTTATGAGCTTGACAAAATTGAAAAAATAAATAAATTTCGAAATTTTTTATTTAACGGGAATGACTATTGTTGACCGAAAAGTATCGGGTTGTCACACCATAACCTAGATCTAGCAAGATTAGAAGAGAAAGGTGGGATCTTTGAGACTTACAGAGGCTTATGAGCTCAGAAGTGCCAATAGAAGGAGCTTATCTCATCCAAAGGAACCTCCACAAGAGCTTCTTCTTCTTCTTCTGCAAGGAAATCAACCACTATAACACACCAATACCACCAATAATGGCTCAAGGGCTTAGGCGGGTCGAATCTAGGGTTTTTCAGTGACTTGGGAGTGAAAGAGGCTGAGGAGAAGCAACCCTAATCATCTCATACCTTTAAATACCCGAAAATTAGGATTTTGGTGCATCAGACACTCCTCACATCGTGAACACTTCATTCTCACGTCGTGAGCCTTAAATGAGCTTGGTCAACAAGTCAACGATCACTCACCCGAACTACTCCAACATCAAGCGGCCATAACTTCTTCGTTTCAACTCCACGTCTATTAAGTGCTTAATATTTGATATTCTAACTTCTAATATCAGATCTGATCTCATTAAGACGTCCTAGGGCATAAAGTTGGCAACTTTATGACCTTGCATGCTATAAGGGACTCCAAAACTTCATTCTTCACATTAGGACTTCATATGGAGCTTCAAACTCATGCATGGAGTCTAGTTAACCGTCAAGCTAGCACCTTTATGCATCTAGCATGCTCACAAAGCTCAGATCTAGTCATCTTAGTCTTCGAAGTTGCTCAACTCCCAAGAGAAGATCCAAGAACCAAAAAGGGGAAAATATAGAAACCCCTAAGTCAATCTAATGAATAAGATGGCAAGATTAAGACTTTATACCACCAGAGGCTCCTCAAGGTGAACTAGATGCAGATTCTTGAAGCTCAATGCCACACCAAGCTTGCTCACTAACTTCTTCTTATTGGATAAGCTCCAAAATGGCCACCAACACCTTTCTATGCTCCAAAATCACACTCTCAAAGGAAAACTGAGGTAAAGGGACGAAATGAGACTCTAGGGGCTGATTAGGGTTTGGTCCAAGTGACTTAAGGATGAATAAACAGGTCTCAAGTCTGGGTTTTAGGGTTTTGGCCCTCTGTCGCGTACGCCCCGCGTACTCGATATTCCTTCGCGAAACTTCTTCCATAATACGCTAAGCGTACCCTTAGGTACGCCCAACGTACAAAGGTACCATTTTTTCCAAAATAAATCATTTCAAGGGTTAGAATGGTTTGCCTTATTTGGAGTCTTACAACTGCTCTGACCCGAGCTTCACTTCCTTGTTATTACACTTTGGGAAATCTCTCTTGAAATGTCCAATTTCTCCAAACTCAAAACAATTTCATCCTCCACTAGCACATGTTCCCGTGAAACTTCGGTGGTTTGCTGATTCTTGTGTTGGGCTCATGCAAAAGTTGGTAATAGGCCCATTTTTGTTGCACCTGTCGTAGAAGTAGAATTCACTTACGTGATGGCGGTTATAATGGTTGCATAATAGTTGGTTCCCAACATAATGCTTCTATTGTGTGAGTGTTGTGTTTCAAAAATACTTTTCGGTATGCCCTTTCTTGTTACAACAATTACATAAGTACTCCATGCATTCGCCAGATGGTGATAGTGGCACTCGTAACACTTGGGGAGTTTTCATGTGTTCTTATTTTGTGGACTTTTTGATGCAGTGTAAGATTTCTTAGTGTTTTTCGAGATGAATGGATTGAGGTTCCAATGGAACTACTATCGTATTTCCTTTTGTTATCCTTGATTCTTGAGGCATCCTCTTTCTTGATTAAGGTTTGTTAATAGACTAACTGGTTCATAAGACTGATGGCCAATTTCTTGGCCTGGTCATAGGTGTTGGGTCTGGAAGATGTAACCATCTCTAATATTAGTGGAGTCAAACCCCTTACATCCTATCGACCTTCTTGTTCTCTGGGGTTAGAAAACCCAAACATAAGATTGCAAGATCACCAAGCAAGGGATGTGTTCATAAAGGTGCATATTGTAAACTTGACATGATAATTTTCTATACAGGAACTGATGACAAATATCGATTCCATATTTTCAATCCAGAGAGTCAACCATATAACTCCTTCATTGTCATAGAAGGATCTGGTTTGGTAGTTCATGAATCCTTTGTATGTGCATGCCATTGGGACGTCACTATTACTTCCACGGATACTGCTTCCAACCCTACTTTTCTTAGGGACGTTGTTCTTGTTGGCTTCATAAGTGACCAAGGCGCTATCCATATGTTGTGCAATCATTTACTCGACTGTAGTTGTGTCTAGTGATGGTTTCAGTGTTAGTTATTTGTGAGTACTTATTGTTTGAGGATGCATGGCTCTATCCTATTTGAAAAGAGAATATAAGTTGTATGAAAACATTGTTGTAAGTATAAGTGATAATACAATAATCATGTTAAACGTGTTGAACTGATGTGGGTTTGCCCAAAAATGGCCCTACTTTAAATATTATGTGTATGTAATTATATAGTACCACAAAGGGTGAAACCTATAAGAAAAATTAGTAAAATGAAACTATCAAGCATTGGGACAAACTGTGAAAAGTCACGAAGAAAATGTTGTAGAGAAATTTGACTACTACTCGATGTTTTGATCATATCTCAATATTTGGGGTTTCAATTTACTTGAATCAAGATTTTTTAGAATCTAGACAAAACTTCTTACAACTTTCATGTTTTTCATTTTTGCTGACTCTGCTTATTTTGCCTTCAAAAGCACCACAAAAGATGAAGGGTAAGTGCAGACATCCTACTTTTGAACTTGGATGGCTTAAACATAAGTTGGATGGTTCAAAACAGAAAGAAATTGATTGATTGAGTACCTAATCCAAAATTCATAATGTTCCGCAAAAGTGTGTATTTCTTAAGGTATTCATAAGTATCATAGTAGGGTGATTGATGTTTTGCAATAAACATAAGATATGATTGATGTCTTATAAGTGATTAGGGTTTTATGCAATACTTATATATATATATATATATATATATATATATATATATATATATATATATATATATATATATATATATATATCAATTACAATATGTTACTTGTATCTGAGTTCCTTTGTTTCTTGAACTATGATATTTCTTGAGTCTCCTAGAAGCTCCAAGCGTTTAGTCTATTAGCTACCGAACCCAAGTTCAGTTGTGTTTCAGTCTAACCATAATTAAACATAGGTGATCTATGATACCCACAAATTTCAGCTAGACAATGAAGATATACTAAGTGATAATTATTAAAATTTGAGCCCTCGAATAAGAAGATCGCTAGTCTTGCGCGTTGCAGACTACGTGTTATAAGGGAATTTATCGATAAGCAATAAAACAACACTTTTATAGAAGGTTATTTAGGAGAAATAATCTTAGCCAAAGTTATATTAGATGTGACTATGATTCCATGCATATAAAGAACTCTAAAAGCCGACTTTGTATGAAGAAGTAATGTTTTTTCGAAGTTTCACGATCAAACCAGCACGACTATGCGTATCGTAAAAAGTGATAGATAGATTTCTTATTAGCCTAAGTAATCTAAACGATAGTCGTAGCAATTGTAAAACTGAGAGCATGCATATAGAGAACATCCAAATCTGACTTCATTATGAGGAAGTTATGATTTTTTGAAATTTCAGCACAGTAGTGCGGACACAGAAATCGAAGTTCAAATCGGTTGATTGTTAGAAAAAAACAATCTAAAGGAGAGTTAAAAATCTCGTGATTAGGAGTACGTCGATATAAAGATAGTCAAGAACGAAGTTCATATGAAGAAGTTATGAATTTTGCACTGACTTTAATAGTCTAAACCGGTCTAAATATGAATTTTAGTAAGATAGAGAATTAGCTGTTGAGACCTTAATGAAAGTTGTTGAGCTCGTCGAGAGGATGCCAGGGATATAAAGAACGTTGAAAATGGCGCTCATATGTGAAAGTTATGGTCGTCCGAAGATCTACAAAAAATTACCTGTTAGGATGACGTGGCACCACCAGGAGGCTCCACGTGACACGGTCGGTAGCGGCTTTCCTCCGAGATACACAATGACGCGGAACCAGGAGAAATGGATACATGACACCACGGATTGATGACACGTGGCGTATTCTAGAAGGCGGTTGGCAAGCGACGCAGACGAAGCAGGATGTGACACGTGGAAGGGGGGAAGGTAGCGACCATGTCACCAGACGCGGCACACCCCCTGTATTTCTGATAAATACCTCCGACTTATCTCATTCTTTCCATAAAAATCAATTCCTTCTCTCTCTCAAACGTTTTTCCTTCTTCGAGTCTAACTTTTCCGGACCTCTGAACATTTTAACATGGCTCTAATATATCTAGAAGCTTGACAAAGAGAAGCTTTCGAGTTAAGATTCTGCCCACGTAATTCCTGGTTTTCGCTAAACCTTTGTAAGTTAAGCTGCACTTATCTTAATTCAAGTGTAACTTATATTTGTATTCATAGTCGTTATTATGAATCTATAAATAATATTTATCAGTGATTCCATGTCAAAATACTGATTGATTTACTTACCGGGGTGATGTCTAGGATAGATTTAGTGAGGTGTTTAAAGTGAGATTTCCAGCAGTATACAATATATACCAAACGGACCCTACATCCGATATGATCTTACCTGGTTGAAAATTATAAGAATATGGATTAGTAGACATTGGGATTATTAAGGAATCTAGACTAGCATTAGTTGTAAAAGATATAAGACTAAGACTTAGTAATAATCATACTTAGGTCATATCAAAGGAAAAGTCAAGGTGCTAGGCGAAGCGTTGCTGAATTGACGAGTCATCCACTTTTAACAAGTGAGTGCATAGTTACTTTCATCTTACACATAAATATGAAGTATTTAGATAATTGAATGATATGTGTGCCTATTATCTATGATTGAAACCTTCTGTGTTAGATGAAACTATATGAGATAATTTTATTTAGCCATATATGTATTTTAATACTTATAATATATAAGGTAGTGAAGGGTAAATAGAGATGAAAATAATGACGAGAGGATGTGACTTTTATAGTACTACCGTACTAGTAATGTAGCCACCTAGTAGGGTATAGATGATGACCACAGACTATTCTAGTCAAGTTGGGTCAAACATGGACATGCTTGCAACCTGTAGATGTTTATAAGCCATACACATGCAGGTTTACAATATGTAGGTGTTAAATGATCGTACATAGGGATATATACAACCTGTAGATGTTAATGAATTGTATGCGGACATGTCTACAACATGTAGGCATTGATAAATAGTACACAGACAGGTATATGACCTGTAGGTGTTACTGAACTATACATGGGCAGGTCCCCGACCTGTAGATGTTAGGGAACCTCGCACGGACAGGACTATAAACTGTAGGTATGAATGAATTATTCATATGGGTACTCTGTTCACCCCATGGTTTTCGTATTAGCACATGTTGTTAAGGAATGCCCAAAGCATTATTATTTACTTATTGATCTTCTAGGATAGATCCCTTAAGATCATCAGTTTAGGATTAGGGAGTGAGAATAAAGGGAATGGGTAATTGAGTTATTTGTTTGATGTGAAATATATAATTATAACAAATTAATTATCATATTTTGGGTTGAAAACCCTATGTACTCACCAGGTTTCCTAACCTGATCCACTCAATTTCTTTGTATCGCAAGTAGTGGTATGAAGGTATACGATGTTTGGATCTAATGAGAGATTCGAGGAAATATAGGCCATTAGATGTTGCAAGGCCAGCAGTGACTATATTTATGCTTACTTTTCTTGTATCAATTATGGCATCCCAAGTTTTTAATAAATCAATGAAAAACATTCCTTTGCAAATACTTTTATAGGTCAAATTACGCACTTATAAATAAAGTCTGTTTTAAAATACGCATAAATAAAAAGGTCTTTTTTGACCGTGAAAAATGGGGATGTCATATGATCAGTCAACGTTTAGTTGTGGTTCGGCCCATGTACAATAAAACTTAGCTAAGCTATTTGACCTAAAACCTTGTGTTGTATTCTCGTTGAGGGTTTGACTTATGTTTGGGTTTATATATGTGTCTCATCACGGTACTGATTTTATATATAACTCTATATCATGTGTTTGTTATGTATTATTAGTTATTGTTTTGTACTTTAAGGCTAGCTGATAAGGCACCGACCACTCAGGACAGTCGGAGGGCAGGATCATTTCGGCATATAGCATTTCTGAAATCTAACAACTTAGGCGACAAAATCCATATTAGACATCATTCTCGTAAGTAGTCATTCAATAGTATAATTAATAATACTTTTTATTTGTAGGTTAAGGGATATACCTAAACCTAAGAGAGTAAGCCCTAGGCTATAACCATGCTTTCCTAAGAAAATATTAGTTCATTATAGCCAATAGCTCTAATACCAATTTGTCACACCCCCAGCCGGCCACGGAAACGCCTAGCTGTGCGACGTAGTCATGGATCACAATTATTGAACATACATTGAACAATACAAAAATAAACAAAATACAAACTTCTATTAATACCGAAATGGAGCTTACATTATCATTATCTACTACTACATGATCAAAATACAGGCCTAGCATTTACGAAATATAGTGCAATATAGTTCTTTGATGTGCGTGTTCTTCCAGCTGCTTACGATCCTGAGAATACATGTGTTTTAAAGAGACATCAACAATAATGTTGGGGAGTTTGTGAGCTTTTATAACCAAGAAGTATATATTTGAGGTGTATAAGTGTCTACTTAACTTATCGGCACGTGTCGACCCTACAAGTGTGTGCATGTTTACTTGATTTGTATATTATATAAAAATATACAAATAAACCTTTATAAGTTCTTACCCACCTTATAAAACATAGACCAAATTGTAAATCCATACATGTGCTCAATATTTCAACTTAAGTCCTATTTCTAACATAAGTTTTATGGCAACAAAAGTTCGTGTGGTTCTTATATTTATAGTTATTTGTTTTACTTATAAAATATTGATACTTATCTATTGTTCTAAGTGTGATTGCGCATCTTAATCTTTAAGTTATAAAGCCACTAGATTTATCGTTCATTTGTTCAGTTCAGATCATTATATAAGTTTGGTTGTACGTCCTCAACTTTAAGTTATAAAATTACTAGACTTATCGTTCATTTATTTAGTTCAGACCATTCTATAAGTGTGATTATGCATCCTAAACTTTAAGTTATAAATGACTGTATTTATCATTTATTCTTTAAGTTCAGACCATTCTATAAGTGTGATTGTGTGTCCCAAAAAGTTTTTTGGAAAACTAAGTGTTGACAAAAGATATTGACCATGTATATATATATATATATATATATATATATATATATATATATATATATATATATATATATATATATATATATATATATATATATGGTGAGGTTCAATATATAATCATAATTAACTAAGGAACAAAAGAACCAATCTTTTTTTCAACATTTAGAACTTGTTTTTTATTAAAAAAAACTAAAAATATAAAAATTCATAACTTTTTATCACTTTTCCTATGATATCAAATTCGATAAAAAAATCGTCAAATTCACAGTGTGAATCTGTGCAAATTCATAGTGTGAATCTGCATTCACACGGTGAACTCAAAAAATATATAATTTATTTTTTAGCATTTATAATGTGAAGTTATTAATATAAAAAATTTTAGTTTTTTTTGCGATGAACAATAAGCTTTAAAATTTAAAAAAAAAATAGTTCATTGGAGAATCAATAATTATGGTTCTCTATTGAACATTTCTATATATATATATATATATATATATATATATATATATATATATATATATAATACTAGTCAAATCCACCTGCTCAATTCTTTTAGCCATCGAAATATGAGGTGGAATAGAATCAAGAAATGATTTCTACAAATACAAATATGAATTTTGAAAATGTTCGTCAAGAAATGGTTTCTACAATATTTGGATACCAAATTGTGGGCCATGACCAAAATAGGCATCCGTTTGTTTTGAATTCTAGAAATTAAATATCTTTCTACTCTTTATTTCTACAAATCCTCCTAGCTAATTAAATAGTGATATGTGTAACATTTAATGCTTATTTAATAAAATTTTAATATATAAATATGACACATGTCATTATTTAATTGAGTTATTTAATTGGGTAGAAGGATTTGTAGGAACAAAAGTAAAAGGATATTTAATTTCTCTTCTTTGAAGATACTACTATACGGCCATAACTTGTAAGCATTTTGTCACTTTCTGCATTATCCAAACATATATTAAATAGAAGTGTAAACTGTTTGGCATCAGTATTACTAATATTACTGTTAGGACATCTTTGGTTCTCAAAAACATTATTATTTTTGTCAATTAAGTTTTCATTACTTTTATTTATTAAAAAATTGATGTAAATTTCTTCAATAGTTAATTATTTTAAATGTTTTATTAAAATTAAATAATTTGTTTTTATTTTTTATATGTTATATACACATTCCATATAAGTTTTTAATTTTACGTTTATTCATATTTTTAAAAATAATTTATTTTAGTTTTTTTATAATTAAAAAATGATAAAATAATGATGATATTTTTTTTTGAAACGGGTTATGATAATATTTTTAATATTGATATTTGTATCATTTGACTATCACTTTTTTATGTACATATATCTATAAAATTAAAGGATAATAACAAACAAATAGTATATTTTATAATTTTTTTGGATTTAACCAATCTAGTTTTTTAATTTGCATTTAAAAGACTAAATATGTTTCCAAAAAATATTCTTGTCACCATTATTAGCTACGAATCTCGGTTTTGCTGGTAATGGCCCTTTTTTTCCACAAAAACCATTCGCATTTCAAAAAATCTCATCCCCACTGTTATCTGGTTTTTTTTTTTTTTTTTTTTTGAAATAATTATAGGGCTTATTTGTATAGGAGAAAAATTAACATATTAAAATTTATCTTCTCTACAAATAGATATCTATATTGATAAATGTTGATACCAAACAGTAAATTTCAGTTTTTTTTTGTCGAAAAACCATTTGATTTCTGTTTGTATGATAGATTTTTTTGGTTGAAAAATAATTTGATTTTGGTTATTTTGTATTGAAAAAACAAATTGAAATCGAATATTTTTTCCCGGAAAAAGGAACCGAAATTGAATGAAAGTTTTACTCACAGACTAAATTATAGATATTGTCTGTGTTTGTATAAAAGTTATTTTCCTACACTAGATTTAGAATCAAATTTTGCGATTTGGTTTCTCAGCACAAATGAACTGAAATCAAAAGCTTTTTCAACTTAATAGGCTAATAATATGAATCTAAATTATAGAAACCAAAATCAAAGTTTCAACCCAAACTGAAACTAAATCATAAAAATTGGAACTGAAAGACATTTTGACAAAAAAAATAATAAATAAATAAATAACACTTGGCAGTTTGCAGTGATATATATCGAGATAAATATTTGTTATATATGACAAAATACTATAAATTTGTATATATTAGTTTTTTCTATAAAAATAAAGAACAGTTTATTTAAAAAAAAATATGGATGGCAATCGAGATGAGATTTTTTTTTTAATTCATATGGTTTTTATACAATAAAAGAGGACATTGGCGGTAAAATCGACATTTGCAGGTCATAACAGCCCTAATGAACTTTCTTAAAAATATGAGTGTGTTTTAATATAATTTAAAATTACTTGATTAAAACGAGAAAACTGATAAGATTTAATGTTTTTTAAGTTATTAGCTCTATGATATAATCAATATCTTATTTATATATCTAATTAAATAGGTTAATCAATCATAAAATAGAGAACCATAATTAATCAAGGAACCAAGAAACCAATTTTTTTTTTCAACTTTTAGAACTTATTTTTTATCAAAAAAAAAAAATACAGAAATTCATAAATTTTTATTTTTTTTCCAATGATATCAAATTCGATTTTTTTACGTCAAATTCATAATGTGAATCTTTGAAAATTCACAATGTGAATCCGGATTCACACGGTGAATCCAAAAAATATTTTTCACATTCACAATGTTAATATATGAATTTAAATATTTTTAGATTTTTTTTTTCGATAAAGAATAAGCTCTACAAATTGAAAAAAAGATTTGGTTCCTTAAAGAACCAATAATTATGGTTCTCTGTTGAACTTTTCTATATATATATATATATATATATATATATATATATATATATATATATATATATATATATATATATATATATATATCCTTTCTAATAAATGAAGGTTTTTTTTGCCACTTGTAAAATTTTCATTCAATTTGCTAAATATCATTTTGTGGTTATTTTGAATTAATTGCAATAAATGTAGTAATAAATGGATATCAATTTCTTTAATAAACTTACCTTATAAAATATTATGTGGAATTTAATAAAAAATAGAAAAATTCATAAAATGACTTGTGGAAAAAAAATTAATTCAAAATAACATTTGACAAATTGAATGAGAATTTTACAAGTGGCAAAAAACCTTCATTTATTAGAGAGAATTATTCGTTTAAATTTAAAAGATAAAAAATATTTCTATTATAATAATTCATTATTTTTCTTATTTTCTTATAAATTCTAATTTCTCAAATATTTTAACCTTTATATTTAATTTTTTTAAATTAACTCATTTCATATATGGGTCTCACAACTAGTATATATATATATATATATATATATATATATATATATATATATATATATATATATATATATATAAGAGCTATTTAGTGTATTGATTTTTTTTACATCAAGAGCTCTTAGCAACCTCTCGAAAGAAAACATCTACAAAAGTTTTCTAAATAACTTGGAGATGATGTTAAACCACCCTCCATAACCTGGCAGGTCTTCTGCAAAACTAACTACGGGGTGTTTAGAATTGTTTTTTAGCTTAAAAAGTCATTTTCAACAAAATGACTTTTTGACTTATAGATTTTTCTAAAAGTAGGTTTTAAAATATGTTTAGCTTTTGAAGGAACAAAGGCTAAAAAGCCAAAACTCACCAAAACTTACAAATTGTGACTTTTAAAACCATAATTTTTTTTTTGCCAAAAAGTCATTCTAAAATGACTTTTATAATTGCCAAACAACTTTTCAAACTTTTAGCTTTTTGAAAAAACCAAAAGTCCATAAAGTCATTTTAAAAGTTTTCCCAAACACCCTCTACCTCACCTCTCATCTTTGAAATATAGATAGCTTTGCTACAATGCCATAAGTATATATCGTAGGCCATGATTTATACAACGGCGATTCCAAATACATTATAGAAAATGCCAGCACGATTAATGTGACTTAGGGAGGAGGGAGTCATTTCCTCACAACCCACTTAATCTACTATCAAAGAAAACAACTAAGCTTTGCTATATATTTGTACCTTAGTTGTTTTGTATTTTTTTTTTAATTGAGGGGTTGAATTGATTGAAAAAGATAGGTTTCCGTGTATTGTGGGTTGAGAACTATGAAGAAAAAAAATCTAATGGGGTAGCGGGTTGAGTGGGTTGGGAGGGAATGACTCTCTCCTCCCTTAGATGGGCAGATTTATAGATTTTTCTTGGTGATTTAAGGGTGGTACCGTTGTTACCGGCGGTGAAATGTTTCCGCACTATACGTGGTGGTACTGCCAAATGTGTTGAACGAGGGTTACATGATCTGTTATGGTTAATTGTACCTCATGCATAAAAATTTGTATATAGTTTCGATTGATAAATCTCAATCCAGTGTTTAAATAATTGGTGTGGTGAACAACTCCGTATAAAAATTTTAAAATAAAGAATTAAAGTTTTGGATTTTTATATAGACTAAATATATAATTTTGAGAAATTAAAAATTCTTTTATTTTTTGTTTCTAATATCTTCCTATCTATTTTAGGTGACAAGTGTAATTAAATTTAATTTAAATTTGATTGAAATGTTAAATTTGTATACTTGTCATATCTTAAATACATAGGAAAAAAAATAGGAACAAAAATTAAGAATATATTTAATGTCTCTTAATTTTTGATAATCGCTAACGGTACATTTGGACATTCAAATTTACCGGTGCCTGGATTTTCATATAATTTTGGGTTTTGAATCGTAGTTTTGGATTTGCATATTTTTTACAATATTCTCTTTTGTGTCACTACTAGAAAATAATGAGCGAAAGATTCTTTTCGTCACTGAAATCCTATTTATTTCATTTTTGGAAGAATTTCAACATGTTTTTTGTATTTTATTAAATAATTTTTTTCCCAAATTGATTCAACCCGGTGTTATTATTATTATTTTTTATCATTGTACGATAAAATTTACATACGAAAAATTATATGAAACCAATTATATATATATATATATATATATATATATATATATATATATATATAAATTGGTTTCATATAATTTTTTGTATCTAAATTTTATCGTACAATGATAAAAAATAATATATATAAAATTGGTTTCATATAATTTTTTGTATCTAAATTTTATCGTACAATGATAAAAAATAATATATATATATATATATATATATATATATATATATATATATATATATATATATATATATATATATATATATATCCTACTAAATTCCCCATTTTCGTATTCATACTCTTTGCTCCCATAAACTTCAAGGGCACCATGCATAATGCATTAGTAGACTACTAGGGCTGGTGTGGTTGCCGACACCTGGGGCCAGGGATTTTATTCATGCATTATATTTATACGAGTATTGGGGTTTGACGATGGTGGAGGCTATGACCTTGCCTACATTTGCTGAAATCATTTTTCATGAAAAATCTATTGGGTTCCACATCCATTGCTATTATGGGGACTAGGTGACCAAGTTGGATGCTTGTTTGGTTGTCAACTTTCTTTAATAAGTCCAAAAAAGACCCAAATTAGCACCATAAAAATGTGTTAAATTCATATGATCACCTAAGGATTTGATATGGGATTGGTGTTTTTCGGTATGTTAACCAATAAACTTTTTAAAATACGTCTTGCTTTTAGTAGTTTTAGATTTTATATTTTATGTCATTTGATAATATTTATTTTTGTTGAGCAGTTTTACAAAAGTAGAGTTTCTACATTTCAATTTTCACTTTTCGTCATAGGATTTATTTAATGACTAGATCTAGCAATTCAGTGGTCATAAATAATTAGATATCAAGTTCATGCAATAAGAGTTATCATCTAACTATACAAAACTTGCAGGAAAAACAATAAATATTAGACCTTTAACATGTTAGGATTATCAGATCTATCAAACACAAGTTAAGCCAACTTAATTAAATCCATAAATAGCGAAATCAACACATTGTATTATGGTTCATCTACACTAAACGAAAGTTAAGGTATTAGCCGATAATCACAGCAGGAAAATACATAAAAACGAAGTTAACTACATTAGACATAATGTAAACTAGAAAACCAAATGAATAATGATGTTTTTCTCCTCTAGATCTCTTCAATGCTTGATCTCTAGTCAAATTATGATCTTCTTAGGGTTTCTAGGAAGTATTTGAACATCCTTAATTGTAGGCATCAACAGTGTTGTGACATCGTTCTGCTAGCCGGATTGGAATGCTCTGGCAGCTCTCCGGGAGGAAATTGTAGTCACAATCAACAATATATCAGTCGCTTCCTGGGAGAAGGTCTCGGGAGGGCGCTCCGATAGTCAAGTCAGACGGGGGAGGATAAGTGTATGAGTCTTTAGAGAGAAGGGTCCAGACAATGCTCCCTTTGTGATGAGATCCTCATTTTCTTTTATAGTTAGGGTGCTACATGCCAAAGAGGGGGACCGATGCAATGGCATCTTGAGTGCCGATCTAGGATTAGTCCAACTGTCCTCGTCATGATCTTCCTCTCTTGCGATTGATGTAGAGGGAATATTGATAATGGCTCGTTCACCCGTCTACTGACGTCTTTCCTAATCATGGGCAGTGATTAGCATGCGTGGGGAACAATGGATTCTTGTTTGGGCAATGATGCCCTACTACCTAGCCCGTTGAGATCCTATCACAGCGTGTCTTCTGATTATTACCATAACCTACTCGGTGAGGCCGCACACTTCTTAACATGTGTTCACCTGTTGTCCCCTAAGACTAACTACCACTTCATTAGTCACTTCAAGTCAAAACAACATGGGGCACGCATCAAGCCCCCTAGTTTAGTAATGTTGGTGTAGCATAGTTATCCATTATGTACTAGACTCTTAGTCACACATGTCGTCTAATTAACCACCGAGCAGTTGTGATTCTTGCGATCATGACCGCTTTTTCATGGCTTTTGGCAATCCTCTCAATTTCTTCCACAAATACCTCATTTCTTTCTATCTTGCTTACATTTTCTTGCACTTGTCACTTTTCCTCTTCGTCTATTTTTCAGTCTTTCTCAAAACGGCCGTTCCTTGTAAACATGGTTACCTCTACCGGTTTTATCCCTACTCTGCACTATGTTAACGCTCTCTGGGAGAAATATGGATTTCAGCTAGAGGATGAGGCGGTGAATCATTTGGATGGACCTTCATTTTTGGAGCCTCCTTCAGGGAAGGTTGGTGCTTTCGTTAAAACCTTCGATGCTGGTTATCGACTTCCCACAAATAACTTCTAAGACGATGTGTTATGCAAGAATGGTGTAAACATCTACGAGATTACCCCAATCCTATGACCAAGATTATAGCATCGAAATGCTCTGTCGATCCCAAGGCTTTCTTCTAAGTATTTGGGTGTTCAAGAACTACTTTTGGTTCTCCACTGTTGGTGACAAATTTACTTTCTGTGCTCGGAAGAATGCTCATGTTGTTGTTCCTGATTGGAAGAGCAGTCCCAAAAACTAGAAAAACCATTGGTTTTGGGTGGACGGTTCTCGCGTTGATGGCCCTTATTACCGTACTGATCCGAATTCCGATAATGCCCCTAACCTTCTTCCTCATGACTGAGAGGTTGTTCGAATTTGAACAGCTTTAGTGTTGTTCCCGAGGAATTTCTCGAACATATTTTTGTTGGAGTTAGGATGAAACTGAGTGGCGTCGCTGCTAGGAGATGCCTGAATTCTTTGTTATCAATGGCGGTAAGTTTCTTGTCTTTACTCTTATCTTTGTCTCCTCCCCCTCCCCTTAAGATAAATGGCAATGGAACCACAGGAGAAGAGTGAGTATTGTGCTTTTCGGATGTGTTGGATAAGAGATTCCAGGGGGAACTGCAATTTCATCCTATTTCTTTGTATGATGCTTTACTTACTCCCAACTGAATGTTAGCTCGGGCCATCCCTGCCACCCCAGCTTCTGTTCCTACGCAGCTTATTACAATCAAGACTGCACTATCTTCTGATGTTCCACCATGTGCTCCTGCCCTTGGGCCTTCTGCTTCTAACAGTATTGGAGGCACGAAATGCATGGAAGACAATAATTATGGTATCTTAACTAGCACTGTCTCTCGGTGGTCGAGGAGAAGAGAGTTGTGGAGTATTGAGTGTGCCGTTGGCAGTATGGGAGGAGCTTTTGTCGTGGATCGTTCGCGCAAGAGGAAACTTACAACCAACTTTCTTTCCAAGATATTACCTTATAGTGATGAGGTAAAAAGCATTCCTGATGAAGAAGATCACCGGTCCGAAGGAATGCCAAGGGCAAAAGAACAACCCATTGTTTCTGAAATATTAGTGGCAAGTGCCTCGGATCAGTTGCATGCAACAGGCCAGCGGAAATCCACACCATGGAAAATAGACATCCATATTGTGGGAGACAGTTTTATTATGTATGCTCCAAGCCTTTACGCAAATCATAGGGAAAGTTCCATATCACCATGTCGTGGCATATATGCGACCATGACATGGCATCTTCTTTGTAACAACCCAAAAATACTAATAAAAATTTCATTTTCAAACCATTAAAACCATACAATCATTTGTTCAAAACCAATCATAGTAAAATGTATCTCTCAAACATCAAAGTAAAATGATAATAGTTAATGCTGAAAAAGTCATCAGAGGGTGTTGTGCAGTCAATTCGGGCCCTTCCCTTTGGAACTGGAAGTACCTGAAATATTTAAACCAAAAAATCGCAAGCACAAAGCTTAATGAGTTCCCCAAAATACCACATACCATACATAACATATCGGGCCCTACCCACATACTGGGCCCTGCCTATCACATCGAGTCCCGCCCACATAACGGGCCCCACCCATCAAAAAATGGGCCCCACCAGTATAAAAAGGGACCAACCCAGCATGCAAAATGGGCCCAATCCCATCATTCAATGCATGATTCACAAAGATAGCTAGCATCCTACACAGTATAGTAAGAAGACTCACGTTTCTCACGATGTCAAACAAACCACAACTCAATGCCACGAAACAGGTGCTACAACTCACCTATTGAATCAAACAAGGTCACACCTTAGTTTGTACTCTAGAACTAGCAATTTGACCAAAAATCAACCCATGTCAACACGTCAACGGTAAGCATCACCAACTGGCCCTCACGTCGTGACCAGCCCATGGTCACGTCATGGGAAAACGAACTCGACCTGATCATAAACTTGGTCATGATCTAACTCAGTCTCGTTCAAATCTATTGTCATGTCGTGATGGCCTTGCTACCACATTGTGACAACATCCTTCCAAAACAATTGATGAACCCTCATCGATATATTGTGAAACCCATATGGTCACGTCGTAAGGGCTTTCTTATCTATTAAGCCAATAATCCTAACTTCTCAGAGGGTTTTCTTACCCCAAAAACCTTCTAAAAGTCGGTGCTTTATAAACATGCATGTATTGAACTCAATATAGGTCAAAATGGTGAAAAATGGAACCAAAATCCCATGCATAGATTCAAAACTACACCAAACTCTAGATCCAAATCATATAACCTTCAAGGGACCTCAAGGATCCATAAAGTTGCCAAATTTATGGAATCCTTCCACCCAAACTTTCCAAAAAGTGGCTAAAATGGGACAAAAAGCGTAGATCTAGCAACCTAAAGCATAAAGATTGGAACTTGGTCACTCACAATGGTCCAGAAGATGCTCAAAATAAGTCTTCAAGCTTGCCAAGGTGCTCTCTTCACATAAAAGTCTTCTTCTTCCTTCAAACGTGTAGGGTTCAAAGTACTCCATGGATTATGGCAATGGGCCCCATTGATGAAGTGTAGGCTAAAAGCCCAAGACTTGTCTTTTCCCGATAAATAGTCATGTATTATTCATAATTAGGGTTAAGAGTGAGGCAAAATGTAGCCGCCAAACATTGTAAGGTTTCTTATGTAGAGTTATATTCTTTAGTCTATTCTGAAAGTGTAATTTATTCCTCATGTTTTGAATAAATCGAGTGATCATTCGACATATCTTCTTTATTGTGTTTGTTCTTATTTTCCGCATCTTGTTCATCATATCACAATTAGGGTTTTAATCCCAACAAGTGGTATCAGAGCGGGTATTTTAAGATCTATTGATTTTTGAAGTATCGGTTCTTGATTTGATGATTTTCTGCACAAGTTATTGAAGATTTTTGGTATTTGGCGGTTTGGAATCAAGGTTCTTGTTCAAGAAACTGTTCATGAAGATTTATGGTATTTTCTACTGTTCATCTGGTGTTATTTCAATCCAATTCGTTTTTCTGTTCATATTTTTTTTATCTGATCTGATCATTCGTTTGATGTCGATGGATCTGTTTCTCGTTATTTGGTCCATTTATTCAATTCCATATTCGTTCAATCCAAAATCAATTTATTACATCGATTGATTTGTTTTGTTTGTTTTGGCCCATAAGAATTGGTCCTTTACTGTTCACAATCCACCCGATCTGCTTTTCTTTTATCTACGTGTGTCACCTGCTTTGGAGATAACACTTCTATCTGTTCAACAATCGATGACCATTATCGTCTGAGGTTATTGTTGCTATTACTCTCATGAATCGATTTCTTTTAGCTTTAATCCAAAATCAAAATTTTCATATTATCAAATCGATTTCTCTGGTATCATATTTCTTTAATTGACTTGAAATCAAATTATCTTGGGTTGAGAAGTTGAAAGAATAAACAGAAGAATATTTGATGGGTATTTGATCTGACAATCAATTTGTAGAAGACGATTTTGGTGTTTATCATGTATTACATTCAGATGAAGAGTTTCGCTATCTGGGTTAAATCTCAGTCGGATTGGTTGTGTGTTTGTTCCCAATCAATTGAGAATGTTTTGTATTGTCAATCCAGATAATAGTCAAAATTGGTATTGTGAACCTGTTAGTGCGAACGGAATACCTGCGATCTTAATCAGAATAGTAATTTGGAGTCGCAATTGGAAGTATGATGCGAATGAATGGAATCGGAAATTGGAGCTCAATCGGAACGATTTGAGCATTTGATTCGTTTTTTTCTGGTCAATATTAAAAGTCAAAATCAGAATCATTTGGATTCGCAGTCGGTAGAGTGTTGATCGGAATGAATGAAATCGTGACAGGGACTCAATTGGGATGAACAATGGTCAAAACGAAAAGTCAAAATTGTGAATCTTTTGGAACGAATGTCTTACCTGTGAACGTTCGCACTATGGACTCGTGGTTGACATTGATTCGCAGCGAACCTGTGATTGGATTCGTTTTTACTGGAGATTCGTATTGGGTTGTTATCGATTGATTCAGAGCGAAAGGTCAAGGAATCGGGGATTGTGATTCTGGGTTCGCACTCACTTCCCATACGAACGTCAAAATTGGTTGTGCTCGCAGTTGGGACTGGACTCGGATTCGGACTCAATAAGTTGGTGCTCGGAACGAAAGTGTAAATTCAGGGGTTATTGATTTCTTGGATTCGTTGTTTAATCACGAGTTGTTCATTCACCTGACGTTAAATTGGGAAAGATGACTCAAGTTACTTTTTTGGTCCCTGCAACTTCAGCGATTTGATAATTCTGGTCCCTGTATTTTTCGTAAGTTGGCTGTTTTGGAGCATTTCCAGAAATTGTTACAAATGAAAGGGAGTATGATGCAGAATTATTAATTTAGTCCCCTGACTTTCAGCAATGTGACAGTTTCAGCCCATTTTTCGAAAAGTTTGCAAATTTAAGGGCTGGTGAACAGTTTTGGATTTTTTAATGCACATATTTTTTTCGTGAACAGAAAATTAAGGATTCCATCAAGTCTTGGCGGTTCGGAAAGTCATTTTTCGCAATAACGTCAAATTTTTTTCGACTTTTTCGGATTTTAAACTTCATTGTTTATATCATTTTGTCGCGGGGGAGCACAGTAATTATTTATCCATTCAAGATCATTCACATAACCATTTTAAGGTTTTATAATCACGATTTTGATTATAAATCGGGGGAGAATTTGGTATGGCCATTCGAAATTGGATTTGTGACTTTTGAAATTTGAAGAGTTTTGATAAAGCTTGTGGTAGAATTATGAAGGTAGCTTTTACAGTAGCAGTTCTTCATCAAGCTCTTCTAAAGCCTTTACAGAGAATTAGCCTTTATAGTAGCAGTTCTTCATCGAGCTCTTCTAAGGGCTTGATATATCTCCGACGTCTAGTATTTTCTCGATCAAGTGGCGTTACAAATCTTAAAATTTTGGTTGTTACATGATATTTTTTGGTGGCTTATATCATTAGTTTATTTGAAGATCATTGTGACTTGGAGGGGGAGTTCTTCAAAGACAAGAAGTGATTTTGTTTCTTAATTCTGAAATGGGTTTTTATGGCGGGTTTGGCTTTCTTGAAGATCTTTGGGATTACATTAGAAAATGAAGTTTAAAAACATTACTTCGGTGCTTGGTTCATATATATATATATATATATATATATATATATATATATATATATATATATATATATATATATATCCTAAAACCCGTTTTTGAAGACTATTGAAGCATCAAGATTCGTGGATTACTTCAAATATTCCTTGTTGTGAGATCTTTTCTTATTTGCTAGATGCTTGTTTTGGAAGTTGAAGCATTGTCATTCATTCCATACTTTGAGGGGGAGATTGTAGGGTTCAAAGTACTCCATGGATTATGGCAATGGGACCCCTTGATGAAGTGTAGGTTAAAAGCCCAAGACTTGTCTTTTCCCTATAAATAGTCATGTATTATTCATAATTAGGGTTAAGGGTGAGGCAAAATGTAGCCGCAAAACATTGTGAGGTTTCTTATGTAGAGTTAAATTGGGTCCAAGTCCAGAAATTAGGGTTTTCCCTTGATCAATCGTCACATCGTGACAGATAGAGCGTCACGGCATGACACCTCAATAAGAAAATGCACCTCATATCGCCATGCCACGTTGGGTTGATACCTTCATCATGTCGTCCCCAACACAAAACTCATAATTTACTTTCAATTTGATACCTCGAGGATCCTAATGCTATAACTCTCCCTTAATTGACTCAAACTTCATCCTCAAAGTCCGTTATCGCAAAAAACTCGGGGTAATGCCCCCTCGTCTCCTCCTCGGGTTTCCAATTCCACTTGTAACCCTTCCGGTGCTTCCATTTCACCTTCACCAAGCCCACCACCTTGTTGTGCAAGGTATTTGTCTTCCCATCTATGATCGCAATAGGTCTCACTACATTATTCAAGCGCTCATCAACCTGAATGTCATCTAAGGGTACTACTGCAGATTAAAGAGATGTACTATTTTGTAGCTGGGAGACATGGAAAATGTTGTGAATTTTGCTAAACTCGATAGGTAAATCCAATCAATACGCAACTTTGCCCATTCAGGAAATAACCCTTAAAGGACCAATGAAAATGGGCCCCAACTTGCTCCACTTCCTGAACCGGATGTCACCTTCCAAGGTGACACCTCTAGAATTATAAGGTCTCCCAACTGGAACTCGAGGTCCAAACGTCGCCAATCAACATAAATCTTTTGGCGACTCTTTACGGTCTGCAATTGATCGCGCGCCTGATGTATCAACTCAGTAGTCTTAAGTACTAACTTAGTACTCCCCATAACTCAATGCCCGACCTCAGCCTAACAAACTGGGGCTCGACACTTCCTCCCATAAAGCATCTCGAAGGGATTTCGATCAATACTGACATGAAAACTGTTGTTGTAGGAGAACTCGGCCAATAGAAGATAAGTGTCCCAACTCCCACCAAAATCTAGCACACATTCAATGAGCATATCCTAGATCTTCTTAATATTCCGCTCACTCTGTCTGTCGGTCTGGGGGTGATATGTTGTGTTGAAATGCAGATGAGTACCCAACTCCTCATGAAACTTCCTCCAAAACCTGGAGGTGAAACAGACATGACGGTTAGAGACCACCGAAACTAGAAACCCATAACGAGCAACCACCTCCCTGATGTAGATGTCGGCCAACTTTGCGGTGGAAATGCTCTCTAAAAATGGGATGAAATGAGCACTCTTGTTCAACCTGTCAAGAATGACCCAGATATAATCTACTCCACAAACCGTCCTCGATAACTTTGTAATAAATTCTATAGTGATCTCTTCCCACTTCCACATGGGAATAAGTAACGATTTCATCTTGTTGTGGGGTCTCCAATTTTCGGCCTTGAATTTCCAGCAAGTCAGGCACCGGTCAACATACCATGGTATCTCGCTCTTCATGCAGGGCCACCAATATCTTAACATCAAATCCTTGTACATCTTCTTAGCCCCCGCATGAATCGAAAACTTAGACTTGTGTGCTTCCTACAACAATTTATGCATAACCCTGCCAACAACCGGAACCCATACCCTCCCGCACTAAGTCAATAACCCATGACTGTCCCTGACAAATAACGGAATCCGGCCCTCGATTCTATCTTCCTTCCAATTCTCCCTCTTTAACCCCTCTACATGTGATTTCTTGATCAAGTCCAATAGTGGTGAAACAATAAAAATCCTCAAATTTACATATCTAATGGGTGCACTTGTTGCAAAAGACTCAAGGCATCGACCATAACATTGGCTTTCCTAGGATGGTATGGAATCTCACAGTCTTAATCCTTCACGAAGTCTAACCATCTGTGTTGCCTCATGTTCAAGTTTGGCTGATCCATCAGATACCTCAGACTCTTGTGATCCATATAAATAGTGCACCTGACCCCGTACAAATAAGGTGTCCAAATCATGAGGGCAAAAACTATGGCCCCTAGCTCTAGATCATGCATAGGGTAATTCGCCTCCTGAGGCTTCAACTAGCTTGATACGTAAGCAATCATATGGCCCCTCTACACAAGCATTGTGATCAGAACCAAAATCGATGCATCTTAATAAACCACAAAGTCATCCATACCCTCAGGAAGGGTCAGAGTCGGAGCCTCACACAATCTTTGTCTTAGGGTCTCGAATGTTGCCTGCTGCTCAGGTGCCCGCTGAAAAGTAACATTCTTCTTTGTTAATTGATTCAAAGGAACAACAATCTTGGAGAATTCCTGAATGAATCTCCGGTAATAAACTGCCAACCCAAGGAAACTCCGAACCTCAGATGGTGTCCTCAAAATCTCCCACTACATCACTACCTCGATCTTGGCCGGATCGACGAATATACCTGTCTGGTTGACAATGTTCCCAAAAAAATGCACCTTGCACAACCAGAACTCACATTTGGAGAACTTAGCATAAAGCCTCTCCCCCTTCAATGTTTCCATAACCTCTTGTAGGTGCACCTCATGCTACTCCTTGGTTTTAGAGTAGACCAAGATATCATCAATAAAGATTATCACTGACCGATCCAACATCAGCCTGCATACCCGTTTCATTAGGTCCATGAATGATGTCGGTGCGTTGGTGAGCCCGAATGGCATCACCACAAACTTGTAATGACGATAGCGATTCGTGAAGGTTGTCTTCGGCACATCCTTATCTTTGACCATCATCTGATGATAACCCGATCTCAAATCGATCTTGCAGAACCAAGATGACCTCTGATGTTGGTCATGTAAATCATCAATCCTCATAAGTGAATAACGGTTCTTCCCGTTATCTTGCTCAACTCTCGATAATCAATGCACATCCTACGTGACCCGTCCTTCTATTTCACAAACATAATCGGTGCTCCCCACGATGAACTGCTTTGCCAGATGAACCCCTTGTCTAATAGTTGTTGAAGCTATATAGTCAACTCCTGCATCTCCGATGGTGCTAGGAGATAGGGCACTTTGGCACCCCCAAAATCAGATCAATCCTAAATTCAACTTTCCTCTCAGGAGGCACCCCCAGTAAATCCTCGGGAAACACATTTGGAAAATGTCGAACACTAGGGACATCACTCACTTTCTTCTTATCTACAATCCATGTATTTATGACATAAGCCACAAAACTGGAACATCCCTAATTTAATTACCTCCTAGCCCTCATAGTTGAACAGAAGGCTAGTACTCACCGAGTGTCATCACCATGAATAACCAGTTCTCCCCCACTTTGGGTTTGAACTCTCACCAGATGATGCTCACAATGAATCATAGCTCCATTCTAGCTCAACCAGTCCATACCCACAATAATCTTAGTCCCTCGTAGAGGAATAGGGACTAGATCAACCAAATACTTCTCGTAGAATAACTCAAGAACGCAATAGATATGAACACTCGGAGCACTCACAGTATGATCATAAGCAATCTCCACCTCTAGCGGGTAATCCAAAGCTCCCGAAGTATCACTAAACTTCTTGCTAAGCGCAAAAGACACAAGATATTGGGCAGCACTCGAATCGAACAGAACATTTGCAGTCATATCATTGACTAAAAATGTCCCTATAGATGATTAGATAAAACATTAGCATAAACAATGAACACAATAAAGACATGGTAAAGATACATACTAGTGACAACATTTGGCACTGATCGAGATTCTTCGTCTGTCAACTGAAAAGCTATGCTCCTCACCATAGGAGCCTCTGCCTTGAACTCCCGACCATCAGTAATCCTCACCGTAGCTGGAGTTGGGGCCTTCGCCGCTCCACCTGATAGTCTCGGATAATCATTGTTGAGAGAAAAACTTTAGGAAAAACACTTGAACAAATATTAGTACCAGATTATAGTTGCGGAATAAGTTAATATCAAAGGATCATAAAAGCTCAACAATAATAAGTTAGATTTGTTAGATAGTTAGTTGCGGAATTATAAAGTGCTGAAACGTAAAGGAAATGTAAATGACAACAAGTTATATCAAGTATACACCAAACTGATTCATAACGAGGTTTGCAATCAAACTCAAGTTAGTATGTGTGATCAGTTTTAGGTGAAGAGGATCTTAGAATATAATAAGATACAGAAAATGACTTTAGTATTTCAGAGTGAAAGTTCAGAAAGATCGATAAGATATATGATAAGAAGAAGTGATGAAGAGATGCGTATTGATTCATGAAGACGGAGACTCTATTTATAGAGTTCCATAAAGTTACATCTTGAGTAAACTATAATAAACTACTGACTCTAAGTGACCATGCAAGGTTCACTGGACAATGCAATGCTAATACGCTAAGTCAGTTGATGTAACAAAAAGTCTTCACTGCGGTAGAGAGGTTGCGATTCAACTCCGGATCAAATATCTGTTGCGGTGGCAAGACTGATTGCGGTAGACAGAATTAAGATTGCAGATAAGTTTAGAGGGTCACTTTATGTAACAACATTTTCCCCCAAAGTGACCTCTACAACTTTCTTCTTCATTTATTAAGATTCAAGAATTTGATAAGAATCCACTAGAACTTCCTCACTTCACCCAGCCAGTTGATTCTTCTTGTTATTTCAAATTTCACTTCATCTGTTGTGTTTTTGGATCTTTAAACCGAAGTCAATGTCACTTCCAGTTGCTTTCAGGCAAGTCTATGCAATGCAGTAACTGGAATGAAGTATTTGATGCCACTGTTGGATTTCTTGAACACAACTCCTAATTCTGGGAAGCTGGTTGCACCGAGAGACATTTCTTGGTAGCCTTCAGTGAAACTTGGTGTGGGATCAAGAGCTAGAAAGTTAAACTTCTTGGTAAGCACAGGGTGAATATCCGAATTTATCTTTCCGAAGTCACAAACAAGTTCCTTGAGAAACTCACAAGCTTTCTCATAAGCAATCTTCATCTTTGGGTGCTTTTGGGGTTTGACTTGGAAGACTCTAGCAATCAGAAATACTTCTTCAGGGTTCATGCAGGGAAAGTCAGCCTGCATCCTTATGTAGTCATCACCTCTCCTTGTGAGTGTATACTGAACGAAATCAGTCTTCATAAATTTCCTCACCTTGTAATTCTTCACTGCTGATGGTCTGTCATTAGATCAAATGTTTTCAAAGTCATTCCTATGCTTAGCATGAAACTGATTTAAACGTTCAAATTTGAGGGGGAGTCTTTGATCCTCAGGAAGACTTAGATCAAAAGGCTCGAAGACTGGAAGAATTTGGAGTTGGGTGAGACAGGAATATCCCAATATCCATCGGATGGAGGTTCAGCATAGGTTAGGATGGGTCGATAATCATCGTCAAGAAGTCTTCTAGTGGGATTGACCCAAGAATTGATTAAGGTTTCATCCATGGTTGTATCGAAGCCATGTTCTATCCATATCTGCTCAGCGAACATCGCTGCCCGCCAATCGCTTTTTCTTTGTAGAGTGGCTGGGGATTCGTTTGTATGATCCGAGGACATGTTGGGTTCCAAGTTTTTGAACTGCGGGGGAGTTTCATCAGAGGATCATTGCAGATCCTGTTGCGGTGGAGTTTGTTTTGGAGAAGGCACCGGAGTTGGTTGTCTTGGGGGAGTTAGATGTGAATGGCATTAATGAAGATGTAGGTGAGAATGCAGAGGGGACTCACTTCCCCCTTTTGAGGAAACATCTATTTGTTGTTCCTCAAACCATTGCTTAAGGCCATCAATTTTGGAGAAGGTCTCGTTGAATTGAGACTTGATTAATTTAGAGACTTGGAGATTATTGGGGATTTCAGTGTTAAAAAGCAGTTTATAAATCTCCTTGGTCAATCAAAGAATTTCATCAACACTTGAATTAGCAGTGAGAGAACGCCTTAAACCATTGATTGTTGACTGAAGAACCGCAATGGTAGACTTATAAGAGTTGTGGGTTTCTTCTACCAGCTGTTTGGAATGGGCGGCCTGTTTTTCAAGAGAAGTCTTGAATTCATCTTTTAATGCAGTTACCTCTTTGATGAGGTTTTCAGCAGCTGCCATAAACTCCTTGTGATCAGCAGTGCAACTATTTTCCAAGGCTCTAATTCCATTTCAACTTTCAGAGTGATGCGTTCTGCGGCCAGTCGTTCTCTCTCTTCCAATATTTCTATCCTTTCAACTAGAGACTACGGTGCAGGGATATCTGTGTTCATGGGTTGGCTGGTGGTGACTGCGGCCAAAATTTGGTCGACTTTTGATTGGAGACCCAAAAATTCCTTTCTTGATACAACCAGTTTCTTCTTCTTCTTTGCCTTTGGTTTTGAAGTGGAGTGTTGCGATCCAATGGATTCTTCATCATCAAAAACCATCAAAAATTCGTCTGAGTTTGGGGGGGGGGGGGGCTGCTGAACGTCATCAATATCAATGTTATCAAGTCCAAACATTGGACCTGAACTAATTTCCACTGCGGTTCCATCATTGTTGTAGTCATGATTTTCAGCAGTTGGGGGAGGCTTTGATGGACAAGCACCACCTTGAAGGTTTTGATCTTGTTGCATTGTTGCTTCCATTTGAGACATCCATTCTTGAATCTGCAAAATATCATGAACAGTTTTGGCGTTGTTGAATGAGTCTGCCCAGTACTTTGCCACTGTTTGAAGAGCTTCATCTTTCTGTTGTTGTTGTTGTTGTTTCTGATGTGCCCTTCTTGCTTGGACTGTTCTCTGAAAAGCTTCAAATTTTCTGATTCCGGACTCAGTACCTGGACGGTACTGAGACCAAGAATCTTCTGAACAAACATCATCAATTCCGTTAAAATACACCGAGGTGTCCTTCGGGTTCGTGGTTCCTTGCATAGTTGTGCTCCCCACGCCTAGACCACTTGAGTGTAATGTTGGTGGAATAGGATTTCCTGAGCTTCCTCGGTCTCCTTGACTTGAAGTTAAGTTTGGCCTCGGCTCAGTTCTGGCTAAGGAGGAAGAATTGCCTTGCAGTGCGATAGGTATTTGTAGTGTTTGTGCAACTTGAAGAAAAATGGAGTTCAACTCCTCAAGCGCAAAGAAGTGTAAATGTGATGCCCTGGAGACCTTAGGGTGACTCGAACCAATGTGATCCACTTAGGATCCGACTGGGAGTGTGTATCCATGTTGGGATGAAATAGATACACTTATTGTATCTGAGTGGTAAGATGGGGTATGAATTGGTGAGCCTGTGGTAGCTCCAAGGACTACCAGACTCTTTTGAGAGACTGCGGTATGAGTCATGGTGTGCATTTGGCTTTGGCTTAGAGTTAACTTCAGTTTTTTCCTTCTGAACACGTCTCCTGAAGTTGAAGACTCATGATGAGTTTCATCTTCCACATTGACTGTGGGGTGTTGAGTTCTGGTAGGAGTGGAGTGAATCGCAGCAGAGGATTCTGCAGTTTTAGACTTGCATATCTTGGAAGGTTCACCTCCTTTCTTGACAACATTTTGGGGTGCTTTTCTTGAAGTAACTGCTTGCTTGACTCTTTTTAGTTTAGGTTGGACAACCTGGTCTGCGGTAGGAGGGACTTGTGTTGCGGTAGGGGGGACTTGAGTTGCGGTAAGGGCTGCGGTAGCCTGACTTGGTCTAGGCGGGGAAGAGTGGTATGGGTCAATACCACTCGTAGCCATGATGTGGTCAGCTACCTCATGATTCGTGAGTCCAATGGACTCTAAAATATATCTAGGTAATCTCCTAAGTGGTCCAAAAGTTGTTTGATCTTTTGAGGGAGTGTACATTTTCAGATCACGAGTAACAAATAGCATCGTGTCATCACCCATGTCAAGCTTGGCATCCTTGTGTAGATTCGAGATGCAAAGGGACCAGAATTGAGAAAAAGTGAGCATGGTTGCATCTTCTCGAGGATCCTCCTTTGGAATATACTGCAAGAAATCATCCCATAGAATTTGTACGTAATTGACCGCGTTACCAGTGAAAAAGCTCCACACTATCTCTAATAGTTTGATGCCCATATTATCAGTGCCACCTGTCCTGCCGGAGAGACTTCTGATCACAAAGTCACACATGAACTGACACACCACCGAGAGTTGATTCTTCTTGAATTCTCCGACCCCTTTCAATTTTTTCTAGTAACCCATCTGATACAGGGTTGAAATCACATCGTTAAGGCTTGGTGAGTAGAACTTCGTCGAGGGAAGAACCCTAAGAATGATTTCTTCCAGGAACTTGGCTTTGGTTAGAACAGCCAGTGAGTCATCAACAAGGTTGAGATGCACTTCTTGAAGATTATGGCTTGGACGGAATGCAGAAAAGGCGTATTTGAACAGAGTCGGTAGAGGAACTACTTCAGTGAACGAGTTGAAGGCATCATATATTGGATGATTTGGGAGAAACTTGATCATCAATCTGATTGCATCATTGTACGACGGATGATCTTCGAAAATCGCTCTGAAGTTGCTCGAGGCTATGGACAGTGATTGGTCTTTGATAGTAGTTTCTGAACCAGTGGGACGAGCAGACCCAAAAGACTTTGATTGTTTCTTGGAGATACCCGATTTCACCATGTTTGTAGTAAAAGATTTTAGAACTTGCAGGAAAGAGTTTGAGCAAGAGGATGAAGAAGATGAAGATCGTCTTTAAGGGTTCAGAAAGCATAAAGCAATCTTGGGAGAAATTGGGGGTTTTTATACCTCCGGATTTGAAATGTTATTGTAATTAATTTATTCACAGCTGTTAAAGATAAAAAACTTTGGGTTTTTACCATTATCAACCACAAATAATGAAAAAGAAAAAGAAATTAATTTCCTAGAAAGACGGAGCATTAAATGCATGTTAGGTCCATGATCACACACCAGTAAATCGTGTGGTGAGGGTTTATATCCGTTGTGAAAAAGTAGAAGTTGAAACGGATTTGACAATAAACAGCTATGAGACATGACCGGTTGGAGAAAGAGATTTCTTAAAAGATTGCGTTTTATGGAAAAACGATTTATTTGTTTATTAGTCTAAAATAGGTCTGACCAAGAAAAGTGAATTCGAAAGGGACTGAAACATTGTATGCTACAAAATGAATGTTGTAAAGAATGTTTTTTTATTTAATGAAGAACATTAAATAACACACAAAGGTCTCAAAAAAAAATTTAATGAAGTGATTGTGGAATCATTTATTGCAACTGCGGTTGAGGTAAGATGACTGCAGTGTCATATGTTGAAACTGTGGATGGATTCAGGTGACTGCGGTGGAATGCAGTTTGACTGCGGTAGCGTATACTGAAGGAACAATTGACAAGAAGTTAGAAATAAAAGAAATAAAAGAGCCGAGGAATATATAGATCATATATGATTGCGGTATGCTAAGCATACTGAAACGATATATGATGAATATATTATTCTAGAACCGCAGTGAGAGAAATGCTTCAAGAGTTTTACTTTGAAAAAGAAACGAAGCAATTCCTTCACACTTGGAGACCAGATGTGGTATGTGGTACCTATATATTCAAAAAGAATTGCGGGTCTGGGTGCATCATTCCTAACATTTCCAGAAAGCTATTTAGTTTTGTAGCATCAAGTTCTTTGGTAAAAACATCTGCTATTTCCTCATGAGTGGGAACAAAAATTAGTTCGATGTTACCTTTGAGAAGTGGTACCGTAGTTCAATGTGCTTCGTCTTTGAATGGTGGATAGGATAATGAGAAATCGCTATAGCAATCTCTGAATCACAGTAAATTGGTACCCGCAACATTATGTATCCGTAATCCATGAGTTGAGTCTTCATCCATAGAACTTGGGAACAACAACTGGCTACAGTCACATACTCAACTTTTGCGGTAGACAACGAGACACAATTCTGCTACCTTGAAGACCAACTGACTAATCTTCCTCTTAGAAATTGGCATCCACCTGAAGTACTTGTTTGATCTAATCTACATCCCGCATGATCCGCATCCATGAAGGCTTGAAGGCTGAAGTCATTTCCTGCGGGGTACCAGAGGCCTAACGCTTTACTTCCGTTTAAATATCTGAGAATTTGCTTGACTGTGGTCAAGTGAGATACTTTGGGATCCGCTTGGTACCTAGCACATAAGCCTGTTGCAAAGAAAATATATGGTCTTCTTACAGTGAGGTACATCAATGACCCAATCACTCCACGATAAGTTTTGTGGTCAACTGATTCTCCGGTAGGATCAGCTGAAATCTTGTATCTGAAGGCCATTGGGACCTTAGCTGAGGAACAATTGTCCTTTGAGAATTTCTTCAGCAGCTCGGAGGTATATTTCTCTTTATGGATAAATATCCATTGAGGGACTTGTTTCACTTGAAGCCCTAGAAAGAAGTTAATCTCTCTATTCATGCTCATTTGGAATTTACTTGTCATGAGCTTTGCAAAGTCATTCACCATACCCTGATCTGTGGATCCAAAAATCATATCATCCACCTATATTTGGACGAGCATTAAGTGATTACCATTTGCTCTTCTAAACAAAATGGGATCAATCACACCTCTTTTGTATCCAGACTTGACAAGAAACTCAGAAAGAGTCTCATTCCATGCCCTTGGAGCTTGTTTAAGACCGTATACTACTTTTTCTAGCTTGTAGCAGTGATTGGGAAATTCTTGACTCTCGAAGCCTGGAGGTTGCTGCAAGTAAACTTCTTCCTTTAGTTCTCCATTTAGAAAGGCACTTTTTACATCCATTTGATGTACTTTGATATTCTTGTGTTCCACATACGCTAAGAAAATGCGTATTGCTTCCATTCTGGCTACGAGGGCATAAGTTTCATCATAGTCAACGCCTTTAAGTTGGCTGTACCCCTTAGCCACTAGCCCTGCTTTGTTTCTTACTACCCTACCAGATTCATCAAGCTTGTTTTTGTATACCCATCTAGTACCAACGATCGTGTGACCTTTTGGCTTCTGTACTAGTTTCCATACTTTGTTCCTTTCAAACTCAACTAACTCCTCTTGCGTTGCGGTGATCCAGTCGGGTTCCATGAGAGCTTCTTTTATGGTTCGAGGCTCGACTAAAGACATGAAAGTTCCATAGTGGCAGTGGTCCGTTAAATCACTAGAGGATCGAGTTTGTATACATGCAGATGGGTTTCCAATGATTTGACCCGGTGGGTGATCCTTCGTCCAGATGTGAAGAAGAGTTTGTTGGTGATCAACAGTTGCGGTAGAGGAAATATCTTCAACGTCAGATGACTCTGCGGTAGGAGAAGCTAGTTCCCCCTCGAGTTGGGAGTGGCCTGCAGAATTATCTTGGACTGTAGGAATTTAAACAACATCAGTTGACGGAGATTCCCCCGAAACTGAGGATGGGAATTCCCCCTGAACCAAAGATGGTTCCCCCTGGATTGATAAGTGAGTGATAAACCTTGGATCTGATCTTGTGTTTATGTTCTCAAACTCTTCATCCTCAGAGTCTGAAGAAGCATTTGATTGGATATTAACTCTGTGGTTAGACATTGGAGCAGCATCTTCTAGTACTGGAACCTCGATGGTTGTCACATGAACCAGAGTTGAACTTTCCCCCTCAACCGGCGAAGTGAAAGTATTGAGTGGCAAATCTTCATATAAGGTTGGACCAGATACTACACCGTGTTGTTGTTGAGCTACCGGTGACACCAGGATTTCGGAGAGATGAGCAGTCTCTACGGGGTCAAAAAGATCATCATAGTTGATTTCAACTATGTTTAGGGGACCCGAAGAGGCTGTGATATCACTTTCCAAGATAGCTTTTGTTTCACTTGACGGAGCAGTGTTTCGGACATAGTAGTCATCACATTTGACATCGAAGCTTTCGACTATCAGTCTTGTGCATTTAATGAGAACCCTGTAGGCCACTTTATTGGTTGAGTATCCAAGAAAAATGCCTTCATCTGATTTCGGTGCAAATTTGTTAAGGTGATCCTTGTTTTTGATCACAAAACATCTGCATCCAAAAATATGGAAGAATCTGACATTGGGTTTGCAGTTGTTAAGCCCCTCATATGGAGTCTTGTTAAGATGCTTGCAAATGATGCTTCAGTTTTGAACAAAGCATGTAGTTGCCACTGCTTCGGCCCAGAAGTATAGAGGAAGGTTTGAAAAGTTTAACATTGATCTAGCTGCTTCAACCAATGTACGGTTTCTTCGCTCTACTACTCCATTTTGCTGCAGTGTGTAGGGAGCTGAAAAGTTGTGATTGATGCCCTTTGAAACCAAGAAACTATTGAAGAGATGATTAGTAAATTCGGTTCCATTGTCACTTCTTATTCTTCAGACTGGTAACTTGATTTGAAGCTCGATTTCCTTTATGAAGTTGATCATGACCTGCGGTGTGAATAATTTGAGTCTTAAGAAGAAGACCCAAGTGAAACGTGTGAAGTCATCAACCATAACCAGAATGTACTTTTTGTGATGAAGACTGGCTATGGTAGATGGACCGCAGAGATCAATGTGAAGTGCTCTAATGGTTCAGCAATTGAGGAATCAATAACCAGTGGATGGCTTCCATTTGTTTGCTTTCCACACTCACAAGTTGGGCAAAGTGTATCATTGTTGTATTTAAGAATTGGAAAACAACGGACAAGTTCTTCGGTGACCAGGTTGTTGATATACCGGAAGTTCATATGAGCTAACTTGCGGTGCGATAACCAGCTAACTTCGGATACTGCTTTGGATAGAAAACACAACTGCGGTTAGCCAGTGATCAGTGAGACATACAAAGGATACATTGTTCCTTCAGATTTGGATTTGATCAAGCAGGTGCTTCTATCACTTGTCATTATGTAGCAATATTCATTATCAAATTCAACCCGATGACCTGCTTTACATAGTTGGACCATACTGATCAAGTTGTGCTTGAGACCTTCTACATAAGCAACCTTTTGAATTGAGAAATTTCCAGTTGTCAATACACAGTAACCCCTGATGATTCCATTGGTGTTGCTCCCGAATGTGACATGTCCATCGTTACAGATAGGCCTAAAGTCGCGAAGGTATTCTAACCTTCCAGTCATGTGCAAGGAGCAGGCACTATCAATTAACCACTCCTCTTCTTGTTCCTCCTTGCACATTACCTGAGAAATTAAACGGTTAGTTTGGGCAGCCAAACACGTTTGGAGCTCGGGGACACATGAGAAAATTGCTTACGGAATGTATGCACGTGAGACTTAGGAACAATTTTTGTGTCAGTTTTTAGGCCTAGTCCTGGGTGTTTGGTAACTTTTGGGATATTATGAGGTTGGATTGGACAGAACGTCTTGAGTAGATAAAATCCGAAAGAAATATTTTTCTCGTTTATCCAGACACCGTACTTGGTCAACGGTCCGGAGGGTGTAGTTTGAGTCTTGTGTCCGTTCCGTGAGTGATTTCTGACTGCAGTGCCTCTGGAATTTGAAAAAGTTTTTGCACGTGATTTACTCCAAGGTTTTGACCTGACAACTGACTGAGGTGATTTTGAAGGTTCAGGAGTTGGTAAAATACCTTTCCACTTTGGATCCTTTAAGGAATATTTTTGAAAAGAATACTTTTGAAAAGATGTGACATTCTTTTGGGATTTCACAGGAGTATTTGAAAAAACTTTTGTTACTGCACACTCCTTTTTGTCTGATCCTTTGACTGTCGTGATTTTAGAAAGGTTTTTGGCAGTGGTGGGTTTTTCTAAATTCTTTTGATTTGAAACATTGGTAAGTTCAAAAGTATCCCGCTTTTTGCCTCGGGATCTGCGTTCCTCTTTGAAAGCCAATTTTGCTTGAGTTTTTGAAGAACCGCAGTCAGAAATGTTCAACTGCGGTTTCTTGAAAGCCTCTGACTGTTTTGAAAACGAGGACTTGAGTCATCTGAACTAGAGAGTTCAGGACTTTGTGAACATTGACCATATTCAAAATTTTCAATTGGTAGTTTGTGAAGGATGGGCTGAATGGTCACTGTGCTTTTAACTGCGGTCTGCGGTGCGGATGACTGGACAACCGCAGAGTATGTCAAAGATTGTTCAATATTGGGAAATTATATGGAAGGCAAGGATGAACAATTTTCTACTGCTTCTGGTCCTTCCACAATAATTTCTTCATCTACATCCGAAGAAGACTGAGAATCGGGACAATTTGTGCCAATGATGGGAATTTGATCACTTGGATAACCAGAGGATTCAGTAAGAATTTCCTCAATGACACAATTGTTACTCAATTCATGAAGTCGGCCAAAGTGGCATCTTATGTCTTCAGGAAACGTTTTATCATTAATTGGATAATGAAACTCACAATTCGGTGGGACATATGGTCGATCAGCATTGAATCGGGGAGTTGAGTCCTCATTGGTTGAGTACCTATTGGACCATCCCCAGTTATAGGTGTTGTCCACAGTTCCACTGTTAACTAATTTTTCAATTACTTAGAATTCATTAAAGAGCTTTTCTATGAATTGATTCAGACATACAATTTCTTTATGGGCTAAATCCCTTTGATTTAAAGCAATTTCTAACTGAGTTTCATTCAACATCCTAGCATCTTTTTCTAACAACAAGTCTTTTTCTAGCATGGCAATCTTAAGTATCTTATCCTCAAGTCTTCCTCATACATCATATAGCTCTTGGGATGCTATATTCTTTTCATCCAGAGCCTTGTTGTAGTCTGAAAGGATGGCAGTACATGTGTCATTAAGTCTTTCTAAGTATGGTTCACAATCATGCATGCTGAAATTATTAGAATGGATCATGATTTTTACCTGTTCGACGATGCTGAGGGTGCCATCTTTGGCCATGTAGTAGTAGTTTCTTTCCAGCTTCATCGATCCGTCCTCTTCAGCAGCTGCAACCATGCATATCTTCCCTTTTCCTTTGATGTTGTCAAAGTCTTCATCCTCATCTCCGGATGACCACACTTGATGATCTCTTTTCACATGAGCAACATATGCTCTTGCCTTTTCTTTCTCTTCCATTTCATGGGCCATTCTAAGATAGAATGCCTTGTCCTTAACCATATTTGCCTTGCAATATTTGGCAAAGTGATTCTCTTTATGACATTTATGACAAATGATAACGTCATTTTTCTCTTCAGTTGAGGTACCGAAGTCTGATGGTTTATTAGACTGCAGTGCCTCTTTGGAGTGATGTGCATTCTATGGTTGCAGTGAATGATGAGGATTACAAGGATACCGTGAGTGGTTAAGCTGCGGATTGAAGTTGCGGTTGAATGGTGGTTTGGTAAACTGCTGATTTTTGTGAAATGAGGTTGGTGGTAGGCGATTGAATTGTTGACTAACCAGGGCAATGGCATTTTTGAATTCTTCTTCATCATCCATTTCAGAATATGCTTCATATGACTGTGGTGGGTTGTCATATGAAAGTGGATAAGATGGTACAGTAGAATATGAGTACCGAGTGGTATTGACTTGTGGGGTTTCAGCTATTAGGGCAAGTGGGCCACCGAGATCAGCACAGTCTTTCAGCACTGTTGATTCTTGTGCCTGAAGTTCTCCTTACAATTTGAACAAAGACAAAGTATGAATCTTTCTATCTCCTTGCATAATCATCTTTGCAGTGGACCAATGTCTTCCCAAACATTAAGAAACTGTAGATTTGTTTCATGGTTGCTTCGAACTATACCAGCATTTGATAGCTTCGTGATGATGAGGTTGAAATGTTTGAATGAGTCATCAAGACTTTCACAAGGAAGAGCTTTGAAATTGTTAAACTCATTGAGAGCAGTGGTGAGTTTCTTATCTTGAGCTTGTTCAGAACCTTGATAGAGATTTTTGAGCACGTCCCAAATCTCCTTAGCAGATTTGCAGGTGATGATGATATCAAAGTTGTCTGGAGCTACACCGCAAGAGATTTCATAGAAGGCAATAGCATCATTTTTATGGGTTTTAAGCACTATAACGCTCCTATGATGCACATGCAACCCTAGATGCTTTGGATCTAAGTTTACTCTAATTATACATGCAATTTCAATTTTCCAAAGCATACATCTTAACTAGCATACAATAGAGCATATATATATATATATATATATATATATATATATATATATATATATCTTAAAAATAGTTTAGATGAATACCTCTTGATGTAGTTAGTAGTTCTTGGCCTTAGAAAGCTTTAGCACCTCAAGTGTGATGCCTCTAATGTGTCACAAACACCAAATGCAAGAGGAGACTTAAGAGAATAGGCTAGTTAGCTCAAAATCGATTATCACTCTCTTAGAATGTATGAGCACCAATTTTAGGGCTAGGGGTTTGCTTTTATAGTGTGGCAAAGACTAGGGTTTCATCCATGCAAACCCTAATGCACCATGACCTTTCATATTTCTTAGGCTCCATGGGTTAAACCTTTTAGCCCATCCTAATCAACTATGGATCATTAGCCCACACTACAAGAATCATTGATTTACTTAATCAGTCCCCGTATATTTAATCAGTCTCTTTTGATCACTAAATTAATTCCAAATTAATTCTTGATCAATACTAATTAAATAATATGATTTCTCAATTAATATATTATACTTATAATATATTAATAAATCACAAATAACCTCTTTCTCAAAAGTCCATCCTGTCAAATTGCATTGGTGAAGGCAACCCAAAAGGACCATGCTACTAACAGGTCAAGTACATACCAGTTATGGTTATGGGCTTAGACACCTAATCCAACAGTCTCCCACTTGGATAAGTCTAATAACTATAACTGCCAATGCAACTTCAAAATCCGATTAGCGATCGTAGCTCTCAAAAGCCGCTTTCGAACTCTAACCTAGTCAGTGACGCGTCCTTTAGATAAGGGATCATATATTCCTCTGTTCTACAAGATATCGTGCAGACAAATACATGGAACATAGTCATACTTATTGTCCTGCAGTTTGTTTCCCGATTTCCGATTTGTCTGACATAGAACATATTCGAACATCAACTTAGTCCTGACCGGGCCCGATACATAAGTCAAAACAAAATCATCGAGGGGCCCAAGATATCGCTTTTAATCCTCTTAGGATAAAAGGAACAGATAAACTTTGACTTATATGCTTGTACTAACTACTCGTTAAATCATGCACAACGATACGTTTTATAACATCAAGTTACTGATGTGTTTTCATATCATCAATGCATAACCAAATCGTAGTCAACAACTCGTATATCTTGGTTTGAAGACTATATGATATTATCGTCTCACAATCACTCGTGATAAATTCCATGAAGTGATTCATGTGAGCGTGTGTTTAATCCAATACTCAAATCTTATTTCAGGAGCACTCATGAACGTTGTAGCATACTTTTTCTATGTCTAACACCTTAGACATGTTGGATTAGTGTCTAAGTCATAACTATATTTGGTATGTACTTGACCCGACCAGGCATGGTCCATTTGGGTTGCATGGCATCATGCACTTGGATAGACTAAATGAGAGAAATAAGACACTTATGGTTATTAATATATTATAAGTTCTAATATATTAATAATAATAATAATAATATTTAATTAGTATTGATCAAGAATTAATTTAGAATTAATTATGTGATCAAAAGAAGACTAATTAAATATATGGGTTGATTGTGTAAATCATCCATAACTTATATAGTGGGCCAAAGCTCCATGGATAATCAAGTTGGGTTAAACCCATAGGATACTCCATGGATGCTCCATGGAGGTTACTTAACCCACGGGTCATGGAAATGAAAGGTCATGACAATTAGGGTTTACATGGTGTAACCCTAATTGTAACATACTATATAAGCATCATATTATTCACCAAAATCGGCCACTAGTGTGTGGAAAAGAAGGGCTAGCCGATTTCTTGAAGTGTGGATTTCTCTCTAAGTTATTCCAAGAGCATTTGATGTTGTGTGAGCCATTTGAGGTGTCACATTTGAGGCACTAGGCACTCAAGCCCCATGGAGTCAAGCTACACTACAAAAGGTATGTATTCTATCTATATTATTACCCAAGTATCTATGATTGTATGCTAGATAGGGTAATACCTTGAAATATTAGCATTTGCATGTATATTAGAGAAAACATAGATCTAAGGTATTTAGGGTTGCATGTACACCATAGGAGTGTTAGAATGCTCAAAACCCAACAGTGGTATCAGAGCCTAGGGCTGTTTTCAATTATACTTGATGCAACTTATTTTTCAAGGCTGAGAATCTGTCCAGACAGAAAACTCGATGAGTTCTGGCTATAAACTCGACGAGTTCATGTGTTAAGGCATGAAATCAACGAGTTTCCTATAAGAACTCGACGAGTTTGTGTCTCAGACAACATATCTTCGTGCTTTTTGGCTGGAATTGGACTAGGAACATTACCATAAGTTGTTTTTGAACTTATAAACTTGTTTTTGATGTGGTAATGTTCATGCTAATCCAATTTCAAAGATAATTGTCAATAGATTCATGTTTTGTATTAGTTTAAGTGTTATGCAAATTACATGAAAAAGTTTGATTCCAATTATCTTGTTCATATGAGTTGCTTAGATTAATAGAAAAGTTTGATTGATTATGTGTTGTTGATCCATTTTAATCTAAGAGTGGATTCTAAAATGTGTTTGTGTAACTTGTCCTCAAGTTACATGAAAAGTCACATTAAAGTTTCTTAAAACTCATAAAAGTTGGCAAAGGTTACAAAATGAAGAGTCTTGTCTTCATTGAATGGTTTTATGACTCCATAACTTGTCCTCAAGTTATGGAGGTTCAAGAGTCACTTCATTAAGTAATAAAATATGTAACCTTAATTAATTCCATAAGTTACAAAATAAAGAAAAGTTACATTCTTTTATTAGTTTAAAGTCTTCCATAACTTGTCCTCAAGTTATGGAACTTGAAGAGTCTTTTAATTAAAACTACTTTAAACACATAAGTTATGGAATTAATTAGTTTTGAATAGTTTCAAAACTTGCCCTCAAGTTTTGGAATTTGAAAAGTTTTCACTTATGAATACTTTAATTCCAAGTTAGCCCTTAGAATTTTAAAAGTTAAAATTCAACCCTTATACTTTATAATATTATAAGTTAATAATATTTATATATATATGTGTATAAGAGTAAAGTCAGTCTTACCATTAGTAGGCCTCATTCACGAAGCCGGTCTATAAGGGGGGTATAAGGTTACTGCCTATAAAATGGCAGTTTAATAGGTGTCTACTCTCACCCACCGCTTCCTTGACTGGTGGAGGGTCGTTAGCCGAACGGGTAGGACAAAGACTATAATTCTCCCTTCATTAAAAGTATTAATGATAAATACTAAGTAACT
The DNA here is from genome assembly GCF_052849685.1 of Lactuca virosa. NCBI lineage: Eukaryota > Viridiplantae > Streptophyta > Magnoliopsida > Asterales > Asteraceae > Lactuca > Lactuca virosa. The sequence goes on along the minus strand of NC_136430.1, from coordinate 300,360,984 downwards.
AAACACTTATAAATTCCCAATCTTAGTTACTTAGGAAAATGTGAATAAGGTGCTAATCCATGAAATTACACTTTGCACTTTGTTTAAGTCGTTAGTGGAGCGTGTGTGGTTAACCGGCACACTAACCTGGACTTAACAAGGTAGGCAAAGGGTAACTTAATGTTTATCATAGTATCGATGGAGCGTGTGTGGTTAACCGGCACATCGATTGAGGGGTAAACACTTAAGGGTACCAAGTAATTTGCATGGTTACTTCACACCTTGTTTTGTGATCGTCGGCATCCCAGTCACAAAACCTGAAGGGCACACTCGAGATTGAAACATGCCATTGAAAAGTTCAATGAATCTCAAAAGATCTAGGAGTTTCAAATCCAATTAAAACCTAATAATACATTTCGTTTATCTTGGTGGAAATTGGTGAATCGTCATTCACCTACCTTTAAATATTTTATAGCTTGGATTACGGCATCCCTCTTCTAAGTTATAAAATAGTTTGTTGGGTCCTAGCCTTAATATTTCATATTGGGTGTCATATTAAGGACTTTAGATCAACTATCTTGAATATCTCCCAAAAGATGTCTAAGTTCAGACATCTATGATCTTCCCAAATCTCTTGGAACTTTACTTCCTCCACATCCTCCAATTATTCTCCCTAACCCACAAGTTCAAAGGTCACTCAATCCCTATTGGCAAGCAAGGTCTATGTGTGATCGCATCTTGGAGATGAAGTCACATATTGACAAGCTGGGAGAGTTGGGTGTCAAAGTCTTAAGAAGGTTGGATGTTCAATCACTTTCTAAGTCACATAGTAAGTTCATTATGGACTACCATGTAAAGGACTATGACATGACCCTTAATGATCTTATCTATTTGCTTTGGGGTGCTTAATCAGCAATGATTTGGAGCACTGGCAGAGCAAATCTGATTAGTAGATCAACTCCCAAAACCTTCAATGGACATTGACAATGGTAACATTGGATACCCAGAAAAAGCATTCTCTTCCCTATGGAAAGGGATTGGCCATAGTCAACCCGGTTGACCAAATGGTAAAGAGAAAGGCTAAGTTTGAGATAGTCCCATTACCAAAGAGTCCATATGTTTACCTTGCCAAAGGAAGGGGCATTGATTGCGAAGCTGCCTATTTACCTGAAAGATCAAAAGGTTGATCAAGTCAAGAAGTTTGACTCTTCTTCAGGTAAAAGTCCACTATCTAACTCTGTTAAGTTTCTGTTATGAGATTCTCATTACATGATGTGACTGGCTCACATGTTGATGCTTTAAGAATCAAAGAAAAGTGAAGAAACTTAAAGGAAGTACATGCTGATTCTGATCACGAAGATGGATTTCGATCGTATCAGAATTTTTGAGCTGTTACTTTGAAGTTATGATATATTGCTTAGGAATAGATAACAACAAGTTTTTCATATGCATTTGCACTGCAAGGATAAGTTTTTTCCGCAAAGTTTTGAAATAAAATAAAAGGTTTTAATTTTATATTTATTTTAAATATCCTTACAAGTGACATTTGTGAAAATTGGTTGTTTATATGATTCCATTGATAGCAATATTTGGAAAAAAATGGACTTGATTCTTTCATTTGTGGTAGTGTCATAATTTACCAAATAAGGAAAGATTCTCATTCCCAAGGCTTCAGTTGGATAGAAACTTGGAATCATGCAAGTTGAATAGTATGATGAACGAGAACTTTCAAGCATTGGAAAATTAAGACTTGTTCACATGGATGTGTGAATCAAGTGAAGGACTAAAGGGATCGAGTACACATTCTTGTGCACTGGTCATGTCCACCACAAAGCTCGTTAAGACTATTCGTCATGATTTACTAAAGTTTAGTAAATATGGTTATACTTATAAGTTTAAGTATAATTCTGAAGCATTGGAAAAGTCTCGATGTATGGAAGAACGAATGAGAAGAATCAAATTAGGCAGAAAGATTAAAGTTTCTCAAATCTAAAAAGATGGGAGAGTACTTTAGTATAATGTTTTGTGGTCATCTTAATGATTAAAGAACCACATCACAATTGGTCTTCTAAGGACATCTTAGTGCATTCTTATGACTAAGAAGGGGAGTCATGAATTGTTGAAATGGTTAAATCAAGAAGATGAGTCATACTTCGTTTCAAAACAAGTCTTAGAGTTATACTCCAAGACTATAAGTTGAGTGACATATCTTAAAGAAAGGTTTATAACACTTGTCAAATGTAAGAGTAAAAGTGTCCTACTCTTGTACATTTGAAGTTGGTAAGTTGTGATGTTTTGGATTAAACAAAGACCAACTAAGGCCAATTGTGTGAAGTGTTTGTCTTGATAAAGAATCCGCACTATCCCTTGAATATTTGACAAGAGAGTCTTATATGTCAAGAGGACAGTGGGAGTCTTAAAGGTCTTGAAAGTCTCAAGAACTAATCAAGAATAAAACCTGTAGTTTAACACTAGCACACGACGTGAGGTTTATAACCTATCGTGTTGACATATTTCTATTTCCGTGCCCATTCCAGTTAAAGTTGGCTTTGCATATGAGTTCTTAGAGTTCTCAGTTGGTTGCATAACAACTTGGAAGCAATGGCAGGCCCTGTACTGCCAGGTGGCAAGAAGTTAAGATTGCATAAGTTCAGTCCATATGAGTTTGGATTTGTCATTATCCTTGTCTTGTGACTATGGTTTTGACGATTCACATGGATAAGAACACATACACCATAAAATCTAAGGGTCATAAGGTTTATCTCCGATTCATGAAAATGATGGTGAGGAAACACTTCCACCAAGTAGATTTGAAGCAGATGACAAAAGGTCTAAACAATTGAGACTATGATTACGGCATCCCTTTTCATAGTTCTGAACTTGTTTAGACACACATGCATGCTATCTAAGGAAAGGTGTATGATTTTGATAATGTTTTATCAAAGCATCTCGTATCAGAAATCTGAATTTTGGTAAGAAAGTCAATAAAGTATTGATTTCTAGAAGTCCAGCTGATTTCTGAGTACATGTCAAAGCTAGTGGGAGCATAAGTGTTATGCTAATAATCATCATGTTAGTGGGAGCATGATAATTATGATAAGTATTGCAAGTTAGCAATGTTAATTATAGAAAACAAAAGTTTCAATTCGTGAAGTTGCAGGGGTTGAAAAAGTTGTTTTGCTATAATTAAGGGAGAGGATATACTTCATTTCAGTTCTAAAGGCTTAAATTGAGACCTTAATCATCTTTAGTCAAGAATATATATATGAATTTCATGTTGGATTGGTTCAACTTAAGTAAATTCCATATATTGCGTTCTCAAAATTCGATTATGATTACGACATCCCTCTTCATAGTTAAATTTAGAGGACATGGCAAATAAAAATATTGTAGCAAAAGACTAGTCTAGAATCATGTCTTTATGTGAGACATCATGAATCGTGTCTCATTTGCTTTGGGTACAGGATCGATTGCATGTGCTATAATATTTGTCCTTTCTAAAATTTTCCAAATGCCTGGGGCATTAAGAAGGGAAAAGGTCTAGAATTGGATATGACTACAAGGATTAAGCAATTGTCGAGGACAATCTAAGGTTTACCAAAGATTGGTTGCTCAGGGACAGTTGGAAGTATAGTGCTAATTTTGGAAGGACCATATTGACATATTCTGAAAAGAGGCATCTCTTGTTCAGAAGTGATAGTCAAAATGAGAATATGGAGTTGTCTCCATAGTGGAAGTTATCTGTGTAAGATTAGAAAACTTAATGCAAGAAGCATGTTCAAAGCAATGTACTTTGAATATGAGACTTAGTTTCCATGGAGTTGAACTCCATTGGAATACCTTATAATGACTGTTGACAAGTCTTTGTGACTTTGTACATATTCATTACAGGAGGGTCAGTGCATATAAGTTTAAAATCTAAACAGATTTCGATAAATGATAGGAATTTGAAATTCTCACATTTTTCGATAAGGATTTGGAGGTGTGAAATTAGAATCATTGAAATTATATTCAATTAGTCTATTTCACAAAGTAAGGATCATAGACAAACATAGAGTGCATACTTGATGTATTGCAAAGCTAATTCTTAGAAAAACAAAGTGTACATGCTTGGAGCATGGGACAACTAGTGTTTTCTAAATTCAAGTATAAAGTTGATAAAACCGAAACAATGAATAATGAGTAATCAGTATGGTGATAAATAAAAAGTGTTTTATTTATATTCATAGTTTGATACCATATTAGATTCATTTATTTTTGTGTTTCATTTTGCATGTTTTGACTTCCAGAATAAACTAGGTTATTCTTACTGAATGGCTAAGTTATTCAAACCATCCACAGTCGGTCATATGTTGGAAGTAGATATGAATCAAGACCGTCATGGGTTGACTTGTAGAGGTCCAAGTTGGTGGACAAAGTGGTGCTACAACACTCATGAGTGCTCATAAGTTCTGAGTATTGGATTCAACCCGCGCTCATTTGAATCACTTCATGGATTTTATCACGAGTGATCATGAGACGATAATATCGTATATTCTTCAAACCTAGAGATATGAGTTGTTACTATGAGTTGATAGTACATTGATTGCACGAAAACGCATTGGTAACTCGATGTTATAAAACGTGCCTTTGTGTATGATTCAACAAGTAGTAGAACAAGCCATATGAGTCGAAGTTTATCCATTCCTTTTACCTTCAAGATAAAAGCGATATCTGTGGGCCCCTCGATGATTTAGCGATGACACATGTAAGTGCTTGGCCAAGCCAGGACTGATTTGATTTGTTCAATCAGTCAGTCATCATGAATCGGAAATCGGGAAACAACAGATGGACAGAGAGAATGATTTATAATCCATGTCTCAGTCCATATGATATCTAGAATGGAGGAATATATGATCACTTATCTAATGGACAAGTCATTGACAAAGGTCAGAGATTATCGGCAAGGTCAGAGTTCGACGGAGGCTTTTGAGAGCTACAATTGCCAGTTGGTTCTTGAAGTCATACACAATAATAGTTTTAGACTTATCCAAGTGGGAGACTGTTGGATTAGTGTCTAAGTCATAACTATATTTGGTATGTACTTGACCCGACCAGGCATGGTCCATTTGGGTTGCATGGCATCATGCACTTGGATAGACTAAATGAGAGAAATAAGACACTTATAGTTATTAATATATTATAAGTTCTAATATATTAATAATAAGAATAATAATATTTCATTAGTATTGATCAAGAATTAATTTAGAATTAATTATGTGATCAAAAGAAGACTAATTAAATAGATGGGTTGATTGTGTAAATCATCCATAACTTATATAGTGGGCCAAAGCTCCATGGATAATCAAGTTGGGTTAAACCCATAGGATACTCCATGAATGCTCCATGGAGGTTACTTAACCCATGGGTCATGGAAATGAAAGGTCATGACAATTAGGGTTTACATGGTGTAACCCTAATTGTAACATAATATATAAGCATCATATTATTCACCAAAATCGGCCACTAGTGTGTGGAAAAGAAGGGCTAGCCGATTTCTTGAAGTGTGGATTTCTCTCTAAGTTATTCCAAGAGCATTTGATGTTGTGTGAGCCATTTGAGGTGTCACATTTGAGGCACTAGGCACTCAAGCCCCATGGAGTCAAGCTACACTACAAAAGGTATGTATTCTATCTATATTATTACCCAATATCTATGATTGTATGCTAGATAGGGTAATACCTTGGAATATTAGCATTTGCATGTATATTAGAGAAAACATAGATCCAAGGTATTTAGGGTTGCATGTACACCATAGGAGTGTTAGAATGCTCAAAACCCAACAAGACAATCTACAAGCCAATTCATGACAGTCTAACCTCATAACCTACTTCCAAAGTATGATCGACTGTGGATAGTTTGAATAATCTTATTATTCTGGAAGTCAAAACATGCAAGGTGAAACAATAGTAAACAATTGACACAAGATAGTAACTTTACTTATAAATAAAACTCGTTTTATTCAATCATCAAATGTCAATTACATTTTAGCTATTACAAGTTTCTAAATATTTTATCTAATTACTAAAACTAATATCGTCCTTCAGCCCGATACTTTTAGCATGCTGCAAGTGCTTAACCCTACTCAGTCCCTTCGTAAGGGGATCTGTTAGGTTATCCTCTGACGATACCCTCCTAAATACGAGGAGTCCTTCTTCTACTCGATGTCTTATGAAGTGGTACTTTCTATCGATATGCCTGGATCTACCATGATCTCTCGGTTCCTTGGTTAAGGCGACCACCCCTTCATTATCGCAGAAAATTTCCACAGGCTCCTTTATGGATGGTACAACTCCATGGTCTCCGATGAAGTTTTTCAACCATATCGCCTCTTTCGATTCTTCGCTCGCCGCTATGTACTCTGATTCACACGTTGAATCAGCCACAGTCTCCTGCTTGGAACTTTTCCATGTTACTGCTCCTCCATTTAGGGTAAACACCCAGCCCGACTGAGAGCTTAAATTATCTCTGTCGGTCTGAAAACTGGCGTCACAATACCCTGTCACTCTCAAGTCATCACTCCCACCGAGGGTAAGGACCCAGCCTTTAGTCCTCCGCAGGTACTTAAGAATGTTCTTTACTGCAGTCCAGTGAGATTTACCAGGATTCCCTTGATATCTATTGACCATGCTCAAAGCAAAGGTCACATCAGGGCGAGTACAAGTCATAGCATACATGATCGAGCCAACTGCGGAAGCATATGGTACTCGACTCATCTCTTCTATCTCAGCCTCTGTATTCAGACTCTGAGTCTTACTCAGTTTGGTATTGCTCTGGATAGGTAAGTCACCTTTCTTGGAATTCTCCATGCTGAAACGCTTCAACACCTTGTCCAAGTAGGTACTTTGACTAAGTCCTATTAGTCTTTTACTCATGTTTCTCAATATCCTTATCCTTAGAATGTAGGTAGCTTCTCCAAGGTCCTTCATAGCGAAACACTTCCCAATCCAGGACTTAACCTCCTGCAAGGTTGGGATGTCGTTTCCTATGAGTAGTATGTCATCTACATACAATAGTAGAAAGCTAACTATACTCCCACTACCTTGACATATACGCATGACTCGTCTTCGCTTCTTGAAAAACCAAACTCTTTGACTTTCTCATCAAAACAAAGATTCCATCTGCGAGATTCTTGTTTCAATCCGTAGATGGATTTCTCAAGGTTACAAAATCTATTAGGGTACTTTGCGTTGTCAAAACCCTCTGGCTGACACATGTAAACATCTTCAGCCAACTTTCCATTAAGGAAAGCGGTTTTGACATCTATTTGCCATATTTCATAATCATGAAATGCAGCTATGGCCAACATAACCCTTATAGATTTAATCTTCGCTACTGGTGAGAAGGTCTTGAGTAAAGCCCTTCGCAACCAGTCGAGCCTTGTATGTGTGTACTTTCCCATCCATGTCGGTCTTCTTCTTGAAGATCCACTTGCACCCGACTATCTTACGGCCCGGTACATTGTCAACCAAGTTCCAAACTTGATTGTCATACATGGACTGAATCTCTCTGTCCATAGCCTCTTTCCACTTTGCAGACTCGGGGCTGCCATGGGTTCCTTGTAGTTGTTAGGTTCATCCAAATTTACCAGTGTGCTATCACTGATAAATATATCACCCTCAGATGTTATATGGAAACCATATAACACAGGTGGAACACTAACTCTATTGGAAAGCCTCATAGGTACAGATTCGTCAATCGGTTCAACAAGAGTTTCCTCTTCAGGTTGATCGCTAGTGTTTGAGGTTCCTTCATCACTTAACTCTTGAAGCACTTCAAGGTCAATTTTCCTCCCACTATCCTCTTGGCATATGAGTTCTCTCTCTCGGAAAACCCCACTCCTCGCAACGAAGACAACATTGTCACTCGGTCTGTAGAAGAGATATCCAAAGGATTTTTGTGGGTAGCCGATGAAAATACATCGCTCACTACGAGGTTCGAGCTTGTCGTGAGTCTCTCGTCTTATGAAAGCCTCGCAAACCCAAACCTTGATGTGATCTAACTGTGAAAAAATTCCACATTCCTTAAGATAGTCGTGAAACTCGATACTAAGATACTCACCACCTCGATCGGATCGGAGCATCTTTATCTTCCTGCCCAATTGATTCTCCATTTCCTGCTTAAACTCTTTGAACTTTTCAAAGGTTTCTGACTTATTCTTGATTAAGTAGATATAGCCATATCTGCTGTAATCATCAGTAAAAGTCACATAGAAGCGGTTAGCATCCTTTGTAGCGGATCTGAAGGGTCCACACACATAGGTGTGTATGAGATCCAACAGACCTTCACCCTTTTCACAAGTACTAGTGAAGGGTGACTTGGTCATCTTTCCAAGCAAACAAGATTCGTAAGTGTCATCCGATTTTAAGTCAAATGACTCCAAAACTCCATCCTTTTGGAGTTGGGCTATGCGCTTCTTGTTGACATGTCCAAGACGACAATGCCACAAGCATGCCTTGTCCAAACCCTTGGACGAATCAATATTCAACACATTATTTCCTAAGTTATCTACAACCATCACAGTTTCATATATACCATTACAAGGCAATGCTTTAAAATAAAATACACCATTATAGAAAGCATTTATAAAACCAATTTCATTATCAAATGAAAATCTAAAACCTTGTTTATACAAACCATGAAAAGAAATAATGTTTCTCGCCATATCCGACAAGTAACAACAATTATTCAAATCTAAATTTAACCCACTACTAAGCAATAAAGAATAAACTCCAATCTTGGTGATAGGCGACACTTTCCTATTCCTCATGATTAAGTTTATCTTCTCGTGCTCCACATCCCTACTTCCTTTTAGTCCATGCAAATCAGAACAAACGTGTAATCCAAACCTGTATCAAGGACCCAAGAATTAGCATGCGATGAGTTATTAGATAAAATAATGCAAATACCTGTGAAGGTGGGTTTTATCTTCCCATCCTTAATGTCTTGTAAGTATTTGGGGCAGCTTCGTTTCCAGTGCCCTTTTTCATGACAATAGAAGCACTCTGCTTCCTTTGGATTGGTAGAGGGATTAGCAGAACCAGCTTTGGTCCCACTGGAAGAGGATCCATCAAGAGACTTTCCCTTGCGGCTCTTAGAAGGAGCCTTCCTCTTCTTCCCTTTCCCATGTCCAATTGCCAGAACAGGGGCAGCAGCAGTAGGAGTAGGTACAACAGCCTTGCCTTTCAAATTGCTTTCTGTAGTTCTTAGAAGGCCTTGAAGCTTGCTCAGAGTGACTTCCTCTTTATTCATATGATAAGTCATTTTGAACTGATCATAACAAGGAGGCAAAGAATGTAGGATGATATCAATAGCCAACTCTTCATCGAAGTTCACATTCAACTTTAGCAAGCGGTCCACAAATCTCTGCATCTTTTGCAAGTGGGCCATGATGGACTCTCCATCCTTCATTTTGGTTGTGATCATGGAGGCAATGATCTCATACCTTTCCTGCCGAGCGCTTTGATGGTACTTTTCCATCAAATCTTGGTGCATCTCGAAGGGCCAGAAGTCCTCATAGGACTTTTGAAGCTCAGCAGTCATGGTAGAAATCATAATGCACAACACCTTTGTCGCGTCCCTCTCATGAACCATGTATTCCTCGATTTGCTCGGAAGTAGCAGTTTGTTCTTCAATCTCCTTCAGCTCTTTATCGAGGACATATTCCTTGTCCTCGTAGCGAAGGCCATACGAATGTTCTGAATCCAATCGTTAAAGTTTGACCCATCGAAGATAGTTCTCCCAACCAAGTTCATGAGGGAGAATGAGCTAGAAGGGTTTGAGCCTGAAGCATTGTTTGGAATAGACATCTGAAAAGAAAAGAACAAGTTTAGATTAGATAAGAGTCTTTAATATAACACCCAAATGAAATATTAAGGCTAGGACCCAACACAACATTTTACAATTTGGAAGAGGGATGCTGTAATCCGATTGCAAAATATTTAAAGGTAGGTAAATGACGATTTACCAATTTCCATCATGAAAAACAAAATTGATTATTAAGTTTTAATTTGGATTGAAATTCCTAGATTCTTTTGAGATTCATTGAACTTTTCAATGGCATGTTTAAATCTCGATTATTCCCTTCAATTTTGTGACTGGGATGCCAAGGATCACAAACAAGGTGTGAATAACCATGCAAATGTGCTTGGTACTCTCAATGTTACAAATCACCTAATCAATGTGCCGGTTAACCACACACGCTCCATTGATCTATGATTAACATCAAGGTATCCTTTGCCACCCTTGCTAGTCCCAAATTAGTGTGTCGTTTAACCACAGACGCTCCACTAACGACTCAGCAAGGTGCAAAGTGCAATTTCATGGAATAACACCATTTTCACATTTTTCCTAAAGTAACTAAGATTGGGAATTTAATAAAAACATTTAGTTACTTTTATAATTATCATTATACTTATAACGAGAATTAATGCCCTATCTTGCCCGTTCGGCTAATGACCCTCCACCAGTCAAGGAAGCGGTGGGTGAGAGTGGACACCTATTAAACCAACATTTTATAGGCAGTAACCTTATACCCCCTTATAGACCGGCTTCGTGAATGAGGCCTACTAACGGTAAGACTGAATTGTCTTATACATATATATAATTATTAAACTTATAATATTATAATAGTATAAGGGTTGAATTTTAAACTTTTAAAATTCTAATGTTTGGAATTAAATGTTTCATAAGTGAGACTTCATATAATTTGAGGACAAGTTACAAAACTCATCTAACTCATATAGCAAGGAAATTCATATCAAATAATACAAATAATTATCTTATTATCTTAAAATTTGACACTTGTCCTTTAATTTGATGAGGATCATCATTACCAAATCAGAAAATACAATTTTTATGATACAAAACAGTTTGTGGTAATGCTCCTAATCCAATTCTGGCCAAAAACTCAAAATTCTACACACAGAAGGCTCTACTCGACGAGTGCATGAACTGGACTCTTCGAGTTTCCCTTTTAATGAGTGAACTCGTCGAGTCAGCTCATGGACTTTGCGAGTTCATCAGTCAGATGTCAAAAAATCGATTTTTCCAGCTTTGAAAAATAATCAAGCATCAATATAACAGAAAACAATCCTAGGATCTAATACCACTGGTGGGTTTTAAGCACTATAACACTCCTATGGTGCACATGCAACCCTAGATGTTTTGGATCTAAGTTTTCTCTAATTATACATGCAATTTCAATTTTCCAAAGCATACATCCTAACTAGCATACAAAAGAGGATATATATATATATATATATATATATATATATATATATATATATATATATATATATCCTAAAAACAGTTTAGATGAATACCTCTTGATGTAGTTAGTAGTTCTTGGCCTTAGAAAGCTTTAACAGCTCAAGTGTGATGCCTCTAATGTGTCACAAACACCAAATGCAAGAGGAGGCCTGAGAGAATAGGCTAGTTAGCTCAAAATCGATTATCACTCTCTTAGAATGTATGAGCACCGATTTTAGGGGCTAGGGGTTTGCTTTTATAGTGTGGCAAAGACTAGGGTTTCATCCATGCAAACCGTAATGTATCATGACCTTTCATATTTCTTAGGCTCCATGGGTTAAACCTTTTAGCCCATCCTAATCAACCATGGATCATTAGCCCACACTACAAGAATCATTGATTTACTTAATCAGTCCCCGTATATTTAATCAATCTCTTTTGATCACTAAATTAATTCCAAAATAATTCTTGATCAATACTAATTAAATAGTATGATTTCTCAATTAATATATTATACTTATAATATATTAATAAATCACAAATAACCTCTTTCTCAAAAATCCATCCTATCAAATTGTACTGGTGAAGGCAACCCAAAAGGACCATGCTACCATTGGGTCATGTACATAGCAGTTATAGTTATGGGCTTAGACACCTAATCCAACACATTTTCCATTTTGTCAAGATCATATTTGGTTGGTCAATTCATTGCAGCTTGACCTCCACCCAGTCGTGCTTGAGCACCATTTGCTTAAACAGGAGTAAGAACAGGAACATGTGGTCCTTCTTCTACTGATCTCGACACATCTCTTCCGAGCCTCTTAAGATACCTTTCCATTCTTTTTTACCAATGGTGGTATTCATTTGCAACAAGTATTGGTACTCTGTTCGAGCCTCCAACACTATTGGAAACGTTCAATGATAGAGCTTGTGCCATATTTCCTTTGTTTTTGATTTTTTTAAGATTGAGCTTTAGTGGTATAGAAGGCTTTTCAAAATCAAAGTTTTGTTTAAAGAACAACCACTTTGGCTCTGATACCAATTGTTGAGAGAAAAACTATGGGAAAAACACTTGAACAAACGTTAGTACCAGATTATAGTTGCGGAATAAGTTAATCTCAAAGGATCATAAAAGCTCAACAATAATAAGTTAGATTTGTTAGATAGTTGCGGAATTATAAATTGCTGAAAAGTAAAGGAAATGTAAATGACAACAAGTTATATCAAGTATACACCAAGTTGATTCATAACGAGGTTTGCAATCAAAATCAAGTTAGTATGTGTGATCAGTTTAAAGTAAAGAGGATCTTAGAAGATAATAAGATAGAGAAAATGATCTTAGTATTTCAGAGTGAAAGTTCAGAAAGGTCGATAAGATATATGATAAGAAGAAGTGATGAAGAGATGCATATTGATTCATGAAGACGGAGACTCTATTTATAGAGTTCCATAAAGTTACATCTTGAATAAACAACAATAAACTATTGAATCTAGGTGACCATGCAAGGTTCACCGGACAATGCAATGCTAATACGCTAAGTCAGGTGATTTAACAAAAAGTGTTCACTGCGGTAGAGAGGTTGCGGTTCAACTCCGGATCAAATATATGTTGTGGTGGCAAGACTGATTGCGGTAGACATAATTAAAATTGCAGATAAGTTTAGAGGGTCACTTTATATAACAACAATCGGCCATCTTATGGCCCGTCTGATTGTAATAGAAGCATATAAGTGCTCCCCGAGTGCAATCCTTGTTGAAATGACCAGTTTGGACGCAATTAAAGCAACTCCCCCTTCTCACGACAACTCCCCTCTTGATACCTCCCGGACTTGGCATAATGTCCCTGTCCTTGTTGGCCTCTTGATCGCAAATCAAAAGTTTTGGGCCTTTTCGTAGTATGAACTTTTTTCTAAACCTGCTCTGGCTTGGACTTCGTCTGAAGCTCCAACTCAATCTCTCGTTCCTACGCTCCAACAATCAGATCATCCAAGGTCTTGCAGATCGACATACTCACATATTATCGAATGTCATCCCTAAGCATGTCATGATACCTCGTCTTCTTCATCTCCTCATCAGTAGCATACTGTGGTACCAATATAGCCCTCTCCCTGAACTTGGCAGTGATCTCTGCCACAGTCTTAATCGTCTGGTGTAAGTCTTGAAACTCCCTTGCTAACTACTGCATCTTAATAGCAGGTGCAAACTCCACCCTGAATCTCGTTACAAAATCGGTCCAGGTCATGGCCACCACAGCTTTGGCCCCCAAAGCGTGGCTAACCTCCTCCCACCAGTCACTAGCTTGGTCCCTCAGAGGGAAAGATGCAGATCCCACCATCAGTCACTTGGGGCAGAAATTCGTTCATTGAGCATTCTCTATATCAGAGATCCATCAGCTGCTATCAATAGGTTCCTTCTTCCCAAAGAACTCTGGGGCTCCACAAGCATTGAAATCCCGAAAAGAGAGAGTCTGTGCCCCTGACTGACCAGCTGCAATCTCGATGCGAAATGCAACTAAGCAATCATCCAGTAGCTCCATGATCCCCTCCCAGATGGTACCAAACATCACAAGAGTCTCATCCAAAATTTCATGAGTGATCTCTGACATAATGAACTTGCGTATGCTCCCATCAATCGGTTCAACACCAGAGCCTCAACCAGATCCTGAACCAAAACCTTCTCCTCGAGTGCTCACCACCATACTGAAATGCAAACATATAAATTATCAGAACATACTCAAGGGAATTCTTGCAATACAAGCTCCTTAGGATCTCCGTGATTTTTCTTAATTCGAGTACGGATCCTTTGCTTCAAGTAGTACTGGACCAAGACTACCTTCCACACCTATCTTTACTTTCCTCAAGAATCCTCCTGAATTCTCTAAATCACTTCACTATGGAAACTCTCATAAGAACTATGCTAAAAAACATACATAACCCTCTATAACACTCCCTAGGCTCTCCTAGGAATCCTCGTCTCACTTGCCTCAACGATACTAGGAATCTCTATAAACACCGCCTGTTTCCTTATGTATGCACATTATACACATTTCAGGATCAAATAGACTGCCAAATAAGGGATTCTACCCTAATCCCAAAACCAGAAAAGGAACAGGAAATAAGGCTAGATCAATCATTATAAAGCTATATGAAAATAATTGCATACAATTTTTAAACATACAATTAGCAATAAAATTTTACCAATACAAACTCAAGGTAACATATAACATCCAATTCCTCATAAGCTACAAGGAATCTCAAAAATCAAGCAATTCTATCATGTAATTCCTAAAGGTATCATTAGCCCTATTCTAGCATGCAATTCACATAAACACATAATACTCATGTATGGGTATTTTGGGAATCACTTATATGAGCTCAGTTTATTGCATGCATCGCACCCCTTTTCTTTATAAAAATATTTTTAGAAAAATTATTTTCTTTCAAAAAGATTATCAATTCCTCAATTTGAGTTCATACGCACCCGAGAGTGTGCCCGAATCCCTCAAACCAAGGCTCTGATACAAACTTGTAACGTCCCAAAAATACTAAAAAAAATTTCATTTTAAAACCAACAAAACCATACAATCAATTGTTCAAAACCAATCATAGTAAAATGCATCTCTTAAATATCAGACTAAAATGATAACAATAAATGTGAAAAAAGCCATCCGGGAGTGCTTTGCAGCCAAGCCCAACCCTTTCCTTTGGAACTGGAACTACCTGAAATATTTAAACCACAAAATTGTGAAAAAAAAGCTTAGTGAGTTCCCCAAAATACCACATACCATACATAACATATTGGGCCCTGCCCATATATTGGGCCCCACTCATCACATCGGGCCCCGACCATATAACGGGCCCCACCCATGTAATAGGCCCCACCCATCATACAAACATGCCCCGCCCAACATAACAACGAGCCGAACGCAACATACAAATGGGCCCTGCCCAATACACAATGTAAGAGTCACAAAGACAGCTAGCATCCTACATAGTATAGTGAGAAGACTCACCTTTCTCATGAATTTAGACAAACCACATCTCAATGCCACAAAAATAGGTGTTACAAATCACCTATTGAATGAAGCAAGGTCCCACCTTAGTTTATACTCTAGAACTAGCAATTTGACCAAAAGTCAAAACAGGTAAACAAGTCAACGGTAAGTATCACCCTAAGATAACCCATATGCCATGACCAACCCATGGTCACATCGTGGGAAATTAAACTCGACCTGATCACAAACTCGGTTACGATCCAACTTAGTCTCGTTCAAATATATTATCACATCGTGATGGCCTTTCCACTATGTCGTGACAACCTCCGTCTAAAACAGTCGATGAACATTCATCGTCACATCATGAGACCCATATGGTCACATCGTGAGAATCACACTGGGACAACTTAATGCATTAAGTCCCTTATCCATTAAGCCAATCATCTTAACTTCTCAGATGGCTTTCTTACCCCAAAAACCAACTAAAATTTAGTGCTTTATAGACATGTATGTCCAATGCATTTCTTGAACTCAGGATAGATCATAATGGTGAAAATATAACCAAAACCCCATGTATGCATTCAAAACTACACCAAAATACAGATCCAAAGCATATAAACTTCAAGGGACCTCAATGATGCACAAAGTTGCCAACCTTATAGAATCCTTCCACCAAAACTTTCGCAACAGTGGCAAAAAAGGGACAAAAATCATAGATGTAGCAATCTAAAGCATAAAGATTGGAACTTGGTCAGTCACAATGGTCCCGAATATGCTCAAAAGAAGTCTCCAAGCTTGCCAAGATGCTCTCTTCACAATAAAGGTCTTCTTCCTTCAAAAGCCACCAAGAACACCAAAATGATCTAAAAAATAGAGGAGAGGGATTAGGGTTTCTTCAAAGGGGTTAACGAGGTCATGGAGACTGAGGGTGGAGAAAAACATAACCTTAATTTCGTTTAAATAGGGTCCAATTCCGGAAATTAGGTTGTGCTCGTGATCATTTGTGACGTCGTGACAGATAGAGTGTCACGTCGTGACACCTCAATGCAAAAACGAGCCGCATATCGCCATGCCACGTCGTGATGATAGCTTCATCACACTATGGTCAACACAAAACTCATAATTTACTTTCAATTCCATAGTTCGAGGATCCGTATGTTACATTATTTTTAATGTTTTCCTTCTCCTTTATTCCTCTTGATTTATACTTCTAACCTCCAAGTTTCCAGCTTGTCAAATTAGCTCCTTTTCCTTTGAGAATGTCATTTTGGCTACAAATTGGATTTTAAATATAATATGCACCAAATATCTTAATAAATAACCAAAATATAGATAAATGTACTTAAATTCTAAGTTGGAGATGGAATAATGTTGAAAGTCTCCCCTTGGAAGGGAATGATTCGGTTTGGAAAACGAGGCAAGCTAAACCCGCGATATATAGGACCTTTTGAAATTCTTGCAAGAATTGGCCCTGATGCATATCTACTCAAGCTACCTCAAGAGCTAAACAATGTGCATGATGTATTTCACGTGTCTAATCTCAAGAAGTGTCTATCTGATGAAACTCTTTCTATTCCTCTCAAAGAGATCCAACGAAACACAAAACTCAACTTTGTCGAAGAACCAACGAAAATCATGGATCGAGAAATCAATCGAATGAATCCAAGTTGTATTCCTGTACTAAAAGTGAGATTGAACTCTCTACGAGGACCAAAATTTACTTGGGAATGCAAGAATCATATGAAACAACTCTCTACATTTTCAACGATACCCCAACTAAAACCTAAATTTCAGGATGAAATTCTTTTAACAAGGGGAGAAGGTGACAAACGGTAAAATTAGGTCAATGTTTGCCGGTCAAACCTCCGTTAAACTGTCTTGTAATAGACCTATTATAATGTATTCCACAATTTGTAATGCATGTAAATATTTTATACTTAATTATGCATACGGAATAACACTTTAGTTTTCGATGAATGTAGATTGTTGACAAGTAACACTATGCACAATACATAAGTAATAATTAATACATTAAAAACAATACTTTTGTATTAAGTATTTTTATGTGAAAATAATACTCTAAAAGGATAGATCATGTTAATACTATTGCGTGGATATAAAGAATGTCGAAAACGGAGATTGTACGCATAAGTTATGAACATTTTAAGGAAATAAATCAGTAATATAGTCAAATTTCTGTAAATGAACTTTAAATCGGTCCGTAGGGATAGATACACATTCATTGAGGTATTTTTAAACATGTTTTTGGAATCAGACTATGTTCTAGTATTTAATTCCTCATACAAAAGTTTTGAACCTCGAAGTTATAGTGCTTTTACAAAAACTATAGAAACACGCTAATCGGTAAACTGAATTGAAACTCTGAACGCGTTTTTGACATAGCTTCATCTCTCATTAGAAAATTTTGTTTACATATTTGGAAATTCCATGTTCAAGACATTTAAATGGTGTTTACTAAAAACTTGTGGGAAGTCGCGTTTCGTCGGAATTTTGCACATGGTTCGAGAATGTGATAGGTGTCACGTTCGTGGTGGTGCAGCTTGGCACAATTAGAGTGTGACACTTGTCACAATTTTATAGGCCCTTGAAGGCTATAAAAGGGATGGATCTCTTGTAACACCCGACTCATCAAGTAAAACTCTTAGCAATTATTTCCTTCGTTTGGACTTTTGGGCTCGAGTACGTTGGGCGTACACAAGGTACGATGGGCGTACTCCAATGGTTGCATGAGGCGGGGTGTCACCTATATGTGTTGGGCCTACCCATGTGTACGCAGGGTGTACGTAAGTCAAGGTAAAACCCTAATTTTTAGGTTTTGCACCCTATTTAACCTCATTAAGTCCTTCAAAACCCTCACCTTATCAGCCCCCATCGCCTTTTCCAGCTAATCTCGAAACCTTAGCCATCTTGAGAGTGTTGAGCTTATTAAGAGTTTTTGGGTGTTCTTTTATGATCTTGAAGAAGAAGGAACTTGGTGGCGGAGCATTTTTGGAGTTGGTGCTTCAAGATCTAAGGATATCTTCTTCGTTGCAAGCTTTTGGAGGTAAAAAGTTCTTACCTTGATGGTTCCTTGCTTAGATCTCTTTTGGTGGGTAGATTTAGAAGTTTTGGTCCCATAACTTTGGTCTTATAGAGTATGGACTACTCCAGACCATTTGAATTGTCCTTTTGAACATTTAGGAGTGCATGGAGTCATAAAAATTTAATCTTGGAGGTTAGAACTCAACCATGCATGATTTGGTGACCACGTAAGGGAGATAGAAGGCTAAATCAATGGTTTGAGTCCCATTAAGACATGCAACAGCATAAAGTTTGCAATTTTATGGCTTAATACGCTTTAATGAGATTAGATATGGAGTTGGACATTAGGTCTTAACAAATTAAGACCTCAAAAGCATCATATGACCAACTAGGGCGTATATAGGTGTACGCTGCACGTACGCACCTGAAGTCTTGATTTCTGCAGTGCACCCGAGTACGTCAGGCATACTGATGGTACGCTTAGCGTACTCACCCTAGGGGGCTTTTTTGGGCTTTTAGTTCGGACCCCCTTGGGCTTATGAATATGGACCCTTGTTAGGCCGCAAGCTTTTCTGTAATGGGCCTTTTGGACTTGGGCTGATTTTGGACATGAAATATCTTTTGGGCTTTGGGGCTAACTGTATTTGGGCCTTGGAGGGTTACGCCCAATAAGGCAAGGATTAAGCAGCCTTTTACCTTTGGAGGGTTATGCCCAATCAGGCAAGGATTAAGCAACCTTTTACCTTTGGAGTCAGAATTTTGGTTTTGGACTCTCGGATTGGATTATTGACCTAATTTCTAATTAGGGTTTTATTACTTTTGATTTAGTGAGAGGATTTCACGAGTCAGCAGCTCGAGTGTGATTTGATATCTTCAGTCTAAGGTGAGTTTCCTTCACTGTATCCGTGGGTCGAATGCACCAATGACGACCCACTATATTATGTTTGTAGGATGATAATTGTCTTTGTGACAATTACATGTTACGCCTGTATATGCTTGATGTCTTTGTGACTCTTATTGTTATGATTATATGTGTTAGCTGTAGGGTGTGAAATAGACTCAATACTGGTTGAAAGAGACCGAAGGGGCTGAAATATACCCACTACAGGTTGAAAGATACCGAAGGGGTTGAAATAGACCCAATACCAGTTGAAAGAGACCGAATGGGTTAAACATACCCAGTACCGGTTGAAAGTGACTAAAGAGATCCATTATTGCTTTTACTGTTATGTATGTATGGTATGGGTTATTTTGGGGGAACTCACTAAGCTTTGTGCTTACGATTTTTAGTTTATGTTTCAGGTACTTCCAGCTCAAAAGGGAAAGGTCGGCTTGATCGCACCGCATCTGCCCATGTCTTTCGCATTTACTTGATTTTGGGATTTATACTCTGGTATTATTTTCATTATGATACTCTTTTGGTTGTTTTGTCATGACTATTGGATGATTGAAATGAAAAAAATTTATCTAGAAATTTGGAGATGTTACAAGTTCGTATCAGAGCCTTGGTTTGAGGGATTCAGGCATACTCTCGGGTGTGTCTGAACTAAAATAGAGGATTTGGTAGATTTTTCATAAAAAGAAACATTTTAAATAAGGGAATTTAATAAAAGAAGGGCATGCAGTGTATGCAATCAGGCGAGCTAAAGTAAGTCTTCCCAAAATATCCATACTTATTATATGTTTTACTATATGATATGAGAATTGCATGCTAGATTAGGACTGAGGATCTACTTAGGATTGCATGATAATATACTAGGAGAAATGCCTTTATATGCCTATTGTATAAGCCTATGGATATGCATGCTAGTATGAGATCAATTATATGATAGGATGGCCTGTTTAGGTTATGTTCGTACTTGAATTGCTTCATGCTCGAATGCTGCATGCTTTGGGCTTTTAGGAATTTTTATTAGTACCAGCTGACTAGTGTATGAATGCATTTTGTTACATATTATTGAGATTAGATAATTTTAGAAGGATAGGTTTAACTCTATTGTGAAACAGTCTAACCGTTGTAGTATGGGACCTTTCATTCAAAGACTTATCTAGTACCGATAGTATGTAAATGTATTCATGTGGTAGTTAGATGGTATTAGTGGGAGTTCCTTCTGCAGCTGATAGTAGAAATTGGTGAGGAAAGGAACCCTAGGAAGTTCTTGGAATATGTATTGATGTGTAGGACACCTTATAGTATGAGAAGAGTATTAGATAGGAAGGAGTGACTAGGAGGAGTCGATGTAGTCCTTGAGGAGGGTATAGATAGGTGTGGAAGATAGTATTGGGCCCATACTACTGGAAGCACAAGATTTATACCCGAGACTAGGAAGACCACGATGAAACTAGGAAGCTCGATAGTGTGAACCTCTTAATGTGTTTACTGATTGTTTATGTGGTTATGTTTCAACATGGTGGTGACAGACAATGGAGCAGGGGCTTCAGGATCTGGATCTGGTTCAGGCATGGGCACCGAACAAATTGATGAGGGATTATGCGAGTTCATTCCGTCAAAGGTTACTAGAGGCATCCTTGATGCGACCCCGGTAATGTTTGGATCGATCAAGGAGGGTATCATCAAGCTGATGGAGGATCGCCTTCAGATCTTCAGGGCTGATTTGGCCGCTAGCTTTGGGGATGAAGGACCCTATTTCCGCCAGGAATTGGCTAGCAGATATTGAGTATGCCCAAATGATGAGCTTATGCTCCGAGGGGTCAAAGGTGAGGTTCGCTACAGGATGTCTGAGGGAGCGAGCTCGGGATTAGTGGGAGGAGGTTAGCTATACTCTAGGAGCCCCGACCATTAAGGCCATGACCTGGTCAGATTTTGTGACCCAGTTCTAAACGGAGTTTACACTAGTTGTTGAGGTGCAACAGCTAGCAAGGGAGTTTTTGGATATGTGATAGACGATTGAGACCGTGGCGGAGATCACCGCCAAGTTCAAAGAGATAGCCCTATTGGTACCCCATGTAGACAAGGAAATACGGAAGACTTAGTACCATGACATGTTGAGATCTAATATTCGGGAGTTTGTCAGTTTTTCCGCTTGCCCGACACTGGACGACATGATATCCAGGGCTCGAGAATGGAAGATTGATTTGAAGCACCTAGGGAAGAGGAAGGCAGAGCGTGGGCAGACGATTGGGGTTTCAGCGAAGAAACCCAAAGGGTTTCGATTTTAGATCGAGGGGCCAGCAAGGCTGGGGCCGTTATGGCAAGTATGGCAAGGCACATAATGAGGTCTACATGGCGGGTGTTCTGCTAGAAGTGCGGAAAGACGGGGCATTTCAGCAGGGATTGTACTTCTACTACCACCACCACCCAAACATCAGAGTTGATTTGCTTCTATTGCAATCAGAGGGGCCATAAGAAGGCCAACTTCCCGAGTTTAACATCAGGAGGACCAGTAGCATCACCTACTATGGCGACTCTAAGGATCACTGATGGCCACCAAGGCAAGGCAGAGGCACCAGTTGTTCGGAGCAGGGCATTTCAGCTGACAACGAGGACGCTAGTGCTGTACCCGATGTGGTCACTAGTATGTATCTTCTGATTAGTATTATTTGTCATCATTATATGTTTGTATTGTTGTTTAGGGTCGTTCCTTGTTAACGGTATTCATACGTTGGTCCTATTCGATTCGGGGGCTACCCGATCTTTTGTATCCCTTACGCTTAGCAAGAGGTTTGATGATGTCCCTGGAGAGTTGGATTATCCACTAGAGGTTTAGATTACGGATGACCGTCTAGTGCGAGTTTTGAGGGTTCAACGGGGATGAACTTTGGAGTTATTTAGTGAGCCGAATCTGATTGATTTGGTTCTAATTCCCCTGCACGAGAGCAATGTCATTGTGGGGATGGATTGGTTGAGCCCCAATGGGGCGATGATTGATTGTGGGCTTCAGTTGGTACATGTTCGGACTCCAAGTGGGGGAGATTTCGTTATCCACAATGAGGGTGCTCAGCATGGGTCGACTCTATGTTCGACAGCCAGAGCAAGGCCTTATCTTCAGCATGGATGTTCCGCGTTTGTGGCCTATGTGATAGATACCCAGGACAAGGGTGAGATGACCATAGATGATATACCGACTGTTCGGGAGTACCTGGATGTGTTCTAGAGAACTTGATATGGGTGCCTCCAGAGTGACAGGTGAAGTTTCGGGTTGACTTCATTCTAAGTGCAGCTCTGATAGCCAAAGCACCTTATTGATTAGCACCTCTATAAATGCATAAGTTGTCTACGCAGCTGCATGAGCTGCTAGACAAGGGATTTATTCGGCTGAGTAGTTCACCGTGGGGAGCGCGATCTGATTTGTTAAGAAAAATCATGGGACGCATCAGATATGTATTGACTACCGGGAGCTGAATAAGCTAACGGTGAAGAAACATTACCCGCTTCCGAGGATCGACGATTTATTTGATCAGCTTCAGGGCGCATATTGCTTTTCCAAGATTGATTTGTGTTCGGGTTATCACTAGATGAGGGTCAGAGAGGAGGACATGCAGAATATGACATTTCAGACTCGTTATGGTCATTACGAGTTCATGGTGATGCCTTTCGGGCTCACTAATGCTCCAGCCGCATTTATGGATCGTATGAATCGCGTATATAGGCCCATGTTGGATCGGTTTGTGATGGTGTTTATTGATGATATCATGGTCTATTCCAAGACCCAAGAGCAGCATAAGGAGCATCTGAGGGAGGTATTAGAGACTCTGAGGAGGGAGAGACTGTATGTGAAGTTCACCAAGTATGATTTCTGGTTGCGGGAGGTGCAGTTTCTGGGGCAACTTGTCAAACAGAACGACATGCTGGTCGATCCGGCCAAGCCGAGACAGTGATGAGGTGGGAGGTTCCAAGGTCTCCATCTGAGATTTAGAGTTTCCTTGGAGTAGCAGGTTACGATCGGAGATTAATTCAGGATTCCTCCAAGATAGCGGTTCCTTTGACTCGGTTGACGAAGAAGACCCTCATGTTTCATTGGGGGCCTGAGCATCATGCAACTTTTGAGACTCTGTGATAGTTCCATATTTATAAATCCCTAGGCATTTACGATTTGGAGGGCTTGGAGAGGGAGGATATTCTGAGATATTCGAGATTTGAGGTCAGAAGAGTGTGAAAATCATTCTTTTGGAGGAAAAATAGTTGGAAGATTGAGGAATTAAAGACCAAATCATTACATTCGGTTTGCATACTTGAATCATGTCGATTTCTATTGACTTTGTGTGTTTAATTTCAGTTATGAGTAGCTAAATTAGTTTACTTTTGTTTAGCTAGATGAAACCTTGAATCTATGGTTTACTTTATTATTTTATGGATTTTATAAAGTTGGTCTTGTGCTTGTGTTTGATTATCATTACCTAGCATGTTAAAGTTTGTGACTTGTTGCTTAAATTCAAGTTTATTATAGCTTAGTGACCATTAAATTACATAAACTTGTTTATCTAGTAATTTAGTAAATATTAAATTGCTAGAGCTAGGAGTGACCACATTTAGATCAAGTAATAAAAGTAACAAACTTAGCTATGTTGGAGAACATAATTGTGACCATAATTGTGTTTTCTTAATTGCCTTAGATAAATCTTACATAGCTCAATTATAATTAATAACTAATTCCGTGTTTGCTTGTGTATGACCATACCTAGTAATAGTTGGTTAAATATTAGTAAATTGAACCAAAATTGAACCAAAATTGCTAATTACCTAATAATTGGTAACCAACTTTATTAATCCATAAATAGTAACTAACCATAGGAAAAAGATGGATTCGAAACTAAACGAAAGTGTTTTTAATATATTGATTAAAACCGTTTTTAGTTGAGTGCTTAAGTTTTTATGAACTTGAAAAATCAGATAAAACCCCCTTTTAATTATTGTTTGCTTTTAGATTAATCTTTTAGTAGTTACTTAAGTATATTAAATTTGTTCCCTTTGTTCGATACTTGACCGTTCATGCTAAACTATTTGTGATTAGGTCAACTGCCTTGGACGTAATAGTTGGTTAAATAGTTGGTTAAAACTAGTAGGTATAATATTACACATCAAGTTTTTGGCGCCATTGACGGGGGACGACTCATTTAGTTTTTAATTTAACTACTTTCGGTTAATCGATCCTTTTGTGGGGTAAAACCTGCAAAATGTTACTTTTTAGCATTAGTTAAATTTTTCTGAAATACCGAACTCACGACGTGAGCTCTGATATTTCAGGTTTTATTTCATTTTTGCTTTCTGTTTTAGTTTATCTGCTATACCACGAGGTGGCACTTATTACCACGTCTTTGTAATCATTCAGTAGGATTTTTTATTTAGTTTTTGTTCATTTTTACGTTTTTGTTTTTGTTTTTGTTTGAGTAGTATATGACCCGCGGATCAAACACGCCATTGACACCACCACTTGAAGATCCAGAGTCAGCTTTTTATAAAAAGAAGGATAAGAACGTAGGAGGATCAAGCAACATCCCGAAAAACGAAAGCACATTTGAAAGCTTTGAGATGACTCCTAACAAAAAGGACGTTGCTTATGAGCCCGAAACAGAAACAGACAAAAGTTGTGAACCCAAAAACAAGCCCAAAGACAACATGACATATATTGTTGACATAACAATGGAGGCATACAAGAAAAGAATATGTGAGGATACCGGTCCAGGACACATCCTTTCCGCGCTAAAGGATATTCCATTTTCCAGAAAAGATCATGAAGATGCATACAAGCACCTCGATGAAGTCAATGACATTGCTGACTATGTAATTATTTTGAATGTACCACGAGAGACTGACTTGTTAAGAATGCTTCCGGATACCTTCAACGGAGTAGCAAAAGATTGGCTGAAGGCACTTCCTCCAGGAACAATCACCACTTGAGCACAAATGCGTGAAGAATTTCTCCAATAATTGTGCCCACCATCCAAGGTTGCTAAACATAAAAAGGCCATAGCTAATTTCGAGCAACAAGTGGGGGAGTCTTTATATGAGGAGCGATATAAGGGGTTAATAAGGATTTGTCCCCAAAATGATCTAAACGAGAAACAAGAAGTCTCGATCTTCTACGACGGGGTGAACGTAACGACAAGGCAAATCCTTGATTCTCAAGGACCTTTAACAAAGAAGAATCCCGCTGAAATTAAAGAACTAATCGAAGAATTTTCAAAGCATTCACGGGAGTACCACAACCCTCGTAATGATGGAGCTAGGGGAATCAGAAATGGTGCTACGGGAGACATGGCAGCTGTTTTGGCAATGTTGAGTAACATGGATCGAAGAATGACGAAGATGGACCAATCCATACATACAATACGTGTTGGTTGTGAAAATTGCAATGGGCCACATTTGACAAAAGATTACCATCTAGACGAAAAAGGGAATAGGAAAGCTCAAGTTTGCTACTCAAGTGGAGACCGCTATGATGAAGATTGGAGAAATCCGAAGAAAGAATGGTTGTCGTATAAGGAATATAAGAAGTAGAAAGAAGAGAAATATAGGCAAAGGGGCCAGGGTGTTTACTAAAAGGAACAACCACAAACCCAGAAAAAAGTGAACTTAGAGTCAATGCTTCATAGATTCATGAAAGCTTCTAAAAAACGTCACGATGCAGTTGATGCCACCATGAGAAATCATCAAGCATCCATTAAAAATGTTGAGGCTCAACTAGGGCAATTAACTACATTAGTTAACGAACGGTTACCTCCCAAAAATACCGATAATAACTCACAACCACATGTCATGGCCATAACTACTGAAGAAGACACTATTTTCTGAGTTCTTGGAGGAATTAGAATAAGAAACAAGGAAACCCAAATCACAGCCAAAGCGGACAAAAATAAAAGAAAAAAATAGAGCTGAAACACCGACCTCACGACGAGGGCTCGGTCTGGGCAGAAAAATCTTTCTGGTGCTCAAGCTTATCAACCTCCTTTATCGTTTCCTTCTCGAGCCAGAGTTCACCTGTTGGAACAAGAACATAGAGATTTTATGCAACAAGTCAAGGGTATTCCAATCAATACTCCATTTATTGAATCCTTAGCCAAGGTTCCCGAATATGCCAAATTTCTTCAAGATTTACTCGACACTCGCCAATAACTAGAGAATACCTCCAAGGTAGTTCTTATTGAGAAAAGTTCCATGGTTATTATGGAGGGACTACCAAGGAAAATGGGAGATTCCAGACGCCTTAAACTTCCATGTGAATTTGGAAATAACACGAAGACATATGCTTTAGCCGATTCTGGAGCGAGTATTAATTTGATGCCTTATTCATTCTATCAAAAGCTTAACCTTCTAGAATTGAAGGCTATAAGGATGACAATTCATATGGCTGATCGTTTGTTGACTCATCCTTGAGGCATAATTGAGGACATATTTGTAAAAATTGGAAATTTTATTTTTCCAATCAACTTTGTGGTGCTAGATATGAAGGAGGATGAAGATGTCCCAATTATCCTTGGACACCCATTACTTAATACCATGTGAGCCTTGGTGGATATTCGCAAGTCAAAGCTTAACTTACGAGTGGGAAATGAGGAGATGAATTTTGGAGTTGAAGATGGATTCAAGAAGGATATATATTCAAGTTTTTATGAATCACCAATCTGTGGACGCCCATTACATAATACCGAGCGAGCCTTGGTGGATATTCGCGAGTCAAAGCTTACCTTACGATTGGGAAATGAGGA
The DNA here is from genome assembly GCF_052849685.1 of Lactuca virosa. Taxonomy (NCBI): domain Eukaryota; kingdom Viridiplantae; phylum Streptophyta; class Magnoliopsida; order Asterales; family Asteraceae; genus Lactuca; species Lactuca virosa. The sequence goes on along the minus strand of NC_136430.1, from coordinate 300,334,013 downwards.
GATGACTTTTAGACACCCAACGGTTTTAAGGTCAGGTGTAAGATCAACCAAATTCCAAACTTGGCTATAATACATGGATTAATTATACTTTCCATACTCAGTTTCTATTTAGAAGCTTTGGTGTCTACCATCGCTTCCATATAGTTGGATGGTTCATCCATACTAGCCAATGTATGATCACCTATTAGTACGTCTCCTTTTGTTTCAATATAGAAACCATACAAATAAGGAGGAAGATGAAATCTATTGTATCTACGAGGAGGGGGTGGAGTTATGTTAATCTGCCAAACAGGTTATTCTTCCTCAGGTTGAGTACTAGTTTTAAGTATAGGTTTTTCTTCATTTTTTTATTGAATTTCTTCAAGAACTATTGGGCTCTAGCTAACTTATTTGGATATAAGCTCCATCTTAAGGAAGAATCCCCTTTGAGATACAAACACCTTGTTCTTAGAAGAATTGTAGTACAATTATCGAAAATACTTTTGAGGATAGCTCACGAAGTAGCACTTCTCCGCTATGGGTTATAGTTTATCGTTGGCCTCATGATGAACAAACACTCAGAAATCCTAGACTTTCAAATGTAAAAGAGTGGGAGGTTTCCCATTCCACATTTCGATGGTGTCTTAACAACCTTCATGGTTATAAGGAGGTTTTATATATTGGTTGTTGTTTCTAGGGCGTAACCCCATAAACTTATTTGAAGCGTAGCTCAAGTCATCATAGATCGAATCATATCTAATAATGTTTGATTCTTCTCTCAACAACACCATTAAGTTGTGGCGTTCTATGAGGAGAAAATTATGAGACTATTCCATAATTCTTTAGATGATTGGTGAATTCAAGACTCAAGTATTCTCCACCCCTATCATATCAGAGCATCTTGATCTTTCTGCCCATTTGGTTTTCTACTTCCTTTTGGAATTCCTTGAAAACTTCAAAGATTTCCGATATATGCTTCATTAAGTATATATAACCATATCTACTAAAATCATCAGTAAAAGTCATAAAGTATCGTTCACCATGCCTTGTGGCGGATCTGAACGGTCTACAAACATCTTCACGGATTAGGACCATTAGAACCTTGCCTTTTTCACAGTTTCCTATGAATAGTGCCTTTGCCATATTTCTAAGTAAGCAAGACTCACATACAACATCTGACTCTAGGTCAAATGATTCCAAGATCCCATCCTTTTGGAGCTTGGCGATGAGCTTCTTGTTTATATGGACAAAATGACAATGTCATAATCATGATTTATCCAAGTCTCCATTAGAAGAACCAAAATTTAACATTAGATTATCACAGTTGGCAACACAAACAACACTTTCATATATCTGGTTGCAAGGACTAGCTTTGAAAATAAAAACAACCATTTTTATAAACTAAAATGTCACCATTGTTATTATCAAATGAAAACCGAAATCCATCCTTGTACAATATGAACCAAATCATCGACCACCACTGTTGGGTCAAAAATATATTTTTATACTTTGCTTGTCTAAGCATTTATTATTTTTAGTCTTGGGTCGAAAATAATATTTAGTTTATTTGTAGCTTGGACCGAAAACCCATGTGTTTTCGGTCTAGCATTGGGTTTGGGCCTTGAGTTTGCGGTCCATATATATATATATATATATATATATATATATATATATATATATATATATATATATATATATATATATATATATATATATATATATATATATATATATATATATATATAAGGGTGAGGAGTCTAGAGGAGCATTCATTCATAATCATATTGTAGAGATAGAAAGTTAGAGAGAAGAAGAGTGTGTGTGTGAATCTTGTGTTGGAGCATCAATCTTATCATCAATACATCATAGATTCATCATCTTCTTCTTCTCCTTCTTCTCTATTTGATCTTGCATCATCCACTTGATTGGGATTCCACACCATCAAGTGGATCTGATTGATACATCAAGCAAAATTTGGGACTTATAGTTGGTATCAGAGCTTGGATTGTATCAATCTTTTTGACAATATCTGGAGCGTTTTTGCACTTTTTCTTGAAGGATTTTACGTTTTTGGATAGCTTTTGAAAAACTATTGGGGGTTTGTTCTTCGTGTTTTTCATAAAAATGACTTTTTGATCGAGTTTTGATGCTAAAAAGATGAAAAATCGTGTTTTTGTTCGAGATTTTGCGAGGGCGAGGGTTTGATCTGAGGTGTTTACGGCCGAAATCTCGTTTGCGGCTAGGGTTTTACGCTCGTTTACGGCTAGGGTTTCACGTTTTCGTTCAGACCTCGGCGGCGGCCGTAATCACGAATTAGGGTTCCTCGGATTTTCGACCCAGCAAGCGTTCGGCCCACAGAGTTTTCGGTCCGGAGACGCGTGTTCGGTCAGGCGGGTTTACGGTAGAGCGGGTCCGATTTCGGTGGCGCGTCTCGTTCTCGGTCGGAAACGGTTCTCGGCCAAGATCGGTCTTCGGTGCGAGGCTCCAGCACGTGTTCGGACCAAGCAAGCTTGCGCGTGTGCTCCTCCTTTGTGGTCAGCAACAAATATTCAAAAATCTTGATGTGAACAAAATTCAAACCCGGGTCTCTCCGACACTAAACCCGCCACCTTACCAATTGATCTAGCAATCCACTTGTTATACATCCTTCCAGTTTAAATCATATAGCTTCGCTATTTCGATTTTATTTTTGGATTTTTGACAATTTTAGCCCAAAAATTAATTTTTCAAATTTTAAAGTTTCATTTTCAACCCAAAATTTTGACTTTTAATTTTGACTTTCTAAATTGACTTTTGACCTTAAAATTTGACTTTGACTTTCAAGTTTGACCTTTGACTTTCGCGTTTAACTTTCAAATTTTCACTTTTAGCTTTTCGGTTTGACTTTTAAGTTTGACCTTTTAAGTTTGACTTTTAAATTTGACTTTTTAAATTTGACTTTTAAGGTTGACTTTCGAGGTTTCAAGTCAAAGGGCATTTTTGATAAACAATGAGTTCTTCAAACATTCCGGTCAATGAAGTTTCATGCTCTCAATCTTGTGAAACTACGATTAAATTTCTTCGCGAACAAATTGATTTGCTAAAAAGGGAAAATAAGGACCTTAAATATGAAGGATATACACTTAGGAAAGGTCAAAAACCCTTAAAAGCACAACTAGAGGCCAAAACCAAGGACTTTAGAACACTTCAAGAGGAATACAGCAACAAATGTGAAAATTATGCATATGTTAAGGAAAAGCTTGCTAACTTGACTGCCGAACTTGATACATTAAAAGCTAAATATAAATATGCAGATTTTATCTTAAAGAAATTTGATGTGTCAAGTGAGGTAGTTGCCTCGATGATAGAAAAACAACTAACATTTAAAAATAATCAAAGCAAGGGTCTAGGGTATCATAGTGTTCCACCTCCCTTTAATGACAACTATAACCCACCCCTTGAGACCAATGAGGAAGAAATGCCTGCTCAGTATGGCCAAACCCCTGTCCCAGCTTCAGTTAAGACTGAACCATCTGGGCCTACTGAGGTTATTCAGGTGAACGTTTTTGATGATTCTACTTCTTGTGCAAAAGTAGTGGAAGATGAGAACAAGGAGAACACTATTGAACAAACCAATGACTCCTTGAACTCTGAATCTGTTGCTTCTAACTCATTTACTTCTAAACCTGCTGTTGGGAAATACAAGCCACCAAAACAAGTGAAACAAAGTGCTTGCTGCAAGTGTGCTTGTGGGAACAGTCAGAGACAAGGCAAGGGCACGCCACCAGGGGCAGGAAGAAACAACTCCTACGTGAAGAACCAGACATGTTTTCACTGTGGAACACCTGGACACATTGCCAGAAATTGTCCAAATCGCGCATACGTTCCCTATTATGCACAAGGCTAGCAGAATGCTCAAAGAGGGAGATTTTTCAAAAGAAACCCTTCGAGGCCACGTTCAAACAATGGTGACTGGAACGCGCAGAAGGCCAAGAATCAAAATCCCAATGTCAAGAAGGGAATGCAGGCCAAGAAGTCCAATCCAAGAGATGCTCCAGTGAAACCAAGATCAGTTAGATCAAAGTCATCTCGGAGATCGGCTTCAAGTTCAAAATCAAGTGTCGAGGCACCTATCCGCTCGAACAAGAAATGGGTTAAACCCAACTACAGATGGGTACCAAAGGTTCAATCTCCCAAATCGTCTAATGATTCTAACATTTCTTTATCTTCTGTTTGTGATAAGCAGGATATGTCATGGGAGAGAGTACCTTGCAAAGATGACAAAGGTCGACCCAGTTTCAAAATGGACTGGGTTCCAAAGACCAACTAATCCCGCACTATGCTGGAGCAGCTATGGAGGAATATCATCAGACTTCAGTTTGTTGATAGTGGCTGTTCCAAGCACATGGTAGGTGACATCTCTCAACTGTACAACACTCAGAACTTTAAGTGAGAGTATGTGTCCTTTACGGGAAAGGAAGAAAAGGAGAGGATCACAAATGGGGTTTGTGCTTAATGATGTGAAGAATTTTTGGATCTGTTCCGAGATTGAAACACAGCTAAGGCTGAATTCTTTGCTGCTTGCATCTTCAATTGCTGACTTTCGGTTTGAATTCTTCTCGATACTCCTGAGTTTTTCTTAAAATTATTCGTTTCAAAGACAAATTTCTTTTAATTTTGCTCATTTATTTTATTTCTTCCATATGCTCAAATTAAGGGGGAGAAATCAAAATACAAAAAATTTAAAAAAAAATTTTATATATATATATATATATATATATATATATATATATATATATATATATATATATATATATATATATATATATATATAAACAAAAATTACAAAAATATGTTTTTCTTTGGTAGGTATTATTTGGGAAATGATATGAGATTTAGTGATAAATGGCAAGTTAAATTGCTTGACAACTTTGATCCCAAAAGTTTTTGTATTTTACTTTTGTTTTTGATTAAATTTGTTCATATTTTCTTATATGTACAAATTTAAGGGGGAGAATTTAAAAAAAACAAAAAATTAATAAAAGAAAGGCAACTTATGATGCGTGTAATGCACTAAAGCCGAATTGTCTGGACTCTGTGTTCAATGTGCTGGTAGGCACAAAGGATTCAAAACAGCTAGACTTAGATTGACAATGAAAGGACTAGACAATATGAACTTAGATAGTTTCATTTGGACTGACCATACGACGCTCGGGAAGATTGAGCAGTGAGATAAACATGGGAACCTGCGAGATACACTAAAATTTAATTATCTAGAACTGTGGCTCAACATTTTCTTGATGTATTGACTCATGTCCTTAATTCCGGTACTGATAGGGTGATTGAGGGGTTCTGATAAAGTAGGTATGTAGAAAGTTATTTTCTTGCTTTCTATCTGTCAGTCATATGTTGCCTCATTTGCGTGATTGGAACATATCCGACCTGGAATGCAACATATGCAACTCTATCTCTATGGATCTTCTTATTTATGCAATTCTTTATGTCTGTTAGTCATATGATGTCCCCTCTGCATGATCGAAAGATCCGACCTGGGACACAACATATGCACCCTACTATCTCTATAACCCTCTATCTATGTTAGTCATATGTTGTTCCCTCTGCGTGATTGGAAAACATCCGACCTGGGATATAACATATGCATTTCTATATCTGTCTTCTCTCTTAATGATTGAATACTCACCTAAAGTAAAGATTTCTTTGGAAGTTCTTGATTACCGGGGTATATCGGGAAGTGGGAAACACGTTCTAGTGCATCTAAAATTGAACAATTTAAAAGGTTGTTTGTAGATCTCACTGCTGAATTTAAGTGGAAAACAATATCCTTGGTCATCGTCAACTTAATGTCTATTTAAGTATATAGGTACAACTGTCTTGTCACTTATAACCTGTCCAATCTGTCAACATCCTTTGTATTTAAGTGGACCACAATATCGGTGATTGACCAGATCTAAACATCCAGGTGTGTGCAGATAAACGATATTGAATTGTTTGACAACTTTAATCCCAGATTAGTTTTGGAATTTAGTTATTATTTTTGTTTTGGTTAAATTTGTTCATAGTTTTCCTCTATGCACAAATTTAGGGGGAGAATTAAAATTCAAAAATCAAACAAAAATCAGAAAATTCAAAAATCAAACAAAATTCAAAAAATTTAAAAATCCAAAAATAGTTTTGTTTTTGTTTTTATTTCTTTTTCTGAAAATATGAAATATTCAAAAATATTGTGTGCTAAGTTTTCTTTTAGTTTTGTTTTTATCTCAATTTTTTTTGTCTTGAAAAGTGAATTCAGATGTAGATGAGACTCATGGAGACTGTATTGAGATTTTCTGAGCCAAAACTTCATCTGTGATTGTCGAAGAATTCTCATTCGAAGGAACAAGAAATGAAGATTATTCTTTCAACACTCAATCTTTCAACCCCAGAAGCAAGGTGAAGCTGCACTTGAAGATTATGTGACAGATTGCATTGAAGCCTCCTCAATCAATTTGTTGCTATCTATGTACCTACTGAAGTGATCCAGAAGATTCGTTCTCTCTGATGTTCTCTCTGAAGATTCTCAAGCTGAAAGCGCCAATTTTCAAGAATCTCTACATGAAGCCTCCACACCCAATGTGCATTCAGAGTTAAATTTTGAAGAGAAGCCCAAATGTTCAAGATGAAGTCACTCACGTAGAAGATTCATTTGTTCATCTTGAAGCTGTGAAGAAATCAAAGATAAACGTTGAAGCCAAGCTTACAGAGAAAAGACTGAGAAGAAATGCAAGCCACAATCCTAGGGGGAGTTTGTTGGGTCAAAAAGAAAAGAAAGCTATAAACCAAGGGGGAGTTTGTTGGGTCAAAAATATGGTTTATACTTTGCTTTTCTAAGCATTTATTATTTTTAGTCTTGGGCCGAAAATGTGACAACCCGAAATTTCTATCTTGTGCATCCATACGATTCAATCAAAGTCAGACTTGTTTTTGGCTATCTTTTGGCCTTGTTAAAGGTCTGTTTGGGTGTTTTAAGCCTAGTACCTTAAAGGATAAAGTGTTAGGAAGTATCGTATAGAGTTCAGTGTGCAACATACTAGCCGGAAACTCCACCCTAAGGAGTTTACGGCCGTAAGCTAGAGTTTACGGCCGTAAAAACACCTCCTTGGCCGTGAACTCTTCCATTCATATGAGTTATTCCTTCATTTTTCACCTTTTTCTCACACTTCCATCTCAAGAACTCTATTTTCTCTCAAGTATCATCAAGAACTTCCCTCTTGATCTTCAATCTTGTAAGTAATCTTTCCATTTTCAAGTTTATATTCTTCTATATCTAGTGAAGATTCATGTTTTCATCCATGGAATCATTCTTTTTGGTTAGATCTTCAAGTATTCACACTTTCACCAAGAACACTCACTAGTTCTTGGACCGTGAACCCCCTCCCACGCTTCAAAAACATGAGTATATCTTCTATCTCCTAGTTAGACTTGTTAAACTCTTGATTCTAGCCTTAGATCATCATAAGATACATGAGCATCAAGGGTTTACGGCCGCAAACCCTTGCATGGCCGTAAACTCTTGTGTTGTTGGATGTTTTGGCCCTTAAACTCCCTTATATTCGAGACTAGAATCGAAAGCACTTGTATAATGCTTGATAGGACCATACAACACCTCGTTTGTAAGTCCTCCCATGAGTGTACGGCCGTAAACTCCTTGACCGTACACTCTAGGGCCATATACCCCCTTGGGCTGTAAACACAATGGCCGTAAACTCCATTGTGTGGCCGTAAACCCCTTAGATGCAATCCTTTGTGATTGTAACACTTCCATATAAGTGTTTCCTAGTCCCTACGGTGGTTTCCTTTCATGATTAGTTGCTTATACACTAATTATATCCATATATATATGTCATTATATGCTTATTAGGATCTGTTTGTGCTCGAGTCTTCACTTGACATTTAGCATCGTACAATCGATCTTACTTTCGTATCACTCACTACAGGTGAGTTCATACCCCCTTAACTTACCTTTTAAATGATTTTAAATGCTTTTATGGGGGGATACAAGTTGATAACATTAAAGTTGTTATATCAATCACATATGATTAATAACTATCGAACAAGTGGATTTTCTTATACTTCAAACTGTTTCACCAAACAAACTGCTTCAAATCGTTTTATAAACTCTTTTATATGTAAAATTCTTCATGTAAACTCTTTCTAAATTTATATATTGTCCAAAACATGTCTATATGGATATAGTTATATAAGTAGGGTTGAAAGGGCCTAGGACTGATAACTCGCCTTATTTCTTGTTCCTTGTTTGGTTGTGGACTTAGGGTATCGGTTGTTTGTCCGAATGTCGTTTGAATCTTAGTTATATATTATGTATATGTATATAGATATAAAAGTTCTTTCCATCAGTTCAATACCTTTGGGTAGCAAAGGTGTTCAAAACATAACCAGTCATCCAAACAACTTTACTAGTAAACTATAATTGGTATAGTTTAGGAAGTCACTACTTACTATTTCTAGAACAATGAAACATACAAGATTCAGTTCATTCATGAGTCAATGCAAACTTACTATTATGAGAAACAGAAATAACATACTATGATGAGAAACTAAGAGAACATACACTACACTATACAAGAGAACATACTATACTCTAGAACAGAGAGAACATACAATACACTAGAACAGAGAGAACACACAATACACTAGAACATACTATACAAACACTAGAATACTATAACAATAATGTGAGCCACTATTTCATGGCATGACAATCTACTGCTGTGTCACGTTTTGTAACCAGAGTCTCCTGAAGGGAGAGTGTGAATTTGTATATAGATCTATACGGGACTGACCGTCCTACACCTTGCTGCTAGCTACAGTGGGACCTGCAGGTCTACGGGTGACGAATGTCATACCATTTCGACGTCTCGAACGTCATGTTTTACTAGTCAATCAAGTATGGTTACAACCTCATCACATTTTACCTTAATTAAACAAACAAGTTTAAGGTAGTTAGTACATTGGTAGTTACTTCTATACAATACTACAGTACACCTTTACTTTCCCTTTGCATTCACATTGTGATCTTCTCACATAAACGGTAATGTAAACTATATTTTAGACATGATAGTCTTACTTGGGAAAATTACACACTTTTACAAACAAACAACATATAGAACATTCGGGTCTTGGTAGAAGGCTACATTTAAAGTAGAGAATATAGGATTTTCTAGGAGATACAAACATTTACTACAAACACTTACAAACATTTACATCAAACATTTACAAACACTTTCATGCAATCAATGACACTAAAATACTTATGAACTCACCAGCTTTAATGTTGATCTACGCTTTTAAAATAACTTGTATTCTCAGGTCACCAGTAGACAGGTACCGATGACCAAGTTTTGAGAAGACGGAGCTTTCAAGAATCCTCTTTATTTTGATTATTCATTTTTGGTGTCTTATAAGCTGCAGAACACACTTGTATTAAAATTATATTATTAATGCAATGGATGATGTTGTTGCTTGTTTTACTATCTTGCATTGTTGTGATACTATACATGACGTCCTCCGCCCCCGAACGTTTCCGCCGTTCTGGTTTGGGGTGTGACAGATTGGTATCAGAGCATTGTTTATAGTGAATTGAGTATATCAACCCATAAAAGATATACAACTATATTCACAACGGGATTAAAATACTCTGACCAAGAGTTATACTTTTAAATAATAAAATATTTAACCAAAGTATACATACCTGCATTCATACTAAAATCAGTGTCACTAGGATAGAACAGAAGTATTGCGATTGTTGGACAGCACAAGTAGACTTGGGGACATATAATCAGATTTGGGAGTGATATAGCCTGATCAACTATATCTTTCCGAGAAGTGATTAGCATGTGCCTAGGAATGGTTGTGGTGTTGCAACAAGTCTAAAAACTTACCAACACTACTACAATGGAAACATTAGAACAGAACATAAACTTAAAATACTATAGGAGTATTTTGTGTTACTATAACTATTTATGTGCAAACTAAAAATGTCTTTATTAGTATGTCAATAGTTTCTGAGTGGATACTCTAAGGTTATATGTGACTAAGGTATCATAGACTTAGAATCTGTGATCTTTTCTTTACTTCCTCTTCCTTGTTTGGTTGTGGACTTAGAGTTAGGATCACTTATTCGAAGGTCTATCCCGTTTTGGTTACATATGACTGGTATGCACTACGCAAATGTTGGAACAACTGGTAAGGATCGTCTTATAATTATCTTAGTTAGTACATCTATTAATTATTTCTTTTACCCCTATTCTCGCGTAGATAACATGGCTGGATTTCATATCCCCGGAGATCCGTACTTCCCCAACCAAGACAACGGAGGATGGCTCGATGACGAGCCAGAAGAGAATCACGCGATTCCATTGGACGATGACTTCGCAGAGAACTTCCCAGATGATTCTGACTCCGATCCAGAAGTTAATGATCAACCCCTGGTAGCTCAAATCCCAAATCCTAACCCTCGTCCGGCTTTTCAAGGCCCGACGCCCTGTGGGCGGAACACTTGGGAACTTTGAGTCAAGAACAGGGTCAACCAATGCCATACAATGGAGACCGAAGCTTCTACAACCTGAGCGAGGGAGGCTCAGCGGACAGGATCCTGCCTATTCTGGTCCGCAGGGTTGCTCGTAATGAAGAGCAGGGTGGGACATCCATCAACCGAGTCATGGAGGTTGATGCCAATGAGGGAGTCAATACTGTCCGCATTCATCGTCTGGAAGATGCTCGGGAGAGAGCTGCGAGAGACAATGAGTCTCTACTACAAGAACTAGTTGTGACTCAAGCTGAAGTCATTGAACACCGCGTACGTCAGCGAGTGTATGAGCGACGCCTTCTTGATATGGAGCGTTAGCTGGCTGATTTAAGGGTTCGCCCAAGGGGTGCCCGTCGCCAGTAGGAGATTGCTCTACTCATCCTTTCTTTTGGTTAAAGGAATAGCCTTCATATCTATGCTGTAAGTAGCACGTTTCCCTGTAAATTCTTGTTTATCTTAAGACCTTGAACTTTCAGTCTATTAGGTCTTTATGCTGTCAAAATTTTCTTATCCTGGTTTGATGTAAGACCTACTCCTAGGACATTTTTCCCGAACCTGTTACATCTTTAATACCAGTATTATTGGCAAATATCTAATCTCATGGGAAATCTTTACTCAAATGCTTTCATCTTTCTATTGCTAGATCTCTAATTCAATCATACTCTCATCTGTTCTGTTAGACTATGGAGAGTTAGTCCATGATTCACTCTCATTTCTCTCTATCAAATGTTTATTGATATCTTCATTTCTTTAAACTCATAGCTACAATATGCCTCCACGTCGATCAGCGAGACGCACTAGTCCGATAACTCCAACGCAACCACCTCTGGCTCCTCCATAATACAATCCGGCAGCAATCCAAGCTGCGGTGAATGCGGCTGTTATGGTAGCCCTAGCTCAGTTCAGCGCTAGTGGAACTAGCGGGAGTGGAACAACTGTTCATTCCACTCATGGTGATGCTCCAATGCGCTCTAGGGAGTGATCGTATAAGGACTTCACCAACTGCAAGCCCAGGTCCTTCAATGGGACTGGTGGAATCATTGCCCTCTCGCAATGGTTCGAGAAGACGGAATCGATCTTTGAGATCTGTTCCTGTCCGGAAGGGAGCAAAGTAAAATTTGCTGCGTGCACCTTCGCGGACCGAGCCCTGACATGGTGGAATAGCCATGTCAAGACACTAACTCTGATAGTGGCAAATGTCATGGGCTGGGAAGCTCTTAAGGAGCTTATGATCGAGGAGTACTGCCCGAGGGGCGAAGTTCAAAAACTGGAACAGGAACTATGGAGCCTAACCATTAAGGGCTCCGATATAGTGGCCTATACTGCCAGATTCAGCGATCTGGTGGCACTATGTCGATCCATGGTCCCTACTGAGGGAAAGAAGATAGAGAGGTATATATGGGGGCTGGTATCTCCATTTCAAGGGAATGTACTAGCTTCACACCCCACGACCTTCGACAGTGCCAAGCGGTTGGCACAACGGCTCATTGATCATGGAGTCTGCACCCCGTCAACAACAACAACCCTAGCCATTCCAGAACCACCCAAAACCGCTGACAACAAGTGAAAGTTTTGGGATAACAAGAAGAAGAACTCTGCCAAAAAGCAGCATGTCGTGGCTGTTCATGCTGCGATAACACCTACTGCTACTGTGCCAATGAAGCAGTATGTTGGGAGCTTGCCTAAGTGCAACAAATGCAGCTTCCACCACAATGGACCCTGTCGGGAAATGCAGTGCTCTAACTGCAATAGGAAGGGGCACACTGCCCATTTCTGCAAGGCTCCGGCAAGGCCAATCACCCAAGTCCCCGGCGCTGGTGTGGGCCACGCTTGCTACGGATGTGGCGACATGGGCCACTACAAGAGGAACTGCCTGAAGACAGGGAATGTCGGCGGAGTGGGAAGAGTCTTGGATATAGGCCACGAGGAAGCAGTTGCCGACCCCACAGTGGTCACCGGTATGTTTCTCCTCGATAACTCATATGCATACATACTGTTTGATAGTGGAGCGGAGAGGAGTTTCGTGAATTAGAAATTTGCTCACTTTCTTAAACAAAAATCGTGTGCACTTAAAGAACCGTTCACTGTAGAAATGGCTAACGGAAAGAAAGAGAGCACTAGCTGCATATACATAGGTTGTATACTAACTCTAGATAGCCATTCATTTCCAATCGACCTCATGCCGGTCTCAATTAAAAGTTTCGACGTCATAATCGGCATGGATTGGTTGAGTTATCATCGTGCCGACATCATGTGTTACGAGAAGGTCGTTCACCTCAATCTACCGTCTAGCGAAACCCTAATTATCTACGGCGACAAACCCGGCACGAGCCTTCGTATCATCTCGAGCATACGAGCCCAGAAGTACTTACGAAAGGAATGACGTGCATTCCTTGTTCATGTTGTCGATGTGAGCCAAGAGACGAAAGACATAAAGATCATCCCAGTGGTACACGATTTCCCTGACATTTTTCTAGAAGAACTACCAGGATTACCGCCACAACGTCAAGTCGAGTTCAGAATTGACTTAGTTCCAGGGGCTACCCCAGTAGCCAAATCGCCCTATCGTCTAGGACCAGCTGAGATGCAGGAGCTATCCGGTCAACTTAACGAATTGCTTAGCAAGGGCTTTATTAGACCAAGCTTCTCACCCTGGGGAGCACCGGTCTTGTTCGTCAAGAAGAAAGATAGATCGTTCCGTATGTGCATCGACTACAGAGAGCTAAACAAACTCACCGTAAAGAATCGTTACCCTCTGCCTCACATAGACGATTTGTTCGACCAACTCCAAGGGGCGAATTACTTTTCAAAGATAGATCTGAGATCCGGGTATCACCAATTACGAGTGCTAGAGGAGGATGTCCCGAAGACAACCTTCCGAACTCGTTATTGACACTATGAGTTTGTAGTGATGCCATTCGGATTGACCAATGCCCCCGCAGTATTCATGGATTTAATGAATAGGGTTTGTTGTCCTTACTTGGATCAGTTTGTCATTGTATTCATCGATGACATGCTTATCTACTCTCGTAGTAAGGAGGAGCATAGTCAACATCTACGTCAGATCTTAAAAACACTGCGATCGGAGAAGCTTTACGCGAAGTTCTCTAAATGCAGATTTTGGATTTGAAGAGTCGAATTCTTGGGTCACGTGGTTAGTGAAGAAGGAATTCACGTGGACCCTTCCAAAATCAAAGCCATTGAGAACTGGTCAGCACCGAAGACACCTACAGGAATTCGTCAATTTCTAGGCCTCGCTGGCTACTATCACAGGTTCATTCAGAACTTCTCTCAGATTGCTAAACCGCTTACAACATTGACCCAGAAAGGCGTGGCCTTTGACTGGGAAGAAAAGAAAGAGAAAGCATTTCAAACGCTAAAACGAGCCTTGTGCACTGCACCGATACTATCCCTCCTCGAAGGGATAGAAGACTTCGTGGTTTATTGCGATGCATCCAACCAAGGGCTTGGCTGTGTTCTGATGCAACGGGGTAAGGTCATCGCCTATGCCTCACGGCAGCTAAAGACACACGAAGTCAACTACACCACTCATGATCTTGAGTTAGGAGTAGTGGTATTTTCTCTGAAGATCTGGAGACACTACCTGTATGGTAGAAAAAACAGTATCTTTACAGACCACAAAAGCCTTCAACACATATTTGACCAGAAGGAGCTCAACATGAGACAACGACGGTGGGTCGAACTACTCAGTGACTACGAATGAGAAATTCGTTATCATCCTGGTAAAGCCAACGTAGTAGCCGACGCCCTAAGTTAGAAAGAATACTCTAGTCGTAGAGTCAAATCATTGACTATGACTATCCATTCACACTTGTCCACACAAATTAAGGAGGCTCAGCTTGAAGCCTTGAAACCTGAAAATGTGGTATGTGGATCCCTGAGAGGGATGGATAAGAACTTGGTAGTCAAGGGTGGCGGAGCCTTTTATCTCATGGATCGGATCTGGACACCGAAACACGGTGGTCTCAAAGTCTTGGTCATGACCGAAGCGCACAACACTCGATATTCCGTCCACCCAGGTTCAGATAAGATGTATCTAGATCTTAAAAAGTAATACTGGTGGCCTAACATGAAAGCAGAGATTGCTACCTTCGTGAGCAAGTGCCTTACTTGCGCCAAGGTTAAGGTCGAATACCAGAAACCCTCAGGTTTACTTCAGCAACAGGAGATACCTGAATTGAAGTGGGAGCGGATCATAATGGACTTCATAACCAAGTTGCCCAAGACAACGGGTGGTCTCAATACCATTTGGGTGATCGTAGACAGGTTAACAAAGTCCGCACACTTCCTGCCTATCAAAGAAACTGACAAGATGGAGAAACTCACTAGAACCTACATTAGGGAGATTGTACGATTGCATGGTGTTCCCATATCCATTATCTCTGATAGAGATAGTAGATTCACTTCGAGGTTCTGGCAGTCGCTACAAAGTTCCCTTGGAACTAGGCTGGACATGAGTACAGCCTACCATCCGCAAACCGACAGACAAAGTGAGAGGACTATTCAAACTTTGGAAGATATGTTGCGAGCCTGCGTGATAGACTTTGGGAAGGCATGGGATACTCATTTAACCCTTGTCGAGTTTTCCTACAACAATAGTTATCACACGAGCATAAAGGCTGCTCCATTTGAAGCCCTCTATAGCCGTAAGTGCAGATCCCCTCTGTGTTGGGCTGAGGTGGGCGACACCCAGTTAGCTAAAGGACGAGTTCCTAACAGCACTCTCACAGGTCCGGAAATCATTCGGGAAACGACAGAGAAAATCATTCAAATTCGTGAGCGATTGAAAGCCTCTAGAGACCGACAGAAGAGTTACGCAGACAAGAGAAGGAAACCTTTGGAATTCCAGGTGGGCGACCGTGTTTTATTGAAGCTCTCACCCTGGAAGGGCTTGATACGCTTTGGAAAGCGTGGAAAGCTAAATCCAAGATACGTAGGGCCTTTCGAAATTCTTGCTAGAATTGGCCCTGTAGCTTACAAACTCAAACTACCTCGCGAACTCAGTAACGTACATTCTACTTTCCACGTCTCGAACTTAAAAAAGTGTATGTCCGTCGAGACTCTTGTAATCCCACTCAACGAGATCGAGATCAACGAGAGCCTCAACTTCGTGGAAGAATCAGTAGAGATCATGGTCCGAGAGGTCAAACAAACGAAGCAAAGTCGTATTCCGATAGTGAAGGTTCGCTGGAATGCCAAGCGAGGACCTGAATTCACTTGGGAGCGCGAGGATCAAATGAAACTAAAATATCCTCATCTTTTCGTTTAGTTATTTGTAATAGCTTAATTTTTTAAACTCTAATTTCGGGACGAAATTCTCTCTAACGGGGGGATGATGTGACAACCCGAAATTTCTATCTTGTGCATCCATATAATTCAATCAAAGTCAGACTTGTTTTTGGCTATCTTTTAGCCTTGTTAAAGGTCTGTTTGGGTGTTTTAAGCCTAGTACCTTAAAGGATAAAGTGTTAGGAAGTATCGTATAGAGTTCAGTGTGCAGCATACTAGCCGGAAACTCCACCCTAAGGAGTTTACGGCCGTAAACTAGAGTTTACGGCCGTAAAAACACCTCCTTGGCCGTGAACTCTTCCATTCATATGAGTTATTCCTTCATTTTTCACCTTTTTCTCACACATCCATCTCAAGAACTCGATTTTCTCTCAAGTATCATCAAGAACTTCCCTCTTGATCTTCAATCTTGTAAGTAATCTTTCCATTTTCAAGTTTATATTCTTCTATATCTAGTGAAGATTCATGTTTTCATCCATGGAATCATTCTTTTTGGTTAGATCTTCAAGTATTCACACTTTCACCAAGAACACTCACTAGTTCTTGGACCGTGAACCCCCTCCCAAGCTTCAAAAACATGAGTATATCTTCTATCTCCTAGTTAGACTTGTTAAACTCTTGATTCTAGCCTTAGATCATCATAAGATACATGAACATCAAGGGTTTACGGCCGCAAACCCTTGCATGGCCGTAAACTCTTGTGTTGTTGGATGTTTTGGCCCTTAAACTCCCTTATATTCGAGACTAGAATCGAAAGCACTTGTATAATGCTTGATAGGACCATACAACACCTCGTTTGTAAGTCCTCCCATGAGTGTACGGCCGTAAACTCCTTGACCGTACACTCTAGGGCCATATACCCCCTTGGGCCGTAAACACAATGGCCGTAAACTCCATTGTGTGGCCGTAAACCCCTTAGATGCAATCCTTTGTGATTGTAACACTTCCATATAAGTGTTTCCTAGTCCCTACGGTGGTTTCCTTTCATGATTAGTTGCTTATACACTAATTATATACATATATATGTCATTATATGCTTATTAGGATCCGTTTGTGCTCGAGTCTTCACTTGACACTTAGCATCGTTCAATCGATCTTACTTTCGTATCACTCACTACAGGTGAGTTCATACCCCCTTAACTTACCTTTTAAATGATTTTAAATGCTTTTATGGGGGGGATACAAGTTGATAACATTATAGTTGTTATATCAATCACATGTGATTAATAACTATCGAACAAGTGGATTTTCTTATACTTCAAACTGTTTCACCAAACAAACTGCTTCAAATCGTTTTATAAACTCTTTTATATGTAAAATTCTTCATGTAAACTCTTTCTCAAGTTATATATTGTCCAAAACATGTCTATATGGATATGGTTATATAAGTAGGGTTGAAAGGGCCTAGGACTGATAACTCGCCTTATTTCTTGTTCCTTGTTTGGTTGTGGACTTAGGGTATCGGTTGTTTGTCCGAATGTCGTTTGAATCTTAGTTATATATTATGTATATGTATATAGATATAAAAGTTCTTTCCATCAGTTCAATACCTTTGGGTAGCAAAGGTGTTCAAAACATAACCAGTCATCCAAACAACTTTACTAGTAAACTATAATTGGTATAGTTTAGGAAGTTACTACTTACTATTTCTAGAACAATGAAACATACAAGAGTCAGTTCATTCATGAGTCAATGCAAACTTACTATTATGAGAAACAGAAATAACATACTATGATGAGAAACTAAGAGAACATACACTACACTATACAAGAGAACATACTATACTCTAGAACAGAGAGAACATACAATACACTAGAACAGAGAGAACACACAATACACTAGAACATACTATACAAACACTAGAATACTATAACAATAATGTGAGCCACTATTTCATGGCATGGCAATCTACTGATGTGTCATGTTTTGTAACCAGAGTCTCCTGAAGGGAGAGCGTGAATTTGTATATAGATCTATACGAGACTGACCGTCCTACACCTTGCTGCTAGCTACAGTGGGATCTGCAGGTCTACGGGTGACGAATGTCATACCATTTCGACGTCTCGAACGTCGTGTTTTACTAGTCCATCAAGTATGGTTACAACCTCATCACATTTTACCTTAATTAAACAAACAAGTTTAAGGTAGTTAGTACATTGGTAGTTACTTCTATACAATACTACAGTACACCTTTACTTTCCCATTGCATTCACATTGTGATCTTCTCACATAAACGGTAATGTAAACTATATTTTAGACATGATAGTCTTACTTGGGAAAATTACACACTTTTACAAACAAACAACATATAGAACATTCGGGTCTTGGTAGAAGGCTACATTTAAAGTAGAGAATACAGGATTTCTAGGAGATACAAACATTTACTACAAACACTTACAAACATTTACATCAAACATTTACAAGCACTTTCATGCAATCAATGACACTAAAATACTTATGAACTCACCAGCTTTAATGTTGATCTACGCTTTCAAAATAACTTGTATTCTCAGGTCACCAATAGATAGGTACCGATGACCAGGTTTTGAGAAGACGGAGCTTTCAAGACTCCTCTTTATTTTGATTATTCATTTTTGGTGTCTTATAAACTACAGAACACACTTGTATTAAAATTATATTATTAATGCAATGGATGATGTTTTTGCTTGTTTTACTATTATTCATTGTTGTGATACTGTACATGACGTCCTCCGCCCCGAACGTTTCCACCGTTCTGGTTTGGGGGTGTGACAAAAAATAATATTTAGTTTATTTGTAGCTTGGACCGAAAACCCATGTGTTTTCGGTCTAGCATTGGGTTTGGGCCTTGAGTTTGCGGTCCATATATATATATATATATATATATATATATATATATATATATATATATATATATATATATATATATATATATATGTAAGGGTTAGGAGTCTAGAGGAGCATTCATTCATAATCATATTGTAGAGAGAGAAAGTTAGAGAGAAGAAGAGAGTGTGTGTGTGTGTGTGTGTGTGAATCTTGTGTTGGAGCATCACTCTTATCATCAATACATCATAGATTCATCTTCTTCTTCTTCTCCTTCTTCTCCATTTGATCTTGCATCATCCACTTGATTGGGATTCCGCACCATCAAGTAGATCTGATTGATACATCAAGCAAAATTTTGGACTTACAACCACCTTGGCCTTCCTAGTATTATACAAAATCTCACAATCATAATACTTCACCACATCGAGCCACCTACATTGCCTCGTATTCAAGTTCGGTTGATCCATCAAATACTTCAAGCTCTTATGTTCTGTATAAATGGTACACCTAACTCCTTAAAAATAGTGCCGCCAAATCATGAGGGCAAAAACCACTGCCCCCAACTCTAATTTGTGAGTAGAATAATTTTCCTCGTGGGTCTTCAACTGCCTTGAAGCGCACACGATTACGTGGTCCTTATGAAAAGTGACGTTCTTCTTCGTCAATCTAGTCAATGGAACTGTAATCTTGGAGAAACCCTGGATGGATTTCTTATAATACGCTTCCAACCTAAGGAAACTCCAAATATCAGATGGAGACCTCAGAACCTCTCACTACATCGCGACCTTAATCTTAACTTGATCGACCAAGACACCATTTTGGTTGACGAGGTGAACCAAGAAATGCACCTCGCGCTACCAAAGCTCACGTTTAGAGAATTTTGCATATAGCCTCTCCATCCTTAATGTCTCAAGAACCTCCCACAAATTCTCCTTGTGTTGCTAATTAGTCTTAGAATAGACTAAGATATCGTCAATAAACACAATCATCGATCGATCCAACATCTGACTGCACCCCAGTTCATGAGATCCAAGAACGTTTTCGGTGCGTTGGAGAGTCCGAATGGCATCATCATGAACTCATAATGCCCATAAGGAGTCTTGAAGGCCGTCTTCTGAATATCCTCATCCCTAGCCCTAATTTGGTGATACTCGGATCTCAAATCGGTCTTGGAAAACCAATATGCACCCTATAACCGATAAAATAAATCGTCGATCATCATAAGTAAATAATGGTTCTTAATCATCAACTTATTCATTTCCCTATAGTCGATGCACATCATGTGCGACCCGTCCTTGTTCTTTACAAACAAAATCGGTGCTCCCCAAGGCGAACTACTCTACCTGATAAACTCATTGACCAACAGCTCACAAAGCTGCGTGGACAACTCTTGCATCTCAAGAAGTGCAAGATGATCTCAAGAAGTGCAAGATGATAAGTTGTATTGGCTATTGGAGTTGCACCCGGGACTAGATCAATCATAATCTCTACCAGCCTCTGAGGAGTCACTCCCGAAAATATGGGCCAAAAACCTTGCACACCTATGTTGCAAGTACCTCCTAGCTCTCACAACTGAACAAATAGTCGGTCTCTACCATGACCCCTTGCCATGAATAATCAGTTCTTCCGCACTTGGGGTTCGAATCGCACCAAAGGATGTTCATAGTCATTCTTAGCTTCATTCAGGCTCAACCAATCCATACCTACAATAATCTTCGTGTCTCTCTCTCATAGGAATAGGAACCAGATCAATCGAATACTTCACGCGGAACATCACAATAACATAATCTCGATCAAACCTCGAAGCACTCACCATATGGTCATAGGCGATCTCTACCATCAAAGGATAATCCAGTGCTACCGGAGCGACATCAAACTTCTTTCTAAAAGCAAGAAACACAAGCGATCGAGTGGCACCCGATTCAAAAAAGACAAGATTTTTGTAGATGCTATTTGTAAAAGTTACGGTTATATTGATAAACCTCTTAATTTTTGCCAACATGATAAATGATATTAAGATTATTTATTCAAATTTAATACGGCTAAACCTATCAAGTGGCAAATGAGATTAGCATTATTTAATTAAATTTAGTACGGATAATATTATACTTGTATTTAATGAAAATAAACATAAAAAAGAACCCTACGATCTAAATTATATTTCCGTCCCGTTTCTCTACGAAGCTCATTGATTTCTCTCGATCTCTTTTTAACAGGTAAACAATTTGTTGGGAATATGACTTATTAAGGTAATTAACTTTTCAGTTTGTTCACATCTGGGTAACTATCTTTTTTTGTACACATCTAGGTAATAAACTTGTTGGAAGTGTTCACATATGACCATTATGACCTGCTATAGCAGGTTACATCCGGCTACAGCAGGTCATAATGGTCATATGTGAACACTTTCAACAAGTTTGTTACTTAGATGTGTACAAAAAATAGCTACCCAAACATGAACAAAACGAAAAGTAGGAGTAAATTACATGAATGGTCCTTGTGGTTTGGGGGAATTTGTGTGTATGGTCCCTAACTTATTTTTTTTAACTCGAATGGTCCCTACTATTTATTTTTGTTGCGCGCTCAGTCTCTGTCTTACCTAATGTAACAACCCGTTATTTAGAGTCAACAAAAGTCAATAAAAGTCAAACTTACTAAATAAAAGTCAATTTGTTAATTTGTTAAATTTATAAGGCTTAAATAATTATTTAATAATAGAAATAACTTTATTATATAAGTGTTTTAGAATTTAGAAATTTATAACACTTGGCCGAAAACACCAAATGTGACTCAAATGCGAAGACCGAAATCACCACCGAGAACCCTCGCATGGAGCCACCTCTTCGGACCGAAATCAGGTTTTTGGTCAAGACCGCAAACCTGCGAAGAAGACTTCTTCGGATCCCAAACAGCTTGACCGAAAACGTGCGAAGGGACCCACTTCGGACCGCAAACCACCTTACCGCAAACCCTTTCTCGGTTAGATTCTAGGCCGAAATCTCCAACTTTTATCCTTTGGCACACATTTCAAGATGATTTAATCTCAATTACCAAGTAACCGCCTACCTTTTTACTTCATATTTAAGATACAAATTGAATCATTTAACACTTCCAGTTAATGATATCCTCCACAACTTTCTCTCAAATATCAAACTTCTTTTCTCTCAAATTAGCCTTCATACGTTCCCAGTGATCAAGATCTTTCATATTTGATTGTAAGTTCTATACATATTAATTAGTGTTTTATAAAACACTTGTGTTATTAGATCATAATATTTACACTTTATTATGTGTTTAAAACAATTAGGACACGAGTAATTTCCCGTGTTCTAGCCCGAAGTCACCGTTACTATAATATTAACTAACCGCGACTACAAACTAGGTGAGTTTATGCCCCCTACGTTTTTCACGATTTTCATTGTTTTAGGGGGAATACAAGTAAAACACAAGGAATCTTGTGTTAATATCTAAACTGTTTCAAATAGTTTCCATTGTTATATTTACAAAAATATATATTTATGTATATATAATTATATAATTAAAATTTAACAGGCTTAGAATTGGTGATTCCGCTTTATTTCATGTTCCTTGTTTGGTTGTGGTGTTAGGGTAGAATCATTTATTCGACTGTCTGTTCAATCGTAATTATATATGCCTTATATATAAGTATAAAAATTATTTCAACACATTAAATAAAAAGGAATATTCCGCAACTTATTTTATTTACGACTTCACAAATACAATAAATTACATGAATTATCTATATCTCGGGATTTTGAATATACGCATTTAAAGTCGTTAAAAATACAAAGGTTTTCATCTCAACAGAACAAACGTATAAACTATAATAGGTATAGTATATGGAACATACGTACTATTTTACTAAGTTCAGGTTACAATACAGAAACAAACATACAAACTATAATAGGTATAGTTTATGAAACATACATACAGTTTATTCATTACAAAATGGCTTTTCATTATTCTACACGTAACCGTCGATATAGCTTTATGAGACATACTTCAAGTACTTACCTAAGTACCAACCAAGCCCTGAAATTATAACCAGAGTCTCCTGGAGGGAGAGCGTGACACTTGTGTATAGATCTATACGAGACTGACAATCCCGCACCTTAACTGTTAGCTACAGTTAGGCCGGCAGGCCTGGGGTGACAAATGTCGTACCGATTGCGATGCCTGAAGAACGTTGTGTTCAGACCATCTTAGGTCATCAAGCATGGTTATGATAACTCACAATTTGGTATTGAACAAAACGATTAGTGTATGGATAAGTAAACAACTTCACATAGTTTTATTAATGATGAAACTATAATACAGTATTTTACAAGTACAGCTGGTGAATCCAGGCACTTACAAATACACATTTTTTATACAAGTACAAAAAAAGAATACTATTCCAGTGCAGAGAAAACATACTTTTCATGGTTTTATGTTAATTAAAACTACGTTATACTATTACAGAGCACAATAACAACACTTATACATGTTGGCCTTAGAACATCAAGGTTACAATACGATTACAAATGAAAATATAGGATTTTCTGGAAGAACACACCTACATTTTCAAAGAACGGGTGACAGATTTTAATCACAAACATGCTTATGAACTCACCAACTTAATTGTTGACACTCTTTTCAAAACTACTTGTATTCTCAGGAAATCAGTAAACAGGTACCATAGGTTTTGAGAAGACGGAACTTCATAGACTCATGTCTTTTAACTTTTGCTAAACATTTAGTGTCAAGTATACATTGATTTAAACACGAATGTAAAACTATACTTTATAAATGTAATGGTTGTTATACTTTGATTAGTATTATGCAATTGTTGTGATATTGTACATGACGTCATCCGCCCCCGAACGTTTCCACCATTCCGGTTTGGGGGTGTGACACCTAAAAAGACTATTGTGCCCTTATTAATTTATTTTTTAATTAATATTCTTATTTATGTAATTATTTGTATATATTTAAAAAAAATTAATAGACCCCACATATTTGTATCTCTTCACCGTCCAATCTCTCACCCTCTTTAACTTCTATTTCTTTTCCATCTTTAGTGACATCGACGTCTTCACCATCCCTTCTTTTTTTCGGTCATTCAACTCCGGCGAACCAACACCACAACCCACTAAAGATGAAGAGGCAGTGGGTTATGGTGTTGCTTCGCCAGAGTTGAAGGACCAAAAAAAGAAGGGATGGTGAAGACGTCGATGTCACTAAAGATGGAAAAGAAATAAAAGTCGAGGAGTATGAGATATGAGATGGTGACCGGTGGGACCCATATTAAATTTCTCAAATGTGGTTTCAGGTTTACGGTGAGGAGGTATATATATATGTGGGGTCTATTAATTTGTTTAAATATATAAAAAATAAATACATAAATATGAAAATAAATTAAAAAATAAATTAATAAGGGCACAATAGTCTTTTTAGGTAAGACAAGGACCAAGCGCGCAACAAAAATAAACAGTAGGGACCATTCATGTAATTTACTCTTACTTTTCATTTTGTTCATATTTGGGTAACTACTTTTTTGTGCACATCTAGGTAACGAACTTATTGAAAGTGTTCACATATGACCATTATGACCCGTTGTAGCCGGATGTAACTTGTTACAGCAGGTCATAATGGTCATATGTGAATACTTCCAACATGTTTGTTACCTAGATGTGTACAAAATAAAAATAGTTACCCAGATGTGAACAAACCGAAAAGTTAATTACATTAATAAGCCATATCCAAAACAAAATGATAATTTATTATAAGATTTAAAAAAGGAAAAAAAAATATCATGCACTTAAATTTTATCAAACAACATCAGATATTTAAAAAGTTAAAATGCATTATTTTTTATAACTTAAAAGGTTAACATCTAAAATATTTACAACGTTTATAGATATAATTTTTAATATTTATATGAGATGATGTGTTTTGATATTAACAAAATGACACCAAAGTCATATCATATACACAATAGTTACAATGAATCTAAACAAGTGGCATACGAGTGTGTGGCTAAAAAATTCATCTGAATATACAAAAAATCTTCTAAAAATGTCGTATGTTTTCTATAAGCTAATACATCTCTTTTTTTATCGTGTGTAACTGATGTAGTATAACAAATTTGTGAGGTGGTTGTCCAGTTCTATATACCTACCCAAACAATTTTTAACACATCGTTAATTATATATGGAAGTTTCTTAGGTAAAAAAATACATGGTCATTGTAAATGGTTATTAAGATATTGTTAAGCGAATTAAAAAACATTGTTGACAAAGTAGCGTTTTTTTAGCCATATAATTTTATCACGTGCAATGCGCGGATATTCAATTAGTTTATATTTAAAGAAGAGGTATATGTCAATATCAATAAAGATCAGATCAAAAAATCTCCTACATTGATCGTTTTCTAGTAAAGTTATATATATATATATATATATATATATATATATATATATATATATATATATATATATATTTTGAGAAAGAAAAAAAGGTTAAGAACGAGGAAATTAATCTAGGCCACTTATTTCGAATATACCACTTAAGCACTCCATCGTACCTGGCTGACGGAACAGATCATATTCATTTATGAATACGTATGAATAAGTGTATTAATATATAAATACGTATCTTCATATATGAATAAGTATAGCGGAAATGATTATTCATATATAAATATGGCGACAGTAGGTAGTGGCGGAGGTGGCGGTTGTTGGTGGTGCTTGGTTGTGGAGGTGGTGGTGGCGGCGGAGATGACGGTGGTGGTTGTTGGGGGCAGTGGTGGGTTTTTGTGGTAGAGGAGAGGTAGTGTATTCATATATGAATAAACTTATATGTATATTCATATATTAATATTACTCGTCCTCCGTCTATCCGGTACCTCGGAGTGTTTTGTGCCAAAAATAAATTATTGGCTAAGAATGATTTCTCCAGTCTTAACCTTTTTTATTTTTTCTCAAATGAACTTTTATATATATATATATATATATATATATATATATATATATATATATATATATATATATATAGGATGAGGTTCCATAGAAAACTATCATTAACAAGGAACTAAAGAATCAATCATGAGCGTCAAAATTTAAAGCGACCAACGGCCAAGGAAATTGATGTACATTTGTACATTGGACGCATATACACCGAATTATATCATAAATCTCACCTCTTTACCAAGAAACCCACCTTTTTTGTTTAATTTTTTTAAGTCACGTCTTTTATCGAGAAAGAATCCGAATATACCGTTGTTTATGATTTTTCATCCTCTTTCCATAGAGATCCATGTTGATATATAAAAAACAACTTTTTTTTTGAAAAAAAACCCACTTTTTTCTTTGTTTTTTCAATATTTAAGTTTATTTTTATCCAAAAAAAATTAATTATACCAAAAAATTTAATTTTTTGTTCTCTATTAATTAACATTAACACTGATTAAAAAAAACATCTATCAATTCAGATTCACAGTGTGAATCTGAACTGTAAATATTTCAATTTAAACATTCACAATGTGAATCTGGGCTTTGTGAATCTGGGCAGATTCACAATATGAATTTTGATATATTTATTAAATTTTTTCGATAAAAAATAGGCCTTAACTTTTCAAAAAACAAAGAAATGAAATGAGTTTTTTTGAAAAAAAAAATCATTTTTTGTATATTAATATTGATCTCTATGGGAAGAGGACGAAAAATCATGAACAATGGTATATTCGGTTTTTTTATAAGAAACATGACCTAAAAAAAATTAAACAAAAAAAAGAAGGAAGTGGGTTTGCTATAATATAAGGATTGGTTCAAATGAGAAACAAAAAAGGTTAAAAACTTTAAGAACCATTTTTAAAATTTTTTCATTAAAGGCATTTGTAATGCCCGATATTTCTAAGGTATTTATTTAAATTTGGTTATTTAATTATTTTGATTTTTGACCTTTTTCATTTTGGGTTTAGGGTGTGTCGTAGGCAGGGCGTACCACCCCATGTACGCAGGACGTACTAGAGAATGAGGAACGCAGATGCCATGCGTGTACACGCAACGTAAGAGTGGGTACGCGCAGCGTACGTGTCCAGACCCTAAAACCCTAATATTTAGGGTTTGAGCAATATTTAAAGAACATTATGTCCCAAGGATCATTTCTACCAGCCTCCCTTTAGTCCCTAATCAGCCTCCACGAAACCCTAATTCCATTATTGAGTGTTCTTGAGATTAGAAGGTCATTTTGGGTGTATTTTGGTGCTTTTGAAGGAAGGAGATCATCTTGAAGCTTCATTGGAAGAGTGAGAGCTTGTAGATCCGGAACATCATCATCTTTTGGAACTCATTTGAGGTATAAAGCTCTGAACTTGTTGTGTTATAGCTTAGATCTAGTTCTAGCATGGTTATGGTTAACTTTTGGTCCCATGAGTGAGTTTTGGTGGCTTAATGCAACACCATAAGTTATGAGTTGCCCCTCTTGAGGTTTTTGAGGTTTCTAAGTCATAAAGTTAGCATCTTTTGGGTTGGATCTCACCCATGCATGAGTTTGAGTTCATTTCATGGAAGTAGAATGTCATATTTCGATCTTGGGTTCATTTTGGGCATGAAAAGTCACCAAGTCAGTGACTTTATGGTTCTAGATACTCTTTGGGATTTAGATCTGTGTTTTGGACCGTGGAACTTAAGTTTTAAGAGCTTAATGGAGAAGTCGGCTTAATGAAGGAGTACGGTGTGCGTACAAGTCTGTACGTGCAGCGTACAAGCCATGCAGCGAGTATGCTTA
Organism: Lactuca virosa; assembly: GCF_052849685.1. Lineage (NCBI taxonomy): Eukaryota > Viridiplantae > Streptophyta > Magnoliopsida > Asterales > Asteraceae > Lactuca > Lactuca virosa. The sequence goes on along the minus strand of NC_136430.1, from coordinate 300,306,542 downwards.
GCTTACAACTGAGTACGCCCCCCGTACTTGGTCTGTTTGGGGTTCGCATCTTTTGGGCCTCGATTGGGTCACTTCTTTGGACCTTATTGTTGTGGGATTTTTTGGGCCATCGGAAATCAAGCTTTTGGGCTAAGGAAAATTAGTGGGTTGTAGGGTAAGGCCCATATGGGGGGCTTGGGCCTAATTTGGAAAATTGGGCCATAAGTGGGCCTTGAAGGAACAATTGGTTTTGGGCCTTTTGGTTTGTGGATTGGACCTTGCTCTTTGATATAGTTTAGAACCCAAGTGTTACTTGGGTGCTATTTTGTGCTGATAGCTTGGGGAGTCGTCAGGACAGCAACTTGTAATCTTCTGTGAGATTCAGCATTCGATGTGAGTTTCCTCACCATGTATAGTGGGTCGAAGGCACCAATGCCGACCCATGATATGATCAATTAGAATACTGATTGTCTGTGTGACACTAGTATGTGTATGTGCTCATATGCTTTCTGGGCGGGGCCCGAAGATTATACTGTATGCTATTAGTTGCTATATGATTTGTATTTGGGCGGGACCCATTATGTGAGTTAGGGTGGGGCCCGTTATACTCTTTGGTCGGGGCACGTTATGCGAGTTAGGATGGGGCTCGTTATACTCTTTGGGCGGGGCCTGTTATGCGAGTTAGGGTGGGGCCCGTTATATGCTATGTATGCGGGTATGCGGGTATGTGGTATCTTGGGGAACTCACTAAGCTTTGTGCTTATGGTTTTCAGTTTATGTTTCAGGTACTTTCGGTTCCAAGGGGAAGAGCTCGGGATGACTACATCGCACACACCACATGGATTCTGCACTTGATATTTCACTCTGGTTTTATGATATTTGATACACTTGTTTTCTTTGGGATGTATGGATGATGTTGGAATACTGTTTTACTTAATTTTTAAAAAAAAATTGGAACATATTTTTGGGACGTTTCAAGTTGGTATCAGAGCCTTGGGTTGAGCGATTTGGACACACTGTCGGGTGTGTCTGAACTTAAACTAAGGATTTGGTAAAGTTTTTCGAAAGAAACATATTTCAAGAACAGGTTTTCTAAAATAAGAAAGAGTGTGTTGCATGAAATCAGCCGAGCTCAAGTAAGTTTCTGAAAATACCCATACATGTTATTTGATATGTTTTATCTGTGAATCTGTGAATCGCATGCTAGTTAGGGCTAAGGATCTGCTCAGTTTTCCATGATAGAATGCTAGGAGAGATGCATTTGTATTCCTATTGTGTGAGCTTATAGAATTGCATGCTAGTGCTTATCGGTCAGTGATAGGATGGCCTGATTAGGTTATGCTTGGATCTGATTACTTGATGCCTAAATGCTTCCTGCTTTGTGCTTCTAGGAGTTCTAACTAACTTTAGCTAATTAGTAAGCGAATATGCTAAGTTACATATTATGGGAAGTAGATAATTTTAGAAGGTTAGATCAAGTGTTGGGAGCCTTATCTGTGAGGGGAATTGTTTGGATATAAAGCAACTTAGTTGAGTTAAGGCACTTCTTGAGGAAAGTATGGATAGATGTGGAAGGTAGTATGGGCATGTACTACTGGAAGCAGAGGATCCGTACTCGATTCAAGGATGGCTGCGATGAAGCCAGGGAGCTTGCAGAGTTGTGATTCCCCGATGTTATATTTTGATGTGTATTGTGATGGTTTGTATTGGTTTATTTTCAGTATGGTGGTATTGCGAGGCAGACCAGTTGGTAGTTCCGGTGTTAGGCAGGGCTCGGGCTCAGGTTCTGGAGCCGGGTAGCTTGATGACCAGACGAGGGAGTTCATCTCATCTGAGATTACGCGTAGTATCCTTGATCAGACTCCTGTGATTTTTGGCTTGGTTAAGGAGGGTATTCTTGAGATTCTTGATGAGCGCCTGAGCTCCTTTCATGCTGAGATTATGGCTTTGGTCGGGACACATTCTCTAACTTTCAAGGAGTCCCGGGCATGTGGAGCACCGGATTATCACGGGGCGAGGGACCAGATTGCGAGTTGGAGATGGTTAGTAGATGTTGTTAATGCCTTTCGTACCAGCCGTTGTCCGGAGGGGGACAAGGTCAGACTAGCTTCCTGCCTTCTGAAGGATAGGGCACGAGATTGATGGGAGGACGTAGGACATGTGGTGAGTGATGATGCAGTTGATGTGACGACCTGGGATGATTTCTTGACCAGGTTTCAAGTTGATTTTGCACCGGTGATTGAGGTGCAAGGTGGGTGGTTCTGGCTGCTTCAAGTGCGGTCGGACTAGTCATATTAGCAGCGAGTGTACTGATACCACCACCATCTCTCTGGTATCTGATCTGATTTGCTTTGAGTGTAATCAGAGGGGCCACAAGAAGGCCCATTTTCCGAGTTTGGTTGCAGCAGGACCGGTGTCAGCACCCGCTCCTACGACTCTCCGGATTACTGACGACCGCCATGGCCGGGAAGATGCACCTGCGGCGAAGAGCAGGGCTTTCCAGCTGAAGGCAGAGGAGGCACATGCAGCTCCTGATGTTTTAACGGGTATGTATCTTCTCCCTATCTCTTTATTTATATATAATTGTTTGCTTATGTTAATGTGTTTCATTTTTGGATCGTTCCTTGTGAACGGTATCTCTACTTTGATATTATTTGATTTGGGGGCTACCCGATCCTTTGTATCGCTTGCGCTTAGCAAGAGATTTAATGGAGCTCCAGGGGAGCTGGTTTGTCCTCTTGATGTTGAGATTATTGATGATAGGACGGTCCGGGTTGCAAGGGTCCATCGAGGTTGTACTATCCAGTTATTTAGCGAGCAGTATCCGGTTGATCTGGTTCCCATTCCTCTATGTGGGAACAACGTTATCGTGGGCATGGATTGGTTGAGCCCTAATGGGGCAGTGATCGACTGTGAGCAGCAGTTAGTTCAGGTTCGGACCCCAAGTGGAGGAGAGTTGGTGATTCAGGGTGAGAGACCGCAACATAGGCCGATTATGTGTTCTACAGGGAGGGCCAGGCGCTATCTTCATCAGGGTTGCTCGGGTTTTTTCTCCTATGTCATGGATACCCAAGATAAAGGTAAGGCGGCCATTGATGATGTGTCGATTGTGCATGATTATCCGGATGTCTTCCCAGAGGATTTTCCTGGGGTACCTGTTGGATTAGGTGTCTAAGCCCATAACTATAATTGGTATGTACTTGACCCGATAGTAGCATAGTCTTTTTGGGTTGCCTTCACCTGAGCACTTTGATAGGATGGATATTGGAGAAAGAGGTTATTTGTGATTTATTGAATAATATATTAATTGAGAAATCATATTATTTAATCGGTATTGATCAAGAATTAATTTGGAATTAATTTAGTGATCAAAAGAGACTGCTTAAATTTACAGGGACCGATTTGGTAAATCAGTAATACTTATTGTTTCGGCTAATGATCCATGTTGATTAGGCATGGACTAAACCTATATGAGATTCCATGAAGAATTAGTCCAAATGGACATCAAATGTGAAGGGTCATGGTGAATTAGGGTTTACATGTATGAAACCCTAGGAATTCCACACTATAAAAGTAACGCCTAAGCACCCTAAATTCGGCCAAGCTATTCCAAGGTGAAACGCTAGCCGAATTTTGTGCTTCCTAACCTCTCTCTCATAAGCCTCCTTTTGTATTTCGTGTTTGTGACTTATTAGAGGTATCACATTTGAGGTACTAAGCTTTTGAAAGGCCAAGAACTACAAGCTACAACAAAGAGGTATTCATCTAACTAGTTTTTATGTTGTATATCTCCAATTACATGCTAGCTAGGGTGTATGCTTTGGATGAAACGAAATTGCATGTATAACTTGAGAAAACTTAGATTCAAAGCATCTAGGGTTGTATGTGCACCATATGATTGTTATAGTGCTCAAAACCCATCAGTGGTATCAGAGCCAGATTGTTTCCTTGTTATATTGATGCAATATTATTGTTTTTAAAGCTGGAAAAATTTGATTTTTTGCCTCTGACTGCTGGACTCGACGAGTTGGTCCAACTCGACGAGTCCATGCCATGAACTCGACGAGTTGGGTTATCTGCTTGCTGATTTTCGAGATTTTGGCCTGTTTTGGATTAGGATCATTACCGCAAACTGTTTTGACTATTAAAATTCGATTTTTCTTATAAGGTAATGATTATCCTCATCCAATTGAATGATGATTGTCAAATTTTAAGATAATTACTTGATTTTGTGAAAAACTAATTATTTGTAGAATTGACTTAAATCATCTTGCTATATGAAATTAGATTAGGTTAATTTTGTGATATATTTAATTATATGATTAAGTTAATTGTTATCAAATTGATCCAAGAGTTTTGAAAAGGTTCAAAACTTTCCCTCAAGTTTTGGAATTTAAAAAATTAATTAAAAGGTTTTAATTTTGAAATATTTAAATTCTAAACCCTAGAGTTTTAAAAGTGTAAAATTCAACACTTATACTATTATAACATTAAAAGCTTAATACTTATATATATGTATAAGACAGTCAGTCTTACCGTAAGTAGGCCTCATTCACGAAGCTAGTCTATAAGGTGGTATAAGGAAATTACCTATAAAATGACGATTGAATGGGTGTCCACTCTCACCACCGCTTCCTTGACTAGTGGAGGGTCGTTAGCCGAACGGGTAGGATAGGACATTAATTCTCATTAAAAAGTATAATGTTAACTATAAGAAGTAACTAAAAACTTTTCTAAATTCCCAATCTTAGTTACTTTAGGAAAAATGTGAAATTGGTGCTATTCCATGAAATTGCACTTTGCACCTTGCCAAGTCGTTAGTGGAGCGTGTATGGTTTACCGGCACACTAACTTGGACTAACAAGGGTGGAAAAGGGTAGCTTGATGTTTGTCATAGATCAATGGAGTGTATGTGGTTAACCAGCACATTGATTAAGTGATAAATGACATCAAGAGTACCAAGCACATTTGCATGGTTATTCACACCTTGTTTGTGATCCTCAGTATCTCAGTCACCAACTTGAAGGGCATAATTGAAATTAAACATGCCATGGAAAACTTCAATGAATCTCAAAGATCTAGGATTTTCATAAAACTTAATTCTTTTAAAATTTCATTTTGGGTGGTGAAAATTGGTAAATCGTCGTTTACCTCCCTTCACATAATTTACAATTGGATTACGGCATCCCTTTTCTAAGTTGTGAACTATTGTGTTTGGGTCCTAGCCTTAATATTTCATTTGGGTGTCATATTAAGGAATTTCTATCTAATGAAACTTGTCTTTCTTTTTCAGATGTCTACATCAAACAACGCTTCTGGCTCTAACTCTTCTGGCTCTTTTTCCCTTATAAACTTATGTGGGAGGGTAATCTTTGATGGCTCAAACTTTAACAATTGGATTCGTAGCATTAGTATGGCCATTCGATACGAGGAAAAAGAATATGTCCTCGATAAAGAGCTAAAGGAGATTGATGAAGAAACTGCTACTCCTGAGCAATTGGCTGAGTGTAGGGCTCATGAGAAGGACGCGACAAAGGTTTCGTGCATCATGTTAGCCACTATGACTTCTGAGCTTCAAAAGTCCTATGAGGACTTATGGCCTTTCGAGATGCACCAGGATTTGATGGAAAGGTACCATCAGAGTGCTCGACAAGAAAGATATGAAATCATTGCCTCCATGATAACAACCAAAATGAAGGATGGAGAGTCCATCACGGCCCACTTGCAGAAGATGCAAAGATATGTGCACCGCTTGCTGAAGTTGAATGTCAATTTTGATGAAGAGTTGGCTATCGACATTATCCTACACTCTTTACCTTCTTGTTATGTTCAGTTCCGTATGACTTATCATATGAACAAGGAGGAAGTCACTCCAAGCAAACTTCAAGGACTTCTGAGAACTGCTGAAAGTAGTTTGAAAGGCAAGTCTGTTGTACCCACTCCTACTACTGCTGCCCCAGTCCTGGCAATTGGACATGGTAAAGGGAAGAAAAGGAAAATTCCTACAAAGAATTACAAGGGAAAGTCTCATTATGGATCCTCTTCTAGTGGGTCCAAAGGTGGTTCTGCTACTCCCCCATCAAATCCAAAGGAAGCAGAGTGCTTCCATTGTCATGAAAAAGGGCATTGGAAAAGAAGCTGCCCTAAATACTTGCAGGACATTAAGGATGGGAAGATAAAGCCCACCTTCGTAGGTATTTACTCTATTCAATCTAACAACTCATCACATGCTAATTCTTGGGTCCTTGATACAGGATGTGGTTTTCACATTTGTTCTGATTTGCAGGGTCTAAAAAGAAGTAGGGATGTGGAGCACGGGAAGATGAACTTGATCATGGGTAATAGGAAAGTGTCGCCTATCACCAAGATTGGAGTTTATTCTTTATTGCTTAGTAATGGGTTAGGGCTAGATTTGAACAATTGTTGCTACTCGTCAGATATGGCGAGAAACATTATTTATTTTCACGGTTTGTATAAACAAGGTTTTAGATTTTCATTCAACAATGAAATTGGTTCTATTAATGCTTTTTATAATGATAAGTTTTATTTTGAATCATTGCCTTGTAATGGTGTATATGAAACTGTGATGGTTGTAGACAACTTAGGAAATAATTTATTACATATTGATTCATCCAATGGTTTGGACAAAGCATGCTTGTCGCATTGTCGTCTTTGGACATGTCAACAAGAAGCGCATAGCCCAACTCCAAAAGGATGGAGTGTTGGAGTCATTTAACTTAAAGTCGGATGACACGTGCGAATCTTGTTTGCTTGGAAAGATGACCAAGTCACCTTTCACTGGTACTTGTGAAAGAGGTGAGGGTTTGTTGGATATCATACACACTGATGTGTGTGGGCCCTTCAGATCTGCCACAAGGGATGCTAACTGCTTCTTTGTAACCATTACCGACGATTATAGCAGATATGGATATATCTACTTAATCAAGCACAAGTCGGAAACCTTTGAAAAGTTCAAAGAGTTTAAGCAAGAAGTGGAGAATCAACTAGGCAGGAAAATAAAGATGCTCCGATCCGATCGAGGTGGTGAGTATCTTAGTATTGAGTTCCACGACTATCTTAAGGAATGTGGAATTGTTTCACAATTGACGCCACCTAGAACACCACAGCTTAATAGTGTGGCTGAGAGGCGCAATCGAACCTTGTTGGACATGTTTCGTTCCATGATGAGTCGAGTTTCGTTACCTATCTCATTCTGGGGGTATGCCTTAGAGACTGCCGCCCATATCCTTAATCTAGTCCCAACTAAGAAGGTTGACAAAACACCTCACGAAATCTGGACAGGGAAGGTTCCCGCGTTAGCACATATCAAGGTTTGGGGTTGCGAGGATTTTGTAAGATGAGAGACTCACGACAAGCTCGAACCTCATAGTGAGCATTGTATTTTCATCGACTACCCACAGAAATCCTTTGGATATTTGTTCTATAGACCTAGTGAGAACGTGGTCTTCATAGCACGAAGGGGTGTCTTTCGTGAAAGAGAAATCATATGCCAAGAGGATAATGGGAGGCAAATTGACCTTGAAGAGCTTCAAGAGTTAAGCGATGAAGGAACCTCTAACACTAGCACTCAACCTGAGGATGAGACTCATGTTGAACCAGTTGACCAAACCTTACCTCTGAGACGTTCCAGTAGAGTTAGTGTTCCACCTGTGTTATATGGTTTTCATACAACAAGTGAAGGTGATACGTTTATCAGTGATAGCATAATAGTAAATTTGGATGAACCTAACAACTACAAGGAAGCCATGGCGGGCCAAGAGTCTACAAAGTGGAAAGAGGCGATGGACAGCGAGATTCAGTCTATGTATGATAATTAAGGTTGGAACTTGGTTGACAATGTACCAGGTCGTAAGAGGGTCGGGTGCAAGTGGATCTTAAAGAAGAAGACCGACATGGATGGGAAAGTACACACTGATGTGCACAAAAGTACCTAACAGTTTTAAATCTATTTCCTAACTAACTTCACTAACCAATATGCACCTAGGCAGTGTACCTAGTCGGATTGTAGTGTAGTTTAAGTAAGTCGGGGTCGAACACAAGAACGGTTTTAATTAATTAATCTAACTACTATTACGTTAACCTAAGATTCTAGCAACGTAATGGTTTTTATCTAATTTTGAAAGTTTAGATGAACTTAATTCCTTAACAACTATTCAATCAATTAACAAAAACAATTCTGTTAGTTTGAATCCACTTTCCCTCAATGGTTTTAAATAATAATTATGACAATTCTGTTGGTTACCAATTTAAACATTATTAGCAATTCAATTCCAAATTTACGAATATTCAATTAATTCATGTAGAGCTATGTATAATCACACATAATTTAACACATAATCAATTATTAAATAGGATTGGAGCTATGTAAGATTGAAGTGACAAACACAAATTATGGTCACAATATGAGTTCTCTAGCACAGCTAAATTCAATAATTCAGTTGCTTATCTAAGATTTGTTCGATCTTAGCTCTAATAATCTAATATTCACTAAATTACTAGGTATCAAATTCATGCAAATTAATGATCACTAACTACACAGAATAAGAATCTAAAGCAATCTAGTTATCAAATTAAGCATGCTAGGTGTAATAAATCAAACACAAGACATTAACCAACAAGAAAAGTATAAATTACTATAAGCAAACCATGAGTTCCAGCTTCATCTACTAACAGAAGCAGCTAGATTTAGCTACTCATTCTAACAAACAAACATAACCAAGTCATAATTGAAAACATCATAATGTACCAAACTAGAAAGTAGATTATGAACTCCTGCTTCTTCCTTGGTATTAGAACCAATTCCCAAGCCTTCTCTCTTCTGAAATTCGACTCCTAGAACCCTTCTCAAGTTAGCCAACCTCTTTCAAGTCGTAGGGATCAAGAACTTATATATTTTTTGAAATACTCCCACTCACGTCGTGAGAATAGACGTCTCACGTCGTGAGTTTAGTAGTTATCTGTGTTTAACAAGGACTCTTTATTCTCGATGTTTATCTTCTAGAAGTCCTTACTCACGGCGTGGGTCTTTAATACTCACTTCGTGAGTACGTATTTTTCTGGATTTTTTTATCTTTCAATTCACCACCTTTTTGGTTTTTGGTATCTTCAATTTTTGATTCTTTGGAATTTTGATCTTTTGATCTTCATACTTGATAGCTCCAAAATTCTTCAACATTTTGGTAATTTCTCTCTCTCTCTCTTTTATTTATATAACTCACTTTTTTCGCTCAAAACCTACATGCTTAAGCAATGGTGCTTAACTTCAACCTTTATTGGTTAAAGGTATTAGTCTATGTGCAATGACTACATAAGCTTTCCTAGATAGATTTCAGGTTTAGGCTACAGAACATATTGAGCCATATAAACTACAAGATTATCTATTCATATCTCATGGATTTTCACTAAAACTTGGGTAGCCACAAATATACTATAACATATGTCGGCTCAATTAAACATTTGAGCTCTCATTGGATCATCCCATAAAACACTAGCAACTTAAGTTCAAATTATTGCTAGATTTAATTATTAGATTATTATTTCAAATCTGTTTCTAAATTTTTAAATTTTTAAAGTTTTCTAGTAATTTACTTTTTCGACCCCCTACCCCACACTTATTACATACAATGCCCTCATTGTATGCATGGAAATAACTTAAAAGCAATAAAAGGGAGAAAAAAGAACAGAATCCCATGGGATAGTAGTAGCGTGATAAAACTCCAAAAGTGTGGATTCTTGTGCATCTTGAATATGGACAACTTCAAATATGGAACTTGGATCTTCAATACTTGAGATATGTAAATGTGCTGACAAAAATTAGGAATCGAGCCTTCAATCTTCAACAAATGTGGTGTAGAAAAATCTCCAAAGCAAAAAGAACAATTTGGGAAAGCAAACACCACAATGTACGGTTGAGAAAATGAGCCATATTTATCTTCATAATAATTCTGTCACACCCCCAAACCGGAACGGCGGAAACGTTCGGGGGCGGAGCACGTCATGTATAGTATCACAACAATTGATTAATAGTAATCAAAGCAACAACAACCATTACATTAATAGTATAATGTTTACATTACATTTGTATCACACACGATTGACTCCAAAAGAAAATAACAAATAAAGACTCGAAGCTACTATGCTCCATCTTCTTGAATCCGATGCGTGTACCTGTCTACTAATGTCCTGAGAATACAAGTAGGTTTTGAAAGAGTATCAGGATTAAGTTGGTGAGTTCATAAGCGTTTTGTTTTAGAAAACTGTTATGTGTTCTTTCGAAAAGTTCGTTGTGTTTCTCCAGAAAACCTTATATCTTCTTATGTAATGAATATTAAGTAAAAACAAATGATTCTTACTAGTTCCTCCTGCGAGTACTTAGTGTATACAAATCATATACAATCCAGATCGAACAAACAATCGATTGTGTGGTTCTGGCTCAAGCCCACAACCAAACAAGGAACAGGAAATGAGGCGGAGGCCACACATTCCACTGGTTGTCGGAACCTCTTATACATAATCCTGAAGTATTCACTAGATACTTACAAAGTTAATTGTATTGGTCCTTTGAAATCTATTGATGGTGTTTCTCAAGAAAATCCAATATTTTCTTAGTGAAAGCATGATTAAACCAATTCCTTTTATAACTACTTAGCTCACACTAGCTATGTATAAACCAATATCGAACAGACATTTGATTGGGTGGATCTGCCCTAAGCCCACAACCAAAGAAGGAACAGGAAATGAGGCGGAAACCACACATTCCACTGTCTATCGGATATTCTTCAGACGTAACCCGGATGCATAAACTAAGGAATTATAGAATTAATAATGAATATCCGTTAGTTGAATAATAAACCAGTTGTTTGTAAAGCACTGATGTTTATCCTGGAAAATCCTATATTTTCCCTAAGTGTAAGTTATTGTCTTAACTGTTCCAAAACTGAAGAGCACAAGTATCTTCCATACTTATGTTGTTTAAGCATTGTTTTGTTTGAAAACCCTGGCTACCACCAGTAATGTATAGTAGTTTTATTACTTAAAATAAGACTAGTTGAAGATGTATTGTTCTCTATACTGAAAGTGTTTGTTAATACCCTCATGTGATCACTTAGTACATACGAGTTATAGAAATCTAGATCGAACATACAGTCGATTGGGTGATTCTGCCCTAAGCCCACAACCAAACAAGGAACAGATAATGAGGTGGAAGTCACACATCCCACTGCATGTCGGATGTCAATTTCGTATAACCCTGATGTATATACTAAGTAATCCCTTAGTTATTAACCCTGATGATTGATTGTTAAGTACATTATTACGTGAACGAATCGTTGTTTCCCCTGTGAGTTCTTATAACCATACTATGGATGATAAACATTACGACGTACTTCGGACGTCGTGAATCGAATGACGTTTGTCACCCTGGGTTGACTGTAGCTAATAGTCAGGGTGCGGGATTGTCACTCCCATATAGATCTATACACAAACTCACGCTCTCCCTCCAGGAGACTCTGGTTACAAGGGGTAGACTTCCCAGAAGACGTGTCTCACATTGTAGTTCTCTCAACGAATTCACGAATAATACTATGAAAACCCCTTTTTGTTATTAATATGAATCCTTATAAAAATAATACCTCTTATTTCAAAATTCATAAGTTTGTTTCCTTGTTTGAAAACTGTACTTGTAACGTTTGTATCTTAACATGTTTTGTAAGACTGATTTCAAGTCTAGTAGTAACAATGTTTATCATGTTTAGTAAGTTCTACGTTCGATGTGTGCTAATGATAGGAAAATATAATAAACCAAATTACATTTTTAAACACAAGATTACTTGTGCTTTTACTTGTATCCCCCCCCCCCCCCCTTAAAACATTAAAAAGCTCGGACACTATAGGGGTATGAACTCACCTGATTGTGAGTGACTTGGATGAATGACAACGATAGGATGCTTGGTATGCTAAGTGAAGCCCCGAGCACAATACGGTCCTATTAAGCACATATTAACATGTATAGGCCTAAAATTAGTGTCTAAAACCACTAACAAACAAAGGAAACACTCTTATGATGTAGGAAGCACTTACAATGAAGTGTTAGAATCAAGAATGAGGGATGAAAAGGAGTTCACGGCCAAACCACCATGGGTTCACGGCCCAAGATGTGTTCACGGCCCATGAACACATGAAGGGTTTACGAGCCAATATGTGTTCACGGCCCATCTATGAAGGGTTCACGGCCGTGAACACTTGAAGATCATAAATATGGTGATGAAAGTGATAAATCAATGGATGAATATGAAGCCCTTTTCATGAATGAGATGAATAACAAGTGAAAAGGGATGAATTACTTACGTTTGTGAGGTGAAAAAGAGATCTTTGTTGGATGAGTCTTGAGAGAGTCTTGAGGAGTTTTCGGCCAAGGAGGGAAGAAATGAGGAAAAATGAAGGAGAAATATATATATATATATATATATATATATATATATATATATATATATATATATATATATATATATATATATATATATATATATAGATGGGGAGGGGTTCACGGCCCAACATGGGTTCACGGCCATGAACCTAGTTTGCGGCCGTGAACACCCTTTGAAGGGTTTTCTTGTTTGATTGCATTCCTCTAATCCCAAGCTAACACTTCTCAACATCCAATCCTTAAGTATACTAGGCTTAGAGACTCTCAAACTGACCCTAATTACAGTAAAACCGAAGCAGAAACAAGTCTGACTTTCTATTAATCGAGTTGACCTACAGACATAGATTTTGGGTTGACACAAATTCCAAGAAGGGTAATAGTGACCCATGTAACGAAATTGGAATAATGGTCTTCACATTTGTGAAAATTTAATATTCACGGCATGAGGTAGTATAATTCACGACGTGAGGTCGCGTTTACACGAATTCTGAGAAAATCTTCAATAACTGACTCGCGATGTGAAATAAGACATATGCACGTAGTGGGAACTGACATCTCAGAAATAAGTGTCCTCCAATTATTCTTTCAATTCTTGCACTCAACCCGATGTCTTAATCGATTAAGACTCTTCTAACTCTTATTATTTTCGACTCTTCTCTCTGACTCTATCTTCTCTCTTGACTCACCCCACACTTATTTTTATCATGAGTCTCGACTCTCGACTCTAAACTCTCGGCTAAATGTGTTCGCACTCGTATCTCGACATCCTTTCCCGCGTTTTTTTAGCAAAATCTGAAAATAATAACCAAAGGAGTAAAGAAGAACATAACCAATTTAAAATTCTTACAATCTCAAACAAACCAAAAACAAAATAAAACCAAATAAAAATAAAAATAAATAAACTAAAAGATAATCTAATCATCTTTTTCATCAATGTTCACTCCACTCGTCCCGGCTCCGTCTCCTCTCGTCATCCATAGCTCCTCCTACGTCGGAATATAAGGGCATTGGGGAGGCACGGTGGGTGGTCTCACCACATTCATGTGGGAGAACATGGCTTCAAGGATTTGGGTGTAGTACGTCACCCCAACGCGGAAATTATCCAAGTATGAACCCACCCGACTTTGGAACGGTTCGGTGGGTACTCCACCCTCATATGGTTGAGTGGGTTGTTGTGATCTTCCCATATCTCCCCGGGCTCTCACGTTCCGTCTCCTGGGCCTTGGTTGTTGCTTGGGCTCCTCGGATGGTTGTTCAGCACCCTCATCACCACTGTTCGGTATGCCCCAATGTAACCCATAATTGACCACAACTATGATGGTCTCATGATATCCAGTAGAAAACTCATTCCCTTCCTTACAAGTGAGTGTCCTTGTAATGGTCGGGATGATCACACCATAAGAACGGGCAAGACGGGTAACAAAATGACCACCACAAATTGGGCTCCCAGGTCAGGAACTCACCGCATGCTCCGCTAAATATAGGGCCAAGAAATAGGGGATATTGCAACAAAGCCCTGACTGTAAAATAGTCCACAAGAAAAATAAGTTGATCTTGGTGACTTTATCCCCATGCCTTTTGTGGTGAATGGAGAATATGATAAGCTTGTGAATCAAGTGATGGATGGGTGATTTAATGTTACTTTCCGGCGACATACCGGAGTTGAAAACTCCCGAAGCAATATGGATGTGTTCCGACATTCCCCCTGAATATGTACGCACAGCCTCCCGTAATAATGCAGAAAAATCGGGAGTCATGGCTTCATGGGCCTCATACAAGCCCATTCTCCAAGCAAATTCTACCAAGCTACATTCCCGGTACCCCCCACCCAACCGAAAAACCAACATATGCGGGAAGTTCGGGTCTTGAACATTCTCATGAAAAGTCACGGTAGAGAAGAACTCCACTCACAGCTCCTTGTATACTTTTTCTTGAATGGCAAATAAGTTACTCCAGACCTTGCATGTGAAAGAAATCTCATTTCCCATAAAAGTTTTAGTAAGAAATGGGTTTAACCGTTCAAGGAGTCCGACCTCCCTAAGTTTGTGCCAATTAATAGTTGGAGCTACAACAAATTCTCGGTTGTGAAACCACCCCAATCTGTTGTTGTATCTAGTAAGGACATCACGAGATATGTTGGTTGGAAACACATAAAACGGGTGCAAGTTAGCAACCCCGCCTTGCTCATCTTGAACCTCACGCCTTGGTGCCATTTTTCTGCAAAAGAATTAGCAAGGAAGAAAACCAAAAACAAAGAGCCATTAAATATAAAACATAATTGAAAATTACACTTGAAACCAAAATTCACCTCGTGAGGATTAATAACCCACGACGTGAATTGGGTGCAAAGGCAGCGGACTATGAACACAAAATCGAGCCATTTCCAAACCAATTCTAGTTCAATACTTGCTAAGGGTTTTGTTTAATAACAATTTCAAGCACATTATAAGGACATTCATGACAAAATCCGGGCATAATCATAACAATTTGTAATTCTAAACTATGAACACAAACCCTAGCCCCTAAATAAACCAATTAGTCAAAATAGAACACTAAAAACAGGAGTTGTTTACCTTAAGTGGAAGATTACGTAAGCACAAAGGTTGTTTGTGTTGGATTATAGCCAAAATCGGATGTGGGGGGACCAATAATCAGATTCACTTCGTGAGTGTGATAAAGAAAATGAGGGTCAAAGTGTTTCTGAATCTTTTAATTTGTGGTCCCGTGATTTCAAAATTCACGTCGTGAGTGCTTTATGACTCACGTCGTGAGTCCGTCTGGGCTTAACAGTTGGGCCAATTTATTCTAACACTAGTTGGACCATAAAAATTTAGATCATGAAAGCAGCCCATTCCGGATTATATTATGTCTAAGCATAAAATTGGTCACATTATCAATTCCATTTTTTGTTAAAAACCCATCCCTTTTTTACCACTTAATTTTAAATTACCCCACATTTGATTTTTACTAAGATTATTAGATGATCAGATGATCAAATATCCTAAAAAAAACTAAAAATGCAAAAACTAAACTAAAGGTAAAACGAAAAGAAATTTCAAACCGAGCTCGGGTTGCCTCCCGAGTAGCGCTTCGTTTTCTTGGAGTCATGAGCCGGACTCCGTGCCGCCTCACGTTGAATTATCCGGAGTGTCCATCACGATTTGAATCTTTTGCTCCTTCCATCTCCTTTTGTACGCTTGGACTTGTCTAATGTACGCTTATTTAGAGTTTTCTTTTTTAACCTTCACTTCATTTACTTCAAGCTTGCGTTTGATCCCTTTATTTTCCAATTTTTCATTTTTTTGCTCTATGACAACCATCTTTTCATCCATAACTGAACTCGTTTCCTTAGAAGTAACCTCGTCCTCGTCACTTGATAAATCTTCGCTTTCCTCACTCACCCAAGAAGTTGGATTTGTATAAGCAATTACTTCAAACACCAATGGAACGGATGCTCTTGGTTTGGTATGTTTGACTTGTTGAATTGTCTTCATTTCTTCTTCCATAAGCTTCTCCAATTCTTCAAGTTCATCTTCTTTTTTATCAATATTAAAAACTTCACCTTGAACATCTCTTCCTTGGAAACCATCCTCTATTCCAAAAGTAGCTTCATCATCTCCCACTCTCAAGGTAAGCTTGGATTTGCGAATATCAACCAAGGCACTAGCAGTATTAAGTAGAGGGTGACCCAAGATGATTGGAACATCATGATCTTCTTTCATGTCCATAACCACAAAGTCAATTGGAAAAACAAATTTCCCAATTTTTACTAAAATGTCTTCCACAATGCCCCTAGGATGTGTCACTGAACGGTTTGCCATGTGAATGGTCATTCTTGTAGCCTTCAACTTCAGAATATTGAGCTTTTGATAAAACGAAAAAGGCATTAAATTTATGCTAGCCCTAGAATCGGCTGAAGCATAAGTCTTCAAATTATTCCCAAATTCACACGGAAGCGTGAGGCGTCCAGGATCTCCCATCTACTTTGGTAACTCCCCCAATACAACCTTTGAACTCTGCTCACTAAGAACCACCTTAGAATTTTTCTTCAAATGTTGACGAGCATCTATCAAGTATTGTAAGAACTTTGCATATTCAGGAATTTTAGATAACGATTCAATAAAAGGAGTATTTATTGGAATACCCTTCACTTGCTTCATAAATTCAAAATGCTCCAGTTCCAGTGGATGACTATTAGCTTGGGACAGAAACAGTAAAGGAGGATGATAAGCCAGAACTTTTTCTGAATTTTCTTGTTCAGACTTGGCCCATGTCGTGAGCTTTGAAGGCTCACGTCGTGAGTTTGGTGTTTCAGCAGAAATTTTTTCTTCGATTTTTGACTTTTTCGGCTTTGGTTCGGACGGTTGTGGCTCCACTTCTAGTGCTTCTAAGACCTCAGAAATAGCCTCTTCTTCAGTTTCAATCATCATGACTTGCGAATGAGGTTTTTTCTCGGGGATTTTTGGAGATAACTTATCTTGTACGAGAGTAGTTAGTTGACCTAGTTGGACTTCAATATTATGGATCGATGCTTGGTGATTTCTTAGCAAAGCTTTCTGTTCCTTCATGATATTCTGATGTTCCCTTATCACTGCATCCGTTTCATCATGCCTTTTTTCAGAAGCCTCCATAAAACGAGCTAACACGTTCTCTAAGTCAACTTTCTTTTCGGCTGGTGGTTGTTTCTTTTGGTAGAAGCCTCGACCTACCTGCCTATATTTTTCTTCTTTTTGCTTCTTGTACTCTTCATATGGCAACCACTCCTTCTTGGGTTTTCTCCACTCTTCATCATATTTATCCCCACTAGAATAGCAAACTTCAGCCTTTCTATTTCCTCGTTCATCCAAGTGGCATTCTTTTGTCAAGTGTGGACCATTGCATCTTTCACATCCAACTCTAATAGCATGAATTAACTGTTCCATCTTTGTCATTCTTCTGTCCATGGTGTCAAGCATAGCTAGTACAGCAGCCATGTCTTCAGAATTGCCTCCCCCAATTCCTTTTGCTCCTTCATTTATTGGATTGTGGTACTCACAAGAATGCTTTGAAAATTCTTCAATCAACTCCTTCACTTCACCCAGATTTTTCTTAGTAAGTGGTCCTTGAGAATCAAGGAGTTGCCTTGTCATGCCATTCACCCCGTCATAAAAGATAGATACTTCTTGTTGTATGTTGAGGTTATTTTGAGGACAATTCCTTAGCAACCCCTTATAATGCTCCCATGCCTCATAAAGTGAATCACCCAGATTTTGCTCAAAGTTGGCTATTGCCTTCTTGAGTTTAGATATTTTTGATGGTGGGCAGAATTGTTCCAAGAATTGCTCACGCATCTGTGCCCAAGTAGTAATTGCACCGGGTGGAAGTGCTTTCAACCAATCTCTTGCAGCTCCTTTAAAAGTAACGGGAAGCATCCTTAACAACACGGTCTCTCTTGGAACATTTGGGATACTGAAATAATATGCAATGTCATTGACTTCATCTAAGTGCTTTTAAGCATCCTCATGGTCCTTTCCACAAAATAGTACATCCTTAAGTGCAGCAAGAATGTGTCCTTTCAACTCGAATGTTGCCGTGGCGGGAATTGTAGGTTCTACTAGACCGGAACCAGCATCGTCTCTTATCCGCTTTTTGTATGCTCCCATGGACATATCCGTAATGTTTGCCATCTCGTTTTCTGGCTCGTCTTCGTTTTCACTCCTTTCTAATGCAAATTTAGGCTCGGATTCGTACTCGAATTCTTGCGGGTTGGATATTTGATCAAAGCTTTTTACCTTGCTTTTGTCCTTTGATGTACTTGACTCTCCCACTTTCTTTCCTGCCTTCTTTCCAAAGACTGATTTGAGATCCTTGAAAGGTGACTTCTTTGGTGTTTCGTTCACTCCTACGTTCTTATCTGTCTTTTTAGAATATTCGACTCCGGATCTGCAAGTGGTGGCACCAAAGGCGTGTTGGAACCTCTGGTCATGAACTACTGCAAAATAAACAAAAATATAACCGTAAAACTGAACAAAAAGAAAGAAAAAGAAAAATGACTGGATTCACGTTGTGATCCTTAAAAGCTCACGTCGTGAGTTCAGTTTTGAACAAAAAAAACTAAGCTGAAATATAACTTTTTGCAGGTTTTATCCCATAAAAAGGATCGATTAACCTAAAGCAATTAAGTAAACAACTAAGATAGTTGTTCCCCGGCAACGGCACCAAAACCTTAATGTGCACAAAAGTACCTAACAGTTTTAAATCGATTTCCTAACTAACTTAACTAACCAATATGCACCTAGGAAGTGTACCTATTCGGATTGTAATGTAGTTTAAGTAAGTCGGGGTCGAACACAGGGAATGGTTTTAATTAATTAATCTAACTACTATTAAGTTAACCTAAGATTCTAGCAAAGTAATGGTTTTTATCTAATTTTTCAAGTTTAGATGAACTTAATTCCTTAACAACTATTCAATCAATTAACAAAAACACTTATGTTAGTTTGAGTCCACCTTCCCTCAATGCTTTTAAATAATAATTATGACAATTCTGTTGGTTACCAATTTAAACATTATTAGCAATTCAATTCCAAATTTACTAATATTCAATTAATTCATGTAGAGCTATGTTTAATCACACATAATTTAACACATAATCAATTATTAAATAGAATTGGAGCTATGTAGGATTGAAGTGACAAACACAAATTATGGTCACAATATGAGTTCTCTAGCACAGCTAAATTCAATAATTCAATTGCTTATCTAAGATTTGTTCGATCTTAGCTCTTAATAATCTAATATTCACTAAATTACTAGTTAATCAAATTCATGCAAATTAATGATCACTAACTATACAGAATAAGAATCTAAAGCAATCTAGCTATCAAATTAAGCATGCTAGGTGTAATCAATCAAACACAATACATTAACCAACAAGAAAAGTATAAATTACTATAAGCAAACCATGAGTTTCAGCTTCATCTAGCTAACAGAAGCAGCTAGATGTAGCTACTCATTCTAACAAACAAACATAACCAAGTCATAATTGAAAACATCATAATGTACCAAACTAGAAAGTAGATTATGAACTCCTTCTTCTTCCTTGGTATTAGAACCAATTCGCAAGCCTTCTCTCTTCTGAAATTCGACTCCTGGAACCCTTCTCAAGTCAGCCAACCTCTTTCAAGGCGTAGGGATCAAGGACTTATTTATTTTTCGAAATACCCCCACTCACGTCGTGAGAATAGATATCTCACGTCGTGAGTTTAGTAGTTCTCCGTGTTTAACAAGGACTCTTGATCCACGATGTTTATCTTCTAGAAGTCCTTACTCACGTCGTGGGTCTTTAATACTCACTTCGTGAGTACGTATTTTTCTGGATTTTTTATCTTTCAAGCCTTTATCCTCCAAAGTTCCATTCTTTAACGCTTTTTGTCCCTTTTCTTCAAAATGTATTCTTTTTGGCTGCACAATATAATTTAATCTTATAAGTACCATTTATCTATGCAAATAGCCAAAATATTAATCAAAATGTAATTAAATATTGACTAAAAATATGTATAAATATGGCAATATCACACACATATAAGGCTCGATTGGTTGCGAAGGGCGTTACTCAAACTCCTGGAGTTGACTATGACGAGACCTTTTCACCCGTAGCGAAGATCAAGTCTATAAGGGTTATGCTAGCCATAGTTGCGTTTCATGATTATGAAATATGGCAGATGGATGTCAAAATTATAACATCCATAAAAATTATGCCAAATTTAAACTTTTTAAAACATTTCAAAACCAATGATTATTACAAAACTTGTTTTTAAAATAGTTCAATGTCAGAGTTTCCCAAAATCAAATCATAAAACATAAGGAGGTGCACAATCACGCCTTTGCCTTCCCGCGATCATCAGAAGTACCTAAAACAATAATCGATAAATGTAAGCTCGAAGGCTTAGTGAGTTACCCCCAAAATACCAACGTCATACGATCATAATCATAACATATAAACAAACACAACATTCCTAATGAGCCATCAGTCTGACTGGATCGCCTCACAGGCCATCAGTCTATCTGGACCCCTCTCCGCGCCTTCGGCACGTCTGGACCGCCTCTCAGGGCCTTCAGCCTATCCGGACCGCTCGTCGGGCCTTCAGACTGACTATATGCCTCCTGGGTCTGCAGTCTATCCGGTCCGCCATGGGTATCTTGGCCTACAACACAAAGCAGGACCTATCTCAACCCAATCCCCCAAACCAACAAACATGTGCACATAATAACATACACTAGCATGCAAGTACAGATAGTCATACAGATCTAACAGATCACTAACATGGCAACCATCCTATAAACCATGATACCTATCTAACCGATCAATAACATAGTAACCATCCTATAACCAGGATACCGATCTAACAGATCTCTAACATAGCAAACATCCTATAAACCAAGATATCGACCTACCACGTCACTAAGCATATCACCATCCTAACTACCAGGATGTAAATCAATAAGCATATGATGCAATAAACCCGGATACAAATCCGATAAGGGCCGGCATTCGTGCCTTAGACCCTGTAGCGGTCCATTTCTTATACAGATGTTTTTAAGCCACCCCAAAGCTCCATATTGCAGATCCAACCTCCTAGGGCATGGTTTCCACGTAAAGTTGCAAACTTTACGTGCATGCATGGTCCTAAATGCAAAAACTAGACTAAGGGAAAGGTTAACTCAAAGGGAAGGACCCAAGCTCGCCGAATCTCATAACTTTATGGCTAAAGGGACCAAAGGGAATCCAGATCTGAAGTTGCAACTTCAGATCTTACCCCAATACTCGAAATGACTCCCAAATGTGCTATCTAAACCCAAACATGAAGGGATCTAGCTAAAGATAAGCCAAGGTAACGACTTTTTACCTTCAAAATGATGCCAAGAAGAAGTAGAGTCAGATCCACAAGCTCCTCTTTCCTCCAAGCTTCTTATACTTCACATCTTCTTCACAAAATGCACTAAAAATCACTCTTCAGCCTCACAACACTCAAGAACAAGGTTAATAGCGATTAGGGTTTTTTCTAGCCGCCAAGGGGGTGATAAGGGACTGGAGGAAAGGACTTAAGGTCCTTTAAATAAGGTGCAAACCCTAAAAATTAGGGTTTCATCTCCCAGCTCCTACTCGTCGAGTCCAAGTCTTCCGACTTGTCGAGTAGATCCAATAATCCACGCGGGCTAACCCGCCTCTGCACGACGAGTTGGGGGCAACTAACTCATCGAGTAGGTCCATAAATATGTATATAATAATTTAAAACTTGTACCTGGTAGTCGGGGTGTTACAATTCCCCCCCCCCCCCCACTTGAACTAGACTTCATCCTCGAAGTCTGTTGCGACGAACAATCCTGGATAGTCCTCCCGCATCTCTGCCTCCAGCTCCCACGTCCACTCGGATCCCTTCCTGTGCTCTCAATGTACCTTTACCAGAGGTATTTCCTTGTTCCGTAAATCCTTTACCTTCCACTCAAGAACAGCCACTGGCCTTTCCACATAATTCAGGCGCTCGTCGACCTGAATATCGTCTAACGATACCACTGCCCCCTCATCTTCTATGCACTTCCGCAACTATGACACATGAAAAGTGTTGTGGACCTGACTAAGCTCCTCTGTAAGATCCAGTCGATAAGCCATCTTGCCAACCCTGGCAATGATCCTGACTGGCCCAATGTATCGGGGACCCAACTTCCCTCTCTTCCTGAAGCGAATCACACCCTTCCAGGGTGAGACCTTCAGGAGCACCATGTCACCGACCTGAAACTCCAACTCATCTCGGTGCTGGAGGGCATAGATCTTCTGCCGACTCTGTGCGGTCTGCAGTCGCTCTCTAATCTGCTAAATCATCTCGGTAGTCTGCAGGACTACCTCAGTCTGACCCATTACCCTGTGACCAACCTCACCCCAACAGACTGGGGTGCGGCATCTCCGTCTATACAACAGCTCATAAGGTGAGCACCAATGTTGGAGTGAAAGCTGTTGTTATAGGAGAACTCTGCAAGGGGTAGGTAGGAGTCCCAGCTCCCACCAAAGTCAATGACACAGGTTCTCAGCATATCCTCGACAGTCTGTATGGTCCGCTCACTTTGGTCGTCCGTCTGTAGGTGATAGGCGGTATTGAAGTGCAACCGTGCGCCCAGTTCCTCGTGGAACTTCTGCCAAAGTCGAGAGGTAAACCGAACATCACGGTCTGAGATGATAGAGACCAGAACCCCATGGCGAGCGACAATCTCGCGTATATACACATTGGCCAGTTTCTCGGCCGATGAACTCTCCCGAATGGGCAGAAAATGAGCACTCTTGGTCAATCGATCCACGATGACCCAAATAGCGTCGAACCCCTTTGTCGTTCTCGGCAGCTTGGTGATAATATTCCATCGTGATCTGCTCCCATTTCCACATGGGAATCTCTAGAGGCTGCAGCTTGTCATGTGGCCTCTGGTGCTCGGCCTTGACCATCCTTCACGTCAAGCACCTCACAACATACCAAGCGATCCCTCGCTTCATGCACGGCCACCAGTAACTCAATCGCAAGTCCTGATACATCTTTGTGGCCCCCGGGTGAATAGAGAAGCAAGACTTATGAGCCTCCTCCAATATAGTCTGTCTGGCCCCACCAGACATTGAAACCCATACTTGGCCGTAACGGGTCAGTAATCCCCGGCTATCCTGCACAAACCTGGTGTTCTCACCCCTAATCCTCTCAAGCTTCCAATTCTCCTTACGCATACCCTCTTTCTAAGCCTCCCTGATCAAGCTCACAATTGGAGAATCCACGGATATCCTCATACATGTCACTGGGGTAGAAGATCTAGCTGACTTGAGGCTCAGAGCGTCCACAACCATGTTTGCTTTACCTGGGTGGTAAAGGATCTCACAGTCGTAATCCTTGACTACATCCAGCCATCTGTGCTGTCTCATGTTCAGGTTCGGCTGATCCATGATGTGTCTCAAGTTCTTATGGTCCGTGTAGATGGCACAGCGGACCCCATAGAGGTAATGTCTCTAAATCTTGAGAGCGAATACCACCGCTCGCAACTCTAGATCATGAGTAGGGTATCTCGTCTCATGCGGCTTCAACTGCCGCGATGCATAGGCTATCACCAGTCCTCTCTACATGAGACCGCTCCCAGTCCCGTGATGGATGCATCACAGAAAACTACAAAATACTCAACTCCCACTGGGAGAGTCAAGACTGGAGCCTCGCATAGTGGATGTCTGAGGGTCTCAAACGCCCTCTGCTGCTCGGTGCCCCACCGGAAATCCACCCCTTCCTCGTCAGACGAGTGAGGGGTACTTCAATCTTGGAGAAATCCTGTATGAATCTCCAGTAGTACCGTGCCAATCCCAAGAAGCTCCTGATATCCGAGGGAGATTTCGGAACCTCCCACTGAATAACCGTCTCAATTTTGGTCGGATCGACCAAAATCCCCTCCTGGTTAACAAGATATCCCAGGAACTG
Source organism: Lactuca virosa (assembly GCF_052849685.1). NCBI lineage: Eukaryota > Viridiplantae > Streptophyta > Magnoliopsida > Asterales > Asteraceae > Lactuca > Lactuca virosa. The sequence continues at coordinate 300,282,641 of NC_136430.1, read as the reverse complement.
GACCTCTCGTAACCAAAACTCGCACTTCGAGAACTTGGCATAAATCCGTTCTTACCTCAGAACTCCCAATAGCTCCCGTAGATGCTCCTCACGCTGCTCCCGGGTCTTGGAGTACACCAAGATATCATCTATGAACACTATGACCGAGCGGTCGAGCAACAGTATGTGACCCGATTCATCAGGTCTATAAATACTGGTGGCGCGTTGGTGAGCCTAAATGGCATCACCAAGAACTCGTAGTGTCCATAACGAGTCCGGAACACGGTCTTCTCCACGTCCTCCTCCCTAACCCTGACCTGATTGTACCCGGACCTCAGGTCTCTCTTGGAGAACCAAGATGCTCCCTGTAACTGATCTAAAAATCATCTATCCTCGGGAGTGGATAATGGTTTTTCACCGTCAGCTTGTTCAACACCCGGTAACCAATGCACATCCGCTGTGAACCATCCTTCTTCATAATGAAGAGAATCAGCGCTCCCCATGGAGAACTGCTCGGACGAATGAACTTCTTGCCCAGCAGTTCCTGCAGCTGTGATGACATCTCCTGCATATCTGGTGGTGCCAACCGGTACGGCAACTTGGCGATAGGGGCTGCACCTGGCACAAGGTCGATCCTGAACTCGACCTGCCTCTCCGGAGGCACTCCGGGTAACTCCTCCGGAAACACGTCAGCAAACTCTCTGACCACTGGAACCTCTGATACTAAAACCTGATCCCTGACCCGTGTATCCACCACATACGCTAGATAACCCGCACACTCATGCTGAATGTACTGTCGAGCCCTGGCAGCCGAACAAACCCTGATCCCAACCTGGTGCCCTCACTGTAAACCATCAGTTCTCCCCCTCCCCCTTGGGGTTCGAACTACTACCCGCTGACCCTCGCAGTCATTCATGGCACCGAATCGACTAAGCCAGTCCATACCCACAATTACACATACCTCCCCCATGGGAATCGAAATTAGGTCTATCAGTAAAGATACCTCGAAGATCTCCAATACGCAACCCCGATAGACCGAAGAAGCGGAAATCCCGTGTTCGTTGGCGATAGAGACTCGCAACGGACACTCTAGCTCTCCCACTGGCAACCCGAACTCCCTACTGAAAGACTGAGAAACAAACAACCGACTCGCCCCCGAGTCAAACAATACCAAAACAGGTAAGGAGTTCACTAAAAACGTACCTAATCACAGGTACAACATGTAAGCATAAAACATATATAATTAGTAAGATAAGGGATAGAAACATACTAGCAACCACGTCTAGTGTTGTCCTGGCCTCCTCTGCTGTAAGCTGGAAGGCGCGTCCCTGAGCCCTCGGGGGCGTTGCTCGACCCTGACTCCCGTCATTAATCCTCAGTGTAGCCGGCGCTGGAGCCTGCGTCGGCCTGGCCGTGAGCTGTGGACAGTTGGTCTTCACGTGACTGACCTGATGATAGTGGTAGCAGATCCTCATATCCTGAACCGGGGCTATCTGGTGACAATCCCTTGCAAAATTCCCCTCCTTGCCGCATTTGCGGCACCCGCTACCCGATCTACAAACCCCCGAGTGACCCTTCCCGCACTTGCCACAATTACGGCCCTGCTGTCCCCCTGACCTGGAATCAGCGATCTTAGACCGCTTCAGCGCCGACGGTGACTGTGACGGGGCCTGCCGTTGCTCCCTTAACTGCGGCTCGATCTCCAACTCACGCTGCCTAGCGGCCTCCTGTAACTCCAGCAAAGTATCACATCGCTGGGTAGCAATAAACTGACGAATGTCAGTCTTGAACATGCTCAGGTAACGTGTCATTTGAGCCTGCTCAGAAGAAAACTCTGGGTAGAACATCGCCCTCTCTGTGAACATGCGGGTGACCTCTGTCACCGTCTCACCATCCTGTCTCAAATCCAGAAACTCCTGAGCTAACCGTTCCCGCTCGACTCTTGGAATATAGCGAGCGCGGAACATATCCCTGAACTGCTCCCAAGTAACCGCAGCTCTCTGATCATCCGAGTACGATCCAGTCATCAACCTCCACCACTCATTTTCCCCGGTCCTCAGCAGGTTCAGGGCACATCTGACGTTCTGGTCAGTAGGACATGAACACGTGAAGAAACACCCCTCCACGTCAGATAGCCACCTCATGGCTTTGATGGGGTCCTGAGTCCCATCAAAAGTAGGGGGCTTCGTGTTGTCGAAGTCCCGATACTGAAAAGCCCGACTGGCTCCTAACCATGTAGCTGTTACAGCCGATGTGGCTGCTGTGACAGCTGCCTCACTGAGAGTTGCATAACGATCATCAAAATACTCCACCATGGTGGTCTTGATAGACCCATACATCTCTTGTAACTGAGCCCGGAACATAGCAGCAACATCATCATGAAGGATCTCCCGGATCCTGCCGTCTATCTCATCTGGCCCCATATGGCAGATAGCCTCGGGCGCTGTCAGCGCCTCCTGTCCGCCTCCTCCTGATCCTGACCCAGATCCAGTCACAAATCGTCGAGTAACCACCATGCTGAAAATATACCAGAAAGATATCATATATTCCACATAATAATCCGGGAATCAACACCCAACAAAACCCTAGGGGTTGTGACTTCCTTGCTACGAGTATGGGTCCTGTGCTTTCAGTAGTACGGGCCCATAGTACCTTCCACACCTACCCATATTCGTCTTAAGTATCATCATAACGCCCTAAAACTATACGTAAGCATGGCATGCACTCAATCCTCACTCCTAGAGGAAGGCTAAATATCTCATAACTGGGGGACTCATTCCAAACAACCCATCCATGAAACTTCCACCAACCCTGCAACACTCGTGTATGCTAGCCATACATAACGCTGGACCCTATAGACTTTCGAATACCTGATCCTACCCTAAGCCCTTCATTAAAAAAGAACAGGAAATAAGGCCAAACCAAACATTCTCAGGCTATAAGATCTTAATTATGTACAGTCGTATTGCATACACTAAGCAACTACAGTAAAGATGTCAATTTCATATAAGAAAAACCCTAGGCTATCAGGCATCATATACCCAGGCAATTCTATCATGCAATTCCTGATGATCCCTAGCCTAGTACTAGCATGTTGTTCTAACATATCACATAAATCAAATAATCGTACGGTATTTTGGGGTCTATCCGTGAGCTCCGGCTGATCGTACACTTGCATCCTCCTTTATTATTTTGAAAACATTTTAAGAAAATCATTTTAAAATCTTGTCCTCAGTTTGATACTGGAGACACATGAGTGTTTCCTCCAATTCACTCAAACCAAGGCTCTGATACCAACTTGTAACATCCATAAAAATCATGCCAAATTTAAACTTTTTAAACCATTTCAAAACCAATTATTATTACAAAACTTGTTTTCAAAATAGTTAAATGTCAGAGTTTCCCATAATCAAATCATAAAACATAAGGAGGTCCACGATCACGCCTTCGCCTTCCCGCGATCATCAGAAGTACCTGAAACAATAATCGATAAATGTAAGCTCGAAGGCTTAGTGGGTTACCCCCAAAATACCAATGCCATACGATAATAATCATAACATATAAACAAACACAACATGCATACAATCTGACTGGATCGCCTCACAGGCCATCAGTCTATCTGGACCGCTCTCCGAGCCTTCGGCATGTCTGGACTGCCTCTCAGGGCCTTCAGCCTATCCGGACCGCTTGTCGGGACTTCGGCCTGATTATATCCCCTCCCGGGTCTGTAGTCTATCCAATCCGCCCTGGGTATCTTGGCCTACAACACAAAGGAGGACCTGCCTCAACCCAATCCCCCAAACCAACAAATATGTGCACATAATAACATACGCTAGCATGCAAGTACAGATAGCCATACAAATCTAACAGATCACTAACATGGCAACCATCCTATAACCAAGATACCTATCTAACCGATCAATAACATAACAACTATAACGCCCGCAGATCCGGGCTACTCAATTTAGAGACAATAAGTATCAAAAATGAGTTTTTGATGGAAGATTATTTAGAAGGATTAATCTTTTCCAAGTGGTAGTATATGTTACAAGGGTTCCGTACATATAAAGAATGCCGAAATCCGAGTTATAACGAAGAAGTTATGGCCCGTCGAAGTTTTACGGCAAAACCGGCACGGCACCGGGAAGCGTAAATAGTGAATTTACGATAGAAGACTTTTTGGCCTTAGTAATCTAAACCAAAGTTGTAGTATATGTTAAACCGTGAACATCCATAAAAAGAACGCCCAAATCTGACTTCGTATGAGGAATTTATGAATTTTCTAAGATTTGGCATAGCAGTGTACGGCCCGAAACTCGAATTTTAGTTCGAGCGGTTTTTGGCCTACGCGACCTAAATGAGAGTTGAAGATCTCATTAATAGAAACTCAACGATAAAAAGACAGATGAAAACAGAGTCCGTATGAAGGAGTTACGAATTCTTCGCGGTCATTTAACAGTCTAATCTCCTCCTACTGTTAAATTTAAGATCGGTCGAGAACTAGCCGGCGGAGTCTAAATGAAAGTTGTAGATATTGTTTTTACCTACGCGTGGATATTGATTTTACCTACGACGTAGTGCCTATTGTATAAACCCTGGCGACTATGAGACTTAGTGCCTAAACCCTGGCGACTATGCGACTTAGTGCCTGTTGAGTAAACCCTGGCAACGATGGATTTCGTGTCGATTCCTTTAGACGATCCTTAGGAATGAATGAACGAGTAATAGCTAGTTCTTAGGGTAGATCCTTAAGAGTAAAGAAGATAATGGGGATGGGTAATTGGGTTGATTGTTTGATGTTAATAATTATATTATTGTGGGTTGAAAACCCTATGTACTCACCAGGTTTCCCAACCTGACCCACTCAAGCTTATTTGTATCACAGGTGTCGATATGAAGCTACTTTACACTGAGGGATTTAAAAGAGATGTAGATCACTAGTGTAAATGAATGTAAGTTCTGTTTATGCTTATGTTTCTGTATTGACGATGACATCCCAAATGTTTTAAAATGGATTAAAATACATTTCTTCGGAAATGCTTTGATAAAGTATTTATCATGTTTTTCTGGGAACAAATTCCGCAACATTTTTATTAAAAGAAGTACTCTGGTTTTTATAAAGCATAAACAAAATCGGTCTTTTCTGGCCGTGAAATTGGGGATGTCACAGTTGGTATCAGAGCATTAGTTTAAGCGAACTAGGAATATGGATTTCTTTCTAGACTTAAACTTAGAATGCTAAGCAATGATGGTGAGGAGTGTGTCTAATAAATTTTAGGAAAGTACACCAAAATAGACACGAGCACTAGCTCATTTAGGGAAGATGCCTAAATTGCTTTATGTGTTAAATGATTGTGATGTTTTATGATGTTATCGTTTGATCGGATCTATGGTCTGTTGCCGACCGGATCTGGAAATTTTATGTGTTCAGATTTCTAAACGTTTAATTACGATATTAGAACTGGCATGTAATTTTTTGAAGTAATAAGGAGGAATACACGTCTAAACCTTCCTCTATCTATATTCTCGTCTCGACACACCAAACGACTGCTTTGGTGTGAAAAACATCATGGTGAAGACTCGTAGTGAATTGAGTAAATGGAGGAAATGAGAAGGCTTACGATACTGAGTGGTACCTATCGGAAGATATCGTAAGAGTGATATCTTGCCTTTAGAATGCATCTAAGAAATAATACGTCTAGTACGGGAGAAGCACACTTTCGATTAGCAGAAAGAAAGATTTTTGGTATAATCCATGAAGTTATCCCCTCGTCTGAAATTTCCATCACCAACCGAGTTGAAGCAGAATTAATGATTGAAGATACGCATGGAAGAAGTCCTAGTAGAGTCTAGGGAAAATTATATGATTGTTTGGACACATTTGTATGTGTTAAAATTGTTTTTGTGATAATGACTTGGAGAACTGCAAGACAATACTTGGGACGAGTATGAGTAGGTGTGAAAGGTAGTAGAGGCCTATACTACCGGAAGCACAGGACTCACGCTTGGATCATGGAAAGTCACAAGGTTACCAAGAAACTAGTAATCGATTTCGTTTTATTCAAGTATGTCGTTACCATCATTTCGGTAATGAATAAGAAGATGATCGTTATTCCGACCCTAGTGGTCATATCAAATTGAGTCCGACTACGATGAGTATGTTACGTGGTTCAGAGAACCAAGTTCGATGTAGCATCTGACTTAAGCTGAAAGATTGAAATAAAAGATAATCAAAACAATCAGTAGAGGTATCGCGATAGTTGCTTGTAGCTAGAAATGCTACCTTTTAAGATGTGATTATATCCCATTAGAACATGAAGGAAGGTATAGTCTGTTCTGGAATTTGACTCTAAGAGACCTGAGTCTTAGCGTTGTAACATACGATGATTGGTCATTAGAATATGACACATCAGTCCATTGTAGTAATAAAAGAACTTATCTTAAGTTCGTATCCAGTGAGGATCGAGATTGTGATTCAAAGGTCATGATTGGAAGACTAACGTGAGATAGAGAGTGGGTGCATGATCGAGTACTGCTTGCAGTCAATAAGTCTAAGAGATAGATACTGATAAGAAGGAATATAGAAGTTACGATTATTACCCAGGATGAAGAGATAACGCATGGAGTCATTATACAAGCCCTGTTTCGTTGATGATTCCGGGACGTAATCATCCTAAGGGGGAGATAATTGTAACGCCTGCAGATCCGGGCTACTCAATTTAGAGACAATAAGCATCAAAAATGAGTTTTTGATGGAAGATTATTTAGAAGGATTAATCTTTTCCAAGTGGTAGTATATGTTACAAGGGTTCCGTACATATAAAGAACACCGAAATCCGAGTTATAACGAAGAAGTTATGGCCCGTCAAAGTTTTACGGCAAAACCGGCACGGCACCGGGAAGCGTAAATAGTGAATTTACGATAGAAGACTTTTTGGCCTTAGTAATCTAAACCAAAGTTGTAGTGTCTGTTGTATAAACCCTGGCGACTATGAGACTTAGTGCCTAAACCCTGGCGACTATGAGACTTAGTGCCTAAACCCTGGCGACTATGCGACGTAGTGTCTATTGTATAAACCCTGGCGACTATGAGACTTAGTGCCTAGACCCTGGCGACTATGAGACTTAGTGCCTAAACCCTGGCGACTATGCGACGTAGTGCCTGTTATATAAACCCTGGCGACTATGAGACGTGGTGCCTAAACCCTGGCGACTATGCGACGTAGTGCCTATTGTATAAACCCTGGCGATTATGAGACTTAGTGCCTAAACCCTGGCGACTATGCGACTTAGTGCCTGTTGAGTAAACCCTTGAAACGATGGATTTCGTGCCGATTCCTTTGGACGATCCTTAGGAATGAATGAACGAGGAATAGCTAATTCTTATGGTACATCCTTAAGAGTAAAGAAGATAATGGGGATGGGTAATTGGGTTGATTGTTTGATGTTAATAATTATATTATTGTGGGTTGAAAACCCTATGTACTCACCAGGTTTCCCAACCTGACCCACTCAAGCTTATTTGTATCACAGGTGTCGATATGAAGCTACTTTATACTGAGGGATTTAAAAGAGATGTAGATCACTAGTGTAAATGAATGTAAGTTCTGTTTATGCTTATGTTTCTGTATTGACGATGACATCCCAAATGTTTTAAAATGGATTAAAATACATTTCTTCGGAAATGCTTTGATAACGAATTTATCATGTTTTTCTGGGAACAAATTCCGCAACATTTTTATTAAAAGAAGTACTCTGATTTTTATAAAGCATAAACAAAATCGGTCTTTTCTGGCCGTGAAAATGGGGATGTCACAGCAACCATCCTATAACCAGGATACCGGTCTAACATATCTCTAACATAGCAAACATCCTATAAACCAGGATGTAAATCAATAAGCATATCATGCAATAAAACCGGATACAAATCCGATAAGGGTCGGCATTGATGCCTTAGACCCTGTTAATATAGTGAGGATAACTCACCTCACAAGTAGCTCGAAGTGATAAAGTCAAACTCCACCAAATGCAGCTCCAAGTCCAACACCTACATCCACCGATGATCCTCTCCCAGAAATTCCCAAATAACCAAAATACCCCCAGAAGTCAAACTGGTCAACCCTTGGTCAAAGTCAAAGTTAACAGCCCATGTTGACCCAACTCGTCGAGTGCAGCTAGCAACTCGTCGAGTTCCTTAATAACTCAGAAAGTCATAAAACCCTAACTGACTCGCCGAGTTTCCAACCAACTCGTCGAGTCCATGCGTGTCCAGAAGTCGGGGAAAACCCTTACTGACTCGTCGAGTCCCCTTACTGACTCGTCGAGTCCCTGCAGAACCCAACCACGACAAATCTTCATCGGACTCGCCGAGTCGTCTATGCGACTCGTCGAGTTCATGCAGTCCATTTATTATACAGATGTTTTTAAGCCACCCCAAAGCTCCATATTGCAGATCTAACCTCCTAGGGTATGGTTTCCACGTAAAGTTGCAAACTTTACGTGCATGCATGGTCCTAAATTCCAAAACTAGACTAAGGGAAAGGTTAACTCAAAGGGAAGGACCCAAGCTTGCCAAATCTCATAACTTTATGGCTAAAGGGACCAAGGGGAGTCAAGATCTGAAGTTGCAACTTCAGATCTTGCCCCACTACTCAAAATGACTCCCAAATGTGCTAAAGATTGCCCTAAACCCAAACATGAAGGGATCTAGCTAAAGATAAGCCAAGGTAACGACTTGTTACCTTCAAAATGATGCCAAGAAGAAGTAGAGTCAGATCCATAAGCTCCTCTTTGCTCCAAGCTTCTTATACTTCACACCTTCTTCACAAAATGCACCAAAAATCACTCTTTAACCTCACAACACTCAAGAACAAGGTTAATAACGATTAGGGTTTCTTCTAACCGTCAAGGGGGTGATAAGGGACTGGAGGAAAGGACTTAAGGTCCTCTAAATATGGTGAAAACCCTAAAAATTAGATTTTCATCTCCTAGCTCCTACTCGTCGAGTCCAGGTCTTCCGACTCGTCGAGTAGATCCAATAATCCACGCGGGCTAACCCGCTTCTACACGACGAGTTGGGGGCAACCAACTCGTTGAGTAGGTCCATAAATATGTATATAATACTTTAAAACTTGTACCTGGGAGTCGGGGTGTTACAAAAACCGCTTTCCCTAATAGGAAGTTGGCTGTAGATGTTAACATGAGTCAACCAGAGGGTTTTATAGATGCGAAGTACCCTGATAGAGTGTGTAAGCTTGAGAAATCCATTTATGGATTAAAGAGTATGTTTTTTCGAGAAGCGAGGATGAGTCTTGTGTATATGTCAAGGCTTTGGGAGTATAGTTAGCTTTCTGGTATTGTATGCGGACGACATACTACTCATAGGAAACGACGTTCCAACCTTGCAGGAAGTTAAGTCCTGGCTTGGGAAGTGTTTCGCTATGAAGGACCTCAGGGAAGCTGCTTACATTCTAGGGATAAGGATATTGAGAAATAGGAGTAAAAGACTAATAGCACTTAGTCAAAGTACCTACTTGGACAAGGTGTTGAAACGTTTCAACATGGAGAATTCCAAGAAAGGAGAATTGCCTATCCAGAGCAATACCAAACTGAGTAAGACTCAGAGCCCGAGTATCGATGCCAAAATAGAAAAAATAGGTCGACTACCATATGCTTCCTCCGTTGGCTCGATCATGTATGCTATGACATGTACTCGCCCTGATGTGGCTTTTGCTTTGAGCATGGTTAGTCGATATCAAGGGAATCCTAGTAGAACTCATTGGATATTAGTAAATAACATTCTTAAGTACTTGCGTAGGACTAAGGACTGGGTCTTTACCCTCGGTGGGAGTGATGACTTGAGAGTGATAAGGTATAGTGACGCCAGCTTTCAGACCGACAGAGATAATTTTTGCTCTCAGTCGGGCTGGGTATTTACCCTTAATGGAGGAGCAGTAACACGGAAAAGTTCCAAACAGGAGACTGTAGCTGATTCATCGTGCGAATCAGAGTACATAGCAGAAAGCGAAGCGTCGAAGGAGGCAATATGGCTAAAGAACTTTATCGGAGACATTGGAGATGTACCAGCTGTGAAGGAGCCTATGGAGATTTACAGGAGCTTATGGAGATTTTCTGTGACAATGAGGGTGCTGTCGCCTTAACCAAGGAACCAAGGGATCATGGCAGATCCAGGCACATCGACAAAAAATATCACTTCATAAGTCATCGAGTAGAAGAGGGACTCCTCGTAGTGAAGAGGGTATCGTCAGAGGATAACCCAACAGATCCCCTTACGAAGGGACTGAGTAGGGTTAAGCATTTGCAGCATGCTAAGGGCATTGGCCTAAAGGACGATATTAGTTTTAGTGATTAGATAGACAGTTAGAAACTTGTAATAAATAAATGTAATTGACATTTGATGATTAAATAAAATAGGTTTTATTTATAAGTAAAGTTTACTGTCTTTTGTCAATTGATTATTTTATGTTTCACTTTTCGCATGTTTTGACTTCCAGAATAATATGACTATTCAAACTATCCACAGTCGATCATACTTTGGAAGTAGGTTATGAAATTAGACTGTCATGAATTGGCTTGTAGATTGTCTAAGGTGTTTAGACATAGCAAACGTTTGCTGCAACGTTCATGAGTGCTCCTGAAATAAGATTTGAGTATTGGATTAAACCCACACTCACATGAATCACTTCATGGAATTCATCACGAGTGATTGTGAGACGATAATATCGTATATTCTTCAATACAAGATATATGAGTTGTTGATTACGAGTTGATTGTGCATTGATAGCACGAAAACGCATCAGTAACTTGATGTTATAAAATGTGTTGTTATGTATAATTTCACGAGTAATTAGTACAAGCATATAAGTCGAAGTTTATTTGTTCCTTTTATCCTAAGAGGATTAAAAGCGATATCTTGGGCCCCTCGATGATTTTGTTTTAACTTATGTGTCGGGCCCGGTCAGGACTCAATTAATGTGTTCAATTAAGTTCTATGTCAAACAAATCAGAAATCGGGAAACAAACTGTTGGACAATGAGTATGACTTTATTCCATGTCTTTATCCATACGATATCTTGAAGAACAGAGGATTACATGATCCCTTATCTAAAGGACGAGTCATTGATTTGATCAGAGTTGGAAAGCGGCTTTTGAGAACTATGATTGCTAATCGGATTTTGAAGTTGCATTGGCAGTTATAGTTATCAGACTTATCCAAGTGAGAGACTGTTGGATTAGGTGTCTAAGCCCATAACTATAATTGGTATGTACTTGACCCGATAGTAGCATGGTCCTTTTTGGTTGCCTTCATCGGAGCAATTTGATAGGAAGGATATTTGAGAAAGAGGTTATTTGTGATTTATTGAATAATATATTAATTGAGAAATCATATTATTTAATTTGTATTGATCAAGATTTAATTTGGAATTAATTTATTGATCAAAAGAGACTGATTAAATTTGCAGGGACTGATTTGGTAAATCAGTAATACTTATAGTTTGGGCTAATGATCCATGTTGATTAGGCATGGACTAAACCTGTATGAGAGTCCATGAAGGTTTAGTCTAAAGGGCCATCAAATGTGAAGGGTCATGGTGAATTAGGGTTTACATGTATGAAACCCTAGGAATTCCACACTATAAAAGTAACCCCTAAGCACCCTAAATTCGGCCAAGCTATTCCAAGGTGAAACCCTAGCCGAATTTTGTGCTTCCTAACCTCTATCTCATAAGCCTCCTTTTACATTTGGTGTTTGTGACTTATTAGAGGTATCACATTTGTGCTTCCTAACAAAGAGGTATTCATCTAAATAGTTTTTATGTTGTATATCTCAAATTGCATGATAGCTAGGGTGTATGCTTTGGATGAAATGAAATTACATGTATAACATGAGAAAACTTAGATCCAAATCATCTAGGGTTGTATGTGCACCATAGGATTGTTATAGTGCTCAAAACCCATCAGTACCTCCGGAGAGGCAGGTGGAATTCAGGATTGATTTGGTCCCAGGTGCGGCTCCGATAGCCAAAGCACGGTATCGGTTGGCTCCTCCCGAGATGTAGGAGTTGTCTACACAACTCCAGGAGCTGTTAGACAAAGGATTTATTAGGTCAAGCAGATCGACTTGGGGAGCACCGATTCTGTTTGTGAAGAAAAATGACGGGTCTCATAGTATGTGTATCGACTACCAGGAATTGAATAACGAAACAGTGAAGAACTATTATCCCTTCCGAGGATTGATGATCTTTTCGACCAACTTCAGAGTGCATCTTGGTTCTCCAAGATTGATTTGCGATCGGGTTATCATCAGATGCGGGTCCGGGATGAGGATGTGCAGAAGACAGTTTTCAGGACTTGATATGGTCATTATAAGTTCGTGGTGATGCCTTTTGGGCTCACCAATGCTCCAGCCGCGTTCACGGATCTCATGAACCGTGTGTGCAGACCGATGCTGGATCGGCCTGTGATAGTATTTATTAATGATATCTTGGTTTATTTGAAGAATCAAGAGTAGCATGAGGATCACTTGAGGGAAGTGCTAGAGACATTGAGGAGGGAGAGAATTTTCGCAAAGTTATCTAAGTGCGAGTTCTGTTTGCGCGAGGTGCAATTTCTGTTGGATTAGTTTCTAAGTCCATAACTATAATTGGTATATACTTGACCCGACCCGGCATCGGGACATTTAGATAGACCTTTTGTGAGAAGAGGATATTTGTGACATATTAATATATTATAAGTTCAAATATATTAATATGAAATCATATTATTTAATTAGTATTGATCAAGAATTAATTTGGAAGTAATTTAGTGATCAAAAGAGACTAATTAAATATATGGGGATTGATTGTGTAAATCATTCATTCTTATATATGTGGGCTTATGATCCATGATTCCTAATGTTGGGTTTAACCCATGTGGTGACCCATGGATACTCCATGGAGGTTAAAAACCCATGGAGCATAAGGAATGGGTAAAGTCATGGGTTACATGGTGTAACCCTAATGTGCACACTATATAAAGACCCCATTGATTGGTGAAATCGGCACTAGTGCATACACAAGAGGGCAAGCCGATTGCTAAGAGTCAAGTATCTCTTCTCATGGTTATTCCAAATGTTGATGATGTTGTGTGAACCATTTGAGGTGTCACACTTGGGGCACTAGGCTCTTAAGCTCCATGGAATCAAGCTACAACAAAGAGGTATGTATTCTATCTAGTTTTGTTATCCTAGTACATATGATTGTATGCTAGTTAGGGTAATACCTTGGAAAATTGATATTTGCATGTATAATAGAGAAAACATAGATCCAAGGTATTTAGGGTTGCATGTCCACAATAGGAGTGTTAGAATGCTCATAACCCAACAGTGGTATCAGAGCCAAGGCTTGTTTTCATTTATACTTGATGCAAATTGCTGAAAATCGAAGTTTGTATGCTGTCGGGACAGCTGACTCGCCGAGTCCATTAAGGGACTCGACGAGTCCATGCCTAAATTCATCCAACTCGTCGAGTTAGTTCATGTACTCGACGAGTTCGACCCCCTGACAGCATATCTTTGAGTTTTAAGGCTGGAATTGGTCTAGAATCATTACCTTAAACTGTTTTGAACTTATAAACTTGTTTTTTTAATGTGGTAATGATTATGGTAAACGAATTTCAAAGTTATTATCAAAGTTTCAAGTTTTATATATGTTTATATGATTCTTGAAAATTGTTGATATGGATTATTCATGCTTATGAGTTTTGGTAGATCATAGGAATTATGTGCAAATTGTTTGTTAGTGTAATTCTTGATCTTAATGACATTGTATGGACTCCATAACTTTTCCTCAAGTTATGGATTACCAAGTTTTTTATGTCACCTTGTTTTATGAGTTAATTTAGATTAATGAAAAAATTATGTGTTAGTTGTTTTCAATCCAAATTGATCTAAAAGTAGTTCATAAAATGTGTTTTTGTAACTTGTCCTCAAGTTATATGAAAAGTCACATTTATGAATCTTAAAACTCATAAAAGTGTCATAGGTTACAAAAATGAAGAGTCTTTTTCTCATAAATAGTTTTATGGACTTCATAACTTGTCCTCAAGTTATGGATGTTCAAGAGTCTCTTCATTAAAGTTTTTAAAACTTTAATTAAACTCATAAGTTATAAAAATCCAAGAGTTTTGAAAAGTTTCATTACTTGCCCTCAAGTTTTGGAATTTGTAAAGTTTTGCTTATGAATGCTTTAATTCCAAATCAAACCCTAGAATTTTCAAAGTCTAAAATTCAACCCTTATACTATTATTATAATTTTAATTATATAGATATGTATAAGATAAAGTCAATCTTACCGTTAGTAGGCCTCATTCACGAAGCCGGTCTATAAGGGGGTATAAGGTTACTGCCTATAAAATGGCAGTTTAATGGGTGTCCACTCTCACCCACCGCTTCCTTGACTAGTGGAGGGTCGTTAGTCGAACGGGTAGGATAAGGACTATAATTCTCCCTTCATTAAAAGTATAATGATAAATACTAAGTAACTAAACACTTATAAATTCCCAATCTTAGTTACTTAGGAAAATGTGAAAAGGTGCTAACCCATGTAATTGCACTTTGCACCTTTGTTAAGTCGTTAGTGGAGCGTGTGTGGTTAACCGGCACACTAACATGGGACTGAAAATGGGGTAACTTAATGTTTATCATAGATTGGTGGAGCGCGTGTGGTTAACCAGCACATCAATTAGGTGATAAAGTTAAGGGTACCAAGTAAATTTGCATAGTTATTCACACCTTGTTTGGGATCCTCGGCATCCCAATCACAAACTTGAGAGGGAACAATCGAGATTTAAACATGCCATTGAAAGTTCAATGAATCTCAAAAGATCTAGGAGTTTCAATCCAATTAAAACTTAATAATTTATTTTGTTTTTCATGGTGGAAAATTGGTAAATCGTCATTTACCTACCTTCAAATATTTTATAACTTGGATTACGGCATCCCTCTTCCAGTTATAAATAGTTTGTTGGGTTCTAGCCTTAATATTTCATATTGGGTGTTATATTAAGGACTTAAATCAACTAAACTTGAATTTCACCCTCATAAATGTCTATTTCAGACAACTATGGTCTTCCCAAATCTTTAGGAACAAGCCTTCCTAATGAAGATGATATCCCACATGGCAATCAAGGTGAAAGATTAATCCCTTTGTTGTGCATTAATGGGACTGGAAATCATGCTTCACTTCCTCCACCTCCTCCAATAATTCTCCCTATCCCACAAGTTTCAAGACTTGAAAAGTTCTAAGTCACTCAATCCTTATTGGCAATCAAAGACTATATGTGCTTACATCTTGGAGGTTAAGTCACATATTGGCAAGCCGGGAGAGTCGGGTGTTGAAGTCTCAAGGTAGCTGGCTGTTGACTTGGTTCTTCAGTCACTCCCTTATGACAGATCATGACATGACCCTTAGTGATCTTACCTATTTGCTTGATGCTGCTAAATCAACAATGATTTGGAGCATTGGTAAAGCAAATTAGATTGGAAGATCTACTTCCCAAACCTATTTGGACATTGACAATGGTGACATTGGAAGTCCAGAAAAGCTTTCTCTTCCCAATAGAAAGGGATTGGCCATGGTCAAGTCATTTGACCAATGGTAAAGAGAAAGGCTAAGTCTGAGACAATCAAGTGTACCATTTCCAAAAGGTCCATATGTTTCTTTGCCAAAGGAAGGGATATTGGTTGCGAAGCTGCCGAATTTACCTGAAAAGTTCATAAGGATGGTAAAAGTCAAAAACTTTGACTTTGCTTCAGGTAAAGTCCATTATCTAACTCTATGAAGTCTCTTTTGGAGATTATTAATACATGATGTAATGTAAATTACATTATGATGTTTTGGAAGAACCAAAGGAAACCTAAAGAAAGAGTATGCTGATCTGATCGCGAAGATGGATCTCGATCGCATGGTTCGATGATCAGAATTTTGAGTTGTTGCTTAAGAGTTATGATATATTGCTTAGGAATAGATAACAACATGTTTTTCATATGTATTTGCATTGTAAGGATAAGATTTTTACGCAAGTTTTAAAATAAAAGAAAAGGTTTTGATTTATTTTAAGTATCCTTACAATGACATTTGTGAAAAATTGATGTTTATATGTTTCCATTAATAAGCAATATTGGAAAATGGATTTGAGTCTTTCATTTGTGTTAGTGTCATAATTTACCAAATAAGGAAAGATTCTCATCACCCAAGTTTCAGTTGGATAGAAACTTGGAATCATGCAAGTTGTATTGTGTGATGAATAAGAATTTTCATCTTTGGGAAATTAAGACTAAGTCCTTGCTTACATGTATATGTGAGTAAAGTGAAGGACTAGAGGATTGGGTACACTTGGCTATGCGCTGGTCAAGTCGACCACAAGGAATGATAAGATTATTCGTCATGATTTACTAAAGTTTAGTAAATATGGTTATACTTACAAGTTTAAGTGTAATTCTGAAGCATTGGAAAAGTTTCAATGTATGGCAGGACGAATGAGAAGAATCAAATTAGGTTGTACTTGACCCGGTTGTAGCATGGTCCTTTTGGGTTGCCTTCACACTGGTGACTAGACAGGATGACTGTTGAGGAGAGAGGCTGATTTATTGTTAAGAATAATAAATTGGGGTATAAATATGATTTGTTAATATATTATATGAATAATATATTAATTTGGAATCATATTATTAATTAATATTTAATCAGAAATTAATTAGGAATTAATTTTGGGATTAAAGGAATTAATTAAAAGTGCAGGGGCTATTTTGTAATTATTTGATAGTTGAGACTTTGGGCTATTGGATCACCTTTATTAAGGCTTGAACGAAAATCCTAGAAGGATCTAGGATTTTTCGTCCAAGGGCTTAAGGAAAGGAGTCCATGGACTTGCTTAGGCCCTAAGCTAAGGGATTAGGGTTTCCACCATGAAACCCTAGCTAGCCTCAAGTATAAATAGCACCCTAAGGCACTAGAATTCAACCACCCCTTGGGAAAACCCTACTAGAGCCGAATTTTGGAGCTTAGTACCCTTCCTCCTCTCTCTCATATTCATCCTCTCACTCAAAGTGTGTTTGTGAGCCATTAGAGGTACTACACTTGTGGTACTTGCTTTCAAGAGCTAAGGAAACTCAAGGAACTAATTGTTATTAATACATAACAACAAAAGGTATGTATTCTATTCTCCTATGTCAATTTCGAAAATAGTAGATGCATGCTAGGGTTCTTTTGTGTTCATAAAGTTGTATAACTAATAGTGAAAACATAGATCCGAATCTAGGGTTGCATGCACACATAGGATTGTTTGTATAAAACCCATCAGTGGTAGCAGAGACTTTGGTTTTTGTTTTCAATTCGTTTTATACAAAAGTATGAATTTAACATATTAGGGTTTATGGCCAATAAAGCCTAGAGGCATGATTTTCGAAATTAGGGTTCATAAACCCTAAATTTCGAAATTTGATAGGGTTTCCTAAACCCTTTCCTTAGCCTCCAAGATTTTGAATTCTAGGGTTATCCAACCCTAGGATTTCGAAATTGCCTCCTCCCCAAGATAAGATTCCTAAATTTTAGGGATTTGGATAATGTCATATCTTGTAATTATCCCTTTAATTGTTTAATAGATAATTAAAGATCTTTTGAATTATCTCATCCCAAATTTTCGAATTTTAGGGGATAAAGGGATTAGGTTAAACTAATTGTTTAATTTAATAGATAATCCTCCAAGATTTAATAATTTAAATTAATTGTTTAATTTGAGATAATTATTAAATCAAAGTTTTGATATTTAAGATTTTAAAATTAAAAGGTTTTAATTTCGAAAATTTTAAATATGATTAAAACCCTAGTTTTGTTTTTGGAAAAGTTCAAATTACACCCTTATGGTTTTATTAAATTAATTAAGTGTATAATTAAAAGAGAGTTAATAAATCCATAGTGATATGGTTTACATTTAATTAAATTAAAAGTGTAATTTATTAAATTTGACTACATAGTATTTTAAAAGTGTAAAATACACCCTTATACTATGTATAACATTAAAAGTCGAATATTATATATGTATAACTTAAATGCTAGTCTTACCGTTAGTAGGCCTCATTCACGAAGCCGATCTATAAGGGGGGTTATAAGGTTATGGCCTATAAAATGGCAGTTTAATGGGTGTCCACTCTCACCCACCGCTTCCTTGATTGGTGGAGAGTCGTTAGCCGAACGGGTAGGATAGGGCAAACCCTTTCCATTATAAGTATAATAAATTATAAAGTAACTAAATTTTTTTTACAAAATTCCCAATCTTAGTTACTTTAGGAAAAAGTGAAATCGATGCAATTCCATGGAATTACACTTTGTACCCTTGTCGAGACAATTAGTGGAGCGTGTGTGGTTAACCGGCACACTAAGTTGGGTTTGGCATTGGTAGCGAAGGGTGACTCGATGTTTGTCATAGATCGATGGAGCGTGTGTGGTTAACCGGCACATCGATTAGGTAACTGTAACATTGAGGGCACCACGTACATTCACATGGTTATTCACACCTTATTTGTGATCCTCGGCATCCCAGTCACAAATGAAGGGCATAATCGAGATTAAACATGACACTGAAAAGTTCAATGAATCTCAAAAGATCTAGGAGTTTCAATTCATTTAAAACTTAAACCTTCAATTTTCGTTTTTCAAGGTGGAAATTGGTAAATCGTCATTTACCTACCTTCAAATGTTCTGCGAGTTGGATTACGGCATCCCTCTTCCAAATTTGTAGGAAATTGTGTTGGGTCCTAACCTTAATATCTCATTTGGGTGTTTTATTAAGGACTCAATCGACTAAACTTGAATTTTCTCCCGTTTTGTAGATGTCAAAGTCTGACAACTATGATCTTCCTGAATCCGTTGGAAAAAGTTTTCCACGTGAAGATGATGTTCCACGATTGTATTGTGGAAATGAAATCATGCTTCATTTCCTCCACCTCCTCCAATAATTCTCCCTGACCCACGTGTTCGAAGACTTGAAAAGTTCAAGGTCACTCAAGCCCTATTGGCAAAAGACACGAAAACGGAAAGTCTATATGTGCTCATGTCTTGGATATGAGGTTACATATTGATAGATTAGGATTGTTGGGTGTCGATGTTTAAAGGAAGTTGGCTGTTGACTTGGTTCTTCAATCACTTCCCGAATCATATGGTAAGTTCGTTAGAGAGTACTATATGATGGACCACGACATGACCCTTATTGATTTGACTTATTTGCTTATTGCTGCTGAATCAGAAATGATTTGGCGCACTGGTCAGCAAATTTGTCTGGTAAATCAATATCCCAACTTTCTATGGGCACTGGCGACATTGGAAGTCCAGAAAAGTTTTCTCAACGCAAGAGAAAGGCTGAGTCTGAGATAGTCCTGTGTACCATTCCAGAAGAGTCCATATGGTTCTACTGCCAAGAGAAGGGGCATTGGTCATAAAGTTGCCCTGACTACCTGAGAGATCTAAGAGATGGGAGAGTCAAGATGTATGACTCTACTTCAGGTAAAATCCACTATCTAACTCTATTAAGTTCCTTTTAGATTCTTAATACATAATGTGATAAGATTACATTTGGTGTTTTGTAGGGTCAAAGAAAAAGGAAGCTTAGAAAGAAAGAAGTGAGCTGAATCTGGTCATGAAGAAATGGATTTCGATCGCATGATACAAGGATCAGACTTTTAAGTTACTACTTTAGAGTTAGGATAGATTGCTAAGTAATATTTACATAGTTTTCATTTGTAATCACATTGTAAGGACAATATTTTTCCGCAATAAAATAAATTTTGATTTATCTTATTTATGTTTCCTTGCGATGGATCTTATGAAAATTGGTGTTTGAATGGTTCTATTGTTAGCAATATTGTGAATGGATTTGATTCTTAGTTATGTTATTTGTGGTAATGTCAGAAATTTACCAAATGAGGAAAGATTCTCATCGCCCAAGTTTCAACTGGACAGAAACTTGGAATCGTGCAACTGGTATTGTGTGATGAATGAGAACCTTCATATTTGGAAAATTGAGACTAATTCCTTGTTCACATAAGTATGTGAGTCAAGTGAAGGACTATGAGATCTGGTACACAATGTTGTGCACTAGTCAAGTCCACCACAAAGAACGACAAAATATTCGTCATGATTTGCTAAAAGATTAGTAAATATGATTATACTTAAAAGATTAAGTATGATTCTGAATCATTGGAAAAAATTTCAATAAATAGCGGAACGAATAAGAAGAATCAATTAGGCAGAAAGATAAAAGTTTCTCCAATCTGAAAAGATGGGAGAGTACTTAAGTATCTATTTTATGATTTACTTAGTGATTATGAAACCATGTCACAATTGATCCTCTAAGGAAATCTTAGTACACTAGTATGGCTAAGAAGAGGAATCAGCAATTGTTGAAATGGTTAAATCAAAAGGTGAATCATACTTCGTTCCAAAATCAAGTTTTAGAGTTGTACTCCAAAATTGTGATTTGAGTGACATCATCTTAAGAAATTTAACACACTCATCAAATGTGAAGTAGGAAAATGTTTTCTTGCTCTTGCACGTTTGAAATTGGTAAGTTGTGATGTCTTGGATAAGACAAAGACCAACTAATACCAACTGTGTGAAGTATTTGCCTTGATAAGGACCTACACTAACTCTTGAATATTTGTTTTGTAAAGAAATGTTTCTTGACAAGAGAATCTTATATGTCAAGAGGTCAGTGGGAGTCTAAATGATCTTGAAAAGATTCAAGAACTAATCAAGGGCAAACCTATTGTTAAACACTAGCACAAGACTTGAGGTTTGTAACCTATCATGTTGACATATTCTTATTTCTGTGCCATTCCAGTTTGATCAACTATGCATGTGAGTTCTATGAGTTCTCAATGGGTTGCATAGGGGTAAGGCACCTTGATCAATGGAAAGTACATTGAAAGATAGGGGTGAGCTTCTCAATAACTTGGAAGCAATAGTGGGACCCTTGATGGCAAGAAATTAAGAATAACAAGTTTTGTCCATAAGAGTTTGAATTTGTCACAAACATTATCATATGATTATGCTTATGACAAATTTGCATGGATAGGAACACACGCACCATAAAATCTAAGTGTCATAAGGTTTCTCTCCTTCATGAAAATGATTGTGAGAAACGCTTTCACTAAGAGAGATTTTAAGGAGATAGTGATTATGTAAATTGCATTCTCAAATTCGACTATGATTACGGCATCCCTCTTCATAGTTCGAATTGTGAGATTTGGCAATTAGTCTGAACATTTAGGACTTAGTAATATAAGTTCTGAATTAGTTTGGACACACATGTGAGCTATCTAAGGAAAGGTGTGTGAGTTTGAGAATCTTAGATAAAGGCTTATCGAAGCAAATCGTATTGGAAATATGAACTTTGGAAGTCAATAAGTATTGTCTTTTAGAAGTCCAACTGTTTTCTGAATACGTGTCAAAGCTAGTGGGAGTATAAATGTCATGATGGAATGGATATAATCATCATGTTAGTGGGAGCATGATTATTATTATTATTTTAAGTATTGCAAGTTGGCAATATTAATTATAGAAAAACAAAAGTTCCACTTTGCAAAGTTGCAGGGGTTGAAAAGTTGTTTTTGCCATAATTAAGGGAGAGAATGTTGTACTTCGTTTCCAATCTAAAAGCTTAGATCGAGAAATTTTAATAGAATTTAGTCAAGGGTATATTTATTATTTGCATTCTCAAAGTTCGATTATGATTACGGCATCCCTCTTCATAGTTCGAATTTTGAGAACACGGCAAATAGAAATATTATGACAATATTATAGCAAGAAACAGGTAAAGTATCACGTTTTTTCATTATGAATCGTATCCCATACACTTCGGGTATAGGATCGATTGCATATGCTGTAATATTCGATCGTTCTAAAATTTTCCAAATGCCTAGGGCATTTAGAGGGAAAAAGGGATTAGAACCGGATTTGACTAAAAAATTAAACAACTATCAAGGACAATCTAAGGTTCGCCAAGGATTGGTCGCTTGCGGACAATTGGAAGTGTAGTCATGGATGGACCATATTGGCATTATTATTAATAGATAAGATTCTATTTATAATGAGTTGTCATATGGAAAATATGGAAATGTTTCCATATTGGGAGTTGGACGTTAAGAATCTCTATATCTAGATTAGAAAAACTTTTATGTAAGAAGGATGTTCAAAGGAATGTACTTTGAATGTGAGACTTCATGTCTATGGGATTGTCTTGCAACAATCTTCAATAGAGGACTTTGTAATTTCATTGGCAATAGTCTTTGTGACTTTGGTGTTGTGACATTACGAAAGGATCGTTGCATAAAATGTTAGAATCTAACATGTTCTATAAGTGGCAAGAATTTGGTATTCTTACGCTTGTGGTAAGGATTGGGAATTGTGAAATGAGTGTGGTTGAAAATGTTATTCAATTATACATTTCACAAAGTAAGGACCATAGGTAAACATAGTGTACATGCTGAGAGCATA
The DNA here is from genome assembly GCF_052849685.1 of Lactuca virosa. NCBI lineage: Eukaryota > Viridiplantae > Streptophyta > Magnoliopsida > Asterales > Asteraceae > Lactuca > Lactuca virosa. Next base: position 300,260,112 of record NC_136430.1, on the reverse strand, counting down.
GGACAATTGTTGTTTATAATTCAAGTAATAAGTTGATTACCCGAAACATTATACAATGAATAATGTGTAATCAATATGGTGACTAAATAAAAGGAGTTTTATTTATACTCAAAAGTTTGGGGCCATATTGGATTCGATTATTATTGTGTTTCACTTTGCATGTTTTGACTTCCTGAATAATAAGATTATTCAAACGTTCCACAGTCGCTCATACTTTGGGAGTAGGTATGAAAGAAGATTGTCATGAATTGGTTTGTAGATTGTTTAAAGTGTATTAGACATAGCAAAGGATTGCTACAACGTTCATGTGTGCTTATGAATATGATTTGAGCATTGGATTAAACCCACGCTCACTTGAATCGCTTCATGGATTTTATCACGAGTGATTGGTGAGACGATAATATCTTATATTCTTGAAACCAAGATGTGTGAGTTGTACCTTGCGAGTCGGTTACACATTGATAATATGTAAACGCACCAGTAACTTGGTGTCATAAAACGTATTTGTTGTGTGTGATTCGGTGAGTGAGTACAAGCGAGCATTGAGTCGAAGTTTGTGCGTTCCTTTTACCCAATGTGGGATAAAAGCGGTATATGTGGGCCCCTCGATGATTTAGTGATGACAAACGTAAGTGCTCGGCCGGGCCATGGCTAATTTGATTTGTTCAAATAGTCGGTCGTCAAAAATCGGAAATCGGGAAACAACAAATGAACCGAGAGTATGATTAAAATCGATGTCTCAGTTCATACGATATCTAGAATGGAGGAATATATGATCCCTTATCTAAAGGACATGTTACTGATAAGATCAGAGTTCGACAGCGGCTTTTGAAAGCTACGATTGCTAATCGGATCCTGAAGTCATGCTTACATTTATAGTTATTAGACTTATCCAAGTGGGAGACTGTTGGATTAGTGACTAAGTCCATAACTATATTTGGTATGTACTTGACCCGGTTGTAGCATGGTCCTTTTGGGTTGCTTTCACACTGGTGACTAGACAGGATGACTGTTGAGGAGAGAGGCTGATTTATTGTTAAGAATAATAAATTAGGGTATAAATATGATTTGTTAATATATTATATGAATAATATATTAATTTGGAATCATATTATTAATTAATATTTAATCAGAAATTAATTAGGGATTAATTTTGGGATTAAAGGAATTAATTAAAAGTGCAGGGGCTGTTTTGTAATTATTTGATAGTTGAGACTTTGGGCTATTGGATCACCTTTATTAAGGCTTGAACGAAAATCCTAGAAGGATCTAGGAGTTTTTGTCCAAGGGCTTAAGGAAAGGAGTTCATGGACTTGCTTAGGCCCTAAGCTAAGGGATTAGGGTTTCCACCATGAAACCCTAGCTAGCCTCAAGTATAAATAGCACCCTAAGGCACTAGAATTCGACCACCCCTTGGGAAAACCCTACTAGAGCCGAATTTTGGAGCTTAGTACCCTTCCTCCTCTCTCTCATATTCATCCTCTCACTCAGAGTGTGTTTGTGAGCCATTAGAGGTACTACACTTGTGGTACTTGCTTTCAAGAGCTAAGGAAACTCAAGGAACTAGTTGTTATTACTACATAACAACAAAAGGTATGTATTCTATTCTCCTATGTCAATTTCGAAAATAGTAGATGCATGCTAGGGTTCTTTTGTGTTCATAAAGTTGTATAACTAATAGTGAAAACATAGATCCGAATCTAGGGTTGCATGCACACATAGGATTGTTTGTATAAAACCCATCACTAACCCTGTCTTGTGATTATGTTTTTGACAAATTCACTTGGATAGGAATACATACACAATAAAAAAAAATCTAAGGGTCATAATGTTTCTCTCCGATTCATGAAAATGATGGTGAGGAAACGCTTTCACTAAGTATATTTTAAGTAGATAGCAATTGTGATATTTGCATTCTCATGTCGTTAGTGGAGTGTGTGTGGTTAACTGGCACACTAACTAGTGAGAATGGCAATAGCTCTAGACAAACATGTGAGCTATCTAAGGAAAGGTGTATGATTATGATAAAGTCTTATCAAAGAAATCTTGTATCAGAAATCTGAACTTTGGCAAGAAAGTCAATAAAGTATTGATTTCTAGAAGTCCAGTTGATTTCTGAGTACATGTCAAAGCTAGTGGGAGCATAAGTGTTGTGCTAGTAAGATAATAATCATTGTGCTAGTGGGAGCATGATTATTATGGTTAGTGTTGCAAGTTAGCAATGTTAATTATAGAAAACAAAAGGTTCAATTCGCTTTGAAAAGTTGTTTTGCTATAATTAAGGGAGAGGATTTATACTTCATTCCAATTCTAAAAGCTTAGATTGAGATTTTAATCAACTTTAGTCAAGGATATATATGAATGTTATGTTGGAATGGTTCAACATAAGGAAATTCTATATATGTTGCATTCTCAAAATTCGATTATGATTACGGCATCCCTCTTCATAGTTCGAATTTTGAGAACATGGCAAATAAAAAATTTTATAGCATGAATCGGGTCCCATATGTTTCCGGTTTAGGATCGATTACATGTGTTATAATATTTATCCATTCTTAATTTTCCAAATGCCTAGGGCGTTAAGAGGGAAAAGGAATAGAGCTGGATTTGACTAAAATGATTAAGCAATTGTCGAGGACAATCTGAGGTTTGCTAAAGATTGGTTGCTCATGGACAATTGGAAGTATAGAGATAGGACCATATTGACATATTCTGAAAGGAGGCAACTCTTGTTCAGAAGTGATAGTCAAAATGGGAATATGGAATTATCTCCATAGATGGAAGTTATTCTTTGAATCTATGTAAGATTAGAGAACTTAATGCAAGAAGGGTGTTCAAAGGAATGTACTTTGAATGTGAGACTTCGTTTCCATGGAATTGATCTCCATTGGGATACTTTGTAATGTCTGTTGCCAAGTCTTTGTGACTTGTGTGCATATTCATTGCAAGGGGATCATTGCATATAAGTTTAGAATCTAATAGATTATAGTAAATGGCAAGAGTTTGGTATTCTTACATTTACAATAAGGATTGGGATTGTGAAATGAGCATCATTGAAATATTGTTAATTGATCTGTTTCACAAAGTAAGGATCATAAGACAAACATAGTGTGCATACTTGGAGTATGGCATAGCTATTGTTTAGACAAACATAGTGTGCATGCTTGGAGCATGGCATGACTATTGCTTTTATTCAAGTATTAAGTTGATAAATCGAAACATTATACAATGAATAATGAGTAATCAATATGGTGCTTATATAAAAGGTGTTTTATTTACACTCAAAGTGTTGGGGCCATATAGGATTAGTGTTATTCTTGTGCTTCACTTTGGATGTTTTGACTTCCCGAATAACTAAGTTATTCAAACCATCCACAGTCGATAATACGTTAGAAGTAGGTATTAAGGCAAGACTGTCATGAAGTTGTCTTGAGATGTCTAAAGGTGTTGGACATAGCAAAAGTTGCTACAACATTCATGAGTGCTCATAAGTTCTGAGTATTGGATTCAACCCACGCTCATTTGAATCACTTCATGGATTTTATCACGAGTGAATAATGAGACGATAATATATTATATTCTTCAAACCTAGAGATATGAGTTGTTGACTATGAGTTGGTTATACATTGATTGCACGAAAATGCATTGGTAACTCGATGTTATAAAACGTGCATTTGTGTATGATTCAACAAGTAGTCAGTACAAGCATATGAGTCAAAGTTTATCCACTCCTTTTACCCTTAAAGGGATAAAAGCGATATCTGTGGGCCCCTCGATGATTTAGTGATGACAAACCTAAGTGCTTGGCCAAGCCTTGACTGATTTGATTTGTTCAATTAGTTAGTTGTCATAAATCGAAAATCGGGAAACAACAAATGGACAAAGATAATGATATAATCCATGTCTCAGTCCATATGATATCTAGAATGGAGGAATATATGATCACTTATCTAATGGATGCGTCAGTGATTTGTTCAGAGTTCGACAGCAGCTTTTAAGAGCTACGATTGCTGGTCAGGTTGGAGTCATACTTGCAATAATAGTTATTAGACTTATCCAAGTGGGAGACTGTTGGATTAGTGTCTAAGCCCATAACTATAATTGGTATATACTTGACCCGACCCGGCATGGTCCATTTGGGTTGCATGGCATCGGGACATTTGGATAGACCTTTTGTGAGAAGAGTATATTTGTGACATATTAATATATTATAAGTTCTAATATATTAATATGAAATCATATTATTTAATTAGTATTGATCAAGAATTAATTTGGAAGTAATTTAGTGATCAAAAGAGACTAATTAAATATATGGGGATTGATTGTGTAAATCATTCATTCTTATATATGTGGGCTTATGATCCATGATTCCTTATGTTGGGTTTAACCCATGTGGTGACCCATGGATACTCCATGGAGTTTAAAAACCCATGGAGCATAAGGAATGGGTAAAGTCATGGGTTACATGGTGTAACCCTAATGTGCACACTATATAAAGACCCCATTGGTTGGTGAAATCGGCACTAGTGCATACACAAGAGGGCAAGCCGATTTCTAAGAGTCAAGTATCTCTTCTCATGGTTATTCCAAATGTTGATGATGTTGTGTGAACCATTTGAAGTGTCACACTTGGGGCACTAGGCTCTTAAGCTCCATGGAATCAAGCTACAACAAAGAGGTATGTATTCTATCTAGTTTTGTTATCCTAGTACATATGATTGTATGCTAGTTAGGGTAATACCTTGGAAAATTGATATTTGCATGTATAATAGAGAAAACATAGATCCAAGGTATTTAGGGTTGCATGTACACCATAGGAGTGTTAGAATGCTCATAACCCAACAGTTTCTGGGGCACCTTGTCAACCAGAAGGGTATTCTGGTCGATCCGGCCAAGGTCGAGGTCGTGATGCAATGGGAGGTTCCGAGGTCTCCATCTGAGATTTGGAGCTTTCTTGGTTTGGCTGGTTATTATCGGAGATTCATTCAGGATTTATCCAAGATCGATGTTCCCTTCACCCAACTAACCAAGAAGTCGGTGACATTTTGATGGGGGCCTGAGCAGCAAACAACTCTTGAGACTCTTAGACAGCAGTTGTGTGAGGCGTCGATTCTAACCCTGTCGGAGGGTGTTGTGGTTTATTGTGATGCTTCGATCACAGGTTGGCAGTGTTGATGCAGTGGGTCCCGTGATTGCTTACGCTTCAAGGTAGCTGAAGCCTCATGAGGCGAATTATCCGGCGCATGATTTGGAGTTGGTGTTTTCCCTCAAGATTTGGCAACATTACCTCTATGGGGTTCGGTGTACCATCTACACGGATCACAAGAGCATGAGGTACTTGATGGATCGGCCAAATCTGAATATAAGGTAGCGTCGATGGTTGGATGTGGTGAAGGATTATGATTGTGAGATCCTTTACCACCTAGGGAAGGCTAATGTGGTGGCCGATGCTCTCAGCTGCAAAGCGGTCGCGGCTCCGTTCAGAGATATATGCTTGAGGATGACCGTGATTACTCCATTGTTGGAGCGGATTCATGAGGCTCGGGTCAAGGCTATGAAGGAAGAGCATCGGAAGAGTGAGCGTATAATGGGCCAGATGGCTTCCTTCGATTATGATAGTTGTGGATTGTTGACCCTGCATCGGCGGGTTTGGGTTCCTTATTTGGGCGGGGTACGCCAAGTCCTAATGGAGGAGGCTCACAAGTCGAGGTTCTCCATTCATCCTGGGGTGAAGAAGATGTATAGGGATCTTCGTCCTGATTATTGGTGGCCCTGCATGAAGCGGGATGTAGCTTGGTACGTGGAGCGGTGCTTGACTTGTAGGAAAGTCAAGGCCGGGCATCAGCGACCTCACAACAAGAAGCATCCGTTGGAGATTCCCGTATGGAAATGGGAAGACATCACCATGGATTTTATCATAAAGCTTCCTTGTACTGCGCACAGATTGGATTCGATATGGGTCATCGTGGATCGGTTGACCAAGAGCACGCATTTCATTCTGATTTAGGAGAGTATTTATGTAGAGAAGTTGGTCGAGATTTATATCAGATAGGTGGTGGCATGTCATGGGGTGCCGATATCAGTGGTTTTCTGATAGGGATGTTCGGTTCACCTCAAGGTTCTGGAAGAGATTCCATGACGAGTTGGGTACTCGTCTTCTTTTCAGTACAACTTTTCATCCGCAGATCGATGGTCAGAATAAACAGACTATCCAGACTCTTGAGTATATGTTGCGTGCGTACGCGTTGGATTTTGGTGGGATTTGGGATACGTATCTTCCGTTAGCAGAATTTTCATATAACAACAGTTACCACGCTAGCATCGATCGACCTCCTTTTGAGATGCTCTACGGGAGGAAATACAGGACCCTAATTTTTTGGGGAGAGGTCACTCAGCGGGTTATGAGGAGTATCGAGGTGGTACTCAATACCACTGAGCTGATTCAGCAAGTTCGGAGCTGGCTCCAGACAGCTCAGAGTCAGTAGAAGAGTTATGTTGACAGGAGTCGGTCAGATTTGGAGTGTCAGGTGGGAGATATGGTTCTCCTGAAGGTGTCACCTTGAAAGGTGTCATCCGATTCAAGAAGCGGGGCAAGTTGGGCCCTAGGTATATTGGTCCCTTCAGGGTTTTGGTTCGGGTGGGCTGGTTTGTGTATCGTCTAGATCTTCCAACCAAGCTCAGTCAGATTCATAGCACGTTTCATGTCTCTCAGCAGCAGAAGTGTTTGGTGGATGAGTCTGCAGTTGTTCCATTGGAGGAATTTCAGGTCGATGACCGCCTGAATTATATTGAGAGGCCAGTGGCAATTTTGGATAGGAAGACGAAGACCTTGAGGAACAAGGTTGTAGAGCTAGTGAAGGTGCAGTGGCTGCACCGCAAGGGGTCAGAATGGACTTGGGAGCCCAAGGACGAGATGAGGGAGCACTATCCAGAGTTGTTCGGTGCAGCGGAGTTTGAAGACGAAGTCTGATTCAAGTGGGGAAGAATTGTAATGCCCGATATTTCTAAGGTATTTATTTAAATTTGGTTATTTAATTATTTTGATTTTGGACCTTTTTCATTTTGGGCTTAGGGTGTGTCGTACGCGGGGCGTACCACCCCATGTACGCAGGACGTACTAGAGAATGAGGATCGCGGATGCCATGCACGTACGCGCAACATACGTGTCCAGACCAAACCCTAATATTTAGGGTTTGAGCAATAGTTAAAGAACATTATGTCCCAAGGATCATTTCTACCAGCTTCCCTTTAGTGCCTAATCAGCCTCCTCGAAACCCTAACTCCATTATTGAGTGTTCTTGAGCTTAGAAGGTCATTTTGGGTGTATTATGGTGCTTTTAAAGAAAGGAGATCATCTTGAAGATTCATTGTAAGAATGAGAGCTTGTAGATCCAGAACATCATCATCTTTTGGCACTCATTTGAGGTATAAAGCTCTGAACTTGTTGTGTTATAACTTAGATCTATTTCTAGCTTGGTTATGTGTAACACCCATAAAAATCAAGCCAATTTAAAACTTTTCCAACCATTCAAAACCATTAAGTTATTACAAAGTGTTTTTAAAATAGTTTAGACATCAGAGTATCCCAGAAATCAAGATCATAAAAATATGAGGAGGTGCACGATCACGCCTTCGCCTTCTCGCGATCCTCTGAAGTACCTGAAACAAAATCCAAAACTATAAGCCCGAGTCTTAGTGAGTTCCCCCAAAATACCCATACACACAACAATATACATATAATCACAAACATCATACTATGGGTCCAATCAAACATCGGGATGGAATACCCCCGACCCTCAACCATCGGGTTGGAATGCCAACATACTATGGGTCCAATCAACCATCGGGTTGGAATACCCCAGGCCCTCAACCATCGAGTTGGAATGTCAATATACTATGGGTCCAATCAACCATCAGGTTGGAATACCCCCCGGCCCTCAACCATCGGGTTGGAATACCTCATGCCCTCAACCATCGGGTTGGAATGTCAACATACTATGAGTCCAATCATCCTCGGGATGGAATATTCTCACTACCAATCAAACATGTGCACCTATATCAGATAATCATATAACAGTCTACAGAGACAACATAATAGGGTCCAATCATCCACAGGATGGAATACCCTTAACTACCAATCAAACATGTGCACATATAATAGGTAATCGCATAACAGTCTACAGACAGTCAAACCGATCTACAGATCTCTAATCATAGCAACATCCTATCTACCAGGATACCAATCTAACCGATCTCACTAATAACAAAGCAAGTTAACAATTCAAAAGGGCCGGCCTTGGTGCCTTCGACCCTTGAGTATAGTGAGGAAAACTCACCTCATAATGTCGAACTGTAGTGATAAGATCAAGCTCCCGAATCACGGCCACGAACTCCACCACCTATATCCACTATAGGACCAAATCCACTTCCATAAACTTCCAATTTACTAAAATACCCTCAAAAGTCCAACTGGTCAACCCTTGGTCAAAGTCAAAGTCAACGGTCAAGGTCAACAGTCCATGTTGAATCAACTCGTCGAGTGTAGCTTACTGACTCGTCGAGTTCTTCCAGAACTCGAGAAACTGTGAAAACCCTAATTGACTCGCCGAGTTTCCAGACAACTCGTCGAGTCCATGCGGTGTCAAAATGTCGGGAAAGCCCTAAATAACTCGTCGAGTCAGTTTACTGACCCGCCGAGTCCATGCAGAAACCATAAACGGCCAATCTTCATCTGACTCGTCGAGTTGACCATGCAGCTCGTCGAGTCCCTTCAGTCCATTTCTCATTCAGACGTTTTTAAGCTATTCCATTGCTCCAAATTGTAGATCTAGCTTCCTAAGGCATATTTACCACGTAAAGTTGCAAACTTTACGTGCATGCAAGGTCTTAAGAGGCTTAAACATCAAAAACCAAGTCTAGAGTGAGGTTTAGGGCATGGAGAATGGCCAATACAAAATAAAGCTGATAGATTTATGAATCTGGGACCTAGAGGAGTCCAGATCTGAGACCATGTCCTTGTGACAAGCTCAAACCCAAGAGTGGCTCCATTAAACCCCAAAAATGACCCTAAATGTTCATAGAATAATATCTAAGTAAGGGAGGGTCAAGGTATTAGCTTTATACCTCAGGTTAGTTGCCAAAACGAAGTAGATGACAGATGCACTTCCTCCTTCTTAATCCAAGCTCCTCACTCTTCAAGTTTCCCTTCTAAAATCAACAAACAACACCTTTAAAGCTCTCAACACACACAATGGGGGTTTAGGACTTGATCTAGGGTTTCCTCTGGCTGATATGATGATGAGGGAGGCTAGAAACGTCCCATAAGTTCTTTAAATAGGGTACAAACCCTAAAAATTAGGGTTTCCTCATTCAGCTCCTACTCGTCGATTTAGGGTCCACCAACTCGTCGAGTAGACCTCATAAATCATGCGAGTTAGCTACTCTCTACACGACTATTTGGGGCCTCCAACTCGTCGAGTAGGCTTCCTTATTTGCAATAAAATCCCTAAAATCAACTCCTGGAAATCGGGATGTTACGTTATGGTTAACTTTTGGTCCCATGAGTGAGTTTTGGTGGCTTGATGCAACACCAGAAGTTATGAGTTGCCCCTCTTGACATTTTTGAGGTTTCTAAGTCATAAAGTTAGCATCTTTTGGGTTGGATCTCACCCATGCATGAGTCTGAGTTCATTTCATGGAAATAGAATGTCATATTTCGAGTTTGTGTTCATTTGAGCATGCAAAGTCACCAAGTCAGTGACTTTATGGTTCTAGATACTCTTTGGGACTCAAATCTGTGTTTTGGACCGTGGAACTTAAGCATTAAGAGCTTAATGGAGAAGTTGGCTTAATGCAGGAGTAAGTTGGGCGTACAACTCAGTACGCGCAGCGTACAAGCCATGCAGCAAGTATGCTTAGTGTACAGCTGAGTATGCCCCGCGTACTCGGTCTGTTTGGGCTTTGCATCTTTTGGGCCTCGGTTGGGCCATTTATTTGGACCTTATTGTTGTGGGTCTTTTTGGGCCATCGAAAATCAAGCTTTTGGGCTAAGAAAAATTAGTGGGCTTTAGGGTAAGGCCCATATCGGGGGTTTGGGCCCAATTTGGAAAATTGGGTCATAAGTGGGCCTTGAAGGAACAATTAGTTTTGGGCCTTTTGGTTTGTGGATTTGGACCTTGGTCTTGGATCAAATTAGGTCAGGGGTAAAATTGTCATTTTACCCCAAATATGGATTATTGGATATAGTTTAGAACCCAAGTGTTAATTGGGTGTTATTTTGTACTGATAGCTCGGGGCGTCGTCAGGACAGCAGCTTGTGATCTTTTGTGAGATTCAGCATTCGAGGTGAGTTTCCTCACCATGTATAGCGGGTCGAAGGCATCAATGCCGATCCATGATATGATCTGTTAGAATACTTATTGTCTGTGTGACACTAGTATGTGTATGTGCTTGTATGCTTTCTGGGCGGGGCCCGAAGATTATCATGTATGCTATTAGTTGCTATATGATTTGTATTTGGGCGGGGCCCGTTAAGCGAGTTAGGGTGGGGTCCGTTATACTCTTTGGTCAGGGCCCGTTATGCAAGTTAGGGCGGGGCCCATTATTCTCATTGGGTGGGGCCCGCTATATGCTATGTATGTTGGTATGTGTTATCTTGGGGAACTCACTACGCTTTGTGTTTACGGTTTCCAATTTATGTTTCAGGTACTTCCAGTTCCAAGGGTAAGAGCTTGGGATGACTGCATCGCACACACCACATGGATTCCACACTTGATATTTCACTCTGATTTTATGATATTTGATACACTTGTTTTCTTTGGGATGTATGGATAATGTTGGAATACTATTTTACTTAATTTAAAAAAAGAAATTTTTGAATCATATTTTTGGGACGTTTCAGCATTTCGGAGAAATCAAACATTAATATTATATTAAGTAAACTTTTTCATTACCTAATTTACAATTAGTTTCCAATTATCGTCGGACCGTCGTCGGACCAACATTGGACCGTAACCAGACCACCGTCAGACTAACAAAAAATTCAGTGACATTTTTCTAGTTGTATTCACAGTTTAAACAAAAAATATTATAACTAAAATTTCTCTAGTAATGCTTTTAAACACATACATTTTCATTTTTAGTGCCAAATATATAAAATTTAATACAAAATAGAATTATGCATTGACTAATTCAATTTCTTTCATCTAAATTGTAGACCTCTTTAAAAAATCTATCATTTATAAGATATATTTATAGTTCAAAAATATCATATTCACAGTTTAATAAAACATATTAATTCACTAATTCACAATCTATTATTTTCATGCATACATTTATTTATATTTTCACATAAAATTTATATAAAATACACAACTTAATACAGTGCATTCAAAGTTTAATACATAAATTCACAACTTAATACAATCCATTATAAACTAATTCACATATTCAAAGAAGTCAAACTTAAACTTTATCATCATCACCACTACCAACTACCTCGTGCCATCAACCACTTATGTCATTGTTGCAACCATCATTCCTTCCAAATCATATATGTACATAAAATCATGGATTCACAGCTTAAATATTATATTGATAATTTAATAAACCAATTAGTTTACTAATTTAGAGCTTAATGAAAAATAATTATAAAAGCTAATACATTTTTACATATTTATACAATACAAAAATTAAATATATTCACAAGAAAATTAATACAAACATTCATACATAAATCATTCATATTTTAACACAAAATTCATAAAAAATTCACAGCTAAATACAGTTAATTCACAAGATAATATAGTAAATTCATAGTTTAGTACACAAAATTCACAGCTTAATATAATAAGTTTATTGTTTAATACACAAAAATTATATATTCACAACCATTTTCAACTTAAAACTTACATTTATACATTCAGATCTATATCTTAGTGCTTCTTTCAAAGTTTATTTACTCAAATATTCACAATTTAAAATTTACATGCTCTATGTCAAAATTAGATAAAAGTAGATATGTGTATAACGTTTCTTTCATCTCATGTTTCAGAAACAAACATATTCATAGAAAAATCATAGTTTAATATAATTAATTCACAGTTTAATATAGTCAATTTACAGTTTAATACCGTCAATTCACAGGTTAATACAGTCAATTCATAGTTTAGTACACAAAGTTCACAACTAAATATAATAAATGCACAGTTTAATACATAAAATTTATACATTTATAACCATATTCTCAACTTAAAACTTATATTTATACATTTAGATCTGCAACATAGTGTTTTTTAGTTTATTTATACAATATCCGCAGTTTAAATTTTACATACTTTAATCAAAATTAGAGAAAATCATATTTTTCTATAATGCGTCTTTCTTTTAATACTTCAGAAGCAAACACAAAATTCATAAAAAAAATCACATCTTAATACAACCAATTCACAATTTAAAATAATTAATTCACAGCTTAATACAGTCAATTCACAGTTCAATAATACTATAACTTTTTCTAATTAAAAGTAATTATATAAATAATCATCACATTTTAAACCTATAACGTATTTATTCAGGTGAAAAAAAACTAAACACACGGGTTTAATAAAAAATGTTCTAAAAATGAGCAATCTTGTTATTCTACTCAACTGGAAGAATTAATAATTAAAATCCTAATTATTATTTGAAAGTAAAAAAAAAATCTTGTAGGTACAAGATTATATATGGTTGAAATGTATTATCACTCTAGATTTTGGTTTCACCGGAAATGTAAGAAACAACCCATGAAAACACACAAATAGAATACAAAACCTGCATCAAAAGTGAGAAAATTAATAATAATAATAATAAAGGCACGATGTGGTTAGAGATGTTTTGTTTGACATATTTAAGCGTACCGGGGTTTCCACCAAGAAAGAGGCACCTGTAAATTTCTAGATCGGCTGTCATTTTGATTTTTGGATAGGTCGGAGGAAAACACGCATGTGTGGATCTTACAGGGGTATCCCCTCTCGTCGGCTTAAGGACCGGAGTTTCACGGCGGGACATACTGCTTTAAAAGCTGCTACAGGCAAAGTCACCAAACATGAAAAATCGTGCATGAAAAATCAACACGTATTCATATCATTTGCATTTGATACGTTTGGTTTCCTCGCGTCGGATGCGGTGGATCTATGGACGTAGTCTTTAAAAGAATTAGTTTTACCATATAAAAATGCTTAGCGGCGTGGCTTGTTGTCCGTTTGTCATCTCATTCGTTGTACAATGATAATTAAATGAATGAAAAAAAGTATAACTATTAACTTATCTCTCACATCTACGTTACAAATATTATTACTAAATCATATCCGTAGCAAAACACGGTAACCAACCCTCCTTAAACTACAATTACCAATTATTTAATGTTCTTTTCCACAATATATAACTTATGGCAGTTAATATTGTACATATAAAACATATCTTTTAATATTTATTGGTCTTCTTCACATCATAGAAATAAGTCATAAACATGCTTAGAATGACACTGCAGAGACAAATAAGTCATTAATATGTATTTTTGCTACGCTTATGCAGGTCCCCTATGAGTCTCGATTTTCTTTGGGAGTTCATCTTTGGAAGCACCCACAATCCTGTCCACTACTTTTCCATCTTTAAGAAACATGAATGTTGGCATTGCCTCCACTGAGAAATCCTCAGCAATGCTCTGTTTGTTATACCAACTTGTTATTTCTAAGCGCTGAAAATAATAACACCCTGCAATAATCTAAATATGAAGAAGAAGATACAAGTAATCTTACTTTTAGTTCATCCACATCGATCTTAACGAAGATAACATCGGTAAACTTTTTAGCTAATTCAGCAAAGATCGGTGCCATCATACGGCATGGACCACACCATGAGGCTGTGAAATCCACAACCAACTGTCAACAAGTCCATACAAATGTTAAGGGTATGTGAAAACGATAACAACTTTCGATAAACAAGAATATGACAGAGAGATTAGAGTTACCAATTTTTTAATTTGTTTGTGGTTTTCAAAGAGTTGTTGCCATAACTCGACGGTGTGGCAGCTAATCAACGCTCCTTCTTCCCAAGTCGCCATCTTCGCCCTAAGTCTGTCTCTCAAGTAAACCTGATTCGAAGTTGTTTAATTAGTATGCAAATGAGTACTTTAGCTTTGAGTATGGATGAAATTGTGCAACATCGAATCACTATTTATAAGCACAAAAGCAAGGCATCTCGGTTTTGGGATGATAGATATTTTGAGAGAGGTGATGTAGACCTACACTTGCGTGGCCATAGATATTGAATATTGTAGGGCCGTTAATTAATATCATGTTTACCTTGCAATTTGGATAATCCACATTTTTTATTATTTAAAAATAATAATAATAAAAAATCTTCTTTCCATTTATCTTCTTCCACGTTATGGTTTTAGACTTATTAGTTATGCCACCAACCTTACTTCTTTCTCCCTTCTTAAAATCGTGCTTATATTTTAAATTGTTAATTAAAATGCAATGTTACAATATTAGCCCTTTTCATCTCATCTTTATTCCATAATTTATCTAAAACTCGATGTCTTTTATTTTTTATTAGAATTTTTATAGGGTAAATCTATATGCACCTAGGGTTCAAAAATATCCGTATCCGTAAATTTGATCCGAAATTTCAGATATCCGGATTTTCGGATATTCAAAATTTACATATTCAATTTTTCGGATTCGGATACAAATAGTTATTTTATGAATTTTTGGATATTTCGGATATCCGATATCCGAAATCAAATAAATATTTTTCATTTAATATTTTATTTCTTGTATTATTTTAAATTAAGAAATGAAGAAAATGCTAATAATAAATCCGATTTCATAGCCCAAATGAAAAAATAGACCTTGTGATGTCTCATAAATTTGAAAACATTAAAATGACAATAAATACTTAATTTTTGGAATTAAACTATTAATTGAAAGTCTTCATCCTAGATTATACCTAGATTCTTTATTTATCATTATTAAATATGAGACTCATTTAATACACAGGCTTATTAAAAATAAAAGTTTAATATACATTAAATATATTTTAAAATAATAAATACAAACGATATAATGAGTAAGTAATAATTTAATCTATACTAAAAGTATTGACATATTTTTAATAACGATGTTGAAAATTAAGAGGTAAACATTAAACATTTTTTAGAAATAAACTTTCAAAATATATACAAACGAAATGACAAATAAATAAGTAATTGAATTTATAATAATAAAAAATTTAACATATTGTAAATAGTTGTTATGAATGACAAATTTTCAAATACTTCTTTGAATACAACATTAGATGTCTTTTGCTAAGGTTACCATTATATTTTATGAGTATTAAAGGTGCAAGCCTTTTACCATCTAACCCGAACCAAACCAAGAAAAACTAACGGTCACTACATCCTTCAAACAATTGAGCCATATAATAGACTGAGGGAAGAAATCTTTCTATAAATGGTTTTGTTAAATGTTTAAGAGATATATATATGTAGGTCAATCAAGCAAGAGCAAGTTTTTTTTAGAAAAATAACGTATGACTTTTAATGATATGATGGAACAAACGATTTAAGTAACAAATAATGCCCATAGTATTCAATATTAATATCATTTTGAACTATATGCGGGATCTTTTTAGCAACACAATTTAGAATATTAAGTACATATTAATTAGTTGTAAAAAAAACTAAACAATAAAGTTATATCCCAGTTTGGAATTATAAATAATACATTAAAAACTTTGAAATTAGGAGAAAATAAAATTCAAATGCGTATAAGATTTAACTTAACCGTGAAACCGAAATATATATAAAAACAACCTTTTTATTAATTTAAATATTATATTCAATACTCTTGAGTCTTGACTTGTGCTTTATGTAGCCATTGATTGTTGTGGAGGTTATATGACAAACTTAACTTTCTGTTATAATAACCATCTTAAGGAGATCATCACAAAAGAGTGTAGGAGAACATTCTAAACAAAATTCAAAACAAAACAATATCTATAAATACAAATCTGATCGAAATCTTACACCAAAATAAAAATGTTCTTGTATAAAAAACAT
The DNA here is from genome assembly GCF_052849685.1 of Lactuca virosa. Taxonomy (NCBI): domain Eukaryota; kingdom Viridiplantae; phylum Streptophyta; class Magnoliopsida; order Asterales; family Asteraceae; genus Lactuca; species Lactuca virosa. Next base: position 300,244,010 of record NC_136430.1, on the reverse strand, counting down.
GTTTTTTAGAAAATAATCAAAAGCAATAAACAAAAAAAAAAGCATTTATTATCAAATACTTGACAGGAACATTAAGATACACATGGCCTGTAAAAACTACCAAATTATGACTATAGCCGATCATCCCATCAATGTTGATTTCTGGGACATTAATAAATGAAGAAACAACAAAATAGAGAAGCACTTCTTCTATTTATTTCAATACAAGGGTATTTTGGGTTTTAAATAAAAAATAAAAAAATTCCATCTTCTTATTTGATCTGTGAAAATGAAACCATCAGATTTAAAATGGGACTGAATTAAATTCATCCATTTTACACGAAACACAACATTGAAAGAAATCACGAACTCCTTCCGTTGGATAACATCGGAATCCACAAACACAGCACACCCTTAAGTTCATTCAGCATCAAATCATTGAGAATCTAATCCATTCAGAACCAAATCATTAAGCACTAAATTTATCAAACATTTTCACAACCTCAAACGCGCATTATAGCAGGTTTATACAATTTCAGATAACTTTTACCAGTCAAACTCAATTATGTTAAACACACATACACACTAACATCCAATAAAAGAAGGACATTACACGAATTAAGATTGCTAACCGTGTCATTCAAGCATAAATCTTTTTGAAGGAAATGGCTAGAGACCATGAATACTACTATGTTTATGTAAGAATAAACAATACAGAGGTAAAGTAAGCAGAAAACTATCAACAAAATAATAGAAAAAACATTCAGAACCACGTTCGCATTACATCGAACTTGTGGTGGGCATATATCAAATGGTCTTATTAGAAGGTGTTTAAAAGTAAGAAAAAAAAACGTAAAATGATAATGTATACATAAAAAAGACTAGAGTTACTAACCTTCAGAAATTCTTGGTGTACTTGATTTTGATTTTATAGAAACTTGATTTTCACTGAATAACAGGTATCGTGCGAAATGCTAATAACATTGAGGGAAGTGGAAGTAAGTCGATGCACTTTTCTTCCTAACTTTCCTTCCAATTTGGAAGGATTTGGAAAGAAACAACAAAATGATTTATTTTCCTTTCATTTCTCTTTAATTGGGGAACACAAAAGAAAATTTTGTATTTTTTTCCTTTTTCTTCTTTTCTCTCATAACTTTCTTTTCTCTTCTCTTCTTTTCTTTTGTTAAACTTGGAAACGAGACGTAGGAAGAATTCTCTATGATTATCAACATGGGAATGAAATTTCTTGATTGATGCATCCTAAAATTAACTCCATAAAACATACAATAGGAGGTTTCGTTTTGGAAAAAATGAAGAAATAGCTGTGAAATTGGAATGCATTAATCAAATAGATGCGTGATTTTTGGACGACGAGAGCGTAAATGGAATAAATATTATATATAGCAGCTTAAATCTAACAATCTAACAAGTTTTTTTTTAAATAAGGATGTACCTAGTTTCCTTTTTTAAAAAGGTATATATATATATATATATATATATATATATATATATATATATATATATATATATATATATATATATATATATATATATATATATATATATATATATATATATATATATAGAGAGAGAGAGGTATGTTCAAATGAGAACAATTCTTTACAGAGAACAAATTTTGTCAATACATGTTTATAATTGCAGATTAACAGTTTATTATATCATATTCAATAAAATTAATTATCCTATTATTCTTTTAAAAAAGTCCTCACACACTCATACACATACACTTTCTCTCTCTAGATCTAGACCACCAGATAGTTGCCGGAACCACCTATCTGGCTCACCGGACCACCGTCTTAACTATTGTAACGCCGCCAAAACCACCGTCGGAACCACTATAATGCCACCGGAACCACCAAACCGGCGTCTCTTCACTCTCACCGGATCTGCTCGTTCATCTCCCTCCGCCTACCACCGTCGAAAAGCACCAGATTGCTGCCTTCTCACTCTCTAGATCTGCCTATTCACCACTCTCACTGTCGAAAACCAACTTCGTCTACCTCCGATCTTCCTGAATCGTTACCAGATCTTGTTATACCAGCCATCCTATCGAATCTTATCTAGCGACTATCAGATCTCGCCTCACCGAATTTCGTCGAATCTGAAGCAGAATTTATTCAATTTATCATCAAAACTTGCTTCAATATGCATCTATATTTCAGCAACTTCCGTAAATGCAAAAAATAGGAAATCAAACAGGGGTCAAGAGGTTTTTGTCTTCGTTTATGATAGTCTCGCAGGTGAGAATGGTGGGAGGAGAGAGGAACCAAATATATGAACGTTTGCGATTTCTCTCCATCGGACGTGATATTTCGCTTGTCAATCAGTCGTCTCCGGTGACATCTCTCCGGCGGACTTCATATTCGCCACCAATTGATGAACGTCGACCGTTCCTCTCTTGCCACAAGGATACAACTCTAGTAAGATATTAGAAGATTTTTTATATATAACTATTTATTCTAAAAACATAAAGATTCACACGAATTTATTATATTCTGACATTTACACATGGTAAAGTTTGAAAAGTCTCATCTACTTATTGTTTGTAGAGGTAGTACATATTATTTAATAGACAAATTAAATATCCTCCTACTTTTCCTCCTAATTATCTTCCTAGCCACTTTAAATGATGACAAGTGTCTTAAAATATAATTAAGTTTATCAAAATATGACACATGTCACCATTTCAAATGGGTAGGAAGATAAGTAGTAAGAAATGGTATGAGGATATTTAATTTCTCTATTTAATAATATAAAATACCTGAAATATCTACATTGAGACGTTTTGGGTATCCTTTACATCACTTCACAAAAGAAAAAAAAATTACTTTTGGTGGCAAAGGCCATGCTACGAGTCACCTGCCTTCTTTGCAATCTTTTTTAATTTGAAAATTTTTCACATGTTAACATTTTTAAAATGATTGAGTAATATTTTTAAGATAAATTATTTTTATTTTAAAAAACTAACATCGAAATTATTTTTAAAACTACTAACATTTATAAAATATGATATTTATATATTTTCATAATCAATTATGAGTCATTCATTTTTAATCTTTTCAATTTGGAGACCACCTAATGAATAAAAAACATGAATAATATATTTTAAAAACTTTAGTAGTTTTGGTGGCATAGGCCATGCTACGAGCCATCTGCCTTCTTTGCAACCTTTTTTAATTTGAAATTTTTTCATATGTTAACATTTTTAAAATGATTGAGTAACATTTTTAGGATAAATTATTTTTATTTTAACAAACTAACATTATCTCAATCAAAATTATTTTTAAAACTACTGAAGTTTATAAAGTACGATATTTATATATTTTCATAATCAATTATGAGTCATTCATTTATAATCTTTTCAATTTGGAGACCACCTAATGAATAAAAAACATGAATAATATTATCCACATAATTTTTATGTATTAAATACATATAATCACATTTGATTAAATACACGAGTACAATCATTGAATTAAACGAGAAAAATAATATTGTCCATATAAATCATTTGTGATTAAATATATATAATCACATGTGATTAAATACACAATACTAACTATTGAATTGAAAACGCAAAAATTAATATTGTCCACATAAATAATATGTTATTAAATACATATAATCACATGTGATTATATATGTCTAATCACATATGATTTATGTGGACAAAATTTATTTTCGTGTTCTCGATTCAATAGTTGGTCTTGTGTATTTAATCATATGTGATTATATGTATCTAACCACATATGATTTATATGGACAAGATTCGTTTTCGTATTCTTAATTCAATAGTTTTTCTCATGTATTTACTCACGTGTGATTATTCATTTTTGCGTTCTTGATTTAATAGTTGTTCTTTTTCCACATTAATCATATGTGATTAAATATATATAATCACATGTGATTAAATCCGTGAAAGAAATTATTGAATAGAAAATGTGAAAATGAATTTTGTTAATATAAATCATATGTGATTAGACACATCATAGACATAACCACATGTGATTATATATGTCTAATCATAGACATATAATCACATGTGATTATATGTATCTAATCACATATGATTTATGTGAACAATATTCATTATCACGTTCTCGATTCAGTAATTGTTCTTTGTCAACTTTAATCATATGTGATTAGATACATCTAATCACATGTGATTAAATATATTAGAACAATTATTGAATCGAAGCAAGAATAAATATTTTCCATACGAGTCATATGTGATTAAATATATATAATCACATGTGATTAAATACACAAGAACAACTATTGAATCAACACGTGAAAACAAATATTGTCCATGTAAATCATATGTGATTAAATACATATAATCACATGTGATTTAATACATGATGCCAATTATTAAATCGAAAACACGAAAATAAATACGGCCCACGTAAATAATATTTTATTAAATACATATAATCACGTGTAGTTATATGTATCTAATCACATATGATTTACGTGGACAATATTCATTTTTGCATTCTTGATTCACTAGTTTTTCACGTGTATTTAATCACATGTGATTATATGTATTTAATAACATATAAATCATATATGATTTGATACATATAATCACATGTGACTCGATACATATAATCACATGTGATTATATACAAGAGAAAACCTAATGAATCAAAAATACAATAACAAATCTTTGTAGGTGAGGGTGGGGGTAGTGGCAGCGGGTGGTGGAGGCGGGGTGGTGGTGATTGCTGGTGGTTGTGTGTGGTGATGGGTGGTGGTGGGTGGGTGATAGTGACGGGTGGTAGTTTTGGTGGGTGGTGGGTGGGTGTGGGTGGTGGAGGTAATTCATTTTTGCTTTGTGATTATATGAATCTAATCACATATGATTAAATACATATAATCACATGTGATTATATGAATCTAATCACATATGATTTATGTGGACATAATTCATTTTTGCTTTGTCGATTCAATAGTTGATCTCATGTATTTTATCACATGTGATTATAGGTATAATCGTATGTGATTAAGTACATGAGCACAACTATTAAATCGAGAAGGAAAAAATGCATCTTGTCCACCTCAAATCATATATGATTATATACATATAATCACATGTGATTAATTACACAAAAGCAATTATTCAGTCGAAACCGCAAAAATAAATATTGTATACATAAATCATATCTGATTAAATACATATAATCACATGTGATTATATGTATCCAATCATATATGATTTATGTGGATGAGATTCATTGTCACATTCTCGATTCAATAATTGTTCTTTGTCCACTGTAATCATATGTGATTAAATACATATAATCATATGTGATTATATGTATCTAATCACAATAAAAATTATGATGTCTATATAAATCATATGTGATTAGATATATATAATCACATATGATTATATACACAAGAACAACTATTGAATCGAGAACACAAAGATAAATATTGTCCACATATATCATATGTGATTAAATGCATATAATCACATGTGATTATATGTATCTAATCACATAAAATTTATGTGGAAAATATTTATTTTCGCGTTCTCGATTCAATTGTTGTTCTTGTGTGCTTAATTACATGAGATTATATGCATCTAATTAGATACGATTTATATGGACAATATTCATTTTCACATTCTTGTTCAATAGTTGTTCTTGTACATTTAGTCACATAAGATTTATGTACACAAGATTCATTTTCGCGTTTTTGATTAAATAATTTTTATTTTTCCACATTAATCATATGTGATTAATACATACAATCGCATATAATTAAATACATAAGAAAAATATTGACTCATGAATATTATCAATATAAATCATATGCAATTTGATACATATAATCACATGTGATTAAGTACATAAGTACAACTATTGAATTGAGAAAGAAAGAATGAATGTTGTCCACATAAATCATATGTGATTAAATACATCTAATCACATGTGATTAAATATATTAGAACAAATATTGAATCAATGCAAGAATAAATATTTTCCATACGAATCATATGTGATTAAATATATATAATCACATGTGATTAAATACACAAGAACAACTATTGAATCAACACGTGAATACAAATATTGTCCATGTAAATCATATGTGATTAAATACATATAATCACATGTGATTTAATACACGATGTCAATTATTAAATCGAAAATACGAAAATAAATACGACCCAGTAAATAATATTTTATTAAATAAATATAATCACATGTAGTTATATGTATCTAATCACATATGATTTACGTGGACAATATTCATTTTTGCATTCTCAATTCACTAGTTTTTCACATGTATTTAATCACATGTGATTATATGTATTTAATAACATATAAATCATATATGATTCGATATATATAACCACATGTGACTCGATACATATAATTACATGTGATTATATACAAGAGAAAACCTAATGAATCAAAAACACAATAACAAATCTTTGTAGGTGGGGGTGGGGGTGGTGGAGGCGGGGTGGTGGTGATTGGTGTGTGGTGATGGGTGGTGGTGATAGTGACAGGTGATGGTTTTGGTAGGTGGTGGTGGCGAGTGGTGCTGGTTGGGTGGTGATGATGGTGGGTGGTGAAGGTGGTGGCGGGTGGTGGTTAGTGGTGGTGGTGGTTGTGGTGGGTGGGTGGTGGTGATGGCGGGTGGTAGTGGGTGGTGGATAATGATGGGTGGTGGGTGGTAGTTGGTGGTGGTGGGTAGTGATGGGTGATGGTGGCGGGTGGTGGTTGGTGGTGGTGGGGGTGGCGGGTGGTGGGTAGTTACGGGTGGTGGTGGTTGGGTGGTGATGGTGGTGGGTGGTGATGGTGGTGGCGGGTGGTGGTTGGTGGTGGCCGGTGGTGGTTGGTGATGGGTGGTGGGTGGTGGTTGGTGATGGTGGTTAGTGATGGGTGGTGGTGGCGGGTGGTAGTGGTTGGTGGGTAGTGATGGGTGGTGGTGGTGGGTAGTGGTGGTGATGGGTGGTAGGTAGTGGTTGTGGGTGGTGGTGAGACGCGGTGGTGATGGGTGGTGGAGGTGGGTGGTGGTGGTTGGGTGGTGATGGTGGAGGGTGATGATGGTGGTGGCAGGTGATCGTTGGTGGTGGGTAGTGATGGGTGGTGGGTGGTGGGTGGTAGTGATGGGTGGTGGTGGTGGCGGGTGGTGGTGGGTGGTGGGTAGTGATGGGTGGTAGTGGAGGTGGGTGGGCAGTGGGCAGTGGTGGGTGGGTGGTGGTGGGCAGTGGTGGGTGGTGGTGATGGGTGGTGGTAGCGGGTGGTGGTGATGGGTGGTAGGTAGTGGTTGGTGGTTGTGGTGGCCGGCGGTGGTGATGGGTGGTGGTGGAGGGTGGTGGTGGTTGGGTGGTGATGGTGGGTGGGTGGTGGTGGTGGCGGGTGGTGGTGATGGGTGGTAGGTAGTGGTTGGTGGTGATGGTGGGCAGTGGTGATGGTGGTGGTGGAGGGTGGTGATGGTGGTGGCTGGTAGTGGTTGGTGGTGGTGGTGGTGGGTAGTTATGGGTGGTGAGTGGTGGTTGGTGGTGGTGGTTAGTGATGGGTGGTGGTGGTGGTTGGTGGTTGGTGGTGGTGGGTAGTGATGGGTGGTGGTGGCGGGTGGTGGTGATGGGTGGTAGGTAGGGGTTGTGGGCGGTGGAGGTGGGTGGTGGTGGCAGGTGGTGGTGGTTGGGTGGTGATGGTGGTGGGTAGTGATGGTGGTGGCGGGTGGTGGTTGGTGGTGGTGGTGGGTGGTGGTGGGTGGTGGATAGTGATGGTTGGTGGGTGGTAATTGGTGGTGGTGGTTAGTGATGGGTGGTGGTGTTGGGTGGTGGTGGTGGGTGGTGTTGGTTGGGTGGTGAGTGGTGTTAGTTAGTGGGTTTTTTAATTGTTTGTAACTATTTTTGGATTTATATGAATATTATTTTATAATTTTAATTAAAAAAAATTGTGTTTTTCAAATATGTTCTCAAATATTCTCGCGATAAGAATTGTTCTCGATTGAACGCTCCCCTATACATACATATATATATATATATATATATATATATATATATATATATATATATATAAAGGTTCAAATGAGAATCTCTAAAGGTTAAGAACCGTAGGAACCACTTATTTTGGTTTATTTTTTCAAATATGTTTTGCAATATAACTTTTCCGAACCCTCTCAAACTCTCCCGACAACACAAAACCCAACACCAACTCAGCCACCACCTCAGCCACCTGCCGCCTATTGTCGTCGTCATCTATAGCCTTCGTCGTAGGAATGTCGAGTAGCCAAGGTTTTCACTTCAGATCCACCCTCCACGGCCACTGATCTCAGATCTGGAGTGAAATGCTCCATCACCGAAGGCCACCACCGACAAACCACTACTGCGTCTGATCTATTCACATCAGATCTGGTCGGATCTTCATTGGAAACCTTCAGATCTATCGTCCACAACTACCGCCGCTACATCCTTCTTCATCCTCCGCCTCTACTCCGCCAGATCTAGAACCGCATCCAACTCGTTTTCTCTCTGATCTCCATAGAACCACCAGATCTGTATCAGATCTCACTAGATTTGATGTTTTTTTCATTTTCAGATCTGACTAACCACCACCGATGAACCATCCTTTCTTTCTCATACGATCGGCACACCAGATCTCGAGATTAACGAAGTTCCGAACGCCAGATCTAGTACCTAACACCAGATCTGCATCAAATCTGATGTGTATGATGCATTTCATGTATGGATCTGGTGTATCTGGTGCATTTAATGTTGCTTGCATCAGATCTGATTTTTGAAGATAAATCTTCAAACTTGTGACATCCCCATTTTTCACGGCCAGAAAAGACTGATTTTGTTTATGCTTTGTTTGAAAATCAGAGTAACATTTTAAATAAAAGTGTTGCGGAAATTTTTCCCAGAAAAATATGATAAATACGTTATCAAATCATTTCCAAAGAAACGTATTTTTATTCATTTTAAAACATTTGGGATGTCATCGTCAATACAGAAACATAAGCATAAACAAAACTTACATTCATTATCACTAGTGATTTATATCCCCTTAATCTCTCAGTGTAATGTAACTTCATATCGACACCTGTGATACAAATAAGCTTGAGTGGGTCAGGTTGGGAAACCTGGTGAGTACATAGGGTTTTCAACCCACAATAATTTAATTATTATGTTTAAACATCAAACAATCAACCCAATTACTCATCCCCATTATTTTCCTTACTCTTAAGGATCTACCCTAAGAATCATCTATCCTGCATTCGTTCATTTCGAAGCCCATTGCTTCCAGGGTTTATATGATAGGCACTAAGTCCATAGCTGCCAATGCTTGTTCGTAAAGCACTAATTCCATAGCTGCTAAAGTTCATTCATCGGGTATTAAATCCATAACTACCAGTGTTCAGCTAATAGGTACTAAATCCATAGCTACCAACGTTTATTTAACAGGTACTAAGTCCATAGCTACCAACGTTTATCTAACAGGTACTAAGTCCATAGCTACCAACGTTTATCTAACAGGTACTAAGTCCATAGCTACCAACGTTTATTCGATAGGCACTAAGTCCATAGCTACCGATGTTATTTGTTAGGCACTATGTCTATAGCTGCCAATGTTCACTCATATCATCTTTCATCACTCATCATTCATCTACCCATGTTTTACCCAACATATTCGTAGATATAAAATACATATACAGTTTAAATTATTTAAAACATGTATAAAATCGTTCATCCAACATAGATAGCAAGTATACAGGTTATATGCACACATAGCACGTAATTTATATAAAATACTTCATATCTATGTGTAAGATGAAAGTAACTATGCACTCACCTGCAAAGGTGGTGACTCGGTACTCGGACAGCACTTCGTTTACTTTAAAACAAATTTCCGTTGACAAAACCTAGTATCATTTCCACTAGAGTTTAGTCTAATGTTCAACGAGACTAATTAATAGTCTAGCTATTATTACTATTATATAAGCGTTAAACAATACTCTTCACCCACTATGTACAGACAGGGGCCAGACATGAAACACCAGAGGGCAGGATCATTTTGGCATATAGCCCTTCTGAAATCCAACACCTATTACATTTTGCTAGAAAAGTAAAGTATAAACCAATATTTTTGACCCAACAGTGAAATCTTTGTTGAAGGTTTCAAAAGTTGAGATACAAACCGGTAAGAACCATCTAAGGCCTTAATAATAATAAAGGATGAATTAAATCTTACTTGGTATGATTTACTATCTAATCAGTAGAAATATCCTCAATTAATATTTTTGGGATAATACTTCAATAACTATTAATTATACCTTGAGTACAAATACCAACTAATAAGTAGATTAAACACTTTGTAAGACTTAGTATGAAAAGGCTCCATCATCATCTTACTTAATGTTTTGTGGATGTGAAGTCGATGATAGACTAAAGCTTCTAAACCCAAAATCTACTAAATACATATTTGTATATATAATACTCTAAATGTGGCTTAGATTATTATATGCAAACCCACCAAGAATAGGTTCTTTTATTCTTGTGAAAGCTAAGTTAGTAGAAAGTAAACTTCTAATGACAAAGCGAGTGGGAGGTACATTGAACTTGAAGCAGCTCAAGAACCATAACCTTATGTAGTAATAGTTGGCACTAGTTTTAACAAGGATTGTTAAACTTGAATAATAGCTATTCACAAACACAAATTGTTCTCATAGTGGTAGAAATCATCCTTGACTTGAGAAATGTGGAATCTCTTGTTGATGAGCTTTTATTGATGGTTTCTGGAAAGTCCATCAAGTACCAAGATGCTATGTCAGATCTCGAATCTGATAAATGACTTAGAGTCATGAACATGAGATGATATCCATGTATAAGAATCAAGTATGGGCTTGATTAAAATTTATCCCTATAGCAAGGCTAGAACGAGTAAATGATTCTTCTAGAAAGAATAAATTACATGGATAACGATACACATTTAAAGCAAGATTTGTTATAAAAGGATTTTCTCACACTCATATTATTGATTGTGGTCCTCATCATACTCATGACATTCACGGTGATCAAACCTTTTTCACTAGTAGCTATGATTAGATCAACAAGGATATTATTTACTATAAATACATATTCTTAATATGAGATATAGCAAATAGATTTCAAGAAAGACTGTTTTTCTTAATAGACATCTACTAGAAGATATCTATATAGCTTAGCCTTGAGGTTTTCTTAATCCATGTTATCCTAAACAAAATGTTTAGAGCTTGAGATCCACTTATGGATATAAAGCAAACATCTCAATGTTACAATCGTCATTTTATATAAAACCACAAGGTATGTTTTTATATCAAAATGAATAGAACATGTGTGTTTACTAAGAACTAGTGGGAGCATAGTGAAATTCCTAATCTTGTATTAATTAGACATACCTAGTCATTCTAAATCACATTCTGACTAAGCACGGTCGTTTTCACCTTGACTCAGAAAGTGTTTCTAAAATGAAAGACTTAGGAAGGAGAAGATACATTCTTGGAATGTGAAATCTATAAGGGATAGATAAAATGAATGTTAAAAGCCTCATGTCCTTATACATATATTGGCAATATCTTGAAAGGGATAGAGACACAAGATTCTTGTGGAGAATTCTTGGCATTGTCATATGGCACCATTTTGAGCTAGCCTCAAAAGTACATAGCTCATAGGCTTGAACTAGATGAAATGATTTATATTTTCTTGGCAAATGAATTCATCATTTACGCCATATTATGCATAAGACATGCTATTTGATCATGTTGTAAGCATGTCACCGGATACTAATTGAATACATGGTTAAGTCACTGGATGACTAAAAGAGAATTCTAAGAGTACGTTAGAAGAACTAAGAGAATATATATATATATATATATATATATATATATATATATATATATATATATATATATATGACAATCAGTTTAGAAAGGATCTTTATGGAAAGAGCTACACAAGATGTTAATTTCTAAGCAGATATAAATAGTTATGAATTATAATTGGATTTTGACTTCATTATGGAAAGAAAAGTAATTTTTTTTTGGAATGAGGTCCAAGCAAAACATAATGACACAATCTACTACAAAATAAGAATGCACTACTTTAGAAGTTGAATTCAAGTAAGATTGGATGAATGGAATCATTAAAAAACTATGCTGATTTCTGCCATTCAAGGATCACATAGAAATCTTTATGAATTCGAGAGTATACTTAATCAAGCTAAGAGACTCTATGTCACGAAAGAACACCAATCATATTCTCCAAGATATTTAACTATACTTAGAGCAAAGTTAAGTAGGGAGATGATAGCATTCACAAAATTCACACAAATTAAATTTTGTCAGATCCATTGATAAAGTCCTTCGTTTGATCTAAGTATGAATGGTCACACTTTAGCTATAAGACTTTATTGTTCTAGAAATGGGTTTTTTATTTTGATTTAGTATTTGGATATGGGAACATTATAACAACAACTATTAGATAATCTTATGATATATTGGGATATAGTCATCACATTAATACTTGTTGTGTTCTATATTAACATGTTTAATTCATGATTAATGTTATTCTTCTAAAAGTTCATAGTCGGTTATAATTGTGGGAGAAATTATAAAGTAAGACTAATATGAATTGGATTTGTTGACTCTCACTGGATGAAAGTAGGCAAGTGGTTGTAACCAAGTTTCATAGATACTTGTCAGAGAACTAGTATTGAACAGACTCGCATTAAGATCATCTCATGGATCGCTATCATTAATGATACTTGATTAAAAGGTACTATCTTTGTATCTTTAACACCTGAGATACATAGTGGGACTTAAGTGTAGGGAGTACTATTCTTTGATATGGTCAAATGTTGTTCCTTAACCGGGCAGTTATAAAAGCCATTTTCAGGTATGGTGTGAACTATGCAAGAGGCTCATGTAGTCAAGATGGGATTTGTTCCTCTTATGTGTTGAGATTTAGACATTTAAGGTGCCTTACCAATAGTTGAACAACTATTGAGATTGATCAAGATCTGTATCTCATGTTCAACATGATGTCTGTAGCAAATGGATAACTGATAAACTTACCTTATACAAGCTTTGAGATTTTTGGAAATTGGGGATTGATAGAATGGCACAAAGTCGTATGTTGTTGGGGGTAGTGAAATATTGCTAGATGTTCACCACTGTCTATATCACTCTCATATGAGTCTTGCGCAAGTGGGAGATTGAAAGGTCTAGTATGCTCAAGAGTCATATTAAAGTGATATTGCTAATTAACATATGATACTAATGGGTCACACAAACAACTTGATATAATTGATTATTTATTAGAAATTGATTTTAATAAATATTCAATAAAACTCGTATAATTAAATTGAGAATTATTTATTTCTAGGAAATAATTAGCTTTTTGCAAGTAACATAATATATCATATGGTATGATTTATTAAGTCATGTACAACATTTTGGACTAGTTAACCCTTTTGTCTTTTAGCAAAAGACAAACTTTATATCTTATAAACTTTGAGTTTATAAAATATAAACTATTTCTTCTCTTTTTACTCATTATGGCTGAAAATGAGTTAGAAGAAAGTAGAGATGGCTTTTCACTTAGTTTATTAAAAAGAAATGAAGCGTGGTGCATGCATGGGGACAAGTTGCTTTAGGGACATGCTTGTCTAAAGTGGAAGGACCTAATGGTTAAAGACTTCACTTTAAGGCAATATAAATTTCAGGCTTGCATTCTTGAATTGGTTGATTCATTATTGCTTCCTAAAACCGTAACCTCCTTAGAGGAGGTTACTCTCTCCCTTTTGTTCATCTTTTCTTCAATATTTCTTTCATCTTCATGCCCTCTTTATGTTCATATTGGTTATGAAATTAAATCTTAATAGTTTAAAAGTTTATGGACTAGCATCTACATCAAGTTGAGTCATTGTTGGTGTCTTAATGGTTCCAACTTCTTCATCAACTTCCAAGCCTCCCAAGAGGATCCAAAGAACAACAAAGGTTGTTATTTCTTCATCCTTTCTATGGTTGGTATCTTATCTTTCTATAACTTGCAAGATGATCCTTGGTGGGTATAAAATGTTTATGTTATTTCAAAATTTCAAGTCTTCCGTTTGCCATATTTTCTAGTTTATGAAACTAATTTTGAACTAAAAACCAACAACATTTTGGCCAGTAACATTCACGTGGGTTAAAATAGACCTGTTTGGGTGTAAACATACATATTACTATTATGTATATTTGTTTATATCATTAGATGAGATGGTTGTTAGAACAGAGTATGTGTGTATACTAGTTTAGTCTTATATTATTAGTTACTCATTTGAGGTTTCGCTTTTTCGTTTGTATGTAGAGTTTGGCAAACGGCGGTTGGTCATGAGTCTTGTATTGGTAATGTGGCATGAGGCTGGGGGGAATCTAGGATTTATCAAATCATTGAACCTTTGGTCAGCATGTGATTTGTGTGGGATATCCTTGGTTGCCGGAAGTTAAGCACGATCTAGGAGTCTTCGAATTTATGATTGGGGAATCTGATCCTTTCGATGTATGTTAATTGTGATGTGTAAGATACCCCTTTCATCTTCGGGTCGCGTGTTTCTTGCTAAGAATTGGTTTGACATTCGTGTTTGAGGTGGGCTTCTGTTTAGAGTGTCGTTCTGGTGTTGCAGTGTATGAAATTTGATTTGAAGTCTTTCGCTTAGGAATATATTATGTGCCTGCTCTTGGAGAGCTTATGATTGTTACTTGCAAACCTTAGTAAAGGAAGGTGCGACAGCTTGTGCATAAAGGAATAGGCTCGGAAAACCCATAAAGAGGTTTGAAGCTTGTTTAAGGAGTAATTCATAAGGACAGATTTTGAGGACGAAATCTAATTTAAGTGGGGGATTGTTGTAACACACGTTTTTATAGATTTAACTAGTTGAATACTTAAGGGTTTTAAGGATAAGGTTTTGGGGAAAACCTCTTTCCATGGCATAGTATGATATTTACCATAGTGTGACCACGTCAGTTAAATGAAGAACGCATCTGATTGGTGACCATGGCGTGGTAAGGAAGTGACCATGACGTGGTGAATGTTGCAACCCAAGCCCATGAATTTTAGGGTTTCTGCTTTATTTAAAGACTTTAACTCAAGGTTTAGGTCATTCTTTTCAGCCTCCTTCTCTCTAGAAGCAAACCCTAGCCCCCATTTAAGTATTTTTGGTGTTTGTGTGGTGTTCTTGATGTTTTGAGCCTTGGAGTGCAACTTGGGAAAAGAAGTTGGTGAGCTTGTTGATTAAGGATATGTTTCTACTTCATATCTTGCATATCCTACATCTTTTGGAGCTTTGTAAGGCATAAAGCTTCCACCTTTATCATTCGTGTTTATCAATTTATGATTTGAGGTCCTTTTGAATCCTTTAGAGGGATGTTCTTGGAGTTTTAAGAAACTCTAGAATCTTAGATCTTCAATGTACGGCTCTAATACCAATTGTTGTTGTCCATTTTGACGATCTGCTTGTGCGGGATAAGAACATCTTGAGATTTAACGATAATTAAAATATGAAGAGCATAAAAGAGATGAGTAATCCGATAATTTTACAAGAAAGAGAGATAAAATATTACATGAAGAACATGGGTTGGGAGAGATAACTTTCCCATTCTCTCTAACTAGAAAGAGACTACATTTTGGTGCAGTCTTACAATACATGACCATCTTTCTCTATTTATAGAGAGAGATACCTTACAATACAATAAAGGGAAATAAAATAATCTAACTATCACTCATAATTTGTAGAGCATTTCCATGCTCCAACAGACGATGATCTTGAAGCGAAATCGGAAGATTCAACAGTTGCACGGAAGTCTTGAGCTTGGAGGGATTCGACTAAGAACCGAACCTTGGCACAAGGTCTTCTTGCTGTGAGATTCCACTCTCCCCCACTTGAAATGTGCTAGAATCTGACAACTTCACAGTCCTTTGATACCCAGACCCACTTGAACTCTACTACTTGATCCCAACCACTAACATCCACATACACAGGAGAATATGAACCCACACAACATTCATAAATTCCAACACGCATCCAATCGAAGAAAAAGATAATTAATCCATTCATAATAAGAATTCAATTAGAACAGAGCTAATAAGGTAATTCTATTCGATTGATCATCCAAGGTTAGAACTGAACTTCGAAACATAAACAGAAAATACAAATGAATACCAACACTTCAACAACCGACTAAATGGAAGAACCGACAACTCAACCCTCGACTCCCGAAACTCCCGTTGTCCCATGAAGATCGTCGGGTAACTGCCAAGTTAGGGGTGTAGGGTCCAGCACCTCATCAAAAACGAGAAGGGGACAACGAGCTCTGATGTGGCCCTCCTGTCCGCAATGGAAATAAACTCGTACACTCTGCCTACAATCTCTACCAAAATGAACCTCATCGCCACACCTGTGACATACAAAAGGTCTGCACCTCCCTTCATCTGATCCCGAACTCTGGCCGGCGTACTTGAATCGGAGCCTGCTGCTGCTCCTTCGTCTAGGTCTATATCTCAATCTCTAGCCTCCTCGCGACATCCTGAAGCTCAGCGAGGGTACTATATCGTTGGGTAGACACAAACTGTCGAATATCCGTCTTGATCATGCTCACGTACCGAGTCATCTAAGCCTGCTCTGAATCAGAGAACAAAGCCCTCTCAGTGAATATCTTGGTGATCTTTGTTACGGACTCGGTCGTCTGTCTCAGACCCAGGTACTCCTGAGCCAATTGCTCCCGCTCCACAAGAGGAATATAATTCGCTCAAAACATGTCCATAAACTACTCCCAAGTCACTATGGCTCACTTGGCCTACGAAAACTTTGGATCACAAACTCCCACCAATCCTTCGCACCCCAGCGAAGAAGATTCAGTGTAAACTTCACCTTTTGGCCCTCGGGACATGAACACGTGAAGAAACTTCCCTCCATATCAGAAATCCACCTTGAAGCGATGATTGGGTCCCTATTGCCTCTGAACTCTGTAGGCTTCGTATAACTGAACTCTCGGTACTGCATCGCCTCGCTACTCTAAGATCCACTGGTGACTTCTAGTGTAGTTGCGGCAGGAGCTATCTGCATGATGGCGGTATAGTGCCAGTCAAACTCCTCGATCAACATGGTCTTGACCGACCCAAACAACTCTGGAATTGCCTCCCTGAATGTCTCGGCCACTCCGGCAGCAATGTTCCTGTGGATCTCCTCCTCACCCAGACCTTCTCTCTAAGTGCCACCAGGAATCGATCCTGAACCTTTAAAAGTCATCATACTGAAAATATACCAAGAAAAAATCAGACATCAAAACACAGTGATCAACACACCATGCCACACTTCTATTAGTTCCTTAGTAACCTCGAGATTCCTCTCGAATCTCATAAGGATCCTGTGCTTTCAGTAATACGGGTCCATACTACCTTCCACACCTATCCGTAAACGATTCAGAATTCATCCCAAGGTCCTAAGCAACTGCACTAGACCACTCCTATGTGTGCTAAAACCTACTTCTCCTACGAGCTACAACTAACTTCCTAGGCATTCTTCCTAATATTATCCATGCTCCCGCACCACCGGTTGCTTTTGTGTATGCTTGTTGTACACAATACGAGATCAGATAGACTGTCGAATAATCGACTCTGCCCTACGTCCACAACAAAACAAGGAATAGGAAGTAAGGCTAATCCGACCATTCTAAGGCTATTCAATCCTGACCATATACAAATCATCAACATACATGTAGCAATCACAAAATCAAGTAACATATAGCAAGCAATTTCCTATATCATAAGGCAATACCAAACTCATGCACTTCTATCCAATAGTTTCTAAAAGAACCTTATCCACTAGCATGCTTTTCTAACAATCCATATATCATCAAAATCAAAACTCAGCAAACATAACAAGAATGGGTATTTTGGGAACGACTTTCCAGTTCGGGCTCTGGCTGACTGTACACACCATATTTTCTTGCAAAAACCAAAGTTAAGTCAAGGTCCATGTTCCTAATCCCAAGCCAATAATCAAACAAGAACATGAAAAAGACTAAGCCTATGTTCCTAGCCCAACCCTTTTATTATAAATTATTTTTCAAAAACGTTCTGTGAAAACTCTCGGATCCTAGTTTGAGATTGGATTCACACAAGTGTTCCTCCAATTCGCTCAAACCAGGGCTCTGATACCAAATTGGAAAGTCCCATTTTCACAACCAAAAATTTTCATTTCATTTAAGTAAAGCTTCCCAATTATAAATCCATTATGAAGAAAACCATTTATCCCAAATACATTTATTGGAAATCAAAGTAATATTAAAGCGTGGAATCTTCATTGTTGTTAATGAATGTGTACAGTCACGCCTTCGCCTTCCCATGACGACCGATGATACTTGAAACAATAACAATTGGGTAAGCACAAAGCTTAGTGAGTTTCCCCCAAAATACCCCATACGATTAACATACAAGCATGCATAACAGCCCACAATCATCGGATTGGAATGCCCATGCCCAATCACTCCACGGACTGTAATTCCAACATGCAACGGGCCCAATCATCCATCGAGCTAGAATAACCATGGTTTGTTGGCCTACCGCCTTAACCCAACTACTCTTCTCAAGCCTCCGTGCCTATAGCTTACAACCGGCCCACACCGGGTATCTTGGCCTACAACACAAAGCAGGACTGCCTTAACCCACTACCACCATATGTCGACATATAAACAATCAAGGATCAAGTAGGCACATAATACAAGCAAACATCAATCATACAACTCACTACTACCTACTAGTCCTCTCTCAGCACACTATCTCGCTACTAGCTAGCCTCCATGAAATGCATAACCATAAGTAACCAGAGGTGAGTTAGCCACCCAAACAGATGATCCTACTCTAGAGCCACAACCAAACAATGAACAGGCAAGAAAGCCTAGATCAAGAGTTCTCAGGCTATCCTACATGACTACATACAGCCCCTAGGGCACTCCACTAGATGATGAAAACCAAGTACAGGTAGACATACAAATCTAAAGATCACTACCGTATAGCAACATCCTATATACCAGGATGCAGATCTAACAGATCACGACAACACAACAACATCCTATATACCAGGATATAGATCTAACAAATCACTACAGTACAACAACATCATATATACCAAGATATAGATCTTACATATCACTACAGTATAGTAACATACTAAATACCAAAAATCCAAGGAATGCATAACCGTATATACTCAAAGGTGAGATAGACACCCGGACAGGTGATCCTACTCTAGCCACAACCAAACAAGGAACAAGAAAGAAAGCGTAGGTCAAGAGTCATCATTTTATCCTACATGACTATATACAGTCCCTATCGTATCCCTCTACTAAAATATAACCAAAACTAGTGGGCTGACATTGGTGCCTTCGACCCACGGGTACAATGAGGTAAAACTTACTTGAAATGAAGACACCCGAAAAACTGAGACGCATTTCCCTTTCTGCACTGTGTGCTCCTACGAATCCGCTAATCACCAAAACCAAGTAAAACCTTAATCAACAATCCAAAACTCTCAAGTTTGACCTAAAGTCAAACTTGGTTAAAAGTCAACGGTCAACAAAAGTCAACAAAGTCAAAGTCCATGGTAGCTACATACGCCCAAAATACTCCTCGTACACCCAGCGTACGCGACTTGATCTTATTTCTCCATTAAGTACTTTATCACTTAAGACCTTTTGTCTAGAGCTCAGATCTAGACTCAAAACATCGACTTAAATCATAAAGTTTCCACCTTTATGACTTTCCATGGCTAGAAAAGGTCCAAAAGCCAAAAACATAACTTATTAATCCATTAAGACATCATAACTCATGCATGGAAGGTATAGAAGCACTAATATCACATTTCTATGGTTCCTAATAGATTCATATTGGATAAAGTTTCTAACCTTATCCATTAGAATGGTCCCAAAAAACAAGATCTATTCTTTAAGTCTCAAAGGGACAAAAAGTGCATCTTTTTCAACTTAATCCCTTAAGTCCAAGTATCCAACCTTTAGATATGAGTCAATACGATGTTTAGATGGATAAAGTTGGAAACTTTATCCATAACAAGGTCACAAACTTTCAAGATCTAAACTTTATGCGCTTAAAGTGACCGAAAGCTTATAACATCTAAAACTAGCCAGATCTAAAGAATGTATCATCCAGATTCAAACTTTATTCCTCCAGAAGAAAGATCAAGGTGAACAAGGTTTAAATCTACAAGCTCCAATGCAACCAACACTTCTCCAATGAGCTCTTTCGTCTTCAAGATGCACCAAGAACACTCCAAAGTACTTAAAAACACCTTCTTTTGCTCACAAAGCTCAAAATAGGGTTAGGGCTTCAAGGGAGGATGTTGAAGGGGTGGAGGCTGAGAATGGAAAGGGTTTAAGGGAGTTAAGGAGCTTAGAACAAAACCCTCAAATTAGGGTTTGCCATCTAATCGCATACGCCCAACGTACGTCTGGTATGCCCATCATACTAGGTTGGGCCTCCGTAATTGACATGTCTAGTATGCCCAACATACTAGAGTAAACCTAAACCTCTCTATCTTCGAACGGTCATAACTTCTTCGTTCTAACTCCGATTTTGACGATCTTTATATCCACAAAAAGGTGTTGAAGATCCCCACAATATTATCTAAATATCTTGGACTAAAAACTTCTCGAACAAAAATCCATATTTCATGCAAGTACCCGGCCTATAACTTTTCCCTTTCCTACCCTTCGGCCTAAAACACAATTCAAGGGTTAAATCTCGTAACTATCATTACATCCTTCTACAAGGACTAAAATTTGCCTCGTTAAGGCCCAAAGCCTTACATAATCTACTTCCGGCCCATGGTTCAGAAATGGCAGGAAACAGGATGTTACAAGCAAAATTTCATTTCTCCCAATAACACATGAAAAAGAAATTTATTCATCAACATCTGATTCCACAAAGCTTAAAGCCTCAATTGATGTTTAAGGTAAGTTTATCAGTTATCCCTTTGTTACAGACATCCTGTTGAACATGAGGCTTGGATCGCAATGAATCTCATTTGTTGTTCAACTATAGGTACCACGTTATATGTATAACTCTCAACACATAAGAGGCACAAATCCCATCTTGACTACATAAGCCTCTTGCATAGTTCACACCATACCTGAAAATGGCTTTTATAACTACCAGTTTAAGGATAAGCATTTGACTATATCTAAGCACAACATTCCCTACACTTATTTCCCATTATGTATCTCAGTATTAATAGATACAAAGATAGTACCTTTTAATCAAGTATCACTCATAACTGCGATCTATGAGATGATCTTGATGCGGGTCCGTTCAATACAAGTTCTCTGACAAGTACCTATGAAACTTGTGATAGTTTTATTTTATTTACTTCTTTTTATAGTTTATTTTAGTTTATTTCATTCATAATTTAGTTAATTTCCATGCATATTTTCCTTTTTATTTATTTATGACCATTTCGGGTACTTTCTAGTTTCGTGAGCATAATTGCAGATTTTAAGGAGACTAACGGAGCATGATCTTTGGGAGGTGATCGGACTTGGTGAACAATAAAGATTTTTTGGGCTTAATATCTATTGGAGGTAATGCATAAAATGGTCTTTAGATGGATGGAGCATTGAAGAAGATGGTCTCTTAATTAAACGAAGATGGAAGAATTTTTCGAGCGTGCGGGGATTAATGATTGGGCGATTATGGGAGCTATGGATCATTTGGAGAAGCCATATTGGGCTTAAAATAAAAAGAACTAGAAGAAAAATGGGCTAAAATCTGATCGGACTTGAACTGGGACATTGGGCTAAGTTGTGGAGGCCCAATACTTAAAGAAGCCACATTCAGATACCACCCGCACAACCCACTCGCGCAGGGCTACGCGGCCGCGCATGACACTGCAGGGGTAATTTCGGAATTTCATTTGGAAGTCTATATTGGGAAGGTTGGTGTGCCACTTTCCCACACTCTAGCACATCCGAATTTGGAGCACTTTCTCTGGAGAATTTGAAGAATTTGAAGGCCAAGAACACTTGAAGAACATCATTTTTTCATCTCTAAATCTTGCTACATGTTTGGTACATTTTACTTTAGCTTTAGTTTCTTGAGTTAGCCATGCTAGGCTAAACTAAACTTGGTTGACTTTGGTGAAATCCTTTGAACGTTTGTTGAATGTTGAAGACTCCATGAACTTGTTCTTGAATTTTTATGAAAATGTTTTGTGTTTTAACATATTATCTCTACTTGTATGTTCTTATTCATGAGTTTAAACGTGTTTGTGGTGATTAGTTGACTAATTTCTTGATTAAGTAAAGGATCCTCAAATTAACAAGCAGCAAATGATTTTTGTGTTGGTTTTGCTTCACACAATCATAAAAACATTTTCTCCAAGATGTTAGTGAAAGCATTTGACTCCTCTTGGATTTGGTGACTTTTTGGTTCTTAATGCTAGTTGACTTTCACTAATTACACGCTTAATGGAAATTATGACTTTGACTAAGGAAATTGTTATGAACTTTTCTAACCATTTTAACAGCTAAGAAAAGTCTAGGTGATCTCAAGCTTCTTGGATTACTATAGCCAAATTAAAGATTTAACAAAAAGTATTGCACAATTGGATTCTAATGATATATTCACCAAATGTTCAAGTGAGGAAACCATAAGTCAAACACTTTTCTCTTATTGATTTTATATCAAATTCTTGTTTTTGTTGAATTGTCCATTTAAATCTTAGTTTAACTCTAAGTTTTATTTCAAGTATTTCAAAAAGACCAAAACCCCCATTTTTATTTTATTTATTTGTCATTTTACAAGTATTTTTACAAAGAGATTTTCATAGAGTGATAAAATTGAACCAATCTCCGCGGATTCAACCCCTTTACCACTATACACTATTTTAGTGTAAAAGATTTAGAGTTATTAATTTTGTTGGCCTCGACAAACACCAACTTGCTTACAACCACTTGCCTACTTTCATCTGGTGAGAGTCAACCAATCCAATTCATATTAGTCTTACTTTATAATTGCTCCCACAATTATAATCAACTATGAAATTTTAGAATAATAAGATCATTCATGGACTAAACATGTTAATATAGAACACAAAAAGTATTGATGTGATGATCATATCCCAATATGTCAAAACAGTATAATAGTTATTGTCTTAATGTTCCAATATCCAAATACTAAATTCAAATCAAAATCCCATTTCTCGAATAATGAAGTCCTATAGCTGAAGTGTGACTATTCATACTTAGCTTAAAATAAGGACTTTATTAATGGGTATGACTAAATTTAATTTGTGTGAATTCTATGAATACTATCATCTCTATATTTTATTTTACTCTAAGTATAGTTAAATATCTTGGAGAATATGATCAGTGTTACAATGTGACATAGAGTTCATTAGCTTGATTAAGTATACTCTATAAGTCACAAAAGATTTCTAGGTTATCCTTGAAACGAAGGACTCAACCTTGTTTTTCAACAATCTTGTTCATCCAATCATATTTGATTTCAACTTCTGAAGTAGCACTGTATTCTTATTTAGTAGATTGTGCTATAATGTTCTGTTTTGACCTAATTACTATAAAAATTACTCTTAATTCCATAATGAAGTCTTAATCTAATTATAATTCATAATTTTATCTATCTGTTTTGAAGTTAGCATCTTATGTAGCTCTTTACATAAAGATCTTATAAATTGATTTTCTCATGTACATTCTCTTAGTTCTTCTTAATTACTCTTAGAATGTCCTTATAGTCATCTGGTGACTTACCCATGCATCCAATTGGTATCTTATGATATGTTCATAGCATGATCATATACCAGGTTTTTGTGCAAAATATGGCATAAGTAATGGATTCATTTACCAAGAAAACTAAATATAAATCATTTTATCTAACTCAAACCTAGGTGCAAGGTCCTTTTGAGTCTAGCTCAGATGGTGCTATGTGACAATGCCAATAATCCTCTAAAGGAATCTTATATCTTGATCTCTTTCAAGATATTGTCAATATATGCATAAACATTTTTAAACTTTAACATTCATCTTTATCCATCTCCATATATTTCACATTCCAAGAAAGGATCTTGGCATTCCTAAGTCTTTCATCTTAGAAACACATTCTGAGTCAAGGTAAAAAATTATGACATGAACAGAATGTAATTTCTCATGATTAAGTATGTCTCATTCATACAAGATTAGGAATATCACAATAGCTCCCACTAGTTCTTAGTAAACACAAATGTCATCTTCATTTGGATATAAAAGTACACCTTGTATTTATATATAAAAATAAAGATTCTAACTGTTGGATGCAAAGTTATATATGGATGATGACAAGGGCCTTATTTATGACTTATGTGAGTTTTTATGATGAATTGTATAGTTTTCCTATAAATAGGCTTCTACCACTCCTTGAGTAAGTAAGTGACATGATGTAATACTTTTATGAGTTGAGGTTCTTTAGGTAGATTAGTTAGAGAGAGCTATTTCCTTATTGTAACTTCTCTATTCTTAGTAGATTACAAGATCATTTTCACCAAATACTTCTTCATGATTTTGTTTATTCTTACATCCCACATCATCAAATCATAGTATTTGTCCTAACAATTGGTATCAGAGCGGGTGCTTGAAGATCTAGATGATTTTCTTGAGTACCGGTTCTCCATATGATGAATATCTACATAAATTGAAGATTCCTATATTTTGTTGCTTTGGAATCAAGTTTCAAATTCAACTTATTGTTCATGGAGATTTATGAAGCTGATATTTTTCATCGTGGTAATTTCAATCAAATTTGTTATTTATTTGGCCCAAGTTTTTGATCAAATCATAATTCATATTTTCGATGGGAAACTGCAATAAAATCCTTATATATTGTCCTCCTAATCAATTTATTCCTTATATCTTTTTTTATTCAATTAAGTCCCAAAAACCAGCAATCGTATTCAATTAAACCCTTTTACCCGATCAACAGGTCATCCAACTTTCAAAACTTACATTTTTGGCCCACATTTTAAAATTTATTACAAATTTGGTCCAAAAATTACACTTTTGGCCGAGGTTTTAAATTTTATTACAAATTTGGTCAAAAATTTACCCTTTTGACCCAAATTTTATAATTTTGTTATGAATTCATCATAATGTTAGTTTCTTTTACAGCTTTTTTTCTCAAAATTTTGTTTCGAATATGTTTTTTCTTTATAAAATCATATTTATACAAAAAAAACATATTTTCACATAAAAAATCTTATATTTTCTATATAAAAACTTTTTTTAAAAAACCTTTTTGTATACGAACACATATTTCTTAGTAAACGTGTGTGTGTATGTATGTATGTATGTGTATATATATATATATATATATATATATATATATATATGTATTTCATAGTAAACGTGTGTGTGTGTGTCTATATATATATATATATATATATATATATATATATATATATATATATATATATATATATATATAAACACATATTTATAAATAATATAAACAAACACTTATTTCATAGTAAACGTGTGTGTGTGTGTGTATATATATATATATATATATATATATATATATATATGTGCATACAAAGAGGCGTATCTATATTTTTTTTATTAAATTGTGTTTATATACATTTCTTTTATAAAAACGTGTTTGGATAATTTTTTATAAAATACTTTTTTGTATATACTTTATATATAAACGCGTTCGAATACAAATGCATTTATTATAAAATAGGTGTTTATATATATATATATATATATATATATATATATATATATATATATATATATATATATATAGAGAGAGAGAGAGAGAGAGCTAGGTTCAAATGTTTCTAGCAACTATTGTGTGCCTAAATGCACCAATGAGAATTCAAGAAATAAAAAATAATTAAATAAATCATTAAGGGTATTTTGGACCTTTTGTACTTTTAATTAAGGAAATCATTTAATTGAAATCTTGCAATTAAGGAAATAAAGTAAATATATTTGACATAGTCATGTGTGTGGTCGAACACGTTCATCATCGGTATCAACACCATCACCATCACCATCACCGTTGCCCACTTCATGTCTTCGCCGACCTCCATCTTTTAATTTCTTCAATTCTTAACAATTCCAAACACTCACTCACTCAATTCATATCTTCTTCCATCAGCAAATTCCAACCAAGTACTTAGAAACCTCCAAAATCCTCAAACCCTTTTCACTCCAAAAAAACTACCGCTACTATGCTCTTCTTTACTAGTGCTGCTGTCATTCTTCACTATTCAAATATCCACCATCGTCTTCCTCCTTTCTCCAATCGGAATTCCCATCGAGTCACCGGCATCGGCTTTTGATATTCATGTGCACCTTTCGAGTGTTCATAGATTTGAATCCGTATGCAAAGGTTTTTCTATTTTCTGTAATGGAATCCATGAATTTTGCAAGAGCATCTTTTCCGATCAGTCCAATCCTATCAACTTTGCAAGAGCATCGATTACATGTAAGCTTCATCTAACCTATCAATTTTGCAAGATTATTGGTATTTCTAGTTTTTTTTCTTTCATTCTTTGTGTAGTAATCCTTGCCCGCCGACTGTTCACTAAAATGGCTGAATGAAATTTTTTGTCCATTTCCATTGACTCTTCTTCAGTCTTTTACTTTAATTCAATTTTTGTATATGTACATATAAATATAAAAAACGATTTTTATGCATTTTGAAGGTATACATCAAATATCTTAGTGAAGTTGTTGACCCCCTTCCAGCAAAACAGGGTACATATGTACCTTACAACATTCTGCTAGAATGGAATATCGAATTCTAATTATGTTAGAATAGAATCTTGAATTCCAATTCAACTTAAGCAGTGAATTACCAAACACACCACATAATGGAATTCCGTAACCAATTCTGTCATAAAAGAATTGGTATCAATTCTTGTTATTGGTCTCGATTCTTATAGAATGACATCATAAATAATGAAACATTACATTCTTTAAGAATAAATTACATTGCAAGTTTAGGGATGATTGTTGATGTTGGTTTGTAGATATTATAGTTATATTCTATTTGAATGTATATCACATTCTATCGGAATTTATTGTTTTATTCTATTTAATGCACTAAAATTTTTAATATCTGAAAGTTTATTATGTTTTCTTTGTGAATTTAGGATTTGAAGAGGTTGTTATTAATGTGGAAAATGAAGAAAACATGGAGAACAATAGTGCATTTTAGCAGAATGTATTCTGTCAGAATTTATAAATTGTTTCTTAACAATAATATTCTTTCGGAATGGATTAGTGTTTTTGTTATATTTTGATAGGTTTTTTTCTTTTTTAACCATTTTTATTTTTAATCTTTAAGAATAAATGTAATCCTTAAACCATTATTTGTCATGATTTGTTTAGAATGCATGTAATAATTGTTTAGTCTTATTCTTTACGGATGAATGTAAATAGTGATTCTTAAAGAATAAAATATGTATTCCTTAGAAAATGTTATTCTTGATAATATGTTGTATAATTCTTTAAGCATGTTTAATATAGAAAGTATCTTGAATGAAACCATATTCTACAAGAATAAAAACCGCAAATATATTTACTAGTTTATTGTTGACTTTCTGTCATTCGGACAGAATAAAATCGGTTATTATTAAAAATAAGATTAAAATTTAATTAGAATTAATTTAAAAAATTCAGATTTTTAAAAATAAGGCAATTAATGATCCCTTGAAATCCCAAAATTTCCTTTTTTAAAATAGGTTAATTTGACCAAAATACCATTTCGCTAAAATTTGTATGATTATATGACATATGTTATCCTATTGTAATATCATAGACCCTCAGATCATGACTGTTGATTCTATTCATCCGATGGTCCAGATCTGTGCATTCTGGCACACAATAGTTAGTATAAACAAAACAACCTAAGCCTATATATATATATATATATATATATATATATATATGTGTGTGTGTGTGTGTGTGTGTGTGTTTTTACAAAAAAAATGTATACAAACACTTATTTGGGTGCATATAAATATGTTTTTACAATATATATATATATATATATATATATATATATATATATATATATATATATATACACACGTTTACTATGAGATAGATGTTTCTATATATATTTTTTATAAATATGAAATAGATGTTACAATATTTATAATAAAATAGGTGTTTGTATACATTTTTTTTGTAAAATACATGTCTGTATACATTTTTTTTATAAAAACATATGTGTATATATTTATGTACTTAATAAATACATATTTTTATAAATAAGTGTTTCGTAGACAAAAAAGTTTTTTTTATTTAGTTTTATATAGAAAATATAAGATATTTTATGTGAAAATATGCTTTTTTTTGTATAAATATGATTTTATAAAGAAAAAACATATTAGAAACAAAATTTTGAGGAAAAAGTTGTAAAAAAAACAAAAGTTAGGATGAATTCATACCAAAATTCTAAAATTTGGGCCAAAAGGGTAAATTTTGGACCAAATTTGTAATAAAATTTAAATTTTGGGCAAAAAGTGTAAATTTTAGATCAAATTTGTAATAAATAATGAAATCTGGGCCAAAAATGTAATTTTTAAAAGTTGGATGACCTGTTGACCGGGTACAAGGGTTAAAATGAATATGATTACCGGTCTTTGGGACTTAATTGAATAAAAAAATGGTATAAGGACTAAATCGATTATGAGGCCAATATGTAAGGACTTTATTGTAGTTTTCCATATTGTCGATCGGTTACTTTTCATATTTCTTTTATTCAAGCCCAATCTTACACAAGTGCAATTATAATGAATCACGTCTGATCCAATACGATTCTAATTAAATTTAACTCGATTCAAACTTTCAACTCGTTACTATTCATCCATTGAATTTGATTTCTTTGTTTAGTATGATCCACGATTCTTAACTTGATTCTTTCATTTGATTCTTCATTTGTTAAAATTCAATGGTGATATTCCATACCCAAGTATCTCAGATATCGTTCTTCATTTAATCGAATAATCAGAGTTATTCTTGATTAACTATCTCACATCGATCAGTTGATCTTGTTTTATCTTTTATCGATCAGTTCTTATCTCATCAATTGATTTTCTAAAAGTCGAACGACTTTGTGATTTGAAATCATCCCATCTATTTGAAGTATCTCAGAAAATTAAGTTTGATTTTAAATTACCTGTAATTATCAATGATGTTGTGAATAACTGTCAAGAGCACTATGAAGATTGTGATGAATTTGGATTGAATTGGTGTACTTGATCTGAAAATTGTTTTGGAGGAGATCGATTTGATGTTTGTCAAGAATCAGTTTCAATGAGTAATTCTTTGAAGATTATTTGGGTTGAGAATTCATACGATGGTAGTAGGTGCGATGGTCAAACGAGAAAAGTCAAAATTGAAAGTTACGAAGATTGAATCGAAACTGTGAAATTTTTTGTTTGGAACGATGCTCTCATCCGCGAATGTGATCGGAAAGCAATCTGATTTAGAAATATGGTATGGAAGCTTGTCGCATCTGTTCTCATAGATTGGTTTTGAAATCGAGATCAAATGTCTTTTAATCGGAAAGAAAAACAACACTGAGGCTTCACAATTGGCTTCTCGGAGTTTCAAAAGAATAGACTTGCAATTAAGTGCTTCACAGACTATATGGTATCGTATATGAAATGGGTCGTGCTTTTGATCTCGCAATTAATCTTAACTTTGCTTGCATCAGTGTTGACTGGGTCTCGCAAGCAATCTCATTCTTGCAAGACTTTCGTAATCGGAATATATTGTTGGGTTTTAGTATACTACAGCATCCTATGGTGCACATACAACCCTAAATACCTTGGATCTATGTTTTCTCTATTATACATGCAAATATGAAGTTTCCAAGATATTACCCTATACTAGCATACAAATATCATATGCTTGGGTAATAAAATAGATAGAATACATACCTTTTTTTATGTAACTTGTCTTCATGAAGCTTGAGTGCCTAGTACACCTCAAATGGTTCACACAACACCATGAACACTTGGAATAACCTTGAGAATAAGGATACTTTGGTTCTGTCTAGTGAAATCGGCCTTGCCCTTTTGTGTACACACACTAGTTCCAATTTCACCAACCAAGGACATCTTTATATAGTGTGGAGATTAGGGTTAAACCCTAATACCCATGACCTTTCATTTCATATGATCCATGGGTTAAACACTCCATGGACTATCCATGAAAGCTTATCCCAACCTAAATGAACTTGGCCCATCACACACATATATCTTAGAGTCCATATTTAATTAGTTCCTTTTGATCACTTAATTAATTATAAATTAATTCTTGATCAATACTAATTAAATAATATGATTATATATTAATATATTAGAACTTATAATATATTAATATAAATCACTAGTATCCTTTTTCCTCATCTTGTCTATCCAATTGTCCCGATGCCATGCAACCCAAATGGACCATGCCGGGTCAGGTCAAGTCTTACCAATTTTATGGACTTAGACATTAATCCAACAATCTCCCACTTGGATAAGTCTAAAACTATTATTGAGTATAACTCCAAACCCCGACTAGCAATCGTAGCTCTCAAAAGCTTCTGTCGAACTCTGACCTTGCCGATGAACTCTGACCTTTGTCAATGACTTGTCCATTAGATAAGGGATCATATATTCCTCCATTCTAGATATCATATGGACTGAGACATGGATTATAAATCATTCTCTCTGTCCATTTGTTGTTTCCCGATTTCCGATTCATGACGACTGACTGATTGAACAGATCAAATCAGTCCTGACTTGGCCAAGCACTCACATGTGTCATCATTAAATCATCGAGGGGCCCACATATATCGCTTTTATCCCGAAGGTAAAAGGAATGGATAAACTTCGACTCATATGGCTTATTCTACTACTTGTTGAATCATACATAAAGACACGTTTTATAACATCGAGTTACCAATGCGTTTTCGTGCAATCAATGTATAACCAACTCATAGTAACAACTCATATCTCTAGGTTTGAAGAATATAAGATATTATCGTCTCATGATCACTCGTGATAAAATCCATGAAGTGATTCAAATGAGCGTGGGTTGAATCCAATACTCAGAACTTATGAGCACTCATGAGTGTTGTAGCACCGCTTTGTCCAACATCTTAGACCTCTACAAGCCAACCCATGACAATCTTGATTCATATCTACTTCCAACATATGACCGACTGTGGATAGTTTGAATAACTTAGTCATTCAGGAAGAATGACCTAGTTTATTCTGGAAGTCAAAACATGCAAAGTGAAACACAAGAATAATTGAATCTAATATGGTATCAAAACCTATGAATATAAATAAGACACTTTTATTTATCACCATACTGATTACTCATTATTCATTGTTTCGGTTTTATCAACTTTATACTTGAATTAAAAACATTAGTTGTCCCATGCTCCAAGCATGTACACTATCTTTTTCAAAACAATAGCTTTGCCATACACCAAGTATGCACTCTATGTTTTCTATGATCCTTACTTTGTGAAATAAATCAATTGAACATAAGTTCAATGATTCTAATTTCACACTCCCAAATCCTAATCGAAAAATGTGAGAATTTCAAATTTCTATCATTTATCGAAATCTGTTTAGATTTTAAACTTATATGCACTGACCCTCCTGTAATGAATATGTACAAAGTCACAAAGACTTGTCAACAGTCATTATAAGGTATTCCAATGGAGTTTAACTCCATGGAAACTAAATCTCATATTCAAAGTATATTGCTTTGAACATGCTTCTTGCATTAAGTTTTTCTAATCTTACACAGATAACTTCCACCTATAGAGACAACTCCATATTCTCATTTTGACTATCACTTCTGAACAAGAGATGCCTCTTTTCAAAATATGTCAATATGGTCCTTCTAAAATTAAACACTATACTTCAACCTGTCCCTGAGCAACCAATCTTTGGTAAACCGTAGATTGTCCTCGACAATTGCTTAATCATTTTAGTCATATCCAATTCTAGACTTTTTCCCTTCTTAATGCCCCAGTCATTTGGAAAATTTTAGAAAGGATAAATATTATAGCACATGCAATCGATCCTGTACCCAAAGCAAATGGTACACGATTCATGATGTCTCACATAAAGACATGATTCTAGACCAGTCTTTTGCTACAAAAAAATTTTATTTGCCATGTTCTCTAAATTTGACTATGAAGAGGGATGCCGTAATCATAATCGAATTTTGAGAACGCAATATATGGAATTTCCTTAAGTTGAACCAATCCAACATGAAATTCATATATATATTCTTGACTAAAGATGATTAAAACCTCAATCTAAGCTTTTAGAATTGAAATGAAGTATAATTTCCTCTCCCTTAATTATAGCAAAACAACTTTTCAACCCCTGCAACTCCACGAATTGAAACTTTTGTTTTCTATAATTAACATTGCTAACTTGCAACCTTTATCATAATTATCATGCTCCCACTAACATGATGATTATTAGCATAACACTTATGCTCCCACTAGCTTTGACATGTACTCAAAAATCAGCTGGATTTCTAGAAATCAATACTTTATTGACTTTCTTACCAAAGTTCAGACTTTTGATACGAGATACTTTGATAAAAACTTTATCAAAATCATACACCTTTCCTTAGATAGCATGCATGTGTGTCTAAACAATTTCAGAACTATGAAAAGGGATGCCGTAATCATAGTCTCAATTGTTTAGACCTTTTACCATCTGTTTCAAATCTACTTGGTGGAAGTGTTTCCTCACCATCATTTCCATGAATCGGAGAGAAACCTTATGACCCTTAGATTTTATGGTGTATGTGTTCTTATCCATGTGAATCGTCAAAACCATAGTCACAAGACAAGGATAATGACAAATCCAAACACATATAGACTGAACTCAATCTTAATTTCTTGCCACCTGATAGCACAAGGGCCTGTCATTGCTTCCAAGTTGTTATGCAACCAATTGAGAACTCTCAGAACTCCTATGCAAAGCCAACTTTAACTGGAATGGGCACAGAATATGTCAACACGATAGGTTATAAACCTCAAGTCGTGTGCTAGTGAAGAACCTCAGGTTTTATTCTTTATTAGTTCTTGAGACTTTCAAGACCTTTAAGACTCCCACTATCCTCTTGACATATAAGACTCTCTTGTCAAATATTCAAGGGATAGTGCAGATTCTTTATCAAGACAAACACTTCACACAATTGGCCTAAGTTGGTCTTTGTTTTATCCAAAACATCACAACTTACCAATTTCAAATGTACAAGAGTAGGACACTTTTACTCTTACATTTGACAAGTGTTTTAAACCTTTCTTTAAGATATGTCACTCAACTTACAGTCTTGGAGTATGACTCTAAGACTTGTTTTGAAACGAAGTATGACTCATCTTCTTGATTTAACCATTTCAACAATTCATGACTCCTCTTCTTAGTCATAAGAATGCACTAAGATGTCCTTAGAAGACCAATTGTGATGTGGTTCTTTAATCATTAAGATGATCACAAAACATAACACTAAAGTACTCTCCCATCTTTTCAGATTTGAGAAACTTTTATCTGTCTGCCTAATTTGATTCTTCCCATTCGTTCTGCCATACATTGAGACTTTTCCAATGTTTCAGAATTATACTTAAACTTGTAAGTATAACCATATTTACTAAACTTTAGTAAATCATGACAAATAGTCTTAACGAGCTTTGTGGTGGACATGACCAGTGCACAAGAATGTGTACTCGATCTCTTTAGTCCTTCACTTGATTCACACATCCATGTGAACAAGTCTTAATTTTCCAATGCTTGAAAGTTCTCATTCATCATACTATACAACTTGCATGATTCCAAGTTTCGGTCCAATTGAAACTTGGGTGATAAGAAACTTTCTTTATTTGGTAAATTTAGACACTACCACAAATGAAAGAATCAAAACCATTTTCCTATATTACTAGCAATGGAATCATATAAACAACAATTTTTTTCACAAATGCCATTGTAAGGATACTTAAAATAAATAAAATCAAAAATTTCCTTTTATTTTAAAAACTTTGCGGAAAAACTTATCCTTACAATCCATATGAAAACCTTGTTGTTATATATTCCTAAGCAATGTGTCATAACTCCTAAGTAACAGCTTCAAAATTCTGATGCGATCGAAGTCCATCTTCGCGATCAGAAGCAGCATATACTTCCTTTAAGCTTTCTCTCTTTTCTTTGATTCTTATAACATCACCATGTGACTCGGTCACATTATGTAATAAGAATCTCCAAATAGGATCTTAACAGAGTTAGACAATGGACTTTACCTGAAGTAGAGTCAAACTTATTGACTTTAACATCCTTAGGTAAATTTGGCAGCTTCGCAAACAGTGCCCCTTTCCTTTGGCAATTTTAACAAATGGACCCTTTGGTAATGGTACATGGGACTATCACAGACTTAGCTTTTCTCTTTACCATTTGGTCAACAGAGTTGACTATGGCCGATCCCTTCCATTGGGAAGAGAATGCTTTTTCTGGATTTCCAGTGTCATCATTGTCAATGTCCATAAAGTTTTGGGAAGTCGATCTTCTAATAAAATTTGATTTACTAGCCTTCCAAATCATAGCTGATTCAGTAGTACCAAGCAAATAGATAAGATCGGGTCTTGTCATAGTCTGTTTCATAGGAGTCCCAAAGGAACTCACTATGTGACTTAGAAAGTGATTGAACCACCAACTTTCTCAAGACTTTGACACCCATCTCTCCCGGCTTGTCAATATGTGACTTCATCTCCAAGATGTGATCACACCTAGACCTTGCATTGCCAATAGGGCTTGAGTGACCTTGAACTTGTGGGTTAGGGAGAATAATTGGAGGTGGTGGAGGAAGTGAAGTTCCAAGAGATTTGGGAAGATCATAGATGTCTGAACTAGATATCTTTTGGGAGATATTCAAGTTTAGTTGATTTAAAGTCCTTAATATAACACCCAATATTAAGGCTAGGACCCAACAACCTATTTATAACTGGAAGAGGGATGTCGTAATCCAAGTTATATAATAGTTGAAGGTAGGTAAATGACGATTTACCAATTTCCACCATGAAAAACGAAATATAATTAAGTTTTAATTGGATTTGAAACTCCTAGATCTTTTGAGATACATTGAACTTTCAATGGCATGTTTGAATCTCGAGTGTGCCCTCTCAAGTTTGTGACTGGGATGCTGAGGATCACAAACAAGGTGTGAATAACCATGCAAATTGACTTGATACCCTTAATTTTACCCCTCAATCGATGTGCCGGTTAACCACACGACCTCCACCGATACTATGATAAATATTAAGTTACCCTTTGCCTACCTTGTTAAATCCAGGTTAGTGTGCCGGTTAACCACACACACTCCACTAACGGTTTAAGCAAAGTGCAAAGTGTAATTTCATGGATTAGCACCTTATTCACATTTTCCTAAGTAACTAAGATTGGGAATTTAAAAAGGTTTAGTTACTTAGTATTTATCATTAGTACTTTTAATGAAGGGAGAATTATAGTCCTTGTCCTACCTGTTCGGCTAACGACCCTCCACCAGTCAAGGAAGCGGTGGGTGAGAGTGGACACCCATTAAGCTGTCATTTTATAGGCAACAACCTTATACCCCTCGTGAATGAGGCCTACTAATGGTAAGACGACTTGCTCTTATACATATATCTAAATATTATTAACTTATAATATTATAAAGTATAAGGGTTGAATTTTATCTTTTAAAATTCTAAGGGCTTAACTTGGAATTAAAGTATTCATTAGAGAAAACTTTTCAAATTCCAAAACTTGAGGGCAAGTTTTGAAACTATTCAAAACTCTTGGATTTTCATAACTTATGAGTTTTAAGTAAAGCTTTAAAACTTTTAATGAAGAGACTCTTGGACATCCATAACTTGAAGACAAGTTATGGAGCCATAAAAACTATTTATAAGAAAAGACTCTTCATTTTTTTTGTAACCTAAGGCATATTTATGAGTTTTTAAGATTCATAAATGTGACTTTTCATATAACTTGAGGACAAGTTACAAAAAAAACACATTTTATGAACAACTTTTAGATTAATTAGGATTGAAAACAACTAAAACACAAATTTTTTTTCCATTAATCTAAACTAACTCATAAATCAAGGAAACATAGAACTTTTGGTAATCCATAACTTATGGAGTTAAATGCTTGTTTTATGATGAAACTTTTCATGTTCCATAACTTAAGAATAAGTTATGGAATTCTTTAAAACATTAACACCAAATTTTGTAACTCCATAAAGACTTTGAATCAATTTTTTTTAAAACCTTTTCATATCCATAACTTATGGAGGTTTCAAAACACATAAGATCACAACTTTAAAAAAAACTTTTTGAGCTCCAAAATTTTATGACAAAATTTGTAACTCCTTAAAACATTTAGATCAAACTTTTAAAACTAATAAAATAATCATATCATTTTATCTTTTACTAAATTTGACCTAATTCAACTCATATAGCAAATGATTCAAATTTTACAAATAATTAGTTTTTCACAAAACAAGTAATTATCTTAAAATTTGACAAACTTCATGTTTTTTTTTCAACTTTGAAAATCAAACATTTGCATGAATATAACAGAAAACAACCTGGCTCTGATACCACTGTTGGGTTTTAGTATACTACAACATCCTATGGTGCACATACAACCCTAAATACCTTGGATCTATGTTTTCTCTATTATACATGCAAATATGAAGTTTCCAAGATATTACCCTATACTAGCATACAAATATCATATACTTGGGTAATAAAATAGATATAATACATACCTTTTTTTGATGTAACTTGTCTTCATGAAGCTTGAGTGCCTAGTGCCCCAAGTGTGACACCTCAAATGGTTCACACAACACCATGAACACTTGGAATAACCTTGAGAATAAGGATACTTTGGTTCTGTCTAGTGAAATCGGCCTTGCCCTTTTGTGTACACACACTAGTTCCAATTTCACCAACCAAGGACATCTTTATATAGTGTGGAGATTAGGGTTAAACCCTAATACCCATGACCTTTCATTTCATATGATCCATGGGTTAAACACTCCATGGACTATCCATGAAAGCTTATCCCAACCTAAATGAACTTGGCCCATCACACACATATATCTTAGAGTCCATATTTAATTAGTTCCTTTTGATCACTTAATTAATTATAAATTAATTCTTGATCAATACTAATTAAATAATATGATTATATATTAATATATTAGAACTTATAATATATTAATATAAATCACTAGTATCCTTTTTCCTCATCTTGTCTATCCAATTGTCCCGATGCCATGCAACCCAAATGGACCATGCCGGGTCAGGTCAAGTCTTACCAATTATAGTTATGGACTTATACATTAATCCAACATATATGGCATCTCAGTTTCACTCGCAGATGAATTCAATTTCGTATCCAAATGATCAATTTGATCTCCCCATTTGAATTGGTATCGCAACTCGAATTGATTCTCTCATATATTTAGATGTCATAGTTTGATATGCTCATGCTTTTAATTGATCAAAGAACCAATTTACAATTTCAGTCCCCTGGCTTTCTGCAAAGTTACAGTTTTGATCCAATTTCAGAAATTTTTACAAATTCAAGGGCTGTTGATCAGATTTGGATTTTCGTGAACATATTTTTCATGAATAGTACTTATAAGATTCCGATTCAATTCATGGCGGCCAAAAAGTCAAAATTCGCAAAAAGTCATATTTTTTCGATCTTTTCGAATTTCATGCTTCTAGTTTATTCATTTGTCGGGGGGGGGGGGGATATCATTGATATATCCAATTCAAGCTCATTCTCATGTCCATGTGAAGGTTTTAAAATCATTTTTTATTATAAAAAGGGGGAGAATTCAATATGGCCATTCGAAAATGGATTGTGATTTATCAAATTGGTGATTTTTGATAAAGCTTGTGGAAGAGATATGAAAGTGGGGTATATCATTTTAGGCATTGATGAACTTTAGTATAAGATTCCAAAAGGTTCTAATGACCATGGCTTTTTGATTGACTCTAACTATTAGGGATTTCTCGATTAAGTGAAGTTAAGAATATCGAGTTTGGTTTATTACATGATATTTTTTGGTGATTTATGTCGTTAGCTTATTTGAAAATAGTTGTGACTTGGAGGGGGCGTTCTTCAAAGATATAAAGTGATATGGTTTTCAATTTTGAAGTAGATTTTTATGGTGGGTTTGGTTTCTTGATTATCTTTGGGACTACTTTAGAAGATGAAGTTTGAAATATTACTTCTAGAAGCTCTTTCGAGATTGAAATTGATATTTTTAGTTTGGTGCTTAGTTTTGCATTCCTATATCCTAGAACCCGTTTTTGAAGACTGTTGAAGAATCAAGATTAGTAGATTGCTTTGATACCTTGTCACGTGTTCTCTTCTTATTTGCTAGATGCTTGTCTTGGAAGACGAAGTCTTGTCATCCATTCCAAACTTTGAGTGGAGGGGGGAATGTTGGATGCAAAGTTATACATGGATGATGAAAAGGGACTTCTTTATGACTTATGTGGGTTTTTACCATGACTTGTATAGTTTGCCTATAAATAGGCTTGTACTACTCCTTGAGTGAGTAAGTGACATGATGTAATCCTTTTATGAGTTGAGGTTCTTTAGGTAGATTAGTTAGAGAGAGTTATTTCCTTATTGTAACTTCTCTATTATTAGTAGATTACAAGATCATGTTCACCAGATACTTATTCCTGATTGTGTTCATTCTTACATTCTGCATCATCAAATCATATTATTTGTCCTAACACTAACCTTGATATGTTTGCTTTATATCCACAAGTAGATCTTAAGTCTTACACATTTTGTTAGGATAACATGGATTAAGAAAACCTCCAGGCTAATCTATATAGATATCTTCAAGTAGATGTCTATTAAGTAAAGCGGTTTTTATTGAAATCTATTAGTTATATCTCATATTAATAATATGAAATTATAGTAAATAATATCCTTGTTGATCTAATCATATCAACTTGTGAAAAGGTTTGATCATAGTTAATATTGTGAGTATGATAAGGACGATAGTCAATGACATAAGTATGAGAAAATCCTTTTATAACAAGCATTGCTAAATGTGTATGATATCCATATATGTATTATTTCTAAAATAATCACTTACTCCTTTTAGTCTTGTTCTAGGGAGAAAGATTAATCAAGCCCATACTTGATTATTATACATGGATTACATCTTAATGTTCATGACTCAAAGTCATTAACCAGATTCAATATCTGATATAACATTATGGTAGTTTGATGGATTTGCCAGAAACCGTCAAGAAAACTCACTAATGAGAGATTCCACATTTCTCAAGTCATAGATGATTTCTACCATTAATGCGAACAGTTTGTGTTTATGAATAGCTATTATTCATGTTTAACAATTTCTTGTTAAAACTAGTGCCAACTCTTACAACATCAAGCTATGGTTCTCGAGTTACTTCAAGTTTCATGTGCCTCCTACTTGCTTTGTCATTAGAAACTCACTTTATGCTAACTTAACATTTAGAGAAATAAGATAACTTATTATTGGTGAGTTTGTATATAATAATCTAAACAACCTTCTAGAGTATTCCACAAATATGTATTTAGTAGATTTTAGGATTATAAGCTTTAGTCTAACACAGGCTTTAAATCCCTAAAATATTACGTAAGATAAGGATGAAGCCCTTCTATACAAAATCTTATAAAGTTTTTTTATCTACTTATTAGTTGGTGTTTTTATTCAAAGTACAATTGGTAGTGATTAAGGTATAATCCCAAGAAAGGAAAATAATTTCTACTGATTAGAAAGTAAATTTTATCCAGTAAGGTTTAATTCATTCTTTATTATCACTACAGCTTTAGATGGTGTTACTAGATTGTATATCAACTTTATATTTGAAAACTTCAATCAACGTTTCATAATTATGCTTTACCATGTAAAATATAATCATAATTACTTTAGTTTGCAGTAAAGTTGATCGGTATCTTGCATTAAATTTTAGACATTCATTAGAAAGGAAATCATACATCACAGAGTATAGTTCCTTACTAATTATTTTGTATACAATTTAGTGAAAATACCATTAGGAATCTTTTATACCTAAATAAGATCCACATATATCAAACAAACTATATTATTTGCCTTCAAAGATCCCTTTCTTGAAGTTGTAATATGTGTATTTCATTTATATAATAAAGATAACAATCTCTTAGATAACTTTAATTCAAAACAATTTTAAGTCAAAAGTGTTTGCATATAGAACTTGTTATTTAGTAAACATTGATATTTACTTTATAATTCTATTATGAGATATAGTCTCATAAATAAAAGTAAACCATTTCATAATATGAATATTATCGTTATGAAAAACGATTTAAAAAATTAATTAAATTTTAATAAGTTAACTAAGACATATATTTAGACATGCTAAATTTAAAACATACATTTTTCCAAAACAAAAAAAAAATACAATACAAGTACATTATGTTCTAAGCATAAATTATAACTAAACTCTGAGAGTGAAGTTCCAACTTGCATGTGTTAAACTGTTTACTCTTCTTGAATATTTGCAAACAATTTACAAATATTAGATTAACATTTAAGTACCAAGTACTTGAGTGTTATATGAAAAGTATATGTTCTATCTAGTAGATACCTGAAATACTAGTCTCTTCCAGACTTTCTTTTTAGATAGAGGAGCAATTCATTTTCCAATATCATGTTTATCCACAAAATAAACAAGATCCATTTATGTGGACCTTATTGGATTTCTTGGGCTTAAAGGTATTCATTCCATAAACTATGTGCCTCTTAGATCACACAGCTTGACTCTTTTCAGCCTTACATTATCCCACTGTTTTGAACTGGGTGTAAAAATATATAATTGTATTATATTGTTGGAAAATTTACATAACCTGTTATATCATCAGACATACATCTAAATTACCCAGGACTTATTGGAAGTTAGGAATAACTGTTCCTAGTATGATATTATAAGCATCGTATGCATCACGGTGATGCCTTTACTAGGTATCATGTTCAGGTCTATTGCTTAAAGAAAGTTGTTTAGGAATAGGTCCTTTGTGAGTGTACAATTTCCGGTTTCTCAAAACATGAACCCTCTCATTGAAATTGTATCTATTGAATGTTATTGTTTTTCATATCATTAAGAAAATGACGATTCATGGTAATATGAATGGATTATTTATATCTATAAAATTTTAACAAAATTCATTTAGTATTTTCAATATTTAATCTTTAATAATCAATACCCTTTTAGTTTCCAAAAACATTAATTATTAAAGTCTAGGATCCAAGTTGCAAAACAAACAAATGGTTAGGTATTCTCTATCTCATTCATTTGAATCCAACTAGGTAGATCTAAATTATCGATTATATACTATATATAATTCCTAGATTTATGGGATCGTTAATAATAAAATTTAATTAGACATGTTTGATCTCATCTATGCCTCGAAACTCTCTTGCTTAGGTATCATTTATCACAAAAGATTTTCGATCAAATCATCCAATTTGAATAACTTGTGCAATTGGCCTATAACTTGGACCTTGACCATCAAAAGATAACACTAAGAGGTTATATATCCTTTATCACACTAATGCATACAAGAGATATGCTAGTGTTTTTTAAAATGGATTTTATATATTTGAGGTTTTAAGGGGTCTTTGATGTTTTTATAATTATAGTTTTAAAAAACATATTATATCATGGTTATTGCATGCAACCAATAAACGAATGTATACTTTAAAAAATCATATTTTATGTAAAATCACAATTTAACAATGTTCTGTTATAAAATTTGGTTTATAAAATTGACGTGATCAAATATTAAA
This sequence comes from Lactuca virosa, assembly GCF_052849685.1. NCBI lineage: Eukaryota > Viridiplantae > Streptophyta > Magnoliopsida > Asterales > Asteraceae > Lactuca > Lactuca virosa. The sequence goes on along the minus strand of NC_136430.1, from coordinate 300,202,031 downwards.
ATTAATCGCTACTATCAAATTTTACCGATTGAGCGGTTTAGAACATTTGTAAATCTTTTAATAAAACTTCATTTTTTAAAATAAGGTTTGGAGTTTGATAAATTTATAAAATCTCAATTTTAAACTTATATTAATTTTAATCTCGAAATTTACCGGTTACTAGTTTTAATAAAGCTTGTTTTATTTTAAAACTATTTTTACCATCTTATGTTAAAAGACAAATTTCATTAAAACCAAACTCCTTTGTGATGTTTGTTTATGTTCAAATATCATTTATCATTTGAAAACTAACTTATTAACCATAACACAATATTAACATAAATATAAAACAACACAAGCATGCAAAAAAACATATGTCCATAAACCAACCAAGTCTAATGACAATTTTGTGAGCCATCAAAGAAAATGTCAAGTCCTTCCTAAATGGACATTTAAGGGACCAAAAACTTCCAGTAATATTGTTGTTGAAGTTCTCACTTGAGAAATCATCCAATGCTTGCAAAAAGTTGAAAACTTCTTGAAGGGTAATATTTCAGCAACATGTATTAGGATCTGCACCTTAAGGAATCTGATGCAACACTTTTCAGATAAGGTTGCCTTTGGACTTGCACTTAAATGTTGTGAAAATAACCCTTTTGATCTTCAAAAATGGCTCCATCTTCATCTCTTGTTACATTTTAGTATAAAATAAATTATTTCTAAAACTAATATATTACTTACAAAAAACAAACAAAATAAAAACTAATATATTTAATTATTACATATCATATGAATAAATAAATAATTACAACCATTTTAAACAAATCAACACAAACAACAACACAAGGGTCCATGGTTAGTATGCACCTCATACATTTATATACTCAAAATTATAAAAAACAACTCTTTGTTTTTCTAAAACAACTTTTGTGACAAAAAATACATAAAAACTTTTGTCACCAAAAAATATCAGTTATAAAGTTAAAGAAAAATATATATGAATTTTTCTTGCAAAGAGAAAACCATCCATGTTTATCAAAAATAAAGATTTCATCAACTTAACAAATAATCTAACTAATCTTTCAAAAATGATTCTAATACCAATTGTTGGGATTTTATTCAAAAAAAAGTCCAATTATAGTCTAAAATTTGACGTATTAGCAACGAAAATATTTTGTTTTGAATAAACTAAAACCATTTTATACCCACCAAGGACCATTTTGCAAGAACTTAGAAATATTAAACATAACCAAAGAAGAAGAAAGTATAACAACCTTTGAAGACTGTGGTTACTTTTGGCAATTAGGAAGTTGATGAAGATGGCTTTAAGCTATATATAATGTATCCACCAAACAAGCTTTGCACCACCAAAATATGATAGTAAAAACTTGTTATAAAGTTGTTCTTACGCTTTAAGTCTTATAACAAATAAGTGCTTAAAGAGAAGCAACTTTATAGACTAAAAGTATGCACCAGATTTACAAGGGATGATTCGGCCATCTTCAGAGAAAAACAGGAGAGAAAGATGCAAAGAAAAACTAACTTCAACTCTTTGTTTAATACCTCTCTTTATACAAACAAGTGTATAAAAAGTCAAGACACAAAAGTAAAAAGAGTAAAGCCTTTTCTAGTATGCATGGAAGAAATAATAAACAATGAAAAAGCAATCATGCCCCTTATCTCACTCAATTTTTGGTCATTGTGAAGTAATAAGACAAATTCTAGAAGCCAATTACTTTATGCACAACTAGCTAGTTAGATGTAACTAAATTGGTTACATAAAGTGCCCAAAAGTTTGTACACAACTTAAATAATCATACCATATGATATATTGCTAGTTTTGTTCCCTTTGTTATTATTTCCTCGAAATAATATTTCCCAATATGTTAGTAAAATATTATTTCTCAAAATAATGTTTTTCCAATTAAATATAAGTGTTGATATATTTATTAATAATCAAATTATACTAATAAATAATCCATTAGTGGTAACTTGTTATAAGGTGTGACCTTATACGATCATATGTTATTAGCAATATCATTTTACAATGACTCTTGGGCATACAAGATATTTCAATAACTCATTGCTATGTATATGTAGTATAAGACACTTTGTTTCATAGTATGATAGATTAGTAGGGTCTTGGATGTGGATTGTATGATGTTGTTTGGTGTCATGACCTGATTGGTTAGGGTATTGTTAGTATTGGTTGATTGTTGAGTGGATACCCTAGGGGTTATATGTAGTTTAATTTAGATAGCTTGAGAACTCTTAGTCTAAAGCCTTATTGCATGGTTCTTGTGTTAGGAAATCAAACGATACTTGTCAAGACTCTGAACAAATCTGATGCCACTTGCGAAGTTCTGATGACGCTAGTTAGGAAGTAATGTGGATAACAACCAAAACTATAAGCACACAAGACACAATATTTACGTGGTTTGGTCAAGGTGACCTATGTCCATGGGCAGGAGGGGAGTATTCTTTATTTTAGAGCTCTCAAACAGAGGTTACAAGTACATTTCACCGGATATTCGTCCTACTCACTAAGGATTCAACATACAAGACACTCCAAATGACGTTGCATGCATCCTTATTTATACATGAGGGATCAAACCTAAAACCCTAATGGGCCATGCCCATTGGCCCATAGGCCCATGAAAGGTGCCAACTAATCACAATACTCCATGCAACATCTTCTGGAACATTCATCCTTGCATAAGCATCAACAACACACATGATGAAGCATCATAATCCATAGTGGCATATCATGATGCAAGAGTGGCATATTAAGATCACCATGACATATCAACCATCATGGTGGCACATCAAGCAATAATCCTTGAGCATCTTCAACTTCTGAGCTTCCTTGAATAATCTTGAGCAACATAGGGGACTTCATAGCATACGACTCATCAAGGGATAACTTGGCATATCAAGGAACCAAGTGGAGCATCCTTGCATCAAGATGGAACATCAAGCATTAGGATGACGCGTCTTGATCAACGGATAAGACATCCTCTCCAAGGTTGGCATATCTAGACATCCACCCACAATGGTGCATCCACCTCATGAATGGTATATCATGTCACTTGGTGGCATATCCTGTCACTTGATGGCATATCATGTCACTTGGTGGCATATCAAGTCAATTCGTGGCATATCAAGTCACTTCGTGGCATATTAAGTTCCAATAGTGGCGCACCTTGACTTCTAAGTGGCGCATCCAAGCGTAGGATGCTCCATTCCACTTCCAGGTGCTCCATACCTCCTTTTAGAAGATATGTTCCTCTGTCACTTGATCCGCTCCTTTGTCAGGAGATCCATCCCTTTTTCAAATTATTCGTTCCTTTGTTACATGCTCCATGAACCCCAAGTGCTCCATTGAGTTCCAAGTGCTCCATTAAACTCAAATGCTCCATACGAATGCTACAAATGCTCGAGTCACATTTAACATCTTGTTTGATTTATTGCTTTCGGGTAGTATCATATGTTCGAGTTTCTATCTTTTGCCCGACTAAATATGACTATGTATTCTCAAAGTGGTTTTCGGTATTAGTAATGGCCCCGGTATGGATATGGTTTCGGCTAGAGACCAATGGTTTGCATGACGACTAAGAGTCGGTAGTAGTTGGTGGTTAAGATCCAGTAGATATAGTTGGCTGAGATCCAGTAGCAGTGTAGTGGCAGAGTGCCACCAGAGGATATGTATGATTGTTATGTATGTTGTATGCATGTTTATAGGAGAGTTGGTAGATCGAAGCTAGAGTCGAGAACTTTGCTTGTATGCATCTTATGTATGATGGAATATGTGGTGTACTATGGAACTCACTAAGTTTTGGCTTATAGTTGTGGATTTAATGTTTTTCAGTTTGTAGGTAAGAAGGGCGCGATGGGACTGTATACACGCATCGAAGATAATTGTTTCCGCTATTTTGTAATTTAACTCTTTTAACTATTATGGTTTTCAAGAAAATGGATGTTACTTCATGTTTTCAAGTTAAATGTTTTAATTACATAATCTGCTTTCAAAAGAAAATTTTGTTTTGAAATTTGAGACGTTACAAGTTGGTATCAGAGCCTTAGTTTGAGGGATTCGAGCGCACTCTACAGTGTGTTCGAACTCAAACTGAGGACTGAAATATTTTCTAAATAAATTTTTGAAAAAAAATACTTTTATTCAAAGAAACTTTAAGAAAATAGTTGGTTCATGTAACGATTGAAGTTGAGGTAATTACTTTTTCCCATTGAATGAATTTTTCTTTGCAAAAAGGCCCTACGTATGTTGGGCGTACATAGGCGCACGCTTAGCGTAGTGGGGGAAAGTTGGTCGCGGGCATGCACCACATACGCGGGGCGTACGTGGCTCAGGACTAAAACCCTAATCTTAGGGCAAGACCCCTATTTAAACACTTTTATGTTGCTTGGACCTTACCCTAGTCAGCTTCCATAGTCTTTTATCGTCCCAAAATCCCTAGATTCTCTTGAGAGTGTAGTCCTTGAGCATAAAAGTGTTTTGGTGGCCATTTTTAGTGGGTTTCAAGAAGAAGAAGGTGGTAACCAATCCTTGGATCTTATTGACCTTCTAGATCCTGCATCTAGTTCATCTTGAAGAACTTCTGGAGGTAAAAAGTCGTAACCTTGCCATCTCTTTTTCTAGTTTGAGTTAGGGTTTTGTTATGAAGTCCATTTTTGGTTCTTGGACCCTCTCTTGTGAGTTGAGCAACTCCAGAGACTAGGATTGTTAGATCTAAGCTCCTTGAGCATGCTTGATGCATAAAGATGCCATCTTGAAGGTTGTATTGAGACCATGCATGAATTTAAGGTCTCAAAAGTGGTCTTAATGGTAGAAAAGAAGTATTGGGGACCCATATGGCATGCAATGGCATAAAGTTGCCAACTTTATGCCCTAGGACATCTTAATAGACTCGGATATGAACTTAGACATTGAGATCTCAAGCATTAAGCACTTAATAGACTTTTGTGCATGGACTGTTTGTACGTTGGGCGTAAAGTTTCATACGCAGCACGTACGGCCAAAGGGTTGAGTACACTAAGCGTACTGATGTGGTACGATGGGCATACACACCAAAGAAGAGTTGGGCTTCGTTGGACTTGCAAGCTTATTGGGCCCTATTCAACCTTGGGCCTGGTCCCATTCAGAGTTATTGGACTTTGTTCTAGTTTGGGGAATTGATGTCATGATTGGGCCTTATTGAATGATGTGGTCCATTGTATTTTGGAATTTGATCTTAGGCCCATTAATCTAGGATAGACATTTGTGCTTTAATGGAGTGCCTTAGAATGAGATGTTGGGCCTTTGTCTAAGTTGTGGCTTAATTCTAATTAGGGTTGTTTGTATATTTGTTCAGTGTGAGATTTTGGGCTAGTAGTCGAGCAGCTTTTGTGTTCAGCAGACTGAGGTGAGTCTTCTCACTATACCAATGGGTCGAAGGCACCAACGCCGACCCATTACTTGATATGAAATTTCTATAGATGAATATGTAATGGTTTGTTATTTGGTATGTATTGATTTACGTGAAGACCATGGGGCAGCCCATGGTACCTAGTAAGACCATGAGGGGGAGCCCATGGCCCTTGGGTATAAGACCATGGGGTTAGCCCATGGCATCCCGGTTGAAGACCATGGAGGGAGTCCGTGGCAGATTTATGTGTATATGTGCATGACATTATATGGTTATGTGTTTTGTGTATTTTGGGAAACTCATTAAGCTTGTGCTTACAATTTTGTTGGGTGTTTCAGGTACTTCCGATTCTAAGCGCAAGGGACCGGCTTGATGGCGCAGTGTGCACTCTCCAGTATTTCCGCACTAGTTGTTTTGGATACTCTGAAATATTGAATAATGCGTTTATATAATGGAATTTTGGAAAACAAATACGAATGAGATTTCTAATTATTAAATGAAAATTTTTATCTAAATTTTTGGGTTGTTACAATTTGGTATCAGAGCCTTGGTTTGAGGGATTCGGGCACACTCTCAGGTGTTGGATTAGGTGTCTAAGCCGATAACTATATTTGGTATGTACTTGACCCGATTGTAGCATGGTCCTTTTGGGTTGCCTTCACCAAAGCAACTTGACTGGAAGAATAATTGAGATAGAGGATAAAAGTGATTTATTAATATATTATATGAATAATATATTAAAAGAGAAATCATATTACTCCCTCCGTCCCAAAATTATTGTCCACCTTACTATTTTAGTTTGTCCCAAAATTATTGTCCACTACCAAAAGTAGATATACACTTTTACCATATTACCCCTAACATTTAATAAAGTAAACTTGAATAATTACAAACGCACATTTCTCATTGGTTTTAGAAAAGGGCAAGAGGGTCATTTTACTCAAAAAGACAAAACTAATGATTGCTTTTCTTAATCTATGTGTTTTTTGTCTGTGGACAATAATTTTGGGACGGAGGGAGTATTTAATTAACATTGGTCAAGAATTAATTTAGAATTAATTTTGTGGTCAAAAGAGGTTAATTGAATTAAGGGGACTGAAGTTGTAATTATAAGATAATTGCAATATGGGCTGAGGAACCCTAAAGAAGGGATGGACGAATTCTATGGGGAAGCCCACATAGAAATCGTCCATATGGGCCTTCTGGAAGGATCCTGTGGACTGCTTAAGGCCTAAGCAATCTAATTAGGGTTTTGAATGAAACCCTAGCAGCTCACCTATATAAAGACCCCTTGGCTTTATATTTTCGGCTAACACAACCCTAGAAGGATTCCAAGAGCCGGAAATAGACTCTCCCCAATCTCTCTAATATTCTCCAATTGCTTTGGTGTTTGTGATCTATTAGAGGCATCGCATTTGAGGTGCTAGGTTCTCAAAATGCTCAAGGATCTCCAAGCTACAATTGAAAGGTAACATTCTTACTTGTTTATTTATGTTGATTTCGATTTTTGTATGCTAGAGTTAGGGTTTATAATCTTTGAATGATTATTGCATGTACAATTATAAAAACTAGATCCAAAGATTTATCTTTTGCATGTGCACCATAGGATTCATGTTTTGCTCATAACCCAACAGTGGTATCAGAGCCCAGGTTGTTTGTTCTATTGTATTTGATGCATAGCTAAATTGTTCAAAGCTTGAAAAGTCGAAAATTCTGCTTCTGCCTCATGAACTCGCCGAGTCCCCTGATGAACTCGACGAGTCAAGGCTACTCGACGAGTGCAGTCAGTGACTCGGCGAGTCGGCTCGTCTGTTAGCAGATTTTTCGGGATTTTCACTAGAATTGGGTTGGGATAATTACCATAAACGTTTTTAATTGATAAAATCCGATTTTTTTCAATATGGTATTGATTATCCTCGTTCAATTAGAAGATAATTGTTAAATAATAAGATAATTACTTGTTTATATGATTAAATAAATTATTTGTATTATTTAATATGAATTATCTTTCCATAAATTGAATTAGGTCAAATTTAGATAATCACAAATTATTTGATTAATTAAATTATTTGAAATTTGATCTAGAAGGTTTTGAAAAGTTTCAAAACTTGCCCTCAAGTTTTGGAATTTAAATTTTGATTAAAAAGTTTAATATTTAAATTCTAAACCCTAGAGTTTTAAAAGTTTAAAATTCGACCATTATACTATTATAATATAATAAGATTAATAATTATATATATGTATAAGACAAGCCAGTCTTACTGTTAGTAGGCCTCATTCACGAAGCCGATCTATAAGGGTGGTATAAGGTTATTGCCTATAAAATGGTGGTTTAATGGGTGTCCACTCTCACCCACCGCTTCCTTGATTGGTGAGGGTCGTTAGCCGAACGGGTAGGATAGAACAACTAATTCCTCATTAATAAGTATAATGATTTAATAAAGTAACTAAATTTTTTTATGAATTCCCAATCTTAGTTACTTTAGGAAAAATGTGAAAATGTATGCTATTCCATGAAATTACACTTTGCACATTGCCAAGTCGTTAGTGGAGCGTGTGTGGTTAACCGGCACACTAATTTGGGACTAGCAAATGTGGAAAAGGGTAGCTCGATGTTTATCATAGATCAATGGAGCGTGTGTGGTTAACCGACACATTGATTAGGTGGTAAATGACATCAAGAGTACCAAGTACATTTGCATGGTTATTCACACTTTGTTTGTGATCCTCGGTATCCTAGTCACAAACTTGAAGGGCATAATCGAGATTTAAACATGCCATTGAAAAGTTCAATGAATCTCAAAAGAATCTAGAAATTTCAATTCATTTAAAACTTAAAATTCGTTTTCGTTTTTCGTGGTGGAAATTGGTAAATCGTCATTTACCTGTCTTCAAATTATTTGCAATTAGATTACGGCATCCCTCTTCTAAATTGTAAATAATTGTGTTGGGTCCTAGCCCTAATTTCTCATTTGGGTGTTTAATTAGGGATTATTATCCAATCCAAATTTTGTTCCTTTTCTATTTCAGATGTCTACTTTGAATAACAACAACGCTTCTGGCTCGACCCCTTATGGCTCATTCTCACTCATGAACTTGTGTGGGAGGGTGATATTCGATGGGTCCAACTTTAATGATTAGATCCGCAACATTCGCATGGTCACCCGCTACAAGGACAAAGAGTATGTTCTCGACAAGGAGTTGAAGGAGGTTAACGTGAACACTGCTACTCCCGAGGAAATTGTTACGTACGAAACTCATGAGAGAGATGCTACGAAGATTCATTGCATCATGCTTGCAACAATGACTGCTGAACTCCAAAAGTCCTACGAGGACTACTATCCGTATGAGATGCACCAAGATTTGATGGAAAGGTACCATCAAAGTGCTAGGCAGGAAAGGTACGAGATCATCGTGGCGATGATCACTACCAAAATGAATGATGGAGAGTCCATCACTGCCCACTTGCAGAAAATGCAAAGATATGTGGACCACTTGCTGAAGTTGAATGTCAACTTCGATGAGGAGCTGGCCATAGATATCATTCTACACTCCTTGCCTCCCTGTTATGATCAGTTTCATATGACTTATCATATGAACAAGGAGGAGGTCACTTTAAGCAAGCTTCAAGGCCTGCTACGGACTGCTGAGAGTAGTCTAAAAGACAATTCTATTGCATCTACTCCTACTACTGCTGCCCCGGTCTTGGCTATTCGGCAAGGAAAAGGAAAGAAGAGGAAGGCTCCTTCTAAGAGCCACAAGGGAAAGTCTCACGATGGTATCTCTTCTAGTGGAGCCAAAGCTGGCCCTGCTGCTCCCTCTTCCAACCCGAAGGACGCAGAGTGCTTCTACTGCCACGACAAAGGGCATTGGAAATGAAGTTGCCCGAACTATCTGCAAGATATCAAAGATGGGAAGATAAATCCCACCTTCGCAGGTATTTATACTATTCAATCTAATAACTCATCACATGCTATGTCTTAGGTCCTCGATACAGGATGTGTTTTTCACATTTGTTCTGATTTGCAGGGTCTAAGAAGAAGTAGGGATGTGGAGCATGGGAAGATAAAATTGATCATGGGGAATAGGAAAGCGTCGCTTGTCACCAAGATTGGAGTTTACTCTTTAGGGCTTAGTAGTGGGTTAGGTTTAGATTTGAATAACTGTTACTACTCGTCAGAAATGACACGAAACATTATTTCTTTTCATGGTTTGTATAAACAAGGTTTTAGATTTTCGTTTAATAATGAAATTGGTTGTATTAATGCTTTCTTGAATGGTGCTTTCTATTTTGAAGCATTGCCTTGTAATGGAATATATGAAACTATGATGGTTGTAGACAACTTAGGAAATGATGTGTTGCATATCGATTCTTCCAATAGTTTGGACAAAGCATGCTTGTGGCATTGTCATCTTGGACATGTCAACAAGAAGCGCATAGCCCAACTCCAAAAGGATGGAGTGTTGGAGTCATTCGACCTTAGGGACGATGACACGTGTGAATCTTGTTTACTTGGAAAGATGACTAAGTCACCCTTCACTGGTACTTGTGAAAGGGGTGAGGGTTTATTGGATCTCATACATACCAATGTATGTGGGCCCTTTAGATCCACCACAAGGGATGCGAACCACTTCTATGTGACTTTTACCGATGATTATAGCAGATATGGGTATATCTACTTAATCAAGCACAAGTCAGAAACCTTTGAAAAGTTCAAAGAGTTTAAGCAAGAAGTGGAGAACCAGTTGGGCAGGAAAATTAAGATGCTCTGATCCGATCGAGGAGGTGAGTACCTTAGTATTGAATTCCACGACTACCTCAAGGAAAGCGGAATTGTTTCGCAGTTGACGCCACCTAGGACACCGCAGTTTAATGGTGTGGCTGAGAGGCACAATCGAACCTTGCTAGACATGGTTCGTTCCATGATGAGTCGAGCTTCGTTACCTATCACATTCTGGGGGTATGCCTTAGAGACTACCGCCCATATCCTTAATCTAGTCCCAACTAAGAAGGTTGCCAAAACACCTCACGAGATGTGGACAGGGAAGGTTCCCTCGTTGGCACATATCAAGGTTTGGGGTTGCGAGGCTTTCGTAAGAAGAGAGACTCACGACAAGCTCGAGCCTCCTAGTGAGCGGTGTATTTTCATCGGCTATCCGCAGAAGTCCTTTGGATATCTCTTCTATATACCGAGTGACAATGTTGTCTTCGTTGTGAGGAGAGGGGTTTTCCGAGAGCGAGAACTCATGTGCCAAGAGGACAGTGGGAGGCAAATTGATCTTGAAGAGCTTCAAGAATCAAACGACGAAGGAACCTCTAACACTGGCGCTCAAACCGAGGAGGAAACTCATGTTGAACCGATTGATGAGTCCTTACCTCTTAGACGTTCCAGTAGAGTTAGTGTTCCACCTGTGTTGTATGGTTTCCATATAACAAGTGAAGGTGATACGTTTATTAGTGATAGCACACTAATAAATTTGGATGAACCTAACAACTACAAGGAAGCCATGGAAGGCCCGGAGTCTGCAAAATGGAAAGAAGCTATAGACAGCGAGATTTAGTCCATGTATGACAATCAAGTTTGGAACTTGGTTGACAATGTGCCAGGTCGTAAGACGGTCGGGTGCAAGTGGATCTTCAAGAAGAAGACCGACATGGATGGGAAACTACACACATATAAGGCGTGATTGGTTGCGAAGGACTTTACTCAAACTCCCGGAGTTGACTATGATGAGACCTTCTAACCAGTAGCGAAGATTAAATATATAAGGGTTATGCTAGCCATAGCTGCGTTTCATGATTATGAAATATGACAAATGGATGTCAAAACCGCTTTCCTTAATGGGAAGTTGGCTGAAGATGTTTACATGAGTCAGCCAGAGGGTTTTTTCAATGCAGAGCACCCTAATAGAGTGTGTAAGCTTGAGAAATCCATTTATGGATTAAAACAAGCATCTCGCAGATGGAATCCTTGTTTCGATGAGAAAGTCAAAGATTTTGGTTTTTCGAGAAGCGAGGATGAGTCATGTGTATATGTCAAAGCCAGTGGGAGTATAGTTAGCTTTCTCGTTTTGTATGTGGATGACATACTACTCGTAGGAAACGACATCACAACCTTGCAGGAGGTTAAGTCCTGGCTTCGGAAGTGCTTCGCTATGAAGGACCTCGGAGAAGCTACTTATATTCTAGGTATAGGATATTGAGAAATAGGAGTAAGAGACTAATAGGACTTAGTCAAGTACTTACTTGAATAAAATGTTAAAATGTTTTAGCATGGATAATTCCAAGAAATGGGAGTTACCAATCCAAAGCAATACCAAGTTGAGTAAGACTCAAAGTCCGAGTACCGATGTCGAGATAGCAGAGATGAGCAGAGTACCTTATGCTTCCGCAGTTGGCTCAATCATGTATACTATGACATGTACTCACCCTGATGTGGCCTTCGCTTTGAGCATGGTCAGCAGATATCAAGGGAACACTGGTAGAGCACATTGGACTGCGGTAAAGAACATTCTTAAGTACCTGCGGATGACTAAGGACTGGTTTCTTATCCTCGGTGGGAGTAATGACTTGAGAGTGCGAGGGTATAGTGACGCCAGTTTTCAGACCGACCGGGATAATTTCCGCTCGCAGTCGGGTTGGGTCTTTACCTTGAATGGAGGATCAGTGACATGGAAAAGTTCCAAGCAGGAGACTGTAGCTAATTTAATGTGCGAATCAGAGTACATAGCAGCGAGTGAAGCGTCGGAGGAGGCAATATGGATAAAGAACTTCATCGGAGACCTTGGAGTTGTACCTGCCATAAAGGAGCCTATGGAAATTTTCTGTGATAACGAAGGTGCAGTTGCCTTAACCAAGGAACCGAGGGATCACGACAGATCCAGGCATATCGACAGAAAATATAATTTCATTAGACATCGGGTAGAAGAGGGAATCCTCGTAGTGAAGAGGGTATCGTCAGAGGATAACCCAGCAGATCCCCTTACGAAGGGACTGAGTAGGGTTAAGCACTTGCGGCACGCTAGGAGCATTGGACTGAACGACGATATTAGTTTTAGTGATTAGATAGCTTTTAGAAACTTATAATAGATAATTGTAATTAACATTTGATGATTAAATAAAGGATTTTATTTATAAGTAAAGTTATTGTCTTGTGTTAATTATTTACTATTGTTTTATTTTGCATGTTTTGACTTCCTAAATAATAAGATTATTTAAACTATCCACAGTCGATCATACGTTGTAAGTAAGTATGAATGAAGACTGTCATGAATTGGCGTGTAGGTTGTCTAAGTGTTTAGACATGGAAAAGGTTTGTTGCAACGTTCATGAGTGCTCCTAAAATAAGATTTGAGTATTGGATTAAACCCACACTCACATGAATCACTTCATGGAATTTAATCACAAGTGATTGTGAGATGATAATATCATATAGTCTTTAAACCTAGATATAGGAGTTGTTGTTTACGAGTCGGTTGTGCATTGATAATGCGTAAATGCATTAGTAACTTGATGTTATAAAACGCATTGTTGTGTACGATTTGATGAGTAAATAGTGCAAGCATATAAGTCGAAGTTTATCTGTTCCTTTTATCCTACGAGGTTAGAAGCGATATCTTGGGCCCCTCGATGATTTTGTTTTGACTTATATGTCGGGCCCGGTCAGGACTGAATTGATGTGTTCAATTAAGTTCTATGTCAGACAAATCAGGGATCGAGAAACAAACTGCTGGAAAATAAGTATGACTATGTTCCATGTTATTGTCCAAACGATATCTTGAGAACGGAGGACTATACGATCCCTTATCTAAAGGACGTGTCAGAGTTCGACAGCGGCTTTTGAGAGCTACGATTACTAATCGGATTTTGAAGTCGTACTTGCATTTATAGTTATTAGACTTATCCAAGTGAGAGACTGTTGGATTAGGTGTCTAAGCCCATAACTATATTTGGTATGTACTTGACCTGATTGTATCATGGTCCTTTTAAGTTGCCTTCACCAAAGCAACTTACCTGGAAGAATAATTGAGATAGAGGATAAAAGTGATTTATTAATATATTATATGAATAATATATTAAAAGAGAAATCATATTATTTAATTAACATTGGTCAAGAATTAATTTAGAATTAATTTTGTGGTCAAAAGAGGCTAATTGAATTAAGGGGACTGAAGTTGTAATTATAAGATAATTGCAATATGGGCTGAGGAACCCTAAAGAAGGGATGGATGAATTCTATGGGGAAGCCCACATAGAAATCATCCATATGGGCCTTCTGGAAGGATCCTGTGGACTGCTTAAGGCCTAAGCAATCTAATTAGCGTTTTGACTGAAACCCTAGCAGCTCACCTATATAAAGATCCCTTGGCTTCATGTTTTCGGCTAACACAACCCTAGAAGGATTCCAAGAACCGAAAATAGCCTCTCCCCCCTCTCTCTCTAATATTCTCCAATTGCTTTGGTGTTTATGATCTATTAGAGGCATCACATTTGAGGTGCTAGGTTCTCAAAAAGCTCAAGGATCTCCAAGCTACAATTGAAAGGTAACATTCTTACCTGTTTATTTATGTTGATTTCGACTTTTTGTATGCTAGAGTTAGGGTTTATAAGCTTTGGATGATTATTGCATGTACAATTAGAAAAACTAGATCCAAAGATTTAGGGTTTGCATGTGCACCATAGGATTGATGTTTTGCTCATAACCCAACATCAGGTGTGTCAGAACTCAAACCGAGGAAATGGTAAACCCTTTTTCAAAAGAAACCAAAAGTTAAAGTTTCCTTGAAAACGATTTTCGTAACTAAAAAAAGGGAGAGTGCAATGTGCGTAATCGGCCGAGCTCAAGTAAGTGTTCCCAATGTATTAGCCATGTTATAGTTATGTTTGTAAATTGATGTTGAATTGATTATTTGTTAAGTGTATGCTTTCAAAGTTGTATATGTCTAGGATTGAATAGCCCTAGAATGATGGATTATGCCTTATACATGTTACTTGTTTGGTTGTGGTTTAGGGTAGAAGCTTTATTTGACAGTCTATGTGATTTATGTGTATAACATGCATGCATAGGGCAACCTGCTATGATTAACTTAAGTTTCTGGTTCGGTAAGGATTGAGAAATCCTAAAATAGTCTGGGATTTGATTTTATGTTGTATTCTATGGGTATTTTGTTTGGGTGAATTAGAGGTATCAAGTATGACCTTGGGGAAGGTACACGTAGGTGTGGAAGGTAGTATTAGCCCATACTACTGAAAGCACAGGACTTGTACCCGAAACAAGGACATACCAGGAAGCTCTAAGGAGTCTGGTAAGGAGGAATCCCCTCGAACTTCCTTATCAATATATATTATGTGGTATTTTTTAGTTGAGGATGGTGATGATCACGCGAGGTTCGGGTTCATGATCAGGATTAGGATCAGGTTCAGGCTCTGGTGCAGAGTCCATTGATGAGAGGTTGCACGAGCTCATCGCAGCTGAGCTTACTCGTGGCATCCTTGACGCTACCCCGGTGATCTTTGGTACCGTCAAGGAGGGAATCATGGAGATCATGAAGGAGCGGCTCAGGTCTTTTCGAGCCGAGATTGCTGCAGGTCAGGTTGGGCCTGAGCTCCCTCGTTCTGGGAGTTCAAGGCATGTGGGGCGCCTGAGTTCTTTGGGGTCATGGACCCCATTACTAGTCGATGCTGGGTGGCAGACATGGAGAATGCCCAACACACGAGCTTTTGCCCCGAGGTGGCAAAGGTGGGGTTCGCATCTTGTATGTTGAGGGACCGGGCACGAGACTGGTGGGAGGACGTTACCCGCGAGGTGGGATCAGCGGGTGTGGTTGAGATGACTTAGGAGGAGTTTGTGAAGAGGTTTGATCAGGAGTTTGCACCGGCCATTGAGGTGCAGCGTTTGATGAGAGAGTTCCAGGATCTGTAACAGACTATAGAGACTTTGGCGGAGATCACCGCCAAGTTTCAGGAAAGGGCACTATTGGTTCCGCAGTACGCTGCAGATGAGGAGATAAAGAAGACAAGGTATCATTCCATGCTGAGGGATGATATCCGTTAGTTTGTGAGCTCTTCAGGGTGCAAGAACCTGAATGACATGGTGGAGAAGGCCCAGGAACGGGAAATCGAGTTGGAGCTCCGGACGAAGCGGAAGTCGGAGTAGATTCGGGCAGCAGTGGGTCAGGCTAAGAAGCTTAAGACCTCCGATCCTCCCAGCAGGGGCCAGCAGGGCCGTGGCTGATGTGCCAAGTGTAGCAAGTCGTACAGTGGAGCCTGTCGGGTGGCAGGCTCGACATGTTATGCTTGTGGCCAGCCAGGCCACATGAGTAGGGATTGCCCCCAAGAAGGGCTTGATTTGTTTTCACTGCAACCAGACCGGCCATAAAAAGGCCGATTGTCCGATGTTGACAGGAGGAGCACTGGCGGCGCCTGCACTCGCCACAATGAGGATTACTGATGGCCGCCCGGTTAAGGCGGAGGCTCCTGCAATGAAGAGTCGCGCATTTCAGCTGACCACTAAAGAGGCCCGAGCAACACCAGATGTCATGTCTGGTATGTAATCTATTTATGTCTGATTTATTTTATTATTATGCTTATGTTGTTATGATCTTATATAGGGACCTTTTTGGTCGATGGATTGTCGGCTCATTTTCTTTTTGATTCGGGGGCTACCCGATCATTTGTATCTTTTGCGCTCAGCAAGAAGTTTCAAGATGCTCTGGGGACCTTGGATTCCCCACTCGAGGTGGAGATTGCGGATGACCGTACCGTGAGCACTGCGAGGGTATTTTGGGGGAATGTTCTGAATTTGTTCGGCGAGAGGTTTCCTATTGATTTGGTCCCGATTCCTTTGATAGGATTGAAAGTAATCATCGGGATGGACTGGTTGGGGCCCAATTGGGCCATGATAGATTGTGAGCGTCAACTGGTGAGAGTTCAAAACCCAAGTGGGGGAGAACTGGTAATCCATAGAGAGAGAGCCTCACATGGGCCAACCCTCTGTTCGGCTGCGAGGGCTAGGAGACTCCTTCAGCAGGGTTGTTTTGGGTTTTTGGCTTATGTCTCGGATACGAGGGTGGAGTCCACGTCAGAGATGAGCATGGTACCTATTGTGCGAGATTTTCCAAATGTATTTCTAGAGGAGTTGCCTGGGGTGCCTCCCGAGAGGAAGGTGGAGTTCTGTATTGATTTGATGCCTGGTGCGACTCCGATAGCCAAGGCCTCGTATCGTCTCTCCGCCTGAGCTGCAGGAGTTGTCTACGCAGCTCCAGGAGCTACTAGACAGGGGATTTATTCGCCCGAGTAGTTCCCCGTGGGGAGCATCTATCCTGTTCGTGAAAAAGAAGTATGGGTCACACAGGATGTGGATTGATTATTGGGAGCTGAACAAGCTAACGGTGAAGAACCGTTATCCACTTCCGAGGATTGATGACTTATTTGATCAGCTTCAGGATGCGTCTTGGTTTTCCAAGATTGATCTTCGGTCAGGGTATCATCAGATGAGGATCAGGGATGAGGATATACGAAAGACGGAATTCAGAACTCGTTATGATCATTACGAGTTTGTGGTATGCCATTTGGGCTAACCAATGCTCCAACAACGTTCATGGATCTCATGAATCAGGTTTGCAGGTCGATGCTAGATCGGTCTGTGATCGTTTTCATTGATGATATTATGGTCTATTCTAAGACCAAGGAGCAGCACGAGCAACATTTGAGGAAGGTGTTGGAGTCCTTGAGGAGGGAGAGGCTATATGCCAAATTATCCAAATGCGAGTTTTGGTTGCGTGGGGTGCAATTTATGGGGTACATCATCAACCAAGAGGGTATCTTGGTAGATCCGGCCAAGATTGAGGCGGTAATGCATTGGGAGGTTCCGAAGAACGTATCCGAGATCTGGAGTTTCTAGGATCTAGCAGGGTACTATCGGAGATTTATCCAGGATTTCTCCAAGATTGTTGTACCTTTGACTCGTTTGACCAATAAGAGTGTGACCTTTCTGTGGGGTCCAGATCAGCAATTGGCATTCGAGACCTTGAGATAGAAATTATGTGAGGCCCCAATTCTAGCCATACCAGAGGGGGCATGTGATTGCTTACGCCTCGAGGCAGCTGAAGCCTCATGAGGCGAATTACCCCACTCACGACTTGGAATTGGGGGCAGTGGTGTTTGACCTCAAGATTTGGAGGCATTATTTATATAGAGTTTGATGCACCATCTTCACTGATCACAAGAGTTTGAAGTATTTGATGGATCAACAGAATATGAATATGCGGCATAGGAGATGGTTAGATGTCGTGAAAGATGATAACTGCGAGATTTTGTATCATCCCGGGAAGGCCAATGTGGTGACCGATGCTTTGAGCCATAAAACGACAAGTGCTCCGATCCAAGATTTTTGCTTGAGGATGACGGTCACCTCACCTTTGATGGATATGATCAAGGGGGCATAGGTGGAGGGATTGAAAAAAGGATAATAGGAAGACTGAGCGAATTCGGGGGCAGATTCCATTGTTTGTTCGAGATGGTCAGGGATTATTGACTTAGTGTGGCAGGATTTGGGTTCCAACATTTGGGGGCGTGAAGAAAAAGATCTTGGATGAGGAGAATAAGTCTAAGTTTTCTATCCATCCGGGGGCCACAAAGATGTATCGAGACCTGAGATCGAGCTATTGGTGGCCCAGCAAGAAGCGGAAAGTTGTTTGGTTTGTTGAGCAGTGTTTGACCTGCAGGAAGGTCAAAGCCAAGCATCAGAGGCCTCACGGAAAGGTTCAACCGTTACCCATCCCCATGTGGAAATGAGAGGAGATCACCATGGACTTTATCACGAAGCAACCTAGGACGACACAAGATGTTGATTCCATTTGGGTTATTGTGGACATGTTGATCAAGAGTTCTCATTTTATTCCGATCTCCGAGAGTATCTCCGCCGATAAATTAGCAGATATTTATGTGCGGGAGGTGGTGGTTAGGCACAGAGTGCCGGTATCTGTGGTCTTGGACCGCGATGTTCGATTCACCTCCATATTTTGGAGGAAGTTTCACGAGGAGTTGGGTACTCAGTTGCGCTTCAGCACTGCTTACCACCCCCATACTGATGGTCAGAGCGAGCGAACAATCCAGACGCTCGAGGATATGCTTCAGGCATGCGTATTAGACTTCGAAGGGAGTTGGGATACTTATCTTCCACTAGCATAGTTCTCATACAACAAAAGTTATCATGCTAGTATTGACCGACCCCCGTTTGAGATGTTGTATGGTCGGAGGTGTAGGACTCCAGTTTGTTGGGGGAGGTTGGACATCGAGTCATGGGAAGCACCGAAGTGGTGCTTAAGACCACTGAATTGATTCAGCAAGTGCAGGATAGACTACGGATTGCGCAGAGCCGTCAGAAAAGCTATGATGACCGACGCCGATCAGATCTCGAATTTCAGGTGGGAGATTTTGTGTTGCTAAAGGTGTCACCTTGGAAAGGTGTCATTCGGTTTCGGAAGAGGGGCAAGTTGGGTCCCCGATTCATTGGTTTATTCAGGATTTCTGCCCGAGTTGGCAGGGTTGCTTATCGGTTGGATCTTCCAGATGAGCTCAGTCAAATCCACAACACCTTCCACGTGTCCCAGCTGCAGAAGTGTGTATCCGATGAGGTTGCGGTTATTTCATTGGATGATATTCAGGTGGATGAGAGCCTGAACTACTTTAAGAAGCCCATTGCAGTTTTGGATAGAAAAACTAAAGCTCTACGGAACAAAGTGGTGAAGCTAGTAAAGGTGCAATGGTAGCACCGGAAGGGCTCCGAATGGACTTGGGAGCCGGAGGACGAGATGCGAGAGCATTACCCAGATCTATTTGCAACAACGGACTTAGAGGACGAAGTCTAATCTAAGTGGGGGATATTTGTAACGATCGAAGTTGAGGTAATTACTTTTTCCCATTGAATGAAGTTTTATTTGCAAAAAAGCCCTACGTATGTTAGGCGTACATAGGCGTACGCTTAGCGTACTGGGGGAAAGCTGGTCGCGGGCATGAACCACATACGTGGGGTGTACGTGGCTCAGGACTAAAACCCTAATCTTAGGGCAAGACCCCTATTTAAACACTTTTATGTTGCTTGGACCTTACCCTAGTAAACTTCCATAACCTTTTATCGTCCCAAAATCCCTAGATTCTCATGAGAGTGTACTCCTTGAGCATAAAAGTGTTTTGGTGGCCATTTTTAGTGGGTTTCAAGAAGAAGAAGGTGGTAACCAATCCTTGGATCTTATTGACCTTCTAGATCCTGCATCTAGTTCATCTTGAAGAACTTCTGGAGGTAAAAAGTCATAACCTTGCCATCTCTTTTGCTAGTTTGAGTTAGGGTTTTGTTATGAAGTCCATTTTTGGTTCTTGGACCCTCTTTTGTGAGTTGAGCAACTCCAGAGACTAGGATTGTTAGATATAAGCTCATTGAGCATGCTCGATGCATAAAGATGCCATCTTGAAGGTTGTATTAAGACCATGCATGAATTTAAGGTCTCAAAAGTGGTCTTAATGGTAGAAATGAAGTATTGGGGACCCATATGGCATGCAAGGGCATAAAGTTGCTAACATTATATCCTAGGACATCTTAATAGACTCGGATGTGAAGTTAGACGTTGAGATCTCAAGCATTAAGCACTTAATAGACTTTTATGCATGGATTGTTTGTACGTTGGGCGTAAAGTTCCGTACGCAGCGCGTACGGCCAAAGGGTTGAGTACGCTAAGCGTACTGATGTGGTACGTTGGGCGTACACACCATAGAAGAGTTGGGCTTCATTGGGCTTGCAAGCTTATTGGGCCCTATTCAGCCTTGGGCCTGGTCCCATTCAGAGTTATTGGACTTTGTTCTAGTTTGGGGCATTGATGTCATGATTGGGCCTTATTGGGTGATGTGGCATTGATGTCATGGTTTCCTGATCTAATTATAAAAGGAGGATACGATCCATATATTCAACCGAAGCTCATAAAGTAAGTGATTCCCATTATGCCCATATGGTTATGTATTTGTGTTATGGATAGATAAACATGCTAGAATATAGGCTAAGCATCTATTTTGGAATTGCATGCTATAATTGTCTAATTGTATAGATTCCTCTTATACCTTTCATGTGTTGTTTGCAGTATGTGATATGGAATCTTTTTTTGGTATTATTGAATTGTTAATCGAATGTCATTAGGGTTGTACATAATTAGAATCTGATAAACTTAGAATTTCTGATTCGACCTTATTACATGTTCCTTGTTTGGTTGTGGTTTTAAGGTAGAGACACTTATTCGAATGTATATCGTATTCTAGATTGTGCATGGATGTGCATTCGTGGGACATTTCGGTGATGTTAGTAGAGGTCTATTTGATTTGCAGATATGTGGGGAGGGAAGAATCCTAAAGAGAGTCTAGGAAGTGTAGTATCATGCATATGGTTAGACGTATGCATGCGTGTCATGCGTTTAGTGGATTGATGCGAAGTGACGTGGGAGTCTTGGAACAATCCTTAGAGCAGGTATGGATATGTGTGGAAGTTAGTATTGAGCCCGTACTACCGAAATCATTATATCCATACTTGGGTCAAGTATAGGAGTACCAAGAAACTTGTAGGTGGGTATGCATAGTGTTGGTTAGCACTGTGCATTGATTTTGATATGTTCATGTTACCTTTCAGATTTAGGATGTTGACTTTTTATGATGGAGGTTCAGATATAAGTGAGAGGGATATCTATGACATCATCGTTGCAGAGGTTTCGAGGTTAATGCTAGAGGATTAACCTGGTATGCTTGAACAATTATACATCTTTTTTTACTTCATTATCCATTTTTAAAGTTCATTTTATTTCTTGACAAAATTGAAAAAATTGTCATTGTGGTTTGTTGAAATTTACCACTTTGGTCCAAAAAGTATTGGACTAACATACTGGTACAAAATAACATTTTTATTGTGGTTTTGGTCCCTATAAAAATTAAATGATTAATTTGCTCTTATTATTTGTTTTTCCTTTTCTTTTCATCATTTCACCATTTTTTTAATTAAAAAAAATCACACTTACCTACCCACCCCTTTGTCCTATCAATGACCCAATGTCTCACACAAATAAGGACCAACTTTTCCATCGTCTTCTGCACCTCTCTTCCTAATCGTGAACAACCAATGTTAGAGATTACAACCACTACTGGAGATCATATCCATCAGGTCGAACCACCTTTGCTACCAACAATGTCCAACCCAAAGTTAGTTAGGTTTTTTCGGTGATAAAGGAGAGAGAAAACGAAGGAACAAATATAAAGTTTTCAAAATTTGTACCTAGATCCGCCACGATATTTATCAGTAACCTAATAAAGTCGTCATCTTAATCAGCTACCCTAACTTCGTCGTTATCTTCATCGATGGAGGCTCAGACCAATTGGAAGTTTATTGGAGGCTCACACTTGGAAAGACGAAGATGATTCCGAACGAGTTGTAGCCACCATTGAAAACTAAAGTGGAATAAGGGGAGAGACGTCTTGGTGATAAGTGCTCAGGAGAAGAAAGTCTAATGACACAGGAATTTTGGTGACGGTGGAGACCGGGTGATGACAAAGGCTAAATATATGGTTTGTAGGTTTAGTGTTTTAGTATTATTTGATATATATATATATATATATATATATATATATATATATATATATATATAGAGAGAGAGAGAGAGAGAGAGATATAGATAGAGAGAGATTAACTTATTTGAGTTTTGTTTTAAATATTCATGAAATAGAATTATGGATATTGTTTTGAATTTGGTTCTACTCTGGTTTCAAGATATCTATCTTGTTCATCCTTGTTTGTATGTGTATGGATCAGGAAGAGAGAGATGGGGGAGTTTTACGGTAGTTCTTGAGTTTGAGTTGCAAATATGGAACCATCTTGATTGTTTTTGTTATTCAGATATGAAAAAAATATGTTTGTGCTCATCAGATCAGATGGCGGTGGCAATATTGATCGTTGGTTGGTGGCGGTGAGTCTCTTAAAGATGAACATTATAAGAAAGAGAAAGGGGAAGAGGATGGGTGGGTTTTTTTTAATAGTTTATGCAATAAAAAGAAAATAGAAAAACAAAATAAAAAGGTTAAATGAGTTTTTTTTTTTTTTTTTTTTTTTTTTTTAAATAGATCAAAACTGCATTAGAATTACTGTTTTGAATCATTGTTATTCAAAAATATTTTGGATCAAAATGACGACTTTCGATAATCTATAGGAACATTTTTGCAATTTTATCTTCTTTCTTCCTAAAAGGCTAAAACTCACATTATACAATTAAACCGGTCGTTTTCTACGATTTCCAAATTCATTACTTTCTTCACTCTCCAAATTCACGCACACTCTCCGCCAGAAATACAGGTAGCTACGTCACTTTGAATATCTCTTGAAATTCACAGATCTGTTTAAACTCTCGTTACAGATCACACGACTATAATGCTGTGTAGAGATGTGGAATCTAGCATATCATTTTGGTTGTGTTTGCAATAGCAAGTTTGTTTCTTTGGATTAATTTTGTCGGCAGTACTATGAGTTACGCATTTCCATAGATTTTTGTTCGTGTATTTCACTCACTACTCAAGTTTTCTAGGGTTTTACTTTTGCAGCATAAGAGATGTTGTTAGTGATTGAATTAGGACTGTAATTTGACATCTTATACTTATTAGTCTCGCTCCTCGTCTATTCTTAGCTACCTGATCTCCGACGCTCCTTTCTTTTCCCGGTGTTCCAATGATCTTGTCTTCCCTGTCTCCGGCGTTCTCACACAGATGAGATGTCGCCCTGAATACGTCCCAACAGCTGCTTCTCCCTGCTCCCCTCTCCTTCTCCATCGGCAACGATCTTCTGTCTTTTTTCCTTTAGGTTTGTTCTTTATTTTGATTTGAATTTTGTTTGGGTTTAGTTGTGAATGATTTGGTGTTTGATTTTGATTTTGATTTTTGTTTAGGTTTACGTGTGAATTGATTTTATTTTGGTTGTGATATCATATGTATCTGTTTGACGTCTGCAAATTTTAGATGTATGTGTTCAATTGCTACTGTTTTCGTTCAACTGCATTGCCTCCTCTCGATTTTCCTTTTTCCCCTGATTTTAGTAACCGAAATCATATGTGTTTGTTGCCTGCTGTCACTGCAATGGAATATCTGTTCATTTGCTGCCTAGGTGTTCATAATTATTCAATTGCTACTGCTCATAGCAGGAAATACACATTGTGTTCATATAGAAATAAACAGTGGGTTTTTAACATTTTTGATTCACTGTTTATCTCACATTCTCATTGCAGATTTAGATGACAAATGATGTGGAAAACCCACAAAAAGATCCCCTCCCTCCTCCACCTGTCATTGAATCAAAAAACTGGTATGATTACGATACTTTCCTCCATCAAGTTTCAGTATACGGTATAGCTGTTGGATACTGCTTATCTGCTTCTTTACTCTCCATCATCAACAAATGGGCAGTTATGAAGTTCCCTTACCCTGGTGCCCTAACTGCTTTACAATACTTCACAAGTGCATCCGGTGTATTCCTTTTCGGGTCCCTCAACTTTCTCCAACATGACCGATTAGACCTTCAAACAATGTGGCGTTTCCTTCCAGCTGCCATTATATTCTATCTTTCCCTCTTCACAAACAGTGAACTCCTCCTTCATGCAAATGTTGACACCTTCATTGTATTTCGTTCAGCAGTTCCCATCTTTGTTGCCATTGGAGAAACCCTTTACCTCCACCAACCATGGCCTTCACTCAAGACATGGCTTTCACTTTCCACCATTTTTGCAGGGAGTCTACTTTATGTCATCACAGATTACCAATTTACCCTCATGGCATATAGCTGGGCTTTAGCATATCTTATAAGCATGTCGATAGATTTTGTCTACATAAAACATGTGGTGATGACAATCGGTTTGAACACATGGGGTCTTGTTCTTTACAATAATCTTGAAGCTTTGTTACTTTTCCCATTGGAGTTGTTAATAATGGGGGAATTGAAGAAGATAAAACATGAAATCAAAGAGGAGACAGATTGGTATTCTTTTGAGGTGATTTTGCCAGTGGGTTTATCGTGTTTGTTTGGTTTGGCAATTTCTTTTTTTGGATTTTCTTGTAGAAGGGCAATTTCGGCAACGGGTTTTACTGTTCTTGGGATTGTGAATAAGCTTTTAACTGTGGTGATTAATTTGATGATTTGGGATAAACATTCGAGTTTGATTGGGACAATTGGGCTTTTGATTTGTATGTTTGGTGGGGTTATGTATCAACAGTCTACTAGCAAAAACCCTAATTCCAAAACTTCTTCTGATGTTAAACAAGTTGTTGTACAAGAAGAAGATGAGCAACAAAAATTGCTTGAAATGCAAAATGTCACGACTTCAGAGGAAGCAAAATGAGATACATGTGTTGTATACTGGGAAATTGTTACTTTACTTACAATATTGTAGAATAGGTCAAAGATTCATTTTTTTTTATTTTTATTATCAAAGGAGGACATCGTATTTGGTTATGCACATTAAGATTTATCAAGTACCAAATGTTTGGTATCATTTTGTTAGAAATAGTTCTTTGTTTCTTGTATAATTTGCATTTGTACACTATTTCTGTGCTTTATAAACCTAGTTCTACTACATGCTTTAAGAACATAATAGATATGTTGGTTTTGGTTGCTTTTTTTACTTAACATGAACTGTTTCTTTTTGATGCAATGATTTTTTCGGAATATAAGGATAAAATGGTCATTTAGTCTCATTCAAACAGTTTTCGGTCTAAAAGAATAAAGTAAACTGGCTTTATGTTTACACCACTTTACTCGTATGGTTTGTTTCTTTTGTTTGAACGAATAAAATGTTGAATGGATGAATGATATAAATCGTTTTGTATGGATATGGATAAGGAACTTTCTTTGGACCGGTTTGAATGAGAATAAATTACTATTATACACTCCAAACATATAAATGTGATTTTCTTGCAAGCATTACGATTTTCTTGCAAGCATTACTATAGTGTAAAGTAGACGTTTGAATACATAAAGGCTCCATTATTCGCTTACTTCATCAAGACATACTTTATGTATTTAAATAAAAAAGAAACATTTGTATACAAAAGATGAAGTTGGATGGATTTTGTTTATTTTGACTTGGTAGATGAAATAAAGTCGAGAGTAAAATGGTCGTTTACTCATGTTCGTTAATTTTGACTTGGTAGATGAAATAAAAGCAATGGTAAAATGGTTATTTACTAATGTTCAGATAGTTCATTCCGTGTTAAAAGGAAACAAACTTTATTTATGTATACAACATTAGATCCATATACATCACTTACCCATTTAATGAGAAAATATATATTCTTAATCTTGTAAGTAGCTATAAATGAGTGTTTCTTTTTAGTTTGACACATAAATACACCACCAAAATCCTAAACTAATAACAAGATAGAAAAAAATAATAATAATAATAACACAAGATAATTTGATTGATAAGTAATTTGTTGGTCAATCTTTTAGTAAAACACTTATTCAGTGCACCATTGCAAATCAGATTTGGAGGCGGGTTAGTCTTTGGCTTGATTTGGATATCCCTGTTTTTTTCTCTATGAGAGACATGATGGACTGGATCGATGCGAGGCCGAATGTTAGGCAACAACGGGCACTTGTTGACTCGATTTTTTCTGTGGTCATTTGGGTGCTTTGGACGTTCCGTAACGGTATTTTGTTTGGTAGTAATAAGCCTAGAAAGGATAGAATTTTTGATTCCATTGTTGATATTTCGTTTCGGTGGTTTTCGTCCCGTAACTCTAAGACTATGATTAATTGGAGTTTGTGGCTTCAAAATCCTACTCAGTCTTAATGGTCGGTATTTCTAGCGTCTTGCTAGTTTTCTTTTAATTTAATTGGTTGCCGCCGTTCAAAAAAAATATTTTAGTAAAACACATACATTAAATGTAAAAATATGAAGAAAATGTTCATGACCTTTTATATGGTTTTTATTATTATAAAGATTGGACCAATAGACCATTTAAATAGTATCTAAATTGAGAATTTTACTCCACGAGAAATGGAACAAAAAGCTGTTGAATTGGCCTATTTCTTGCGTGTACCAATTGAAGTATTTTAAGAAATGAGCCGCTTTCTCAGCAGGAGGGCAAAAACGCAAGAATGCTCTTTTTCCATAACATAACTTAATTGAGGTTTCTTCAGAACATTCATTCGAGTCAAAGCAGACATATATGGAACAAGTATAAAAAAAACTATTTTGGGATCTTTTAGATGTATCGATTTAGATGTATCGAAATATACATAACTCAATTCAATAAAAAAATAAGAAACAAATCGAAATATCTCATAATCAACCATTTAGAAATAAGGAAATTCCACCCTTTTTAACTATAATACATTTTCTACAAGTATATTTCTTTAGCAATAATAACAAACACTATGGAACAAATAAAGTTATGTTAGCAAAATGTAAGTATATTGCTATAATAGGTAAAAAAAAGTTCGTTGTTATTATAAGTAAAATGTAAGGTACATTTCAGTTATCTATAAAAAAAAATTATAAAAGGAGAATTTACACTTTCCGTATGTTGCGATTCTCTCCAATTTGTGTGCAAGTATATTCATTTCTTTGTATATTATTGAATTCTATTTCAGTTTTCTTTCTGTTAAAACTTATTTTCATTGTAGTTTAAAAAATCTACCCAATTATATATATCATTACAATTTCACTTTTCCCCATTTTTAGGACATTATATGTTAAAAATTGGCAAATTATATATATTTTAGGCAAGTTTGCAGTTTAATTGCTATTGCTTATTTTGTCCAATCAAACATTAAAATGGTTAATTTGGAAATTTAAAAGTGAAACACGAAAACCTATCCAAAAAGGTTAATTTGGAAAATTACCAGTGAAACTTGGTCAAAATGATTAATTTGAAAAAAAAAGGTTATGATTTAATTGCAACAACGTAATATTATTAATGGTTAAACCGGCCAAAATATAATGTTTTCTTTTCCTGTAATTTTCCCTTGAAAAGTTTACACAGTAATGTTATGATCCTCAAACTTCTCATACTTTACACGTACATTCAATCGTGCCCTCAAAGTGTTGTAGAAAAGGTTCTACATTCTTATGTTATCAGTCTAATTCCACAACGGAGTGCAATATAAATGAAAAACCTGAAAATTTACTATTCAAAGAAATTATGAAATTATGTTAACATGGTCTTGAAATGTAATAAAAATATACTAAATAACGGTAATCACTTTTATTAACCTATAAATAAATATGCAACACAGGTAATTAGAGTCTGGTAAAATGTTTGTAAAAAGATAACATGGAATTGTGGAATCAGGTCTTTTGATTACAACTCTAATCATCCTATACTCTATAGACTACTAAATACAATTGCAGGGGACTAATATGAAACTTGCAAATTTTCTATTTTGCAATGCCTTGTAAAACATTATTACTAATGTTCAATGTCTTTAGCAATTTGTCTCCAAGTTTATAATCACATAACAAATTCAATGTTTACAAGAGTCTAAATCTTTTTTTCACGCTAGTATTTGTGCATAAACTAAACAGAAGGTCTGATCAAATTCAAATTCAAAAGCTAAAACTCCCTCTGTCATATCTTTTCACAATTAACACTTTCTGATAGAACCTTAAACAACCCATCATATAGGTTAATACATTCTGGCTATTCAATGTATTGAAATCAAAATCCAATTTTATGATAATATGGTATAAACAGAGCCAAAGACGAGATAAGAAGTAACAAAAAGTGAAACACGTTTTTCACATATGATGGAGCTTGAAAAATTATCATGCAACATGTTGGGGTAGTGTTTATGCGTGCGACCCTAAACAACCTGCAATGGCTCCACGGCAAACCCTAAACACCCATCGCCAACAAAAATTGAATAGAGCAAAAAGAAATATAATGTTGATGGTGTTCATATATTTTATATTTGCAACTTTTAACGTACATTAGACCTATATATTTTGTTTCTTATGATTTCTATAAATATATTTTATAACACAAAATCAAATTTGATGTTCCTCCTTAATTACAATCTTTATTATTTTCATAAATAACAAAATGAATTCTAAGTTACAAATTTTATTATTTTCATAATTAATAAAATGAATAATCGTACATATATTGCACAAAAAACTAACATAAAATTCAATATTGATATTATTTTGAACCGTACGTGAGATCTTTTAGCAATATATATTATAATATTATGTAGATATTAATTAGTAGTATATCATTTTCTAAACAATAAAGTTATATCCAAGTTTAGAGTATAAACTATAAAGAAAACAAAAACAATTATCTTAAGTGGGAAAAGTAAAATTTTGATGTATATAATTCTTAACCTAATCGAGATACACACGTACATTTAAAAAAAAAGTTTTTATTAGTTGAAATATTATATTGGAAAATCTACTGAAAAATCTTTATGTTTAGACTTTATAATCGATTTAGTATTAAACGATTTAGTCATTATGTATAAGGAAACGATTCACTACTTCTTTGTGTGGTTTATTGTCTTTAGCCGAAAGGGTTTGATAGGTCGATGTCTTGTTAAAAGTATAACATATAAAGTATTTGAACAAAATTCATGTCGTAGTTATATTATGAAATGTGAATAGTTGCTAATCCATTAAAACTGAACATTATTTCTTATTGGTTATTTATGGAGCATGTGTGTGTAATTGACACATAAATTTGAGAGGTAAGAAGAAAATGATGTGAGACTTGTGGTTGTGGCTTGTTGGCGGAACGTATATGGTTAACCGACACATTAACATTAAGACCATAACATAATCAAGGGGTCACATGGGTTTTGCATGGTTGATTCAATTCGCCATTTTATTTGTGAGACCTTGGTATCCCATATATATATATATATATATATATATATATATATATATATATATATATATATATATATATATATATATATATATAGAGAGAGAGAGAGAGAGAGAGATTGAAATTGATATATAGTTTTATCTACCTAAAATAATTTTGTGATATTTCATAATTCAAATCTAAAATATGGGTGCTAGCTTTAATATAAGTTGGATAGAGATTTTTTTAAAAATAACTTATAGCAATTTCATACATTTAATAATTCTTTTTTGATAAGTTACCCACATGTAACTTATCAAAAACTATTTATTTCACCTTATTTAAGAATTGATCAATATGCCCTTTAACCTAATAAAAACCTTACCTTAATACTTAGGGGTGTGAATGAGACGAGCCAACTTACGAGAAACTTGAGACCGACTCGAAAAATACTCAAAGTCCACTTGACTTTAATCGAACTCGAGCTACCCGAGTATCTTGTCGAACCAAGCTTAAGTAATAAAATACTCGAATTGTAAAGCTCACAAACTTAATTAGATTTAAAAAAAATTACATTTATACACTTGTATATATTTATTTAAAGAAGATATGGAATATCCTAGAAGGTTTTACACTTCCCTAGATCGAAAGACTTTAATCATATTTCATATTTGGGTTAGTGTCATTTTAACTAGGGTTGGCAAAATTGTACCACGGAAAACCAACCAACATGTTACCAACCGAACCAAGAAACTTGGTAGCCAATACATTTGGTAGCCAACATGTTTGGTTGGTAGTACCGTACCAGTTAATCAATGTTGGTACGGTAATGGTACAAAAATTTGAATACCATGGTAATACCGTACCAGCCAATTCATTTATTATATATATATATATATATATATATATATATATGAAATCGTATATTTCAACTATTAATTGTGTTTAGTGTTTACAGTTTTAATAACATTATATTAGTCATTTGATTGTATTAGTCAACAGTTATTACCACGTTAAAGCACAAAATTAAAACGTTACTTTAGCATTACTTTAGTATAATTCTTTTGTAAACAAAAAGAACTACGTAACTAATTTCTATACTAAACATCAAAATCCCGATGTCTTCGCTTTAGTAGAATTCTTTTGTAAACAAAAAGAACTACATAACTAATTTCTATACTAAACATCAA
Source organism: Lactuca virosa (assembly GCF_052849685.1). NCBI lineage: Eukaryota > Viridiplantae > Streptophyta > Magnoliopsida > Asterales > Asteraceae > Lactuca > Lactuca virosa. Next base: position 300,171,564 of record NC_136430.1, on the reverse strand, counting down.
AATCCCGATGTCTGTGCTTATTTTTAAATCTTACAATAGAAAATTAAAAAAAGTTGGTATATACCATTACCAATTTGTACCAACCAAACATGTTGGTAGCCAAATAAATTGGTACCAAGTATACTCGGTACGGTACCGGTAGAAATTTTTTTATACCAATTATAGTTGGTACGGTACACGATTTAGAGAAAAATAAATTGGTACCGTACCAATTCCACCCCTAATTTTAACCCTACAAATCTTTTTCATTTGTTTTAAAAGACCGCACAATTGTTGTTGTTGGTTTTTTTTTGTACTTTAGGGCAATGAAGTCGATTTTTTTCATGCTAAAATTATCATTATTCTCCATTTGAAGGGGTCACCCGGTAATCTCATAGCTAGTCAACATATTTGACTTTTGCCTGCCATTCGACCTTTACATCTATCATCATCATCTTTATACCCAACAAATTGTTTATGTTTGAAACCATTCAACTCATTGGCAAAATACCCAACATCCATCTTTGTCCCCATACATTTCTTTATATTCGTTAACAAATTCATATCTTTAAAACTCTTTGAAGGATAATATTGTGAGAACAAGAGAAAGATCATGTGATTTGTAAGCAAATGGCTATAAGGTAACAGTGTTGGATGGTGCAAGGTGAAGATGATGAAGGTGGATAAATGGTAAGGGTGATTGATGGTGGTATAAGACTACGACTATCTGTTATACATTAAACGGGCCACAAACCACATCCACCTCCACCTAGACATCACGAACCACAAAGAAACTCCGGTATACATATCACGACCACGAAGAGAGAGAGAGAGAGAGAGAGAGAGCGAGAGAGAGAGAGAGACCCTCTCTCTCATTGGTCGTTGTCTTTCGTCTTTCCCACCATGAACCACCACGAAAACGCCCGACCATAATAGGCCGAGGTGGTGTGCACAGACAACGCTCGTGGCCACATAGACCATGAGCCTGGGTATACTAGAAGGCATAATAAGGAAGGATGGGGTCTTAAAACTTGTTAGACCGGAGAGTATGGGAGGGAAGCTTCCCTCACTTTTTGTGGGCCATACCCCAATTTCCCTCACTTTTCTTTCCCTCACCTAAAACTCAAGGAATTGGTGGAAAGCCCTTCCCTCACTTTTTTTTATTAAATAAAATTAATTTTTTTTTATGATTTATAATTTTTAAATTAATACTAAACATAAAATTTAATTAAAAATAAAAAGCATTTCATTAATTAAAATAAAAATTACATTAAACCTAATATTTAAATAAGTAGAAAAATAATTAATATCCTAATTTTATATAAACCAAAATATGTCATTCGGAATCATCGTCTTCGTCATCGCCCCTCATCGTCCTCGTCATCGCTTTGATCGTCTTCATCATTCTCCCCAATGTCACTTTCGTTGTCGGAATCTTCACTCTCGACGAACATATCAGAATCCTTGTCTGATTCGTCAAACAAATCATCGTGAGGAAACTCTAACGGGGGCTGAATATGAGCCCTATAAATGTGCTCCACCAAATCAGCACGAAGGGCGTGATGAATGTCACGATTGTGTACTTCTCTTCTATTCACCCTATACTCTTGTGTACCAACGGCTACTCCTTCGACATTTGGCAAAACTTCATTTTCGTTGTACCGGCATATCACTCTTCCTTCGTCTTCAAGAATTATATTATGCAATATGATACATGCATACATTACGTGCTGTAACCTTTTCACCTCATATGACCTTGCCCCGACCGTTAGTACTTGCCAACGTCTCTTAAGTACACCAAATGTTCGCTCCACATCCTTCTTAGCTGACTCTTGCGCCTCTTTAAACTTTTTCATTTTCGGGTCGTTAGGACATGTAAACGATTTCACAAAAACAGACAAGGTAGGATATATACCGTCAGTAAGATAGTATCCACGCTTATATGCTACCCCATTTGCTTGAAAAGGTTCGTCGTGCGACTTTCCAAGGTAGATATCGTTGAATACCGACGACTGGTCTAGCACATTGATGTCATTGTTTGCACCAGCTGGACCAAATAATGCATGTCATATCCAAAGATCATGTGATGTGATAGCCTCTAGAATGATCGTCGACTCTTTGTGGTCGCCTCTCATGTACTGACCACGCCATGCGTTGGGGCATAATGACCAACTCCAATGCATGCAATCGATACTACCAAGCATTCCAGGGAATCCATGCTTGCCTTCATGCACCGTGTACAATTGGTGAATATCGTTGATAGTTGGTTTGCGCAAATATCGTTGCCCATAAACCAAACAGATCGCTTTGCAGAACTTGTACACACAGTCCCGCACGGTACGCTCTGACATCCTAAAATACTCGTCCCATTTATCTGCGCCCATATCGTATGCTAGCTGACGAATTGCAACCGTGTATTTTTGAACGGGAGAGAAACCTTTTATCCGCCTTGCATCCATTTTCCATTGGAAATATGGAAAGCGGCCTTCCAAATCGCCAACAATACATAAGAATAGTTCCTTCCTCATCCGGAACCGACGTCGAAACTTTACAGCGTAGATGGCGTTATCTGCAAAATAATCTTGTATAAGGCGATCGTGTCCGGCTTGGTGATTTTTACGCAACCGCGGCTTTCTTGGCTTAGATCGTGTACGTGATGTTTCGCCTAGTCGGTTTTGATAGTATGCAACCGTTTTCGCCATGACGGAATCGATAAACTTAGCCTCCTCTACAGCCGTCGAATCGGATGATGAAGATGATGACATTTTGAATAATATTTTTTGGAGAGAAGTTTATGGTATGGGTTAAAAAAATGGTTGGATGTTGCGGTATTTATAGTTTAAAAGGAAAAAAAAACAATTTATATATATTAACAGCTATATAGCCGTTGGAATGGAATCAAACCCGTTGCAATAAAAAAAATAATAATAATAAAAAAATAAACGGACCAATCATGTGAGGAGTGAGAACGCGGGATCCCTACCCCCACCCTCTTCCTGCGCCTACCTTCTCGCACCCACGGTGCGGTGTTCCCCTGTACGGGAAACGTCCTGCACCGTCTCCCCGCACTCATACCGTCCGGCCTTATAGCAAGTAAAGTGACCTTGTTAACAAGTGACTTTAAGCCCTTAAAAATTTACAAACGTTCTAAAAAAACCTTGAAATTTTTGTAGGGTTTGAATAACATTTACCGTTCATATTTCCCATCCATCATCTCCCACCCAAGCCGTCACGTACTACTCACGCCTTAAATCCCTAATCGCCATCGGTCCACCACACTCCAGCACCCCAACTCGCCGGTCTCCGCCGCTCAAAACAGTCCCTTCCATCCTCCATTTCTGTTTGACCAAGAGGAAGAAGCGTAGAAGCAAGCACCAAGCAGTGCACAACGGATTTCGACTTTCAAGAGGTTTTTTTCTACTGTGTGTAGTTCCGACTTCCGACTTCTTTTCCATTCCTTTTGCTACTGTATTTAGTTTGTACTTCTACTTCTACCTTATGATTTGTTATTTTCCAATCTTTTTTTTTCCTATTGCGTCAGTTCCTACTTCTACTATATGACCAAAGACATTTCTTGGTTAAAATTGAGTTTTGATTAATGAAAAGCGAAGTATCTTGGTTGTGTTAGTGTATATGTGAAGGAACATGTACTAGTTTGATGCCCATGTATGCTACAAGCCTACAACATTGTGATAACCATCTGGTTATCAAGATTCAAGAATGACAAATAGTTTGTGATACGAGTTGGGATGGTTGCCCTTGCAGACAAGCTATTTGATCAAATGCCTGAAAGGGATGTATATAATACTTTCTTAATATGCATGTTTTCACTGATTGATTTTAATATACATGTTTTAACTTTGAACTTTTGAATTTTGATGTTGGTAACTTGGGAATGAACAATTTTAATTCCAGGTAAACATTTTCTTTTGTTTTTGGTGGATTACATAACTTTGGAGTTCCATTTCATTGATTTAAGCTCGACTTAATCCATGCACAAATAACATGGTTGCTTATCAGCTTGTATTGCGTCTAAATCATGCAATTAGTCCTGATTAAGTTGAGATGTTATTGTAGTTACATGATAAAGTTTATTGCTGTGAAGAGAATTGATTTTAGCTGCTGTTTTTGTGGGGTTTTGAAGCATTCTGCAATGTTGGATGAAAGCAAATTTGATGTGCATTTGAAGTTGTGGGCACTTCGAATCCCTAGAGAGTTCTGCAAGGTTGCAACTAAGCTTCTTAATGGGTATGATATTTTGTTAATTTTTTTGAATCTTGCTTCGTTTGATCACCCATATGTCCCTTGTTTTTACACCCAAATTCCATAGAAATCTTTTGCATTTCCAGTTGTCAAAGTCATGAACTTGAGTAGCTATATACTTACATATATATATATATATATATATATATATATATATATATATATATATATCACCATATGAAGACTGTTTGTCCATGTAATTTGCAGAACTCTTAGGATCTAATTGGATCTACTCTTGTTAATTCACAAGCAACTTTGAGTCTATGAGTCCTTGTGAGGAAGAATTTGGTTGTATTATGTCAATTCTCATGAAGTGTTGAAATTTGATCTTGATATTTAGTATCATGTAGACTTTCACATCATATCATTTATCATTTTTGTTCTTTATATATGTAGACATATGCTTGATAGACCACGTATCAAGCCCATCACTGAAGACCCAACTAGTGAAAAAACGCGTTATGTTATATTATCTGAAAGGGTTCAAAATCCAGGTAAGAAATTCAATATTACTCTTATTAAAGTAGTAATCTTTGCATGTTATGTTAGTTTGCACTCATTGCCTTGTAAGTTGTAATAATGTTGATGCATCTCATTAATGAATGAACATCTTGTCCTTTCTTTTTGCATAATCTTGCAAGTTTTTATTGTTTTTTCTTGTTATATATTGAGATTCATATTTTGTAATTGTGGCTTTTTGGAGCAGATCTGTCAGATATTCCAACCAAGAATCTTGATGAGTTAAAGAAACTATGCAAGATTGAAACAGTTCCATACTCACTGACACTTGGATATTCATACTGGGGTGCAGGTGACTTTTTCTTGAAATTTACACTCAAAATTGTTATCTTTAAGCAAAAAAAAAAATTTATATTTATTAAATGAGTGTTGTTCTATTACAGACCATGTGCTGAAGCAGATTCTACCTTCTGGACTTGAGGTCCCTTCATCTTTTGAAACAATAGTTAAGTATTTTTTCTTTATGTCTTTAAATTTCTATTTAGCCTTACTCTCTAACTCTAATGGGAATTCAAAATTGCATAAAATACAAGTAAATTGCTATTTCTTGGATCTATTATTTGGAATTAATTGTATTGGATGAATGAATTGAGCTGAATTTATTTATCATTTTCAGGTCACATTGCTCATCTGAATATACCAGATGAACTCCTTCCATACAAGGATGTAATTGCAAAGGTCATCTATGATGTATGTATGACATGTCTCAAACTTCCATTACATTTTTAGGGTTTTTCTATACAAATCATCAAAGATGCTGTTATATTACTACTATTCTGTCACTTTTAATCATTTATTTTCCAACTTAACAACAGAAAAACTATCCCAGAATCCAGACAGTTGTCAACAAAGTGGGCAGCATTGCAAACGAATTCCGGGTCCCACAATTTGAAATTTTGGCGGGAAAACACGAAATGTCTACAGAGGTGAAACAATATGGAGCAACTTTCAAGATGGATTATGGATTGGTGTATTGGAATTCAAGACTTGAGCATGAACACATAAGATTGGTGAATAAGTTTGAGAAAGGAGAAATCATATGTGACATGTTTGCTGGAATTGGTCCTTTTGCTATTCCTTCTGCTCAAAAAGGATGCTTGGTGTATGCAAATGATCTGAATCCAGACAGTGTTCGTTATCTCAAAATTAATGCAGATGTCAACAAGGTTAATCACACTCTTCGTGCTTATAATTTGGATGCAAGAATTTTCATCTCTAAATTGATGCAAGTGTTGCCTGTTGATGATGATATGAAAAAACCAGAATCAGAATCTGAGAAAAGGAATGGAGGTATGTTGTGTTTGCTTAAATTTAAATTTATAATTTATTAATTTGATATTCATTCCTGGAATTGGAAACAAAGAGGGGGATATGAACAAAGAATCAAATATAGTCACTTCTGAAAGCTGTATAGAAGGTATGATGATGTTTTCATTGAAACTTTTCAGTAGTGAATTTGTCATTTCTGTGTAAAAGACGTAAATACCCTTGTAATCTTTCATGCTGAAGCTCATGTAGCTGTGAAGACAAAAGGAAGCAAAAATAAAAGAATGAAAACTTTGTTGACTTTTACTGATAAATCATGGGAACATATTGATCATGTGATAATGAACCTTCCTGCTTCTGCTTTACAGTTTCTAGGTAAATATGGATTCTGTAAATTTATCTTTTCATTCATGTTAAATGAAAATGAAAATGAAAATTTAATTATATTTGTCTCAGATGTATTTAGAGGACTTATACAGATGAAATATTGGAAAGGATCTCTTCCATGGATTCATTGCTATTGCTTCATTCGATCAAATGAGACTCAAGAATCAGTGGTTTCAGTAAGCTTTATTATATATTCATTTCTTTCTATCACAACATTCTTTTCTAATTTTAATTATAGTTTGACCCATTTTGACTAATTACCAAACTTTGCAGGAGGCAGAATCTCTCTTGAATGCTAAGATACACGACCCCTTATTTCATCGAGTCAGAGATGTTGCTCCAAATAAGGTAAATTCCAAATATAAACTCTTATACAAAATTTCAACACTTCATTTTTTTTTTCTTTTAAAGATAAAGTGCTATCTCAATAATTTGTTTAAAAAGAGTAACAACTCAATCTTTTATCTTCACTTTCTCCATTAAGACGTTCTTTCTGCATTAAGTAGAAAAAAGATAGCTTACCAGATTAAGTCATGTCTTGCAGGCGATGTATTGTTTGAGCTTTCGATTGCCCGAAGAAGCATGCATCAATGAAGTTTCTTGATTTAAATATTGTAACTTTTTTACATTGTTATTTGGATGATAATTAATTATCCATAACTTTTTTTTTGTGTGTTTTAGGATAAGAGTTTTCGATAAAGTATAATACTCTTCTTTTTCGCGATGGTCTATTAAAAACCTTAAAAACAGACACGATAACAAAGATCAAAAAACAAGTAAAAGAACAATTAGAATTCCACCATTGAAATTGAAAGATGCAATCATAAACTTTAGGGGTAAAGAATATCCTCTTGACTGGAATTGCATCATATAGTCATATTAGTATATACGTATTGCTTTATGCTTTTTCTTCAAGTGGGTACAAAATTCAAAAAGACAATTTTTTTATTGGAGCACACACCTAGAAAATATAACAAATAGTCATAAAATAACATGTGTTTTATCTTTATTTGTATTATATTTTATGTTTATGTTTTTTGTACATATCTACTCCTATAATCCGGAAAAGAAAGTCTCATTATGGTCATGTATTAACATTTAGATTTCCATTAATTCATAGTCCATGAGAAAAAGACAAATAACCAAAAATTAAGCCATGATCATGAGTGCGTAGTTTATGTCAAAATCTTCTATTGGTCACAAGCTATTGCTAAAAAACAAAAAATTATAAACATGCAGTCATATTTTTCGGATTTATGGGTATATTTGGTAAAACTAGGCAACTAGGTGTAAGTTGTAAAATTTTTAAATAGTTACAAAATGATGTAAACTAGACATGTTTGGAAAGTAAAATAATTAGGTATGTAGAAAAAAAATGATGATTTAAATGGAAGAAATCTAAAAAACGTTATTGATTTTTATAAACTTATCCTGAAATAAAGTTGAAAAGGTTAAAAGCAAACAAATGAGAGGACAGGAATGAAAAATATATAACACGTAGATTCAGGCTGGAAAGCTTAATGAAAACATGTTTGGGGTAATCTTCTTTTTTCCCTTTTTTGCCCCTTGTTAAAAAGATAGAGTCAACTTTTCTTCTTCCCTATCTTCATTTCACAACTTTCTTGTGTTGACCCTTTTTGGTGAACATTAGGACCCATACATATATATGGTGTCATGGTAACGTAAAACTTTTAATAAATGATGTCTAAGTTTATATTTTAGATATGTGATTTTCCTACTTTTAAAAAATACAATGGTGAAATATGTGTATTTTTGGTATGTTGGTTTTGGATGAACCCTATCCGTAGAATCAATAAAAGTTCATCAATCGAAGTCAAATACTTTACTCTTGTTTTCGATAAAGTTGAATGTATAATTGTATTGTCTATTTTCACTTTTGTATAAGAATTGTTACGTAATTAGGGATACTTAATATTCTAGTAGTTTTATAGAAGATGTTGTTTGATATGCTTCTTATTTTGTTTTGTAAGAGATGGAGTCAGACTCTTTTTAGATTTATAATGTTTTATATCACATTTAACTCGGTTTTGGCTCATTTGAAATGCCTCTTACCCTTTCGGATTCAAGGTTGAGCCTTACTAAGAGGTTGTTTGATAGTTGGTGTTTGAGTCTGACCTGATTGAGTTAATGAATGTCTGACCGAGTAACTCAACCCTAAATTTGACCGGATAACAGACATTTCAGAGGAACCAAAGACCGAGTCAAAGACTCTTAAGTGTGATATCAAACAATATGAATCTAACTGAGTCAGATTCAATCTCTTACCAGATCCAACAAGATGAGTAAGAGACATATCAAACAAACCCCAATATTTATTTTGATGTGATTAATAACTATCAAAGAGCCCTTGTTTTTTAGTAACTTGATTTCAAATCAAAAAGTAAGGATATTTAGGTAATTTATAGAATCTTTGTTAACTAACTATACATTTTGTGAAATGTGTTTATTTGGTTGTAAAAAGAGTAACAAATTGTTTATTGGACAGTTAAATTAATTATTGCAACTTTCCGAAACAACCCTTTTTACCTATTGAAGTTGACTAGAGATTTAACGGGGCAAATCGGATAAAACCAGCGGACGTGTATTAACTAATAATAGCATATGGTCGTTTAAATAATTTTATTAAAAAAAAAAGTTGTTAGCGTAGCAGTATACTTTTTGTAATTACATAATATTAGAAAAATGTTTGGGGACAGGACAATCAATCTATTTTAATTCGCATCAAGAATCTTCCCGTTTTAAAGCATTACCATGAGGGAATTAAATCATAAAATTTTGAAGGAACAACCTAATTGAATTAAAAAGGTAACATAATGAATAGTTATATTTATGGTTAGTTCGAATAAATAAAATAAAATAAACTTATTTTTATGTGTAATTAGAAGATATAAACTAAATTGATAAATACAAAAAAGCGTTATTTTATCAGATAAATCACATTAAGGTATATCTTTAAATAAATAATATATACACATATATCATGTTGTTTAAATATATACGTTGTATTTTAGACAATAAAAAAAATAATGATAAATAAAATAAAAATTAAATACCATGATATCTTAAAATGAAGTTATAAGAAAAGTATTTTTAATTATTTTTCGAAAATAAAAAACAAAATATTTTAATTTCACTTTTTTAAAAGTTCTAAACATATTATTAAAAGTTATCTAAATAAAAAAAAAATATATATATATATAATTGTAATATATTATTTCATTTTTTTAGTGACTCAAAAAAATTATTGAAGCTATAATCAGACCATAAGAAAAAATATCGTTAGGAAAGTGTGTGTGTGTATGTGTGAGAGAGAGAGGGATGTTAATGACGTGTGTATATTAGAGATAGCAACGGGCCTCGGGGAATACAGAGGACCCCAATCTTCATCTCCATCCCCGGATCCTTATTACAATCCACATCATCAGCCTCATTCTCATCGAAAATATAAATGAATCTTCATCTCTACCCTCAAAGGGGAACGGGGATCCCAAGAGGGGAATCGGAGATTTTATTTTTAGTTTAATATGAAAACTTATAAGTAAGAAAAAACTCTAAATTTTAATTTTACCAGCATAAGTTTAAACATTTTACAAAAAATAAAAATATTCATAGATTGCATAAAAACTATAAATAAACTTTCTACCAAATTTAAATACATACATGGAAAATTAAGTAGAAAAAAATTTACCATAGTTTTAGACCATAAAACTATGGTAAATTTCTTTTTCATCAAAAACATTTCATTTTTTGCAAAACATAGTTTTAGACCATAAAACATTTTAAAGCATTTTCAAGAAAAACTCTTTTCATACACATCATAAATATTATTTCATATTTTATCATTTCATTTCTTTTCATTACAATTCAAAAGACATCTTTCTAAATTTCTTTCTATTTTATCAAGGGCTGATTCCAGTATTAAACCGTTGCCAATTTTTATACTTAGGGTACCCCCAAGTCTAGACTAAGGTGGAAAGAACAAATCAATCCACTAAGGCATCGTGCTAACTAGGACATCTACTTCGCGAAGGGAAGGCGTCACCCCAGTAGATTCCTCTAGACCTCTTACGAGACATCATGGCCCGCACAGCTTTCATTCTTTCTTTACTTTCCAATTCTTGTCATTACTTTCGTTTCTTATCATTACTTTCCATGTTTTGCACATTTCATACTTTAGTATCACAATACTCATTTCAAAAGCAAGACATCTATACTTCAAACATGTTATCAAAACATTTTTTATTTCAAAAATGTTCTTTAATCTTAAAACATTTTTGCCTTCAAGGCATTCTTTCAAAACATTCTTTCCAAAAACATTTAACACTTTCTTTTCAAAACATTTCATATATCAACATTTCATTGTCATAAAATAATTTTGCCATGTACCCCAAAGTGGGAAAAATGTCAACACGTACTCACCTAATTCTCCAATGTAGATTAGCTAGTCATCTTCTAGTTCCTTTGCTTAGATCAACACGTCTCAAAAACCACCTATATCACATAAAGGTGAAGGTCAACAAAATGACCAAAATACCCTTCTAATATTTCTAACATTTAGATATTCCCCACAAGCTTATTTACTTCCCATTAGCTTATGTATAAAGTTTGAGGGCAATCGGAGGTCATTTACTAGGTTTTCTATGAAAACCATACACTTAATAGAACCTTTGACACGGCCCGTGTCAAAAAGACACGCCCACGTATCATGTTTGACACGCCCTCGTGTCACGACTGCAGGTCACTATTTTAGGTAGAATCTTGCTAAAAGCTTTGTAACTTGTTCCTTGGACTTCTAATGACCACCAAACTTTACAAAGTGGTTATTAAGGACTAAATGAAGGGTATCAACTTCTCAAATACTCAATTAGCCCCTATCCTCATGATGAATTAATAATTAAGACATTTAAATGTCATCAAAGCTATATGAAAACATAACATGACATCTAAGCACCCCCGTGAACAATTAAGCTCTTAATAACCAATGTACTCATTCAACATCATTGTAAACTTAATTGAATGTTGTTAATTACTTAAAAGCATAACTAAACTCATTGTAAAGTACCTAATCCAACCTTGGATTCATGAATTCCATTCCATATTCCCAAATTGCCCTTATTGCAAAACAATGACTAGGATACTTATAGATCAAGAGATCTTTCATGTTTATGTTCCAATTCCATCTCTAAAATGTCAATCCATATCCATGAATGTCATTCACCTCTTAGTTGTCAATCATCATGTAGTTATCCTTAGATTTTCCAAAATTCCCTTATGGCTAATTATTCCATAAATTCAACTATAGATTATTAAATCTTTCATGTTCTTGCACTCCAATCATATTGTTGGTATCAACTAATGCTTATGAGTATCATTTACTCATCAAATTCTCAATTACAAAGGATCCATTGATTTCATCATATTGTCCCTAAATCCTTTTCAATCCACGCCTATACATGATTCTACCATCATGGATGAGTTTGATCATTCAATTTGGAATTATTGTTGTCAAACGTCATCTAGGTCATAGAATCCAATCCCATTTCATTATCCATTGCAATATCCCCAATTTGGGTTTTATAGGGTTCATGGAGCTTTTTACCCAAATCATCAAATCCATCAATGAGATGATTGGATTGAGATTAGAACCATGGAAACCAATCAATGGAGGTTAGAAAACCAAAACCTAATCAATATATCCTTTAAATTTCGACATTGGGTTTTCCATAAACATTGAATTCGAAAAATGGAGCAAGAGGAAGAGATGTTATACCTTGTAAACCCTTGTTTCAATAACTCCTTGTTCCAATGCGTCAACACTTATTTGGTTTGTACCCTAGTTGTGAAGGAGGAATGACATCACCACTTTTGGGAGCTCTCAAGCTCAAATTTCCGTTCATATGGTTACACAAGTGAAGACTCCTCGTATTTCCCTCAATTTTACACATTTGATCCCTCTAGTTTTTCCCTTTTGGCTAAAATTCACCAAACCACAGTATTTGTGATTTGAACTTATGTTTTGACATAATAAGTCCTCCCACATCCACTATATAACTTTTATAGTCAATTTGATTAATTGAGTCAACCGTTTGGTCAACTCACTTTGCCAACTTGACACTTTTAGGCCTTTAACTTTTGAAAGGTTACTATCTTTGCTTTTAATTTTATAATCTCCCTTTATTTATTTACCTTATTAATTTAAGAACTCAGTCTTAAATTTTAGGATGTTATATATATATATATATATATATATATATATATATATATATATATATATATATGCGTGTGTATGTAGTGAAGTTCAATAAAGAACCATTATTAACAAGGAACCAAAGAACCAATCGTGAGCGTCAGAAATCATAATGATCAACAACCACGGGATTGGATGTACACTTGTACATTGGACGTACATACATTGGATTATACCATAAAACTCACATCTTTACCAAAAAAACCCACCTTTTTTTTGTTTAATTTTTTAAGCCACGTTTTTTATCGAAAAAAACCCCGAATATACCGTTGTCCACGAGTTTTCGTCCTTTTTCCATAGAGATCCATGTTGATATATAAAAAACAATTTTTTTTTCGAAAAAAAACTCACTTCGTTTTGTTGTTTTTTTTTAATATTTAAGTTTATTTTTACCCGAAAAACTAACTATACCAAAAATCTCATTTTTTGTCCTCTATTAATAAACATCAATATCAATTAAAAAAAAACTCAATTAGTTTAGATTCACACTGTGAATCTAAATTGTAAATATTTCAATTTTAACATTCACAATATGAATCTGACTTACTATTTCAACTTTTTGATCATTCACATATTAAGTGAAATTTACATATGAATCGAAATATATTTCTATGTAGTTTTATAATATTTTAACGTTTTGATTACTAGTAAATTAGTTTTATGCATATAATTTAGTTTTTAGAATTCACAATGTGAATCTGACTTACTATTATTCATATTGTAATATGAGTAGATTCATAATGTGAATTTGTACTGAAATTTTGATTTTTTTTTTAAACATCAATATGAATTTATGTTTAAAGTGTACCAAAAAATATGAATTTTGATATATTTTTTAACCTTTTTCGATAAAAAATAGACCTTGACTTTTCAAAAAACAAAGAAAGTGAAATGAGTTTTTTTTGAAAAAAAAAGTTCATTTTTTATATATATATCAATATGGATCTCTATGGAAAGAGGATGAAAAAGCATGAACAACGGTATACTCAGGTTTTTTCCTATAAAAAACATGGCCTAAAAAAAATTAAACTAAAAAAGGAAGTGAGTTTTGTTATAATCTGATGTATGTGCGTCCAGTGTAAAACTATACAACCCTTCTTTTTGTCGTTGATCCGACGCTTTGGATTGTTTACTTGGTTTCTTGATTAATAATATATATATATATATATATATATATATATATATATATATATGTTTAAATGTGGATGAACATCTATTGTGCGGACAATGTTATTTCTGTAAGAATAACTAAGAAAATATATTGTTTGGTAATGTGAATATGTTCAACCTCATATACTATTGTCATTATCACGCACTCTCACTAATTAAAACGTCTATAAGGGTATTATAGATTTTGTTTTATGATTCTCATTCTGTAAGAATGTTGTCAGAATGTGTTATTGATAATCGTATTTTGTAAGAATAAAAATAAGTGAAAAACAATACGTGAAGAAAGAAAATGAATAAGAATTAGTAACAATTAATGAGAATGAATGATAATGATGATAATTGTGTGAGGTTGAACGTATTAACATTACTAAACAACGTATTCTCTTAGTTATTATCATAAAATAGCATTGTCCACACACGTTCGCATAATAAATGTCATCTACATTTTAACCTAACCATATATATATATATATATATATATATATATATATATATATATATATATATATATATATATATATATATAGGTTAAGAAATATTAGTTGTTTAAAAAAATATTGAACAGAATATGATCGTAAATATGGTGATTCAAAATATTTATGATTAAAAAAAACTTTTGATTCAACTTGTTTATGATCCTTAGTTTGCTATGGTTTAAAAATATTTATACTTCAAAATTTTATAATCATTAATTATATATTTTATGATTAAAAATTAAATGATTCAAAATATATAATGATCCATAATTTTTTTTGAACAAAAACTTTATTTAATTGAATATATTATTGATCAATAATCATATGATTGAAAAATGATTTGATTCAAAATACTATAATTCAAAATAATTTGATTCAAAATTTTATGATCTAAAAATAATATGATTCAAAAAAGTATGAATGAAAAATATTATGATCCCCAATATTTTTCTTATTTAAAATTTTATAATTGTTAAATAATAAAAAACTTAAACCGATATTTAGTTAAAAAATCAAAAAAACAAAAACAAAAATAATCAAAAAATAAAAACAAAAATAAAAAAAAACACTATTACCTTCAAGTATGTAGTAACGGTGTTTATAAAAAAACAAAAAAAACAAATATTAATATTTAAAAAAAAACGAAAAAAACGAAAAAAAAAATTAAAAAAAACGAAAAAAATTTTAAAATGTTAAAACCGAGAATATATCTATTTATTTTTTTAACAAAAAAATATAAAAAAACATAAATAAATAATAAAACCCACTTAAATGACGTTTCATAGAAGTTCGCCCCACGTGATTAAATTCTCGAGTCCGTATTAGTTACCACAAACGTGGATCGAATGCGAACGCACACCGACCCAGTATTTGGGTTTGACGTGTGTGCCATTGACGAAATGGATGGTGGAGAATTGTCATAGCAGTCTTCAGCATGTTTTGAGTCCATACTGAAACCGAACCTTTTATATATATATATATATATATATATATATATATATATATATATATATATATATATATATATATATAGAGAGAGAGAGAGAGAGAGAGAGAGAGAGGTGGGTTCAATTGAGAAAATAAAAAAGGTTGAGAATGGGGGAATCATTCTCAGCTACTCATTTAATCTAAGCATAAAAAGACACGGTGACAAACTTGTAAATATGATAATAACCTTCAATCTCAAATACGTAACTGTATAGAAATAGATAACAGTTCAAACCCATTTCTAATCGATCGTTCATCATCCAAATTTCTCCTCCAACCTTCAACTATCATCCAGATTTCTTCAATTAAACAATCATCAACATCATCCAGTGTTAATCAATCATCGATCTTCGTCAATAACATGTTTATCAACACGATTCAATAGTTAACAACAAAAATTCGTTTTTGGTTCTTTTAATCCAACCTTCAATTCTGCTTGAATACGATCAAATCTTCAACATCTACGATTAATTATACTCCCAGCGTCATTAGATCAACATCATCGATAATCAACAAAAAATCCACTTCATATCATTCATTTAACATCGATTATCAAATAAAACTTTAAAATTGAGGTTAGAAAAAGATCAAATCGTTTTTTTTTTTTTGAAAAATTTCATATAATTTCTCTATCAATCTACTATTTTGTAATATTTAAATAGTCAAAGTATCATGTTTTTAACATTTTTAAAAAAGTTAAATTGTATGCACTCCAACTGTTTGATGAAATGCATAAACTAAATTACCACGTTATATTCATATATGAATATGTTTTCCCACCGGAATCAGTATATGATTATTAAAACAAAAAAAAAACAAATATGCAAGTCTGTATGTTATTCATATGTGAGTAACATATAAAAATTATATATATTTGTGAAAATACCTTGTAATATTCATATGTGAATATATTGTGTAATATTCATAAGTGAATATATCATCTAATATTCACAAGTGAATATACTATGTAATATTCACATGTGATATACCATGTAATATTATGTAATATTCAGATATGAAAATATTATCTAATATTCATAAGTGAATATACCATCTATTATTCACAAGTGAATATACTATATAATATTCACAAGTGAATGCATCGTCTAATATTTAAATATGAATATACTATGTTTATTATATGCTATATTCATATATGAATGATACTTAAATCGTAAAAGAAATTAATTATAGTTTTTATTCATAAGTGAATAACGAATGTACTGTAGTAAAAACCTGATTCATTTTTATTCACTTATGAATAACGATAGCTGAAAATATAAAAAAAAAATTATTTTATCTTAAAACTATATCAATATGAATGTCTATTTGTAGAGAATAAAAAATCATGAATTTTAGTATATTTAAAATCATTTTTCGATAAAAATAGCTTCTTAAAAATTAAAAGAAAAACGAAAAAACTATGTTTTTGTATATATTAAGGTAATGCTTAGCATAGTTTAGGAAACATGTTTTGTTCGAAAACACATGTCTATTTCTTTCCCATTTCCGCTGGTACGACGGAGGTTTTTGCGGCAAAAATAAATGAGTGGCTGAGAATGATTCCTCATTCTCAGCCTTTTTTCTCTCTCTCTCTCTCTCTCTCTCTCTCTATATATATATATATATATATATATATATATATATATATATATATATATATATATATATATATATATATATATATATATATATGATTTTAGCTTTAAAAATTCTAAGTGTCAAAAGTTTAGTGTGGGGGCGGGGTCCATATTTGTTTTCACACCGACCTTTTTTTTAGTCCAATAAATATTCAACAAATGCATTTCAAAGTGTACGTCAAAACTATGTAATGGAGACTTAATTCCGTATTAACTAAAACCAAAAAAAAAAAATCGCATAGTAAAAGAAAAAGATTAGGTGATGTAGGTGTGCACCTTATTGAAGTTAACTGATTGTATCGTAAAAAGACTTATACTCCAGTGGTATACGGTGTTTTTCTCTTTTTTTTGAGATTTATGGTTCAAGTCCTGCAGTGGATATATGTGAAATAATTTAAAAGTAGTTTAGTATAGTTTTCGTTTAAAAAAATATAACTGATTGAGGGTTTTGTTCAAAAAAATAATTTAGTATATTTGCCGTTTAAAAAAATAGATTGAGGGTTCAAGTCCTGCAGTGGACATAGGTGAAATAATTTAGGAGTAGTTTAGTGTATTTTCGTTTAAAAAAATATAACTAAATGTGGGTTTTGTTAAAAAAAATAATTTTGTATATATTCGTCGTTTAAAAAAATAGTTGATTGGGGGATTTTGTTCAAAAAAATAATTCTTTTTTCTCTTCACCATCCTCTTAATTTTGTAAGAATTTCTTTTCCATAAACAGGATCTATTCCATCAATAATTATTTATTTGTCACTTATTTCTAATAATGTTTTATTATTTCCTACGGGTATACTCCACCACTAGCACATTAGCCCGAGGGCTAAGTCCCAAGTGCTATATTCCTGATTGCGTCATGGATCGCCCAAAGTCCTCCAAATAGATGGACGAACCTAGAGATTAAGTCACGAAGTTCGGATTAATTAGCCACATGCACAACCATATAAATCAAGGAAAGGTTCAACTGTAATCGATATTATGACAAACCACGCTTGTTTGTCATACGAAAACAAACGACTCCATCCCGCTACATGAATTATGGTAAAGGAAAACACACCCAGAATCACAATAACCACGAACAAGTATTTGTAGAAACAGATAACATTGTCACACTAGACCATGTTTAAATTTATCACTTATAAATATATTTATTTATCCTAATTGATAATAATAAATTTATCACTTATAAATATATTACTTACACTTAGTTTAGTGTTCTTTGTGTGAGATCAAATGGGCTCATATAAAAAAAATCTTTGTTTTTTGCACACTAGACCAAGTTTAAGCACTTCTTGAAGCAATTTGCGAGTTTGTAAAATAAAGAGCCCATGATTCTAGCTTGTTAATTTCCCATAACCTTTAGATATCAGGGACACTAGTATTGTCATTGATGCTAGAAAACCACACGGGAACCAAAAGCAAGAATGTTATGATTAAACTCACACATATGGGTTCCCTCCCGATATAACTATGGAAGGACGATGGTGTTCAAATTAGGCGTGATTGCAGTGAAAGTACATGAACTCCTCAAATTCTATATACCATACAAAGTAGAAACATTCATCAGTGCGCCCATGCATTTTGTAACCAGATTTTAAAACCCTATGAGATAATATAAGGAGATAAAAGTCCAAGCCAAGATTGCTCAAAAGAGAAAAAAGTAGTTAACGACATATATCTCCAATTGGCAGTCCCAGTTGGGATTAACATATTAGTCGGCGTAGGGGAGGGATAAGAATGCTCCCTAAACGATATCAACATGTCTTCGTTTTTTTTAGGGGGGGGGGGGAGACAATCATGGTGTAGCCGTGTAGCTCAGCACAACTTGAACATCAATGCATCATGTAACACGATCTGATAGTAGCGAAGGGGTCAGTCTTGAGATAGAAACATAATCATTAATTTATAAGTAGAGATATTGGCCAAGGCATGGATACCCCATGAATAAGTTTTCTTGTATAGATCGCAAATACACTCATGGTAAAGAAAAATGAAGGGTCTTGGAGGATGTGTGTTGACTACACTAGTATGAATAAAACATATGGAAAATGACATACCAGGGTAATCATATTTATCGCTTTGTTCATATTTAGGTAACTTTTTTATTTTTGTACATATTTGACCATTTAACTTGTTATATGTGTTCACATCTTGCCATTATCACCAGCTATAGCAGGTGACAATGGTAATATGTGAACAAATTAACAAGTTAAATGGTCAAATGTGTATGAAAAAAGAAAGTTGCCTAAATGTGAACAAAACGAAAAGTTAATTACCCTGATAAATCATTTTTCCTACTTTTAATAGCGATTTTAATTTCATATTTGTTTGTATTATTATTTTTCAAACGTTACTTTTAAATATCCATAATTTCCTAAATATTAATTAAATATTGATCAATTTTAAACTTTACTTTGTAATTAATAAATATGTTTTTGTTTTGTGAAATATTTTATATAGCCTCTTATATATATATATATATATATATATATATATATATATATATATATATTGTCTTTAAGCATTACGATATTTTTAAAGTGAATAGTATCTAACAATAAATTTAAATTAATTAATTACATAAAAATAACTATGGAGGGTCTTTTAAAAAAAACATTACTTAGCAAATAAAAAAACAAAAAAAATCTATACAATGTAAATGTTTTAAAACTATTCCAACTTTTTAATACCTTTTAATTAGAAGTTTATTAACTATTAATTTTTTTAATACAACGTTTTAAATTAGCATTTAACGAAAGTATTTTAAAATGTTATAAAAAATTTTATACTATCATACAAAATCTGTGAAACACTTCAAAAATGTTGTAAAAGAAAGTTTAGAAATAAATATATGAAAGTTATAAAAAAATTGTATGAAAATGTAATTAAAAAAAAGTTAAATACTTGTAAGAAAAAATTAAAACAATTATAAAATATTTGGTTTAAAAGCACTTGTATTAAAATTATACGAAAAAAATGAAAAAAGTTAAAAAAAATATAAACAAAGATTTAAAAAATTGTATTAGAAAAACATTTAGGTAAAAAATCATAAAAGTGTTGTAAGAAATTATAAAAAATTTTAAGAAATTTATAAAAAAAATATTCACATTTAAACAATTTTCTTTTTTGGTACAGATTTGATCATTTAAATTGTTAAATGTGTTCACATATTACCATTGTCACCTGCTATAGTAGGTGACAATGGTAATATATGGACACTTTTAACAAGTTAAATGGTCAAATGTGTACAAAAATATTCAGGTGGAAAGTGATTTCTCGATTCGGACAAGGGATCTCATCAGATAATAAAAAGGATGAAGAGAAGACCGCATTTTACACCGTTCACGACATGTTATGTTACTAGAAAATCCCAAGGATTATCATCATATACGTACAAATAAAGATGATGAAGAGAAAACTCTGACATAAAAAAAAACGATCATCGAAAGTATACATGGTACATTGAAATATATTAAGAAAATTAAAAAAAAAACAATTAAACCCGAAAATGACGTTCACTTCAATAATCTTCAAATTTTGAGACTTGATTTTAATCTTCTAATATTATAAATAGATATGACCAAATAATTAGTTATAAAATATTGTTTGTAGGCATAATAAAAAAGGGAAATAACTTAAACAATCATTTTTTTCACATTTAGTGATTTTTTTTACATCATTTACCATTAAACTCTTATTTTATATTCAAATTATACTCTTACGATCGGTTTTAGTAGGTTAACGCCCAATTGACCTATACTATACATAACATCTACCTGACATAGCGATTGAGAAATTGAATTAAGAAAGTAACATTTGATCCCATTTTTATATAACATTGGCCATTAAACTCTTATTTTGTTTTCAAATTATACTACATACAAATTGTTTGGATCATCAGTAATACTCGTTGAAATGGGCTTTGGGTCTTAAAAGTATGGATGTTAATCAATAACATGACATGACAAAGATACACAATACAAAACATAATTAGGACGAATTGAAATTCAAATTCGTGTTTGTATCGTGTTCCTGTCAAGTGTAAAAAGCACGAGGTCATGTCGTGTTGTGTGTGTGTTCAAAATTCCACACAAAATTGACACGGTATTAACACATGTTTGTCGTATTTGTCATGTTTTGTAAAATTAATTATGAATTAAATAAGTTAAAGGTTTGTTTTATTTATTTTTTTCGTTTTTGACCTGTCGATTTTGTTATCGTGTTGTAATTGGATCATTTTCGTGTTAGTAAAACAAAATACGATATCATGTCGTGTGCTATATAAAAATTGTAGTGTCGTGTCGTGTCATCTAAAAACACGACATAACTCTCCGAATATAAAAAAATGACCGTTATCACGTTTGGGGGTTTCATCGTAGCAGTTGTGTTCTACAATTTGACGAGATGAAACCGACAATATGGTTTATTGCCGGTCATAAGAGTATAATTTGGGCACAAAATGAAAATTTAATGGTCAATGGTGTACAAAAATAAATCAAATGCGAACAAAAATGATGATTGGTTACCCTCTTAACTCATTTTTTCTCAATCTTATATATGTCATGTAGATGTCACATATATACCAATTTGACTTTAACCTACAACAATCGGTTGAAGAATATATCATAAGAATATAATCCCTATTCTAATAAATAAATAAGTTTATTCTCCTATTGACAAGTGTCATAATATTAGAACTCATTATTAATATTATGTGTAACATATCATGCCATTTGTCAACTTATTAATTATCCATTTCAAATTTCAAATTTTAAAATTTTCACTCTATCTATATTAAATTAATAATTGATTTTCCATTTTAAATTTCAAAATTTAAAGTTTTTCGCTTTAATTATATTAAATTAATAACATTAGAATTAAAAATAAAATAAAATTAATAGGGATTATAATGTGATATAACTTCACTTATTTATTTAAATCAACGACTATAATTTTATATAACTAAAAAAATATCTCTTAAGTAATAATTTATTTAAAATAATTGATTTATAATTTGATTTTTTAATATGAAAGTTTAATTAATTTTATAACCGTGGTTCTCACGGGTTATAAACTAGTTTAAACATAAAATAAGAGTTTAGAGTTTAATGGCCAATAATATTTCAAAAAACTAACCAAATATAAATCCTCATATAAATAATGGTCAATAATACTAAAAAACGATAACCAAATATAACAAAAAATAACAGTTTGATAAATCCTCGTAGCCTAAACAAATTTAACTTGTATATCTTGTTTCTCGATTGGTTATCGGTAATTATTATATATATATTAAAGTTATGAAAAATTTTAACAGTAAACTTCATTAGGAGTTGGCAGAATGGGTCCTTTGATTATGGTGGGGTTGCAATTGTTTTTTTTTTCTTTTAGGGTCATATTTTGACATTTTGTTATTTTATTACCTGCTTGAAGCTTCTAGCACCGCTTATCCCATCTAATATA
Organism: Lactuca virosa; assembly: GCF_052849685.1. Classification (NCBI taxonomy): domain Eukaryota; kingdom Viridiplantae; phylum Streptophyta; class Magnoliopsida; order Asterales; family Asteraceae; genus Lactuca; species Lactuca virosa. The sequence goes on along the minus strand of NC_136430.1, from coordinate 300,149,149 downwards.
ATTCTTTCCTTCTTCCTTTCTCATCGCCGCTTTGTCTTCCCCTCTGGATGCTTCCCACCGCCTCTCCAAAACCCTCTACGTGTTATTCACTGCTCCCACCTCACTTTTTAACCGATCATATTGTTACAAAAATCCCTTCCCACCGCTTTCTCATTCGTTCTATTATCCACCACCTGCCTTCCAAAGGGGTACGACGATGACCAGGAAGACGAAGGTGGTCTGGCAAAGAGGGAGTGGACGTGGGGGTTCTCTGTCTATCGCCTCCGATTGTTTCCCTTTTCTCCGTCTGTCATACCCCTCAGATTGCTTCGATTTCAAAATCCAGACCCAAGTCACGTAGGGTTTTTTTTCCAATCGAAAGGTACGCAGCCCCTCACTGAGGCAAAGCCCACGAGGTTTTCACACTCAATTTACGTTTCTTATTTCATCATGTATCGTCGGTTTTTTCCCTTTTATTCACTTACTCCACCAACTCTTCTCACATCTTGCGTTTTCCGGTTTTTCTCATGCCCTAACTTTCGCTCTATAGGTCGATTATGGAAGATGCAATTTTGATTTTGAAGTTTTCGATTTTTTTTGAATGATAGATCAAATTGGGGAATTTTTTATCTTATCTGACCCTTGATTTATCGTTTCTCACATACTCTGGCGTATGAGAAGCGGAATCCAACCGCGGGCACCATCGCATCTTCTTCAACAACATGTAAAGGTATTTTTCTATCCCTATTAATGAAGTGTTCAATTACTAATGGTTGTTTCCAGTGTTGGTTCAGCAGGAAAACAAGTGACACAGGTTAAAATTTGAACTGATATTTCACCAATTTGAATTTAGGTACTTCAAATTGTAAATTTTATATGGATTATATAAAATTTAGAATTTTAACTTGGGCCATTTTAACTTTGGTCTTTATGTGATTCTGAAGATGGCTTGGCTGATTCGGTTAGCAAACAATATCTGTTCTTCAAAACTCACGTACGTGTTACCCTATTTGTTTGTTTAACATATAGATGAGTTTTTTTTACTATGAATACTAAGTGTTTGGTTAAATGTCTCAATGAACAAACAAAACTTAAAGTGTGCGTTCAGTTTGAAGTGGTATGTCATCGGTTGTGCACTTTATTGTGCACGTCTCATATTAAAATTAAGAGATTGTCTGTCCAAAATTTAATTTCACATCCAGGTATCTTCTTTTATGTTCCAGCTTGGTTACTAATTAATCACATCACATTCTCCTTTTAATGATGAAGCAAATCACTTATTAATGCACAGAAAGTTGCGTGCTGTGAGATGGGTTGGTGGTGTTGAATTAGAGCTTCTAGCAATAGCCACTGGTTTGTGTCTACTAATTATCGCATAACAACTGATTATTGTCTATTTTACCCTTTTGATATGATTTTGGTGTTTATTCTTTATTTTCAACAGGTGGAAGAATTGTCCCTAGGTTTCAGGAATTAACAGCAAAAAAGCTAGGCAAGGTATAATTTCTCATTTACTATTTTCATTGGTTGTAATCCTGAAAAATACATAATAAATGACTTTTTAAATTTTTTATTAAATTTATGGGCAGGCTGGTTTTGTTAGAGAGAAATCATTTGGCACCACAAAAGATCTGATGTTATATATTGAGCATTGTGCTAATTTTTTCGTAGGGGTAAGTTAACATTTTTTTAGGACTTGTATCTTTTTCTTTTTTAAGTGTTGTATAAATAAAGACTTTCTATTTTGGACTAACTGCATGAGGTCAGTTATTAAGAATCTCCCACACAAAAAGCTTTTTACCAATGGAAAGGATAGCTTTTTAGGTCAATTATATCAACCACTTTCATTATACTAAATGGTCTTGTGAGTTTTGTATTTTGTACAATTGACCCGCTTTATTCAAGAATGTTCCATTTTACTCCCCTGGTTATGTTTAACCTTCAAAGCTTTATCATTTTTTTCCTGATTAAATGTTGTTGGATAGATAATCATAATTTTGTGATAAATTAGGTAACAAGATGATGATAGAGGAGACTAAACGCAGCATTCGTGATGCATTATTTATTTATTTATTTTTAATTGTTCTCATGCACTCATATATTAATCTTAGTAGGTGTGGTTCGGATGCTGTCACATCTACTAATTTTTTAGGAAGTATTGACTTATAGGTAATCTTTAAAAAAAAATTATCTAGGATCATACTTTTATATGAAAGAAAATGTTAAAAACTTAAAATTGATTTTAATGACTTGCAAGAGTTTAAAGATTTTAACTAAAAACATTGTATTATGAAAGGAAATACATGTAGCACTTTTTTTTAAAGTGGGACAAGGACTATTCTTTCGATCTCCCATCTGTGCAAAAGGACGAAAATGCCCTCAGGCCTCATCGTCAAATGGTAAAATTGCTTTACTAAACTAATATGATTATATTAATGTCTTTTTTTTGCAGAAAATTGGTGCAGACCCGATCAAAATACACCAACAGATCCTAAAACTCATCGCACATTTTACTTTCTTCGAGTCTTTTATTTTTATTTTTTTGTATTAAAATTGCATTTTATGAAGTGAAGCTTAGGAACAGTAAAGTTGCACCCGATATGTCTATTCCACCCCTTCTACTTACATTCCTAAATTCTGACCAGGGTAGTGTTCCTAGGTTGGTTACTTCACCCGGGTTGGGTTATGACGTTGATGAGATTTTATATCTTGCCACTACTCATCATGCAACATAATTCTTGATTCCTGCTGTTTGATTTAGGATTTAGGATATGAGGATTGGTAGGTTTTTGTTTACGAATTAGCTATGTTTAGTAACTACTCCCTTCGTCCCAATATTATTGTCCACAGACAAAAAACACACATATTAAGAAAAGCATTAATTACCACTAACTTTATTTAATAAAATGACAGTTTTGTCCTTACTTTGTATTTAATGTTCCATTAAATGCTTAGTTGGTTAAGTAATAATGATGGGGTATTTTGGTAAAAATGTTATTTATTTTTAGAAGTGGACTATTATTTTGGGACAAACCAAAAAGGAAAGATGGACTATAATTTTGGGAGGGGGGAGTATGTTTTATTTCTTAATGTAGACAAGGGTAAAATGGTCTTATCTTTGGAATAAACGGAAATATTAAGATCCCATTTGGAATGTTAATTCTTACAGCTTGAGAAAGTCACTGAAGCTAAAAAAACAAGCACAAAAACATTTACTTCGGGTAAAGAAGAAGGAAAGAGCTTCATCCATCACAAACATCCATCGGTTTTTGTTCCGACATTATCTCCACCGGTTGAAGTGATGCTCCGTGCACTTGAGGTATGGATAGTTATCAGCTTTTAAATAACAATGTACTTTTATTGCTTTGTTTATAATGGATTTGTACATTCATTTATTATCTATCTGAAACATTAACGTACTTACATGTCTGTACAAAAACAACAATGTAGTCTAAATTTTGCTACAATGTACTTAATTTTCCCTAAAAAAAATTTGTTTTTGCTGCAGTTATTTCTGCCACGTGGGGTTCAAGTTGAGAATACCATCAAAGTTTCTAATATTCAATACCTTCAGTTAGATTCTATTTGTGGTCAACAAACACGTTTCACTTAGCTTTAATTTAAAAAAATGGCAATTAGGGAAAATGGTCCCAAAAGTTTTGTTTTGTTTTGTTTTTTTAAATAACATATTCTTGATGGATAAGGGTAGATATTGTAATCTTTTTAGTATGCACAATTGCATCCAAAAAAATGTCAATACGATAATAATAGAAAATATGTTTTCTTTTCTTCAGGTGGCTTTATTCAAGTTATGAGGAATGTGATTTCGACTAAAAATGTTTTTACTATCAGCCAAAAGCGTTAAATGCAAAAAATAGCAACGCACACTAATTTATTTGTTTACTTTCATTTGTTACATTAGGACATTGTACTATATTCAATCTATCCAGTTGCTAACTATTTGAATGACACTATAGCATCCTACTTTCGTGAGCTACCAAACATCAACAAAAACATCTGACCCGTGCAACGCACGGGCCTCATTTCTAGTTAGAATTAAAATCATAAATCAAACCCAACCAAAGAATCAAACATATTTCTAGTTCAGTTGGTCAAACAACAAATCATAAAAGGAACAATATTTCGATTAAACTAAATAACCTTTTTCCACTGGATTTATTATTATTACCAGGTGTGAGACCCATGTATTACATGAGTTTATTTAAAAAAAAAAAACAATACAAAATTCTAAACATTTGAAAAGTATGAATTTATAAGAAAAGTGAGAAAATATTGAATTATAATAATTAAAGTATTTTTTTTCTCTTTTAAATTTAAACAAATAATTTAGATAAATAAATAAAGAAAATTAATGAATCTTTAATTTGGTAATTTTGAAATTAGAAAGAAAGTTCATTAATGAAATTGATATGTATTTATTATTGAATATAAATACTATCTACAATTTAATAAAATGAAAAAACCATAAAATGACATGTGGAATAAAAATTAATTTAAAATAACCACAAAAATTACGTGTTTCAAAATAAATGAAAATGAGACATATGGCAAAAAGATCTTTATTTATTAGGGAGGATTATATATTATTATTATTATTATTATTTACTAGTTAGAGCTTATAAACCTTCAATCAACTAATTCTCTATTCTCAAAATTTCAAACAGTATTTTCACATCTTAACATTAGAGTCTTCAAAATATTCATTCAAACAAACCCGAAAAACTGATTATTACTTTTTCCAACAAAAAAAAACGATTATTGCTTTAATAAGTTTTTGATTTTTGAAAAAAATAAAAATAAAAAAAACTGTTTAACAATAATAAGTGAATAAATAGATATAACGTTTATTACATTTATATTGAAATAAAGAGAAAAAGACAATTATCCTCTTATGGAGTGTGACTGCACACAAAATTGCATGGCATCCTGATCCTGCTACATAACTGAATAACAGATTCAAAAAAGAACCGAATCTTTTACTATTTTCATCTCTCCTTCACACACACAAACACACACACAATCTCCTCCAATTTCCTCCGATTTCCTCAAAACCCAAAAGAATCAACAAATAAATCAACAATCCATCACCGAAATCCCCCAAAGAAATGATCAGAATTCCGTTAAAGCCATGCCAATCGATCATCACAATCATGCTCTGTATCTCGACAGCATTCATGGCGATTGTCACTGGTTCTGATCCCAATTCGAATATCGGCGTGGGAATCAACTGGGGTACCATGACCAGCCACCAGTTGCCGGCGGATAAGGTGGTGGAAATGATGAGAGAGAATGGGTTCAAGAAGGTGAAGCTCTTTGAACCAGAAAAAAGGATCATGGAAGCCCTAATTGGATCAGAGATTGAGGTGATGGTAGCGATCCCTAATTTCATGCTGTTGGATATGAGTCAAGATCCAAGCTATGCTGATTATTGGGTTGATGCTAATATTACTAGTTATGCTTATCCTGGTGGTGTCGATATCAAGTAAGCAACAACAATTTTGTGATTTCTCCTATTGAAATAATTCCAATTTCGTATTGAAACACCTTCGATTTCATGATTATAGTTCGTTTTTTCGCGCTCTAGTTCTTCCTGATTGTTTGCTGCTGTAAATGTTTAGTTTTTTCAAACACCGATCATACATTCGAGGGTAAATACGTAATTTCATGTTGATTCTTTCGTAAATTTCAGGTATGTTGCAGTCGGAAACGAGCCATTTCTCAAAGCATACAATGCTACATATCTCCAAATCACATTACCGGCGTTAAAAAATGTCCAAAATGCCCTTACCCGGGCCGGTTTCGGTAACCAAATCAAAGCCACCGTCCCATTGAACGCCGACATCTACGAGTCGCCGGAATCAAATCCAGTCCCGTCGGCCGGCGACTTCCGTTCAGAAATCAAAGACAAAACCATTGAAATCATCCAATTTCTTTATTCCAACGACGCCCCTTTCACAGTCAATATTTACCCCTTCCTTAGTCTCTATGGCAACGCTTATTTCCCCATGGATTTTGCGTTCTTCGATGGCTCAAATAAGCCCCTGAAAGACGGAAATTATCTCTACACCAATGTCTTCGATGCAAACTACGACACATTAGTCGCTTCCTTAACAAAAGCCGGATACCCGGAGATGAAAATCATCGTCGGAGAAATCGGGTGGCCCACCGACGGCGACATCAACGCAAACGCAAAAAATGCAAAAAGATTCAACCAAGGTGTGATTAGACATGTGTTAAGCTCAAAAGGTACACCAGTCCGAAAAGGACCACTCGAAATTTATCTCTTCAGTTTGTTAGATGAAAACAAGAAAAGCATAGCTCCGGGATCATTTGAGACACATTGGGGGATTTTCGAATACGATGGAAAACCCAAATACGAACTGGATTTAACGGGATCGAAGAAGAACAAAGGGTTAGCTCCGGTTGTCGGAGTTCAATACATGAGCCGGAGGTGGTGCGTGTTGAATCCACGTGTGAAGGAACTGGATGGATTGGCTAAAGAGATTGACTACGCTTGTAGCTTATCGGATTGTACGTCTTTAGGTTATGGATCTTCGTGCAATCGGTTGAATTTAGCGGGAAATGCTTCTTATGCTTTTAATATGTACTATCAACTTCAAGGTCAGAATGATTGGGATTGTGACTTTTCTGGGTTGTCGATTGTTACTGGGGAGGATCCATCGGTGGGGGAGTGTCGGTTTCCGGTGATGATTGCTTTTGGGTCTTCGGTGGTGGTTCACCGGAAAATTTTCAAGGTTTTGTTGGGTGTACTTGAAGCTTGCATTGTGTTCTTGCTTCTTGTTTCTTAGCATTTTCATTTTTGGATCATAGATTTTTAGATTGTAATATAACTGAAACGAATACGAATGAGTAATCCATCATTTTTATCTTCAGGCTAATACGACAGAAAAAAAAAAAAATACTTTATTAGATGTTATTTGATTATTTAATATAATGGTAGTTTGCAATTCGTGATTGATATTTATAAATTTTTGTTAACTGGTTTTATTTCTTGTTAGAAGATGAAAATATTTTTTTGGCATTTTTTTAGGGTATTATACATGCGAATGGAGGACAAAAAACAAATAAAGTTTCAAATAAAGTTATATAAGCAATTGTGTACTTTTTTAAAAGTATTGTTTTCTATCTGGCTAATGCTATTTTGAAAACTTAAAAGAAATTAGAAAGAAAACAAAACCATTGATAATGGCTAATGATACCATAATTGCACGGAAAGTATTATCTAGATTTAGTTAAATACTTAAATTATATATGTGTTGTAGGACATACTTTTGAGATTTTTTCTTTTGATGATTTATATTGTAAATTTATGATACAAACTAGATAGTTACTTGGTTACAGTTAATGCTTATATGTACTGATTTGCGTTAAATTTACAACCATGTAGATATGGACCATATGGTAACAATTATTAGTGATGGATAATAAATAATTAAATGCATTAAGACGGTATTTTACATTTGAAAATTTAAATATTTTCATATTTTTTATGTCTACTATCTTTCTATCTATTTTAAATTATGACAAATATTATTTAATTTAATTTAATTTAAATTTGATTGGGATGTTAAATTTGTATATTTGTCATCATTTTTAATAGGTAGGAAGAAAAATTAAAACAAAAAATAGAAAAATATTTAATTTCTCTTTGCATTTTTACTGGAGTTTTGTATCGTAAATTTATGTAAGATTTGTTAAATTCATTATGCTGGAAGATTTTAATAAAAAAAATATAGTAACGCTAGAAAAGTACAAAGAATCAAAATTGCTTCCGAAGACATTTTCAGAAGACAAAAAACTTAAAAAAAAAACTTTTTGATATCTTTTTTCTGGAAGAGAAAAAAAACAACTTACAAGTTTGGAATACATTTTTTAAGTTAATCTTAATGTGATATTTCTTTTTTTCACCATAGACATAAAAAAAGACATAAGAAATTTCACCTCTTCCGAAACAAACATCACCTAAATCCAGTGCATATTATACTTTATCTTTTAACCATTGAAATAATGTTTGTTTATTTAACTACTAAAAGTTTGTTTTTAATAAAAACACCATAAAGGTTTTCCGGCAATAATTGCAAATAACCATAAGAAGAATTGTTTCTTGGTTAAAGTTGTTCTTTTGAAACAATTCAAAGTTTCTATAATTCATAGAAAAATCATATGTTAAACCGAACAAAATCCAAATGTGTTTACAGAATTTATGCATTGTTAGTAAAAAATATCTAAACTAAAATTATTTTTATAAGATTTTAGTCAAATTAGAAAAAAATATTAGTTTTGAGATTTAAGCATCTAGGCAGTTAACCCCTTGTATAAAATCATATCTTTATAAATCCTCTCGACTGAAAATAGATTTTTCATTAATTATCCTCATCTTTTTGGAACATGTTAACTATTTCATCTAATTTGTTGTTTGTAACCAAACACCATATTTGAGATTACTAATATTTTTATAAACTATATAGTTATAAAAAATAAATGACTTAAAATATTTATATTAGTATTTAAAAATTTAGATTAATTATTCAAAAAATAACATAAAATCAAATAATATATAAGGTAAATAAAACGAAAATGTTAACAAAAATTTGGAAGATACAACAATAGATAACTAAGTAGTTAAAAAATATTAAAAATTGATGAACCATAACAAAATAAGTTATATATTCCAATGATATTAAATAATTTTAGTTGGTTGATAAAGAGTCATAACTTATATAACTTTTATTGGAATAGAGGTGTACATAGGTCCGATAATATGTAGAGCTGACAATGGGTCGACCTGGGTTGGGTTCGGGTTCAACCCATTTATTAATTGGGTTGAATATTTCAACCAAACCTAACATTTTTATTTAAATTGATGGATATTTCCAACCCAATCCAACCTTTCAGATAAATGAGTTGTCATCGGGTTGACCCGTTTATGTAATTCCCAACTCAACCTATTATATAAATGGGTCAATCCATTTAAAATAAAAAAGTAAATAAAATAACTAAAGATTACACCACTTAAATTAGTTTCAAACTTAACTAAACTTTCAAAGGATAATAAAAGCATAAGCTTAATTCATAAATACAAAGAAATTGTACAAATAAGATTAAAGATATGTAATTTCGAAGTGATTTTGAAAAGTGACTAGTGTTATAGGTGCAAAGAAAAAATATAAAAATTATGAATGCATTTTAAAAAACAAATAAATAAGAATACAACATTTAAATTTATAAATTAATATTTAGATTAATATATGATAATATTTAAATAATTATTGAATTAAATATATATTAAAGTTAAATGGGTTGGTGGGTTGAAAATGGGTTGATAACTTTTACCCAACCCAACCTATTTAATTAAATGGGTTAGACGGGTTGACCCATTTAACCTAAATGGGTTGAAAATCTCAACCCAACCTGCTAATTTTGGGGTTGGGTTGGTGAGTTTGGTCGATTTTTGCCAGCTCTAATAATATCTTATCCTATTCATATAAAATCCAAAAATAAACAACCTAGTTTTTATCGACATATTGATCGGATTTATCCTTATCTATCTCAATCGTTGGAGGAATAACGAGTGCAACTTCTTCTTTATGCATGTATTGCTCGCATGATTCTAGAAGGTTGCATTCAAGCAAAAGACAAAGTTATATCATTTCCATATCATTCAATTAATCATTCATCCTTCAAGCAAACACACTTCTATTAATGTGGTGGTAAGTCTTGACCTTCATTTCGATATTGACCTACCACTAAGAGAAAAAACATATTCCAAAAGTATCATATAAGCTTAGACAATTACTAAATCATGGGTCATGGTGGCTAGAATTAGAAATTGATGTTCCTTATCATTCCACCGAGCTAAAAAAAAACTAATTCTTCAACACTCATGCAGACCAAAAAGATTGAGGTCATGTAATTCCTCAATTCGCTATTTGAGATGAAAGTTCATTGTCATTTACTAGCATCATTTAATAAAATATTATATAGTAGAATATTTGTATCCCGGTCACAGAAACCACTAGATGACTCCCCTGAAGTCTCCATCCACATATGATCAATTATTTGTTATGTTGAACATATCAATTATTTGTTATTTTGTTGACCATATTTGATGGAATATATATGAAATAACTTTTGAAAAATATCATTGGAAATAACAACTTGATTTTGAGTATAACAACTTGATTTTGGGTAAAATTATATTCTTTTTTCTTAAATCTAAGTTGTTGGGATTTGTTTATCTAAAGTTTGTATGCCGCAAACATTTATAGTAAGTTCTAAAGTGATATCATAACTAAATCCGGAGGTAACTCCCGTAATAAATATTTTAAATTTGTGTTTCATTTGGTTAATCATATAAAAAAGGAACATGTCATACTGCAACTCTTATTCCTTTAAATTTTTGTCATCGAGTAGATTTTATTGAGAATGGCCTATATAAATTGGAACCGGAATTGCATTACCGGATTATAATGCAATAGTTGAAAGCTATTGTGACTTTTTAAATCGTTTTTAGCTTCCAACGGTAATATTCCAAATCTGGATTTTAATCGGATAAAAGTTCGGGAGTAAAATCCGATTTCAGTTTTCTGGGGTTGTTGTCCAAACCCGACTTGATAAAATATCGCTTGATTCGGATATATCTTATAAACGGATTTGAGGATATAATTTCGGATAGCCACAAAACCGATTCGGTTTGTGAACCACTGGTTTTGGGTAATTATTTCGGGTCGAAAAGGAGACCCGTAACGCATGATCGCCCGATCCATCTCAACATTCAAATACACACAGTTTCTTCTCGGTTTCCATCTCGACAGATCTACGTTCACATAAATTCATTGTTCTCTCTTGAAGATCTGAACAATTCAGATCATCTAGAGTTTTGATTCGATTCAATGCATAGTCAAACATCCAAAAGATGCATATTCTAATATTAGTTTTATTTTAATTTCGATTGGATATAGAATTTTCGAGTACTCTATGATTTCATCATGCCCCCTGAAATCACTCAGCTAGTTTAGGATTTTTAGGATCAAATTCCCCCTTTTCTTCGATCCAATATAAATACACATTATTATACGATGAATGTGAAATCCTCGCAAGGTTCGTCGTATAGAGATCGGGCGCAGGAGTTTTCTAGCATAGCTGAGAGGCTAAGAAAGTCGTTACCATCTCTAAATGCGTCGGAGAGTGCGAATAACGGGGGTGTTGGGGTTTCTACCAAAGCTGAGGGGCCGAGATCAAAGGTTGCAATCCAGACGGAATTCAACAAAAGGGCTTCCAAAATTGGATATGGAATTCATCAGACGTCGCAGAAGCTAGCGAAACTTGCAAAATGTGAGTTATTAATCAATATATTGGGAAATTTGTATGCACGTGTGCTTTAGCTTCGTATGAACATGCATTATACGAATTAGAACTCTTAAGGAAATATTAATGTCTAAAAATATCAACAGAGAAAGTTTGCATTTACTATTGGTGCTTGACATGTTCATAGATTAAGCTTCCCAGATGCCTTAATGTTGCTCCTTATTTGATCAGAATCTGTGATGTTGCATTTGCTTTTAAATTTGCAATGAAAAGTGATTTTGGAAACTGGAAACCCTATCTCTCTCACAAATCCATACTATGTGTATTGGCATTTGTGTTATGTAAGGAGATAGAGTTTCTACATGCATCATTGATTGTGTAAGATCAACAAATTAGATCACCCCTTATAAATATTTTCAAGTAATTAATCAGACTTGATAAAATCTAAATTAATACAACTACATTGATATTTCTTACATGTAAAACCCTAAATCCTTTTGTTTTTCCAGTGGCAAAAAGGACCTCTGTCTTCGATGATCCAACAATGGAGATTCAAGAATTAACAGGTGTGATCAAGCAGGACATAACTGCACTGAATGCAGCTGTGGTGGATTTGCAATTAGTTTGCAATTCACAAAATGAAAGCCAAAGCATTTCAAGTGACACAACTACACATTCAACTACAGTTGTTGATAATCTCAAGAATCGTCTCATGGGTGCCACAAAGGAATTCAAGGAAGTTCTTACAATGAGGACAGAGGTGTAATTTTGTTTCATTACACATCCAAGAATCTAAGGTCCCATTTGTTAATAGGACAAAATTTGCAACGTTTTTTCCCCACCCAAAAGACTTAAATGCCCTTGTCCCATGTGACAAACGTGGCCTAACAACCCATGTTTTTTTTAAGAATCTTTCTTTATGTGGCTTATATTTGTCATGTTTGTGATCTTTTTGAGTGCAGAATTTGAAGGTTCATGAAAATAGAAGACAGTTATTTTCTGCAAGTGCTACAAAAGAGCCTGTAAATCCATTTGCACGCCAACGTCCATTGGCTAACAAATCAACAACTAATTCCTCAAATACCCCTCCTCCTTGGGTTACCAACTTCTCAACTTCATCTCCACTATTCCCCAGGTAAATGATTTTTTTAAAAAAATATTTTAGAAAATAACTGCAGACTTGGGAAATGTAAAGAAAAAGTAAATGAGGGTGAATTTGTAAAAAGTTTAGACATAATGAGAAAAGCCTCATTTTCCTGACTTTTTCTATTAAGTCATTCTTTCTATATCAAGTCAAAAGTTGGATTTAATAATTTGATAAATAACATACCCTTGATTCTGTTTTAACATTCCAGGAAACAGGGAGATGGAGAATCTCAACCATTGTTACAACAGCAACAAAGTCAAAGTCAAGAAATGGTTCCATTACAGGATAATAGTTACATGCAGAGTAGAGCTGAGGCTCTTCACAATGTTGAGTCAACAATTCATGAATTGGGCAACATTTTTACACAATTGGCAAACATGGTTTCTCAACAAGGGGAGCTTGCAATTAGGTACCTTTTTTTTTCATTAAATAATGTCTGAATAAATGAAGGAAAATTACAAAATGAGAGTAAATCCGTAAAAGGTTAAGAACTTAATGGGGATAGCTCAAAAGAAACACAGAATACATAGCTTACATTTGAACAAATTACTCTTTCATATTATGTGTTTCCATTTTGGTATTATTAATAAATGAAAATTGAATAATGTGATAGGATTGATGAAAATATGGAGGATACACTAGCAAATGTAGAAGGAGCACAAGGGCAATTAATGAGGTACTTGAATGGTATATCATCAAACAGGTGGCTAATGATAAAGATATTCTTCGTATTAATTGTATTTCTTATGATTTTCCTATTTTTTGTGGCCTAACAATATCAATGTCTCTCTCAGTTTTCATCTATAACAACAAATTAATCAGCCTATTTTTTTTTTTTCCAAAAATTCATGACAATAAATACAACTATTTCCATTAAAATACAAATTAATCAGCCTATACAAATACTTTGAAAATTTTACCTTTTTGTTTGAAAATATTATAAAGCTTTTATTTAGTTGTGTGATCTACAATATTGTTAATGTCTCTAGGACCCAACAAGTACAAGTGGTCTTTATAACATATTTGAATTCATTTAAAAAAGTCGTGCTAAATCTTCTCATTTTGTGTCTAAAAAACTTTTAGAAAACAACTTTTCATTTTCAGTATTTTATATTTCTATGGAAAATTCATATGTTTCTTCTTTAAAAGGAGTTCCTTACTTTGATGTGCATCACATTTCTCGTTTGAGAAACTTGTTTATGATTCGTCTTCAATCTATTAATTCTCACATTCTAAAGATCATTTTTATTGGTACCCATGAACCTAAAGCTTCTTGTTAAAAAGGATAATGAATCATGATCCAAAATCTCATAGATCAAATAGAATTAAGGTGATAAATACCTGGTAGAACTTGTCTCAAATTAGAATCATGATTTGTTGGGGTGACAATTCTCGACACGACACACAAATAAACGAGTTTTCTGACCCTTCAACCTCCATAACTCGATGGGTTAGTACTTGGGTTTGCAGGTCAACCAGCCAACCCGATATTATATCATGGTTAATAAAACATTTTTTCTTATATTTCTTCTGTTCTTTTCTTAGCTTTGGCGTATTTTCATTTGTCCTAAATCTTGAATACAACTTCATGTTATATGTCTCATTCTTTCTCTCTAATTAATGATGTGAGTTTGAAGCCATAAAATACTAAATAAACGAGGTATGTAATATGATTTCTGATTAAAAATTTCAGACTTTTCAGTGTGTTTTATGGAATTTTGATGTGTGTATCAGTTTATTTTTTTGGAATTCGGATGTGTAAATTTGTTTATTTTTTCTGGAATTTTCCCTGATTATGATCAACGAACATGATTTTGACATGTGAGGCTGTGAACTTGTACTCGTGAACCCGTATAATTAAACGGGTTTGGCGGTCTTGTGCCGGGTTGGCTTATCTGGGTTAGGTTTGAACAATACGACATGATTATTTATATGGGTCTTGTTATGGTTGAGTTTTCTAACTCACGACCCACCATCCCGAACACGGCAAAATCGTTACCCTTAATAATTTGTGGTAACATATCCTATTTAGTATATGTTGCTATCAAAAGCTGTAGAAATGTCAAATCTATTTTTCAAGTCTCGACATATATCTATTATATATATATATATATATATATATATATATATATATATATATATATATATATATATATATATATAAAAAGAACAAGGTGATTGGTGATGAGAAAAAAGGTGGGACGATGATTGTCGAAAAAGTAAACCAGATGTAGATGCAGAATTGCCTTAGGGCTTCTATGATTGTCAAATAAGTAAACCAAATGTAAATGTAGAGCATTGCCTTAGGGATTTTATGTTTATAATGATCGTTTCATCATTATACTTCACTCGTACATTTATAAGGTTACATATGTCTTCTTTATTTTCCCCACTAACAATACATGAAGCATAGTCGATCATCTTCTTTCTCGGAATCAAACTAATCCTCTATTCAGCCACCAATATGGTCCACATAAAGAGATATTTCACCATTTGTTTCCTAAACATAAAGAACGAAACATGCATAGTCCCATCATTTGCAATAGGCTGAATCCTAAACAACAAGGATTTACCTGGCTCATAATAATAATGTTTCTTAAAGTCTTCTTGCATGAAACGTTTCGAGCCTGGTAATACACGTACCAACAAAATCATGATCATTAAAAGTAAATTTCACACCATGATTTAGGGGTGTACGCGGTGTGGTGCAATGTGGTTTTGAGTAAAAACCGCAAACCGCACCGCATATGCGATTTGAGAATTTTATAACCCGCAAACCGCACCGCGGAAATTTTAAACCGCATTATGTGGTGCGGTTTGTACGATTTGATTAGTTGTTCAATATTATGCGGTATGAGTTTTCCCACTTTATAAGTCTTACGGTGTAATTATTCCTTTTTAAACAATTACTAAAATAGTATGTTAGATAGTTTAAAATTAATTATTATTTATGTAAAAATAACTAATAAAAGTACATATAAGTATATAAAGTTATTTTGTAATCGTACAGAAAACGTTTTCATCACACTCTGTATATTTAATTTAAAAAGTGAATAAATTAAGTTGTGAGTTTAATGCATAGCTTAGTTGTAAAGTGTTCAAGGTTCATAGAGATAGTTCAATTCATTAGCTTGCAAGAGGAACGTAATGAATTATGAACATAAAATAAATATTTATGTATATATAATGCGGTGCAGTTTGAACCACGATTTTATAAATATAAACCACAAACCGTACCACATAATGCGGTTTACAAAAATTACAAACTGCAAACTGCACCGCGAACATTCAAAACCGCATTATGTGGTGTGATGCGGTGTGAGCGGTTTATGTGGTTTGATGCACACCCCTACCATGATTATAAGAGAATGGATGTCAAAGAAATATCCCTTGACAATTTAGTTCCATTATAGGAAAAAGTCAATCATGGTTCGAGATCAACATTGCTTATGCTAGGCTACTTCTTGAGTTTCTTCACCAGATAACTTCAAAACCCTAGTTAATGAAAACGAATAGACAACCTTTAAAACATGAGGATATCACATTTAATGATACATGGAATTACTTACATGGCCTTCAAAATATATTTGTCTAACTTATTTAAATGTCTATTCATCTAAGACATCGGCTCGACCCTCACATGTCTAAAAGTGTTGTAACTGACATCAATTAGTTAACATTAATGACCAATTGCACAAAAAAAGTTTGAAGACCAAACTGAGACGTATCACAAAGTTGATTGTACTACATTGTCATTTTCCCAAGAAATTTCAATGTGAAGCGCAACCAACATGAATTTAGCATTAAACAAAATATTGATAAATATATAAGTTATCGACCATTACAAAAGAAGTAGCATACATCTAGAACCTTGAGACCTTACATCCTTATCAATCTAGGACATATTAGTGGATCTATCCTACTAATGAAGGGGCATTTCGAACAAGACCGATTAAACTAAACCTTATTTAGT
Organism: Lactuca virosa; assembly: GCF_052849685.1. NCBI lineage: Eukaryota > Viridiplantae > Streptophyta > Magnoliopsida > Asterales > Asteraceae > Lactuca > Lactuca virosa. Next base: position 300,132,701 of record NC_136430.1, on the reverse strand, counting down.
TTGGTTATTGTTAATCTAAAAATTCTTAATAACCTTATTAACCGAACCAAATAAAATAAAATCCAATTAAACCGACCAAATAAAATCCAATAACATTATTCTTAAAAACCTGCTTAACTACACAAAATGAACAACTTGACAAAAAGAGCCATATAACGAGGAAAAACATAATTTTCACTATATATCATATAAATTCAAGGGCGTAGCCACTTTGCTTCAAGGTAGGTCCTAGGACCTACCTATTTTTCTTAATAATAATACAAAGTATATATGCAAAATAATAGGGACCTGTATGACATCCCCATTTTCACGGCCAGAAAAGACCGGTTTAATTTATGCTTTTAAAATAATTTCAGAGTAATCTTTTGATTAAAAGAGTTGCGGAATTTGTTCCCAAAACGAAATATGATAAAATAAGATTTACCAAGGCATTTCTTAAAGAAATGTATTTTTATTATATAACAAAACTCGGGATGTCATGTTCCGATACAGACCAAAATCATAAACGGCACATTATAAGCCTTACAACAGTTATATACACTACACGCCTATAATCAAAATATCTTGATAAGTCGTTCAACTTATGCTCTCGCGCCACTACCTGTAATACAAAGAAAACTGAGTGGGTCAGGCTTGGGAGCCTAGTGAGCATATAGGGTTTTCAACCCACAATAAATAAATTTATTAATTTCATCAAACAACAATAACCCGATTACCCATTCCCGTTATCATCACTTTACGTCCCTAAAAACAACTATCACAAGGGACCTAGTTTAAGGATTTTCATCGGGGCGACAACACTACTTTGGAGGTTTCCCAGCAATTTATGTCAAATAAGGCAACCATGTGGGGGATGAGGTACAACAAATGAACACTCAAGCTTATTAACACCTACAGGTTGCGAGCCTGCCAGCGTTCCACATGACTATCTAGAAAAGTCTGTGGTCGTCATCCATACTCCGCTAAATGACCGGATCATAATAACATCGAGGTCTCTCATCATTTTATTTCATCACACCTCAACTATCTACCCATGTTTTACCCAACATATTTGTAGATAAAAATACATATACAGTTTAATTTATTTAAAAATCTGTATAAATCATTCATTTATCATCCATCTCAAATAAATAAACAATATATAATCACATAGCACATATTTTATATAAAATACTTCATATCTATGTGTAAGATGAAAGTGACTATACACTCACTTGATTTAACATAATCGGGCAACACTTCGTTTCCTAAAACGATCGTTTTCGATGAAACCGGGAGCTTTAATGAAAAACCGGGCCCTGCGAGGGTGGGGCTTCAAAACCGAAAAGATAAATTTTTTTCGGGTCTTCGGGCGCACTTCGGAACGTATTTCGGGTGTTGGAAATGATCTCGGGGCTTCGAGGGAAGTCGAAATAGTTAAAATATGAGTTTAGGGGTGAAAAATGGCAAAATCCCAAAATTACTCGGAAAGTCTCGCATCCCTCCCTTTTATAGGGTGGAGGCAGGTTGTAACGCCAGTGTTTCTAAGATAAGCATTAATGATAATGTAATAGTCTAGGTCAACCTTTGTAACTCATTTTGAAGAAATAAAGAGGAATTATGTGATTATTATGTGAATTATGTGTTTTATGCTTAATTATTAGGATTTAATTAATTAATAATAAAAATAAGCATAAAAAATAAATATTAGATAAAGCTGATATCTATTAAGAAAGTTGTAGTGGTCGTGACAAGGATTCCGGATATATAAAGAATAGCGAAATCCGAGTTATAACGAATAAGTTATGACATGTCGAAGTTCCGCGACAAAACCGGCACGGTGCCGAATGACGTAAAAATTGACTTTTTGATAAACTACTTTTTAGCCTTAGTGATCTAAATGAAAGTCGTAGTGTTCGTTAAACCAAGAGTATGCATAAAAGAACGCCCAAATCTGACTTCGTATGAGGAAGTTATGATTTTTCTAAGTTTCAGCTTAGCAGTAGACAGCTAAAAAAACTTGAAATTTAGATCGAGTGAGTTTTAGCCGACACAACCTAAACGAGAATCGAAGATCTCGTCAATAGTAGTACAACGGTAAAAAGACAGACGAAAACGGACGTCGGATGAAGAAGTTATGAATTTTTAACGGATTTCCTGTCCCGGTCTGTTAAAAATAATAATATTAAAATAAATTCAAAATTAGCCGACGAAGTCTAAACGAAAGTTGTAGAGCGTAATTTTACCTACGCGTGCATATAAAGAACGTCAAAAACGGAGCTCGTATGCGAAAGTTATGGATTTTAGAAGTTTGGGGCACAAAAATCGAGAAAAATCCCAAAATCCGAGGAATTTCGCATGGTCAGACTTCGGCCACGTCACCCTCGTCCGGATCTCGCCCCGTTTCCGCCCCGTGTTTCGATCTGATGAGTCATCCGAGCAGCTGGCAGCGCGTGTCACACTCCCTCGCATCTGAAGCGCTGGTCCAACCGCGGAGCGACGCGTGCCCTCCTTGCGTGTCCGAGCTTCGCAGGCACGCCACCTCTCCACCCCTCGCACCCTAGACCTCAGTCCAATCAGAAGCCGCCACATGGAGCCTCCCATACGAGTCGCGTGTTCCCTTATCTTCCCCCTCGGTCCGAAGCCTCCCCCTATAAATAGAAGGGTGCGAGACCTCCTGGGGATAATTTGGAAAATTGTCATTTTACACCCCTAAACCCATATTTCTTCCATTCCAACTTCCCCCAAAGCCCCGATATTATACCAAACACCCAAAATACGTCCCGAAGTACCCGAAGACCCGGAAAAATTTATCTTTTCGGTTTTGAAGCCCAACCCTCGCAAAGCCCGGTTTCTCAAAAAAACTTCTGGTTTTATTAGAAACGATTGTTTTAGGAAACGAAGTGCTGCCCGATTATCGTTAAATCAAGTGAGTGTATAGTCACTTTCATCTTACACATAGATATGAAGTATTTTATATAAAATACGTGCTATGTGATTATATATTGTTTATTTATTTGAGATGGATGATAAATGAATGATTTATACAGATTTTTAAATAAATTAAACGGTATATGTATTTTTATTTACAAATATGTTGGGTAAAACATGGGTAGATAGTTGATGTGTGATGAAATAAAATGATGAGAGGCTTCGATGTTATTGTGATCCAGTTATCTAGCGGAGTATGGATGACGACCACAGACTTTTCTAGACAGTCCAGTAGAACGCTGGCAGGCTCGCAATCTGTAGGTGTTAATGAGCTTGGGTGTTCATTTGCTGTACTCCATCCCCCACATGGTTGCCTTATTTGACATAAATTGTTGGGAAACCCCCAAAGCAGTGTTGTCGCCCCGATGAAAATCCTTAGACTAGGTCCTTTGTGATAGTTGTTTTTAGGGACGTAAAGTGATGATAACGGGAATGGGTAATCGGGTTATTGTTGTTTGATGAAATTAATAAATTTATTTATTGTGGGTTGAAAACCCTATGTGCTCACCAGGCTCCCAAGCCTGACCCACTCAGTTTTCTTTGTATTACAGGTAGTGGCGCGAGAGCATAAGTTGAACGACTTATCAAGATATTTTGATTATAGGCATGTAGTGTATATAACTGTTGTAAGGCTTATAATGTGCCGTTTATGATTTTGGTATGTATCGGAACATGACATCTCGAGTTTTGTTATATAATAAAAATACATTTCTTTAAGAAATGCCTTGGTAAATCTTATTTTATCATATTTCGTTTTGGGAACAAATTCCGCAACTCTTTTAATCAAAAGATTACTCTGAAATTATTTTAAAAGCATAAATTAAACCGGTCTTTTCTGGCCGTGAAAATGGGGATGTCACACAGGTGGCGGGTGCGAGGCTCGGACGACAGGTGGCTCGGTTCGGACGGAGGCACGCGTCCGAGTTCGGAGGCTACAACGCGACACCACGCATCAGAAGTGGAGAGGGTCGCGGCTTCGTTCGAATCGGATAGCGACGCGTTTCGGATTCTCGGTTGCACAGCTCATCGACGTCGGACACGCGGCATGCTCGGAGCGAGGTGACGTGGCTGATCTTATCCATGCGAAAATTCTCAGAATTTGTTCCAAAATCTTCTAAAATCCATAACTTTCGCATACGAGCTTCTTTTTTGACGTTCTTTATATGCATGCGTAGGTAAAATTATGCTCTACAACTTTCGTTTAGACTCCGTCGGCTAATTTTGACTTTGTTTTTAATATTATTATTTTTAACAGACAGGGACAGGAAAATCCGTTAAAAATTCATAACTTCTTCATCCGACGTCCGTTTTCGTCTGTCCTTTTACCGTTGTACTACTATTGACGAGACCTTCGATTCTCATTTAGATTGTGTCGGCTAAAAATCACTCAATCTAAAATTTGAATTTTTAGTTGTCTGCTGCTAAGCTGAAACTTAGAAAAATCATAACTTCCTCATACGAAGTTAGATTTGGGCGTTCTTTTTATGCATACTCTCGGTTTAACAAACACTACGATTTTCATTTAGATCAGTAAGGCTAAAAAGTAGTTTATCAAAAACTCACTTTTTACGTCATTCGGCACCGTGCCGGTTTTGTCGCGGAACTTCGACAGGTCATAACTTCTTCGTTATAACTCGGATTTCGATATTCTTTATATATCCGGAATCCTTGTCACGACCACTACAACTTCCTTCATAGATATTGGGTTTATCTCATATTTATTTTCGACGCTTATTTTTATTCTTAATTAATTAAATCCTAATAATTAAGCATACAACACATAATTCACATAATACTCACATAATTCCTCTTTATTATTTCAAAATGAGTTACAAATGTTAACGTAGACTATTACGTCAATATTAATGCCTAGCCTAGAAACACGGGCGTTACAGGACCTATCTTATTAGTTTTAAAGGACCTACCTTAATGCATTATAATCTTTGGCAAAAAAAATTATCCGCCTATATTTTATGGAATAAGCTAATGCATCAATTCACTTTAAATTTATTCATTAGGCAATAACCCAATCCAATCGAAATTAAACAAAAAAAAAGCCTAATGAAACGTCGCCCGGAGAACGTGATCATTGATCGACATCTGAAAACGATGGACGCCTCATCACGTTCTCACTAGCCTAATCGATCAATCTCACATTCGGTCGTCCATACGACTCGACCTACCACCACTAATATGTTTTACTCTTTTTTTCATTTTATTTGTACAAAGAATCATGTGGTTTGTAGTTCTAGATTCGCCCTCCATATAATATAAACATTTTTGTAATTTACTCTAAAAGTTAATTGCCTTAGGTGTTGTTTGTTTTTTTGGAAAAAAACCTCTTCAGACCTCTTATTGCTGCGCGGCACAGCACACACGCATCACTTTTCATCTCGCAGCTGTTTGTTTTTCAGAAGTGTTCGGATTAAAAAACCTCTGCGCGTGTTCTTCTTGGCGCAGCACTTGTTTTGTCTCTTCCTACCTCTTCCAACCTCTTCTTCTTCTTTTTTTTGCTAAAAATGTGATTATATATTGCTGAAACATTTTTTTTTTTGTTTTTTTTGTTTATTCTTGTTGAATTTTTTCTTTTTTTTTATATTGAATAATAATAATAATTTATTGATGAAATATCATTATTTTATGCTAAAATATCTTTATTTTGTGTTAAAAATTCATTATTTTTTGCTGAAATATCATAAATTATTACCGAAATGTCATACATTATTAAATTTTTGGTATTAAAAAACTATTTTCGGATTATAAAATCAGTTTATTTTAATTTTTTAATATCTGCAGCAGCATACAGATGTTAAAAAAACAAACACGTTTCTTATTACAGTCTGCAGCCGTTTGGTCCAACTCTTCTACTATAAAGAATTACAGAGGCGGTCCGCAGACTTTATGGATTTTTGCTTCAAAAAAAACAAACATAACCCCTTAGTAACGTTCTTTTTACACACTCTTCTATTTATTTTGCAATTTTCCTATAGATGGATATCAGATGATGTAATCCTGGACGTTCATCACTTCATCTAAAGTAGACGGTCAAGATAAGCTCAAGATTTTAGAAAAAAATAAAAATAAAAATATAACTCTCAAAGATCATACTTCATAGTTCATAACTTCATACAGCAAAACACCAGCTCGCTCTCGCTCTCTCTCTCTCTCTCTCTCTTACCTAAAAACTCCCAAACACAAAAATCATCAAATTTTCGTAGAACCAGCTGATCGTCGTCCGAATCCTAATTCAACAATCAGTCGATATCCTTTCTTTCAATCGCCATCTTCTTCTACCTCTCGATCCGTTGCCATTGTCAAATTATCGAAAACCCTAATCATTTTCTTTAATATTTCGCAAAAGAAAAAAAAAACAATCAATCATCGTCGATTTGGGGGAGGAGGAAAAAAAGAGACCATCAATCTTTATTATTCCAGATTATAATCAATTTTAATCGATTTTTGATCTGGGTTTCCGATTCTAATTTTGTCGTATCGGAGTTTTGTTATTGGTGTTCTTGTGAAAAATCTTATTTTTCCTCATATCCCCAAGCGTAAAACGCAATCTTTTGATTTTATTCGGAACTTTAGTTTGCGGTTTAGTTTAATCGAATTAGATTTTCATTTTATTGATCCCCATTGCAAATCTTGTTTTTGCATAAACTAAATAATCTTTGCCAAATTTTAGGTTTGTGCATAGGTGTATACTGCGATTTGCATATAGAAGTTTGTTTTCGTATAAAAAGAACACAAAGCAAAACCCTGGGTCTTTTCGAGAACTTCGAAAATATTTGGAGTGCATTTCATATCGAGTTTCTGAAGAAAGATGGTCGGTGGTGGAAACAGAAAGGATGATCCGATAGCAATTAACAGCACGAACGTTTTTGCTGCTCTCGGAAGTCTAAAGAAGAAGAAGAAGTCTGATAAAGAGCAGGGTTCTTCGAAGAAGGGAAGTAGTTCAAAGAAGAAGCAGGATAAGGAGAGCAAAGCGGAGAAGGAGCAGGTTTTCTGGGCTCCGGCGCCGTTAACGGTGAAATCATGGGCGGATGTGGACGATGAAGATGATGATGATTACTATGCAACAACAGCTCCGCCTCCTGTTTGGGGCGCCGGTGCTGGAATGCAACAAGACAAGGTTAAAGGAAATGAGACCCCAGTTGAGGTGAGTTTTCATTCAAAAGTTGTACTTCATTTGCATCTAAATTTTGTATATTGTGCTATCGCTTTGATTTTTCATGAGAAATGTGGGATGATATTAGATGCTAATACTGATTCTCTTTGATTGGATGAGCTTATTGAAAGTGATTATCTGTTATTGAATAATGAGGACGAGATAGTGTTCAGATGTGCTTATTATGCCCATGAAGCTGTAATAGTTAGTTAGTTACTACCAATTTTGTTCTTTGATTATTTAAGGAAGTAATAGATAAAGTAAGACTTTAAATGTAATGATGATAATTAGTTTTTTGTACCTTGGATTCGAACCCTAAATAATCAGATAATCATAAGCAGCAGATTATAATGCAATGCATACATTTTAGGGCATGTAAATTAACTTTGTTTCTAAGTTATCGTTCCTTTTTCTTACATTATTTTGGGCGAATAATATTTAATTTCTTTATATCCGCGGATATTTGCATGGCTTATTGATCATAATATGCTTTTATAAACCATCATCTTCATAATAAATAATTAGGGTTTATACGCACGTGTCGTTTTATTAATGTCTCCTTTCTATTTTTCTTACTTATTGAATACCATTTTTCCTACTTTATTTGAATAAAACTTCCAAGTTCTAACAAATAGTGTATGGTTTTCAAAATACTATTGTTGCTAAAACAACACTTAATTCTACAAAACATGGTTTTTGTCAATAATTTGTGTGATTTTTTTATGCAGGAAAGTGAAAGTGAAGATGAAGGTGTTGATGAAATTGATGATGAGAATGATGAAGAAAACGATCATGAAGCAGAAAAAGAAGCTGTTGTTGAAAAGGCTGCTGAAAAAGAGGTTGTTGTGCCTAAAGACAATGACAGACAACTCTCCAAGAAGGAAATAAAGAAGAAAGAACTTGCTGAACTTGAAGCAGTTCTTGCAGAATTAGGCTTATCTGAAACCACTACCCAAGAAGATCCCCATAGTAAGTAACCTATTAACAATTTATATCTTCTTTAGAAACAAAAATCTTCCACATTTAAAAATGTCATTTCAAGTTTGAAAAAAAAATGAAAATACCATGCATCATCTGTTTTTCAGGTGGGACCCAAGAGAAGGTGGAGAAGCAAAATGGAGAAGAGGAGAAGAAAGACAAAAACGCCCCTAGTGGCGAGAGCAAAAGTTCAAAAAAGAAGAAGAAGAAAGACAAGTCTTCTAAAGAGACCAAAGAACAACAACAGGTCTCCAATGGGCCTGAGAATTCTGTGGCATCAGAAGAGAAGGTGGAAGGGTTATCTGGAGTTGATGTGAAAGAGAAGTTGAAGAAGGTGGCTGCTGCTAAAAAGAAGAAATCTTCTAACAAGGAAATGGATGCTGCCGCCAGAGCTGCCGCCAGTGAGGCGGCAGCAAGGACTGCCAGGCTGGCGGCTGCTAAGAAGAAGGAGAAGAACCACTATAACCAGCAGCCTGTGAGGTAAGTGTGGTGTGATATGATATGCTTTTAAGTGAGAGCATGGATCGTTAATAAACCTTTCGTTTTGAGATATGACTTTTTTTACATAGCGATATTTTTGGTTTTTGAATTTGGAAATTACTAGAGATTTTAGGGATTTTATCAGACTTTATTGGTAGTTTTTATTTTAAAGATTTATTCCTTGTGTAGAGAGTAGAAACACCTATGGATGTTCATGTTGCTAAATCTTGAATTTTGGTTCATGGATGCTTCTTTTTGAACCTATGTAGTTAATTGCATGCTATAGCGGTGCTACAATCGCTATTGGAATTAATTCAATTGTCGGGCTATTTCACATAAAGAAAAACGTTTTTAGGTCATTCCATTGAGTTAAAGTTTTTTTTTTTTTTTTTTGCCTAAACCAAAAAAATGATTTGTTATGGCCTGATCTAATTAGGAAAATATTCAATCAGTTCTTTTGTTTCCATATACCACGACACAATGTGTTTGTCTTCCTTCCCAAAGTCCCAAATTCTTGATCTTTCTAAATTATGTTTCTGAATTGACGAAGCTTCCCACTTCCACTCACTCATCACCTTAGCAAGTCTGATGACTTCCATTCAGACAATGTATGGGTTGTCTTGTCAATTGCGTTGAAGACTTGGAAGTGTTGTAGTATGATTAACTGTCACATTGTTTAATCATTTTATTTGCTAACTTTGAATGTGTTGAAGTATGATCAATTGTGTGACACTAACATTTATATGTTTATGATCTGTGAAGTATGATTAACTAATTATGTTGTTATGTTGTGGTGTGAAGTATGATTAACTATAAGTATGGAAGTATGAAGTATGATTAACTTATTAACCGGATTGGATTAAGCTTTGAAGTATGATTAACTTAGTGTCTTTTGTACTATGTTTTTCAAGTTAGACATATTATCATGTCTTCTCACCATACAACCAAATTGTATCATGTCGATAGTGGCAACCGGGTAAAGCCACAGGGTAAACAAGCAACATTGCAAAAATTATAAAACATAGTTTTTAAATTCTAACAAAAAAAACAAAATGGCAAAATCAAAAAAGCTAAGAACATCATGGTATAAGATCTCATTTTTTGTAAGACATAAAACACACATTTATTTATTTATTTATTTATTTTTGTAAAACATAGAAAAACCCTTTTTTTATTTTATTTTTGTAAACGTTGCAAAATACCAACTTTTAGAAAACATAAAAGAAACATCATAATATATTAATCAACAAACTTGAACAATTTGTTTGGATATTATAGATTTTCTTTTTTTGGTTTTTTTCACATGTAACTTTTAGAATTTGTCTAAAATTCAAAAATCTTGTAAGTGGTGATTTTTAAGGTCTGTCTGTCAGAAATAAGATAACTTATAACTTATAAGCAAACTTATTGTAATTAGCGTTTGGTAAAATCACTCAAATAACTTTTAAATTTATTTTTGGATAAACTATATTGAGATAACTTATTGTTAAGCAAGTTCATAAGTTAACTTATAGTTATTTTAGCAAGCCATGTTTAGGCTTCCAACCCACTTCTTTGCTCCTGACAACCAACCTAATCGGAATGTATCATTGGCGTATTTATCCAATTAACAAATTTGGGCTCCAACACTCGATACAAAGCAAAAACCCTTCCTCAAATGTTTAATATGATGTCGATGAATGATCCGATCAATGTTGGGTGGTATATAGACTCAACATCCACCTTTCATCTTCTTTCATCTTCATACAGATGCATGTATACTTCACTACACTAGCTTTAATTTATTTCTTCTTATGTATTTGTTAGGGATGGTTTTTTTTTTAAGGAGATGGTTAGGGATGGCTTAAAGATTCATGTAAGTAATTCGGGTGACTCTACTCTATCTAACTCCAATCTCATCATACATCACATCTTAAAAATGTTCTTGTAACTCCTTAAATTATCAAAAATATTATATTTATTGGGCATTTTACTCGAGCTAACAAATGTTCTATTGAATTTGATGAATTTGGTTTCTTTACGAAAGATTATTAGACCTGTCAACCCTTTATTCAATGTGAAAACACAAGTGATATTAATCCAGTCATTAATGCAATTTCTTTTATCTTTATGGCTTCGTCTATCTGACAGTAGCGTCTCAGTCACCCAACTCATCAAGTTTTACAATTTTTGCTTTCTAATAGTTTACTTCCTTATACAAACAAAAAATATCAAATTTATGTCATGCATGTAAATTAGGAAAACATGTTTGATTACCTTTTACTTTATTAAAATCTATGACACATTTCTTTTCAAATTATTCAATACAGTATGTGGACTTTTCCTTGCAAAGTGTTAGTTGAATAAAGTATTATGTCATTTTCTTGATCAGTTTTCGCACTTTATTTCACTTTCTTTGGGTATATCCTCTATTATTAAAACATTATGCGTTCTCAAAGTTCCTTTATTTTAGAGCATATGTTGAACTCAATTTCATAGTGAGATACATGCTTTTCAATGTCATAATAGTGGTGAATTCAACAACACTAAGGTCCTGTTTGATATACGTCTGACTGAGTTGGGTCAGACGTTTTTGGCTGACTCAGTCAGCAAAACGTGTTTGTTAAACATATTTTTGATGTCTGATTCGGTAAGAGACATCTGAGTGGAATAGATGAGTGGTATCTACTGACTGAGAAAGAAAGAGACAATTTCTAGAAGTGCCCTTGCCCTACGTTCCAAGTTTTAGCGCATCCATCTCTTTCAACCATCGACGACTTGAACCTCTGCCCCACCGATCGACGATTTCAGCCTCTGCACCCCAACCAGTCGATGATTTCTACTTCTTCTCACCAGGTATGACTTCTCCCTCTTTCCTCAATTGCGTTTTTTACAATTTTTTTGTTGTTTTTGTTCCGATTTTTTGCTGCATCTGTTCCGATTTGTTGCTAATTTGTTCATGTTTGTTGTTCCTAGTTGTTTATGTTTATTCCTGGTTGTTTTTTGGTCTATCTACAGTTATAAATCTGATATTATATTTGCTTATTTTGCTCTATTTGCTTTTTTGAAAGCAGGATATTTTTTTTGAAAGATAAATTGGTGCAGATTTTTTTTGAAAGACAAATTGGTGCAAAATTTTTATTTTTTTGAAAGAGAAATTGGTGCAGAATTTGCTAATATCATAATGTAATTGATGCATAATTTGTTATCTTGATCATTGACTACTTTGATTTGCTAGTCAGTTAGTTAATTGATTTGCTAATACTTCCTATATTTGTTGGATTCAAACTTAGAACATCATAGTTTTTGTAAAGGGAGATTGTTTATGTTGTTGAATTCATACATACATTTTCTTGTTGAGTTTGATCTTGATAAAGTAGTTGAATATTTACATTTTATATCACAATTTGTATGTTTTTATAATTATTCAACAACTTCATCCACCGGATAAAGCAGAAGGGTAAAATGGTCATTTCTCATCAATCAACACAGTCAGTCAGATGTACAATCAAACAACGTGGTTTCTTACTCGGTCAGAATTTATTACTCAGACAGACCTTTCCCAGTCAGCACTTTCTCAGTTAGCAACTATCAAACGGGGCCTAAGTTCCATCACCTTTGTGACGCAAATGACATTCAAATTCGTTTCTCATTCCCTCACACTTTCCAAAAAAGGAAATCCAAAAGAATGATATGGGTCATTAACAATACCATTTGCACACAAGCTCACCTTTCTTCGATCTGTTGGGTCGATGCATTACATATGTCAATCCATATTCTTAGCATTGTTCCTCTTACAACTCTCCAAAATGATTCTCTCCGCCATAAAATCTTCCAGAAACAACCTACACTCACTTACGTAACACCCTATAGTCTTGATAAAATGTGTAGTAATTGTAAAAGCGAGAGTATGCATATAAAGAATGCCTAAATCTGACTTTGTAGGAGGAAGTTATGACGTTTAAAAGTTTCAGCACAACAGCGTGCGACAAAGAAATGATAATTAAAATCGGACGATTGTTAGGTAAAACAATCTAAACGAGAGTTGAAGATCTCGTGAATAGGAGTCCGTCAATATAGAGACAGTCAAGAATGAATGTCGTATGAAAGAGTTATGATTTTTATACAGATTTTAACAATCTAAGCCAAAGTAAAATATAACTTTAAAAATAAAGTGAGAATTAGTTGATGGAGTCTAAATGAAAGTTTAGTACTCGTTGATAGCTACGCTTGATATAAAGAACGTCGAAAATAGAGCTCATATGAAGAAGTTACAGAATTTACAAAATTTACATTTAACGCGGCGCACAGAGAAGCACGATGTGTGCTTCTAGAAGCAGGGAGCATGGACCACATGGAGCTTGACATGTGGCACAATTCTGGAGAAACGACGTAGCAGGAGTGCGCGGAACGCTCCTTGAAAGATGCGACACGCGTCCCAAAATTCGCCTTTAAATAGCAACTCATGCCTCATTCTTCCTCACATAATTCTCTGAATTCTCTATGAATCGATTCTCCTATCGAGTTCAAATTTCCCCTAGATTTTTAAAAATAATTAGCGGAGCCCTGAGTCGTCGAAGGTTCCAACAAATAGAAGCTCTCAGATCGGAGTTCTGCTCGCGCCTTTTCCAGTTTTCGCTAGAAACTCTATGTAAGTTAGGCTACACTTACTATGCTTTAAGTGTAGCATATATTTATATTCATAGTTGTTGTTATGAATGTATAAATAAGATTTATCAGTAATTCCAGTTATAATACTTATTGATCTACTTACGAGAGAGGTGTTTAGAATGGACATGTTGGCTTGGTTGTTGGATTTCAGAAAGGCTATATGCTGAAATAGTCTTGCCTCCCAACTGTCCTGTTTGGTTGATCCTTATTTGATAAAACTCTCGGTATTCACTGGGATTAGTGAAAGATCTAGCTTTCATTACCAGATTGTCATAGATATTAATAAGTTATAGTATTACAAGTTAATACTTGTTAGTCGGGTTATTCGATAGTTGGATCGCCACTATGATCACCCAAATAACTGTCAATCGTCTGAATAATTGTCAGTGCGTTGGCCACCACTTTGGTCTTACCCAGGTGGTACAAGATCTCATAGTCATAATCCTTGACCACGTCAAGCCACCTCCTCTGCCTCATATTCAGGTTCAGTTGGTCCATAAGGTATCTCAAGCTCTTGTGGTTCGTATAGATGGTGCAACAGACCCCGTACAGATAATGTCTCCAAATCTTGAGGGGAAAAACCACAACCTCCAACTCCAAATCATGAGTAGGGTAGTTAGCCTCATGAGGCTTCAACTATTGTGACGCATAAGCAATCACTCTACCCCACTACATGAGTATCGCGGCCAACCCAATGATGGAAGCATCACAATACACCACCATATCCTCTACGCCCTCTGGAATGGTTAACATTGGAGCCCACACAGTTTCTGTCGTAAAGTCTCAAATGTCGCATGTTGCTTAGGCCCCCAAACAAAATCCACACCCTTCTTAGTCAGACGGGTGAGAGGAACAACAATCTTGGAGAAATCCTAGATGAATCTCTGATAATACCCAGCCAAACCTAGAAAACTCATGATCTCTGAGGGATTCGTCGAAACCTCCCACTGCATCACTGCCTCAATCTTGGCCGGATGGACCAATATCCCATTATGGTTGACGAGTTGACCCAAGAACTGAACCTCACGTAATCATAACTCACACTTGGAGAACTTGAAATATAGCCTTTCCCTCCTCATAACCCCTAGGAGCTCCTGTAAATGTTCCTCATGTTGCTCTTTGGTCTTGGAGTAAACCAATATATCATCGATGAATACAACAACAGACCGATCGAGCATCGATAAACACACCCTGATCATCAGATCCATGAACATTGCTGGTGCGTTGGTGAGCCCAAATGGCATCACCACAAACTTATAATGGCCATAATGAGTGCGAAAAGTTGTCTCTCTACATCATTCTCTCTAACTCTCATCTGGTAGTACCCTGACCTCAAATCAATCTTGGAGAACCAAGATGCACCCTACAGGTGATCAAAGAGGTCATAAATCCTCGGGAGTGGGTAACGATTTTCACTGTCAACTTGTTCAACTCCCGGTAATCTATGCACATTCGATGGGTACCGTCCTTCTTTTTTACAAACAAAATCAGTGCTCCCCAGGGTGAACTGCTCGGTCAAATGAACTGCTTGCCCAACAGCTCCTGAAGTTGAGAGGAAAACTTCTGCATCTCTGACATTGCCAGGCGATAAGGTGCCTTGGTGATCGGGGTTGCACTGGGGATCAAACTAATCTTAAAATCCACCTGCCTTTCTGGTGGTATACCAGGAAAATCCTGTGGGAATACATCTAGGAAATCCCAAACTATCGGGACATCTGACATTGAACGACTCGGCTCCACACGAGTATCTACCACATATCGAGGTAACCTGAGCATCTGTAACGCTTGGTTTAGGTATTGGTCAGTTTTCAACATTTTTAGAGTTTTGGGATGGGACTCGACGAGTTGGGGAGCTCCAACTCGTCGAGTAGAAATCATATTGGACACGGGATGAAGGACCTACTCGACGAGTTGGAAGACACCAGCTCGATGAGTAGGAGATGAAAAGGGAAACCCTAATTTTCAGGGTTTGTACCATATTTAAAGGCCTTAAGCCTCACTTGTAGCCTCCCTTATCACCTCATTTGTCCAGAGAAACCCTAAATCGTGTCTCATCTCCCATTTGGTGTGTATGTGAGCTTGGAAAGTGATTCTTGGTGCTCTTTTGGAACGAACTTGAAGCTTGAAGAGGTTGGATTAAGTGAAAGGCAGTGGATCCGCAATTTCTTCCAGTGTGGCAACCATTTTAAGGTATAAAGTCGAAACCTTGACCTTCCATTGCTTAGATCTCCTTCTATGAAAGTTTATGGCCATTATTAGCCTAGTTTGGTACCATTCTTGGTTTGGAGCATGATATGAAGATATGGCTTTAGATCTGGACATCTCAGGGCCTTTGGGGACTTAAAGTTGCCAACTTTATCAAGTCTTGGCCCTCCTTCATGCTCTAAGTCCCTTGACAAGCCTTGATTAAGTATTTTTAACCTTTAATGCCTTGCATGGATGTAAAGTTAGCAACTTTACATGGTATCTCAACCCTAGGGAGGTTGGATATGAAGTTTGGGACCTTGGATCCCACTGGAAAGGACTGAACACAAAAAGGACTGAAGGAACTCGTCGAGTCCCTTAGTCGACTCGACGAGTCGGGTAGGGTTTACCCGTTTTCGAGATTATGGATGAGTGCAATGAAGGATTAGAGTTTTGGTCTGCATGAGTTTGCGGTCTTCTGGACATTAAGGAACTCGACGAGTTACATAGGTAACTCGGCGAGTTAACGAGTTACTCAGGTGACTCGATGAGTTGCTGGATGCACTCGACGAGTTAAGGTCAACATTGACTGTTGTCCTTGACTGTTGACTGTTGACTTTAACCAGTAGTTGACTAGGGTTGACCATTTAGTATTTAAGGCCTTTTTGGTATTGGGCCTTCTCGGGTTAGGCCCACTGACGGATTATGGACATTATAGTGTTGGGCTTTGTTTTGGGGCTTGGGCCTCAATTTTGGATCATGTTAGGCCAGGGGTAGAATGGTCATTCTACCCCATGAAATGGATTAAGGATTATAGTATGGAACCTAATTGCTAATTGGGAATATCGATTGGTATTGATAGCTCGGGAAGTCGGCGGGGCAGCAGCTAAGGATGTCATTCGGGAAGCTTCTGCATTCGAGGTGAGTCTTCTCACCATACCAATGGGTCTAAGGCACCAAGGCCGACCCATTTATCTAGTTGTGATTATTGTTGTGGATGTGCTATTGATACATTATGTATTTATGTGAAGACCATACGGGGGTTCCCATGGCAAGTAGTTATATATGTGGTATGCTAGTTGATTGTGTAGTATTTGGTATGCTAGTTGTCTTTGTGATAATTACATGGAAGACCCTGGGGGGTTCCCGAGGCAGTTGGATATAAGACCATGTGGGGGTTCCCATGGCTTTCCAGGCTAAGACCATGTGGGGGTTCCCATGGCAGTGGGCTAAGATCACGTGGGGGTTCTAGTGACACCCGGTGTAAGACCTTGGAGGGTTTCCAGGGCATCCTCATATGTTTGCAGGTTTAGCTCATATGTTTGTATGTATGGTTTGTATGGTAGTTAGTGAAGACCATGTGGGGGTTCCCATGGCAGTGGGCTAAGACCATGAGGGGGTTCCTATGGCACCCAGAGTAAGACCTTGGAGGGTTTCCACGGCATCCTTATATTGCTTATGTGATTGATATGGTTTATGTAGCTTTTTATAGCTGATATGGATTATGTTGATTGTGTGGGGTATGCTCTGGGGAACTCACTAAGACTCGTGCTTACAATTATGTTTATGGTTTCAGGTATCATTGTTTTGGAAAGGAAGGGCTCAACTTGATCGCAGCACACACACGTGTTTTCCGCATTATGTGATTTTGGGATGAACTCTGATAAATGTTTTTAATTAGCAATGTTTTTGGAATACTTGGATTAAAAGATATCTGTGTTTTGACTATAATAAAAATGAAATTTTTACCCTTGATTTTTGGGTCATTACAGCATCCATGCTGGATAAACCTCCAGGCCCTCGCCGTTGAGCAAAATGCTGAACCAACCCTGGTGCCCTCATCATAAATGGTCAGCTCTCCCCCACTTGGGGTACGAACCACCGTGAGTTGTCTCTCGCAATCAATTTGAGCCCCAAACCGGCTCAACCAATCCATCCCAACAATAATGCTGACATCCCCTATGGGAATCGGGACCAGGTCAATCGGGTATAACACCCCAAAAATCTCCAAAGTACAATCGCAGAAAACACTCGCAACAGGGACTCTATCCTAGCTGGCAACACACTCTCAAGCTTCAAAATGCAACAATGGGACTAGGGTTTGCACAAGACAATGTTTTAAGTGATGGAGGCTGGAAATGGGACTTAAGGTTCACTATGTAGGCTCCAAACCCTAAAGATTAGGGGTTATGTCCAGGCGGAGTACGCCCTGCGTACTCAGAGTACGCCCATCGTACTCCCAAAACGACGTTGTTCCACTTATACCCCCTTACACTCAGCGTACACACCAGGTACACCCCGCATAACTGCCAAAGTTGCCAAATTCATAAATTAAAGGATTAGAAGGGAAATTTACCAGGATTCGAGTATAACATCAAATCTCTAGATTCATTAGTTTTTTTATATACTTCAATTACACAAGATGGTACAATATAAACATAGATTCTTCTACGCAAAATTTGCATTTAATTTATGAGAACCAAATGTATCAAAAAAATTATAGGTAATTTTTGGGTATACCCGAATATCCCTGACCCAAATTAAAACCCGATCTACTTGAACCAGAGTACCCGGAGTGCAATATAGGTCAGGTATCGGTTATTCTTATTTATTTTAAAAGCCCGAACTACCCGAAACCCAAGATCTATACCCGATCAACACCCCTACTCGTTGGTCACAATGATGTAGGTCATGGTTGACACCCTCTTTTCGGGTCCAAGCCACCACTCCGAGTCATGCCATAAGCTCAAGTGTAGAACTTACTCCCAAAAGCTATCTCGTAAGAGGAAATGACACTTACATTTATAAGCCACCAACTTATTTTACTTTCAACCGATGTGAGATCGTAAAACCGTTATGTTGCATACTATTACTTTGTACGAGAGATTGTAATTGGACTGAAGATTGTTTTTCATGTATATAAAATCTTAAGATCAAAATTGAAACTTTTAACAACATTGATTTCATTTTCATTTATTTCTAAAACAACCATTTGTAACTTTTATTTGCTTCTTTTTAGATTGTTATATTTTAAAAATCTACATCTACATAAGTAAATACTAGTCGTTACCCGCACAAAGCAGCGGACGATGAATATTTTGTTTCGGAAATTAATTATGAGGGTATGCTATTACTGAGTTGAGACATTTGTTTATGAATTTTCAATTCCACTATCAAGGCTTATAGTTTATAGGGAACGCCAATATGGTTCCTATCTAGTAGTGTATCCGTGCAATGCATCTGTGATAAATAGTTTCTTTCGACAAGTAGTATTGAGACGAAGATTAGTTTACTTTCGACATGTTGTTTTGAGTGATCTATTTTTAAATGATACCAAACTCTCTTTGAAACAAATGTTAAACATTACAATATACCTGGAAGTTGTGTAAGTAAAGGGTATTGCATCTTCTTTTATGCCCTTTCCAGTCGAACATTTTACTTGACTACCCGCGCGAAGCAACAATGACGATTACTTTCATTCGGCAATTAGTTCTATTCGGGGAAAGATATTATATTTTATGGAACACAAAACAGATACATATTGTTATCAGTCGGTTTTGCAGCAACAAATTGTTTCTTTTCGTCAAATAGTTTATTTTTGCGGTTATATTCGTTTAAACGATTAGTTTCTATACGGAAACATGTCATCTTCCAAAGAACATGCAATGTATCGAAATTCTATTGCATCCCACAATGGTCAAACACATTGTTTTGGTATGTTGTTCGTTATCCCGAATTGCAACGTCATTATAAAGTATTTAGGGTTTTTAAGAACGGGTGGAAATTAGTTTTATTTCGGAAAATATTTTCCAAGCATTAATTAATTTTCTTTCTTCAACTAATTTCTTTTTTACATTTCGTTCTTCTATAGCATATCATATTTTTCCCCAAATTTGTTCCTTGACCATATTTTTTTTTGAAAAGTCAACTATTATTTTGCATGTAATTTATGTAACAATAATATAAACTGTTTATCATTATGAGATTGACTCATTTAACCATTCCATTCATTCCCTTTATCGGTTTGTCAACGCTCGATCCTAAAATACTTGTCCCAAGGTTGCATATGCAGAATGTTTAAGCCCGACCGAAGGTATTTGGGGTTAAATATATAATAAAAGTAAATAAAAATGAAGGGCTAGTTATGCAGGAATTATATTCCAAATTTAGAGGGTGTGTAAGAAGTGGGAAAACGGAAAAATGAAAATTGAGAGCTAAAATTCGAAAATGCAGGGGGCTAGTGTGGTTTTCGAAGGTGGTTTGGCACAAAAAGAAGTTTGGATGTAACCTTTTCTTACAAATAAAGATGAGAAGTTTGAGTTGTACAAAGTGCATAAAAAATAATTCTCGGTATTGGAAGGAAATAAAATGGTATTGGAAAGCTATGAATAATTTTGTAATAATTAAATGTGCTTCTGGGTGCTGTACAAAATGTTTCTTTTATCGGTGGGAAGGTAGTGAGAAAATACACATTAGAAATTGGAAATTAGATTAGCTTGATTGGCGTTTGTGAAATGACGCTTGAAGCAAGTTTGAAGAAAAAGTGGTATCAATTTTGGATTATGCGAAAAGTTTGGGATGTAAGTCATTTATGGGTTGTATTATTATCTTGGATGCATTTATATATTGCGTTGTTTAGCGTGGGCAATACAACTAGTGATTTAGTGGCATTTTATTTGTTGTACATCAGATAATTAACATACCTTTGTTTTTTACAACAAAATTTGTTAAAAGAAAAGCGGACCAACGGGAAGCTGGAGAAATACTAAAATACTAAAATGGTTTACAAAATAGAGAACAAATATGAACTAACATAACATCTTTGAATCATCATACTAAAAGCACCAGCACTAAAGAGGCCAATAGAAACTAACATGAAATGAAGTAAAGAAGGTCTCACAATAATACTTGTCCAACAAGTGACGTCATTATAAGAATTGATAATAGAATCATACTTTTATACTATGCTCACCTGCTTGATTTTCGGAATGATTGGTCTTGTCATGTGTTTCATTTGTATCTACCACAACATTAAAGTCTGTTTGTTTTCTGTTTTCATCAATTTTTTTCTTCGTGATATCAGAATGAATCACATGCTTTCCTGTAGCAATATTTAAAAGTATTAATAAAATGATTTTTTAATAAAATAGATTTATAACTGGGTTGTTACCTAACTTACAAATGTTTGATATTTCAGGTAACCCTTCTTTGGTCCTTTTTCTATTAATTTGCAAATTGCAAACCATAGTTCAGTTAACCTCACCACCCAATTTGCTTTTAAACTTAGAAATTGTAATGTGATCAATTAGACGATCATAAAAGAGTGTGTTCAGGTTCATTTGACTTTCAACCATGGTGGCTGGACTTTCTGAGGGTGCGAGACAGTGTAGGAGTTGAGATCCAATGTGCTTAAACTCTTCTAAGAAGGAATGCAGAATGTGTACAGTTTTTTCTTCCATAGTATCATATCTATTTTCCAATTTCCATAATTGACATTTTAAATCAGATTTAGTAAATAAGTCATAAACATTGGCATTAAGTAATCAAGCACTGAAGTTGTAAAATCTGTAATCACTTAGAACTACCTCTTTATCATCACTTGTTGCCCAAAATATATCTTCTTATGCTTGTCAGGTACTCAGGTGTATCATCAACCTATTCAAAAAAATAGAAAAGAAACAAAAACATGTGTTACAATTGAATGTTTTAAAGAAAATGTACATTATGTTCATAAGCAATAAAAAAATAAAGAAAGAAGAGTACCTTACCAAGTTAACATTAGAACAACTTTATCAAAATTTTCTTTAGACTAAATGATCAAAATTTTCTATAATAGCTACTTCATGGACAAATATGAATATGTGAATATGAAAGTTGAAACAAGCTTTAGTAGATCAACATTCAATTCTTTGACATATGGCCTGAATTGGTTAGTTGTTTACTGAAATTGCTTTTCTCATATGTTGTGTGTTGTGTTACCATACATTAGCTTGTGTACCATGGGAGACAATGTTCATCCTTCAACAAACAGATGGAAATCCAAGGATAAATGGTAAGAAAAACATTATAATTAAAGTAGTACAATTACCTTCAACAGTTTTTCAATGTAAGGATAGCCAACAAAAAATGACAAATTTACCCTTCATAAAACCAAACATCACTTCCACACAGCTTTACCTATAAAACCATAGCTCCACCTGTCGAATTCCCCATGAACATATAACATTATTAGACTAAGAACGTAGTGACAGGGGGTTATCTGTACACATACACACAATGAGAGAGAGAGAGAGTTCCAATAGTTGCCAAAACATAAAAAGACTCTTTAGGAAAGTGGAATTTTTTTTGAAGAAACAAAATGAAACATCCACCCTCAAATCGAAGATTCTTCCTCCAAATCATATGCTGTGCTCAACTTAAAATACTCAACTTGTTCATCAATTTGTATATTAAAGCAACAAAATGAAAAATGGACACCAAATCAAAACCACCTAGAAACAAAAAACCAGCTCTAAAAAATAAATTTAAACTTTTGAACCTGGATATAAAAATCATATCCACAATCAAAGTTATGGAGCCAATTATAAAAATAACATCCGAAGCTATATTACTCAGATCTAAAAATCCAAATAGAAGGTTAGCAACAGATGAAGAAGACATATAATGAGTTATAGAACCTGATGGGCGGGTGTCTTCGTTTTCAGCAGATCGTGTCATTATTTCCAGCGGACGGTGGTCGCTTAGGGTTTTTATGAGAGAGAGAGAGAGATATGTGCCCGAAGTTCAGATGTTGGATGATGCAGGAGATGATTTCAAGGGTTCTGAGCGGTTAGGCGGTAATGATGTGAGAACGTGAGAGGAGAAACAGAGAACGAAAGTTCTTCCAATTTGAACGAGTCTCCACTGAATGTGGGATTAACGGATTCAATTGGATGAAGACGAAGATCGTCAGAGTGAATGAGAGAGGGTAGAAGAATGAAGAGGAACGTATTTGGCTTTCAAATTCAAAACGAGAATGATGGGGTGATGGGGAAAATCGAATTGCTAGAGATCTAAGGGAAACAAAGGTACATATCTTGGGTGACAATGTCATCATTAGGAGGAAGATGATATGGTGGTGGTTGTTAACTGATCATGGAGATCAAGGAGGGCGGAGCGTTCGACTTTTGAGAGAAAAGATGAAAGAGAGTGTGTGTGGTGTTCATCATTTAAGAGACGAGAATTTTGGAATTCAAAATAAATGTAACTATACTTCCTTGATTTGTGCTTAAAATTGGTCAATCACCGTTCACCAAGTCGATTAAGGAGTCAAAGAGAAGAAAATAGATAATTAGGGAAACAGATGAATTAGAGAAATAAAGATATGCATTGATTTATTGTACATTCAACTAAAAGTTTTGGACGTCTTAAATCTATTTTTAGAAATAATAAGATTTGTATAATAATATAGTAAGATAAACATGAACAAAAAGTAAAAAAAATACGTTACTTCATTGAACATGACAAAAGTTACTTTGAAAATAGCTGTCACAGGCAAGAGAATGAATACTCGCGGTATGACTGTCAATCGACCAGCAGCAGGAAATCGTCGTTTGCACCTCCCATTTCTCTCTCATCTCTCTTTCTCTCCCTTTTTCCGATCAACAATTTTCCCGTACCCTAATCATTCATCACTATCACAATTCAGGAATTATAGCTTTCTTTCCACTACATCTTCGATGAATTCCCATCGATCATAAAAACGGAATTCCATCTGGCTACCTCCGCTTTCTTCAGATTGTTCTTATAATTCCGTCTTATTCATCAAGGGACTCAGTCTTATCAAGTGAGCAATTACTAGAGTCTTGAATTTGTTTGCTTATTCTGGCGTTGAAATATCGTTAAACGAAGGAAGATTTTGACAGTTTTTCTGGAAAATCAGAGGGTTTTGTTTTTGATTGAGTTACTTTGAACTGCTTGAACAGGATTGTGATTGATCGCTTCAACAATTGATAGTATTATAGGGTTTTGATCTTATCATCGTAGATTTTCTAGGGTTGAGTTGTAGTTAAAGAAGTTAAAGCACTTTGTCATCTATTTACAATGGAATTCTTGGAGATAATCTGTACGAGTGTTTAGATTTTGATTCGTAGGGGTTAAGTCACTGATTGCCCCCTCTCCGGGGACCTTTCAGAAGAACTGGGTGCGAATCAGTCCCGTCAAAGACCGTCGGCAAGGCCGGCTGGTGCCGGTACGGGATTATGGTCATTTTTTAGACCTAGTCCTCCTCGACCATATTCCCTTCAATATCTCCCACAAATGGACTTTGTTTTCCGACACACATCCGATCACACCTCTCATCCGCCACCGGAAGCGTCAACAAGCTCACCGACCTCACCTTCCCGGCCTCCACCACCACAACCATCTTCCATCGAAGAGCCTGAGTACTTAGCCCGGTACCTTGTTGTCAAACACTCATGGCGGGGTCGTTACAAGAGGATACTGTGTATATCAAATTACACTATAACAACTCTAGATCCTACGACATTATCAGTGACCAATTCTTACGACGTGAGCAAGGATTATGAAGGTGCTTCTCCTGTCATCGGGAAGGATGAGAATACATTGGAGTTCAATGTCAATGTAAGAACTGATGGACGTGGGAAGTTCAAGGGAACAAAGTTTTCTTCCAGGTACAGAGCAAGTATATTGACTGAGTTGCATAGAATAAGGTGGAATAGAATCGGCACTGTTGCAGAGTTTCCAGTACTCCATCTTCGAAGAAAGACTGCTGAATGGGCCGCTTTCGTAAGTTCTACACTATATTTTTGATACACTTTCCAATGGTTATATTCATTTGCATGTGTTCAATTAATTGAGATAAACCGCTTCTTCTTCTTCTTCTTGTTGTTGTTGCGTTATCTCAAAGTCTTTCTGCATAATGACTAGTATTTTACATGTGTCAATAGAAACTGAAAGTTACATATGTTGGAGTTGAACTTACTGAACAAAAATCTGGGGATCTGAGATGGTGTTTGGATTTTAGAGACATGGATTCCCCTGCTATTATTCTTCTTTCTGATGCATACGGGAGGAAAAATGCTGAACCTGGAGGTTTTGTTCTCTGTGCTCTTTATGGAAGAAAATCTAAAGCTTTTCAAGCTGCCTCAGGGATTTCAAATTCTACCATCGTAGCAAATTTGGTAAGCACACACCTCTATATTTCAAGATCATCTCTACAACACTATCTTGAAGTGCATTACATCCTTTATACTTTATATCTCTTTACTTCTTTAGTGTTTAACACTTTGCATATAGTTGACATCCTTTAATGTTTTTAATCAGACAAAAACTGCAAAGTCAACAGTTGGAGTATCACTGTCTGTTGACAGCTCTCAATCACTCACAGTTAGCGAGTATCTACAACGAAGGGGTAAGTATGGTATTGAGTGTTTGAGTATATGTACATACATTTAAGGGTTGTTTCTTCTCCACTTAAAGAGCTTTATGGGTTAAGCACTTAATCTGAAGAGCTATACCTTGTTGCTTCTTCTTGACTAAATCTAGACATAATGACTTATTGGGTTAAGCCAAAAACCCTGACTCCTCTCATGTTAAATTTGATGTATATTGTGAAAGTTGTTTGCTGGAATGGAAGGGTAAAATGGTCATTCTAATGATATGTGTAAAATCCAGCTAAAGACGGTGTAGGAGCTGAAGAAACTCCTTGTGGTGGTTGGTCTGTAATGAGACTGCGAACTGCTGCTCATGGGACACTTGGCGCACCGGGATTGGGTTTGATAGTTGGACCGAAAGGTGGACTTGGGGAACAAGGTGATGCTGTTTCCCGCCAACTTATCCTAACAAAAGTTTCACTTGTGGAAAGGCGCCCTGAGAATTATGAGGTAATCTGATGTCATCTTTTGTTATACTTAAATTCTTTTCAAAGATTAATCTTCTAATCTTTACTTATCTTTACACTTTCAACTTTTCAGGCTGTTATTGTGCGTCCTTTATCTTCAGTGAGTTCTCTTGTTCGTTTTGCTGAAGAGCCCCAAATGTTTGCAATTGAGTTCAATGATGGGTGTCCAGTGCATGTGAGATTTTTCACTTAAAGATTGTACTATGTTTTGTAAGTTGACTTTTTATGACCAAAGTTTCTGTTTTCAGGTATATTCTAGCACATCTAGAGATGGTTTACTTGCAGCAGTACGTGATATGATACAAACAGAGGTATGTAATTTGAAATTGTAATAAACTTAAAATGAAATAATTTTCTAAATATGCATTGTAAATTGTACAGGGTCAGTGTTCAATCCCTGTACTACCTAGACTAACAATGCCAGGTCATCCAATCGATCCGCCATGTGGCAGAGCTCACTTACAGTTTCCACAAGTATCCCAACGTTCACGAGCTGACATGGAAACCGCCACCATGCATTTAAAACACCTGGCGGCAGCCGCCAAAGACGCGGTGGCCGAAAGCGGTTCGATCCCGGGATCACGAGCTAAACTCTGGCGAAGAATACGCGAATTCAACGCGTGTATTTCATACATTGGAGTCCCTCCAAATATCGAAGTCCCTGAAGTTACATTAATGGCTTTAATCACAATGCTCCCTGCTGCTCCAAATTTACCCCCAGAGAGTCCACCTCTCCCACCACCTTCACCTA
Source organism: Lactuca virosa (assembly GCF_052849685.1). NCBI lineage: Eukaryota > Viridiplantae > Streptophyta > Magnoliopsida > Asterales > Asteraceae > Lactuca > Lactuca virosa. The sequence goes on along the minus strand of NC_136430.1, from coordinate 300,106,619 downwards.
AAGCAGCTGCAACTGTCACAGGCTTTATCGCGTGTTTAAGAAGATTAATGGCTTCCAGAACCGCCACGTCACACGTCATGTCATTTCCCGCAGCTGTTGGAAGAATCATGGGTTTGTTAAGAAACGGGTCCGAAGGCGTAGCAGCGGAAGCTTCCGAGCTTATCGCGGTGCTCATCGGCGGTGGGCCCGGGGATAACAACTTGTTAACCGACTCGAAAGGCGACCAACATGCAACAATCATGCACACGAAATCGGTTTTATTCGCTCACCAGGGTAATTTAGTAATTTTGGTCAACCGGTTGAAGTCAATGTCGGTTTCTCCATTACTATCGATGTCGATTGTTGAGGTTTTGGAGGCGATGATTTGCGAACCACACGGTGAAACCACACAGTACAGTGTGTTTGTTGAGTTGTTACGCCAGGTGGCGGGGCTGAGGCGGCGGTTGTTTGCGTTGTTTGGACACCCGGCCGAGAGTGTACGGGAGACAGTGGCGGTGATCATGCGGACAATCGCGGAAGAAGACGCGATTGCAGCTGAGTCTATGAGGGATGCTGCTTTACGCGATGGAGCTTTATTAAGACATTTGTTAAGTGGTCTTTTTCTTCCTGTTGGTGAAAGAAGAGAAGTGAGTCGACAACTTGTGGCACTTTGGGCGGATTCTTATCAACCTGCTCTTGATTTGCTTTCTAGAGTATTGCCACCTGGCCTTGTTGCGTATTTACACACGCGTTCAGAAGGTGATGCACCTGAAGAAGATTATCCGGAAGGCTCGGTTATGAGCAGTAGAAGGAGACGGTTACTTCAACAAAGAAGGAATCACACAGTAAAAGGTGTAAATTCACCTAGAAACAGTGAATTACCCTCTACAGGTGTGCCTTCCATTCAGCCTTCTTCCACTGTTTTCACAGGTGAAAACTTGTCAAGTGAAATCCCCTCGGTTGACCAGTCAACAGTGATTGGTTCTCCTGATGTACAATCGGTTTCTGATACTTCATTCCTTGAATCGGTTGCAACTAATTCGGTTGATGTGGAGAACGCGAGTGGGGTCCAGAACTTGGATTTAATTGCGCCAGCTCAGATTGTGATTGAGAATACACCGGTTGGATCAGGGAGATTGTTGTTGAACTGGTTGGAATTTTGGCGGGCTTTTAGTCTGGATCATAACCGGGCCGACTTGATTTGGAACGAGCGGACCCGGCAAGAATTACGTTCGGCTTTACAAGCAGAGGTTCATAAACTTGATGTTGAAAAAGAGCGAACCGAAGATATTGTTCCTGGGGTTGTATCTGTATCTGTATCCAGTGCACCCTCGGAGACAAACGGAGGGCAAGATGGTCAACCTCAAATATCTTGGAATTACACCGAGTTTTCTGTTAGGTACCCTAGTCTGTCAAAAGAAGTATGTGTAGGTCAGTATTATTTACGGTTGCTACTTGAAAGTGGGACCAATGCAAGAGCTGAAAAGTTTCCTTTGCGGGACCCGGTTGCGTTTTTTCGAGCACTGTATCACCGGTTCTTATGCGATGCTGACACTGGACTTACTGTTGATGGAGCTGTTCCTGATGAAATGGGAGCTTCTGATGACTGGTGTGACATGGGGAGATTAGATGGTTTTGGTGGTGGTGGTGGGTTTTCGGTTAGGGAGCTTTGTGCTAGAGCAATGGCGATTGTTTATGAGCAGCATTATGTCACAATCGGGTCGTTTGAAGGTACAGCACATATGACAGTTCTTTTGGATAGAACTGATGATAGAGCATTGAGGCACCGATTGCTGCTTCTTCTTAAGGTTTTAATGAAGGTTTTATCGAATGTGGAGGCTTGTGTGCTTGTTGGTGGGTGTGTTTTGGCTGTTGATTTGTTGACTACAGTTCATGAAGTCTCTGAAAGAACTGTTATTCCTTTGCAATCGAATCTGATAGCTGCTTCTGCTTTCATGGAACCCTTGAAGGAATGGTTGTATATTGATAAAGATGGTGCACAGGCGGGCCCGGTTGAGAAAGATGCTATTAGAAGGTTTTGGTCAAAGAAAGATATTGACTGGACTACAAAATGCTGGTCTTCTGGAATGGCAGACTGGAAAAGATTACGTGATATTCGTGAACTTCGTTGGGCACTGGCTGTGCGGGTCCCGGTCCTCACTCCTCCTCAAGTAGGCGAGTCAGCATTGTCTATATTACACAGTATGGTATCTTCACATTCAGATATAGATGATGCTGGAGAGATTGTTACCCCAACACCTAGAGTTAAACGAATCTTATCAAGCCCACGATGTCTTCCCCACATTGCACAGGTACTTTCTTGAATATTATAACAATTGTCAACTCTTGCTGCTGTTGTTTTATTTACATATGTGATATGAATGTAGGCCATGCTTTCTGGGGAGCCGGCTATTGTGGAGGTTTCAGCTGCTTTGATAAAAGCTGTTGTTACAAGAAATCCGAAAGCAATGATAAGACTATACAGTACTGGTGTGTTTTATTTTGCTTTAGCATACCCGGGGTCAAATCTCCTTACAATTGCTCAACTTTTCTCCACCACCCATGTCCACCAAGCTTTTCATGGTGGTGAAGAGGCGGCAGTTTCTTCTTCTCTACCCTTGGCAAAACGAAGTGTGCTCGGAGGGCTTTTACCCGAGTCTTTACTGTATGTTCTTGAGCGAAGTGGTCCAACTGCATTTGCTGCAGCAATGGTGTCTGATTCTGACACTCCTGAAATCATATGGACACACAAAATGCGAGCAGACAATCTCATCCATCAAGTTTTGCAGCATTTAGGCGATTTCCCACAGAAGTTATCGCAACATTGTCATTGTTTATATGACTATGCTCCTATGCCACCTGTCACGTATCCGGAGCTTCGAGATGAGATGTGGTGTCACCGTTATTACCTTCGGAACTTATGTGATGAGATTCTGTTTCCTAATTGGCCGATTGTTGAGCATGTTGAGTTTTTACAGTCGTTGCTTGTGATGTGGCGGGAGGAGTTGACTAGGAAACCTATGGATTTATCTGAAGAAGAAGCTTGTAAGATATTGGAGATTTCTTTGAGTGAGGTGACTAGAGATGAATCTGATAAAAGTTACTCTAATGGGAATTTGGAGGATAGTTCTAGCTTATCGAAGCGAATTGAGAACATTGATGAAGAAAAGTTGAAGAGACAGTATAGAAAGCTTGCAATGAAGTATCATCCGGATAAAAACCCTCAAGGGAGAGAGAAGTTTCTTGCTGTGCAGAAAGCATATGAGCGCCTACAGGTGAATTTTATAACATTTGTTTCATAAACTTACTAGAAACTTTAAGGTTAAACGTAAGAAGTAGCAGTGTACTTTCGTTGCTTTGTTCATTATTGCATCCGACTTTAATTTCTTCCGGTTACAGCATTATACATTGAAAAATCTGCCAAATTATAGTAATGTGGCAGTGTCATTGAAATGCAAAGCATTTTTTATTGCTTCAATTGGGTAGATTTTTCAAATTGTATTTTCTTAATAAGAAAAATTGTAAGTGCAATGCTCTTATAGGGTAGATTTCTCAAAATAAAATGTCTTAATAAGAAAAAATTTGGAAGTACAATGTTATCATCATAGGGTAGATTTTCTAAGGTATAGTTATTTATAAGAAAAAAATGGAAGTAGAATGCTATTATTTAATGTATAATGTCTTAATAAGAAAAAAAGTAAAGTACAATGCTATTATGGTATATTTTTCAAAGTCCAATGTTTTAATAATAAAAAATGGAAGTACATTGCTATTAACGCATTATAATGCGTTAATAATGAAAACATTCGATGTACAATGCTGTAATAGAAAGAATGATGGTAGGATGCTGTTATACACAAATAAAGAAAGAACTCCAAGCACCTTGTTTTTATGGGAATTATCAATATCAAGTAAAATGCTATTAATGGGCACATGTTTTTTGCAACTTAACAAGAAAATAATTTGGAAGTACATGCTGTAATAGAAAGAAACGAAAGTAGGATGCTGTAAGCCTGTAACACACAAATGACAAATGAATGAAAGTACATGGCTATTTCTTGCTTTAGCCCGGAACTTTATGCTCCTTGTCTTTATGGAATTATACATATTTCTGAAAACATAATGATTCTTCTTTTCTTCATAGGCCACAATGCAAGGTTTACAAGGGCCACAACCATGGAGATTGTTGCTTTTACTGAAAGGACAATGCATTTTATATAGACGATATGGAGATGTTCTTGAACCATTTAAATACGCTGGATACCCAATGCTATTAAACGCTGTAACAGTCGATGACGATGACACAAATTTCCTATCCCCAGAACGTTCCCCTTTACTTGTCGCAGCCTCAGAGCTCACATGGCTCACGTAAAGCATCCTAAAATCTTTTTTTTTTTTTTTAGTTTTTTATTTATGAAGATTTTGTGTTTATGCATCATCATCTATGATTGCAGGTGTGTATCTTCATCATTAAATGGGGAAGAGCTTGTAAGAGATGGAGGCATACAGCTTCTTGCAAAACTTCTCGCACGCTGCATGTTAGTGGTTCAACCCACCACACCAGGAAACGAACCATCTGCCATCATAGTGACAAATGTGATGCAAACCTTTTCTAGCCTGAGTCAGTTTGAAAGTGCTCGAACCGAGGTCCTTGAGTTAACCGGGTTAGTTGAAGACATTGTCCACTGTACTGAACTCGAGCTAATCCCATCAGCTGTTGATGCAGCCCTTCAAACTATCGCTCATCTCTGCGTGTCATCCGAGTTACAAAATGCTTTGTTGAAAGCAGGGGTATTATGGTATTTGTTACCGTTGCTCCTTGAATACGACTCAACAGCTGAAGAACATGATACCACCACAGAGGCACATGGAGTTGGTGTTAGCGTTCAAACTGCTAAAAATTTACACGCGATACGTGCTGCAAACGCCTTGTCTAGGATTAGTGGCATGGCTGTTGAAAGCCCAACACCTTATAATAAGGAAGCAGCTGATGCTCTTAAATCTCTGTTGACTCCTAAACTCGCCAGCATGTTGAAAGAAGAGCTACCGAAAGACCTTTTGATAAAATTAAACTCTAATTTGGAGTTGCCAGAGGTAAATATATTACTTAAGGTTATATTTCAATTTGTACTTTGATCTATCTTTTTTATTGATGGTGTTTGTATTGTGTGCAGATTATTTGGAACTCTTCAACACGAGCGGAGTTATTGAAATTTGTAGACCAGAAGCGTGCGACATTAGTACCTGATGGTTCTTGTACATTGAAGGATTCACATGGCTTCTTATATGAAGCTTTGTCGAAAGAGACGCTTATTGGGAATGTTTATTTAAGAGTCTATAATGATCAGCCTGATTTTGAAATCAGTGAACCGGAATCTTTTTGTGTTGCTCTTGTTGAATTTATATCAAAAATTGTACACAATGAGATTGCCAATGTGCCCGAGTCAACCCATGAGCTTGAAACCAATCATGATGAAGAGAAAACAACAGATGATTCTGTGAACAAGGATGATTTGGGTGTGGTTGGCAACCTTCAGCTTGGGCTAACTTCTCTCCAGGTTTTTATTCGATAAAAACTTGAATGTTTTTGTTGTATTAAATTAGAAAGGGTAGGGTACTTAGCTTTTTTTTTTTTTTTTTTTTTTTTTAATACAGAATTTGTTAACAAGCGACCCTAATTTGGCGTCTGTATTTTCATCAAAAGAGAAGCTATTGCCTATTTTCGAATGCTTTTCGGTTCCTGTTCCTTCCGGAAGCAAAATTCCTCAACTATGTTTGAGTGTACTTTCACGCTTAACGACACACGCCCCATGCCTTGAAGCCATGGTAGCAGACGGGTCTAGTGTCCTTCTTTTGCTGCAAATGCTTCACTCCTCCGCCAGCTGTCGCGAAGGGGCCCTCCATGTTCTTTACGCCCTAGCAAGCACACCGGAACTCGCATGGGCCGCCGCCAAACATGGCGGCGTTGTGTACATTCTAGAACTTCTCCTCCCATTACGCGGTAACTCTCCTTCCTGTTCTTTCTGTTCCCTTAGGGTTTATAAAAAGTTTTATTTATTTATCTATTTATTTGCAGAAGAGGTGCCATTACCTCAAAGGGCTGCGGCTGCTTCTTTATTGGGGAAGCTTGTGGGGCAACCGATGCATGGGCCTCGGGTTGCGATTACACTGGCGAGGTTTTTTCCAGATGGATTGGTGTCTGTTATCAGGGATGGACCTGGTGAGGCTGTGGTAAGTGCTCTTGAACAGACGACTGAGACTCCAGAGCTTGTATGGACACCAGCCATGGCGGCTTCTTTGGCGGCACAAGTTGCAACAATGGCATCCGATGTTTACCAAGAGCAGATGAAAGGTCGTGTTTTTGATTGGGATGTACCTGAACAAGCCTCTACCCAACAGGAACTCAGAGATGAGCCTCAGGTATTTTAGTGCATTGCTATTTCTCATTTAATTTTATTTTGTACTAACTGAAGGGTGATGATATGTGGAATTATTAAATAGGTTGGAGGAATCTATGTAAGGCTATTCTTGAAAGACCCAAAATTCCCACTGAGAAATCCGAAAAGATTCCTGGAAGGACTACTGGATCAATATCTTTCATCAATCGCAGCCACACATCATGACATTCATGGGCCGGATCCAGAACTCCCACTGCTCTTATCTGCTGCTTTGGTATCGTTACTGCGGGTCCACCCTGCACTGGCGGATCATGTGGGGTACCTTGGCTATGTCCCCAAATTATTATCAGCAGTAGCCTTTGAAGCAAGGCGTGAGATGACCATGTCATCAGAAGAAGAATCAACAAGGGCAGATGAGAATCCATCACAAACACCTCAAGAACTTGTCCGCCTCAGCTGCTTGCGTGTGCTACATCAACTTGCTGCTAGCACAACATGTGCAGAAGCCATGGCTGCTACTAGTGTTGGGACAACTCAGGTCTCCCTTCTCTCTTTTTTATTTATTTTTATTTTATGCTCATCTCTTACAGTCTAGAAAAGAAACACATCATTATTTACCTATGTTAGGAGGAAGGGCGGGCTTACTTACTTTTTCATTTTTTTGTCTAAATAAATTACAGGTGGTTCCATTGTTAATGAAAGCTATTGGATGGCAAGGTGGAAGTATACTAGCCCTTGAGACACTAAAGCGTGTGGTGGTTGCTGGAAATAGGGCACGGGATGCACTTGTTGCACAAGGTCTTAGGTCAGTAATCATGTCATGTGTAACGCATTATTAAGCTTCTAAGCCCTAAAAATAAAATGAAAAAAACAAACACAAAAGAATAAAGACATCGTTTTGGATTTGCTTTAGGGACTTAACTATTATTTTCTCTAGTGTAAAGAAACCAAGAAAAAAGGAAAGTAGAGAAAAGCACAGCATGTACTTTCACCATTTTATTGATTTAGCCACTGAAGTATTATTTTTCAATGTCATATACGTTTTACTTATATGTATGCCTTAGCTCCTTGCAGTCAGTCAGTAATACTAATGTACCATTTTGTACTCTTCTTTATTACTGATTGGAATTCATTTTTTTTACCTTAACCCTCATTAGTTATTATAATAATAGTTGAATAGCTAAATCAATAAAAGGAAACAATAAGATGGCTAAAATCTAAATGGATAACAATCAGTATATAAAAATGTTTTTATAACGGTGAAAAAAGTATAGAAAATAGTTAAGTGGCTGGCTGAATTGATAAAATGATGAAAATATAGATATAGGTGTTTTTTTCTTTGTATTTGGCATATTTTGTAAAATCTAATATAAAGTGAAATAATGATGTTGAAGGGTTGGGCTGATTGAAGTACTGCTTGGGCTTCTTGACTGGAGAGCAGGAGGGCGAAATGGACTTTGTTCTCAAATGAAATGGAACGAAAACGAAGCATCCATTGGTCGGGTGCTTGCAATCGAGGTTATCTATCTATTTTTTCAATATTTCATGTTAATTTAGAATAAAAAAAAGAGAGAAGAAATGTTTTGAAATTGTTTTTTTATTTTTTATTTTGTGTTTTGAGTTTTGACATTTGTATTGGTCTGTATAGGTTTTGCATGCATTTGCAACAGAAGGAGCACACTGTACTAAAGTTCGCGACATTCTAGATTCCTCTGAAGTAAGTCAAAATACTGTGATGTATGGTATGGTATGGTATGGTATGGGCATGACGGTGTTATAAATTTGGTGGCAGGTATGGGCAGCATATAAAGACCAAAAGCATGACCTTTTCCTTCCTTCAAATGCTCAAATAGCAAGTGCTGGGATCGCTGGACTAATCGAACATGCATCGTCATCAAGGCTTACTTATTCCCTAACTGCACCACCACCACACCCTAACTCCTCAACTAAATCTCCTACTTCTGAGTCAAACGGGGTGTCATGACCAAGTTAAGTTAGACTCATGCAACCATAGGAGGCTACTTTTAAAAAAAGCTTGAAAACTCTTTGATAATGTAAAGGACCAAGGAGAGCATAAAGATGTTTTTGACCAAGCAAACAAACACACAAGAAATAACAGGGGTCATATTCTTTCCTTGTATAGCCACCCCACTGTACAGTTTTCTCTCTTGTTGAGATGAACCTAAGAGAATTAATGGTTTGTGTAAAAAACCTTTATATCAACTGTTTTTTATTTTATTTTTGCAATAGATAGGTGAGGTGATTTTGGTTTTCATGTATCTGACATTGGTTTTGTTTGTGTCGCGTGTACGTATGTTAAATTGCTTTCCTTTTTCTCTTGGGCTTTTTATTGATCTTATGTATAGTTTATAGTTTATACATGATATAAAAGGGTATATGCTGCCAACATGTGAAAATGTATATTGCTGTTCTCTAAAATAGGGATGTGACGTGGGCCTTGTTTGTAACCGGTAAAAAAAGGCTCATTAAATGGTCTCGACCGGTTATGGAGGTGCGACTGGTAGACCGGAACATAATCGTCTTGGACCCGTACGGTCTTTAGCCAAACACCTTGGTTGAGACTCGTGTAGTCTGGTCTCAAACCTTTCTTTTTTTCTTTTTTGTCTTGTGGTTTGGTCTATTGGTCTGACGATCTTTGGATTCGGTTATGGGTTTTCTTTTCCGGTTTCGATTCGAGTCTTATTTGGCGGTTTTGTTTAACAACATTAATATAAACAATTTCGAAAGATGTTTTAGCATTACATAACTCGTAAAACTATAACATACTGTATCATTTAAACAACACATTTGAAGGGAAATTCTTGTAATTATGGATAGCATTGCCGTATGTTATATGTGGGTGTGCTGTAATAATCGTTTAAGTTTAAATAAAATGTAGAAATTTTCAGTAGAAGTATTTTAAAGAAAAGTTGTAGTTGATGTAAGTCTGAGTCTGTACGAAAGAAATTATTAGCATAATATTTATGTTGACGCATCCCTTGATTATTGGGATATTAGTTGTAATCAATCCCTTGATTATTGTGATATTAGTTGTACTTAAGGCTGTCTAAGCCATGATCATATTAGTAAAATGCAAACGATTATATTCAATAACATGATACCAGATCTTTTAGGTTAAACCTTGTGTTGGTGACCACAACAACCATTTGTCGCCGACCTTCTCTAGTCATTGTTGAAGTGCATTGTCTCATTTTTTTTCTTTACCTCCCTCTCTTTTAAACTATATGGGTCTTTGAAGTGAATGGTCATGTTGAGGGTAAAGTACATTGCTGAAATATGAAAAATGAGAGAATCACGTCCGTGCTTCTGGGTTGAACACTACAAGACTTTGGGATGTTTTGACCAAAATGCAAATTGTGGTTCAAAACATGGTCGTGTAACTAGGGGTGTTGATCGAGTAATTTTTTCGGATTTCGGGTAATTCGGGTTTTTCATGTTAAAAAAATACCCGTTACCCGACCCAAATTAAATTCGGGTAATTCGGGTTTGGGTAATTCGAGTAGTGGGTCGGGTTTGGGTAATTCGGGTATTACCCGAAATATATAATTTTTTTTTGAATGACACCTGAAAATAAATTTAATGAAATAAATATGTCGTGCTCTATTAGTTTTGTTTATATAAACAAACGAGACATAAACGAAGTTACTCAAACTTTGAACATCATTTTTTTTTAGTTAATAATACTTGAGATATCAAATAATCTTTTAACAACTTAATCTAATCTAATAAGATGTTAAAAACAAATACTTAAAGATCTTAATTTAAAAGTTTAAAATGTTTAAGATAATTGTAGCCATAAGTTTTTCCATGTTCTGAAGTTTCGTCAAGATAATGAGTTTGTTAGTTGCAATAAAAACTAGTACAAACTCTACGCAAAAAAAGGAATTTTTAAAATAATTTGGGTAATTCGGGTATACCCGAAACCCAACAAACGTACCCTATACCTGACCTGAAAAAAAATCGGGTTACCCAATTACCCGAAAAAATTTACCCGATACCCGAGTTACCCGACCCGATTTACCCGTTACTCGAAAAAATCGGACGGGTAATTCGGGTATCGGGTATTTTCGACAGGGCCACGTGTAACCAAGTTGAGGTCCAGAAAATAGAGTATATTATGTGCTAATTCGATCATTACTTCCTCATTTCAACTATACACCATTTGGGAGCTAAAGAGAGGCAATTCTAAGAGCATCAGACCGAGAAATTAAAACTTTATCCAAGGGTTTCTAAGAGAAATGAGAATCAAAGCTTCTGTTGCTTGAATTAAAGGCAATCTCTACTTATTGTAAGCTTTGAAGTGTTTTAATGGTAATAGAATTGAACATGAGTGATGAAACCCTAGTTTTTAAACCTTTTTTTTAGAGTGAAAATCATGATTATCGTAAGGTATTGAGTATCATGATCATGTTTACACACATAATATGTCAAAACTATGGTTAATTACTTAAAATTGAAGATGATGATCATGAACCCTAGTTGGGTAAATTACTAGACATTTGAAATTGAATACATATATGATTGAATTAAGTCATATGGATAGATTATCCATGAAGCTTAACATCTTATATCCATTAAATGGCGAAGGAAAGTATGTGATTGATGAGGATTGGAATGAAATCAAGCTCTATTAGACGAAAAACATTCTTATGAGCTTATTATGTTGTTAAATATGGATTGAAGAAACATTAACCAAGAAACACCAAGTGAAAGACAAGAAGTAATAACTAGTCTTCATGTAACGCCCGAGTCCCTAGGTATGAAATTAAGCCATTATTCAATTAAAAGTCATGAAGGGTCCATGAGTACGCCGGGCGTACACTAGGTACGCACGACGTACTCCTTGCAAGCGCGCATCGGGGTGATCCCTGCGTACGTTGGGCGTACTCAAGCCAGGGGCAAACCCTAATTTTTAGGGTTTGCACCCTATTTAAGCTCATTAAGTCTTTCAAGTTCATCACCTTTTCAACCCCCATTGCCTTTTAGTGCTAATCTCGAAACCCTAGCCATCTTGAGACCATTTTTGAGCTTACAAAGAGTTTTTGGGTGCTCTTTTGTGATTTTGAAGAAGAATGAATCTTGAGGAGAAGCAAAGGAGAAGAAGAAGCTTGTAGATCCAGAGTTTATGCATCATTTCTATCTCATTGGAGGTATAAAGTCTGAAACTTGTTCATTCTAAGCTTAGATTTAGCTTTAGGGAAGAACTTAGCATCTTTTGTCCCATAACTTGGTCTTTTGGAGTATGGGCTACTCCAGACCATTTGAGTTGTCCTTTTGGACTCTTAGGGGTGCATGAAGTCATAAAAATTGTATTTTGAAGGTTAAGACTCAACCATGCATGAGTTGGTGACCACTTAAGAGAGATAGAAAGCTTAATTCATGGTTTGAGTCCCATTAAGGCATGCAAGAGCATAAAGTTTGCACCTTTATGGCTTAAGACACTTTTATGAGCTTAGATCTAAGTTTAAACGTTAAAGTTTAATGGGTTAAGACATTGGAGTATCTTTGGGCTGACTGACCAGTACGCTGGGCGTACTCTTGGGTACGCTGCGCGTACTGGGCCAGTGCCCCGATTTCTGATCGACTGCATACGCCGGGCGTACGAGCTATGTACGTGTGTGTGGGCTTAAGAGATTTTGGGCTCGAGTTTTGTTGGGCTTTTTTACTTGTATAGGTTTGGGCCTCAGGCCTACTTGTAGTAGCAGGACATTTATGGGATTTAGGCCAGTCTAGGAGCTCTTGGGCCATATTGGGCCTTAGGGCCTTGTACATGGGCTTGGAATGGCTTTTTGGACTAGTTTGGATTTGGGCCTTGGTGGGGTAGGCCCAATAAGGCAAGGGTTAAGCAACTCTTTTTGCTTTTAAGTAAAGAATTAGGGTTTGGACTCTCGGGTTAGATTATTGACCTAATTTTTAATTAGGGTTTTATACTTGTGACTTAGGGAGAGGATTTTGCGAGTCAACCGTTGAGTGTGATTTGATACCTTCACTCTAAGGTGAGTTTCCTTCGCTGTATCTGTGGGTTGAAGGCACCAATGCCGACCCATTAGTTTATGCTGTAGTATGATGATTGTCCTCGTGACAACTGTCAGTTATGCCTGTAATTGCTTGATAACTCTGTGATTCTTTTGCTATTATATTATGTGGTAGTGGCAGGGGCTGAAATAGACCCGATATCCGATTGAAATAGACCGAAGGGGATTGCAAGCACCCATATATGCTTGACTGTATCTGGTTGAAATAGACCGAAGGGGATTGCAAGCACCCAAATATGCTTGACTGTATTCGGATGAAATAGACCGAAGGGGATTGCAAGCACCCATATATGCTTGACTGTATGTTTGTATGATATATGGTATTTTGGGGGAACTCACTAAGCTTTGTGCTTACGGTTTTCAATTTATGTTTCAGGTACTTCCAACTCGATGGGGAAGGGCCCGACCTGATCGTAGTTCATCCACCTATGATTTTCCGCATTATATGATTTTGGGAATTTGTACTCTGATAAAATGTTGCTATGATACACTTTTGATTGTTTTGATATGATTATCATATGTCTTAAATGAATTTAAATACAAAAATTTTATCTGCATATTTGGGATGTTACAGTTCACTAACTAACAAGGTGAGCTCTTGTGGACTTTTCCCATTTGGGATATATGGCATAAGGTGAGCTCTTGTGGACTTTTCCCATTTGGGATATATGGCATAATACTAATAGTTTTGATCAAATGAAATCTTTAAAAGATTAAGTATAAGTTGTATATGAATGGAAAGATAAAATTATGCTATAAGCTTTATGCTTAATGTTTTAAACTTGTTGATGCTTTGATATGTTAATTGTTTATATTATGCAAATTGATATTGTATGCTATATATAGAGCATGAAATTTATATGTGATTGAGCCACTAAGAAAAGTGGTGATCATGTATATTTAGAGTAAACTGTATAGTAGATAAAGAGGATAATTGGCTAGACCTTGGTGTCCTACAAGGGGATAAGCAAGACTCGATTAAGATGGTCCTCATTTGCAAAGTAGATGTCTATAAACATGATGCGTGATAGGATATCTGTTATCCTATTATAGTAAGTTTAAAAGGGTCGCACAAGGCGACTTGATCATACCTAGACCTATGTGCATGTCCACAAGTAACCTCGTTGAAAATCTATCATAAAGAGAATTAAACTAGTTTTTATAAATAATAACTTTAATAAACACATAAATTATAAATGTCAGACCTATTACAGTGTCCAAGTTCTCAACGAGCGATAGACAATTCACATGTAACTTTGTAATTCAACTCATTTCCTAGAAACATATTACAAATAATATAAAGTAGACAAGCGCACCTGTCCTTGTCATCAATGTGAAAAACATCGCATTATGGATTAGGTTATCCAAATCCTCAACTCTCAACGAGCTATTAGTTTTATTCGAGAAGACATGTTACCAAAACGTTAATGTAACAATTTTAAATTCTTTGTTTTTTTTTACATATGGATACCAACCAAATTTGAATCCGAGTATTAAACAAAACTCTAACTGCCCACAAAACAACTCTAGGTCGCTAAATGAAAATCACAAGTGCTTTTATGCGATTAATTCATCTAACCTCATGCAACATGGCCCCATTAATAAGGATGGGGTCCCCGGAGGTCGAATTTATGTCTACCTTATATCCAAAGACCGTGGACCGAAATAATGCTAGCCTTCTTCCTGGTAAACGATATATACTTCTATAACTTTACCAACTATTGTTTTGGAATTCACATGATCACTAAATATTATACTATCATGCTACATTAACAAAGAAATTGCTAAAGCTCAATAACAATAACGATAACCTTAAATAACTTGTAACGACTCAAAAATCACAACAAATTTAAACTTTTTAAAACAACCCATAATCATAAAATGTTTACAAAATCATTGTTTCAAAATTGTTTATCCATATGAGAGTATCCCTGTTAGGGGTGTGTCAAACCCAACAAATAATAGGGGGTACAACAGACTCCAAATACACTGCTTTAATGCACTAAAAAGTAGTACAAGGCAAGCAGGGTCGAACCACAGAGACACAAGATAAAAGTCTATACCTCTTTGCGCAAGGTACTTTGGTCACAAATGGGGTTTTGTTTGCAAAAGTAAAATAATAAAATAACAATCTACTTTAAAAGCATGCACAAAATAAAATAAACTTGTAAACAATTTGATTGAATGGTTCTAGTTCCAATTCTCAATGTTGTTGTTCAACTTGATTATGACTTGATGTAATTCATGATTGCTATTCTAAGTTGGTACTGAAAGATAATAACGCTCTAATACCTCTCGCTTGTCAAATTATCTAACCAAAACACGCTCTTTGACTAGACCTAGCTTTACTAATTCAACCTAAACACGCTCTTAGATTGTATTGAAAAACTTCATTAAGTTTTGTACAAGCTTCCCAACAATGTTCATTTCTTCTCATACGCTCAGAAGTGTGAAAACATGTGATAGATGTTCTACAATAAGAAAACCTATTGTTTGTCACCAATCATTAACTTTATAGAACGATTAGGTGCCCTAAAAGTTAATTAACTATACAAAAATTCAATTCATGAAAGTGGCCAATCAAACACAAATCAAATTTAAGGATTCTAGTTTAAACAAGAACATAATCACTAGAATAGAATCACAAATCAAACATCAAATCATATGCTTCAAGTCAAGCAATCAACATGTTTTGAACAAGAACTAGAAACTAGGGTTTCTTAGCCACACATGGGTAAGAACAAATCAAACAAAAATAAAGATGAAATTGAAATGTTTAATGCTTACTAAAATGAAATCTAAAGTGTTTGCAATGATTAGGTCTTCTCAAAAGCTCCAAAAAATCTCCTAGAATCGCCCAAGATCGCCCAAACTGCTCCAAAAACCGTCTCCCTTCAAACGGCGACGTCTTCTCCTGTTTTAATTAATGTTCACGTGCATGTCATAAGGCCATGCGTTTTTAGCATGGCCATGCCTTTTGCCCATGTGTTTTTGGCATGGCCATTTGTCTTGACCATGTGTTTTTGGCATGGCCCATGCTTTTTGCTAAAATTCCAAAAAGTCTTCACTGTTGGCTCCATCTTCAATCTAGCTTCACCACGAGTCATGTTGCTCAAATATAAGATGACAAAGGACAAGCACGACCCGTGTCGGTGTGACAAGAATCACGTTTCAAACATAGTCCTTTGCTATGATAATAATGCACAATGAATCGGGTTCCATCTTCATGTTTTCTGCCATGGAATGACCGGTTCATCTTCTCTTCATGCTCCAAAGCTCCAAGCATCCAATCTCCATGCATCCATGCATCCAAGCTCCACGTTCCATGCTCCATAATGCCTGCAAAATAAATCAAAAATGGTGAAGCACCAGACATTCTTAATGAAATATGCAATTGCCCAAATAATTAACTAAATACAAGAATTATGAAGTAGAATGCTATGAAATGACAGAAATAACATGCAAAATAGGTGCATAAAATGCACCTATCAATCCCAAAATCATAAAGCCATAAACAGAGGATGTGTACGGTCACGCCTTCGCCTTCCCGTGATCATAAAAAGCACCTGAAACAATAAACTAAAACCGTAAGCCAAAGCTTAGTGAGTTCTCCCAAAGTACCACCACACAAAATACATAACATAAACGAACAAGCATGCTGAGTCAAATCAGTCATCGGACTGGAATACCCCCAGGTCCACAACCATTAGTCTGGATTACCCTTGGCACAATCAGTCATCGGACTGGAATGCCAATATACAACAGATCCACTCAGTCATCGAACTGGAATACCCGCAGGACCTCAGTACGAGTCTGGCATACCAACCGAGCCCTCAGATCGTATCTGGAATGCTCTTGAGACCTCAGTATGAGTCTGGCATGCCAACTGGCCCTCATCTCATATCTGGAATGCTCCCGGGTTTGTTGGCTATAGCGCAAAGCAGTACAACCTTAACCCAACACAATATGTCGACATATACATAATAGGTAAACATACAATCAGTCAACAGGCAAACAGATAGATCTACAAATCACTACCACATAGCAACACCCTATAACTAGGATACAGATCTAACAGATCACTACAACATAGCAACATACGGTAAACCAGGATATCAATCCAATGGGCCGGCCTTGGTGCATTCGACCCGAAAGTACAATGAGGAAAAACTCACCTCACAGCTTGGCGAAAAATTGATCAATGCTCTGATCCCGAATACCAGCTCCACCTAAGTAGTAAATGTCCAAACATTTCCCATTAATAAAATAATCACAATTTCTTGAATTACCATTAGTCAAACTTGGTCAGAACTATCAAGTCAACTGAGTCAACCCGACCGAGTCAACTCAGCTTCGTACGCAGGGCGTACTCCGAAGGTACACGGGGCGTACTCAAGTCTTGACCTCAGTCAATATGGTTGACCACGTACGTGCTACGTACACCAGGTTACACATGTTGTACACCCAGACTTCCCAAAACTTCAATAAAAGCTTAATGCCTTAAGCTCTCACGTCCAACTTTCAGATTCAAGGCTAAATTACCCTCAAGAGTCATAAAGTTTCCAACTTTATGACTTTGCATGACCATTAAGTGCCCAATACCCCAAAGTACAACATCTTAATGCATTAAGACCTTCTAAAGAATGCATGGAGCAAAACTAACCATCAAGACCACATCTTTATGACTTAAGACCCTTCCTAAGGTCCGAAAGGACGACTTATTGGGTCAAGAACATGCCGTGCTCAAGAATCACCATTTTGGGACAAAAAGTGACTTAAAAGAGTGAAATATCTAGATCTACAAGATGGAGTGATCAAGATGCAAACTTATACCTCTTGGAGGTTGCAAACAAGAAGGGAATCTCATATCCAAAGTGCTTTCAAGCTCCAAGTTCTTCTCACCACCTTCTTCTTCTTCAAGAATACCTCTAAAACACTCCAATGGCTTAAAAATGCACTCTTCTCACTTATGGTTGCTTGAATGCGTTTTTCACAGAGGGAGACTACTGAGGATATGAGGCATGAAGTTATAATTGTGTTTATATATGGCCCAAACCCCAAAAATTAGGGTTTGGACATCCTGTGCATACACCCTGCGTACTAGGGTCCGCCCTAGTACACTCCGCCTACACATCGTACGCCCAACGTACTAACCTCAAGTCCAAAAATTACGACAATGTCTCTATGGGTCAATCTTGCAATCTTTTCAACTTCAGGGGGTCAAAATGCAATATTATTCAAATATAAAGTCAAAATTAGAAATACCTCATCATTGGGATGTTACATTATTAACCGAAACACCTGCAAAAACAACATTTTCGTAAGTATAGTACATCAAAAAACATAAAAATAACTACAAAATACATATAAAAGGCGGAGAAACAAGATTTTTGCAGGTTGATCTCAATGTTAATTTTACAATTATAATACAACATATCTCAATGTTAATTTTACAGTTATAGTACAACATAAAGTAAAAATATTACATCAAACGTATCAAACGTATAAAATGTACAAGAGACGGAAAAATTTAATGTAAGTTGTAAATTATTGCTTTGCTCCATTTATTTTCTTCAAAGAATTTCAATAGATGCAAAACGAAAATGTAAAAAAAAAATGATTTTTTTTAAACTTATATAAGGGGAGGGTGGAGGATCACATCCATGCGCATTTTGCGGCCTACTTTGCATACCAAAAATGACATTTTCACAGACCAATATAATTTTTTCTTAGTCTATTTGATAAATTTGCAGATGCGATCTGTGAAATTAAATCCGTGCCTATTTTTTAAGATATTCCTACTTTTCTTGAAAATTGGTAAATGAGATTGACACAACTTTTTTTCTCTCAAAATAATCTAATTTTTATTTAGATCTTGGAAATCGGTAAATGAGATTGACATAACTTTCTCTTATAAAAAAGGTTGGCAGTCTTTGAATAATTTAGCTACGCGGTGTGCTTTTATAATTTAGCTTCTAGCCTAACGGTATCAGGTGTTGCCCTCCCTCCTTGAGGTTGAGAGTTCAAGTCTCGTCGGAGACATACGTAGATTTATGAGTTGTTTATATACATATTGTTATCGGTTGGTTTTATGATAAAAAACAGTTATAGTTTTCGCAATAAAAAGACAAATAAATTTTAATGCGCATAAGTTATGCATATCTATGTAGTTATTTATATATCAAAATAGAATTTTATTCAAGTAATTTAAAATGTTATAGTTTATGATGAATGCGGCGGCGACGAATGGTTTAGTTGGACGATTAGTTTCTTGTGGCGAATAATTCATTTCGGTGAATAGTTATTTAAAGTTCATACGTGATTTAGTTTTTTTATCTTAGCGATATAGCAAATACATTTGACGGTTGGAATGTCGAATCATCTCCACCATGGGATGCAATGTACATATGCCGTCTTTGTTCTCGATATAAGGTTCAAAAGAGATGGACATTGCTATTATTAGGTAAAAAGTATTGTTAAAAACAAAAGTATATTGCTATTCTTAGTAAAAAAGAGAAGTATATTGAAACTATTATTTTAAAAAGAAGTATGTTGCTATTATGGGTTAAAACGTGAAGTATGTTGCCATTATTATTTAAAAAGAGAAGTA
Organism: Lactuca virosa; assembly: GCF_052849685.1. Classification (NCBI taxonomy): domain Eukaryota; kingdom Viridiplantae; phylum Streptophyta; class Magnoliopsida; order Asterales; family Asteraceae; genus Lactuca; species Lactuca virosa. The sequence goes on along the minus strand of NC_136430.1, from coordinate 300,087,576 downwards.
TGTAACCATTATTGTTAAAAAAAAGAAAAGTACAATGTTATTACTGGTTATAAATATAAGTATGTTGATATGAATGGCAACTCTGGTCCAAACATAATGCATTAACTACATCAACATTAGCAACAACTCTAATAAAAAAAATGAAACTTGTAAGCAGAAAAGATATGTTACCATTTCAAATTATAGTAAAAAGGAAAATACATTTCTATCAGAGAGTGTCAAGGCTATTCGCTCCCACTGGAAATTACTTTGTATTTAAAGTATAATACATCATATTCAACAATAATACATTGAGTTGGTATTTTAAAATCTTAATGTAGATTTTTTAACAAGAGATGTCATTCTAATTTAAAAATACAATCTATTCATTTATTTCTGCTTGTATGGTTTTAATTAGTTGTACATATAGAAAACGTTTTAAAAGTGAATTAAAAAATAAAAAGTTTAAAAACAAAATTAATCATATTTAAAACAAAAATCGATATCAATAACTACAAAACAAAAATAATGTGTAATGAAAATGAGTATTTTGTTTGTCGTTTACTATTGTTAAAAGTAAAAAACTCAAGACTAAATTACAAAACACACAAGTAATTTGTTCTCCGAAAATTCAATTGAGACAACCAAGCAACCATATAGATTAGAAGCTAGTAACTCATAACTTACCAACAACTAACAACAATTACAATGATAAAACATATCACTTAACAAAACATGAAATTGAATTAATAGTTACAGATATACATGATGAATACCATGAAAATATGCTTATGTTCGTCAATAAGTATACTTAAAACGGAAACAAAATGGTAAATAAAACCAAGATCAGAAAAAATCTCAATGTTAAGGGCAAAGTGGAATTTATACCATCTAATGATTCCAAAAATTCAATGTTAAGGGCAAAATGGTCAACATCAGCAAAATTTGCTGCTTTAGATGGAAGCTTCCCACTAACCCCTGCTAAAATAACAATAAAACACATAAAAATTTTGTTGTTTTAACTCTAGTGCTCACATGATTTGCAATTTATACCAGAGTTGTTAACGATTCAGGTAAACATCCAACTCAAAAGATAATAAAAGACCAAATGGAATAATAGAAATTAAACACGAAATTGACAACAAAGCATACTTCACAGCAAGAAGTCTAAAATTAAGTTTCCTAGAAGATCACAAACCCACATCCCCTTTTCTCATTTGGTGGTCGACGGTTTATCGTTACTGCTAAGAAATAGGAAAAACCTTATCCCCTCCCAACTGCCTGCAATTCAAAACCCAATAAAGCAATTAGCTTTAATTCTTTTTATATCCCAACATTTGAACCCTTCTACTTTCCATGATAAACCAGATCCTAACCGGAGTATGTTCTCCAAGTAATCCTTCATTAGCAACAATATTCTATGTTAAATTGTACACCCCTAAAACCAAAACAGATTCAACAACCACTTTTTGTTCAAATAATTTTAAAAAAAGCACAATAGAAATACCCAAAATTAGGAGACTTTGTTGTCACAGGAAAAAAGGTGTTAAAGGGGCCTATTGGCAATACCTTTAACCTCTATTTGGTTTTATGTGAAACCTATTCAAACCCATTAATATAACCCATTTTGCAGATGATGGGCAAATATAGCCATTTATGACGATAGAATTTAATCAACCAACCTGGCAAAAATGGTCATTTAGGCCGATAGGATAATGGGAAAATTGGTCACCATGGCCTATAAAACAAAATCAACCTTCTTACACTTATGATCCTAAGTAACAATATCTATATCTTTATATGGGCAAGTATCACACTTGATCAGTCTTATTGACACAGATACATAGTGACAACCACATAACACAAACACAACAATACACAATAGAAATAAGTCATATAACCACACATACACATCACACACATAACACAGACATCAATTACCAAGCTAATCATTTTAAATCATCAAGTAACTTCTCATAAATCTGATCAGTTAAAAAAACTAAAAAAGGAGGTTGTGAAACAGAAGAGTTAATTGTATCTTGCCTGCAAAACAAAATGTCAACCATAACAACATATAGACAAAAATTAGCAACAAATGACGAGTTATATGCAAAAATAGCATAAAAGAAAAACATAGTGAACATACTTTTACAGCAAAGGGTTTAATACCAACCTCGTCGTCCATTTTTCTGTTTAAATCTGCTCATATAAACCTAGCCAAAATCAATGGGAAATCAGAAAAAGGAAATGAAATAGATGACTGATTGAAAAAGAAAAAAGTACTAACCATCTGTTTTCTGTTTAGATTTAGGTGTTTGTGGATTCGGTCCCTGCACACAAAATAACAACAAAAAACAATAAGAACTCTCAGTATGAATAAGGAGATAAAGAAAGGAGAGAGAACGGGAAGCTTTGGGAGAACAAATCTGGAAGTGGTGTTCCAATAGAGAAAACTGCTGGTGTGGTGATCGTGCATTTGTGTCAAAGGTGGTGTTTTTAGAGTTTTCTTCATAGCTTGAGAGAGATTAAGTGGTGCACGAAATGTTAAACATCACTTAAATCTCCTTATTTTCAAAGATCTGGGATATATTTGTGAAAGAAAAAAGAGGAATAATGAAAGATATATGAGAGAACGAGCGATGGTGGTGACGAAACAAAAAAATCGAACCTGTGAAACCAAAAATGAAACTACTTGTGTGCCCAATCACATGAAACAAAAAATTGAAAAATGATAATTTTAATGGTTAAAATCTTACATGTGTTGTTTCTTTGAGTATTCAGCAAAACGCCGCCTTTTCATATATTCGATCTATGGTTTGGGGAGAAGATGAGAGGTACATGTTGAGAGAGAGGGATAGAGATGATTTTGAATCTGTGTGTGTGTGAGAGAGAGAGAGAGAGATCGTATGCAATTTTTAATATATTTGTTTCTTTTTCTTTTTTAGTTTTTTTCGGGCATTCATAATGTGGCCTTTCAATATAGAAAGGAGTTGTAATTATTTAGGTTTTGTCTTTTATAATTATTGTATGTCTATTGTATTATTGTGATGTAACATAAAGTGTTAGTCCCTCAATAGTCTAGGGGGCTATATTGTAAATATGTTTGTCATATTGCAATCAAACGATTGCAACTCAATTATTGTACTCGGCTCCTTTGAGCCTATAAATAGGGCCTTTGCCCATATGGAATAAAAAAGCTAAAATTGAGTGTTTAAGATTTGAGTTGTTCTCAATCTTCTTCTGTTGAAATAGTTCGTCTATTTCTGAATAGCAGAACCCTATCCAAACATATCCATATATTCATATAAACATATCAAACCCAGACAATCAATCCATTCCGACGCATCATTCAGGTATACTCTATCCTAATCATATTAATTCCGCCATGTCGTTCAATTTGGTATCAGAGCATGTTTATAAAAAATTGGTATCAGAGCTACACACTTACGTTTTCAATTTGGTATCAGAGCTAAGTAACGTTCTTATTATTCTTATTATTAGTTTGCATATTCAATCTATCGTTAATAAGAATATATGCATATGCAGCATCATAAACATGATAAGCATCATAAACATGATAAGCATCATAAAAATGATAAGCATCATAAACATGATAAGCATCATAAACATGATAAACATCATAAACATGATAATGAATAACCATTGTTTTTAAATATTCATATTTAAAAAAAAGTTATCAACAATTAAAATATTTATCGAAAGAAGTTTTAATACTATAAATATGTCTCAGGAAATAGAAAACTCACCAATAGTTATTAATAACGAAGAAAATGAATCCGGATACACTTTTGATGCTTTAATTAATAAAAATAACATCAATAAAGACGCTATAAGAAAATCAAATTTCACACTATCCGAAAGACACAATTTTAGACATAACACATTTAAAAATTTCTTTTCTAGAAAAAATATTATATATTATGGAAAAATTATAGGAGAACAAGCAATACCTATAGAATTAACTCAAGGAAATATTACTATACCCATAATAAATAAACAACAAATTAGAAATAGATTATCTCATATTAAAGAAACAGATAGAATAAAAATTGCTTATATTCATATATCAACTATTCAAATAATCTTAAAAAGCACTGTAAGTAATTTAAATACACCAATAGAATTAGAAATCAGAGATGATCGTATAATTAATAACCAAGAAAGTATTATTGCAAAAGGAGAAGGTAATTTAATTGAAGGAAAAATAAAATTTGATATTAATATTCAATTAGGATTAAGTCTTAAAGATAAAAATTTAAGTAATAATATTACTGTACGATATAAATTATTAAGACAAAATTTTATGATAAAAGGTAATCATCCATTTACTATTACATATCAAATAAATTATGCATTAACAAATTCTCATCATAGTATTACATTTAAAACAGAAGATAGAATTTATATAGATAAATTATTTACCCCTTTATTATCCCTTGAATCACCAAATATGACTAATAATAGAATATTCAATGAAACTAATTTTCAACCAATAATAACTACTCCGTTAATAAAAAGAAGTCCAATTATAGAACCTCCATTTTCAACTATAATAGGTAGATCTTCTATTTCAGAATGTCAGCCTTCAACATCTAATGAAAATAACGATGAAAAGTTAGAAGATATTAAAGAAATGATTAGATCATTAAGTTTAAGAATATGACAGAATCATCTAGTAATTCCCTAAAATATTTTAAAACACTTGAAGGATCATATCAAAATACAAAACCATGTATACCAGATAAAGAAATGATTATAGAAATACCACAAAATTTACCACAAGGAACAATATATAACATCAGTCTTAATCCTGAAGAAGATAAATCAGTAGGAGAAAAATTAAACATAATTAATCAAAAATTAAATAATATTATAGAAGTAGAAAGTTTAATTGTATTAAAACAAATTCCTGAATTATTACAGAATTTAACTCAACAGAAAAATCTACTTGAAAAATATTTAAAAATAAAAACTATTAAAGAAGAACCACTTAATGAAAAACAGCTACTTAAAGAAAAACCACTTACTATTAAACGACCTTTCACATGGTAAAATAAAAATTATGAGTAGTTACGATAATAAATATAAAGTTGATCTACTTAAAAAATTATGGAAAGATTTAGAAAAATCCACAAAACATTTAAAAGAAATTTATAAACTAATCCTAAAATGAGTAAAAGAAAAACAAATATTAACCAAAATAGTACCTTTATTACAACCAAAATACAAGATAAAGAATTAGTTTCATATATAGATACAGGAGCTACTTTATGTTTTGGAAGAAAAAAGATATTAAAAAATTGGGAAAAATTAGAAAAACCATTAAAAATAACAATTGCTGATAAATCAATTCACAAAATTTGGTTCGTAGGAAGAGATATAGATATAGTAATTGAAAAGGCACCATTTAAAACTCCAACTATATATCAACATGATTCAGGAATAGATTTAGTAATAGGAAATAATTTCCTTAAATTATATCAACCATTTATACAAACAAATGACGATATAAGTCTCAATCATCCAACAAAAGGTATTATAAAAACTGCAATTATCAAACATTATGATCTTATTAAAATAATCAAACAAGAGGTTGACTTTCAATTACGCATATTACTAACATTTGCTAAAGAAATTGCTGAAAAACAACTCGAAGAAGTATGTAGCGAAAACCCGCTAGATCATTTAAAAAATAAAAATAATCAAGAAATAATAATATTATTAAAAAACCCTAATGATGAAGTTAATGTTCCAAATAAAATTCCATACATCATAAAAGATGTTTCTGAATTCAAACAGGAATGCATTGAACTATTAGAAAAAGGAATCATTCGACCTAGCAAGAGTCCTCATTCAGCACCTGCATTTTATGTAGAAAATAATAATGAAATAAAACGAGGCAAACGAAGAATGGTAATCAATTATAAAAAAATGAATGATGCTACTATAGGAGACTCATATAAATTACCACGAAAAGAATATATTTTAGAAAAAATAAAAGGAAATACACATTTTAGTACATTTGATGCAAAATCCGGATATTGGCAATTACGCTTACATGAAAATACGAAACCACTAACCGCTTTTTCATGTCCTCCTCAGAAGCATTATGAATGGAATGTTCTTCCATTCGGTTTAAAACAGGCACCAGCAATATATCAGCGATTCATGGATGAAACCTTAAATGGTTTAGATCATATTTGTCTTGCATATATTGATGATATAATTGTTTTTACAAAAGGAAACGAACAAACACACATTGATGCAGTCATCAAGGTTTTACAAAGAATTAAAGAAAAGGGTTTAGTTTTATCAAAAAAGAAATCAAAACTTTTTCAAACTACAGTTGAATATCTCGGTTTAAAAATTGGAGAAAATGGTCAATTATCGTTAACAGACAATATACGAGAAAAATTAAATATGTTTCCTAATAAACTTGAAAATAGAAAACAAATACAACGATTTCTTGGTTGTTTAAATTATATTGCAGAACAAGGATTTTTAAAAAATTTAGCAAAAGAAAGAAAAGTTTTACAAAAGAAAATATCAGAAAAAATACCTTGGTCTTGGACCAATACAGATACTATTTTAGTACAAAATATAAAACAAAACATTCAAGTTCTCCCTACTCTATATAATGCAAAAATAGATGATTTCTTAATCGTAGAAACAGATGCATCACAAGATACTTGGGCAGGATGCCTAAAAGCAATTATACGAGGAAAAGTATTATTGGGATTAGATAGTGAGGGAAACCTCATATCTAACTCATCAAAAGTATACAATGATAAAGCACACACTGGTATGAAAATACCATCTGAAGTAAACAATGATAAAGTATACAGTGATATGAAAATATCACCAAAAGCATACAGTGATATGAAAATATCACCAAAAGCATACATTGATACAGATGTATCATCTGAAGTATTAAAAACAGATAAATACGAGCAAAAACTATGCAAGTATATATCGGGAACATTTTCCCAAACGGAGCAAAATTACAGCACACATGAACGAGAAACACTAGCATGTCTCAGAACATTGAAAAAATGGAAAGTCGAGCTACTTCAAACCAGATTCGAATTACGCACAGATTCCAAGTATCTACTTGGCTTTTGGCGGTATAAGTTACAAGAAGATTACTGTCGAGGACGATTGATCCGGTGGCAATTACAATTACATCAATTTCATCCATATCTCAAGTATATCAAAAGCGCCAACAATCATATAGCAGACACATTGACAAGAGAATGGAAGCCATCATAGAGAAACAGTTAAAAACATTCCTACTCGATTATGAAAGAGGCACCATTCATGAAAGATTAACGTCAGCCATGACACAAGCAAACATTATTCAAAAAACATGTCTTTTCGGAGGCGGGAGGAATGACGTAAGCAATGACATAAGAAGCCATTAGACACATTATTGAAGACATGTGGCCTTTCAATATAGAAAGGAGTTGTAATTATTTAGGTTTTGTCTTTTATAATTATTGTATGTCTATTGTATTATTGTGATGTAACATAAAGTGTTAGTCCCTCAATAGTCTAGGGGGCTATATTGTAAATATGTTTGTCATATTGCAATCAAACGATTGCAACTCAATTATTGTACTCGGCTCCTTTGAGCCTATAAATAGGGCCTTTGCCCATATGGAATAAAAAAGCTAAAATTGAGTGTTTAAGATTTGAGTTGTTCTAAATCTTCTTCTGTTGAAATAGTTCGTCTATTTCTGAATAGCAGAACCCTATCCAAACATATCCATATATTCATATAAACATATCAAACCCAGACAATCAATCCATTCCGACGCATCATTCAGGTAAAGACCCTATTTATAGGCTCAAAGGAGTCGAGTACAATAATAGAACTGCAATCGGTTGATTGCAATATGACAAACCTATTTATATTAATGCCCCCTAGAGTATTGAAGGTCTTACATACTTTATTTTACTATGCTACCGACACTTTGCATATAATAATTATAAAAGACAAAACCATAAATAATTACAATTTCCTTTCCATATTGAAAGGCCACATGTCTTCAATAATGTGTCTTCTTTAATAATGGCTTCTTATGTCATTGCTTACGTCATTCCTCCCGCCTCCGAAAAGACATGTTTTTGAATAATGTTTGCTTGTGTCATGGCTGACGTTAATCTTCCATGAATGGTGTTTCTTCTGTGTTTTCTGAACAGTGACTGCAATTGTGTCTTGGAGCATGCATAATATATTTGCAAAGTTGTTTCTTGATATCATCGGGTAATTCAGCCAGTTGATGAGAAAATTTTTCGAAAGGTTGTTCGAATGTTTCAATTGCTTTCATTGCTTCCGGAGTGATTTCATTGTCTGTTAAAGAGTAGATAATGAAAGTTTTAGTAGCATAATTTACTCTGATTCTTGACCTTTGATCTTTACCGTTGCCAATGCGTGATGATGCTAAATAAACACCGGCAAGTGCAAAGATTAGATGCTCTTGTGTTGGTGATTCACGGGGTAGATCATCTTTTGTTGGTTTTGAGCCGTTGCTTATTCCCATGTTTGCAAAAGTAATACTTGGGACAATTAGTTGAGAATCTTCATCAAAAATTGGGTAGCTAGAATGCATTTTGATGAATAATCCTCTTTCTTGTTTTGCAAAGCGTATTTTATAAGTTCTGATGATAGTTTGCACAGCAGAGGGGAATTCGCTGATGCAGTGTAAATTGGTGCCTTCTAGATAGATAGTGTCGATGAATCCATGAATAAAATAATCCCATAAAGTCATAGGATCTGATAAATCGGCTAGGAAAACTGCTTTAGGGCCTGGGCGCCTGGCTACTGGGTAAAAGCCCATTAAAGAATGGACCTCGGTGTAGGAAACGAGGTTATCCCATAATTCAGCGAATTTTTTGGCAGATGGTTTTTTCATGGCTTCCTTTTCTTTGGTTGATAGAATGGATTCAAGGGCAATTTTTGCATTTAATTGGTTAAGGGATCTTGGGATGGATACAGGTTTTTGTGGTGTGAAGCTGGTCATAGGTTTTTGTGGTGTTAGGAGAACTGTTTTTGAACATTCTACGTTATCTTTTATTACTGCTTTGTATGCTTCGTTGTATGCGGCTTCTGCTTCATTTTTTGTTTTGTAACTTTTGTGAATAATATTTCTTCCAAGAATATATGAACTGGCAATTCCCCAATTGTCATATACTCCTTTGTTTTCTCCGTTGAAAATCACGTACCATTTCTTTATATTTTGATCTGCTTGAAGTGGTGGATATTCTTCTGGATTTTGTATTATAGGTTGGTTTTCTGACTTGAGCATTGTTTGTGGCTGACTATCATCGGATGAAATTTCTTGAATGTCTTCTTTTGGTTGCTTCGTTGTTGAACTGCTAGCTGCTTCTTCTTTAGGCACTGATTGGGATGATAGAATTTGTATTGTTTGTCGTAGTTGTTCTTTTTCTCGTCTGACTGCTTCGAGTTGTCTGACTAATGATGCTTCTTGCTCTTCTTTTTGTTTGAACTGGTGTTTGATTTGCTTCATGATTGCTTCCATTTCAATATATCTGTGGATTGAATATTTGCATCTCTTGGGTACCTGAATAATTGCTTAAATTTGTTTGTTTCAAATGATGATATGAAAATTTTCATATCAATGTCTGCTTTTGGTGATATATTCATATCACTGTATGCTTTTGGTGATATATTCATATCACTGTATGCTTTTGGTGATATATTCATATCACTGTATACTTTATTATTGTTTACTTCAGATGGTACTTTCATACCATTGTATGCTTTAGCAATGTATATTCCAGATAGATTAGATATGAGGTTTCCCTCAAGTTCTAATTCTAGTAATACTTTTTCCATAGGATTATGTACCTGCATCTGAATCAGAATCAGTTGTATATGCATAAATATCTATATCTGAATTTATATCTGAATCTTCTATGGGTTCGTATCCAAGGTCGTATGCAATTTTTAATATATTTGTTTCTTTTTCTTTTTTAGTCTTCTTTGGGCATTCATAAGCTTTGTGTCCTTCTTCTTGACATATCCAACATTTACAGTCTTTTTTATTTGATGGGCAATAATTTGTTTTGGATTGATATTTTTGTTTATATTGTTTTCTATTTCGGAAATATTTTCTTTCCCCTTGTTTATAATATTCTTTGTATTTAGGTTTATATGTTTGTTTTTTCCAAATTTTCTTTTTACTTTGTTGTTTTTCTTTACAACCATATTGATTTACTTTGTTAGAAAGGATGTCACAACATAAATCGATTTTTGCATCTTGTGCTGTTTTTTGTTCTAAACATTTTTTCTGCATCCATGCTTTTAATATGCTTATTCGTGCTCCTAAGGTGTCTGCAACTTTATTTTGTTGTAATGCTTCTTGGAAATCTTTTATTACACTTTGGCTTACTAATGATGGTAATTTTTGATAGAACATATCTAATGCTGCCTTTTTTCTAATAGAATCTAAATTATAATAATGTTCAGAATATTCACATATAAATGGTTCTAGATAACACATATTACAAATTCGTAAATTAGTTAAATGCCATAGTGATTCTAATTGAAAAGCTTCTTTTGATATTTTATCTTCAATTTGTTTTCCTATGAATTCCTGAATAAGACGGCTTAATATATTTTTAAATGTTTCCATAGCATCGGTGGTGGCTATCATCATTGTTTCGGTTTCATCAAGAGATGAAAGGAAACGATATGCGTTACCTTGTGTTTTATGAATGATATAATTAAGAAAGTGTTTTGGGTGTAAATTTCTTAATTCTTCGGTTAACTGAATTTGTACTCCCATTTTATTACTCCATTCTTGAATTTTTGCTTCAGGATTTTGGTCACAATCAATAAAAAGAATATCTGAATTTGTTGGAAATGTAAATAATTTAGGTATGTATTGAGGAGGTATTTTTTCCCATTTGTTTTGTTTATTTTTAACCATTCCTTGTCTATATAAAAATTTTTCTTCTAATGAAGGTGGTCCATAAATATATTGACTTTGATAATCATCTTCAACATATGATTGTTTTCGTTTTAATCCAAAATTGTTTTGTGAATCTCTATATGGATTTGAATAAGGGTTTTCATCATCTGAAGAAAAATCATATATTACTTCTGCATCATTATCATCTGAATTATTTTCTATTTCTATATTATTTTCTTGAGTTTCAGATGGAATTTCTAGTGCTGCAAATAATTTAGTTAGTGTTTCTACTTTTTCTTGTAAAGTTTCCATATATTGTGTGTATTAAAATAAAATTTTTTGTTTCTTTTTTCTAGTGAAGTAGTTGTTTTTTCTATCATATTTAACAAATTAATTTTGTTATTTTATCTTCAAGGTTTTTTGTTTGTTCTTGTTTCCAATTTATACTATTATTTATTATATGTATTGTTTCAATATTAGATATACAATTTATCATTGATATGTCAGAATCTATTTTTAAGTCTAAAAGAAATTTTTTAGATTGTTTCAATGTTTTACGAAAAAATTTTAATTCTTGTTTATTTGTATCTAGACTTGAAAAACTCATGATTATAATTTTATAATAATAATGGTTTAGTTTCGTTTTAGATTTAAAGTTACGATTAAAATTTATTTAAAAATAGTAGTGGTTATTATAATAATGTTTAAAAGACATACGTTTTAAAATACAAATAGTTCTGTTTTTAGACGACGTATTTGCTTATAACGGATTTTAATACTAGTTCTTATGAAATATCTAACATCATGAATATGGTTATTGTTTAAAATCGTACCTTGATTATTAGGTTTGTAAGAATCCTTGAGATTTTTCTTAGAATTATTTATAGATTCTTGGATTTGTTATATTCTTAAAATAATATTTCTATTAGGAATACAATTCATCAAAATTTTGTTAGACATAAATATATATTTTAAGCATGAATTTGATTAATTTGATTATTAATAACGAGTATTATTTTAATAAAAATTTCAAATTTTGTAGAATTAATAGTTAAAACAACTCGGAATGATAATATCATGAAGAAATAAAAGTAATTTAACAATTGAAAATATCTTGAGACATATTTATGGTATTAAATCTTCTTACGATAAATATTTTAATTGTTGATAACTTTTTTAAATATGAATATTTAAAAACAATGGTTATTTATTATCATGTTTATGATGCTTATCATGTTTATGATACTGCATATGCATATATTCTTATTAACAACGATAGATTGAATATGCAAACTAATAATAAGAATAATAAGAACGTTACTTAGCTCTGATACCAAATTGAAAGACATGACGGAATTAATAAAATTAGGACAGAATATACCTGAATGATGCGTCGGAATGGATTGATTGTCTGGGTTTGATATGTTTATATGAATATATGGATATGTTTGGATAGGGTTCTGCTATTCAGAAATAGACGAGCTATTTCAACAGAAGAAGATTAAGATCAACTCAAATCTTAAACATATCCATATATTCATATAAACATATCAAACCCAGACAATCAATCCATCGTCAATCCATTCCGACGCATCATTCAGGTATATTCTTTCTTAATTTTATTAATTCCGCCATGTTTTTCAATTTGATCTGAGAGAGAGAGAGAGAGAGAGAGAGAGAGAGAGAGAGAGAGAGAGAGAGAGAGAGAGAGAGAGAGGCTAGAGGAAATTGTGCAAGAGCTATTTGTTGAAAACGGGGGATTAATGGGGCTGGGTCAAAACCCAATTAAAGGGTCAAAACCCTAAATTAACTATAAAATCGGCGAATTAAAGATGTTAGGTCACATACGAGTATTCAAGGGATGTATGTATTAACTAATTGTACTTTCTGTTTAAATTTTTGGACGTTTTAAATTATATTATTATTGTATTTAATATAATTTGAGTTTTATTATTATTTTATTAATGATTGGTTGTACTTTAAGCTTAGAGACTTGAACGTCTTAAAAAAAATAATATTATTATATTAAAGCTATTTTTAGAAATAATGAGATTTCTTTTATAATGTATTATATATATATATATATATATATATATATAAGTTTGAGATATTCTTAAAGAACTTGAGCGTTCCGATTTTGTTTCAATCCATTTTGTTTCCTTATATATTCCATATCATTTGGAATCAAATCCCATCTGACATGGAAGACCTTTGCATAACCGCAACCCATTGCAACATCAGACATGAGTCATTGTGATGACATGCCGTGTGATACCAGACCACGAAATCGACTAAGGAGACCCAAAGGCTAATGCAACTAGTTCATGAGTCCAAACTCATAATGCATGTGGGACCCACCTGTGATAACTATGAATGTATGCATATGTATATAGCATATACAACAGTTGACACTTGACACATTGGAAAAATGTACGTTTATTACACATTTAATTCGATTCAATTCATCTGTACATACCTAACTTGGTAAACAGTAAATAAAAAGAGAAAGACATTCATATTTAACATTTTAACTCAACTCAAAAGAATCTCATCTGATTACACCAACAACATAACGTTCAAGCTAGTTAAATTCCTTTGATTTTTCATGCTTGTTGCTGATTTGAGTCTTCTGTAGATGAATTGTCGTTACTACCCCCAATCTCAAACTTGCATAATGGACACGATGCATTGATCTTCAGCCATTTGTCTACACATTGTATATGGAAGAAATGTGTGCAAGGAAGCTCTCTCAACAAATCATTATCCGCATATTTTGCCAGACATATGCAACAAACCTATCCACCATTTTCAACCATTTATCGGTTAAACAAAAGGGTAAAATGGTCATTTACTCACATTCACACATTTCATTATACAACCACCTACATCACCTGCCCTTATTTTTTTCTCCCAAATCCTTTCATGTTAAAACTGATACAAATATTTTAAATTTTACTTTTTTTGACATGTAAGGGTAAAATGGTCATTTAGTCTCGTAACAAAACTGTGGAGTGATAAGTTAGAAGAACTTACAGCATCTTCCCCAGAAATGACACGTTCTTTTTCAGTTCCTGCTGCTAGAATCCCACCTTCATCAACACCTGAATCATCATCTTTCATCATTTCATTATTATTATTATTATTTGTGTTTTTCTTTAGTTTAAATTTGTGTGTTGGTAAAGCACTGATGGAATCTTCACTTGCTCCTCTCATTTGATTCATATCCTCACGAACACCAAGGATTGAAATGATACAAGGCAAACAGCAACATATCATTCCACATAAAATGAAAGGCATCGCGTATCCGATACAGCTAAACGTAAGAAACACTATACATAGCCTGCAATTAATCAAACAAACAACACAACTCATTTGTTACTCAAGGGTAAAATCGTCATTGTTTCACTCATGTTAAAGTACCTGTACAAATTGGGAGCATCAGCAGAGGATGAATGTCCTCCAAATATCCAGACATTTCCAACTACAAACCATACAGCAAAGAAGCAATCTAAAGCCATTTTGAAATGGTCCACAAGCATACTAAGCCTGTTAACAATAAATACCACATACAATTAATTGAATCACATTTATTGCTAACTAATAATATAATAAAGAAAATAAAATAAAATGCTATGATTACCTGGCATTGGACCCCACATTAAGACCATTCCAAGTGTCTGGAGATGTGGTGGGTGGACGTGTTTCCTCTTCTGAAGAACGAGCAAAGGAGATTGTGATATAAGAATTTGGTTCTGGTGTATGGTTAGCTTCAGAAGGTGGTTGTCTAGCTTGACTTGACCCTGGTTCAGTAGCTTGATTTCTATGGAGATATCGCCAGTATAAAAATGGAAGACTTGCAACACATCCAGCTGCATACCCCACAATCCAAGCAAACAATGGAGTCTGTGGGTTCTCCTTTTGTGATATACATAAGACAACAATGGATGCAATGATTTGCCCCAAAGTGAACACTAATTCAATTGAAATCCATAACAATGTGTCGAATGGGCTCCATCTTCGCCTCCCAAACCCTTCTCCTCTCCTTCCAACTCCATTTGATGTTGAACCACTGGATGATGATCGAATCAGTTGAGAAGTGGAAGCTCTAGGGCTGTTTGATAAGCCATGAGAAAGAGAATTAGTTGATGCGTTTGATGAGGAAGAAGCATCATCATCATCATCACCATCACCTCTTTCCAAATCGATTATATGCTCGTTTTCATGGTGTACTCGGCTCTCAATGAGCAAAGGGAAACTGTCTGTTGCATGGTCTATGTTCTGTTCTTCAGGGATTACAGTTACAGCCATTCTAGTTTGGTGAAAGTTAGGGAGGAAACAATCGCATAATTGGCGTTATCAAGAACAGATGCTTTAGTCTCCTTCACGATTCCTGCAATATGTAAGCTGGATAGAATGTTATACCTTCTCCTTCGATGATAAATTTCATGAAAGGGTAAAACACAGACACACGCAACTTGAATTCAGCTGAACAAACATCACGGCTTCGATTTTAAGCCATAAATTTAATCATATTCACCAACGAAGCTAGAAAAATCGAACTAAAACTCAACTTATCCATCATCGAAATCTTCAATCTCGCATCAATTTTGTTAGGATTACAGGAAATCGATGATAAATTAACAATCGACGAATAACCTAAAATCGTAAGACTCGATAGAAAAACCTTCAACGAAATTTCACCAACATCATAAAGAATAACAACAAGAATCCAACGATCAGTTCATATACCAATTCCGTATCAGAATGAAATCCACATGATTCGATAATGAAATTCAAAACCAAGAAATTGACGAGCAGATTACAAACAAACGGTACGAAATTGAACAAAAAGAATCTTTCAAAAGGCAGGGTTAGGAATTAAAGAAAACGTACCAGTGATTTGAGGTCAATTAAAGGATTTTTGTAGAAAAAATGACCTTAGTTGCGGTTAAATTCTCTTTTTATTTTCTTCCCCAAGAAAGAATCACAGCTTTTATCCCCTGTTTGTTGAGAAAACCGGTCAAAAGGGGGAATTTTGAGCAAAAGTCAAACGTTCATGCCCCAAAGGCCCAACCCTTCGATCAATATTTCCGTCCCCGCCTAACAAAGTTATTTCAATATGATACGATTATTTCTAGAGAAAAATACAAATTTGGTCCAGGGGTTTGTGGTTTTATGTGATTTTGGTCCTTATGTTTTTTAAAATGTAAATTTAGTCATTTCAGACGGGTTTCTTGTGATTTTGGTTTCTAAAAATAACACTCATTTGACTTTTCTGCTAAATTTTATGAGATGACAATTTTAGTGCCCTTAATGTAAAAAATAACTTATTTATCTATTATAAAAATAAAATAATAGGCCCAACAAAACCCTAACGCAACCCACATATATATATTCCTTACATCTTCTTCTTCTCCGACTCACAGCTCAACATTTACCTTCTTCTCACCACCTCTGCTTCATTTTCTTCGGATCTTTCCAGGTATGTCTTTGTTCCCTTCGGCCCTAATACCTTCTACCACTGAAATATTTTCAAGCTCAACAAGAAGCTTGTTCACAACCGGTCAGAAATCATCATCAGTTGCATCAAAACAATTATGATTTTCATCAAAGAACTTCTCCTTCATAAAAAAAATGGAAGAAATGTTTGAATGACAGTTTTGATTTGTAATTAACATAAGGTTACACCGACTAAGCATGCGTGGCTAAAGAGTATCTTTTTATTCTATTCCTCATCTTCTTTGTTGCACGAATTTGGAAATAAGTAAAGAGTGCGATTATGATTACATATCGAAAATTCTTTTAAAACCAGAAAGTGATGGTCTCGAATAGGCCTTTAGGGATTATTTTGATCCTAGAACCGAACTGAAAAACTGAAAACCGAAAATGAGGAAATATGGGAACTGAAAATACCGGTTCAGTTCTAATTTTGCTTTTTTTGGCTCTAGAACCGTAATGAATTGAACTTCTAAAGCCCGTTGTTGTTTTCTGTATTTTAAGGTAGCATTTTCATATTATCTAGTGGTTTTTTTACCATTACTATGTCATTGATATAAAATTAAAAACATTGGTGAGAAAAAACCAACAACCCATGTTTAGGATTGTGTAACTAAACTATTTCTTAACTAAGATCGAAAACCCTAGCATTGGGAGTGAGATTTGAAGATTTTGAGTGAGTTTTGTGTATTCTTGTTTGTGAAGGAAGATCATCAAAGAAGTGGTTTTTCTCTCAAGTCCTTGGATCCAACATCGTCTCTTCATTGTGCACATTTTGGAGGTATAAAGCCCCAACCTTGATGCATGTCTCTTTAGATCTTGGTTAAGCTTAGATTTTCACTCTTTTGTCCCAAAGCCTTTAAGCTGTCATTTTAGACGTTTTAGGGTATTTTATGTCATAAAAATGCAAGATTGGATCTTGGTTTTCTTCCATGCAAGAGTTATGGAGTTGTAAATGGTTGAATGAGTTAGGTTTTGATGTTGGGCTCCTTGTAGCTATGCAAAGGAATAAAGGTTGAAACTTTATGGCCTTAGACGTCTTATTGAGCTCAGATATGAATTTTAGACGCTAGGTCTTAAGGCATTAAGACCTTAATAGAAGATTTTGAACCATGATGCGTATGCCTAGCGTAAATGGAAGTACGTTGCGCGTACTGCACATCGACCCCGTTTTTCCTTCTGCATCAGACGCTTGTGCGCGGGGCGTACTGCTCAGATTCAACGTTTGGGTCGTTCTTTTGGGTCTTGGACCATTAGGAGTTGAGCTATGAATGGGAAGGGTAAAATGACCTGTTTGACCTTATTTAGGATATTGGAATATTTTGACTGTTTATTATGGGTTAGAACCGTAATTATTAATTAGGGTTATTTTTGGAATATAATTAGTGTGAGGAGCCGTGTTAGCAGCAACTCGAGTGTGCGGTTCAGCTATCTACTTTTGGAGGTGAGTTTTCTTACCATACTAGTTGGTCGAAGGCACCAATGCTGGCTCACTGATTTATATGTGTTGGATGTATGTGATTATATGACTATGTTTGATATGATTGAATGATATATATATAGAGCCAATCTGGGATCGGAGTCATTATGGACTTGGGGGTTGATACGGACACGACAAAGCTACATGTTGTCATATGGGTTGATACAGACCCGGGGGTTGATACGGACCCGACACAACTACATGCTGTCATATGGGGTTAATACGAACCTGACACAACCACGTGTTGTTATATGTATATGTTTATTGTATGTGGTATTTTGGGGAAGCTCACTAAGCTTTGTGCTTACAGTTATGTTTATGGTTTTATGTACTTCCGGTACAAAAGGGAAGAGCCCGACATGATCACAACGCATCAACCCATGTTCCGCATTTTCTTTATGATTTAGATTTGTACTCTGATGATTATTCTCATTTGACATACTTTGTTTGGGGTTGTTATGAATACTTGATGGTTTTCAATTAAATTAAAAATGAAAATTTTATCCATGATTTTGAGGTGTTACAAGTTGTTATCAGATCCTTGGTTTGAAGGATTCGAACATAATTTCGGGTGTGCCAGAACTCAAACTGAGGAAATGATAATCTTTTCAAAGAAAAAAAAACGAATTTCTAAAAGATTTTTATATAAAAAAAAAGTGTGTGATGCGTGCAATCAGCCGAGCTCAAGTAACTAATTCCCAAAATACCCATACATATGTGTTAGTATGCCTGATATATGAATCACATGCTTAATTAGGGCTAAGGGTACTTTCAGGAATCGTATGATAGGGTTGCTTGATTTGTATGATGCCTTATATCCTAGGAGATTCGGATGCTATATGTTCTGTTAATTGCTAAGTGTATGCTTTAAAAGTTGTATACGATTAGGATCATATAGCCCTAGAATGGTTGATTTAGCCTTATTTCATGTTCCTTTTTTGGTTGTGGAATTAGGGTAGAATCATTATTTGACAGTCTATAATCTATATGGTCCCATTTTGCGTACAACTTGCATGCATAAGGCCAAGAGCGTTAAGAATTGAAGTTGTCTCAACGATTGTAGAAAGCATCAAGAAAGCTCAGGAAGAAGCTTTGGAGAAAAATTACCGGAATGAAGAACGTTTAGGAAAAACGTTGGTGTTCGGTACAAACGGTCAAGGATTCAAGGTATTCCAATATAGGATTTGGGTACCTAAGATAGGAGGACTGAGAGATCTTCTGATGGAAGAAGCTCACAAGACCATGTACTCGATTTATCCCGACATCACTAAAATGTATAGGGATCTAAAACCCTACTACTGGTGGCCGACGATGAAGCTCGATGTTGCAAAGTATGTGGCCGAGTGTGTAACATGTGCGAGAGTTAAGGCACAACATCAAAAACCGTATGTGAGTTTAGAGCCCTTACCTGTACCCATGGGTAAATGGGAAGACATCACCATGGATTTTGTGACTAAACTGCCCTGGACAAAGAACGGTCACGACATGATTTAGGTGGTCGTGGATCGGTTCACTAAGAGTGCACACTTCATAGCAGCCAATGAGAGATGGTCAATGAATAAGCTTGCAAATGCTTACGTGAACGAAGTAGTAAGACTTCACGGTGTTCCTTTAACAATTGTATCAGACCGTGATAGTCGTTTCACATCAAGGTTTTGGAGGAGTCTATAAAAGGAATTGGGTACGAAGTTGTCTTTAAGTACAACTTACCATCCGCAGATTGATGGTCAGAGTGAAAGAACGATTCAAACGTTGGAATATATGCTAAGAGCATGTACCCTAGAATTCTAAGGTATCTGGGATGAACACTTACCCCTGGTAGAATTTTCCTACAACAATAGTTACCATTCGAGCATCAAGATGACACCTTACCGAGCTTTGTATGGAAATAAGTGTCATACGCCATCATGTTGGCTTGAAGCTGGAAAAAAGCAGTTTATGGGTCCCGAGATAGTCCATCAGACTATTGAAAAGCTGAAAGTGATTAGGGAAAGGATGTTAGCAACTCAGGATCGTCAAAAGAGCTATGTTGACAAGAAGAGGCGACCGATGAAGTTCGAAGTTGGAGATTCGGTTTTGCTCAAAGTCTCACCGTGGAAGGGACTTATAAGATTTGGGAAAAGAGGAAAGTTGAGTCCAAGGTTTATTGGACCGTTCAAAGTTCTTCAGAGGATTGGGAACCAAGTTTACAAGCTAGAACTACCAGAAGAACTAGATGGTATTCATAACATTTTCCATGTGTGTTATTTAAGGAAGTTCACGGGAGAAGTTCCTTACATAATTCCACTGTTTGAGTTAAGGATGGATGAAAATAAGAGGCTAATTGAAGAGCCGAAGGCGATTGTTGACCGTAAGACTAAGAAGTTGTGACGCAAGATGTTCGACTTAGTGCTTGTGTGATGGAAACATATGAATGGGCCAAACCTCACCTGGGAAATGGAGAGTGACATGATGAGTCGCTATCCGCATCTGTTTGCTGATGCATGATTCCGAGACGGAATCATCCTAAGGGGGAGAGAATTGTAACGCCTGTGTTTCGAGGCTAAGCATTAATATGATGATGTAATAGTTAGGGTCAACAAATATAACTTATTTTGACGTAATAAAGAGGAATTACTTGAATATTATGTGGATTATGTGATTTTATGTGCATTATACTTATTTATAAGATATAATAAATTAAGAATGAAAATAAGCGTCAAAAATAAAAATATAGATAAACCCAATATATATGAAGAAAGTTGTAGTGGTCGTGACAAGGATTCCAGAGGTATAAAGAACGCCGAAATCCGAGTTATAACAAAGAAGTTATGACTTGTCGAAGTTTCGCGACAAAACCGGCATGACGTTGTGTGACGTAAAAAGTGAGTTTACGATAAAGTGATTTTTAGCCTTAGTGATCTAAACAAAATTCGTAGTATACGTTAAGCCGAGAGCGTGCATAAAACGAACGTCCAAATCTGACTTCGTATGAGGAAGTTATGAATTTTCTAAGATTTGGCATAACAGTGTGCAGCCCATAGTTCGAATTTTAGATCGAGCAATTTTTAGCCGACACGAACTAAACGAGAATCGAAGATCTCGTCAATAGGATCTCAACGATAAAAAGACAGACGATAACGGACGTCGGATGACAAAGTTATGAATTTTTAACGGACTTTTCCTGTCCTGGCTTGTTAAAAATATAATTTTAAAAATAAAATCAAAATTAGACGACGGAGTCTAAACGAAAGTTGTAGAGTACGTTCCCACCTACGTGTGGATATAAAGAACATCGAAAATGGAGCTCGTATGCGAAATTTACGAATTTTAAAAGTCGAGTGTGTAAATTACGAATGCTGTCCGAGGGGAACGCCCCGCGTAGAAGGAAGGAACGCCCCACGTTCGGATACTAGGTCTCGATTCGGCCACGTCTCTCCATCTGATGAGTGACACACAACTGTACGAACCTCGGACACCTGCCCCGCTCCTACGGCCTACATTCGCATAAGCGCCCTGCGTACGAGGAATGCGCTGCGCTCCTCCGAGGAACGCCCTGCGCACCGAGGCTTCGACCCTATAAAAGGAGATGCGAGGCAGCCATATTTTTCACATATAAAATCCTTTCTTTCTTTCTCTACTCTCTCTCTAAACCTCCCAAACACCCCAAGCCTAGGAAACTTCCCTAACACTAGAAGAAAGCCTTAGAGCGCCCGAAAGGCTCTGAGAAAAAAAAACTTTTCGGCTCGGAAAGCTCCGCCCTCGCAGAGCCCGGTTTCTAGCAAACCTCCCAGTTTCGTCAAAGGAAATCATATTTTTAAGAAGCGAAACGCTGTCTAAGTTGGAATCACCACCTTATCAGGTGAGTGCATAATTACTTTTATCTTACACATAGATATGAAGTATTTTATATAAATTACATGCTATGTGTGCATATTATCTGTTTACTTGAGATCTATGCTGGATGAATGATTTAAACACTTTTCTTATGATTTAAACTGTATATGTATTTTATATCTACCAATATGTCGGGTAAAACATGGGTATATGAAATAGTTGATGTGTGATGAAATAAAATGATGAGAGACCTCGATGTTTACGATGATCTAGTCATCTAGCGGAGTATAGATGACGACCACATACTATTCTAGGCAGTCCAGTGGAACGCTAGCAGGCTCGCAACCTGTAGGTGTTTATTTGAACTACGTGTTCACCATGTGTACTCCATCCCCCTCATGGTTACCTTATTTGGCATGTATTGCTAAGGAATCCCCAAAGTAATGTTGTCCACTCCGATGAAAAATCCTTAGGCTAGGTCCCTTATAATAGATGCTTTAGGGACGTAAAGTGAGGATAACGGGAATGGGTAATCGGGTTGAATGATTTGATGAAAATAATAAACTTATTTATTGTGGGTTGAAAACCTATGTGCTCACCAGGTTACCGAGCCTGACCCACTTAGTTTCTTGTATTACAGGTAGTGACACAAGAGCATAGATGCGAAGATCTGATGAGTGATTATGGATTTATAGGCCAGTAGAAATGAATAGAATATTGTAAGACCTATGTTTTTTTGTTTATGCTTTTGATTTGTATTGACAATGACATCCCGAAGTTTGTAATTTAATGAAAATATATTTCTTCGGATATGCTTTGATAAATTCTTTATCATGTTTTTGGGAACAAATCCGCAACATATTTATTTAAAAGTATACTTTGATTTTCAAATAAAGCATAAACAGATCGGTCTTTTCTGACCGTGAAATTTAGGGATGTCACATGTCTGTTTTATTTACCGTGAATATGCATGTCCTCTTTAGATTACAATTCTAAATATATCATTTTTTTTATAAAAAACCAATAAAAAAGTGACCCGTGGTTCACCACAGTCTCACTCAGTAGTTTAATTTATTAACTTAAATATGTTGTTAGTTATAAATATTATCATAAATAGAAGACTTCTTGAATTATCAATATTATATACTAAATTTGTTGACTTCAATATGGTGATAAATGCATAACCTAAATTAATATAGCAAACAAACATAATAATATAGCGTAAATTTTAAAACCTATTTTTTTAAATAGCTAAAAGGAAAATATTAAATATGATAAATGTAAAAGAACCTAAATCTAAAAGTCAAATTAACTAAAAGATGTCCATTTTTTATTTTATTTTTATAATAACTAAAATTCAATTAAGTTGTTTTTAAATTAATTTGTAATAATAATAGTTAAACATAACATAAGGTTATGAACTAAATTATGTTACATTACAAACAATAGTTGATAATTTAAATAAACATTATGATGAAATTAAAAGATCGTAAAAAAAATTTTAAATTTAATAAACCATAAAAGTAGTTTGTTAAAATAGTTGAGAAATATAACTAATTTTATACACACGTAAAACGTGAGTAGAAGCCATTAAATGATTATATTTTAATAAATGTTAAATTATCTATTGTTCAAATTAATTATAATTTTACAAAAACTAAATGTAATAATTATTATTTTATAGTTAATATAAATGACATAAATACTTTCAATAACATATGCTTACCTAAAATTTAACTGTATAATTTTATTTAGTGCAACGTGCAAATATTCGTTTAAAACGATGAAACATTAGTTCAGATGTTTTTTTAATTGGAATGTGTTTTTAACGTTTTAAAAAGTTGGGTACGTTCTACGATACTATCTCTAATAACATTAAAAATAAATAATTGAAAATAAGTAATGGAGTTAAAAAAGTTTAGCATTACTTAATGGATTTATACGGGCGGTATTGATAAATAGAGAGACCAAATGCATTAAGACTTTGCCATAAGAATATTTTTTTGCAAAAATATATTTTAAGGATCCGTGTACAATCGTTTGAACATTTTAATGAGTGTTTAAAATCATTTAATCTCTTTAGTATTTTTTTAGCCCAACCTATTTATCTAGTCATGCTTATCTTCACATTGTCAATAGTAGGCCATCTTTAGCTGCACATATACCATAAATTCGTCATAAATTACAATGTAAATAATTTATGGCAGGTCAGGGGGGTAGGTTTAGGTTGGGGCAATTTTTCTAGCAACTTTTATGATCAACGTTGTTAAAATCATAATCTTGATCGTAGGACAGTACAATCTTACGATTACACCTAGGTAAATTGATTTCAGTCACATGTGACTTGTTTTTGAGTAAGACCGGAGTAGCATTGCAGGATCGGATCGTGTTATCGTTACATTTTTTTAGAAAATTTTAATATTTTGTCTTGGATTAAGTAACTACATAGAATATGAACTTAAAAAAAACCTTTTTGACTGTCAAATGATGTATTGAAGATGTTTTTTTCAAGTTTTAAACTACTAATTGCTAAGCAAATGGTTAACTCACAGATGAATGTTTTTATATGTTTTGAAATACTTTTGGTAGGATCTTACAATCGCGATTCGATCCTATGATCATGATATTGCACAACGAAAAATGATCCTATATAGGATCTCGATTTTGAAAACATTGGCTTGAACAATTGGAATCATCCAAATGATTACATTTTCATCTCCAAGGTGAGAGCTATCTCGTTCTTGTTGATTAAGGGAGTGGTGCCACTTTTTTCACACCCTTTTTGCTGCAAGTCACCTCATTTTTTCCACATACCTCGCAAATCTTGCTATTGGGGGGGGGGGGGGGGGGGGTTATCATAAAAATAACACTTATTGACGCTATTTTTCACACCTCCTAACAACTTGCCAAAATTCTATACATGGGAAAGGTTTGTTATGCCTTCCGTGGAAATTTTGAAGAGCATTGTTTAATATCATTCCATCATTTTCACTATTTGCTGAAGTATGTTTCACTCTATTAAACAAAACGTGAAACTGTTCTATCACTTTGCTCGTGTTCCTCCATTTATCCATTTATTGAAGATTTGATCTTTGCTTCCGTGGCGACCTTGACCTATTTCCTTGTTGAATCGTTTGGAGATTCTGTTCCAAAAAAAGAACTCACAGTAGTAGTTGCTAATTGGGTAATCATTTACATTGACTCATGCACGGGCCAAAACTACCTCTTCCCGTCAGGGGCCAACAAAGCTATTTTGAGAGATGTTTATGAGTGTTGAATGTTTGGGAGGGATGTATGTTGAAGGTTTGAAAATAATGAAAAAACGAAGAAAGTTGCCGGTATTTGTTTTAGTTGAAAAGATTTTAAATTTGAAATCTTGAAAAAAGAAAGCGGTTAGTTTTTTGAAAAGTGGTAAAAAAACTCATCTTTAGCCTATTACCAAATTCACCTTCCGAGCTAAGGGACGGTGTTTGCCAAGCCACCTTAGGTGTTGTCAAGGCATAGCCAATCCCACTAGTGGCGTAGCCAGGATTATATTTTAGGATAGGCAAAATAATTTACAAAATATGAACATGTAACAAAATATTTTAATTGATAACAAATGTGTTATTTCATATTTAGTTTGATGTGTTTAATGGTTGGAACATATGACAATACATGTCCCTAATTCCTTTTATTTAATAAAAATATATAATATATGAAACCTCAAATTTATGTGGGTGGCCAAGGCCTACTATTGGGTGAATGTGGTAGATTGAATGTTACCTCCTACCTAGTTTTTTAATTAATTTTTTAAATTAATCTACTGTCCAAAAATAAATAAATAAATTTATCATAGGTGGATCGAAAATGTTGAAGGGTGTGATTGTGCTCTATGGTTCCATAAATAGTTAAAGACCGAAAGCATTTTCTATTTCAGTTCCAGCATAAGAATTTGTTAGCAATGGCTGTTATGATCACCACTGCATCCATACTTATGAACTCTTCTCCATACCCGGGCATGATATCTGGCAAGTTCGGAGGCACTCCAGGGGCCATGCATAAGCATGAGAACATCAAGTTAAAACGTAATTCTTCTTGGGGTTTGCAATTTAAAGCTCCAACAAAGGTAAATGCTACAAAAGTAGGTGCTATGGATTGGAGTATGGCCGACCCAGAAAAAGAGGGTCCAAACATGGTTTCGGATCTTGGTGTAGAAAGAATGATTCAAGATGGTTTTATATTCCAAGAAAAAAATTGTATTAGGGTATATGAAGCAGGGCCAGATAAAAAAGCTTCCATAGAAACACTCATGAACCATTTGCTGGTATATATATATGTTCAATGTGTAATTTGTTTATACTTAGAATCACAGTTTTATTAAAGTTAGTAAGAAGCTACTAAAAAAAGCAAGATACAAATAAGCTGATTGTTATAGACATGTGCCTTTTGGTTTGTCTATTTCTAGTTATGTACATGCTATTATTCACAATGTCAAGGTGGACTCACAGGAAACAAGCATTAATCATATGAAGAAAACTGGATTTATACATGACGGGCTTCGGTCAGAGGAGATGTCCAAGCACAACCTAACGTGGGTGGTGGCAAAGATCCAAATGGTTGTGGATCGTTATCCAAAGTGGTACAACACTCATTTTCATCTATACATGGTCCTTGGTTCACTATAATTCAAACATTTAATCATCTTTATCTTTGAAGCTGATATATAAAAAAGTAGATCATTAAAACCCATCTCTTTACAATTATATATATTTATAATTTTTTAAATCGTGAAACTTGCTAGCTTTGTGAAAGTCACATTTCCTTTGAAACACTAGGAATTTGTCATGATAAGATTGTTATGTTGGACCATGATGTACTCTGGCATGCTCAAATCTTCTACACTGGAGATATTGTTGAGATTGATAATTGGAAAACTGCGCTTGGAAAAAATGGTGTGTGTTGTAATTTGACATTCCGTGACTGCATAACAGGCCAGATATTAGTAAGAGCTTCAAGGTATAAATCTTTTGTTATAATATGATGACTTAAAACTTGATTCTAGTAGAACATCTTTGTATTGATATAATACTTCTACTATCTTGTAGCTTTTGGGTGATAATGAATAAAAAGACAAGAAAGTTATCCAGATTCCCAAATGAAGTTCGAGCTAAATTGGAAAAATTCTTTGTTGATAAACCCCCTTTAGTCGAACAAGCAACTAGAACGTGGTCAAGAAGTGAGGATAACATTATTGAACACATTTGCAAAGGTTTAAAGGTGGGTCCATTTTTATCGTACTTTGAAATATTATATATAGGTTATTTGCTAATTACATGATTTTTCTGATTCATTTTACACATAAATTTTAGCCAAGATGGAGCGATTTAGATATTAACCAACATGTGAATCATGTGAAATATGTTGGGTTGATCCTTGAGGTAATTGGCTTATATTATATTTTAAAGAATGAGAAAAATACAGCCTAATTCCTTAATACATTTTCAAGAAAAAAAAAGAAATTACCAAAATAGACATAAAAATCACAGTTCGCCTAGACTGGGCTGCGATTTTATTCTCTCGGAGAAAATCGTAAAGATTTTCACAACCCAAATGAGAATGTTAGTATGAGAGAATAAAATCGCAGCCCACTACGGCCCAATTGCGATTTTCTTGGCTATTTTGGTAATTTTTTAATTTTCTTGGTTATTTCTTGGTAAATCGTAAAGGAATTAGTCTAAAGTTATCGTTTTTTCTATATTTTAAGGATGATTTATACATGAATTATAATGAGACTTATTTTTTGTTATAGAGTGTTCCCAAGACCATTATAGAGAAGTACGAGATTGATAGCATGACACTAGATTACTATCAAGAGTTTACAAATGACAATATACTACAATCCTTCACTTATATATTGACCAACGACAATGCCATAATATCTAATTGTGACATTGTTGATTGCCAACATTTGCTTCAATTTGAGATCGGCGGTGGTAATAGTAATATCATGAAAGGAATGACTAGATGGCGGCTGAAACACAAGAAAACTCAAGGACTCTAGAACATAGTTGCTTACTTAACGAAAATGTCACAATTACAGTCAAAGCTTATAACCGACATCAAGCCTCTTCAGGTTCTTTATCTAAATGATTGTGATTCTGAAATGGGTGGCCTATTTTTCAATAAACCTTTGGAATTATCATCTCTTTACAAATATAAAGGTACTCGTGTTGTATATGAATAAATAATTATCCAAGGGTTCACAAACCATTTTTTATTGATAACTAAAAGGTATTGGTGTGCTTATTATAAGGGAGAAGGGATCATGGAAAAAGGGGTGGAGGTACTGCCTTGTTCATGATGTAATTCCATCACCAGCGGTTAAGGCTGTTGGCGTGATATGCGGGTTATGTAGCCCACTACTTCCTTTTCTCACTTCCTTTAGCTTGTGCATTATGATTGTTATTTGTACCATAATTATTTTGAATACTTTTAATTGAGTGGGTTGAAAAAGATAGATTTTTATGTGTTGTGTATCGGAGAAGATGAAAAAAATGAGAGTGAATAGATGATGTGGCAGTGGGTTGAGGGGTTAGTAGAGAATGACTCCCTTCTCTCTTAAATATGATGAAATAGAATTTTTTTTTGAATAAATACATTTATATTTATATTTTCATTTGATGAATATGTACTTACATAATGATAAACGAAGGAAGTTGTTGAAACTAAAAAGACATAAAATTAAAAGTATCTCTCTCATGCTTGACCTTATTTATAGGTCCAAAACATTGCCAAATCGTAGGAGATAACATTGAAGACATGGAGACAAAAAGGGAGATTCTTTGGATCAACAAAAAACACATCCACACACAAATAATGTATTGATTATTTTGAATTATATAATGATATATACATCTATTAAAAATGTATAATCTCAATCGTTTGAATAACCTCTACCCGTGGGTTACTTATGAATGAAAATAAAAAATTATATATAGTTTAATGTTATTTATAGTTGTTGTTATTGTTAATTAGTTTTTTAAAATTTATTTGCTCAACGTTTTAATTTCTATCATTGTAATTATTTACAACATCAAACATTGTTTTTTGTTTTTAAAGGTAACAATATAATCATTTATATAGAGTTATTTTTAACTATTGTAATTGTAAGTTATTTTAAGCTACTTATTTGAAAACTTTTAATGATTATAAAATATCTTTAGGAAATATTTTAGTAAAATTTAGATTACAATTTAGTTTTTGCATTTAGCACTACAATTTATCATTTTTAACTATTCACAAAATATTCTTTGGGTTTTTTAAGTGGAACTGAAATTTATATTTAAGTTGACCATGTAATGCTATATTTAAATTAACAATTTAATTATTTATGCAAACTGTTCAATAATTGTAGTTTTAAACATTAAATTTATTAAATTAAGTATAATATGTTAAAAGTTAAAGACATAACTTTATAAGTAGAAGTAAATGTATTATTTTAATATTGAAATTTAGTTTATTTATGATTAAACTTTAGGTTTGATATTTATTTAAGCTTATTAACCAACTTATAATCATTAATAGAAAGACACTACAATTTATCACTTTAACTATTTACAAAATATTATTTGGATTGTTTAAGTTGAACTAAAATTTATATTTAAGTTGACCCTATAATGTTATATTTAAATTTACAATTTAAGTATTTTATCAAAAGTGTTCAAAAGTTGTAGTTTTAAATTGATAATGGTTTATATACAATAACATTTTAAAACTAATAAATTAAGTATAATATGTTAAAAAATAAAGACATAATTTTGTAAGTAAAAGTAAAAATATTATTTTAATATTGAAATTTAGTTTATATATGATTACACTTTAGGTTTTATATTTATTTAACCTTATTAACCATCTTACAATTATTATTAGAAAGAAATTGAAAAGTCATGAGAGTTTCAAATGAATGTGGTGAAAGGAAAAATGCTTCCTTTATAAGTATATATATATATATATATATATATATATATATATATATATATATATATATATATATATATATATATATATATATATATATATATATATATATATATATATATATAGTAGGCGAATCCCCGCACGTTGCGCGGGAATAAAATTATATAGTTAAAATAATAACTTTTACCAAATTATTATTTAATATTTCTACTTTGAAACAAAATGTTAGTAGTAAAGCAAACATATAGTTAACATATTAGTTTTATTAAACATTATAGTTTTATTAAACATTATAGTTTAAGTTTTAAGTCATTGTGATATATTCAATTATTGGATAATTTTATAAACCGTTTAAAATTGTGTAAATTATATATCAAATGAATGATAATATAACGGGTAACAAAAAGTATGAACAAAAATATGAACTGCAACTTTTAGTAACATTAAAATAGAAAAACATCTATTATAACATTTGTATTAAAAAAGATATATATACAATGAATAATAAAAAAATATGAAAAATAAACACTATAACTTTTAATAACATAAAAACACTAAAACATCTATTATAACATTTATATTAACTCTTCATATTTAAATCATAAATTTCTTCAAATACATTAATGTTTTTAATGAGCAAAACTTTACAACCTTATAAAAGAAAGGAAAATAAAAAGTTATTAGTGATTACTAATTAATAATCATAAGTTAAAAATTCTTGAGTTGTAACTAATAAATATACATAAATTAGAAAACTCTTAATTTGTAGTGTGAGTTTCAAATGAATGCGATACTTGGAAATGTATATTTATTATTATTATTATTATTATTATTATTATTATTATTATATTCGTCTAAATAATTGGTTTTGATGCATCATTTTAATCCTTTCATTTATTAAACATAAAGATATTTAATTATAAATTTATAACATAAATAGGTGCATATACATGTTAAACAAATCACATATAATATATATATTTTCGTAAATGTCATATGTAATTCTTGTTGTAGTAATATGGATAAATTACTTTCATATGAAGAACATATCATGATAAGTCTATCATAATTACATATCAAATGTTCAAAATTATGTTATCTTTTAAATATGTTGTGTAGGATAACCCAACAAAAAAATAATAGAAAATAAACATAATCAAAATAGAAAAACTACAATCAGATAAATAAGAGCATTGGATGGTTGAATATATAAATAAAGATGTTACATAAAAATACATTTAAATCAAAAGAAAAAACTAACATTCGTAAACTTTGCTCAAACAAAAAAACCTATATTCATTTTATGAATCTTCTTTCTTCATTTAACACCATTCAACCATAGAAACTTGATGACAATTCTTCACTAACCTGCAATCAAAATATTTTTCTTGAAAAAGAAGAATTAGAAAGATATTCCAAGCAAAACATTGATGTTTGGAGAGTCACATTCAAGATTGAGTAATACACACAAATCATATATATAGATTAAATGAGAAACTGAATATAAAGAAAGAATAGAAAAGCTTCATTT
Source organism: Lactuca virosa (assembly GCF_052849685.1). Taxonomy (NCBI): domain Eukaryota; kingdom Viridiplantae; phylum Streptophyta; class Magnoliopsida; order Asterales; family Asteraceae; genus Lactuca; species Lactuca virosa. The sequence goes on along the minus strand of NC_136430.1, from coordinate 300,056,357 downwards.
GTTTTGTTTGAAAGAAAAAATCATATTACAATTACCATCGATGCAACATAACCCATTTCTTCAAATCATCATATTTGGATCGTGAATGCTTCAACTATATGAAAACTTTTGAATCACAATATCTTCAAATCCTTCTTACATGTAAGAATTTATATAACACAAAAGATTGGCCTTTTTATAGTAAAGTTTTCACTAAATGTTAATTAAACATAATATAAGTTATAAAACTTTTGAGTGTTAAATCATAATTAAGAAAACTTTTGAGTTGCATTAGTTAAAAAAGGGGGTTTCAAATGAATGTGGTTTGAGGAAGTTAAAAAAAGGGGGTTTCAAATGCATGAGATTCAAGAAAAAATGCTAGCTTTATAAGTATGTATGATATATATATATATATATATATATATATATATATATATATATATATATATATATCATGGTTGTAAAAAACGAGAGACGTTAGCTAGTCTGTGGAGTGGAATTAATGATTAATTGGCTAGACGATGATTAATCGGAGACTATTTATTTCTAATTCGTTGCATTTTAAAAAATTAAATATGACTAATATCATTACAAAGTTTTTAAATATCACTAATATGATTAGTTCTTTTATGCAAATAGATTACTACACCAAATAAACTATGTGTGTGTGTGTGTGTGTTAAAGACTTGATTTAAGGTAATCTTAAAACTCTCATAATCGACCCACATGGCTATATGTTCAATGTTCACTAATAGTAACTCAATTCATTCAATTCAGATCCATGCACAACATTAAAATGTTATATAATACATTCAGTAGTAACCAAAATTATAAATCGTCGAATAGTTTGTTTCAGAAATTAGCTTCTTTTCGGCGGACAATAATTAGTTACAATCTAATGGTTAGTTTGGTTTGAAAAACATATCATATTAAAAATAAGACATAATATATTGTAAATTAAAGTTTAGAGTTTAGTGTGGGGGTTCGCTTAATAAATATAAGTATGATATAAGTATGCTATAGTTTTAGTTTTAGGATATAACTAGGATTTTACCGGCCGCGCGTTGCAGCGGCATTAACGGGTTTAAGTTGAATTTTGACGATTGTATTGATAAAAGTTACACACCGTTGCATCTGTTGGTAGATTAATATAGAATGTCGGTAACACTAAATAACTCCAGTTTATACCGTCGAATGAAAATGTATTTTATATGCCACCGAAATCATACGTAGGAAACGTATATAAAAATAATCACAAAAGCGTACACAAAATTTACATCAAAACATAAAGAAACTTGAATGTATATCGACATATATATAGAAATAAGCAAGTAAGATTATTTTATTAAGTCAACGCATGAAAGTTCAAACTATAAAAAACCTATTATATGTGATCGATTGATATGTAGGAGAAATATATAAAAATAAGCATGAAAACATTAAAAAAAATTCGTCAAAATGTATATAAACTCGAATTTGTACCAATACGTACATAAAAAACAAATATATATATTTTTTAATTGACGAATGAAAGTTCTAAATGTTGACAACCTCGAATTTATACGGAGTCATACATTAAAATAAACACATTAAAAATTAGTTTTTTTCAGTTAACGAATAGAAGTTAATAAGAAAAATAGATTATACAAAATTCAAAGTTGAATGGGTCATAGCGACATTTTACAAAGTTTAAAGTTAAGGGGGACAAAGTGAAATTTGACAAAGTTGAGGGTGATAATTATACGAAAATCATATTATGTATACTACGGAAAGAAAAAAAACACAAAAAACTTAGGGCGAAAGTTAAATTACATTTTATAAAGTAGAGGGGTGTAAAATGTCATTTTATAAAATAGAGGTCAATAGTAAAAGAAACATAGAAGAAAAGGATTTAAAATGGAAAAGTAAAAATGAAAGGGACCACCCACATTAGTTTTAGAAGATATATAATGTGTTGTTTTTGGTTAAAATAAAAATAATAACCGTTAACCTAAATAATTACATTGATGTTATAGGTTTAAACGAATCTTATGTTAATATTTATTAAATAAAAATGTTTGTTGTTATTTTAGGTTTAAAAAAGTTTGGAAGTAGTGACGTAAAAATATGATTATGTTTTAGGTTAAATGTGACATATATTTTTTGGGGTTAAAGATAAAAATATATTATATATATTTTTTTTATATATAAACATATTTATGTCCTTTTTTTTGTTAAAAAGATATACATTTACTTTAATATATTTTTTTTAATAAATAAGTTATTTAGTGAAATAATTTAGACAAAACTTCAAAAATGGTCCCTGTGGTTTTCGAAAATCTGAAGTTTAATCCTTAATCTTTAAAAACCTCACAGATGGTCCCTGTGGTTTCAAAACTTTTAATGTTTAGTCCTTCCGCCTAACTCCGTCTGCTTTCTACCGTTAAATGAGGGGTATTTTCATCATTTCAACACCTAGGGACCATTTATGAGGTTTCTCTATTTAATAATAATAATAATAATAATAATAATAATAAAATATAAATATTTAATGTAAAAGGGTCTCTCTCTCTCTCTCTCTCTCGTTTAATCAAACAACTACTGTTTGGATCTTGACCACCTGTATATTGTTCCCCAGTTGTACCATAAGCTTGGACCTCTGTACTTTGTTCTCCACTGTCTTTTTCGACACTAGAAAGAGGCAAGAACATTTGAAACACGAACATAAAGAAGATGAACACAGCCACAACACAAATCCATTGCAAGTAATCCAGCTTCTTTAAAACCATAAATCTTGCAAATTTCGATCTGGGTCTCTGCGCAAATGAATTGTTTCTCTCGTTTCTAGATGAAGATTTGAGTAACGAATCCCTCTGTACTTTTTTTTGCTTTTGGCTAAGATGGGATTTAATCATCACGGAGAACCCAATAACGAAAAACCTTTACATATTGTAATCAATATTTCTTGAAAAAGGGTAAAGACAAAAAGGGATGCTTTTTTGCTTTGTTCTTGAGGGGTTTTGGCTGAAAGCTGCAACCTGCTGTGGTGGTCGGAGGTTGCTCCGGCAGTCTTCGGCCTCGTTTTTGGTTGGGTTCTGGTCGAAATCAACAGAGAAAACGAATGTGAGTGGTGTTTGGTTGTGATTTTCAGTCGAGAGGAAGGGGTATAAGGTGGTGGTCGGAAAACTCACATCTGCAGCAAATATGATGTCAGCGGATGGCGGAGCTGCGAGTGGCGGTGATGGGTGGCGTGCTGTGGCAGCTCCGCTGCCTCTCCATTGCGTTCTATCGGCGTGAACTTAGAGAGAGTGGGGCAAGGAAGATGGCAGGTGGTGATGAAGGTTTCTCAGTGGTGTTAGAGGTTTGGGTTGTCCTCGGGAGGGAAGAAGTTAGAAGGAGGGAGAGTGGTAGTGGTGCTGTTTATGCTCGAGTTGGTACCACCGAGATGAAGAAGAGAAGGCTTGGCCTTTGGCTGGTCAACAAGTAAAAGGGTGAAGGCACAGGAGGGTGTTGGGTTTTTTTGTTCCATCAGTTATAGAGAGAGAGAGAGAGAGAGAGAGAGAGAGAGAGAGAGAAGAGAGAGAGACCCTTTGACATTAAATATTTATATTTTATTTTTTTTAAATAGAGAAAACCTCATAAATGGTCCCTGGGTATTGAAATGACGAAAATACCTCTCACTTAACGGTAGAAAGCTGACGGAGTTAGGCGGAAGGACTAAACCTTAAAAGTTTTGAAACCACAGGGACCATCTGTGAGGTTTTTAAAGATTAGAGACTAAACTTCAGATTTTCAGAAAACACAGGGACCATTTTTGAAGTTTTGTCAATAATTTAATATAATTTATAAAAAAGGTCTTAAAATCATATTTATAAAATTGATAAGTTACTTTTGGTCGTTTTTAAATCTTTTTTAATTATGTTTTAATTAATGTTTCAATGAAGATAGTATTTTAAGCAATTAAAAAAACTAACATTGTTTGTCTGCAAATATAACGAAATTAATGGACTATTAGACTTGAATTCTTTTGGAGACAATGGGCTACACCTTTTTCTATTCTCACAATCTAAGAAATAAATTTGACAGAACACATTGCAACCGACTATGTGCAACCTAATTGAAAAAAATATATATATTAAATTAAATTTTATCAAAGAACCTAGAAAAATATTGTCTTTACACTTAAACAAACACACAAGTTAACTTTTAAACAGGTAGCAAAACAAAACAAAAGTCTTTATTTCTCTTTTTGCTACCTATTGTTGCACATAAAACCAAACCATGCCCTTGAAACTACTAAAAAGGAAAGAAAGTAAAACTTTATTGAACACAAATTATTATACTAAATAAGATTTCATTAATAGAAAATTCAATTAGAAACACATACAAAGGATTATTACAATAATTACAACAATTTCATATAAGGAGAACTTTGCAACGAAGGAGCTTGTTGAGATAATCACTAATCAAGTACCTGTCATTTAGACCTGTCCAAAATCTCCCTCATCTACATAGAAAACAAAACTATCGATTAGTGTTTACATATGTGGGTTAAGCTTTATTTGTATGAATCAAACATACTTTAGTATCAAAGAAACAAATTCATATCAGTAAATACATTATCTCACAAAACCTTATGCAAACAACTTTCATAAGACCCACCAGAACCAACACAAACTTATATATATAACTTATTTCCAACCATCATACTTATTTCATCTTTCCACTCGTTGAAAAAATATCAAATTTTCCTACAACATTAGCAAAAAAGTGCAGGATTTACACAATCATGTATCAAACATATTAAATATCATATAAAAATGGGCAGATTGCAAAATGTAAAACATTATATTTTAGCATAGCTTATATGCTAAAAAACCCACAAGCAATAGGAAACTTCCAATTTTTGCAGGTTCAAATAAGCAATATACACAAAACTAAGAAGATGTTCAGAACACCTTTGGCAGATTGACATTGAAGCCATCCATTAAAAACCATGGCAACCAAGAATCTGTATGGTCAAGAAAGAGATAAAGATAAAACAAAAATGATACCTTTTTTTTCTCATTACAATAAATGAAACCATGATGTGACAACCGTCAATTTCTGGTCAAGTCAAAGTCAAATAAAGTCAACAAGTCAAACCGATCAACTCAATTAACCTTGTATATTAGGGTTTACATTATGTTACTACTGTACAATTCGCTATTTTAATAAGAAGTTATCACTTGAAAAATCCATATGTTCAGAATTCTCAAACCCTAATCAGGATAAGTGATGAAACTACTTGGTAAAACATTATTCCATACCCCTCGGGGGCGTATAACATTCATAACAAGGCTTAACGAGGTTTACAAACCTTGCATAGAGAAGCTAAACAACCAAAAAGGTCACAAACGAAGTCTCTCTCAAATCTCTCTCGCTCTATCTCTCTCTACCTAAAATCTCTCCCAAATCTCTTCAAGTATGTGAAATCTCTCTAAGTATGTGAAATCTCTCCCAAATCTCTCTAAGTATGAGAAATCTCTCCAAGTATGTGAAATCTCTCTAAGTATGTGAAATCTCTCCCAAATCTCTCTAAGTATGACAAATCTCTCCAAGTATATGTGAAATCTCTCCCAAATCTCTCTAAGTACGAGAAATCTCTCCAAGTATGTGAAATCTCTCCCAAATCTCTCTAAGTATGTGAAATCTCTCCAAGTATGTGAAATCTCTCCCAAATCTCTCTCAAAATCTCTCTCAACTTTTTATAATCACCCGGGGCATCCTGGCCCTTAATTTAGTCGAAAACAACTCGAAAACGGAAGTTTATGCGAAAAACAGCTTTAAGGAACCGAAACCCTCTTAAGGAACCGAACCCTCTTAAGGAGCCGAACCCTCTTAAGGAGCCGAACCTCTCATTTGAACCGAAACTAGCTTAAGAACCGAGACCTCCTCAAGAACCGAACTACCCTTCGCCTTCGGTTCCTTCTGATGACTTCGCCTGCGAGGCTCGGACCGAACCTCTCTCTTTCTCTCGGTTCTTATGCATCAACCGAACCATCCTCTCGGTTCAAGCTCCTAAGACCGAACCTCGCCTCCTGACTTCGGCTGTTCGCAACATCTTCCCGGTTTTTTACCCCAACTTCGTTTTAAGCCCGTTTTACGTGATTTTAACGTGAGATTTTCACCCAAACTCGTATTTTAACATAAGAGACCCTAAATATTCATTTTTTTTATCATATTTTGGGGGAAATCATTGTCCAAGAATAAAATCTATTAAGTTAGATTTTGTGATAGAGTGTTGACTTCATCTAGAGTATGACACAAGTTAACACCCATACCTTCATAGGACAACCCCCAGTCACTATTCCTTCCTACCTAGTCTACTATTTGTCCTTTGACACCCCTCCTTTAGCTGCATAGCTTCATCAAAAGCTGGAAACACTCAAATCACTCCCCACTTTACTCATTCACTCTCATCAAAAAGCAAACACCTCTCTCTCTCTCTCTCTCTCTCTCTCTCTTTCTTTCTCTCTCTCTCTCCCTATCTAGAACTCAAGATTTCAAGGTTGCTCTTGAGCTTTTCACTTCAGTCTTGGTAAGTAAATTCATCCTACGTTTGAATACTCTACACTCTTTCACTCAAATCATGAATCTCTTATACAAATATCATCATATTTGTGCTTAGGATCTTCGAATCTTCAAGTATCTCCCAAGTGTTCTTGACTTGGAAGCTCCTTTTCTTCATCATCAACCTACTGAAATCAGTCAAGGTGAGTTCATACCCCCACATTTTCATGTTTTCTTCAAGTTTTAGGGGGGGGGGGGGGAAATACAAGTTAAAATACCAAAAACTTAACTAAACTCAAACATCAGCTTTCAACAGGAAAGTTTAGTTCCATTCACGGACTGTTTTGACCATCTTAAACTTAATATGTTTCAAAACTGTTTAATATTCAAATAGTTCAGATTCTTACCTTTAAAATGACTATTTGCACATCTCCATACGATTTTTCTACAATTTATGGTGATTTTTACAAAACTGCCTATCATTTCTGAAACGAATTCGGACCAGTCTGTGGATATAAACATTTTAACACAAGTTAGAGACTTCTAAAAATCATAATAAAAATTATGAATAAACTAGACACATTTTCTAAACTCTCAGAGTTTACGGATTTAGTTTTCGACTTCGTATGATTTTTCTATGATGTTTTTAAAACAGTGTAGAAGGGTTAAAAACTAGTTACATAGCTTACAATATTAACAACACTTTGTAGTATGTTGAGCAGAGTGCATAACAATAAGTTTCTAAATGTTGAATGTATTTCTTGTTAGTTTATCATCATAAACAGAAATTTAGTCATTCATGATAAGGATTTTTCATTTCATTTCGAACACATACAATAAACTAAAATAAGTATAGTTTATGAATTTTACGATAAAAGCATACTACGTGAAAAAGCTTTTACTCTCAACACAAATGAGTTTTCCATATACTACATGATAAACTATAATAGTAATAGTTCATGGATTTCATATCACTGATCCATTTTCATAAAAGGTGATTTCACTTCCACCACGGAAGAGGTTTTATACTCAACTATATGTAAACTAGTTAACGTAAGTTGTGAGACAATTCTTCCATCGTACTCTTGGAGTACGGGTTCAAATTCCTGTAAGTTATAACCAGAGTCTCTTGTAGGGAGAGTGTGATAATTGTGTATAGATCTATATTGGGATTGACACCCCACACCTCGCTGCTAGCTACAGCCGGACCGGCAGGTCTACGGGTGACAAGAGTCATAGGATCTTGACGTCTGAAAAACGTTATTGCAGGTTATTTCTCGTTATAGTATGGTTATAACGACTCACATAGGGAGTTAACAATCTTTCAAGTTTACAGAGAAAATTTTACTTTGAAAAGGGGTTTTATCTATTTAAAACTACAAACCCGTTATAAGTATAAAACACACTCATACTCTTGGTCTTGGGATTTAGGACTACATGACTTTTATAAGGAAAATATTGGATTTTCTTTGGAAACACATTTCTATTAAAACTACGTTTCATCTAGAATTGTTAGACTTCAGCTATAATTGCTAAGTGTACATGTTAGAGTTATATATGAGTTTAGTCGCAATCGACTTAGAATTGGTGGGCCCGCCTTACTTCCTGTTCCTTGTTTGGTTGTGGACCTAGGGTAGACCCATTATATTCGACGGTTTATTTAACTTAAATTTTATATAACTTATATACGCTGGGTGATTATAGAAGGAATCTACAGGTCTTTCTAGGGTACATTATCGCATAACATAGGAGCGTTCATTTCACACTTAATAAAGAAAATATTGGATTTTCTGGAATCATACTCTATCGCTTTTACAAGGAAAACGACTTCTTTCTCAAATAAAACTCTTATGAACTCACCAACTTAATTGTTGACACTTTTTCATAACTACTTATATTCTCAGGAAATCAGTGAAACAGGAAATCAACAGCATTTTGAGGATGGGACGTTAAATCGTCAAACAGTTCATTTTGTCATCATAATGTAATTGATTTTGAAACATGTAAACATATACTATGGTGTAACCTTTTCAATTATATTTATGATGGTTGTATTTACTTTGAACACTATTATACTCGTTGTTGTGATACTAAACATGAAGTCCTCCACCCCCGGACGTTTCCGCCATCCTTGGTTTGGGGGTGTGACAGATTGGTATCAGAGCATTGTTTATAGTGAACTAAGTATATCGAACCACATAAGATATACAAACTATAAATTCATTCGGACTAAAGTCTCTGATTAAACATTTTCAAAAGACTATACTTTTAGAAATAAATAGTTTCGTGTTAAAAGTATACATGCATGCATACATACTAAGGTCAGTATCATACTAGAACAAAACAAAAGTGGTGATTGTTGAACGGCACAAGTAGGCTTGGGGATGTATAGTCAGGTCTGGGAATGACATAGCCTGATCAACTATGTCTATCCCAGAAGTGATTAACATATGCCCGGGAATGGTTGTGGTGTTGCAACAAGTCTAAAAACTTACCAACTCTATCTACAAAGAAATATTGAAAACATAAGACAAACATTAAAATACTATAGGAGTATTTGGTGATACTATAACCAACTTATGTGAAAACTAAAGACCCATATTAGTAGGTCTATAATGACTGAGTGCATACGCTAAGGTTATACATAATTAAAGATATTATAGACTCAAAATCTATGACTATTTCTCTACTTCCTGTTCCTTGTTTGGTTGTGGACTTAGAGTAGAGTCATTTATTCGAAGGTCTATTCTATCTCAGATTATGTATAACTGGTATGCACGATGTGATTATAGAAGTGACTAATGAGGATCGCCCCCTATAAGTAATTATAGGATTTGACGTCTATTAATTATCTCTTCTACCCCTATTCTCGCACAAGCAACGTGACGAGAGCTCAACTACCAAGAGACCCTATTCTTCCTAACCAGGAAAATGGTGGGTGGATCAGAGAGAAATTCGAAGAGGATCCTGAAGAAATAATAGAGGAAGACCCCGAAGACAATTCGGAAGAGGAGCGAGAGGAAGAAAAACCGAAGGAAAACAAAGGAAAAGAAGAAATGGGAGAAGACCCCGACGAGGCTTCCATGGTCCGACGCCTCGATAAGCCGTAGATTTACAGAGACGGAGTTAGGAACAAGGTTAACACCCTCCCTATGACATGGATGAGGCTTCTACAGCCTCAACAGTGGAGGATTAGTAGACAGGGCTCTCCTTGTCTTAATACGCCGCATCACTCACTTAAGCGTACAATCACGAGCAACGGTCAGCCGAAATCATGGAGGTTGGCGCTACCACCAAGATCGCCGCAATTCGCCTTCGTCACCTGGATGGAGGCCACAAACAGATCAAAGAACACATCAAAGCCTTCAGAGGGAAGTGACCGCAACTCGAGCCGAGATTAGGGAGTATCAGGAACGTCAAACAGCGTTATAGAAAACACGTGGTAAAAGCAGGACATCAAATAACAGAAGCCAGGGCAGAGGATAGGGCAATGCAGACTTTCATGTCATCATTCTATGGCCCACGAAACATCACCCGCCACGAGTAGTGTGTACACTACTGACATACCATTACAGACTCAAACTCCTGGCGTGCGTTTGAACACTGCCCCGTCATATACATAAATTCGACCTTTCAAATTTAGAGACAACACTATTCAAGGGGTCGTGCCGCCGTCAAAGTTTTTCCTTACATTAACGAAATATAGACCTAATATAAGGTCAAACTTTTCTGAACTCAATGTACTAGATTATATCAATGAAATTGGCATGCATTTTGTTTCACTAGGACTTTACCACATATTTCATAACCTGGTATTACAAACGATTTGCTTATGGTGACTCTAAGATTTCTTAATGTATACCTCGAGAGTATGTGTAATTAAGAGACGATCGACTTAGAAATGATGAGTCCGCCTCAGGTCCTGTTCCTTGTTTGGTTGTGGACCTAGGTCAGACTCATTAAGTTCAACGGCCTATTTGAACCTTAATTATACACAACTGGTATATGCCAAGTGATCTTAGGAGTGGATCAGGCGTGGAACAAAGATTACAAGATTACATTCGAGTCATTACTACTAAATTCATAAGTTTATTTATATAGACCTCTACTATGAATTGATTTCCACATTCGAAAAATCGGGAAATACTATACTTGAAAACTAATAACCTAGTTTTACGATGCCCGACTAATAACCATTACTAAAAGACTTATACTCATTTCGTCTTTGAAATTGTATAACAGAAAGATGCCGCCTCGTAGGTCTGCTAGACGCACTGGCGGAACGCAAACAAATCCACCACCGCCGCCTCGCAAATATGATCCTGTTATGTTCCAAGCTGCGGTCACGGCTGCGGTAACAACTGCTATGTCCCAAATCAGCACTGATGGTGCCAGGAGGACAGGGACTGGTACTAATAACTCCACTCAAGGAGATAGCCAAGGGCGTTCGAGAGAGTGCTCCTTTAAGGACTTCACCAACGACAAACCCGATTCGTTCAATGGTAGCGGGGGAGTCATCGACTTGATGCAGTGGTTCAAGAAGACCGAATCTGTCTTCGAGATCTATGCGTGCCCCGAAGCGAACAAAGTCAAATTCGCAGCTCACACTTTCTCCGGCCGGGCCCTTACTTGGTGGAACGGCCACGTTAAGTCACTGACGCTTACAGTGGCTAACTCGATAAGATGGGAGGACTTGAAGGCAATGATACTGAAAGAGTATTGCCCAAGGGGCAAAGTGTCACACCCCCAAACATGTAACATAGTAATCAAAGTACAAACAACCATTGCATTAATAAGTATAAGTTTTACATAAGCGTTTAAACATTACATATTCAAACACTGAAGTAGGTACAGGAGAAGACAAGAGTCGCAGTATGCTACTAGGTAGTCTTCTCAAAAGCTTCGGGAGTGTACCTGTCTATTGGAATCCTGAGAATACAAGTTATTTGAAAAGAGTAGATCAACATTTAAGCTGGTGAGTTCATAAGTATTTTAGTTCTGTTAAGTATACCCTAATTTCTTTGAATAAGTTCACTGGTTTCTCTAGGAAATCCTATATTTCCTGAGGTGATTAACTGATAACGTCAATAGTTTCCCTCTGTAATTACTTAGTTTATACTGATTATACATAACCTAATATTGAATTGACAGTTAAATGGGTGTATCTGCCCTAAGCCCACAACCAAACAAGGAACAGGAAGTAAGGCGGAAATCACACATTTCACTGTCAATCGGACATTACTTATATATAACTATGATGCAATAACTAAGGAATTATAGAATTAACCACTAAAGGTCTTTTATGTTATACTAGTTTACCGAGATTGAGTGACTAAGTTCCATTGGATAGGTAGTTTAATCCCATAAACCGTTCTCTTTGTATTACTGTTTTATATTTGTATTCCTTTATGAAAACTTGAAACTGAGAGTGTGCTGGCTCCACCAGGTGTTAATGAAAACTGTATTAAACCATTGTATTTTGTATTCTATAAACTGGTACTTTGAAGGTGTACTTTCGTTTATTTGTTTATACACTAACGTATTGTTAATACCTTTTTAATGAGTAGTTTTTATTATAACCATACTATGACGGATGGCCTGAAACAAACGCTTTGTGGGCGTTTAAACTGGTGATAACAATTGTCACTCATCAAACTGTAGCTAGCAGCCTGAGTGCGGGGTTGTCAATTCCCGATATAGATCTACACACACTTGTTTCGATCCCCGGCTGGAGATTCTGGTTATAATGTCAGGACTTCCTATGTTGTCTAAAATGAATTAAACAACCTGAATATAGAGTCTCATAAAAAGCATATTAAACGTTCATGTATATTAGTTTTGAAAACCCAATCATTCGGAAATAATGATTGACACTATATTCTTGAATTAAAACCCAATCATTCGGAAATAATGATTGATAGTATATTCTTAGTTTTCCAAACATGTATTTGATAAGTGTAAAGCCTTGATTTGTTTTGAATCAAAACCCTGGTTTCTTGTAAAACAGTGTATTCTAGTTTACTTGAATTATGAATTATTACCTCGTGTTTGCTAACTCGGGTACTCTGTATAGTACCTTTGCTAATGCAAACCCGGCAGAATGTATCTTTACTTCTTTAATATGTTATTCATATATTAAAGGTATTATACATATCTTGTTATATTTGAATGTATTTTGGTAATTTCCTTGGAAAGTATACAGTCATGAATCATACTTGTATATTTAGTTTTGAGTCATAAATTATACCTATTATAATTTATATGTTCTATCGGATTAGCATGAATTCTCATGGATGAACACCTTTGCTCAGCCTGATACAAAGGTGAAGATACCAAAAGGAGTAACCTTTTGTACTAATATATGTATAATATATATATAATTAAGAAGGAAACGACCTTCGGACAAATAATACAACCTTAATTCCACATCCAAACAAGGAAAAGAAAATAAGATAATTCATTAGTCCTAAGTCCTTCAAATCTTATTTATATATTTATACATATATAAACATGACTTTGGCATTTATATTTTGAAATAGTTTATAAAACATTTTTCAAAGAATTTAACATGGCTTTACGTTATTTTGGAAGTATTTGGTAATTCTTAAAAGCATACGAAAACTTTCTGTGTGATTATTATCACACACAGTTATTAACACAATTTAATATTGTGTTAAACTTGTATTCCCCCCCCCTAAAAGCATTTAAAAACCATTGAAAAGGTAAATTATAGGGGTATGAACTCACTTTGATAAGCGGTGATTCAGGCAGCGTTTCGTTTCCCAGAAAAGAGTTTGTTTGCCGAAAAACCGGCTCAAACCGGGCAGAGTTTCGACAGGAGAGAGGATGACTTCTCGAGAATTACGGGGCTCCGGGGCTTGCTTCGGGCTTTAGACACGATACCGGGGCCTTGGGGGGTCGTGAGAAAGTCGAGGGGGTGAAAATGTGAAATTGGGTGAAAAATGGGGTGAAAAACCTCTCAAATCCGAGAAGTCTTGCACCCTTTATATAGGGGTGCGAGGGTTCGGCCGAGGTTGGTGAGTCATCGGACAGCTGGCGAGGGCGAGGAGTCAGCAGCCACGCGTCGGTCAGCAGCGAAGCCACGTGCTAAGTCTGAGGCGGTTGCGAAGCTCGGACCCGGTGCGAGACACGTGCCTCAGACAGATGTAGGTTTCGGATTTGACCAACCTTCGGTCCAATGGGGGAATGCCACGTTGCGAGGGGGGTGTCTCCGGGGTGTCCGATGCGAGGCTGTTCGCTCCTTAGTGGACCTCGGCTGCGGTCCAATCAGGAGGTGCCACGCATGGCTTCGGTCCACTCAGCAGCTGCCACATGCGAGGTGACGTGTCACATGCGAAATTGCCCGGTTTTTCCCATTTTTTCTTTATTTTTGTGCCAAACTTGCGAAAATCATAACTTTCGCATACGAGCTCCGTTTTTGGCGTTCTTTATATGCACGCGTAGGTAAAATCATACTTTACGACTTTCGTTTAGACTTCGTTGGCTGATTTAGAATTTATTTTTAATAATATTATTTTAAACAGACCGGGATGGGAATCCGTTAAAAATTCATAAGTTCTTCATCCGACGTCCGTTTTCGCCTGTCTTTTTACCGTTGTGCTACTTTTAACGAGACCTTCGATTCTCGTTTAAGTTGCGTCGGCTAAATATCGATCGATTTATATTTCGAATTTTTAACTGTCTACTGCTAAACCGAAACTTCGAAAAATCATAACTTCCTCATACGAAGTCGGATTTTCACGTTCTTTTTATGAACGTTCTCGGTTTAACATATTCTACAAGTTTCATTTAGATTGTTAAGGCTAAAAATCCTTTTATTGAAAATTCACTTTTTACACTGAACAGTGTTTTGTTGGTTTTACCGCGGATTTTCGATTGGTCATAACTTCTTCGTTATAACTCGGATTTCAGTGTTCTTTATGTTTTTGGAAACCTTGTTACAAACTCTACCACTTGGTTCATCCCAATTACGATTATTGATCAATTTATTTTTGACCAAAATTTGACTGGTGTCACACAAAGTGCAAAAGCTAGAGCAAGAACTGTGGAACCTCAAGATGATAGGCTCTGACCTTGCAACCTATACCGTCCGATTCTGTGATCTAGCACTCCTTTGTCCCGCTATGGCCACCCCGGAAGACAAAAAGTTGGAGCGATACCTCTGGGGATTGTCCCCCCAAATTCAAGATAGCGTGTTGGCCTCAAGACCAACTACCTTTGATAGTGCCAAGGAGTTCGCACAACAACTCATCGACCATAGTGCCAGCCATGACACCGTGACAACCACCCCTGAGCAGGCAAGAGGGGAAAACAACAAAAGGAAGTTTTGGAATAACAAGAAGGGCCAACCGGCCCAGGACTACCCTAAGAAGCAACAGATCGTTGCTGTTCATGCTGCCACAACCCATGCCACACCAGTACCCATAAATCGATACGCTGGAACCCTTCCGAAATGCAACAAGTGTAACTTCCATCACACTGGGGTTTTCCGGGAGATGCATTAAAAAAATTGCAACAGGAAGGGGCACACTGTCCGTTTCTGTAAGGCACCAGCACAACCCATCATCTAGGTCCCTGTGTAATGCCCGTGTTTCTAGGCTATGCATTAATATTGATGTGATAGTCTAGGTTAACCTTTGTAACTCATTTTGAAGAAATGAAAAGGAATTATGTGAATATTATGTGTTTTATGTGTTTTATGCTTAATTACTAGGAGTTAATTAATTAAGAATAAAAATGAGCGTCGAAAATAAATATTAGATAAAGCCAATATCTATTAAGAAAGTTGTAGTGGTTGTGACAAGGATAACGGATATATAAAGAATACCAAAATCCGAGTTATAACGAAGAAGTTATAACCTGTCGAAGTTTCACGACAAAACCGGGACGGTGCTGAATGTCGTAAAAAGTGAGTTTTTGATAAATTACTTTTTAGCCTTAGTGATCTAAACGAAACTCGTATAGTTCGTTAAACCGAGAGTAGGTATAAAAAGAACGCCCAAATCTGACTTCGTGTGAGGAAGTTATGATTTTTCGAAGTTTCAGCTTAGCAGTAGACAACTAAAAACTCGAATTTTAGATCGAGTGATTTTTAGCCGATACGACCTAAACGAGAATCGAAGGTCTCATCATTAGTAGCACAACGGTAAAAAGACAGACGAAAGCGGACGTCGGATGAAGAAGTTATGAATTTTTAACGGATTTCCTGTCCCGGTCTGTTAAAAATAATAATATAAAAATTAAATTCAAAATTAGCCGACGGAGTCTAAACGAAAGTTGTAGAGCGTAATTTTACCTACGTGTGCATATAAAGAACGTCAAAAACGGAGCTCGTATGCGAAAGTTATGGATTTTAGAAGTTTTGGCGCGAAAATCGAGAAAAATCCCCAAAACCGAGGAATTTCGCATTGGTGGACTTCGGCCACGTGTCCTCGCTTCGCATCCGATGCGTTTCCGGGAATGCCTGAGTCATCCGAGCAGCTGGCAGACGCATGTTCGAATCCGGAGAGCTGTGCGAAGCCGCCTCGCCTACGTCCGACGCGTGTACAGTGACTCAGTGCGTCCGAACCTTCGCAGAAGCCACGAGCCCCCCCTCCTCGGACCCGCACTTCGGTCCAATCAGAAGCTGCCACCGGACCCCTTGCATGCGCAGCCCACGTGACTCCTTCTCGCATCTGCTTCCGCGTCGCTTCTCTCCTAGCCGTCCGATCAGGAGCCTCGCATCCTATAAATAGGAGGGTGCGAGACCTCCCGGGTATATTTTGGAAAAGTGACACTTTTAGCCCCTAAACCCATATTTCTTTCATTCCAACTTCCCCCAAAGCCCCGGTATCAATTATAACCCCCGGAATACGCCACGAAGTGCCCGAGAAGCCCGAAAAATTTATCTTTTCGGTTTCGAAGCCCGACCTTCGCAGAGCCCCTGTTTCTTAATAAAACTCCCGGTTTTATTAGAAACGATCGTTTTAGGAAACGAATTGCTGCCCGATTTTCATCAAAACAAGTGAGTGTGTAGTTACTTTCACTTTACACATAAATATGAAGTATTTACCTTAAAATACGTGCTATGTGTAAATATATTAATTGTTTATTTGAGGTGACTGATGAATAGATGTTTTATACAAGTTTTAAACTGTATATGTATTTTATCTACAAATATGTTGGGTAGAACATGGGTAGACGAAATAGTCGATGGGTGATGAGAGGCCTCGGTGTTGTTGTTGTTGTTGTTGTTGTAGTCTTCTAGCGGAGTATAGATGACGATCACAGACCTTTCTAGATAGTCCAGTGGTACACTAGCAAGTTCGCAACTTGTAGGTGTTGATGAACTATATGTTGATTGGCGTACTCCAATCCCCCTCATGGTTGCCTTTAGGACATGTATGGCTGAGGAAACCCCTTAGCAGTAGTGTCCATCCCGATGATATTCCTTAGGCTAGGTCCCTTGTGATAGGTGTTTAGGGACGTAAAGTGAGGACAACGGGAATGAGTAATCAGGGTTATTGTTGATTGGTGAACTTAATAAGTTTATTATTATTGTGGGTTGAAAACCCTATATGCTCACCAGGCTCCCAAGCCTGACCCACTCAGCTTTTTATGTTACAGGTAGTAGACCCCGAGCATAGTCGGAGGACGATGAGAGATTTTTGATTATAGGCCAGTAGTTATAAATAACTGTTGTAAGGCTTATAATGTCTTGTTTATGCTTTTGATCTGTATCAGAACATGACATCCAGAGGTTTTGATATGAAATGAAACTATACATTTCTTATAGAAAGGTTTTGATAAACTTTTATCATGTTTCGTTTTGGGGACCTATTCCGCAACATCTTTTGAAAAGATTTCTCTGATTTTATTTTAAAAAACATAAATTAAATCGGTCTTTTCTGGCCGAGAAATTAGGGGATGTCACAGTTGGTATCAGAGCATTAGTTTAAGCGAATTAAGAAATTGTAGAATTTCTAGACTTAAACTTAGAATGCTAAGTGATGATTATGAGATGAGTGTCTACCATATTTTAGACACGAGCACTAGTTTATTTTGGGAAAGGTGCCTAAAATGCTTTTATGTGCTAAATGCTATATGTTTGCCATATATGCCATTATTTGTTCGGTTCTATGGTCTGTTGCCGACCGGATCTGGAAACCTTATGTGTGTAGGATTCTAAGCGTATGATTACGAGATTAGAACTAACATGTAAACGTTTTGGAGTGATAAGGGAATTGAAATGTCTAACAAGGATAAAGACCTAAATTCGCCTTATTCGGTATATAGATTTTAATGGCAAGAACTCGAAGTGGAGCGGGAAATGCAAACAGAAGCCAACAACCTCAACCTCAAGTGGTGGAACAGGTGCCTATAGTAGGAGCTGCACCCGAACCCATCACCATGGCTGGAGTACGAACTATGATTCAGACCATGATGGCTGAACAGAGGGAGGAATTGAGGCAAATGTTGCTGAACAACAGGGATGAACCTTCAGTTCCTGTTGAACAACGTGAACTGAATGACGATCGATCTGAGGAAGGAAACAACAGTAGATCGGTTGGTCATAGTGAACCGCTTGTGGTTGGGAGAAATAACCACGAGGTTAGAGTGGAGAGAAATGGGTGCAAGTATAAGGACTTTATGACTTGCAAGCCATCGACCTTCACTGGAAAAGAAGATCCTGTCGGAGTAATGGACTGGATCTCGGAAATGGAATTGGCTTTCATGACTTGTGATTGCCAAGGCAAGTTACAAACCACCTTTGCAGTGCGTCAGTTCAGGGGTAGTGCTGCTCGTTGGTGGAACACTTTGGGGAAAACCCTAAGCCCTAATGAGCCACTGCAACTGACTTGGGCAGAGTTCTTGGTGCACTTCAAGCGCAAGTACTGCTCGGCCCAAAACGTACTTGAGTTAGAAAACCAATTTCTAACATTGAAGAAGGGGAGTATGACCGTTGACGAATATACGAATAACTTCACAGACAAAATGGAGTTTGCTTTGCGTATTGTCCCAGATGAGTTGGCAAAATTTGACAGGTACGCAAAGGGACTTCCATGGGAGTATGAGGTGCCAGTACGTCAGGCACTTACTTTGGAGGCAGCTATCTGGGCTGCCAAGTCTGTTGAAGATATGATTAAGGGGAGAGCTGCCAGCAAGGTTGAAGTTGGCGAAAAGAGAAAGTTTGAAGGAACTTCAGGTTCTAATAAAAAGAACAAATTCTCGAAGTCTGGTTCGAGAAAATTCGGAGGAGGAGCCGAAGCCAAGTGGTGTGACAAGTGTAAGAAGAAACATGCTGGGAGATGCAACGTGGGACTCACTTGTTACAGATGTGGAAAGCCAGAGCATTATGCCAATGAATGCACCTTCACTGATAAATTCTGTCATGGGTGCCATGAAGAAGGGAATATTTTGAGGGATTGCCCGAAGAAGAAGGACGCAGCAAAACCCAATCTTCCACCAAAGCCGAAGGCGAGAGCCTTTCAAATGACGCTCGAAGCTGCGAAAGAAGAAGCCGATGTTGCTTCAGGTACCTTTCTCGTAAATGAATTGCCTGCCCAAATTTTGTTTGATTCTGGAGCCAATTACTCCTTTATTTCACATGAATTTGGTAGAAAACTAGCTTTGCCTGTAGATAGACTAGTTAATGCTATAATAGTCGAGATTGCTAGTGGCAAGTTTGTACCTTTTAGCCATCGTATGAAAAACATCTTCATTGACTTGGATGGGAATAAGTTCCACGAGGAATTATTGCCTATCGAGTTAAATGGATTCGATATAGTTTTAGGAATGGATTGGCTTAGCGCCAATGATGCCGATATATTGTGTAGGAAGAAGATAGTAAAAGTAAACCCGCCAGGGAAAGAGTCGTTTATGGTGTATGGAGACAAACGCAGAGTAAACTCTGGAATCATTTCCCTAATGAAAGCTAGAAAGTGTTTGGCCAAAGGATGTACATCATACCTAGCGTTCGTGATCGATGCTCAGAAGGAAAAGAAGGAGGTGCAGGATATTCTGGTGGTGTGTGATTATCCGAAAGTCTTTCCCGAAGATCTTCCCGGATTGCCCCCTGATCGACAAGTTGAATTCCGTATCGACTTGTTACCAGGAACGATGCCGATAGCAAAATCACCGTATCGATTAGCACCAACAGAGATGAAAGAACTTATGACACAACTTCAGGAGTTATTGGACAAAGGTTTCATTCGACCTAGTTCATCGCCCTGGGGAGCCCCTGTGTTGTTTGTAAAGAAGAAAGACGGGAGCATGAGAATGTGCATCGATTACAGAGAGCTAAATAAAGCGACGATAAAGAACAAGTACCCGTTGCCGAGGATCGATGACCTGTTCGACCAGTTGCAAGGTTCGAGCTATTTCTCAAAGATCGATCTTAGGTCCGGATACCATCAACTAAAGGTGAGAGAGCAGGATATCGAGAAGACTGCGTTCAGAACAAGATATCGACACTATGAATTTTTGGTGATGTCGTTCGGACTAACCAATGCCCCAGCAGCTTTCATGGATTTGATGAACAGGGTTTGTAAACCATACCTTGATAGATCCGTGATAGTATTCATAGACAATATCTTGATCTATTTGAAAAGCAAGCAGGAGCATGAAAAGCTTATGCGCGAAGTGCTAGAAGTTCTGAAAAAGGTGAAGTTGTATGCTTAGTTCTCCAAATGTGAATTTTGGATTCAAGAAGTCCAATTTTTAGGTCATGTGGTTAACCAAGAAGGAATAGTGGTTGAACCAGCAAAGATTGAAGCTGTAATGAAGTGGGAACAACCAAAAAGTCCTACGGAGATTCGAAGCTTCTTAGGATTAGCCGGATATTATCGCCGATTTATCCAAGGCTTTTCTTCGATCGCTACTCCATTAACAGCTTTGACCCACAAAGGAGCTACTTATGCTTGGAATGAGAAGCATAAGGAAGCCTTTAAGAAGTTAAAGAAGAGATTGTGTGAAGCACCGATTCTTTCGTTACCTGAAGGAGTTGATGACTTCGCAGTCTATAGTGATGCCTATGGAGTTGGGTTAGGATGTGTTCTGACCCAAAGGGATAAAGTGATAGCGTATGCATCGGGGCAATTGAAAGAGCATGAAAAGAACTACCCCACTCATGATCTGGAGTTGGCAGCAGTAGTATTCGCCTTAAAGATATGGAGGCACTATCTTTATGGTACAAAGTGCAAACTATTCACTGATCATAAGAGTCTTCAATATCTCTTTAATCAGAAGGAATCTAACATGAGGCAACGACGCTGGCTGGAGTTACTCAAGGACTACGACTGTGAGATACTTTACCACCCTGGTAAAGCAAATGTTGTTGCTGATGCTCTTAGTCGGAAGGTGAATCTTGAAAAGAAAAGGCCAAGAGCGTTGAAAATTGAAGTTGTCTCGACAATTGTGAAAGTATAAAGAAAGCTCAGGAGGAAGCTTTAGAGAAAAATGACCGGAAGGAGGAACGTTTGGGCAAAACGTTGGTGTTTGATACAAACGGTCAAGGACTGAAGATATTCAAAGATAGGATTTGGGTACCTAAGACGGGAGGAGTAAGAGATCTTCTGATAGAAGAAGCTCACAAGACCATGTACTCGATTCATCCCGGCAGTACGAAAATGTATAGGGATCTAAAACCCTATTACTGGTGGCCGACGATGAAGCTCGATGTTGCTAAGTATGTGGCCGAGTGTGTAACTTGTGCTAGGGTTAAGGCACAACATCAGAAACCGTATGGGAGTTTAGAACCTTTACCTGTACCCATGGGTAAATGGGAGGACATCACCATGGATTTTGTGACTAAACTGCCCAGAACAAGGAACGGTCACGAAATGATTTGGGTGGTCGTTGATCGCTTCACTAAGAGTGCGCATTTCATAGCCGCTAACGAGAAATGGTCTATTGATAAACTTGCGAATTCTTATGTGAAGGAAATTGTGAGGCGTCACGGTGTTCCGTTAACGATTGTATCCGATCGTGACAGCCGTTTTACCTCAAGGTTTTGGAGAAGTCTACAAGAGGAATTGGGTACCAAGTTGTGTTTGAGTACAGCTTACCATCCTCAAGCTGATGGTCAAAGCGAATGAACAATTCAAACATTGGAGGATATGCTGAGAGCATGTACCCTAGAATTCCAAGGTAACTGGGATGAACAATTACCTCTAGTAGAATTTTCCTATAATAATAGTTTCCACTCAAGCATCAAGATGGCACCTTATCACGCCTTGTATGGAGAAAAGTGTCGAACGCCATCATGTTGGCTGGAAGCTGGGGAAAAGCAGTTTATGGGACCTGAAATAGTCCATCAGACAGCTGAAAAGTTGAAAGTGATAAGGGAAAGGATGTTAGCAGCTCAAGATCGACAAAAGAGTTATGCTGACAAGAAAGACAACCGATATCCTTCGAAGTTGGAGATTCGGTTTTACTTAAAGTCTCGCCGTGGAAGGGACTTATAAGATTTGGTAAAAGGGGAAAGTTGAGTCCAAGGTTTATTGGACCATTTAAAGTTCTTCAGAGGATCGGGAATCAAGCTTACAAGCGAGAATTACCGGAAGAACTGGAGGGTAATCATAACACCTTTCATGTGTGTTATTTGAGAAAGTTCACAGGAGATGTGCCCGACATAATTCCCATTTATGAATTAAGGGTAGATGAAAACAAGAGGTTGATTGAAGAAACTGAGGCAATCGTTGACCGTAAGACTAAGAAGTTGCGACACAAGATGGTCGATTTAGTGCTTGTGCGTTGGAAACATACGAATGGGCCAAATCTCACCTGGGAAACGGAGAGTGACATGATGAGTCACTACCCGCAGTTGTTTGGTGATATGTGATTCCGGGGACGGAATCATCCTAAGGGGGAGAGAATTGTAATGCCCGTGTTTCTAGGCTAGGGATTAATATTTATGTGATAGTCTAGGTTAACCTTTGTAACTCATTTTGAAGAAATGAAAAGGAATTATGTGAATATTATGTGTTTTATGTGTTTTATGCTTAATTACTAGGAGTTAATTAATTAAGAATAAAACTGAGCGTCAAAAATAAATATTAGATAAAACCGATATCTATTAAGAAAGTTGTAGTGGTCGTGACAAGGATGACGGATATATAAAAAATACCAAAATCCGAGTTATAACGAAGAAGTTATGACCTGTCGAAGTTTCACGACAAAACCGACACGGTGCTGAATGTCGTAAAAAGTGAGTTTTTGATAAACTACTTTTTAGCCTTAGTGATCTAAACGAAACTCGTAGTGTTCGTTAAACCGAGAGTAGGTATAAAAAGAACGCCCAAATCTGACTTCGTATGAGGAAGTTATGATTTTTCGAAGTTTCAGCTTAGCAGTAGACAGCTAAAAACTCGAATTTTAGATCGAGTGATTTTTTGCCGACATGACCTAAACGAGAATCGAAGGTCTCGTCATTAGTAGCACAACGGTAAAAAGACAGACGAAAACGGACTTCGGATGAAGAAGTTATGAATTTTTAACGGATTTCCTGTCCCGGTCTGTTAAAAATAATAATATAAAAATTAAATTCAAACTTAGCCGACAAAGTCTAAACGAAAGTTGTAGAGCGTAATTTTACCTACGCGTGCATATAAAGAACGTCAAAAACGGAACTCGTATGCGAAAGTTATGTATTTTAGAAGTTTTGGCGTGAAAATCGAGAAAAATCCCCAAAACCGAGGAATTTCGCATAGGTGGACTTCGGCCACGTGTCCTCGCTTCGCATCCGACGCGTTTCCGGGAATGGCTGAGTCATCCGAGCAGCTGGCAGACGCGTGTTCGAATCCGGAGAGCTGTCCGAAGCCGCCTCGCCTACGTCCGACGTGTGTACAGTGACTCAGTGCGTCCGAACCTTCGCAGAAGCCACGAGCCCCCCCTCCTCGGACCCGCACTTCGGTCCAATCAAAAGCTGCCACCGGACCCCTTGCATGCGCAGCCCACGTGACTCCTTCTCGCATCTGGTGCCGCGTGGCTTCTCTCCTAGCCGTCCGATCAGGAGCCTCGCATCCTATAAATAGGAGGGTGCGAGACCTCCCGGGTATATTTTGGAAAAGTGACACTTTTAGCCCCTAAACCCATATTTCTTTCATTCCAACTTCCCCCAAAGCCCCGGTATCAATTATAACCCCCGGAATACGCCACGAAGTGCCCGAGAAGCCCGAAAAATTTATCTTTTCGGTTTCGAAGCCCGACCTTCGCAGAGCCCCTGTTTCTTAATAAAACTCCCGGTTTTATTAGAAACGATCGTTTTAGGAAACGAATTGCTGCCCGATTTTCATCAAAACAAGTGAGTGTGTAGTTACTTTCACTTTACACATAAATATGAAGTATTTACCTTAAAATATGTGCTATGTGTAAATATATTAATTGTTTATTTGAGGTGACTGATGAATAGATGTTTTATACAAGTTTTAAACTGTATGTATGTATTTTATCTACAAATATATTGGGTAGAACATGGGTAGACGAAATAGTCGATGGGTGATGAGAGGCCTCGGTGTTGTTGTTGTTGTTGTTGTTGTAGTCTTCTAGCGAGTATAGATGACGATCACAGACCTTTCTAGATAGTCCAGTGGTACACTAGCAAGTTCGCAACTTGTAGGTGTTGATGAACTATATGTTGATTGGCGTACTCCAATCCCCCTCATGGTTGCCTTTAGGACATGTATGGCTGAGGAAACCCCTTAGCAGTAGTGTCCATCCCGATGATATTCCTTAGGCTAGGTCCCTTGTGATAGGTGTTTAGGGACGTAAAGTGAGGACAACGGGAATGGGTAATCAGGGTTATTGTTGATTGGTGAACTGAATAAGTTTATTATTATTGTGGGTTGAAAACCCTATATGCTCACCAGGCTCCCAAGCCTGACCCACTCAGCTTTTTATGTTACAGGTAGTGGACCCCGAGCATAGTCGGAGGACGATGAGAGATTTTTGATTATAGGCCAGTAGTTGTAAATAACTGTTGTAAGGCTTATAATGTCTTGTTACGAGTGTGGCGAAACGGGACACTTTAAAAGAGACTGCCCAAGAGCAAGGAATGCTGGTTATGGTGGAAGGGTGCTTATGATCACCGCAGGAGAGACCACCCCCCAACCGCCCGTAAATATTGGTACATGCTTCTAACAACAACGTTTATTTTTTTTTTCTTTTACTAAAACTAGTGTCCATTTAAGGTTTATCAACCTTGGATCTAGAGAACACAACAAAACCTGAATAAGTCTTATCATCTATATAAAAACGCAAGGTTTTTACTAGTGAATCTATGATGGCTAGTGTAAAAATTATGGCCATATACCATTAAGATTCTATGGACTTAGAATGTATAATTCCGCCTTACTTCCTGTTCCTTGTTTGGTTGTGGGCTTAAGGCGGAGTCACTCATTCGACTGCCCTTGCAATCTTAATGATATACAACTGGTTTACACCAAGCGATTATAAAAGATCCGGTAGGACTTATATTGCAAATTTCATCACAAACTGTTGAAGCACTCGTAATACTAGTACTCGCTAACTACACTATAAAATATTCGTAGTAGTAATAGTAAGAATAAGGCGGAGAGCATAAAGGCATATTCATAGAATACACCATCACCCCGAAACAATCACTTGTAGTTTTTAATCGACCTAACACCAGTTACAATAAGATGTCCAAACGTCGTCAATTAACATAAGATGGCCATGTCCTTACCATATCAATTCCATGTGCTACGAAAAGTAGCCACATCTTTTCCCCAAACTCTTGTAGTCCCAGTCAAAACGCTAATTTCGGGACGAAATTCCTTCTAACGGGGGGATGATGTGACAACCGTCAATTTCTGGTCAAGTCAAAGTCAAATAATGTTAACAAGTCAAACCGGTCAACTCAATTAACCTTGTATAGTATGGTTTACATTATGTTACTACTGTACAACTCGCTATTTTAATAAGAAGTTATCACTTGAAAAATCCATATGTTCAGAATTCTCAAACCCTAATCAGGATAAGTGATGAAACTACTTGGTAAACATTATTCCGTACCCCTCGGGGGCATATAACATTCATAACAAGGCTTAACGGGGTTTACAAACCTTGCATAGAGAAGCTAAACAACCAAAAAGGTCACAAACGAAGTCTCTCTCAAATCTCTCTCGCTCTATCTCTCTCTACCTGAAATCTCTCCCAAATCTCTCCAATTATGTGAAATCTCTCCCAAATCTCTCTAAGTATGTGAAATCTCTCCCAAATCTCTCTAAGTATGAGAAATCTCTCCAAGTATGTGAAATCTCTCCTAAATCTCTCTAAGTATGTGAAATCTCTCCCAAATCTCTCTAAGTATGACAAATCTCTCCAAGTATATGTGAAATCTCTCCCAAATCTCTCTAAGTACGAGAAATCTCTCCAAGTATGTGAAATCTCTCTAAGTATGTGAAATCTCTCCAAGTATGTGAAATCTCTCCCAATTCTCTCTCAACTTTTTATAATCACCCGGGGCATCCCGACCCTTAATTTAGTCGAAAACAACTCGAAAACGGAAGTTTATGCGAAAAACAGCTTTAAGGAGCCGAACCCTCTTAAGGAGCCGAACCCTCTTAAGGAGCCGAACCTTTCATT
This sequence comes from Lactuca virosa, assembly GCF_052849685.1. Classification (NCBI taxonomy): domain Eukaryota; kingdom Viridiplantae; phylum Streptophyta; class Magnoliopsida; order Asterales; family Asteraceae; genus Lactuca; species Lactuca virosa. The sequence continues at coordinate 300,030,242 of NC_136430.1, read as the reverse complement.
TGAACCGAAACTAGTTTAAGAACCGAGACCTCCTCAAGAACCGAACTACCCTTAGCCTTCGGTTCCTTCTGATGACTTCGCCTGCGAGGCTCGGACCGATCCTCTCTCTCTCTCGGTTCTTATGCATCAACCGAACCATTCTCTCGGTTCAAGCTCCTAAGACCGAACCTCGCCTCCTGACTTCGGCTGTTTGCAGCATCTTCCCGGTTTTTGACCCCAACTTCGTTTTAAGCCCGTTTTACGTGATTTTAACGCGGGATTTTCACCCAAACTCGTATTTTAACATAAGAGACCCTAAATATTCATTTTTTATCATATTTTGGGGGAAATCCTTGTCCAAGAATAAAATTTATTAAGTTAGATTTTGTGATAGAGTGTTGACTTCATCTAGAGTATGACACAAGTTAACACCCATACCTTCATAGGACAACCCTCAGTCACTATTCCTCCCTACCTAGTCTACTATTTGTCCTTTGACACCCCTCCTCCAGCTGCATAGCTTCATCAAAAGCTGGAAACACTCAAATCACTCCCCACTTTACTCATTCACTCTCACCAAAAAGCAAACACCTCTCTCTCTCTCTCTCTCTCTCTCTCTCTCTCTCTCCCCCTCTCTAGAACTCGAGATTTCAAGGTTGCTCTTGAGCTTTTCACTTCAGTCTTGGTAAGTAAATTCATCCTACGTTTGAATACTCTACACTCTTTCACTCAAATCATGAATCTCTTATACAAATATCATCATATTTGTGCTTAGGATCTTCGAATCTTCAAGTATCTCCCAAGTGTTCTTGACTTGGAAGCTCCTTTTCTTCATCATCCATCTACTGAAATCAGTCAAGGTGAGTTCATACCCCCACATTTTCATGTTTTCTTCAAGTTTTAGGGGGGGGGGGGGGGAATACAAGTTAAAATACCAAAAACTTAACTAAACTCAAACATCAGCTTCAACAGGAAAGTTTAGTTCCATTCACGGACTGTTTTGACCATCTTAAGCTTAATATCTTTCAAAACTGTTTAATATTCAAATAGTTCAGGTTCTTACCTTTAACATGACTACTTGCACATCTCCATACGATTTTTCTACAATTTATGGTGATTTTTACCAAACTACCTATCATTTCTGAAACGAATTCGGACCAGTCTGTGAATATGAACATTTTAACACAAGTTAGAGACTTCTAAAAATCATAATAAAAATTCTGAATAAACTAGACATATTTTCTAAACTCTCAGAGTTTACGGATTTAGTTTTCGACTTCGTATGATGTTTTTAAAACAGTGTATAAGGGTTAATAAGTAGTTACATAGCTTACAATATTAACAACACTTTGTAGTATGTTGAGCAGAGTGCATAACAATAAGTTTCTAAATGTTGAATGTATTTCTTGTTAGTTTATCATCATAAACAGAAATTTAGTCATTCATGATAAGGATTTTTCATTTCATTTCGAACACATACAATAAACTAAAATAAGTATAGTTTATGAATTTTACGATAAAAGCATACTACGTGAAAAAGCTTTTACTCTCAACACAAATGGGTTTTTGTCACACCCCAAAACCGGAACGGCGGAAATATTCGGGGGTGGAGGACGTCATGTTTAGTATCACAAGATATGCATTATAGTAAGCAAAGTAATGAACAACCATTTCATTAGAAAGAAAGTGTTTACAATGTGTGTGTTCACAAAACATAGAATTCATAAGCAAATAACAAAACAAGACTTGAAGCTATTATGCTCCATCTTCTGAATTCCCAGCACGAGTACCTGTCTACTAGGCTCCTGAGAATACAAGTTATTTGAAAGAGTTGATCAATAATTAAGCTGGTGAGTTCATAAGATTTTAGTGATGTAAGTAAGTTGTAAAATGTTGTTGAAAATGTAGTTGAAAAATGTAGTTGTAAAATGTTGTTGTAAAATGTTGTTGAAAATGTAGTTGAAAAATGTAGTTGTAAAATGTAGTAAGTTGTAAGTTCTGTTTAGAAAAGTTCGCCTGTTCCTCTAGAAAATCCTATATTTCCTACTTTAATGAAAGATAAGTAAAAATGGCTCTACAATCCTTTCTATGAGTACTAAATGGATACGAGTTATATAAGACTCAGAGTAAACAAACAATCGATTGTGCGCATCTGCCCTATGGCGGAAAACACACATCCCATTGTTGGTTTGATCATTGTGGTATATAACCCTGGTGTATTCACTTGTTACTCATGAAGTTAATTGTAATGGTTCCTTTATATTTAATGAAAAGATTCTTTAAGAAAACCCTTATTCCTTATAATAAAATGGTGACCACAGTGATTACTTCTATAATCACTTAGTTTATACTGGATATATATGATCTAATATCGGATATAAAGTTAATTGGGGGGATCTGCCCTAAGCCCACAACGAAACAGGGAACAGGAAGTAAGGCGGAAAACACACATCCAACTACCTATTGGGTATTAATTATATATAACCATGATGTATAAACTAAGGTATTATAGATTTAATCACCTAAGGTCCTTTAAGTTTATACTGGTTTAATAAAATGGATTAAACCTTGAACTGGTAAGTTTCTAGTTTTGTATACCAAAAGTTCTGATTTGGAAAGTATGTTTTGTACTAGAAAACTGTGCATTGACTCTGTGTCCTATGACTTGACCCATACTTGGTACCCTTATGATGACTTAACGTATAATAAGCATATATATATATATATATATATATATATATATATATATATATATATATATATATATATATATCTAGAATCGAATAGAAAATAGACTGAGTGAATTCGTTCCAAGCCCACAACCAAACAAGGAACAGGAAATGAAGCGGAGAGCACACATCCTATTACCGATCGGATCCTATTGATATATATATCCTTTGACGTATACATTAAGGAATCATAAGGTTAGCATTATGGTCCTCTCTACTAAACGTAGCCTTCTACCAAGGCATCTAATGTTATGTGCGTTTGTTTCTTGCATGTGTGTGTATTTTCCCAAGTGAGACTATCATTAACCAAAAATATAGTTTTTACATTACTGTTTATTGTGAGAAGATCACAATGTGAATGAAATGGGGAAATAATAAAGTACTGTAGTGTTGTATTATAGTAACTACTGTTGTACTTTCTACCTTAAACCAATTGTTATTTAAGGTATAATGTGATATGATTGCACTATACTATCGACTAATAACACGACGATGAAAGACGTCGGAAGGAATGACATTTGGCACCCGTAGACTTGCAAATCCCACTGTAGCTAACAGCAAGGTGTAGGATAGTCAATCCAGTATATATCTATACCCAAATTCACGCTCTCCCTCTAGGAGATTCTGGCTGCAAATCGAACCATGACAGGTGATGCCATGCCTCGAAACAGTGATTCACATTTATGTTATAGTATACTTGTATATGTATTGTATGTACTAGCTGTATTGTATGTTCTCTCTGTCTAGTATGTAGTATGTTCTGTTTGTTTCTCATAATAGTATGTTTTGTTTGTTTCTCATCATAGTATGCTTTGACTCATGTATGAACTGACTCTTTGTATGCTTCATTGTACTAGAAGTAATGAATAGTATCTTCCTAAACTATACCTATTATAGTTTACTAATGTTTTACTTGAACTGTTATTGAAAAGACTCATTTATCTACTAAGTTATGCTTGTACTTTAACAACGGAGTTTTGTAAAACTATAAAGTAACATAACTTTAAAAGAGTTTTTGAAATGTTTTGATCACTTATAAAAGACATAAGCAATATTTTGAAAGATGTTTATAACAAACAATTACACAATTATCATTGTGTTCAACTTGTATTCCCCCCCTTAAAAGCATTTAAAACAGTTAAAAGATTCATTACGGGGTATGAACTCACCTGATGTGGGTGATTTAACGAATATGCGCGTAAGGATGAGAAGTTCCACGAATGAAGTCCCGAGACACAACAAGTCCTAAATGACATATATTGGCATGAATATATAGTGTTTATAAGCAACTATATGAAAGGAAACACCTTCCGGGACTAGGAAACGCTTTGACCAAGTGTTGGAATCACATGTGATTCATCAAAGGAAAGTGGAATGGTACTACCATGGGTTTACGGCCAAGGGAGTTTACGACCGTAAACTCATGGTCAAACATGCATAAGTGTGGGTTTGAAGGCTAGGGAAGCTTGAGGGACTTTTGCTCTACACAAGGATGAGAAAGACCAACTCAATGGTGAGTGTTGATGAGTTTACGGCCAAGCAAGGAGTTTACAGCCGTAAACTCATGGTCATTAAGCAATTGAGAGTAGTTTAAGGTCCTATTTCCATCAAGGAAGGGTTCTAGGTCACAAGCTTTACGTCTAGGAGGGTTTATGGCCAAAATGGCACCCTCATAGGGGTTTACGGCCATGGGATATGGCTTGGCCGTAAACTCCTTTTGGTCTTGCATTCTTGATGTTTTCAAGGCTCTAAGTATGAGTCCTAACTAGATATCAAGTGTAGGGGAGAGTACTTACGATATAGAGGCTTGAAATGGTCGATTTTGGCCAAGAACACTAGTGTGTGTTCTTGGTCTTTCTTGAAGATCTAAGAAAAGTTGATTTCCATGGATGAAATCAAAGAGTGTAACTAGGAGATGAAGTGTAACAACAATAAAGGAAAGAACACTTACAACTTTTGAAGATCTAGAATGAAAATCGGGATGATAGTTGAGAGAGAAATGGAGTGTTCTTGAGTTGGAAATGAGAGAATGAAGAAAGTTTGAAGGATATGAGCCTATATGGAGGGAGTTTACGGCCCACCTTGAGTTTACGGCCATAAACTCAAGTGTTGTGGCCGTGAACTCTAAATGAAAAGGTTAAGGCTTGATTTGTTGAACAGTGTCTCTACCAGGTACATTCTAACACTCATTCCTTAAGTGTACTAGGATTAAAACTCCTTAGAATGACCTTTAACCAGGCTAGAACTCATTACCAATGAGTCTAACACTCAGTTGAGTTGACTGACTGAGCTTTCAAAACAAATTTTTTTCGGGTTGTCACAGTTTTCCATATACTACATGATAAACTATAATAGTAATAGTTTATGGATTTCATATCACTGATCTATTTTCATAAAAGGTGATTTCACTTCCACCACGGAAGAGGTTTTATACTCAACTATATGTAAACTAGTTAACGTAAGTTGTGAGACAAATCTTCCATCGTACTCTTGGAGTACGGGTTCAAATTCCTGTAAGTTATAACCAGAGTCTCTTGTAGGGAGAGCGTGATAATTGTGTATAGATCTATATTGGGATTGACACCCCACACCTCGCTACTAGCTACAGCCGGACCGACAGGTCTACGGGTGACAAGAGTCATAGGATCTTGACGTCTGAAAAACGTTGTTGCAGGTTATTTCTCGTTATAGTATGGTTATAACGACTCACATAGGGAGTTAACAATCTTTCAAGTTTACAGGGAAAATTCTACTTTGAAAAGGGGTTTTATCTATTTAAAACTACAAACCCGTTATAAGTATAAAACACACTCATACTCTTGGTCTTGGGATTTAGGACTACATGACTTTTATAAGGAAAATATTGGATTTTCTTTGGAAACACATTTCTATTAAAACTACGTTTCATCTAGAATTGTTAGACTTCAGCTATAATTGCTAAGTGTACATGTTAGAGTTATATATGAGTTTAGTCGCAATCGACTTAGAATTGGTGGGCCCGCCTTACTTCCTGTTCCTTGTTTGGTTGTGGACCTAGGGTAGACCCATTATATTCGACGGTTTATTTAACTTAAATTTTATATAACTTATATACGCTGGGTGATTATAGAAGGAATCTACGAGTCTTTCTAGGGTACATTATCGCATAACATAGGAGCGTTCATTTCACACTTAATAAAGAAAATATTGGATTTTCTGGAATCATACTCTATCGCTTTTACAAGGAAAACGACTTCTTTCTCAAATAAAACTCTTATGAACTCACCAACTTAATTGTTGACATTTTTTCAAAACTACTTGTATTCTCAGGAAATCAGTGAAACAGGAAGTCAACAACATTTTGAGGATGGGACGTTAGATCGTCAAACAGGTCTTTTTGTCATCATAATGTAATTGATTTTGAAACATGTAAACATATACTATGGTGTAACCTTTTCAATTATATTTATGATGGTTGTATTTACTTTGAGCACTATTATACTCGTTGTTGTGATACTAAACATGAAGTCCTCCACCCCCGGACGTTTCCTCCATCCTTGGTTTGGGGGTGTGACACATGATCTTTACTTTACCAGTTTTCTTACATGTAGGAATTGTGTCATCAAAAGTTCTTATATTACAAACACCATAATATCCATCCTGTATAGGCATTAGCGTGTGTTTAGTTTGGTTTTACAGTCACCAACCTCGACCATGGCATTGAGATAACGATTGGCTGCAACATACCAACAAAAAAATATGAATTGGATCAGTTTAACGTAAATAAATTAGGTACAAAATATAATTGAAGACCATTTGTTGCTCATATAAATTTTGCAATCATTCTCATCAACATATCTGGTCATGTTGGAACAATTAACTAAAGTAATACCATCTTTTTCTAACTTTTTAACTCAATTATCCATCTTCTTGATGGTCTACATGTTAACAAACATAAAATGAGGTCCTAATTACATAGTTAGTAAAGAGAACTTTCAATCTTTAAAAAAAAAGTAGTAGCAAAATAGAGAAATTAATGTTATATAAACAATGATACCCACGTTGACTATACCCAACAACCTCTAAACTCTTGAGGTTATCCATGTTTTCCTCTTATTCAACCTCCTTCCCCTGCAAATTCAAAAATTCTAATAACTAAAGTATACATTGAGTTCAAATAATATAAACTTTATAAACTTATATATGAAGTTTAAAAGTATACATGTATCCGTGTAAATCTGGAATAGAAGAAATAAAATGAGAGAAATTTCTGAAACCTCATATAGAAACTGCATAAAGAAATCAAAACTATAATCACAAGCTTCATAAATCTGCCCAGTAATTTTATTATGAGCATAAAGAAGTCAAAACTATAAATCGTAAGTAACAAAGAGCTATATTAGAGTAATATATATTCTGACGGAAGAGGGTGGTGTTTCCTGATGGAGAAGATGATCTGACGGTGTAAATCACCTATAACAAAATCCTTGGAAACTTTGGAACCACCATTAATAAACGGTGATGTCCCAAAATGAAACACCTTTTCGAAATCCCAAACTCATATCTAATCATCAGATCAATCCACCAACAGTTTTTTGGGTTTAATAAAAAAGAAGTACAAAATGTAACCCAAAATTGCAAAATAAAAAAAAATTCTATTCATAATCACATAACAAAACACATCTGATAATCAGATTCAGCAGTGGCACTTTGTTTGAAAATTAGATTCCAAACCGATTTTATAGAAGTAATCACTTAACAAATCAATTTAAAAAACAAATTGATTTCAGAAATAGAGAAGAGAAGCAAGAAAATTGATTTTAAAGAAGAAAGAAAACGATTTCAACGATGGAGAAGAGAAACTTACCAGCGACGCTGCTGGCGGAGGAAGGTAATGAAGTGATGGCTTAGGCAGAGGAATTTCATTGAAGTTGCGGGGGAACTCGCTGAAGTGGCTGGAGGTTGGAACCAGAAAGCGTATGCGATGTGTGGGTGTAGAAGGGTATTAGGACACCAAAAGAAAACGAAAATGAAAGGGAAATCAAAATAAATTAAAAATCAATTGAGAGAATCCACTGTTATATACATATATTAAAACCCAACACGTCTGTGAAGAGTATACTCTTACAGTTTCAGACTTTCACCACGTCAATTTATACATAATTACTATTTCTTCCTGTTGTGTTTTCACCATCTTATTCCGTAATCCACCCACCGCCATCACTTTGAAAATTCTTCCATCCCTGTCTTTCTTTATTTCCATGGCTTTCTTTATGTGTTTCCGACTGTATTGGTTTGAGTCTCCGATGACTATTCATCCAAGAATTTAGGAATTCAATTTCTCTCACCAAGAACTGCCTGCGCTAATATTGCCGCCACTAAACACCCACCAACAAACGCTTGTAATGTGTTGTTGTGAGGAATTGCGGTGTGTTGTATGAGATCTTAATTTTATTATGATTTGCTGTTCAATTTCTGTTCAATATCTGTTCAATTTCTGTTCTTTCTGATCCTCCCGACAACTTCTCATCCAAGAATTTTGGAATTCGATTTCTCTCAACAACAATCGTCTGCGTTGTATTCCGCCATCGAACGCCCGCCAACAACTGTGTAGCAGTGAGGAATTTCGGTATGTTGCGTGTTCTTTCAGTTTTATTATGATTTTATGTTCAATTCCTCTTCTTTCTGATCCTTTTGTGTTTTTTGAGCGATGTCTCCGACTTTGTGGGTTTGACGTTTCCGACGATTTCCCATCCAAGAAATCAGGATTTCGAATTTTGTCGCCAACCACGTCTGCTCTCATTGCCGCCACCAATCGCCTGTGCTCTGTTGTTGTTTGAAATTTAGGTATGTCATATATTGTTTCTAATTGATTTTGATTTTCTGTTTGTGTGTGTGTGCTGCCTCGCATTCTTATTATTAGGAAAAAGAATTGGAACTTAATTTCATTTTATTCGTGTATAATTCAAGTCATTTAAAAGAAATAAAAAATCAAACCTGCATCTTTGGTTTTTAACAAGCTAATACATTGTCCATTCTGTGGAGACCATGGTAGTATCTGATGCTTTGTGATTGGCTCCCGTATACATAAAAACCTGTTTATCTGTAATTGTTTGTGCTTCTGATAGCAAGTAATCAATAGCAATGAAGCCATACGTATTTAATGTTCTTCAATAAGGGATTTCATTATAGCTTCTCTTCAAGTGTGCATTATTATTATTAACATTTCAGTCTTGGTAAAATCTGATAAGAACTTTGAGCTTCCTTTGAGGGCAAAATGGTCAAAAAATATTGATGACTTGATGCCTTAAGTTTTTGTTTCAGAAGTAGCTAAAAAACTTAGATTTTGTTGTTTAATGCTATCTTAGGTCGTTTGTGTGGTAAAAATGATGACATTCATATGCTTTTTTAGTTAAATAGATACACTAAGTGAGTGTATTTTGACAATTGGTTCTTGATATTCCTAAAAGTATACGTTAAGCACCAGCTAAAACATTTGAAATAAAACATGGGTTAAGTTTCCATCTTTTTTGAGTTTGTTTTGAGGTCATGAATATCATGATCTCATCTTGGAATATATATAGTGGTTCAAAATGTTGTGCTGCTAATAATGATTTGTTGTTATTGCACTACATATACTCCAAATATTTAAAAAAAAATCATTCATCAGACAACAATATATATATTCCAAGATGAGATCATGATATTCAAAGCATAACTTTTATAAAAAAATTGAAATCGTTTTTAACATATGAAAAAAACATCTCATTCCAGTGAGATAATAAGAACCACAAAAAAGTTTATCTATTTAACTAAAAAAACATATGAATGTCATCATTTTTAACCCACAAACGACCTAAGATAGCATTAAACAACATAAATATAAGTTTTTTAGCTACTTCTGAAACAAAAACTTTAGGCATCAAGTCATGGATATTTTAAACCATTTTGTCCTCAAAGGAAGCTCAAAGTACTTATCAGTTTTTACTAAGACTGAAATGTTAATAATAATGCCTGATAACTGATAAGGGAGAATGATTGTTGGATAAACCTAAAAACTAATGTGATAACATATAAAGTGGTAAACTTCTATTAAAGTAATTGTCATTGTGGCATAAACTTTTATAAAATTGGTCCTTATATCAATAGTTTGTAACAGTAATGGTCCTTGTGGCATAATTCTTAAAAGAAACGGTCCTTATATGTAATGCCCGTGTTTCTAGGCTAGGCATTAATATTGACATGATAGTCTAGGTTAACCTTTGTGACTCATTTTGAAGAAATGAAAAGGAATTATGTGAATATTATGTGTTTTAAGTGTTTTATTAGGGTTTAATTAATTAAGACTAAAAATGAGCGTCGAAAATAAATATTAGATAAAGCGGATGTTTATTAAGAAAGTTGTAGTGGTCGTGACAAGGATTACGGATATATAAAGAATGCCGAAATCCGAGTTATAACGAAGAAGTTATGACCTGTCGAAGTTTCGCGACAAAACCGGCACGGTGCCGAATGTCGTAAAAAGTGAGTTTTTGATAAACTACTTTTTAGCCTTAGTGATCTAAACGAAAGTCATAGTGTTCCTTAAACCGAGAGTAGGTATAAAAAGAACGCCTAAATCTAACTTCGTATGAAGAAGTTACGATTTTTCGAATTTTCAGCTTAGCAGTAGACAGCTAAAAACTCGAATTTTAGATCGAGTGATTTTTAGCCGACACGACCTAAACGAGACTCGAAGGTCTCGTAAATAGTAGTACAACGGTAAAAAGACAGACGAAAACGGACGTCAGATGAAGAAGTTATGAATTTTTAACGGATTTCCTGTCCCGGTCTGTTAAAAATAATAATATAAAAATTAAAGTCAAAATTAGCCGACAAAGACTAAACGAAAGTTGTAGATCATAATTTTACCTACGCGTGCATATAAAGAACGTCAAAAACGGAGCTCGTATGCGAAAGTTATGGATTTTAGAAGTTTTGGCGCGAAAATCGAGAAATATTGTCAAAACCGGGAAATTTCGCATACTTGGACTTCGGCCACGTCACCTTCGCTGCATGTGTGCCACGTGTCCGAAATATGCTGAGTCATCCGAAGCCGTGGAAGCATCCGAGGAGCGACGCGTGTGCAGAAGAGAGTCCGACGCGTGTTGTCTTGATCCATCCGAGCTGCGCAGGAGCCACGAGCCACCCACCTCGGACCCGGACTTCGGTCCAATCAGGACCCTCCAGCGAGGCCCTCGCATGCGCATCCCACGTGCGAGCCAGGTGCTGCCTCCTTCGGATCTGCTGCCGCGTGGCCTCCTCTCAACCGTCCGATCAGCAGCCTCCCCCTATAAATAGAAGGCTGCGAGCCTTCTCGGGTAATTTTGAGAAATTGGCAATTTTGGCCATTTTTTCAATATTTTCATTATTTTAACATCCCCCGAAGCCCCGGTATCGATTGTAACCCCTGGAATACGCCCCGAAGTGCCTGAAGACCCGGAAAATTTATCTTTTCGGTTTTGAAGCCCGACCCTTCGCAGAACCCGATTTCTCAATAAAACTCCCGGTTTTATTAGAAACGATCGTTTTAGGAAACGAATTGCTGCCCGATTTTCATTAAATCAGGTGAGTGTGTAGTCACTTTCACCTTACACATAGATATGAAGTATTTTATATAAAATACATGCTATGTGAATATATATGTTGTTTGTTTATTTGAGAGGCGTAATTTACACAGGTTTTTAAATAATGTAAATTGTATATGTATTTTTATCTACAAAAATGTTGGGTAAAACATGGGTAGATGAAATAGTGGGTGTGTGATGAAAGGTGAGTTGGATAGATGAGATGATCAGTGATATAGATCATGAGTTGAGAGTGAGTGGTGAAATATGCGAAAAGCCCTTACCCAAACGTTGGCGTGAGTGGTGCAATATGAGAAAAGCCCTTACCCAAACGTGGGCCCCCGTCATTCAGCAGAGTATGTATGACAACCATGGACTATTCTAGACGGTCTGTGGAACACTAGCAGGCCCGCAACCTGTAGGTGTGTGAACTATATGTTCATCTGCTGTACTCTAGAAAAAAACCCATTGATATGTATTGCAGGGGGGGAATACCTATGAATAATACTGTCGATAAATGAGAGCTATGAACTTAGCACATGTTGAATAAACCTTGGCAGCTATGGACTTAGTGCCTGTTGTATAAACCTTGGTGACGAGGTGACTTCGTGCCTATTCCTTAGGATGAATCCTTAGGAAGGAGTGATAGTTGATTCTTAGGGTAAACCCTTAAGAAATAAATAAGATAATGGGGTTGGGGTAATTTGGTTGAATGTTGATGTTTAAGCATAATAAATTTATTTATTGTGGGTTGAAAACCCTATATGCTCACCAGGCTTCCAAGCCTGACCCACTCAACTTTTTATATTACAGGTAGTGGACCCCGAGCATAGTCGGATGATGATGATGAGTGATTTTTGGATTATAGGCCAGTAGTTATAAATAACTGTTGTAAGGCTTATAATGTCTTGTTTATGCTTTTGATCTGTATCGGAACATGACATCCCGAGGTTTTGATATAAAAGGAAATTATATATTTCTTAAAGAAAGGTTTTGACAAACTTTTATCATGTTTTGTTTTGGGGACCAATTCCGCAACATCTTTTAAAAACATTTCTCTGATTTTATTTTAAAAAGCATAAATTAAATCGGTTTTTTCTGGCCGAGAAATTAGGGGATGTCACAGTTGGTATCAGAGCATTAGTTTAAGCGAACTAAGAAATTGTAGGATTTCTAGACTTAAACTTAGAATGCTAAGTGATGATTGTGAGATGTGTCTACCATATTTTAGACATGAGCACTAGTTTATTTTAGGAAAGATGCCTAAAATGCTTTTATGTGCTAAATGTTGTATGTTTGCGATATATGCCATTATTTGTTCGGATCTATGGTCTGTTGCCGACCGGATCTGGGAACCTTATGTGTGTAGGATTCTAAACGTATGATTACGATATTAGAACTAACATATAAACGTTTTGGAGTAATAACGAAGATTTAACGTCTATCGAAAATAAAGATCTAAAATCACCTACGATTGGTGTATAGATCGAAATGGCGAGTACGCAAAGTGAATTCAGAAACGATAATCCGCAGCCTGAGCCAATCACGATGACTGGGGTGCAGGCAATGGTGCGTACGATGTTGGATCAACAGATGGAAGAAACAAAACGTTTACTTCAACAAAGTAAGGATGAACTTACTATGCCAGTACGTCAGGCATCTGTTCTTGAGGCAACTATCAGGGTTGCTAAGTCTATTGAAGAAATGATCAATGACAGGACCGCCAACAAGGTTGAAGTTGGCAAGAAGAGGAAATTTGAGGGGTCTTCAAGGCCCAACAAGAGCAACATATTCTCAAAGTCTGGCAAAAGAGGAGGTAAAGGAAAATGGTGCGGGAAGTGCAAAAATCAACACTCTGGGAATTGTGACAGGAAGGTGAAGTGCGTTAGGTGTGGAGAAATTGGGCATTACGCCAATCAGTGTACGATTCTCAAGGGGGTGTGTTACGTATGTAAGGAAGAAGGCCACATTTCTAAGGACTGTCCGAAGAAAAATGAAGTAACAAGGCCAAGTGCACCTCCCACGCCAAGGGAATTTCAGAATATCCTTGACGAAGCAAATAACAACGCTAGGAAGTAGAAGTAAAGAATTGATACCCGAAGATCAAGTTATGAAGTAGTAATGTGAATAGTAACAAGTGGTTTAGCCTATTAGAGGCATAGTATAGGGTAAACTTGAACCTTTGTGTAATCATTTCAAGGAAATAATATAAACCCTGGTTTTGTCATTTGATAAATTGAATGACTATGTGAAATTCTTGTATGGTGATTTGGAGAACTGCGAGACAATACTTGGGACGAGTATGATTAGGTGTGAATGGTAGTAGAGGCCTATACTACCGGAAGCACAGGACTCGTACTTGGATCAGGGAAAGTCACAAGGTTACCAAGGAGCTAGTAATTGATTCCGTCTTATTCTAGTCTGTCGTTACCATCCTTTCGGTAATGACTAAGAAGATGATTGTTATTCCGACCTTAGAGGTCATATAGAATCGAGTCCGACTAAGATGAGTATGTCATGTGGTTCAGAGAACCAAATTCGATGTAGCATTTGACTTAAGCCAGAAGATTGAAGTGAAAGATGATCAAAGCGATCAATAGAAGTATCACACTCATTGTTAAAGAAGTTGGTAATTATAAATGATACATGTTGAACTGTGATTGTATCACATTAGAACATGAAGGAAGGTATAGTTTGTTCCGAAATTTGTCCCTAGGAGATCTGAGTCTAAGTAGTGCATTATACAATGAGAGATCATTAGAACATGACCCATCGGTCTGTTACAATAAATGAAGGAAAGTACTTATTCTAAGAAGAAGAAGAAGTCCTCAATAAGGATTTATTTTGTAACTTGAAGGTTACGATTGAAAGTCCTACGGAGATTCGAAGCTTTTTAGGATTAGCCGGATATTATCGCCGATTTATCCAAGGCTTTTCTTCGATCGCGACTCCATTGACAGCTTTGACCCACAAAGGAGCTGTTTATACTTGGAATGAGAAGCATAAGGAAGTTTTTGAGAAGTTAAAGAAGAAGTTGTGTGAAGCACCAATTCTTTCGTTACCTGAAGGAGTTGATGACTTCACAGTTTATAGTGATGCCTCTGGAGTTGGGTTAGGTTGTGTTATGACCCAAAGGGATAAAGTGATAGCGAATGCATTGAGGCAATTGAAGGAGCATGAAAAGAACTACCCCACTCATGATCTGGAGTTGGCAGCGGTAGTATTTGCCTTAATGATATGGAGGCACTATCTTTACGGTACTAAGTGAAAACTTTTGACTAATTATAAGAGTCTTCAATATCTCTTTAATCAGAAGAAATTGAACATGAGGCAACGGCGCTGGCTAGAATTACTCAAGGACTACGACTGTGAGATACTTTACCACCCTGGTAAAGCAAATGTTGTTGCTGATACTCTCAGTCGGAAGGTAAATCTTGAAAAGAAAAGGTCAAGAGCGTTGAGAATTGAAGTTGTCTCGACAGTTTTGGAAAGTATAAAGAAAGCTCAGGAGGAAGCTTTAGAGAGAAATGACCGAAAGGAAGAACGTTTGGGCAAAACGTTGGTGTTTGATACAAACGGTCAAGGACTGAAGGTATTCAAAGATAGGATTTGGGTACCGAAGATGGGAGGAGTAAGAGGTCTTCTGATGGAAGAAGCTCACAAAACCATGTACTCGATTCATCCCGGCAGTACAAAAATGTATAGGGATCTAAAACCCTATTACTGGTGGCCGACGATGAAGCTCGATGTTGCTAAGTATGTGGCCAAGTGTGTAACTTGTGCTAGGGTTAAGGTACAACATCTGAAACTGTATGGGAGTTTAGAACCTTTACTTGTACCCATGGGTAAATGGGAGGACATTACCATGGATTTTGTGACTAAACTGCCCAGAACAAGGAACGGTCACGAAATGATTTGGGTGGTCGTTGATCGCTTCACTAAAAGTGCGCATTTCATAGCCGCCAACGAGAAACTTGTGAATTCTTACGTGAAGGAAATTGTGAGGCTTCACGGTGTTCCGTTAACGATTGTATCCGATCGTGACAGCCGTTTTACCTCAAGGTTTTGGAGGAGTCTATAAGAGGAATTGGGTACCAAGTTGTGTTTGAATACAACTTACCATCCGCAAACCGATGGTCAGAGCGAACAAATAATTCAAACATTGGAGGATATGTTGAGAGCATGTACCCTGGAATTCTAAGGTAACTGGGATGAACATTTACCTTTAGTAAAATTTTCCTATAATAATAGTTTCCACTCAAGCATCAAGATGGCACCTTATCACGCTTTGTATGGGGAAAAGTGTCGAACGCCGTCATGTTGACTGGAAGCTGGGGAAAAGCAGTTTATGGGACTTGAAATAGTCCATCAGACTGCTGAAAAGTTGAAAGTGATTAGGGAAAGGTTGTTAGCTACTCAAGAGAGCTATGCTGACAATAAAAGACAACCGATATCCTTCGAAGTTGGAGATTCGGTTTTACTTAAAGTCTCGCCGTGGAAGGGACTTATAAGATTTGGTAAAAGGGGAAAGTTGAGTCCAAGGTTTATTGGACCATTTAAAGTTCTTCAGAGGATCGGGAATCAAGCTTACAAGCGAGAATTACCGGAAGAACTGGAGGGTAATCATAACACCTTTCATGTGTGTTATTTGAGAAAGTTCACAGGAGATGTGCCCGACATAATTCCCATTTATGAATTAAGGGTAGATGAAAACAAGAGGTTGATTGAAGAAACTGAGGCAATCGTTGACCGTAAGACTAAGAAGTTGCGACACAAGATGGTCGATTTAGTGCTTGTGCGTTGGAAACATACGAATGGGCCAAATCTCACCTGGGAAACGGAGAGTGACATGATGAGTCGCTATCCGTATTTGTTTGCTGATGTGTGATTCCGGGGACGGAATCATTCTAAGGGGAGAGAATTGTAATGCCTGTGTTTCTAGGCTAGACATTAATATTAACATGATAGTCTAGGTTAACCTTTGTGACTCATTTTGAAGAAATGAAAAGGAATTATGTGAATATTATGTGTTTTATGCTTAATTATTAGGGTTTAATTAATTACGACTAAAAATGAGCGTCGAAAATAAATATTAGATAAAGCCAATATTTATTAAGAAAGTTGTAGTGGTCGTGACAAGGATTACGGATATATAAAGAATGCCGAAATCCGAGTTATAACGAAGAAGTTATGACCTGTCGAAGTTTCGCGACAAAACCGGCACGGTGCCGAATGTCGTAAAAAGTGAGTTTTTGATAAACTACTTTTTAGCCTTAGTGATCTAAACGAAAGTCGTAGTGTTCCTTAAACCGAGAGTAGGTATAAAAAGAACGCCTAAATCTGACTTCGTATGAAGAAGTTACGATTTTTCGAAGTTTCAGCTTAGCAGTAGACAGCTAAAAACTCGAATTTTAGATCGAGTGATTTTTAGCCGACACGACCTAAACGAGAATTGAAGGTCTCGTAAATAGTAGTACAACGGTAAAAAGACAGACGAAAACGGACGTCGGATGAAGAAGTTATGAATTTTTAACGGATTTCCTGTCCCGGTCTGTTAAAAATAATAATATAAAAATTAAAGTCAAAATTAGCCGACAAAGACTAAACGAAAGTTGTAGATCGTAATTTTACCTACGCGTGCATATAAAGAACGTCAAAAATGGAGCTCGTATGCGAAAGTTATGGATTTTAGAAGTTTTGGCGCGAAAATCGAGAAATATTGTCAAAACCGGGAAATTTCGCATACTTGGACTTCGGCCACGTCACCTTCGCTGCATGTGTACCACGTGTCCGAAATATGCTGAGTCATCCGAAGCCGTGGAAGCATCCGAGGAGCGACGCGTGTGCAGAAGAGAGTCCGACGCTTGTTGCCTTGATCCATCCGAGCTGCGCAGGAGCCACGAGCCACCCACCTCGGACCCGGACTTCGGTCCAATCAGGACCCTCCAGCGAGGCCCTCGCATGCGCATCCCACGTGGGAGCCAGGTGCTGCCTCCTTCGGATCTGCTGCCGCGTGGCCTCCTCTCAACCGTCCGATCAGCAGCCTCCCCCTATAAATAGAAGGCTGCGAGCCTTCTCGGGTAATTTTGAGAAATTGGAAATTTTGGCCCCTTTTTCAATATTTTCACTATTTTAACATCTCCCGAAGCCCCGGTATCGATTATAACCCCCGGAATACGCCCCGAAGTGCCCGAAGACCCGAAAAATTTATCTTTTCGGTTTTGAAGCCCGACCCTTCGCAGAGCCCGGTTTCTCAATAAAACTCCCGGTTTTATTAGAAACGATCGTTTTAGGAAACAAATTGCTGCCCGATTTTAATTAAATCAGGTGAGTGTGTAGTCACTTTCACCTTACAGATATATATGAAGTATTTTATATAAAATACGTGCTATGTGAATATATATGTTGTTTGTTTATTTGAGAGGAATAATTTATACATGTTTTTAAATAAGGTTAAATGTATATGTATTTTTATCTACAAAAATATTGGGTAAAACATGGGTAGATGAAATAGTGTGTATGATGAAAGGTGAGTTGGATAGATGAGATGATCAGTGATATAGATCATGAGTTGAGAGTGAGTGGTGAAATATGAGAAAAGCCCTTACCCAAACGTTGGCGTGAGTGGTGCAATATGAGAAAAGCCCTTACCCAAACGTGGGCCCTCGTCATTCAGCAGAGTATGTATGACAACCATGGACTATTCTAGACGGTCTGTGGAACACTAGCAGGCCCGCAACCTGTAGGTGTGTGAACTATATGTTCATCTGCTGTACTCTAAAAAAAAACCCATTGACATGTATTGCAGGGGGGGAATACCTGTGAATAATACTGTCGATAAATGAGAGCTATGAACTTAGCACATGTTGAATAAACCTTGACAGCTATGGACTTAGTGCCTGTTGTATAAACCCGGGTGACGAGGTGACTTCATGCCTATTCCTTAGGATGAATCCTTAGGAAGGAGTGATAGTTGATTCTTAGGGTAAACCCTTAAGAAATAAATAAGATAATGGGGTTGGGGTAATTTGGTTGATTGTTGATGTTTAAGCATAATAAATTTATTTATTGTGGGTTGAAAACCCTATATGCTCACCAGGCTTCCAAGCCTAACCCACTCAACTTTTTATATTACAGGTAGTGGACCCCGATCATAGTCGGATGATAATGATGAGTGATTTTTGGATTATAGGCCAGTCGTTATAAATAACTGTTGTAAAGCTTATAATGTCTTCTTTATGCTTTTGATCTGTATCGGAACATGACATCTCGAGGTTTTGATATAAAAGGAAATTATATATTTCTTAAAGAAAGGTTTTGACAAACTTTTATCATGTTTTGTTTTGGGGACCAATTCCGCAACATCTTTTAAAAAGATTTCTCTGATTTTATTTTAAAAAGCATAAATTAAATCGGTCTTTTCTGGCCGAGAAATTAGGGGATGTCACATTATATCAAAATTTGTTACTGTAATGGTCCTTGTGGCAAGAGTCTGTTACAAAAACGGTCCCTGTATCAAGAATCTGTTATAAAAACGGCCTCAGGTCAATAATTTTCTTAATTTTCCCTCTTTTTCTAGTTTTTTTTTCAACATATAATTAGTTTTTCACAAATAATAGAAGTTTTTGTATGTGTGATAACTATTGATTTCCCGTTCCATTTTCAATTTTGATTTTGCTCTCTTTTTTCCTTTCCAACTCTATGTGTCTGACATTTCAAAAGCCTTCTCCAAATGGGGACAAGATACTGGATCATAAAAAAAAATTGATAAGTAGTAGAATTAGAAGCATACAACCATAGATGCATATTAGGAACTAAAGCTACAAGTAGTATTCCTATGTATTTTATAAAACAAATGGTTCATTGAAATTCTCCGGTGTAACACATGTGAAATGATAAAATATGCTACAAATCTGGAAAAAAAATCTCATACAACAGTTCTAATCGGGTAACTGCATGAAACTGTGAAATGATAAATTACCCTATGATTGTTTACCATCTTTCTTGGTGGAGGTTATGATGGTAAACCAAAAGCATGTTTTATGTTTTATGTTCATGATTCTGTGATTTTGTTGATGCACCCTATCCTTCAAAAGAAGTTTGGGCATTCAAATTATAATTTTAGGATGAAAGTTTGCCAAATTACAATAATGCCACTAATCACATTGTGTAATTTTAAAATGAAACTTTGCAAAAAAAAAGTAGACTTCCCCTTGTCATATTTTATAATATTACACTAAAATTTTGTCAACTTACTAAAACGCCTGTAAATGTATTTTTAAATTTTAGACAAACTTTCCCAAAACTTATATGTTCATAGTCATATTTAATAACTTTTGACTCCAACTTTCCAAAATTACTATAACGTCCCAATTATATTTTGTAATTTTCAACTGAAACTTTTCCTATTTACTAAAAGCCCCTAATCATATTTTGGGATTTTAGATTGCATTTTCACAAAATGACAATAATGCCACTAACCGTTTTCTTGTAATGTTAGATGAAATTTTAACCTAATAAAAGCTAAGAAAATATGATTCATACCTTCCTATCGGTCTTACGTATTGATACACATAAACCCCTAATCATCTTCTGTGATTTATTCATACCAAATGACAATAATGCCCTTAACCGTATTTTATAATGCATATGAAACTTTGATTAATACCCCCTATCGGTCTCATATATTGATACATATAAATATTTTTTAAAGGTCATCAGAATATTTATTGCTGTTTTAAACGGGTAAAATTTAGTGTTCATAAGGACGTTGTGGTTTAAAATATGTATATAATGGTATATATACAAGACAGACACGTATCAAATTAAATATTCAAAAACTCAAAGGTTATGTTAGTCACAGAAGAATTTAGTAACAAGAACTTCTGTAATATCAAAACCAACTTCTAATAATTTTTAATGATAAAAAAAGTCATAGAAAAATAATTACCATAAATCTAAACAAATATGGAACTTGCCTTCCTTTTTTTTCAAAGTGAAATTGCACCGCATGCACATTTCCTCTCCTAACAGATGACATCAAGTCAATTCCATAGTTAAAGGTGGATGAAACCCAATTTTTATTTTCTTGTGTATAAACCAATGTCAGTGGTATAATTGGTATTTGTTATTTTTAAAAGGATTACCAAATGGTTCATAATAAAGCAGTTTTCTATTTTTTAAAAACCTCACCTTTGCTTAGAACCTTGGTTTATTTTCTATCTCATATATTACAAAGATTGTCAAGAATAAGATTACCATAGATTTTTATAATTGTTAACATATATCACTTTTGTTTCTATGTTTTTTGCTGATTTCATCATACAATTAGTTGTAAAATTTGAACTTTATTCCTGTTTTAATTTAAAATTATATTATACCCTTTCACTGTAATATGGTTTTTACAAAATTGTTTTTATATAAATAATTTGTTATACTAATAGTCCTTGTGGCATATATATATATATTTTTTATATAGAAATGGTCATATTTCAATAATTTGTTACAATAATGGTGTTGGTGGCAAAAAAAATTTAAATGAATGTGTCAAATAAACTACTTTTACAACCGTTCCAATCGGTGGAAGCATTTATCATATATTTAGCACCAATGAAACCATGCCCTTAGCTACCTTCTAAGGTGTAGAATACACAACAATAATAATTGAATGCATTTATCATTTTGAAAAAAGGCGGCAAAAAAACAGCAAATAACGTACCTTTCCTTATTCGTTTCGGAGCCTCTGCGTCCATCGTCTTTTCCTTCAAGCACTTACAATTTGGACTCAAACAATTCCGGTACTCTGGTAAATGCCACTGCACAAGAAATCATAGACCGATTTCCCAATTAAGATAGAAAAACTTTACCAGAACCACTCCAACGTTGTAAAGGGTTGACAAATAATGTTTTTGTACGATGCACAAAACTTCAATCCACTAAAAATGTCTGTTTCATAGTCACCACAACCAATGATATAAAAAGTCCACAACCAATAATCACATCACCTCGAAAAACACCAACTACACCTTCGACAACAATGGATCAACAAACCACCACAACTACGGACTCCCTCACCCCTACTAAATCACGTGAAACCACAAAACGCCTCCAATTAGAACATACATGTATGAATAACATATAGCAGTTTATTTATAGCCAACATATAACCAACATCTATCAACTTCACAGATACTACACAGAAAACACCACGTCCCAAACGAATGAAATACAAAAACCACAGCGAAGCGGATGAAGGAACACATGCCAAAAAGCAGTAAAACTATTTGATCTTTTCAAAACATCATAAACTTACCGTAGTACTTTGTTGTATCACTTTTCATCCATACTGTAGACTCCATTCAACACACTATCTTTATAAACACTAATTTATAAATATTCACTAAAAACTATGTCATCTTGGGACGAACATATACAAAACAGTTGTTGAAATGTTTTGTTGTATCTTTTGTTTGATATCAAATAATATTTAGTTTTCAATTTGTTTTTTAGTGTGTTTATTGTTCATGAATTTTATTATCATGTTTTACTTTGTAATTACATCATACCCTTTCACTATAATAAATCTGTTACAGAAATGGCCATTGTGGCAACAATTTGTTACAAAAATGGTCCCCTTCTCATTTATCTGTTACAAAAAAGGTCCCATGCATTTCTCAATAAAAACTCCTATAGATAATGGTTCAGACACATCATCACTTATCATGACGTCCATCTTTTCACCTTTTTTTTTAAAATGTAGTTGACATGGTATCGTGACTTTGATCTTTGTGTCAATAGAAATAAGGTTTTATCCTTCATATTACCCTTTTGACACGAACTTTGCATTCTCTTGCACAAAAGGTTGTTCTTCTCCATTATTTCTGAAATGAGAAGAGTTACAGATCTCCTCAGCCCTCATCTGTATAATTTGCAGCAAAAATATAAAACATTATCTTATGTAATGTTAACAAACATTATAAAAAAACACTACTTATATAATCATTCTGGGCAGTGGAAGCAGTTATCATATATTTAATAACAATAGTAATTGAATGCATTTACCATTTACGAAACAGTAGCAAAAAAAAACAAGAATTACAGTGACCCGTGGTTACCCACAGGTTCAGACACTAGTTAGAAGATTAAAACAGAGGGGAGATGGAGAGAATCTGGTTTACCTGAAACCAATTCGATTGAAACTCCAATGAAGCAAATAACAAATAAAAAAAAACTTCCAGGTTTTCACCAGAGCTTGAGAGAGGAAGATTAGAAAGAGAAACGAGAATGATTTAAGGGAAAAAGAAAAAGCCCCCTGATATAATATAATATAGGGAAAGAAGAGCGAGAATTGAAAGATTTTTTCCGGAATATAAGTCTTCAAAACAACTCCATCAGTTTCCTTCTTATGCCAAATTTCAATTTGTTTGACCGGATAGGGGATGGGACCGAGTCACCGGTCATCGTTTAAAACTTATGTTAACTGTATAGTATAAAGTTATTGTACATATTGTATAAGAGATTGTACCTCTTAAAATTCAGCATTTGAGGTTAAATTATATATATATATATATATATATATATATATATATATATATATATATATATATATAGATCCGGTAAGAAATTTTTTTTGGTAGGAAGGTAAGAAGTTTTTTTTCTACATATTTTTTTGACGAACAAAATAAATGAATCACTAGATGATTCATTTGTAAGATGATTCACAAGAAAAAATTCCCAAAAAAACATCTTTATGATTCATTTTTAAGTAAATTAAGAAAAAATTCACTTTTATGACAATTTTAGTGAATAACAACAAAATCATTGTATAAATGAATCATCGAGATGTTTTTTTGAGAATTTTTTCTTGTGAATCATCTTACAAATGAATCATCTAATGATTCATTTTGTTTGTTCGCGAAAAAAATATGTAGAAAAAAAACTTCTTACCTTCCTACCAAAATTTTCCTTCTTATTTGATCTTGACTCTCTCTCTCTCTCTCTCTCTATATATATATATATATATATATATATATATATATATATATCAACATTGTAAAAATCCCGACTAGGTCCCGATTAATCATTATATATATATATATATATATATATATATATATATATATATATATATATATATATATATATATATATATAACGAGTTAAGATCTTTTTAAAACTCAAAGTTTCATTAAAACACGAGAACGAACATAAAAACATACAAAAAATGTTGAGAGATATCTAATCTTTTCTTCTTTATGGCTTTTGGAAACATAAAAATTGCATGTGTATATATATATATATATATATATATATATATATATATATATATATATATATATATATATATATATATATAAAGCCATGAATTTTTCAAGAAATGTTCGGTTATATCCTAAATCCATTTTCATGTCCATAAAAACCGCACATTTGGGCATAAATTGTCGTAATTCCCCTATTTTCCGATTTTACCCTTATATGGCATTAGGTAAAGTGTGTTTGGTTTCACTTTTTTCCTACCATCGCCGGTAAATCAAAGAAGAAAGGGAGGGATGCCACCTCCGTTCCAGCCACCTTTAGCAACCCCTCTACCTTCTTCTTTTTTTATTAATTGCCACCCAAACACCTCTCGATCTGTGGCTTCCCTTTTTCTTCGTTTCGACAATAGTCAACCACGAAGAATGAGCCACAAAGGGATCGCCGTTGACGCCTGCTTCCACCTTGCTCTGCCACGATCTCTAGCTCGTTACCGCCACCGCTAACTGCCGACTTCAACCCTTCCTCCCTTTGGTTTGTCGAGTACGAAGAGAACCCCCCACCTGTTGTTGTTTTCGTTTTCGTTCTCTTTTTTTTTTTTCAGTCAGATCGAGCACTAATGGTGCTCTACATTGGCCGACTGTTGTTGCTGTGTTCTTTTCGGTTCGATTGCTACCGAAGACGAGGTCGAGGAGGCCAAGGGGAGGCCAACGATTCATTTCCCCTCTTCACGGTCTGCTTGACTGTCGGAGATCTGCTTGACCGCCTTCCATTCTTCTTCTCCAATCCACTCCGTTGCTGCTTCATTTTTCACCTCGATCGGTGGTCGCCGACGATGAGAGAAAGACCATGAAGGGTCACCGGAAGTTGCAGGTTGTCGGAAGTTACAGACCAGCCCAGCTTCGTTTCGACATTCCATGCCAAACATCCCCTAACATGTGTCAAATCTGTAACCAAACATCCCTAATGCTATAGAAGGGTAAAATCAAAAAAGAGGGCAATTATGACAATTTTTGCCTAAATGTACGGTTTTTGTGGACATAAAAATGGACTTTGGATATAACCGAACATTTCTTGAAAATTTGAGGGTTTTTATGACATTAGTCTATATATATATATATATATATATATATATATATATATATATATATATATATATATATATATATATATATATATATATATATATATATATATATATATATATATATAATTTAGCAATTTTATAATAGAAGTGATTTTTTTCCAAAGTCAAAAAAAAAAAAAAAAAAAAAAGAGATTAGATATAGCTAAGTATTTGTTTTTGTATGTTTTTATGTTAGTAGTTTATAGAGAAAGTAGTTATCCTTTTGAAAATTCATATAATCGTTGTTGTATTTAATCTCGAACAAATTTATTTTGACCATAATTTAATCTTGTACACATTTATTCTGAGCATGTTTGTATTGTCTTGGTATTCGTGAGAATCATACATAATCCGTGTTTGAAGAATTGAAGGAAAAGTCTTATAGTCGATCATTGTCTCTAGTATCGAAGGAAGAAAATGTTCGGTCAAGTAATCTCATAAAGTTGTTGTTTCTAAATTTTTTGATGACAATGATGTCGATAATTAAGAATTTGGCGAACATCATGCCTTAATAGTTACAACAATGCCAAGAAGTCTTGTCAAATTATAAAATTTGGATCTTCAAATTTTCGATCAGGTATGAATTTAAAATCTTACAAGAATAAGAGTTTTCAATTATCTAGAAATAGGTTTCTAGGTAATTCATCTGTGAAATATCAATATGGTGAAAAGCAAGGCGAATCTTCGAAAGTGAATAAGCTTTTAGAAGATTATGGTTATGACTATAATTACTTCTTTGGGAAAAAATCATCTTGTGAGGGATTGTATGCTTAGGATTCAACATGAAAGGATATAAGGCATCTTACTTACGGTTGCATAATGGCAATGCATGAAGGTAGTGTTTGTGGAGGCACACTCACGAAAGAAAACAAGCGGAAAATGCCTAATGTAAACCAAAAACAACCATCACTAATTATGTAATCTCTATCTTACATTAATTTTAATAACATTCCTCTAACAAATTATAAATTTGTAATTAAAGAAGTTCAAAATGATTGTAAAGGCATAGATAATGCACTTATTTCAGCCACTAGAAAAGAGAATAATATGAATGTTAGATGCCTTTTCTATCTGCATCATTTTAGAAGATTTTATAACTTTTAGCTTATCGATGGTTTCTACTTATGCATTAATATTTTATAAATTCTAGCTTATCAATGGTTTTTACTTATACATTTCGATAAATTATGGATAACTCATGTAGTACACAAAATTACTTGTGCTACACACTTTTGATATATTTTTCAGGAAAAATGGACTAGGACGAGAGCATAACGATTTGAGGACGTATTTAAGGAAGCATTGGAACATAACTAGAGCTGGAAAGCACCGATAGAATTTGGAAATTGAAGGGAAACAGATGGAGTTAAACATTTAAATTCAAAACGCACATAAAAGTATTTACATAATGGTGAACCATCAATCCACGACCGTGTAAACTTCTGAAAGATGTGTTGGAAAATTATTTCTTATTGAGAAGACCTCGACCACATTACACGACCATGTAAGTATCTTCACGATCATGTAATTATCATGCCGATATTCCACAACCTTTAAAATGTCACATGCAAGCCTCGACATGTTCACACGACCATGTAAGCACTTAGACGATCATGTAACTCTCTCGGAGTCTTAAAATGACATTGTACTTCATTAAATTGACTCGGAACATGTTTTCACCCTTACACGACCATGTGACACATTACATGGCCGTGTAAGTCCTCGGAGTTTTTATTTGAAGTTGAATGTTCGTATAAATACAAACCCTTTACCCCCCGACGAAACACACCCTGTTTGACGTTTTTCGGAAATTTACGAAGCTCCGAAGATTATATTTCAACTCATTTTTTTTAGTTTGGTAAGATTTTTTTCTAGACATTAGATTTAGTATTTTGATTTGTTTTTAGCCGTGTCCGGCTAAAAACTCTGGATAGCACAAACTCGACTTTTTCATGTTGTTGATCTGGCTTCTGTGATTTTGATTAGTTAACTCAATTTTGTATTTAATTTAATGTTTTATTTTGATTCGGTTCATGTTGGCCACATCAATTCGGGTGTAATCATTCTACTTAATTAGTTGTACGAATCCATAATTGTTTTAATTAACTAATAATAAGTAACAAACATCAGGTTATGTCGTGGGATAAACACTTATGTAAAGTGATTTTATATACACGCTTTCGATATTGTGAGAAGTGTTGGTTTTGTTGAGAATTTTACATTGATCTTAATGAGATTTTTATAATTTAGTTGACCTTATTTGATCAAGTTAATAAAAATCAGGTTTAACTTAAAGAGTTTATTTTGGTTAGACAACATTGTAAAAGAATTTAGTAGAGCTTGTTATTAGTTGTTAGTAATCGCTTAGACTGAAACGGGTTTTATATAATCATGTTGAGCGATAAATTGCATGATTAGGAGAGTTATTGTGAAACTGAATTCTTTCTTTATTATTGAATTTTTAATAAGTTTATTGTATGCTATTTTTCGTTCTGAGATTTATTTTTAGTTTTTATTGTAGTAACTAAACCTCCCTATTTTAAATACTTGTTCAGGCTAGTGTGTTTCTGATGTAAAAAAACATTGACATTGGCTGTAGCGACTCTGTTTATTGTGTACAACTCTTTAGTAAAACCAAACAATGATTTTTATTTACCCTTCTTTATTTGTTAGGTTTGACAAGTGTAATAAATTGACATCGGGGAAACGGCATCAGTAATCATTTTTGCCAAGATTTGTATGTACATATATTCCACTAGAACTTGATCTAGAAATAAAGAACACTACGAGGAAAACGAAGAAAGAAGAAAAATTCCAAAATAGCCCACAAATTTCTCAACTTCAGCCCCTTCTTTACCACATGTTATTACCAATCAACAAGGTAGTCCTTGAAACCGAACCAAAATTTAAACTCTTACTAACAGTACCACCACTATCACCAATTGAAAGTGACTAATAACCCGATTAAGTATTTTCTGTTAAATTAGAGGCAACCGAATCTTCCACTGCTAAAGCAACCATGGTTGTACCAAAAACAACATTGCAACAATGCAAAACTTAAAAAGTAACAAATCAACCTCTCTTTATTAAATTTTATTGTTCCCAAAATTTCGAGCTAAAGTCTCGTTGATTTAGCCACTTCAAATATACCGAGGATTGGAGTGGCTGAATCAACGAGACTTTAGCTCGAAATTTTGGGAATAATAAAATTTAATAAAGAGAGGTTGATTGGTTACTTTTTAAGTTTCGTATTGTTGCAATGTTGTTTTTGGTACAACCATGGTTGACTTTTAGGTGAAACTAAGGGCATTCCCCATCTTTTTACAAACCAAAGAATGACTGTATAACCTTCCCTCCGGATCCATAACCATATGTAACGACCTTGTAACATCCTAATTTTTACCACAAAATTTTTCATTTTTAATATAGAAAAAAACCTCAATTATTACAAAAGCCAAGTCAACTATAAAAGTCAACCATGGTCTATACCCTAAAATCCTAGAAAAGTCAACCATGGTCAAGAGTTAACGTTAAAGTCAACCTCAACTGATATTCACGTCGTAACCACCCATGGGTTACGTCGTGACAGAGTTGGGACAAAACAGTTGCGAAAACGCCCATCGTCACGACGTGAGACATAACCCATCACATCGTGAGACATGATTTAAAAAACTTAGAGCATTAAGCTCATAATCCATTAAGCCAATCCTTCAAACCTTCCACAAGGTGTTCCCCAACCCAAAGGACCATAATAATCAAAGCTTTTTAGACATGCATGTCCAATGCATGTCTTGAACACTAACTAGGTCAAAATAAAGGCAAAATGAGACCAAGACTCATGAATGGAGTCCAATCCATCATCAAAGTTAAAATATATATATATATATATATATATATATATATATATATATATATATATATATATATATATATATATAAGACTTATACTTATCAATGGATCTCAAAGATCCATAAAGTTGCTTAACATTATGGATTTCATGCATTCAAATCAAGCAATACGTGGAGAGAAATGGGTAAAAACCTATATCTAGCATGCTTAAATGAAAAAGGATAGACCTTGAGGACTTATAAGGGTCTAGAACCAACTCAAGATGGTGAGGAAGAGACTTGATTGCTGAAACAATGCACCAAAGGGACCTTCTTCTTCAACAAGATGCTAAAAACCACCTAAAGAGCTCTCAATATCAACAATGGAGACTAGCTTCGTTTAGACAGAGAGCGAGATTATGGAGGTTGAGGGTGGGCAAGCCCCATCCCCTAACTTCCCTTAAATAAAACGTAAAACATAGAATTAAGGTTAACCCGCCATCACGTCCTGACTACCTACTTGTCATATCGTGACCGCAAAGATGGACACGTATTTCTGCATCGATGTTTACGTCGTGAGGTTCCTTCCTCACGTCGTGATCATTTATTAATTATGGTTTTACATCTTTAATTGAATTAAAATCATAAAAGGATCGAATACCTAAATTAGGTGTTACAACTCTCCCCCACTAGAACTAGATTTTGCACTCGAAATCCTCAACTGGAAAAAGCTCTGGGTAGTGCTCGTGTATCTACAAGTCAGGCTCCCACGTCCACTCCGAGCCCTTCTGGTGCTGCCACTGCACCTTGATGAAGGTTACTGTTAGGGGCAGGATCCTAGAATCATATTCAGGGTCCTTAATATTGCTGAAACCATAGTATCCTTAAATATATCGTAGGATCCTAATTATTATTACTAATATTCCCTAACACCTATAATAGTTATGTTTTTCTCTATCTTTCTCTCACATGTGAAGAATTATTCAACATGAGACTCATTCTCAACATAGAGTTATCTCGACCAGGCAAAAGACCCAGAATACCAAGTCAAACAACGTTCATTTGTTGATTCTGGAGGATCCCTGAATTACCAGACTTCTTGTTACTTGCATTAGACTATAAATAACACATGTAATTAGTACACACCACACACATAGTTAACTCTAACATTACAATTGTACTAATTTTATCTTCATTATCCATGTAATTTCGAATTAAAATCGATAAAACACAAAAAGGAAGGTGATTATTATCACCTCCCAAGGTTTATGCCGGAGATCCTATAAGGGATCAAGGGCTTTCCTTGTAACTCTCTTGCCTCACCTTGATTATCATTCGATACTTACATTGCTTTAAACACCACAACCTCTCATACACCTTGGTTGATATCCACTTAGTCGATTTTTTACCAAACCAATTTGGTGTCCACCATGGGGCCGTGGTGTTCATAATCATTGGAGAATCACGTCCACCCAACTAACCTTATCCTCTTCCTCCATTCCTCCCATTTCCTAAAAAAACCTTTCTCCACCCTCAGGTGGAGCTCCCAAGAAAACTTCTGAGGCACCGAAGGAAAACACATCTCCGGTCACTACCCAAGGACTTAAGGATCCTCATGTAATGATTTCCTATAACGAGCTCTTTGCTATGATGGAGAGATTGGAACGATAGGTAACTCAAAAACAGGAGGATAACATGACGGTACTTAAGAAAATGAGAGAATGAGGGTCGAGATCCACAAGCCCCAAGAAGTAGCACCCTCGATCTTGTAGCCCAAGATCGTGAACTTTGACAATATAGGATCCTTAGCAAATTGTCGTGAGATACAATCCTTGACACCGACCTCCGCTCCCACTTAGGGTGCAACTCCAAAAGAACAGACCCATATGACTCAGGATACAAGCGAAACCTTCGTTACTCCCAACAACAAGGGTCATGATAACTTCATCAATAATAATACTTTTACTACTAACTCTATGGATGTTGATGCAGGAATAATCCCAATCATGGCCAAAGAACTTCAACAGCTGTGACAGATGATCTCAAGCGTACCTGGAGTAGTCCAGCCTATACTAAAAGTCTCCCCAACAAGCCATAGGATCTCAATATTCGCTCCTACAAATGTTGACATCGAGGTCCCAAAGCGCTTCCAAACTCTCAGCATGAAGATTATGATGGGACCGGAGATCCTAAAGAGCATGTGGCACAATACAGGGAAAGAATGGAGATCATCCCCATTCCCATATACTTGAAGGAAGCTTGCCTATGCTAGGGTTTTGGTTCAACTCTCACAGGATCAGCCTTGAAATGGCTGCTAAATGTTCCTTATTATTCTATTACTTGTTTTTCATATTTAGTTAATATTTTTAATAACCAATTTTCTTGTAGCAGAACATTCGAGAAGATCACTAGTAATCTCTATCGGGTGGTTCAGGATCCTAAGGAATCCCTCAAGGATTTCGTGAACAGGTATGGCAGGGAAGCTGGAAGTATCCCCAACATCGACATGGCAGCTGCCGTAGAAGCCTTCAAAATGGGCTTGAAGAAAGACTCCCCTTTCTACGAAAACCTTGTAATGACTCAATGCAAAAGAATGGACGAAGTAAAGAGCAGAGACCTAAGGTTCATAAGGCTCGAAGAAGACAAGGAGATCCGAAAGAGGAGCAACCCACCAAGATTATATGATAACCCCAATAGGAAGGCCGACTCCTCGGCCCAAAGATCCTATAAGTCTAAACCTTATTCCAGACCCGACCATCATAAGGTTAATGCCCTTGAAGATGAAGGAGAGGAAGAAGAATTTCCTAAAATTACTAACTATTATTTTTCTGTGGATGTTTTAGGTTTGATATTTTTTATGCAGGATCTCGGTGACAAAGCAAGATGGCCAGGAAAGGGGGAAAAGTTCACCACTTAGAAAGATAAGTCCAAATGGTGTGCATACGATGAGGACTTTGGATACATTACCGAAGATTGCATAGCCCTAAGAAAGGAGATTAGTTACCTACTCAGTAAAGGACACCTCAAGGAGATCCTCAAAAGAAGAAAAGAAAGATCCAAAGAAAAGGATCAGGATCCTCATAAGATCCTAGAAAAGTCGGGATCCCCTATTGCGGATGCTAAGGTAATCAATGTAATCTTTGGAGGATTTGACATATGTGACACCTCTTATTCTATAACAAAAAGACATGCTAAAGTGTCAAAGACGGAGAAGAAGAAAGTGTTGGGTTTTGAGCATTCTAACACTCCTATGGTGTACATGCAACCCTAGAAACCTTGGATCTATGTTTTCTCTAAAATACATGCAAATTTGATTTCCAAGGTTTACAACCTAACTAGCATGTTATGGGGTACTTGTAATACAAAACTTTAAGTAGAATAACATACCTTTCTTTTGTGGTTGATTGCTTGGAGTTTTAGAGCCTAGAACCAATAGTGTGGATGCCTTAAGTGGTGTGACAAATCACCCAAAACAACTTGGAAATACTTGAGAAAATATGATGCTTGCTAAAATCGGCCCACCCTTGTTTCTCACACACACTAGTGCCAGTTCTAGAGCCAATGCCCTCTTTATATAGTATGGAGGATTAGGGTTACACCCTAATATCCATGACTCTTCATTTACCCAGGATCCATGGGTTAAGAGCTCCATGGACTATCCATGGACTTCTATATACTCTTAGCCCATCCAAAATAAATCTTAGCCGAATCCATATATATGAAAGAGTCCATATTTAATTAGCCTCTATTGATCTTTAAATTAATTCAAAAATTAATTCTTGATCAATACTAATTAAATAATATGATTTCATATTAATATATTATAACTTATAATATATTAATAGATCATAAACATCTTATTCTCAAAAGTATATCCATACAAATTGTTAGGTGAAGTGCAACCCAAATGGACCATGCCGGGTCGGGTCAAGTTCATACCAAATATAGTTACAGACTTAGACACCTTATCCAACGGTCTCCCACTTGGATAAGTCTGATAACTATAGTTGCAAATATAACTTCAGGAACCAACCAGCAATCGTAGCTCTTTAAAACTCTGTTGAACTATGAAGCGCTATTTTAGATAAGTGATCATATAATCCTCTGTTCTCAAGATATCAGCCGGACAAATACATGGAACAATGTCATACTTATTGTCCAGCAGTTGTTTCTGGATCTCTGATTTGTTTGACATAGAACTAAATTGAACACATCAATTAGGTTCTGACCGGGCCCTTCATATAAGTCAACACCAAATCATCGAGGGGCCCAGATATCGCTTCTATTGCTAAAAGGAACAGATAAACTTTGACTCATATGCTTGTACTAACTACTAGTTGAATTATGCACAAAAGCACGTTTTATGACATCATGTTACTGATGCGTTTTCGTACAATCAATGGACAACCAACTGATAGTCAACAACTCATATCTCTAGGTTTGAAGATATATATGATATTACCGTCTCACGATCACTCGAGATAAATTCCATGAAGTGATACAAGTGAGCGTGGGTTAAATCCAATACTCAGACCTTATGAGTACTCATGAATGTTGTAGCAACCATTGCAATGTATAATGCACCTTAGAAAAATCATACAAGCCAAATTCATGACAATCTTAATTCAATACCTACTTCTAACGTATGACCGACTGTGGAGAGTTTTGAATAAAATAATTATCCTGGAAGTCAAAACATGCAAAATTGAAACAATAGTGAACGATTAACATAGGATAGTAACACTTTACTCATAAATAAATAACAACTATTATTTAATCATCAAATATCAATTACATTTTACAAGTTTCAAAACTATCTAATTATTAAAACTAATATCGTCTCTCAGCCCAATGCTCCTCGCATGCTGTAAATGCTTAACCCTAGTCAGTCCCTTCATGAGGGGATCTGCAGGATTCTCTTCTGACGATACCCTCTTTGCCACGAGGAGTCCTTCTTCTATCTTGTGTCTTATGAAGTGATATTTTCTGTCAATATGTATGGATCTGCCATGATCTCTTGGTTCCTTGGCTAAGGCAACCACACTATTGCTGTCACATAAAATCTCCATAGGCTCCTGTATAGCTGGTACAACTCCAAGGTCTCCAATGAAGTTCTTTAGCCATATCGCCTCCTTTGTCGCTTCACTTTCTGCTATGTACTCTGATTCACAAGTAGAATCAGCTACTGTCTCCTGCTTGGAACTTTTCCAAGTAATTGCTCCTCTATTTAGGGTAAAGACCCATCCTGACTGAGGGCGAAAATTATCCCTATCAGACTGAAAACTAGCATCGCTATACCCTACTACTCTCAAGTCATCACTCCCACCGAGGATAAGAACCCAGTCCTTAGTCATCTGTAGGTACTTGAGAATATTCTTTACTGCAGTCTAGTGAGCCTTGCCAGGGTTTCCCTGATATCTGCTGACCATGATCAAGGCAAAGGCCACATCAGGACGAGTACAAGTCATAGTATACATGATCGAGCCAACAGCGGAAGCATATGGTAATCGACTCATCTCAGCTATCTCAGCCTCTGTACTCGGACTCTG
Source organism: Lactuca virosa (assembly GCF_052849685.1). NCBI lineage: Eukaryota > Viridiplantae > Streptophyta > Magnoliopsida > Asterales > Asteraceae > Lactuca > Lactuca virosa. The sequence goes on along the minus strand of NC_136430.1, from coordinate 299,996,194 downwards.
AGTTTTACTTAGTCTGGCATTGTGCTGGATCGGTGACTCCCCTTTCTTGGAATTCTCCATGTTGAACATCTTCAACACTTTATCCAAGTAGGTACTCTGACTAAGTCCAATTAGTCTTTTACTCCTGTCTCTCAATATCCTTAACCCTAGGATATAGGCAGCTTCCCCAAGGTCCTTCATAACGAAACACTTCCCAAGCCAGGACTTAACCTCCTGTAAGGTTGGGATGTCATTTCCTATGAGTAGTATGTCATCCACATACAACACCAAAAAGCTAACTATACTCCCACTAGCCCTAACATATACACAGGACTCATCCTCACTCCTCGAAAATCCAAACTCTTTGACTTTCTCATCAAAGCAAAGATTCCATCTGCGAGGTGCTTGTTTCAATCCATAGATGGATTTCTCAAGCTTACACACCCTATTAGGGTATTTAGCATCGAAAAAACCCTCTGGCTGATTCATGTAATCATCATCAGCCAACTTTCCATTAAGGAAAGCGGTTTTGACATCCATTTGCCATATTTCATAATCATGAAATGCAGCAATGGCTAGAATAACCCTAATAGACTTTATCTTTGCTACTGGTGAAAAGGTCTCATCATAATCAACTCCCGGAGTTTGAGAAAAGCCCTTTGCAACCAGTCGAGCCTTATACGTGTGTACATTACCATCAATGTCGGTCTTCTTCTTGAAGATCCATTTGCACCCAACTATCTTACGACCTGGTACATTGTCAACCAAGTTCCAAACTTGATTGTCATACATGGACTGTATCTCGCTGTCCATAGCCTCTTTCCATTTAGCAGCTTCAGGGTCTTCCATGGCTTCCGTGTAGCTGTTAGGTTCATCCAGACTTACCCGTGTACTATCACTGATAAGCGTATCACATTCCGCAGTAATATGGAAACCATAGTAATGCTCAGGTGTATTCCTAACTCTCGTGGAACGCTTCAGAGGTATGGGCTCGTCAGTTGGATCAACTGGAGTTTCCTCCTCAGGTTGATTACTAGGGTTTGAGGTTCCTTCACCACAGGACTCTTGAATTTCTTCAAGGTCAATTTGCCTCCCACTGTCTCCTTGGCTTATGAACTCTCTCTCACGAAAGACTCTTCTTCTAGCTACAAAGACCACATTCTCACTGGGTCTGTAGAAGAGGTAACCAAAGGATTTCTGTGGGTAGCCGATGAAAATACACCTCTCACTTCGAGGTTCGAGCTTGTCGTGAGACTCGCGCCTCACGAAATCCTCGCAACCCCAAACGTTGATGTGGTCTAAGTTAGGAACTTTCCCAGTCCACATCTAATGAGGTGTTTTGGCAACCTTTTTAGTAGGGACTATATTAAGGATATGAGCGACAGTCTGTAAGGCATACCCCCAGAATGAGATTGGTAACGAAGCTCGACTCATCATGGAACGAACCATGTCCAACAAGGTTCGATTGCGCCTCTCAGCCACACCATTTAGCTGTGGTGTTCTAGGAGGTGTCAATTGTGAGACAATCCCACATTCCTTAAGATAGTCAAGGAACTCAATACTAAGATACTCTCCTCCACGATTAGATCGGAGCATCCTGATGTTCCTGCCTAGCTGATTCTCTACTTCCTGCTTGAACTCTTTGAACTTTTCAAAGGTTTCTAACTTATGCTTGATTAAGTAGATATATCCATATCTACTATAATCATCAGTAAAAGTCACATAGTAGCGATTAGCATCCCTAGTGGCGGTTTTGAAGGGTCCACACACATCTGTGTGTATGAGGTCCAACAAACCTTCACCCCTCTCACAAGAACCAGTGAAGGGTGACTTTGTTATTTTTCCAAGTAAACAAGATTCACAACTATCATATGATTTTAGGTCAAATGATTCCAAAACTCCAGCCTTTTGGAGTTGTCCTATGCGCTTCTTGTTTACATGTCCAAGACGACAATGCCACAAGGATGCTTTATCCAAATTAATAGAAGAATCAATATGAAATACATTATTTCCTAAGTTGTCTACAATTGACACAGTTTCATATACACCATCACAAGGTAATGCTTTAAAATAAAACACATCATTATAAAAAGCATCAATAGCACCATTTTTATTATCAAATGAAAATGTGAATCCTTGCTTGTACAAACTATGAAAGGAAATAATATTTCTCGCCATTTCTGACGAGTAACAACATTTATTCAAATCTAAAGTTAACCCATTATTATGCAATAAAGAATAAACTCCAATCTTGGTCACAAGTGATGCTTTCCTATTGCCCATGATTAAGTTTATCTTCCCGTGCTCCACTTCTTCACTACTTCTTAGGCCCTGCAAATCGGTACAAATGTGAATACCACAACCTGTATCAAGCACCCAAGAGTTAGTATGCAATGAGTTTTTAGACAATATGGTATAAATACCTGCAAGGGTGGGTTTAACTTTCCCATCCTTTACATCCTGCAAGTACTTAGGGCAGCTTCGCTTCCAGTGCCCCTTTTCGTGGAAGTAGATGCATTGTGATTCTTTTGGGTTTGAGGAAGGAGGAATGGAACCTTTCTTGGTCCCGCTTGAAGAGGAGCCATCAAGAGACTTTCCCTTGGTACCCTTCGAAGGGGTCTTCCTCTTCTTCCCCTTTCCCTGCCCAACTTCCAGAACAGAGGCTGTTGTAGGAGTAGGAGTAGAAGTAACAACCGATTTACTTTTAAGGCCACTTTCAGCGGTCCTTAAAAGTCCTTGAAGTTTGCTAAGTGTGACTTCCTCCTTGTTCATATGATAAGTCATACGAAACTGATCATAACTTGGAGGTAAGGAATGGAGAATGATATCAATCGCCATGTCCTCAAGGAAGTCCACATTAAGCTTCAGCAGCCGGTCCACAAACCTTTGCATTTTCTGCAAGTGACCGGTGATGGGTTCACCATCTTTCATTCTAGCTGTTATCATGGAGGAGATGATTTCATACCTCTCTTGATGCGCACTCTGATGGTACCTTTCCATCAGATCCAGGTGCATCTCATAGGGATAGAAATCTTCATAGGATTTCTGGAGTTCAGGACTCATAGTTGCCAACATAATGCAGGACACTTTAGTAACATCCCTCTCATGTGCAGCATACTCCGCAATCTCCTCAGGAGTAGCAGTGGACTCATTGATAACCTTAAGCTCCTTATCAAGGACATATTCCTTGTCCTCATAGCGGGTAATCATTCTGATGTTCCTAATCCATTCATTGAAATTGGAACCATCAAAGGTGACTTTCCCACACAAGTTCATGAGGGAAAAAGAGCCTGTAGGGTTTGAGTTAGCAGCAGTGTTGGAAGACATATGAAAGAAAAGAAAGACAAGTTTTAATTAGATAAAGAATCCTTAATAAGTCACCCAAATGAAATATTAAGGCTAGGATCCTACAAACTATTTCATAACTTGGAAGAGAGATGCCGTAATCCAAGCTATAAAATATTTGAAGGTAGGTAAATGACGATTTACCAATTTCCACCATTATAAACAGAATAGATTATTAAGTTTAATTGGATTTGAAACTCCTAGATCTTTTGAGATACATTGAACTTTCAATGACATGTTTGAATCTCGATTGTGCCCTCTCAAGTTTGTGACTGGGATGTCGAGGATCACAAACAAGGTGTGAATAACCATGCAAATTGACTTGGTACCCTTAATTTCATCACCTAATCGATGTGCCGGTTAACCACACGCGCTCCACCGATCTATGATAAAACTTAAGTCACCATTTGCCACTCTTACTAGTCCTTATTAGTGTGCCGGTTAACCACACACGCTCCACTAACGACTTGGTAAGGTACAAAGTGTAATTTCATGGGTTAGCACCTATTTCACATTTTCCTAAAGTAACTAAGATTGGGAATTAATAAAAGGTTTAGTTACGTTATAATTTCATTATACTTTTAATGAGGATTAAGGTCCTATCCTACCCGTTCGACTAACGACCCTCCACCAGTCAAGGAAGCCGTGGGTGAGAGTGGACACCCATTAAGCTGCCATTTTATAGGCAACAACCTTATACCCCCCTTATAGACCGACTTCGTGAATGAGGCCTACTAATGGTAAGAATGACGTATTCTTATACATATATATAATAATTAAACTTTTAATATTATAGAAGTATAAGGGTTGAATTTTAAACTTTTAAAATTCTAAGGTTCAATTTGGAATTTAAAGTATTAATGTGTGAGACTTTACAAATTCCAAACTTGATGGCAAGTATTGAAACCATTCAAGACTTTTCATTTCATAACTTATGAGTTTAATGGTCCATTAAAGTGAAGGCTCTTCACTTTATGTAACCTCTTATTCTTTAATGACACTTTTAAAGAAGTGAATTTTGGTTATCCATAACTTGAAGACAAGTTATGGACTCCATCATTAGGCATTAAGATCAAGAATCAATCATCAAACAATTCAGCAAATAATTCCTATGATCTAACCATAACTCATAAGAACATGAACATTCATATCAAAATTTCAAGAATCATATTAACACATATAAAACATGGAATTTTGATATTAGCCATTGTAAATGGATTAGCATAAGCATTACACCAACTAAAACAAGTTTTAAAACACCAAAACAGTTTAGGGTAATGTTTCTAGTCCATTTCCAGCAGCAAAACTCGAAAATCTGCATTCAGGGGCTCCAACTCGTCGAGTGCAAGAACCTACTCGACGAGTAGGATGAATTATCACATGGACTCGTCGAGTCCCTCCATGGACTCGGAGAGTTCATGCTGCAGATAGCAGATTTTTGAGCTTTTTCAACAAGTTTGCATCAAGTATCAAGAAAACAAGCCTAGGCTCTGATACCACTGTTGGGTTTTGAGCATTCTAACACTCCTATGGTGTACATGCAACCCTAGAAACCTTGGATCTATGTTTTCTCTAAAATACATGCAAATTTGATTTCCAAGGTTTACAACCTAAGTAGCATGTTATGGGGTACTTGTAATACAAAACTTTAAGTAGAATAACATACCTTTCTTTTGTGGTTGATTGCTTGGAGTTTTAGAGCCTAGCACCAATAGTGTGGATGCCTCAAGTGGTGTCACAAATCACCCAAAACAACTTGGAAATACTTGAGAAAATATGATGCTTGCTAAAATCGGCCCACCCTTGTTTCTCACACACACTAGTGCCAATTCTAGAGCCAAGGCCCTCTTTATATAGTATGGAGGATTAGGGTTACACCCTAATACCCATGACTCTTCATTTACCCAGGATCCATGGGGTAAGAGCTCCATGGACTATCCATGGACTTCCATATACTCTTAGCCCATCCTAAATAAATCTTAGCTCAATCCATATATATGAAAGAGTCCATATTTAATTAGCCTCTATTGATCTTTAAATTAATTCCAAAATCAATTTTTGATCAATACTAATTAAATAATATGATTTCATATTAATATATTATAACTTATAATATATTAATAGATCATAAACATCTTATTCTCAAAAGTATATCCATACAAATTGTTAGGTGAAGTGCAACCCAAATGGACTATGCCGGGTAGTGTCAAGTTCATACCAAATATATTTACGGACTTAGACACCTTATCCAACAGAAAGGCCACAGAAGAATACATCGATAACATACAAAAAGGAGATTACCTTCAAAGAATCAGATAGAACAGATGTACTGGATCCTCATCATGATGGGCTAATGATCACTCTTTACATTGCCAAACATTTTGTCATAAGGATCTTTGTCGATGGAGGATCATTAGTCAACATCTACTCCTAGATCCTTTAAAAAGGATGAACACCCCTAAGCCAAAATAGTCAAAAGATCCTCAATACTGATTTGATAAAGTGGCAAAACAAAACATACAGTCGGCGAGATAAAGCTACCTATCTACATAGAGGGGGTAAACTTTATGCAATGCCTTTGTATAATTGATACATAATCCTTCTATAATGTTATACTAGGTAGATCATGGATCCACGATATGAAGGTTGTCCCCTCAACAAATCATCAGTGTGTTAAGATGCCCATTCCATAGTGGACAGTGAAAATCACAAGTGATCAACAAGAATCCAAGGAGTGCTACAAGACCGCAATGAAACCCTCAACGGTACCACAACAAGCATTGAAATTAAAGCAGAGGCACAAAGTGTGCTAGAAACAAGAGAGAAGGATATGAAGGAAGTGCCCTAGAACCTCTAGGATCCTGAAGCCAAAGTCCTCATAGGATCCTCACTACCAGAGCATATCAAGCAAGAACTAATAATGTTCCTAAAAGATAGAAGCAAAACAATCACCTGGAAGCACGAGGACATGACATGTATAGACACATATATTATAACTCATAACAAATACACCAAAAAAAAGGAAGTTTGCACCTGAAGGAAATCAGATCATCCAAGAAGAAGTTGAAAAACTTTTTTAAAATAGGGATTATCAAGGAAGTGAAGTTGCCTAGGTGGCTAGCCAACATGGTAGTAGTGTAATAGAAGAATGACAAATGGAGAGTATATGTAGATTACACGGATCTTAACAAGGCTTGCCCCAAGGATCCTTTCCCCTGCGAGACATAGAATCCATGATAGATACTACCGCTGGCCATGAACTGCTAACATTTATGGATGCATTAGTAGGGTTCCAACAAATTCAAATGGAACCATTCGACCAGGAGTATACTGATGGGTTTTGAGCACTACAACATTCCTATGGTGTACATGCAACCCTAATGCTTTCGATCTAGGTTTTTCTCAAGTTATACATGCAATTCTAATCATCCAAAGCATGAACTCTATCTAGCATACAATTTTCGAGATTTATAACATAAAACAAAATTAGATGAATACCTTTTCCTTGTAGCTTGTAGATCTTGACGTTCAAGAGTTTAGTGCCTCAATTGTTGCACCTCTAGTGAGTCACAAACACCAAGTAGCAATTAGAAGAATATTAGAGAGGTTGAGAGGCTCTAAAATCAGCTAGGGTTCTTTTTTTGGAAGCATTGACCGAGTTCAAGGAGCCAAGGGGTTCCTTATATAGCTGAGCTGCTAGGGTTTTTGACTGGAACCCTAATTCTTTGCTTAACCCTTAATCAATCCAATAGATCCTTCCAGAAGGCCCCCTTGGACGAAATCTATGTGGGCTACACATAGAATTTCGTCCACCCCTTCCTAGGGATCCATAAGCCCAACTTGCAACTATCATATAATTGCAATATCAGTCCCCATAATTTAATCAGTCTCTTTTGATCACCAAATTAATTCCAAATTAATTTCTGATCAATACTAATTAAATAATATGATTTCTCAATTAATATATTATTCTTATAATATATTAATAAATCACAATTAACCTCTTTCTCCATAATTCATCCTATCAAATTGCTATGGTGAAGGCAACCCAAAAGGACCATGCTACTATCAGGTCATGTACATACCAATTATAGTTATGGGCTTAGACACCTAATCCAACAATCTCCCACTTAGATAAGTCTAATAACTATAACTCCAAGTACGACTTCAAAATACGATTAGCAATTGTAGCTCTTAAAAGCCGCTGTCAAACTCTGACCTAGTCAATGATGCATCCTTTAGATAAGGGATCATATAATCGTCCGTTCTGCAAGATATCATGTGGACAATGACATGGAACATAATCATTCTCAATGTCCAGCAGTTTGTTTCCTGACTTCTGATTCATTTGACATAGAACTTAATTGAACACATCAATTGAGTCCTAACCGGGCCCGACACATAAGTGATGGGTTTTATGTACTCTAACATACCTATGGTGCACATACAACTGTAATGCTTTGGATCTAAGTTTTCTCTAATTATACATGCAATGTTCATTTTCCAAACCATGAAGCCTAACTAGCATTCAAAGGTGATATTTGAATCATAAAAACTAGTTAGAATATTACCTTTTGATGTAGCTTGTAGAACTTGGTCTTCAAAGAGCTTAGCACCCCAAGTGTGATGCCTCAAACAAATCACAAACACCAATAAACAATTAGACAAATATGAGAAAGGTTTGGGAGATACTAAAATCGGCTATGCTCTTGCTTAGAATGCTAGTAGTATCCGATTTTAGAGCTTAGGGTACATATTTATAGTGTAGAATACCAAGAGTCTTTTGTAACCCTAATTCTTACACTTAAGCTTATGATCCAACAATTGATTTGGACTAACACTTCATGGACTAACTCATAAGCTTAGCCCATCACAAACCAATCATGGATTATTAGCCCAAACCATATGTTTCACTGATTTACATAAATAGTCCCTGTTTATTTAATCAGTCTCTTTTGATCACTAAATTAATTCCAAATTAATTCTTGATCAATACTAGTTAAATAATATGATTTCTCAATTAATATATTATACTTATAATATATTAATAAATCACAACTAACCTCTTTCTCAAATATCCGTCTTATCAAATTGTTCTGGTGAAGGCAACCCGAAATGGACCATGCTACTATCGGGTCAAGTACATACCAATTATAGTTATGGGATTAGACACCTAATCCAACAATAAGTCAACACAAAATCATCGAGGGGCCCAAGATATCGCTTTTACCCTCTTAGGATAAAAGGAACAGATAAACTTTGACTTATATGCTTGTACTATTTACTCATTAAATCATACACAACAACACGTTTCATAACATCAAGTTACTGATGCGTTTACGCATTATCAATGCACAACCAAATTGTAAACAACAACTCATATATCTCGGTTTAATTTTTATACGATATTATCGTCTCACAATCACTCGTGCTAAATTCCATGAAGTGATTCAAATGAGCGTGGGTTTAATCCAATACTCAAATCTTATTTCAGAAGTACTCATGAACGTTGCAACAAACATTTGCTATGTCAAAACACTTTAACAATCTACAAACCAATTCATGTCAGTCTAACCTCATAACTTATTCCAAAAGTATGATCAAATGTGGATAATTTGAATGATCCTATTATTCAGGAAGTTAAAACATGCAAAAGTGAAACAATAGTAAACAATTGACACAAGATAGTAACTTTACTCATAAATAAAACTCCTTTATTTAATCATCAAATGTCATTTACATTTTGTCTATTACAAGTTTCTAAACCACTATCTAATCATTAAAACTAATATCGTCCTTCAGAACAATACTCCTCGCATGCTGTAAGTGCTTAATCCTGCTCAGACCCTTTGTGAGGGGATCTGTTGGGTTCTCCTCCGACGATAACCTCTTGATTACGAGGAGTCCCTCTTCTACCTGATGTATGATGAAGTGATATTTTCTGTCGATATGTATGGATCTACCATGGTTCCTTGGTTAAGGCAACCACTCCTTCGTTATCACAGAAAATCTCCATAGGCTCCTCTATGGCTGGTACAACTCCGATGTCTCTAATGAAGTTCTTCAACCATATTGCCTCCTCCGATGCTTCGCTCGCTGCTATGTACTCTGATTCGCACGTTGAATTAGCCACAGTCTCTTGCTTGGAACTTTTCCAAGTGACTGCCCCTCCATTCAGGGTAAATACCCATCCCGACTGACAGCGGAAAGTTATCTCTGTCGGTTTGAAAGGTGGCGTCATTGTACCTTGTCACTCTCAAGTCATCACTCCCACCAAGGGTAAGGTCCCTATCCTTAGTCCTTCCTAGGTACTTAAGAATGTTCTTCACTGCGGTCCAATGAGCTCTACCCGGGTTCCCTTGATATCGGCTAGCCATGCTCAACTCAAAAGCCACATCAGGGCGAATACACATCATAACGTACATGATCGATCCAACTGTGGAAGCATATGGCACTCGACTCATTTCCTCTATCTCGGAATCGGTACTCTCGCTCTGAGTCTTACTCAGCTTGGTATTGCTTTGGATCGGCAGTTCCCCTTTCTTGGAATTCTCCATGCTAAAACGTTTCAGCACCTTGTCCAAGTAAGTACTTTGACTAAGTCCTATTAGTCTCCTACTTCTGTTTCTCAATATCCTTATCCCTAGAATATAAGTAGCTTCTCGTAGATCCTTCATAGCGAAACACTTCCCAAGCCAGGACTTAACCTCCTGCAAGGTCGGGATGTCGTTTCCTATGAGTAGTATGTCATCAACATACAAAACTAGAAATCTAACTATACTCCCACTAGCCTTGACATACACACATGACTCATCCTCGTTCCTCGAAAATCCAAACTCTTTGACTTTATCATCGAAACAAAGATTCCATCTACGAGATGCTTGTTTCAATCCATAAATGGATTTCTCAAGCTTGCACATTCTATTAGGGTATTTGGCATCCACAAATCCTTCTGGCTGACACATGTAAACATCTTCAGCCAGCTTCTTGTTAAGGAAAGCGGTTTTGACATACATCTACCAATTTTCATAATCATGAAACGCAGCGATAGCCAACATAACCCTAATAGATTTTATCTTGGCCACTGGTGAGAAGGTCTCATCATAGTCAACCCCTGGGGTTTGAGTAAAGCCCTTTGCAACCAATCGTGCCTTGAACGTATGTACTTTCCCATCCATGTCGGTCTTTTTCTTGAAGATCCACTTACACCTGACCGTCTTACGACCCGGTACACTGTCAACCAAGTTCCAAACTTGATTGTCATACAAGGACTGAATCTCGCTGTCCATAGCCTCTTTCCATTTTGCAGACTCCATGCCTGCCTTGGCTTCCTTGTAGTTGTTAGGTTCATCCAAATTTATCAGTATACTATCAATGATAAACGTATCACCTTCAGTTGTTATATGGAAACCATACAACACAGGTGGAACACAAACTCTACTTGAACGTCTTAGAGCTAAGGACTCATCAACTGGTTCAACATGAATCTCTTCCTCAAGTTGAGTTCTAGTGTTAGAGGTTCATTCATTGCTTGACTCTTGAATGTGACAACTGTCAAAACTCAGGTTAGGACTCGTCTAAAACCTTAGCATTTCCTTATGTGCATGTAAATTTTCTTTAGAGTTACAAGTTGAACTAGGTTCGCGACTTAATACATCCTTCAGAACAATTAGTGTACCTTAGCTTGTGTGGAACAATCACATTGACATGTGAATGAACCAACTATGTGGTAAAGTGCCAAAGTTTAACCTTAAGTCTAAACATAAAACTATGTTCGGTAGATCACAACTCAAGGGTATGCTATCAACCCAAAATTTCCATATTGGAACAATCAAATGCTTAACAAGGTTAAGTATTCTAAGCAAATATGAACAAAATTAAATCATAATAATAACTAATTACAAATTTGAGACAATGTTCATGCAATTCATAATTTCATTTATGAATCAAAAGTACGATTCAAGGATTGTCTAATCCTACGTTCTTATATTATGAACCCTTATTCCGTTTACATGAACTATATATTTGATTTTTTTAGAAAATTTAAATCACAAAATAATTAATTCCTACAATTATAAATTAAAATGCAAGTCTATGAATTTATTTCAAAAAAGAAAAAGTACTTGAATGAAAACCAAGAAATAAACTCTTGGAAGTTTATATAATATATCTAGAACTTTTATAAAAACTAAAGATAATTTTTATAAAATTTGAAATGGGGCCATATTTATAAAGTTTACCACTTTTCAACAAGCCTTTAATCCCTTCTCGCCTCCCAAAATTCATTCATAGGCTCTTCCATTCCTTCTCTCTCTCTCTCTCTCACTCATTATTACTCATTAATGCAAAATCCCGAGGTCAGATTTTGTATGTCAATGTGAGAGGGCAATACCAACCTTAGAGGCATTTTCTGTGGGAGAGATTTTTCCAATTCATTTTTCAGATGTTAACCAACATTTCTGGAGTTTTGTGGCCGATTTAATGAAGTATAGACCCAAAGAGATGACGGGAGAGATGGTCTATCCAAAGAGACAGAATCTCAATTTCTCTCTTCCTTCTCTCTAGAAATCTCACTTTCTCTCTCTAAAAATCAGCCCCTCAACCACGAATTTTCAGCCTTATTTTGGGTGTTCTTGAAGCTTCATATCAAATGGTAAGTTCTTATCATACACCTCTTGAAGATCCATAACAAATTTTACAAGTTCTACTCACTTTCTCCTTCAAATGTTCGATTTCTAAGGCATGTTCTTGCAAAGAACCTTTGTTTGATCTTGATGTTTGTAGATCACCACCAAAAACATGTTGAATGTTCTGTAAATGGTGTTGATCCATGATCAAACCAAAGTTAAGAGCAAAGGTGAGCACATGCAAGCCTTATCTAGCACCAAACACCAATTTTTCAAAAGTTTAGTCTCATATAGCTTGGTTGCATGTAAGATCAAATGGTTAGAAACAAGTATTTCTACAGAATATCTTTAATATAGTGTTTTGATATCTCAATCTAAGCAAAAGAAAATGATATCATTAGGTAAAATAGAAGTTTGAACTATGTTTTCATGAGTTTTACTCTTCAACATTCTCTTAGATTTGTTTACTCAACTTTTAAAGGGCATAACTCACTCATTTCTTGACCAAATCACGATATTATTTTTCTGAGGACTGGTTCCGTGAGTTAAATTTCGGACCCAGTTGGCCTTACTGTAAAAAAATAGAAATATGATTTTTGACAATTTTTACAAAACAATTGCGCAAACAGCACTTTTTGTGTGATCACTAGTTTTGCACTACATGATTAAGGCCCTTAAACCCCACAATAAATCTGGAGAAAATTATTTTTTAAACTTAATACATCTTTCTCAGAAGACCTAAAGTTTCATGAACAAAAACGTTAAATAAGTTTGTACAAAATTTGTTGAACTTCCAGCTACATTTGGAACTCATGCACTAGTTAGTGCTACATTTCCAAACTTGTTGGGGTTGAATACCCCATTTAGCTCCAAAATAATTTTTAACCAAATTGTTTTATGTAAGCTCATGGTTTCAAGAGATGTTCTGTAAAACCCCAAGTTCTAGAACATAATCTTTAGTTTTCTACAAAAATAAGGATTTAATGGCCAAAAATTCAAAATAAATACTTACAGATGAGATAAAAATCTGAACAATTACAGAACTTATTTAAGTACAAAATGTTGATATTTTATTCATATTTTTCATTTAATTAGGGCATGAATTTACAAACCCGGGTCTTATGGCTCAAGAGCACAAACCAATATTTTTCTATGCTTGGGGAACATTGTAAGAACCTGTGGAATTTAAATTGGGAGTTTTTGCAACTGTTTTCTATTTATTTAGAATTTTTCCTATTGTTTAGACATAAATTACAAATAAATAACTAATGGCCTTCAAAAATTCCTATAAAATTTCAAGACACTCATAACCTCTGTTAGAACTAGAATATAATTTGTTACAATTTTTGGAGTTCATTTTCATGCCTTTATAGATTTTTGAACACAAGACCCCGTGAATTCGATAATACCGATAATGAATCGTACACACTTTGGGCACTTTTACGACACCACTAGTTGGATAGGTAGTTATTAGATAATGGATTAGTGAATTGTATCTCACTAGAAACTATTTGTTCCATAGGGCACTAGTAGAAATCGATCTCTACAACATCGAACCGCGAAGCTCGAACCGCAAACTCTCCCTAGTGAGTATTCACAGCCCCCTTTTTACTGTTTTCATGTTTTGGGGTGGAAAGCATGCTACTGTTTTATGAGCTATCCGTACTATATTAATGAACTTGGAATGATCTTGTTTTATGAACTTAATGAAGTTGGAACGTTATGGTTTTATGAACTTAATGAACTTGGAACGATATTGTTTTATGAACTTGATGAACTTGGAACGATACTCTTTTATGAACTTTCTGTTATGAACTTGTGCTATGAACTTTATATGATGAACTCTTAACATGAACTTTTTGATATGAATTTGTTATGAACTTTGTATGTTAAGTCCCCGAGAACCGAACTACAACCTATTAACTCGTATTTTGAGCCGACGGTCTTATGGATAACGCTATTTGGGGTAGATAGCCCCCACTCACTCAGAACCGTGAGTGCATATTTCCGTGAACTGACATCATGGCAACCATGGACATGATGGAATGGGGGCAAGAACGGTCGTTAGGCTTGGTTGTGAACGGAGTGCTTTGGCATTCAACACTCATTTTGAGTTTGAACTTTTGTGAACAAATCTATATTTCCTTACTGAAATGATGTACCTATATAAACCTGTGAACTCACCAACTATTTTATAGTTGACCCTCGTTTTTGCATGCTTTTCAGAGAACGGTCAGTGATCTAAATTAGACATCAACAAGAATTTGCACCTGATGTTTCTTTTGTTATGTATTAGACTTTGTACTAGGGAACTAAAATGTAATTTTGCTTCGAACATGATGTAAACTTAAAATTCTCAATGATTATGGTTGGTAATCCTATGTACCTTGTCTTATGAGACCTTATCATGTCACCCTTCGTGTTTCCACGTTAACGGGGTGTGACAGATTTGGTATCAGAGCCGAAGGTTATAGAGAATACCGGTTTCCCTTCCCTTGGGAAAGCCTAAACTATAACTAACGAGTTAATACTCATACCATGTAGTATAACTAAATCGGGTAGTGCACTCCTGGACCCTAATTATACATAGCCTGATCACCTATGTATAATTAAGGAAGAGCAAGTGCAAAACCGGAAGTGGTTATAGTGAGTGGTATGAACAACCTACGATCTTCTTAGACACTAAATAAAATTGGAAACCCTTAGTATACATATCTATCAAGTTACATTAGGCTACTGAATTGCTTTTAAATGTTAGGATTCCTCATGTATAGTTTAGTTAGGTAGAACTCTATGTCTTGCGTTCCCGGATCGGGCGACGCGTGAGGATATATTACCGGATGTGCATTAGTTAACTAATTTAGTACTAAGATAGAACAGGACCCCTCTATGGGATCAGAGTACGGAGAGGAGGTTAGTAGTCAGTAACCTACCCAGGAGAGCTACACACCATTCAGTTGTTTCATTGACTCCTTAGGTCGACATCTTCTTACACCTCATACCTTACTGACGGGCCAAGTTATATCACTAGTCTCCCTCGGATGTTATAAGGACATAACTTCAGTTGTCTTGTAGTGTGCAACTAGTATAGTAATAAGTATCTCCTAAATTTAGGAACCGCTTGAGATATATGGAGTATAACATAATGAATAAGATGAAAACGCCTTGTGAGCTTCAGGACCTAAATACAAAATATTTTCAAACGACATTCAAGCACATCTCTTATTTCCCCGAGCTCTTACCTCAACCCCTAACGTCGGATGCCTTCCAACATTGTTCCAGTTCAAAGGCTGTAATGTGCAGGGAAATCGACCCAATACGGCATCATTCGAGATCTGGAAGAGATATTACCTCTCGAACATCATTAATGAGAACTACTTTACGGTGGAAGGTACCGCCATGGCATAGTCTTCTTATCCCATTTCGGGGACATATCTGAACCTCGCTTGACACCTATACAACCACATTTGGAACATGTATGACCAGTATGATTTGTTATTCTAAACAACCTTAAAAATACCCTTCATGTACCATGGCAGCTAATCGACACCATCCCAATGTTGTATCCTTGGATTATACATAAAGTGACTCGCTACTCCCAATGTAAGGGGAATGTTTGGCCTAGTGCATATTGTCGTATACATTCTGTTGCCAACTAATAATTTGAAAAAGGCCTTGGCCACTCCTCCTAGGTCGTTCTCTCTATTTAGAGATTGATTCTTTAAAAGTCATAAATGACTTCTTAAACACATATGTCTGGTCTTGCTCCTATCCATAAGAACTTCTTAGGAATTTTTGGACATACTTCTTTCGAGCGAGACTTAGAATAACATCAACTATATTTCTCTCTATGCCCGTTCCTAATATTTTCATAGAAATCCTTAGGTCCTTCTCCTCAGCCAATCTAGAGAACTATTTTTCCAACTTGTTAATTCCCAACATGTAGACCCAAAAAGCAACATGTTAGATATCTTGCCTTCGACCCAAAAATAATTCCAGAGGATTTATGTAGACTTTCCGTGCCTAGACAGGTTGAGTTCAGAATCGGCCTAATTTATGGAGACACACCTATAACTAAAGCGTCGTACCACTTAGCACCCTTCTCAAATACAAGAGTTGTCTGGTCAACTCCATAAACCCCTCGAAAAAGGTTTCATTCATCTAAATTCTTCATGATGGGATGCAATGACGCTATCCGTTAAAGAAAAAGATGGATCAATCGATTGTACATTGATTATAAACAACATAATAAGTTGACGATCAAACAATGATAATCTCCTCCCCAAATCAACGATCTGTCTGGCTGATTATAAAATGCTCGTACTTCTCTAGGATCTCCCTACCCCTAAATGTAGTGACCCAAAAGTTATGAAGCTCTTTTGAGTGAAAACAATAAGAATATGTATCCAAATTGGTAGAGCACAAGTAGTGCAACACATCGGCCCTGATTGTACCAAAGTGCCTTTACAATGCCACAAAATATTGTGACACATCGCACCAATCCTACGATTGTGCATTGATGCAAAAGGACGAGGTTATTGCGTACACTTTGAGGAAATCAATGGAGCATGAGTAGAACTATACCACACACGAGCTAGAGTTAGGAACGTTAGTATTTGCCCTTAAAATTTAGAGACAATACTTATATGAAACCAAATGCACTATATATACTGACCACAAAGGCCTTCAACATATCCCAGAGCGAGGATGCTCAAACATGAGGAAAATGCAATGAGTAGCTTGCAAAGGCAGTATAGCTCATTGGAAGATTGCAGACTCGAGTGAATCACTTGACTCCTCCTATTGATACAAATGAGACTTCAAGCATTGCTAGTGTGTACTCACTATACGAAACCGTATCCTTGGCTTCATTCCTGCTCATTCCATTAGCATTGGAGTTCCATTTCTGTATTCATATATGCTCAGTAAGGGCATAATAATCGTCTTTTTCCATTTTTGACAATTTTCTCATTTAGGTTTTCCACTTTTCCTAAATATGATTTCTTGAGTTTGAGCATGTCATTTTAGAACCTTTCGGTCATTATATGTTTATATTACATTACCAGGACATCGATTTCAAAACAACTCTTATTACAGTCGTTTATGCCACTTCTCGTATTATAAATCATAAAAATTTCCAAAACTAAAAAAAAAATTGAAACTTTGATATATTTTTTTTTCTTTTCTTTCATGGATTTACTACCATTATGCTCTTAAATATTTTTAATTGACACGTGAAGTGTATATTATCTCTTTTTCTGAGTATCTTTATAAGTCAAGCGTAAATTTTGAATGAAGAACACAATTTTTTTTTGACATTATACATTTAAATTCATAACACAAGCCTGTTATTTCTTTCCCTTGATGCAATCTTCTTTGTAACAAGCAAAACATAGTATCAAACTTTGGTTCATTTTCAAGATACTCACTTTCCGATTTAAGAACAACTTAATTAGTTTCCTTATGAAATTTCTAGCATCGTTCTTGTCAAACTATAAGTGTTTACTTCCATTGATGTTCTTGCATCCTTATCAACCCTTTATGACTCATTCTCTCTTTGTAGTAAAGTATTCTTACTCCATCCATTATGATCAACTTCGTTATTAGCACGTACTTCAGAACTAGAAGCTTCCTTTATATAGAGCGTACCCTTTTTATGATCTCTAGAAACCACTAAATTTCTTTATGTGGCTTTACATGGCTAACCACCATAAATATCTTGGTGACCCTCACCGTCGAGATAATATACCTTTATCGACATTCTCTTAAGGACTGGAAAGAACTTGACTTCCTACAAGTTCTAAATTTGTAACAAAGGTTGCTTTGGGGACAACATCCCTAATGAGAATGATACCTTAGCTCATATTGTGTGCTACTCAAACTATCCCATTGTAGTTCTTTGGATTCTTTATGAAACTAACAGAATGACTAGAAGGAAGCGACACCTCATGTCCTATTAATTAGAACTCTATTGAGGCATTACTACAGTAAATAAGAGCATCATCATGAGAACTGTTTGCAACATTCACCTCTTTCGTACTCTTACATTAGAAGCTCTGGTCATCGTTAGGTTCCAACATGAGATGTCTTTCCCATTGTTCAGTTAACATCTCCTCCCTACTTGGATGTTTCCCTTGGAACTCTATCTATACATGTCCTTATCAAAGATGCAATCATGAATGTTGTAAATATTTAGCTATCCAACCCTAATGGAGTTGCTAACTATTGCCCCGATACTAGACAAACTATCAAGTAAATGATAATAGTGGCAATAACAAGACTACGTCTATTAACCCAATGGCAACAAAGGCCAGTCTTGAGGTAAATGAGTTGTGTTTGTTCTCACGAATTGTCACAAAGCTACCCTTTCACATTCATGTTCCATAGCCAACGAATCAAATGCACCATGTTTCCAGTAGAGGATGTTTCAGGCATTTTGGACAATGCTCGTATAAAATTGTGGGTTTTCTCCATACTGGCAAGGATGTATTCACATACTTCACCATTAATTATTTTAGGACTCTAAGTGCTTCTTGGTCCAGATGGTGCCGATCCTTTTGCGATTCATATGAGGTATTCAAACCACCAGGATGGTAGATATAATTTATTTTAATTGAGTTTGACAAGGACTGCTAAAGGAAACGATCCGATTTGGATAGAGGTGGATCTATTGGCATAATCTGCACACTTCCTTCCCATTCAAGAAGATTACCGAATGTAAAATCTTGCCTGGATTTACATAGATGAGATCATAGTACGTCATGGAGTACGTATTTCCATTATTTTGGATAGGGAGTCTCCTTGTGTCACAAATATGGTAGTCACTTTAGAAAGCCTTTGTACACGATTAAACATAAGTACGACCTACCATCCTCAGATGTGGAGAGGCGGATGAACTATCCACACTTTGGAAAACATGCTCCAAGCCCATAAGATTAGTTTAGGAGGTAGTTGGAACACCCAATTACGGTTATTTGAGTTTTACTATAACAACAACTGTCACGTCAGTGTTAAATGTGCTCCCCTATGAAGCACTGTACGGGCTTAAGTGTGAATCACCACCTTATTGGCTGGAAATTGGCGATACCAATTAATGAGGCTTGATATAGTTCAAGAAACCACCAATAAAATCATGATAATACATTATAGACTGGAAGGTGTTTGCGATCGTAAGAAAATCTATGTTGACAAGCATAGAAACCCTTGGTATTTCAACTGGGAGATAAGGTACTCTTAAAAGTATCGCCAGGGAAAAGAATTGTACGCTTTGGAAAAAGAGAAAACTAATTCCTCGCTATGTAGCACCCTTCGAGATTATTGAAATGATCATCCCAGTGACATATAAGCTCAAGATACCAGAAGAACTTAGTGTGATACACGACATATTCCATGTGTCGAACCTAAAAAAAAAGTGCTAGGCGGAGGAATCCCTGAACGTACCTCTCGAGGACCTCCAAATTAATAATCGCCTAAAATTCATGGATAAACCCATAGAAATCATCAATCGGGAAGTTAAGAAACTTTAACAAATTAGAATCCCGATTGTGAAAGTTCATTGGAATTCTAAGCACGTACCTGAGTTACATGGGAACGGGAGGATTTCATGAAGAACAAATATCCTCAACTATTTTCTACGTATGAACTAGTGGTACCGCCAGTTGAATTTCGGGACGAAATTCCCATAACTGGGGGAGACTGTGACAACTGTCAAAACTCAGGTTAGGACTCGTCTAGAACCTTACCATTTCCTTGTGTGCACGTAAATTTTCTTTAGAGTTACAAGTTGAACTAGGTTCGCGACTTAATAGATCCTTCGGAACAATTAGTGTACCTTAGCTTGTGTGGAACAATCACATTGACATGTGAATGAACCAACTATGTGGTAAAGTGCCAAAGTTCAACCTTAAGTCTAAACACAAAACTATGTTCGGTAGATCACAACTCAAGGGTATGCTATCAACCCAAAATTTCCATATTGGAACAATCAAATGCTTAACAAGGTTAAGTATTCTAAGCAAATATGAACAAAATTAAATCATAATAATAACTAATTACAAATTTGAGACAATGTTCATGCAATTCATAATTTCATTTATGAATCAAAAGTACGATTCAAGGATTGTCTAATCCTACGTTCTTATATTATGAACCCTTATTCCCTTTACATGAACTATATATTTGATGTTTTTTAGAAAATTTAAATAACAAAATAATTAATTCCTACAATTATAAATTAAAATGCAAGTCTATGAATTTATTTCTCTCTCTCTCTCTCTCTCACTCATTATTACTCATTTATGCAAAATCCCGAGGTCAGATTTTGCATGTCAATGTGAGAGGGCAAAACCGACCTTAGATGCATTTTCTATGGGAGAGATTTTTCCAATTCATTTTTCAGATGTTAACCAACATTTCTGGAGTTTTGTGGCCGATTTTAATGAAGTATAGACCCAAAGAGATGACGGGAGAGATGGTCTATCCAGAGAGACAGAATCTCAATTTCTCTCTTCTTTCTCTTTAGAAACCTCAATTTCTCTCTCTAAAAATCAGTCCCTCAACCACGAATTTTCAGCCTTATTTTGGGTGTTCTTGAAGCTTCATATCAAATGGTAAGTTCTTATCATACACCTCTTGAAGATCCATAACAAATTTTACAAGTTCTACTCACTTTCTCCTTCAAATGTTCGATTTCTAAGGCATGTTCTTGCAAAGAACCTTTTTTTGATCTTGATGTTTGTAGATCACCACCAAAAACATGTTGAATGTTCTATAAATGGTGTTGATCCATGATCAAACCAAAGTCAAGAGCAAAGGTGAGCACATGCAAGCCTTATCTAGCACCAAACACCGATTTTTCAAAAGTTTAGTCTCATATAGCTTGGTTGCATGTAAGATCAAATGGTTAGAAACAAGTATTTCTACATAATATCTTTAATATAGTGTTTTTATATCTCAATCTAAGCAAAAGAAAATGATATCATTAGGTAAAATAGAAGTTTGACTAATGTTTTCATGAGTTTTACTCTTCAACATTCTCTTAGATTTGTTTACTCAACTTTTAAAGGGCATAACTCACTCATTTCTTGACCAAATCACGATATTATTTTTCTGAGGACTGGTTGCGTGAGTTAAATTTCGAACCCAATTGGCCTTACTATAAAACATTAGAAATATGATTTTAGACAATTTTTACAAAACAGTTGCGCAAACAGCACGTTTATAAGTTAATACATCTTTCTCAGAAGACCTAAAGTTTCATGAACAAAAACGTTATATAAGTTTGTACAAAATTTGTTGAACTTCCAGCTACATTTAGAACTCATGCACTAGTTAGTGCTACATTTCCAAACTTGTTGGGGTTGAATACCCCATTTAGCTCCAAAATAATTTTTAACCAAATTGTTTTATGTAAGCTCATGGTTTCAAGAGATGTTCTGTAAAACCCCAAGTTTTAGATCATAATCTTTATTTTTCTACAAAAATAAGGATTTAATGGACAAAAATTCAAAATAAAGACTTACATATGAGATAAAAATCTGAACAATTACAGAACTTACTTAAGTACAAAATTTTGATGCTACATGAATTTTCATACAATTTAGTCACTATTTGGTATTTTATTCCAAATTTTCATTTAATTAGGGCATGAATTTACAAAACCGGGTCTTATGGCTCAAGAGTACAAACCAATATTTTTCTACGCGTGTGGAACATTGTAAGAACCTGTGGAATTTAAATTGGGAATTTTTGCAACTGTTTTCTATTTATTTAGAATTTTTCCTATTATTTAGACCTAAATTACAAATAAATAACTAATGGCCTTCAAAAATTCCTATAAAATTTCAAGACACTCATAACCTCTGTTAGAACTATAATATAATTTGTTACAATTTTTGGAGTTCATTTTCATGCCTTTATAGATTTTTGAACACAAGACACCGTGAATTCGATAATACCGATAATGAATCATACACACTTTGGGCACTTTTACGACACCACTAGTTGGATAAGTAGTTATTAGATAATGGATTAGTGAATTGTATCTCACTAGAAACTATTTGTTCCATAGGGCACTAGTAGAAATCGATCTCTACAACATCGAACCGCGAAGCTCGAACCGCAAACTCTCCCTAGTGAGTATTCACAGCCCCCTTTTTACTGTTTTCATGTTTTGGGGTGGAAGGCATGCTACTATTTTATGAGCTATCCGTACTATATTAATGAAATTGGAATGATCTTCTTTTAAGAACTTAATGAACTTGGAACGGTATGGTTTTATGAACTTAATGAACTTGGAACGATATTGTTTTATGAACTTGATGAACTTGGAACGATACTCTTTTATGAACTTTCTATTATGAGCTTGTGCTATGAACTTTATATGATGAACTCTTAACATGAACTTTGTGATATGAATTTGTTATGAACTTTGTATGTTAAGTCCCCGAGAACCGAACTACAACCTATTAACTCGTATTTTGAGCCGACGGTCTTATGGATATCGCTATTTGGGATGCCCCACTCACTCAGAACCGTGAGTGCATATTTCTGTGAACTGACATCATGGCAACCATGGACATTATGGAATGGGGCAAGAACAGTCGTTAGGCTTGGTTGTGAACGGAGTGCTTTGGCATTCACACTCATTTTGAGTTTGAACTTTTGTGAACAAATCTATATTTTCTTACTGAAATAATGTACCTATATAAACCTGTGAACTCACCAACTATTTTATAGTTGACCCTCGTTTTTGCATGCTTTTCAGGGAACGGTCAGTGATCTAAATTAGACATCAACAAGAATTTGCACTTGATGTTTCTTTTGTTATGTATTAGACTTTGTACTAGGGAACTAAAATGTAATTTTGCTTCGAACATGATGTAAACTTAAAATTCTCAATGATTATGGTTGTTAATCCTATGTACCTTGTCTTATGAGACCTTAGCCTGTCACCCTTCGTGTTTCCACGTTAACGGGGTGTGACATTGAAGCTCTTCAAGGTCAATTTGCCTCCCACTGTGCTCTTGGCATATAAGTTCTCTCTGTCAGAAAACCCCTCGCTTCACAACGAAGACACCATTGTCACTCAGGCTGTAGAAGAGATATCCAAAAGACTTCTATGGATAGTCGATGAAAATAAACTGCTCACTACAAGGTTCAAGCTTTTCGTGAGTCTCTTGTCTTACGAAAGCCTCGCAACCCCAAACCTTGATATGTGCCAAAGAGGGAACCTTCACTGTCCATATCTCGTGAGGTGTTTTGGCAACCATCTTAGTTGGGACTAGATTAAGGATATGGGCGGAAGTCTCTAAGGTATACCCCTAAAATGAGATAGGTAGGGAAGCTCTACTCATCATGGAACGAACCATGTACAACAAGGTTCAATTGCGCCTCTCAGCTACACCGTTGAGCTGCGGTGTCCTAGGCGGCGTCAATTGTGAAACAATTCCACATTCCTTAAGATAGTCGTGGAACTCGATACTAAGATACTCACCACCCCTATCGGATCTGAGCACCTTTATCTTCCTGCCCAATTTATTCTCTACTTCTTGTTTGTACTCTTTAAACTTTTCAAAGGTTTCCGACTTGTGCTTGATTAAGTAGATATACCCATATCTGCTATAATCATCGGTGAACGTAACATAGAAGCAGTTAGCATCCCTTGTGGTGGATCTGAAGTGCCCACACACATCAGTATGTATGAGATCCAATAATCCTTCACCTCTTTCACAAGTACCAGTGAAAGGTGATTTAGTCATCTTTCCAAGCAGGCAAGATTCGCACGTGTCATCCGACTTTAGGTCAAACTACTCCAAGACTCCATCCTTTTGGAGTTGGGCTATTCGCTTCTTGTTGACATGTCCAAGACGACAATGCCACAAGCATGCCTTGTCCAAACCATTGGACAAATCAACACATTATTTCCTAAGTTGTCTAGAACCATCACAGTTTCATATATACCATTACAAGACAATGCTTCAAAATAAAAAGTACCATTATAGAAAGCATTTATAGAACCAATTTCATTATTGAATGAAAATCTAAAACCTTGTCTATACAAACTATGAAAGGAAATAATATTCCTCGTCATTTCTGACGAGTAGCAACAATCGTTCAAATCTAACCCTAACCCACTACTAAACACTAAAGAATAAACTCCAATCTTGGTGACAAGCAACGCTCTCCTACTCCCCATGATCAAGTTCATCTTCCCATGCTCCACATCCCTACTTATTTTTAGACCCTGCAAATCAGAACAAATGTGAAAACCACATCCTGTATCAAGGATCCAAGAACTAGCATGTGATGAGTTATTAGACTGAATAGTGTAAATACCTGCGAAGGTGGGCTTTATTTTCCCATCCTTGATATCTTGCAGATACTTCGGGCAGCTTCGTCTCCAATGCCCTTTGTCGTCACAGTGGAAGCACTCTGCTTCCTTTGGATCAGATGAGGGAGCAGCAGAATTACCTTTTCCTTTGGACCCATTTGATGAGGATCCATCATTGTTGGGGTACAAAGTTATTCATGATTGACTTTGTAATTGTTTGACTTTTGTAAAACCCACTTGCATGTGGAGTACTAGCCTTGTGACACATGAGAGATAGAGAGTGAGAGAGAGACATTTAAACACCTCTATAAATAGTGGGTTCATACCACTTGTAGAGGTGTGCTTGAGAGATGTAAAAGTGAGTGTGTAAGTGTGTGTTATTTATGTAGTCTAGATCTAGATCCTTTTTGTGTAACACCATATACAATCAATACATCTCTTGAACACCCAAATCACCATGTTCATTGTGCAATCTTTAATTCCGCATGCCAAACCATGTTCTTATGTCACTACAATTGGTATCAGAGCGGGTCTTCAAGATCAAGGTGATTTTTGAAGAACGATTCTCGGTTTGGCAATTTTTGTCGCAATTTGAGTAATTTTGGTGAGTCTCTCTCTATGATCTCTTGTAATATTTGAATCGTGCGTTGCGTTTTTGAATTATGATCGTTTGACTCGTTGGATCAAATTTTTCTTGAAAAACCCATTTGTTGTGATCCAATAATTCTTTTGTCGATCAAGGTCTGATCTAATCTCATATTTGTTTGTTTGAATCAAATCTAGCCCAAAATCATATTGAATTTGTTATATTCCTAGAATCATTGTTTTTGAGCCCAAAAGATTCATTGTTTACTGTTCATAATCGATTCATTGTTCAAATTTTTTTTAGATCAAAATCTGATTTAAATGATTTGATAATCAACTGCTATTCATTTGATTCACGTTTTGATATTTACTTTAGCCCAAATCTCAATCTTATTTCTAATGTTTGAGCCCAAAATAATAATCAGTTACTGTTCATTCAATAAAAATCGTGAGCCCAAAATCAATAAATCCATATCTACTGCGTTATCTTCTTCCGTCAAAATTGAGTCACTGTGTTCTTTGTGATTTCATCGATTCAACAACGTAAAAAGTCAAAATGTGACTTATTGTTGATTTGTTCATTATTAGTTCGAGATTTCTGAATCGATTCCGTTTTTATTAGAACTGATCTTTATGATATGATTTCGATTTTGACTGATTCTTGAAGTTGTATGTTTGATCCAAAATTTTTCCAGTTCTTTCATCGATTGTTCTTTAATTTTGTGTTCTTGAGTTCCGATTTACCTTCATCAAACGTTTGTTACTGAGAATCAAAATTAATAGTCGATTTGTCTAAATTCGTTTTTAAGGTTCTCTTTGGGTTCGCATATTGATAATCGATTTGGGTTAATTGAAATCGAAAGCCTATGGATTGTGTTCATTGTTTCGAAGGGAAGGAGGTATGATTGGAAACGAGATGATTTTTGCGTTGGTAATTTGATATCAACTGATTTTGGTACCAAATCAATTGCTTGGAATTTGTTGGTGTCGATTAGCTTCTAAGTTGGAGTCAAATGACTTGGATTCAATGTGTAATGCTTGAAGTCATAGATCTGATTGATTTCTGTGATTCGGAGTCGAGTATTGAGGATCGATTGGGTGTTTGGTTTGAATACAGGGATCGATTTAGATTGGAGTCGATCTTGACTGAAAAGCGAAAGTTCGACGGGTTATTAAAGGGCAACGATCGAATAGTTGAATTGAAAAGCAAAGAAATGGAATCGACTTTGGTTATTCTGAGTTCGTATGGTTTGGTTGAGAACAAATTCGCTTTTATGATGCATCGATGAAGAACAGATGGTCGAGGCTGAGTTGTGTTCATTGATTAAAAACGAGCTGGGAAGATTTAGAGTCGATGTTCGAAGTTTGGATTTCAATTTCGTTCGGTTTGGGTTTGTGACTCGATGATTTGATGTCTATGTGTTAAAAGCGAAGCTTGGATCGACTGTAATTTCTTCGATTCCTTTGATTTGGATCGAATATTGAGCTGTGAAGGTTTGATTTGGTCACAGTGATTGTCGATGGTTTTGGATCAATTTGGTTTGAATGATAAAAGCGAAGCCTTGTGTTTCACAGTCGATTTGTGTACAACAGAAATAGATGTCGATGGTTGATTATTTGGAAACGCGAAGTGACGAGAGATTCAATAGTTGATGTCGATGATCGGATTTTGGTTTGTGTTTCAAAGGCTATGAAATCGAAGGTTTGAACGATTGAAGATTGATTTTGGGTCCCTGTGATGAACAGAACTCAGATTTGGAATCGAAGACAATCGATGTGTTGGAATCGATATTCGAAGATTGAGTCGGTGTTTGAAGGATTGGGTTTGGGAAAAATGAACGAAAATTTGGGTTTGATGATCTGTAAAAGAAAATTTTGATTTGGGTTTGGTGAACTGGGTAACGAACGAACTGGAAAAATTCGATTCAGAGGTATTAAGAGGTTACTGTTCATTAAGAGGCTTCGAATGCCTTCGAATTTGTGTGTTTGGAAAGATGATTTTCATACGAAGAGGAGAGAGAAGGAAAATCTTCGTATGTTTGGTTGCAAAATTTTCGTATGTTTGGATGCAATTTTGTACGAAGCGAAGGAAGGGAATTGTCTGAGAAACAAAATTGGGGAAGAAAGAAGGAAAAGTTTCGCATATGGCCCTTATAGTTTCGACTGTTTGACAAATTTTAAAACTCTTCGTATGATTGGCAAAAGTCTTCGTATGTTTTGATCAAAAAGCAGATTTTCAAAAACAGCCCCTAAACTTTTGAATATTTGGCAACCTTATCAATTAATTGAAGTTTCGAATGTTTGACACTTTTCACCCAAATTCGAATATTTTCTGAAATTTCGAATGTTTGGTCTACTCTTCGTATGTTTGGTGCACAATGGCAGAATTTTCGAAAATAGTCCCTGAGGCTTCGAATGTTTGGCGGTTCATACCCAAATTCGAAAAAGGACTGTTTTTGCTGAAAATTGAAGAAAATGCATTTCAAGTCCCTGCAGTTTGTGCAAATTGACGCTTTCTACCCAGCTTTGGAAAAGGGGGAGAGTTTTGCATATTTTGCTGTTTTGGGCGCACCGGGTCACTGCAGAATTTTGAAATTGACAATTTCTACCCATTTTTGAGAAATTTTGTCAAATTCGATCCGTGAACGGAGCTAAAAATTCAATATTTTTTGGATTTTCCGGATTGAAGCACATAGTTTATGCCACATGTTAAGGGGGAGTTTTAACTCGAAAAATTCCGAATAGAGCACGTTCTTTTTCCTTGGGAGTTTTATAATCAAATTTCGATTATAAAAAGGGGGAGAAGTTTTATATGGAAATTCGAACTTGAATTTTTCATATTACGCGGATTTGAAGACCGAAGTGATCTTGAAGTTTTGAAGCTTACGAAATGATGCAATTGGAAGTTCGAAAATGATTTATTTTCGAAATGGGTTTGGTTTTATTGAAGATTTTTTGGGGTGTGCTTTATGCTCAACTTTTGGTGATCAATTTGGAGTTTGAGAAGCTCGTGATCATTCGTTGATGCTCGGTTTGTATGGTTTCACATCCTAGAGCCCAAATTGAAGAATCATGGAAGAATTGAAGACTGAAGTTCGTTTCGACATGTGTCACGCTTGAGGCTCGGGTCGCGTAGTTGCTCGATTTTGGAAGATTTGAAGTGGGTCATTCATTCCTAACTTTGAGGGGGAGAATGTTGGGGTACAAAGTTATTCATGATTGACTTTGTAATTGTTTGACTTTTGTAAAACCCACTTGCATGTGGAGTATTAGCCTTGTGACACATGAGAGATAGAGAGTGAGAGAGAGACATGTAAACACCTCTATAAATAGTGGGTTCATACCACTTGTAGAGGTGTGCTTGAGAGATGTAAAAGTGAGTGTGTAAGTGTGTGTTATTTATGTAGTCTAGATCTAGATCCTTTTTGTGTAACACCATATACAATCAATACATCTCTTGAACACCCAAATCACCATGTTCATTGTGCAATCTTTAATTCCGCATGCCAAACCATGTTCTTATGTCACTACAATCATGAGACTTTCCCTTGTGATTATTAGAAGGATCTTTCCTCTTCTTCCCCTTCCCATGTCCAATAGCCAAGACTGGGGCAAAAGCAGTAGGAGTGGTTGCAACAACTTTACCTTTCAAGCCACTTTCAACGGTCCTCAACAACCCTTGAAGCTTGATCAATGTGACTTCCTCCCTGTTCATATGATAAGTCATATTGAACTAATCATAACACGGAGGCAAAGAGTGGAGAATGATGTCAATCGCCAACTCTTCATCAAAGTTGACATTCAACTTGAGCAAACGATCCACATACCTTTGCATTCTTTGCAAGTGGCTCGTGATGGACTCTCCATCTTTCATCTTGGTCGTTATCAACGAGGCAAGGATCTCGTACCTTTCTTGACGCGCACTTTGACAGTACTTTTCCATCAAATCTTGGCACATCTCGTACGACTAGTAGTCCTCGTAGAACCGCTACAGCTCAGGAGTCATAGTGGCTACCATTATACACGACACCTTTGTCGCGTCCTTTCCGTGAGCCCTATACTCAGCAATTTCTTCAGCAGAAGCATTGGTTTCGTCTATCTCTTTGAGCTTTTCATCGAGGACGTATTCTTTCTCCTTGTATCGGAGGGCCATGCGGATGATGCGGATCCAATCATTGAAATTGGACCCATTGAAGGTGACCCTCCCACAAATGTTCATAAGAGAAAAGGAGCTTGAGGGGTTCGAGCTTGAAGCGTTGTTTGAGCCACACATCTGAAAAAGAAAAGAGACAAAGTCTAGATTAGATAAGAATCCTTACTATAACACCCAAATGAAATATTAAGGCTAAGACCCAAAACTATAATTCACAATTCGGAAGAGGGATGCCGTAATGCAATTGCAAATTATATGAAGGTAGGTAAATGATGATTTACCAATTTCCACCATGAAAAACTAAATGAACACTTAGGTTTCAAATGAATCGAAATTCCTAGATTCTTTTGAGATTCATTGAACTTTTCAATGGCATGTTTAATCTCGATTATGCCTTCAAGTTTGTGACTGGGATACCGAGGATCACAAACAAGGTGTGAATAACCATGGAAATTAGCTTTTTACCACCTAATCAATGTGCCGGTTAACCACACACACTGCATTGATATATGATAACTCTCGAGCTACCCTTCGCCACCCTTGCTAACGACTTTGACATGGTACAAAGTGCAATTTCATGGAATAGCATCATTTTCACATTTTTCCTAAAGTAACTAAGATTGAGAATTTAAGTAAACATTTAGTTAATTTATAATAATCATTATACTTATTAATGAGGGATTAATGTCCTATCCTAGCCGTTCGGCTAACGACCCTCCACTAGTCAAGAGTGCGGTGGGTAAGAGTGGATACCCAATGGGGGGTCATTTTATAGGCCGCTTTCTTAAACACCCCTTTATAGACCAGCTTCGTGAATGAGGCCTACTAACGGTAAGACTAATTCATCTTACATATATATATATATATATATATATATATATATATATATATATATATATTATAATAGTATAAGGGTTGTATTTTAAACTTTTAAAATACTAGGGTTTTAGAATTTAATATTTCAAATTAAAACTTTTTAATCAAATTTTAAATTCCAAAACTTGAGGGCAAGTTATGAAACTTTTCAAAACTTTCTAAATCAAATTTAAAACAATTAAAATATTCATATAATTTTATCCTTATCAAAATTTGACCCAATCCAGTTAATTTGGTAAGATAAATAGAAATCCAATTTTACAAATAATTAATTTATCACATAATCTAGTAATTATCTTAAAATTTGACTATTATCTTTTAATTAGATGAGGATAATCGTTACCATAATAGAAAAATTGAATTTTATCAGTCAAAATATTTTATGGTAATTATCCAAATCTAATTTAGGCTTAAAATCCGAAAATTATGTAGTCAGACAAGTCAACTCGTCGAGTCAGGCTTTGGACTCGTCGAGTTCATCTGGAAGAGTCCATATTTCGACGGCTTTCAGCTTTGAACAATTAACCATGGCATCAAATATAACAGAAAAACACCTTAAGCTCTGATACTACTGCTGGGTTTTGAGCACTACAATATTCCTATGGTGTACATGCAACCCTCATGCTTTGGATCTAGGTTTTTCTCAAGTTATACATGCAATTCTAATCATCCAAAGCATGAACTATATCTAGCATACAATTTTCGAGATTTATAACATAAAACAAAGTTAGATTAATACCTTTTCCTTGTAGCTTGTAGATCTTGACCTTCAAGAGCTTAGTGCCTTAATTGTTACACCTCTAGTGAGTCACAAACACCAAGTAGCAATTGGAAGAATATGAGAGAGGTTGAGAGGCTCTAAAATCAGCTAGGGTTCTTTTCTTGGAAGCATTGGCTGATTTCAAGGAGCCAAGGGGTTCCTTATATAGCTAAGCGGCTAGGGTTTTTGACTGGAACCCTAATTCTTTGCTTAACCCTTAAGCAATCCAATAGATCCTTCTAGAAGGCCCCCTTGGACGAAATCCATGTGGGCTACACATAGAATTTCGTCCACCCCTTCCTAGGGATCCATAAGCCCAACTTGCAAGTATCATATAATTGCAATATCAGTCCCCGTAATTTAATCAGTCTCTTTTGATCACCAAATTAATTCCAAATTAATTTATGATCAATACTAATTAAATAATATGATTTGTCGATTAATATATTGTTTTGATAATATATTAATAAATCACAATTAACCTATTTCTCCATAATTCATCCTATCAAATTGTTATGGTGAAGGCAACCCAAAAGGACCATGCTACTATCGGGTCAAGTATATATACCAATTATAGTTATGGGCTTAGACACCTAATCCAATATATACCGCATTCATAACCCCAATATGTATATATTGCTACATTGCTATGACATTTGGTCTTAAAAATGCAGTTGCAACATACCAAAGGCTAGCTAACCAGATGTTCAAGGATAAACTGGGGGACACCATGGAAGTTTACATCGATGACATGGTGGTTAACTCAAAGAAAGCTGAAGATCACATCAAGGACCTTGAAGACGCCTTCAAAATACTAGACGAATACAACATGAATCTAAACCCTTGTAAGTGCCATTTTGAAATGAGATCAAGCAAGTTCCTTGGATATACTGTGACTAAAAGATGAAAAAAAGCAAGTCCGGAGCAAATAAAAGCCATCATCGATTTGAGATCCCCATCCTTTGCAAAAGTTATTCAGAGACTATGTAAAGTCACAAATTTTCTTGATGTATCAATCAGATCCAATTGATGGTGCGGAATCCCAATCAATTGGATGATGCAAGATCAAAATGAAGAAGAAGGAGACGAAGAATAAGATGAATCTATGATGTTTATATGATATGAGTGATAATCCAACACTAGATTCACAAACACTCTATTATTCTCTCTACTTTCTCTCTCTAGAACACTCCCACCTCACACTCTTGGCCGTGTACACTCATGACTCCACCTACCACCTGACATCCATTTTGTAACATCCCAAATTTTCAAGCCAAAATTTTTTGTTTAAAGTAAGTAACTTATATAAATCATTTGCCAACATATAGTCGATGACATGACAATCCATAAAACCATAATAATCATGTCTTAAAATCATATCCTCAAGTAGTAATAAAATCAGAGTACAATCCCATGAATCACGTAATGCGGAAATATGATGTGCGTGTGATGTGCAGCTACCGCGCCGGCTCCTTCCCCTTTGCTGAAGA
The DNA here is from genome assembly GCF_052849685.1 of Lactuca virosa. Lineage (NCBI taxonomy): Eukaryota > Viridiplantae > Streptophyta > Magnoliopsida > Asterales > Asteraceae > Lactuca > Lactuca virosa. The sequence goes on along the minus strand of NC_136430.1, from coordinate 299,964,048 downwards.
GGTACCTGAAACAAATCTGAAAACTCTAAGCACGAAGCTTAGTGAGTTCCCCCATCATACCACATACCATAAACCTATACTGCCTATCCATCGGTATCTTTCAACCAGTATCTGATTGGTATAACCGGAAGTTGGACTTCCCTTCGGTATCTTTCAACCGGTATCCGGGAACTAACCTCCCCTTCGGTATCTTTCAACCGGTAACCGGGAGCTAACCTCCCCTTCGGTATCTTTCAACCGGTAACCGGGAGCTAACCTACCCTTCGGTATCTTTCAACCGGTAATTGGGGACTATTCCACCCCTACCACTACCACACAATATATCATAAACATACCGCTAGACATGCATGGGTTCTGACGACCCCTTCGGTATCTTTCAACCGGTAACCGGGACTAATCCCCCTACTACCACTATCACATATATCGCAACATGCTAATCGCATAAAACATATAAGGTAGTAGAAACCTAGATAATTGTCACAAAGACAATCATCTATGAACCAACTCCTACTAGTGGGCCGACATTATGGCCGTAGACCCACTTCTACTGGAAGGTAATTCACCTTGATGTCGTGTAGTGTCTGCACAGTCCTCGGTACAAAAATCCACTCTTCTCAACTTCTCAATCCCTACACAACAACCTTTCTTAATTACTAACTCATACTCACAATCCTCCCTTATAAGGGTCAACCGAAGTCCAGGTCAAAGTCAAAGTCAACTTTGGTCAAAGTCAACATCCAGTTGACTCGACTCGCCGAGTTGGTCCGCCATCTCGTCGAGTCCCTATCCTTTCAAAATGCTTCAACCCCGATTCTAATCGTCGAGTCTAGCAAGAACTCGACGAGTTCTCCTTCAACCATAACATTGAGACAATCTTCAACCGACTCGCCGAGTTCGTCCTTGAACTCGTCGAGTTCATCTTCATCCGTATGAATGTGTCTAGTCTATGACTGGCCGAGTTATCCTTGAACTCGTCGAGTCCGTCTTAAGGGGTTGGGACATTTCCTTGAACTCACCGATTTTGTTCATACACTCGCTGAGTTCCATGATTTCCAGGTCCCTAATGAGCTTAGACAACTGAGGGTCCTTCTAACTTAGCATTTGGTCCATCAACAGAAAGGGTTTGATGGGAAATACGACCCGACTCGCTGAGTCCCATGAACGACTCGCCGAGTCCCTCTTTGTCTAAAACTATACAGTTGATTTCAGTGGGTCTTAATGCATCCAAATCATAGATCTGACCTCCTAGGGTCCATATTATACGTAAAGTTCCAATCTTGACGTCCATGCATGAGGTTTTTGGCTCACAAAGCCGTAAAAATAAGTCTACAAAATGCATGGGGTGCTTATGGCAACAAAGTTGGCACCTTTATGCCATAAGGACCCCCAATGGTTCCAGATATGAAGTGCCACTCCAACTACACACACAAAATCCGATTATAGCCTCACTAAACTCATAAGAAGGGTAGAAAATAGCCCCAAAACAAAATCTAAGAGATAGATGGTCAAGGTTCCATCTTTTTACCTTGAATGAATTGAGAATGGAGCAAAACCTCTGGATCTTCTTGCCTCTACTTGAACTCCCAAGCTTCCTTCCTCCTTTCCAACTTCAAAACACACAAAAAGGCACCAACAAGCTCAAGAACACACAAAAGAGGCTTAGGGTTCGAGTTAGGGTTCTCTCTCTGGGTTGGGAGGGACAATGGAGGCTGGGTTGGGGCGTTATAAGTTGTTTAAATAGGGTGCAAACCCAAATATTAGGGTTTCATCCAGACAGTCCTACTCGCCGAGTTGGTCACTTAACCCCCCGATCAAAAGTCGAGTCTACTCGACGAGTTGGGCCTCCAACTTGCCGAGTCCCAGAGCAAATCATGAAGTTACTTCAATTTAAATACGCACCAGGAACCTTGTGTTACAAATCTCCCCCACTTATTTTAGACTTCATCCTTGAAGTCTGCTGCTGAATCCTGAAAAAGCTCAGGGTAGTGCTCCCTCATCTCGTCCTCCGACTCCCAAGTCCATTCTGAGCCCTTGCGGTGCTGCCATTGCACCTTCACCAACTCCACCCTCTTGTTCCTTAGATCCTTTGACTTCCTGTCTAGGATCTCCACAGGGCGCTCAATGTAGTTCAGGCTGTCATCCACCTGAATATCCTCCAAAGGCACCACTGCCGAATCGTCCGCCAGACACTTCCATAACTGGGAGACGTGAAAAGTGCTATGAATTTGACTGATTTTGGCTGGCAGGTCCAGTCTATACACCACCTTGCCCACCCGGGCGACAACCCTGAAAGGTCCAATGTATCTGGGGCCTAGCTTGCCCCGTTTCCTGAATCGGATGACACCTTTCCAAGGTGACACCTTCAGGAGGACCATATCCCAAACCTGGAACTCCAGGTCCGAATGACGCTTGTCGGCATAACTTTTCTCAAGACTCTGAGCAGTCTAAAGCCTGTTCCTGACCTACTGGATCCTCTCCGTAGTCTTGAGTACTACGTCGGTACTCCCCATGACTCTCTGCCCAACCTCACCCTAACAAATCGGGGTCCAGCACTTCCTCCTATATAACATCTCGAAGGGAGGACGGTCAATTGTCGCGTGGTAGCTGTTGTTGTAAGAGAAATCAACTAATGGAAGATAGGTATCCCAACTACCACCAAAGTCTAAGACACATGCCCTCAGCATATCCTCCGAGGTCTGTATGGTCCGCTCGCTCTGACCATCCGTTTGCGGGTGAAAAGCGGTGCTGAAGTGAAGACGAGTACCCAACTCGTCGTGGAATTTCTTCCAGAATCTGGAAGTGAACCGTACATCTCTGTCAGAAATCACGGAGACTGCCACTCCGTGTCGAGCTACAACCTCTCGGATGTAGATATCGGCCAGCTTCTCGGCCGAAATGCTCTCCTGGATCGGTATGTAATGTGAACTCTTGGTCAACCGATCCACAATGACCCATATGGAATCCACTCCCCGCGTGGTCCTAGGAATTTTGGTGATGAAGTCCATGGTAATATCTTCCCATTTCCACGTGGGAATATCTAACGACTGCATCTTGTCGTATGGCCTCTGGTGCTCGGCCTTGACCTTCCTGCAGGTCAAGCACATCTCTGTACATCTTCGTCACGCCGGGATGAATCGAGAATCGGGATTTGTGCGCCTCCTCCATCAGAACCTGGCGCACACCTCCATGATAGGGAACCCACACCCTACGATGTAGTGTAGTCGAAGGAGGAAACCTATCCCACAATACGCTCGCTCTTCCGATGTTCTTCCTTCATAACCTCCTGCTGGGCCTCTCGGATCTGCTCCAGAAGCGGAGTCACCACTGTCATCTGCAAGCAAATGTCTGTGATTGGGGCAGCCTTGTGGCTAAGAACATCGGCCACCACATTGGCCTTCCCCGGGTGGTAGAGGATCTCACAATCGTAATCCTTCACCATATCTAGCCACCGATGTTGCCTCATGTTAAGATTTGGTTGGTCCATGAGGTACCTCCGACTCTTGTGATCCGTGTGAATGGTACAACGGACCCCGTAGAGGTAATTGTTGGATATAGTGTCTAAGTCCATAACTATATTTGGTATGTACTTGACCCGACCCGACATGGTCCATTTGGGTTGCATGGCATTGCAATAATTGGATAGACCAAAATGAGAGAAAGGACACTTAAGGTGTATTAATATATTATAAGTACTAATATATTAATAATATTATTTAATTAGTATTGATCAAAGAATTAATCTTGAATTAATTAAGTGATCAAAAAGAGACTAATTAAATATATGGGGTTGATTATGTAAATAATCTATTCTTGTATAGTGGGCTAATGATCCATGGTTTGTATGGATTGGGTTGAAACCCATAAGGTGCTCCATGGATAGTCCATTGGGGTTACAAACCCATGGATCAGGGAATGTGGAAAGCCATGACAATTAGGGTTTACATGGTGTAACCCTAATTGTGTCACAATTATATAAAGGCTCCTTGTCAAGCAAAATGGCACTACTACAAGTAAGTAAGAGGGCTAGCCAATTTTGAGTTTAGTGTATTTCTCTCAAGGTTATTCCAAGAATTGTGGTGTTGTGTGAAGCATTTGAGGCATCACATTTGGGGTGCTAGGCTCACAAAGTCATCAAGGAATCCAAGCTTCTAAGAGGTATGTTATCCTACTTGTTTTTGTATTACAAGTTATTATGAACCTTGGAAAAATCATTTTGCATGTATCTTAGTAAAACATAGATCCAAGGTTTCTAGGGTTGCATGTACACCATAGGAGTGTTAGAATGCTCAAAACCCAACAGTGGTATCAGAGACTAGGCTTGTTTGTGTGATACTTGATGCAAAATAGCTTTAAAAATCGAAATTCTTGCTGTCTGTACAGGAGACTCGCCGAGTCCATAGAGGAACTCGATGAGTCCAAGCATATCTTCAACCGACTCGGCGAGTCAGTTCTTGCACTCGACGAGTTGGCTATGCAGAGTGCAGTTTTTGAACTTTTGCTGCTGGAAATGGACTAGAAACATTACCCTAAATTGTTTTGGTGATATAAAACCTGTTTTAGATGGTGTAATGCTTATGCTAATCCATTTACAATGGCTAATATCAAAATTCCATGATTATATATGTTAATATGCTTCTTGAAATTTTGATATTCATGTTCTTATAAGTTTTAGAAGATCATAGGAATTATGTGTAACTTGCTTGTAAGTATGATTCTTGATCTTAATGGCTAATCATGGAGTTCATAACTTGTCCTCAAGTTATGGATTTCCAAAAGTCACTTCTTTAAAAGTGTCATTAAAGAATAAGAGGTTACATAAAATGAAGAGTCTTCATTTTAATGAACCATTAAGCTCATAAGTTATGAAATGAAAAGTCTTGAATAGTTTCAATACTTGCCCTCAAGTTTTGGAATTTGTAAAGTCTTACACCCTAATACTTTAATTTCCAATTTGAATCTTAAAATTTTAAAAGTTTAAAATTCAACCCTTATACTATTATTATATTAGAAGTTTAAATATATAGATATGTATAAGAATAAGTCAGTCTTACCGTTAGTAGGCCTCATTCACAAAGCCGGTCTATAAGGGGGGTATAAGGTTGTTGCCTATAAAATGGCAGCTTAATGGGTGTCCACTCTCACCCACCGCTTCCTTGACTGGTGGAGGGTCGTTAGCCGAACGGGTAGGACAAGGACTTTAATCTTCATTAAAAGTGTAATGAAATTATAAAGTAACTACACTTTAATAATTCCCAATCTTAGTTACTTTAGGAAAATGTGAAGTAGGTGCTAACCCATGAAATTACACTTTGTACCTTACCTAGTCGTTAGTGGAGCGCATGTGGTTAACCGACACACTAACAAGGACTAGTAAGAGTGACAAATGGTAACTTAATTTTACCATAGATCGATGGAGCGCGTGTGGTTAACCGGCACATCGATTAGGTGGTAAAAAGTTAAGGGCACCAAGTCAATTTGCATGGTTATTCACACCTTGTTTGTGATCCTCGGCATCCCAGTCACAAACTTGAGAGGGCAAAATCGAGATTCAAACATGCCTTTGAAAGTTCAATGTATCTTAAAAGATCTAGGAATTTCAAATCTAATAAAACTTAATAATTTATTTCGTTTTCGTGGTGGAAATTGGTAAATCGTCATTTACCTATCTTCAAATATTTTATAGCTTGGATTACGGCATCCCTCTTCCAACTATAAATAGTTTGTTGGGTCCTAGCCTTAATACTTCATTTGGGTGACTTATTAAGGACTCTTCATCTAATAAAACTTGTCTTTCTTTTCAGATGTCTTCAAACACTGCTAGTGGCTCAAACCCTACAGGCTCCTTTTCCCTAATGAACTTGTGTGGGAAAATCACTTTTGATGGTTCAAATTTCAATGAATGGATTAGGAACATCAGAATGATTACTCGCTATGAGGGAAAAGAGTATGTCCTAGATAAGGAGCTAAAGGTTATCGATGAGTCAACTGCTACTCCTGAGGAGATTTCTGAGTACACTACCCATGAGAAAGATGCCACTAAGGTGTCTTGTATTATGTTGGCCACAATGACAGCAGAACTCCAGTATTCCTATGAAGATTTCTACCCTTTTGAGATGCACCAGGATCTGATGATAGGTACCATCAAAGTGCACGTCAGGAGAGGTATGAAATCATTTCCTCCATGATAACAGCTAGGATGAAAGAGGGAGAATCCCTCACCGATCACTTGCAGAAGATGCAAAGGTTCGTGGACTGGTTATTGAAGCTTAATGTGGACTTTCCTGAAGAAATGGCGATTGACATCATTCTCCATTCCTTACCTCCAAGTTATGATCAGTTTCGTATGACTTATCATATGAACAAGGAGGAAGTCACACTGAGTAAACTTCAAGGACTTTTAAGGACCGCTGAAAGTGGCCTTAAATTAGCTGTTACTACTACTCCTACTACCGCCCCTGTCTTGGCAATTGGGCAGGGAACGGGGAAGAAGAGAAAGACCCCTTCGAAGGGTACCAAGGGAAAGTCTCTTGATGGCTCCTCTTCAAGTGGAACCAAGAAAGGTTCCATTCCTCCTTCTTCAAACCCAAAGGAAGCACAATGCTTCTACTGCCAGGAAAAGGGGCACTGGAAACGAAGCTGCCCAAAATACTTGGAGGATGTAAAGGATGGGAAAGTTAAATCCACCCATGCAGGTATTTACACTATATTGTCTAATAACTCATTGAAAACTAACTCTTGGGTGCTTGATACAGGTTGTGGTATTCACATTTGTTCTGATTTGCAGGGACTAAGAAGAAGTGATAAAGTGGAGCATGGGAAGATAAACTTAATCATGGGGAATAGGAAAGCATCACCAGTTACCAAGATAGGAGTTTATTCTTTGTTGCTTAATAACGGGTTAATGTTAGATTTGAATAAATGTTGTTACTCGTCTAAAATGGCGAGAAATATTATTTCCTTTCATGGCTTGTACAAACAAGGGTTTTCTTTTTCATTTGATAATGATAATGGTGCTATTAATGTTTATTACAATGATGTATTTTACTTTAAATCCTTACCTTGTGATGGTGTATATGAAGCTGTGAATGTTGTAGATAATCTAGGAAATAATGTGTTGTGTATTGATTCTTCAGATAGCTTAGACAAAGCATCTTTGTGGAATTGTCGTCTTGGACATGTCAACAAGAAGCGCATAGGCCAACTCCAAAAGGCTGGAGTTTTGGAATCATTTGATCTAAAGTCGGATGATAGTTGCGAGTCTTGTTTACTTGGAAAAATGACAAAGTCACCCTTCACTGGTACTTGTGAGAGGGGTGAGGGCTTGTTGGACCTCATACACACTGATGTGTGTGGACCCTTCAAGAGTGCCACAAGAGATGCTAATCGGTATTATGTGACTTTTACTGATGATTATAGTAGATATGGATATATGTATTTAATCAAGCATAAGTCAGAGACCTTTGAGAAATTCAAAGAGTTTAAGCAGGAAGTAGAGAATCAACTGAGCAGGAACATCAAGATGCTCCGATCCGATCTGGGAGGAGAGTATCTTAGTATTGAGTTCCTTGACTATCTTAAGGAATGTGGGATTGTCTCACAATTGACACCTCCTAGGACACCACAGCTGAATGGTGTAGCAGAGAGGCGCAATCGAACCTTATTGGACATGGTTCGTTCCATGATGATTCGAGCTTCGTTACCAATCTCATTATGGGGGTATGCCTTTGAGACTGCCGCCCACATCCTTAATCTAGTCCCTACAAAGAAGGTTGCCAAAAAACCTCTTGAGATGTGGGCTGGGAAAGTTCCCAACTTGGACCACATCAAGATTTGGGGTTGCGATGCTTTCGTGAGGCGCGAGTCTCATGACAAGCTCGAACCTCGAAGCGAGAGGTGTATTTTCATCGGCTACCCACATAAATCCTTTGGTTACCTCTTCTACAGACCCAATGAGAATGTGGTCTTTGTGGCTAGAAGAGGAGTCTTTCGGGAGAGTGAATTTATAAGCCAAGGAGACAGTGGGAGGCAAATTGACCTTGAAGAGCTTCAAGAGTCAAGCGGTGAAGGAACCTCAAACACTAGTGACCAACCTGAGGAGGAAACTCCTGTTGATCCGATAGATGAGCCCATACCTCTAAGGCGTTCCACAAGAGTTAGGAATGCACCTGAGCATTACTATGGTTTCCATATTACTGCAGAAGGTGATACGCTTATTAGTGATAGTACACTAGTAAGTCTGGATGAACCTAACAGCTACACGGAAGCCATGGCAGGCTCTGAGGCTGCTAAATGGAAAGAGGCTATGGACAGCGAGATACAGTCCATGTATGATAATGAAGTTTGGAACTTGGTTGACAATGTACCTGGTCGTAAGACAGTTGGGTGCAAATGGATCTTCAAGAAGAAGACCAACATGGATGGTAATATACACACTTATAAGGCGCGACTGGTTGCAAATGGCTATTCTCAAACTCCGGGAGTTGATTATGATGAGACCTTTTCACCAGTAGCAAAGATTAAGTCTATTAGGGTTATGCTAGCCATTACTGCATTTCATGATTATGAAATATGGCAAATGGATGTCAAAACCGCTTTCCTTAATGGAAAGTTGGCTGAGGATGTTTACATAGCTCAGCCAGAGGGTTTTGTCAATACAAAGTATCCTAATAGAGTGTGTAAGCTTGAGAAATCCATTTATGGATTAAAACACGCACCTCGCAGATGGAATCTTTGATTCGATGAGAAAGTCAAGGAGTTTGGTTTTTCGAGGAGTGAGGATGAGTCCTGTGTATATGTTAGGGCTAGTGGGAGTATAGTTAGCTTCTTGGTGTTGTATGTGGATGACATACTACTCATAGGAAATGACATCCCAACCTTGCAGGATATTAAGTCCTGGCTTGGGAAGTGTTTCGCTATGAAGGACCTTGGGGAAGCTACCTATATCCTAGGGATAAGGATATTGAGAGACAGGAGTAAGAGACTAATTGGAATTAGTCAGAGTACTTACTTGGATAAGGTACTGAAGAGGTTCAATATGCAGGATTCCAAGAAAGGGGAATTACCAATCCAGAGTAACGCCAAACTGAGTAAGACTCAGAGTCCGAGTACAGAGGCCGAGATAGCTGAGATGAGTCATGTACCATATGCTTCCGCTGTGGGCTCAATCATGTATGCTATGACATGTACTCACCCTGATGCGTCCTTTGCCTTTAGCATGGTCAGTAGATATCAAGGGAACCCTGGCAAGGCTCACTGGACTGCGGTAAAGAACATTCTTAAGTATCTGTGAAAGACTAAGGACTGGGTCCTTACTCTTGGTGGCGGTGATGACTTGAGAGTGGTAGGATACAACGATGCTAGCTTTCAGACTGATAGGGATAATTTTCGCTCTCAGTCAGGCTGGGTCTTTATCCTAAATGGAGGAGCAATTACTTGGAAAAGTTCCTAGCAGGAGACGGTAACTGATTCAACTTGCGAATCAGAGTATATAGCAGCAAGCGAGGCAGCAAAGGAGGCAATATGGCTAAAGAACTTCATTGGAGACCTTGGATTTGTACCTGCTATAAAAGAGCCAATGGAAATTTTCTGTGACAGCGAAAGTGCGGTAGCCTTAGCCAAGGAACCACGGGATCATGGGAGATCCCGACACATTGACAGAAAATACCATTTCATTAGACATCGTATAGAAGAAGGACTCCTCGTGGCTAAGAGGGTATCATCTGATGAGAACCCAGCAGATCCCCTCACGAAGGGACTGACTAGGGTTAAGCATTTACAGCATGCAAGGCGTATCGGGCTGAGGGATGATATTAGTTTTAATAATTAGATAGTTGTGAAACTTGTAAAATGTAATTGAAATTTGATTATTAAATAAAAGTTGTTATTTATTTATGAGTAAAGTGTTACTATCTTATGTTAATCGTTTACTATTGTTTCAATTTTGCATGTTTTGACTTCGAGGATAATTATATTATTCAAACTCTCCACAGTCAGTCATACTTTGGAAGTAGGTATTGAATGAAGACTGTCATGAATTGGGTTTGTAGACTTTCTAAGGTGTATTAGACATAGCAATGGTTGTTGCAACATTCATGAGTGCTCATAAGTTCTGAGTATTGGACTCAACCCACGCTCACTTGTATCACTTCATGGAATTTATCTCAAGTGATCGTGAGACGGTAATATCATATAAATCTTCAAACCTAGACATATGAGTTGTTGACTATGAATTGGTTATACATTGATTGTACGAAAATGCATTGGTAACTCGATGTTATAAAACATGCTTTTGTGCATAATTCAATAAGTAGTCAGTACAAGCATATGAGTCGAAGTTTATCTGTTCCTTCTAGGATTAGAAGCCATATCTGGGCCCCTCGATGATTTTGTTTTGACCTATGTACCGGGCCCAGTCAGAACCTAATTGATGTGTTCAATTTAGTTCTATGTCAAACAAATCAGAGATCGAGAAACAACTGTTGGACGATAAGTACGACATTGTTCCATGTGTTTTTCCGGATGATATCTTGAGAGCAGAGGATTATATGATCACTTATCTTAAATGGCGTATCATCATCATCATCTTAGTTCCAAGAGACTTTGAAAGAGCTACGATTGCTAGTCGAATTCTGAAGTCATATTTGCAACTATAGTTATTAGACTTATCCAAGTGGGAGACTGTTGGATATAGTGTCTAAGTCCATAACTATATTTGGTATGTACTTGACCCGACCCGGCATGGTCCATTTGGGTTGCATGGCATTGCAATAATTATATAGACCAAAATGAGAGAAAGGACACTTAAGGTGTATTAATATATTATAAGTACTAATATATTAATAATATTATTTAATTAGTATTGATCAAAGAATTAATCTTGAATTAATTAAGTGATCAAAAAGAGACTAATTAAATATATGGGGTTGATTATGTAAATAATCTATTCTTGAATAGTGGACTAATGATCCATGGTTTGTATGGATTGGGTTAAAACCCATAAGGTGCTCCAGGGATAGTCCATAGGGGTTACGAACCCATGGATCATGGAATGTGGAAAGCCATGACAATTAGGGTTTACATGGTGTAACCCTAATTGTGTCACAACTATATAAAGGCTCCCTGTCAAGCAAAACGGCACTACTACAAGTAAGTAAAAGGGCTAGCCAATTTTGAGTTTAGTGTAATTCTCTCAAGGTTATTCCAAGAATTGTGGTGTTGTGTGAAGCATTTGAGGCATCACAATTGGGGTGCTAGGCTCACAAAGTCATCAAGGAATCCAAGCTTTTAAGAGGTATGTTATCCTAATTCTTTTTGTATTACAAGTTATTATGAACCTTGGAAAAATCATTTTGCATCTATCTTAGTCAAATATAGATCCAAGGTTTCTAGGGTTGCATGTACACCATAGGAGTGTTAGAATTCTCAAAACCCAACAGTAATGTCGCCAAATCTTAAGGGTGAAGACGACCGCCCCCAACTCCAAATCGTGCGTCGGGTAGTTCGCTTCGTAAGGCTTCAGCTGCCTCTAAGTGTAAGCGATAACATGTCTTCTCTACATTAATACCACGCCCAACCCTGAGATGGACGCATCGCAATATACCACAAAATCCTCCACGCCCTCAGGAAGGGGGAGGATCGGCGCCTCGCATAGTCTCTCTCAATGTCTCAAACGCTGCCTGCTGCTCAGGCCCCCAGCGAAAAACAACGGCTTTCTTCGTCAGCCGGGTCAGGGGTACGACTATCTTGGAGAAATCCTGAATGAATCTCCGGTAATAGCCCGCCAATCCCAGGAAACTCCGAATCTCAGATGGAGATTTCGGAACCTCCCATCTCATCACAGCCTCCACTTTGGCCAGGTCGACCAAAATACCGTTCTGGTTGACAAGGTGCCCAAGGAATTTCACCTTGCACAACCAAAAATCGCACTTGGAGAACTTATCGTACAAGCTCTCCCTCCTCAGGGTATCCAAAACCTCTCGTATATGCTCTTCATGCTGCTCCTGCGTCTTGGAGTAAACCAATATATCATCAATGAAAACTATCACAGACCGATCCAACATCAGTCTGCATACGCGGTTCATGAGATCCATGAACACGGAAGGAGCATTGGTGAGCCCGAAGGGCATCACCACGAACTCGTAGTGGCCATTACGAGTCTGGAATGCAGTCTTCTGTACATCCTCATCTTTGACGCTCATCTGATGGTAGCCTGACCGTAAGTCAATCTTGGAGAACCAAGATGCTCCATGAAGCTGGTCGAATAAGTCATCTATCCTCGGGAGTGGGTAACGGTTCTTCACTGTTACCTTCTTCAACTCCCGGTAATCTATGAACATGCGATGCGACCCGTCCTTCTTCTTGACAAACAGGATCAGGGCTCCCCAAGGCGAACTACTTGGCCTGATAAATCCCTTGTCTAGCAGCTCCTGCAGCTGCGTAGACAACTACTGCATCTCGAGAGGAGCCAACTGATATGGTGCCTTGGCTATCAGAGCCGCACCAGGGACTTGCTCGATCCTGAACTCCACCTGTCGCTCCAGAGGTATCCCACGCAGCTCCTACGGAAATACATCCGCGTACTCTCGCACCACCGGTACATCGCTTACCGACGCCTTACCCGTCTCCTGGGTATCCATAACGTAGGAGACATACCCGACGCAACCCTGCTAGAGGTAGCGCCTAGCCATCGCTGTTGAACATAAATCTGGTCCGTGTTGGGGTCACTCGCCCTGAATCACCAGCTCTCCCTCGCTTGGGTTCCTGACACGTACCAACTGCTGCGCACAGTCAATCACAGGCCCATTAGGGCTCAACCAAACCATACCGATGATGACCTTGTTCCCACTCAAAGGTATGGGAACCAAGTCTACCAAGTAATGCTCCTCGAACAATCTCAAAACACAATCTCTGTAAACCTCTGATGCTCGAACTGAGCGATCGTCAGCAATCTCGACCTCTAGCGGGCAATCCAACATGCCCGAAGACTCCGGGAACCTCTTGCTAAGTGCAAGAGAGACAAATGATCGGGTAGCACCCGAATCTAATAACACCTGAATTGGAATGCCGTTCACATGGAACGATCCTAAACAAAACACATATCGTAGCACATAAATATCACAAACAACATATAATAAAAGCTAGGGAGAAGAAATCATACCCGTCGCCACATCGGGTGTGGCGCGTGCCTCCTCGGTAGTCAACTGGAAGGCTCGACTCTTCACCACTGGAGCCTCTGTCTTGCCCTGCCGACCATCAGTGAGTCGCAGGGTAGCTGGAGCTGGCGCCGCCACTGGGCATTTGGCCTTTTTATGGCCCCTCTGATTACAATGAAAGAAAATCAGGTCTGATGTCTGAAAGGTGGGACAAGGGCAGTACAATCCCTACCAAAATGCCCAGTCTTGCCGCATTTATAGCAGCCTGATCCTGGCCCAGTGCAACAAACTCCCTCATGTGACCTGCCGCATTTCCCACATCGGCCTCGACCCTGCTGGCCCTTCGACCTAGAGTCGAATCCATTGGGCTTCTTCCCCAAAGCCCCAGTAACTTGTCCCTCCTCCGCCTTCCTCTTCCTGATGTGCTCCAAGTCTATCTCCCTCCCCCTTGCCATGTCAATCATGGAATCCAGGGTCGGGCATGCCGAGTAGCTGACATGCACTCAAATATCTGCCCTCAACATGTCATGATAGCGGGTTTTCCACATCTCCTTGTCTCCCACATACTGGGGCACCAACAATTCCCTCTCCCGGAACTTGGCGGTAATCTCCGCCACTGACTCAGTCGTCTGCCTCATATCAAGAAACTCCTTGGCCAGCTGCTGAAGCTCCACAATTGGCACAAAATTAGACCTGAACCTGGTCACAAAGTCCAACCAGGTCATAGCCTCAATGGATGAGGCTCCCAAGGAATCAGAAACTGACTTCCACCAATGCCTAGCACTGTCCCTCAAACATCCTGCAACATATCGAACCTTCGAACCCTCAGGGCAGAAGCTCGTCAACTGTGCAGACTCGATGTCTGCAATCCATCTCCTGGACGCGATGGGGTCCTTCGTCCCATGGAAATATGGTGCACCACTCCCCCTGAAGTCCTTAAAGGACAGTGTGCGTGACTCTGACTGGATAGCCGCCCTCCATCAGCTCAACGATCCCTTCCTTTATCAACCAGAAAATCACAAGGGTCGAATCAAGGATGCCTCTAGTGATCTCAGAAGCAATAAAATCACGTAGTCCCTCATCAACTGGCTCGACACCTGATCCCAAACCTGATCTTGAACCGGATCCTGAACCTGATCCTCCTCCGTGACGCGTAATCATCACCATTTTGAAACAAAACATTTAACTGTCAGGGTCATACATAACCTCAGGAGGTCTCACATACTACAAGTTCCCTGGTTCTATCTCGGCCTTCCTTAACCCGAGTACAGATCCTCTGCTTTCAGTAGTACGGGCCCATACTACCTTCCACATCTATCTGTACTTTCCTCAAGGATTACCTTGACTTCACCAAGTCCCTTCTACTATTGCTGCTCTCAGCACCAATTCTCTTTCTAGGCTTGCCCTAGGGTAATCTCCCCGGCCTACTCTCCGCCATCAGCTGCATAAGGAATCCTTGCTACCTTTACCTAACTAGCTCGCGAATACCATTACATATCACTAAGACCAGATAATTCTGCGAATGAGAGGTCCTACCCTACAACGGTTGGACTCAGACAAGAGCTGCACAATAGGGATAGACCTAACCTTCTAAAATTATTTAGTCCTCGCAATATATGTAACTTAACGTATTCTTTTACTAGTTAGCTAAAGTTAACTACAATTCCTAAAGCATAAAGCCAGCAGAATTCGAGCATTGAGTAACAATACCAAGCATATCCTATTCAGGCCATTATTTTACTGATTATTCGGCTCTAGCATATAATTCAATAAGCACATATAGCAGGCACATAAGGCATCTTCCTAGATCCTTAGCCCTAATCTAGCATACAGTTCTCATATACAAATCATATCGTAACATAACATGTATGGGTATCTTGGGGAAAACTTACTTGAGCTCGGCCGATCGCACACATCACACACCGTGTTCTTTCTTAAAACCTTTTCATTATTGATTTTAGAAAAATGATTTTCTTGTAAAAATCTTTCAAACCCTCGATTTGAGTCTAGACACCCCCGAAGGTGTGTCTGAATCCCTCAAACCAAGGCTCTGATACCAACTTGTAACATCCCAAATTTTCAAGCCAAAATTTTTTGTTTAAAGTAACTTATAAAAATCATTTGCTAACACATAGTCGATGACATAACAATCCATAAAACCATAATAATCATGTCTCAAAATCATAACCTCAAGTAGTAATAAAATCAGAGTATAATCCCATGAATCACGTAATGTGGAAATCTGATGTGCGTGTGATGTGCAGCTACCACGCCGGCTCCTTCCCCTTCGCTGAAGCGGTACCCGAAACAAAACTAAAAACTGTAAGCATGAAGCTTAGTGAGTTCCCCCATCATCCCACATACCATAAACCTATACTGCCTATCCATCAGTATCTTTCAACCGGTATCTGATTGGCATAATTGGAAGCTGGAATTCCCTCCGGTATCTTTCAACCGGTATCCGAGAACTAACCTCCCCTTCGGTATCTTTCAACCGTAACCGGGAGCTAACCTCCCCTTCGTTATCTTTTAACCGATAACTGGGAGCTAACCTCCCATTCGGTATCTTTCAACCGGTAACCGGGGACTATTTCACCCCTACCACTACCACACAACATATCATAAAAATACCGCTAGACATGCATGGGTTCTGACGACCCCTTCGGTATCTTTCAACCGATAACTGGGACTAAACCGCCTACTACCACTATCACATATATCACAACATGCTTATCGCATAAAACATATTAGGTAGTAGCAACCTAGATAATTGTCACAAAGATAATCATCAGCCAACCAATTCCTACTAGTGGGCCGACATTGTGGCCGTAGACCCACTTCTACTGGAAGGTAACTCACCTCGATGTCGTGTAGTGTCTGCACAGTCCTTGGTACAAAAATCCACTCGTCTCAACTCCTCAATCCCTATACAACAACATTTCTCGATTACTAACTCATACTCACAACCCTCCCTTACAAGGGTCAACCCAAGTCGATGTCAAAGTCAAAGTCAAACCTTAATCAAAGTCAACTTTGGTCAAAGTCAACATCCAGTTGACTCGACTCGCCGCTTTGGTCCGCCAACTCGTCGAGTCCCTATCCTTTCAAAATGCTTCAACCCCGATTCTACTCGTCGAGTCTAGCAAGAACTCGACGAGTTCTCCTTCTACCATAACATCGAGACCATCTTCAACCGACTCGCCGAGTTCGTCCTTGAACTCTTCGAATTCATCTTTCTCCGTATGAATGTGTCCAGTCTATGATTGTTGGGTCAAAAATATGGTTTATACTTTGCTTTTCTAAGCATTTATTGTTTTTATTATTTGGGCCGAAAATAGTATTAGATTATTTGTACCTTGGACCGAAAACCCATGTGTTTTCGGTCTAGCATTGGGTTTAGGCCTTGATTTTGTGGCCCATATATATATATATATATATATATATATATATATATATATATATATATATATATATATATATATATATATATATATATATAGATGTAAGGGGTGAGGAGTGAAGGGAATAGAATAGAGAGAGAAAGGAGCTTAAGTGTGTGTGTGTGAATCTTATGTAAAGGAGCATCATTCCATTAATCAATACATTGAAGATTCATATTCTTCTTCTTCTTCTTCTCTTCTATTTTGATCTGGCATCATCCGTTTGATTGGGATTCCGCACCATCAAACGGATCTGATTGATACACAAGTAGATTAGGAACTTACAAGTGGTATCAGAGCTTGGTTGTATCAATCAATTTTGTCAGATCTGGAGCTTATTTGATCGTATTCTGGAAGGATTTTTGCGTTTTTGGATAGATCTTGGCAAAATAAGGGGGGGTTTGTTCTTCGTGTGTTTGATAAAAACGAGTTTTTGATCGAGTTTTGGAGCAAAAATGGTGAAAAACGTCGTTTTTTTCGCATCTGAAGCAGTGTTTACGGTCCGAGTTTACGGTCCTCGGAGTTTACGGCCTCGGTTTGCGGTCTTCGGTTTACGGTCAATCTTGCACGTGTACGGTTCGGTGTACGGTCAGCCTCGCACGTGTACGGTCAGCGTTTCCGGTTCGCACCTCGTTCTCGGTTTTTGGTTCGGCCTCGGTGAGCAGCGGTAGTCGTCCTCGCACCTCGCACCTGTTCATCAACCTTCGTCCTCACATAAGCTTCATATAAAAAAAAAGGGAAATTGGGGCTGTCGGGTTTCGAACCCGGGTCTCAGGTTTCAGCAAACGCGCCTCTTACCAGTTGATCTACCAAGGAACTCGTTAAACATCTCGTTCTTTTTAAACTTATTGTCTTCGCAGCAGAAAATAAATCAAAAGAAATTCAAGGGTTGCAAGTTTCGAACCCGGTTCTCCTCCAAACTCAACAAGGCGTCTTACTAGTTGAAGTAGCTTACATCACGTTCCTAACCTTCGAAATTTAATTCAAAAACAGTCCTTCTCGGTTCCCATTTTCACAAATTTTACATTTTTAACCCAAAAATCAATTTCCTTTATTTTCAAAATCCATTTTCAACCAAAAATTTTAGTTTTTAATTTTTAATTTTTATTTTTGCCTTTTGATCTTAAATTTTGACTTTGACTTTTCAAGTTTGACATTTGACTTTAAACTTTGACTTTTTCGTTTAACTTTCAAATTTTCAAATTTAGTTTTTCGGTTTGACTTTTAAGTTTGACTTTTCAAGTTTCGTTTTTAAGTTTGACTTTCTAAATTTGAATTTTAAGGTTGACTTTCTCGGTTTTTAAGTCAAAGGGAAATTCAAATAATAATAATAATAATGATAATAATAATAAAATGAGTTCCTCAAACATCCCGGTCAATGAAGTTTCATGTACTCCATCTTGTGAAGCTACTATTAAATTTCTCCGAGATCAAATCGATTTATTAAAAAGAGAAAATGAGGACCTCAAATACGAAGGCTATACCCTTAGGAAAGGTCAGAAACCTCTGAAAGCTCAATTAGAGACCAAAACCAAGGATTTCCGAAAACTGCAAGAAGATTACAGCAACAAGTGTGAAAATTACGATCACATTAAGAAAAACTTGCTGCTGTAACTGCCGAACTTGATGCATTGAAAGCTAAATATAATGATGCTGAATTTACATTTAAGAATTTCGATGTATCAAGTGATGTAGTTGCGTCCATGATGGAACATAGTATGAAATTTAAGGATAACCAGCAAAAGGGTCTAGGTTATGAGGGTGTCCCTCCTCCCTTCAATCATAACTACACTGCCAAACCTTTGACTCAGGAAGAGATTGACCGAGAACCATTTATGGTATACGGTAAACCAGCTGCTGAACAGCCAACTGAGGGCGTTGAGGTGAAGAATACCAATGCATCTACATCATGTGCAGGTAAAGTAGCGGAATATGAGATCAAGGAGAATACCACTGAACAAACTAATGACTCCTTGAACTCTGAATCTGTTGCTTCGAACTCAGTTGCTTCTAATCAACATGCTGTTGAGAAATACAGGCCACCAAAACAAGCGAAACCGACGGCATGTTGCAACTGTGCGTGTGGGAAAAGCAAGAGACAAGGCAAATATACGCCACCAGGGGCAGGAAGAAACAACTTCCCAGTGAAGAAAAAGACATGTTTTCACTGTGGAACACCTTGTCACATTGCCAGAAACTGTCCAAATCGCGTATATATTCCCTACTACGCACAAGGCCGGCAGAATGCGCAAAGTGGGAGATTCTACAAAAGAAATCATTCGAAGTCACAATCGCGCAGTGGTGACTGGAATTCGCAGAAGGGCAAGAATCAAAATCCAAAGGCCAAGAATCAAAATCCCAAAGTCAAGAAGGGTATGCCGGACAAAAAGGCCAATTCAAGAGATGCTCCAGTGAAAACAAAATCAAAGTCATCTCCAAGATCATGTTCAAATTCAACAGCAAGTGCCGAGGCACCCATCCGCTCTAAAAAGAAATGGGTTAAACCCAACTACAGATGGGTACCAAAGGTTCAATCTCCCAAATCTTCTAATGATTCTAATATTTCTATATCTTCTGTTTGTGATAAGCAGGATATGTCATGGGAGAGAGTATCTTGCATAGATGACAAAGGTCAACCCAATTTCAAAATGGACTGGGTTCCAAAGACCAACTGATCCCGCTCTGTGTCGGAGCAGCTATGGAGGCATATCATCAGACTTCGGTTTGTTGGTAGTGGCTGTTCCAGGCACATGATAGGGGGCATCTCTCAACTGTACAACACTCAGAACATTGTTTGAGAGTATGTGTCCTTTGCGGGAAGGGACTAAAGGAAGTGATTAGTAATGGGGTTAGTGCTTAATGACATGAAGAATTTTTGGATCTGTTCTGAGATTATATGTGCTGTTCTCAGATCTTCTGGATGCAAATTCAATCGGTTACTTACGGTTTGATGTTTCTTCTCTATACTCCTGAGTTTATCTTACATTGATTCATTTCAAAGACAAATTTCTTTAATTTTCTTATAGTTTTTCGTAAGTAGGTAGTGTTTGGGAAGTGATATAAAACTTGTGACAACAGGCAATCTGAATCTATGTAAGGTACCAAAGCTGAATTGTCTAGGCTCTGTGTTCGATGCGCTGGTAGGCACGAAAGATTTTTATGGACTTGACTATGCATAGATGAACTTAAGGAATCAAATGACTTGACAAATCTTGACCTAGATAGTTCCATTTTGCCTGACAATACGACGCTCGGGTATGTTGAGCAGGGAGATATACATGGGAATCTACCGGTCACATTAAAAGAACCCGTATCTAGAACTGTGGTTTAACTTTTCCTTGATGTACGGACTCATGTCCTTAATTCTGGTATTGACGGGGCGACTGGGGAATTCCGATAAATTAGGTCTGTAGAAAATTGTTTTATTTCTTTCTTACTGTTAGTCATATGTTGCCTCCTTTGCGCGATTGAAATACATCCAACCTGGACTGCAACATATGCAATTCTATCTCTCTGCATCTTCTATCTATGCAATTATTTCTGTCTGTTAGCCATATGTTGTCTCCTTTGTGTGATCGAAAGATTCGACCTGGTACACAGCATATGCACCATTCTACTTCTCAATCCCTCTGAAACTCTAGTCAGTCATATGTTTCATCCTCTGCGTGATTGGAAGAGATCCGACTTGGGTGTATAGCATATACATTCTAAATCTATCCTCTCTCCGAATAATTGTCTGCTCACCTAAAGTAAGGAGTATTCTGGAAGTCCTTGATTATTGGAGTATATCAGGAAGCGGGAAACACGTTCTACTACATTTAAAATTGAACAATTAATGAATTATTTGTAGATCTCGCTGCTCAGCTTAGGTGGACCACAATACCGGCGATCGACTAGATCTATTCATGAAAGGGGAGGTACCGACAAACGGATTAACACTGTCTAACAACTTTGATCCCAAATATTTTTGTTTTTAATAAAATTGTTCATAGATTTCCTCTATGCACAAATCTAGGGGGAGAATTAAAAAAAATTCAAAAATCAAACAAAAATCAGAAAATTCAAAAATCAAACAAAAATTAGAAAATTCAAAAATCAAACAAAAATCAGAAAAACAAAAATCCAAAAATAATTTTGTTTCTGTTTTAATTTGTGTGCTAAGTTTTCTTTCAGTTTTGTTTTGTCTTGAAAAGTGAATCCAGGTGCAGATGAGACTCATGGAGACTGTATCGAAGATTTTCTGAGCCAAGGCTTCATCCGTGATCATCGAAGAATTCTCATTCGAAGGAGCATGAAATGAAGATTATTCTTTTGACATTCAATCTTTCAACCCCTGAAGTAAGGTGAAGCTGAAATTGAAGATTATGTGACGGATTGCATTGAAGCCTCCTCAATCAGTCTGCTGCTATCTTGAACCTGCTGAAGTGATCCAGAAGATTTGTTCTCTCTGTTCTCTCTGAAGATTCTCAAGCTGAAAGTGCCATCTTTCAAGAATCTCTACAAGAAGCCTCCTCACCCAATGTGCGTTCAATGTCAAATTCTGCAGAAATCCCAACTGCTCAAGATGAAGTCATTTATTGAAGATTCATATGTTCATCTTGAAGTTGTGAAGAAATTTGAAGATTAATGCTAAAGCCAAAGCTCCCAATGAAGATTAACAAGAAAAGCCAGCTACTTTTTAGGGGGAGCTTGTTGGGTAAATTTAGAAAAGAAAGCTATAAACCAAGGGGGAGATTGTTGGGTCAAAAATATGGTTTATACTTTGCTTTTCTAAGCATTTATTGTTTTTATTATTTGGGCCGAAAATAGTATTGGATTATTTGTAGCTTGGACCGAAAACCCATGTGTTTTCGGTCTAGCATTGGGTTTAGGCCTTGAGTTTGTGGCCCATATATATATATATATATATATATATATATATATATATATATATATATATATATATATATATATATATATATATATAGATGTAAGGGGTGAGGAGTGAAGGGAATAGAATAGAGAGAGAAAGGAGCTTAAGTGTGTGTGTGTGTGAATCTCATGTAAAGGAGCATCATTCCATTCATCAATACATTGAAGATTCATACTCTTCTTCTTCTTCTTCTCTTCTATTTTGATCTGGCATCATCCGTTTGATTGGGATTCCGCACCATCAAACGGATCTGATTGATACACAAGTAGATTGGGAACTTACAATGATTCGTCGAGTTCTCCTTGAACTCGTCAAGTCCGTATTCATGGGGTTGGGACATTGCCTTGAACTCGCCGAGTTTGTTCATACACTCGCCGAGTTCCATGATTTCCAGGTCCCTAATGAGCCTAGACAACTGAGGGTCCTTTTAACTTAGCATCTGGTCCATCAACAGAAAGGGTTTGATGGGAAATAAGACCTGACCTGCCGAATCCCATGAACGGATCGCCGATTCCCTCTTTGTCACAAACTATACAGTCGATTTCAGCAGGTCTTAATGCATCCAAATCATAGATCTGACCTCCTAGGGTCCATATTATACGTAAAGTTCCAATCTTGACGTCCATGCATGAGGTTTTTGGCTCACAAAGCCATAAAAAGAAGTCTACAAGATGGATGAGGTGCTTATGGTAACAAAGTTGGCACCTTTATGCCATAAGGACCCCCAATGGTTCCAGATCTGAAGTGCCACTCCAACCACACACACAAAATCCGATTATAGCCTCACTAAACTCATAAGAAGGGTAGAAAATAGCCCCAAAACAAAATCTAAGAGATAGATGGTCAAGGTTCCATCTTTTTACCTTGAATGAACTGAGAATGGAGCAAAACCTCTGCATCTTGTTGCTTTTACTTGAACTCCCAAGCTTCCTTCCTCATTTCCAAATTCAAAACACACAAAAAGGCACCAACAAGCTCAAGAACATACAAAAGAGGCTTAGGGTTCGATTTAGGGTTCTATCCCTGGGTTGGGAGGGACAATGGAGGCTGGGTTGGGGTGTTATAAGTTGTTTAAATAGGGTGCAAACCCAAATATTAGGGTTTCATCCAGTCAGTCCTACTCGCCGATTCGTTCTCTCGACTCGTCGAGTAGGTCACCTAACCCCCCGATCAAAAGTCGAGTCTACTCGATGAGTTGGGCCTCCAACTCGCCGAGTCCCAGAGCAAATCATGAAGTTACTTGAATTTAAATACGTACCAGGAACCGTGTGTTACATATTTAAAAGGAACATGGGCCGTGAATAGGTTCACGGTCGTGAACAGGTTCACGGCCGTGAACCAGTTCACGGCCGTAAAAATCACCTGGCCGTGAACACACCCATGAACACATCTAAATACAAACATCAATGATGTTTACGGTCCTAGATTGAAAAATACAATTCCCTAGAAAAGTAAAGTATAAACCATATTTTTAGACCTAACACTAGGTCATATCAAGCATGATTATATGAAACTCACAATAGTATTAACTAAAACATTTGTTTACGGGATTAACACTACTTCAAAGGTTTTATTTTAATTAATAAAACTACAGTACACTACTTAACACTATAGTTGGTGGATTCCAGGTATTCATACAAAAGGTTCTATTTTAAATAATGAAACTACAGTACACTATTTTACACTACAGCTGGTGGATTCCAGGCATTCATACAAAAGGTTTTATTTTAAATAATGACACTACAGTACACTACTTTACACTACAGCTGGTGGATTCCAGGCATTCATACAAAAGGTTTTATTTTAAATAACGAAACTACAGTACACTATTTTACACTATAGCTAGTGGATTCCAAGTACTCATACAAAGAGGTTTTCATAGAAACACTATTACAGACATTACTACAGTACACTACTTTTCTAGTACATAATACACTAGTACAACATACAATTTCAAGAAAACATTCATGAAATAGTTTTATTTATTAATAAGACTACAGATCACTATTTCAAATTACAGATTACTATTTCAGAGTACAGTGTACTATTACAAAGTACAGTTCACTAGTTCAGAGTACAGTAACAAACATTCATTTTGGTCTTAAGTTCTAAGTATACGTTTCATTCACTAAGAAAATATTGGATTTTATGGAAGTACACTATAACATTTTCAAAGAACAAAGACAAACTTTCCATCTCAAATACATACTTATTGTAACAACTCGTTATTATTCTACTTGTAAAGTCAAACTTGGGTCAACTAAAGTCCTCTTTATTGTTTGGATTTTTATTAAGGTTAGAATAATAACCTTTGCATAATTAAACCCTAAGATTATTAGGTGTTAAGAAGGGAATAAGTGGGATCCAAGAGCATTCACATCATCTTTCTTCTTTCTTTCCCTTCGGACCGCAACCTCGCAGCCGTGAACAGAACCGAGAACTTTGGACCGTGAACGAGGCCGTGATCAGGCTTCGGCCGTGATCAGCCTTCGGGCCGTGTACGAGGATCACGGCCGTGAACCCTCGCATATATATATGTGTGTGTGTGTGTGTATGTGTGTTTCAGCTGATTTTTACTTCATTTCTACACTTTCAAATGAAATTCCAACCTTTTTCTCTCAAGTATCATAAGCCAAGAACAACCTCTCTCCTCAAGAACATGCCAAATTCATCCATTCTCATCATATTTTGTGATAATCACTAGTTCTTCATAAGATCTAACAGGTATCATTTCTTGATCTCATTATCAATTCAAGAACAACCTTCAATCTTCATATACTAGGCTGAAATCCGTTAATTTCACTAGTTTTCACTAAGAACACGCGAAGAACACGAAGAACACCCATCTGAAAATCTTTGAATCTTCTTAGAAACTTGCTTAGGATCTTCAGGTGTTCTTTATTCATCAAGAACACAGGACCGTGAACACCATCAGGGTCGTGAGCACCTCATGGGCCGTGAATCCTCCTGGCCGTGAACTCAATTCAGCCTCCATTTTAGCTTCTAACACTCCTATTTGTAAGTTATACTTACAAATTAGTCCAATTTCCAATTATTTCTATAATAATATTAGCTAAGTGGTTGCATATATGCTATATAAATTGCTTTATAGGACTTGTTTTACTACGGGATTTCACTTGTGGAAATAAACGTCCTATATCAATTCATAAATCGAATCACCCTTTAAAAGGTGAGTTCATACTCCCGGTATTTTCATAATTTTTACCGTTTTAAGGGGGGGGGGGGGGTGGAATACAAGTCTAAAACAAAGATTTTGTGTTGTAACAAATGGTTTCAAAAAAATATCTCACCAAAATGGATTTCAATTATCTTTAAATTAAATGGTTTCAAATTGTGTTAAAATGACATCAAGTCACCAAAAGTATTTCTAAATGTTAAAATCTTTAAATTATTTTATAAACCTATGTTTTTCCCCAAAAATCATATATATATATATATATATATATATATATATATATATATATATATATATATATATATATATAAGATTTAAAGAGCTTAGGACTGATAACTCACTTTATTTCCTTTTCCTTGTTTGGATGTGGGCTTAGAGTATCGGTTATTTGTTCGAATGTCGTTTAAATTTTAGTTATATATATTTGTATATGTATATAAATATAAAAGTTATTTCATTCAAAGTCAATACCCTTTGTAACATGTTAAGCAAGGGGTTGCATTCATGAACAATTAGTATCAATTCAGAAAATACATATAAATTATAATAGGTATAATTTATGACTCAAAGAATACTAACTCACAATTCAAGTATACTAGAGTACACTATTTTTACAACAACAAGGGTTTGAATCAAAACTAATCAAGAGTATACGTTTTACATATACATTTCAAGAATACTAAATCAGGAGCATACTATCAATCATTTATTTAAGAATGATTGGGTTTTCACTGCTATTATACACGTAACATCTATATGCTTTTTATGAGTCAATAGATTCAGGTTGTTTATTCATTTAAACAACATAGTTAAAGTCCTGACATTATAACCAGAATCTCCAGTCGGGAATTGAAACAAGTGTGTATAGATCTATATGGGATTGACAACCCCGCACTCAGGCTGCTAGCTATAGCCGGACATACACTCCTACGAGTGATAATTGTTATCAATAGTTTTGACGCTTTCAAAGCGTTGGTTCAGGCCATCTAGTCATAGTATGGTTATAATAACTCATTCAAAAGATATTAACAATACGGTTAGTGTATAATTAACTAAACATGAGTACCTTTTCAAAGTACTAGTACATTTCAGTTTACAATAACAATTGGTGAAGCCAGGCACACTCACTTTTACAGGTTTTACAAAAGAATATAAATACAGAACAATGGTTTACAAACAGAATGGTTTTATGTGATTAAAACTACTTTTCATATACATCAGAAAATATAGGATTTTCTGGAACAGTTTACATATTCAAAGAACAAAAACAAGTTTTCAATCTGAAATACTTATGTACTCACTCAACTTTATGTTGATACTCTCTTTTCAAATTCCTTGTATTCTCAGGAAATCAGTAGACATGTACTACCCGAGCTTTTGAGAAGACGGATCTGTTTTGAATCATGTCTTCTATCTTTTGCTATAACTATTTTGGTGTCAGTATACAATGATTGAACACATGTAAAAACTTATACTTATTAATGCAATGGTTGTTTATACTTTGATTACTATAATGCATGTGTTGTGATACTACAAATGAAGTAATCCACCCCCGGACGTTTCCGCCGTCTGGTTTTGGGGTGTGACAGATTGGTATCAGAGCATTGTTTATAGTGAACTCAGTATATCAATTCATAAAAGATATACAAACTATAAATACATAGGGGCTGAGAGCTCTGACTATAAGTATACTTTTAAAATTTAAACATTTTTACCAAAAGTATACTAACACTCATTCATACAAGAACAGTGTCACAGTCATAACAACATAAAAGTATTTGGATGTTGGACACTACAGTCAAACCTGGGCAGTTATGTAATCATATCTGAGATTAATATAGCCTGATCAACTATGTTGATTTGAGATACGGACAACATGTGCTTGGGAGTGATGGTAGTGTTGCAGCAAGTCTAAAACTTACCAACTACATATCCAGAAGAACCCTAGAACAGAACATAAAGTTAAAATACTATAGGAGTATTTTAGGCATTGTATACTAAAAACAAACTACATGAAAACAAAGGACTCCTGCAGGTAAATATATAAATACTAAGTGTATATATTACGATTATGTATAATTAAGGTTATATATAGACCTAGAATGTGTGATTTAGCTTAACTTCCATTTTCCTTGTTTGGATGGGGGGTAGAGTAGAATCAGTTATTCGAAGGTCTATTTGACCCAAATTATATATAATTAGTATATACTTTGTAGTTATAAATGGACCCAGTATGAGTTATACCATACAAATTACATTACCTGTTAACAGTAAGTTTCTTTTATGGAAACTTGAAACTATTTACTTGCTTTTATTTATATCAGATATTTCTTATATCCCTATTCTCATTTAGATAACAATGGATGGATTCCATCTACCCGGAGACCCGTACTTTCCCAATCAGGGAAATGGAGGATGGCTCGATGCAAAGCCAGAAGAGAATCCTGAAATTCCCTTAGATGAGGATTTTGAAGAAGATTTTCCTGAAGATACCGACTCAGGATCAGAAGCCTACAATCCCCCAACGGTTGTCCAGAGTCCCAATCCACGACAAAACTTCCAAGGCCCGACGCCTCTGTGGGCGGTAAACTTAGACAAGTGGAGTATCGAACAGGGTCAGAACCACCCTTAACAAGGAGACTAAAGCTTCTACAATCTGGACACAGGAGGCTCAATAGACAGAGCCCTCCCGGTGTTAGTTCGTCGTGTGGTGCGTAACGATGAACAAGGAAGAGTTGCTATCGACCAAGTCATGTAGGTTGATGCTGCTACTGGAGTCAACACTGTTCACATTCGCAACCTAGAAGACAGTCATTATGAGAGAAGGGATCATACTAATTTCTTACTAAGAGAACTGGCGTCATCCTAAGCCACAATTAGAGAACTGCGAGAACAACAAATAACATAAGAAAGGCGTATGTACGAAATAGAACGCCAGTTAGCCAAATCCAGGGACGGATCTAGTAGGAAGTAGATCATACTCTACTCATTCACTACTTACTCTTTTGGTTATAGTCTAAGTGTACGGATATGTCCTAGCGTTATTTTTCATGTTTTTCTCAGTACGACCGCGAAAATTTCATTTTCGGTAGGTCGGTTTGATGTCGATGTTTTCCCAGTACTTTGGTATATTGTAGACCTGCGTTAAGGTTAAATTTTCCAAACTCTATGTACTTAATATGCCAATACAATCGACATGCATTTTCATACTCTTTGAAAAATAACCACTCAAATTCATAATATCCTGTTGCAAGTTGTACTTATAGTAGACTTCTATTGCCAATTCTTTACAAGATTTATGTTGAACTAAGTGTTTTAGTTCAGAGTTATCAAAATTCCTATTCACTCTTGATATCTTACCATCTTTTCATCTTTTAACTTTTAATAGTGAAAGATGCCTCCACGGAGAAAACCAAGGCATGTCAATGTTAATGAAGCGCCAACACCACTTCCACAACCACCTCCTCAATTTGACGTTGCTATGTTTCAGGCAGCGGTCACTGCAGCTGTTGCAGCTGCTATGTCAGAAATCAACACTACTGGTGCTAGTGGGTCAGGAGTTGGTGCGCATCCCTCCAACCATGACGAAAGTCATGGGAACTCACGAGATTGTACCTACAAGGACTTTTCAAACGCCAAACCCAGGACCTTTAACGGGACTGGGGGAGTTATGGCGTTAAGGCAATGGATTGAGAAAACAGAGGCAGTCTTCGAGATCTGCTCCTGCCCGGAGGGTAGCAAAGTTAAATTCGCTGTCTGTACCTTTGCGGATAGAGCCCTAACGTGGTGGAACGGCCATGTTAAGTCACTGAACTTAGTAGTGGCTAACTCAATAAGTTGGGAGAACTTGAAGACAGTGCTGATGCGGGAGTACTGCCGTGGGGTGAAATTCAGAAGCTCGAGAAAGAGATCTAGGGTCTTACTATGGTTGGTTCAGACATAACAACCTCCACTAATAGGTTCTACGACTTAGCGATCCTATGTCCAGAAATGGTTGCTCTGGAGAGCAAAAAGATTGAAAGGTACATCTGGGGGCTGTTACCCTAGATTCATGGAAGTATTATTGTTTCCAGGCCTGTTACCTTTCACAGTGCCAAAGAGTTGGCACAGTCACTTATTGACCATGGAGCCCGTCAAAACTTAGTGGTTGCTACTCCAGAACAACCCAAGGGAAACAACAACAAGAAGAAAGCCTGGAATAAAAGGAAGGGAAAATCTTCTCAGGAAGCCTCGAAAAAGAAATAGTTAGTGGCAGTCCATGCTGCTACTATACCTGCTGCTGTTCCTGCTAACCCCACACAAACTAAGCCTTATGATGGTAATCTCCCTAAATGTAACAAGTGTAATTTCCACCACTACGGAAATTGCTGAGAAATGCAGTGTCAGAACTGCAACAGAAAAGGTCCAACTGCCCGATTCTGGAAATCACCACCCCAACCGATTAACCAAGTACCTTCCGCTGGAGTAGGTCAAGCGTGTTATGGATGCGGTGAAGTTGGAAATTACAAAAAGAATTGTCCAAAAGCTAACAATGCTGGTGTTGATGGAAGGCTACTAGAAATTGGTCACGACGAAGCTGTGGCAGACCCTACGGTGGTCAAGGGTATGTTTCTTCTCAACAATATTTATGCATGCATTCTATTTGAGAGTGGTGCTGAGAAGAGATTCGTGAGCCATAAATTCGAACACCTGCTAAAACAAAACTCCCAACCACTAAATGAAACCTTCACAGTAGAAATGGCTAACGGGAAGTCTGAATACACTAACAATATATACATAGGATGTACCCTTACCTTGAATAACTTTTCTTTCCCAATAGACCTTATGTCGGTCTCTATCAAAAGTTTTGACGTCATTATTGGTATGGATTGGTTGTGCTCTAACCATGCCGACATCCTATGTTATGAAAGAGCCATTCGCCTAAACTTGCCAACTAACGAATCTCTTATCATCTACGCTGACAAACCCGGAACGAACCTTCAGATCATTTCTTGTATAAAGGCTCAAAAGTACCTTCGCAAGGAGTACTGTGATTTCTTAGCTCATGTGGTAGACAAAAAGCAAGAAGTGAAAGACATCGCGAGCATTCCTGAGGTCTGCAACTTTCCTGACATACTTCCTGACGATCTCCCAGGAGTGCCGCCCGAACGACAAGTCGAATTCAGAATCGACTTAATCCCTGGGGCTACCCCTGTAGCCAAATACCCCTATCGTCTTGCACCTATGAAATGCAGGAATTATCCAGCCAGCTGAACGAACTCCTTAGCAAAGGCTTCATAAGACAAAGCTTCTCACCATGGGGAGCAGCGGTTTTGTTCGTGAAGAAGAAGGATGGATCATTCCGTATGTGCATAGACTATCGTGAGCTGAATAAACTTACTATAAAGAACCGATATCCTTTGCCTCGCATTGACGATCTGTTTGACCAACTTCAAGGTGCGAGCTACTTCTCGAAAATAGACTTAAGATCCGGGTATCACCAATTACGAATTTTGGAAGAGGGTGTTTCCAAAACAGCCTTCAGAACTCGTTATGGTCATTACGAGTTTGTAGTGATGCCATTCGGATTGACGAATGCACCTGCTGTGTTCATAGACTTGATGAACAGAGTGTGTCGTCCGTACCTGGAAAAATTCGCCATAGTCTTGATTGACGACATTCTTATCTACTGAAGAAGCAAAGAAGAGAATGGTCAACATCTTCGTCAAGTCTTGAAAACACTGAGAATAAAGAAATTATATGCGAAGTTCTCAAAATGTGAATTTTGGATTAGGGAGGTAGATTTCCTGGGTCACGTGATAAGTTCGGAAGGAATACACGTGGACCCTTCCAAAATCAAGGCAATCGAGA
Organism: Lactuca virosa; assembly: GCF_052849685.1. Taxonomy (NCBI): domain Eukaryota; kingdom Viridiplantae; phylum Streptophyta; class Magnoliopsida; order Asterales; family Asteraceae; genus Lactuca; species Lactuca virosa. The sequence continues at coordinate 299,933,499 of NC_136430.1, read as the reverse complement.
ACTGGCCAGCACCCAAAACACCTACAGAAATCCGACAATTCTTAGGTCTTGCTGGCTACTATTGCAAATTTATTCAAATTTTCTCTCGAGTTGCTAAACCACTTACCACCTTGACACAAAAGAATGTAACTTTTAGCTAGGGATAGAAGCAAGAAACAACATTCCAAACGCTGAAGCGAGCCCTATGTAGTGCACCGGTCTTGTCTCTTCCTGAAGGGACATAAGACGTTGTAGTATACTGTGATGTTTCTAATCAAGGGCTTGGATGCGTTCTTATACAACGAGGAAAGGTTATATCCTATGCCTTGAGATAGCTAAAGACACCTGAGGTTAACTATACAACACATGATCTTGTGCTTGGAGCAGTCGTATTTTCTCTGAAGATATGGAAACATTACCTCTATGGCACGAAATGCACAATATTCACGGACCATAAAAGTATCCAACATATCTTTGATCAGAAAGAACTGAACACGAGACAACGACGGTGGGTACAGCTACTAAACGATTACAAATGCGAGATTCATTATCACCCTGGTAAAGCCAATGTAGTAGCTGACACCCTTAGCAGAAAATAATACTCGGGACGCCGAGTAAAGTCGTTGACCATGACAATCCATTCACATCTGTCCACACAGATCGGAGAGGATCAACTCGAGGCCTTAAAACCCGAAAATGTGGCAGGTGAAACCCTGAGAGGAATGGATAAGAACTTCGAAATCAGGAATGATGGAGTCTATTGTTTCATGAACCGGATCTGAACACCAAAGTTCGGTGGTTACAAAGACGTGGTTATGAATGAAGCTCACAAAACCCGATACACCAATCATCCAGGTTCAGACAAGATGTATCTGGACGTCAAGAAACTGTATTGGTGGCCTAACATGAAGGCCGAAATTGCTACCTTTGTGGCCAAGTGCCTTACTTGTGCCATAGTCAAGGTAGAGTACCAGAAACCTTCAGGTTTATTGCAAAAACCTGAAATCCCTGAATGGAAGTGGGAGCAGATTACGATGGATTTCATAACTATGTTACCCAAGACAGCGAGTGGTTATGATACTATTTGGGTAATCGTCGATAGATTGACCAAATCCACACACTTCTTGCCAATAAAAGAAAACGACAAGATGTAGAAGCTAACGAGAACATACCTCAGGGAGATAGTTAGACTGCACGGTGTGCCAATATCTATTATCTCAAACCGAGATAGCATATTCACCTCTCATTTCTAGCAGTCTTTACAAAACTCTCTGGGAACTAGGCCGGATATGAGTACAGCCGACCATCCACAAACTGACGGACAGAGTGAGAGGACGATTCAAACTCTAGAAGATATGTTGCGAGCCAGCATGATAGACTTTGGAAAGGCATGGGATACTCATTTACCCCTTGTCGAGTTCGCTTACAACAACAGTTATCACACTAGCATAAAGGCTGCTCCATTCGAAGCCCTCTATGACCGCAAGTGCAGATAACCTCTGTGTTGGGCTGAAGTGGGTGACACACAACTAGCTAGAGGTCAAGTTCCTGACAGTACTCTCACTGGTCCGGAAATCATTCGTGAAACTACGGAGAAAATCATACAATTCGGGAGAGACTTAAAGCTTCCAGAGATAGACAGAAAAGCTACGCTGACAAAAGGAGAAAACCTTTAGAATTACAGGTTGGTGACCGCGTCTTGTTGAAGGTCTCACCCTGGAAGGTCATGATACGCTTTGGAAAGCATGACAAGCTAAACCCAAGGTACATAGGACCATTTGAGATTCTTGCTAGAATCGGTCCAGTAGCTTACAAACTCCGATTACCTCAAGAACTAAGTAACATACATCTTATCTTCCATGTCTCTAACTTGAAAAAGTGCTTATCCGACGGGACTCTTGTTATCCCACTCGACGATATCGAGGTAAATGAGAGCCTCAACTTTGTAGGAGAACCCATAGATATCCTAGACATGGAAGTCAAGAGAACCAAACAAAGCCGTATCCCGATAGTGAAGGTTCGCTGGAATGCAAAACGGGGACCTGAATTCACTAGGGAGCGGGAGGATCAAATGCAACAGAAGTATCCACATCTGTTTCCCTAGTCTTTCTGTAACACAATAGTCCTAATTTCGGGATGAAATTCTCTCTAACGGGGGGATAATGTAACATCCCGTTACTTTCTTCTTGTAAAGTCAACCATAGTCAATCAAAGTCAAGCTTGGGTCTACTAAAGTCAACTTAAATCTTATTTTATCTTAAATAAGTTAGAATGATGTTTTATAAAGTGTTAATTGTTCAAGAAAGGAATTATAAGAGTCGAGAAACTTCACATTCTTTTTCTTTCTTCTCCCTTCGGATTGTACACTTCGGGCCGCAAAAGGTTCGCGGCCGTAAACTCCTCTGACTGTGAACCCTAGCAGTCGTAATCACCTTCTCGGTCGTAGCCGACTTCGGACCGTAAACGAGGTTCACGGCCATGAACCCTCGGATCGTGAACCCTCGCGTATATAAGGATTTCAGCTGACTTTTTACTCATTTCTTCACTTTCAAACACAATTTCAATCCTTTTCTCTCAAGTATCATCAAGCAAGAACACCCTCTCTCTTCAAGAACATTCTTGGATCATCCTTTCTCATCATATTCAGGTGTTAATGACTAGTTCTTCACAAGATCTAACAGGTATCAATTCTTGATCTTCTTATCACTTCAAGAACACCCTTCCATCTTCTTATACTAAGCTAAAATCCATTGATTTCACTAGCTTTCACGGAGAATGCGAAGAACACGAAGAACACCCGTTGGAAAACCTTTAAATCTCCTTAGGAACTTGTTTAGGATCATCAAGTGTTCATCTTTCATCAAGAACTCAGGGCCGTGAACACCTTCAGGGTCGTGAACGCTTCATGAGCCATTTGCCGTGAACGCCCCTCCTGATCGTGAACACATATCAACTTCCATTTTAGCTTCTGACACTCCTATTTGTAAGTTATACTTACAAATTTGTCCAATTTCTAAACATTCCTATGATTATATTAGCTAATTGGTTACATATATGCTATACAAATTACTATATAGGACTTGTTTTGCTACAGGATTATACTTGTGGAACAAAACATCCTATATCAAATCATCATTTGAATCACCCTCCAAAAGGTGAGTTCATACCCCCGTATTTTCATAGTTTTTACTGTTTTAAGGGGGGGGGGGGGAATACAAGTCTAACACAAGAATTTTGTGTTACAAGCAAATGGTTTCAAAATATCTTACCAAAATGGATTTCAATTGTTATTAAATCAAATGATTTTAAATTGTGTTTAATGTGACATCAAGTCATCAAAAGTATTTCAAAATGTTAAATTCTTTAAATGATTTTATAAACTTATATTTTTCCCCAAAAATCATATATATATATATATATATATATATATATATAGATATATATATATATATATATATATATATATATATATATATATATATATATAAGATTTAAAAGGTTTAGGAGTGATAAGTCACTTTGGTTCCTTTTCCTTGTTTGGATGTGGGCTTATAGTATCGGTTATTTGTCCGAATGTCGTTTAAATTTTACTTATATATATATATATATATATATATATATTTGTATATGTATATAAATATAAAAAATTCATTTCATTCAGTTTAAATACCCTTTGTAACATGTTAAGCAAGGGGTTGCATTCATGAACAGTTAGTACCAATTCAGAAATTACATATAAATTATAATAGGTATAATTTATGATACATAGAACATTAATTCACGATTCAAGTATACTAGAGTACAATACTTTACAAGAATAAAGGTTTGATTCAAAACTAATCAAGGGTATACATCTTTCAAGTACATGTTAAGTATACTAATTCAGGGGCATACTATCAATCATTTATTTCAGAATGATTGGGTTTTCATAACTATTATACATGTAACGTCTATATGGTTTTTATGAGTCAACAGATTCAGGTTGTTTATTCATTTAAACAATATAGTTAAAGTCCTGATATTATAACCAGAATCTCCATTCGGGGATCGAAACAAGTGTGTATAGATCTATATTGGGATTGACAACCCCACACTCAGACTGCTAGCTACAGCCGGGCATACACTCCTATGAGTGACAATTGTTATCAATAGTTTTTGATGCCTTCAAAGCATTGTTTCAGGCCATCTAGTCTCAGTATGGTTATAATAACTCATTAAAAAGATATTAACAGTAAGTTAGTGTATAATTAACTAAACATAAGTACATCTTCAAAGTACTAGTTTACAAGATACAATATTACATTACAGTTTACAATAACAGCTGGTGGAACCAGCCACACTCACAGTTATAGATTTTTACTAAAGGAATACAAATACAAAACATTGGTTTACATGCCACACAAACAGAACAATTTTATGTGATTAAAACCACTTTTCATATACAGCAGAAAATATAGGATTTTCTGGAACAGTTTACATATTCATAGAACAGAAAACATACTTTCAAACATAAATACTTATGCACTCATTCAACTTTATGTTGATACTCTCTTTTCATATTACTTGTATTCTCAGGGAATCAGTACCCCGAGCTTTTGAGAAGATGGAGCTATTTTGAGTCATGTCTTTTTCTTTTGTATAACTATTTTGGTGTCAATATACAATGATTGAACACATGTAAAATCTTGTACATATTAATGCAATGGTTGTTTGTACTTTGATTACTATAATGCATGTGTTGTGATACTACAAATGAAGTCATCTACCCCCCGGACGTTTCTGTCGTCTGGTTTGGGGGTGTGACATATTAAACTTAATTCATTATGGTGTTAACAAATTTTATTTGGTTTAAAACATTCCAAGATATTCTACATCCATTGTGATATTCCAAAATGCCCAAACATTATAATAAGTGTCAAAATTTTACATATATCATGAGATCTAAATTATATTATGGACAATAATTTATAAACATTAGCTAATTTATGAGCATAGGAGCCAAAATGTCATAAAATTCAATACAAGATTTTATATTTCACAAACATAACCCCTAAACCTTATAAATTATATAAATAAAAAAATAAATGCAAGAAAATACTCCTTCTGTCGTCAAAATCACGTTCACATCTCTTCCCCCAAGTCACCTCTTCCCTAACCCTAATCATTTTACTCATTCCTTCACTCCACCTATCTCTTTCTCTCTCTAAAATCTTCCCTCTTCATTTCCTCTTCAAATGACGGACCTAGAAGCAACATAACTAGGAGAGATTTGACATTCAATTCTTATTGAGTTCATAAGCATCTCTTTATTTTGGTGGACGATTTTGGTGTAGTATAACCCTAAAGAGATGACGAGAGAGATGAGCTATCCAGAGAGATAAAATCTCTCTTTTCTCTCTGTTCTTCTCTTTAAAACTCCCACTCTTTAACTCTATGAATTAGCTTCAAAATCCATGAAATTTCCAGCAAATATTCCTCATTTTATTCAAGAATATTCATCATTTGAAGTTGATCTTCAAGGAAAAATTAATTTCCTTGCATTTTGTTCACTTTCCTTTCAAAAATATCAAGTTTTCTTGTATTTTTCTTCTCCATAAACACTTTTCTTCGAGATTATTCACATGCATGTTCATTTATGTTGACTTTGATGATGATGGTGGTAGGATTTCACCCAAAAACAACATGCATGTTGTTAGAAGGTGAAATCCAATGATCAAAACCTAAATCAAAACCATCAACTTGAGTTTCACAAGTTTTAAAGATTCAAAACCACATGCATTCAAGTTTTTCATTTAGAATCATCATTTTGAGACAAATAAGTTCATTCATGGTCTTCAAATCATAATGCATGTGTTGAACATCAAGTTTAAAGGGTTGATTATCAAAGTACATTGTTAAGAATGCTCATAAAGGATTTATTCATAAATATCTAAAACTTCTTTCCCAGAATCTAAACAACAAAATAAGATGATTTGGAAATTTTTAGAAAATAAATCATTTTCTCGATTTATTGTAATTTTTGTCAAAAAATAGATCAAGAATTCACATAAAATATTTTTTATGGTCAATAAATTCTGGTAAATGTTTGAAATGACTTATACACTGATTAAAGACATTTCATGAATATTGGGGAGTTTTTGAAACTGTTTTCTATTTATCACCATTTTGAGAGAATAAATACACAAAAAATTAGAAAAATCGTGTTATACTGTTTGAAAATACATTTTATTATTTTTCCCAGATTATATATGTTGCATATCAGTAGTGCACAAATTTTGGGGGATTTTGTTAACTGATTGATATTTTTCATGAATTTATATCTGTCTAGAGAATTAAATATTGGAAAAATGGTTATACATATCTAAACTCCATGAAACCTTATCTGCAAATCCTTTAATATTCTTAGAACCAAAATCCGAAGTTTGGTAATTTTTATTAAATGTTTAGTATTTTTCATGATTTTATGATTATTCAAGAAATTAAAATGGTGGAAAATAGTTAGACAAATCGAAAATTCAAGAAAATTTATATTGGGATCTTTGACTTCAGTTAGAATTAAAATACAAAGTTTGGAAAATTTTGGAACTAAATTGATATAGTTTTTGAATAATTAATCATTGAAACACCACCTGAAATGTTAAATTTTGACATTTCAAAAATGGGGATTTCCACTTCAATTTGTTATACAACAAATTGATTCATAGAAATCTAAATTTCATAGAAAAATGTTTGTAAATTATCAATATCAAAATTTTGACACAATATTGGCGTAATTCTATTGTACAAGTTAAGTATGTTAGTGTTAGATTTCGATTAGACACTCACTAGTGTATACCATTATTGTAGGAATTGGTAGTGGTACAAGTGGAACTTAGATCAAGACATCATTTGCATCATCTCAATGCATTGTGAGTATTCACGCATCTCCCTATTTTTGGTTTTTATGTTTTGGGGTTGAAAAGCATGTCCGAAAAATTATTTATTGATCGTTGTACTTAAATTGATTTGTATCAAACTTAATTGTTATATTTTGCTATGCACGACTATGCAACTTGAAACATGAGGCCTTATCGTCTTAAGTCCCTTCCCTTACACTTTACTCCAACCATTAATTCTTTGAGCCAATGGTCATTATGGATAACACTATGAGGAATTGACAACTCCTCACTCGCCCGATTGCTGGAGTGCATGATACCATATTAATCTATGGAACGATAAGAATAGATATTGATAGGGCATAAGTCATAGGCTTGGTTGTGAACTCATTGTTTGCTCATATACATACAAACTTGTTACTTATTATAGCAATAAACTTTGTTTCTCATTATAACAACAAAGTTTTATTACTGGAAACTTATTTAGTTGTCTTAGCAACAAATTTGTTTGCTCCTTGTAGCAACAAACTTGATGCTCATTATAGCAATGAAACTTATTTACTCGTTTTAGTAACAAACTTTATTTCCCATGAGAATATGAATGTTGCATCTCATTTGGGCAACATACTATATCTCTCATGATGACAACGAATTTTGTTTATGAAAACTTATTTATGTTGAGAGAAAAACTTAAGTAACACACTTGAACAAACGTTAGAACAAGTAATAATGCGGAATGAAGTTTCAGTCAGTGGATCATAAAGCTCAATAATAATAATAAGTTAGAGTTAGATAGTTAGATTGTTAGATGCGGAAATATAAGGATATATAAATGACAACAAGTATTATATCAAGAAGACACTATAAGCTGATTCTTAAAAAGGATTACAGACAATCCAAGTTAGTAAATGAGATCAAGCTTAGTGATTAAGTCAAGCTGACTTGCTCCAAAGAGATAACGAACTTAATATTAGAATTTGAAGATCTTTTAGATGAGAGAGTGATAGAGAATGCGATATTTCAAGATAGAGATAGAAATGATCGATTGCTTGTTTCATTAAGAATGAGAGAACTCTATTTATAGAGTCTCAAAGATTACAAAGTTGAATCTATCTACTGGTTGCCATGCAAGGCACACTAGACAAAGAAGTGTAAAGACATAAAACAGATAAAACTAAAACTAAGGTTAATGACTTCAACTGCGGATGAAGTTCTTGATAGCGGTGTGGAGCTTGATTGCGGATCTAGTTGATAGCTTCGGATATCTTCAAGTTTAAGAGGGTCACTTTTATGTTTTAACAATTTCCCCTAAGTGACCTCTTCAACTTTCTGTTCATTTGTCGAGTTTGAGGAATTTGATGAGAATCCACCAAAACTTCCTGACTTCCCTAGCCAAACAATTCTCCTTGAGATTTCAAACTTTACTTCAGCAGTTGTGTGTTTTGACCTGTTGACTGTAGTTTGAGTGATCTCTGATTGCTTCCGGGTCATGCGGTTCAAGGCAATCATTGGAATGAAGTATTTTGTATCATCATTTAAACGTTTGAAAATGACTCCAAGATCTGAGAAGTTAGTTGCTCCAAGGGATCTTTCTTGGAAGCCTTCAGTTAGGACCGGAGCTGGTTCAAGAGGAGGGAGGTTGAACTTCTGAGCAAGTGCTGGGTAGATGTCCGCGTAAATTCTTGCAAAGTCACACAGTCTCTTTTAGAAAGGTATAGGCCCTTTCATACGCAGTCTTCATCTTTGGGTGCTTCTCACATTTGTTCTGAAATACCTTTGCAACCAGGAAGATTTCCTCTCGGTTCATGCAAGGGAAATCAAGTTGGGTTCGATGTAGTCTAAATTTCTTCTGGTGAGAGTATACTGGATGAATTCTGCTTTTATAAACTTTCTGGGCTTGTAGTTCTTGACTGCAGTGGGTCTGTCATTCGACCATATTTTCTCAATGGTAGATCCATGTTTGGCATGGAATCTGTTGAGTCTTTCAAATTCTAGTGGCAACCTCTGATCATCTGGGAGGTTGCGGTCAAACGATTCAAAGACGGTAAAGTACTTTGCATTGGGAGAGATGGGAATGTCCCAATAACCATCTGATGGAGGTTCCACAAAGGTGAGATATGGCTTGTAGTCATCATCGAGTAATCTTCGGATAGGATTAACCAGGGAATTAATAAGGGATTCATCCATAGTGATGTCGAATCCGTTATCTCTCCAAATCATTTCTGCTAACTTAGCTGTTCTCCAGTCAGCTTTCTTTTGTTTGGTTTTTGGAGAGTCGTATGAGTTTTCAGATGACATTTCTGGGGCTAAGTTTCTGAGATGAGGGAGAGTCTCCGGATGCTAGGAAGAAGGATGTTGAACATCTTTTTGAGGAGATTGAATTGGACTTATCTGAGGGGAGGGCACAGGAGTCTTTTGCGGGGTAGGAACTTTTTGTTGAGTGATGAGATTTGATAGGATTTGATGTTGACCGAAGTGAATGGGAGTTTGTAAGTGTTGATGCGGATGTGAATGTTGAGGTGAGATGTGGTATGAGCCATGGTCTTCACTTCCCCCTCTTGCGGGGTAGGAACACCGCGTTCCTCCTCAATCCATTGCTTAAGACCATCAATTTTGGCACAAACTTCAGTGAACTGAGCTTTGATAGCCTCACTGAGTTGTTGATTGGTGGGGATTGCATTGTTGAATAGCAGTTTGTGGATCTCCTTGGTAAATCTGAGAATCTCCTGGCCATGGAAGTTTGAGGATAAGGAGCGTCGGAGGTTGTTGATGGTTGATTGCAATACTGAAATAGCGGAATCATAAGCATTGTGAGTTTCCTCAACAAGCTTCTTTGAATGAGCATCATGACCCGCAATGACAGATTGAAGCTCAGTTTTGATTGTGGTCACTTCTGTGATGAGTCGCTCCACAGTGGTAATAAACTGTTGATGATCTACCTTCCGACTTGTATCCAAGGCTCGGATACCCATTTCAACCTTGAGAGAGATTCTCTCAGCAGCAAGTCGTTCTCTTGCTTCCAGACGTTCTATTCTGTCATTCGGAGATTGCGGTCCAGGCATATCTTCCGGTTGCGGTTGGCTGGATTTCACTGCGGCTAAGATCTGATCGATCTTGTTTTGCAGGCTTAGAAACTCTTTCCTGGAAACAACCATTTTCTTCTTCTTCTTCTTTTCCTTGGGCTTTGAAGTAGAATGATGGGATCCACTTGATTCTTCTTCTTCGTCAAAGATCATCATCACATCATCTGATCGTTCCATTTGGGTGACTTCATTCATATCAAAGTCATCAAGACCAAATGTAGGCCCGAAACTGACTTCGATTGCGGTTCCGTCATCTTGAGAGTCATGATCAACATTTTTTGGAGGGGGCTGGGATGAACCTGCACCATCTGGAATGGACTGAGCTTTGCGGATGGTCTCAACCATTGCATTCATCCATTCCTGAACTTTGACAATGTTGGTTACGGTGTTCGCGTTGTTGATTGCATCTGCCCAGTACTTAGCCACCATTTGAATTTCATTTTCTTTTTGCTGAAGCTGCTGTGTTTGCCTATCTTTTCGAGCCTGAAAAGGCATGCGAAAAGCTTCATATTTCTTGATACCAGACTCGGTAGTGGGACGATCCCGAGTGAAGGTATCATCAGATTCATAACCGTAAAAACCTTGATTTCGCACCGAGGTGTCCCTCGGGTTCACGGATCCTTACATATTTATGCTCACCATGCCTAAACACCTGTATGTAAGGTAAGCAGAGTAGGATTTCCTGAGCTTCCTCGGTCTCCTTGACCTGTAGTCAAGTTTGGCCTCAGCTCAGTTCTGGAAAGCACTAAAGAATTGTCCTGCGGTTGGGAAGGTGTATCAAGTGTTTGGAGTACAAAGTCAAGTATGGAGCACAAATCCTGTTCCTGCAAGAAATGAAGTTTGGAAGCCCTGGAGACCTTAGGGCGAGAAGAACCAATTAATTCCTCTTGGGATTTAGCTGGGGGAGAGTCTCCACGTTTTGATGAAGCATACACACTTACTGTGTCTGAGTGGCTAGGAAGGGTTGAAGCAACTGGGCCTGCGGAGACCCCAAAGATTACTGGAGTCTTTTGAGAGACTTCAGTATTAGTCCGGTCATGCATTTGGCTAGAACTTTGGTTGGTTTTGCGTTTCTTGAGAACAAGGATGGGGACTGATTCATCATCAGACTCATCTTCAACATTGACCACAGGGGTCTGAACTGGATCAGAGTCTTCATCTGAAGAGACAACGTGTCTGAGTTTACATTTCTTGGATGGTTCGACTTCTTTGGATGGAGTGTTTCTCTTGGACTTCTCTCGTGAGGTTTTTCTAAAAGAAAGCTTCTTGAGTCTTTTGGCTAAAGGAAGGTTAGAGAGAGTAGTGGAAGATAGAGCTGCGGTATGTTCAGGATCACGGGGTACTGTAGGGGCATGTATATTCTGGTTGGGTAGAGGCGCGGTAGAAAGGTATGGGTCAATACCTTCCGTAGCCTCAATGTGATCACTGACTATTTTTGTCTCAAGGCCAACAGTAGTCAAGTTATGTATGGGTAAACGTCTTAAAGGTCCAAAAACAGATTGATCTTTGGAGGGAGGGTACCTTTTGAGATCACGAGTGACGAAGAAATTGATGTCACTGCCCATGCTGATTTTCGCATCGCGGTGAAGGTCTGAAATACACAAGGACCAAAACCATGCAAAAGTTAGCTCTGTAGGAATTGCCCTCGGAGTTTCCTTAGGGATTACTGAAGGAAGTCATCCCATAAGATCTGACCGTAGTTGACGTCGTGGCCTGTGAAGATACTGCAGACGAGCTCCAACAGTTTGAGGCCCATGTTATCAGTGCCTCCAGTTCTTCCTGACAGATTGCGGATCACATAGTGACAGACGAACTGCCAGACCGCAGGGAGTTGGTTTTTCTTGAACTCTCCTATCCATTTGAGCTTCTTCTGGTAGCCCATTTGGTAGAGTGAGGAGATGACGTCCGTCACGCTGGGGGAGATGAACTTGGTAGAGGAATGAACCAGTAGATTGATTGCATTCAGAAACTTGTCTTTGGTCAAGATTACCAGGGTATCATCCATTAAGTTCAGATGAACTTCTTGCAGATTGTTGAGGGGACGGTACGCCGAGAATGCACATTTAAAGAGTGTTGAAATTGGAACCACATCAGTGAAGTAATCAAAGGGTCCAAACAGTGGGTGATTGGTGATGTAATTGATCATGAGTCGAATAGACTCATTGTAGGAGGAATGATCTTTAAAGATTGCCCTAAAGTTGCTTGAGGCAATGGATGGCGATTAGTTCCTTGTGGCGGAATCAGAACCAACAGGTTGAACGGAACCAGAAGCTTTGGATTGCTTCTTTGAGATGCCAGACTTCAGCATTTTGAAAAAGATTTTGTATAACTTGTAGAGAACGTGAGTGCAAGAAGGTGAAGAAGATGAAGATCGTCTTAAGAGGGTTCAGAAAGCGTAAAGCTCTCTTGGATGAGAGAAAAAGGTTTTATAGGGGCGGATTTCAAAAGTTTATTATTTTTACCCTATTGTGGCGGTTAACGATAAAAACCCTTGAGTTTTTATTTTTAATGAAAAGATTAATTTCAGCCACAAAAACGAGTGAAAACAGAAAAGATTAAATGTTTTTGATTTTCCAAAAATGTAGCATTTAATGAAGTGTCAGGCTCATTATCACACGTTTGAGGATCGTGTGGTGAAAGGCTTAAGTCCGTTGAATAAAGGTGGAATTGGAACATATTTGACAGTTTGGGGTAAGGTGGGTAAGACAGTTTAATGAAAAAGATTTCTTAAAGATTTCTTTTATTGGGAAACTGTTTTATTTGATTTCAAACCGAAAATAGGTCTGACAAAAGGATCATTTGAAAATGAGAACTGAAATGGTGATGTGCTATAGAAAGGATGTTTTTCTAATTTAATGAATGATGATTAAATATCACACAACGTCCTTTGGAATTTATGAAGTAGTTGAGAGTTCATTCAATGTGACTGCGGATTGGTCAGTCATTGCAGATTGATACATCAATGCTGAGAGATTTTTCATTGCGGTGGATGGTTTTCAGACTGCGGTAGAATGAACTGAGATAAACACTAGAACAAGATCAGAAATAACAAATAGTAAGGACCGTAGAAATATAGGTATGATATATGGTTGCGGTACACTAGGTATATTGCGGTATACAAAGTATACTGAATACATGTATGATAGATATATTTTGTTAGGACCGCATCGGGGACCAGAGATGGTCTACGATACCTATCAATTCAAAAAGAATTGCGGGTCCGAATTCATCATTCCTAACATTTGTAAGAAACTGTTGAGTTTTGTAGAGTCAAGTGCTTTTGTGAATACATCAGCAATCTCTTGATGAGTGTTAACAAAAATTAGTTCAATGTTACCTTTCAGAATGTGGTCTTTGATGAAATGATACCATAGTTCAATATGCTTTGTCTTAGAGTGATGAATTGGATTGTGGGAAATTGCTATTGCACTCTCTGAGTCACAGTAAATCGGTATCCACAGCATCCTGTATCCGTAGTCCATAAGTTGTGTTTTCATCCACAAGACTTGTGAACAATAGTTGGCTGCGACCACATATTCAACTTCTGCGATAGACAATGAGACACGGTTTTGTTTCCTTGATGACCAGCTGATGAGTCTTCCACCAAGAAATTGACAGCCACCTGAAGTGCTTTTTCTATCCAATCTACATCCAGCATGACCCGCATCAGTGAAAGCTTGAAGGCTGAAGTCATCCCCTGCAGGATACCAGAGGCTAAGTTCCTTGCTGCCCTTTAAGTATATGAGAATTTGCTTAAGTGCGATCATGCGAGATACTTTCGGATCGGCTTGGTATCTTTCATATACACCTGTTGCAAATACGATGTCTGGTCGGCTTGCGGTGAGGTACATCAAAGAGCCAATTATTCATCTATAAGTTTTGTAGTCTACTGATTCACCAGAAGAATCAGTAGAAATCTTATATCCGAAGGCCATAGGGACCTTGGCAGAGGAACAGTTGTCCATTGAGTATTTCTTCAGTAGTTCAGAGATGTATTTCTCTTGATGAATGAATATCCCTTTAGGGACTTGTTTCACTTGAAGTCCTAGAAAGAAGTTAATCTCTCTATTCATGCTCATTTGGAACTTGTTGGTCACGAGCTTTGCAAATTCATCCACCATCCCCTGATCAGTTGATCCGAAGATGATATCATCCACATATATTTGTATAGGCATAAGGTGATTACCATTTGCCTTTCTAAATAAAGTGGGATCAATTACTCCTCTTTTGTACCCGGACGAGACATGAAATTCGGAGAGAGTCTCGTACCACACTCTTGGTGCTTGCTTTAGACCATAAACTGTTTTCTCAAGCTTGTAACAGTGATCTGGGAATTCAAGACATTCAAAGTCCGGAGGTTGCTGAAGATAAACCTCCTCTTTCAATTCACCATTCAGGAAGGCACTCTTTACATCCATTTGATGTACATTGATATTATTATGAGCAGCATACACTAAGAAAATGTGTATGGCCTCCATCCTGGCTACTGGGGCGTATGTTTCATCATAATCAACACCTTTAAGTTTACTATACCCCTTAGCGACTAACCTCGCTTTGTTTCAGACAACTGCATCGGATTCATCCAATTTATTCTTGTACACCCATCTGGTACCAACAACAGTGTGACCTTTTGGCTTCGGAACGAGTTGCCACACTTTGCTTCTTTTAAACTCTTCCAGTTCCTCTTTCATCACAACTATCCAATCAGGCTCCATTAATGCTTCTTTGTTGGTTCTGGGATCGACCGAAGATATAAATGCTGCATAGTGACAATGATCAGATAAATTTACTGAGGATCGAGTTTGAATACCAGCAGATGGGTTGCCGATGATTTGACCTGGTGGGTGGTCCTTCGTCCATATATGTAGACGCGGTTGAAGATGATCAGCAGCTGCGGTGGATGGAATGTCTTCAATATCTGAAGAGTCTGCGACAGAAGAAGGCAGTTCCCCCTAGACTTATGAGCAGCCCGCTGAATTATCTTGGTCTAGGAAAGTGGGATTAGAGTTTTTTTGATCAAGTGAGAGAGGTTCCCCCTGGATTGCAAATGGGAGTTCCCCTTGAACCTGAGAAGGTTCCCCCTAGATTGTTGATAGAGTGATAACCCTTGGATCGGTTTTTGTGTCAATGTTTTCTATATCTTCGTCATCTGAATCTGAGGAGACATTTGATGGAAGAGTAATTCTACGGAGAGGGAGCGGAGCTGCTTCCTCAGGTACTGGAACCTCGATGGTTGTTACTTAATCCGGAGTGGAGCTTTCCCCCTCAACCGGCAAGGTGGAAGTATTGAGTGACACACCATCGGATAAAGTAGGTCCATGATTTCGATTTGCTACTGTTGGGCTTCCGGAGACACAAGAACTTCGGAGAGTTGAGCAGTCTCTACGGGGTCGAAAAGATCATCATAGTTTATTTCAACTATGTTTAGGGGACTAGAGGAGGCTAGGATATCACTTTCCAGGATTTCTTTGGTTTCATCTGAAGGAGCAGTGTTGCGGACGTAATAGTCATCGAATTTAACGTCGAAGCTTTCCACTATTAGTCTCGTGCGTCTGATGAGAACCCTATAGGCTACTTTGTTTGTTGAGTAGCCAAGGAAAATGACTTCATCCGACTTCGGTGTAAATTTGTTTAGATGATCCTTGTTGTTGATCAGAAAAAATCTACACCCAAAGATGTGAAAGAATCTGACATTTGGCTTGCGATTGTTAAGGCCCTCATATGGAGTTTTGTTGAGATGCTTGCAGACAATGCTTCGGTATTTGAACAAAGAATGTTGTGGCTACTGCTTCGGCCCAGAAGTAGAAAGGAAGATGTGCGAAGTTGAGCATAGATCTGGCTGCTTCTACCAGTGTTTGGTTTCTTCGCTCTACTACTCCATTCTGCTGCGGTGTGTAAAGAGTTGAGAAATTGTGACTGATACCTTTTGAAACCAAGAAACTGTTCAGAAGATGATTAGTGAACTCGGTTCCATTATCACTTCGGATGCGGCGCACTGGTAATTTGATTTGAAGTTCAATTTCTTTGATAAAATTGATCAGCATCTGTGGAGTTTCGGATTTGAGTCTCAGGAAGCAGACCTAAGTAAAACGAGTGAAGTTATCAACTATAACCAGTATGTATTTTTTGTGATGGAGACTGGCTACGGTAGATGGATCGCAGAGATCAATATGTAAGAGTTCCAGTGGTTCAGATATTGAAGAATCAATCACCATAGGATGACTTGCTTTTGATTGTTTGCCGCATTCACAGGCTGAGCAAAGAGTGTCGTTGTTGAATTTGAGAATGGGAAGACCTCGGAATAGTTCTCAGGTGAAGAGATTGTTGATATACCTGAAGTTAAGATGGGCTAGCTTACGGTGCCATAGCCACCTGACTTCGTATACTTCTTTAGACAGAAAGCACAGTTGCAGTTTCCCAATGATCAGAGAAACTTCCAAAGGATACATGGTCCCTTTGAACTTGGATTTGATCAAGCATGTGCTTCTATCACTTGTAATTATATAGTAGTATTCATTATCAAATTCAATCATGTGGCCTGCTTTACACAGTTGGCCTACACTGATGAGATTGTGTTTAAGACTTTCTATATAAGCAAACTTTTGAATAGAGAAGTTTCCTGTAGTAAGTACATCGTAGCCTCGCATTATTCCATTCACATTGTTGCCGAATGTGACGTTTCCACCATTGCAAATAGGCCTGAAATCTCGAAGGCATTCTAACCTTCCGGTCATGTGCAAGGAGCAGACACTATCTATTAACCACTCCTCTTCTTGATCCTCCTTGCACATTGCCTAAAAATTACACGGTTAGTTTGGGCACCCAAACAAGTTTGGAGCCTG
This sequence comes from Lactuca virosa, assembly GCF_052849685.1. Lineage (NCBI taxonomy): Eukaryota > Viridiplantae > Streptophyta > Magnoliopsida > Asterales > Asteraceae > Lactuca > Lactuca virosa. Next base: position 299,916,720 of record NC_136430.1, on the reverse strand, counting down.
AGGCGACTGGTGGATTTTCAAAAGATGCATGAACCGAGGCTGCAGAGACAGGTTTTATGTTAATCTTGAGACCTAAACCTGGGTGTTTGTGAACTTTTGAAGTGTTGTGAGATTTAGAAAAGTTACGAGATTTGACTGGAGATGATCCCTTTTGACAATGACATTTACATGAAAATTTTTTGTCATTTACCCTGACATTTTGCTTGGTCAGCAGTCTAAAGGGTGTGGGAACAGTTTTGTGACTAGTCCGAGAAGAGTGAGATCTGACAGAGGTGCTCTTGGAATTTGAAAAAGTATGATTTGAGAGTGTGTGAGCACGTGTAGATTTCCTAGGATATGATTTCTTAAAAGTTTGAGGTGACTTTAAAAGTGTTGGAGTTGGTAAAATCCCCTTCCATTTTGGATCATCTGAGGAATAAATTTGAAAACCATTGCTTCGAAAATACTTTACTTTCTTTTGGATTGTGTCAGAAGAGTTTGAAAATATTTTAGGAACTGTACATCCCTTTTTGTTGGTTTTCTTGACTGCAGAGTTTTTAGAAAAGTAATCTGAGAAAACAAGTTTTTTTGGACTCTTGGGTTTTGAAACTTTGATTTGTCTCTTGTTTTTTGAAAAAATTTCCCGCTTTTTACCACGAGATTGAAGTTCCTCTTTGAAGGCCATTTTGCCTGAGTTTTTGGAGAACCGCAATCATTGAGATTCAACTGCTGTTTCTTAAATCCACTAAAATGCTTTTGAACACGAGGACTTGATTCATCTGAACTATAAGGTTCAGGATTCTGGGAACATTGACCATACTCGAAATTTTCTATGGGCAACTCACGATGAATTGGCTGAATGGTCACTGAACTCTTAACTGTGGTCTGCGGTAAGGAAGATTTGACTATCGCAACATAAGTCTGAGTTGATTTCTTTGAGGGACATATGACCAGAGGCAGTTGGTCAGACTGCGGTTCAGAATTGCAGTGAGAGGTACTGCATTCTGAAGGCAGTGATAGGAAGTTCATGTGAACTTCGGGTTCCATAATAATTTCTTCATCAACAACTGACGAAGTCTGAGAGATGGGATAAATTGTGCCAGGGATAGGAATTTGATCACTTGAGTGACCCAAAAATTCAGGAAGAATTTCCTCAATAACACAATTATTACTTAGATTATGAAGTCGACCAAAATGAGTTTTCATGTCCTCGGGAAAGGTTTTGTCATTGACTAGAATTAGAACTCTCGGTCAGGAGGGACATAAAGTCGGTCTTTGTTAAACCGGGGTGAGGAATCCCTTGCGGTAAGATACCCATTGGACCAACCCTAATTATAGGTGTTTTCTACGGTTCCATTGTTCACAAGATTTTCAATAGCTTCACTTTCATTGAACAATTTTTCTATTAAAATATTTAAACGTACAATTTCGGTTTGAGCTAAATCTCTCTGATTTAATGCTATGCCTAATTGAGTTTCTCATAACATTCTTGCATCCTTTTCTAATTCTAAGTCCTTTTCTAGCATAGAAACTTTGAGTCTTTTGTCTTCTAATCGTCCTCTAACATGAAAATTTTTATGGCATGCAATGTTCTTCTCATCTAAGGCTTTGTTATAGTCTGAAAGGACGGCAGCACATGTGTCATTAAGCTTGTCAAGAAATGGTTGACAATCATGCATGCTATAATTAAGCGTTTGGATCATAAGTTTTACCTGCTTAACGATGCTCAGAGTTCCATCCTTTTCCATGTAGCAGTAATTCTTTTTTAGCTTGGTTGACCCATCCTCATGCGTAGTTGCCATCATGCAGATTTTGCCTTTACCCTTGATGTTGTTGATATCTTCATCCTCATCTCCGGATGACCACACTTGATGGTCTCTCTTCACTTGGGCTACATATGCCCTTACTTTCTCTCTTTCTTCCATTTCTTGAGCCATTCGGAGATAGAATGCTCTGTCTTTCACTATATTGGCTTTGCAATCTTTAGTAAAGTGGTTTTCCTTATTGCACTTGTGACAAATTACAACATCAGCTTTGTCTTCTGCTGAGGTACCAGAGTCGCTTGTCCTGACAGGCTGCGGTGCCTCTTTGGAATGAGTGTTTTGAGGTTGTGGTAATGGGTGAGGATTTTTGGGATATCGAGAGTGATTATTCTGAGGATTGAAGTTGCGGTTGAAGGGAGGTTTAGTAAACTGTTGATTTTTGCGGAAAGATGATGGTGGTTGTTGGATTAATGTCTAAGTCCATAACTATATTTGGTATGTACTTGACCCGACCCGGCATGGTCCATTTGGGTTGCACTTCACCGGCACAATTTATATGGATAGTCTTTTGAGAATAGTATATTTATGATTTATATTAATATATTATAAGTTCTAATATATTAATATGGAATCATATTATTTAATTAATATTGATCAAGAATTAATTTAGAATTAATTAAGTGATCAAAAAGAACTAATTAAATATGGACTCTTATATATATGGAATGAGCCAAGTTCATTTAGGTTGGGCTAAGCTTTCATGGATGGTCCATGGAGCTTTTAACCCATGGATCCTATGTAAATGAAAGGTCATGGGTATTAGGGTTTACATGGATGTAACCCTAATCCTCCATAATATATAAAGGGGTCATTGGCTCACAAAATTGGCACAAGTGTGTGAAAATAAGAGTGGGCCGATTTTAGTGTGCATACATATTCTCTCAAGTTCTTCCAAGGTGTTTTGGTGATTTGTGATTCCATTTGAGGCTTCCACACTATTGGGGCTAAGCTCTTAAAGCTTGAAGACATCAAGCTACATCAAAAGGTATGTCATCTAACTAGAACTTTGTAGTATAGGTGCTTCATAATATGCTCGTTAGGATGAAACCTTGGAATAGTTAATATTTGCATGTATAATAGAGAAAACATAGATCCAAGGTTTATAGGGTTGCATGTACACCATAGGAGTGTTAGAATGCTCAAAACCCAACAGTGGTATCAGAGCCATGGGTTGTTTTCTATTATATTGATGCAAATGTTTTATTTTCAAGTTGAAAAAAAAGGAAAAAAAAACATGACGTTTGTCAAATTTTAAGATAATTACTTGTTGTGTGAAAAACTAATTATTTGTAAAATTTGAATCATTTGCTATATGAGTTGAATTAGGTCAAATTTAGTAAAAGATAAAATGATATGATTATTTTATTAGTTTTAAAAGTTTGATCTAAATGTTTTAAGGAGTTACAAATTTTGTCATAAAATTTTGGAGCTCAAAAGTTTTTTTTAAAGTTGTGATCTTAAGTGTTTTGAAACCTCCATAAGTTATGGATATGAAAGTCTTTTTTTAAAAAAATTGATTTAAAGTTTTTGTGGAGTTACAAAATTTGGAGTTAATGTTTTAAAGAATTCCATAACTTGTTCTTAAGTTATGGAACATGAAAAGTTTCATCATAAAACAAGTATTTAACTCCATAAGTTATGGAATCCAAAGGTTTTCAAGAGTTACAAAACTTGCCCTCAAGTTTTGGAATTTGGAAAAAGCTTTTTATGAAAAAAAGAATTGAATTCTAAAACTCTTGGGTTCGTAACTTAAACAATTAATTAAATGGTTTTAATTTTGAATTTAATAATTGGAATTATGATGTTTTATTGAATAATTCAAATTAACTCTTATGGACTTTATTAATAGTTAATTAAAGCGTTTAATTAAAAGAGTATTATTAAATCCATAAATAAAGATATGGTTTGAGTTTAATTAAATTAAAAGTTTAGTTTAATTAATAGATTAAACCACCAAGTATTTTAAATGTCTAAAATACACCCTTATACTATTATAATATTAAAAGTTTAATATATTATATGTATAAGAGCAAGTCGTCTTACCAATAGTAGGCCTCATTCACGAAGCCGGTCTATAAGGGGGGTATAAGTTTACTGCCTATAAAATGGCAGTTTAAAGGGTGTCTGCTCTCACCCACCGCTTCCTTGACCGGTGGAGGGTCGTTAGCCGAACGGGTAGGACAAGGACTATAATTCTCCCTTCATTAAAAGTATTAATGATAAATACTAAGTAACTAAACTCTTAATAATACCCAATCTTAGTTACTTAGGAAAATGTGAATTTGGTGCTAACCCATGAAATTACACTTTGCACTTTGCTTAAGTCAGTTAGTGGAGCGTGTGTGGTTAACCGGCACACTAGCTTGATTTAACAAGGTAGGAAAAGGGTAACTTAATGTTTATCATAGTATCGGTGGAGCGTGTGTGGTTAACCGGCACATCGATTGAGGGGTAAATATTAAGGGTACCAAGTATATTTGCATGGTTATTCACACCTTGTTTTGTGATCCTCGGCATCCCAGTCACAAAACCTGAAGGGCACACTCGAGATTGAAACATGCCTTTGAAAAGTTCAATGAATCTCAAAAGAATCTAGGAGTTTCAAAACCAATTAAAACCTAATAATACATTTCGTTTATCTTGGTGGAAATTGGTGAATCGTCATTCACCTACCTTCAAATATTTTATAGCTTGGATTACGGCATCCCTCTTCCAAGTTATAAAATAGTTTGCTGGGTCCTAGCCTTAATATTTCATATTGGGTGTTATATTAAGGACTTTAGATCAACTATCTTGAATATCTCCCAAAAAGATTTCTGGTTCAGACATCTATGATCCTCCCAAATCTCTTGGAACTTCACTTCCTCCACCTCCTCCAATTATTCTCCCTAACCCACAACTTCAAGGTCACTCAAGCCCTATTGGCAAGCAAGGTCTATGTGTGATCGCATCTTGGAGATGAAGTCACATATTGACAAGCCGGGAGAGTTGGGTGTCAAACTCTTGAGAACGTTGGTGGTTCAATCACTTTCTAAGTCACATAGTGAATTCCTTTGGGACTACTATGAAACAGACTATGACATGACCCTTAATGATCTTATCTATTTGCTTGGTGCTGCTGAATCAGCAATAATTTGGAGCACTGGGAGAGCAAATTTGATTAGTAGATCAACTTCCCAAACTACCATGGACATTGACAATGGTAACATTGGATATCTAGAAAAGCCTTTTCTTCCCAAGGAAAGGGATTGACCATAGTCAACTAGGTTGACCAAATGGTAAAGAGAAAGGCTAAGTCTGCGATAGTCCCATGTACCATTCCCAAAGAGTCCCTATGTTTCTCTTGCCAAAGGAAGGGGCATTGATTGCGAAGCAGCCTATTTACTTGAAAGATCATAAGGTTGATCAAGTCAAGAAGATTGACCCTACTTCAGTTAAAGTCCACTATCTAACTCTGTTAAGTTTCTATTCTGAGATTCTTGTTACATGATGTGACTGGGTCACATGTTGATGTTTTAAGAATCAAAGAAAAGTGAAGAAACTTAAAGGAAGTATATGCTGATTCTGATCGTGAAGATGGATCTCGATCGCATGGTTCTGTGATCAGAATGTTGAGCTGTTGCTTAGGAGTTATGATATATTGCTTAGGAATAGATAACAACAAAGTTTTTCATGTGCTTTTGCACTGTAAGGATAGTTTTTCTGCAAAGTTTTTAAAATAAAAGAAAAAATATTTTGATTTTATTTATTTTAAAATATCCTTACAATGGCATTTGTGAAAAGGAAAAAAATTGTTGCTTATATGATTCCATCAATAGCAAGAGTGGAAATATGAATTTGATTCTTTCATTTGTGGTAGTGTCTAAATTTTCCAAATAATGAAAGATTCTCATCACCCAAGTTTCAGTTGGATAGAAACTTGGAATCATGCAAGTTGTATAGTATGATGAATGAGAACTTTCAAGCATTGGAAAATTAAGACTAATTACTTGTTCACATGGATGTGTGAGTCAAGTAAAGGACTAAGGGATCGAGTACACATTCTTGTGCACTGATCAAGCCCACCACAAATGTAACTTGAGTGACACATCTTAAAGAAGGTTTATTAACACTTGTGAAATGTAAGAGTAAAAGGTGTTCTACTCTTGTACATTTGAATTTGGTAAGTTGTGATGTTTTGGATAAAACAGAGACCAACTTAGGCCAATTGTGTTTAAATGTTTGTCTTGATTAGAATCCACACTATCTCTTGAATATTTGGCAAGAAAGTCTTATAGGTCAAGGAGACAGTGGGAGTCTAAAAGATCCTGAAAGGGTTTCAAGAAGTAATCAAGAATAAAACATGTATTTCATCACTAGCACACAACTAGAGGTTTATAACCTATCGTGTTGACATTTCTGTGCCCATTCCAGTTAAGTTGGCTATATATATTTGAGTTCTACATGTTCTCAATTGTTTGAATAACTACTTGGAAGCAATGGCAGGCCCTTGTGCTGCCAGGTGGCAAGAGGTTAAGATTGCACAAGTTCAATCCATATGAGTTAGGATTTGTCACTAACCTAGTCTTGTGATTATGGTTTGACAAATTCACATGGATAAGAACACATACACCATAAAATCTAAGTGTCATAAGGTTTCTCTCCGATTCATGAAAATGATGGTGAGGAAATTCTTTCACTAAGTAGATTTTAAGTAGATAGCAATTGTGATATTTGTAGTTCTCAAAGTCGTTAGTGGAGCGTGCGTGGTTAACCGACACACTAACATTGACTTATGAGAAATGACAAAAGGTCTAAACAATTGAGACTATGATTATGGCATCCCTTTTCATAGTTCTGAAATTGTTTAGACACACCTGTGATCTATCTAAGATAAGGTGTATGATTTTGATAAAGTCTTATCAAAGCAATCTAGTATCAGAAATCTGAACTTTGGTAAGAATGTCAATAAAGTATTGACTTCTAGAAGTCCAGCTGTTTTCTGGATACATGTCAAAGCTAGTGGGAGCATGAGTGTTATGCTAATAATCATCATGTTAGTGGGAGCATGATAATTATGATAAGTATTGCAAGTTAGCAATGTTAATTATAGAAAACAAAAGTTTCAATTCATGAGGTTGCAGGGGTTGAAAAAGTTGTTTTGCTATAATTAAGGGAGAGGATATTATACTTCATGTCAATTCTAAAAGGCTTAGAGTGAGATTTTAAGCTTAGATTGAGATTTTAATCATCTTTAGTCAAGAATATATATATATATGAATTTCATGTTGGATTGGTTCAACTTAAGGAAATTCTATATATTGCGTTCTCAAAATTCGATTATGATTACGGCATCCGTGTTCATAGTCAAATTTTGAGAAAATGGCAAACAAAAAATTATTATGGCAAAAGACTAGAACCATGTCTTTATGTGAAACATCATGCCTATTTACTTTGGGTACAAGATCGATTACATGTGCTATAATATTTACCCTTTCTGAATTTTCCAAATGCCTTGGGGAATTAAGGGGAACAATGTCTAGAATTAGATATGACTAAAGTGATTAAGAAATTGTCGAGGACAATCTAAGGTTTACCAAAGATTGGTTGCTCAAGGACAGTTGGAAGTATACTGTTTAATATTGGAAGGACCATATTGACATAGTCTGAAACGAGGCAACTCTTGTTCAGAAGTGGTAGTCAAAATGGGAATATTGAGTTGTCTTCATAGGTGGAAGCAATCTGTGTAAGGTTAAAGAAACTTAATGCAAGAAGCTTGTTCAAAGCAATGCGCTTTGAGTTTGAGACATCGTTTCCATGGAATTGATCTCCATTGGGATACTCTGTAATGATTGTTGCCAAGCCTTTGTGGCTTTGTGCATAATCATTACAAGAGGAACATTGAATATAAGTTTAAAATCTAAACAGATTTCGATAAATGATAGGAATTTGGAATTCTTACATTTAAGACAAGGATTTGGGAGTGTGAAAAGAGAATCATTGAAATTATGTTCAATTGATCTAGTTCACAAAGAAAAGGATCATAGACAAACATAGAGTTCATACTTGGTGTATGGCAATGCTATTGTTTAAGAAAAACATAGTGTACATGCTTGGTGCATGGGACAACTAGTGTTTTTAATTCAAGTATAAAGTTGATAAAACCGAAACAATGAATAATGAGTAATCAGTATGGTGATAAATAAAAGTGTTTATTTATATTCATAGGGTTTGATACCATATTTGATTCATTTATTCTTGTGTTTCACTTTGCATGTTTTGACTTCCAGAATAACTAAGTCGCTCTTCCTGAATGATTATGTTATTCAAACCATCCACAGTCGGTCATATGTTGGAAGTAGATATGAATCAAGACTGTCATGGGTTGGTTTGTAGAGGTCCAAGTTGGTGGACAAAGTGGTGCTACAACACTCATGAGTGCTCATAAGTTCTGAGTATTGGATTCAACCCACGCTCATTTGAATCACTTCTTGGATTTTATCACGAGTGATCATGAGACGATAATATCTTATATTCTTCAAACCTAGAGATATGAGTTGTTACTATGAGTTGGTTATACATTGATTGCACGAAAACACATTTGGTAACTCGATGTTATAAAACGTGCCTTTGTGTATGATTCAACAAGTAGTAGAACAAGCCATATGAGTCGAAGTTTATCCATTCCTTTTACCTTCGGGATAAAAGCGATATCTGTGGGCCCCTCGATGATTTAGCGATGACACATGTGAGTGCTTGGCCAAGCCAAGACTGATTTGATTTGTTCAATCAGTCAGTCATCATAAATCGAAAATCAGGAAACAACAAATGGACAAGGAGAATGTTTATAATCCATGTCTCAGTCCATATGATATCTAGAATGGAGGAATATATGATCCCTTTTCTAATGGACAAGTCATTGACAAGGTCAGAGTTCGACAGCGGCTTTAAGAGCTACGATTGCCAGTTAGGTTTTGAAGTCATACTCAATAATAGTTTTAGACTTATCCAAGTGGGAGACTGTTGGATTAATGTCTAAGTCCATAACTATATTTGGTATGTACTTGACCCGACCCAACATGGTCCATTTGGGTTGCACTTCACCGGCACAATTTATATGGATAGTCTTTTGAGAATAGTATATTTATGATTTATATTAATATATTATAAGTTCTAATATATTAATATGGAATCATATTATTTAATTAATATTGATAAAGAATTAATTTAGAATTAATTAAGTGATCAAAAAGAACTAATTAAATATGGACTCTTATATATATGGAATGGGCCAAGTTCATTTAGGTTGGGCTAAGCTTTCATGGATGGTCCATGGAGCTTTTAACCCATGGATCCTATGTAAATGAAAGGTCATGGGTATTAGGGTTTACATGGATGTAACGCTAATCCTCCATAATATATAAAGGGGTCCTTGGCTCACAAAATTGGCACAAGTGTGTGAAAATAAGAGTGGGCCGATTTTAGTGTGCATACATATTCTCTCAAGTTCTTCCAAGGTGTTTTGGTGATTTGTGATTCCATTTGAGGCTTCCACACTATTGGGGCTAAGCTCTTAAAGCTTGAAGACATCAAGCTACATCAAAAGGTATGTCATCTAACTAAACTTTGTAGTATAGGTGCTTCATAATATGCTAGTTAGGATGAAACCTTGGAATAGTTAATATTTGCACGTATAATAGAGAAAACATAGATCCAAGGTTTATAGGGTTGCATGTACACCATAGGAGTGTTAGAATGCTCAAAACCCAACAGTGGTATCCTATTGAATTGTTGGCTAACTAGAGCAACGGCGTTTTAGAATTCCACTTCATCATCGTATTCTGAGTCGGGTTCGTATGACTGCGAAGGATTGCCATATGCGGGAAAGTAAGATTGAGTGTGAGGTGCTTGTGCTACGAGAGCGAGTGGTCCTCTGAAGTCAACACCGTCTTTGAGTATGGTTGATTATTGTGCTTGTAGTTCACCATAGAGCTTGTAGAGAGATAGAGAATGAATTTTTCTATCTCCTTGGACGATCATCTTAGCTGTGGTCCAATGTCTACCCAAACCATTGAGAAACTGAAGATTGGCCTCATGGTTACTTCGGATGGTGCCAGCATTTGATAACTTTGTGACAATTAAATTGAACCTCTTGAAGGAGTCTTCCAGACTTTCACCAACATGAGCTTTGAAGTTGTTAAATTCGTTGAGTGCGGTTGTAAGCTTCTTATCTTGAGCCTGTTCTGAGCCTTCATACAAGTTCCTGAGTACATCCCATATTTCTTTGGCTGATTTGCAATTTATGATGATGTCAAAGTTCTTAGGAGCAACTCCACAAGATATCTCATAAAATGCAACAGCATCATTTTCCATCTTATCAAGGTCATCTTTGGTGGGACAATTCATGGCTGGTTGACCTCCTTCCAGTCTAGTTTGAGTGCCATCGTTTTGGACTGGAGTAAGAACAGGGACATGAGGTCCTTCTTTTACAGATCTCCATACATCTCTTCCAAGTCTTCATAGATACCTCTCCATTCTTTGAGACTAGTGATGATATTCGTTTGCCACCAGTATTGGAGCTCTATTTGATCCTCTAACACTGTTGGAAACATTAAAAGATATTGCTTGTGCCAGATTTCCTTGTTTTTGAAAAGATTTGTTTTTTTTAATTTGTTTAAGAAATGAGCTCCAGTGGTATAGAAGGCCTTTTAAAATCAGAGTTTTTGTTTCAAAAGCAACCACTTTGGCTCTAATACCAATTGTTGAGAGAAAAACTTGAGTAACACACTTGAACAAACGTTAGAACAAGTAATAATGCGGAATGAAGTTTAACTCAGTGGATCTTAAAGCTCAACAACAATAATAAGTTAGAGTTAGATAGTTAGATAGTTAGATGCGGAAATATACGGAAATATAAATGACAACAAGTATTATATCAAAAAGACACTATAAGCTGATTCTTAACAAGCATTGCATACAATCCAAGTTAGTAAATGAGATCAAGCTTAGTGATTAAGTCAAGCTGACTTGCTCCGAAGAGATAACGATCTTAATATTAGAATTTGAAGATCTTTTAGATGAGAGAGTGATAGAGAATGCGATATTTCAAGATAGAGATAGAAATGATCGATTGCTTGTTTCATTAAGAATGAGAGAACTCTATTTATAGAGTCTCAAAGATTACAAAGTTGAATCTGTCTACTGGTTGCCATGCAAGTCACACTGGATAAAGAAGTGTAAAGACATAAAACAGATAAAACTAAAACTAAGGTTGACGACTTCAACTGCGGATGCAGTTCTTGATAACGGTGTGGAGTTTGACTGCAGATCTAGTTGATAGCTTCGGATCTCTTCAAGTTTAAGAGGGTCACTTTTATGTTTTAACAATTTACTCATTTTTGCAATATTTTTTTATTTAAGGAAACTTTTATCAAAACTTTGATTTCGATTCATGAAACCAATTTTATTTTTAATCTGTGAACTCACCAACTATTTCGGTAGTTGACCGCTCAGTTTACATGCTTTTTCAGGAACTCGTCTATAAGATGGCACTTAGGGACACATCACTTTGAGCATTCGCATGTGTTGTATTTCAGTTACATTGTAATTTCCTTTTTAAAGTTGTTCAAACCCATTGTAAATTTGTAATTCTTTTTAATACTATGGTTGGTGTTGTCTTTATCTTTTGCAATGAAACCCTTTGTACTGCCACGCCCCGTATTTCCGTTTTAGCGGGGTGTGACACTCTTTCTCATGATATTTCAAAATTCCTACCATATGAGCAAGAGAGTAATCTTTGAACTGTTCATGAGCTTTGACAATTGATGCAATGTATTTCCATTCAGACCTTAATCCATTCAGAAAAGTTACCTTTTGTTCAGTTGGTTACCTACTCAAATCATGCTTAAGCATTCTACTCAACAAGTGGTTAAAATGACTAACAGTTTGATTAATCGTTTCATCAGTTTCTTCTTGAAAGATCCAAATTCAAAGAGACATGTAGTTTGAATGGAATGAGTAAAATATGAATCACAAGAACATAATTATTTTAACATATCCCATATTTCACTAGTACAAAAATGACCTACGGTCACACTTTCCGAAAAACGACGTGTGACACTTTTTCTTAAAAGTGTGGCCAAAGGTCACTACAAAAATTTAGAGATTGTTTTTGGATACATTTAAATTAGTTTGTGTGACCATTATATAGACAATCAAAACTTTAACCACACTTAATTATACCAAATGTGATAAATATTAGTCACACTCGAACACTGAGGCCATACGTCATAATCAGCCACAGGTATCGATTAAGATTGTCATACTTTTTTTATGAGAGACAGTAGATAAAAGTATCATCACATGAGTTAGTTCTTTGTGTGTCTATAACCTGGTGCCTTTTTAGCCACATAACAGACAAAGTAGCTAAAAGGTGATACATATGGTCACACTAAATATTTGTGTGTCCATAGGGCGGTTCTGTACTAGTTGTAGTTAGTTAACGCAAGAAAATAAAAGAAGTTAGTATTGGTTACTTATGGTCATGTACCTTTTATTATGTGTGTCAAAATATTATGAATGGGCTTTAAGAATAAAAAAATATTGTGTGTAGGTAGCATTTAGTTACGATTATAGCTATTATATGTGTCTATATGTAAATATAGTTATAAAAGAACAATAATGTCTTATCGTTATAATTAGGGGTCGTTCATTGAATATGTTACTTATGGTAATGTACCTTTTATTTTGTGTGTCAAAATATTATGAATTGGCTTTAAAAAGAACCAAATAGTGTGTGTGTAGGTAGCATTTAGTTACGATTACAGCTATTATATGTGTCCATATGTAAATATAGTTATAAAAGAACAATAATGTCTTATCGGTATAATTAGGGGTCGTTCATTGAATATGTTTTTTATGGTCATGTACCTTTTATTATGTGTGTCAAAATATTATGAATTGGCTTTAAAAAGAAACAAATAGTGTGTGTGTAGGTAGCATTTAGTTACGATTACAGCTATTATATGTGTCTATATGTAAATATAGTTATAAAAGAACAATAATGTTGTATTGAATAAGAGCTATAAGAAAGGACCGAATTGCCCTTTTTTCATCTATTCTTTTAATTGCACCAGATCATACACCATTAAAAATGAAAAGAATACAACTTATTTTAACAGAATAGTATGATAAATAAATGAAATGAATACAACTTAATTTGTTTAACATTGCATAACGAAAGTGCATTGCTATAACATGCAATTTATGTTATAACATGTCATCCACCATTACAGTAAAAAACAGAAAAAAATAACTTTGAGTTATAACAATATTACACCAGAATAGTTTGATGGTATAATATGGTAAAAAGATATTAAGGAAAGTACATCGTCATTTTTTGCCATTTTCTTATTCTCCAAGATGGTGACATATTATAACACAATGGAATCACTCACTGATTAGCCCTATCATACATATTCATTAGCTTTCTATTGAAAATCTTAATCTCGAGTAGACACCTTTTCTTCAGATCAATAACTACCCAATCTTCATTTGTCCTATAGTAGAGAATGTTCAATGTAAGTTATAAACTTGATATTAATTTTGGTTAATGGAATGTTGTTGGATTATAAAGTGTTGAAGTTCAAACTTGACTCACCTTTAGACAGTAACTAAATTTCTTATGATTTCTATCAATTCCATGTATCATGTTTTATTATTAATGAATCAGTAACCATAAAATTCATACAAGTTTGTTTCAATTTCAAGTTAATTACAAGCAACAATTCAATACATAAAGGGTATTTCAACATTTGAAGCATCTCAACCATCATAACATCAAGTTTCATATTTCAACAAAAAAGAAAATAATATCTGATTTGTAGAAAACATTATCATAATAGATTTTCGTGTGCATTTGATTCAGCTCAAAGAGAAACCACATATGATTTCAATATCAAGAAAACTCAACATCCACATCAGGAAAAGGGTATCTTATTTCAGAAAAAATAGAGCAAAACAACCATAATATCTTGAACTCGATTTCGGAGGAAAAAGAAAAGAAAAAAAAGCAACTACATATGGGCATCTGATAGTCAATTTTCAGGGGGAAAAAAAGGTTCTTAAACTCGATTTTCATATGTAAAGGAAAAGAAAACCCTCACCTGCAGAAGTTTACAGAGGTGGAGGCAGGGCTGTCAAATCTGCCAGAGGTTGAGGGGAAGCTAGTAGTAGCGGCGTTGCAGATTGGAGGGGGGCAGACGTGATATTGCAGATGGAGGAGAAAAGGGTAGGATAGAGAAGAAGGGGGTGTTGATGAAAGGAAATGAAAAAGAAGGCTCCCGTGTACGTATTTTGGAAAGAGATGATCAGCGCCTTGTGCGATAAATGATGCCTTGCAGTGGACTACCTTGGATGGAGATGATTATCGAATTTGGGAAGGAGACGAATGGCGCGTTGTGTAGCGCTGGGAGCACCTAACGTTGATTTGAAATTACCCAGAAAGTGAAAGATATCATATGTAATTTGTAGAGTAAAAAGAAAGGCGCCCTTCCTAGGGCTGGTTATTTGTACGTATTTGGCAGAAAGGTCAATTTTGGAAAATATGTAGTTTGACTGGAGGGAAATCAAATTTTTTAGTTTTTCGGAGGGAAATTTAAATAAAATTATTTATATTAAAAGGGGAACTAAGATTAATTAAGAAAATATTTTAGGGGGAAATGAAAATTTCATTCATGATAAATATACATTTTATTTTCAAATTTTGATTTATCGAATTGTGAGGTATTTTGTGATGACCATCATGTGGTTTCAATAGGGGTGGCAAGTCGGATGATTGTGTTTTTTTACACGAAATCAAACATATTATTTATTTTCAACCCAGACACGACACGACAAGATAGCGTGTTATTTCATTAACATGAGCACGATTCAATAAAATCACGAAAAACACGAATAACATAATATCATGACTTTTAAACACGACAAACAATAACATAAAACAATATAGAATGGTACTAAATATACACTACTTTTAAACACGGACACGTCATTGGCACGACGTTTCATGCTATTATCGTTTTATTATCATGTCACAAAAGGGATTTGTTTTATATGATCATACAAGTGTATGATTTTGTGGGTTTGTTCTATGTGACCATAGAAGATGACAAGAAAAGGTAAAATAAAAGGGATCTCACGGTTGGAGTGTGGTAGGGGTGAGGGTCGATTTAGTTTTGGTAGGTCAATAGCGGACCACCTATAATGTTGTTTTAACAAAAAGTGGTAACAAAAAATGTTAAAAGAATTATGACTTATAAATTGTGGCTTAGGGTGTATTACTGGCTTATGACTTTAACACTTAGGAAGTATGACTTATAAATTATGGTTAATGGCTTATAGGTTATGGATTAGGCTTATGACTTATGACTTATGGCTTAGGGCGTACAACGTAGGGCTTCGGGCTTGTGCATTATGGTTTATAGATTAGGGCTTATGGATTGAGGTTGTATTCTTGGGGTTTATTATTTAATGAATATGTGTCAAGGTTTAGGGCTTATGTTTTATAGGTTATGCCTTAAGGCTTGTGGCTTATGGTTATGGTTATGGGTAATGGCTTCGGACTTAAGGATTAAGGCTTAAAGGTTATGACTTATGTCTATGGACTCTCAATTCAGATTTTTATTATTTGGTTAGTATTATTCTTTCAATAAAAAAAATATTTAATACATTAGTTATTTACTAGACTCTCAATTCAGATTTTTATTTATGATAAAATTGAAAATTCCCTATTACGTGTATCATCAGCACCCCCGCCCCCACCAACCACCGCACCCACCACCATCACCACCAACACCACCACCACCATCACCACCGTCCCCACCACCACCTTCACAATCATCATCACCACTATCACCATTACCCATCACTTCCACCATTACCCGTCACTTCCACCATCACCCGCCACAACTACCACACCACCCACCACCATCACCATCACTTACCACTACCACCATCATCATCACCTGCCACCACCCATCACCACCACCTGCCACCACCCATCACCACCACCACACATCACCATTCACCACCCACTCATCTCCACCACCCACTTGCACCATCCGCCACAACCACCCCACCCCTACCAACCACCAACCACCACACCCACCACCCTACCCACCCCTGTCACCATTACCTGTCACCACCACCCACCCATCATCACCAACCACCTCCACCACCTACCTACACATCACCATCACTATCACCACCACCACCATCATCATCACTCGCCACCACCAATTACCACAACCACCCATCACCACTCACCATCATCACCACCCACTCATCTTCACCACTCACTTGCACCACCTGCCACAACCACACCCACTCCTATCAACCACCACACCCACCACCACCCGCCACCATCGTCACCTACCACCCTACCCACCCCAAACCATCACCATCACCATCACCATCACCATAACCATCACCATCACCTGTCACCACCACCCACCCATGACCACCAACCACCTCCACCACCTATCACCACCTACCCACACATCACCATCTCCACCATTATCATCACTCGCCGCCACCCATCACTAATCACCACCATCACCACCCACTCTATATGTGTCATCGCCACCACCACCACCACCACCTTCACCTCCATCATTGCTACCGATACCACCTTCACTGCCTCAAATACCACCGTCATTATGACCATCTCACACCACCACTAGCTCCTTCACCGTCACCGCCACCACCACCACCACCTCTGCTACCATCACCATTAACTCTACATCCACCTCTGCCACTATCACTTCCTCCCCTGCCACCACAACAAGTACCACATCATCACCACTACCTCCTCCTCCTCTACTACAGTCACCATCTCCATCTCTACCATCACCATCACAACCAACACCATTACCTTCGCCACCACCAACACCATCACATCCTCTAGCACCACTACCTCTTCCTACTCTGCCATCACCGCCTCTACCGCATCACCACTAACACCTTCTCCTACTCTGCCATAACTTCATCCTTTGCCACAACAACCACGACCACATCACCACCACCACCTTCTCCACATCTACTAATGTCACCACCTCCGTCGCCGCCATCATCTCTCTCACCAAAACTAAAACCACCACCGCCTCCAACTCCACCACTACCGTCACCACCACCACCACCCCCACAACTCCACCTCCACCTCTACCTTTACTGCTACCTCCCCCACCACCATTAATACCGCCTCCTCCACCATAACTACAACTCAATTTTTAGATACATATATTTCATGTTATCATTTTAAAATGAAAAAAAGTATACTGAAATTGAAAATATAAAAGAAAAACATATGTATTACTATATAATAAGATAAACTAAACTAAAAAACTCAGTTACATATCAATACAATTTAAAAATATATAAATTTACAAGAATCGGTGTATGAATATTTCATCTAACATTCAGTTAATATGTATAAATAATAATTAGTTGAATTATAAATAAGTGTAATGTTAATATATACGTGCAAAACCAATTTTCCTCAAATATTTTTATAATTTTAGTTCTCCCGCTCTCAATTTTATTTTGCCGCTGCTCCCTATTTTCATTTCCCCATTTTTAAACCCTAATTTTGTTTTTGCGTGGCTGGGAAACCGAAATCCACACACGCAGAAGAAGACATGTTTTCTTTAACCTCTCCCGTCTGCCTCTCTTCGTCAATATATCTAATGGATCACCTCAGGCCACTCAATTCTTGTTTTCTCTCTCTCGCTCTCAATATCGCCTTCGCTCTGCCTCCGTATAATTTTGCGTTTTCCTGAAAAATACGTAGCCGGAAAGATACAGAAGAAGTTTAAGAGATGTGCTTTAACAATCGATTAAGGGGCGGCCTCAAATTTTGTATCTCTCTGAATTATTGATTCCTCTCAAACACTATTTCTAACGTGAATATTCTGCCGATCAGACATCCAACCCTTCCTTCACGTAAAGATGTCATTAAAAATATAGTCGAGAATATATTTTTTTTCTCTTGTGGGGACATAGAGTATAGGCATCTAAATAAAGACTTTTAGGTCCCTGTCTCAGGCTTGGCAATTGGATGTATAAGAAAAATACAACAAACAAAGTTCTTGCCTCTTTCAAAATTTTATGAAAATGCCCTTATGTACCGTAAGTTACAAATAAAACTAACCTTTTAATTAAGATTGATTTGAATTTACTAAATGGTTAGAGTTCAGTTTACATCGTTTTCATTTTCTAATTTGGGCTTTATCTTCGTCGATTTATGCTAAATTTTGTGGTTTCTGATGTTTGGTTCTGCTTATTGATCGAACTTCTAGGGTTCTTGGATTTTGATTTGTATTTATTTGACTTCATTGGAGATACAATGGAGTTTATTGATGTAAGTGATTGAGGATCTGTAGTTTGTTGTAGGTTTGATTTTTTTTTTCAGCAGCAAAAATGGCTTGTATGAAGTTGGGATCCAAAGTAGATGCATTCCAGACACAAGGTCAATCTTGGTAATTTATGATTGGAGTGTCGTACTGTGAGATGGCTTCTTTCCTTTCAATTCAACTTTTGACTATTTTGCCCCTGTTGTGCTTTGGTGGAGTTTGACATCTTTGTTGTTGCTACATATATTTTGTAAGTATACCATGGGTTAGATGATGTTGGTATGTGCTATGGAAAGGCTAACCCTTGGCTTTTTTATTTCAAGATTTTCAATAATCTTTGTTCTCAACCCTTTGCTTTTTTGTTTCAAGATTTTCAGATTTTCTACTTTTAAACACATACATTACACATTTGCATCGACATTATTTCAAATAGTAAAAAATACTCATTTTTTATAATTTGAACTCTGGGCTTCAAGTCCAACTGTGAACCCCAAATTTCATGCCAACAAGTATTTCTTTATTCGATTTGTAAGCCCTCAATGTGTTTCTATGTAAATTTTTTAGCTTCCTATCAATATGATGATATCTTGAAATATAGTGATAGCAAGATTGCAGATTAAAACCTGAGTAATGGGAAATAGGGCGATTAGATAAACCTGCAAAGGAGGCGAAACACTCACCAAAAGAGACTCCAACTTCCCAGGTGAGTTTATTGATTTTATGTCAGTTGATTTTTAGAGTTGTGAATTGGGATAAGAATAGTGTGTATTTACGTTCTTTTTAGGTTCATGTTTTTTTTGGGTTTCATTTATCTTCGTGGGTGCAAAAGGAAAAAGGAAAAAGATAAAAAGCATTAGTGTCTTTATGTTGTGCTTTTTTTCATTGATTTCAAGGCATTGCTACTTAGGAGGTGCAAAGGTTTCAAAGGCTAATCAAGGAATCATGGAAGGGTATGTTGATTTTGCTTTGGAAAGATAATGTTAGTAAGTATTCATTATAGATTATATGTGTTGACATTTTTCAAATTTGATTTTTTGAGAGTGCATTGCTCTTTTTGTCTATATATCATTCATCACACCAGATTATTCAGGCCTTTTAACCTCTCTTTTGCCTGCAAACTTTTGTCAAATTATGCATAAAAAGGCTGGTAAGTCTGTAGCTAATTTTTTTCGCTTTTTGGAGCCCATCAAGTTTTCTTTAGGATTGTAGATAACTAAGAAGCTAACTTTGCACCTGTAGTGCATATTTTCATGTTTCTTTTGCAGTTTTACTGTATTTTTTTAATTAATTACATAAATATGCATAATTATTTAAACATTTGGGTCTAATTATTACTATTTATATTTCTGAAACTTTGGCAGAGTTCCTTTCAAAGGCTACAGGAACTGTTGTTGATCGAGTCTAGATGCATGGGATGAAGGTTTTTTTAAACTATTTATTGAATTAATTCGTATAAATCTTGATTAAAGTGTACAATTTTTTATAAAAAATTAGAACTTTTTATTTTATTGTAGCCTGGTCCGAATTCTGTTGGGATCTTTGCCACTTAGACCAAAAAAAAATGACACATCTGGCCCTACAAAGCGGGGTAACTCACCTAGTTATTAATATTATTATTCTGTTGGCTATTATATACTAGACAGTTAAAGAAATGTAAATTAACTATATTAATGTCTTTTTATTTTTATTTTACAGGGATAAAGGATAGTAAATTAATCAGAAAAGGAAACCAACTTACATATCATCTTATACCCTTCTCAAGAAGACAAGGAGTACATATCATCTGATGCCCTTCTCAATAAAACAAGGAGCAGTACCAATAAGATGAATGCCTAGTTATGTCTAGGTTTTGGTTTATGATATGTTTGCTTTTTTTTTACCATAATTTAAATACTTGCAATTACTACAATATATATATATTTTTTTGTATTTTAATTAGAAATTTAATGTGTGCATTTGGATTTCAATTATTACTAATATCAAATTATGAATTTTGATATTGTTTCTTATTGTTGGGTTTGGTTATTTTAATTTAAATTATTTTGATGTGTCTACAATGCAGAAAAAGTAACAATAAAAATTGAATTATTGTGGCTTTAATATAATTTTGGCCATGTTTTATAGGTTTTCAATGTCTCTAAAAATATACAATGGCTACTTTACATCATTTTTTAACGTGTGACTAAATGGTTAACAATAGCCATAATATACAAGAATTATGAGACTACAATTAATTTAAAATGATGTTTATTCTAACGTTTTTGTGACTAAGTTAAACAATAACAACATGAAAAACAATATATGTGGTAAATAAATACCATAATTGATTGTTGTTGAGACTAATTACTAGCAAATCGTCACTTACATCATTAATTATATGTGTCCATTTACCGAACATGGGCATGTTCACCATAATTATATGTGTCTAAAATATACCAAATAGTCTTAATACGATACCGAATAGTCTTTAATTTTAACAAAATGTGTGTCTTTATAATACTTATGATTGTATTTCACTTAATTGCATGTCTCTATATGATAGGTTATAGTCACAAAAATTGATTGTTTTTTGTGACTAATAATTAGCAATTCGCCACTGATGGAAGTAATTACATGTGGCCATTTAGCAAACATGGCCACACTCACCGTAAGTACATGTTAACAAAAGATACACAATAGTCTTAATAAAATTTAAATTGTGTGACAATATAAAAGAAAACAACTACACTAAAACATCATGAATGTCGCAAGTTGGTGATATACAGTCACCACGTTTACTATATAAATGTGACTACTAACGGTTTAACGCTTCAATTTTGGATATTTAAGGAACAAAATTCCGTACACATTTGCCACACTTTTATAATACGGCCACATGTTTTCATATCATACGGACGCTACATTTTAAAGTGACCATAAGACCCATACGATGGCGTCACCTTCCGTCACGCTTTCAGTGAAAAAATAAAATGTCACTATACGCATATGGTCACACTTTTTTGGTGTAACTGTAGGTCATTTTTCTTGTAGTGTTTATTTAGCCGTGGGAAGTGAACTCACCAATCAAAAAGTGTCTGGTGGAAGAGCAAACCTTAAGATTTTGGTTGCTTTCAGATTATTCTGCAACTTGCCTTTTTCATCTGATTCAATACCATCAACAATGATAACATCAAGTCTCTCTTGCGTTGTAACAATATCTTTTGTTTTCAAGTAAGTGTAAGCCTCTTTCGTGATTACTTTCCAAATTCTTGAACCATGTCTTTCGATTCCAAGAACATAATCTTTAAAATGTAATGCCCAAACTTCATAGTTTTTTGGAAAGAGAATTGGAATCCTAGTAGTAGATCCAATACTACTAGAAAGATTGAAAGAAAACGAGTATGAATGTTCTTTGGACATTTTTAGAAAAATTTAGAACAAACAAAAAATTAGAATCTGATGAGTAGTGAACAAAATGAAAATCGAAGAGAAAGATTTGAACAAAGAACTTAAGATCAAATTCTAAACGAACTTTGAAAAATGTAGAAATGATAAAAATTTCAAAGTAAAAATCTAAAGAACACGAAAAACTTCAAACAAACAAATTTGAAAATTAGCTCACAAATCACCCGCTCTGATAACACTTGACAAAATTTTAGGAACGAACTGATTCTAATAATACAACGAGATGATCAAAAGGAACATTATGAACACGAAAATGTAAATAAGATCAAGCTTTCATTAAAAAGTAAAAGAATAGTTTGGTACAAAAGTAGGGAACTATTCAGGAAAAAGATACTCTCCCTACTATGTAACTCTCCTATACATAGGACCTGAGATGAGAGTTAGAAAGGATAACACCTAAGTCAACAATTTAGAACTACGAACCTAAGTATAACTAAATATGCGAAATAAAAAACATACAATCGCGCAAACAAAAGTGAAGACTCTAAGACAATACAAATTGCAAACTCAATCACTTACAAACTTGACACAACACATAAATTCCGAACCCTAACAATAGTAACGCTCACAACGATTGGCCGTCAATTATTGACCTATTTTACCAATTGTTACATACTCCTCCCCCATCTCTCCCGTTCCACCTAGTTGTAGTCATCACATGACCACTCTCTTTTAGACTGGGTATCTTAAACCACGTCAATTTCTAAAACTTTATGCTACCTCTTATATCTCCCTTATCCCTCGGTCTACATCCCATGTCGTATGTGACCCTAATTGGAAATCTGCCAAGGATTCAAGTAATAGAAGCTCTCCAATCCAACAACACTTGGGATCTTGTGCCTCCTCTTCCTAATTCTAACATCATTGGTTGCAGATCGCTGTATTGTCACAAGTTTGACTTGAAAGGAAATCTTGATCGCTACAAAGGTCGCCTTGTTGCACAAGGCTTCTCTTAGCAACCCGACTTGGACTTTGATGATACTTTCAGTCATGTCGTTAAACTGGCTACTATCCATAATGCTCTCAGTATCACTATCTCCCGTCACTGCCTTATTCATCAACTTGATGTTAAGAATGCATTTCTTCACAGTGATCTCAATGAGGAGGTTTACATGAAACAACTTATGGGTATGTTAGTTCTCAATACCCAAACCATGTTTTTCCTCTCAGCATGGATTTATAGGTTCGAAACAAGCCCTCCATGCTTGGTACCACTGGTTATCCTTACTGCCTTTCATCCCTCCTTAATCATATCGCTAGGGGCATTATTCGTCTATCGTCTGAGTTCTCCCTGTCTGGCCTTCATTATCTTTCTTTCTTTCTCGGCATTGATGCTACTCGGTCTACCCAACTCCGGATCTCTTCCTATCCAAATCAGCTTTTGCTAAAGAGATCATCTCTCGTGTTGATATGAACTTCTTATGACCCATGTAGGACTCCTACACACTCCAATCCATGCTTTCCGCCGACGGTAAGTTAGTTGTTGATCCAACTCTGTATCAAAGTCTTGCTAATGTTGTTCAATATTCGACCTTCACTATACATGCACAATCCTCGTGAACCCCACTTCTATGAACTCAAGCATAATATTCGTTATCTTCAAGGTACGTTGTCGCATGGTCTTCGCATTTGTCCGTCTCATGTCGATTGATTGGTCTCGTACAATGGCGGAGACAGTAAGGGGGCTGTCGGATGCTCTGCCCCCTCCAATATTTTATAAAATGAATCCCACAATTAAATATTTAGCCCACATTGTTTTGTTTATTACTGATATGCAACCCCCTGCAATTTATTTAAAAAACAATTATTACAATGAAAAAACAATAAGGGTAATAGGGTATAAGAGTTGTAACCAAAGTTGAGCCCACATCATCACACCGCCTCCATCAAATTTATTTTTATTTTAACTGTTGATTTATATCTCATATATATAATTCATCAAATCTTGTTCATAGTTATTTAAATTGACGATCGCAAAGATAGTCCATTACAGTTTTTATTAGTCGACGACTATATTGGTAAACCCTTACAATTTTAATTCTCTAATCAATAAGCACGTGAATTTTAATTTTGTATTACATATTTTATTTTCTATAACTTGTAATTAAAAGTTAATTATGAATGATAATTTGGTTTATTATAATCATAGCATAAAAACCATCGATTTTTTTTTTTCAAAAATAAAAGAAGTGTGTGATCTATTGCACCCGGTTGGTGATAAAACTAAAGACGGTGTTCATATTATGCACCCACATGCCAAAAGAATGATAATATCGAAGAGCCGATCAATATGGAACTTGAAAAGAATGATGTGCCAAATTTTAGACAAGTAACATTAGCTTCTTTGATTCGTGATCCCAGACAGAGAACGACTTTTAGTTTTAAGATATTCAAGTCACCAACGTGATGATGATATTAGAAGATTATATATTAAACTTGGACCATACCAACTTCAAAAATCGAAGTATCGCTCCACTCTTAGTGATCCAAACGGTAATTGTGTAATTTTCTACAAACTTGTTTTAAAAACTTTCGATAGATGGAAGCCCCCCTTATACTAAAATTCTGGCTCCGCCCCTGGTCTCGTACTCTGCTACTGATTGGGTTGGTTGTCCACAAGTACGCCAATCCACTTTTGGGTTCCGTGTCTATCTTGGTGACAACATTATGTATCGGTCATCTAAACGTCAACATGTTGTCTCTCGATCTAGTGTTGAAGCCGACTACAGGGGGTTAGCAAAATTCACTGCTAAAGTTGCTTGGCTTCGAAACCTCCTACTCTGAATTGTCTTGTTGATCTTAAAAATAATTCCACTTTAGTATTTTGTGACAATTTCAGTACCATGTACTTGGCTTCTAACCTTGTTCTGCACCAAAGAACCAAACATGTGGAAATTGATTTACATTTTGTTAGAGATGCATTGCCATTGGTCATGTTCGCGTACAACATGTTCCATCTGCACACCAGTTTGCTATATATTTATGAAGGGTCTTCCTACACCACTATTTTTAAATTTCCAGAATAGTTTTATCATACGAGAGTCTTCGGACTGAGGGGGAGTGTTAGATAGTATTGTATATATTTTAAACTTCGATATAGTGTACGGCCATTACTATAAATACTATACTTATATATTGCAACGGGATAATACAGAAACTCAAAAATGTATTTTCACATAATTAACAAAATGAAATATTAGTTCATTACCTTCTGATAGCGGTTTTTAGTTGGGATGTGTTTTTAAACATTTTAAAATGATGCTTGCCATTATACAACACTATCCCTAATAATAAAATTTTAACATCACTTATGGGACTTAAGCGGGTGTTGATAAATACAGGACCAAAAATACAATAACAACCTCCCATAAGAATGTTGTTTGAAAAATAATAATAGTAATAACATTAGAATAAAGTAAAATCTTTTAGGGATCCGATACAAATATTATGAGATACAACATTGACCATTTTTTGCACTTTACTTTCTTTAGACTTAGAGCAAATCTATAGGTCCAAACCATGTTCAAATCCTTTAATGGTTTGCTATTTTTTCCTCAATCATTGTTGCTGTTGATTTATATCACCTTTATGTGGTTTTAGACTTTTATTTTTATTTTATTTATTTATTTATTTATTTTTGCTTTTAGACAGTTTCTCTTATTGGTAATTTGATTAATAACTAGATTATGTAATATCTTTATGTTTGAATTAAAATGATGAAACAAGTTGGAAATCCAAACAAGTATTGTAAGATGGAATTTCACAATTTTCTTTTACTTAAACATTTTTTTACCGTTGTTTAAAATCATTTAATCTCTTTAATAATTTTTTTTTGTAGCCCAATCTATCTACTCATGCTTATCTTCACACTGTCAACAAAAGGCCATGTTAAGTTTAGCTTCCCATACACCATTAAATTCGTCTTAAATTGTAGTGTAATTAATTTATCGCAAGTGGATCTAAAATGTTGAAGGGGGTGATTGTGCTCTATGGTTCTATAAATAGTTAAATAACGAAATCATTGTCAATCACTCAATTGCAATTCCCGCGTAAGAATTTATGAATTAGCAATGACTGTTATGATCACATCTGCATCATCCATAATTATGAACACTTTCACATACCCTGACATCATATCCAGCAAGTTCGGATGCACTCCAGGGGCCATGCATGAGCATGAGAACATTAAGTTAAAACATGCTTCTTCTTGGAGTCGACAATTTAAAGCTCCAACAAAGGTAAATTTGAAAAAAGTAGGTGATATGGATTGGAGCATTGTCGACCAGAAGAAAGAGTGTCCATTCATGGTTTCAGATCTTCATGTAGAAAGAATGATTCAAGATGGTTTTTTATTCCAAGAAAATTTTTGTATTGGAATATATGAAGTAGGGCCAGATCAAACAGCTTCCCTAGAAACACTAATGAACCATTTGCAGGTATATATATTCAGTTTGTGATTTCTTTGTACTTAGAATGGCAATTTTATTAAAGTTAGTAAGAAGCTACCAAAAAAAAAAGCAAGTTACAAATAAGAAAGAGAACTGATTCTTATGGAGATGTACCTTTTGGTTTGTCTATTTCTAGTTATGTACATGCTATTATTCACAATGTCAAGGTGGACTCGCAGGAAACAGGTATTAATCATATGAAGAAAACATGCGACTCATTTTCTTCTATATATGGTCATGATAGTTCACTATAATTCTATCATTTAATCATCTTCGTCTTTGAAGCTGATATATAGTTAAGTTTTGGTAGATCAATAAAATCCAATCTCTTTACAATTATTTATGTTGATCATTTTTAATATACTGATTAACCATTAGGAATTTATCATTAGGAACTTCATTATGTATACTGATCAGTTTACTAGCTTTGTGAAAGTCACATTTACGCTGAACCGTTAGGAATTTGTGATGTTGAGATTATTAGTTGGACCATGATGTACTCTCGGGGTGCTCAAATCTTCTATAGGGGTGATATTGTTCAGATTGATACTTGGAAAGCTGCGTATGGGAAAAATGGTTTGTGTGGTAATTTTACATTCCGTGATTGCAAAACAGGCGAGATATTAGTAAGAGCTTCAAGGTATAAATACATATATCAGATATGTAACATGATGTGACTTGAAAACTTGTTTGTTGTAGAACTTCTTTGTATTGATGATGGTATAGTACTTCTACTATCTTCTAGCTTGGTGGTGATGATGAATAAGAAGACAAGAAAGTTATCCAAATTTCCAAATGAAGTTCGAGCTAAACTCGAGCAAATCATTATGGATAAACCCCCTTTAGTCGAACCAGACACTAGAACATGGTCAAGAAGTGAGGAAAAGATTAATGAACACATTTGCAAAGGTTTAAAGGTGGGTCGAATTTCATCTACTTTGAACTGTATATATATATATATATATATATATATATATATATATATATATATATATATATATATATATATATATATATATATATATGTTATTTCCTACTTACACGATTTTCCTGATTCATTTTACACACAAATATCAGCCAAGATGGAGCGATTTAGATATTAACCATCATGTGAACCATGTGAAATATATTGGGTTGATCCTTGAGGAAAAATTGGCTTATCTTATTTTTTATGGGTGAATGATACATGAGTTATAATGACAGTTATTTGTTATTCTAGAGTGTTCCCAAGACCATTATAGAGAACTACGAGATTGATAGCATTACACTAGAATTCTATCGAGAGTGTACAAAGGACAACATACTGCATTCATTCACTTCTATATTGACGAACGACAATGACCAAATATCTAATTTTGACATTGTTGATTGCCAACATTTGCTTCAATTTGAAACTGGTGGTAATATAATGAAAGGAATGACTAGATGGCGGCTGAAGCATGGAAAGAGTAAGGACTTAGAGCATCAGTTAAATCTCCAACAATAATTACAATTAGAGCTGATCACCAGCACTCTGGCTTCATTATCCGAACACAATCTTTGAAACTCATGACATGGGTGTGCTTATTTTTAATAAACCTGTGCATTATCGTCTCTTTACAAACATAAAGGTACCCTTGTGATTATACATATGAACAAATAGATCTCCAAGGGTTTGTAAATCCATTGTTCCTGATAACTAAATGGTCTAGTTGTGCTGATTTTAAATTTCTAGAGGAAATGAGATGAAATAGAAAGAAATGATTGAACAAATCTATTTAGATTCTTATATTCGTTTTGTTGAATGCGTACTTACAAAATCCTCTACCTTATATAGCGGTCCAAAACAATGCCAAATCACCATTGTCATGGCACATTATCAACTTCGAAACCACTACATTTTATAAATTTATTCCCACTGTCAAAAAACATTTCACATGTTTATAAATGAGTCCAACCTATTAATTTATATTTTACCATAACAGCAACAAATATTATAAGCAAGGGCTAGCGGAAGACTAGCAGAAATACAAAGGTCTATAAAGAGGAAAAAAATACATAACATGAGTAAGAAATTGAAAGTAAAAAAACGTCGCCAGCTGAAACAAACCAAAAAAAAAAAAACAATTCAAACTCAAACTGTCAAATGATGAACCGCTAACTGATCTTGACTTCTGAGTATTTTCCAGCAAAGACAATAATTGAACTTTAATTGAACCGGGCCAGCGATATCGTAGGAGGAAACATTTAAGAATATAGGAGGCTGAAATACTCACATTGCAATAATATATTAAAATATAATGTTATACCCGAATAAAGTAATAAGAATAAAATTAAAAAAAAAATTCACAAGTAACATTTTTACCAAATAAACATTATATGGATGAGGTGAGAATGATAATTTGCAACAAAGTATTTGTAAAGATAAATTGCAAACCACAATCTCATGAACACAAGATTTAGAGTGGAAAAAAACCCCAAAAGAACGAGTAAAAACCATTATCAAAGAACACTATGCTAACCTCTCATCTGGAACGGGTTACAAAACGCTTAATGTTATTGTGTAAACGAAAAAAAAAGGATGATTAAAATTATAACATCTAACACCCCTTTTGTAATCAAAGGGTCTGCTTTAGACCTTGGTTCAGACATGCACCCTGTGCACCAAGGTAAAAGAAACAGAGGAAAACAGGAGGGAAAAAATGAGGGACGAAAGCAGAAAAAAAAGATTTCTGCACAAAACAGGCGAATATGAATTTCTTGGCGCCTATGCTTTATTAACTGAAAAATACTTGTTCCAGATGCATTTCAACGAACCCTACATGCCTTATTTATAATAGGATCAAAAGAGTTCCACTCAAACACAAATACTGAAAAAACAAATAACAAAAATTTTCCTATTTTACCCGTGGAACTGAAACCGTCCCATTTTTTCTGGATTACCC
Organism: Lactuca virosa; assembly: GCF_052849685.1. Lineage (NCBI taxonomy): Eukaryota > Viridiplantae > Streptophyta > Magnoliopsida > Asterales > Asteraceae > Lactuca > Lactuca virosa. The sequence continues at coordinate 299,887,714 of NC_136430.1, read as the reverse complement.
CAACATTTTCCCCTTTAATCCAGAAAGTTGTATCAGATTTGTTAGGTATAGAAAAAAACGATAAATGAAAACAGATATGAGAAATATGAGAGAGCACAAACGAAATCTAAGCACACAGAACACACAGATTTAAGTGGTTCAGACTGCCTTGCGATAGGCTACGTCCACTGTTGAACCAGAGAGAAATTTTATTCCACACACGCTTATCTGCTAGAATGTTACATAATTTTATTCCACACACGCTTTTCTGCTACAATGTTACAGATATGACCGTTCATAAATATATAAACAAGAAAATGTGACCTAAACCTAAAAGGCCAAGCCCGACTGAAAAAAAAAACACAAAAAAAAAAGCTCAAAAAATTTCCAGTCTTTAAAATTTCAGATCTGATGTTAAGTCTCCAGGTCTAACAATCTCCCACTTGGAGGCTTGATCATCCGTCAGCTGCCAAGCAAGTCCGTATCCTCTGTAACAGTTCTCTCTCTCTCTCTCTCTCTCTCTCTCTCTCTCTCTCTCTTTCTCTGTGTGTGTGTGTGTGTGTGTGTGACATCCCCATTTTTATGGCAAAAAAAAACCGATTTGTTTATGCTTTATTTTGAAAATCATAGTATCTTTTAAAGAAATACGTTGTGGAATTTGTTCCCAGAAAAACATGATAAATATGTTATCAAAGTATTTCCGAAGAAATGTATTTTATTCCTTTTAAAACGTTGGGATGACATCGTCAATACAGAATATAAGCATAAACAGACCTTACATTCATTTACACTAGTGATCTACATCTCCTTAATCTCTCAGTGTAATGTAGTTTCATATCGACACTTGTGATACAAGTAAACTGAGTGGGTCAGGTTGGGAAACCTGGTGAGTACATAGGGATTTCAATCCCACAATTTTATATCATATATATATTTTAGAACTCACAAGTATACAATTTCACCATTTATAAACAACTCTTACCCCACCCCGTCAATCCTCTTAACGACACTGTCCATACTCTCGGATCTAAAATTTACCTTTTTACTTAATCCATACTCCCAGATCTAATCCATGCTCTCGGATCAACAACTGTCACTAGGGGCAATTGTCTATGTCTAAATCCATACTCCCGAATTTAGAGGTTACTAGGGATTTAGAGGGGTTTGGGGAGTCTTCGGGCGCTCCGTGGCTTTCCTCTAGCACCTTGAGGTTACTAGGGATTTAGAGGGGTTTTGGGAGTCTAGAGAGAAGTTAGAGAGAGAAACAAAGGCTTATGGTGTGAAGAAAATATGAAGAATTTATCCTTTATTTATTGGGGTTTGATCATAGAGTAGGCCCTAAGTTTCGTCCGTATCTTCCGCGTACGAGATCCGTTTCTACGTTCTTTATATCCACATGTTGGTATTTATGAGTGCTACAACTTTCATTTAGACCTCGTCGGCAAATTCTCATTCTATCTCAGATTTACAAAACTGTATCGAATTCGCCGCACTCAAAGTGTAAGGACTAAGTTTTGCCCATATCTTTCGCATACGAGCTCTGTTTTTTACTGTCTTTTTTATCGTTGAACTCCTATTAACGATATCTTCATTTCTCATTTAGATTATTTTGGCTAAAAATCGACCGATCTAAAATTTGAATTTCGGGCTGCACACTCCTTTGCCAAATTTTAGAAAATTCATAACTTCCTCATACGAAGCCAGATTTGGATTGTATGTTCTCTCTCTGTCTAGTATGTATGTATGTTCTCTCTGTTTCTCATAATAGTATGTTCTCTTGTATAATGTATAGTATGTACTAGCTGTATTGTATGTTCTCTCTCTGTCTAGTATGTATGTATGTTCTCTATGTTTCTCATAATAGTATGTGTTGACTCATGTATGAACTGACTCATTGTATGTTTCATTGTTCTAGTAATAGTATTAGTAACTTCCTAAACTATACCTATTATAGTTTACTAGCAATGTTGTTTGTATGAATGAACATGTTTGTATACCTTTGCTACCCAAAGGTATTGAATTGAAAGAAGGAACTTTTATATCTATATACATATACATAATATATAACTAGGATTCAAACGACCTTCGGACAAACAACCGATACCCTAAGTCCACAACCAAACAAGGAACAGGAGGTAAGGTGAGCTATCAGTCCTAAGTCCTTTCAATCCTACTTATATAACTATATCTATATAGATACACATTTAACAAAATATAAGTTTAAAAGAGTTTAATAAAAGTATTTGACATGTAAAATAGTTTATAAAACAGTTTGAAGTAGTTTGTTTTATAACACAGTTTGAAAAGTAAGAAATCCACTTGTTTGGTAGTTATTAATCACATATGATTGATATAATAACTATAATAGTTCAACTTGTATTCCCCCCCCCCCCCCCCCCCCCCGTAAAAGCATTTAAAATCATTTAAAAGGTTGATTAAGGGGTATGAACTCACCTGTAGTGAGTAGTTTGGAAGAACGGATGGTATAGGATGCTAAGTATCAAGTGAAGACTTGAGCACACACACAGATCCTATTTAACATATAATGACACATATATGTATCCAATTAGTCATTTAACAACTAATTAATCAAGTTAAGACACCATAGAACATGGAAAACACTTTGATTCAAGTGCTATAAGTACCAAGGATTTCATCTAAGGGTTGTAGGGCTTTACTTTTGAGTTTATGGTCCAAGGGTAAACTCTTCATGAGTTTACGGTTTAGGGTTTACGGTCCTAATGGGTTTACGACCGTAAACCCATGGTAACTTCTACCATTTGGTGTTTTAAGGTCTTACAAGTCAAGGTTAAGCATACTATGATCAAGTCCAAGCCTTAGGAAGTAATTGTGACACCATTGCACAACCTTTTAGAGTTTACGGCCCATGGACCATTCCTCATGAGTTTACGGCCATAAACTCATGTGTGCTTGGTTCTTTTGTTTGATTAAGGTCCTATACTCCACAAGGAGGTGATCTAGACTTGTATCCAAGGCTTAGTAAGGGACTAGGGCTCACAATGGCCCTTTCATTAGAGTTTACAGCCCAAGGAGATTGCCTTGGCCATAAACACTTATGATCTTATGTTTCTTGTTGTTTTCTAGTTGTTTAACAAGTGTATCAAGCCTATAACAAGCTAAGGTAAGAGTACTTACAATATAGAAGCTTGTAAGGGTGTTAAATGTCCAAGAACACTAGTGTGTGTTCTTGGTGAAATGAAGAACACTTGAAGATCTATCAAAATGAAGAGATTTCATGGATGAAATCATGTAAGATCACTAGATGATGAAGGATATCAACTAATTAAGGCAAGAAACACTTACAAAGTTGAAGATCAAGAAGGAAAATCGGATGCTACTTGAGAGAGAATGAGTTTCTAGGCTTGAAATGGTAAAAAAGTGTATAAAATGACTAAGTGTCATGTTTATACTCCTTAGAGTTTACGGCCGTAAACTCCATGTTTGGGCCGTAAACTCCAAACTCTTGGAGTTTTGAGACTTTATTGATGCACAATAAACCCTAGAGTATACGTCTTATAGTTTCCTTTTTGAAGGTCTAAGCTGTAGAACACTCAAACGGACTCTAAACAGCTCAAAAGTTAGCAAAAATAAGACTGACTTCTATTGAAGTGAATGGTTGTACAAAATAGAAATTTCGGGTTGTCACATCATCCCCCCGTTAGAAGGAATTTCGTCCCGAAATTAGAGTTTAAGCAAATAAGCAGTTACAAATAACTAAGTAAAAAGACGAGGATATTTCAGTTTCATCTGATCCTCTCGCTCCCAAGTGAATTCAGGTCCTCGCTTGGCGTTCCAGCGAACCTTCACTATCGAGATACGGCTTTGTTTCGTTTGCTTGACCTCCCGGTCCATGATCTCCACAGGTTCTTCCACGAAGTTGAGGCTCTCGTTGATCTCGATCTCGTCGAGTGGGATTACAAGAGTCTCGTCGGACAGACACTTTTTCAAGTTCGAGACGTGGAAGGTAGAATGTACGTTACTGAGTTCGCGGGGTAAGTTAAGTTTGTAAGCTACAGGGCCGATTCTAGCGAGAATCTCGAAAGGCCCTATGTATCTTGGATTTAGCTTTCCACGCTTTCCAAAGTGTATTAAGCCCTTCCAGGGTGAGACCTTCAATAGAACACGGTCTCCCACCTGGAATTCTAACGGTTTCCTTCGTTTATCTGCGTAGCTTTTCTGTCGGTCTCTAGAGGCTTTCAATCGTTCACGAATCTGAACGATCTTCTCTGTCGTTTCCCGAATGATCTCCGGACCCGTGATAGTGCTTTCAGGAACTCGTCCTTTAGCTAATTGGGCATCACCCACCTCAGCCCAACACAGAGGGGATCTGCACTTTCGGCCATAAAAGGCCTCGAATGGAGCAGCCATTATGCTCGTGTGATAACTGTTGTTGTAGGAAAATTCGACAAGGGGTAAATGAGTATCCCATGCTTTCCCAAATTCGATCACACAGGCTCGCAACATATCTTCCAAGGTTTGGATAGTCCTCTCACTTTGTCCGTCGGTCTGTGGATGGTAGGCTGTACTCATGTCCAGCCTAGTTCCCAGGGAACTTTGTAGCGACTGCCAGAACCTCGAAGTGAATCTACACTCTCTGTGCGAGATAATGGATATGGGAACACCGTGCAGTCGTACAATCTCCCGAATGTAGGTTCTTGTAAGCTTCTCCATCTTGTCTATTTCTTTGATAGGCAGGAAGTGTGCAGACTTGGTCAATCTGTCGACGATGACCCATATGGTATCAAGTCCACCCGTTGTCTTGGGCAACTTGGTTATGAAGTCCATAGTGATCCGCTCCCACTTCCATTCCTGTATCTCCGGCTGCTGTAGTAGACCTGAGGGTTTCTGGTATTCAACCTTGACCTTGGTGCAAGTAAGGCATTTACTCACGAAGGTAGCAATCTCTGCTTTCATGATAGGCCACTAGTATAGCTTTTTAAGATCCAAATACATCTTATCTGAACCCGGGTGGACGGAATAACGAGTGTTGTGCGCCTCGGTCATGACCAAGTCTCTGAAACCACCATGTTTCGGTGTCCAGATCCGATCCAGGAGATAAAAAGCTCCGCCACCCTTGACTTCCAAGTTCTTGTCCACCCCTCTCAGGGATTCACTCGCCACATTTTCAGGTTTCAAAGCGTCGAGCTGAGCCTCCTTAATTTGCTTGGACAAGTGCGAATGGATAGTCATAGTCAATGATTTGACTCTACGACCAGAGTATACTTTCCGACTTAGGGCGTCAGCTACTACGTTAGCTTTACCCGTATGATAGCGAATTTCGCATTCGTAATCACTGAGTAGCTCGACCCACCGTCGTTGTCTCATGTTGAGCTCCTTCTGGTCGAATATATGTTGTAGGCTTTTGTGGTCTGTAAAGATAGTGCTTTTTGTACCATACAGGTAGTGTCTCCAGATCTTCAGAGCAAACACAACTGCTCCTAGCTCAAGATCGTGAGTGGTGTAGTTGACCTCATGTGTCTTCAGCTGTCTCGAGGCGTAGGCGATGACCTTACCTCGTCGCATCAGAAAACAGCCGAGCCCTTGATTTGACGCATCGCAATAGACAACGAAGTCTTCTATCCCTTTGGGGAGGGATAGTATTGGTGCGGTGCATAAAGCTTGCTTGAGCGTTTGGAACGCTCCCTCCTGTTTTTCTTCCCAGTCAAAGGCCACACCCTTCTGGGTCAAAGTCGTGAGAGGTTTTGCAATTCGTGAGAAGTTCTGAATGAACCTGCGATAGTAGCCAGCGAGGCCTAGAAATTGACGAATTTCGGTAGGCGTCTTTGGTGCTGACCAGCTCTCAATGGCCTTGATTTTGGAAGGGTCCACGTGTATTTCCTCTTCGCTAACCACGTGCCCTAAGAATTCGACTCTTCGGATCCAAAATTCGGATTTCGAGAACTTCGCATAGAGCTTCTCCGAACGCAGCGTTTCTAAGACCTGTCGCAGATGTCGACTATGCTCCTCCTTACTACGTGAGTAGATAAGTATGTCATCGATGAAGACGATGACGAACTGATCCAAGTAAGGACGACACACCCTATTCATTAAGTCCATGAATACTGCGGGCGCGTTTGTTAATCCGAACGGCATCACTACGAATTCGTAGTGCCCATAACGAGTTCGGAAGGCTGTCTTCGGGACATCCTCCCCTAGCACTCGTAGTTGGTGATATCCGGATCTTAGATCGATTTTTGAAAAGAAGTTCGCCCCTTGCAGTTGATCAAATAAATCGTCAATACGAGGCAGAGGATAACGATTCTTGACGGTCAGTTTGTTGAGCTCCCTGTAGTCGATGCACATACGAAACGATCCGTCTTTCTTCTTGACGAACAAGACTGGACCTCCCCAGGGTGAGAAGCTTGGTCTTATAAAACCCTTGCTGAGCAGTTCGTTAAGTTGACTGGACAGTTCTTGCATCTCTGCAGGTGCTAAACGATAGGGTGATTTGGCTACTGGGGTAGCCCCTAGAATTAAGTCGATTTTGAACTCGACTTGACGTTGCGGAGGTAATCCTGGGAGTTCTTCTGGAAAGATATCGGGAAAGTCGCGTACTACTGGAATGTTCTTAACGTCTTTCGTTTCTTGGCTCACATCTACCACATGAGCAAGGAATGCGCGACATTCCTTTCGCAAGAATTTCTGGGCTTGAATGCTCGAGATGATACGAAGGTTCGTGCCGGGTTTGTCGCCATAAACTGCCAGAGTTTCGCCAGATGGCAGATTAAGGCGAACAGCCTTTTCATAACACATGATGTCGGTACGATGAAGACTCAACCAATCCATGCCGATAATGACGTCGAAACTTTTAATTGAGACAGGCATGAGGTCGATCGAAAATGAATGGCTATCTAGAGTTAGGGTACACCCTATGTATATACTGCAAGTGCTCTCCGTCTTTCCATTAGCCATTTCTACAGTGAACGGTTCTTTAAGTGCTCGTGATTTTTGCTTAAGTAAATGAGCAAATTTTTGGTTCACGAAACTCCTCTCTGCTCCACTATCAAATAGTATGCATGCGTAAGAGTTATCGAGGAGAAACGTACCAGTAACCAATGTGGGGTCGGCAACCGCCTCCTCGTGGCCTATGGCCAGAACTCTTCCCACTCCACCGGCGTTCCCTGCTTTCGGGCAGTTCCTTTTGTAGTGGCCCGCCTCGCCACAACCGTAGCAAGCTTGGCTCACACCAGCGCCGGGGACTTGGGTGATTGGTTTTGCTGGAGCCTTGCAGAAGCGGGCAGTGTGTCCCTTCCTGCTGCAGTTAGAGCACTGCATTTCACGACAGGCTCCATTATGGTGGAAGTTGCACTTGTTGCACTTTGGCAAACTTCCAGCGTACTACTTCACCGGAGCAGCAGTGGCAGGTGCTATCGCAACATGAATTGCCACGACCTGCTTCTTTTTGGTAGCCTTCTTCTTTTTCTTGTCATCCCAGAACTTCCGCTTGGAATCAGCGGTTTTGGCGGGTTCTGAGATGGTCAGGGTTGTTGCGGTCGGGGTACGAACCCCATGGTCAATAAGCCACTGTGCCAACCGCTTGGCACTATCGAATGTAGTGGGGTTTGAAGCCAGGACATTCCCTTGAAATGGAGGCATCAGCCCCCATATGTATCTCTCTATCTTCTTTCTCTCTGTATGAACCATGTTGGGACAGAGGGCCACCAGCTCGCAAAATCTGGCGGTATAGGTCACAATGTCAGAGCCTTTCATGGTTAGGCTCCACAGTTCCTGCTCCAGCTTTTGGATTTTGCCCCTCAGGCAGTATTCTTCGATCATCAGCTCTCTCAAAGCTTCCCAGCCCATAGCATTAGCCACTATGAGAGATAGTGACTTGACATGGCTATTCCACCATGTCAGGGCTTTTGCCTCGAAGGTGCACGCAGCAAATTTGACTTTGCTTCCTTCCGGGCATGAGCAGATCTCGAAGATCGACTCTGTCTTTTCGAACCATTGCGAGAGGGCAATGACTCCGCCAGTCCCTTTAAAGGATAATGGCTTGCAGTTAGTGAAGTCCTTATAGGAGCACTCTCTCAAGCGCACAGGAGCTTCACCATGGGTAGAATGAACAGGCGTTTCCTTACCACTGGCGTTGGTGGAATGGTATTGAGCCATGGCTGTAGCCACAGCCGCAACTACAGCAGCATTCAGAGCTGCCGTATCGATTTGAGGAGTAGGTGGTGTTGCAGTTATCGGAGGATCGCGCCTCGTTGATCGGCGTGGAGGCATCTTTTAACTATAGGTTTAGAAAGATGAAGATATTGATAAGAATTTAATAGGGAGAATGTGATGAGAATGACTCATGGACTAACTCTCCATAGCCCAACAACACAATTGAATAGCACGATTGAATGTAGATTTAGTACTAAAAGATGATAGCATTTGGATAATAATTTCCATGAGATTAGATATCTGTCAATAATACTGGTATTACAGATGTAACAAGTTCGGGAAAAATGACCTAGAAGTAGGTCTTACATCAAACCAAGATGGGAAAATTTTGACAGAACTACGACCTAATCAAGACCTAACAGGTCTAAGTTTTATAAAGATAGGAAATTAGACTAGAGTTTTTACGTAAACTAAGTTATATCCAAAAGAGAAGTCGAGGAGACTCTATCGGCGACGAGAACTACTAGAGTGAGTTCTTGACTCTGACAGAAGGCGTTCTATGTCCCTCATACGCCTTTCAGATCTTGCTTGCTGAGCTCGAAGTTCCCTGACTTCGGCTTGGGATGCAGCTAGATGTTGCTGTAGAGTCCCATTGGTTATCCTAACCCTTTCCATAGCTACCTCGAGTTGGCGAATGCGGACCGTGTTAATGCCAGAGTTGGCGTCAATCTCCACCATTCGGTCGATAGTTGCTCGACCTTGCTCGGTGTTCCGAGAAATCCTACAGACCATGATGGGCAGGATACGATCAGCTGAACCTCCCTCAGTGAGGTTGTAAAAGCTTTTGTCCCCATTTTAGGGAATGGTTTGACCCTGTTCCTGACTCCATCTGTTCAAGTTTGTGGCCCACAGAGGTGTGAGTCCTTGAAATGCTGGACGAGGGTTTGGGTTTGGAGCTACTGGGGGTAGGTTGTTGACTTCTGGCTCTGAGTCAGGACCATCAGAAAAGCCTTCAGCTTGGTGATCATCCAAAGGGATTGGGTGATCATCTTCTGGCTCTTCTCCCAGCCATCCTGCATTGCCTTTGTTGGGATAGTATGGGTCTCCGGGAAGATGGAATCCAGCCATATTATCTACGCGAGAAAAGGGATGTAAGAATTTAGCACATAAGTAGTTTATAGCAACACAAAATACTCCTATAGTATTTTAGGTTTATGTTTTATTCTAAGGTTTTCGTTGTGGTATTGTTGGTAAGTTTTTAGACTTGTTGCAACCTCACAACCACACTTAGGCACATGCTAGTCACTCCTCGGATAATATAGTTGATCAGGCTATATCTTCCCAGATTTGACTATATGTCTCTAAGTCTACTTGTGCTGCCCAACAATCGTAATACTTTTGTTCTGTCCTAGTGACACTGATTTTAGTATGAATAAAGGTATGTATACTTGGTTAAATATTTTATTATCTAAAAGTATAAACTCTTTATCAGAGTATTTTTAAATCTCGCTGTGTTTATAGTTCGTATATCTTTTATGGGTTGATATACTCGATTCACTATAAACAATGCTCTGATACCAATCTGTCACACCCCAAAACCGGAACGTCGGAATCGTTCGGGGGTGGAGGACGTCATGTATAGTATCACAACAATGAATAGTAGTAAACAAGCAACAACATCATCCATTGCATTAATAATATAATTTAATACAAGTGTGTTCTGCGAAGTGTAATAGACACTAAAAAGGTAAATCAAAATAAAAGATGAGTCTTGAACGAGCTCCATCTTCTCAAAATCTGGCACCGGTACCTGTCTACTGGTGACCTGAGAATACAAGTTATTTTGAAAGAGTTTATCAGCTTTAAAGCTGGTGAGATCATAAGTATTTTAGTGTCATTGTTTGTATGAAAGTGTTTGTAAGTATGTGATGTATAAGTTTGTAAATGTTTGTAAATGTTTGAACTCTCCTAGAAAACCCTATGTTTTCTACTAATAGTAGCCTTCTACCAAGGCATCAAATGTTTGTATGAAAATGTTTGTAATTGTTTGTAAATGTTTGAATCTCCTAGAAAACCCTATGTTTTCTACTAAAAGTAGCCTTCTACCAAGGCATCAAATGTTTGTAAAATGTTTCTTGTAAGAGTATGTATTTTCCCAAATCTGACTATCATTAACCAAAAATATAGTTTTTACATTATTGTTCATTGTGTGAAGATCACAAAGTGAATACAATGGGGAAATAAAATACTACTGTAGTGTTGTATTAAGTAACTACTGCTGTACTAACTACCTTAAACCAATTGTTATTTAAAGTACCATGTGATATGCCTGTACCATACTACCGACTAGAAACACGACGATGTAAGACGTCGGAAGGAATGACGTTTGGCACCCGTAGACTTGCAAGTCCCACTGTAGCGAGCAGCAAGGTGTACGATAGTCAATCCAGTATAGATCTATACACAAACTCAACGCTCTCCACTTAAGGAGATTCTGGATACAAAACGAGCCATGACATGTGATGCCATGCCCCGTTACGTGGCTCACATAACTGTAGTAGTGTTCTTGTATATGTATTGTGTGTACTAGTTGTATTGTATGTTCTCTCTCTGTCTAGTATGTATGTATGTTCTCTCTGTTTCTCATAATAGTATGTTCTCTTGTATAATGTATTGTATGTACTAGCTGTATCGTATGTTCTCTCTCTGTCTAGTATGTATGTATGTTCTCTCTGTTTCTCATAATATTATTTTCTCTTGTATAATGTATAGTATGTACTAGCTGTATTGTATGTTCTCTCTCTATCTAGTATGTATGTATGTTCTCTCTGTTTCTCATAATAGTATGTGTTGACTCATGTATGAACTGACTCATTGTATGTTTCATTGTTCTAGTAATAGTATTAGTAACTTCCTAAATTATACCTATTATAGTTTACTAGCAATGTTGTTTGTATGAATGAACATGTTTGTATACCTTTGCTACCCAAAGGTATTGAATTGAAAGAAGGAACTTTTATATCTATATACATATACATAATATATAACTAGGATTCAAACGACCTTCGGACAAACAACCGATACCCTAAGTCCACAACCAAACAAGGAACAGGAGGTAAGGTGAGCTATCAGTCCTAAGTCCTTTCAATCCTACTTATATAACTATATCTATATAGATACACATTTAACAAAATATAAGTTTAAAAGAGTTTAATAAAAGTATTTGACATGTAAAATAGTTTATAAAACAGTTTGAAGTAGTTTGTTTTATAACACAGTTTGAAAAGTAAGAAATCCACTTGTTTGGTAGTTATTAATCACATGTGATTGATATAATAACTATAATAGTTCAACTTGTATTCCCCCCATAAAAGCATTTAAAATCATTTAAAAGGTTGATTAAGCGGTATGAACTCACCTTTAGTGAGTAGTTTGGAAGAACGGATGGTATAGGATGCTAAGTGTCAAGTGAAGACTTGAGCACACACACGGATCCTATTTAACATATAATGACACATATATGTTTCCAATTATTCATTTAACAACTAATTAATCAAGTTAAGACACCCTAGAACATGGAAAACACTTTGATTCAAGTGCTATAAGTACCAAGGATTTCATCTAAGGGTTGTAGGGCTTTGCTTTTGAGTTTATGGTCCAAGGGTAAACTCTTCATGAGTTTACGGTTTAGGGTTTACGGTCCTAATGGGTTTATGACCGTAAACCCATGGTAACTTCTACCATTTGGTGTTTTAAGGTCTTACAAGTCAAGGTTAAGCATACTATGATCAAGTCCAAGCCATAGGAAGTAATTGTGGCACCATTGCACCACCTTTTAGAGTTTACGGCCCATGGACCATTCCTCATGAGTTTACGGTCGTAAACTCATGTGTGCTTGGTTCTTTTGTTTGATTAAGGTCCTATACTCCACAAGGAGGTGATCTAGACTTGTATCCAAGGCTTAGTAAGGGACTAGGGCTCACAATGGCCCTTTCATTAGAGTTTACGGCCCAAGAAGATTGCCTTGGCCGTAAACACTTATGATCTTATGTTTCTTGTTGTTTTCTAGTTGTTTAACAAGTGTATCAAGCCTATAACAAGCTAAGGTAAGAGTACTTACAATATAGAAGCTTGTAAGGGTGTTAAATGTCCAAGAACACTAGTGTGTGTTCTTGGTGTTCTTGGTGAAATGAAGAACACTTGAAGATCTATCAAAATGAAGAGATTTCATGGATGAAATCATGTAAGATCACTAGATGATGAAGGATATCAACTAATTAAGGCAAGAAACACTTACAAAGTTGAAGATCAAGAAGGAAAATTGGATGCTACTTGAGAGAGAATGAGTTTCAAGGCTTGAAATGGTAAAAAAAGTGTATAAAATGACTAAGTGTCATATTTATACTCCTTAGAGTTTACGGCCGTAAACTCCATGTTTGGGCCGTAAACTCCAAACTCTTGGAGTTTTGAGACCTTATTGATGCACAATAAACCCTAGAGTATACGTCTTATAGTTTCCTTTTTGAAGGTCTAAGTTGTTGAACACTCAAACGGACTCTAAACAGCTCAAAAGTTAGCAAAAATAAGACTGACTTCTATTGAAGTGAATGGTTGTACAGAATAGAAATTTCGAGTTGTCACAGGGGGGTGTCGGATGCGCACTGGACCGCGACTTCGGTCCAATCAGAAACTGACACGAGACGACACGCGGCAGCCTCGCATGCGAGGGGACGTGGCCGGTTCCCAGCCTTGCGAAATTTCCCGGTTTTCTATGATTTCTCGATTTTTGAGCCAAAAACTTCTGAAATTCATAACTTTCGCATACGAGCTCCGTTTTTACGTCCTCTATATGCACGCGTAGGTAAAATTATACTGTACGACTTTCATTTAGACTTCGTCGGCTAATTTTGATTCTATTTTTAATATTATTATTTTTAACAGAACGGGACAGGAAAATCCGTTAAAAATTCATAACTTCTTCATCCGACGTCCGTTTTTGTCTGTCTTTTTACCGTTGTACTACTATTGATGAGACCTTCAATTCTCGTTTAGGTTGTGTTGGCTAAAAATCACTCGATCTTTATTTCGAGTTTTTAGCTGTATACTACTATACTGAAACTTAGAAAAATCATAACTTCCTCATACAAAGTTAGATTTTGACGTTCTTTTTATGAAAGTTCTCGGTTTAACATAATCTACAACTTTCATTTAGATTGTTATGGCTAAAAAGCCTTTTAGAAAATTCACTTTTTACACTGAACAGTGTTTTGCCGGTTTTGTCGCGGATCTTCGATTGGTCATAACTTCTTCGTTACAACTCGGATTTTAGTGTTCTTTATATTTTTGGAAATCTTGTTACAATCTCTACCACTTTTTTCATCCCAATCGAGATTTTTTAATTCTTTATTTTTGAGGGTCAATTATGTAAATGTACATAGTATGTTAAAAATTCTCATAATTATTTTAAAAAGAACTACAAGTTGACCTATATTATTACATAGGTTTGAAATAACGGTTTGTTACATTATCCCCCTGTTAGAGAGAATTTCGTCCCGAAATTAGCATTACATATAGACTAGGGAAAAAGATGTGGATATTTCTGTTGCATTTGATCCTCCCGCTCCCAAGTGAATTCAGGTACCCGTTTTGCATTCCAGCGAACCTTCACTATCGGGATACGGCTTTGTTTGGTTTTCTTAACTTCCCTGTCTAGAATCTCTACGGGTTCTTCCACAAAGTTGAGGCTCTCGTTTAACTCGATTTCCTCGAGTGGGATCACAAGAGTCTCGTCGGATAGACACTTTTTCAAGTTCGAAACGTGGAAGGGAGGATGAATGTTACTTAGTTATTGGGGTAATCGAAGTTTGTAAGCTACATGACCGATTCTGGAAAGAATCTCGAATGGTTCTATGTACCTTGGATTCAGTTTGTCACGCTTTCCAAAGCGTATCATGCCCTTCCAGGGTGAGACCTTTAACAAGACGCGGTCACCAACCTGGAATTCCAAGGGTTTTCTCCTTTTGTCAGCGTAGCTTTTCTGTCTATCTCTGGAAGCTTTATGTCGCTCCTGAATTTGTACGATTTTCTCAATAGTTTCTCGAATAATTTTCGGACAAGTGAGACCACTGTCAGGAGTTTGACCTCTAGCTAGCTGCGTGTCACCTACTTCAGCCCAGCACATAGGGGATCTGCACTTGCGGCCATAGAGGGAATCGAATGGAGCAGCCTTTATGCTAGTGTGAAAACTGTTGTTATAAGAGAATTCAACAAGTGGTAAATGAATATCCCATGCCTTTCCAAAGTCTATCACGCAAGCTCACAACATGTCTTCTAATGTTTGAATCGTCCTCTCACTTTGTCCGTCTGTTTGTGGATGGTAGGTTGTACTCATGTCCAGCCTAGTTCCCAGAGAGTTTTATAAAGACTGCTAGAAATGAGAGGTGAATCTACTATCTCGGTCTGAAATAATAGATATTGGCACACCATGCAGTCTAACAATCTCCTTGAGGTAAGTTCTTGTTAGCTTCTCCATCTTGTCGGTTTCTTTTATGGGCAAGAAATGTGCGGATTTGGTTAATCTATCGACGATTATCCAAATAGTATCATAACCACCCGTTGTCTTGGGTAACTTAGTTATGAAATCCATTGTAATCCGCTCCCACTTCCATTCAGGGATTTCAGGTTGTTGTAATAAACCTGAAGGCTTCTGGTACTCTACCTTGACTTTAGCACAAGTAAGGCACTTGCCCACAAAGGTAGTGATTTCGGACTTCATGTTAGGCCACCAGTATAGTTTCTTGAGGTCCAGATACATCTTGTCTGAACCTGGATGAATGGAGTATCGGGTTTTGTGTGCTTCATTCATAACCATGTCTATGTAACCACCGAAGTTTGGCGTCCAGATCCGGTTCATGAAATAATAGATTCCATCATCCATGACTTCGAAGTTCTTATCCATTCCTCTCAGAGTTTCACCTGCCACGTTTTCGGGTTTCAAGGCTTCAAGTTGAGCTTCTTTGATCTCTGTGGACAGATGTTAATGAATTGTCATGGTCAACGACTTTACTCGGCGTCCCGAGTATTCTTTTCTGCTATGGGCATCAGCTACTACATTTGCTTTACCAGGGTGATAAAGAATTTCACATTCGTAATCATTCAGTAGCTCCACCCATCGTCGTTGTCTCATGTTCAGCTCTTTTTGATCGAAGATATGCTGGAGACTTTTATGGTCCGTGAAAATTGTGCATTTCGTGCCATATAAGTAATGTCTCCGGATCTTCAGAGCAAATACCACTGCTCCTAGTTCAAGGTCATGTGTTGTATAGTTGACTTCATGTGTCTTTAGCTGTCTTGAGGCATAGGATATAACCTTTCCTCTTTGCATAAGAACACATCCAAGCCCTTGATTAGAAGCATCATAGTACACTACGAAGTCCTCTGTCCCTTCGTGTAGAGACAAGATCGGTGCACTGCGCAAGGCTTGTTTGAGCGTTTGGAATGTTGTTTCTTGCTTCTCTCCCCAACTAAAAGTTACACCCTTTTGCGTCAGGGTGGTAAGCGGTTTAGCGATTCGGGAGAAATTTTGGATGAATCTGTGATAGTAGCCAGCAAGACCTAAGAATTGTCGGATTTCTGTAGGTGTTTTGGGTGCTGGCCAGTTTTCAATTGCCTTGATTATTGGAAGGTTCCACGTGTATTCCTTCTGAACTGACCACATGACCTAGGAAATCAACCTTCCTGATCCAAAACTCGCACTTTGAGAACTTCACATAGAGTTTTTCTGTTCTAAGGGTTTGTTATACTTGACGAAGATGTTGGCCATGTTCCTTTTTGCTTTTTGAGTAAATAAGGATGTCGTCAATGAAGACTATGACGAATTTGTCCAGGAATAGACGACACACTCTGTTCATTAGGTCCATGAACACAGCAGGTAGATTCGTCAATCCGAATGGCATCACTACAAACTCGTAATGACAATAACGAGTTCTGAACAAGGTTTTGGGAATGTCTTCCACCAAAATCTGTAACTGGTGATACCAGGATCTTAAGTTTATTTTCGAGAAGTAGTTCGCACCTTGAATTTGGTCGAACAGATCGTCAATGCGAGGCAGAAGATATCGATTCTTGATGGTAAGTTTATTCAGCTCGCGGTAGTCTATGCACATGCGGAATGATCCATCCTTCTTCTTTACGAACAAAATCGGTGCTCCCCAAGGTGAGAAGCTTGGTCTTATGAAACCTTTGCTTAGGAGTTCGTTAAGCTGGCTAGATAATTCCTGCATCTCATAAGGTGCAAGACGATAGGGGGATTTGGCTACAGGGGTAGCCCCAGGGATTAAGTCGATTCGGAATTCGACTTGTCGTTCGGGAGGCACTCCTAGAAGATCATCGGGAAAAATATCGAGAAAGTTGCAGACCTCAGAAATGCTCGCGATATCTTTCACTTCTTTCTTTTTGTCTACCACGTGAGCTAAGAAAGCACAGTACTCGTTGCGAAGGTACTTATGTGCCTTGATGCAAGAAATGATCTGGAGGTTTGTTCCGGGTTTGTCGCCGTAAATAACAAGAGTTTCGTTAGTTGGCAAGTTAAGACGATTGGCTCTTTCATAGCATAGGATGTCAGCATGGTTAGGACACAACCAATCCATACCTATTATGACGTCGAAACGTTTGATATAGACCGACATAAGTTCTATTGGGAAAGAAAAGTTCTTCAAGGTAAGGGTACATCCTATGTATATATTGTTGGTGGATTCGGATTTCCCATTAGCCATTTCGACTGTGAAAGTTTCATTTAGTGGTTGGGAGTTTTGATTTAGTAGGTGTTTAAAATTATGGCTCACAAAGCTCCTCTCGGCACCACAATCAAATAGAATGCATGCATAAGTTTTGTTGAGAAGAAACGTATCCGTGACCACTGCAGGGTCTGCCACCGCTTCTTCATGACCCAAGGCTAAAATTCTCCCAACTCCACCGACATTTCCAGCTTTAGGACAATCTCTCTTGAAATGCCCCATATCACCGCATTGGTAGCATGCTTGACCTACTCCAGCGGTAGGTACTTGGTTAAGTGGTTGAGGTGGTGATCTACAGAATCGGGCAGTATGCCCTTTTCTGTTGCAGTTACGACACTGTATTTCCCGGCAATTTCCATTATGGTGAAAATTGCACTTGTTGCACTTGGGGAGGTTACCAGCATAAGGCTTAGCTGGTGCAGGGTTAGCAGGAACAGCAGCAGGTACAGTAGCAGCATTGACTGCAACTAGCTGTTGCTTCTTTGAGGATTCCTGTGAAGACTTGCCCTTCCTCTTGTTCCAACCTTCTTGTTGTTGTTGTTGTTGTTTTTTCCCTTCGGTTGTTCTGGTGCAGCAACCACTGAGTTTTGATGGGCTCCGTGGTCGATAAGAGATTGTGCCAGCTCTTTGGCACTGTCAAAAGTAACAGGCCTTGAAGCTAAAACACTTGACTGAATTTGGGGCGACATTCCCCAAATATATCTCTCAATCTTTTTGCTCTCCAGAGCAACCATATCCGGAAAAAGAATTGCCAAATCACAGAATCTACTGGTATAGGTTGATATGTCAGAACCAACCATTGTAAGACCCCAGAGCTCTTGCTCGAGTTTCTAAACTTCCCCTCGCGGACAGTATTCTCGCATTAGCATGGCTTTTAAGTTCTCCCAGCTTATCGAGTTAGCCACTACCAGAGTCAGTGACTTAACATGGCCGTTCCACCATGTTAGGGCTCTATCTGAAAAAGTACAAGCAGCAAATTTGACTTTGCTACCCTCCGGACAGGAGCAAATTTCAAAAAATTTCTTCTGTCTTCTCAATCCATTGTCTTAAAACCATCACTCCTCCAGTTCCATTAAAGGTCCTGGGTTTGGCGTTCGAGAAGTCTTTATAAATGCACTCTCGCGAGTGCTCATGACTCTCGCCATGGTTAGAAAGATGTGCACCAGCTCCCGACCCACTAGCACCAAGAGTATTGATATGAGACATGACAGCCGTTACAGCTGCCGTGACCGCTGCTTGAAACATAGCAGCGTCGAATTGAGGAGGTGGTGGTGGAGGTGGCGTCGGTGCTTGATTAACAGTGTTACGTCTTGGATTTCTCCGAGGAGGCATCTTTTACTATAAGAGTTAAAAGATAAAAAGATGATAAGATATCAAGAGTGAAATGAATTTGATATCTCTGAACTAAAACATTTAGTTCAACATGAATCTTGTAATGAATTGGAAATAGAAGTCTACGACAAGCACAACTTGCAACAGGATGATATGAAATTGAGTGATTATTTTTCAAAGAGTATGAAAATGCATGTCGATTAAATTGGCATATTGAATACATAAAGTCTGGAAAACTTGACCCTAAACAGGTCTACAATATACCAAATTCTGCGAAAAACATCGACATCATACTAACCTACCGAAAATAAAATTTTCGCGGTCTTACTGAAAAACATGAAAAATAACGCTAGAAGATATCTATAGACTTTAACTATAACCAAAAGAGTGAACAAAGAACGAGTAGAGTATTATCCCTTTCTTAATCAAAAGAAAGGATGAGTAGAGCATCTCCTACTAGCGACGGGTATCACTTGGACGAAACCTCAACTCAGCCAGTTGACTCTCCACAGCAAGCAGATGTCTTTCATACACTGTTAGGCGTGCTCGAAGCTCTATGACTTCAGCTCGAGTTACAGCTTATTCTTGCAGTAAGGCTTCATTGTCTCTCATTGCTCTATCACGAGCATCTTCAAGACGACGAATGCGGACTGTATTAATTCCCACATTGGCATCAACTTTCATGATCCGGTTGATGGCTGTCCTACCATGTATTTCATTTCGAGCAACCCTGCGGACCAGAATTGGCAGGACTCTGTCTGCTGAGTTTCGTTCGCTCAGGTTGTAGAAGCTTCTGTCTCCGTTGTATGACATGGGTTGACCCTGCTCTTGACTCCATGTTTCCAAGCTTTCCGCCCACAGAGGCGTCGGGCCTTGAAAAACCGGACGAGGGTTGGGATTTTGGGCAACTGGTGGTGGATTATAGGCTTCTGATCCGGAATCATTGTCTTCGGGAAATTTTTTTGCAAAATCATCATCTAAGGAAATTTCGTGATTTTCTTCTGGCTCTGCATCTTGTCCTTGACCGGGGAAGTACGGGTCTCCGGGTAAGTGAAATCCCGCCATTGTTATCTAAGCGAGAATAGGGATAAGAGATATGGAATATAGTTAGTAACGATAGATTAAGGATACAAGTTTCTACAAGAGAGACCTACAGTTAACAAGTAATGTATTCTGTATGACTTATTCTAGGTATTACTATAACTATAAAGTGTATACTAATTATATATAACTTGGGTATATTCAACCTTTGATTAAATGACCCGGCTCTAAATCCACAACCAAACAAGGAACATGAAATGAAGCTAGACCACTTATTCTAAGTCTATATAACTTTAATTATATATAACTATAATATGCCCTTAATATTTATAGTTCTACCCTCAATTGTTCTATTGTTTTCACATGTTTGTTATTAGTATGTAGTGCCTAAAATACCCTATAGTATTTTTAATATTTTTGTTTTGTTCTAGAGTTCTTCTGAATATGTATAATTGGTAAGTTTTAGACATGCCGCAACACCATTATCACTCCCAAACACATGTTGGTCATATCTCAAATCAATATAGTTGAATAGTTGATCAGGCTATGTTAATCCCAGATATGATTACATAACTTCCCAGGTTTGAATGTAATGTCTAATATCCAAATACTTTTAAGTTCTTATGACTGTGATACTGTACTTGTAGGTATGAGTGTTAGTATACTTCTTGTAAAAATAATTAAAATTTTAAAAAGTATACTTGTAGTCATAGCTCTTAGCCCCGATGTATTTATAGTTTGTATATCTTTTATGGATTGATATACTGAGTTCACTATAAACAATGCTCTGATACCAATCTGTCACACTCCTAAACCAGACGGCGGAAACGTCCGGGGGTGGAGGACTTCATTTGTAGTATCACAACACATGCATCATAGTAATCAAAGTACAAACAACCATTGTATTTAAAAAGTGTAAGTATTTACATGTGTTTAATCATTGTATATTGAAACCAAAATAGTTATACAAAAGAAGAAGATATGACTCAAAATAGCTCCATCTTCTCAAAAAGCTTGGGGAGTACCTGTTTATTGTTTCCCTGAGAATACAAGTAATTTGAAAAGAGAGTATCAACATAAAGTTGAGTGAGTGCATAAGTATTTATGTTTAAAAGGGTGTTTCTGTATCTTGAATATGTAAACTGTTCTAGAAAATCCTATATTTTCTGCTGTATATGAAAAGTAGTTTTATTCCCATAAAACCGTTTTATTTGTAAACCAATGTTCTGTATTTGTATTCCTTTATGTAAAACTTGTAACTAAGAGTGTTCCTGGTTTCACCACCTGTTATTGAAAACTGTAATGTACTATTGTAGTTTGTACTTTGTAAACTGGTACTTTGAAGATGTACTTATGTTTAATTGATTATACACTAACGTATTGTTAATATCTTTTTAATGAGTTAGTATAACCATACTGAGACTAGATGGCCTGAAACATATGCTTTGTAGGCGTTCAAACTGTTGATAACAATTGTCACTCATTGGCGTGTATGCCTGACTGTAGCTAGCAGCCTGAGTGCGGGGTTGTCAATCCCCATATAGATCTACACACAACTTGTTTTGATCCCCTGACTGGAGACTCTGGTTATAATATCAGGACTTTAACTATGTTGTTTAAATAAATTAAACAACCTGAATTGAATGACTCAAAAAAGCATATAAACGTTACATGTATAATAGTTGTGAAAACCCAATCATCCTGAAATAATGATTGATTGTATATTCCTGAATTAGTATTTTTAGCATGTATTTGAAAGTTGTATATCCTTGATTTGTTTTGAATCAAACCTTTGTTTCTTGTAAAACGGTGTATTCTAGTATACTTGAATCATGAATTAATGTTCTATGTATCATAAATTATACCAATTATAATTTATATGTACTTTCTGAATTGGGGTTAACTGTTTTTGAATATAACCCTTGCTCAACATGTTACAAAGGGTATTTAAACTAGATGAAATAACTTTTATATTTACACACATATACAATTATATATAAGTATAATTTAAACGACATTCAGACAAATAACCGATACTTTAAGCCCACATCCAAACAAGGAAAAGGACCCAAAATGAGTTATCAGTCCTAAGCCTTTTAAATCTTATTTATATAATTATATATATAAATATGAATTTTGGGGAAAAATATAAGTTTATAAAAGAGTTTAATATTTTGAGTATTTTTGATGACTAAATGTCATTTTATCACGATTTGAATCATTTGTTTGTAACACAAAAATTCTTGTGTTAGACTTGTATTCCCCCCCCCCCCCCCCCTTAAAACAATAAAAATTATGAAAATACGGGGGTATTAACTTACTTGATAGGTGGTGATTTGGATATCGTTTAGTTTTCTGGAAAGGAGTTTATTTGAAGAGAAACTGGCTTTACTTGGACAGAGTTTCGACTGGAGAACGTTGCTTTTCTCTGGAATCTCAGGGCTTCGAGGCTTACTTAGGGTTTTAGATTTGATACCGGGGCTTTGGGGGTTGTAGGTGAGGTTGTGGGAGTGAAAGATATGAAAGTGTGTGAAATTTAGTGTAAAAATAAGGTAAAACTGGAGAGTCTCGCAGGCCTTTTATAGGCCGAAGTTCCGACCGAAGGGGAGGAGTCAGCAGGCGAGGTGGCAGCGAGGGAAGAGGGACGCGTGGCTCGGCTCGCAAGCGGATACGGGTCCGAGCTCGGAGGCGCCACCGTGCGAGGGGTGTCGGATGCGCACTGGACCACGACTTCGGTCCAATTAGAAGCTGACACGAGGCGACACGCGGCAGCCTCGCATGCGAGGGGACGTGGCCGGTTCTCAGCCTTGCGAAATTTACCTGTTTTCTATGATTTCTCGATTTTTGAGCCAAAAATTTCCGAAATTCATAACTTTCGCATACGAGCTCCATTTTTGACGTTCTTTATATGTACGCGTAGGTAAAATTATACTCTACGACTTTCGTTTAGACTTCGTCGACTAATTTTGATTTTATTTTTTATATTATTATTTTTAACTTCTTCATATGACGTCTGTTTTTGTCTGTCTTTTTACCGTTGTACTAATATTGATGAGACCTTCAATTCTCGTTTAGGTTGTGTTGGCTAAAAATCACTCGATCTTTATTTCGAGTTTTTAGCTTTATACTGCTATACTGAAACTTAGAAAAATGATAACTTCCTCATACGAAGTCAGATTTTGACGTTATTTTTATGAAAGTTTTCGGTTTAACATAATCTACAACTTTCATTTAGATTGTTATGGCTAAAAAGCCTTTCATTGAAAATTCACTTTTTACACTGAACAATGTTTTGCCGGTTTTGTCGCGGATCTTCGATTGGTCATAACTTCTTCGTTATAACTCGGATTTTAGTGTTCTTTATATTTTTAGAAACCTTGTTACAATCTCTACCACTTTGTTCATCCCAATCGAGATTGTTTAATACTTTATTTTTGAGGGTCAATTATGTAAATATACACAGTATGCTAAAATTTCTCTTTATTATTTTAAAAAGAACTACAAATTGACCTATATTATTACATAGGTTTGAAACAACGGTTTGTTACACATACTCATTTCGTCGGACTCGCTTTGATATGACCACTAGGGTCGGATTAACAATCATCTTCTTAGTCATTGCCGAAACGATGGTAACGACATACTTGAACAAAACATAATTAATTACTAGCTTCTTGGTAACCGTGTGACTTTCCCTGATCCAAGTGCGAGTCCCGTGCTTCCGGTAGTATAGGCCTCTACTACCTTTCATACCTACTCATACTCGTCTCAAGTATTGTCTCGCAGTTCTTCAAGTCATTATCACAAAAAAAAATTAACACATACAAATGTGTCCAAATAATCATATAATTTTCCCTAGACTCTACTAGGACTTCTTCCATGCGTATCTTCAATAATCAATTATGCTTCAACTCGGTTGGTGATGTAAATGTTAGACGAATGGATAACTTCATGGATTATACCAAAAATCTTTCTTTCTGCTAACCAAAAGTGTACTTCTCCCGTACTAGACGTATTATTTATTAGACACATTATAAAGGAAAGATATCACTCTTACGATATCTTCCGATAGGTACCATTCAGTATCGTAAGCCTTCTCATTTTCTCCAATTACTCAATTCACTACGAGTCTTCAGCATGGTGTTCTGCATACCAAAGCAGTCGTTTGGTGTATCGAGACAAGAATATATAGATAAAGGAAGGTTTAGACACGTATTCCTCCTTATTACTTCGAAAAATTACATGCTAGTTCTA
Source organism: Lactuca virosa (assembly GCF_052849685.1). Lineage (NCBI taxonomy): Eukaryota > Viridiplantae > Streptophyta > Magnoliopsida > Asterales > Asteraceae > Lactuca > Lactuca virosa. The sequence goes on along the minus strand of NC_136430.1, from coordinate 299,864,183 downwards.
ATATTGTAATTAAACGTTTAGAAATCTGAACACACAAAGTTTCCAGATCCGGTCGGCAACAGACCATAGATCCGATCAAATGATAGCATCATAAAGCATCGCAAATCATTTAGCACATAAAAAAAATTTAGGCATCTTACCTAAATGAGCTAGTGCTCGTGTATATTCAGGTGTACTTCCTAAAATATATTAGACACACTCCTCACGATCATCGCTTAGCATTCTAAGTTTAAGTCTAGAAATAAATCCTTATTCCTAGTTCGCTTAAACTAATGCTCTGATACCAACTGTGACATCCCCATTTTTACGGCCAGAAAAGACCGATTTGTTTATGCTTTATTTTGAAAATCAATGTATATTTTAAAAAAATATGTTGCGGAATTTGTTTCCAGAAAAACATGATAAATATGTTATCAAATCATTTCCGAAGAAATGTGTTTTATTCATTTTAAAATGTTGGGATGTCATCGTCAATACAGAACATAAGCATAAACAGACCTTACATTCATTTACACTAATGATCTACATCTCCTTAATCTCTCAGTGTAATGTAGCTTCATATAAACACCTGTGATACAAATAAACTGAGTGGGTCAGATTGGGAAACCTGGTGAGTACATAGGGATTTCAATCCCACAATGTTATATCATATATATATATATATATATATATATATATATATATATATATATATATATATATATATATATTAGAACTCACAAGTATACAATTTCACCATATATAAACAACTCTTACCCCCACCCCGTCAATCCTCTCAACGACACTGTCCATACTCTCAGATCTAAAATTTACCTTTTTATTTAATCCATACTCCCGGATGTAATCCATGCTCTCGGATCAATAATTGTGTCCATTCCATACTCTCGGACTAGGGAAAATTGTCTATGTATAAATCCATACTCCCGGATTAATGACAAATAACTATGTCCTATCCATACTTGCGGACTAAGGATAACTTACTATGTCTTAATCCATGCTCCTGAATTAATGACAAATGACTGTGTCCAATCCATACTCTCAGACTAGGGACGAATGACTATGTCTAATCCATGCTCCCGGATCAATCACATAATTTAAAGTTCTATTCTCCCTGTATATCTCACTCGTACTTATAAGAAGATACTACCCAATATTCCTCATAATTAATTTAGGTTTACTCTTTATCCTAAATTATCATATATTATCAGGTATGCTCTTTAACACGTATTTCAGGCAACATCAAATATTTCACACATGAACATATATTTAATACTTCAATCAATACTTGTATTAAAATCATGTTCATGAAAGGGACTATGCACTCACTTGTTAAGGTGGTTATTCCGAACTAAGACAGCGCTTCGCTTCTTAAAAATAATTTCCTTCAACGAAACCTAGTATTATTACCACTAGATTTTAGTCTAATATTTATTGCGACTAATTATTAGTCTAGATTCATCATTAACTCAGAGTCTTTCATGATCTGTCAAGTAAGGAACAACAAGGTAGGATCATATCGGAGGTAGGGTCCGTTTGGTATACAAAGTATACTATTTGGAAATCCCACTTTAAACACCTCACTAAATCACAGCGTAGACGTCATCCCCGTAAGTAGATCAATCAGTATAACGACTTTGAATCACTGATAAATCTTATTTATAGGTTCATAATAATGATATTAAATTTAAATATAAGCTATATTTAAAGTAGGGTAGGCGTATCTCACTTACAACGGGTTTTGCTAAAAACAGGGTTCCGCAGGAGCAGGGTTTCTAAGCCGAAAATCACTTTTTCTCGGAGCCTTCGGGCGCTCTGGGGTTTTCCTCTAGCACGTTGAGGTTACTAGGGATTTATAGGGGTTTTGGGAGTCTAGATAGAATTAGAGAGAGAAAGAAAGGCTTATGGTGTGAAGAAAATATGAAGAATTCATCCTTTATTTATAGGTGTTTGATCATAGAGTAGGTCCTCAGTTTCGTCCGTATCTTCCGCGTACGAGATCCGTTTTCTACATTATTTATATCCACGCGTTGGTATTTACGAGTACTGCAACTTTCATTTAGACCTCGTCAGCTAATTCTCATTCTATCTCAGATTTACAAAACTGTATCGAATTCGTCGCGCTCGAAGAGCAGGGACTAAGTTTCGTCCATATCTTTTGCATACGAGTTCTGTTTTCGACTGTCGTTTTATTGATGAACTCCTATTAATGACATATTTATTTCTCATTTAGATTATTTTGGCAAAAAATCGACCGATCTAAAATTCGAATCCGGGCTGCACATTACTTTGCCCAATCCTAGAAAATTCATAACTTCCTCATACGAAGTCAGATTTGGACGTTCTTTTTATGAAAGCTCTCAGTTTAACGTATACTACAACTTTCATCTAGATATCTAAGGCGAAAAAGTATTATCAAAAATTCACATTTTACGTTACGCGGTGTAGTGCCGGTTTAGCTATAAAACTTCGACATGTCATAACTTCTTGGTTATAACTCAGATTTAGGCGTTCTTTATATGTATGGAGCCCTTGTGACATATAATATAACTTGGTTGTGATTATTTATTATAAATAATCTTCCATAAAAAAGTCATTTTTGACGCTCATTGTCTCTAAATTGACTAGTCTGAATCTGCGGGCATTACACACACACACACATACTCTCTCTCTCTCTCTCTCTCTCTCTCTCTCTCTCTCAAGTTCCTCACTACAAAAATATGTCATTTAGTGGCAAAAAAAAAAGTGGCACTAAAAACCCAAAAAATGTCACTAAAGCCTTCTCAGAGAATGAGCGGAATGCATAATAAGTGTCACTAGAAATGCTCCCACTAAACCTCTTTAGTGACACCTTTTACTTTTGCTGCTGCAGTTTTTAGGCTTTTCTTGGCACTTTTTTATTTGGCACGGTAGAAGAAAAGTTTTGTGTGACACATATTTTTGTGCCGTTGAATGCTCATTTTATTCAACAATTCTTGCTATTTTTAGTTATACATTTGAGGATTTTAATGACACTTTTTTATTTTGCACATTTTATACGGGTAAATACTCATGAAATTTTTATACGTTAGTTTACTTATATCTAAATTTTTTTATCTATAATATCAAATAAAATAAATAATTAAATTGCACTACACAAAAAATAATAAAGCTTTCATCTATTAGACGAAACAGAGATTTTCTTTTTTCACTCCGATACAACGAACAATTCTATTCCATAAATGATTCAATCATAACAAACAAACACTACCTACAAGAAAAATCAAATGTTTTTCCAACCTTGTGAAGATATTCAATAGTCCTCTGTTTGACTTTGACTAAGCCATAATGATCATTATCAAGCATATCTTTTGCAGTTTTAAGTCCAATTCAGCTTCTTCAATTGTTGTATGTCATGGAAAATCATCAAGAAGCTCAAGTTTAACACATGAGCTAGTATATCCTGGTTATTGAGCTTGCATTTTTTTCAATATTCTATAAAAAACATTTTACTAAATGTTTAAAAAAGTCTCATATGAAAAAACATGGTACATTTATTTGTCAAAATTTTAAACTTTATAAGAACTACACATAAGGACCGAAATTGCAAAAACCAGCTATAATCTGGGACCAAAAATGTAATTTATCATCCACCTAAAGTGTTAATAAAAATGCACCTTAATTCCCTCTATGATTGTTTCCAAATATTTGGAGGGATTCCAACATCTTGCATTCAAGGGCATCCACGTCAACATCTTGCATCTTTCACATGACCTTTTTTATTAACTTCTAGTCTAAACTTCAAAATCATCAAAAACATCAAGTTGGTTTCCATTATGACATTCTGACCCTGGTTCAAAAGACAAAACAAGATTAAAGAGAGGGGCTCAAGCGTCATTCAAGGTGAGGATACCTGGAAGTGTTTTTCCATCTAGAAGCTCCAAAATGGCACCGCTACCTGCCCAGATATGGCTAATCTTGTCACTCCCTTTCCATTATGTTCCACCAGTTTCTTCGTAATAGCCTAGGACCAAAAAACCTATTCACACATCATCACTTACTTGGAAAAATTATGCATTTTGGATGCTTTTATCAAGGGTATTATAGTAATTTGACTAAAGATTAAAAACAATCTTAGAGGGTAGTATGTATGTGTACCCATATAGGTCCATTCCAAATTACATTTTAGATAGTATCCAAATGTCCAATCCCATCCAGCCATCAAGAATACTATTGGTCGAAACGATTTGTAATTGAACAACAACTACGCCCTTTTACCATATATTAAGGAAAGAGCAATCTCAGGAAAAAAGAAAAGGAGAAGGAGAAAACAAAACCTTACTGTAGGCATTTGTAGCAAACCTATCATCAATTACAACATCAATATGGAATATTTACAATAAGTTGATTCCTTGACAGATCTCAGCAAGATTTTATCTTATAAAATTGTTTATTTTATTGAATATAGGTATCCAAAACAACACCCTATAAAAGATCAAGTGTGCTTACATTATTGTGATATCATCAGAAAAAGTCATGGGCTGTATGGATCCATTAAGAATGTTTTTGTTTAGGTCTCTGAAATATTCAATTTTCATCAAACTAACAACTTACAAATAATTTTGCCAAATATCTATAAAACATTTAATAATTATTTCATGCTTACATATAAGCAAGATGTGTTATCCTGATAAGATCATGGATTAGTCCCTGAAATGTGCACTTCCTTAAACTCCTGCCACACCCAAAACCAAATCAAATTTATCAAAAACTATGTAAACTCCTATTTAAGTAAAGATTTAAAAAATTAAATTAGATTTACAACTTCAATAAGTGAAGCATGTTGCCAAAAGAGGGAAGTATATTTCCTTAGGATATATTTTAAAGTCCTAAAAGAAAAGATATAAAACATATTATGAGATATAAATTTGTTGTAGGGAATAAATTTCCATTATATTCTTATACACGCTTTTATCAAGGAGTAAGATTTCAAATAGAATCTGAGGACAAACAGATGAAATATATGACTAGGTCCAAAGGAAAGATAGCAAGAAAAAAGTAAAAAAATTGAAACATATCAAGCATGTGATAAAATCAAGATACATTTCAATTGGGAACAAAATTAGAGATACTAAACACCAACATCAATCATCCATTTCTAGCAGTGTGTAACATCCCGACTCCCAGGTTGTAACAAACCGTTATTTCAAATCTATGTAATAGTATAAATCAATTTGTACTTCTTTTTAAAATAATAAAGAGAAATTTTAGCATACTATGTACATTTACATAATCGACTCTCAAAAATGAAGTATTAAATAATCTCCATTGGGATGAACAAAGTTGTAGAGATTGTAACAAGGTTTCCAAAATATAAATAACCCTAAAATCCGAGTTATAACGAAGAAGTTATGACCAATCGAAGATCTGCGACAAAACCGACAAAACACTGTTCAACGTAAAAAGTGAGTTTTCAATAAAAGGCTTTTTAGCCTTAACAATCTGAATGAAAGTTATAGAATATGTTAAACCGAGAACTTTCATAAAAAGAACGTGAAAATCTGACTTCGTATGAGGAAGTTATGATTTTTCTAAGTTTCAGTATAGCAGTATACAGCTAAAAACTCGAAATAAAGATCGAGTATTTTTAGCCAATACAACCTAAACGAGAATTGAAGGTTTCGTCAATAGTAGTACAACGGTAAAAAGATAGACAAAAAGGACGTCGGATGAAGAAGTTATGAATTTTTAACGGATTTTCCTGTCCCGGTCTGTTAAAAATAATAAAATTAAAAATAAATTCAAAATTAGCCGATGAAGTCTAAACGAAAGTCGTAGAGTATAATTTCACCTACGCGTGCATATAAAGAACGTCGAGAACGGAGCTCGTATGCGAAAGTTATGAATTTCGGAAGATTTGGGCACAAAAACCGAAATATTCTAGAAAACCGGGAAATTTCGCATGCTGTACAGCCGGCCATGTCCCCTCGCAGGCGAGGCTGCCGCGTGTCGCCTCGTGGCCGCTTGCTGATTCGACCGAAAGCGCGGCCCACTCCTGTTCCGACGCGTGGCATCGCGCTGGCTGCTTCCGAGCTCGGCCTCGTGGCCCCCTGCGAACCGAGACACGCGTCCCTTCTCCCCCCCCTCCCTTCGGATCCGAGGCTTCGGCCCTATATATATATATATATATATATATATATATATATATATATATATATATATATATATATATATATATATATATATATGCGAGATTTCTCGGTTCCCACTCCACTTTTAGCTCATTTTCACATCTTTTTCAATATTTTCAACTCCACAAACCTACTTACAACCCCCTAAAGCCCCGATATCATATTCAACACTTAAAAGACATACCGAGACGCAAGAAGTCAACAAAAATAAAGTCTTTCGGTTTCTAAATACGAACCCTCGCAATGCCCAATTTTCAGAAATAAAGCCTTTTTAGCAACGAAGTGCTACTCAATTCTTCACGACTATCAAGAGAGGTCATACCCCCGTATTTTCATAATTTTCACAGTTTTAAGGGGGGAATACAACTCTAACACAAGGATTTTTGTGTTACAAACAAATGATTTCAAATTTGGATAAAATGACATCAAGTCATTAAAAATATTTCAAAATATTAAACTCTTTTATAAATTTATATTTTTCCCAAAAATCATTCATATATATATATATATATATATATATATATATATATATATATATATATATATATATATATAATTTAAAAGGTTTATGACCAATAACCCACTTTGGTTCCTTTTCCTTGTTTGGATGTGAGATTATAAGAATCGGTTATTTATCTGAGTGTCATTTAACCTTTATTTATATATATACTTGTATATGTATATAAGTATAAAACCTATTTCATTCATTTCAAATACCCTTTGTAACACGTTGAGCAAGGGGTTGCATTCATGAATACTAAGTATCCATTTCAGAAAGTACATATAAATTATAATAGGTATAATTTATGATTCACAGAACATTAATTCACGATTCAAGTACACTAAAGTACATTGTTTTACAAGAACAAAGGTTTGATTCAAAACTAATCAAGAGTATACATCTTTCATATACATGTTAAGAATACTAATTCAAGAATATACCATCAATCATTTATTTCAGAATGATTGAGTTTTCATAAACAATATACATGTAACGTTTATATGCTTTTTATGAGTCATTTGATTCAGGTTGTTTATTTATTTAAACAACATAGTTAAAGTCCTGATATTATAACCAGAATCTCCGGTCGGAGATCGAAACAAGTGTACATAGATCTATATTGGGATTGACAACCCCGCACTCAGACTGCTAGCTACAGTCAGGCATACACGCCTACGAGTGATAGTTGTTATCAACAACTTTCAACGCATTCATAACGTTCGGTCAGGCCATCTAGTCAGTACGGTTATAATAACTCATTAAAAAGATATTAACAATACGTTAGTGTATCATTAATAAAACATAAGTACATTTTCAAAGTACTAGTTTTACAAGATATGATTTACAGTATTACATTACAGTTTACAATAACAACTGGTGGAACCAGGCACACTCACAGTTACAAGTTTTACAAAGGGAATACCAATACATAACATTGGTTTACAAACAGAACGGTTTTATGTGATTAAAACTAGTTTTCATATACAACAAAAAATATAGGATTTTCTGGAAACAATTTATATATTCAAGAAACAGAAAAACATTCTTTCAAACATAAACATTTATGCACTCACTCAACTTTATGTTGATACTCTCTTTTAAAATTACTTGTATTCTCAGGGAACCAGTAGACAGGTACTCCTCGAGCTTTTGAGAAGATGGACCTATTTGAGTCTTGTCTTCTTCTTTTGTATAACTATTTGGTTTCAATATACAATCATGGAACACATGTAAATACTTATACTTTCAAAATACAGTGGTTGTTTGTACTTTTGATTACTATTATACATGTGTTGTGATACTACAAATGAAGTCATCCACCCCCGGACGTTTCCGCCGTCTGGTTTGGGGGTGTGACACAGGTATAAAATTTAAAGCTTTATATATTCATATTTTAGACCTACTCGACGATTTGGCTGCCCCGACTCGTCGTGTAGAGACGAATCAGGGCACGTGGTTTATGGAACCTACTCGACGAGTTGGTGGACCCCAACTCGACGAGTAAAGGCTGTGCATGAAAACACTAATTTTTAGGGTTTGCCCCCTATTTAAAGGACCTTAAGTCCCTCTTCCGGCCTCCTTACCACCTTTTCACATCCAGAAGCAAACCCTAAGTGAGCTAACCCTATTTTTAGAGTGTGTGAGGCTAAAAGTGTGTGTTTGGTGTATTTGTTGAAGAAACTTGAAGGTTGAGAAGCTTGGAACGAGACGGAGCTTGTAGAGCTAGAATCTACATCATTTTGGCTTTCATTTGAAGGTAAAAAGTCATTACGTTGATCATTCTCTTATTAGATCTCTTCATTCAAGATTTTAGGGCCATTTCTAGCTTAGTCTTGGAGTATTTCTGATTTTGAGCACGATTTGAAGTTGTAACTTCAGATCTGGACTCCTCTAGGCCCTTATGGACATAAAGCCTCGAGCTTTATGAATTTTTGGCCCTCCTCCATGTCCAAAACCTCTTCCTAAGGCTAGTTTTGAGTGTTTTAGGTTCTTGAAGCCTTGCATGCACATAAAGTTAGCAACTTTATGTGGTATCCTAGTCCTAAAAGGCTAGAAGTGTAGTTTGCGTCCTTGGAGTCGACTGGAAAGGGCTGAACACGTTATGACATGAAGAACTCGACGAGTTTCATAGTCAACTTGACGAGTTGGACGAGGGTTTCCCGCTTTCTAATTTTGCATGAACTCGACGAGTTAATGAGGTAACTCGACGAGTTGATTGGAAACTCGACGAGTTGACTCGGGTTTTCGGTTTTTGAGTTCTGAAGGAACTCGATGAGTTGCTAGATGCACTGGACAAGTTGGGTGAACAAGGACTGCTGACCTTGACTGTTGACTTTGACCAAGGTTGACCAAGTTTGACTTTAAGGGTATTCTGGTAATTTGGTTCTTGATAGAATTGGTCATATGATGATTGTAGGTGTTTGTCACACCCCCGAACGAGACGGCGGAAACGTCCGGGGGTTGGGTGACTTCATCTTGTAATATCATCACAGTGATTATAAATGAATCAAAGACAACATCATCATCGTACATAAAACATAACAATCATCATAGTTTTACATAAGTGTGTTTGTTCACAAATAACATCCCAAAAGTATTAAATGTCTGATGAAAAAAAATTACAACAAAAGTACACAATTCCTTGATGACCGACCTGATTAGCGAGTCTCTGAGAATACAAGTTATTTGGAAAAGCGTCAACATATAAAATGTTGGTGAGTTCATAAGTATGTTTGTATGAAAGGTTTTGTAGTAGTTTGTAAACACCAGAAAATCTGATATTTTCTGTAAAAATGGTTTGTAAGTTTTGTTTCAAATCTTGTATTAGAGCATGTGTGATCTTGTCTGACAATGTATGAAAAGAGTTTTCCCAGAAAATCCTATATTTTCTGTATAAATGAAAAGGTGTGGTCTAGACCCTAAGACCCGTGTAATGTAGTAAATGTATAGTTCGCACAATGTATCAAGAGTATAGTATGTATATATTCCGTAAATTTATTTGTTTGTTATTCTCTATGTGAGTTGCTATAACCATGCTTGATATGACTGATATGCCTGTCATGACGTTCTTCAGGCATCGCGTTAGGTAAGACATTTGTCACCCTAGACTGGCCTGTCTAGCTGTAGCGAACAGCTCAAGTGCGGGTATGTCAGCCCCATATAGATCTATACACAAATTCTCGCTCTCCCTCCAGGAGACTCCGGTTATAACTACAGGACTTATGGTGTACACTAGGTAGGTACGGACGAAGGCGTGTCTCACAAGAGCGTTAACTAAGTTTACGCGGATATTGTATCCTGTTGTTTAACGCTTAAAGTAATGTTTCAAGTATGTATTTGTTTTTTATTGCAAAACATTGGTGATAAAAATACATTTTTTTTATCAAAATGTCGAGTATTTATTGCTATCGGCCCAATTAACATAGAATGTGTTGTGATGCTCAATATACATGAAATCGAGTATAACAACCCAATAAACATGTAATGAGTATATAAGGCCCAATAATCATGAAATGAGTATGTAAGGCCCAAAAATCATGAAATGAGTATATAAGGCCCAATAAGTATGTAAATGGGTATTTGAGGCCCATTTTCGTTAAAATGACATTTTTGGCCCATTAAACCGGAAATTTACAATAAAGACCCATTTTTGTTAAAAATGACATTTTTGGTCCATGAAACCGTGAGTTCCCAAATAACGCCCATTATTATGGAAAATTTACACTTTAGGCCCACAATAACTGTGAGTTACCAAGTTAGTCCACTAAAATCGAAAATGGCACTAAGAGCCCTTTTTGTTTACCTTTATTGACAAATATGGCCCTTTTTGTATTCTTTCTTTATTTTTCTAGCAACTTTACCATGTTTAATCTTTTCAACATTATGTAAAGTTACTTCAAGTAGTTAGTTTACAAATATCACAAGACTTGGAAGATATTTCAAATTTTTGTGAGTGTTTAACATGTTTTCATGGCATAATCACAACCTATCATGAAAGATACACACATACATGCATAATACTAAGATAAATCATAAAACTAGCTAGTATTCTCCCCCAAAAATGTAGTAAAACTCAAAAACTAGGGGGTATGAAGCTCACCTTGGGTAGAGAGGAGGTGTAGTGGAAGTGATGAGGTGAAAGTTTGGAGCCTAGAACTTGGAGTGTTTGATGAATCTCTTGGAGGCTTTGATACCCTAAGGTTGTTAACACATAAATTTATGTGTGATTAGGAAGAATTTCAACAAATAATGTGTAAAAATTCTTAGCTAGGCACGAAATACTTACAAGGATTTAGAATAGATTGTGAAGAAATAAGGTTCATAGAACTTGGCTTTGAATTCTTTGAGAGTGTTCACGGACTTCTCAGTATTTGAAAATGATTTTTGTGAAATGGGGAGTGGGGTTTACGTTCCTTTTAAAGGATAAGGAGATGATGTGATATTTTCTTGGATTACTAATGGATAAAGCTTTGTTATTGGTGGTTAATACATGTTTTACTGGGATTTGCATGGGAAAGTGGTGAATGACATTTCAAATCCTCCAAGTCTAGGTGTAAACACATGTGTTTACGCCCCATGTGTGGTCCACCAAGGGTGTTTACGCCCAAGCCTTGTCTCTTTAAGGGGGTTACGCCCAAACATCCCATCATGAAGGAGTTTACGCCCTAACATCAAATCATGTAGGAGTTTACGCCCACACATCTCATCATGGAGTATTTATGCCCAAGACACTTCAGCCTGGCTTTGGTCCATTAAGGGTATTTACGCCCCAAAGGGGTCCACTAAGGTGGTTCATGGTCTTAGCAACTTATTTATGTTGGCCTTATAATTCAAATGTTCAAGATTGTAACATATACACAAGTCTTTATGTCTATACCATGATCCTTATTTGATTTTCTATAATCATTAGGGCTTAGGGTAATATGAATTTCAATTATATATCATAGTTGTGTCATAGCTAAAACACTTGCATATACAAGACTCTTGGACTTCGTTTTGACCTGAAACTTCTATTTGTGACATCATCCCCCTGTTAGAGGGAATTTCGTCCCTAAATATTTTTGTACGCTATCCTTAAGAACTAGAAAAGAGGTGAGGGTATTTCATCATCATTTGGTCTTCGAGTTCCCATGTCAATTACGGTCCGCGCTTTGCATTCCATCGAACCTTAACAATCGGAGTGCGACTCTGTTTTGTACGCTTTACCTCTCTATCCATGATTTCAATCGGCTCTTCGACAAACAGGAGATTCTCGTTCACCTCGATCTCCTCCAGGGGAACAACGAGGGTTTCATCTGATAGGCACTTTTTCAGATTCGACACGTGGAAAACAAGGTGTATGTTGCTAAGTTCTAAAGGTAACTGTAGCTTATAAGCTATTGGACCAATCCGGGCAAGGATCTTAAATGGTCCGATGTATCGTGGATTCAGTTTTCACCACTTCCCAAATCGGATCATCCCTTTCCAGGGAGAGACCTTCAACATCACTCGATCTCCGACTTGAAATTTCAGAGGCTTTCGCCGTTTATCAGCATAGTTCTTTTTTCGGTCTTTATCACACCCCGAAACCGGAACGGCAGAAACGTTCGAGGGTGGACGTCATGCTCAGTATCACAATACATGCATCATAGTAATAAAAGTAACAACAACCATTGCATTAATATTAAAGTGCTTACAATGTATTCAATTCACAAAAGATTGAATCCAAAAGTAAATAACAAAACAAAGACATGAAGCTACTATGCTCCATCTTCTGAATCCCGGTGCGCGTACCTGTCTACTAGTTTGCTGAGAATACAAGTTATTTTTAAAGAGTAGATCAGCATTTAAGCTTGTGAGTTCATAAGTATTTTTTTTATAAAAAGTACATTCTAAGTTCTTTAGAAAAGTTCGACTGTTCCTCCATAAAATCATATATTTTCTGATGTGATGAATGATAAGTAAAAATGACTCTTACAATTCCTTCTATGAGTACTTAATGAATACAAGTTATATACAATCCAGATCAAACAGACAATGAATTGTATGGATCAGCCCTAAACACACAACCAAACAAGGAACATGGAATGAGGCGGAAGTCACACATTCCATTGTTTGTTAGATCCTCATTGTATGTAACCCTGATGTATTCACCAGGTGCTTACGGAGTTAACTGTAATAGTTCTTTGACATTTGATGAAAATATTCTTTAAGAAAATCATATATTTTCTTTAGTAAAATGATAGCCACAATAGTTCCTTTTATAATCACTTAGTTTATACTAGTTATATATAATCTAATATCAAACGGACAGTCAAATGTGTGAATCTACCCTAAGCCCACAACCAAACAAGGAACAGGAAATGAGGCGAAAATCACACATTCCACTGCCTATCAGATATTAATTATATATAACTCTGTTGTGTAAACTAAGGTATTATAGAATTAAACATTTAAGTTCCTTTATGTTATACTAGTTTAATAAGAAGTATTAAACCTTTTCTAAATGAGTTTCTATTTTCACTAACTCTATTGTGAAACATTGTTTTCGGTAATGAATGTTATTGTTTTCAGAAAGTTCTATCGAAAACTGTTTACCTTAAAAGAACGATGTTTACCATAGAAAATCCTATATTTTCTATAAAACTGACTGGTTGTCTAAGTTGTTCCAAGATCGAAAAGTACAGTATAATCAATATACTTACTTTAATGATATCTAGTTTAGTTGATAAGTTAATACATACGAGTTATATATAACCGAGATCGAACAGACAGTTGAATGGGTGAATCCGCCCTAAGCCCACAACCAAACATGGAACAGGGAATGAGGCGGAAATCACACATTCCACTGTCTACCGGACATCAGTTTTATCTAACCCTATAGCATATATTGAGTAATCACATAGTTAATATCCCTTGAGATTGTTTAAGAAAGTATATTACTACGTAAATATATCGATGTTTTCTACTTGTGAGTTCTTATGACCATACTAATTGATACAACGTGAATCGGACGCCAATATCGTTTATGACGTTTGTCACCCGCAGACCTGCCAGTCCAACTATAGCTAACAGTAGAGGTGAGGGATTGTCGGTCCCATATAGATCTATACACAAACTCATGCTCTCCCTCCAGGAGACTCTGGTTAATAAGGTGAGACTTCCACTGGTAGTTATGTAAGTACATGAAGACATGTCTCACAAACTAGATCAACGACTTTACAAGTAATAATGTGAAAACCTTTTTATAAATAACAGGTAATTTTGTAAAAAGATCCCTTTGTTCCATAAACTATACTTATTATAGTTTATAAGTTTATTTCCATGTTTTAACCTGGACTTTGTAAAATAGTTTATATGATCCATAAACTGTACCTATTATAGTTTATAAGTTTATTTCCATTTTTTTTTAACAAATTTCACGTTTAAATACATATTGGTGGTAAGAAAAACATAATAAGTAAATTATATTTTAAAACACAACATTCCTTGTGTTTTACTTGTATTCTCCCCGTAAAAACATTGAAAAAGCTAGGAAAAATATGGGGGTATGAACTCACTTGATAAGTGGTGATTTGGGCAGCGTTTCGTTTCTATAAATGATCTTTCTCGAAGAAACCACGAGTTTCTGATAAAAACTGGGCTCTATGCGGGCAGAGTTTCGACAGGAAAATATTATTTTCTCGAGGACTTCGGGGCTTCGGGCTTTCTTCGGGTGTTAGGGGTGTTCCCGAGGCTTCGGGGGTTAAAAGTGGCTTAAAAGGGTATTTAGAATGAAAGGAGATTTGATTTTTGTAAACCAAACCCGGAGACCTCACATTCCTTTTATAGTTGGCTGAAACCTCGGAGTACGCTGGGAGTAACTTCGGTACGCTGGGCGTACAAGCTAAGTGGTGCGTGTTCGGAACCCAGGCCTCGGACGTGGCTGATGCATGTTGATGTGTGAAGGAAGGGAGACGTGGCCGGATGCTGACCTTGTCTCCGAGTACGCTGGACGTACTCTTGTACGCGGGGCGTACTCCTATTTTTGAAACTTCAAAAATTCGTAAATTTTGCATACGAGCTCCATTTTTGACGTTCTTTATATCCACGCGTAGGTGAGACTATGCTCTACAACTTTTGTTTAGACTCCGTCGGCTAATTTTGAATTTATTTTTAATGTTAAATTTTTAACAGGTCGGGACAGGAAAAGTGCATTAAAAATTCATAACTTCTTCATCCGACGTCCATTTTCGTTTGTCTTTTTACCGTTGAACTAAAAATAACGAGATCTTCGATTCTCGTTTAGGTTGTGTCGGCTAAAAATCACTCGAAGTCTGATTTGGATGTTGTTTTTATGTAAACTCTCGGTTTAACGTATTCTATGACTTTCATTTTTATTGTTAAGGCTAAAAAGCGTTTTTTTGTAAACTCACTTTTTACGACACACAGTGTCGTGTCGGTTGTGTCGCGAAACTTCGATAGGTTATAACTTCTTCGTTATAACTCAGATTTCGGTATTCTATATCTTCGGAATCCTTGTCACGACCACTATTACATTGAATTGAAATAAGAGGTTGTTACATTATCCCCCCGTTAGAGGGAATTCCGTCCCGAAATTGAACTCCTTAAGTGGTTACTCATGAACTAGAGATAGGTGGGTACTTCGGTTCTATCTGATCATCTGTTCTGATCGGTAGAGAGTGTGCGAGTTTGGCTTATTTGACTACGTTTATCCAACTGGTAGGATGTCCACTCGTAGCTCTGAGCAGCTTTTGTCCTGAAGTTCATGGTAGAACTTATACCTGATCTATCCATCATTGTCTCGTGTATACAAGTCGTATATAATTTAAGATTAAAAAGACGGTCGGATGGGTGACTCTGCCCCAAGTTCACAACCAGACAAGGAACATGAGATAGGGCAGAATCATACATCTTAAATCTGTAAAATCTTATTTATATACCACTCTCGCGTATACACTTAGCAGTGATAGGTTAACCGCATGGGTCCTTAGTCTCTGATCTCGAACTTGACTTGCTGCACAAGTGGTATTCCTGGGAGATCTACTGTGGATACCTCGGGAGGGTTAGGGACTTTCAGAATATACTTGGTGGGTTTCTAAGGACCCATCGCATGGGTACTTCTAAGTTTTGAAGCGAGAGATTCTACAAAGGTTTGTGTTAACTTTGTCATTATCAGTTGAAAGGATTTCGTTAAATGGTTGTTTAAGATGAAAGGTCTTTACGTGGCACAGGAAGTTGGCATGGTGAGGACCAAGCCAATCCGTTTCTAAAGACGACATCAGAACTTCTTATCGTAATAGATATTAAGTCGATTTGGAAGAAGTGATTTATTAGAATGATGAAATATTCTATGTATATGTTTTTAGTGCTTTTAGTTTTATCCTTGTTATTACTACTGCGAACATTTTGTACCGCATTTAACGAGTATTAGCAGTACGAGTGTTCTGATAATCGAAAATGATGAATTTTCATAAAATAATCTCTACCAGGTCTTTCTATAATTGCTTGGTGTATACAAGTCATATATAATTATGATTGGAAAGACAGTTGACTGAGTGACGTTGCGTAAAATCCACAACCAAACAAGGAACAGGAAGTGAGGCGGAATCACTCACTCTAAGCCTAAAAATCTTAATTATAAATGACCCTAATATATACACTAAGCCATCATAGCTTACCTGCAAGGGTTCTTAGTTTTTATATGAATGATGTGTCTTGTTCGGACGAGAGTGTAATTTATAATTATTTATAAAAAGTTTTAAGTTTTAAGTATTTTTATTGGGAAAATTTACCACTGTTCATAGGGGTTCCGGGATAGTCTCTCCTACGGTAATCATCAGTATTCTTCCACCTTCGCCGGAGTTCTTTGTTATTGGACAATCCTTTTTGAAGTGTCTAGTTTCGCCACACCTATAATAGGTCTGACTTACTCCAATATCGGGGACCTGGGAGATTGGTTGCACCGGTGCCCTACAGAAATGAGTAGTGTGCCCCTTCCTGTTACAATTTTTGCAGTGTAACACTCGGCAGGCTCCATAATGATGGAAGTTACACTTGTTGCATTTTGGGCGAATCCCCGCATATTGTCGTGCTGGCGTTGGCGTGGCAGGGGTTGTAACAGCATGAGCAACAACAATCTGTTGTTTCTTATAGGGCTCTTGAGTTGGTTGTCCCTTTTTCTTCTTGCTCCCAGACTTTCTCTTATTGTCGCCCTCTTTTGTTGGCTCAGGAATGGGGGTCATTATTCCTTGGCGAACCCCATGGTCTACGAGTGTATGTGCCAAACGCTTGGCACTGTCAAATGTGAGAGATTTTGCAGCTAACACGTTTCCTTGAATCTGAGGAGATAGTCCCCAGATGTATCTCTCTATCTTCTTGCTCTATGGGGTAACCATCCCGGGGCATAGTACCGCTAGATCACTAAATCTATTAGTGTAGGCTACTATGTCTGAACCTGTCATGGTAAGCTCCCACAGCTCTTGCTACAACTTTTGTACTTCGCCTCTCGGACAGTACTCCTCTATCATAATTGTTTTTAGGCTTTCCCAACCCATTGATTTTGCCACTGGTAGGGTCAGTGACTTAACATGACCATTCCACCATGTCAGGGCTCTATCGGATAAAGTGCAGGCAATAAACTTGACTTTGCTCCCTTCTGGGCACGTGCAAATTTCGAAAACCGATTCTGTTTTCTCGAACCATTTCATTAGAGCAATGACTCCTCCATTTCCACTAAAGGATTTGGGTTTGCAATTCATGAAGTCTTTATATGTACACTCCCTAGGGTGTCTGTGGCTATTTCCGTGGTTAGATGGGTTGGCACTACTTCCCGTCCCATTGATACCATTTGCGTGGATATGAGACATGACGGCTATTACGGAGGCAGTCATCACAGCCTGGAACATAGCAGGGTCATATTGTGGAGGTGGTGGTGGTGGATTTTTTGTCGTGTAGTTATTATGCCTGATATATCTACGAGGCGACATCTTTCTGTAATAAAGTTTAAAGATGAAAGGTTGGTAAGATATAGATAGTGGTTATAAATTGAATGACATAAGAACTAGGTTATTGTAGTTTAAGTGTATCATGCTCCGAAAGTGTTTTGTAAACAATTCATAACAGGAGTCTATGTAAAATAAACTTATGAATTTTCCATAGTGACTACCCTCACTGAAGTTTCGTGACTTGATTTACAGTTACTGGTTGTGATGAAAGACGTTATAAATTTAACATATAGTGTGAGTAGTGTAATCACCGACTCACTAGTTTATATCAATTTCTTATTTATTGGTGTCATGCATACGGTGCTCTCTAGTTTGTTTCTTAATAGGATAAGGTTTGTTAACGATATTTCTAGTGTCTTTCTCTTCGTCCGATCCTTTCCCGGAATCCTCCTCGTGAACCCTCTTTTGGTTCTGTCTCGATTCCTCTGTTGGCTTATTGCGATGTCTAGGTGTGTCAGTTGTGCGAGAATGGTTGTGTCTAAAGAATCTACGAGATTAATAAAACATTTTTATTAAAAATAAATTTTTCCGAAAATGATCCTTACCGGGTCTTTTTATAACCACGTAGTGTATACAGATTATATATAATTCAGATCAAATAGACCTTCGAATA
Organism: Lactuca virosa; assembly: GCF_052849685.1. Classification (NCBI taxonomy): domain Eukaryota; kingdom Viridiplantae; phylum Streptophyta; class Magnoliopsida; order Asterales; family Asteraceae; genus Lactuca; species Lactuca virosa. The sequence goes on along the minus strand of NC_136430.1, from coordinate 299,845,916 downwards.
AGTGATCGTACTCTAAGACCACAACCAAACAAGGAACAGGAAATTGAGTGAAAATCACCAATTCTAAGTCTATAAAATCTCAATTATATATAACCTTATGTATACACTCAGTAATTATAACCTTGCCAATAAAGGTCTTTTAGTTTTCACATAAGTTAGTTATTGTACTTAAAATACTCCTATAGTATTTTAACTTTATGTTTTGTTCTAATATTTCTTTGTATATAGGTTTGGTAAGTTTTAGACTCGCTGCAACACCACTATCACTCCCAAACACGTGTTGGTCGTATCTCAAATAAATATAGTTGATCAGTCTATATTTATTCCGGATATGATTACATAACTGTCCAGGTTTGACTGTAGTGTCCAACATCCAAATACTTTTGTTTCATTCTTCTTGTGATACTTGTTCTAGTATTTATATGCATGTATATATACTTTTATAAAACACTGTTATATTTTAAAATATACTTTTAGTCAGGGCACTTCGGCCCCATTGTATTTATAGTTGTATCTTTTATAGGTTGATATACTTAGTTCACAATAAACAATGCTCTGATACCAATCTGTTACACCCCCAAACCGGAACGACGGAAACGTTCGGGGGCGGAGGACGTCATGCTCAATATCACAACACATGCATCATAGTAATCAAAGTAACAACAACTATTGCATTAATATTAAAGTGTTTAAAATGTATTCGATTCACAAAAGATTAACTCCAAAAGTAAATAACCAAACAAAGACATGAAGTTACTATGCTCCATCTTCTGAATCCCAGTGCGCGTACCTGTCTACTAGTTTCCTGAGAATACAAGTTATTTTGAAAGAGTATATCAGCATTTAAGCTGGTGAGTTCATAAGTATTTTTGTTATAAAAAGTACATTCTAAGTTCTTTAGAAAAGTTCGCCTGTTCCTCCAGAAAATCCTATGTTTGGTGATGTGATGAATGATAAGTAAAAATGACTCTTACAATTCCTTCTATGAGTACTTAATGAATACAAGTTATATACAATACAGATCAAACAGACAATTGTTGAGTATTATGTATTGCGTCATTGGGCCTGTTTTGTTTAGTCCGTTTGTATAAACTAGTTGGGCCTGTCCACTCGTATTTATTGCTAGGGTTAGAGTATATAAGGTGCACGCATGCATCGTATTTTGAACAACTATGATATTATCTTTGTAACCCTGTTTTACGCCTCTACAGAAGTAATTCTTCATCGAGTTCTTATGAGGCGTGACCGTTAATCATTCAGCATCAGTTTGATCAATATCGTGTTCTTATTCTTTACCTGTTTGAATCTATTCGATCCTTAAGGTTTTAATCCTATCAATTGGTATCAGAGCGGGAGACTGTGTAATCTATATGCATCTCTTCTATTTATAGAATTTTAGGGTTTCCGTTAATATAGGATCTAACTCAGTCGGCTTCTACATCATTCTGACGACTCAAAGAGATCTTGATATTACCCTATAAACAATCTTTGTTTCTAGGTTTGATTCTTTACAGGTATCAAAAGGTTTTTCACCATGCAACACGACGATTCCAACATCAACTCCTTGAATATCTCAAGTAGCATTGGATCAACAACTAGGATCCCGATTCTTTTTCCTCACGAATATGAAGTCTGGGCGCTCCACCTTGAATACTATGTTCTAGGCTCAGATGATAATGGTTATCTGATTTGGGAGGCAATCACTCTAGGTTCGTTTGTTCATACAGAGACCAAAAGAAAAATCAAAACCCAAAAAGAATACAACCACCTGCTCCTTCATGTGAAGGACGTACCTCAAGACGAGAAAGAGAAACTCATAAGCAATATTAAAGCAATGAGAATCACCAGATTCACTTTGAAAGCAGATACTTTCCGTCTCGTGATCTCTTGTGACACAGCGAAGGCCATTTGGGAATTCATTCAAAAGCCTGAAGAAACACTGACTGTCACCTTCAATCGATATAATCATCTTCTCAGCAAAATGATGAAGCATGGGATTGGAGTGAACTGATCGAGCAAAAGGTCACGTTCATGAACGGACTGCGATCAGAGTGGAAGGCAGTAGTGTCACCTGTTAAAGCGCATGAACAGTTCAAGAACTATACTCTTGCGAAGCTTGATGGTATTCTGAAGGCACGAGAGAATGAAGTGACGAAAGAAGCGAAGGTGGTTTCTGGAATGGGGTCTTTAGCCTTGGTTGCGAAGGGCAAGACAATTGCTGATGACGGATCTGGATCAGATCACTCTAAGCATGAGCTCTAAAACGAAGAAGCCCTAAGAGATTTGCTAGGAAGAAGTTTCCCTCAAGCAAAAATAGAAACTGACAGGGAAGCTATAGCTCGGATAAAGTGAAAGAGGAGACCATGAGTGGTTCTCAGAAAGAGGAAGAGAAGAAGGAGAAAAAGGTGGTTGGTGACTCCGGATATGATTGTAACTATTGTCAAGGCAAAAACCATCTTGCCAAGGAGTGTATGCTGCGAAGGCAGAATGAGAAGAATGAAGGAAAGGATGAGGAAGCTTACCATCTGAGAAAGCTGGAGGAGATCAAGAGGAAGAAAACTAATGATAACTCTATGCCTGTGTTGATTGTGCAGGAAAATATGGCCAAAGGCGAGTTTGGAGGAGTAGAAATCTGGTCGACAGACTCAGAAGATGACGAGGTTCGTAAGCCCACACATGGAAGGGCATTCGTAGCGAAAGAAACAAGTTCGTAGTTCTCAGGAAGATGTTTGATGGTAATTGGTGGAGATTCGTAGATGCAGGAGAGTGCTAGTGGAAGTGAGAGAAGTGATGATAGTTGTTTTGCCGCACGACCTGTTCCGAAACAAATCAATGAGTGTGAACAGCTGATCAATAAGGTAAACTCCATTCTCGAGTCTCTTAATATTCCTGTATCTAGATATGAAGCTGAGTTAAACGACTTAAAATTCACCTTTTCAAGTATAAGCGATAGTCAAAAGCGAACCCGGTTGACAAACTCTAATCTGACTGATAAATTGAGCAGGGCTACATCCAAGAGTGATGAGAGGCGTATGTGGATTCAAAAGATCGAGTCGGATTTGTCTAAGTCGAGGGATGAATCTACTTATTTTCAAAGAGATAATCTTATGCTTTTGAAACAGCGCAACATTTTTTGTTTAATTGCAAAACGACTTTACTTTAATATCACTCAACTGCACCTTCATTGTGAAATTGGTACAAAAATCCACAAGATGATTTTGTCTTTTCTTGAATTAAAGGAAGATGAAATAGACGCACACTGCTACAAATGCAAATCCATTATTTCATTTGAAGAAACTTCTGATGAGTACAAATATGGACTTGAACGAATTGAAAATTACATTAAGTCCAAGGATCATAAAAATATGTTGAAACAAATTTTGGATGAGAATGATAAAAAGCAGATTAAATCTGATACTATGCAGAAATTTGACTCATTGAATGCCAAGTTGAGTTCAGAAAACAAATTGAATGTTGAAAACACTTCTGAATTCGATGAGGATAGTGATACGGGTGAAATATCTGTAGAGGAAGAGGTTGGCTACTCGGAATTTGTTAAAAACGAACCTCAACCTGCGAAAGCTCTTATATCTGAAAATTCAGTTAAGTTCGCAAGAATTTCTCAAAATAAACCAGAAATTTTTAAGGAAAAAGCAACTATTTTTCCAAAGGTAAAACTACTCCCAATCAAGTTTTTAAAGTTAATGGAGTGACCAAAACTAAAACTGTCGAATTAAAGTCCATTGTCGACGAGGATAACAAGGATGGTTGTGACGAGTACTTCTGGTCAGCTCCAATAGATAATGCTGACGAAACTGTTGGCTTATCTGAAAGGACCTCATGGAAAGTGAAGGGAAGATACGTGGCTGAACCAATAAACAATCGCTAGGCATTTGCGAAAGGTGGCCCAAGTGGGTCCAAGGAAGTTTGCAGCAGACCTAAATCAGTGAAGAGCGAATCTGATGAGAGAAGAGGAAAACCAAATATGAACATTCACAAGTCGTCTAAACAACTTGTAGATCAAAACCGACAACGAAATGAGAGATATAAAAGAAATCTCAATGAAAGGAAGCAATTTTGGAAATCCCAAAATACTGACTATGTTCGCAACGAAAGAAGGATTAATCACAATGTGAAAGCTCCTTCGCAGGTAAATCCTAGTCGATGTTCACATTGCTACTCTCACAATCCAAGAGACTATCAGCAAAAGGGTACTCCAAAACCCTTATTCACAAAGAAACCAATGGAGAGACTAAAGCCTTATCACTCTCAATCCACGAAGGCTACACCCAACGACATCAAAGGCAAGGGAAAGCTAGTTTCGGAGCCGAAAGTTACAACCAAGAAAACGAATGCTAACCCTAAAGAAGCTGAAAAGAATTCCGTTAAGAATCAAGTTAATAACAAGCAAAAATCTTCTGGTTCTAAAGAAACGAACTTAAAAAATAACAAAATCAAAGTTTTTTCCATCAAACGAAAAAATGAACCCACGCTCATAAAACGAACATATTTGGTTAATCTTGACATTACTTTTCCTCTTTCCGAGAAAGGCTCACAAGGACCCAAGAAACTTTGGGTTCCTAAATCTGCTTGACTTTTGCAGGTAATTCGTGATGAACAGTTCGACACTGAATGGTACATTGATAGTGGCTGTTCGCGTCACATGACAGGAAGGAAGGAGGAGCTACGAGAGCTCAGGGCTCTTAAGGATGGTAGTAATGTAAAGTATGGGAAATCACTGAAAGGTGTCGTTTGATGACGAAGGATCAGAAATCACTGAAAAGAAGACAAAGACTGTTCTCTTAAAGTCACAACGAAAAGGTGAAATGTATCCATTGAATTTGAACCCAATACGAGGGAAGCCGGCCATTTGCTTGCTTACGAAAGCACATTCAGATGAAAGCTGGTTATGGCATAGAAGACTCTCACACTTAAATTTCAAATACATCAACAAGCTCGTTCTTGGTGATCATGTACGATGACTTCCTCTGTTGAAATTCGACAAGGATCATTTGTGTGCATCCTGTGAAATGGGAAAGCAAAGTAGAAAAAGTCATCCAACTATCGTAAACAATAAAGTCATCGAACCTTTGGAGCTTCTACACATCGACCTTTGCGGGCCTTCTGCTATTGAAAGCGTTGGTGGTGGTAAGTATATTCTAGTAACTGTTGATGATTTTTATCGTTTCACTTGGGTGTTCTTTCTTAGACAGAAATTTGAAGCAACGTCAAAGCTCAAAGATTTCATCAAGCAAATCGAGCTTCAACTGTGAAAGCTGGTTCGGAACGTTCGCAACGACAACGGACTAGAATTCAAAAACCAAGCATTTGAATAATTTCTTACTGAAAAGGTAGTCACACATAAGTTCTCTGCTCCTTACACTCCACAACAGAATGGTGTAGTTGAAAGACGAAACTGTTCCTTGTGTGAAGCTACACGAACCATGCTAACGTTCGCATGTCTACCACTCTACTTTTGGGCAGATGCAATTGCTACCGCCTGCTTTACCCAAAACAGATCCATCTTAAATAAGCGATTTTCAATTACTCCATATGAAATTTTAAATAATCGCAAACCTAATGTCAAGTTTTTCCACGTCTTTGGTTCCAGGTGTTTCATCTTCAACTCTAAGGAACAACGGAACAAGTTTGATGCGAAAGCTGACGAGGGTATATTCTTGGGATATTCACTGACCTCTAAGGCATATAGGGTTCTCAAAAAACGATCAAAGAAAATCGAAGAAACCTATTATGTCATGTTTGATGACAACTATCTGAAGAGGATTCAGTCAAACGAAAGTCAAATACATGAAATCTTTCCTAAGCCCAGTCCTGTCGTTATTCCCATTTCCAACCTATATGAGGAGTTCATGTTACTGTTTGATGAACCTGAGAAAGCCATCACATCTGCAGCCAAGGCAGTTGCTATGGTCATAAAGCTTCTTAGCTAGCCTTTTCGCACTATCATAAGTCTCAGGGTTTGCTGCTATTACGTTCCCTTGGATTGGAGAGGTTAGTCCCAAATGAACCGCTCAATCTTCTTTCCTTCTGAGGTGATCATACCCGGGCACAGAAGTGTTAATTCACTAAATCTTGAGATGTAAGCATCGATGTATGAGTTTTGTACTGTAAGATTCCATACCTCTTGCTCCAGTTTCTGTACTTCCCCACGTGGACAATACTCTGGCATCAACATTTCCTTGAGCTCCCCCCATGGCATGGCATTTTCTACTGGGAGTGTCATAGCCTCCACATGACCATTCCACTATGAAAGCGCTTGGTCGACAAACGTGCAAGCTGCAAATTTCACCTTGCATTCTTCAGGACATCCGCAGATCTCAAAAACCGACTCCATCTTTTCTATCCATCACTTTAAAGTTATTATGCCTCCAGTACCATTGAATGTCCGAGGTTTGGCATTTGAGAAGTCTTTGTAGGTACAAACTTTTGTAGGACCTTGGTTCATTCCTTGGTTCGATCTTCCAGTTCGTTGACCGTTACCGCCACCATTGTTCCCAGTTTGAATGTGTGCCAAGGCTGCTGTGACTGCAGCCGAGACTGCTGCTTGGATAGTGTAACACCAGTCAAAATAGGTCAATAACAATCACATGTGATTATGCCAATCATGTAATGTGATTTTGTTAAAATAGTAATATGATAAACTTACTATGTAATTCATGTTAAAGTATGAAATCTCATACATAATTTATTATACAACTCAAAGTATACGTCCATACGATTCCAAAGTTATAGATAACGTCTAAATCTGACTTCGCGTGAAGAAGTTATGATAAACCCTAACACTATAAATCTCTATAATAAGATGAATTTAAAATAGACTTAGAATTAGATATTGGAGTCTAAAACAAAGTTTTAGTACTCGGAAATGCCTACGCGTGAATATCAAGAACGACAAAAACGGAGTTCGTATGCAAAAGTTATGACCTTCCGAAGATGCAGCTGTCTAAGGACATGACATGTGGCAGAAACCCTAGCCGCCTTAAGTCACGACGTGAAAATAAAGTTCACGACGTGAAACGTGTCAGGGACACTAATCTGGGCTAGAAAACACGTGTTAAAGCTACCGGGTGACTCATGGATGTTCATGACGTGACCCAAGGTATGTCACGACATGAAATGGCCCAGAACAGCCTATAAATAGCGATCAAAGCTCATTCATTCCTTACACCAACTCTTTTCCCTCTCCCTCATTTCCGAAGGCCGTTTTCCTTCCCGAGCCTGACTACGACGAGCCTCTGACCGTTTAGATTCTATAGATCACGCTACTAGGGTGAGTTTCACGGCCCCACTTTCTAATATTTCGGGGGAAAACGCATGCTAAATATTATATATACGTTATTATTATGTCTATATGATAGTATATTAGTATCAACGTAGATAGTTATAATAACCGGGATATAGTTATTTCGTATCTGAAAATATACAACTATCATAAAGTTGGTAGCATGTTATTGTTATAGTAGTATACTAATGTAGATCTTGAGTTATACTTACGATTCTATATATATTTTGTGTGCGATATAGTTCCAGAGTTATACTCGGAAGTTCTGTATGTAATTGATAAGTATGTTATTATTGTTGGTTTTATGTCAAGATAAAACCAGGTATGTTATATGTTGTTGTTATTGGTTTTATGTCAAGATAAAACCAGGTACGTTATATGTTGTTGTTATTGGTTTTATGTCAAGATAAAACCTGGTTTTTAATTCTAGTTATAGCTATTATACTGCCTAAGTATTATGAATATTAGGAGTAATGTTTAAAGCATAGTCTCATAACTTAGGGTTTTAGACACGAATATGATTTTACTACTAGAACTAACGGAACTCGACAAGTCTACATGAGTTATTGTATTCATCAACCAAGATTGGAAATCTTAGGATAAATCCTCTGACCTGTAACCGTTAATCCCGTGTGAGCGAGGAAGTCGTGTATGAATAAGATACAGGTTGACAACCCCACTCGTGGTTGCTAGCTACAACACAACGGTGTGCGAGTGACGAACTGTCCTTTTGTTTGTTTATTGTTCCGACGTTGATGAAGCGTGTGGAACTTATCTTAAGATGCGAAACTTGTAGCATCAAGTAGAGGGTTGAAACTAGTCATATAGCCGCGGTTACGGACTCATGGTAGCAAATTGTAGAAGCATTATACTTTGTCATTATACAAGTATTAATGTTAAGTATAAGACTCCCAAACACTTATACTCTAAGTACAAGAAACTGGTAGGTATAGTACTAGAATATTAAGTAGATAATTATACCTAACACACATACTCGTATAAAATTGAAATAAGATTTATACGTAGCGGTTTTACTCGTATAGAATTGAAATAGATTTATATGTAGCGGGTTTTACTCGTATAGAATTGAAATAGATTTATACGCAACATTCATTTGTATGGAATTACAAACACTTATATTCATAGTATATGAGACTTATAGGTAAACAACTTATTTGGTAAGTAAACTTTTATACCTAGGATATATATACTAAACTTTGGAGAGTCAAAATGATACTTTCAAAACTATACTTTTGAACTTGGAAAATGTATTAATTTTATATGGAGTCAAAACCTGTGGACTCACCAACTTTAAGTTGACGTATTTTAAAATGCATGTGTTTTCAGGAAGTTGATAACTATGATACGAGAAATGACGTTACACCGCCCGGTGTTTCTGCCGACGGCCGGGGTGTGACAGATAGCAGCAGAGTTCACCTCTGGTGGAAGCGGTGGTGGCGGTGCCATGTTGTTGTTCCTACGAATGTATCTTCGAGGCATCTTCTGTCATGGAACAAAGAGATGGTGAGTACATAGCAGTTTGTGGCTTCGTGTTCCTTTGGTACATAACGGTTTCGGTGGTGCGGTTGTGTATATGAGTGAATTCATACAAATATCATAAAAAATAGAACACATAACAGATAACAACACACAAATAAAATATACAACTATTTCATTAATGATATATTATTCGTAGTCCACAGCATGAAAATTTTCCCCTTTTTTTGTTTTAAAAGGCATACCGTACATAGAGAAAATATATAATCCGACAGCATAACGGCTTTATGAGTAGTGTAGTCACTTAATCATAAAGTCGGTCCTACATACAATAGTACATAAAAGAGATCCATAACAATAGTGGTACTGGGTGGAGCTGATCCTAGTCGCGGCGGGAAGTGTATGGTGGTGCTGATGATGAGGTGGACGCACCCTGAAGTCTGTCCAGATGATGCTCGGTGGCACGTAGCTGGGCCTCCAAGGCTGCCTGTCTCTCCTGATAGTCCCTAGCCACCTCCTGAGTCAGTCTCTCTGCGTGTTCAACCACAGCCCTCATTGCAACCATCCGCCCGACGGTTGTCTGTGCCTGCTCACCTACATCTCACGTCCTCCTGACCATCATTGTTAGGGCTCGATCCGTAGGTCCGTGACTAAGGTCGTAGTAGTCCCGGTTCATGCCGAATGGGAGACGCACTCCCTGTTGCCTGCTCCATCTCCAGATCTCATGTGCCCATTGGGGTGTGGGGCTGTTGGGACCCATCCTAGGCGGGGGCACTCTAGCTACATATGGTGGATTGATGACTTCGGACTCCGTGTCCGAGTCATCTGCATCATCCCCGTCGGACTCCTCCTCCTATGAGTCCAGTAATGGTTCTGTTGGTCCCTCTTCGGGTTCCTCCTCAGGTTCCTCTTCTGGTTCCTCTTCTGGTTCCGGGTCCAGCCATCCTACATTCCCCTGTTTGGGGAAGTAAGAATCTCCTGGGTGATGAAATCCAGCCATAGGGTCTGCACAGAACTATATGAATGCAGGAAAATAGATAGCATGCAAGAATACTCCTATAGTATTTTAATTGTTTATGTTTGAGGTCCATAAAACTTTTTGGATATGAGGTTGGTAAGTTTCTAGATTCATTTCCCACCATGATCACTCCCAAGCACATGTTGGTCGTATTTTGAATAAATATAGTTGATCAGGCTATATTTACCCCCAATACGATTACATAATTGCTCGGGTTTAACCGCGATGTTCAACTCCTCTAAAGACTTTTATTGTTTCTTATTGTGTCCATACCCTAAAATGCACACATAGGTATGTATTTTATTTTAGTTCAGAGTATTTTAGTCCCAATGTATTTATAGTTGCATATCTTGTATGATTAGATATGCCAGTTCACTATAAACATTGCTCTGATACCAATCTGTCACACCCCCGAACCAGACGGCGGAAACGTCCGGGGGTTGGGGCGACTTCATCTTGTAATATCATCACAGTGATTAAAAATGAATCAAAGACAACATCATCATCGTACATAAAATATAACAATCATCATAGTTTTACATAAGTGTGTTTGTTCACAAATTACATCCCAAAAGTATTAAATGTATGATGAAAACAAATTACAACAAAATTCCACAATTCCTTAACGACCGACCTGATTAGTGAGTCCCTGAGAATAAAAGTTATTTTGAAAAGTGTCAACATATAAAATGTTGGTGAGTTCATAAGTATGTTTGTATGAAAGGTTTTGTAGTAGTTTGTAAACACCAGAAAATCCGATATTTTCTGTAAAAATGGTTTGTAAGTTTTGTTTCAAATATTGTATTAGAGCATGTGTGATCTTGTCTGACAATGTATGAAAAGAGTTTTCCCAGAAAATCCTATATTTTCTGTATAAATGAAAAGGTGTGGTCTAGACCCTAAGACCCGTGTAATGTAGTAAATGTATAGTTCGCACAATGTATCAAGAGTATAGTATGTATATTCCGTAAATTTATTTGTTTGTTGTTGGGTATTAGATGTTGCGTCATTAGGCTTATTGTATTTAGTCCATTATGTACACGGTTTTGGGCCTGTCCAGCCGTCTCATTTATTAGGGTTTATGTATTTATAGTGCATGCATGCACGACAGGATGTTAACGTTTTTATCTTTGGAAATCTTTTGTAAACCCTAATCACGTCTCTACAGTAGAAGTTCTTTGTCGAGCTCTTCTGAGGCGGTGAAGCTTGAATCATTAAGCATATTTTGATTCATTGTCGTGTTCTTCTTTGCATACTGTTTTTGAATCTTATCGATCTTTAAGGATTTTATCCTAACAATTGGTATCAGAGTAGGAGACTGTGTAATCTATACGCATCTCTTCTGTTAAAAAAAGCTACTAGGGTTTCCGTTAATATTGGATCCTGTTTAGTCGTCATCTCTGTGTTCTTGACGATGTGATCCCAATATTACCCTAAATTTTTACACGTCTGATTCTTAAACAGGTTACAAAGATCTTGTTAAAATGTCGCACGATGATTCTCAAATCAATTCCATCAGCAGTATATGGTCAACAACAAGGATTCCCATTCTCTTTCCCACGACTATGAAGTCTGGGCACTTCACGTTGAAGATTATGTTCTAGGGTTAGAAGATAATGGTTATTTGATCTAGCAAGCTATCACTATTGGTGCTTTTATTCACTCCGGAACAAGAAGGGTGATTAAAACTCAAACTGATCTCAATCGACTTCTTCTTGATGTCAAGGAAGTTCCTCAGAATGAGAGAGAAAAACTACAAAGCAAGATCAAAGCAGTGAGAATCATCATATTCGCATTGCAGGCTGATACCTTTCGTCTTGTTAGTTCTTGTGACACAGAGAAAGCCATATGGGACATACTTAAAGAGCTTTACTCAACAGATGATGATCTGGAGCATTCTACTCAAATGCTATTGCTTTCTGAATTTGGTGCTTTTGCGCAAAAGGCTGAAGAAAATCATAGTCAAACGTTGAATCGCTACAATCATCTTTTGAGCAGGATGACAAAACATGGCATTGGACGTGAAATCATCGAGCAGAAGGTAATGTTTATGAATGGGTTAAGGTCTGAATGGATGGTGGTGGTATCAACGACGAAAGCACACGAGTAGTTCCGAAATTACACGAAAGCGAGGTGACAAAAGAAGCGAAAGTTGTGTCTAGCATGGGAACGTTGGCACTGGTTGCAAAGGGGAAGACAATTGCTGAGGATGAAGATGAGACTAATCTTTCTGACACTAAGCTCAAAAATTAAGAGTTCGCTCTGATGGTGTCGAATCCCAAGACATTCACAAAGAAGAAGTTTCCCTCCAAAAACCGAAACTGGCAGGGAAGCTACAGTGCAGAAAAAGCGAAGGAGGAGAAAGTGAATAGCTTCTAGAAGGAAGAAGAAAAGAAAGAGAAATAGCTTGCAGGTGATTCAGGCTATGACTGCAACTATTGTCATGGCAAGAATCATTTAGCTAAAGAGTGCATGCTGAGGCGATTGAATGAGAAGAAAGAGTGAGAGGATGATGAGGCCTACCATCTTCGCAAGCTTGAGGAAATCAAGCAAAAAAAGAAAGCTGATAAATCGATGCCTGCTTTGATTGTGCAGGGTAATAATGATGATGATGAGTTCGGTGGAGTGGAGGTATGGTCCACTGATTCAGAGGATGAAGAGGTTAGAAGACCCACTCACAGAAAGAGCTTTGTGGCGAATGAAGAGGATTCGCATGTGGGCGGAAAGTGTTTTATAGTGACAAATGACATGTCACAAATGCGAGGGTATGCAACAGATGGAGGACAAGAAGAAGTGAATGGAATAAAGGAAGACAACTGCTTCACTGCGAAGCCAATTCTTGCACAAATCAGTGAATGTGATCAGGTGATTAATAAGGTACATTCCATTCTTGAATCTCTTAATGTTCCGTATCTAATTATGAAACTGATTTAAGCCATTTTAAAATTCACCTTTTAAAGTCTAAGTGAAAGTTTGAAATAAACTCGGCTATCAAACGCTAACATAACCGATCAAATCAGCAGGGTGTCGTCCGAGAGTGAGGAACGAAGGATGTGGATAGATAAGATAGAGTCTGAGCGTTCTAGGTCTAGGGACGAGTCTATTTATTTACAGCGAGACAATTTAAAGCTTTTAAAACAACGTAACATTTTTTGTTTAATTTCTAAGAGGCTTTATTTTAATATCACTCAATTGAATTTGGATTGTGAAATTGGTAAGAAAATTCATAAAATGATCTTGCCATTTTTGGAATTAAAGGAAGATGAAATTGATGCTCAATATGAATCCATCGTCTCATCGGACGAAACATCAGAGGCTTATATGCTTGGACTAGACAAAATTAACTCATACATTCAGTCCAAAGACCACAAGGACATGCTACAGTTCCTCGATGAAAATGAAAGGTTAAAGATCAAAACCGAAACTGTACAGAAATTTGATTCATTGAATTCGAAATTGAGTTCAGACAATAGATTAAATGTTGAAAATGTTTCTGAATTCGATGAGGACAGTGAGATGAGTGAAATATCTGTAGAAGATGAGGTTGACTGTTCGCAATTCCTTAAAAATGAACCTGAAAAAGCGAAAGCTCTCATTTTATAAAATTCGGTTGAATTTGCACATCTTTATCAAAATAATCTAAAGGTTCTAAAGGAAGTTGCGACTGTCTTTCCAAAGGTCCAACGACACCTAACCCAGTCTTTGCAGTTAACGGCGTAACTAAATGTCAAACTGTTGAACTAACATCCTTAGTAGAAACTTATAATGCTAATGGGTGTAATGAGCACTTCTGGTCCACCCGATTGACAATGCAGACGAAACAGTAGGTCTATCTCAGAAGACCTCTTGGAGAGTTAAAGGGAGGTATGTAGCTGAAACTTTAAACAAGGTTAATACCACCTATGAAAAGGGCAGTTCCAGTGGAACCAAGGATAAAGTCACTGATAACTCCTCAGTTCAAGAAAACAGTCCTGTGCGAAAGACAAGGGCAAAAGCGAATGTTCACAAATTTGCTGAATAGTTTGCAACACAAAAGCGTCAACAGAACGCAAGATATAACAAAAATCTGCAGGAACGAAAGCAGTTTTGGAAGTCAAGAAATCCAAACTATGTTCACCATGAAAAGCGTTTCAATCCTCAAGGGAACGTTGGCTCAAGTGCTAGCTCTAAAAGCCAAAATTCCTCTTCGAAAGCAAAAGGCTTCTCATCTCGTAAGTCTCACAACCCTCAGGATCCAAGACACACAATTCATCACAGATACTCTGTCTCCAAACTTGCCTATCCTTCAAATCATAAGTCATCTCCCAAAACCACCTTCGTTTCCAAATCTAGAGCTTCGCACTCTTCCACCTCCTCGCGACACGATAAAGGGAAGGCGAAGGTTGTTTCAGAGTCCCACACTCCTTTTAGATCTAAGGAGAGAAGAGCGACAGTTTGTTAAAAATCATATTAAAAACAAACAAAAATAAAAACAAACTAACTTGAAAGAAGCGAACCAAAAAGATAATCGTATCAAGGTTTTCACAATAAAGAAGAAAGATCAAATAACCTTAATAAAACAAACTTTTATGGTTGATCTCTCTATTACTTATCCAATTGTTGTAAAAGGCTCACAAGGACCCAAACACCTTTGGTTCCTAAATTTGCTTGATTTTTGCAGATTATACCTAACGAACAGTTTGACACTGAATGGTATATCGACAATGGTTGTTCGCGTCACATAACATGAAGAAGAGAAGAATTGAGAGATTACATGGAACTGAAGAATGGTGGTCTCGTGAAGTTTAGTAATAATTCACTTAGGGAAATCAAAGGATATGGCATGATAACGAATGGCGAATTCTCGATTCGCAAAGTGGAATATGTTGAAGGATTGCAACACAACTTAATAAGTGTTTTGCAGTTGGTGGTTGGTACTGGGTTAAAGGTCTCATCTGACGATGAAGGATCTGAAATTATCGAAAAGAACTCGAAAACAGTGCTGCTTAAATCAAAACGCAAAGGAGAGACGTATCCATTGAATATCAATTCGATTCGAGGGAAGCCTTCTATCTGTCTACTCACTAAAGCTGCTTTAGACGATAGTTGGTTGTGGCATAGGAGACTTTCGCATCTCAACTTCGAAGATATCAACAACCTAGTTCTTGGTGATCATGTGCGAGGTCTTCCTCTCTTGAAATATGACAAGGATCATCTCTACGCCACCTGCGAAATGGGGAAGCAAACCAGGAAAAGTTATCCAACTAAAGTGAACACGAAGGTTCTTGAGCCACTCGAACTGCTTCACATCGATCTATGTGGCCCATCTGCAATCGAAAGTATCGGCGGTACCAAATATATTCTCGTTATTCTAGATGATTTTTCTCGTTTCACTTGGGTGTTCTTTCTTAAGCAGAAATCTGAAGCAACTCCGAAGCTCCAAGAATTTATAAAATCGATTGAGTTACAACTGCGAAAGGTGGTTCGCAATGTTAGAAGCGACAATGGTCTGGAATTTAAGAACCAAGCGTTCGATGCATTTCTCACTGACAAGGGAGTATCTCACAATTTTTCTGCTCCCTACACTCCACAGCAAAATGGAGTCGTTGAAAGACGAAATCGTTCGTTGTGTGAAGCAGCCAGGACCATGCTTTCATTCGCTTCACTGCCTATTTACTTCTGGGATGATGTTGTTGCCACTGCTTTCTTTACACAAAAAACGAAAACCTAACGTCAAGTTCTTCCATGTTTTCGGTTCCAGGTGTTTCATTTTCAATTCAAAGGAACAACGGAATAAGTTTGATGCGAAGGCTGATGAAGGCTTTTTTTTGGGATATTCACTAACATCGAAAGCATATAGGGTTCTAAACAAACGATCCCAAAAGATTGAAGAAACCTATTATGTCACCTTTGATGATAATTACTTAAAGAAGAGACAAGCGGATGATAGTCAAGCTAAAGAGATCTTTCCTCAATCGAACCAAGTGACCATTCCATCGGCCAATCTCTATGAAGAATACATGCTTCTATTTGACGAACCTGAGAAGGCCATCACATCTGAAGCAAAGGCAGTTGATAATAAGGTTGACAAATTGGAGAAAATAATTGATGATGCTGCGAAAGAAATGCACAATCAGCCATCAGCAACGAATAAGCCTCAAAACACGAGCACTACAATCGAGGGGGAGAATTCTAACTCCACTGCACGTCCTCAGGAAGAGCTTTTTACTCCACATAAATCGATTGATCCATTCCAGGTGGAGGATTCACGTCCA
Source organism: Lactuca virosa (assembly GCF_052849685.1). Taxonomy (NCBI): domain Eukaryota; kingdom Viridiplantae; phylum Streptophyta; class Magnoliopsida; order Asterales; family Asteraceae; genus Lactuca; species Lactuca virosa. Next base: position 299,829,844 of record NC_136430.1, on the reverse strand, counting down.
GGTGTAACCCATGAAAGTCCAGTCAAGAGGGAAGAAGCGAATCTAATCTTTGAATCTGTCTCATCATTCGAGCAGGAGAATACAAATGCGAATGATGATACGGACGTTCAATCAGAATTTGAAGACGTGAATGCTGAACTAGATCCATCTTATGATCCAAATTACCCTACACTAACGAAATGGACCACAGATCATCCAAAAACACAAGTGATTGGTGAATCATCTGCAGGAGTTCTTACAAGATCTCAATTAAAAGAAAAACAGACTGCTTTATTCTCTCAAGTGGAATACTGCATGTTGAATTCGTTTGTCTCCAAGATAGAACCTAAATCTATCAATACCGCTCTCGATCACTCTGATTGGGTACAGGCAATGCAAGACGATCTCAATGAGTTCGAAAGAAATAAGGTTTGGAGGTTGATTCCCACTCCTCAGGATGCATCTGTGGTTGGTCTGAAATGGGTGTTTCACAACAAAATAGACAAAGAAGGCAATGTTATAAGGAACAAAGCGAGACTCGTGGTTAAGGGATACTGTCAGGAAGAAGGCATCGACTACGAAGAAACCTTCGCTCCTGTTGCAAGGTTGGAATCTGTTCGCATCTTCTTGGCATATGCAGCCCACAAGAACTTTGAAGTTTTGCAAATGGATGTTAAGTGTGCTTTCTTAAATGGAGAATTAGAAGACACCGTATACGTGGAACAACCACTGGGTTTTGTGAATGAGAAGTATCCTGATCACTGCTATATATTGGACAAGGATGTCTATGGTCTGAAGCAAACTCCAAGAGCCTGGTATGAAACTCTCACTCGCTTCCTTAAAATGTCCAAATTTAAACAAGGTTCGGTTGACCCAACCTTCTTTCGCAAGAAAGAGGGTGACCACTTAATGATCGTCCAAATTTATGTTGATGACATCATCTTTGGCTCTACGAATCCTAGCTTAACAGCTGAATTCAGAAAGTTGATGGAATCTAAATTTAAGATGAGCTCTATGGGTCTGATTAACTTTTTCCTTGGTTTGAATATAAGACAGGGACCAGAAGGCATTTTCATAAATCAAGAAGCGTACACGAAGGCCTTACAATTTAAGTTCGACATGACGGGAGACTCTAAAGTGAAGGTTCCAATGACATTCGGAACGAAACTGACACCATCTCTGGAAAAACCAGCTGTTGATATGACTCTTTATCGCCAAATGATAGGATCTCTAATGTATCTACCAGCTAGTCGATCAGATATTATGTTTACCGTTTGTTATTGTGCTAGGTTTCAAGCTAATCCACGCGAACCTCATATGGTGGTAGTTAAGAATATCTTTAGATATCTGAAACGAACCTCTTCACTTGGTATATGGTATCCAACGAAATTAGGTTTCTTCGTACAAGCGTTTTCAGATGCTGATATTGGAGGATGCGGGTTAGATAGAAGAAGCACAACCGGAGGATGCCAATTTCTTGATGGCAAGCTTGTCAGCTGGCAGTCCAAAAAGCAAGCATGCGTCTCGTTGTCAAGAGTCAAAGCTGAGTACATTGCTGCTGCATCTTGTACGTCTCAGGTCATATGGATTTAGAGTCAATTATGAGACTATGGCATGAACATGAAGCGAATCCCACTCTATTGTGACTCCGAAAGTGCAATTCGCATCTGTCACAAACCAGTACAACACTCAAAGACGAAACACATAGCACTGAGGTATCATTTCATCAAAGACCATGTAGAAGATGGCAACATTGAGATTCATTTCGTTCGGTCCGCAGACCAATTGGCTGACATATTCAAGAAAGCCTTGCCGGAAGCAGCCTTTAATAGAATACTCCAAGGTCTAGGAATGATGGAAGCTGAGTCAGTTCCAAAACCATGTTCGCTTTCAAAGTAGCCCGTTTGCTTTTGGGTTGACTGTTCTCTTTCACTTTTATTTTTTTTGACAAGTGAAATAGAACAAACGCTCGTTCTATTTCGTTTCCGATTTTTTCGGTACATGAATTGAGACGAACTTTCGCCCTATCTCGCGCCTAAATTTTTTTAAGCGAACACTCGTGGTCTGATCTTTTTGTATATTTTGTATATTAGGATTTGTCGTTTCGTTTCATCTTTCACTAAAGCTTTCAAATATACATAAAATTTTAATTTGTTTATGGTTTTCTCTTCCAAATTTAAAATCCAAAAATATATTATTTTTTATTTTGTTTTCATTCTTTTTCAGAAATTATCAAAATACAAAAATATTTTCTTTTCTTATTTAATATCTTTGTTTCTTTGAGTGACATTGCAGTTTCGATTGCAAAAATGAATGATGGGGCATGTATAATTTCAATATCTTTGTACTAGCTAAGTGTCTCTAGAAGCATGCTGATGCATGTTGACCGAAGCCTCAATAGACATGTGACAACCGTCAAATTTCGGTCAATTCAAAGTCAACAAGTCAAACCGGTCAACTCCAATAACCCTTGTATGCTAGGGTTTACGTTATGTAATCACTATACAATTCGCTATTTTAATGAGAAATCATCATTTGGAAAGTTCATGTGTTTGATTTTCCTTAGCCTTAACAAGTGCTAAACAACGAACCAAAGCGATAAAACACTATTACACAATCATCGGGATTGTGTAAGACACTAAAACACGGTTTAATGGGGTTTACGAACCTTGCGTTGTGAAGCCGGACACTCAAATTAAGCACAAACGAAACCTCTCTAAATCGTTTTCACTCTATCTCTTTCTATTTGAAATCTCTCCCAAATCTCTCCCAAATCTCTCCCAAATCTCACTCAAAAGTTACTTTAACTTTTTGTAATCATTTGGGTCATCTCGACCCTTGACCGGGTCAAAAATCGCTTGAAACGGAGTAAAAACGAGTAAAATAGCTTTAAGGATCCGAAACCTAAGCTTCTGGACCGAAGCCTCGCATCCGAAGCCTCGCATCCGAAGCCTCGCATCCGAGGCCTCTGATCCGAAGCGAGGGTCCGAAGGTCCGAAGCGAGGGTCCGAAGGTCCGAAGGTCCGAAGGTCCGAAGCCTCGCAGACAGCTCCTTTTTACCGGTTTTTCGACTACGACTTCGTTTTAACTCCGTTTTTCATTATTTTAACGTGGGATTTTCACCCAAAACTTTATTTTATAAACTAAGGCCCCAAAATATATAAATCTCCAGGGTTTTTATAAAATATATTAAAAGAATTGGTGATTGAACTAATTATTGAGGGAATATTTGCTTTTCCTTAATTTATGGCAAAAGCAAACCACCACCACCTCACTCTATGATTAGCCATTCTTTCCCACTACCCCTTGTCTCCTTAGTGGACCTTTACAGCCAATCTCCAGCTCTTCCCACGTTCTAAGAGCTGGAGGATTGATCCTCTCTCCTCATTCTCCATAAAACTCTTTCATTCTACACTTAGCAACCAAGAACACTCTCCAAAATTCTCTCATCTTTTCTCTCAACTTCAAGAACTTCAAGGCTTTCTCCAGGGATTTCTTTCTTCAATTAGTAAGTATCTTCATCATTCACATAATTATTAAACTCCATTCTACTCAAATCATTGATATCTTACACAAGTTCCATCTTATTCGGTGTTAGATTTTCGAGTCGTCAAGACATCTTCTTAGTGTTCTTGGGTTGAACACTTCCTCTCTCTCACTTTCATCTACTGAAACCACATAAGGTGAGTTCATACCCATACATTTACATGTTTTCTTAAGTTTTAAGGGGGGGAATACAAGTAAAATCATCAAGAACACAATTAAACTTTTCCTAACAGATTACATCAGAAAAGATGGACGTTAATCACGGACTGTTTTGATCAACTTAAATATTTTAGTTTTCAAAACTGTTTCAGGTGCAAGTAGTTCAAACTCTTAGCTTTAAAATGGCTACTTGCACATCTCCATATGATTTTTCTACAATTTATGGTGATTTTTACAAAACTGCCTGTCATTTCAGAGGCAAACCCGGACCAGTCTGTGATTATGAACATTTTCACCTCTGTTAGAGATCACTAAAAATCATGATAAAATTTACGAACAAACTAGACTCATATTCCAAACTCTCAAAATTTGCGGATTTGGATTTAGAGCTTTGATGATTTTTCTATAAATTTTCTAAGAACGGTAACAGAAACTGTTTTTAACGAAAAATTGCTGTCAATTTCATTTCACCTTGTAACATGTTGAGCAAGGTGTATATCTTTATGTGATTATATGTTACTGCAATATATGACATTTTATCTTAATATTTAGACACACATCAGTTTACAACTGGATTTGGTCATATAAAATATAAAGAATAACAAGTGATTATAATCAAAGTACAATCGATACATTCAAACATTAAATAAACTATTTTGAATATAGTTTGCATACATTACCACGTACTACCCTTGGTTGATAAACTATAATAGGTATAGTTTATGATACATTACATAACACATACATTTAAAAAGGGTACATTTATACAAAGGATATTTTCATTAAGCAAGGTACGGCCATACGGTACCAAGTTTTCATAACACGTAATTCCGTTAATGACTTTGTGAGACATTTACTTCAAATTACCATTAAGTCATGTATTGTAACCAGAGTCTCCTTGAGGGAGAGCGTGATACTTGTGTATAGATCTATATTGGGTTTGACAAACCCACACCTAAACTGCATGCAACAGTTAGACCGATAGGTCTGGGGTGACAAATGTCATAACATTTCCGACGCCTGAAGAACGTCGTTTTAGGCAACCTTGGTCATAGTATGGTTATAATAAACTCACATAAAGTATTAACAAACATTGGAAATTACGGGAACTTCATTAAAATTTAACGAGTTTATGTCGATTTAAACTTGCATTGTTTTACTATAAATATGACAAATTACTTGTACATTTCGGTCTTTGGGTTTTAAGACTACATTTACACATTAAGGAAAATATTGGATTTTTCTAACACAAATACTACTTTTACAAACGAAAAGCTTATGAACTCACCAACCTTTGTGTTGACACTTTTTCAAACAACTTGTATTCTCAGGAAATCATTAAACAGGTAATCAAGTGCTTTTGAGGATGGGACGCTAAGGCGTCTACTATTTCATATTTTATCAACATATTGTAATTGATTCGTAAACATGTAATTCATACAATGATGTAATTTTTTTTCAATTATATATATGTTGGTTGTGTTTTCTTGAATTACTATTACAATTGCTGTTATGATACTATACATGAAGTCCTCCACCCCCGGACGTTTCTGCCATCCTTGGTTTGGGGGTGTGACAGATTGGTATCAGAGCGCAGTTTATAGTGAATTGAGTATATCAAACCACATAAGATATACAAACTATAAACACAATTGGGACTAATAGTCTCTGATTTGTGCATTTTCAAATAAATATACTTTTAGAAAATAAATGATTTTTTTTTTAAAAGTATAAATACATGCATACATGCTCATATAGTGTCATAACTAGAAGAACATAAAATAAAAGAAGAGGAGTTGTACATTATGGGTATGCCTTGGTATATGTAAATCAAGTCTGGGAAGGATATAGCCTGATCAACTATATCTGTCCGGGAATTGACTTGCATATACCGGGGGATGGTCAGGATGGACAACAAATCTAACAAACCTAATAACAGACTACAAAGGATACTTTAAGGACTCAAAACTAAACATTTACAAATACTATTGGAGTATTTTGTGTTACTATAATAAATTATCTGATAATTAAATAGGTCTTTATTTATAAATTAATAGCTGCTAAGTGGATGCGCTAAGGTCATATGTAACTAAGATGCTATAGACTTAGAATTTATGTATCTTTGTTTCACTTCCTGTCCTTGTTTGGTTGTGGTCTTGGAGTTAGGGTCATCTATTCGAAGGACTATTATATCTTAATCACATATGACTGGTATGCACTTTGCAACTAATTAAGTAACCGATAAAGATCATTTTAAAATATAATATATTAATTATGTCCCGACTAAATTAGTATGCACTTTGCAACTTATGACAGAACCATGCCGCCAAGAAGAAGACCAAGACCTTCCAGCAACACAGCAACACCTCCTCCGCCGCCGCCTCCACAGTTTGATCCCCCGATGTTCCAGGCTGCAGTAACAGCAGCCGTAGCGGCCGCAATGTCGCAGATAGGGACCAACGGAGCTGGTGGTTCGGGATCGGGAGCTACACACTCTAACCACGGAGACAGTACGTGGCGTGCAAAAGAGTGTTCATACAAAGACTTCACAAATGGCAAACCCGACAACTTCAATGGAAGCGGGGGAGTCATCGCGTTGATGCAATGGTTTGAAAAGACCGAAGTAGTCTTTCAGGTGTGCTCTTGCCCCGAAGCGAGCAAAGTTAAGTTCGCAGCCTTCACCTTCACCGGCCGGGCCCTTACTTGGTGGAACTGCCGGATTAAGTCACTTACTCTCGAAGTGGCTAGCTCCATAACCTGGGCAGAACTAAAAACGTTGATGATGAAGGAGTACTGCCCGAGAGGTGAAATTCAAAAGCTGGAACAAGAACTTTGGAACCTCAGGATGACGGGCTCTGACCTTGAAACCTACACCACCCGATTCAATGAATTGGCTCTCCTCTGCCCAACAATGGTTACTCCGGAGGAGAAAAAGGTGGAGCGATACCTTTGGGGACTGTCTCTCCACGTGCAAAGTAGTGTCCTGGCTTCAAGGCCAACTACTTTTGACAGTGCCAGGGAGCTGGCACAACAACTTGTTGACCACCGAGCCGGTCATAATACTACAACCACCACCACTGATAAATCAAAAGGAGGAAACAACAAAAGGAAGTTCTGGAACGAAAAGAAGAGCCAACCAGCACAGGACCCCGCTAAGAAGCAACAAATTGTTGATGTCCATGCTGCCACTAATACTGCCACTACTGCTACCACTCCAGCACCACCGAAGCCATATGCGGGAAAACTACCTAAGTGCAACAAGTGTAACTTTCACCACAATGGTGCTTGTAGGGAGATGCACTATAACAACTGCGACAGGAAGGGGCACACTGCTCGTTTCTGTAAAGCGCCGGCTCAACCAATCAACCAAGTCGCCAGTACGGGGGCAACCCGGACCTGCTACAACTGTGGAGACGCAGGTCACTTCAAAAGAGACTGCCCCAAAGCACAAGCCCCTAATGCTGTTGGAGTAGGAAGAGTCCTGGCAATAGGACATGGGGAAGCAGTCGAGGATCCCACGGTGGTTACCGGTACGTTTCTCCTAAATAACTCTTATGCATGCGTACTATTCGATAGTGGAGCGGAGAGGAGTTTCGTGAGCCACCAATATAAACAGTTACTTGAACAAAATCCCCAATCACTAAAGGATACTTATGTAGTAGAAATGGCAAATGGGAAAGTAGAACGCACTAGCGATATATACTCAGAATGTACTCTCACTCTAGGCAACCATACATTTAAAATTGACCTGATGCCGGTCACCATAAAAAGCTTCGACGTAATCATCGGGATGGATTGGTTAGTTCCTCACCGTGCCGACATTCTATGTTACGAAAGGGCCGTTCGCCTCAATCTACCAAATGACGAAACCCTTCTCATCTATGGTAACAAACCTAGTGCGAATTTACAAATCATCTCATGCATCAAAGCCCAAAAGTATCTCCGGAAGGAGTACCACGCCTTCTTAGCCCATGTAGTAGACAAGAAACAAGACGTGAAAGACATCAAAGACATCCCCGAAGTGTGTAACTTCCCGGATGTGTTCCCAGAAGATCTTCCTGGTGTACCACTCGCACGACAAGTCGATTTCAGAATTGACTTAATACCCGGAGCTACCCCCGTAGCCAGAGCTCCATACCGCCTCGCACCATCAGAAATGCAAGAGTTGTCCAGTCAGTTGAACGAGCTTTTGAGCAAAGGGTTCATCAGACCAAGCTTCTCACCTTGGGGAGCACCAGTCCTTTTTGTAAAGAAGAAGGACGGATCCTTTCGCATGTGCATCGACTATCGGGAACTAAACAAGCTCACCATCAAGAACCGATATCCTCTACCCCGAATCGATGACCTTTTCGATCAACTCCAAGGAGCAAATTTCTTCTCAAAGATCGACCTAAGGTCAAGCTACCATCAGCTACGAGTTCAAGAAGAAGATATTCCTAAAACTGCATTCAGAACTCGCTATGGGCATTACGAGTTTGTGGTGATGTCCTTCGGTTTAACAAACGCACCTGCGGTATTCATGGACCTAATGAATAGAGTGTGTCGACCCTACCTAGACAAGTTTGTAATCGTATTCATCGACGATATCTTGATCTACTCGCGAAGCGAAGAAGAGCATCGCCTACATCTACGCCAAGTGCTAGAGACACTAAGAGCGGAGAAGCTTTATGCTAAGTTCTCTAAGTGTGAATTCTGGATTAGAGAAGTGGATTTCCTTGGACATGTGGTAAGTGAGAAAGGCATACATGTGGATCCCTCCAAGATCAAGGCAATCGAGAATTGGTCAGCACCCAAGACGCCAACCGAAATTCGATAGTTCCTTGGGCTTGCTGGCTACTACCGAAGATTTATACAAAACTTCTCCAAGATTGCGAAACCACTCACCACCTTGACGCAGGAAGGTGTGATATTCAAGTGGGAAAATAAACAAGAAACTGCTTTCCAAACGTTAAAACAAGCCCTATGCAGCGCACCGATCTTGTCTCTCCCAGAGGGAACCGAGGACTTCGTAGTGTACTGTGATGCTTCGAATCAAGGCCTCGGATGTGTGCTCATGCAGAGAGGGAAGGTTATCGCGTATGCATCAAGACAGCTTAAGACGCACGAGGTTAATTATACTACGCACGACCTGGAATTAGGATCAGTGGTATTCGCTTTGAAGATCTGGAGACACTACCTCTACGGCACGAAATGCACTATCTTCACTGATCACAAAAGTCTTCAGCATATCCTCAATCAGAAAGAGCTCAACATGCGACAGAGGAGATGGGTGGAGTTGCTGAATGACTACGAGTGCGAAATTCGTTATCATCCGGGCAAGGCCAATGTAGTGGCCAATGCTCTAAGCAGGAAGGAGTACTCGGGCCGCCGAGTAAAATCCTTAACAATGACAATCCATTCCCACCTGACCATACAAATCAAGGAAGCTCAACTGGAAGCTTTGAAACCAGAAAAGGTGGCAGGAGAGACATTAAGGGGAATGGATAAAAACTTAGAAGTCAAGGATAATGGAGCACGTTATATCATGAACCGGATTTGGACACCGAAGTTCGGTGGACTCCGAGATGTCGTCATGAATGAAGCACACAAGACTCGATACTCCATCCATCCCGGGTCGGATAAGATGTATCTGGACCTCAAGAAATTATACTGGTGGCCGAACATGAAAGCTGAGATTGCTACCTATGTGAGCAAGTGCTTGACTTGCGCTAAGGTCAAAACCGAATACCAGAAACCATCCGGGCTATTACAACAGCCGGATATACCTGAGTGGAAGTGGGAACGAATAACCATGGACTTCATAACGAAGCTGCCTAAGACATCGGGCGGGCTTGACACAATATGGGTAATTGTAGACAGATTGACCAAATCAGCACACTTCCTACCAATGAAAGAAACCGACAAGATGGAGAAGCTGACTAGAACGTACATCAGAGAGATTGTACGACTCCATGGTGTGCCGATATCCATTATCTCCGATAGAGATAGTAGATTTACCTCACGGTTTTGGCAGTCTCTACAAAAATCATTGGGAACTAGGCTTGACATGAGTACGGCCTACCACCCACAAACCGACGGACAGAGCGAGCGAACCATTCAAACGTTGGAAGACATGTTAAGAGCTTGTGTGATAGACTTCGGTAAAGCATGGGATACCCATCTACCGCTTATCGAATTCTCCTACAATAACAGCTATCATACTAGCATCAAAGTCGCTCCATTCGAAGCTCTTTACGGTCGCAAATGCAGATCACCCCTGTGTTGGGCTGAGGTGGGGGATACACAGCTAGCTAGAGGGCAAGTCTCTAATAGCACCCTCACTGGCCCTGAAATCATAAGGGAAACCACAGAAAAGATCGTTCAAATTCGAGAGAGACTGAAAGCGTCTCGCGATCGGCAAAAGAGTTACGCAGACAAACGACGCAAACCCTTGGAATTCCAGGTGGGTGATAGAATACTACTAAAAGTTTCCCCTTGGAAAGGAATGATACGATTCGGCAAACGCGGGAAACTAAATCCAAGGTACATCGGGCCATTCGAAATCCTTGCTAGGATTGGGCCAGTAGCATACAAACTTCGATTACCTCAGGAACTCGACAAAGTACATCCCACATTTCACGTGTCGAACCTAAAGAAGTGTTTGTCTGATGAGACACTCGTAATACCACTCGACGAAATCAAAGTTAACGAAAATCTCCACTTCGTGGAGGAACCAGTCGAAATCATGGATCGGGAAATCAAACGAACGAAACAAAGTCGTATTCCCATCGTGAAGGTACGTTGGAACGCTAAACGAGGACCCGAATTCACCTGGGAACGCGAGGATCAGATGAAACAAAAGTATCCACATCTCTTCCCAAACTCTTGAAATCCCAGTCAAAATGAAAATTTCGGGACGAAATTCCTTCTAACGGGGGGATGATGTGACAACCGTCAAATTTCGGTCAATTCAAAGTCAACAAGTCAAACCGGTCAACTCCAATAACCCTTGTATGCTAGGGTTTACGTTATGTAATCACTATACAATTCGCTATTTTAATGAGAAATCATCATTTGGAAAGTTCATGTGTTTGATTTTCCTTAGCCTTAACAAGTGCTAAACAACGAACCAAAGCGATAAAACACTATTACACAATCATCAGGATTGTGTAAGACACTAAAACACGGTTTAATGGGGTTTACGAACCTTGCGTTGTGAAGCCGGACACTCAAATTAAGCACAAACGAAACCTCTCTAAATCGTTTTCACTCTATCTCTTTCTATTTGAAATCTCTCCCAAATCTCTCCCAAATCTCACTCAAAAGTTACTTTAACTTTTTGTAATCATTTGGGTCATCTCGACCCTTGACCGGGTCAAAAATCGCTTGAAACGGAGTAAAAACGAGTAAAATAGCTTTAAGGATCCGAAACCTAAGCTTCTGGACCGAAGCCTCGCATCCGAGGCCTCTGATCCGAAGCGAGGGTCCGAAGGTCCGAAGCGAGGGTCCGAAGGTCCGAAGCCTCGCAGACAGCTCCTTTTTACCGGTTTTTCGACTACGACTTCGTTTTAACTCCGTTTTTCATTATTTTAACGTGAGATTTTCACCCAAAACTTTATTTTATAAACTAAGGCCCCAAAATATATAAATCTCCAGGGTTTTTATAAAATATATTAAAAGAATTGGTGATTGAACTAATTATTGAGGGAATATTTGCTTTTCCTTAATTTATGGCAAAAGCAAACCACCACCACCTCACTCTATGATTAGCCATTCTTTCCCACTACCCCTTGTCTCCTTAGTGGACCTTTACAGCTAATCTCCAGCTCTTCCCACGTTCTAAGAGCTGGAGGATTGATCCTCTCTCCTCATTCTCCATAAAACTCTTTCATTCTACACTTAGCAACCAAGAACACTCTCCAAAATTCTCTCATCTTTTCTCTCAACTTCAAGAACTTCAAGGCTTTCTCCAGGGATTTCTTTCTTCAATTAGTAAGTATCTTCATCATTCACATAATTATTAAACTCCATTCTACTCAAATCATTGATATCTTACACAAGTTCCATCTTATTCGGTGTTAGATTCTCGAGTCGTCAAGACATCTTCTTAGTGTTCTTGGGTTGAACACTTCCTCTCTCTCACTTTCATCTACTGAAACCACATAAGGTGAGTTCATACCCATACATTTACATGTTTTCTTAAGTTTTAAGGGGGGGAATACAAGTAAAATCATCAAGAACACAATTAAACTTTTCCTAACAGATTACATCAGAAAAGATGGACGTTAATCACGGACTGTTTTGGTCAACTTAAATATTTTAGTTTTCAAAACTGTTTCAGGTGCAAGTAGTTCAAACTCTTAGCTTTAAAATGGCTACTTGCACATCTCCATATGATGTTTCTACAATTTATGGTGATTTTTACAAAACTGCCTGTCATTTCAGAGGCAAACCCGGACCAGTCTGTGATTATGAACATTTTCACCTCTGTTAGAGATCACTAAAATCATGATAAAATTTACGAACAAACTAGACTCATATTCCAAACTCTCAAAATTTGCGGATTTGGATTTAGAGCTTTGATGATTTTTCTATAAATTTTCTAAGAACGGTAACAAAAACTGTTTTTAACGAAAAGTTGCTGTCAATTTCATTTCACCTTGTAACATGTTGAGCAAGGTGTATATCTTTATGTGATTATATGTTACTGCAATATATGACATTTTATCTTAATATTTAGACACACATCAGTTTACAACTGGATTTGGTCATATAAAATATAAAGAATAACAAGTGATTATAATCAAAGTACAATCGATACATTCAAACATTAAATAAACTATTTTGAATATAGTTTGCATACATTACCACGTACTACCCTTGGTTGATAAACTATAATAGGTATAGTTTATGATACATTACATAACACATACATTTAAAAAGGGTACATTTATACAAAGGATATTTTCATTAAGCAAGGTACGGCCATACGGTACCAAGTTTTCATAACATGTAATTCCGTTAATGACTTTGTGAGACATTTACTTCAAATTACCATTAAGTCATGTATTGTAACCAGAGTCTCCTTGAGGGAGAGCGTGATACTTGTGTATAGATCTATATTGGGTTTGACAAACCCACACCTAAACTGCATGCAACAGTTAGACCGATAGGTCTGGGGTGACAAATGTCATAACATTTCCGACGCCTGAAGAACGTCGTTTTAGGCAACCTTGGTCATAGTATGGTTATAATAAACTCACATAAAGTATTAACAAACATTGGAAATTACGGGAACTTCATTAAAATTTAACGAGTTTATGTCGATTTAAACTTGCATTGTTTTACTATAAATATGACAAATTACTTGTACATTTCGGTCTTTGGGTTTTAAGACTACATTTACACATTAAGGAAAATATTGGATTTTTCTAACACAAATACTACTTTTACAAACGAAAAGCTTATGAACTCACCAACCTTTGTGTTGACACTTTTTCAAACAACTTGTATTCTCAGGAAATCATTAAACAGGTAATCAAGTGCTTTTGAGGATGGGACGCTAAGGCGTCTACTATTTCATATTTTATCAACATATTGTAATTGATTCGTAAACATGTAATTCATACAATGATGTAATTTTTTTTCAATTATATATATGTTGGTTGTGTTTGCTTGAATTACTATTACAATTGCTGTTATGATACTATACATGAAGTCCTCCACCCCCGGACGTTTCCGCCATCCTTGGTTTGGGGGTGTGACAAGACACAATGTGAAGACTTAATGAATCGAATCTACCATTCGTTTCTTCCAATCAAGGCTGTTAAATTCACATTAGTCGCAAGCTACCTTATTGTTCTCATCTTGAGTTAAGAGTTATCTGCTTGGTCACATTCGCATAGCAGGGGTACATTTACTTCTCTGGAGCCACCTTCACTTTTCTCCATTTTCCTTTATACTCATAAATATAACCCTTGAGGCTCTCAGCTATACCACTGAGTTTATGGTTACGAAACATATGCGTTAATGATCTTAGCTTCGTTCACCACGAACTGAGTGAAACCCAACATTCAACACACATAAATGAATTCACGGTGAACAATTAAAAGTTCTAGCTTTCACCAAGGAAATGACGTAACTCCACCTTTGTGGATTGTACCACGAAATCTCTTTTTCTTTTTGCGTGATCTTTATGAATTGTTCTAAAACCAAGAGTTTTCTACCCATAAGATCCAGTTTTATTTTTTTTGAGATTTCTAAAATCACCCAGTCACTGAAATAATAACAAACCTACTTATGGTTATGGCTACACCGGTCACACAAGTACTTCATCTAACTTTCGTTCTTATGTTAAGTTTCGTAGTTTGGTTTGAAGATGAAACCACCTTTTCTAGCCTAACTTTAAAAGATGCCTTTCATTTTTTCTTAACAAACAAATGATCATAATTCAACGGGAAACCACACAGACACTTCTTAGTCTCTCTTGACTTAGAAGGAAGAGATTCTTGCCCGGGATCCACAGTTTCGTGTCCTTATTGACATCACTTACATCCCACAGCTATAATTTGTTTTAGTTCCTTTGCCTTGGCACACTCTGGCACGAAGATCTTTATGATTTTCCAAAAGTCTAGTTCGTGACATTTATGGTATTTTTCAGTTTCGCAGATACTTGTGAAGTTTGTTTCTCAAAAGTGAAAGGAGATTATCCAACTAAAAGAATACAGGGAATTTTCAATGTTGGGGATAACAGTTGTTGACGCGACAATTGAAGTTAAGATTTTCAAAATAAAGGCGCGTAGAAGTTAAAATGGTTCCCATTCTCACGCCGCCTGAAGTCACCTGACACCCTGTCAGCCGCTACTGTTATCACATCAAACTTTTCCAGGCGTCAAATCAGGGATCGTCACGCAATCGTCGCTTGGTTTATCTCTTTCAGTATAAAAGGGGCTTTCGATCAACGATTCAATCTTTACCACTCTCAAAGATTTTACGAACCCTAAAAGGCGATTTTTCTCACAACTGTTCATCTTCTTCTCTGACCTGCAACAATGCCTGACTCTTCTTCAGTTCAAGAACAATCTGCTCAGTTATCTCACATCACCATCAAACAGAATCAAAACTTGATTCTCGATTTGGCTCCATTCAAATACGATGCATTCATGTTGCCGATCGTCGAATGTCTGAAGTACTCGCCATTGGTCACTGCCCTAACCAAGTTCGAGAGTGTTCTGATGTCGCTACTGTCAAAAGCTTATTCTTCAGCATCTTATGTCAAGGAGGAGGAACGGATTACCTTTGAGGTACTTGACAAGAAGACTTCCATCACAAAGGCTAGGTTTTGCTCTCTTCTAGGGCTTGCCTATGACGATTCAATGGTAAACCCAGATTCGATCTCCACTGCTCAAATCTTCGACATGTTCTATCAGATGGGGTACATAGATCTCATCACCTCCATCACCAAGTTCAAGAAATCTAACCTTCCTCTCCAGTGGAATGGCCTATTTACCCATCTCTTCAAGGCATTTTCTGAACAGGTAACTGGTTTAGATTGCACAAGCAAGTCCTTCATGACGATCCTCTATGGCCTCTACCATGGCATTAACCTAGATTATGGCTCCGTTTTATCGGCTCAACTGGTGTAAAGCACAAACTCCACTATTCGACATAGTGAAATTTCCCGTGGTCGATTTTAAATCATCATGGTACAGCGCGCAATCGCGAAGTTCAACATTCAAGTCATGGCTGATTCTCTTATGTCATCGATTGCAACCTTTCACACTACCAAGATAATCGTTGCTGACACCTCCAAATTCTCTTTTGTGGGTTCAATTCCTGAATCCATGTATAGGTGTGTGTCTGGGGAAAGAAAAATTATTGGGAAATACAAGAAGCTTAAAGTTTTAAGACCCATAGTCATCACTCCTGAGATGCAGCTTACTCTTGATGAAGCTGATAAGGTCAAGAAAGGGGGAAACCGAAGCATCCGAAAGAGGGTCCATCTGCCATCCCTCATGTTCCCAAAAAGCGAAAGAAAAAAGGCAATTCTTCCAAGCCAGCTCCCTCTTCTCCAAAACGAAAGCGAGTCAAGAAACTCGTTCGTAAAGCTCGCATCCCTTCCTCATCTTCATCGAAAAGCGAATCTGATGATGCAAATCGAGGAGAATCTGAGGATGATATCAACCAACATGACCAAGAGGTAAATTTCTCTATTCCACCATTACCTAGTTCCATATCTATTCTTATCACAATTGCTCCTTGCCCACCTCCTGTTACCACTCAACCACCTACTTCTATTCCTCAACAGTCACCTATTTTCACTGACACCACTACCACTATGACTACCACTACAAGCAAACCTCCTATTAATGTCAACGCATCTGATGCGTGGGCAAAGACTTCAGGTTTTGCAACTACTTCTACCACACCTCCCATTTCTCCTCAAACTCAACATGATTCTGAAGACTTTCTCAGGGCTAATGGACTGAATTTTGACACCTTTCACTATAGTCCCTTCTCGATTCAAGAAGAGAGTGATGATGATGCCCTTATCACTCAGAAGCATACCAAAGATCTAAACTCCAAGCTGGATACTCTTATTTCCTCCTCTACTGCCTCCTCAAGCCAAGCCTATTCTAAAGCAGCAGTTAAGAGTATGCTTAATACTCTCATAAAAGAACTTGCAGCCAATCTCGCAAAAGCAAACAAGGCGGGTGAGGACTCCACTCTTTCGTGTCAACAAACGACCGTAAAAGTTGATAAACTAATCACAGAAACCAAGAATTTTATGACAGAGCTCCACACTGCAGCTGAATCGAGTTCTTCCAAAGGGAATAATGAGCAAACAAAACTAAGCACTTCGCTTCCCACTGAACGGGAGAAACTGGAGCAGATTCATACAAGTATCTCCGCTGATAACACAATGTTTCACACTTCTATGTCTTCACGGCTTACCCAGCTCCAAGAGGAACTAGTTGTTGAAAATAAGATAATGGACGAACTTGTTCTCCGCACCACTCAACTCAAAACATAAACCGTCAAACTCAAGCAAGTGAACAAAGAAATCGAGGAGCTCAAGTCTGAACGAGAAGTTATGAAAACATGCGTAGGAGATGTCAATTCGCTACTCTCCAATCTCCTTGAGGCACATGATTCTATTTTGACCATTAGTGTTCGCAGACACTTGGCAGATAAGCTTCGTCCTGCTTTTGCTCTGCTTAACAGACTAGAAGGTGTTTCTGAGGCACATGTCCCTCCGAAACAAGGGGGAGAAGCTGAAAACGTCCAAACTACAAAGGCAAGGGAATCATCAAAGAAAAACGAACCGAATGTTAATGTAGCTTCGGGCTCAAAGGGAAAAGATCCAATGATTGATGTTGATGAATATAATGAAGAATATCAACTAAAGAGAAAGGCTCATGATCATGAGTTAAATGAAATTGCTCGCATTGCGAGAGAAGCCGGAGAGAAAGAAAGAAAAGAAAAAGAAACTCATGACGCTTTGGAGAGCAGAAAAACGCTCTTTTCATTGTGCACGTTGGATCGAATGTTGCATGAGGTAGTTGAATTCCCAAGTGTTCACTGGTTGGAGCCAGTTACTTCTTTTGATTTGGTAAACATGAAGGATTCTCAGTTCGACATGCTTATAACACGAAAAGAATTTGTCTTTCATTGCTTTGATTCAATTGCAACAGTTCCTTCTCCTGATGCGAAAGTGGATAAAGCCTTATTTGACTTTTATCTCGCTTATGCCAAGCCTTAAAATCTGACCTGGAGTGCTCAGAAATTAACAACAGTCAAAGTCTCAGGGCCAATCACTACAGGAAGCTTTTTGAATGCGAAGTTCAAGGCAACAAGAGGCTCATAAAATATTATGCACGAATTCACACTTGCTGATCTGCCCAATCTTAATCCTCATGATTGGATTCTGTTGCTCAACCTCCTGCTGAATGAAGAGCAAAAATATGTACCCATTCTGGCTCACCTAAAGCAAATTTTGATTTCATATATATATATATATATATATATATATATATATATATATATATATATATATATATATGAAGTGGAAAACCTTGATGTCGAAATAGTTGTTGTTGTGAAACGAAAGCCCACTGTCAAACTGATTGGAAAAGCAAGTGAGATGAGTGAAATGCGTATGGGTAAGATTGATTCAGACCACTTGACAGTGATGTTTCAGCATGGGACTGGTGCTCCTGGAGCTTTCCAAAAATGCCTCTTTTCTTTACCCGACAAACACTTGTTCTCCACGTCCTGCTTAGAACACATTTTGGAGATCGTTAACAAGTGTAGCCTGAATGATGCTGCTGCGAAGAAAAACTACAATGATATGATTCGGTGGTATATCGCCTTTCGCAGTACTCTTCTCGCTGTGATACCCAAACTCTCCAAGATGATTAAGAAGACTCAGTTGTGAAGCATCTCTCGCCTCAATTGACGCAAAGGGGGAGATTGTTGGGTATTAGATGTTGCGTCATTGGACTTATTGTATTTAGTACATTTTGTACACGACTTTGGGCATGTCCATCCGTCTCATTTATTAGGGTTTATGTATTTATAGTGCATGCATGGACGGTAGGATGTTAACGTTTTTATCTTTAGAAATCTTTTGTAAACCCTAATCACGCCTCTACAGTAGAAGTTCTTTTTCGAGCTCTTCTTAGCCGGTGAAGCTTGAATCATTAAGCATATTTTGATTCATTGTCGTGTTCTTCTTTGCTTACTGTTTTTGAATCTTATCGATCTTTAAGGATTTTATCCTAACATTTGTTATTCTCTATGTGAGTCGCTATAACCATGCTTGATATGACTGATATGTCTGTCACGACGTTCTTCAGGCGTCGTGTTAGGTAAGACATTTGTCACCCTAGACTGGCCCGTCTAGCTGTAGCGAACAGCTCAGGTGCGGGGCTGTCAGCCCCGTATAGATCTATACACAAATTCTCGCTCTCTCTCCAGGAGACTCTGGTTATAACTACAGCACTTATGGTGTACACTAGGTAGGTACGGACAAAGGCGTGTCTCACAAGAGCCTTAACTAAGTTTACGCGAATATTGTATCTCGTTGCTTAACACTTAAAGTAATGTTTCAAGTATGTATTTGTTTTTTATTGAAAAACAGTGGTGATAAAAATACATTTTTTTTATCAAAATGTCGAGTATTTATTGCTATCGACCCGATTAACATATAATGTGTTGTGATGCTCAGTATACATGAAATCGAGTATAACAGGCCCAATAAACATGTAATGCGTATATAAGGCCCAATAATCATGAAATGAGTATGTAAGGCCCAAAAATCATGAAATGAGTATATAAGGCCCAATAAGTATGTAAATGGGTATTTGAAGCCCATTTTTGTTAAAATTGCATTTTTGGCCCATTAAACCGGAAATTTACAATAAAGACCCATTTTTGTTAAAAATGACATTTTTTGTCCATGAAACCGTGAGTTTCCAAATAAAGCCCATTTATATGGAAAATTTACACTTTAGGCCCACAATAACCATGAGTTACCAAGTTAGTCCACTAAAATCGAAAATGGCACTAAGAGCCCTTTTTGTTTACCTTTATTGACAAATATGGCCCTTTTTGTATTCTTTCTTTGTTTTTCTAGCAACTTTACCATGTTTAATCTTTTCAACATTATGTAAAGTTACTTCAAGTAGTTAGTTTACAAATATCACAAGACTTGGAAGATATATCATATTTTTGTGAATGTTTAACATATTTTCATGGCATAATCACAACCTATCATGAAAGATACACACATACATGCATAATACTAAGATAAATCACAAAACTAGCTTGTATTATCCCCAAAAAATTTAGTAAAACTCAAAAACTTGGGGGTATGAAGCTCACCTTGGGTAGAGAGGAGGTGTAGTGGAAGTGATGAGGTGAAAGTTTGGAGCCTAGAACACTTGGCGTGTTTGATGAATCTCTTGGAGGCTTTGATACCCTAAGGTTGTTAACACATAAATTTATGTGTGATTAGGAAGAATTTCAACAAGTAATGTGTAAAAATCCTTAGCTAGGCACAAAACACTTACAAGGATTTGGAACATATTGTGAATAAATAAGGTTCCTGGAACTTGGCTTTGAATTCTTTGAGAGTGTTCACGAACTTCTCAGTATGTGAAAATGAGTTTGGTGAAATAGGGAGTGGGGTTTATGTTCCTTTTAAAGGATAAGGAGATGATGTGATATTTGCTTGGATTACTGATGGATAAAGCTTTGTTATTGGTGGTTAATACATGTTTTACTGGGATTTGCATGGGAAAGTGGTGATATCAACTCATAATCCGTAAACACTTCAAATCCTCCAAGTCTAGGCATAAACACATGTGTTTACGCCCCATGTGTGGTCCACCAAGGGTGTTTGCGCCCAAGCCTTGTCTCTTTAAGGTGGTTTACACCCAAAAATCCCATCATGAAGGAGTTTACGCCCTAACATCAAATCATGGAGGAGTTTACGCCCACACATCTCATCATGGAGTAGTTTACGCCCAAGACACTTCCTAAGAAGGTGTTCACGGCCTAGCTTTGATCCATTAAGGGTGTTTACGCCCCAAAGGGGTCCACTAAGGAGGTTCATGGTCTTAGCAACTTATTTATGTTGGCCTTATAATTCAAGTGTTCAAGATCATAACAAATACACAAGTGTTTATGTCTACACCTTGATCCTTATTTGATTTGCTATAATCATTAGGGCTTAGGGTAATATGAACTTCAATTATATATCATAGTTGTGTCATAACAAGAACACTTGCATATACAAGACTCTTGGACTTTGTTTTGACCTGAAATTTCTAGTTGTGACAGTGTCTAAGTTTGGAGCTGTGTTTAGGGAGTTTGACATTATCATTCAGTGCTACTCGTGAGACGAGTTTTCCTTACTATACTCAAGGGTCTAAGGAACCAAGGCCAACCCTTTGGATTGTTATCCTGCTTTGTTACTGTTATGATCTATTAGATCGGTATCCTAGTAGATAGGATGTTTCTATGTGGTTATGATATGTTAGATCGGTATCCTGGTAGATAAGATGTTGCTATGCTTAGTGATCTGTAGATCAGTTTGACTGTATGTAGACTGTTATGTGATTATTTGATATGTGTGCACATGTTTGATTGGTGGTTGAGGCATCTGCTTTGTGCATGAGCCAACAGACTGGGGCATTCCAACCTGATGGTTGTGGGCCGAGAGTATTCCATCCCGAGGATGATTGGACTTGAGAATGTGGGCATTCCAACCGATGGTTGAGGGCCTCGGGCATTCCAACCCGCTGGTTGATTGGGCCCATAGTATGCAGTTATTATATGCGTGTTATTAGTCGTGCGGGTATTTTGGCGGAAGTCACTAAGCTTCAGGCTTACAGTTGTTCATTTTGTTTCAGGTACTTCAGATGATCGCGGGAATTTGAAGGAGTGATCGTGCACCTCCTCATATTTTATGATTTTGATTTCTAGGATACACTGACATGAAATTATTTTGAAAACACTTTGTAATAATTAATGGTTTTTGAATAGTTGAAAAAGTTTTAAATTAGCTTAAATTTTATGGATGTTACAAGTTGGTATCAGAGCCTTGGTTTGAGTGAATTGGAGGACCGCTCGTGTGAATCCAGTCTCAAACCAAGGAAAAGATTTTCAAAATTATTTTTCAAATGGTCTTCAAAATACTAAAGGAGGATGCGACGTGTATGATCAGCCGGAGCTAGTAAGTAGACCTCAAAATACCGTACTGTTATTTGATATTGTGATATGTTAGAACAACATGCTAGTTATAGGCTAGGGATCTTTAGGAATTGCATGATAGAATTGCCTGATTATATGATGTCTGATAGCCTAGGGTGCTTCTTATATGAAATTGACATCATTACTGTAGTTGCTTAGTGTATGCATCACGGTCGTACATAATTAAGATCTTATAGCCTGACAATGTTTGGTTTGGCCTTATTTCCTATTCTTTTTTGATGAAGGGCTTATGGTAGGATCAGGTATTCGAAATTCTATAGGGTCGAGTGTTATGTATGGCTAGCATACACGAGTGTTGCAGTGTTGGTCGATGTTTCATGGATGAGTTGTGCGGGGTCAGTCGCCCAGTTATGAGATATTTAGCCTTCCACTAGGAGTGAGGATTGAGCGCTCGACTATGATTATGTATATTGTTAGGGCATTGTGATGATACTAGAGACAAATATGGGTAGGTGTGGAAGGTAGTATGGGCCCATACTACTGAAAGCATAGGACCCATACATGTAGCACGGAAGTCACAACCCTAGGACTTTGTTGGGAGTTAGTTCCCCGTTATTATATGGAATATCTGATATCTTCCTGGTATATTTTCAGTATGGTAGTTATGAGACTATTTGTGACCGGATCCGGGTCAGGATCAGGAGATGGCAGGCAGGATGGGCCCGCGTTGACAGAGGATCGCGTCAGGGATATCATCAGGGAGGAGGTGGTTGAGATAGTCCGAGGTCATATTCCGGAGATGTTCGGGTGTATCAAGACCGTGATGATAGAGTACTTTGATGAAAGATATGCAACCATTGCTGAGACGGCTGCTGTTGCAGCTTCCGCAGTCGTGGCGGCTGCAGGTGCGGGGGCAGGTCAGGCTTTCCAGTACCGGGACTTCGATAACACGAAGCCCCCGACTTTTGATGGAGTCCAGGACCCTATCACAGCCATGAGGTGGCTATCTAAGGTGGAGGGTTGCTTCTTCACATGCTCATGTCCTACTGACCAGAGGGTCAGGTGTGCTCTGAACCTGCTGAGGTCTGGAGCAAAGGACTGGTGGAGATTGATGACAGGGTCGTATTCGGATGAGTAGAGGGCTGCGGTTACTTGGGATCGGCTCAGGGATATGTTCCGTGCTCAGTACATTCCACGGGTTGAGCGAGAGCGGCTGGCTCAGGAGTTTTTGGATTTGAGGCAGGATGCGGAGTCGGTAACGGAGATCAACCGTATGTTCATTGAGAGGGCGATGTTTTGCTTGGAGTTTGCTTCCGAGCAGGCTCAGATGACACGTTATCTGAGCATGCTCAAGACTGATCGGGGCTTTGGGGGTTGTAAGTAAGTTTGTGGGAGTGAAAGAGGTGAAAGAGTGTGAAATTTAGGGTGAAAATGGTCTTGGAACCGAGTAATCTCGCACATATATATATATATATATATATATATATATATATATATATATATATATATATATATATATATATATATATATATAATATATATATATATATAGGCCGAAGCCTCAGATTCGAAGTAAGGGGGAAGGGACACGTGTCTCGGACAGGTGGCGAGGGGGAGGCTTCGCATCGGACAGGTGGCGAGGCGCGTCGGCTTCTCACTGGGCCGCGACTTCGGTCGAATCAGGAGAGGACACGGGGCGGTCTCGCATGCGAGGCGATGTGGCCGGACACGCACCATGCGAAATTTCCCGGTTTTCAAGGATTTCTCGATTTTTTTGCCCAAAACTTGCGAAATTCATAACTTTCGCATACAAGCTCCGTTTTCGACGTTCTTTATATGCACGTGTAGGTAAAATTATACTCTACGACTTTCGTTCAGACTTTGTCGGCTAATTTCAAATTATTTTTAATATTATTATTTTTAACAGACCGGGACAGGAAAATCCGTTAAATTCATAACTTCTTTATCCGAAGTCCGTTTTTTTCTGTCTTTTTACCGTTGTACTACTATTGACGAGACCTTTGATTCTCGTTTAGGTTGTGTCGGCTAAAAATCACTTGATCTTTATTTCGAGTTTTTAGTTGTATATTGCTATACTGAAACTTAGAAAAATCATAACTTCCTCATACAAAGTCAGATTTTGACATTCTTTTTATGAAAGTTCTCGGTTTAACATAATCTATAACTTTCATTTAGATTGTTAAGGCTAAGAAGCCTTTTATTGAAAACTCACTTTTTATGCTGAACAGTGTTTTGCCGGTTTTGTCGCGGATCTTCGATTGGTCATAACTTTTTCGTTATAACTCGGATTTTAGTGTTCTTTATATTTTTGGAAGCCTTGTTAAAATCTCTACCACTTTGTTCATACCAATCGAGATTGTTTAATACTTCATTTTTGAGGGTCGATTATGTAAATGTACATAGTATGCTTAAATTTCTCTTTATTATTAAAAAGAACTACAAATTGGCCTATATTATTACATAGGTTTGAAATAACGGTTTGTTACACTACTGTACATCTTCATTTTCCCATTACATTCACATAGTGATCTTCTCACATAAACGGTAATGTAAACTATTTTCTGGTAATAATAGTCATACTTAGGAAAAACGCTCACTTTTACAAAAGAACAAACATACAGAACAGTCGGGTCTTGGTAGAAGACTACATTACATTATAAGTAGAAAATATAGGATTTTCTAGGAGGTATACAAACATTTACATCAAACACTTACAAACATTTACATCAAACACTTACAAACACTTTCATCAAACTTATACAAACAATGACAATAAAATACTTATGAACTCACCAGCTTAAATGTTGATCTACTCTTTCAAAATAACTTGTATTCTCAGGTCACCAGTAGACAGGTACCGATGACCAGGTTTTGAGAAGACGGATCACGTTCAAGACTCGCATTATATTTTGATTCATATTTCGGTGTCTTTCAAACTATACACAGAACACACTTGTATTAAATTATATTATTAATGCAATGGATGATGTTGTTGCTTGTTTACTATTGTGCATCATTATGATACTGTACATGACGTCCTCCGCCCCCGAACGTTTCCGTCGTTCTGGTTTGGGGGTGTGATTCATAGGGTAGTAAGAATCGCCTGCCAACATAGGGAATGAATCTTCTTGCTACTCATCTGTATCTTCCATGATTATCCATTCTCGAGAATGAGCCATGTCGAATTCCTAGTTTGAATCACAAAGTATTTAGTCTATCAAATATTACTTCCAATTTGAATAGTCCATATGACCTGATCATAATAAAATGTAGGTGCGCACCTACACCTAGTTATGATAGGATCTATGCATATATAAACTTTAGTTGTAATATTTGATCTAGATCCTTGAGATCAAAAGCATTCCGGGTGTTTTAGGTGTATTCTTATCAAGGTTTGAGTCTTTATATATTACTCAATATTTATTATTTGTTGTATTCACGCTTTATTAATTACTGTTTGTTACTTCAGGTGTAGCTGATAAGGCACCGGCCAGTCAGGACAGTTGAAAAGGCAGGATCATTTCAGCATATAGCCAATCTGAAATCTGAAAACCCAAAGCGACATGTTTATCCTGTCACCACTCCCGTAAGTAGTCCTTCAGTAGACTAATTAATAATACTTTTTATTATAGGTCAAGGGATATACCCATACCTAAACCTAATAGAGTAATCCCTATACTATAGTCGTTCTTTCCAAAGAAAGTACTAGTTATATATAGTCAGCATACCCCCAACCGGCGGCGGAAACACCGGGCGGTGTAACGTCATCTTTGTATCACAGTTATATAACATACATTGAACAGTACTAAAGAATTTTATAAATTACATACCTTTATTCATGATCGAAAGTTACATTATTATTGTTTTCTAGTATTTATTACATAGTATCTGACTATTGCATAAGTCTCAACGGATATATGTTCCATACGAACAGAAAGGATAATAGTAAAACTTCTCCTGTTCAAGAAACATTCAGCTTATCAAGTTCCTGAAAACACATGCATTTTGAAAATACGTCAACATAAATTTGGTGAGTCCACAGGTTTTGACTCCATATAAAATAGTACTTTTTCCGAGTTTAAAAAGTATAAAAACATAGTATAAAAGAGTTATCCTGACTCATATCTATCTCTAACATATAGTATATATATCCTAGGTATAATAATTTACGTATTAACTAAGTTATATACCTAAAATATCCATATACTTAAATCAAGGAAAGTTACTACGTATAAGTCCTATTTCAATTCTATAAGAGTATATATACTAGGTATAACTATTACTTAATAAATAAGTAAAATACCTATAAATTCCTTTTACCTAGAGTATAAGAGATTGGGAAACTTATACTTAACATTAATACTTGTATATCGACAAAGTATAATGTTTCTAATAATTTGCTACCATGAGTCTGTAACCGTTGCTATGACATACACGAACTCTGACAAAAAGATCCCACCAATGGTTCCACGAAGGATTTCCACCATTGATGCCATAAAAGATTATGCCCGGGCTACCACGAAGGATTCCACCCATATAAATACACCGCGCGCTTCATCGACGCCGGATAAATAAACAAATAAAAGGATAGTTCATCACTCGCTAAATATTGGGTTGTAGCTAACAACAACGAGTGGGGTTGTCAACCCGTATAGTTTTATACACGACTTCCTCGCTCACACAGAATTAACGGTTACAGGCCAGATGATTTCCCCTACGATTCCCAATCATAGTTGATGAATATAATAGCTCATGTAGAATTTGTCGACCTCCTAAAGTTTTATCAACAAAAGCATATTTGTGTCTAAAACCCTAAGTTACTAGACTATTCTTTTAAACATTACTCCTAATTTCATAATACTTGGGTAGTACAATAGTTATAACTTGAAGTAAAACCAGGTTTTATCTTAACATAAAACCAACAATAGCAACATACTTAACAAGTATATACAGAACTCCCAAATATAAATTCAAGGCAATATTAATAACATACCAGGTTTTCTTTTGACATAGAACTAATAATAACAACAAATTTAACAATTAATATATGTATATATATATATATATATATATATATATATATATATATATATATCGAATATAACTCTGTGGCTATATCACACATAATATATATAGAACTCTCGAATATAACTCAGGTTCTACATTAGTATAATTTATAATAATAACATCCAAACAAGTTTACGATAGTTGTATGTTTTCAAAATATCAGATATAAAACAACTGTATCCTGGTTAATATAACTATCTATGTTGATACGCATATACTATCATATAAACATAATATTAACTTGTATACAATATTTAGCATGCGTTTTCCCACGAAAACATTAAAAAGCAGGGCCGTGAAACTCACCCTAGTAGAATGATTTTATAGAATCTAACTAGAAACGGTCAACGGTTCGTGATCGTCGGGTTCGGGATGCGGAATGCCTTCAGCAAACGAGAGAAAAGAAGAGATTTAGGTGTGAGAATGGTTAGGGTTGAACTTGCTATTTATAGGCTTCCCAGACCCTCTCACGTTGTGAGAAATCATTTCTCACGTCGTGAGGTCACTGCATGACCTCGTAGACTTGCCATTTGCATCCCTAGCTTCGGAAGGTATCCGTTTGACTCCTCATGTCATGAGAATCAATGCTCACGTTGTGAGCTTTAAACTTATCACTTCGTAGACTTTCCATATGTATTCTAGCATTGAGAGGTGTCCTGGAGCACTCTCACCTCGTGAGAATACATGCTCACGTCGTGAGCCATGGCAGATTAGGGTTTATGCCACGTGTAATGCGCTTAGACTACTACATCTTAGGAAGATCATATATTTTGCATACGAACTCCGTTTTTGACGTTCATTATATCCACGCTTAGGTATTTCCGAGTACTATAACTTTCTTTTAGATTCCTATAGCTCACTCTCACTATATTTTAACTTCTTCTTCTTTTAGAGATTTATAGTGTTAGAGTTTATTATAACTTCTTTATGCGAAGTTAGATTAAGATTTGTTAAAATCTTTTGGAATTGTATGGACGTATATTTGATTTATACTATAAAGTATGTACGAAAGTTCATACTTGCATTATAAATTACCATGAACTACATAGTAAGTTTATCACATTACCTGTTTGACATAATCAGATTACTTGATTGACATAATCACATTACTTGATTGACATAATCACATGTGATTGTTGTTGACCTATTTTGACTGGTGATACACCTTTTCATTTAAGTTTTAGGATAACTCATTTTCATAGTCATCTTAATTTTTAGAAATAGGAAAAAAAATCAAGTGTGGGTGTAAATTCAAGAGTGGTAAAAATTATTAAGGCAAAATAATGTTTTTGGTAAAAAAAACCTCGAAACCACATGGAAAATAATTTTGTCCTGATGCTTTTTACACAACTTAAAACTCACGACATGAGGTTTACACCTCATGAAGTGAGCCATAAAAACACGGGGGACCATTTTATAAGTAACCTCAAACCTTTGACTTTACTCCCGTTTGTTTAAACGTACTCACACGAATGGAAACGTTTCGGTCCCCACACTTGATTCTGCCACTTATTTTTCTTCAAAGTTTGCTCGATTTTGTGTTTAATGTTCGATTTCGGTTAAGATTACTTTAGTTTGCCGTTATAAAGACCGATAGCAGATTTGGCTTCGAACTGTCGACACAACATTATTTTTTTATACCACGTCGTGATATTTGGGAAATGAGCTTTTCTATTTATTTTAATTGCTTAATTTGTGGTATTTTGTTGGCTTTGTTTTGCTATTAAATTTTATAGATATCATGGGACCAAGACATGCATTTCCCCAAGAACAAGAACCTGTTGATGTCCGTAGCCTACACCCGCTTTATAGGTTCCCGCAAAACATTTCACAATCGAAGTTAAACAATTACTCGAACAAATTGGGTTGGTTATACAATATGGAATTTACTCTAGCACCCGTGGTTGACTAGTCTTGGCTTGCTGGGGTTCGAATGGTGCTAGAATTGGAAAGATTTTGGCAAAAGTAGTATGTAGGAAATGGGTTTACTTTTCAATGTAATGGGTGGCACAATCTATTCTCAATTCAAGAGCCAGTTTATAGAGAATGTTTTGTGGAGTTCTTTGCTACAATTAATTTTGAAGAACGGAAAACTGAACCAAAATTCAACCGAGCTCTTGCATTTCGGCTGGGAGGTGTTTATAGAGAATGCAACCTTCTAGAGTTTGCTTGGAGGATGGGATTATACACGGAGGCCGAAACACAATCGCCAAATTTCATTTTATTTTTATAGGATTGTGTTTGAGATTTCACTACCGGGATGATTGTTTTGCAAATTTGGAGGACCATTACAAAACATGAATATAGTCCTCAAGATTCTCGTGAAGTTTATATTCGATCACCCGTTCATCGATTTTTGCATTTTTTGATCACATTCACCATCAATCACAAGCACGACGGTGACAAGGTAATATTCCAAAATCTTTTCCACCTTTGGAGCATTATCACACCGGGAATATTTTGTGATCTCCCTTATATGTTGGCAATATTCTTGGGCACTCAAGCGGTAAATTCTAGGGTCGGTAGTCCAATCACAGGAGGCCATTTGGTTACATGACTTGCACGCTCGTATGGAATTTTGAGTCCAACTTTTGTTCGGAATTTGACACACTTCAAGGATTATGATTTAACAAGTAAATTTTTGGGTCTTATGTGTGTTGTGGTCAATGTGGGTGGGGGATATCTCATACCCCCGAAAGATGAAGAATGTGAGAGCACGAGGAGAAAGGAGGTCACAACAACAACCTCAACCATTTGAGGGTGGGGTACCAACCGACCCGTTTCAAAGTTCGGTTAGTACTTATTTGGATAATCTTCATGGTGGTGTGAATTATCATAACGAAGCCAATGATGTTTTATTTTCACACTTTCACATTGAGAGACCACCCACCATGCGACCTCGCTATCCTTATATTCTGAAATGGGAGGAGCTTTGGTCGCAACAGGGAGATGGAGTCGGGCCGAGTGGGACGAGAGATGATGGAGATGATTATTGATATTTATCCTTTTTATTTTTAGTCATTTTTTTTTCTTTTCTTAGTTATTTTGGTGTGTTTTATTTTATGTGTTTTTATTTTTGTTTGGCTTAAACTGTCACACCCCCGAACCAGACGGCGGAAACGTCCGGGGGTTAGGTGACTTCATCTTGTAATATCATCACCGTGTATATAATTGAATCAAAGACAACATCATCATCACACATGAAATATAACAACCATAATAGTTTACATTAGTGTGTTGGTTTACAAATTACATTCCAAATGTCAAATGTATGATGATAACAAAAATACACGAAATCCACGTGTTCTTGATGATCAACTTGCTTAACAATTTCCTGAGAATACAAGTTATTTTGAAAAACGTCAACATATATAATGTTGGTGAGTTCATAAGCATATTTGTATGAAAAGTTTTGTATCATTTGTAAACACCAGAAAATCCGATATTTTCCGTAAAAATGGTTTGAGCGTTTCATTTCAAATCTTGTATTATAGCATGTGTGTTCATAGTTGGAAAATGTTTCAAGAGAGAGTTCCAGAAAATCCTATATTTTCTGTTTTAAGTAAAATGTAAGTTATAGTGTTTGTTTTCCAGAAAATCCGATATTTTCTGTCTATAAAAGAGTTGTAGTCTTTAAATCCATAAGACCCGAGTGTTGTAGAAATGAATAGTCCGTACATGTATCAAAAGTATAGTATATGTATTCCATAAACTTATTATGTTTGTTAACCTCTATGTGAGTTGTTATAACCATACTTGATGTGCCGGATATGCCTATCGTGACGTTTATCAGGCGTCGCTTGTTTAAGGTAAGACATTTGTCACCCTAGACTGGCCTAGTCTAGCTGTAGCGAACAGCTCAGGTGTGGGGTTGTCAACCCAGTATAGATCTATACACAAACTCTCACTCTCCCTCCAGGAGACTCTGGTTATAACTACAGGACTTAAGGTTGTACACTAGGTTGGTACAGATGAAGGCGTGTCTCACAAAAACCTTAACTAAGTTTACGCGAACAGTGTATCACATTATTTACCGCTTTAAAATAATGTTTCAAATATAAATTTGATTACAAAACATTGGTGATGAAAATACCATTCATTTTTATCAAAATGTCAAGTATTGCTTGTTATTAGCCCGATTAACATAAAATGTGTCGTGTGGCCCAATAAGAAAATCAATGGGCCTATAAGGCCCAACAAACATGAAATGAGTATACAAAGCCCAATAAACATGTATTTGAGTATAACAGGCCCAACAAACATGGAATTAGTATAACAAGCCCAATAAGCATATTACGGGTATAACAGGCCCAACAAACATGAAATGAGTATAACAAGCCGAGCCCAATTTGAGTAAAAATGTCGTAAAGAGCTCATTTATTATGAAAATGATTGTTTTAGCCTGAGTAATCCAGATTTTGAGCCCACTTTTCTTAGAAATGACCTTTTTGGCCCAAGTAATCAAGATTTTTCAATAAAAGGCCCACGTTTGTCAAATTTTAATTATTTGGCCCACTAAGACCAGAAATTTACAATAAAGGCCCATTTTCATTTCAAATGACATTCTAAGCCTAATAATGACCGAAAGTATGTAAATGAGGCCCATTTTGATAAAAATGAGATTTTAAGTCCATTAAGGCCAAAAATTTACATTTTATGCCCATGAAAACGTGATTTTCCAAATACAGCCCCTTTTTATGAAAAATGACCATTTTAGCCAATTAAAACCGTAAAGGCCCAAAAGAAGCCCATTTTGTCAAAAATAACACTTTTGACCCCTACAAAAACTATGAATGTCTTAAAACCCCATTTTATCCAAAAATGACTCTTTTGGTCCTCTTAAAACCGTGAGTTATCACAAAAAGGTTCACTTTTTGTTTATTTGGCAAAAATGACCCTTTTTGCGGTATTTCTTTATTTTTCTAGTAACTTTTGCATGTTAAGACTTTTTAACATTATGTAGAGTCACTTCAAATATCTTAGTTTACTAACATCAACATGATTTGGTAAGTATTTCGAGTTTTATGAAAGTTTAACAAGCTTTCATGACATATTCACACCAAATAACATGAAAATACACACATACATGCATAAATACTTAGATCTAACACAAAACCAACTTGTATTCTCCCCCAAAACATAGTAAAACCGAAAACAAGGGGGTATGAAGCTCACCTTGGTGATGGATTCGATTTTGATGAAGAAATAAAAGAGAATGAAGGTGTTTTCGGCCTTCGAGTGTCCCTTTGGGAAGAATTTTGAACTTAAGAAGTTCTAGGAAGCTTAAACACGAAATGAAGGTAGTTATGATAGTAGAGCCTTAACACAAAATGGAATAATTCAACTTGAGTTTATATGATCTTACCACAAGTATGAAGCTTGAAGTGATCCTCTTGCACACTCCAAACTCACGAATTTGAAGAGGTAAAATTGAAAGTGTTCTTGAGAGTTTAGAGAGAATTTAGAACTGAAATGAAGTTTGAAATGGAGGGTGGAAGGGCCGAGTTTTAGATAGGAAGAGAGAGGAGAGAAATATCTTGCCTTGAAGTATGAGATTCTTAGATGTATGTGAGGTTAGATGCATGGATATCCTCCATGCAATAAGGAGGTGTCAAGTATTTAGATTAATTCAATTTTTCTTTTTCTTTTTATTAAAACCGAGAATGAGGTGAGGGAAGGAAAGAAATTTGAATGTTGGACTCATATTTGATTATCAACCGAATTTGTGTAGCCCAAAAATAAATTTTTCAGCCTATTGGGCCCACATACTCGTTTTCGGCCCAAATGAGTAAAAGGAATGGGTATTCGATACATGAAAAACAATTGAATGGTTTTCGACCAAATAAGGCCCATGAAGAGTATTATGGCCCAAAGTAATATTGTTAAACGAATGTGGGTCCAACTAGGGCCCAATTGTGGATTCTTGACCCAAAAGAATCAAGTGTGTGGGTTTACTGGCCCATTAGGCCCAATAAATGCATCCTGGCCCAATAAGAGTTTGAACCGGGAAGTTAGGGTTACATCCCAAGGTTGAGTGTATGCAGCGTATTGGATTAGGTTTGGAGCTTCACGAGTGAGTTTCGATTCGAATTGTTGTTGTTGAATGAATAACATGTATAACATCATACATAAAGGTTATAAGATACATCAAAAGTTAACTATACATAGACAGAAGTAGCTGGCCCAAAATGCAAGTTGTGACATCATCCACCCATTAGAGGGAATTTCGTCTCGAAGTTCTTTTGAAAGTTGATCTTAAGATCTAGAGAAAAGGTGAGGGTACTTTTGCATCATTTGATCTTCGCGTTCCCATGTGAATTCCGGTCCGCGCTTAGCATTTCATCGAACCTTCACAATCGGAATGCGGCTTTGTTTTGTACGCTTCACTTCTCTATCCATGATTTCAACCGGCTCTTCGACGAACAGGAGATTCTCGTTCACCTCAATCTCATTCAGGGGAACATCGAGGGTTTCATCTGATAGCAACTTTTCGAATTGGACACGTGGAATACGGGATGTACGTTGCTAAGTTCTAAGGGTAATTGTAGCTTATAAGCTACCAAACCAATCCGGGCGAGGATCTCGAACGGTCCGATGTATCGTGGATTTATTTTTCCCCGCTTCCCAAATCGGATCATCCCTTTCCAGGGAGAGACCTTCAATAGCACTCGATCTCCGACTTGAAATTCCAGAGGCTTTCGCCGTTTATCAACATAGCTCTTTTTTCGGTCTCGTGATGCTTGGAGTCGTTCCTTGATTACTATTTTCTCCGTCGTTTCCTGAATGATCTCGGGGCCTATAAGAGTGTTATTCGGTGTTTGCCCTCTTGCCAGCTGAGTGTCTCCCACCTTAGTCCAGCATAGTGGTGACCTGCATTTCCGTCCATACAAGGCTTCAAAAGGAGCAACCTTAATGCTTGTGTGATAGTTGTTGTTGTGTGAGAACTCGATTAAGGGAAAATGGGTATCCCATGCTTTGAGAAAAGCAATCACACAGGCTCGGAGCATGTTTTCAAGTGTTTGAATGGTTCGCTCGCTTTGGCCGTCGGTATGGGGGTGATAAGCAGTACTCATATCGAGCTGGGTCCCCAGTGCCTTCTGGAGCGACTGCCAAAATCGAGAGGTGAATCTACTATCTCTATCAGAGATGATGGATATCGGCACCCCATGCCGCCTTACCACTTCTTTTATGTAG
This sequence comes from Lactuca virosa, assembly GCF_052849685.1. Classification (NCBI taxonomy): domain Eukaryota; kingdom Viridiplantae; phylum Streptophyta; class Magnoliopsida; order Asterales; family Asteraceae; genus Lactuca; species Lactuca virosa. The sequence continues at coordinate 299,796,181 of NC_136430.1, read as the reverse complement.
ATTCATGTTAACCTTTCCATCTTGAATGACTCTTTTATTGGTAGGAAATGGGCGCATTTAGTTAACCTATCGACAATCACCTAGTTAGCATCCAATCCATCTGCTGTCTTAGGTAATTTGGTTATTAAATCCATCATAATCCTTTCCCAGTTCCACTCGGGGATTTCGGGTTGTTGCAATAATTCCGAGGGCTTCTGATATTCCACTTTAACCTTGGCGCAAGTGAGGCACTTACTCACGTAAGTGGCAATTTCTGCTTTCATGTTTGGCCACCAATATTGTTGCTTCAGATCCAAGCACATTCTATTGGCACCGGGGTGGACTGAATATCTTGTCTTGTGCGCTTCTGTAACGCCCGTAGATCCGGGCTAGTCAATTTAGAGATAATAGGGGTCGAAAAAGACTTTTTGACAAAATATTATTTAGAATAAATAATCTTAACCAAGTTGTATAATATGTCTCAAGAGTTCCGTACATATAAAGAACGCCGAAATCCGAGTTATAACGAAGAAGTTATGGCTTGTCGAAATTTTTCGGCAAAACTGGCATGGCACCGGGAGGCGTAAATAGTGAATTTACGATAGAGGACTTTTTAGCCCTAGTGATCTAAACAAAAGTTTTACTATTTGTTAAACCGAGAACATCCAAAAAAAGAATGCCCAAATCTGACTTTGTATGAGAAAGTTACGATTTTTCTAAGATTCGGCTTAGCAGTACACGACCCGAAACTCGAATTTTAGTTCGAGCGGTTTTTGGCTTACGCAACCTAAATGAGAGTTGAAGATATCATTAATAGGAACTCAACGGTAAAAAGACAGACGAAAACGGAGTCCGTATGAAGGAGTTACTAAATCTTCGCGGTCATTTAACAGTCTAATCTCCTCCTACTATTAAATTTACGATCGGTGGAGAATTGGCCTACGGAGTCAAAAGGAAGGTTAAAGATCTTTTTTTTACCTACGCGTGGATATAAAGAACGTCGAAAACGGAGCTCGTATGTGAAAGTTACGGGGTTTAGAAGTCGGCAGGGTGCTGCTGCAAAAGGGGTGACGTGGCACAATGTAGGCCACCCACGTTCTGCCACCAGAATGATGACACCTAGCCTGGACTCAACTAGTAGAAGTACCAACTCGTCGAGTAGGGTTGTTTCACAGCCTATAAATAGAGGTGCCGGGTTCAACACTTCTCTCACCCCTTCAACCTTCACTTTCTCTCTCTAAACTCTCTCTCTAACTCCCCAAACTCCCCCAAAAGCCTAGGAAACTTCCCTAGCAATTGAAGAAAGCCTCGGAGAGCCCGGAGTCTACAAGAAAACGAGTTTTTCGGTTTGAAACTCTGCCCGTGCGGAGCCCGGTTTTCAAGCGAACTTCCCGGTTTCGTCAAAGAAGATTATTTTAAGAAGCGAAGTGCTGGCCAAATCACTCTGTATCAGGTGAGTGCATAGTCACTTTCATCATACACATAAATATGAAGTATTTGATATAAATTATGTGCTATGTGTATATATGTGTTATCTGTTTACCTGAGATGTTCGCTGGATGAAAGATCTATACTTCTTTCTTTCAGATCTGAAACTTTTCCTTCAGATCTACACTTTCTCATCTCATATCTAAACTTTTTTTTCAGATCTAAACTATATACTTTGAGATCTATGTTGGATGAAAGATCTGAACTTCTTTCCTTCAGATCTAGACCGTATATATATTTTATGCTTTGAAAGTTATGTTGGATGAAAGATCTGAACGTCTTTCCTTCAGATCTATACTTTTTCTTCAGATCTAGACCGTATATATATTTTATGCTTTGAAAGTTATGCTGGATGAAAGATCTGAACTTCTTTCCTTCAGATCTGAACTTTTTCTTCAGATCTAGACCGTATATATATTTTATGCGTTGAAAGTTATGTTGGATGAAAGATCTGAACTTCTTTCCTTCAGATCTGAACTTTTTCTTCAGATTTAGACCGTATATATATTTTATGCTTCGAAAGTGATGCTGGATGAAAGATGTAAACATTATTTGTCAGATCTAGACTGTATAAATATTTTATGCTTTGAAAGTTATGTTGGATAAAAGATGTAAGCTTTATTTTACAGATCTGGACCATGTATGTATTTATATCTACATAATATGTTGGGTAAAACATGGGTAGATGAAATATGAGTTGGATGATGAGTTGAGAGGTGATATAGACCATGAGGTAAGGCTGAGAGGTGGACGATGTGAGAAGCCTTGTTCCCAAATGCTGGCCACGTCATCTAGCAAAGTATGGATGACAACCACAGACTATTCTAGACAGTCCAGTGGAACACTAGCAGGCTCGCAACCTATAGGTGTTGTGAACGATGTGTTCACCCGGTGTACTCTAAACCCTGGCGATCATGCAGACTTGGTGCCAAAACCCTAGCGACTATACGGACTTCGTGCCTGTTGTATAAAACCCTAGCGACTATGCAGACTTAGTGCCTAAAACCCTGGCAACTATGCTGACTTAGTGCCTGTTGTATAAAACCCTGGCAACTATGCAGACTTAGTGCCTAAAACCCTGGCGACTATGCGGACTTAGTGCCTGTTGTATAAATCATGGCGACTATGCAGACTTGGTGCCTAAACCCCGGTGATGATGGACTTCGTGCCGATTCCTTAGGATGATCCTTAGGAATGAATGAACAAGAGATAGATGATTCTTAGGGTTGATCCTTAAGAGTAAATAAGATAATGGGGATGGGTAATTGGGTTAATTGTTTGATGATTAAACATAATAATTATATTATTATGGGTTGAAAACCCTATGTACTCACCAGGTTTCCCACCCTGACCCACTCAGTTTATTTGTAACACATGTGTCGATATAAAGTTGCACTACACTGAGAGATTAAAGAGATGTAGACCACTAGTGATAATGAATGTAAGTTCTGTTTATGCTTATGTTTCTGTATTGAAGATGACATCCCAAATGTTTTAAAGTGAATGAAAATACATTTCTTCGGAAATGCTTTGATAACGTACTTATCATGTTTTTCTGGGAACAAATTCCGCAACATTTTTATTAAAAGACGTACTCTGATTTTTATAAATCATAAACAAAATTGGTCTTTTGTGTCCGTGAAAATGGGGATGTCACAGTTGGTATCAGAGCATTAGTTTAATCGAACTAGGAATTTATAGGATTTTTAGACTTAAACTTAGAATGTTAAGCGATGATTGTGAGATGTGAGCACTAGCTTATTTAGGAAAGTATGCCTAATATGCTTTGTGTGCTAAATGATTTATGCCTTATATGCTGTTATTTGTTCGGATCTATTGTCTGTTGCCGACCGGATCTGGAAACCTTATGTGTTTAGGATTCTAAACGTACGACTACAATATTAGAACTAGCATGTACCGTTTCGGAGTGATAAGGGGAATTTACACGTCTATCGTGAATAAAGATCTAAGTTCACCTAATTTGGTGTATATATCGAGATGGCAAGAACCCGAAGTGGAGCTGGAAACGCAAATGGAAACAGGAATCAGCAGCCTCGTCCCGAAGTGATTGAGCAGGTGCCGATAGTCGAAGTTGCACCTGAGCCAGTCACAATGGCTGGAGTTCAAGCCATGATTCGGGCTATGATGGCAGAACAGAGGGCAGAAATGAGACAACTGTTGCTGAATAACAGAAGTGAACCTTCAATGCCTGTTGAACAACCAGAACGAAATGACGGAGTGTCGGAAGAAGGGAATAACAACCGCATTGTCAGTCAAGTGGAACCCCCAGTGGTAAGAATGAATGAACCGGAGAGGGAAATCGACTGAGATGGATGTATGTATAAGAACTTCTTGGGTGCCAAACCACCAAGTCTTTCCGGAAACCCAAAGCCTGTGGAGATTATGGATTGGATCTCCGAAATGGAGATGGTATTTGAAAGCTGCAACTGTAGTGATAAGCAGAAAACCGTCTTTGCGGTTCGACAACTGAAGACCGGAGTCTTGATTGAAATTGTTGGCGGATACGATGCCACGAGGAGAACCCTTGAAGATGTCTTGGGAAGCGTTCTTGGAGCAGTTGAAGATGCAGTACTGCTCCGAGATAGATCTGATCGATCTAAACAATGAGTTCCAAAACTTGAAGAAAGGGAAAATGAGCATTGATGACTATGCTACTGCGTTTACTGAGAAGATGAAGTTATTTCCATACCTGGTGCCGACAGAACTCGCCAAGATCGAGAAATTTGCTAACGGATTGCCATCAGACTTTAGACCAACAGTCAAAATGCCAAGTACATTGAAGGCAGCCGTTAGGGCAGCCAAGAATGTTGAGACCCAGCTAAAAGAAAGGGGTCTGGAAAGAACTGAGGCAGGAGAGAAGAGGAAGTTCGAGGGATCTTCAAAATCCAACAAAGAAAGAAAATTCTCAAAATCTGAAGGAGGAGGAGGAGGTGAAGCTAAGTGGTGCGAGAAGTGTAAAAAGAAACACTTCGGGAAATGTAGCGAGGAAGTGACTTGCTATAAATATGGAAAGACAGGACATTACGCCAGCAAGTGCGCGTCCAACAAGAAGGTGTATGTATAAGAACTTCTTGGGTGCCAAACCACCAAGTCTTTCCGGAAACCCAAAGCCTGTGGAGATTATGGATTGGATCTCCGAAATGGAGATGGTATTTGAAAGCTGCAACTGTAGTGATAAGCAGAAAACCGTCTTTGCGGTTCGACAACTGAAGACCGGAGTCTTGATTGAAATTGTTGGCGGATACGATGCCACGAGGAGAACCCTTGAAGATGTCTTGGGAAGCGTTCCTGGAGCAGTTGAAGATGCAGTACTGTTCCAAGATAGATCTGATCGATCTAAACAATGAGTTTCAAAACTTGAAGAAAGGGAAAATGAGCATTGATGACTATGCTACTGCGTTTACTGAGAAGATGAAGTTATTTCCATACCTGGTGCCGACTGAACTCGCCAAGATCGAGAAATTTGCTAACGGATTGCCATCATACTTTGGACCAACAGTCAAAATGGCAAGTACACTGAAGGCAGCCGTTAGGGCAGCCAAGAATGTTGAGACCCAGCTAAAAGAAAGGGGTCTGGAAAGAACTGAGGCAAGAATGTTGAAACGTCCGGGGGTTGGGTGAATTCATCTTCTAATATCATCACAGTGTATATAATTGAATCAAAGACAACATCATCATCACACATGAAATATAACAACCATCCATAGTTTACATCAGTATGTTGGTTTACAAATTACATTCCAAATGTCAAATGTATGATGATAACAAAAATACACAAAAATCCACTTGTTCTTGATGATCAACCTGCTTAACGATTTCCTGAGAATACAAGTTATTTTTAAAAACATCAACACATATAATGTTGGTGAGTTCATAAGCATGTTTGTATGAAAAGTTTTGTATCATTTTTAAACATCAGAAAATCCGATATTTTCCGTAAAAATGGTTTGAGCGTTTCATTTCAAATCTTGTATTATAGCATGTGTGTTCATATTTTGAAAATGTTTCAATAGAGAGTTCCAGAAAATCCTATATTTTCTGTTGTAAGTAAAATGTAAGGTATAGTGTTTTTTTCCAGAAAATCCGATATTTTCTATCTGTAAAAGAGTTGTAGTCTTTAAATCCATAAGACCCGAGTGTTGTAGAAATGAATAGTTCGTCCATGTATCAAAAGTATAGTATATGTATTCCATAAACTTATTATGTTTGTTAATCTCTATGTGAGTCGTTATAACCATACTTGATGTGATTGATATGCCTGTCGTGACGTTTATCAGGCGTCGCTTGTTTAAGGTAAGACATTTGTCACCCTAGACTCGTTGGATTAGTGTCTAAGTCCATAACTATTTTGGTATGTACTTGACCCGATTATGGGCATGGTCCTTTTGGGTTGCCTTCACCATAGCAATATGTAGGATGAATTAAGGAGAGAAAGGTTTAATTATGATTTATTAATATATTATGAGAATAATATATTAAAGGAGAAATCATATTATTTAATTAATATTAGTCAAGAATTAATTAAGATTTAATTTTGTGGCTAAAAGAGATTAATTAAATTAAGGGGACTGATATTGTAATTACAAGATAGTTACAAAGTTGGGCTTAGGATCCATTAGATGGCAATGGACAAATTCTATATGGAGGTCCATAAAGAAATCGTCCAAGGGCCTTCTGGAATGGTCCATTGGACTGCTTAAGGTCTAAGCAGTCAGATTAGGGTTTCCTAGTTGAAAACCCTAATAGCCTACATGTATATAAAGGACCCCTATGCCCCAAAAACGTGGTGAACACTTCCTTTAGGGTTTCCAGTTGTTTTTGGTGCCTCCTCTCTCCTCCCTCTTCATCCAAGTTGCTTAGTGGTGTTTGTGACTCCATTAGAGGTGCAACACTTGAGGCACTAAGCTTTCTGAAGCCAAGGATTGATTGTTATTGCTATATAACAATCAAAGGTAAGATCTAAACCCTAATTTCAGTTATAGTTTATTAGATCTAGGGTTTATGGCTTTGGATTATCAATTGCATGTTCATTAGACAAACTAGATCCAAAGCTATTAGGGTTTGCATGTACACCATAGGATTGATGTATTTCTCAAAACCCATCAGTGGTATCAGAGACTATGGCTGTTTGTTAGTGAATTTGATGCTTGATTGATCGATTTTTGCATGAGAAACGAAGTTTTTTGCCATCTGCCTTAATGACTCGGCGAGTCAGTGGATGAACTCGGCGAGACCAGTCCCTGACTCGGCGAGTCCATGGATCTGGCAGCCTGTTTTTGCGATTTTCTTGCCTATTTTTTCTGTGGGATAATTACCAAAACGTTTTTTTATTAATAGAAATCGAATTTTTATGATATTGGGTGATTATCTTTGCCAAAATAAAAGATAATTTCATATTAATTGAATAATTACTTCCTTATATGATTAAATTTAATTATTTGAATTATTTGGTGTATTATCTTGCAAGAAATTAGACTAGGTCAAAATTATATAATTGCCTTATTTGAATTGTTGATCTAGAATGTTCTTGACAAAGTTTGAATAGTTTCAAATTACTCCCTTTAAGTTTTATAGTTTAAATTTGAACTTAAAAGTTTTGTTTTTGAAATTTAAATAGTTAAACCCTAATGTTTTGAAATGTTTCAAAACTTGCCCTCAAGTTTTGGAATTTAAAAGTTGATTAAAAGTTTAATTTTGAAATGTTAAATTCTGAAAACCCTCGTATTTTTGAAAAAGTTCAAATTACACCCTTATGGTTTTATTAATTAATTAAAGTGTACAATTAAAAGAGAGTTAATAATTCCATAAAGTTTTGGTTTACATTTAACTAAATTAAAAGTATAATTTATTAAATTAGACCACCTAGTATTTTAAAAGTATAAAATACACCCTTATACTATATGTAACATTAAAAGTCTAATATTATATATGTATAAGTAAACAGTCAGTCTTACCATTAGTAGGCCTCATTCACGAAGCTGGTCTATAAGGGGTGTTTAAGAAAATTGCCTATAAAATGGCGATTGAATGGGCATCCACTGTTACCCACCGCACTCTTGACTAGTGGAGGGTCGTTAGCCGAACGGGTAAGATAGGACGAAACCTTCCATTAAAAGTATAATGAAGTACAAAGTAACTACATTCTTTTACAAATTCCCAAATTCTAGTTACTTTAGGCAAAATGTGAAATTGTATGTTAATCCATGGAATTACACTTCGTACCCTTGTCAAACGTTAGTGGAGCGTGTGTGGTTAACCGGCACACTAATTTGGGATTGGCTTTGGTGGCGAAGGGTGGCTCGATGTTTATCATAGATCAATGGAGCATGTTTGGCTAACTGACACATTGATTAGGTGATAGTAGCATTGGGTGCACCATGTGATTCGCATGGTTATTCACACCTTGTTTGTGATCCTCGGCATCCCAGTCGCAAACTTGAAGGGCATAATCGAGATTAAACACGCCATTGAAAATTTCAATGAATCTCAAAAGATCTAAGAGTTTCAATTCATTTAAAACTTAAATTTCTTTTTCGTTTTTCATGGTGGAAATTGGTAAATCATCATTTACCTACCTTCAAATATTCTGCAACTAGATTACGGCATCCCTCTTCTAGGTTGTAGAGTATTGTGTTGGATCCTAGCCTTGATGTTTCATTTGGGTGTTACATCAAGGATTCTAATCAACTTGACTTGAATTTCTCCCGTTTTGTAGATGTCTGAATCTAACAATGGTCTTCCTAAATCCATTGGAACAAGCTTTCCAAATGAAGATGGCGTTCCAAGATATGATCAAGGAAATGAGAGTCATGCTTCACTTCCTCCACCTCCTCCAATTGTTCTCCCTGACCCACAAGTTCAAAGGCTTGAAAATTTCAAGCTCACTCAATCCATATTGGCAAGTAAGCACGAAGATGGGAAACCTGTGTGTGCACACGTCTTAGAGATGAAGTCACGCATTGATAGGTTCAAGATGTTGGGTGTCGATATCTCAGAGATGTTGGCTGTTGACTGGGTTCTTCAGTCACTTCCTGATTCGTATAGTGAGTTCGTAAGAGAGTACTATGCGATGGTTCACGACGTGACCCTCATTGATTTGACCTATTTGCTTATTGCTGCTGAATCAGGAATGATTTGGCGCACTGGTCAAGCAAATTTGTCTGGTGAATCAAACTCCCAAACTTCAATGGACATTGAAAATGGTGACATTGGAGATCCAGAAAAAGGTAAATTCTGAGATAGTTCCTTGTGCCATTCCAAAGGAGTCCATTTGCTTTTATTGCCAAGAGAAGGGGCATTGGAGACGAAGCTGCCCTATTTACCTGAGAGATCTAAGAGATGGGAAAGTCAAGACGTATGGCTCTACTTCAGGTGAAATCCACCATCTAACTCTTTTAAGTTCCTATTCTAGATTCTTAATACATGATGTGATAAGATTACATTTGATGTTTTGAAGGATCGAAGAAAAGAGAGGAAGCTTAAGGGAAGAAGTGAGCTGAATCTGATCGTGAAGAAATGGATTTCGATCGCATTGCTTAAAGATCAGATTTTTGAGCTGCTACTTTGGAGTTAAGATAGATTGCTAAGAAATATATAATAGCATAGTTTTCAGTTGAATTGCATTGTAAGGACAAGTTTTTCCACAATAAAATAAAATTTGAGTTTTATTTATTTATCCTTACAATGGCATGTGTGAAGATGGATGTTTGTGTATTTCTAAAATTTAGCAATGTTGAAATGGATATGATTCTTGTTTTGCTATTTGTGGAAATGTCAATAATTTACCAAATAGGGAGAGTTTCTCATCGCCCAAGTTTCAATTGGACAGAAACTTGGAATCATACAACCTGGTTGCGTGATGAATGAGAAACTTCATACTTGGAAATTTAGACTAATTCTTTGACAAAGTGTCAAGTGAAGGACTAGGAGATCGAGTACACTAGGTTGTACGTTGATCAAGTCCACCACAAAGTGATAAAGATATTCGTCATGATTTACTAAAGTTTAGTAAATATGGTGTAATTCTGAGTTGATTGAAAGAGTTTCAATCAATAGCAGAACGAATAAGAAGAATCTAGTAGGCAGAAAGATAAAAGTTTCTTTATTCTAAGAAGAAGGAAGAGTAACTTTTATTGTGTTTTATGATAGGTCTTAATGATTAAGAACCATGTCTCAATTGATCCTCGAGGTGAGTCTTAGTGCAATTGCATGTCTAAGAAGAGGAATCGAGAATTGTGAAAATGGTTAAATCAAGAAGTCAATCACACTTCGTTCCAAAATCAAGTCTTAGAGTCATACTCTAAGATTGTGACTTGAGTGACAAGTCTTAAGAAGGTTTATGACACTCATCAAATGTGGAATTTGGAAAAGTTTTCATATTCTTGCACATTTGAAATTGGTAAGTTGTGATGTCTTGGATAAGTCAAAGACCAACTAAGACCAATTGTGTGAAGTGTTAAGCTTGATAAGAAGCTACACTAATTCTTGAATATTTGTTTGTCAATAAATGTTTCTTGACAAGAGAACCTTATATGTCAAGGAGTCAGTGGGAGTCTTAATGGTCTTGAAAAGTTTCAAGAATAAATCAAGAATAAACCTAATTGATCATCACTAGTGCACGACTTGAGGTTTGTAACCTATCGTGGATGACATAATTTTGTTTTCTGCGTTATTCCAGTTAAGTTAATTATGCATCTTTGTTCTATGAGTTCTCATTTGTATGCATAAAGGCAAGCACCTTGATCAATGGAAGGTACATTGATATGTAAGGGTGAGTTGCTAAACTACTTGGAAGACATGGTGGGCACTCATGTTACCATGAGGCAAGAAATCAAGATTGAGAAAGTTCAGTCCATATGTTTTTGGATTTGTCGCAAACCTTCGTTTTGGCAAATTCACATGGATAGGAACACATACACCATAAAATCTAAGTGACATAAGGTTTCCCTCCTTCATGAAAATTATTGTGAGGAAATGATTTCACTAAGAGAGATTTTAAGAAGATAGCAATTGTGAAAATTGTATTCTCAAATTCGATTATGATTATGGCATCCCTCTTCATAGTTCGAATCGTGAGATTTGACAATCAGTCTGAACATTTGGGACTTAGTAACATAAGTTCTGAATTTGTCTAGACACACATATGAGCTTTCTAAGGCAAAGGTGTATGAGTTTTAGAAGCTTAGATAAAGGCCTATCAAAGTATCAAGTATTAGAAATATGAACTTAAGGAATTCAATAAGCATTGTTCTCTGGAAGTTCAGCTGTTTTCTGAATACATGTCAAAGCTAGTGGGAGCATAAGTGTTATGCTGGTAAGAAAATAATCATCATGATAGTGGGAGCATGATTATTATGGTAAGTATTGCAAGTTAGCGATATTAATTATAGAAAACAAGAGTTATACTTTGCAAAGTTGCAAGGGTTGAAAAATTGTTTTGCTATAATTAAGGGAGAGAATATTATACTTCGTTTCAATATCTAAAGCTTAGATTGAGAAATTTTAATAAATTTAGTCAAAGGATACATAGTGTGTTCTCAAATTTCGATTATGATTACGGCATCCCTCTTCATAGTTCGAATTGTGAGAACGTGACACATAAAATATTATGGCAGAAGATTGATAAAGTATCATATCTTTATGTAAGACATTATGCATCGTGTCCCATACGCTTAGGGTATAGGATCGATTGCAAATGTTATAATATTTGACCATTCTAAAATTTTCCAAATGCCTAGGGCATTAAGAGGGAAAAAGGACTAGAACTGGATTTGACTAAAATAATTAGACAACTATCAAAGGACGATCTAAGGTTCGCCAAGGATTTGTTGCTTGTGAGTAGTTGGAAGTATAGTATTGGATGGACCATATCGACATTATTATGAATAGATAAGATTATATTTATAATGAGTTGTCATATGGCAAATATGGAAATGTTTCCATATTGGGAGTTGGAAATTAAGAACTTATGTCTAGATTAGAAAATTTTATGCAAAAAGGATGTTCAAAGGAATGTACTTTGAGTGAGTGACATCACATCTATAGAATTGTTTTGTAACAATTTCTGATAGAGAACCTTGTATTTTCATTGGCCAAGTCTTGGTGACTTTTGTGCTATGACTTTACGAAAGGATCGTTGCATAAAATGTTAGAATCTAACATATTCTAGTAGTGGCAAGAACCTTGTATTCTTACACTATCGTTGAGGATTAGGAATTGTGAAATGAGCATCATTGGAAAAGTTTCCAATTGATCTATTTCACAAATCATGGACCATAGGAAACATAGTGTGCATGCTCGGAGTATGGGACAGCTATTGTTGTAATTCAAGAAATAAGTTGATTTTCTGAAACAGTAAACAATGAATAATGAGTAATCAATATGGTGTTTAAATAAAAGTGTTTTATTTACGCTCAAAAGTTTTGCGGCCATATATAATTAAGTATTATTGTTGTGTTTCATTTTGCATGTTTTGACTTCCAGAATAACTGGGTTATTCGAACCTCCACAGTCGGTCATACGTTGGAAGTAGGTATGAAGGAAGACTGTCATGAATCTGTCTGTAGATTGTCTGAAGTGTTTAGACATAGCACAAGTTTGCTGCAGAGTTCATGAGTGCTTTAATAAGATTAGAGTATTGGATCAAACCCACACTCACTTGAATCACTTCAATGTTTTTACCATGAGTAATTGTGAGACGATAACATTGTATATTCTTGAAACCGAGACATGTGAGTTGTTATTTGCTGGGCGGTTGCACATTGATGATAAGTAAACACACCAGTAACTTGGTGTTATAAAACTTATTGTTGTGTATGATTCGATCACTAGGTGCAAGCGAGCATTTGAGTCGAAGTTTATCCATTCCTTTTACCCAAAGTGGGATAAAAGCGATATCTGTGGGCCCCTCGATGATTTAGTGATGACACCCTAAGCGCTTGGCCAAGCCGGGACTAAGTTGATGTGTTCAATTGTAGTTTGTTGTCAGTTGTCATAAATCAGAAGTCGGGAAACAATATAGAGAGAATGATCAAAATTCATGTCTTGTGTCTATATGATATCTTGAGAATGGAGGAATATATAATTCCTTATCTAAAGGACACGCGTATCTGATAAGATTAGAGTTGACAGCGGCTTTTGAAAGCTACGATTGCTGATCAGGTTCTGAAGTTATGCAAAATAGTTATTAGACTTATCCAAGTGGGAGACTGTTGGATTACTGTCTAAGTCCATAACTATTTTGGTATGTACTTGACCCGATTATGAGAATGGTCCTTTTGGGTAGCCTTCACCATAGCAATATGTAGGATGAATTAAGTAGAGAAAGGTTTAATTATGATTTATTAATATATTATGAGAATAATATATTAAAGGAGAAATTGTATTATTTAATTAATATTAGTCAAGAATTAATTAAGATTTAATTTTGTGGCTAAAAGAGATTAATTAAATTAAGGGGACTGATATTGTAATTATAAGATAGTTACAAAGTTGGGCTTAGGATCCATTAGATGGCAATGGACGAATTCTATATGGAGGTCCATAAAGAAATCGTCCAAGGGCCTTCTGGAATGGTCCATTGGACTGCTTAAGGCCTAAGCAGTCAGATTAGGGTTTCCTAGTTGAAAACCCTAATAGCCTACATGTATATAAAGGACCCCTATGCCCCAAAAACGTGGTGAACACTTCCTTTAGGGTTTCCAGCCGTTTTTGGTGCCTCCTCTCTCATCCCTCTTCATCCAAGTTGCTTAGTGGTGTTTGTGACTCCATTAGAGGTGCAACACTTGAGGCACTAAGCTTTCTGAAGCCAAGGATTGATTGTTATTGCTATATAACAATCAAAGGTAAGATCTAAACCCTAATTTCAGTTATAGTTTATTAGATCTAGGGTTTATGGCTTTGGATTATCAATTGCATGTTCATTAGACAAACTAGATCCAAAGCTATTAGGGTTTGCATGTACACCATAGGATTGATGTATTGCTCAAAACCCATCAAGACTGGCCTAGTCTAGCTGTAGCGAACAGCTCAGGTGTGGGGTTGTCAACCCCATATAGATCTATACACAAACTCTCGCTCTCCCTCCAGGAGACTCTGGTTATAACTATAGGACTAAAGGTTCTACACTAGGTAGGTACGGATGAAGGCGTGTCTCACAAGAACCTTAACTAAGTTTACGCGAACAGTGTACCACATTATTTACCGCTTTTAAATAATGTTTCGAGTCTGCATTTGATTACAAAATATTGGTGATGAAAATACCATTCAGTTTTATCAAAATGTCAAGTATTGCGTGTTATTAGCCCGATTAACATAAAATGTGTCGTGAGGCCCAATAAGAAAATCAATGGGCCTATAAGGCCCAACAAACATGAAATGAGTATACGAAGCCCAATAAACATGTATTTGAGTATAACATGCCCAACAAACATGAAATGAGTATAACAAGCCCAATAAGCATGTTATGGGTATAACAGGCCCAACAAACATGAAATGAGTATAAAAAGCCCAATAAGCATGTTATGGGTGTGTGTGACAACCCGATACTTTCCAGTCAACAAAAGTCAATTCTGTTAAATAAAATTTCGAATTTTATTTATTCCATTAAGCTCGTGAAGGTTAGAAAATAATATAATCCATTGGAGCCAAAAACACTCGAAAAATCAAGTTTCCTTCGAAAAATCAGCAAAACTCGTTCCAGCCAAGCGTTTACGGCCGTAAACCCGTTTACAGCCATAAACTCTTGGACCGAAAACCGTTCACCGTCGGGGACCCACCTCCGACCGTAAACCCAACCGGTATATATATTTTTCCCAGAGAGATTCCTCATTTTCCATCTTTTTCACCCAAAAACTATCTCAAATCTCTCTCAAGAACCTCCCAAGAACATTCATATCATCATGATCAAATCTTCAAATCTTCAAGTTTTTCACCAAGAACACCAAGAACAGCCTTCATATCTTCAAAGGCTGCAAACCGTTCACGGCTACAAACCGTTCACAGTCGCAAGCCGTTCACGGCCGCAAACCTAAGATCCGAACCGCAAACAGCTTTGAACTGTGAACCTTGGCTGAAAACCCTCTTATCCCACTTCAAACAAGTCTCGGTAACATTCCTAATCCAAAAACAAGTGTTTTCTAACACTATAATTAATGGTTTCGCTAATTTAAATACAATTATGTGTTTAATTATCATTAGGATACCGTTAACTCCGCGTACTCCAACTCGAGGGTTATCTTTTCGGTTTTGCTGATGAATACGTACACGTAATCAACTGTGAGTTCATACCCCTACACTTTTACTGTTTTTAAACGTTTTCAGGGGGAATACAAGCAAAACACAAAGAAATTTTGTGTTCTTATATGAAGTATTTCAACAGAATTAAGACTTATGCAATTTGATACAACCAGGATATTACTACATTTTATAAAATATTTAAATATTTTATCCCTTTTGTAACATGCTGGGCATAAGGGAAGCTTTCAACATTAAACCACAATTGCAAAGTTTTCAGTACAATACATGAACCGAATAGATAACATACATGCAAGCTATAATAGGTATAGTTTGGGATTCAATACACGATTTTATCAAGTCCAGAGCTTATACATTAACAAACATATAAACTATGTTAGATATAGTTTATGGCATACATTACTACTTTCTGAGAACAAGAGTACAATACTAAGTAATTATTTAAGTATAATTATTTTACTCTACAATTATAGATACAGTTTCAAGTACGAGAGAACATTACAATACTACACGTAAACTACTTAATACAGGGTTGTGAGGCACTACTTCAATTGTACCCTTTGGGGTGCGGAACTAAATCCTAACACAGTATAACCAGAGTCTCCTGGAGGGAGAGCGTGAGATTTGTGAATAGATCTATTCGGGACTGACAATCCCACACCTGAACTGCTAGCTACAGTTAGGCAGGCATGCCTGGGGTGACAAATTTCATAACATCCGACGCCTGAAGAACGTCGTAGAGGTCACTAGGTCATATCAAGCATGGTGATATCAAACTCACAACAATATAAACTAACCATTTGTTTACGGGATTTCATTTCTTCAAATAGTTTTATTTTCATTAATAGAGCTATCATACATTACAACTGGAGGATTCCAGGGAATTCGAATACATGGTTTTCATATAGAACATACTATACATTACTAGTGTTAGCCAGAGTTTTCACACAGAACATACTATACATTACTGGTGTTAGCCAGAGTTTTCATACAGAACATAATATACATACTAGTGGTAGCCAGGGTTTTCATACAGAACATACCATACAAAGGTTTTCACACAAAACACGCTATACAATACAACTGGTAGTAACCAGGCATACAAACTAACATTTTCATATACTACAACAGGATACAATAACGAACATTCATTGTTAATTCTATAATTCCTTAGTTTATGCATCCGGGTTATGTATGAAGAATATTCGATAGACTGTGGAATGTGTGGTTTCCGCCTCATTTCCTGTTCCTTGTTTAGTTGTGGGCTTAGAGCAGATCCACATAATCAACTGTCTGTTCGATATTGGTTTATACATAGCTAGTATGAACTAAGTGGTCATAGAAGGAACTGGTATTATCATACTCTTACTAAAGAAAATATTGGATTTTCTTGAGAACATGCAAACATTTTACAGATTCACAAACAGGTTTTCACTACAAAGACATGCTTATGAACTCACCAGATTTAATGTTGATACTCTTTCAAAACCGTTTGTATTCTCAGGAAACCGGTAGACAGGTACACCCGCAGGCTTTTGAGAAGACGGAGCTTATAGTGTCTCGTCTTTTATACTTTTGGTTATACATTTTGTTGTATACAACCTATGTATCAAACATATGTAAATATTCTATATATTAAATGTAATGGTTGTGTTTACTTTGATTACTATGATGCAAATGTTGTGATACTATACATGACGTCCTCCACCCCCGAACGTTTCCGCCGTTCCGGTTTGGGGGTGTGACAGTGTGTCAAGCCCAATTTGAGTAAAAATGTCGTAAAGAGCCCATTTTTTATGAAATGATCGTTTTAGCCCGGTTTTTGCTAAAAATGACATAAACGGCCCACTTTTCTTAGAAATGACCTTTTTGGCCCAAGTAATAAAGATTTTTCAATAAAGGCCCACTTTTGTCAAATTTTAATTATTTGGCCCACTAAAACCAGAAATTCACAATAAAGGCCCGTTTTCATTTTAAATGACATTTTAAGCCCAATAAAGTCCGAGAGTTTGTAAATAAGGCCCATTTTGATAAAAATTACATTTTAAGTCCATTAAGGCCAAAAATTTACATTTTAAGCCCATGAAACCATGAATTTCCAAATAAATCCCCTTTTTATGAAAAATGTCCATTTTAGCCCATTAAAACCGTGAAGGCCCAAAAGAAGCCCATTTTGTCAAAAATAACACTTTCGACCCCTACAAAACCGTGAATGTCTTAAAAACCCATTTTTATCCAAAAATGACTCTTTTGGTCCTCTTAAAACCGTGAGTTATCACAAAAAGGTTCACTTTTTGTTTATTTGGCAAAAATGGCCCTTTTGCGTTATTTCTTTGTTTTTCTAGTAACTTTTGCATGTTAAGACTTTTCAACATTATGTAGAGTCACTTCAAATATCTTCGTTTACTAACATCAACATGATTTGGTAGGTATTTCGAGTTTTATGAAAGTTTAACAAGCTTTCATGACATATTCACATCATATAACATGAAAATACAGACATACATGCATAAATACTTAGATCTAACACAAAACCAACTTGTATTCTCCCCCAAAACATAGTAAAATCGAAAACAAGGGGGTATGAAGCTCACCTTGGTGATGGATTCGGTTTTGATGAAGAAATAAACGAGAATGAAGGTGTTTTCGGCCTTGGAGTGTCCCTTTAGGAAGAATTTTGAACATATGAAGTTCTAGGAAGCTTAAACATGAAATGAAGGTAGTTATGAGAGTAAATCCTTAACACGAAATGGAATAATTTCAACTTGAGTTTATATGACCTTACCACAAGTATGAAGCTTGAAGTGATCCTCTTGCACACTCCAAACTCACAAATTTGAAGAGGTAAAAGTGAAAGTGTTCTTGAGAGTTTAGAGAGAATTTAGAAATGAAATGAACTTTGAAATGGAGGGTGGAGGGGCCGAGTTCTAGAGAGGAAGAGAAAAGAGAGAAATATCTTTCCTTGAAGTATGAGATTCTTAGATGTATGTGAGGTTTGATGCATGGATATCCTCCATGCAATAAGGAGGTGTCAAGTATTTAGATTAATTCAATTTTTCTTTTTTTTTATTAAAACCGAGAATGAGGTGAGGGAAGGAAAGAAATTTGAATGTTGGACTCATATTTGATTATCAACCGAATTTATGTAGGCCAAAAATAAATGTTTCGGCCTTTTGGGCCCACATACTCGTTTTTGGCCCAAATGAGTAAAAGGAATGGGTATTCGATCCATGAAAAACAATTGAATGGTTTTCGACCAAATAAGGCCCATGAAGAGTATTATGGCCCAAAATACTATTGTTAAATGAATGTGGGTCCAACTAGGTCCCAATTGTGGATTCTTGACCCAAAAGAATCAAGTGTGTGGGTTTACTGGCCCATTAGGCCCAATAAATGTATCCTGGCCCAATGAGAGTTTGAACCGGGAAGTTAGGGTTACAACCCATGGTTGAGTGTATGCAGCGTATTGGATTAGGTTTGGAGCTTCACGAGTGAGTTTCGATTCGAATTGTTGTTGTTGAATGAATAACATGTATAACATCATACATAAGGTTACAAGATACATCAAAAGTTAACTATAAATAGACAGAATTTCCTGGCCCAAAATGCCAGTTGTGACATAAACATGTAACCGAATGTGTGATGATTGTTTTCTATTTTACACCCATGCTTTTTTGGTCGCAAAATTATTAGAGTATCGAGGGTTTTCAAACATCTTCGATTAGTTTTATTTTAAGTAATAAAACTACTATACACTACTGGTGGTAGTCAGGGTTTTCAAACAGAACAACGCCTTAACAACATAAGTATGGAAAATACTTGTACTTTTCAGTTTTGGAACAGTTATGACAACAACTTACACTTAGGGGAAAATATAGGATTTTCCAGGACAAACATCAGTACTTTACAAACGATTAGTTTATCATTCAACTAACAAGTATTCATTGTTAATTCTATAATTCCTTAGTTTATGCATCCAGGCTACGTATGAAGAATATCTGATAAACCATGGAATGTGTGGTTGCTGCCTCATTTCCTGTTCCTTGTTTGGTAATGGGCTTAGGGCAGATCCACACAATCAATTGTATGTTCGATATTGGTATAGACATAGCTAGTATGAATGAAGTGGTCATAGAAGGAACTGGTATTATCATACTTTCCCTATGAAAATATTGGATTTTCTTGAGAAATACTTTCAACAGATTTCAAAGGATCAATACAGTCAACTTTGTAAGTACCTAGTGAATACTTCAGGGTTATGTACATGAGGATCCGACAACCAGTGGAATGTGTGGCCTCCGCCTCATTTTCTGTTCCTTGTTTGGTTATGGGCTTGGGGCAGAACCATGCAATCGATTGTTTGTTTGATCTGGATTGTATATGATTTGTATACACTAAGTGCTCACAGAAGAACTGGTATGAATCATTTTACTTAACATTCATTACATCAGAAAATATAAGGTTTTCTGGAGAAATACAACACACTTTTCAAAGAACATAGAATCTGTTTTCTAAAACAAAACGCTTATGAACTCACCAGCTTAATGTTGATACTCTTTCAAAACCTACTTGTATTCTCAGGACACTAGTAGACAGGTACACGCACCGAGTTCGAGAAGATGGAGCATAGTAGCTTCGAGTCTTTATTTTGCTATTTACTTTTCGAGTCAATCGTGTAAGATTCGAATACAATGTAAACATTATACTATTAATACAATGGTTGTTGTTGCTTTGATTACTATTATTCAATTGTTGTGATACTGTACATGACGTCCTCCGCCCTCGAACGTTTCCGCCGTTCCGATTTGGGGGTGTGATAGATTGGTATTAGAGCATTGTTTATAGTGAACTCAGTATATCAACCAGTAAAAAAGATATACAACTATAAATACAATGGGGCCACAGTGCTCTGACTAAGGGTTGATTATGCGATTTATTGCACTTTTGGGATTGGAGACTATGTCTTGGGAGTAGTTGTAGCCCGGTTTAGGTGCAGAGGTTGTTTCGGCTACTGCAGTTCAGATGTGGACGATTGAGCTGGTGAGTGAATCAGGGTGCGAGACCCTGAATGATATGATTTCTAAAGTCCTAAACTTCATTTTTTACAAAACAAGTCCTAAAGTCCTAAACTTCATTTCCAAATTAATTATTAACCCCCTCCTTCAAAAAGTTCTCTCAAAATAGGTCCTAATCATATAAACTATCAGTTCATTTAATTAGTTTAAACCCTCCTTTAAAAATCTATTGCAAAACAAGTCCAAAACCCACAAACTTTGATTTAAATAAACCATTTTATTCCCTCGTTTGGAAATGGTTACCAAAGTTAGTCCCATTCCATTTAATTAACTTAGTAAATGAACCCTATAGTTTGGTTAAATTACAAAACAACCCCCACTTATTAATTTATACCAAAATGTCCCTTTGATTTGTTAGGTAACTAAATTAATCCCGTCGGTTCATTTTAGAAGCAACACATTTCTGTTTCTCGCGTTGAATTCTCAAAACAAATCAACAACCACACATTAATGTGAGTGTTATGGCCCCTCTTTTATATTATTATATGCTTTGGGGAGAATACATGTGCTTAATTATACTAGTTTATACAAAATTACACATAAAATATTATTATTTTATGTAGAAACTATAACTAGTATATAAAATATTGTTTTGACATTGTATGTTATAAACACATAAACTAGTTTTAAACCCCAATATTTTCATATGTTATTTTGTTAAAATGGTACAACTAATAAAAACAACATATGCATTGTTACTACAAACTCTATGATTTTATGTGACATTCTATGTCATAAATAGCATGTCATAAAACTTTGTAGTATACCTAAGGATTTAAGCTATACATGTATATGTACAAAGTTTGTACAAGAAACATACTTTGTTATAAAAGCTAATGCCTTATACTATACATGCATACGAGTCATGCTTCACTTTTACAAACTCTAGACAATTCATTATGCCTAGTTACTTATCCACTTATAAGTTAGGGCCGAGAGATATTCACATACCTTAGTTAAGGGCTTTTTAGTGGAACTATATTCATTAGATAAGTATAAACACTTAGCATACCCACACTACTATAATCGTTAATCTTCAGAGCAAGATACTTATGTATAGATCTATACTGGGTTGACATCCCCACCTATGGTTACTAGCTACAACCTCGACCGATCAATTAAAGCGGGTGATAAGTGTCTATTATCGTTACTACGAAGTACAATGAAGCATTGTAGGGGGTACACTCAGTCATATATCTCGGTTATGGGACTCACTATAAATATTAATTAGAATCTTTCTCTCTCTCTCTCTCTTTTACTACGAACCATGGGCTTGGTTGTTTTCAAAACTATTTTAAGTATAGATTTACTTATGAAGAGATACATTTTGGTTTTCAAAGCTTATTTACGAACAATGTTTTAAGTATGGTTATACTTACAAAGAAAATACTTTTTAGACTTTTTAAAAGTATCAGACTGTTGTTAGCAGAAAACCTATAACTCTCACCAACCTTGTGTTGACCCTCAAAACTATATGTATTCTCAGGGAATCAGTAATTCAAGCATTCAAACGATGGATTATACATGGATTTCAGGAAATCTAGTTTACTAGCTTTTGTATTATCTGCCTACTTGTTAAGGAAATTCATGTACTATTATTATCTATAAGAACCCTGTATTCAAACTTAATGATTGAATACAAAGGTTGTTTTGTTTATTGTTGTACTTGTGCTAAATATTTAGTTTACCTGTGATCCATGAACTTAGTCACATAGCCCGACATGTTCCGTCGCCTTGGTCAGGGGTGTGATAGTAAGAATGCAAAGCCCTAGTGGTATTTAGGAAAACATGTTGTATGTGCTCATGGGAAACATAAATATATCAGTCATCGTATGTAGTATTGGAAGTGACCTGGAAAGTGTGAGATAATTTTTGGGACAAGTATGAGTAGGTGTGAAAAGGAGTAGAGGCCTATACTACCTGAAGCATAGGACTTACACTTGGATCAGGAATAGTCACAAAGTTGCTAAGGCACTGGTAGTTAGGTAGGTAGTATGGCTAAAACTATAGAATCATTCTGCATTACTTCCGTCAGTACCTGTTGTATGGTGATGTCTAGAAGAGTAACTCTAAGTTCAGGCCCAAGTGGCCATATAAGATTGAGTCTGATTTACATAAGTAAGTTTCGTTCTGAGAAACTTGTCCGACATAGTGCGGACTTTAGTTGTGAGATTTAAGAAGGAAGTGATCAAGATAATCGACAGAAGAATTGCAGCCTTCGTTGGGGCGAAGCAACTAACAACTAGATTTGCTACATGTTGTGGTGTGGTTGTATGTCGACCCTCATAAACAACGGAGAGAAGGATAGAGTGAGTTCAATAATCGTCATTGTTTCTAATAGTTCGACTACGTTAGTAAATCCCCATTTATGCCATTTAGTTATACGTGTACATTAGAACGTATCTAGACAACATTATGCTTATCACGACCTTATCCTGTTTTGGTGAGGTTATGCAAGGAGATCACTGCGGTTGAAACAAGCAGTAGTATGATGATGGGAATATCGAAGGTCATTGAATATGACCACCAAGAGTTTCTTCAAAGTCAAAAGGAGCTACAAGTCACATAGGCAAAGCCAACTTAGACTTCGACTAGTTACGAGCAACAACAGATGATGGGTCAAAACCAAGTAGGGAGAACCAAACCTTAAGGAGAAAGTGCAAAAAGTAGTTCGAATTTTGATTTTGACGTCAAGGTCCAGGAGAGTAGCAGCACGAGTAGACGGAGTTTGTTAGTTTCATTGAACGGGTAACCGAAAAAAGGAGTTTTCTATTAGATTACACATATGCTATGAGTTTCTTGCTTCTCAAGGAAAGGTTGTTCTTTCCTCCCCAGCTACAGATAGGATTTAGGAAATTGCGAAATTCCTAGTTGCCGCTCAGGTAGCCAAGAGAACCATTTAGGTTCGTACCTTCACGGAAAAAGAATAAATCCTCGCAACAGATGATCAAGAACTTGATAGATGGTATACTTTTCCATACAGAGAGCGTCAATTACTTAAGGAATATATCAGGCTTAGAAAGCTTAGTTAAGCACGTGGTAAGAACTTAGTTGCCCTGTGCCAAAAGACATAAACCATAGGATCAAAGTCAAGAAGAAAATGTTCCCGTAGTACGACATTTCAAGTCATCGTCTAAAAAGCGTATGGAGACGCCTAAAATAGGATCATTCGGGATGGATCATGTTGATTAAGAGAGGCGGTAGTGATTTCCAAGGATTGCAGATGTATCAACAGTATACATAATAGGATTGATAGATCAGATTGTTGATCCAATTCAACCAAGGAGTCTTGATGTCAGCAATAGTAATTAAGATTAACAAAGAGTCCCTAGCGTAAATTGTCAAGAGTTTAATTTTAGGAGTAACTCAGTGTTAAAACTGTGTAAGCATTAGTAGTTGTTGGAGATTCAGCTGTAAAGATGACTCTTCAGATGTCAATAAAAGATGAACCTACAAGGAAAAGATTTAAGGATTTCCCACGAAGTTTAGAACTGCAGTAAAATGGTAGGAAATTGTCGATGAGTTGTTCAAGTTTTTAGGATGCAAGGTTTCGGTTGGCGATAAAGAACACAAAAAGATCTTAAGAGAGTAATATAAATTCCTAGAGCATGTTCGTTTAAGTTAAGAGTCATGTTAGATAAATCATCCAGTGCAACTGCATATGCACCATTAGTCTTCGGGGTGAGCTACGTATTTTGAGTTAATTATCCCTTGAGATAATAAGGGTAAGAATTAATATAAAAGTAGGATCAACTTTCAACATTAATAGAATAATTTAGGACGACGGATAGACTTTAGTTTTTCGACGGTATAGATTAATGACCTCCAATCGATTGTAGTCTCGAAAGTTTAGAAAACAAAGATCGGTGGGTATTAAGGAAGGATGAAGATTTAGTTCCTTTAAGGATAGTCGATAATGGTTATGAGTCTTTAAGACCATCCAAGGGTCGATTGTGAATATTCAGGCCCGATGAGGATGATATCAAGAGTAATCTGGCATCAAAATCCCAATAGTAGATAGGGTCACGACATATCGTGATCAGGCATAAGAACAAATTCTTCGAACAATTGTTATACCTTTATATAAGAAGAATAGTTAGAGCCTTGCAAGAAGGTTATTGGTGACCTATAGTTCATTATAATCTAGTAGGTTGGAAGATAAGCAATCTTTATAATGAGTCTGTCACCAATATTAGAGTATTAGTTCCATCGTTTTCAAGGCAGTAAACCCATTATAGTAATTTTCGTTAAAATTCAGGACGTTGGAGCACCTGAACTAGGTTGGAATGCCATTTGTAATCTAGCTTCGTGTATGTTTTAAGGATATGCCATAATCCTTTTAAAGTCACGTCCCAAAAGAGTAGATTCCGTTAGGATGTCATAGATGAATTCATGTAGTTAAATCGCTTCTTTACGAGTCGACTGTGTCGACATTTCGCATCTGAAGGCGATTGTCTGTCGTAGAAAGTAAGATTCTGGAAGTCCAGAACGACGAATTCCTGGTTTTAGAAAATTTCGTGAGGAGTTTGGAAGTACGTCTAAGGTAAAAAATGAAGTTCTACGGCTAAATAAATACAGATGGGCGAATTCGATGCAGCAACACTGGCTAGATCTTAGGTTGATCTTGTGAAACCTCAATAGGTTAGTGTGTGGGAATTATCGTAAGGTGCGTTAGGAGTAGGATTTCGGCGATAAAATCTTTATAAGTGGGGGAGACTTGTAACACCCCATTTTTGCATTCCAGTAGAATTCAATATAAACCGTCGTTTATAAAATTCCAAGTAGATATATTACACTCTTTGGACCAATTAATCATCATAAAAATTTAGGAAACATCAATACTATTTCCATAAATATATAGAACGCCCGAATCCGACTTCGTATGAAGAAGTTATGCTTCTTTGGAGTTTTCGCGATTAAACCGACAAAACTCTATGTATCGTAAAAACTGAAATTATATTGGTTATTTATTAACCTAAGTAATTTAAATTAAAGTCATAGTAATCATAAAACCGAGAGCGTGCATATAAAGAACGTCCAAATCTGACTTGGTATGAGGAAGTTATGATTTTTCAAAGTTCCAACGCAGCAGTGCAGGCCTAGAAATCAAAATTCAAATCGGTTGATTGTTAGCCAAAACAATTTAAATGAAGGATGAAGATCTCGTAAATATGAACCTATAGATATAAAGACAGTCGCGAACGAAGCTCGTATGAAGGAGTTATGAATTTCGCATGAACTTTAACAGTCTAATCTGGTCTAAATATTAATTTAGTTAGAGAGGGAATTAGTTGTTGAGACGTTATTGAAATTTTTAGACCAAGTAATCTTCATAAAAATTCAGGAAACATCAATACAATTTCCATAAATATATAGAACCCCCGAATCCGACTTCATATGAAGAAGTTATGCTTCTTTGGAGTTTCGTCATTAAACAGACACGGCTCTGCGTATCGTAAAAGTGAATTTTATATTGGTTACTTATTAACCTAATTAATTTAAATTAAATTCATATTAATCTTAAAACCGAGAGCGTGCATATAAAGAACGTCCAAATCTAACTTTGTATGAGGAAGTTATGATTTTTCGAAGTTCCAGCGCAGCAGTGCGGACACTGAAATCGAAATTCAAATCGGTTCGTTGTTAGCCAAAACAATTTAAAAGATAGATGAAGATCTCGTAAATATGAACCTGTAGATATAAAGATAGTCGGGAATGGAACTTGTATGAAGGAGTTATGAATTACGCATGAACTTTAACAGTCTAAACCGATCTAAATATTAATTTAGTTAGAGAGAGAATTAGTTGTTGAGACCTTATTGAAAGTTGTAAGCTAGTCGAGAGGATTCCAAGGATATAAGGAATGTCGAAAACAAAGCTCGTATGTAAAAGTTATAGCCATCCAAGAATTTTAGGAAAATACCTGATGTGATGACGTGACGGCACCGGAGTACGCTACGTGGCGGAAGATGTGCCCTCTACCCGACATGATGACATGGCACCAAGAGGTTGCTACATGTGGCACCACAAAATCTTGACACGTGACATAGTTCTAGAGGCGGCCGACAAGGGTGATGTAGACCAACCCACATGCGATCATAAATATAATTATCAAATACATATACATATATATATATATATATATATATATATATATATATATATATATATATATATATATATATATATATATATGATTTTTACAAAATATTTACTTCATAAATATTAAGTCATTTTATTATAAGCAAGATGCCTTAGGATAGTATAACTTCAGATAATATGCCTAGATTTAAGCTATGATCTATGTCTAAAGGACATGATGCCCGATAATCTAGGAGTAAGTATTACCTAGATGTTATAATGGCCAAATCCCTAGGAAACTTGAAGCACCTAGGAGCAAGGTTGTAGAACTCGTTATTCGGTACCTGTTCGGCCGACTACCGAGTAGCGAGTACCCGGGAGTACTCGGGAGTACTCAGGGAGTACTCGGATTTGGTAATTCATGTAGAAATAATTTTAGGGAAATTATATATGTGAAAATCATAAGTTGATTGAAATATATAACAAAAGTAGATACATGTGAATACACAAAAGCTAAAAAAACACATAATGGTCTCACTTCGTGAATAATTACTGAATATTTAAGATATATATGTAGTAATAATCACATGTGTGTGTTAAATAATAAATCATTAAGTATATTATACATATTAACCACCGAGTTGACCGTGTTTTACAAAACTACTCAGTTTAGTAAGGGGCTGATCAGGGAGTAGTCGGGATTCTGTAACTCGCCTCGGTAAGGGGCCGAGTAGCGAGTACTCGGAGGAGTAATCGGCCAACTCGGCGAGTTTTACAACACTGCCTAGGAGTTATGCTTGACAAGATTTAGCATATGCACTATACTTAGTTGTTACGCTGCCCAAATATCCTGTTAAAATAACAACAATTAGGGTATATATATATATATATATATATATATATATATATATATATATATATGACAATTTATATATATCGAATAATTATGAGATCAAAAATATAATTATCAAATACATATATATATATATATATATATATATATATATATATATATATATATATAATAACTATATATACAGAGATCGTTTGATGATATATACCCGGAAGAGGTATATACTAAGATAAAGTGATGTATATATACATATATTAATATATATATATATATATATATATATATATATATATATATATATATATATATATATGTAGCCCCCGATTCCTGGTACGTATTTAAATTCAAGAAATGTTGCAATTTACTCTGGGACTCGGCGAGTTGGAGGCCCAACTCGTCGAGTAGACTCGACTTTTGATCGGGGGTTTAAGTGACCTACTCGACGAGTCGGAAGACCGAATCGACGAGTAGGAGTTGTTTGGACAAAACCCTAATATTTAGGGTTTGCACCCTATTTAAACAACTTAACTCGTCCCAAACCAGCCTCCATCGTCCCTCTCAATTCCAGAAACCCTAGATTGAAACCCTAAACCCTTGTTTGAGTGCTCTTAAGCCATTTTTGTGCATTTTTGGTGGTGGTGAAGCTTGAGAAGAAGAAAGGAGCTTGGGAGTGCAAGTTAAAGCTAGAAGATCCAGAGATTGTGTTCCATTTCCAGCTTATTTAAGGTAAAAAGCTTCAATCTTGATTTCCATGTGTTTAATCAACTTAGGGCTTGGATTTTGGTATCTTTAGGGCACTTGTAAGCCATTTTCGGGTTGTGGGGTGTAATGTGGGGTTATGGCTTCAGATCATGGACTTTGGAGGGTTCTCATGGCGTAAATGTGCTAACTTTATGGCCATGAGAGCCCCATGCATCTTGTAGAACTCATTTTTGGTCCTTTTGAGCTTAAAGGCCCATGCATGGACGTAAAGTTCGTAACTTTACGTGTTATATCGACCCTAAGAGGTCAGATCTACCCTTTGGATGAAATGAGCTCAATAGAAATCGAGTTTATGGAACATGGACTTAGTGGAATCGGCGAGTTATTCTTGGGACTCGGCGAGTCGGGTAATGGTTCCCCGACCTTTGCTGTCTTTGAGGAACGGGGTTGAGTCTATACAGGAATCAACAAAGATGGGCGTGATTATGGACCTGGAAGTCATAGGACTCGGCGGTGTATGAACAGAATCGGCGAGTCCAAGGCAATCTCTCAACTTATGAAGACGGACTCGGCGAGTCATAGACTGAACATCTTCTTATGGATGAAGATGAACTCGGCAAGTTCAAGAACGAACTCGGCGAGTCGGTTGAAGATTGTCCGATGTGGTGTTGAAGGCGAACTCATCGAGCTCTTGCTAGACTCGACGAGTAGGGACGGGATTATGGAATGTTGTGGTTATGGGGACTCGACGAGTTGACGGGCCAACTCGGCGAGTCGAGTCAACCAGATGGTGACTTGGACCAAAAGTTGACTTTGACCATGGATTTGACTTTGACATTGACTGGGATTGAGTGACCCTTGTAAGGGTTACGAGTACGAGTTGATAACTTAGAAGAGTTGTCGTGTAGGGATTGAGGAGTCGGGGAGATTCGATTTCCATACCGAGATCAGTGCAGATACTACGCCACAGTGAGGTGAGTTACCTTCCAGTAGCGGTGGGTCTACAGCCACAATGTCGGCCCACTAGTAGGTGATGTATGTTAGATGATTGTCTTTGTGATATTCATCTAGGTTTGCTGCTACCTGTTATGTTTATGTGCTAGCATGATATGATGTTATGTGATAGTGGTAGTAGTAGGGGGAGATAGTCCCCAAGTTACCGGCCGATAGGTCCGAAGGGGTAGTTTAGTACCCAGCTATGCTAGACAGATTATGATTATGTGATAGTATGTGATAGACCAGTCGAGAGAACCGAAGGGGTAGGCCAGCACCCAGATATGTTAGGCAACGTCACAGGTCGAGAGGACCGAAGGGATAGGCCAGCACCCAGATATGCTAGGCAAGGTCACCGGTCGAGAGGACCGAAGGGGTAGGTCGGGCACCCAGATATGCCTGGCGGTATGTATGTCCTGTGACGTATGGTATGTGGTATGATGGGGGAACTCACTAAGCTTTGTGCTTACAGTTTCAGTTTTGGTTTCAGGTACCTCTTCACCCAAGGGGAAGGAGCCGACGGTGTAGCAGCGCATCACACACACACACACACACACATGAGTTCCGCATTGAGTTTTCTGGGATTGTACTCTGATTTTTATTACTATTGATGATATGGTTTTGAGTAGACCTGGCAAACGTGTCGTGTCGTGTCGGGTTCGTGTCGTGTCAAGACATTCAACGGGTTGAGAGTGTTTGACCCTAACCCGACCCGTTTAATTATCGTGTCATGTCGTGTCAACCCGTTTATTTTCGTGTCGATTTCGTGTCGGGTTTCGGGTTAAGGTTTAAACCTTATAAATATGTTGTGTCATGTCGGGTTGAAACATTTTAAAGGTTGAAAAGTAAGACTCATGGAGGAAAAAAACTGAGAAAGTGAAATGCTGGAGTTGGGAGGTGGAACGGAAAAAAAATTATACTCCCTCCGTCCCATATTTATTGTCCATTTTTTATTTTTGAAGTTTTTATTTTTCTACTTTGACCTTAAATAGTTTTATTTGTGTTATAAATTACTTGATAAAACTTATAACAATGAAAAGACATTTAAAACACAATCCATTCATATATTTTGCATTAAGTGTTATATATCAAAAACAAAAATATTTAAGATCAAATTTGAAGAATAAAGACTTCAACAGTCAAAATTGGACAATAAACATGGGACGGAGGTAGTGGTAAGTTTAGAAAGAAAAATGGAAAGAGTTAAGAGTTAGGATGCAAATGAGATAGGTAGTGAGGAGGAGTAAAATTAAGTCACTTTGAAAGTTTGAATTTTACTTTTAATTCTTGAATTTGGGCCATTACAAATTTATAATATTGAAAATATTTAAAAATTTATGAATATATATATATATATATATATATATATATATATATATATATATATATATGTTCAGGTTAATTTGAGATCATGCTAATTTTGTGAGACCGTGAGACCAAATCTAAAAATAATTTTAAAATGCAAAATAAAAGGAAAAATCCAAAAATTCTTTTTTTAATTATTATTTTCGGAATTTTATTTACCTTAAAAAAATAATAAATAATAAAAAAATAAAAAAAATTACCGTTTTTTTTTTGGAAAATACGTGAAATATTCTAATAGAATATTACAATGTACATATTCTAATATGATTTTTAGAATGTTTAGAATATTCTACTAGATTTGCCAGATATGTAGAATATTCTAAATATTCTACTAAAATATGTAAAAAATGTATTTTTTTTGTATTTATCTTTTATTTTTTTGGTATTTTTTTTTTGGAAAACATATATTCGTAAAATCATATTGGAAAAAAAATTTCGAAAATTTTCAATTATTTTGTATTTTAAAAATGTTTTTGTTTTATCTAATAAATGAGTGGCTAGGATTGCGTCTCACGGTCTCACAAAATTAGGCCGTCTCACATGAACCTAACCATATATATATATATATATATATATATATATATATATATATTAAACGGGTCATCTTCGAGTTGAAAGTCTTGACCCTAACCCAACCCGTTTAATTATCGTGTCGTGTCGTGTCAACCCGTGTACATAAACGGGTCAAAATCTCTGACTCTAACCCGCTAACTTCGTTTCGGGTTCGTGTCGGGTTGTCGTGTCGTGCCAGATTTTGTCAGGTCAGTTTTGAGACACGATGTAACAGTTTTATAAATTGATATGATATTGGCAAAGTTTTTGGTAAACTAATTTATGAGTTACTTAATTAAAATGAAATTTTTGACTTTGAAAATTGGGGTGTTGCTATATATATATATATATATATATATATATATATATATATATATATATATATATATATATATATATATATATATATATCAAGGTTGTAGAAATCGCTCGACGTAGGCTAATCGGTGGACTGGGGTCAAAGGATTAATCGGCTAGGCGGGGATTAATCGAGGACCATTAATTATTAAAAAAAGTATTAAAAATTTAATAAATATAACATTAATAATAAGAATATATGTAAATAAGAACAATACAAAAACATGGTGTGACTCTTTTTCTAGTATTCTTGTGAAACAAAGCCAATTCAAATACATGTTACATCTATATCACTATCTTATGTTAGAACTGTTGGATTAATGTCTAAGTCCATAACTATATTTGGTATGTATTTGACCCGACCCGGCATGGTCCATTTGGGTTGCACTTCACCGACACAATTTATATGGATAGTCTTTTGAGAATAGTATATTTATGATTTATATTAATATATTATAAGTTCTAATATATTAATATATAATCATATTATTTAATTAGTATTGATCAAGAATTAATTTATAATTAATTAAGTGATCAAAAGGAACTAATTAAATATGGACTCTTAGATATATATATGTGTAGTGGGCCAAGTTCATTTAGGTTGGGCTAAGCCTTCATGGATAGTCCATGGAGCTTTAACCCATGGATCCTAGGAAATGAAAGGTCATGGGTATTAGGGTTTAACCCTAATCCTCCACACTATATAAAGGGTCTTATGGTTCATGAAATTATGCTAGTGGCTAGTGTGGATACACTAAAGAGGGCAATAACCGATTTCATAGTGTGAGCCAAGTATCCATATTCTCTAAAGGTTTTCCAAGGTGTTTTGGTGATTTGTGATTCCACTTGAGGCTTCCACACTATTGGGGCTAAGCTCTTAAAGCTTGAAGACATCAAGCTACATCAAAAGGTATGTCATCTAACTAAACTTTGTAGTATAGGTGCTTCATAATATGCTAGCTAGGATGAAACCTTGGAATATTTAATATTTGCATGTATAATAGAGAAAACATAGATCCAAGGTTTATAGGGTTGCATGTACACCATAGGAGTGTTAGAATGCTCAAAACCCAACAGTGGTATCAGAGCCATGGGTTGTTTTCTGTTATATTGATGCAAATGTTTTATTTTCAAGTTGAAAAAAAAGGAAAAAAAAAAACATGACGTTTGTCAAATTTTAAGATAATTACTTGTTTTGTGAAAAACGAATTATTTGTAAAATATGAATCATTTGTTATATGAGTTGAATTAGGTCAAATTTAGTAAAAAATAAAATGATATGATTATTTTATTAGTTTTAAAAGTTTGATCTAAAGAGTTTTTTGAAACCTCCATAAGTTATGGATATGAAAAGGTTTTAAAAAAATTGATTCAAAGTTTTTTATGGAGTTACAAAACTTAGTCTTAATGTTTTAAAGAATTCCATAACTTGTTCTTAAGTTATGGAACATGAAAAGTTTCATCATAAAACAAGTATTTAACTCCATAACTTATGGAATCCAAAAGTTTTCAAGAGTTACAAAATTTGCCCTCAAGTTTTGGAATTTGGAAAAAGTTTTTTTATGATAAAAAAAAAGAATTGAATTCTAAAACTCTTGGGTTCATAACTTAAACAATTAATTAAATGGTTTTAATTTTGAATTTAATAATTGGAATTATGATGTTTTTATTGAATAATTCAATTAACTCTTATGGACTTTATTAATAGATAATTAAAGTGTTTAATTAAAAGAGAATTAATAATTCCATAATGACATGGTTTAAATTTAATTAAATTAAGAGTATAGTTTAATTAATAGATTAAACCACCAAGTATTTTAAATGTCTAAAATACACCCTTATACTATTATAATATTAAAAGTTTAATATATTATATGTATAAGAGCAAGTCGTCTTACCATTAGTACGCCTCATTCACGAAGCCGGTCTATAAGGGGGGTATAAGGTTACTGCCTATAAAATGGCAGTTTAATGGGTGTCTACTCTCACTCACCGCTTCCTTGACCGGTGGAGGGTCGTTAGCCGAACAGGTAGGACAAGAACTATAATTCTCCCTTCATTATAAGTATAATGATAAATACTAAGTAACTAAACACTTATAAATTCCCAATCTTAGTTACTTAGGAAAATGTGAATAAGGTGCTAATCCATGAAATTACACTTTGCACTTTGTTTAAGCTGTTAGTGGAGCGTGTGTGGTTAACCGGCACACTAACCTGGACTTAACAAGGTAGGCAAAGGGTAACATAATGTTTATCATAGTATCGTTGGAGCGTGTGTGGTTAACCGGCACATCAATTGAGGGGTAAATATTAAGGGTACCAAGTATATTTGCATGGTTACTTCACACCTTGTTTTGTGATCCTAGGCATCCCAGTCACAAAACCTGAAGGGCACACTCGAGATTGAAACATGCCATTGAAAAGTTCAATGATTCTCAAAAGAATCTAGGAGTTTCAAAACCAATTAAAACCTAATAATACATTTCGTTTATCTTGGTGGAAATTGGCGAATCGTCATTCACCTACCTTCAAATATTTTATAGCTTGGATTACGGCA
This sequence comes from Lactuca virosa, assembly GCF_052849685.1. Taxonomy (NCBI): domain Eukaryota; kingdom Viridiplantae; phylum Streptophyta; class Magnoliopsida; order Asterales; family Asteraceae; genus Lactuca; species Lactuca virosa. The sequence goes on along the minus strand of NC_136430.1, from coordinate 299,762,902 downwards.
TCCCACTTCCAAGTTATAAAATAGTTTGTTGGGTCCTAGCCTTAATATATCATATTGGGTGTTATATTAAGGACTTAAATCAACTTTACGTGAATTTCTCCCATTGTTGATGTCTGGTTTAGACAACAATGATCTTCCCAAACCAAGCTTTCCTAATAAATATGACTTCCCGAGTTTGGCTCATGGAAGTCATACTTCTCTTCCTCCACCTCCTCCAATTATTCTCCCTAACCCACAAGTTCAAGGTCACTCAAGCCCTAATGGCAAGCAAGGTCTATGTGTGATCACATCTTAGAGATGAAGTCACATATTGACAAGTCGGGAGAGTTGGGTGTCAAAGTCTTGAGAAAGTTGGATGTTCAATCACTTTCTAAGTCACATAGTGAGTTCCTTTGGGACTACTATGAAACAGACTATGACATGAACCTTAATGATCATATCTATTTGATTGGTGCTGCTGAATCAGCAATGATTTGGAACAATAGTAAAGCAAATTTGATTAGAAGATCAACTTCCCAAAAACTTTATGGACAGTGACAATGGTGACACTGGAAATCCAGAAAAAGCATTCTCTTCCCAATGGAAAGGGATTGGCCATAGTCAACCCGCTTGACCAAATGGTAAAGAGAAAGGCTAAGTCTGAGATAGTCCCATTACCAAAGGGTCCATATGTTTATTTTGTCGAAGGAAGAGGCGATGATTGCAAAGCTGCCAAATTTACCTAAGGATATTAAAGTCAATAAGTTTGACTCTACATCAGGTAGAGCCCATTATCTAACTCTGTTAAGTTCTATTCTGAGATCCTCATTACAGGATGTGACTGGGTCACATGTTGATGTTTTAAGAATCAAAGAATAGAGAGAAATCTTAAAGGAAGTATATGCTGATTCTGATCGCGAAGGTGGATTTCGATCGCATCAGAATTTTGAGCAGTTGCTTAAGAAGTTATGATATATTGCTAAGGAATAGATAACAACAATTTTCCATGTGGATTGTAAGGATAAGTTTTTCCGCAAAGTTTTAAAATAAAAGAAAATTGTTTAATTTTATTTATTTGAAGTATCCTTACAATGGCATTTGTGGAAAATTGTTGCTTATATGATTCCACTGACAGCAATATTGGAAAATGGATTTGATTCTTTCATTTGTGGTAGTGTCTAAATTTACCAAATCAGGAAAGTTCCTTATCACCCAAGTTTCAATTGGACCGAAACTTGGAATCATGCAAGTTGAATAGTATGATGAATGAGAAATTTCAAGCATTGGAAAATCAAGACTAATTACTTGTTCACATGGATGTGTGAGTCAAGTGAAGGACTAAAGGGATCGAGTACACATTCTTGTGCACCGGTCATGTCCACCACAAAGCTCGTTAAGACTATTTGATTTACTAAAGTTTAGTAAATATGGTTATACTTACAAGTTTAAGTATAATTCTGAAACATTGGAAAAGTCTCAATGTATGGCAGAACAAATGGGAAGAATCAAATTAGGCAGAAACATAAAAGTTTCTCAAATCTGAAAAGATGGGAGAGTACTTTAGTATCATGTTTGTGATCATCTTAATGATTTAGAAATCATATCACAATTAGTCCTCTAAAGGTCATCTTAGTGCATTCTTATGACTAAGAAGAGGAGTCATGAATTGTTGAAATGGTTAGATCAGGAAGATGAGTCATACTTCGTTCCAAAACAATTCTTAGAGTCATACTCCAAGATTGTAAATTGAGTGACATATCTTAAAGAAAGGTTTAAAACACTTGTCAAATGTAAGAGTAAAAGTGTCCTACTCTTGTACATTTGAAATTGGTAAGTTGTGATGTTTTGGATAAAACAAAGACCAACTAAGGCCAATTGTGTGAAGTGTTTGTCTTGATAAAGAATCCGCACTATCTCTTGAATATTTGGCAAGATAGTCTTATATGTCAAGAGGATAGTGGGAGTCTTAAAGATCCTAAAAAGAATTTCAAGAACTAATCAAGAATAAAACATGAGGTTCTTCACTAGCACACGACTTGAGGTTTATAACTTATCGTGGTGACATATTCTGTGCCCATTCCAGTTAAAGTTGGCTTTGCATATGAGTTCTGAAAGTTCTCAATTGGTTGCATAACAACTTGGAAGCAATGGCAGGCCCTGTACTGCCAGGTGGCAAGAAGTTAAGATTGCATAAGTTCAGTCCATATGAGTTTGAATTTGTCATTATCCTTGTCTTGTGACTATGGTTTTGACGATTCACATGGATAAGAACACATACACCATAAAATCTAAGGGTCATAAGGTTTCTCTCTGATTCATGAAAATGATGGTGAGGAAACACTTCCACCAAGTAGATTTGAAGCAGATGGCAAAAGGTCTAAACAATTGAGACTATGATTATGGCATCCCTTTTCATAATTCTAAAATTGTTTAGACACACATGCATGCTATCTAAGGAAAGGTGTATGATTTTGATAAAGTTTTATCAAAGCATCTCGTATCAGAAATCTGAACTTTGGTAAGAAAGTCAATAAAGTATTGATTTCTAGAAGTCCAGCTGATTTCTGAGTACATGTCAAAGCTAGTGGGAGCATAAGTGTTATGCTAATAATCATCATGTTAGTGGGAGCATGATAATTATTGTTAGTGTTGCAAGTTAGCAATGTTAATTATAGAAAACAAAAGTTTCAATTCGTACGGCTGCAGGGATTGAAAAAGTTGTTTTGCTATAATTAAGGGAGAGGATATACTTCATTTCAGTTCTAAAGGCTTAGATTGAGACCTTAATCATCTTTAGTCAAGAATATATATATGAATTTCATGTTGGATTGGTTCAACTTAAGGAAATTCTATATATTGCGATCTCAAAATTCGATTATGATTACGGCATCCCTCTTCATAGTCAAATTTTGAAAACATGGCAAATAAAAATATTGTAGCAAAAGACTGGTCTAGAATCATGTCTTTATGTGAGACATCATGAATCGTGTACCATTTGCTTTGGGTACAGGATCGATTGCATGTGCTATAATATTTGTCATTTCTAAATTTTTCCAAATGCCCAGAGGCATTAAGAAGGGAAAAGGTCTAGAATTGGATATGACTAAAATGATTAAGCAATTGTCAAGGACAATCTGAGGTTTACTAAAGATTGGTTGCTCAGGGACAGTTGGAAGTATAGTGCTAATTTTGGAAGGACCATATTGACATATTCTGAAAAGAGGCATCTCTTATTCAGAAGTGATAGTCAAAATGAGAATATGGAGTTGTCTCCATAGGTGGAAGTTATCTGTGTAAGATTAGAAAACTTAATGCAAGAAGCATGTCCAAAGCAATGTACTTTGAATATGAGACTTAGTTTCCATGGAGTTGATCTCCATTGGAATACCTTATAATGACTGTTGACAAGTATTTGTGACTTTGTACATATTCATTACAGGAGGGTCAGTGCATATAAGTTTAAAATCTAAACAGATTTCGATAAATGATAGGAATTTGAAATTCTCACATTTTTCGATAAGGATTTGGGAGTGTGAAATTAGAATCATTGAAATTATGTTCAATTGGTTTATTTCACAAAGTAAGGATCATAGACAAACATAGAGTGCATACTTGGTGTATGGCAAAGCTATTGTTTAAGAAAAACATAGTGTATATGCTTGGAGCATGGGACAACTAGTGTTTTTAATTCAAGTATAAAGTTGATAAAACCGAAACAATGAATAATGAGTAATCAGTATGGTGATAAATAAAAGTGTTTATTTATATTCATAGGGTTTGATACCATATTTGATTCATTTATTCTTATGTTTCACTTTGCATGTTTTGACTTCCAGAATAACTAAGTCACTCTTCCTGAATGATTAAGTTATTCAAACCATCCACAGTCGGTCATATGTTGGAAGTAGATATGAATCAAGACTGTCATGGGTTGGTTTGTAGAGGTCCAAGTTGGTGGACAAAGTGGTGCTACAACACTCATGAGTGCTCATAAGTTCTGAGTATTGGATTCAACCCGCGCTCATTTGAATCACTTCATGGATTTTATCACGAGTGATCATGAGACGATAATATCTTATATTCTTCAAACCTAGAGATATGAGTTGTTACTATGAGTTGGTTATACATTGATTGCACGAAAACGCATTGGTAACTCGATGTTATAAAACGTGCCATTGTGTATGATTCAACAAGTAGTAGAACAAGCCATATGAGTCGAAGTTTATCCATTCCTTTTACCTTCGGGATAAAAGCGATATCTGCGGGCCCCTCGATGATTTAGCGATGACACATGTGAGTGCTTGGCCAAGCCAGGACTGATTTGATTTGTTCAATCAGTCAATCATCATAAATCGAAAATCAGGAAACAACAAATGGACAGAGAGAATGATTATAATCCATGTCTCAATCCATATGATATCTAGAATGGAGGAATATATGATCCCTTATCTAATGGACAAGTCATTGACAAAGGTCAGAGTTCATTGACAAGATCAGAGTTCGACAGCGGCTTTAAGAGCTACGATTGCCAATTGGTTTTTGAAGTCATACTCAATAATAGTTTTAGACTTATCCAAGTGGGAGACTGTTGGATTAATGTCTAAGTCCATAACTATATTTGGTATGTACTTGACCCGACCCGGCATGGTCCATTTGGGTTGCACTTCACCGACACAATTTATATGGATAGTCTTTTGAGAATAGTATATTTATGATTTATATTAATATATTATAAGTTCTAATATATATTAATATATAATCATATTATTTAATTAGTATTGATCAAGAATTAATTTATAATTAATTAAGTGATCAAAAGGAACTAATTAAATATGGACTCTTAGATATATATATGTGTAGTGGGCCAAGTTCATTTAGGTTGGGCTAAGCCTTCATGGATAGTCCATGGAGCTTTAACCCATGGATCCTAGGAAATGAAAGGTCATGGGTATTAGGGTTTAACCCTAATCCTCCACACTATATAAAGGGTCTTATGGTTCATGAAATTATGCTAGTGGCTAGTGTGGATACACTAAAGAGGGCAATAACCGATTTCATAGTGTGAGCCAAGTATCCATATTCTCTAAAGGTTTTCCAAGGTGTTTTGGTGATTTGTGATTCCACTTGAGGCTTCCACACTATTGGGGCTAAGCTCTTAAAGCTTGAAGACATCAAGCTACATCAAAAGGTATGTCATCTAACTAGAACTTTGTATTATAGATGCTTCATAATATGCTAGTTAGGATGAAACCTTGGAATATTTAATATTTGCATGTATAATAGAGAAAACATAGATCCAAGGTTTATAGGGTTGCATGTACACCATAGGAGTGTTAGAATGCTCAAAACCCAACAAGAACACCATATGCCTACCCATCAAGCATGTTAATGCAGGATGATCTTCAATGATTGGAGCACCATTTGGGTATTTAACCTTTAAGGTTCCATCTCTAACCACATTAGACATTTCATCAGGTTCATCTGGAATAAAGAACAGCATTTTAACCACATTAGGCATTTCATCGAGCACATTGTATGCATGTTGATAAACACAAAATATAACACACAAGAATCAATTTCTTATTTCCAATATACAAACAATTTCATATTTCCAGTATACAACCAAATAGAATGAAACCCAAACTTGCAGTTAACAGCACAAATTCACGAATTCACAACCAATATATAACAAGAAGAAGGAGAAGAAGGAGCCTAAGCTATTGAACTACTGTCTGTTATTGTTACTCAGACAATAAGATCAAGGAGTAAAAGAACACATTCAGTTTATGTGTTTCGTGCTTTGATGGGGCAGGGGCAACTGGTCATGATGATTGAGAACGAGAACAACCAAAATTGCGATGACAGCTGATTGCTCCTCAGTGTTTCGTCGAACAACAAATTAACAATCACTTCGTCTGATTCAGTCACTAACGAGAGGGAGAAAGAGTCGAGCAGGTGAAATCGACGAACAATCAACGAATTCCGATGAAGCGATGATACATGAAGCGATGGGTGAGGCTCTGTCGATTTCGAGCAGCTCTCAGTTCCGACTATTTTCAGTTTGAGCATGTCTCAATTCTGATGCTTGTTCTTCAGCCCTGTGTTTGATCCCGGATTAAAGAAAAAAACAATCCAATAACTTAATAAAAGCATATGAAATCGTTGGAGTAGGCTTTTCCGATCAAACCAAGAATCCCAAACATCCTCTAAACATACGAATAAGAAAATAGAAGAAGAAGAAAGAATGAATTGTTGATTTTGAGTTTGAGCAACTCTCAACTCCATTAAACTTTGTTTTTTCAATTGAGTATCCCACATCGTTGGTGGGATAAAACACCAAGGGCAAACATTCCTATAATAAAGGTAGAAGGCATCCCTGAAATTCAGATCCAACTATGCTTTGGGGCAACGATCTCTTTTAAGCCCAATTTTGGGTCCGATTTTGGATCGGATTTAGTCCGATTTGGACCGAATTGGAACGGTTTTGACCGATATTGACCAAGACCGATTTTTTTACCCTTTAACCCTTATTCGTAGGCGGTTGGAGGCCGCCAAGCGCCTAGGCACCGATTAATCGGCCGCCTAGACTGATTTTTACAACCATGATATATATATATATATATATATATATATATATATATATATATATATATATATATATATGGGTAATTATGATAAAAATAAAAGATAAAACGATAAAAGATAAAAGCCTATGGTTAGTGAGTTGGTTATTCATCCAAAAACATTGATTAAATTCGGCATATTCATTATACCTATAATCATTAATCTTGCGAGAGCTAGGAAGTTATGTATAGATCTGTACGAGGCCATGACAACCCCATGCAATTGCTAGCTACAATCCCGACATGATACCTTCCATATAAGTTACTATTCGACGTCCGATGAAGCGTCGTGATTAGGGGTGCATTTATGGTCGTAGCGTCGATTATAAGGGCTCACGTTAATATATTAAAAATTGCCTCAGAGCTTAAATTACCATTAGGGACGCCTGGTGTGGTAATTAAAATATGTTAGGATCGTTAGAAACCCTTGAAGTATAGTAAATTAGGATTAACAAAAGACAATCATAATTTAAATATGATAGGATCGTTAGAAATCCTTGAGTGATAGTAAATTAGGATTAACAAAAGACAATCCTAATTAAAATACATTAGGATTGTTACATATCATGAAAAGATAGTTATTTAACATCAATAAAAGATATCTTAAAAGATAAAAGACTAGATAAATAATTAAGAAAGGTTTTCACTAAATATAAGTATCCTTAAAAGGAATTCAAAATTTCAAATATATAAGAACTCGTGCACTTACCGACATTATGTTGAGTTTCAAAATGCATGTATTCTCAAATTAATAGGATTGACGCTCTTTATACCGTCACACTGCTCGGTGTTTCCGCTAAAGGCCGAGAAGGGGTGTGACACTCGGTCTCTTTCAACCGGTACTGGGTCTATTTCACCCCGTTCGGTCTCTTTCAACCGGTATTGGGTCTATTTCACCCCTTCGGCCTCTTTCAACCGGTACTGGGTCTATTTCACCCCTACAGCTAAGCATACAATCATATCAGGAAGAGTCATAAAGTGTAATGTCCGAAAAATTAAGACAAAAAATTTTCGTTTTTAAATTTGTAAAACTGTAATCCAAAACATCATCATCAACCAAGATGGAACAAAGTGTATCAAATACATCATGAAACATCAGAGTAATCGTAAAATGCGAAATGAGGTGGTGTGTGCACTACAAACATCTCGGGCTCTTCCTTTTTGAACCAGAAGTACCTAACACATAAACTGAAAACTGTAAGCACCAAGCTTAGTGAGTTCCCCAAAATACCACATACTATACATAATAAACACATAATAGGCCCGGCCCGTCATCGAGTCCCGCTCGGTATACAGACCTGTCAGACATCGGGCCCCGCCCGTTATACATATAACATATAAACAGATAAACACATGACACATACAATAATCATAAAGATAAATAGCATACAAAATGGTCATCGGGCTCCGCCCGGTAAGCATACAAGCACATAACACATGTAAGAGTCACGCAGACATCTAGCATCCTAACATAACAATTCATGGGTTGGGATTGGTGTCTTCTACCCGCTAAACATAGTAAGGAAACTCATCTCTAGCTACTGAATCACTTAAATGAATCTCTGACTGCTAGTCCGGAAAATCCCCGCGCTATCAATATCAAATAATATCAAATTATCCCATAACCAAGAGTCTAAGCTACTTGGCCCATAACCAGGGTAAAAGGACCATTTTACCCTTTATCTAACTTGGCCCAAAGCCAGGGACCAACTCAACTACTCCAAAAGGCCCAAATCCTAAATGGCAACCCAAAGCCCAATATTGTTGGATTTGGTGTCTAAGCCCATAACTATAATGGGTATGTACTTGACCCGATTGTAGCATAGTCCTTTTTGGGTTGCCTTCACCAGTGCAATTTGATAGGATGGATTTTGAGAATAAGGTTATTTATGGTTTATTAATATATTACAAGTATAATATATTAATATGAAATTATTTAATTAGTATTGATCAATAATTAATTTGGAATTAATTTTGTGGTCAAAGAGACTAATTAAATATATGGGGATTGATTATGTAAATCAATGATTCTTGTAGTGTGGGCCAATGATCCATGATTATGTAGATGGGCTAAAATAATCCATGGATAGTCCATGGAGGTTAAATCCATGGAGCATGAGAATATGGAAAGTCATGGGTTATTAGGGTTTACCAAGTGTAACCCTAGCATGTGCAACACTATAAATCGAACCCTCCATGAGCCAAAATCGGTTAAACCTTCTCCTTGAGATAAGTAGCTTATTCTCTTAAGACATCCTCTTGCATCTTGGTGTTTGTGAACCAATAGAGGCATCACACTTGAGGTGCTCAAGCTTTCAAAGGTCAAGAACTACAAGTCCTTCTAAAAGGTATGTCATCTATCTAGATGTTTTATTCATTTGGCAATTTGTATGCTAGTTAGGACAATGCTTTGGAAAAATTGAAAATATGCATGTATAATAGAGAAAACATAGATCTAAAGCATTTAGGGTTGCATGTGCACCATAGGAGTGTTATATTGCTCAAAACCCAACAAATATATGGCCCAATCTTCCAAATTGGGCCCAAAACCCATCATGGGCCTAAATCCAAAGAAGCCCAACATGCTAGCCCCAAGTCCAGAATAGGAGTCTAATGGCCCAACAAGGCCCAAACATACAAGCCCAAATTATGGCCCAATACCAAAAACGCCAAGCCCAAAAGCTCATTTTTGAGTACGCGGGGCATACTCAGCTCGTACACTTAGCGTACTCCGTCTGGGGCTAGTACGTGCAGCGTACCAGCTGGGTATGCCCAGCATACTCCCTAGTTTGCCAACCTACTCCGTTAATCACTTAATTGGTTGATACCTCAAGCAAAACTCTCAGATCTTATCCTAAAGAGGGACTTATCACGTAATGTTGGCAACTTTACCCTCATGCATGGCTTAATGGGACTCAAAAGCTCAGAAAGAGCTTAATAAAGGTATTAATACTTGCATGAAGCAAAAACATCCATAAAGTTTTCATTTTTATGAACATAGGGCCTAAATGGAGCTTAGATCAAGCATCCATTACTTTTGGAGTAGATCAAGAGCTCATATTTACTTCAAAACACACAAAATGCCCAAGAAACACCATAAAGTAGATCTAACATAAATACTCATCAAGGTGTGAGCTTTTTACCTCAAAAAACCTTGAAAATGAGAAGGTGGTCCTAGATCTTCAAGCTCAAGCCACTCCTCCAAGTGATCCTCTTCTTCTTCTTCACCACAAAACACCAACAAATCACTCTCAAGCTCACAAACTCACTAAATGCTCTAAGGGTTTCATTTTCTTAGTAAAGGGAGATGGAGGCTGATCATAAGTGTCAAAAAGATGTTATAATGAGGCTTAAATAGGGTGCAAACCCTAAAAAGTAGGGTTTTCCCCTGCACTACATATGCCATGCGTACTCCACGTACCCCCTGCGTGCGTCAGTGGGACCCACAATCATCAGGATGGCCAGTACGCTAAGCATACTCATTGAGTACGGTCCGCATACTAACCAAGGGACCAAATTAAAAAGATTTGCATAAAAGGGTTAAAAGGAAACTTACCAAAAACTTGAGTGTTACAAAAAGACGACAAGTACATATAGGCATAGCAACAAATGTCACAAAGACAACTATCATCCTATAAACATCATCCAATGGGTCGACATTGGTGCCTTCGAACCACGAGTATAGTGAAGTGACTCACTAGAATTATTCAAAAGAAGCCCAAAATCTATCTCAGCAACAAAACATCCAACCCAAGCTTCCTAAAGCCAAACTGAAACAAATCCTTAGCCAAATGCTCAATTCTACTCAAGTTTGACCAAAAGTCAAATTTGTCAAAAAGTCAACAGTCAAAGTTAAAGTTAAAATTGCCAATCAGCAGCCCTCCACGTCGTGGCCTTCCTTGGGAAAGTTGTAGACACAAAATGCCAAAACAATCACTAATCCCCCAGTCGCCATGTCGTGGGAGCCTAAGTCCACACCGTGGGGACTAGCCTGAACAGCTCAAACGAGCTTAATCCATTTTCTTCTAACTTCAAGAGCTCTAAAGCTTAGATCTGATCCTTTCCAGGGTCTTAATAGATAAAGTTTTTAATTTTATCCATTAGGAAGGTCCAAACCACCAAGATCCAGACTTTAAGTCTCAAAGGGACCCACAAATGAATCTTTCTCAACTTAATTCATTAAGTCCAAGTCTCCAACCTTCAGAACTAAATCAACATGATGTTTAGATGGATAAAGTTTCCAACTTTATCCATAATAATGTCTCAAGATTTCAAGATCTAAACTTTAATAGACCAAAATGGCCTAAATGACCAAAATAACTTGCATGGCTGAAAGGGAAGGCAAAATATTAAAACTTTCCTAGTCCATGAGGTCCAAGAAAACATTCTAAACTGATCAAAAGGTGTTGGAGTCCAGATCTGAAACATACAATGTTCTTAGGACCTTGGAGAGTAATAAAGTTGCCAATTTTATTCCCAACTCTCACTTAAAATTCATTGAGTAAGAACAAAACACCAAATACACTTAGATCTAAAGATGAAATGTAATAAAGCTTGGAACTTTATAACTTACAAAGGTCTAGAAGGTAGATAAATGTTGAGATCTTTAATTTCCAAGCTTCAACGATCAATCTTACATGAAAACATTGTTCCAAAACCATAAAAAAAACTCCAATAATGGTTGAGAGAGGATAGGGGATGCTCAATTCTTAAAAATAGAGGCTAGGGTTCTGCTAAGAGGTTCTAGATATGATGGAGGCTAAGAAAATACCCTAAAACATGAATCCTTACCTTTAAATACTATGAAAACCCTAAAAAATTTGTAGGCTTTGGGATACATAGTTCTCATTTCGTGAGAATATATTCTCACCTCATGAGGACTCTCACGTCGTGAGAATCACTTCTCGCCTCGTGAGAACGGATTTTCACCCAATTTCACTTTAACTTCAAACAATCATAACTTCTTCATTTAAACTTCATTTTCGGCGCTCTTTATATGCACAGAAAGGTATTGACGAGACCCACAACCTTATATAAATAATTTTGACTTATAACACATCGAACTAAAATCCTTAATTTATAAAAGAATCCTAAAACATCACTTCTCACATTTTAACCTTTGACCCCAAGACACAAACCAATGCTTTAATCACTTATCCTACATTATCATCATCCAATAAGGTCTAAACCCCATTACATTGAAGCCCAAGACCTTTACTTGATTCATTTATTGTCTACAATCATGAAATAAGAAACTTTTCGAAACACGATGTTACAATTATCTGGGTCTAAATCATGTTCAAATCCTTTAGTGGTTTGATATTTTTCCTCAATCAATATTGATGTTAACTTATACTATCTTTATGTCTTTAGGTGTGGTTTATTTTTTTATAGGTGAAAGGTTTGCAATATGAGGACCAAATCTACAGACCTTTACAGTAGATGAAGTGGACCAAACGTCTGTGGTCTGCTGTAACGACCTATTTTTTTATTGTTTAAAAGTGGAATATAAGTATAAGAATAACTAAATAAAAATATGGATTTATTAGCATTTTAAAAATTTATAAGAAATTTATAAGATTTATTATCATCTGATACCTAATTAAATTAATAAAAGGCAATATATAAATTTAAGGTGATTAATTAGTGGTTAATCATAATTATAGAAAATAATAGTAATTATTAATAATACATAAAATGTAAAAATAGTTATCTTGTATATAAAGAACTTTAATTTAAGTAAATGACTTAAATAGATCAAATGAGAAACTTAAAATGTTGAGCTAATGTTCAAAGGGACAATTGTTGACATTAAGGTCAAAACATGAAGGACTATTGTTGTAATTTTGCAATTACAAACACACAGAAGGATGGTACTCTCATTTAGTACATTTTAAACAAATTTCTTTTAGACAAAATTGCGAATTTGGTCCTTGTGGTTTGCAAAAACCTTTGGATGGGGTCCAAAAAGTTTCCAGCTTGCACCAAAGGTCCAAAATCAAGGTTTTCATGGGTTTTTAGTCCATTCCGTCATAGTCCGTTTGTTTGGAGTAGTTAGGGCCATCACGTGCCCTCCATGTGAGGGCATTTTGGTCATTTTGCTTCCCAGCTTCCATTGTCGCCACTTCAATTAATAAGATTGCAGACTATACTTCACTCTTTCGTCTTCTCTCATACCTTATTTATCATTCAAGACGCAAAAACCCTAACGATTGTGTGAGAATCGATTTTCGTTCATGCTTTTGAAAATGTGGGGACTTAGAAATGTTGGAGAGAATGTTAACATTCAAGAAGTTTATGGTAAGATTCAAACTTTGACAAAACTTTGAAAAACTCTGTATTTGATGATCAAGTTTCAAACTTTGAAAAACTCTAACAATCGTCTCTTTCTGTTTTGAAGATGGTTACCCCAACATATTCTCTATTGAACTTCATCACGGAGGGAGTTTCACAAAGTTTCCAAATATCAGGTATATTAATGGGAACTTCATCAGTTGTTTGGAGTTTATCAGAGAGTACCTTATAAAGAGAGTATACAATGTGATGAAGGTGTTAAAAAAGTGTCAAGGTCCACTAACTTCAACAGGTACTAGGATTTTGGAAGCAAACACAACACTTGCTAGTAAGTATCATGCACGATGGAATGGGGGACAAAAGTATTAGGTTAAAGGTCCATGGAATGATCAAAATGTGGTGGACATGGAGAAAAGGTAGTGTAGTTGTAAAAAGTGGGAGCTTACTGGAATTCCTTGCAAGCATGCAATTGCAACCGTAAATGAAAATGGCATACAATGCTGAAAAGATGGGAGAACTATACACCTATGTGCATAAGGTGTATTGGCTTGATACATGGAAAAAGATGTACTCCTTCAAGGTGGAGCCTATCAAAGGTAGAGCCATGTGGCCTAAAAGTGACTGCCCAACAACTCTTGTCCCTCCACAACACAACAAAGCTATAGGCAGGCCAAAAACAAAATGGAGGATGACAGCAGAGGAAAGGATTGAAATTCAGCAACGTAAGAGGCAAGCAAACAGTCAAAGTCAGAATGATAATGAAACTCAAAAGTTGAGTAGGAAGTTTTTGACTGTGACATGTAGTAAGTGTAAGCAAAAGGGGCACAATGTCAGGACCTACAAGGCCTAAGATGGGAATTGATGTTTAAGTACTTAAGTTGTTTATGTTTGTGAAGACTTGCTAATGCACTTTAGTTGGTACTTTGATGCCCTTTTTTGGTAATGTACTTTTATGCCCTTTTATGGAACAATCTAAGCAACATGTTTTGGGTAATGTACTTTAATGCCCTTTGTTGGTAATGATTGTGTTTTGGCATTAATCTGTTATGGTATGTAACTCAACATATGTATGTAACCTTTTTTGGTGCCCTTTTGGTAATGTACTTTGTTATTGGTTTATTTTCTATTGTCAAAGCATGAAGATGTTATGGCAATGCACTTAATATATGCATGTAAAACCATTACAATTGAATATTCAAGTGAAGACAAAAACCATTACAATTGCATATCATGTCAAGATAAAGCATTTACAATTTCATATTCATATAAAGATAAAACCATTACATTTCCATTTGTCATAATAGCATTACATATCCAATGATCCAAAAGAAAACACTTACATCATATATAAACCACCATCAAACCTTCTAGCACCAAAAGACAACATTTTCAGATGGTTATTACCAACAAAAAAGACCTAACCTTTAATTGCTAATTCCAAAAGGCACAAACAATAGAAACAACACCCACGAGGCAACCAAGTACATCTTCAGCTGACCCATTTCAACCTCATACCTATTCATTGTTCTCAACAGTCCTTGTATGATAACACTTGATCTTTGACACATAGGGGGATCAACCCACCCCAAAAATCCACATCTGGATCCCTACAAGAATACATTAAAGTAGAAGAGTTATTTCATAACTACTGAAATATCATAACCTAATATGATTTTTCTTACCATTTTAGGGCATGTGTAGAAACGACGACCAGGGTTTCGTGACGTCCACGAGGTTCGCACAAAAGCAACATTCCCACAGAAGCAAAGCACCATTTTTGAAGGTCGTAACAGTAATAGAAGTAGATGGGAGACGAAGAAGAAGAAACACTTCTCTGTAAAATCAAAATGAACAAGATGAAGGGGATTGCGTATGAGTATGTATATAAAGGAGAAATCTAATATTATTTAAAATAAGAACCTAAAATGACCAAAATGCCCTCACATGGAGGACACGTGATGGCCCTAACGGCTCCAAACAAACGGACTATGACGGAATGGACTAAAAACCCATGAAAACCTTGATTTTGGACCTTTGGTGCAAGCTGGAAACTTTTTGGATCCCATCCAAAGGTTTTTGCAAACCACAACGACCAAATTCGCAGTTTTGTCTTTCTTTTACTTTTCTCTGAAATAGAACGGCAATTTGAAATACAAGCGAAAGTGGAGTGATTCTAATTTGAAGCTCGTATATTTCCTACATACGAGCCACCGGATGAAAGAAAACGTAGGCTGAGAAGAGAAAGTGACATAGGTCGAAAACGGAAGGTACCGGTCGATCACTTTTTCCAGTGACTTTTACCTGCAACTAAGAAGAGAGAAAGAACCCAGCTAAGAAAACAAAGGGGCAATGTCCTTTTCTAAAGGATACGTTAATAGAGACTTGTATAGAGTTTGAGAAACTCTTTTCCAGGCGAATCTCCTCCATAAGACATCCATAAGTTCGTATGACAGGCCCCCAAAAAAAATAAGGCCCAAGTTCTAGTCAGATTATAGTGTTAATAGTTAGTATATATAAGTTTTCGTACCTGACTTCAAATACGACTTGTATGTTAGTTGGCCAAGAGCATTGCATTGACCAAGAAACCTTCGTCATTAAAGCACTTCCTCACCTATTATGCGTTGTTAAACAATTATTTTAGTTTTGACATCATTGTCTCTTCAATGAAATCGATTTAGTGCTTCTACCTTCTCCGGCGAGTGCTTCTTCTCTTCCTGGTTCTTCTTCGAAGCCATGGAAACTATGGTAATCTCCAAATTGATTCAGAAATCCACAACCCTAAGAGTTTGAATCCGGGTTGTGGACTTCGATTTAAGCCTTCTACAGTTCAGAATCTGGTAACATTAGCCACCAGTTCCACCAAACATAACAAGAAATCAAGCCTAAATTTTGGTCCTAAAGTTTCAAAATCGTTACTCTTCATATCCAAATAATGGGTCTAATCAAGAAGAAGAAGATGAAGATGGAGGTCTTGTAGAAACCCCAATTGAAGAAACCATTTACAAGGGTCACAAATTCCTTGTAGAAGCTCCAATTAGAGAAGAAAAAAACCACATAAGTTCTTCAATTGGAGGAGGACCTAGGAACAAACCACCGATCACCCCTCAACCAGAATCCGGACGATCAAGTCTCAGGCCAAGGAAATTAAGCAAGGTCGTTGTCAATGATGATAAAGATACTAATAACGGCAAAATGTGGGTAAAAGTCCCGAGGAATCCATACATGTTTAGAGGAAGATCTCAAAATGAAAATAGATTCCAAAATAGACAAAGGAGCATCAAAGATTATACATGTGGCACATTAAACCCTTTAAGTTTGACTATTTGGCTGACTATATACATGTGGCACACTAAACCTGCTACTTCAGATAATAGGGACTAAAACACAGGTTGCTCATCACTTTGCACCCTTATAAAGCCACGAAAATAACTTATGGATTTAAAGGGTTAACTCTAGAAAGTTCGTAGGACATTTATTTCATTTTCCATTTTTTAAAATGACTTGTGCCATAACTCCTACCTTTAATCTCTCATTCTAAATGATCAAGGTTTCCCAACTTTTTAGTATTTTATCTTTATAAATCAACTTTATTCCTCACTTTGCATAATCCTTTTACCTAATTAACCTTTTTTAAATATTATTAATCGACTTTATCCCTCATTTATCCATAATAATTTTTAAATTAACCAACTTTATTTTAATTCACCCTCACCTAACTTATCGAATGTTAGGATGCTAAGAGAGTCTCGCGATTCATGTGACTATCTAAGGTTATCTATTGTACTATCGTTCTTTTGTTTTTGAAAGACCCACACTTTCATATTTCTAAAAGACCCAAACTTTCGTACTTGACATTGTTACTCCAAAAACATGCTACATGCATATTCATAAAAAAAACAATATTTTACATTGATAAAGTGATTACAAACGACTGGATACAAACCGACTAAGTTTTAGTATATTACATAACTACCCAAGATATTTAAGCTTTTATACATACGTAAACCCAAGTACAAAGTAATAGTATAAACTATTCTAAATCTTCCAACAGTATACTACTATACTGGTTACTTATCTCCTGCAATTTGTTAAACATTGAGAGGGGTAAGCGGTGACGCTTAGTGAGTTCAACAATAGATACAATATAACGTTATGCCATATATATACTTCAATATGGTAGAAGCAAAGAGGAACAAGAAACAACAAAGGCATATGTGAATCATGTGACAAACTTTCCATATCAATCAATGATTTGATTCAAAGATATACGATCAATGAGACATGACAATTTCTATACTTGATATACATCAATAAAGCTTTGGCCCAAATGGCACAGAAGACATACACTTTCTGATTTAAACATTTTTGTAGATTTCAGGCTGAAAGCGTTGTCTAACCTTCCGCCAATACCATAGAATAGAAGTCATTCTCTTACGAGACATCCTCTACATGGTCAGAGGCTACATACCAGTACCACCGTGAATCTAAGTCCTTTCACTGATCACATGGTCAAAGGTATAACTTTGCTATCATAAATAGGGGAAATAATAACAACGGAAAAGCACATAGCACATATAACACATAACATACAATTATTCCTATATATTGAACTCACCGTGAAATAACCGGGGGTTAAAATAGTCATTTGGGCAGCACTTCGTTACTATAATTTACTTTCTTCAATGAAAATCGGGCCCTGCGAGGGTTGGGCTTCAAAACGAAAAGATAATTTCTCGGGCTCTTCGGGAACTTCGGGGCGTGTTTCGGGCGTTGGAAATAATCTCGGGGCTTCGGGGGAAGTGGAAATAGATAAAATATGAAATTAGGGGTGAAAAATGGCAATTTTCCAAAACTACCCGGCAAGTCTCGCAAGCACTATTTATAGGGAAGTATTCGGATGTCTTCGGCCGAAGGGGTACACGCGGCAGCAGCGAGGGGCTCCAGATGGCGCGCATGCGAGGGAGGCAGGTGGCGGGTGCGAGGCTCGGACACGCGAGGAGGGCACGCGTCGGACGCCAATTGGACCGCGCTTCGGACGACTCTCCGGATCGGACACGCGTCTGCTGACTCACCGAGATCGGACACGGGGCGGGTGACGTGTGCGAGATCCGACCTTATCCATGCGAGATTCCTCGGAAATTGAGCCCTAAACTTCTAAAATCCATAACTTTCGCATACGGGCTCCGTTTTTTACGTTCTTTATATGCACGCGTAGGCGGGAATATACTCTACAACTTTCGTTTAGACTTCGTCGGCTAATTTTGACTTTATTTTTAATAATATTATTTTTAACAGACCGGGACAGGAAAATCCGTTAAAAATTCATAACTTCTTCATCTGACGTCCGTTTTCGTCAGTCGTTTTACCGTTGTACTACTAATGGCGAGACCTTCGATTCTTGTTTAGGTTTGTTTGGCTAAAAATCACTCGATCTAAAATTCGAGTTTTTAGCTGTCTACTGCTAAGCTGAAACTTAGAAAAATCTAAACTTCCTCATACGAAGTCAGATTTGGACGTTCTTTTTATGAAAATTCTCGGTTTAACAAATACTACGACTTTAATTTAGATTACCAAGGTTAAAAATTAGTTTATCAAAAACTCACTTTTTACGTCATTCGGCGTCGTGCCGGTTTTGTCGCGGATCTTCGATTGGTCATAACTTCTTCGTTATAACTCGGATTTCGATGAGGTTTCGCCTAAATGCTTCTAATGAAATTATCTACAACTTTGAATAATAAAATTCTACTTATTTCAAATTTTATAT
The DNA here is from genome assembly GCF_052849685.1 of Lactuca virosa. Lineage (NCBI taxonomy): Eukaryota > Viridiplantae > Streptophyta > Magnoliopsida > Asterales > Asteraceae > Lactuca > Lactuca virosa. The sequence goes on along the minus strand of NC_136430.1, from coordinate 299,744,242 downwards.
TTTCGTTAAATTTCGATATTTTAACTTTTAATTGGAATCCCATAAGAGTTCCAATATTTTCCGAGTGATTCTAAACATAGGTTTACTTCATTTCTAGTAAAAACTCTATGTTAGAACTCAATACTCAATATCACATAATATTTCATAATATTATTTACTTTTAACACGATTTCAAAACGTGTATGTTACAAATACCTCATCCTTTTGAGGATTTCGTCCCCGAAATTACATCGATTTAAATAAATGGTGATATTTTCCTCTTATCTCATTCTTATTTTCCCAAGTATAATTTGGGCCTCGATGGTGTTTCCACTTGACAAGCACCAACTCTACTTCTTTATTACGTAGCTTAGTTGTTCTTTCGTTTACGATCTCTTCAGGCTCTTCTACATAAGTTAACTTATTATCCAATTTCACCTCGGATAATGGAACTCCTTCATCATACATGGTTAAACATTTACGCGGATAGCTCACATGAAACAGATCATGAATATCTGCCAAATCTTCCGGCAATTCCAAGCGGTATGCTTGTTTACCAATTCTCTGGATGATTTTGAAAGGACCAACAAATATAGGGTTTAGTTTTCCTTTCTTCCCGAATCGCATAATGCCTTTCCACGGGGATACTTTCAGCTTTACAGAATCACCCACCTGGAATTCTATGGGTCGTCTCCTCTTTTCTGCATAGGACTTCTGTCGATCCTGGGCCGCTTTCATTCTTTCTCCTATAATTTAAATCTTATCGGTAGTTTATTGAATCATTTCATGGCCTCCAAGGATTTTCTGGCCTATTTCACGCCAACATAATGGCGTACGACATTTGCGACCATATAATGCCTCATATGGTGGCATTTTGATTGAAGCGTGGTAACTGTTATTATACGAAAATTCGACAAGAGGTAAGTATTTATCCCAGTTACCACCGAACTCCAAGACACATGCACGAAGAATATCTTCTACTGTTTGGATTGTTCTCTCCGTCTGACCGTCTGTCTGGGATGATAAGCTGTGCTGAGAGCAACTCGAGATCCCAATTCACGTTGCATACTCGCCCAAAAGTGAGATGTGAAGCGAGTATCACGATCAAAAATGATCTTTAGTGGCACACCATGTCTTGCAACAATTTCATCCAAGTATACTTGTGCGTATTTCTCCATTGGAGTCGTTTCACGCATGGCAAGAAAATGAGCGCTTTTAGTCAGGCGGTCGACGATTACCCAAATGCTATCATGCTGTCTAACAGTCTTTGGCAATTTGGTAATAAAATCCATGGACAGTTCTTCCTATTTCCATACAGGAACACTAAGACTTTCCGGAGTTCCGTAAGGCTTTTGGTGCTCTGTTTTGACTTGTAAGCATACTAAGCATTCTTGTACATATCTTCCAATGTCTCTCTTTAATCCAGGCCACCAATAATTAGCTCTTACATCATAGTACATTTTACTTGTACCAGGATGTATTGACAGTTTAGACTTATGGGCTTCATCTAAAATCTTCTTTCTTAATCCACCAATCTTTGGAATCCATAGCCGATTCCTGAATACCTTCAATCCGCGTGGATCATCAAGTAAAACATCAGTATAATGTACCATCCCTTCTTTCTTCACATTTTCTGGTTTTAGGGCCTCTACTCGCCATTTCTCTATTTCATCTAGAATAGTGAACTTTACTGTAGTGTGAGTAATAGCATAACACATACTATTACGATAAACCTTTCTGCTAAGTGCATCGGCAACTACATTAGCCTTTCCAGGATGATACAGGATTTCACAGTCATAGTCTTTGATCAGCTCCATGGGTCGTTGTTGTCTCATATTCAGAGTTTGCTGACTGAATATATACTTGAGACTCTTGTGGTCGGTAACAATTGACATTTTGTACCAAAAAGGTAATGTCTCCAAAGTTTTAGGGAAAATACCACTGCAGCGAGTTCGAGATCATGAGTGGGATAATTATTTTCATAATCTTTCAGTTGTCTTGAGGCATAGGCTATCACTTTACCATGTTGCATCAACACACAACTGAGTCCCAATCTTGAAGCATCGCTATATACAGAGAAATCATCATCACCTTTTGGGAGTGATAAGATTGGAGCATGAGTCAAAAGATCTTTTAGAGTTGAGAAAGCTTTTTCTTGGGCTTCACCCCATTCGAACTTTACTTCCTTTCGTGTAAGACTCGTGAGAGGTACGGCTATACGAGAAAAGTCTTTAATGAATCTTCGGTAATATCCCGCGAGACCCAAGAAACTACGAATTTTGGAAGCATTACGGGGCACTTCCCAATTTTGAATAGCTTCGATTTTGGTAGGATCTACGGATATACCGTTGCCAGAAATAACATGGCCGAGAAATTGAACTTGGCGAAGCCAAAATTCACATTTCGAGAATTTAGCATATAGTTTCTCCTTTCGAAGAAGTTCTAATATCGCACGAATGTGTATGGCATGATCAGCTTCAAACTTGGAATAGATTAGAATATCGTCAATGAATACGATGACAGATTTATCGAGCAATGGGCGGCATACCCGATTCATCATATCCATGAATACAGCAGGAGCATTTGTCAAACCAAACGACATGTCAAGGAATTCATAATGTCCATATCGAGTACGAAAAGCAGTCTTCGGTACATCCTGTTCGTGTACTTTCAACTGATGATAGCCAAATTTTAAATCAATCTTCGAGAAATATCTAACACCCTGAAGTTGATCAAATAAATCGTCAATGCGAGGTAGTGGGTACTTGTTCTTGATAGTCACCTTATTTAGCTCACGGTAATCAATACACATTCGCATTGATCCGTCCTTCTTCTTGACAAACAATACTGGAGCACCCCAAGGAGAGGTACTCGGTCGAATGAAACCTTTGTCAAGTAGTTCCTGCAGTTGGATCATCATTTCTTTCATCTCAGCTGACGCAAGACGATAAGGAGTCTTTGCAATCGGAGCAGCACCAGGCACAAGGTCAATTCGGAATTCTACTTGCCTGTCCGGAGGAAGTCCAGACAATTCTTCGGGAAAAACATCTGGATATTCTTTAGCAATGGGAACATCATTTACCGTTTTCTTTTCCTCTTTTGAGATATCGACTGTGTAGGTCAGATAGATAGAACACCCTTTCGATATGAATTTACGAGCTTTGAGGAAAGAGATTATTTTTAAGATTCTCTGTTCACCGTAGACATAGATAGGATTCTCCCCTTCAATGGGAATACGTACTATCTTTTCATAGCACAAGAGTTCTGCGTGGTTCTTTGACAACCAATCCATGCCGAGAATAATGTCAAAGTTGGGAAATGAGATAGGAATCAGATTAGCAAGAAAATTGTAGCCTTCAATTTCTATAACACAATTCCTATAGACTTTATCAGCAAGTAATGATATACTTCCAGCAGTATCTACCTGAAATGGTTGCGCGAGTGCATAGCAAGCAATTTGAAAAGAATGCGCAAATTCATGAGACACAAAAGAATCTGAGGCACCAGAATCAAATAAGATGTGAGCAGGTCTAGAGTTAACAAGAAATGTACCCGCCACAACATTCGGGTCCTCGCGTGCCTCTTCTGTGGTGATCTGGAATGCACGACCCTTAGCTTTTGGAACCTCCTCCTTTTTAGTTGGAGTACCCTTTGATTGTTGAATAGGAGCTTGACTTCTCGCCGGTTGTTGAACAGAAGCTTGACTTCCCGTCATCTGACTAGTAAGAGTAGGGCAAAAACGCTTCTTGTGGCCAGTAATACCACATGCATAACAAGTAACATCCTTCCTTGGGCAAGCTGGCTTTATGTGACCCGTTTCTCCACATCCATAACAGACAATGGATTCCTTGTCTATTTTGCATTGGCCCGGATGATTCCTTCCACAAATGCGACATGAAGGCGATTGAATAGAAAAAGATTGTGATCTACCGCGTCCACGAGGGGCATTTTGAGTTTGCACTTGATTACCAGGTTCAGTCTGAACGAATTGAGCTGGTAGAATAGAGGGAACAGGAATAGTTCTTTCAGTACGTGGATGCTTCGGAACAGTAAAAGTGGCACCACGTATTTCTAAGTCATGCTCGCGTCTTCAAGCATACTCAACGACTTTATCGAATGACAGAACTTCCCGATTGGCAACGAAATCGTGGATTTCATGCCGTAGTCCCTCCATGAATAACTGAATTTTCTCGTCTTCAGTTGGAATATACTTTGTAGCAAACCTTGCTTTTTGATTAAACTGAGTTTCATACTCATTCACAGTCATTCCTCCCTGTTTAAGCTCGAGGAATTCCTTCTCCAATCTCCTCCTCATGTCTAAAGGACAATACTTCTCTAGAAAACGAGTTTTGAACATTTCCCAGGATAAATTCTCCTGGTCAAACCCGTTGAGAGCTTCATATGTTGCTTCCCACCAGACCAAGGCTTCTCCGATGAGCATTGCAGAAGCATAATTAGCCTTGTCTTCATTATCCACATGAGAAATACGAAACACTTTCTCTGTGTTCTGGATCCAGGTAAGAACAACAATGGGATTAAGAACACCGGAAAACTCTGTAGCACCACTACTCTTGAAATCTTTGAACAAGGGACGCTTCACCTCCCCTTTTGAATATTCTCCATTGGCTTTCTCTCTTCCTTTATCACCATTCTTTTCCTTTACCCAATAGTCGCTCCTCATGAGGAGATACTGGAGTATTTACTTCATCAGGTTGAGGACCTCCACCCACCTCAGGGGTATGGCTACCCACTTGTTCAGCCATTGTTCTGCAATATGGAGTAACATTGTATTTTTAGAATATATTAGGGTTTATCCTTACCTAATACTCTACTTAAGTCTTTCCTAAGGTTTGTATCTATATACTTACAATGATTCAGTTCATATATTGAACTTCCAATAGTTTAAGTCTAAATACCAATCCGTGGAATTTAGTTCACTTAAACTACTGCTCTGATAACATGATTGAAAGACCCACACTTTCATATTTCTGAAAGACCCAAACTTTCATACTTGACAATTGTTACTCCAAAAACATGCTACATGCATATTCATAAAAAACCAATATTTTACATTGATAAAGTGATTACAAACGACTGGATACAAACCGACTAAGTTTTAGTATATTACATAACTACCCAGGATATTTAAGCTTTTATACATACGTAAACCCAAGTATAAAAGTAATAGTATAAACTATTCTAAATCTTCCAACAGTATACTACTATACTGGTTACTTATCTCCTGCAATTTGTTAAACATTGAGAGGGGTAAGCGACGATGCTTAGTGAGTTCAACAATAGATACAATATAACGTTATGCCATATATATAATTCAATATGGCAGAAGCAAAGAGGAACAATAAACAACAAAGGCATATGTGAATCATGTGACAAACTTTCCATATCAATCAATGATTTGATTCAAAGATATACGATCAATAAGACATGACAATTTCTATACTTGATATACATCAATAAAGCTTTGGCCCAAATGGCACAGAAGACATACACTTTCTGATTTAAACATTTTGGTAGATTTCAGGTTGAAAGCCCTGTCTAACCTTCCGCCAACACCATAGAATAGAAGTCATTCTCTTACGAGACATGCTCTACATGGTCAGAGGCTACATACCAGTACCACCGTGAATCTAAGTCCATTCACTAATCACATGGTCAAAGGTATAACTTTGCTATCATAAATAGCTGAAATAATAACAACGGAAAAGCACATAGCACATATAACACATAACATACAATTGTTCCTATATATTGAACTCACCGTGAAATAACCGGGGGTTAAAATAGTAATTTGGGCAGCACATTGTTACTATAATTTACTTTCTTCAATGAAAACCGGGAGTTTTCTTGAAAACCGGGCCCTGCGAGGGTTGGGCTTCAAACCGAAAAGATAATTTCTCGGGCTCTTCAGGAACTTCGGGGCGTGTTTCGGGCGTTGGAAATAATCTCGGGGCTTCGGGGAAAGTGGAAATAGCTAAAATATGAAATTAGGGGTGAATAATGGCAATTTTCCAAAATTACCCGACAAGTCTTGCAAGCACTATTTATAGGGGAGGATTCGGATGTCTTCGGCCGAAGGGGTACACGCGGCAGCAGCGAGGGGCTCCAGATGGCGCGCATGCGAGGGAGGCAGGTGGCGGGTGCGAGGCTCGGACACGCGAGGAGGGCACGCGTCGGACGCCAATTGGACCTCGCTTCGGACGGCTCTCCGGATCGGACACGCGTTTACTGACTCACCGAGATCGGACACGTGGCGGGTAACGTGTGCGAGATCCGACCTTATCCATGCGAGATTCCTTAGAAATTGAGCCCTAAACTTCTAAAATCCATAACTTTCGCATACGGGCTCCGTTTTTGACGTTCTTTATATGCACGCGTACGCAGGAATAGACTTCGTCGGCTAATTTTGACTTTATTTTTAATAATATTATTTTTAACAGACCGGGATAGGAAAATCCGTTAAAAATTCATAACTTCTTCATCCGACGTCCGTTTTCGTCTACTACTAATGACGAGAACTTCGATTCTCGTTTAGGTTGTGTTGGCTAAAAATCACTCGATCTAAAATTCGAGTTTTTAGCTGTCTACTGCTAAGCTGAAACTTAGAAAAATCATAACTTCCTCATACGAAGTCAGATTTGGACGTTCTTTTTATGAAAATTCTCGGTTTAACAAATACTACGACTTTCATTTAGATTACCAAGGCTAAAAAGTACTTTATCAAAAACTCACTTTTTACGTCATTCGGCGCCGTGCCGGTTTTGTCGCGGATCTTCGATTGGTCATAACTTCTTCGTTATAATTCGGATTTCGATGAGGTTTTCGCCTAAATGCTTCTAATGAAATTATCTACAACTTTGAATAATAAAATTCTACTTATTTCAAATTTTATATTTTCGTTAAATTTCGATATTTTAACTTTTAATTGGAATCCCATAAGACTTCCAATATTTTCCGAGTGATTCTAAACATAGTTTACTTCATTTATAGTAAAAACTATCTGTTAGAACTCAATACTCAATATCACATAATATTTCATAATATTATTTACTTTTAACACGATTTCAAAACGTGTATGTTACAGTTTTGATTATTTTCATGATAATTATCGATTTCTATAGTATTAATGAACTTTGTTTACATAAAAAAAATATATTAAGGGCTCTTTTTTTTCACACAAGGGCTTAAAATCAGTGGACATGCCTTGGTATGAGGTTCCATTTCCGGCAGCAAGGTTACGAGTTTATAAGTGTTTGGTTATTCTCGGGACTCAATGATAACACTATTATTTCCAGCGAGCTTGACATGTGAGTGCAAGTATTGTTTTATCCGGTGGTGAAGTCGTTGAGCTCCGTTAAGCTCATAATTATTCTCGGTGACAATCACATTGATGGGTTTTAGAAGAGTTCATTTTTTATTTTTTAATTTTTTTTCTGCTTTTTTGGAAATCCTTTGTACAAATAGGGCTCATTGAAATTGCATGGTACAAATCGGGCCGTTGGCCCACACATCTCATTTAATTATTTAAAAGTTACATAAATGGTCCTTATAATGTTACAGTTTTCACCCTTATCTTATATAACAACTTATAAATTTCTCATTTGAACTAGTTTTTTGTAAATAACTCTTGTAGATCAATATATTTTTAGAAATTGTTCATTTAATATTACACTTTTAACCCGTTATTTTATGTAATATGTTTTAAATATATCATTGATATTTTTAATTTCTATTTTATAACTTTATTAAAATTTCACGTATAATCTTATAGTATTAAATTCTATATATTACTTTTAACACGTTATACCATTAAAAGATCTCATTACTACCTTCAAAGCAATACTAATTTTAAATATTATTATAATTATGTAATGCAATAAATAAAAACATAATTTACGTCACATTGATATCATTTAAAAACTACAACCGTTTAGAATTTAATTCGAAAATTACAATACAAATTAAACATTAAATTACAAGATCATTATGTATAAAAAAAGTACATAGTTTATGTACATGGAATTGTGGTTGAAAACTTGAACAATTTTTTCTATTATGAACCGGTTGACAGCAAAGTCCACATTTTCGAGATTCATTAAGATGACGATTGTCCATCTCGTTACAAATTCAATTTTTAGGCCTCCGGCCTCGATGTACATACAATGTTGAGTAATTTGCTTAAATCACCCAATCTAAATCCAACTAATACTCATAACGAGGAAGTGGTACAAAACCAATGTTATATTGTTGTTTGTACATCATACTAGTGTACACATCATTCACAGATGGAAAGAGGGCTATCCCCTCTATATCGGCAAAATGCAATTGCATGTGAACATGGAAACCTTTCCATTTGTCACTTACCACATCTCCACGTATGTTGAAAATATTGGACAATATGTGTATCTCCTCCCATGTCATTTATTTGTAACCATGTGACAATTCTGAAAAACACATTCGTTAGAAATAACAGGTCGACATAGACGAAATGCATTAATAGCTGGTCCAAAAGCCCAAAAAACATACTTGAACATTGCCAGATGTGACGAGACATTTGGGTTATGAGACCACTGTACAACTGTATCGGGGTTTGAAGCTTGCAAAGCTGAAATGTACTTGGCAACTCAACAAAGTTACTTTCCAAAGTTCCATAAATAGTCTCTATTGCTTGTGTCCTGCCATGTCATGCCATGCCTTCCAGTAAGAAACATTAACATTCAGACTATTTTAATATATGCTTGTATATGCTTCACCTGATAAGCAACATATTTTTAAATTGAGTGGATGATGTGTGATGAAATAGTTGTATGAGTTCAAATTCTTGTTATTATTGCCGATACAAGATCCAAAACAATTATGTGCATCAACACAACGTGTAATCTGCCACATATGACGGTTTTATTTCTTAATTACACGAATATAGCATTGACAAGGTGGTGTATGGTGCGTAGAGTTAAAGCTTTCGCCTTCATCTCCTATAGTTTTACATTTTGCTACCAATTTGTTATTTTTACTGTCATACACTTTATACTCTCTATTTTGGGCGATAAACCATAGTGTTGCTGCCTTTTTACCTATAACTTACTCTCAAGTTCCATACTGAGCCTAATTTTGTTTTCAAATTCATTCCAAAGATCTATATGAACGTTGTCCTCTAAATCTACTATGTCACAGTCTCCTACATTTCCAACATCATTCATAAAGGTCATAGATGAAGTCTCACATACACCATCATAATCTTCCTCGAAATTACTTAATGACTAACTACTACAGTCGAAGTTTGGATTATCAAATCCAACGTCATTATCTATCTCAAATCTATCATTATTTGGCGAAGGAAATCTTACCTCAAATTTACAAAGGAGATCTACAAAACTAGTATTTGTTGATGCCATAATAACAAATATGTGAATATAACTGCAAAATAAATAGTAGGATAAAAAACACAATTAGTATCCTACATATAATGTTTCACATCAAATATTTACATGATAGTTAGAAAATAAATACATACTTTATGTTGCAGTCATGATAAACCTAACGATGCAAATTTAAAGGAAATATGGAAGAATTGAGAATGCAAAAGTGAGTAAAGAGCACAATACTCAAATAAGGATGACAAAAAAAAACTTAGCTCAAATGATCGAATTTATAGTATCAAAGTTTGAAAGTATTCAAATAAAAGTAATGATATGACCAGTAACGGAGCTTGAAGTTATGATTTGGGGGTCGAAAATAGAATACGTATAAAAATTGAAGAACAGGGGGGGCCAAAGTCAAATTTTATAGTTTTGGGCACAATATGTAACTTTTTCAATACTTATGGACTATATATAAAAAAAATTAGGGGGGTGGACACCCCCTTGGCCCTATATATGCTCCGTGACAATTTATGCAAATGATTTTCAAGATGAATAGTGACATTTTTGTTTTGATACTTTTATTTGTTTTTACAGATTCAATAATTGATTTGACAACTCAAATTATAAGCTATATATTTATTTATTATTTATATAATTCTAGTAATACTTAAATTTAAATTATAATAATATTCAATATTTGTATTGATTTGAAGATAGTAGTTAGATATTTTTTGATGGTATAAATTATTATATAAAGTTTTATGGTATCTTTATAACAAATAAGATTATATGTTAAAATTTAATAAAGATATAGAAAAAAAATTAAAAGACCAAGAATATATTTTAAACCCGTTTAAATATATTATATAAAATTAAAAATTAAAACTGACCATTTCTATTATATTATATAAGATAAAGGGTTGAAACTAACCTGGTTGAAAGTGACCATTATGTTATTTTTAAACGATCAAACAAAATATATCGGCCACCCGCCCCTATTTGTACAAAAGCAATTTGAAACAATCCAAAATAGGAATTCGAAAATAGCGCCGTTTTTGTAGAAAAAAATAAAACTGATTTTTAGCATGTGAGATAATCAACTTCTGTTGCTGGCCAAGAAATAGTGGTGCGGGCATTTGACGTGTGATTCCTAGTCTAGTGATTATTAAATTTGATTCAAGAGTATACTCATACCAATACTTGAATAATTATAGTCATAATCTTATGAGAAAGATTTCCAGAAGCATTATAAATTATATTATAATGCTTATGTGGATTTATTAGATTACATCATTCATTGTTATTCAAGAGGATGAAGAATAGTCAAAAACAAATAAATATTCATATTGGTGGTAGATGAATAGATATTGTTTAAGCAAAGATAGACACCGAAAATATATGGAATTCCAATGAGGTCCGTCAATAAAAAATGAAGTATAAATAAAATAAATACTTTATAAATATTATTAAGTAAAGTTTGGTTTTGTGAACCAAGTAATGAATATTAGAACTATAAGTAATTTGATTTTAGATACACGATATAAAGTAACTCAATGCAAATATAACTATTTCATTGATAAAAAAATGACTAGAATAGGAAATGTTTTTTTAAGCTAGAAGATATGTGATAAAGTTAGAAAACTTTAGTACACATCTTGTGAGGTTGAAGAAAAGAAACCAAAAATATGTGCAATACTTTTGCTATTTTAGACAACTTCTCTCACCGTTGTTAATTTTTGTTTGAATTAAAATGATATAACAAGTTGGAAATCCAAAAATATAAGATGTAATTTACCATTTTTCTTGTACCAGAACACTTTTTTTTTCAGTTATTTAAAATCATTTTGATCTCTTTAATATTTTTTTGTAGCCCAATCTATCTAGTCATGCTTATTTCCACATTGTCAAAAAAAGGCAATGTTTAGCATCACATAGACCATTAAAATTGTCTTAAATTGTAATGCAATTAAATAATCGTAAGCGAATCTAGAATGTTGATCTATGGTTCTATAAATAGTTAAATAACGAAAACATTGTCTATTACAATTCTGGCATAAGAATTTATTAATTAGCAATGGCTTTTATGATCACCACTGCATCATCCATAACTATGAACTCTTCCCCATACCCTTACATGACATCCAGCAAGTTCGGATGCATTCCAGGGGCCATGCATGAGCATGAGAGGATTAAGTTAAAGCAGGCTTCTTCCTGGAGTGCGCAATTTAAAGCTCCAACGAAGGTAAATGCTACAAAAGTAGATGCCATAGATTGGAGCATGGTCGACCCAAAGAAAGAGAGTCCAAACATGGTTTCGGATCTTCACGTAGAAAGAATGATTCAAGATGATTCTATATTCCAAGAAATATTTTGTATTAGGTTATATGAAGTAGGGCCAGATCAAACAGCTTCGATAGAAACACTAATGAACCATTTGCAGGTATATATGTTCAGATTGTATATACGTAAAAAAAAATAATAAAAGCAAGATACAAATAAGCTGACTGTTACGGACATGTGCCTTTTGGTTTGTCTGTTTCTAGTTATGTACATGCTATTTATTCATAATCTCAAGGTGGACTCACAGGAAACAACAGCTAATCATATGAAGAAAAGTGGATTAATGCATGACGGGTTTGGGTTTGGATCAGAGGAGATGTCCAAGCACAACCTAACGTGGGTGATGGCAAAGATCCAAATGGTTGTGGATCGTTATCCAATTTGGTACAACATGCATGACTCATTTTCATCTATACATGGACCTTGGTTCACTATAATTCTATCATTCAATCATCTTTGTCTTTGAAGCTGATATACATTTAACTTTTTGTAGATCATTAAAACACATATCTTTACAATTATGTATATTGATCAGTAACTAAATCCTGAAACTTACTAGCTTTGTGAAATTGACATTTCCTTTGAACCACAAGGAATTTATCATGTTGAGATTATTAGTTGGACCATGATGTACTCTGGCATGCTTAAATCTTCTACAGGGGCGATATTGTTCAGATGGAGACTTGGAAAGCTGCTCATGGAAAAAATGGTGTGTGTTGTAATCTGACATTGCATGATTGCAAAACAGGCGAGATATTAGTAAGAGCTTCAAGGTATAGATCTTATCGTGACATAATGACTTAAAACTTCTTTGTATTGATATAGTACTTCTATCTTGTAGCTATTGGGTGATGATGAATACAAACACAAGAAAGATATCCAAATTTCCAAATGAGGTTCGAGCTAAACTCGAGCAAATCTATGTAGATAAACCCCCTTTAATCGAACAGGACACTAGAATATGGTCAAGAAGTGATCAGGAAAAGATTAATGAACACATTTGCAAAGGTTTAAAGGTGGGTCGAGTTTTATCTACTTTGAAATATTATATATTGGTTTATTTGCTAAATATATGATTTTTGTTGTTTCACTTGACACACAAATATTAGCCAAGATGGAGCGATTTAGATATTAACCAACATGTGAACAATGTGAAATATGTTGGGTTGATCCTTGAGGTAATTGGTTTATCTTATATTTTAGAGAAAAAGACAATTCTAGCTTAATTCCTTAAGGTTTTTTTTAAGAAATAACAAAAAAAATTAAAAAAATTACCAAAATAGCCATGGAAATCGTACTTGGCTCGGATTGGGCTGTGATTTTCTCCTGTTGGGTGCAATTTACATATATATTTCTGTTAATATACATAGTGTAAATAATAGTCGAGGGAAGCTAATTACAAAATACGTCTACTTCTTTAGCGGTAAGGCGCATGCCTTGCCTCTTAGAAGGCACAAGTTAAAAAATCACCCTCTCCTTTTCCTATTCCTCCAAGAGAAAAAATGGTTGCTCAATCCAATCCAACTACGATTTTCATGGCTATATATTTTGGTAATTTCATAATTTGTTTCATTTTTGAAAAATCACTAAGGAATTAGGTTAGATTTATCTCCTTTATATTTTAAGGATGAATGATACATGAGTTATAATGACACTTATTTATTATCGTAGAGTGTTCCCAAGACAATTATAGAGAACTACGAGATTCATAGCATGACACTAGATTACTATCGAGAGTTTACAAAGGACAATATATTGCAATCCTTCACTTCTATATTGACAAACAACAGTGCTGAATCATCTAATTATGACATTGTTGATTGCCAACATTTGCTTCGATTTGACATCGATGGTGACAATAGTAATATTATGAAAGGAAGGACTAGATGGCGGCTGAAACAAGGAAACAAGTAAAGACTTTAGAGCATCAGTTACTTCTGTAACGCAAGTGTCCAACAATAATTAGTGTCAGAGTCAACTGTCCCCCATCAACATAAATGTGTCTACGTTCTTTATCCGAATGATTGTTACTTTAGAATTCATGAAATGGGTGTGCTTATTTTTGTTAAACCTTTGCAATTATCGTCTCTTTACAAAAATCAAGGTACCCTTGTGATTATATATATGGATAAATATTTTTTCAAGGATTACAAACCATTTTTTCTTGATAACTAAATGATATTGTTGTGCTTATTATAAATGTGTACAGAAAATAAAATGAAATAGAAAAATGATTGGATAATCTATTTAGATTCTTATTTTCCATTTGATGAATACGTGCTTACAAAAATGATAAACGAAAGAAATGAGAACTATAGGAAAAGTTGATGAAGTAGGAAGACATAAAACTGAGAGATTTATTTCGTACCCTTCGCTCAATGAGAAAATGAGTCCAATTCTAAAAGATCAAACCTATGGAACTTAAGGAATAATATAAAAAAAAGAGTGACAAAAATATTGATATTAAATAAAAATCAATAAAATAAGTAAATAAAAATGAAGTAGAATAACTCAGATTCCAAATGAACACATTCAGACTTGAAAATGATCTTTCTGATTCTCGAAAAATGAGGGGCAAGGGAATTGATTGAAAAAGATCTCTTGTTCTTATTATAAGATCGGGATGGGATCCGCATACTCGACCTCATTTAGAGTAACAAAACACTACCAAATTTGTTGGAGATAACATCCAAGACATGAAGATAAGGTGAATCTTCAAGTCAAATCAATTAAAGTATGTTGCTATTTCTTGCAGTTTAACAAAAAAAAGCCTAGATGCATGAAATAACAACTTACTTATACTTATTTGTGGTAAAGGAAGTTCAAATATAAGAAATAGCAAATTAAAATTGCTATTTCCTGCACTTGAGGACATAAAAGGGCCTGTGCAATTTCTTGCACTTAATGGACTAAAATGCTTCATCCAACTTCATCAAGTACTCCTCTATTGTGGTTCCATATTGTTGACAACATAATAAGAATATGTAAATCCCAGAAGCACAACCATCAGAATTTATAGAATAAATAATAAGTACATGCCTATTTCTTGCATTTCTTCTAAAATACAATATGGTGCAAACTACCATACCTTCGATAAGATTTTTATTATCTGCTTCATTTCCTCTTCAAAGTTTGCTTCTAATATTTTGTCAGCTTCATTAATCACAAAGCACTATAAAGTCCAAAATTGATTAAAATATCCAATTGTTCATTTCAAATATAGATAAAAGAATTGGGTCATATATCCTAAGTTGCAAAAAGGAAGTGTAGATTTAAGGACAAGCTTTTAGGAAAATATGATTACAAATTAGTAAAAAGTTAACACTTAATAAAGAAAGTCAGAAAAAGAGGCCTTCCCCATTAAGTACGCCAAAGGAACGAAAAGGGTCACATCTCACCAGAGACCCATCGACTACAGTACTATCAGAACCCATCTGAACAAAACGAACCCCAATACTCTGTTTTAATACAAGAAAATGATCGTGCCCGCTCCGAGGTATCCTCGAACCTCTATGAGCATAAGCCCCATCTCTTTCTCACATATCCCTATCAACACTGAGCACTAGGTCAACTCTCGACCCAATGGTTGGACCTCCAAAGGTTTCCCACCGCACACCCAATAAAACAACTTACCGGCTTCCTTCTCACAATGAGTATCTCGGCCCTTCTTGACACACAAGTCACGAAGTTCACTTTACCCCAAGAGAATACTACAACCCAACTGAGGCCGCCTCACTCCCGACCTCTGTCGTCTACCACTCACTAGCTCCAGGCGTCCCGCGGTCCTTCCTAAACCAACGAACTAGTCTACTCAAATCTAAAACATCAGACGGAAACGCATCCCTCTCAGAATGAGATCCACCTGAAATCCCAACCTGCTCGTCCTCCACACAGATAGATACAAACTCACCCACCAGAGTCTGATCCGACACAGAATTGGAACCACTCATCCCAAATCTGGCAGTCAACTCATGACCCATGTTCCAAGATTACACATGTGTATTACACCTCGATCCGTCTGATTCGCGACACCCCTCTCTAACTCAAACACAGCGGCTTTCGACCACTGCCGAGACCCCAGTCTCGTCCTTGGTTCGGCCATCAGGTTCTCACAGACTCCTCTGGTAAGGCTACCCAAGCCTACGAGCCGCTCTGCGTCACACCCTGACTAGTAAGGTTGCGGCTCCCCGCAGTTATACAAGACTCTCTCTCACTGACTAACAAGTGCTACGGCTCCCCGCAGTCTTGCGATACTTTCTCTGACTCACGTATGCTACGGCTTCCCGCAGTCTTACGATACCTTCTCTCTGACTCATGTATGCTACGGCTCTCCGCAGTCACACGATGCCCTTTCTCTGACTCACGTATGCTACGGCTCTCCGCAGTCACACGATACCCTTTCTCCGACTCACGTATGCTACGGCTCTCCGTAGTCTTACAACACTCTCTCACTCACTGACTCACCATGGGCTCACTCCATGGTTTTCCCCTGATAATCCCAAGTGATTTCTCCTACTCTGATCCGTTCGCTCTCTTATTACCCCATAATCTCATCACCAAGTCATCACTACATTGGGTTCACTAACTCATGCTCCACAGCGCAACATAGATAGGTGCACACACCCAACCAGCTTATGCACCACCATTCCTGATATAAATTCTCGTAGGCAAGGCACTTTTCTCAACACAAATATACCCTTAGATAGTCCCACTCCGGCGACAATTAACTGATGCGTTCCCACTGGAACGATAATCACTTGGTACTCCACTTGCCATCTCACAACTTAAGTCTCAACATGACCCAAAAATTAGGACATCATACTCGGGTACCTCGGTCCACCATGACATCATCTCATGATGTCTTGCCTCAACCACTGATCTTCCACTCACGCAACGCGTAACCTCGAAATACTCCAATCTCACAAATTGAAACACGGTGGAATCGTCACTGACTGAAAACGCGTTGACAAAAATCCGAAGCTCCATCCCATACTGATCACAACTCATACGAAACTACTCATACCGAATCTGAAATTGGTTGCCAAATCATCTGATGCCCCTCCTGGAGTATAGATCACAATTTATACTTAAACCCGCAAATATCAGCTATTGCACCCTTACCTCAGCGACCCAACTGTCTCGAACTCAACATTTGCAAACCCGAAAATCCCTGGCCATAGCAAATTCTCTGACCAACAGCAAATTCTATGACCAACAGCAAATTTGCTTAAACTAATGCTCTGATACCAACTGTGACATCCCCATTTTCACGGCCAGAAAAGACCGATTTTGTTTATGCTTTATAAAAATCAGAGTACCTCTTTTAAGAAAAATGTTTCGGAATTTGTTCCCAGAAAAAACACGATAAATACGTTATCAAAGCATTTCTGAAGAAATGTATTTTATTCCTTTTAAAACGTTGGGATGTCATTGTCAATACAGAAACATAAGCATAAACAGAACTTACATTCATTATCACTAGTGATTTATATCTCCTTAATCTCTCAGTGTAATGTAACTTCATATCGACACCTGTGATACAAATAAGCTGGAGTGGGTCAGGTTGGGAAACCTGGTGAGTACATAGGGTTTTCAACCCACAATAATATAATTATTATGTTTAAACATCAAACAATCAACCCAATTACCCATCCTCATTATCTTCTTAAGGATTTACCCTAAGAATCAGCTATTCCTCGTTCATTCATTCCTAAGGATCATCCTAAGGAAACGGCACGAAGTCCAACGTTGCCACAGTTGTCAAGCACAGCTGCTAATATTATCACTTAGGCGCATCTGCCAGAATTGTGACATTCTTTATGGGGCGCATCTTCCGGTATAGTCCTTTAGGCGCTTCTGCCGGGGTTATGATGTACTCTATTAGGCGCTTCTGCCGGTAGAGTCCTTTAGGCGCATCTGCCAGGGTTATCTCGTTTATTGACAGTATCGTTTTCGAGAGTCCACTCGCAATACAGGTCAATGGGTTTTTAGAGTACACCGGTGAACACATCGTTTACAACACCTACAGGTTGCGAGCCTGCTAGTGTTCCACTGGACTGTCTAGAATAGTCCTTGGTTGTCATCCATACTATGCTAGATGACGGGGCCAGCATTTGGGTAAAAGGCTTCTCACATCGTCCACCTCTCACCCTCACCTCATGGTCTATTTCACCTCTCCCTCATCATCCAACTCATATTTCACCTACCCATGTTTTACCCAACATATTTTGTAGATATAAATACATATACAGTTTAAATCATATAAAACTTGTATAAAATCGTTCATCCAGCATAGATAGCAAGTATATAGGTAATATGCACACATAGCACGTAGTTTATATAAAATACTTCGTATCTATGTGTAAGATGAAAGTAACTATGCACTCACATGATAAGGTGGTGATTCTGAATTCGGACAGCGCTTCGTTACTTCTTAAAACAATTTCCCTCGACAAAACCTAGTATCATTACCACTAGGGTTTAGCTCAATATTCACCGAGACTAATTAATAGTCTAGATATTATTATTATTATATAAGCGTTAAACAACACTATATAACTCATAATAATAGCCCAAATAATTATTATAAGGTCCTAATAACATTACTATATTAAAACATAAGTTATACTAAAGATAGGTTAGGCGTAGCGCACTTACATCGGGTTTTTCTCAAAACCGGGCTTCGCTGGAGCAGCGTTTTTGAGCCGAAAGGCTCTTTTCTCGGGACTCCGGGAGCCTCGGGGCTTCCTTCGGGTGCTAGGGGGTTTACCTAGACTTTAGGGGGGTTTAGGGGCTAGAGAGAGAGTCTAGAGAGAGAAAGAATGGTTTGGAAAGGTGTGAAGAATGAGGGAACCCGACACCTCTATTTATAAGCTGGAAAACAGCTCTACTTGTCGAGTAGGTCCTCCTACTCGTCGAGTCCATGCCACATGTCACCTTCTGGTGGCTTGCCTTGGGGAGAAAGCCTTGGCCCATAATCAGCCACGTCACCCGATTTCGCACAGCACCCTGCCGACTTCTAAAACCCGTAACTTTCGTATACGAGCTCCGTTTTCGACGTTCTTTTTTTCCACGCGTAGGTAAAAACAAGATATACAACTTTCATTTAGACTCCGTCGGCTAATTCTCGACCAATCTTGAACTTAACAGTAGGAGGAGATTAGACCGTTAAATGACCGCGAACAATTCGTAACTCCTTCATACGGACTCCGTTTACGTCTGTCTTTTTACCGTTGAGTTCCTATTAATGAGATCTTCAACTCTCATTTAGGTCACGTAAGCCAAAAACCGCTCGAACTAAAATTCGAGTTTCAGGTCGTGCACTGTTATGCCAAATCTTAGAAAATTCATAACTTCCTCATACGAAGTCAGATTTGGGCGTTCTTTTTATGTACAGAACCCTTGTAACATATACTAAAACTTGGTTAAGATTAATCCTTCTAAATAATCTTCCATCAAAAACTCATTTTTGATGCTCATCGTCTGTAAATTGACTAGCCCGGATATGCGGGCGTTACAGTCTGCACCGCAGATCTCCATACAAACCACCCTTGAACAGATCGCTGATTCTCTCAATGGTATACCTAGCTCTCCCCCACTCAGGGTTCGAACCTATCACCAATTGGCGTACCAATAGTCTACTCCATAGGCTGTTTCACCAGATACATCACTCTTGACTCTTGGAATTGTACAACATAACACTCGATGATCTTTCCGTTAGAGACCAAGCAACTCTAAATATCCGAATATCTGATGAAATCCGCCCCACGTGACCGCCTCTAGTCATCCCGAAATCTCATACCGACACACCGTCGGATATCCCAACTGTTCCGAATTAGCCATGACTCTCAATCTGGAAGTATTGCACTGTCACACACCGTGTCTCTGGTCCCTCAACGAACATTCCATCGCATGGATCATCATAGAAGCAAGAGGCCTCACTCTCACAGTCGATATACAACGTAGACAACGAGGGTCGCCGCCCCGGTATACTCCTCTTGATTGCCTGAATCTGCTGCTAATAAGTATCCCTCCCTCAATAAGGCACCCCCTTGTTCTCTTCCATCTTAGTCCCACTAATGACTCTACCACGGTATAAGAAATACCTCGCAACAAACATACTGCCCAAATACTCTGGTGAAAAGGTTGCAACCCTATGCTACCCCACGAGGTTTACCTCCAAACTCTAAAACCGGAAGCTCGTTATCTCTTTTGCTTTTCCCAGGAAACGGGGACAGCGCAACTCTTGTCACAAATGTGACGTCTCATCTATTGGTCGATTTCTCACTCAGACCGCGATCCCCCAATAAGCATCATCTCTGCTCATCCCTGAGTCTTGCGACTCCAACTGGCATCTCACCAATAAAATCTCTCGGAAACTAACTCGGTTTCCTTCTCAAGGTATGCTCCATTGAAACTTGTTTCGACATGGCCCTCTGGCCCCACACTCTATCATATCTATTCTCAGTCTAATCAATCACAACAGGATAACTGGTAAACTCTGGAGCACTAACCACCACGAATCATGGTACTCGAACCATGTTATCACCTCTCATTCTGCCACGAATCATGGTACTCGAACCATGCTATCTCTTCTCAATCTGCTACGAATCATAATACTCAAACCATGTTATCCCCTTTCAATTTGATATTTAGAACCTCTGGGATTCTCCCTGCTTCGAGTATAGGTCCTCTGCTTTCGGTAGTACGGACACATACTACCTGCCACATCTATCCATACTTTCCACATGGATCGTCCCCGATTTCCTAAGTAGCTGCTCAACCTTCTCGATCACTAATCCCGTTACACATGGTTGCTCTCCAGCGAATACTCTCCTTTGTCAGTGTACTCAACTGGCTAAAGTCACTCCCCAGGCTCTTCCTAGGTTCTCACACTTCTTTGCCATCAGCTGCTGAAGAGCTCCTCATGATGCCAACCATCTACCTCCTGAATATCGTCATATTCACTCGGTAGCTGACTCCCATCATCAAGAGTTCCACAAATCACAAAGCAAGCAGCATTCAGGCATCGAATAATCTCCACCAACACGTAAAACCACTCTAGGCCATAACTCCACTTGCTCTACTCACACTCAAAAGGTATCATTGAACTCAAGCAACCCTACCTCTCGCGGGTATCTCACTACTCTCTTAGTAGATTCCTCTAAAGCACATCTAGGTATCTCTCCTAGATTACTCCACTACTCAAAGCTTTCTCTAAATATTCCTGCTAGATACTCTTACTCAGCACATACTTAAGGCACATAACAGATAACAACAACTCCTAGGCTAAGGGATCACAAATCAGGCAACTCTAGCCCTAAAATATGAAATATCTAGCCTATCCTCTAGCATGCATCACTAATATCTCAATAATAACTCATAACATAAATTAGTAAGGGTATTTTGGGAAATCACTGTTCGGGCTCTGGCTGATTGTACATACTGCTCCGTCTCGTTTTTCTCTTAGAAACTCTTGCTCATTTTAGAAAAATCATTTATTTTGAAAATTTTTCTCAAATCCTCAGTTTGTGTCCAGACATACCCGAAGGTGCATCCGAATCCCTCAAACCAAGGCTCTGATACCAACTTGTAACACCGTAAAATTTCAACAGATTTTTTCATTCTAAAATCACATAATTCTCATAACCAATTTCACAAAATACCATTTATTAATTTACAAAACGCAACTCCATAATTGTTTGATTAATAATCCAGAATCCTCAAAACATAACTCTTTCTCTGGTGTGTACAATCAAGTCGACGCCTTTCCGCGGTCCTGAGAAGAACCTGAAACACATATCACATAACATGGTAAGCACGAAGCTTAGTGAGTTCCCCAAAATACCACACATATCTCATTAGCCTCTCATGGCTATACTCAGATAAGACCTTTCGGTCAATGTGTCTGAGTGGGACCCTCCAGTCCCAAAACTCGGGTGGACCCTTCGGTACTAACTCAGTAAGCTCAGAATAATACACAGCATAAATCACAAAGACATAATGCAGGATATCAAATACTCAATATAAGCATATAAGACCCTCTGGTCACACAAAGGTTACCACTGTAGGTAAAGTATAGTGAGAAGACTCACCTCGTAAGCAAGTAATAACCTCGTGCACGAATCTCGAACTAGCCTCCGCCTAACACATAGGATAGTTATCTCTAATTAATACTCTATTCACAACTCTAAATAAATCAAGGCTATTCTCTTTCTCTCAAACTCTTGGAATGGGTAAAAGACCATTTTACCCCTCTATGGCTCTCTTAACCCTGTCTTGACCAAAACCCTAAAGTCAACATAAGTCAACGCCTGAGTCAACAGTCCATGTTTGACCCGACTCGCCGAGTGCACCTATGTGACTCGCCGAGTCCCCATTGTTCCTCATAACATCGCGAAAACCCAACTTAACTTGTCGAGTCGTCTCGTCGACTCGCCGAGTTACCCATATCCAGACTCATCGGGGAAAACCCTAGACGACTCGCCGAGTCAGCTTTTTGACTCGTCAAGTCCCTTAAGGTAGTTTCTCATTCAGACGTTTTTAAGGCAGAAAGCAACCCCAAACTCTAGATCTGACCTCCCTAGGCTCGATTATCAAGTAAAGCCACAAGCTTTACATCCATTCATGGCACTTAGGGCTTGAAGTGTGAAAAACATAATCCATTAAGGGTTTCTCAGTCAAAAGCTCTATTATGGCTGAATAAAGGAGGGACCTTTGGACTCTAGGGACCTCACAAGGTCCAGACCTGAAGTCCAAATCTCTAGATGAACTCAATACACTCGAAGTCCCAATATTAGAAGGAAAAAGCCCTAAACTCCATAAACATGAGATTTAACCAACATAATGAGAATGGTGTGGACTTTTTACCTTTCACAGAAGCTCTGGATGAAATAGCAACGGATCTAACAACCCCTTCTCGTTCCTTGCTCGAAATCCTTCCCTTCTCTTCAAAAGATGCACCAAAACACTCAAGGATTAGCTCACACACTCTCTATTATCTTAAAGGCCGATTAGGGTTTCACAAAGGGGAGTTGGGCAGCTGGTGAGGCGAAACTGAGAACATAATTTCACTTAAATAGGCCCCAACCCCGGAGATTAGGGTTTTCATCTCACAGCGCCTACTCGGCGAGTCGGCTCTCTGACTCGTCGATTCGGTCATTAAACCCATGTGGCCAATCACGACTCTACTCGACGAATTAAGGCTCCAACTCGTCGAGTTACTCAATAAACCCCAAAAATAAATATATAAATAATATGTCTGGGAGTCTAGATGTTACAATTCTCCCCCACTAGAATCAGACTTCGCCCTCGAAGTCATGCTCTGGAAATAACTCTGGGTACTGCTCACGCATCTCGTACTCCGGCTCCTACGTCCACTCGGATGCCTTCCGATGTTGCCACTGGACCTGAACTAAGGCACCTCTTTGTTCCTCATAACCTTCACTTTCCGTTGCAAGATCGCAATCGGCCTCTCAAAATAATCCAGGCTATCATCAGGATGAATATCCTCCAATGGCACCACCGTCGTCACTTGTCATACAAAAATCTCTTTCCGGAGAGACCTAACCCATACAGAAACTCTCTATCCGGCCACAGGACGGATTCCCCCGCCGTTGCGGTTCCAGTCTGACTCTTCAGAACCTGGGACTCTAGCAGTTTGACTCCCTGCACGACCGCACATGCACGATATCATCATGTCATTTGCTCATCGAATGACCGATCTCAAAATCATACCCCCAGCTCTAATCATCTTGATACGACTGATGAAATCAGATCATTGACCATAAAAACTGCCGAACACTCATACCTGACATATCAGTCGATCCACATCGTACTCCAAAGGAACGAAAAGGGTCACATATCCCATTGACTGCAGTACTATCAGAACCCATCTGAACAAAACGAACCCCAATACTCTGTTCTTAATACAAGAAAATGATCGTGCCTTCTCCGAGGTATCCTCGGACCTCTATGAGCAAAAGCCCCAGCTCCTTCTCACATATCCCTATCAATACTGAGCACTAGGTTAACTCTCGACCCAATGGTTGGACCTCCAAAAGGTTTCCCACCGCACACCCAATAAAACGACTTACCGACTTCCTTCTCACAATGAGTATCTCGGCCCTTCGTGACACACAAGTCACGGAGTTCGCTTTACCCCAAGCGAATACTACAACCCAACTGAGGCCGCCTCACTCCCGACCTCTGTCGTCTACCACTCACTAGCTCCAGGCGTCTCGCGGTCCTTCCTAAACCAACAAACTAGACTACTCAAATCTAAAACATCAGACGGAAACACATCCCTTTCAGAATGAGATCCACCCGAAATCCCAACCTGCTTGTCCTCCACACAGATAGATACAAACTCACCCACCAGAGTCTGATCTGACACAAAGTTGGAACCACTCAACTCATGACCCATGTTCCACGATTACACGGATGTATTACACCTCGATCCGTCCGATTCGCGATACCCCTCTCCGACTTAAACACAGCGGCTTTCGACCACTGCCGAAAAACATAATCCATTAAGGGTTTCTCACTCAAAAGCTCTATTATGGCTGAATAAAGGAGGGACCTTTGGACTCTAGGGACCTCACAATGTCCAGATCTGAAGTCCAAATCTCTAGATGAACTCAATACACTCAAAGTCCCAATATTAGAAGGAAAAAGCCCTTAACTCCATAAACATGAGATCTAACCAACATAATTAGAAAGGTGTGGACTTTTTACCTTTCACAGAAGCTCTGGACGAAATAGCAACGGATCTAACAGCCCCTTCTCGTTCCTTTCTTGAAATCCTTCCTTTCTCTTCAAAAGATGCACCAAAACACTCAAGGATTAGCTCACACACTCTTTATTAGCTTAAAGGCCGATTAGGGTTTCACACAGGGGAGTTGGGCAGCTGGTGAGGCGAAACTGAGAACATAATTTCACTTAAATAGGCCCCAACCCCGGAGATTAGGGTTTTCATCTCACAGCACCTACTCAGCGAGTCGGCTCTCTGACTCGTCGAGTCGGTCATTAAACCCACGTGGTCAATCACGACTCTACTCGACGAGTTGAGGCTCCAACTAGTCGAGTTACTCAATAAACCCCAAAAATAAATATATAAATAATATGTCTGGGAGTCTGGATGTTACAAATTGAAAGTAGGATGCTATTAGTGAACCATGTATTTGTTTTCCCTGTATGGAAGTTTGTACAAAGTGTTTTGTAAAGGAAATAAAAAGACATGTCAAATTTTATTAAAAACTATATCAATATCCATTAACATAAAAACTTCAAGAAAGTTGTTTTTCCACATCATACATGTATCACACAATCTTCATAAGGAACTAATACGATCTATGACACTTATAATAGTACAAATGTTATTGATGATCAAGTCTTCTCTTTTGTGATTCTAATGAAAACTTTAACTTCCATATCCGTCTTAACTGTTACTTCTTTTTTCTGTTTTTAGCTAGATAGTGGTCACTCCTTGACTTGTGGCTCCATAAATCACAATCCCATATTAAATGATAACCTACACTTAAAAGAGTAAAAGTTAGCACTTACTTGGATAGCAGTGAAATATTTCTTAGACATGTTAATTCAACTAAAGACTCATTAAAGGTGTATAAGAAAGTATTAAAGAGAAAAAAATTGTGCAGGTTGTTGTGCTTCTACTCTTGTATTTGAAAGCGATTTACTTGCAACAACTTATCTTGATGTAATTTTCAGGAAGCATTAAAAGGTTAATCAAGTAGGACACCATGATGGAAAGGTTCTGCATTTCAATAAATCAAAAGAGTTCTTGTGTTTCTATAGTTCTTTAATTCTTTTCTTAAAATTGTTATCATAATAATAATAAAAAGCATGCTCAAAGATAACATTTGATATACAGATAGATGAAGACAATAGTAAAAAGCTTAATCCAAAGGTTAGTTCTTTTTGTACAACTACCATCATGATAATATGCATGAAGATTGAAGAAATGACCATTACATTTCTTCAATATTTTTGCTCTGAACCCAGGAATCAAAACATTGGACATGGTCTAGAAACTAGGCAAAGTTCATCCGTTATCTAAAAAAAATAGAGCTAAAATATAGTCAATACCTTAGTTACATGTGCAGATACTAGTCGACTAACCAAAATAAAGTGATCATGTGTGGTCTAATTAGTTCATACCAAATTAGTGCAAAATAAAAGGGGTGAAATCAAATGGAGAAGATAACTAAAGCATTGGGTTTGCAAAGATTTGCATCAAATTCGCTTCCTAATAAATTAATGTTGTAATGAAGTGAGAGGGGGTCAAGAAATACCTGAGAGCCTCTATTCTTATC
The DNA here is from genome assembly GCF_052849685.1 of Lactuca virosa. NCBI lineage: Eukaryota > Viridiplantae > Streptophyta > Magnoliopsida > Asterales > Asteraceae > Lactuca > Lactuca virosa. The sequence goes on along the minus strand of NC_136430.1, from coordinate 299,718,210 downwards.
ATAAACATCAAAGTGGAAAACTGAATAAGACCCCCAGAGTGGTAAATATTCCACCTCAAAGTGTGATCAACTTGAAACTTGCATTTGACATTAGCAGAGTCGACGCCGGATTGGTACAATGCCTCATCGATCATCTTTGAGAACCATGGTAAGCAGCTTACCTGATGGGGGCAGCGGTGGCCTTGGGGCTGACTCTAGAGTAGGAAGGTGGCGTCGAGGCTGAAAAGATTATCGAAGATGAAACAAGATTGCCAAAGAAGAAGGAAAGAGTATCGTTGAAGCATAGGAGGGAGCGGGTTGTGCTCTGATATCCGCTAGTCTCGCTTACCATTAGGGTTCTAAAATGGGATAAAAGGTGGAGAATACTAAAAAATGAGGATTTAAAAAGAAAAAGGGGTTTCGATAAGGGAACAAAATTGGAAAACGGGTTAACATGGCGGAAAATTTGGCGCCCTTTTTTCATCTATTTGTTTTTTTTTAATTTGTGGAGTATCTAAAAAAATTATAATTTCATATTCTTTGTTAATTTAAATCTTGATATATCATATTTTTTACAATGTTACATATATTTTAATGAATTTTTTTATAAGATAAATTTTAGTAGTATTATTTTTTAATTAAATTTCCAGTAGGTAGTATATTGGAAAAAATTATCAATAGGGCTTAAGGCATATCACTTAGGGCTTAAGGTTTTGGCTTAGGGCTTACGGCCTATAGCTAATTGTATATGGATTAGGGTTCATGGTTTATGGCTTATGGCTTATGTCTTATGTATTATGGATTATGGGTTATGGATTATAGCTTGTAGATTATAGTGTATGACTAAAGGATTAAGGTTTATAGCTTAAGGCTTATGGTGTATAGCTTAAGAGGCAAAATGTTTAATGTTAAGGGGTTGTGGCTTATACCTTATGCCATATAGCTTATGGCATAAACCATTAGCCCTAAATCATAAGGCCTAAACCCGTATACCCTAAAGCATAAAGCCTTAACTCATAATGCCTTAAGCTATAAGTCATAATCTATAAGTTATAAGCCATAAGCCATAAGCATTAAGCTTCAATCCTTAAGCCTTAAGCTACATACACATACATACTTATCACTTAGGGTTTATGGCTTATGATTTATGGTTTAAGACTTTAGGGCTTATGTATTATGCATTAGGATTAAGGCTTATAGCTTGTAAATTATGGTTTAGTTCTTATTGCTTACGTCTTAGGGTTTATGACTGAGGGTTTAAGGCTTATGGCTTATGACTTAGGGTTTAGGCATACAGATTGTGGATTTTATCTTGTGGCTCATGACATTTGGCTTATGACTTATGATTTATGGCTTAGTGCTTATGATGTATGACTTAAGGCTTTTGGCTTATAGCTTAGCATTTTTCGCTTAAAAAGTAAGGCTCAAGACTTAGGGCTTATTGATTAAGGCTTATTATGTATTATGGATAGGGTTTTGTGGCTTATGGTTTATGGCTCATGACATATGGCTTAAGGCTTGTGGTTAATGGTTTGGGGCTTAAGGCTTATGGCTTAGGCCATATGGCTTAATGCTTATGGCTTATGGCTTAGGGTTTAGGTCATATATCATAGGGTTTTGACTTAATCTATTTGGCTTTTGTCTTATAGCTTATGGTTTAGTGATTATGGATTTAAGCTTATGTCTTAAAGTTTGAGGCTTGAGGCTTATGGTTTAGGGCTTAAATAGTTATAGGGTTTAATGCTCATACTAGCAGCCAAATCCCTATACCCTACCCATACCACTAACCACCCCATCCTCACACCATCCACACCCACATCTCATGCTATCCCACTTATTAACTTGGTTTGAATGCATTCCTTGTTATGAATCAACTTATGTGTATACTTGATATAACAATTGTTGTCATTTCCATTTCTTTACTTTTCCGCAACTGACTCTCTAACTATCTAACTCTAACTTATTAATATTATTGTTGAGATTTTAGATCCTTCGAGATTAACTATTCCGCATCTATACTTGTTCTAACGTTTGTTCAAGTGTGTCTCAAAGTTTTTCTCTCAACAATTGGTATCAGAGCCATAGTGGTGGCTTTTTGAAAAACGGAACTCTGATTTTCAAAGGGCCTTCTATACCACTGAAGCTCACTTCTTAAAAAAAAACTTCAAAAAAAAAACAAAGACAAATGGCACAATCGTTTTCTCTGAATGTTTCCAACAGTGTTGGTGGTTCTAATCGAGCCCCAATACTGGTAGCAAATGAATATCATCATTGGTCTCAAAGAATGGAAAGATACTTAAGGAGACTTGGTAGAGATGTATGGCGATCCGTAGAAGAAGGACCACATGTCCCAGTTCTTACACCAGTCCAAACTGACGACGCTACAACCAGACTAGGAGGAGGTCAACCAGTCATGAGCCGTCCCACCAAGGATGATCTCGATAAAATGGAAAATGATGTTGTTGCTTTTTATGAAATCTCTTGTGGAGTTGCTCCTGACAACTTCGATATTATCATAAATTGCAAATCAGCAAAAGAGATCTGGGAAGTTCTCAAGAATTTGTATGAAGGCTCAAAATAAGCACAAGACAAGAAGCTTACAACCGCACTCAATGAGTTCAACAACTTCAAAGCTCACACTGGTGAAAGCTTAGAAGACTCCTTCAAAAGGTTCAACCTGATAGTCACCAAGTTATCCAATGCGGACACCATCCGCAGTAACCATGAAACAAATCTTCAGTTTCTTAATGGTTTGGGAAGACATTGGACTACGGCCAAGATGATAGTCCAAGGCGATAGAAAGATTCACTCTTTGTCTCTCTACAAGCTCTACGGAGAATTGCAAGCACAAGAATCCACCGTACTCAAAGACTGTGCTGACTTCGGAGGACGACTTGCTCTCATAGCACAAGCTCCACCCAATCAATCCTACTCTCCATCGTATGACACTCCATCGCAGTCATACAAAGCTGATTCAGAGTATGATGATGAAGAAGAATTTCAGAAGGCTATTGCTCTAGTTAGCCAACAGTTCAATCGACTACCACCTTCTTCCTTTCGCAAGAATCAGCAGTTCAACAAACCTCCATTCAACCGTAACTTCAACCGACATAATAATCATTCTCGTTATCCCAAAAGTTCTCATCCACCACCGCAATCTCAAAATACTCAACCTAAGGAGGCACCGCAGTCTACTCAAACCACTGACTCCGGTACTCCCTCAGAAGACAAGACTGATGTTGTGATTTGTCACAAATGCAACAAAGAGAATCACTTTGCAAGAGATTGTAAGACCAATGTAGTAAAAGACAGAGCATTCTACCTTAGAATGGCTCAAGAGTTGGAAGATAAGGAAAAGGCAAGGGCATACGTAGCCCATGTCAAAAGTGACCATCAAGTTTGGTCATCCGGAGATGAAGATGAAGCCATCAGCAGTAACAAAGGAAAAAGGAAAATCTGCATGCTGGCAACTGCGGATGATGATGGATCTACAAAGCTGGAAAAGAACTACTGCTACATGGCAAAGGATGGAACTCTAAGCATCGTCGAACAGGTAAAACTCATGATCCAAACTCTAAACTATAGCATGCATGACTGTCAACCCTTCATAGATGATCTTAATGACACGTGTGCTGCCGTCCTTACAGACTATAACAAAGCCTTAGATGAGAAGAACATTGCGTCCCAAGAAATGTTCCATGTGAGAGGACGACTGGATAACAAAAGACTCAAAATGGCTATGTTAGAAAAGGATCTAGAGTTAGAAAAAGATGCAAGAATGTTGAGTGAAACACAATTAGAGATAGCTTTGAACCAGAGAGATTTAGCTCAGAGTGAAATTGTACGCTTAAATCTTTTAATCGAAAAATTGTTCAATGAAAGTGAAGCTATTGAAAATTTGGTAAATAATGGAACCGTGGACAATACATACAATTGGGGTTGGTCAAATAGATATCCTACCGCAACGGATTCCTCACCCCGGGTTAACAAAGATCGACTGTATGTCCCTCCAGACCGAGAATTTCATTTCCTAGTCAATGACAAGACTTTTCCCGAAGATATCAGAACACACTTCGGTAGACTTCATGATCTAAGTAATAATTGTGTCATTGAGGAAATTGTGCCTGAGGCTTCGGATCACACAAGTGATCTGACTCCTATCTGTGGCACAATCCATTCAAATTCTCAGACCTCATCCGTAGTTGATGAAGAAATTGTCATTGAGGGCCCCGAAGTCTCGAAAGACTTCCTATCTCTGCCCTCAGACCGCAGTGTCTCACACTGTAGTCAGAAGTCCCACAAAAGTCCCACTGAAGTCCCAACTCAGACTTACTCTGCGGTAGTCAAATCATCTCTACCGCAGTCCTCATTAAAAGGAACTGTGACTCTTCAGCCAATTCATCATGAATTACCCATAAATAACTTTGAAGTGGGTCAATGCTCTCAAACCCCTGAATCTTCAAGTTCGGATGACTCAAGCCCTCGATTTCAAAAAATTTCAAAGACTTCCAGGAAACCGCAGTTGAACATCAAAGACTGCGGTTCCCCAAAAACCTTAGCTAAAAAGGCTTTCAAAGAGGAAATTCGCTCCCGAGGCACAAATAGACAAACGTTTTCGAAAAACAAGAAGCATGTCAGATTTCCAAAGTCCAAGAGTCCAGAAAAATTTGTTTTCTCACACTACTTTTCGAAAAACTCTCTCATCAAGAAAACATACAAAAAGGAATGTACAGTTTCAACAGTCATTCCTAATTCATCTGACACAACCCAAAAGAGTGTAAAGTCTTTTCGAAACAATGGTTTTCAACTCTATTCCTCAGATGATACAAAATGGTAGGGTATCTTACCCACTCCAACACTTTTAAAGTCACATTAAAATTTTAACAAGTGGAAGGGTATTCTACCAAATCCAACAAAAAGGACTCAAATATCTACACGTGCTAAACCATTTCAAAAACAAACTTTTCAGAAACCCAACAACACTCATGTCAGATATTACCAACCTCGGACCAGTTACAAACCCAACTCATCCTTTAGACCGCTGACCAAACGTGGTGTCAGAACAAAAGACAAAATTTCAACCTGTAAATGTCCGTGTAGTTGCCAAAAATATTCATCCTATATCAAATCTAGTTGGAGTCAGAAACCTCGTAATTTTTCAAAAAAACACAACACTCCAAAACTGCATAAACACCCAGGACTAGGATTAAAAATTGACACGAAACCAGTCCCTGCAACCTCGGTCCATGCATCATTCAGAAACTCATCTGTTGGATGCCTAAACTAACCGTGTAATTCTCAGGCTTTGTGCAAGGAGGAACAAGAAGAAGAATGGTTAATCGACAGTGCCTGCTCCTTGCACATGACCGGAAGGTTAGAATACCTTCGAGATTTCAGGCCAATTTGCAACGGTGGAAATGTCACATTCGGCAACAATGCAAATGGGGTCATCCGAGGTAATGGTGTTCTCACTACGGGGAACTTCTCTATTCAAAAGGTTGCTTATGTAGAAAGCCTTAAACACAATCTCATCAGTGTTGGCCAACTATGTAAGGCAGGCCATCGAGTTGAATTTGATGATCAATTTTGCTATGTAATGACAAGTGATAGGAACACGTGTCTGATCAAATCCCGATCCGAAGGTACTATGTATCCTCTGGATGTCTCTCTGATCATAGGCAAACCACAGTTATGTTTCCTATCCAAAGCCGTATCCGAAGTCAGCTGGCTATGGCACCGCAAGCTAGCTCATCTCAACTTCAGGTACATCAACAATTTGGTCACCGGAGAACTAGTTAGAGGACTCCCTATTCTCAAGTTCAACAATGATACTCTCTGTCCTGCATGTGAATATGGAAAGCAATCCAAAGCAAGTCACCCCATGGTGATTGACTCTTAAATTATTGAACCACTGGAGCTCTTACACATTGATCTCTGCGGTCCATCCACCGTAGCCAGTCTCCATCACAAGAAATACATACTGGTTATAGTAGATGATTACACACGCTTGACATGGGTCTTCTTTCTTCGACTCAAATCAGAAACACAACAGATTCTCATCAATTTCATCAAGGAAATAGAACTTCAGATCAAGTTACCAGTACGACGTATTCGCAGTGATAATGGAACCGAGTTTACTAATCATCTCCTCAACAGTTTCTTGGTTTCCAAGGGCATCACTCACAACTTCTCAGCTCCCTACACACCGCAACAAAATGGGGTAGTAGAGCGAAGGAACCGCACTCTAGTAGAAGCAGCCAGATCCATGCTCAACTTCGCACACCTTCCTCTCCACTTCTGGGCTGAAGCAGTGGCCACCGCATGCTTTGTACAGAACCAAAGCATTGTGCACAAACGTCTCAACAAAACACCGTATGTGGGCCTTAACAACCGCAAGCCAAATGTCCGCTTCTTTCATATCTTTGGGTGTAGATGTTTTGTGATCAACAACAGAGATCATCTTAACAAATTTGCACCGAAGTCTGATGAAAGCATCTTCCTTGGCTATTCTACTAACAAAGTTGCTTACAGGGTTCTCATTAGACGCACAAGGCTAATCATTGAAAGCTTCGATGTGAAATTTGATGACTATCACATCCGCAACACCCCTCCATCCACTGAAACCACAACAATCCTGGAAAGTGATATTCCTGCCTCTTCGGGTCCATTAAACTTAGTTGAAGTCAACTATGACGATCTCTTCGACCCTATAGAAACAACCAAATTATCCGAAGTTCTTGTGTCTCAGGAAGCTCAACAGCAGCATGCTGATGTATCTGGTCCATTACTATCCGAAGTAGCATCTCTCAATACTTCCACCTCGCCGGTTGAGGGGGAAAGCTCTACTCCGGATCAAGCAACAACCATCGAGGTTCCAGTACTTGATGTAACTCAAGTTCCTATCCGCAGAGAATCATTACCATCAAACGTATCTTCGGATTCGGATGATGAAATCATAGAGAACATTGACACAAGAACAGACTCAAGGATTATCACTCTCCCATCCGCAATCCAGGGGGAACCTTCTCAGCTTCCAGAGGAACTCCCATTAGCAATCCAGGGGGAACCTCTTCCAACTGCTCAAGAAAATTCCATTCTCGCTCCAACAATCCAAGATGATTCCGCAGGATGTTCTCAAATCCAGGGGAACTGCCATCTCCAACCGCAAAGTCTTCTGATATCGAAGACATTCCCTCTACCGCAGCTGCTGATCATCTGCAACCCCGTCTACATGTATGGACGAAGGACCACCCACCAGGTCAAATCATTGGCAACCCATCCGCAGGTATCCAGACTCGATCTTCCAAGGACTTATCTGATCACTGTCACTACGCAACATTTATGTCCTCGGTCGAGCCCCAAACGATCAAAGAAGCATTACTAGAACCTGATTGGATATCCGCAATGCAAGAAAAACTAGAAGAATTCAAAAGAAACAAAGTGTGGCAGCTCGTCCCAAAGCCGCATAATCACACTATTGTTGGTACTAGATGGGTATTCAAAAACAAGTTGGATGAATCTGGTGCGGTAGTCAGAAACAAGGCAAGGTTAGTTGCAAAGGGCTATAGTCAGCTTGAAGGTATTGACTATGATGAAACGTATGCTCCGGTGACACGAATGGAAGCCATCCGAATCTTCTTAGCATACGCAGCCCACAAGAACATCAAGGTACACCAAATGGACGTAAAGAGTGCCTTTCTCAATGGGGAATTAAAAGAAGAGGTTTATCTTCAGCAACCTCCAGGCTTTGAAAGTATTGAATTTCCAGACCACTGCTACAAACTGGAAAAAGCAGTCTACGGTCTGAAGCAAGCCCCAAGAGCGTGGTACGAGACTATCTCTGAATTTCTTGTCTCATCCGGATACAAAAGAGGAGTGATTAATCCCACTTTATTTAAAAAAGAAAATGGTGATCACCTTATGCTTGTACAAATATATGTGGATGATATCATCTTCGGATCAACTGATCAAGGAATGGTGAATGAATTTGCTAAGCTCATGACCAACAAGTTCCAAATGAGCATGAATAGAGAGATCAACTTCTTTCTAGGACTTCAAGTGAAACAACTTCCGCAAGGGATATTCATTCATCAGGAGAAATACACCATTGAACTGTTAAAGAAATATTCTATGGACAACTCTTCTTCGGCTAAGGTCCCCATGGCCTTCGGATATAAGATCTCTGCTGATCCCTTAGGCGAATCAGTGGATCACAAGACTTATAGAGGTATCATTGGTTCATTAATGTACCTCACCGCAAGCCGACCAGACATTGTCTTTGCAACAGGTGTATGCGCAAGGTATCAGGCTGACCCAAAAGTGTGACATATGACCGCAGCCAAACAAATACTACGGTACCTAAAAGGAAGCAAGTCTCTTTGACTATGGTACCCCGCAGGCAATGACTTCAGCCTTCAAGCATTCACAGATGCAGATCACGTCGGATGCAGATTAGATCGCAAAAGTACCTCAGGTGGATGTCAATTTCTGGGTGGAAGACTCGTCAGCTGGTCATCAAGGAAACAAAGTTGTGTATCTCTGTCTACCGCAGAAGCCGAATATCTTGCCGCAGCCAGCTGTTGTTCACAAGTACCATGGATGAAGATACAACTTATGGACTACGGATACAGAATGCTGCGGATACCAATTTACTGTGACTCTGAAAGTGCTATAGCGATTTCTCACAATCCTATTCAGCACTCCAAGACCAAGCATATTGAACTACGGTATCACTTCATCAAAGACCACATCCTGAAAGGTAACATTGAACTCATCTTTGTCCATACTCATGAAGAGATTGCTGATGTGTTCACAAAGGCACTTGACTCTACAAAACTCAACAGTTTCTTACAAATGTTAGGAATGATGAATCCGGACCCACAATTCTTTTTGAATTAATAGGTACCGCAAACCATCCTTGGTCTCTGTTGCGGTCCTAACTGAAAGTTACTTATGATAGATGGTTTTGGTATATCTTGTGTACCGCAGTCTATATACCGCAACCATATATCATATTTATCCTTCACTGGTCCTTATTGTTTGTTGTTACTAACTCCTTGTACAAGTGCTCTCTTCAATTCTTCTACTGTAGTCATACATCTGTCCATCCGCAATGACAAATGATCCATCCGCAATGACAAAGGATCCATCCGCAATGAAGTCTCAATCCGCAACCACATTGATAGTTTCTCAACTGTTTCATTAATCTTTGAATCATGGTGTGCTATTTAATGATTCTTTCATTAAATAGGAAAAACATTAAATAAAAACATTCCTTGAGAAACTGTCCCATCTCCTTTTTGAATAAACCTTGTGTCAGTCCTATTTTAGGAATGATGACAAAAAGAACGCTTTTCCATAAATAAATCCTCTTAATCTGTCTCTTCCTATTACCCTAAAACATCTAATCCGCTTCAACTTCACTTTATCCAACGAATTAATCTCACCCTCACCACACGTTCTCCAGACGTGGGACTTAAATCTGACATTTCATTAAATGCAAACCACTTTTTGGTAAATCTCAAAATACAGATTTAATACTTTTTTTCTTAATCTGTGGTTGAGATTAACTTTCATAATTCGAAATAAAAACCCAAACGTTTTCCCAAATTCACTCAGGGTAAAAGCGTTTCCCGCTCCCATAAGCCACCATAAAACCCCTTTCTTATTCCCAAAGAAAAGTTTACGCTCTCTAAACTTCAACCTTCATCTTGCATTTTGTTTTTCCTTCTCTTGCAAAGCTTCGTCAAATCCTTACAATGGTGAAATCAGGTGTCTCCAAGAAACACTCCAAAGCATCTTGATCAGCGAACCCTACTGGTTCAGACTCTGCCTCAAGACATCCTATGCCTACGATTGCCTCAAGTAATTTCAGAGAGTTGTGTTCGAAGAACATTCATCCTACAATGCTCCGATCAAGCTAATGATCAAGTTCTTGTCCAATCACCCTCTGTTTGGCCCGTTCGATTCGTTCACAGACGTTGTTCCTCTTTCAACCCTATTCAAGTGTGCCTTCTTAGCGTATCGACCACTCGAGAATCCACAAGAAGTGCATCTTAACCTTGCTAACGATTATTTGGTCATTCTGTCAAAGAAAAGTTTCTCACTACCATTAACCTTCTGGTTCATCCCTCAATCAAGATTTTTACTCCATCCATGGCGGACATCACTTCTGCGCTTTACCAAATGGGATATCAATAGAAAATCAAAGGCATTGGGGAATTCAAGAAAAACCAACTGCCTGCGGTTTGGCAATTCGTTTTCCATTTTGTAATCTGCAGTCTATACGGCAGAACCGGAGGCACGGATAACAAGGGACTCAAACTCCTAGAGTTAGTATGGAGTATCTTCACTGGCCATGATGTCAACTACGGTCAGATACTATGGGACGATTTCTTGCAATACATTCCAAAGGAAAGCCTAAGAGAGAACCCTACCGAACTCATATTTGCAAGGTTCTGGTCTCTATGCATATCAATCCTCCATGCGGATGCAGGAATCAACATGGGCAACGACATCAACTTCTTTGTCACCAAGGATATCAAAAGGTACAATCCTTCATCTGATCAGTCTGTTTTTGGACCTATTAGAATACTACCAACCCACATTCTCTCCACTCTTGGTCTTGAGACTGCTGATGTCTCAAATCATATTGAGGCTACGGAAGGTATTGCCCCATACCTTCCTACCCCGCCTCTTCAAACCCCATCCACAATCATTGCCCTTGGAAGTACCGCAGTCCATTCTTCCACTACTCTCTCCAATCTTTCTCAAAGAAGAAAGAAATTAGTCTCAGTCCATCAAGGCCCCCGCAACGTCTCCAAGAAACAAAGAACCCCAAAGAAAGATGCTCCCAAACCAACCGCACCCTCAAAGAAACGCAAAATCACCCAAATCGCACCCACAAATGATAGTGATTCTAATGAGGATGCACAACCCATAGCCATCCTTAAGAAAAGAAAAACCAATCCCACTGGCCAAATACGTGACCGGACTGATACCTCAGCCTCTCAAAAGGCTCCGATAGTCCTTGGGGTGGCCGCAGACCCATTCAACACCACAATCGAATACCACTCAGACTCAGAAAGTGAGTCTGTTTCACCGCATCGTGGAGACTCCCCCCCAGTTCAATCCCAAGAGGATAACACTGGTTCTCGCCCTAAGGTCTCCAGGGCTTCCCGACTGCATTTCTTTTCTCCTGAGGAGTTGAACTCCATCCTCTTGAATGTAACCCAAACACTTTAAACACCTTCCCAACCGCAGGGCACTTCTTCCGCGCTTGCCGGAACTGAGCCGAGGCCAGACTTGACTACGGATCAAGGAGACCGAGGAAGCTCAGGAAATCCTACTCTGCTTACATCTGTAACAGGTGGTTTAGGCACGGTGAGCACAAATGTGCAAGGATCCGTGGACCCGAAGGACACTTCGGTGCGATACCAAGGATTTGACGGAGAAGAATCAAATGACTCATGGTTACACTACACTCCCGTGTCTGAGGCCGACATCAAGAAATATGCCGCTTTCCGTAGGGCAATTCAAGCAAGGAAGGAACAGGAAATCAAACAACAGCAGCAAAAGGAACAGGAAATCCAATCTGTGGCTAAGTATTGGGCAGACGCAATTAACAATGCCAATACCGTAGCCACCATCTTGAAAGTCCAAGATTGGATGTCTGAGATGGCTGAGACGATCCGCAAGGCTCAGTCCACTCATGACGGTGCAGGTGCCTCCAAAGTCCCTCCAACTCCAACTGTTCAAGAATCACAAGACGAAGGAACCGCAATCGAAGTCAGCTCAGCTCCCACCTTCGGCTTCGATGACTTCGATATGAATGAGGTAAATAAACCCTCTACCTCTGATGACGAATTAATGATGTTTGATGAAGAAGAAGAATCTAGTGGCTCTCACCATTCAACCTCTAAGCCCAAAGAGAAGAAGAAGAAGAAGAAGAATGCGGTGACCAGAAAAGAATTTTTAAGCCTGCAAGCAAAGGTCGATCAAATTCTCGCTGCGGTCAAGCCAACATAACCGCAACCAGAAGACATACCCGGACCGCAGTCCTTGATTGAAAGGATAGAAAGATTGGAAACTCGTGAGAGATTGGCTGCTGAGCGCATCTCCCTCAAGGTTGAAATGGGAATCCAGTCCCTAGACACCAGTCGCCAAGCTGATCACAAGCAATTCCTGGCTGCTGCGAAACGCCTCATCTCTGAGGTGACCACAATCAAAAAGGACTTACAAGCAGCCATTGCGGACCAGTCTTCTCAATCCCAAAAGCTGATAGCTGAGACTCACACTGCATATGAGTCCACTATCTCAGTCCTTCAAGCTACAATCAACAGACTGCAACGATCTTTATCATCCAACTTCCATAGTCCTGAAATTCTTCAACTCACTAAGGAAATTCACAGGCTGCTCTTCAACACCACCATCCCCAACAATCAACAATTGGCGGATGCTCTTAAAGCCCAGTTCTAGGAAGTTTATGCCAAGGTTGATGGTCTCAGACAATGGCTTGTGGAAGCTCCTGCGTTGCATTCCTCAAGAGGGGGAAGTGAAGAAGACCATCACTCAAATCATTCCAACAGCATCTCACACCATCAAAGTCCCCCCATCATTACAGAAAGAATTCCTTCACCGCAACCTTCACCGCAACACACTCCACCGCAAAAGGAGATCACTCCTGAGAAACCAGAGACTCCCCCTCACTTCAAGAATCTGGTGGATCACATGTCTTTTCCAAGCTCAAATGACTCCCCTGTCACCACACAGAAGAAAAAAGACTGGAAAGCAGCTAAACTTGCTGAGCTCATATGGAGAGAATGCGGTTTCGACACTGTTATGGATGAATCCTTGATAAACTCCTGGATCAATCCCAACCGTAGATTGCTAGATGACGACTACAAACCATATCTCACCTATGTTGAACCTCCCTCTGATGGCTACTGGGATGTTCCTGTTGGATTAGTGTCTAAGTCCATAACTATTTTGGTATGTATTTGACCCGATTATGAGCATGGTCCTTTTGGGTTGCCTTCACCATAGCAATATGTAGGATGAATTAAGGAGAGAAAGGTTTAATTATGATTTATTAATATATTATGAGAATAATATATTAAAGGAGAAATCATATTGTTTAATTAATATTAGTCAAGAATTAATTAAGATTTAATTTTGTGGCTAAAAGAGATTAACTAAATTAAGGGGACTGATATTGTAATTATAAGATAGTTACAAAGTTGGGCTTAGGATCCATTAGATGGCAATGGACAAATTCTATATGGAGGTCCATAAAGAAATCATCCAAGGGCCTTCTGGAATGGTCCATTGGACTGCTTAAGGCCTAAGCAGTCAGATTAGGGTTTCCTAGTTGAAAACCCTAATAGCCTACATGTATATAAAGGACCCCTATGCCCCAAAAACGTGGTGAACACTTCCTTTAGGGTTTCCAGCCGTTTTTGGTGCCTCCTCTCTCCTCCCTCTTCATCCAAGTTGCTTAGTGGTGTTTGTGACTCCATTAGAGGTGCAACACTTGAGGCACTAAGTTTTCTAAAGCCAAGGATTGATTGTTATTGCTATATAACAATCAAAGGTAAGATCTAAACCCTAATTTCAGTTATAGTTTATTAGATCTAGGGTTTATGGCTTTGGATTATCAATTGCATGTTCATTAGACAAACTAGATCCAAAGCTATTAGGGTTTGCATGTACACCATAGGATTAATGTATTGCTCGAAACCCATCAGTGGTATCAGAGCCTAGGGCTGTTTGTTAGTGAATTTGATGCTTATTTGATCGAAAATTGGCTGGAAATCGAATTTTTTGAGGTTTTTCGACTTGACTCGCCGAGTCAACTGGCTGACTCGCCGAGTCCATAGTGAACTCGACGAGTCCAAACCTGACTCGACGAGTCAGAGAGTCAGATGGAGCTGATTTCGGGATTTTGACCTGTTTTGGCTGTGGATAATTACCTAAAACGTTTTTTATTAATAAAATTCGATTTTTATCAATATTTGGAGATTATCCTTGCCAAAATAGAAGATAATTGTCAAAATTTAGATAATCTTTTGTTTTATTAGATAAAGATTGATTATTTGTAATTTAGATTTGAATTATCTTGTGAAAAAGTTTCAATTTTCCCCTTTAGGTTTTATAGTTTAAATTTGAACTTAAAAGTTTTGTTTTTGAAATTTGAATAGTTAAACCTTAATGTTTTGAAAAGTTTCAAAACTTGCCCTCAAGTTTTGGAATTTAAAAGTTGATTAAAAGTTTGATTTTGAAATGTTAAATTCTAAAACCCTCGCATTTTGAAAAGTTCAAATTACACCCTTATGGTTTTGTTAATTAATTAAAGTGTATAATTAAAAGAGAGTTAATAAATCCATAAAGTTTTGGTTTACATTTAATTAAATTAAAAGTATAATTTATTAAATTAGACCACCTAGTATTTTAAAAGTGTAAAATACACCCTATACTATGTATATATGACATTAAAAGTCTAATATTATATATGTATAAGTAAACAGTCAGTCTTACCATTAGTAGGCCTCATTCACGAAGCTGGTCTATAAGGGGTGTTTAAGGAAATTGCCTATAAAATGGCGATTGAATGGGTATCCGCTCTTAGCCACCGCACTCTTGACTAGTGGAGGGTCGTTAGCCGAACGGGTGGGATAGGACGAAACCTTCCATTATAATTATAATGAAGTACAAAGTAACTACATGCTTTTACAAATTCCCAAATTCTAGTTACTTTAGGCAAAATGTGAAACTGTATGCTAATCCATAGAATTACACTTCGTACCCTTGTCAAACGTTAGTGGAGCGTGTGTGGTTAATCGGCACACTAATTTGGGATTGACATTGGTGGCGAAGGGTGGCTCGGTGTTTATCGTAGATCAATGGAGCGTGTGTGGCTAACCGGCACATTGATTAGGTGATAGTAGCATTGGGTGCACTACGTGATTCGTACGGTTATTCACACCTTGTTTGTGATCCTCGGCATCCCAGTCGCAAACCTGAAGGGCATAATCGAGATTAAACACGCCATTGAAAAGTTCAATGAATCTCAAAAGATCCAGGAGTTTCAATTCATTTAAAACTTAAATTTCTTTTTCGTTTTTCATGGTGGAAATTGGTAAATCGTCATTTACCTAGCTTCAAATATTCTGCAACTAGATTACGACATCCCTCTTCTAGGTTGTAGAGTATTGTGTTGGATCCTAGCCTTGATGTTTCGTTTGGGTGTTACATCAAGGATTCTAATCAACTTGACTTGAATTTCTCCCGTTTTGTAGATGTCTGAATCTAACAATGGTCTTCCCAAATCCATTGGAACAAGCTTTCCAAATGAAGATGGCGTTCCAAGATACGATCAAGGAAATGAGAGTCATGCTTCACTTCCTCCACCTCCTCCAATTGTTCTCCCTGACCCACAAGTTCAAAGTCTTGAAAAGTTCAAGCTCACTCAATCCCTATTGGCAAGTAAGCATGAAGATGGGAAACCTGTGTGTGCACACGTCTTAGAGATGAAGTCACGCATTGATAGGTTAAGGATGTTGGGTGTCGATATCTCAGAGATGTTGGCTGTTGACTGGGTTCTTCAGTCACTTCCTGATTCGTATAGTGAGCTCGTAAGAGAGTACTATACGATGGTTCACAACGTGACCCTCATTGATTTGACCTATTTGCTTATTGTTGATGAATCAGCGATGATTTGGCGCACTGGTCAAGCAAACTTGATTGGTCGATCAAACTCCCATACTTCATTGGACACTGGCTACATTGGAAGTCCAGAAAAAACTGAGATTGTCCCTTGCTATGTACCAAAGGAGTCCATTTGCTTTTACTGCCAAGAGAAGGGGCATTGGAGACGAAGCTGCCCTAGCTACCTGAGAGATTTAAGAGATGGGAGAGTCAAGACGTATGGCTCTACTTCAGGTAAAATCCATTAACTAACTCTATAAGTTCCTATTTTTGATTCTTAATACATGATGTGATAAGATTACATTTTGATGTTTTGCAGGTTCGAAGAAAAGAAAGGAAACTTAAGGAAGAAGCGTGCTGAATCTGATCACGAAGAAATGGATTTCGATCGCATGGATTCAAAGATCGGATTTTTGAGTTGCTACTTTAGAGTTAGGGTAGATTGCTAAGAAATATGTAATAGCATAGTTTTTCAGTTGAATTTCATTGTAAGGACAAATTTTTTCCGCAATAAAATAAATTTGATTTTGTCTTATTTATTTATCCTTGCGATGGCATGTATGAAAAATTGATGTTTGAATGTTTCCATTATTAGCAATGATGGATTTGATTCTTAATTAGGTTATTTGTGGAAGTGTCGAGAGTTTACCAAATAGGGAGAGTTTCTCATCGCCCAAGTTTCAATTGGAAAGAAACTTGGAATCATGCAACATGTATTGTATGATGAATGAAAAACTTTCACATTTGGGAAATTTAGACTAATTCTTTGACAAAGTGTCAAGTGAAGGACTAGGAGATCGAGTACACTAGGTTGTACGTTGATCAAGTCCACCACAAAGTGATAAAGATATTCGTCATGATTTACTAAAGTTTAGTAAATATGGTTATGCTTATAAGATTGAGTATAATTCTGAGTTGATTGAAAGAGTTTCAATCAATAGCAGAACGAATAAGAAGAATCTAGTAGGCAGAAAGATAAAAGTTTCTCTATTCTAAGAAGAAGGGAGAGTAACTTTTATTGTGTTTTATGATAGGTTTCAATGATTAAGAACCATGTCTCAATTGATCCTCTAAGTGAGTCTTAGTGCAATTGCATGTCTATGAAGAGGAATCGAGAATTGTAGAAACGGTTAAATCAAGAAGTCAATCATACTTCGTTCCAATATCAAGTCTTAGAGTCAAGATTGTGACATAAGTGACAAGTCTTAAGTAGGTTTGTAACACTTATCAAATGTAGAATAAGAAAGTTTCTTATTCTTGTACATTTGAAATTGGTAAGACAAAGACCAACTAGGACCAATTGAGTGAAGTGTTAAACTTTATAAGAAGCTACACTAACTCTTGAATATTTGTTTTGTCAAGAAATGTATCTTGACAGGAGAACCTTATATGTCAAGGAGTCAGTGGGAGTCTTAAATGTCTTAAAAAGTTTCAAGAACAAATTCAAGAATAAACCTAGTTGATCATCACTAGCACACGACTTGAGGTTTATAACCTATCGTGACTGACATACTGTAGTTTATGTGTCATTCCATTTGAGTTAACTATGTATGTGAGTTCTATGAGTTCTCATTTGAATGCATAAAGGCAAGCACCTTGATAAATGGAAAGTACATTGATATGTAGGGGTGAGTTGCTAAACAACTTGGAAGACATGGTGGGAATTTGTGTTACCATAAGGCAAGAAATCAAGATTGAACAAGTTCAGTCCATATAAGTTTGGATTTGTCGCAAACCTTAGTTTTGACAAATTCGCATGGATAGGAACGCATACACTTTAAAATCTAAGTGTCATAAGGTTTCCCTCATTCATGAAAATGATTGTAAGGAAATGCTTTCACTAAGAAAGATTTTAAGAAGATTGCAATTGTGAAAATTGTATTCTCAAATTCGATTATGATTACGGCATCCCTCTTCATAGTTCGAATTGTGAGATTTGGCAATTAGTCTGAACGTTTGGGACTTAGTAACATAAGCTCTGAATTTGTTTAGACACACATGTAAGCTTTCTAAGGCAAAGGTGTATGAAGTTAAGAAGCTTAGATAAAGGCTTATCAAAGCATCAAGTATTAGAAATATAAACTTAAGGAATTCAATAAGCATTGTCTTCTGGAAGTTCCATTGTTTTCTGAATACATGTCAAAGCTAGTGGGAGCATAAGTGTTATGCCAATATGGAAATAATCATCATGTTAGTGGGAGCATGATTATTATTTCAAGTATTTCAAGTATTGCAAGTTAGCAATATTAGTTATAGAAAACAAAGATTCACTTTGCCAAGTTGTAGGGGTTGAAAAGTTGTTTTGCTATAATTAAGGGAGAGAATATTATACTTCATTTCAAATCTAAAGGCTTAGATTGTGGAATTTTAATCAAATTTAGTCAATATATATATATATATATATATATATATATATATATATATATATATATATATGTATATATATATATATATATATATATATATATGAATGTTGTGTTGGAATGGTTCAACATGAGGAAATTCTATATATGGAAAGGACAATTGCATTCTCAAAATTTGGTTATGATTACGGCATCCCTTTTCATAATCAAAATTGTGAGAACATGGCAATTAGAAATATTATAGCAGAAGACTGGTAAAGTATCACGTCTTCATGTGAGACATTATCAATCGTGTTCTATACGTTTTGGGTATAGGATCGATTGCATATGCCATAATATTCGACCGTTCTAATTTTCCAAGTGCCTGGGGCATTAAGAGGGAAAAGGACTAGAACCAAGTTTGAATAAAATAATTAAACAACTGTCAAAGGAATATCTGAGGTTCGCTAAGGATTTGTTGCTTGTGAGTAGTTGGAAGTATAGTATTGGATGGACCATGTTGACATTATTTTGAATAAATAAGATTCTATTTAGAATGAGTTGTCATATGGAAAATATGGAAATGTTTCCATATTGGGAGTTGAAAATTGAGAATTTATGTCTAGATTAGAAAATTTTATGCAAAAGGATGTTCAAAGGAATGTACTTTGAGAGACATCACATTTATAGAATTGTTTGTAACAATTTCTGATAGAGACCTTATAATTTCATTGGCCAAGTCTTGGTGACTTTTGTGCTATGACTTTGCGAAAGGATCGTTGCATAAAATGTTAGAATCTAACGTATTCTAGTAGTGACAAGAACCTTGTGTTCTTACACTAACGATGAGGATTAGGAATTGTGAAATGAGCATCATTGGAAAAGTTTTCAATTGATCTATTTCACAAAGCATGGACCATAGGAAACAAAGTGTGCATGCTTGGAGCATGGGACAATTGTTGTTGTAATTCAAGTAATGAGTTGATTATCTGAAACATTAAATGGTAAATAATGAGTAATCAATATGGTGGTTAAATAGAAGTGTTTTATTTACTCTCACAAGTTTGGGGCCATATAGGATTAAGTATTATTGTTGTGTTTCAGTTTGCATGTTTTGACTTCCAGAATAAATGGGTTATTCGAACCTCCACAGTCGGTCATACGTTGGAAGTAAGTATGAAGGAAGACTGTCATGAATTTGTCTGTAGATTGTCCAAGTGTTTAGACATAGCACAAGTTTGCTGCAGAGTTCATGAGTACTTTAATAAGATTAGAGTATTGGATCAAACCCACGCTCACTTGAATCACTTCATGGTTTTTATCATGAGTAATTGTGAGACGATAACATTGTATATTATTGAAACCGAGACGTGTGAGTTGTTATTTGTTGGTCAGTTGCGCATTGATAATAAGAAAACGCACCAGTAACTTGGTGTTATAAAACTTATTGTTGTGTGTGATTCGATCAGTAAATGCAAGCGAGCATTTGAGACGAAGTTTATCCATTCCTTTTACCCAAAGTGGGATAAAAGCGATATCTGTGGGCCCCTCGATGATTTAGTGATGACCCTAAGCGCTTGGCCAAGTCAGGACTAAGTTGATGTATTCAATTGTAGTCTGTTGTCAGTCGTCATAAATCGGAAGTCGGGAAACAGTATAGAGAGAATGATCAAATTCATGTATTGTGTCTATACGATATCTTGAGAATGGAGGAATATATAATCCCTTATCTAAAGGACACGCGTATCTGATAAGATCAGAGTTGACAGCGACTTTTGAAAGCTACGATTGCTGATCAGGTTCTGAAGTTATGCAAAATAGTTATTAGACTTATCCAAGTGGGAGACTGTTGGATTAGTGTCTAAGTCCATAACTATTTTGGTATGTACTTGACCCGATTATGAGCATGGTCCTTTTGGGTTGCCTTCACAATAGCAATATGTAGGATGAATTAAGGAGAGAAAGGTTTAATTATGATTTATTAATATATTATGAGAATAATATATTAAAGGAGAAATCATATTGTTTAATTAATATTAGTCAAGAATTAATTAAGATTTAATTTTGTGGCTAAAAGAGATTAATTAAATTATCTGATATTGTAATTATAAGATAGTTACAAAGTTGGGCTTAGGTTCCATTAGATGGCAATGGACAAATTCTATATGGAGGTCCATAAAGAAATCGTCCAAGGGCCTTCTGGAATGGTCCATTGGACTGCTTAAGGCCTAAGCAGTCAGATTAGGGTTTCCTAGTTGAAAACCCTAATAGCCTACATGTATATAAAGGACCCCTATGCCCCAAAAACGTGGTGAACACTTCCTTTAGGGTTTCCATCCGTTTTTGGTGCCTCCTCTCTCCTCCCTCTTCATCCAAGTTGCTTAGTGGTGTTTGTGACTCCATTAGAGGTGCAACACTTGAGGCACTAAGCTTTCTAAAGCCAAGGATTGATTGTTATTGTTATATAACAATCAAAGGTAAGATCTAAACCCTAATTTCAGTTATAGTTTATTAGATCTAGGGTTTATGGCTTTGGATTATCAATTGCATGTTCATTAGACAAACTAGATCCAAAGCTATTAGGGTTTGCATATACACCATAGGATTGATGTATTGCTCGAAACCCATCAGTTCCAATCTCCCCAAATGCTAAATACTTCACAGTATTTGAGCAGTTTGACCGTAGCCTTCCAGACCACAAAAGACTGCCAATGGAATTCGAGAGACTTAACCAATTTTATGCAAAGCATGCCTCTCCCATTGAGAAAATCTGGTCTAACGATAGACCATCCGCAGTCAAAAACTACAAGCCCCGGAAGTTGATGAAGGCTGACTTCATTTAATACACTCTCACAAGAAGGGAACACGACTATGTCCGCACCCAAGCTGACTTCCCCTGCATGAATCCTGAAGAAATCTTTCTTATAGCAAAGGTGTTCCAGAACAAGTCGGAGAAGCATCCGAAGATGAAGATAGCGCTCGATGCAGACATCTACCCCACAATTGCCAAAAAGTTCGATCTACCACCACTTGATCCAGCACCAATGCCTACCGAAGGTTATCAAGAAAGATCCTTAGGTGCAACTAACTTCCCTGAACTCGGAGTCATTTTCAAAAGGAAGGCCGATAAAATCAAATACTTCATTCCTATGACTGCCATGAATCGCCTCACAAGGAAGCAACTTGAAATCTGTCGAACCGCAGTTGAAAGATCAAAGCACACAACTGCCGAAGTGAAGTTCAAGATTTTAAGGAGGATCACTTGGTTAGAAAATATCAGGAAGTTTTGGTGGATTCTGATCAAGTTTCTTAAACTTGATAGCTGAAGAAAAGTTAAAGAGGTCACTTAGGGGGAAATTGTTGAATCTTGAAAAGTGACCCTCTTGAACTTCAGCTACCACAGCCCACAAGCACCCACAGTCAAGCTCCCATCAGTAGCCTCATCTGAAGTCATCTAGCCAACCGCAGTCTTATTACTTTACTTAGTTTTTCTATCTTTATGTAATACTCTCTATTGTCCGGTATGCCTTGCATGGCTACTCTTAGAGAGTGAATCAAATGTAATTCTTTGAGTCTCTATAAATAGAGCTCATTCTCACTTATTCTAAAACATCTCTGAAGCTATCTTTTATCTCTCTATCTGATTACGCATCTCTTCTTACTCTCAAACCTTACTAGAATATAACTGATTACAATCTCTCTTCGGAGCAAGTCTCTTGTGACTTAATCACTAAGTTTGATCTCACTTATTAACTTGGTTTGAATGCATTCCTTGTTATGAATCAACTTATGTGTATACTTGATATAACAATTGTTGTCATTTCCATTTCTTTACTTTTCCGCAACTAACTCTCTAACTATCTAACTCTAACTTATTAATATTATTGTTGAGCTTTTAGATCCTTCGAGATTAACTATTCCGCATCTATACTTGTTCTAACGTTTGTTCAAGTGTGTCTCAAAGTTTTTCTCTCAACAATTTTTATATATTAGAAGAAAATAATTTGGATTTAATTTGTAAATTAATTATCCATCCGTAGCTATCTAGATTTGCAACAAAAATATTCCTACAAAATTTGTCTATGGATTGTGCTATAGAAATGTAGCAACGGACTTTGTTACGGAATTAGCTAGAGAGTCGTCACAACGAATTTAGCTATGGAACCAACACCACGAATTTAGCTAGGGAGTCATCACAACGGATTTTGCTAGAGATTCAGTACAATGGAATTTGCTAGGGAATCACCACCACATAATTTGCTAGGGATTCATCACCACGTAATTTACTAGGGAATCACCACCACGGAATTTACTAGGGAATCACCACCATAAAATTTACTAGGGATTCACTACCACAAAATTTGCTAGGGAATCATCACCACAGTTTTTGCTAGGGATTAACTACAATGGAATTTGTGACGGAAGAACTACCACTAAATTTGTGATGGAATCCTACTACGGAATACACGATGGAATACCACCTACCACAAATTTCATTTTGTTCGTTTCCGTTGCAAACCCTCTCTACAACGTTTTTAGGGACGAAAATCGGTCGTTGCAAATTCCGTCGCTATTCGTCTTTTGCAATGGAATTTCAGCATTTCGTAACGGATTCCTTCCCTAGCAAAATCGCGTTTTTATTATAGTGGATCTCCCCATAGTAATGAGTATTCTGATGGATCTATGATATGTTGCAGAATGGTAACCTGACGTACTAGACTGGCTGGCAGTTCTGGCGCCGGTAAGTGATCAGGCTCGGGTTCAAGAGTCGGGCAGCTCGAGGAGCAGATGAGAGAGTTTATATCAGCTGAGATTATGCACAGTATATTGGAGCAGACTTCTTTGATCTCCGGGACAGTTAAGGAGGGGATTTTGGAGCTTTTGGATAGCCGCCTTGAGGCCTTTCGGACCGAGATCGCTACGAGGCAGTAAGGGGCTCCTCTAGGGCCCAGTGTTTATGGATCACTGAGATCCCTCGGAAGGGAGGATCCCGTTATTAGCTCTTGCCATCAGGGATCGGAGGTGGGTTACGTATCTGGTCTTCAGGAGAGTCTATTACATGATTGGATTGTTGTGGAGGTTTCGCGAGCCGTTCACGAGGGTTTACCTAACATTATTGAGCGTGTTATTGACAGGTTTACCGCTAGGTTTCAGGGACTGACAGCTACTGTTCAGACAGTTGACGGGGTAGCTCGGGAGCAGGAGATTGGCCTGGATGGACAGCTCGGAAAAAGGAAGCAGACACCTATCTCGGAACGATTGGAAGGGGGTGGAGGGACCGACTCGGCTGAGTTGGGTGTTGGAAGTCAAGGAGGTCTTGAGGTGTGTGGCAAGTGTGGGGGAACCCATGGGTTTGCTTGTCACAGGTTTAGGTGTTTTAAGAGTGGAGAAAGAGGGCATGTGCATGGGGATTGCAAGAAAGATCAGATATGTTTTCATTGTCACCAGCCGGGTCATTTCAAGTCTCGTTGTCCTGTTTTTGAGGCGGAAAGAGTTCAGGAACCAGCACCCATCATTCTGCAAGAAGTCAAGATCGAGCCGCACTTGATCGTTGATATGTAATTTGAATTCCCCTTTCTGTAATGAAATTATGGTGTAATTACTCTTAATCAGCAGTTGTATTTGCTTTGAAATCTCATTGAGTTTTGGGTAAGTATATATATGGGTTATTTCTTTACTTGTATTTAGATTATAATATAAAGAAATATCATATGCCAATTGCATACCATGAATTGTTAATAGATTAGAAGAGAGTTGTATATTTCATACAGAGTTCCATGTGTTTGGTTGTTATTTAGGGTTGAGGTCGAGACCGGCTCAGGGGTATTGAGTGGAAGGAATGTGTTTAGCTCCATCAGAATAGTTCTCCCATAGCGTTGGAGTATAGTGATTTCATCGTCTGTTCTGGTTGTACCAAAGGTGGCTTATGGGAGAACATTTGGGTTCTAACACTACCATTGCTAGGAGAGGCGCGATAGTAGAAGGATACTGGTGTTAGTCACAAGGGATGGGACCGGATAGTGTTCAGTGGTTCTACGAGAATGGAAATTGGAGCGAGGATCATCAGTTAGAGTAAAGGTCGAGGTTTCTAGTTGCCAACATGGGAACTCAAGGAGTTGGTATAGTACCAGGGAAGGAGGATCAAGGTGTCGGGCTGGACCATATATCAAGAATACTCTTCAAGATTTCGTAGGATGGGCGATCTTAGGGTTAGCTAGTAATCGATCATTAGAACTGGTAAGTGTTGGGTGTAATCAGTGGATTTCAAAAGGCGTTCGTCTAGTCTTCAGTAATCACGCGATCTTTAGAAGTGCGGTAGTAATGAATTACTAGCAAGGCTAAACGTTGGGAATCAGTGAGTCTATCGTGTAAGGAAGAAAGGAACATGAATCCTCCAACGTTTGCATACTGTGAAGACTTAGTCGAATCTAAGTGGGGGAGAAACCATCATATATACAGAAGCAGGAGCGGTTTTGAAGCTGGAATGGGTTTCACATCCTTTCCAGGAGAAAGGCGGCCCAAGCAGCTGTATGGATTGAGAGTAGTGTAAGTTGGAAGTTTGGGAAACTTTCCAACATCGAGATTGCATTCTCGTGATGGTTGATGGCAGGCCTTAAGAAATCAGGCTGGGGATTCCAGTTAGGACATGAGTTCAGTTGAGAGTTAGGTCAAGCGTGTGTTCGATCCAGTATGGAAAGTGTTGTAAGTCTGCGGGTGTAGCCGTAGCATGCACAAGATTGACAGAAAGTGTTAGAGTGTTTTAAGCCTGCGGGTGTAGCCGTAGCATTCAGAAGATTAACAGACAGTGTTAGAGTGTTGTAAGCCTGTGGGTGTATCTGTAGCATTCACAAGATTGAAAGACAGTGTTAGAGTGTTGTAAGCCTACAGGTATAGCCGTAGCATTCACAAGGTTGATAGATAGTGTTAGAGTGTTGTGAGTCTGCGGGTGTAGCCGTAGCATTCACTAGTAGCCAGACAACAGGGAAGTGTTGTAAGACTGCGGGATAGCCATAACATTTACCAGTGGCCAGATAGCATGAGAAATGTGGCAAGACTGCGAAGTGGCCCGTAGCATTAGTTAGCAGGCAGTATAGAAGTGATGTGAGACTATGGGGTGGCCCGTAGCGTTCACTACTTGGTAGATGGAGTAAGAACGTTGTAAGACTGCGGGGTAGCCCGTAGCATTCGTATATTGGTATAGTAAGACTGTGGGGTGGCCCATAGCACTCGTCAGTTAGCCGTTAGCATATTGGTATATTAAGATTGCGGGGTGGCCCGTAGCATTCATTAGTGACTAGTTAGTATGGGAGTATCAGGCTGCAGGGTGACCCGTAGCATTCGCCGGTCTTTACTCAGCAGTGAGAATGTATCGGATGCGTGATTCGCTGGTGGATTTCTTCTCATGGGTTAGACCAGGGCAGGACAGTCCGCACAAATGTGAGCAGGCCACATTATGATTGGATTTAGAAAGCGGTAGTTCGTTGGAGACCGGGAGTGATGTAAGACTACAACGGTTCTGGTAGAATTCACCCTTTTGTAGTAGATTCTGTGGCAACGAATAGTCGAACGGTGTGATCGGGAGGATCAGCAAGATTTATAGAGCCAGAGTGGCTAAGTAAATAGAGCAGTGTTATATAGCTGAAATTTTCTTCGGAAGTCGCTGGGAGTGACCGAGAGATTGTGCTGGGTTCAGTAACCGGTGGGAGTCCGGTAACCCAGATAATGACAGATCAGTTGGGACCAGGATGGTTTCAGTTCATCCGGAAAGCGGATAAGAGACAGCAGGGTCTTCGGACATAAGCAGTGACAAGGTAGTTTTAGTGTGGAGCAGCTAGTTGACCGAGAGGTGTTGAGTCACTCACAGTTGGGTTAAATAATCTCAGAGTAAAGGATTTGACTCTGCTGCGCAGCTCTTGTCTGAGTCTAACCGTTGCAGGGACGAGTCTTTTACTCGAAGGATTATCTGATCCGCATGTTGAGTTGGGTGTTCAGCACCGGCACATAGGAAGTGGAAGCAGTCAGTAAGTAGCAACGAGGTCACCAGCACTGGGAGTGGCTGGAGAATTAGTTTAAGTGAGGGATCTATCCTTCACAGATATGGGAAAGGTTGTTGCGTATGAACAGCTGCCTTGGGAAGGCCGTGGGGCGCGCAGGGTAAAGGGTGAACCCCTTGGATGTCAAGTGTAAGTACTCGGGGAGTACCAGAAGGATTGTCGGTTGGGTAAGAGTGATGTACCCAGGATTGGCAGTGATTAGAGTACCTTCCAGATTTTTAACTCTAAGGGTTAGCTTTTCGCCCAGGAAGACCGGACGGAAGGCCTATAGAAGCGGTCCTCCGAGGATTGGACCGAGCAGACGAAGTATGCATCTTATAGGAATGTTGTGAGAGGTTTTGGGGTAGTTGGCTGTAGCGGACTTTGAGGATGAAGTCTAGTTTAAGTGGGGGAGAGTTGTAACACCAGGAATCCTGAAGGCCAATTAAGGAAAGAAAAACCCCAAGTCAAGAGGTCCACTCGTCGAGTCCAGGGGATGACTCGACGAGTAGGTGCGAGTTTTAGGACGCGGCTTAAGTGACCTACTCGACGAGTTGGAATACTAACTCGACGATTTGGTCTGGGTTTGGGAAACCCTAAATTCGGGCTTTTGTTCGCTATTTAAGCATCTTATTCTCCTCCCATCAGCCTCATTTCCAGCCTATACTTCCCAAACGCTAATCCATAAAACCCTACTGCCTTCCATAAGCTTGTGAGCCATTTATGAGTGTCCTTGAGTGCTTGGAAGCTTGAAGAAAGAAGTGGAAGCTTGGTGGTTCCAGAAGAAGCAAGTAGATCCAGAGGTTTTGCTTCATTTCCAGCTCATTCAAGGTAAAAAGCTTCCACCTTGACCATTTATCTCTTAGATCTCTAATTAGGACAAGTTTCTACCTTTTCTATGTTTTACTAGAGCAATTTTTGGGATTTTCTGGTTCTAAGGGGGTATGACTTCAGATCTGGAACCATTGAGGGTTCCTATGGCATAAAGGTGCCAACTTTATGGCCATGGGAGTCCCATGCATGATATAAACCTCATTTTAGAGCCTTTTGAGCCAAAAACCACATGCATGAACGTCAAGTTCATAGCTTTACTTGTAATATGGACCCTAGGAGGTCAGATCTATGTTTTGGATGCATTTTGACCATCTGAAATCGACTGAATAGTTTTGGACATAGAGGGACTCGGCGAGTTGCTTATGTGACTCGGCGACTCATGTCGCATTTTTCCCCAAAACCCCTTCTTATATCGAGTAGTATGTTGAGTTGGAAGAAGAGTCATCCAGTTGGGTTCATTATGGACCTGAAGATCAATGTACTCGACGAGTTCAAGGATGAACTCGACGAGTTTAAGGCAATATCCCAACCATATGAAGATGAACTCGACGAGTTCAAGGATGAACTTGGTGAGTCAAGGACTAAACACCTTAACTCGGATGAAGATGAACTCGGCGAGTCAGTTGTAGAAGGTCCCAACTTTGTTTAAAAGAGAACTCGGCGAGCCTTTATAAGGCTCGACGAGTAGGGTCGAAGTCTTGGCCTTTCATGATTAGGAAACTCGACGAGTTGTGGTGTCAACTCGGCGAGTTGAGTCAACTGGATGTTGACTTTGACCTAGAGTTGACTTTGACCAAGGTGTTGACCTTGACTTTGACTTTGACTTTGACTTGAGTTGACCATAAAATGGTAATTAAGGAAGATTGGTATGTGTAGGATCTGAGAGGGGTTGATTCCGGCAGCAAGGACAGTTCAAACACTTTACGACATTGAGGTAAGTTACCTTCCAGTAGAAGTGGGTCTATGGCCACAATGCCGACCCACTAGTAGGAGTTGTTCGATAGATGATTGTCTTTGTGATAATTATCTAGGTTTGCTACTACCTGATATGTTTTACGTGTTAGCATTGTATGATGTTATGTGATAGTAGGTAGTAGGGGGAATAGTCCCCATGTCACGGTCGTAAGGACCGAAGGGTAGGTCGGGTACCCCAGAATTTCCTGGCAGTATGTTTATGTTATGTTATTATGTGGTAGTGGTAGGGGTGAAATAGACCCCAGTAGTCGGTTGAGATAAACCGATGGGTAAGTGAAGCACCCCAGAATGGCTTGACATGGGTAAGTCAAGCACCCCAGAATGGCTTGACCTGGGTAAGTCAAGCACCCCAGAATGTGTTGACCTGGGTAAGTCAAGCACCCCAGAATGGCTTGACCTGGGTAGGTCAAGCACCCCAGAATGGCTTGACATGTGTAGGTCAGGCTCCCCAGAATCGCCTTGCAGTATGTTATTGTATGGTGTGTGGTATGATGGGGCAACGCACTAAGCTTCGTGCTTACGGTTTACAGTTTTGGTTTAAGGTACTCGTCTTCAAAGGAAAGGAGCCAGCTCGATCGCAGCGCATCATACTATGTTTTCCGCATATGAGATCTTGGGATTACACTCTGATATGGTTTTATGATAATATGTTTTGATTATTGGCACTTTGGTTTTGATATGAGATATTATTATGAATGTTTGTATACTGTTGGTTTTAAATAATAACTTAATTAGAATGAAATTTTTGGTCTTAAATTTTGGGATGTTACACATAACTTCTTCAAAACTTTAAACTTTATAGTTAATGTCATAAGTTCTTCTTCCAAGCGTAATGATCAATTGCAAGATTCTCAAATTGCTGAAATTTCACATTTAATTGAGGTTGATGAGATTGAGAGTGGAAAAGGAAAAAATCAAATACGAACACTACAAAGGCCTGGAGATACTACGTGGAGTTCTCATTTCAATCAATATGTACGTAGTTTGATGAGACTTTTTGGTCCATTTTTCATAGTGTTGACTGACATTGCTACAAAAGGTTCTACATCTTCTCCAAAAGGTGATGCAATATTTGCACTTAAACATGCAATGTCATTTGATTTTGTCATTGTTTTGCATATGATGAAAGATATGATGGGGATAACTGACAAGCTTTGCCAATCTTTACAACAAAAATCTATACATATTATTAATGCATTGGCCTTGGTTTCCACAACAAAAATATTGCTTCAAAAACTGAGAGTGAAGGTTGGCAATCACTTTTGGATCAAGTGGTTTGTTTTTGTAAAAGAAGTGACATTTTGGTCCCTGATATGAATGACACTTACAAATATGTAATTTGGACACGGCGTGATAAAGACAATATCACTGCAGAGCAACACTACAAAGTTGAATTGTTTATTGCTGCTATTGACAGTCAGTTGCAAGAGTTGAATTTTGGATTTAATGAGCCTGTAACAGAGCTTCTCCGTCTCAGTGTTGCACTAGATCAAAAAAAGTCATAGAATGTTGAAGATATATGTAAATTGGCAACAACTTATTATCCTTTGGACTTTACAGAGCACGAAATTCATTTGTTGAAACTTGAGTTACGACATTATGAGTTAGATGTGCGCAATCACCCACAATTGAAAAATTCTTCTACACTTTCTGAGTTGTGCAGGGGTCTACATGAAACTGGAAAGGCATGTACATATCCTTTGTTTGACAGATTGATTCGCATTATATTGACGCTTCCCGTTTCTACTGTGATGTCTAAAAGAGCATTCTCAGCAATGAAAATCGTGAAAAAGAGACTTCAGAATACCATGAATGATGATTTTCTTACAAGTTTTCTGCTTATTAACATTGAGAGAGAGATTTCTGATACATTTTCCATAGATAAACTTATAGATGATTTTTCTTCTATAAAGCAAAGATGGGCAAAACTTAAAGTGAGAAAGGTACTATTTCTTATACTTTTACAAATTTTTTAATTGTATTCTTCGAAATTGAAGATAATATCATATGTATACATGTTCTAAGTCATTATTTTAAGAATAACAGGTTATCGTATGAGAATCGGTGCTTATGATCATTTGAAAACTTTTGAAGATTGGTTCTTGCAAAGATTGATATAGTTCCTATTTAGACGATTTTTTTCTTTATCAGTATCTCTTTCAATTTTATAGACTCGATTATGTTATTCGAATATATATATTTTCTAAAATTTATATTTAAGCCCCCCATATCTTTAAATCATGGCTTGGCCCCTGCATGCATACATGTTGTTCTTTACTTGTTTCTTTCAAGTAATCTGCATCAAGTTATCACATAATTGGCAGATCAATTTTCCAAAATGGCATAACGTAAACTTCATAAAAGAAATAGATAAAAATAAGACCCGTTTGTTACATATAATGAATTTAGATTATAATAACATAATCAAACACTAATTATCAATTAAGAGCCTCCAATTTCCTTTCCCATCTCAATCATGAATTTTTCCTTAGCCATCTCACCACCTCCATCTTCACGTAGCCAAAAAAATGAAAGAAATTATGTTCTAGTCTCACCGGAGAATTTCATCCAACACCTCACATGCACTTAATCAGTTCACCTTCAATTAAAATTAAAATTGATAGAAATCCCACCAAAAAGTAGATAACAAAATCCTCTATGTCAGTATAGGCGTTGATAACACTAACCAAAGTAATCCAATCTCGTTGCATACCATAACTCCTCATTATTTTGAAGATTCTTACAAATTTAACTAGTTGTCAATTTTGAGAATAAGTTGAAATGATTCTAGTCCATGATACAATCTACCACACTTGTCATATACAACCACAACCCCATTCTGCACAAACACATCTACTTCAAATCCACGCTTGAAGATCTGCTCATGTACGACCCAACCAACTTTCAAGTATGAAACTCCTCCACACTCCTTAAGTACATGAGGAAGTGTGAAGCAATATGGCCAAACACCTACCTTTTACATTTGGGTGTACAA
Organism: Lactuca virosa; assembly: GCF_052849685.1. Taxonomy (NCBI): domain Eukaryota; kingdom Viridiplantae; phylum Streptophyta; class Magnoliopsida; order Asterales; family Asteraceae; genus Lactuca; species Lactuca virosa. Next base: position 299,687,347 of record NC_136430.1, on the reverse strand, counting down.
CGTAATAGCTTCTTTTAACATGTTTTGTTAGATATGGAGACTTATCATCAGATCTGGAATTTTAAAGTCTGAAACTTTTTTGGGCGGGCCAACTTTTTTTTTTTCTAGGTCTTTTTTTGTGTTTTTTAATCTGGTTTGGGATTTTAGATGTTTAGGTAAAATCTTGTCATTTATATATTATGAACGGTCGTATCTATAACATTGTAGTAGAAAAAACGTGTATGGAATGAAATCTCTGTCTAGTTCGACAGTGGACATAGCCTATCATAAAATAGTGTGAACCACTTAAATCCATGTGTTCTATGTGTATTGATTTCATTTCCGATTCTCATGTTTCTCATATCTGTTTTATTTATCGTATCTTCAAACCTAACAACTGGTATCAGAGCTCTGGATGAAGACAGGAAGGTGAAAACCGATAATTCTGAAGGACATGATTTTGGATTATGGAAGATGCAGATTGAGGATTACTTATATCATAAAAAATTAGACTTACCGTTATCTGAACAAAAAACTGAGAAGGTGGATCTGGCAGAATGCAACTTATTGGACATTCATGCCATTGGCGTTGTCAGATTGTCACTAGAAAAGAATTTCGTGTACAACATCGTCCATGAGAAGAACATATTTGGATTGATAAAGGTGATGTCCAACATTAATGTAAAGCCATCTGTAGCAAACAAATTTTTATTGATCAGAAAATTGGTTAATACGAAGATGAAGGAAGGAGTGTCTGTGACAGACCAAGTCAATGACTTCAACTCGGTAATATACATGATAGGATCTGCTGAAATTAAATTCGAAGAAGAAGCCCATGCTTTATTATTATTATATTTATTGCCCGAAAGTTGTATTGGAACAGTTACTACAGTCAGTAGTTCTTCAAGAACTACGAAACTCACATTCAAAAGCATCAGAGATTGGATACTATGCAAAGATGTTCAAAGAATGAATGCAGGACAATGTTCTACCAGTTTACTCAATACGGAAGAGAGGGACAGAAAACAAAATAGAGGTAGATACAAAAGAAAAAGATCAAAGTCAAGGAAGAGAGGACAGTCAAGAAGCAAAAAAGAAATCGTATGCTGGAACTACAATGAAAATGGACATTTCATAAATAAATGTTCTAAACCTCCTACAGATAATAGCAAGAAGGAGATGAATGTGGCTGTAGAATAGGATGATTCACTAATTTGTTGTGTAGAGAATCTAGTCGATTATTGGGTGATCGATTCAGGGGCATCATTTCACTCTTGCCACAACAAAGAAATCATGAGAGGCTTGAGATCTTACAGTGGTACTGTTAATCTGGAAGATGGTAAATTTATGAAGATCACTGGTACTGAAGATGTAGCATTAAAAACTTCAATGGGTACTACCTGGATTGTGAAGGATGTGGAATACATTCTTGATCTGAAGAAAATGTTGACCTCGGTAGTGTTGGATTAGATATCTAATCCCATAACTATAATTGGTATGTACTTGAACCAATAGTAGCATGGTCCTTTTGGGTTGCTTTCACCGGAGCAATTTGATAGGATGGATATTTGAGAAAGAGGTTATTTGTGATTTATTAATATATTATACGAATAATATATTAATTGAGAAATCATATTATTTAATTGGTATTGATCAAGAATTAATTTGGAATTAATTTAGTGATCAAAAGAGACTGATTAAATTTACGGGGACTGATTAGGTAAATCAGGAATACTTATAGTTTGGGCTAATGATCCATGTTGATTAGGGATGGACTAAACCTATATGAGAGTCCATGAAGGTTTAGTCCAAAGGGCCTATCAAATGTGAAGAGTCATGGGCAATTAGGGTTCACATTTTAAAACCGTAGGAATTCCACACTATAAAAGTAACGCCTAACATCCCTAAAATCGGATATAAGAATTCCAAGGTGAAACCTTAGCCGATTTGTGATTCCTAACCTCTCTCTCATAAGCCCCCTTTTTCATTTGGTGTTTGTGACTTATTAGAGGTATCACACTTGAGGTACTAAGCTCTTGAAAGGCCAAGAACTACAAGCTACAACAAGAGGTATTCATCAAACTAGTTTTTATGTTGTATATCTCCAATTGCATGCTAGCTAGGGTATATGCTTTGGATAAAATGAAATTGCATGTATAACTTGAGAAAAATTAGATCCAAAACATTTAAGGTTGTATGTGCACCATAGGATTGTTATAGTGCTCAAAAACCCATCAGTGGTATCAGAGCCTAGGGTGTTTTCTGTTATATTGATGCAATTGTATTATTTTCAAAACTGGAAAATTTTCGTTTTTGGACACTGACTGCTGGACTCGACAAGTCCCATGAGGGAACTCGACGAGTTGGTCCAACTCGACGAGTCCAAGCCTTGAACTCAACAAGTTGGATCATCTGTTTGCAGGTTTTCGGGTTTTTTTGGCCAAGATTGGATTAGGATCATTACCACAAATTGTTTTGACAAATAAAATTCGATTTTTATGATAAGGTAAGGATTATCTTCATCCAATTGAATGATGATTGTCAAATTTTATGATAATTATTTGATTTTGTGAAAAACTAATTATTTGTAGAATTTGATTTGAATCATCTTGATATATGAAATTAGATTAGGTCAATTTTTTGATATAGTTAATTATATGATTAATTTAATTATTTTTAAATTGATCCAAGAGTTTTGAAAAGTTTCAAAAACTTGCCCTCAAGTTTTGGAATTTAAAAGGTTTTAATTTTGAATTATTTAAATTCTAAACCCTAGAGTTTTAAAAGTGTAAAATTCAACCCTTATACTATTATAATATTAAAAGCTCAATACATATACATATATATATATATATATATATATATATATATATATATATATATATATATATGTATGTATAAGACAGTCAGTTTTACCGTAGTAGGCCTCATTCATGAAACTGGTCTATGAGGGGGGTATAAGGAAATTGCCTATAAAATGACAATTGAATGGGTGTCCACTCTCACCCACCGCTCCCTTGACTAGTAGAGGGTCGTTAGCCGAACGGGTAGGATTGGACATTAATTCTCATTAAAAAGTATAATGATAATTATAAAAGTAACTAAATGTTTTTCTAAATTCCCAATCTTAGTTACTTTAGGAAAAATGTGAAAATGGTGCTATTCCATGAAATTGCACTTTGCACCTTGCTAAGTTGTTAGTGGAGTTTGTGTGGTTAACCGACACACTAATTTGGACTAACAAGGGTGGAAAAGGGTAGCTCAATGTTTGTCATAGATCAATAGAGCATGTGTGGTTAACCGAAACATTGATTAGGTGATAAATGACATCGAGAGTACCAAACACATTTTCATGGTTGTTCACACCTTGTTTGTGATCCTTGGTATCCCAGTCACAACCTTGAAGGGCATAATCGAGATTAAACATGCCATTGAAAAGTTCAATGAATCTCAAAGGTCTAGGAATTTCATAAAACTTAATTCTTTAAATTTTAGTTTTGGATGGTGAAATTGGTAAATTGTCATTTACCTACCTTTAAATATTTTGCAATTGGATTACGGCATCCCTCTTTCGAATTGTGAAATATTGTGTTGAGTCTTAACCTTAATATTTCATTTGGGTGTTATATTAAGGAATTTCTTTCTAATAAAACATCTCCTTTTTCTTCAGATGTCTACTTCAAACAACGCTTCAAATGTTTCTGGCTCTTTCTCCCTTATGAACTTATGTGGGAGGATCATTTTTGATGGGTTGAATTTCAATGACTGGATTCGAAACATTCGCATGGCCATTCGATACGAGGAAAAGGAATATGTCCTCGACAAAGAGCTAAAGGAGATTGATGAAGAAACTGCTACTCCTGAATAATTGGCTGAGTATAGGGCTCATGAGAAGGACGCGACAAAGGTTTCGTGTATCATGCTAGCCACTATCAGAGTACATCATGGTATCCATTATGACTTCTGAACTTCAGAAGTCCTACGAGGACTTCTGGCCTTTCAAGATGCACCAAGACTTGATGGAAAGGTACCATCAGAGTGCTCAACAAGAAAGGTATGAAATCATTGCCTCCATGATAACAACAAAGATGAAGGATGGAGAGTCCATCACATCCTACTTGCAAAAGATGCAAAGATATGTGGACCGCTTGCTAAAGTTGAATGTCAATTTTGACGAAGAGTTGGCTATCGATATTATCCTACACTCTTTACCTTCTTGTTATGATCAGTTCCGAATGACTTATCATATGAACAAGGAGTAACTCACTCTAAGCAAGCTTCAGGGCCTTCTGAGAACTGCTGAAAGTAGTTTAAAAGGCAAGTCTGTTGTACCCACTCCTACTACTGCTGCCCCAGTCCTGGCAATTGGACATGGTAAAGGGAAGAAAAGGAAAACTCCTTCAAAGAATCACAAGGGAAAGTCTCATGATGGAGCCTCTTCTAGTGGGTCCAAAGGTGGTTCTGCTACTCCCTCATCGAATCCAAAAGAAGCAGAGTGCTTCCATTGTTATGAAAAAGGGCATTAGAAACGAAGCTGCCCTAAATACTTGCAAGACATTACGGATGGGAAGATAAAGCCCACCTTCGTAGGTATTTACACTATTCAATCTAACAACTCATCACATGCTAGTTCTTGGGTCCTTGATACAGGATGTGGTTTTCACATTTGTTTTGATTTGCAGGGTCTAAAATGAAGTAGGGATATGGAGCACGGGAAGATGAACTTGATCATGGGGAATAGGAAAGTGTCGCCTGTCACCAAGATTGGATTTGAATAATTGTTGCTACTCGTCAGATATGGCGAGAAACATTATTTCTTTTCATGGTTTGTATAAACAAGGTTTTAGATTTTCATTTAGCAACGAAATTGGTTCTATTAATTCTTTTTATAATGATAAATTTTATTTTGAAGCATTGCCTTGTAATGGTATATATGAAACTGCGATGGATGTAGACAACTTAGGAAATAATGTATTGCATATTGATTCGTCCAATGGTTTGGACAAAGCATGCTTGTGGCATTGTCGTCTTGGACATGTCAACAAGAAGCACATAGCCCAACTCCAAAAGGATGGAGTGTAGTAGTCATTTGACTTAAAGTCGGATGACACGAGCGAATCTTGTTTTCTTGGAAAGATGACCAAATCACCTTTCACTGGTACTTGTGAAAGAGGTGAGGGTTTGTTGGATCTCATACACACGGATGTGTGTGGGCCCTTCAGATCCGCCACAAGGGATGCTAACCGCTTCTATGTAACCTTTACCGACGAGTACAGCAGATATGGATATCTCTACTTAATTAAGCACAAGTCGGTAACCTTTGAAAAGTTCAAAGAGTTTAAGCAAGAAGTGGATAATCAATTGGGCAGGAAGATAAAGATGCTCCGATCCGATCAAGGTGGTGAGTATCTTAGTATTGAGTTCCACGACTATCTTAAGGAATGTGGAATTTTTTCACAATTGACGCCACCTAGGACACCACAGCTTAATGGTGTTGCTGAGAGGCGCAATAGAACCTTGTTGGATATGGCTCGTTCCATGATGAGTCGAGCTTCGTTACCTATCTCATTCTGGGGGTATACCTTAGAGACTGCCACCCATATCCTTAATCTAGTCCCAACTAATAAGGTTGCCAAAACACCTCACGAGATGTGGACGAGGAAGGTTCCCTCGTTAGCACATATCAAGGTTTGGGGTTGCGAGGTTTTCGTAAGACGAGAGACTCACGACAAGCTCGAACCTCGCAGTGAGCGGTGTATTTTCATCGGCTACCCACAGAAATCCTTTAGATATTTGTTCTATAGACCAAGTGAGAACGTGATCTTCGGAGCATGATGGGATGTCTTTTGTGAAAGAGAACTCATATCCCAAGAGGATAGTGGGAGGCAAATTGACCTTGAAGAGCTTCAAGAGTTGAGCGATGAAGGAACCTCTAACACTAACGATCAACCTGAGGATGAGACTCCTGTTGGACCAGTTGACCAGTCCTTACCTCTAAGACATTCCAGTAGAGTCAGTGTTCCACCTGTGTTATATGGTTTTCATATAACAAGTAAAGGTCATACGTTTATCAGTGATAGCACACTGGTAAATTTGGATGAACCAAACAACTACAAGGAAGCCATGGTGGGCCAAGAGTCTGCAAAGTGGAAAGAGGAGATGGATAGCGAGATTCAGTCTATATATGACAATCAAGTTTGGAACTTGGTTGACAATGTACTAGGTCGTAAGACGGTCGGGTGCAAGTGGATCTTCAAGAAGAATACCGACATGGATGGGAAAGTACACACATATAAGGCACTATTGGTCGCGAAGGGATTTACTCAAACTCCTGGAGTTGACTATGACAAGACCTTCTCACCAGTAGCAAAGATCAAATCTGAAAGGATTATGCTAGCCATAGCTGCGTTTCATGATTATGAAATATGGCAGATGGATGTCAAAACCACTTTCCTTAATGGGAAATTGGCTAAAGATGTTTACATGAGTCATCCAGAGGATTTTGTAGATGCGAAGTACCCTAATAGAGTGTGTAAGCTTGAGAAATCCATTTATGGATTAAAGCAAGCATCTCGCAGATGGAGTCTTTGTTTCGATGAGAAAGTCAAAGAGTTTGGTTTTTCGAGAAGCGAGGACGAGTCCTGCGTATATGTCAAGGCTAGTGGGAGTATAGTTAGCTTTCTGGTATTGTATATGGATGACATACTGCTCATAGGAAACGACGTTCCAACCTTGCAGGAAGTTAAGTCCTGACTTGGGAATTGTGTCGCTATGAATGACCTCGGGAAAGCTGCTTACATTCTAGGGATAAGGATATTGAGAAATAAGAGTAAAAGACTAATAGGACTTAGTCAAAGTACCTACTTGGAAAAGGTGTTGAAACGTTTCAACATAGAGAAATCCAAAAAAGGAGAATTGCCTATCCAGAACAATAACAAACTGAGTAAGACTCAGAGTCCGAGTACCGATGCTGAAATAGTAGAAATGAGTCGAGTTCCATATGCTTCTATCGTTGGCTCAATCATGTATGCTATGACATGTACTCGCCCTGATGTGGCTTTTGCTTTGAGCATGGTTAGTCGATATCAAGGGAATCCTGGTAGAACTCACTGGATAGCAGTAAAGAACATTCTTAAGTACCTACGGAGGACTAAGGACTGGGTCCTTACCCTCGGTGGGAGTGATAACTTGAGAGTAACGGGGTATAGTGACGCCAGCTTTCAGACCGACAAAGATAATTTCCGCTCTCAGTTGGGCTGGGTATTTACCCTTAATGGAGGAGCAGTAACATGGAAAAGTTCCAAACAGGAGACTGTAGCTGATTTAACGTGCGAATCAGAGTACATAGCAGCAGGCGAAGCGTTGAAGGAGGCAATATGGCTAAAGAACTTCATCAGAGACCTTGGAGTTGTACCAGCTGTAAAGGAGCCTATGGAAATTTTCTGTGACAACGAGGGTGCGGTCTCCTTAACCAAGGAACCGAGGGATCATGGGAGATCCAGGCACATCGATAGAAAATATCACTTCTTAAGACATCGAGCAGAAGGACTCCTCGTAGTGAAGAGGGTAGCGTCATAGGATAACCCAGCAGATCCCCTTACGAAGGGACTGAGTAGGGTTAAGCATTTTGCAGCATGCTAAGAGCATTGGCCTAAGGGACGATATTAGTTTTAGTAATTAGATAGACAGTTAGAAACTTGTAATAAATAAATGTAACTGACATTTGATGATTAAATAATAAAGTTTTTATTTCTAAGTAAAGTTTACGTTTATTTTATGTTTGTTTTTTTTTGCATGTTTTGACTTCCAGAATAATATGATTATTCGAACTATCCACAGTCTATCATACTTTGAAAGTAGGTTATGAAGTTAGATTGTCATGAATTGTCTTGTAGATTGTCTAAAGCATTTAGACATAGCAAAAGTTTGCTACAACATTCATGAGTGCTCCTGAAATAAGATTTGAGTATTGGATTAAACCCACGCTCACCTGAATCACTTCATGGAATTCATCACGAGTGATTGTGAGACGATAATATCGTATAATCTTCAAACCAAGATATATGAGTTGTTGATTATGAGTTAATTGTGCATTGATGGTACGAAAACGCATCAGTAACTTGATGTTATAAAACGTATTGTTGTGTATAATTTAACAAGTAATTAGTACAAGCATATAAGTCGAAGTTTATCTGTTCCATTTATCCTAAGAGGATTAAAAGCGATATCTTGGGCCCCTCGATTATTTTGTTTTGACTTATGTGTTGGGCCCGGTCAGGACTCAATTGATGTTTTCAAATAAGTTCTATGTCAAACAAATCAGAAATTAGGAAACAAATAGCTGGACAATGAGTATGACTTTATTCCATGTCTTTGTCCATACGGCATCTTGAAGAAAAGAGGATTATATGATCCCTTATCTAAAGGACGCGTCATTGACTATGTCAGAGTTCCACATCGTCTTTTAAGAGCTACGATTACTAATCGGGTTTTGAAGTTTCATTAGCAGTTATAGTTATTAGACTTATCCAAGTGGGAGACTATTGGATTAGATGTCTAAGCCCATAACTATAATTGGTATGTACTTGAGCCGATAGTAGCATGGTTCTTTTGGGTTGCCTTCACCGGAGCAATTTGATAGGATGGATATTTGAGAAAGAGGTTCTTTGTGATTTATTAATATATTATATGAATAATATATTAATTGATAAATCATATTATTTAATTGGTATTGATCAAGAATTAATTTAGTGATCAAAAGAGACTGATTAAATTTACAAGGACTGATTAGGTAAATCAGGAATACTTATAGTTTGGGCTAATGATCCATGTTGATTAGGGATGGACTAAACCTATATGAGAGTCCATGAAGGTTTAGTCCAAAGGGCCTATCAAATGTGAAGAGTCATGGTGAATTAGGGTTTACATGTTAAAAACTTAGGAATTCCACACTATAAAAGTAGCCCCTAGCATCCCTAAAATCAGATTTAAGAATTCCAAGGTGAAACCTTAGCCGATTTGTGATTCCTAACCTCTCTCTCATACGCCTCCTTTTGCATTTGGTGTTTGTGACTTATTAGAGGTATCACACTTGAGGTACTAAGCTCTTGAAAGGCCAATGACTACAAGATACAACAAGAGGTATTCATCTAACTAGTTTTTATGTTGTATATATCCAATTACATGCTAGCTAGGGTATATGCTTTGGATAAAATGAAATTGCATGTATAATTTGAGAAAACTTAGATCCAAACCATTTAGGGTTGTATGTACACCATAGGATTATTATAGTGCTCAAAAACCCATCAAGTAGGACATCTGGATGAAATGAGACATGATGTAAAGTTTACCAAAGGTAAATGGAAGGTTATGAAAGAGAACTTGGGCATTGCTCAAGGAAAGAAGAAGGAAACTCTATATATGGGGGAGTTGACCTCAGGAAAATCAAATGCAACTATTGAAGATGCGGAGTCCTCTACTTTATGGGACAAAAGACTTGGCCATATGAGTGAGACGGGAATAAAGATGCATGCTTTAATGGGCAAGATCCCGCAGTTGAAGAATGTGACAGTCGACTTCTGTGAACCATGTGTATTCGGTAAACAGAAAAGAGTTACTTTAGTGAGGACGGGTCAACCACCAAAATAAGAGAAGCTTAAGTTGGTACATTATGATGTCTTCGGTCCTACATCAGTGTCATCAACAGGAGGTTCCCGATATCACGTTACCTTTATATAAGATGCTACAGGAAAGGTATGGGTTTACTTTCTAAAAAATAAATCTGGCGTTTTCTATACTTTTAAAAGGTTCAAAGCTGCCGTGGAAAATGAGATGAATCTGAAGATAAAATGTCTAAAGTCAGATAATAGGGGTGAATATAACAACAAGGAGTTTATTGATTACTATGCAAAACACATAATCAAAATGTTGAAGACTGTGCCAACAACACCTCAGCAAAACGATGTTGTAGAGAGGATGAACAGAACAATAAACGAGAGGGCTAAAAGCATGAGGTTAGATGCAGGGATGCCACAAATGTTCTGGGCAGACACAGTAAGCACAACTAATTACCTTATAAATCACGGACTCCCAGTCACCATTGGGTTTAAGATTCCAGAAGAGGAATGGCATATACCAGAAGTATCTCTCTCTCACTTTAAAGTATTTGGTTGTAATTCTTATGTCAAGGTTAAAGATGCAGAAAAAGACAAACTTGAAGCCAAAGATAAGATGTGTAATTTTATCGGGAACATGCTGGATGATAGGGGCTATAGATGTTAGGATAACTAAACCATGAAAGTGATTAGCAGCAAATATGTCACTTTTAATGAAGATGCCCTCTATAAAGATGATCTAGCTATAACTCCAAGAAAAATCAAACAAAATCAGAAGGCGGTGTTCAAAAAATTAACAGATGCTGATGTTTTACAACCTAAAATAGGTGACGAGTCACAAAATAGTGGGAGAGCTGAAGTGACAGTAAATATTGAACTAATTGAGAAATCTAAAGAAGATGAAGACTCAGAAACCGAAATCACAGATCAGTAAAAAAAATGAAGCTTCAAATTAGAGTGATGTTGAAACTCTGAATCTCAGAAGATCGACCAGAGATCGGAGACCCACTAGAAAATATTATCCATTCGCTAATTACATGTTACTGAGAGAGAATGGGGAGCCATAGTCTTATGTAGAGGTGCTGAAACTGAAAGACTCTATAAAATAGAAGAAATCCATGAAGGAGGAGTTGGATTCACTGGACAAGAACCATACATGGTCCTTAGTGAAATTACTCGCAGGAAAGAGAGCTTTGCAAAATAAATGGGTGTTCAAAATCAAGAATGAAGCTGATGGCAGCAAGAGGTATAAATCCAGACCAGTTGTAAAGGGTTTCCAAAAGAAGGAGGGTGTTAACTATAATGAAATATTTTCACTAGTCGTGAAGATGACTACTATTCGACTTGTCATGAGCATTATGGCTGTTGAAAATTTACATCTAGAATAGCTGGATGTTAAGACTGCATTGTTACATGGTGACGTGGAGGAAGATATTTACATGTTCCAACCAGAAGGGTTCCTGGTGAATGGTAAGGAGAACCTGGTGTGTAAACTGAAAAAGAGTTTTTATGGATTGAAACAATCCCCAAGGGAGTGGTATTTAAGATTCGACAGCTTTATACAGAAAAAAGGGTACAAGATATGTGAGACGGACCATTGTTGTTATCTGAAGAAATTCATGTCCTCTTACATTATTCTTTTATTATATGTTGATGATATGTTGGTTGTTGGATCAGACATACATGGAATCAATAGAATGAAGCAAAAACTCTCAAAATAGTTTGAGATGAAAGACTTGGGAGCTCCCAAACAAATTCTTGGGATGAGGATAGTCAGAGACGGAGTTGCTGAAACTCTAAAGCTTTCACAACATAAGTATATCAGAAAGATTTTAGAGCAGTTCAACATGACTGATGCAAAGCCAAGAAGTACACCTTTAGGAAGTCAGATAGAACGTTCAAAGAAATAGTCCCTAAAGATGGATAAAGACAAAGAAGAAATGGCCAAAATCCTATATGCATCAGCAGTTGGCAGCTTGATATATGCGATGGTGTGCACAAGATCGGACATTGCACATACAGTGGGAGTTATGAGTAGATTTATGTAAAATCTAGGCAAAGAGCATTGGGAAGGGGTCAAGTGGTTGCTACGTTACTTGAAAGGTACTTCTGAAGTCGCTCTATGTTTCAGTAGAAGTAAAGTGGTTTTGGAAGGATTCGTTGATGCTAATTTAAAGGGATGTACAGATTTGGGAAATAGCACTATTGGGTATGTTTTCTCTATTGGAGGTACAACAGTGAGTTGGATGTACAGACTTTAGAAAAGTGTTACCCTTTAAACTACAGGGGTAGAATATATGGCCATTGCAGAAGCAAGAAAAGAGTTGATACGATTGAAATTTTTTATTTCAGAACTGGGAATAAAACAAGAAGACTATGTTCTCCCCCGTGACAATCAAAGTTAGTATACCTCATGAAAAATCTGGTGTTTCACAACCGAACAAAACACATAAAGATGTGATATCATTTCATACGAGAACTGGTAACTGACGGTACACTAAATCTGAAGAAAATCATTGGTACTAAGAATCCAGTTGATATGTTTACCAAGGTGGTAAGGTTAAGTTGAGCATGGCTTTAACTAGGCTTCTAGCAACTTAAAGAGGACACAGTGACTAGAGAGAGAGAGAGAGAGAGATGAGTGCTACAGGGGATACGATCTTTGTTGATAACTGAATGATATTCAATCCTACAACGGGAGATTATTAGATATGGATACTTATCATCAGATTTTGATATTTAAAGACCGAATTTTTTTGGGGCGGGAAATTTTTTTTTTAGGGCTTTTTTGTGGTTTTCAGTCGGGCTTAGCCTTTAGATGTTTAGATCAAATCTTATCGTTTATATGTTTATGAACAGACGTATCTATAACATTGTACTAGAAAAAGCATGTATGGAATAAAATCTCTCCCTAGTTCGACAGTGGGCGTAGCATATCGCAAGATAGACTAAACCACTTAAATCCCTATGTTCTGGGTGCTTTGATTTCGTTTCTGATTTCTCGTATTTCTCCTATTTGTTTTATTTATCGTTCAATTTCTTAAAACCTAACACGTTTTTCTTAAAATAACACCGAATAATGGCATTCCACATAAACACATTTGGTTCAGGAAATTTATCAAACATATTACATGCATATGATATATCCCCTAGATTAGAGCTGACATGGATAAATTTTGTGATGATGAACACATTACACCGAAACCAGGTAACAATTATTAGGGAATGAACTTCATAGAGATGTCTCCTACAAATTGGTCTATCAAGAAGATACCTATAAAAAGATTCGGAATTAAAGTCACTTTCATAGATATTCCTACGGTTGTTCAGTTTGTGATGTGCAAATGGTTAGACGTTTGATGTTTGAATCTTTGTGGATAGAGAGATTCAGGAAAAGTTTGTCAAAGTTTTTGGAATGGTGAGACTTTTAACCATGATTTTGATGTCCTTTTTTCCAGAAACCGTGAAAGTAGTGATGCTTTCTTTCTCGGATGTTTTAACTAGAGAGACGATGTTTTCATCCAACCAAAGTACTGTAATCGTAACCCTCATTTCCCATTTGTACCAAAGGGTCGTTTCCACATTTGACAACGATGACTCACAAAATTCACAAAGCTTGATTAGTCCAAACCATGTAAAAGAGAGGGGGAGGGGTTTCGGCCAGTGGAAACGAAGGTAGAGGAGAACATGGCAGGGGTTTTCTTATTTTTGGGATTTCGTTTCCCCTTTTTCTATTGAGGATGGAAAACATGAGTTACCTAAAAAGTTTATAAAACAACAACTATTTTTAGGATACGCAAAAATCCATGTCGTAAATCATTCAAATTATAGAGGATGTGACAGTTTTTACGACACCCACTTTTACATCTCATAAATCCAGTGCATGTCATAGTTCGCATGTCATTAAAGTCCTTTATTGTAGTAGTGAAAAGAAATATATATTTTTTTGATAATACAACCAAAAGATTATATGGACAAATGATGAAACTATTACATATTAGTACCATTTCCAAATAAATGCATCAAAATATGTTACCTTTTATTGAATTCAAATATGATAATGGTAATGATATTACTTACAAATACAAAAGTGTTGCATATTTTGATTCGGTGCCTAATTTATCATATATTTATGGAATTGTAAAGCTTGAAAAACATTTGGACTGAAAATAACTTTAAATATTCTGAATAAAACCTTAACAATTTCGAATAAAAATGATATTCTCAATGGATCGAGTTCAAACTACAATGAAAATATTAATGAAATTCATAATATTGATATAGTCAATGATGATTTTAATGAGCTAAGGAAGAATATGATATTGATTATGATGACTATGGTTTATTAAAAATAAAATTTTAACAGCTTCATTGGAAATTGGTTTTTTTCGGAATGTTTTCTGAATTGTTAGATAAACAAGATGTTTGTGTATCATCAATATATGTTTTCGATAATACCTCTATATATGGTAAGAAATTGAAAACCATTAGAGAATGATGTTAGAAAGTTAAATTTGCAGTTCTTCCATGTGTGACAAATTCTATTTAGCGTTCAAAATGTGTTGTGATCAAGCCTTAAGATGTTTTTAAGTATTTCGAAGATAGATTTCAAGAAGGCGCTCTGAAGAAGATGTTTTGAGAACGTTTATCGAAGTAGTTGATAGATCTTATTAAGGTCTTTCGATATAGAGTATCATGTGAACTATTATGCTCCTAACAAAAAACGTATGTTAGTGTGAGCAGTTTGTTTTCTACTTTCCTATGTGTATTTTACATATGTTAACATATGATTGGTTTAGGATAAACATTCCTTTTTGTCTCTCTCTCTCTCTCTCTCTCTCTCTCTCTACATATATATATATATATATATATATATATATATATATATATATATATATATATATATATATATATATATATAGACCCGGTAAGAAATTTTTTTGGTAGGAAGGTAAGAAGTTTTTTTTCAGCATATTTTTTGATGAAAAAAATGAATCATTAGATGAATAAAAAATAACATGATTCACAAAAAAAAATTACCAAAAAAACCTTTTGATGGTTCATTTTTAGGATGATTTTGTTCATATTCACTAAAATTGTCAAAAAAAGTGAATTTTTTCTTGATTTACATAAAAATGAGTCATGAAGGTGTTCTTTTGAGAAATTTTTCTTGTGAATCATCTTACTATTGAATCATCTAATGATTCATTTCGTGTCCCACCCCGGCCGAGGCGGCGGAATATACCGGGCTGTTCGACTTAGTTTATGGATCACAAGCAAATTGAATATACATCACAAGTTACAATAATAACAACACAACAGTTATATTCCACTTTAAGGTTAGAATACAAGGTTTATACAAATAATGATAATAAGTTAAAGAATTTGCCTTAACAAGTAGGGTGATATAGAGTATTAAGGTCTGAATTTGCCTCAAGAAGGCGCTCTGAAGAAGATGTTTTGAGAACGTTTATCGAAGTAGTTGATAGATCTTATTAAGGTCTTTCGATATAGAGTATCATGTGAACTATTATGCTCCTAACAAAAAACGTATGTTAGTGTGAGCAGTTTGTTTTCTACTTTCCTATGTGTATTTTACATATGTTAACATATGATTGGTTTAGGATAAACATTCCTTTTTGTGTGTCTCTCTCTCTCTCTACATATATATATATATATATATATATATATATATATATATATATATATACCCGGTAAGAAATTTTTTTGGTAGGAAGGTAAGAAGTTTTTTTTCAGCATATTTTTTGATGAAAAAAAATGAATCATTAGATGAATAAAAAATAACATGATTCACAAAAAAAATTACCAAAAAAACCTTTTGATGGTTCATTTTTAGGATGATTTTGTTCATATTCACTAAAATTGTCAAAAAAGTGAATTTTTTCTTGATTTACATAAAAATGAGTCATGAAGGTGTTCTTTTGAGAAAATTTTCTTGTGAATCATCTTACTATTGAATCATCTAATGATTCATTTCGTGTCCCACCCCGGCCGAGGCGGCGGAATATACCGGGCGGTGCGACTTAGTTTATGGATCACAAGCAAATTAAATATACATCACAAGTTACAATAATAACAACACAACAATTATATTCCACTTTAAGGTTAGAATACAAGGTTTATACAAATAATGATAATAAGTTAAAGAATTTGCCTTAACAAGTAGGGTGATATAAAAAAAACTAGATAAAACTAGGTTGCCCGAAATCCATGAACATCCCTTCTGCTAAAAGCTGGTTCAATGATCTCCTGAGAATAAATGTAGTTTGATGGTTAACACAAAGGCTGGTGAGAGTTACAAATTTTCTGCTAACTACAATAATCATACTTTTAGAAAAGTCTGAAAAGTATTCCATTGTAGTTAAAAACATCTTTGATAAATAGACAAATCATAAGTAAACCCATACTTGAAATGTTTGACTATGAGAGAAATCATAAGTAATTTTATATTTAAAATGTTTGATAAAGAGAGAAACTGAATTCGTGCTTTCTAGATAAATGATCTAGTTAATGCTTATAGTGAGTTCTATAACCGAACTATGTGACTAGATATAACCCCTTACGACGCTTCATTGGACGTCGTGGATAAATGATAAAAGATAATTATCACCCGTTTCCATTGATATATGGAGGTTGTAGCTAGCAACCGTAGGTGGGAGTGTCAACCCGTATAGATCTATACATACGTATCTTGCTCCGAGGAATAACGGTTATAGCCGAATGGGCATACTAAGTGGTTAAGGTTAGGTAATGAATAGTGTCTCACTATAAAGGCCATCAACTATGTTATACGATAAAGTTTCACAATAAAAGCCGAATAAGTTCGATTTATCCGTAAAAGTGTATTTTACTCGCTTAAATAGATGGTAAGTTTCTCAAGTGCATGTATAAATTCAAAGATATAAATGTTATAGCTTATACATATATTTTTAACATATGTATAAATACATGCATGATATAGATAGAATAATACAAAGTTGATAAACAATTGTAGTACACGTTTTAGGACATGCATTTTCACGTAAAGTCATAGCATCATTTAGTAAAATGATAAGTTATATTTTATAGTTTGTAACATGTTTAAACAACAATAACATAAGTGTCAAGATAGACTTGTTGTGATATAAAACTTTGATAAAATATCGCTTATAACTAGATATAAGTTTTTGCATGTATATTTCATAATCGATAAATGTTTTTCATATGTACTCAGCCCCAAAATAATAAAACGTTAAAAAGGGACCGTAAACACTCACTTTCGTAGCGTGAATTCGGGTCATGGTGTGAAATTTGTCGTGAGAAATCACTACGCGACGTTCCTTGCGTTTAAAACGAACCACCGAGTATATTTATGTTACCTAATAAAACCAAAGGGTGGTTTTGGTATTAATTTTTAAGTATAGGGGTGGTTTTTGCTAAAAATATTCATTATAGGGATTAATTTTGCTACAATCATTCACTAAGGATAGATCTCGTAATTTATTTCCAAATAGGTGTGCTCAAATGCACATTTCGAACCTAATTTGCAGTTTTAGGACAAAACTTGTTAAGGTTTTCGAAGGGAGGGACTGTTTCTGATTAATTTAAAGGGAGTTTGGGCTTAAATGATGATCTATTTCAGAAGAGGGGTTTATTTCGTAAAATCAGCAAACATGGAGCTTTAATTTAATTATTTTTTAATCAATTTTGCACAATACTGTTTCTTCCTCCTGGTTCGTCCTCACACAAGAGGAACACAAAAAAAAAACAACATGACCCAGGGGTCCAAGCACCGCAGTTGGAAGAAGATTACTAACATATTATTACTAAATATACCCTTCAAATAATTTTCTTTTACTAAAAAACCCCTCCATGGCACCCACTCTTACAAGAAAAGTACTTCGTTGATAATTTTTTTGCTGAAAAAAACTAAAAATATACTAAAATTTCAAAGCGTTGCATTTTTTTTATATAATGGACTCCAGTTAACTTGCGTCCTGGATCTACCACTGTTTCGCAGGTCTCTTGAATCTCGAATAGCCACGAATGGATAAATGATAATTCAAAATCATGGCGGTCGACTTACAATAGCGGCAAAAGGTAGTGGCTGGTCGGAGTCTTCACGACAGTAGGAACCGGTGGTGATGGGTTGCGTGTTATGGCAGCTCTGCTGCTTCCCTTATTGCTTTCTGTCGGCGAAAAACTCAGAGAGAGGACGAGAAAGGCGGCAGTGGGTGGCAGCCCCACTACTAGGTTTTCTTGCTTCGATCGCTTTTTCCCGTATACATTCGTTGTTGTTGACGGTAGTGTCGTCAAGGGGGTGGGGGTAGTGGCGAGTTGTAGATGACGAGGGGGAGGCTGTGGGGGGTGGGGAACGACAACAGAGGTCGCAAACGGTGGTGGGTTGTCACAGCCAACAGTAGGGGCGATGGGGTGGCAGTTCCGATGCTTCCTCGTCGGTTCTTCCTTCTTTTCCGGCATCAGAACACGAAGGGGAAAGAGAAACCAACAACAACAGTAACACCGGTGAGTTGTTTGGATAGCTCTAATCAACAACAAAGAAAAGATGGAGGATAGAGGTGGTGGTGGCTGGTGAGATATAATCATACGTATGAGAGGGGAAGAAAGATTCTTATAGAGAGAGAGAGAGAGAGAGAGAGAGTAGAGAGAGAGGGGATGTTGACTATACATGGGTCAAAGGAGCAGAGTTGACTCTTTCACTAAACATGAGTCAAAGAAAGCTATGGATGCCTACAAGTTTTTCTTTTCTTTTTCTTTATTTAATTTTTTTTGTTGTGTCTCTCATTCATTTATCCCACCCACAAACTCCCTCGTTTTACGTGACATCAGTTACGGAGCTCGTAAAAATATTTCGGATGTGTATGGAAAATGAAAATGTCACGGTCACGCTGATTTCAAAAATTCAAACGGAATTCAAATCTGATATACGGATCTCCAAGAAACGACGTTCTTTGCGTTAATCGGGTTCCGATTCGTCAGTTTTTGCGAATTTGTTTTCGTTTGGGGATAAAAGTACCGAAATAGTAAAATCAAAGATTAGGCCGAAGTCTGTGTTAAGAAATGTCCTCAAAATTAATTTACGAGGTGTGTAGTTACCTTAAACTGGGTTGTGTAGTATCCGGTACCGCGTAAAATCAGGTATATACATATTTAAAAGTTTAAAACATGCACAACTTTCTAACACGATCTCCGTTTCAGGCGTTCTTTATATCCACGTAATCCTGAGAACATGTTCTATCTAGTTTTATTATCCCTAGCTCCTATTCGATTTTTAAGGCATCACATCTCTCTGATTTTTGAATTGTTTCCTATTTGATGACGATGGTCAACTTTTCGAGCGTTTTAAGGTATCCCGAAGGCACTTATGAGTAACATGATCTCATTTGTATTTAAAATTACCAAGGTACTATGTTGTAGGTCCTATTACAGCGTGGTTTGCGGTAAATTGATTGTATATAAATTTAGACCTAAATTTCGGGATGTTACATTACCTCCCCTTAAAGGAATTTCGTACCGGAATTATTTCGTTTCTACTACTGTTTTGTTCCACTATTAGAGGGAGTACCGCTGGACAGTTGTGGGTACTTTTGCTACGTCTGATCTTTGCATTCCCAAGTAAACTCCGGCCCTCTGCGAGAGTTCCGTCAGACTTTTACTATAGGTATGCGGTTTTGTTTGAGGCGTTAGGTTTCTTGGTCCATAATCTCTATCGGTTCTTCCACGAAGTGAAGCTTAGTGTTGATCTAGATCTCATCGAGAGGAATGACAAGATTCTCCTTAGAGAGACACTTCTTGAGGTTAGACACACGAAAGGTATCGTGAACTTTGTTGAGTTCTTGAGGTAACTTGAGTTTGTAAGCTACTGGACCCACCATTGCTAGGATTTCAGATGGGTCCGATGTAACGGTGGTTTAGTTTACCTCGTTTTCCAAATCTAATGACACATTTACATAGTTCTACTTTCATTTGGACACAGTCTACTACTTCGAATTCTAGGGGTTTGCGCCTTATGTCGGTATAGCTTTTTTGACGACTACGTGCAACCTTTAACCGTTCCTTGATCTAAACAGTCTTCTCCGTAGTTTCATGAATGATTTTGGGGCCAGTACGTAGAGTATCTCCAACATGCATTCTAGCCAGTTGAATACCTCCAAATTCTGTCCAGCATAACGGAGAAAGACATTTGCGTTCGTACAAGGCCTCGAATGGGGGAGCCTGTATGATGGTATGATAACTATTGCTAGAGGAAAACTCGATTAGTGGTAAATGGATATCCCATGCATTACCGAAGTCTATCATATAGGCGCGGAGCATGTCTTTTGGAGTTTGTATCGTCCTTTCACTTTGTCCATCCGTTTGAGCAAAATACGCAGTACTTATGTCTAGTTTGGTCCCTAAGGACCTTTGTAACATTCATCAAAATCTGGATGTGAATCTACTATCACAGTACGAAATAATAGATTAGCACGTCGTGAAGTATGACTATCTCTTTGATGTAGGTCTTGGTGAGTTTTTTTTTTCATCTTTTCGGTTTCTTTGATGGCTAGGAAATGGGAAGACTTGGTTAAACGGTCAACCAGTACCTAAATGGTGTCATAACCACTTGTAGTCTTTAGCAACTTCGTTATGAAGTCTATGACCATCTGTCCCCATTTCCATTCTGATATTGACGATTGTTGTAATAGGCCAGATGGTTCTGGTACTCTGATTTGACCTTTGGAAAAGTCAAGAATTTACTGACATATGTGGCAATCTTCGCCTTCATGTTGGGCCACCAATAAAGCTTCTTAAGATCAGGATACATCTTGTCTGATCTAGAATGTATCAAATAATTTGACTTGTGAGCTTCATTTAAAACTAGGTTCTTGACTTCACCAAACTTCGGGGTTCAAATTCGGTTCATGAAATATTGTGTTCCATCTTCCTCGACGTCGAACTGCTTGTCCATTCCTCGTAGGTTTTCTTCCATGATATTTTTGGGTTTCAGGGATTCCAGGTGAGCGTCTCAATTTGGGTGGTAAGATTGGAGTGGATTGTTATGGTTAGATTCTTTACACAAAGTGGTTTTGCTCGTTCGTTCCTGCTCAAAGCGTCTGCTAGGACATTTGCTTTACCAGGATGATAACGAATTTCGCATTCATAGAAATTCTACCCACCTTCGTTGTCTCATGTTGAGCTCTTTTTGATCGAAAATGTGTTGAAGGCTTTTGTGGTTGCTGAACACGACACACTTCGTTCCATATGGGTAATGCCTCCAAATCTTTAAGGAAAAGAATACTGATCCTAATTCCAAGTCATGGGCAATGTAGTTTGTCTCGTTTGGCTTAAGTTGACTAGATACGTATGCAATGACTTTATCTCTTTGCATCAGTATGCATCCTTATCCTTGGTGAGGGGCATCGCAGAATACTACAAAGTCTTCTGTTCCCTCTGGGAGAGACAAGATCGGTGCAATGCACAACGATTGTTTCAACCTTTGGAAGGCAGACTATTGAATGTCCCCCAATCGAATTTCTTGCCTTTTTTAGTTAGAGTGGTGAGATGATTGACTATTTTATATAATTTCTCGATGAATCTCTGGTAATAGTCTGCAAGCCCTAGGAATTGGTGCTTTCCAATCATAAAGTGTTTCAATCTTGCATGGTCGACGTGAATCCCTTTGCTACTGACTACATGACTGAGGGAATGCACTTTGTTGATTGAGAACTCCCATTTTTAGAACTTGCATAAAGTTTCTCCTTCCTTCTTAGTTCCATAATCAATCTTAGGTGCTGGCCATGTTCTTCATTGGAACGACAATCCACCACACAAAGAAGCAGTGAGTGAAAAGCACACTCATTCAATGGTCTTTTATTGTATGTTGACTTATACCTCTCTTATATCATGACTTCATAGATGACGCCTAGTCTTGATTCGACTATAGGTAACGTAATTTTTAAACAATTAAAACTATATGATTTAAAAAAATGATCTTGAATTAAGTTTTAATTAACTAATTTTAAATCATTGTCTACAATTTCCATTCTTTTAGGCATATTTGTCTTCTCATTCTAATTATCCATTTTTTAACAAATTAGAATAATGTTTAAAACTAAAGATAAACCCCACATTAGAAATTATAGAAAAACTTCCAAAATTTGTAAATTGCCATAAAGCGTGTCGCGCCCTACAACTAGTTGGCTTCTTTAGTTTTTCTCAATTTTTCAAGGACTGTGTATAGTTAAAACCTAATGGATTTGACATCATTAATGGGTTTAGTAGGAATCTATGCACTAAAATTAGGCAACAGAAGCGTTCAATATAAACCCTAAGTATATGCACCGTAGATCTAGGTTTTAGTATTATGACAACATACTTTCAAAACTAGGAATATAAACTAAAGAGAGAGATTGATTTACTAAACTTTCAAGTATAGTTGTATATACTTGTGTATCCTTGATAATCTTGAGTTCCTTTCTTGTTTATTGAAGATCTAGCACCCAAATTAGGAATGCCTCTAATCTCTCACACCCAAAAGACTAAAATCCTAGAAATTTAAGAGAGAGGGGAAAGAGGTTGGAAAATACAAAAGTCTCAACGTTACAGGGAGTAGGATCGGTTTTACTAAGGCATGTAGGGTCTTTATATAGTTGTGGTATTTAATAGATAAACCTAATTTGAATCAATTAAATTATCAGATTTAATCCTCATTCAATTCTTTATCCTTATTAGCTACCTGAAGCATTCTGGAAGTCTTCTGGAAGCCCTCCAGAACTGTCCACTCTTATGGACATCCATAATGTTCCTTTTGCATAATTACCATTTAGCCCTTGTACATTTAAATTAATTCAAAATTAATTCCATATTATTTCTAATTAACTTTAACTAATTTTTAATTAAATTATTAACATGTAATAAATTAATGAACTATATATCCCACTCTCTTAAAAAATATTTCTAGCTATGTTAGCTCTTGAGGGCAACCCAAAAAGGACTTTATTATTATTTCCAAAGTTATAACAATAGGTTATGAAACTGGACACCTATTTCCCACAAAACCTCCACAATCAGTTATAATCTTGGAAGTGAGTAAGAACCGGGAACCGGACCGCCGGTTCTAGCGCCGGTTCCGGTTCCGGTCCCGGTTTTTCGGTTATTTTTCAAAGTAGAACCGGTTGAAATACTATAGATTATATGTTATCTTCTGGAGCTTGTAAATGATTCAATATTTAACCAAATTATGACTTTTTACATTCTAAATTGAAGTACAAACACTAAATTACATGATGAAAAAAGAATCAAGTATTCCGACTTCATATGAGTGAGTTATGCGCATTTTAAAAGCGGGGACAAAATCCAACAAAATAAAAAACGCTGAAACAGAAAAAACGCAGCATTGATATGTTGTCTTCCGGGGTCTATAACTGATTCAATATCTAACCAAAATATGTGTTTTTATAGTCTAAAATGAACTACAAACACCAAATTACATGCTGGAAAAAAATTAAGTAATTCCGACGTCATATGAATGAGTTATACACATTTAAAAAATGGGACATATTAAAAAAAACAAAAAAATAATGCTGAAATAAAAAAAACGCAACATCGATATGCTTTCTTTCGGGGCATGTGTCTGATTCAATATCTAACCAAAACATATGTTTATACCGTCAAAAATGAATTACAAACTCCAAATTACATGTTGGAAAAAAAATCAAATAATTTGACTTCATATGAGCGAGTTATGCGCATTTTAAAAAATGAAAAAAATGTCAAACCGGTTCTGGTTTTTAGAACCGGGACCGGTTTTCATAAAAATGGAGAACCGGTAACCGGACCTATTACCAATTCCGGTTCCGGTTCCGGTCCGGTTCCGGTTCCGGCGGTTCTAATGCTCATCCCTAGTCATGAGCGTTAGTGGATTATCCATAGAGATTGGATATTATATAGAGATTGCAATAACACTCATAAATATTTGAAATAAAGATTTAAGTATTAGAAAAACCCACACTTAGAAAGTTAGTTCATGGATTTAGTCAAGAATAATTGTAAGATGAAAATATATATTATTCTCGTAACACCCGATTAAAGGTACTTTTCATTTTCGACCCTTGTTGTGTAAATAGTTTGCAAATTTGGTACCTAGGGCATTGTTGCCATTGTCGGAAAAGTGGTTGTACGTTGGGCATACGCAAACAGGGGAAAACCCCCAAATTTTAGGGTTAGGACCCTATTTAAGCAACATTATGACCCATGATCCCCTCATTTCTCAGCCTCCATTACCCTTTGAGTCTCATTTCGAAACCCTAACCCCTCTAGAGAAGATTTGACCCTCTTTGTGTGTGTTTTAGTGTGTGTTGGTGAGCTTTAAGGAAGAAGATTTTTGAAGAAGGAGCTTTGACCAAGGGAGAGCTTGTAGATCCAGATTCTACTCATCATTTCCAGATTCATGGAGGTATAAAGCTTGGAACTTGCTCATTGTATGCTTAGATCTCGTATTACAGAGTTTTGTTCACTTTTTAGTCCCATGAATGAGATCTAGTGGGATCCTTCCACTCCAGAAGTTAGGAGTTGCTTCTCTTGATGTTTCTGAGATTTCTAGTCCATAAAGTTAGCATCTTGATGGTTGAGGATCAACCATGCATGAGTTTATGTCTATCTGGTGAAAGTAGGACGCTAAATCTAGGGTTTGAGTTCTTTTGAGCCATGTAAAGGTTCCATGTTAACGACTTTATGTATTAAGACGTTCCCCAAGGATTGGATATGAAGCTTGGACGTCTGGTTGTAGGCATTAAGTGCTTACAGGAAAAAGTGATTAATGGGCGCGTATGTTGGGCGTATACAAGAGTACACATTCGAGTCCCCAATCAGGCAAGCCACCTAGTACGTCGGGCGTACTTTCGGTACGCGCTACATACAAGCCTGGTCTTGGGCTTTGTGGTTTGGGCCATATTTGGACTATTGGGTTTTTCGGCCTTGTTGGGCCACTATCCTTTCTAACTTTGAGCCATTGTTAGCTTTGGGCCTTCTTGGATTTGAGCGCATATTGGGCTTTAGGTAACCTTTAGTTATTGGGCCACTATTGGGCTTTTAGTGCAATTAAGTTTAGGCCTCGAGTATTGGGACAAGTGAGGAAAAGGTAAAATGGTATTTTACCCTGGGTGTTTGACCAATGAACTAGATTATCGGTTATAGTTTATGACCAAATTACTAATTAGGGTTTTATTTGGTTGGGTAGTGTGGGGATTCTCCCGTTCAGCAGCCCGAGCATCTATTGACTTACATCAGACTGAGGTGAGTTTGTTCACTATATTGTAGGACACTAGGGATTGTATCTGCTTGTAGTCTTTATGACTCATGTTGTATATGTTGTATGAATGTGTTCCTGTTGCTATATATATATATATATATATATATATATATATATATATGGGGTGAAATAGACCCACTACGGCCTTGTGCTGACATATGACTTGAAATAAACTCGGGGATGAAATAGAACCGGCGGTGAAATAGACCTGACACACCCTTAAGCTAGCATATGAGTTGAAATAGACTCGGGGGTGAAATAAACCCGGGGGTGAAATAGACCCGACACAGGCTTGACCTGCCATATATGTAAGGTACGCAGTATTTTGGGGATCTAACTAAGCTTCGTGCTTATGGTTTTCAGTTTATGCTTTGGGTATTTCTAGATCGAAGGGGAAGAGCTCGGGATGATTGCATCGCGCACACCCGGACTTTTCACTTATTTGACTCTGATGTGTTTTGGAAGATTATGAATAGATTATGATTTACCTTTTGGTGTACTAAACACGTTTGGTTGATGTTTTAATTGATATGAAAAAAATTGGTTTTGAATTTTTGGGACGTTACAAGTTGGTATCAGAGCCTTTGTTTGAGCGATTCGGGCATACTCTCGGGTATGTCTGAACTCAAACTGAGCCTTTAGGAAGATTTTCATAAAAAGAAATGCTTTATAAAAAGGAGTTTTCTAATAAAAGAAAGGGGTGTGGTGCATGCAATCGATCGAGCTCAAGTAAGTTTTCCCAAAATACCCATACATGTTTTGTGTTATGCTTTGAATTTGGAATCAGTGAATCGTCTGCTAGATTAAGGATAATGATCTGCTCAGGATTCCATGATAGAATGCTAGGAGAGATGTCTTTATATGCCTATTGTATGAGCTTGTAGACTTGCATGCTAGTACTGATCAGTCAGTGCTAGGATGGCATGTTTAGGTTATGCCCTGATATCGACAATGCATGAATTCTGCTTGCTTTGTTCTTTTAGGAATTTCCATTAACATCGTATAACTAGTAAGAGAATATGCTAAATTACATATTACTGAGAGTAGATAATTTTAGAAGGTTAGGTTTAACTCTATTGTGCAACTCTTGTTTAAGTCCAACCGTTGTAGTGTGAGACATTTCATTTGAAGAATTATCTGGTGTTGGTGGTATGTAATTGTATTTGTAAGCTAGTTAGAGGGTGTTAGGTGGACTTCCTTCTACAGCTGATGGCGGAGAGTGGTGTGGTGGTAGCCCTAGGAAAACCTAGGAGGTCATTCGGTGCTGAGAGCCTTGTTTTGTTGAGGGATGTTTAGATTGTTTGGGAAGTAACTTGGGGGATTCGGGGCGATCCTTAAGGAAAGAACAGATAGATGTGGAATGTAATATGGGCCTGTACTACTGCAAGTGGAGGATATGTACTCGATTCAAGGAGAGTCACAAAGATACCAAGAAGATTGTAGACTATGGGATTCTTTAAGTATGTTCTGATGGTTTATATCATTTATTTTCAATATGGTTATCACTTGAGGAAATTCTGGTAGCAGCTCTAGTGTCGGTGTTAGTTCGGGTTCAGGCTCTGGATCTGGGTTTATGGATGATCAGATCCGGTAGTTCATTTCAGCAGAGATTACACACAATATTCTTAAGCAGACTCCTGTGATATTTGGTACAATCAAGGAGCATATCTTGGAGATTCTAGATGAGCGCTTGAGCGCTATTCGATCTGATATGGTGGCGATGAAGGGAGCTCGCACTTTGACTTTCCGTGAGTTTCAGGCATGTGGAACACTCTTCGGGAAAAAGGACCCGATTGCGATAAGGAGTTGGTTATCGGATGTCATGAACGCCTTTCGTAGTAGCTATTTCCCCGAGGGGGAAAATGTCAGACCTGCTTCATGTCTTCTGAAAGACAGAGCTCGAGAGTGGTGGGAGGAGGTGAGACATGCCTTGGGAGGCGATGCGGTTGAGTATATGACTTGGGAGGATTTCGTGACGAGATTTAGGGCTGAGTTGGTACTGGTGATTGAGATTCAACAGTTGGCGAGGGAGTTTTTGGACCTTCGACAGACTACTAATTCAGTGGCGGAGATCACCCCTATGTTTCGTGAGAGGGCGTTGCTAGTTCCCAAATATGTGGTGGATGAAGAGATGAGGAAGGCGAGGTACCATGGTATGCTGAGAAACGATATCAGGTAGTTTGTGAGTATATCCAATTGTAGGACATTGGAGGATATGGTGGCGAGAGACAGGGAGAAAGAGATTGACTTGGAGATGATGGATTTTGAGCATTCTAACACTTCCTAAGTGTACATGCAACCCTAATAACCTTGGATCTATGTTTGTCTAATTATCATGCAAAGTTGAATTCCAAGGTTATATTCCTATCTAGCATACATGGGGAACAAATTTTAACTTGCATGAAAGATAGAATAACTTACCTTGTTGTTGCTTATGATCCTTGAAACCTTGTGAGCCTAGCACCCCAAGTGTGATGCCTCAAATGCTTCACACAACAACAAATTCTTTTGGAATGACTTTAGAGAGAATACACACTTCTAAAATCGGCCTAGCCCTCTTGTTTCTTATTGTCGCCGATTTTGGTGGAGAACATGTTGCTTATATAGTGTGTCACATCTAGGGTTACACCATGTAAACCCTAATGTGGCATGACTCTTCATTTCCATGACCCATGGGTTGTAACTCCCATGGAGCCTCCATGGAGCATTCAATGGGTTTAACCCAACTTGATTATCCATGGAGCCTTTTAGCCCACTATACAAGTTATGGATGATTTACATGATCAACCCATATATTTAATTAGTCATCTTTTGATCACTTAATTAATCCTAGATTAATTCTTGATCAATACTAATTAAATAATACTATTAATATATTAGAACTTATAATATATTAATAAACCACAAGTGTTATTTCTCTCATTTAGTCTATCCAAATGCATGATGCCATGCAACCCAAATGGACCATGCCGGGTCGGGTCAAGTACATACCAGAAATAGTTATGGACTTAGACACCTTATCCAACAGTCTCCCACTTGGATAAGTCTAATAACTATAACTGCAAGTATGACTTCAGGAACCGATCAGCAATCGTAGCTCTTTTCAACGTTTCTTGGAACTGAGAAGATGATGATACGCCATTTCAGATAAGTGATCATATAATCCTCTGTTCTAGATATCAGCCGGACAAATACATGGAACAGTGTCTTACTTTGTGTCCAGCAGTTTGTTTCCCGATTTCCGATTTGTTTGACATAGAACTCAATTGAACACATCAACTTAGTTCTGACCGGGCCCAGTACATAGGTCAAAACAAAATCATCGAGGGGCCTAGATATCAGCTTCTAATCCAAGAAGGAACAGATAAACTTCGACTCATATGTTTGTTCTACTACTCATTGAATTATACACAAGAGCACGTTTTATAACATCGAGTTACCAATGCGTTTTCGTACAATCAATGCATAACCAACTCATAAGTAACAAATCATATATCTAGGTTTGAAGACTTATATGATATTACCGTCTCACGATCACTCGAGATAAATTCCATGAAGTGATTCCGGTGAGCGTGGGTTAAGTCCAATGCTCAGAACTTATGAGCACTCATGAGTGTTGTAGCCATGTCCAACAACTTAGACCTCTGCAACCAATCATGACAGTCTTGAATCATACCTACTTCCGACATATGACCGACTGTGGAGGTTCGAATAATATGATATACCAAACATAATTATTCTGGAAGTCAAAACATGCAAAAGAAATATAGTAAACGATCGACAAGAGATAGCAACACTTTACTCATAAATAAAACACCTTTTATTCATCATCTAATGTCAATTACACTTTACAAATTTCAAGGTTATCTAACTACTAAATCTAATATCATCCTTCAGCCCTATGCTCCGAGCATGCTGGAGATGCTTAACCCGAGCCAGTCCCTTCGTGAGGGGATCTGCTGGATTCTCATCCGATGATACCCTCTTTGCCACGAGGAGTCCTTCTTCTATTCGATGTCTGATGAAATGGTATTTTCTGTCGATGTGTCTGGATCTCCCGTGATCCCTTGGTTCCTTGGCTAAGGCAACTGCACTTTCACTATCACAGAAAATTTCCATTGGCTCTTTAATAGCTGGTACAACTCCAAGGTCTCCAATCAAGTTCTTCAGCCATATCACCTCCTTTGCTGCCTTGCTAGCTGCTATATACTCTGATTCGCAAGTTGAATCAGCCACTGTCTCTTGCTTGGAACTCTTCCAAGAAATTGCTCCTCCATTTAAGGTAAAGACCCAGCCTGACTGAGAGCGGAAATTATCCCTATCAGTCTGAAAGCTAGCATCACTATACCCTATAACTCTCAAGTTTTCACTCCCACCGAGGGTAAGTACCCAATCCTTAGTCCTCCGTAGGTACTTGAGGATATTCTTTACCGCAGTCCAGTGTGCCTTGCCAGGGTTCCCCTGATACCTGCTAACCATGCTCAAAGAAAAGGCTACATCAGGTCGAGTACACGTCATAGCATACATGATCGATCCTACAGCCGAAGCATAAGGTATTCGACTCATTTCTGCTATCTCAGCCTCAGTACTAGGGCTTTGTGTCTTACTCAATCTGACGTTACTCTGGATGGGTAACTCTCCTTTCTTGGAGTCCTGCATGCCGAATCTCTTCAACACCTTATCCAAGTAAGTACTCTGACTAAGTCCAATTAGTCTTTTACTCCGGTCTCTCAAGATCCTTATCCCTAGAATATAGGCAGCTTCTCCTAGGTCCTTCATAGAGAAACACTTCCCAAGCCAGGACTTAACTTCCTGCAGAGTTGGGATGTCATTTCCTATGAGTAGTATGTTATCCACATACAATACCAAAAAGCTAACTATACTCCCACTAGCCTTAACATATACACAAGATTCATCTTCACTCCTAGAAAAGCCAAATTCCTTGACTTTCTCATCAAAGCAAAGATTCCATCTGCGAGGTGCTTGCTTTAACCCATAAATGGATTTCTCAAGCTTACACACTCTATTAGGGTACTCTGTGTTGACAAAACCCTCTGGCTGACTCATGTAAACATCCTCAGCCAACTTTCCATTAAGGAAAGCGGTTTTGACATCCATTTGCCATATTTCATAGTCATGAAATGCGGCTATGGCTAACAGAACCCTAATAGACTTAATCTTGGCCACTGGAGAAAAGGTCTCATCATAATCAACTCCCGGAGTTTGTGAGAAACCCTTTGCAACCAGTCGTGCCTTATAAGTGTGTACATTACCATCCATGTCGGTCTTCTTCTTGAAGATCCATTTGCACCCTACAATCTTATGACCTGGTACATTCTCAACCAAGTTCCAAACTTGATTGTCATACATGGACTGTATCTCGCTGTCCATTGCCTCTTTCCACTTGGCTGACTTAGGGCCTGCCATGGATTCCGCGTAACTGTTAGGTTCATCCAGACCTATCAGTGTCTCATCACTGATAAGTGTATCACCTTCCGCAGTAATATGGAATCCATAGTAATGCTCAGGTGCATTCCTAACCCTTGTGGAACGCCTCAGAGGTACAGACTTGTCAATTGGCTCAACAGAAGTTTCCTCCTTAAGTTGAGTGCTAGGGTTTGAAGTTCCTTCACCACTTGACTCTTGAATTTCTTCAAGGTCAACTTGCCTCCCACTGTCTCCTTGGCTTATGAACTCTCTCTCTCGAAAGAAAGCCCTCCTAGCTACAAAGACCACATTCTCACTAGGTCTGTAGAAGAGGTTACCAAAGGATTTCTATGGGTAGCCGATGAAAATACACCTCTCACTTCGAGGTTCGAGCTTATCATGAGTCTCGCGTCTCACGAAAGCCTCGCAACCCCAAATCTTAATGTGGTCTAGTTTGGGTACTTTACCAGTCCACATCTCATGAGGAGTTTTGGCAACTTTCTTTGTGGGAACTAGATTAAGGATATGGGCGGCAGTCTCTAAGGCATACCCCCAAAATGAGATTGGTAGCGAAGCTCGACTCATCATGGAACGAACCATATCCAACAAGGTTCGATTACGCCTCTCAGCTACACCATTCAACTGCGGTGTCCTGGGAGGTGTCAATTGTGAGACAATCCCACATTCCCTAAGATAGTCGAGGAACTCTAAACTAAGATACTCACCACCTCGATCGGATCGAAGCATCTTAATGTTCCTGCCCAATTGATTCTCGACTTCCTGTTTAAACTCTTTAAACCTCTCAAAAGTCTCTGACTTATGCTTGATTAAGTAGACATATCCATATCTACTGTAATAATCAGTAAAAGTCAAATAATAACGATTAGCATCCCTTGTGGCATGTTTGAAGAGCCCACACACATCCGTGTGTATAAGATCCAACAAACCTTCACCCCTCTCACAAGAACCTGTGAAGGGTGACTTTGTCATTTTTCCAAGTAAGCATGATTCGCAACTATCATCTGACTTTAGACTCCAATACTCCATCCTTTTGGAGTTGGCCTATGCGTTTCTTGCTTATATGTCCAAGACGACAATGCCATAATGATGCTTTATCCAAGTTATTATCATTAACAGAATCAATACACAATACATTATTTCCTAAGTTATCAACCACATATACAGTTTCATACACACCATCACAAGGTAATGCTTTAAAATAAAGAACATTATTAAAGAAAGCATTAATCGAACCAACTTCATTATCAAATGAAAAGGTGAAACCTTGTTTATACAATGCATGAAAGGAAATAATATTTCTTGCCATTTCTGGCGAATAACAACATTTATTCAAATCTAAACTAAACCCACTACTTAGCGATAAAGTATAAACTCCAATCTTGGTGACAGGTAAAGCTTTCCTATTCCCCATGATTAAGTTTATTCTTCCATGCTCCACATTCTCACTTCTTCTTAGTCCCTGCAAATCAGAACAGATATGAATACCACAACCGGTATCAAGGACCCAAGAGTTAGAATGGGGTGAGTTATTAGATAAGATAGTGTAAATACCTGCATGGTTGGGTTTAACTTTCCCATCCTTCACATCTTGCTGGTACTTTGGGTAGTTCCGCTTCCAATGTGACTTTTCATGGCAATAGAAGCATTCAGCCTCTTTAGGGTCAGAAGAAGGAGTGACAAAACCTTTCTTGGTTCCACTTGAAGAAGAGCCATCAAGGGTCCTAGCCTTAAGACCTGTTTCTGCGGTCTTGAGGAGTCCCTGGAGTTTGCTGAGTGTGACCTCTTCCTTATTCATGTGATATGTCATGCGGAATTGATCATAGCACGATGGTAAGGAGTGCAAAATGATATCTATTGCAAGCTCCTCAGGGAAGTTCACATTAAGCTTCAGCAACCGATCCACATACCTTTGCATTTTCTGCATGTGGCTCGTGATGGATTCCACGTCCTTCATCATGGTTGTTATGATAGAGCATATGATTTCATACCTCTCCTGTCGTGCACTTTGATGGTATCTTTCCATCAGATCTTGGTGCATTTCAAAAGGGTAGAAGTCCTCATAGGACTTTTGGAGTTCCGCTGTCATGGTGGCCAACATGATGCATGCCACTTTTGTAGCATCCCTTTCAAGTGCCCGAAAGTCAGCGATCTCCTGGGGAGTTGCAGTGGTCTCATCTGTTGGATTAGGTGTCTAAGCCCATAACTATTATTGGTATGTATTCGACCCGAGAGTAGCATGGTCCATTTGGGTTGCATATCACCAGGACAATTTGTTAGGATGGACTTTTGAGAGAAGGTTATTTATGGTTTATTAATATATTATAATTAATAATATATTAATATGAAATCATATGTTTTAATTAGTAGTGATCAAGAATTAATTTGGAATTAATTTAGTGGTCGAAAGAGACTAATTAAATCTATGGGGACTAATTATGATAATTTGTTATATTTATATGTGTTGGGCTTATGATCCATGTTGGACCAAGTTTATGTATGGATACATAAAGAGTTGGGCCACATGAACCATGGATCATAAAACCCATGGGTATGGATTTGGGTTATATCCATGACCCTAGAAATCCCACATATAAATAGATACTTCATTGCCCAAAATTGCCACTTGTATCTTTTTAGAGTTCATGGTGTCTTTTGTGTGCATGGAATTCTCTCTCAAGTTCATCCTTTGTCCATGGTGTGTTGTGATTCCATTTGAGGCTTCCACACTATTGGGGCTAAGCTCTTTAAGGCCAAATACACCAAGAATTCAAGCTCCATCAAAAGGTATGTCATGCTAACTAGTATATTATAATTTTATGTTAAATGCATGGTAGTTGTAAGATTAATACCTTGGAAACCATTTGCATGTATAATTAGTGAAAACATAGATCCAAGGTATTTAGGGTTGTATGTGCACCATAGGATGTTGTAGTATACCAAAACCCAACAGTGGTATCAGAGCCATGGGTTGTTTTCAATTATACTTGATGCAAGTTGCTGAAAAAAAAACTGAAAAAAATCGAATTTTTTGCTATCGGGACAGCAGACTCGACGAGTCTAGTGATGGACTCGACGAGTCCATGAACAAATTCATCCAACTCGTCGAGTTGGTTCATGCACTCGACGAGTTGGACCCCCTGACAGCTTATCTTCGAGTTTTTTGGCCTGTTTTGGATTAGAATCATTACCGCAAAGTGTTTTTGTTCATAAAATTTGTTTTTTGATACTATGCTAATGTTTATTCTCATCCAAATAAAGGATAATAATCAAAGTTTCAAGTTTTATACATGTTTATATGATGCTTGAAAAATGTTGATTATGAATGTTCATGTTTATGAGTTTGTTTAGATTAATAGGAAAAATTATGAGATAGTTGTTTTCAATCCAAATTAATCTTGAAGTTGTTCATAATATGTGTTTTTGTAACTTGTCCTCAAGTTACATGAAAAGTCACATTTATGAATTTTAAAACCCATAAAAATTCCATAAGTTATGAAAATATGAAGAGTCACATTTTTAATGCTTTTAAAGTCTTCCATAACTTGTCTAAAAGTTATGGAACTTGAAGGGTTTTTTCCATTAAACCAATTTAAAATTCATAAGTTATGGAAACCATAAGTTTTTTGAATTGTTCAAAACTTGTCTTCAAGTTTTGGAATTTGTAAAGTCAAACCCCATATACACTTTAATTCCAAACCCAAGAATTTTAAAAGTTAAAGTTCAAACTTTATGGACTTCATTAAATTAATTAAAGTGTCTAATTAAAAGAGTTAATAATTCCATAAAGACATGGTTTAAGTTTAATTAAATTAAGAGTATAGTTTAATTAATAGATTAAACCACCAAGTATTTTAAATGTTTAAAATACACCCTTATACTATTATAATATTAATAGTTAATACTTATATATATATATATATATATATATATATATATATATATATATATATATGTATAAGAACAAAGTCAGTCTTACCGTTGGTAGGCCTCATTCACGAAGCCGGTCTATAAGGGGGGGTATAAGGTTACTGCCTATAAAATGGCAGTTTAATGGGTGTCCACTCTCACCCACCGCTTCCTTGACCGATGGAGGGTCGTTAGCCGAACGGGTAGGACAAGGACTATAATTCTCCCTTCATTAAAAATATTAATGATAAATACTAAGTAACTAAACCTTTTATAAATACCCAATGTTAGTTACTTAGGAAAAAGTGAATAAGGTGCTAATCCATGAAATTACACTTTGCACTTTGTTTAAGTCGGTTAGTGGAGCATGTGTGGTTAACCGGCACACTAACTTGTATTTAACAAGGTAGGCAAAGGGTAACCTAATGTTTATCATAGTATCGATGGAGCGTGTGTGGTTAACCGGCACATCGATTGAGGGGTAAACACTTAAGGGTACCAAGTAATTTGCATGGTTACTTCACACCTTGTTTTGTGATCCTCGGCATCCCAGTCACAAAACCTGAAGGGCACACTCGAGATTGAAACATGCCATTGAACAGTTCAATGAATCTCAAAGATCTAGGAGTTTCAAAAACCAATTAAAACCTAATAATATATATTTCGTTTTCATGGTGGAAATTGGTGAATCGTCATTCGCCTACCTTCAAATATTTTATAGCTTGGATTACGGCATCCCTCTTCCAAGTTATAAAAGTATTGTGTTGGGTCCTAGCATTAATATTTCATATTGGGTGTTATATTAAGGACTTTAAATAAACTATCTTGAGTATCTCCCAAAAGATGTCTGGTTTAGACATTTATGATCTTCCCAAATCTCTTGAAACAAGCTTTCCTAAATGAAGATGATGTCCCATGGAAATCATACTTCTTTCACCTCCTCCAATTATTCTCCCTAACCCACAAGTTCCTAAAAAGTTTAAGGTCACTCAAGCCCTATTGGCAAGCAAAGGTCTATGTGTGATCACATCTTGGAGATGTAGTCACATATTGACAACCCGGGAGAGTTGGGTGTCAAAGTCTTGAGAAAGTTGGTGGCTCAACTACTTTCTAAGTCACATAGTGAGTTCTTTTGGAACACCTATGAAACAGACTATCACAAGACCCTTAATGATCTTATCTATTTGCTAAGATCAACTTCCTAAAAACTTTATGGACATTGACAATGATGACACTGGGAATCCAAAAAAGCATTCTCTTCCCAATGGAAATGGATCGGCCATAGTCAACTCGGTTGACCAAATGGTAAAGAGAAAAGCTAAGTCTGAGGTAGTCCCATTACCAAAGGGTCCATATGTTTATATTGCCAAAGAAAGGGGCATTGGTTGCGAAGCTGCCAAATTTACCTAAGGATGTTAAAGTCAATAAGTTTGACTCTACTTCAGGTAAAGTCCACTATCTAACTCTGCTAAGTTTCTATTCTGAGATTCTTGATACATGATGTGACTGGGTCACATGTTGATGTTTTAAGAATCAAAGA
This sequence comes from Lactuca virosa, assembly GCF_052849685.1. Classification (NCBI taxonomy): domain Eukaryota; kingdom Viridiplantae; phylum Streptophyta; class Magnoliopsida; order Asterales; family Asteraceae; genus Lactuca; species Lactuca virosa. The sequence goes on along the minus strand of NC_136430.1, from coordinate 299,651,550 downwards.
AAAGTGAAGAAACTTAAAGAAAGAATATGCTGAATCTGATCGCGTAGATGGATTTCTATCGCATAGTTTGAAGATCGGATTCTTGAGCTACTTCTTAGGAGTTATGATATTTTGCTTAGGAATAGATAACAACAAGTTTTCATATGGATTGTAAGGATAAGTTTTTCCGCAAAGTTTTAAAATAAAAGGTAAATCTTTTGATTTTATTTATTTTAAAATATCCTTACAATAGCATTTGTGAAAATCTGTGTTGCTTATAAGATTCCATTAAGAGCAAGAGTGGAAATATGAATTTGATTCTTTCATTTGTGGTAGTGTGTAAATTTACCAAATAAGGAAAGATTCTCATCACCCAAGTTTCAGTTGGATAGAAACTTGGAATCATGCAAGTTGTATAGCATGATGAATGAGAACTTTCGAGCATTGGAAAAATTAAGACTAACTACTTGTTCACATGGGTGTGTGAGTCAAGTGAAGGACTAAGGGATCGGGTACACATTCTTGTGCACTGGTCAGAGTCCACCACAAAAGATCGATAAGACTATTCGTCATAATTTACTATAGCTCAGTAAATATGGTTATACTTACAAGCTTAAGTGTAATTCTGAGACATTGGAAAAGGTTCCAATGTATGGCAGAGCGAATAAGAAGAATCAATTTAGGCAGAAAGATAAAAGTTTCTCAAATCTGAAAAGATGGGAGAGTACTTTAGTATCATGTTTTAAGACAATCTTAATGATTTTGAGACCTTATCACAATTCATCCTCTAAGTGCATTCTGATAGTTAAGAAGAGGAGTTATGAATTATTGAAGTGGTTAAATCAAGAAGATGATTCATACTTCGTTCCAAAAACAATTCTTAGAGTTATACTCTAAGATTGTAACTTGAGTGACATGTCTTAAAGAAGGTTTAAAACACTTATCAAATGTAAGAGTAAAAGTTTTCTACTCTTGTACATTTGAAATTGGTAAGTTGTGATGTTTTGGATAAAACAAAGACCAACTAAGGCCAATTGTGTGAAGTGTTTGTCTTGATTAGAATCCACACTATCTCTTGAATATCGGACAAGAAAGTCTTATATGTCAAGAGGACAGTGGGAGTCTTAAAGGTCTTGAAAGTCTCAAGAACTAATCAAGAATAAAACCTGAAGTTCTTCACTAGCACACGACTTGAGGTTTATAACCTATCGTGTTGACATATTATGTGCCCATTCCAGTTAAAGTTGGCTTTGCATATGAGTTCTTAGAGTTCTCAATTGGTTGCACAACAACTTGGAAGCAATGGCAGGCCCTTGAGCTGCCAGGTGGCAAGAAATTAAGATTGAGTTCAGTCCATATGAGTTTGGATTTGTCATTATCCTTGTCTTGTGACTATGGTTTTGACAATTCACATGGATAAGAACATATACACCATTAAATCTAAGGGTCATAAGGTTTCTCTCCGATTCATGAAAATGATGGTGAGGAAACACTTCCACCAAGTAGATTTGAAGTAGATAGCAATTGTGATATTTGCATTCTCAAAGTCGTTAGTGGAGCTGTGTGGTTAACTGGCACACTAACATGGACTTGCGAGAAGTGGCAAAGGTCTAAACAATTGAGACTATGATTACGGCATCCCTTTTCATAGTTCTGAAATTGTTTAGACACACCTGTGAGCTATCTAAGATAAGGTGTATGATATTGATAAAGTTTTATCAAAGCAATCTAGTATCAGAAATCTGAACTTTGGTAAGAAAGTCAATAAAGTATTGTTTTTTCTAGAAGTTCAACTGATTTCTGAGTACATGTCAAAGCTAGTGGGAGCATAAGTGTTATGATAATAATCATCATGTTAGTGGGAGCATGATAATTATGATAAAGGTTGCAAGTTAGCAATGTTAATTATAGAAAACAAAAGGTTTCAATTGGGAAAAAGTTGTTTTGCTATAATTAAGGGAGAGGAAATTATACTTCATCTCAAATCTAAAACCTTAGATTGAGGTTTTAATCGTATTTAGTCAAGTATATATATGAATGTTATGTTGGAATGGCTCAACATAAGAAAATTCTAATATAGGGTCCATTATTTGCGTTCTAAAATTCGATTATGATTACGACATCCCTTTTCATAATCTGAATTATGAGAACTTGGCAAATTGAAATGGAAATATTATAGCAAAAGACTGGTTTAGTCTTTATGTGATACATCATGAATCGTGACATGCTTCGGATATAGGATCGATTGCATGTGCTATATTCATCCTTTCTAAAATTTTCCAAATGCCTGGGGCATTAAGAAGGGAAAAGGTCTAGAATTGGATATGACTAAAAGGATTAAACAGTTGTCGAGGACAATCTAAGGTTTACCAAAGATTGGTTGCTCAAGGACAGTGGAAGTATAATGATAATTTTGGAAGGACCATATTGACATAATCTGTAAGGAGGAAACTCTTGTTCAGAAGTGATAGTCAAAATGGAATATGGAAATGTTTCAAAGTTAGAAATTATTCAATCTGTGTAAGATTAGGAAACATAATGCAAGAAGGATGTTTCCAAGGAGTTGATCTCCTTTGGAATGCTCTGTAATGTTTGTTGTCAAGTCTATCTGACTTTGTGCATAATCATTACAAGAGGATCAATGCATATAAGTTTAGAATCTAACAGATTTCAGTAAATGGCATGAATTTGGAATTCTTGCATTTGCAGTAAGGATTTGGGACTATGAAAAGAGGATCATTGGAGTTATGTTCAATTGATCTATTTCACAAATTAAAGATCATAGACAAACATAGTATGCATACTTGGTGTATGGCATGACTAGTGTTTAGAAAACATAGTGTACATGCTTGGAGCATGGGACAACTATTGTTTTAAATTCAAGAATAAAGTTGATAGCTGAAACAGTATACAATGAATAATGTGTAATCATATGGTGATAAATAAAAGGTGTTTTATTTATGTTCATAGGTTTTGATACCATATTCGATTCAATTATTCTTGTGTTTCATTTTGCATGTTTTGACTTCCAGAATAAACTAGGTCATTGTTCTGGATGACTAAGTTATTCAAACCATCCACAGTCGGTCATATGTTGGAAGTAGATATGAATTAAGACTGTCATGGGTTGGCTTGTAGAGGTCTAAGATGTTGGACAAAGGGCTACAACACTCATGAGTGCTCATAAGTTCTGAGTATTGGATTCAACCCGCGCTCATTAGAATCACTTCATGGATTTTATCACGAGTGATCATGAGACGATAATATCTTATATTCTTCAAACCTAGAGATATGAGTTGTTACTATGAGTTGGTTATACATTGATTGCACGAAAACGCATTGGTAACTCGATGTTATAAAACGTGCCTTTGTGTATGATTCAACAAGTAGTAGAACAAGCCATATGAGTCGAAGTTTATCCATTCCTTTTACCTTCGGGATAAAAGCGATATTTGTGGGCCCCTCGATGATTTGGTGATGACAAACGTAAGTGCTCGGCCGGGCCTGGACTGATTTGATTTGTTCAATTAGTCAGTCGTCATAAATCGGAAATCGGGAAATAACAAATGGACAGAGAGAATGATTATAATCCATGTCTCAGTCCATATGATATCTAGAATGGAGGAATATATGATCCCTTATCTAATGGACATGTCATTTGATTTGTTCAGAGTTTGACAGCGGCTTTAAGAGCTACGATTGCTAGTCGGGATCTTGGAGTCATACTTGAATAATAGTTTTAGACTTATCCAAGTGGGAGACTGTTAGATTAGGTGTCTAAGCCCATAACTATTATTGGTATGTATTCGACCCGAGAGTAGCATGGTCCATTTGGGTTGCATATCATCAGGACAATTTGTTAGGATGGACTTTTGAGAGAAGGTTATTTATGGTTTATTAATATATTATAAGTAATAATATATTAATATGAAATCATATGTTTTAATTAGTAGTGATCAAGAATTAATTTGGAATTAATTTAGTGGTCGAAAGAGACTAATTAAATCTATGGGGACTAATTATGATAATTTGTTATATTTATATGTGTTGGGCTTATGATCCATGTTGGACCAAGTTTATGTATGGATACATAAAGAGTTGGGCCACATGAACCATGGATCATAAAACCCATGGGTATGGATTTGGGTTATATCCATGACCCTAGAAATCCAACATATAAATAGATACTTCATTGCCCAAAATCGCCACTTGTATCTTTTTAGAGTTCATGGTGTCTTTTGTGTGCATGGAATTCTCTCTCAAGTTCATCCTTTGTCCATGGTGTGTTGTGATTTCATTTGAGGCTTCCACACTATTGGGGCTAAGCTCTTTAAGGCCAAATACACCAAGAATTCAAGCTCCATCAAAAGGTATGTCATGCTAACTAGTATATTATAATTTTATGTTAAATGCATACTAGTTGTAAGATTAATACCTTGGAAACCATTTGCATGTATAATTAGTGAAAACATAGATCCAAGGTATTTAGGGTTGTATGTGCACCATAGGATGTTGTAGTATACCAAAACCCAACATCATCAATCTCCTTAACATCCTTGTCAAGGACATATTCTTTGTCCTCGTAGTGGGTAATCATCCTGATGTTTCTGATCCATTCATTGAAGTTGGATCCATCAAAAGTGACTTTCCCACACAAGTTCATAAGGGTAAAGGAGCCATTAGGATTAGAGCCAGAAGCAGCATTGTTTGAAGACATCTGAAAGAAGAGAACAAGATTAGTTTAGATATTAAGAGAGTCCTTAATAAAACACCCAAATGTAATATTAAGGCTAGAATCCAATCACAATATATTATAACTTAGAAGTGGTATGCCGTAATCCAAGCTATAACATATTTGAAAGGTAGGTGAATGACGATTCACCAATTTCCACCATGAAAAACGAAATATAGATATTAGGTTTTTAATTGGTTCTTAGAAATTCCTAGATTCTTTTGAGATTCAATGAACTTTTCAAAGGCATGTTTCAATCTCGAGTGTGCCCTCCAAGTTTTGTGACTGGGATACCGAGGATCACAAAACGAGGTGTGAAGTAACCATGCAAATCACTTGGTACCCTCAAGGTTTATCACTCAATCGATGTGCCGGTAAACCACACACGCTCCACCGATGCTATGGTAAACCTTAAGTCACCCTTTACCTACCTTGTTAAGTCCAAGTTAGTGTGCCGGTTAACCACACACACTCCACCAACGACTTAAACAAAGTGTAAAGTGTAATTTCATGGATTAGCACCTTATTCACATTTTCCTAAAGTAACTAAGATTGAGAATTTAATAAAAGCATTTAGTTACTTTATAATATTCATCATACTTTTAATGAGAATTTATAAGTCCTTGTCTTACCCGTTCGGCTAACGACCCTCCACCGATCAAGGAAGCGGTGGGTGAGAGTGGACACCCATTAAGTTGCCAATTTATAGGCAACAACCTTATACCCCCCTTATAGACCGGCTTCGTGAATGAGGCGTACTAGCGGTAAGACGACTTGACGTTATACATATATATATTAGTAACTTATAATATTATAAAGTATAAGGGTTGAATTTTAACTTTTAAAATTCTAAGGGTTGGAACTAAAGTTTTAATCAAGACTTTACATGTTCCAAAACTTGAGGGCAAGTTTTGTAAACTTCCAAAACTTTTCATTTCTTATAACTTATGAATTAATTGAGTAATAAAAATGAAGACTCTTCATTTTTATAACTCTTGTGTTCTTTTAATGGCTTTAATAAAAGTGAGACTTTTGGTTTTCCATAACTTGAGGACAAGTTATGGACTCCATTAAAACACATTGTGATCATGAATTAAACTACCATGAAGGTTACAAACAATTCCTATGATCATCAAATCTTCATAAGTTCAAGAACATGAATATGAACACTTTCAAGAATAAAAAATTACACTTAAAAAAACTTGTAATTTTAATAATTGCCATTGTAAATGGATTAGCATAAACATTACACCATCTAAAACAAGCTTTAAAACATCAAAACAGTTTAGGGTAATGTTTCTAGTCCATTTCCAGCAACAAATGTGCAAACTTTCATACGAGGAGAAAACAGAAAAAACGATTTTTTTTCAAGCTGTTTGCACACAAAAAAAAAACAACAAACAAACCTAGGCTCTGATACCACTGATGGATTTTGAGCATTCTAACACTTCCTAAGTGTACATGCAACCCTAATAACCTTGGATCTATGTTTGTCTAATTATCATGCAAAGTTGAATTCCAAGGTTATATTCCTATCTAGCATACATGGGGAACAAATTTTAACTTGCATGAAAGATAGAATAACTTACCTTGATGTTGCTTATGATCCTTGAAACCTTGTGAGCCTAGCACCCCAAGTGTGATGCCTCAAATGCTTCACACAACACCAAATGCTTTTGGAATGACTTTAGAGAGAATACACACTTCTAAAATCGGCCTAGCCCTCTTGTTTCTTATTGTCGCCGATTTTGGTGGAGAACATGTTGCTTATATAGTGTGTCACATCTAGGGTTACACCATGTAAACCCTAATGTGGCATGACTCTTCATTTCCATGACCCATTGGTTTGTAACTCCCATGGAGCCTCCATGGAGCATTCAATGGGTTTAACCCAACTTGATTATCCATGGAGCCTTTTAGCCCACTATACAAGTTATGGATGATTTACATGATCAACCCATATATTTAATTAGTCATCTTTTGATCACTTAATTAATCCTAGATTAATTCTTGATCAATACTAATTAAATAATACTATTAATATATTAGAACTTATAATATATTAATAAACCACAAGTGTTATTTCTCTCATTTAGTCTATCCAAATGCATGATGCCATGCAACCCAAATGGACCATGCCGGGTCGGGTCAAGTACATACCAGAAATAGTTATGGACTTAGACACCTTATCCAACAGGAGATGGAGAAAAAGAGGACGCCAGATCAGGTTTAGGGTTCTGAGGGTTCGGGCAAGAGGCCCAAGTTTTTTGATTCGAGATCGAAAGGTCAACAGGGTCGTGGCTACAGTGCAGCAAGGCGCACGATGGAGCTTGCAGAGGAGGTGGTTCAGTCTGCTACAAGTGCGTCAAGTATAGGCATTTTAGTTAGGATTGTACAACCACCACCTAGGGATCGAGTCTAATTTGCTTCCACTATAATCAGAGGGGCTATAAAGAGTCCGATTTTTCGAGTTTAGCAGCAGCGGGACCAGTTGCAGCACCCGCTCTGGTGACCTTACGAATTATGAATGGCCGTCAGGGAAAAGCGGAGGCGCCTGTTGTGATGAGCATGGCATTTTAGCTGACAACCGAGGAGGCTCGTGCATCACTTGACATTGTGACGAGTATTTATCTTCTTCTTATCTCTTTATTTATGTTGGTTTTCCTGCTTATATCTGTATGTTTTGTTTTTAGGATCGTTCCTTGTGAACATTATCTCTACTTTTGTATTGTTTGATTCGGGGGCTACCCAATACTTTGTATCTCTTGTGCTTCACAAGAGGTTTTTCAATGCTCCGGGGAAGCTGGATTGTCCATTAGAGGTTGAGATTGTTGATGATCATCTTCTGTGGGTATCGAGGGTTCATCAGGGTCATGTACTGGAGTTGTTCAGTGACCGGTATCCGATTGATTTGGTTCCTATTCTTCTGCATGAGAGCAAGGCGATTTTGGGGATGGATTGGATGATCCCCAACAAGGAAATGATTGATTGTGAGCATGATTTGGTGCGTACTCGGACCCCAAGTGGGGGGGGGGGGGAGTTGCCAATTCAGGGAGAGGGTGTTTAGCATGGGCCAGTTCTATGTTGAGCAGCTAGGGGCACACGCTATGTTCAGCAGGGTTGTTCCGTATTTGTTGCCTATGTGATGGATACCCGGGAGAAGGGTAAGGCGACTGTGGACAATGTATCGATTTTTCCGGAGTACCTGGAAGTATTCCTAGAGGATTTTCCTGGAGTGCCTCCGGAGAGGCAGGTGGATTTTTCGATTAACTTGCTTCTTGGTGCGACTCCGATAGCCAAGGCACCTTATCGATTGGTACCTCAAGAGATGTAGAATTTTTCTAGCCAGCTGCAGGATCTGTTAGACAAGGTATTTATTCGACCGAGTAGTTCTCCATGGGGAGAGCGTGTCTTGTTCGTGAGGAGGAAGGTTGGGTCGCATAGGATGTGTATCGACTACCGGGAGATGAATAAGCTAACGGTGAAGAACCTTTACCCACTCCCGAGGATTGATGATTTATTTGACCAGCTTCAGGGTGCATCTTGGTTTTCCAAGATTGATCTGCGTTCGGGTTATCATCAGATGAGGGTGAGATATGAGGATACGAAGAAGACGGCCTTCCTACTGAGAAAGATCATTAATTAATATTAATAAGGAAGCACTTAACTTAGGGCAGCCAGTCTCACTTCACACAGCACAACGCCTCTTACCAATGCTTCAGCCGCATTCATGGATCTCATGAATCGCGTGTGCATGCATATGTTTGATCGATCAATGATTGTGTTTATTGATGACATCATGCTCTATTCCAAGACCCAGGAGCAGCATGAGGAGCACCTGATGGAGGTATTGGAGACTCTGAGGAGGGAGAGATTGTATGCAAAGTTCTCCAAGTGTGAGTTCTGCTTGCAGGAGGTGCAGTTTTTGGGGCGCCTTATCAACCAGAATGGTATTCTGGTCGATCTGGCCAAGATCGAGGCGGTGACGAGGTGGGAAGTTCTGAGGTCTCATTCTAAGATTCAGAGTTTCCTTGGATTGGGGGGTTATTATCGGAGATTATTCAAGATTTCTCCAAGATAGCGGTTCCTTTGACCTGATTGACAAAGAAGACCGTTGCATTTCGTTGGGGGCCTGAGCACCAGACAACCTTTGAGACTATGAGATGGAGATTGTTTGAGGCACCGATTCTGACCCTGCTAGAGGGCGTTGTGAATTTTGTAGTGTACTGTGATGCATCAATCACAAGTTTGGGAGAAATGTTGATGCAGCAGGGTCATGTGATTGCTTACGCTTCGAGGCAGTTGAAGCCTCATGAGGCGAATTACCCTACACACGATTTGGAGTTAGGGGCTGTGGTGTTTGCCCTCAAGATTTGGCGACATTACCTTTACGGAGTCCGCTGTACTATCTACACGGATCACAAGAGCCGCCTAAGGTATCTAATGGACCAACCGAATCTAAATATGAGGCAGCGTAGATGGTTGAATGTGGTGAAGGATTATGATTATGAGATCCTTTATCACCCCGGGAAGGCTAATGTGGTGGTCGATGCTCTGAACCGCAAGGGAGTTGCTGCCCCGATCATGGATTTGTGCTTGAGGATGAAAATGATTACCCCACTCTTAGAGCAGATACGAAAGGCTTATGTTGGGGCTATGAAGGAAGAGCACCGGAAGAGTGAACGCATAGTGGGTTAGGTGACTTCCTTAGATTAAGATAGACGGGGGTCATTGACCCTTCATCGGAGAGTGGGGTTCCATATTGGGGTGGTGTGCTTCAGGTATTGATGGAGGAGATGCACAAGTTGAGATTAGTTATTCATCCCGAAGCACAATGATGTATAGGGATCTCCAGCCCGACTATTGGTGGCCATGCATGAAGCGAGATGTGGCCTGTTATGTGGAGAGGTGCTTGAATTGCAGGAAGGTCAAGGTCGAACATCAGTGACCCGACGACAAAATGGAGCAGTTAGAAGTTCCCGTTTAGAAATGGGAAGAGATTACAATGTATTTTATCATAAAGTTTCCTCGGACGATGCAAGGGGGGGGGGGTGGATTCGATATGGTTCATCGTGTATCGATTGACCAAGATCGCGCATTTCATTCCGATTCTGAAGAGTATTTCGGAGGAGAAGCTAGCCGGTATCTACATTCGGAAGGTAGTGGCACAACATGGAATGTCGGTTTCTATGGCTTTTGATAGGGATGTTCGGTTTACTTCCAGATTCTGGAAGGGATTCCATGGGGATTTGGGCACTAGTCTGCACTTCATCAAGGCTTTCCACCTGCAAATTGATGGTCAAAGTGAGTGACTATCCAGAATTTGGAGGACATGTTGCGGGCATGTGTACTGGATTTCGGTGGTAGTTGGGATACGTATCATCCTTTGTCACAATGTTTGTATAACAACAGTTATCACACTAGCATTGATCGACCTCCTTTTGAGATGCTCTACGGGAGGAAGTGTAGGACCCCAATTTATTAGGAAGAGGTCGGTCAGCGGGTCATGGGGAGTACCGAGGTGGTACTCAAGACGATAGAATTGACTTAGCAGGTTCGCGACAGACTTCAGACAATACATAGTCGGTAGAAGAGCTACACATACATACACCGGTCAGACTTGGAATTTCAGGTTTGAGATATTGTACTCTTGAAGATATCACCTTGGAAAGATGTCATCCGATTCAGGAAGCGGGGAAAGCAGGGCCCCAGGTACATAGGTCCTTTTAGGGTTTTAGCCCGGGTGGGTAGGGTGGCATATCGTTTGGATCTGTCGGAGGAGCTCAGCCAGATTCATAGCACTTTTCATGTCTCTCAGCTGCAAATGTCCTTGATTGATGATTCTGCACTGGTTCCATTGGAGGACATTCAAGTGGATTATCTCCTGAATTATATAGAGCGACTAGTGGCGATCCTTAACAGGAGGAGGAACACTCCGCGAAACAAGGTGGCGGATCTGGTGAAGGTGCAGTGTGTGACATCCCCATTTTCACGGCCAGAAAAGACCGACTTGTTTATGCTTTATTTGAAAATCAGAGTATAGTTTTGAAGAAATATGTTACGGAATTTGTTCCCAAAAATATGATAACGAATTTATTAAAGCATTTCCGAAGAAATGTATTTTCATTATATTAAAAACCTCGGGATGTCATTGTCAATACAGATCAAAAGGATAAACAGAAACAACATAGGCCTTACAACATCTATTTATTCTAGTGGCCTATAAACATTGATCTCTCATCAGATCATCACTCCTTTGCTCTCTTGCCACTACCTGTATACAAGAAACTGAGTGGGTATGGCTTGGGAGCCTGGTGAGCAGATAGGGTTTTCGACCCATAATAATTATTAATTTCATCAATCAATCTATCCGGTTACCCGTTCCCGTTATCCTCACTTTCTGTCCCTAAAGCATCTAAATTAAGGGACCTAGCCTAAGGATTTTTCATCGGGGCGACAACACTGCTTAGGGGATTCCTTAACAATATATGTCAAAAAGGAAACCAATGGGGGGATGGAGTACATCTGGTGAACACTTAGTTCAAAACACCTACAGGTTGCGAGTCTGCCAGCGTTCCACTAGACTGTCTAGAATAGTCCATGGTCGTCATCTACACTCCGCTAGATAACTGGATCATCTTAAGCATCGAGGCGTCTCATCAATTTTATTTTCTTTTTCATCATCTACCCATCTTTACACATCATAATCGTAGGTATAAAATACATATACAGTTTAAATCGAGTAAAACATCTATATTTTGTTCATCCAGCATAAATATAAAGTACATAGATAATATGCACACATAGCATGTAATTTATATTCATATCTATGTGTAAGATGAAAGTAACTATGCACTCACTTGTTAAAGTGATGATTCCCAACTCGGGCAGCGCTTTGCTTCTAACGATTCTATTTTCCTTCGACGAAACCTAGTATTATTATCGCTAGATTTTAGTCTAATATTTATTGCGACTTACGAGCGATATTGTTTTATAAGTGTTAAACAATACTTTTCAACCACTATGTATAGACAGGGGCCAAACATAAAACACCAGAGGGCGGGACCATTTTGGCATTATAACACTTCGGAAATCAAACAACCCTATGCGGCCCTTCAAACAAGATCCCCGTACCACGAGTAGTTAAAATTTATTATAATAACACTTTATATATTATATTTTATAATATGTTTATTGTTTATAAGTTTATAATAACGATAATAAACTTAAACATATGTTATACTCAAAGTAGGGTAAGCATAACTCTCTTACCGGGAGGTTTGGCTAGGAACCGGGCTCTGCGGGGGCAGAACTTCCGAGCTGAAAAGCTCTGCTCCTCGGAGCCTTCTGGCGCTCCAGAACTTACCTCTTAGCACTTAGGAAGTACTAAGGCTTGGGAGATGTTTACAGAGAAATTACAAGAGAGAAGGGTTATGGTGTGAAGAAAAGTGGCAGCCCTCGCATGGTATTTATAGGGCCTGATCTTCGGTTACGCAGGGCGTTCCTCGGAGGTACGTTGCGCGTTCCCAGTATGATGCGCGTACGAGGGCTACAATGTGCGTATGAGGGGGGGCAGGTGTCAAGCTTCGGATGGGGCGACGAGGAATGCTTCTGGACCGAGCATGCGAGAACGCGGGGCGTAGGGCTTCTCTGCGCGGGGCGTACGCGTGTACTCTCGCATCAGCTACTTTCGACTTCTAAATTCCGTAACTTTCGCATACGAGCTCTGTTTTTGACGTTCTTTATATGACTGCATAGGTGGTGACACACTCTACAACTTTTGTTTAGACTCTATCGGCTAATTTTGACTTTCTTTTTAAAGTTATATTTTAACCAGCCTGGACAGGTAAAGTTCGTTAAAAATTCATAACTTTGTCATCCGACGTCCGTTTTTGTCTATCTTTATATCGTTGAGTCCTTATTAACAAGATCTTTAATTCTTGTTTATATTGTATCGGCTAAATGTCATTCGATCTAAAATTCGAATTCCGGGCTGCATACTGCTATGTCAAATCTTATAAAAATCATAACTTCCTCATACGAAGTCAGATTTGGACCTTCTTTTTATGCACACTCTCGGTTGAACGTATACTACAAATTTCCTTTAGATCGCTAAGGCTAAAAAGTATTTTATCGCAAACTCATTTTTTATGTCACACATCATCATGTCGGTTTTGTCGCGAAACTTCGACATGTCATAACTTCTTCGTTAAAAGTCGGATTTCAGCGTTCCTTATATCCCCGAAATCCTTGTCATGGCCACTATAACTTTCTTCATAGATATGGGGTCAATATATTATTTTATTTTTTACGCTTATTTTCATTCTTAATTTATTATATTTTATAAATAAGTATAATGCACATAAAATCACATAATTTACATAATATTCAAATAATTCCTCATTATTACTTCAAAATAGGTTAAAATTGTTGACCGCAACTATTACATCGTTATAATAATGGTTAGCCTAAAAACACGGGCGTTACACAGTGGCAGCATCGAAAGGATTCTGAATGGACGTTGGAGCCTGAGGACGAGATAAAGGAGCACTACCCGAAGTAATTTGCGGCAGCGGACTTCGAGGACAAAGTCTAATTCAAGTGGGGAAGAATTGTAACACCCGATTCAAGGTAGCTTTCATTTTTTGACCCTTGGTGTGTAAATAGTTTGCAACTTTGGTCCCTAGGGGGCATGGTTTCCATTTTCGGAAAAGTTGGAGTATGCTGGGCGTACTTCTCGTATGTTGGGTGTACGCAACCAGGGGAAAACCCTAAAATTTTGGGTTTCAGCCATATTTAAGCAATATTATGACCCATAATCTCCTAATTTCTTAGCCTCTATTATCCTTTGACACTCATTTCGAAACCCTAACTCATGTAGAGAAGATTTGACCCTATTTGTGTGTGTTGGTGAGCTTTGAGGAAGAAGTGTTTTGAAGAAGGAGCTTTGACCAAGGGAGAGCTTGTAGATCTAGATTTCACTCATCATTTCCAGCTTCATTGAGATATAAAGCTTGGAACTTGCTCATTGTATGCTTAGATCTAGTATTATGGAGTTTTGTTCACTTTTTAGTCCCATGAATGAGATCTAGTGGGATCCTTCCAGTCCAGAAGTTAGAAGTTGCTTCTCTCGATGTTTCTAAGATCTCTACTCCATAAAGTTGGCATCTTGATGGTTGATGATCAACCACACATGTGTTTATGTCCATTTGGTTAAAGTAGGATGCAAAATCTAAGGTTTGATTTCTTTTGAGCTATACAAAGGTTCGAAGTTAATGAGTTTATGATTTAAGATGTTCACCAAGGCTTGGATCTGATGTTTGGACGTCTAGTTGTAAGCATTAAGTGCTTAAAGGAAAAACTGCTTAATGGGCGCGTACGCTGGGCGTATGCAAGCGTACACTGTGGATACGTGTTTGTGTCCTCGATCAGGCAAGCCACCTAGTACGTCGGGTGTACTTCTGGTATGAGTTGCATACCAGGCCTGGTCTTGGGCTTTGTGGTTTGGGCCATATTTGGACTATTAGGGTTTTGGCCCTTGTTGGGCCACTAGTGTTTATGAATTTGGTCTATTGTTAGGCTTTGGGACTTCTTAGATTTGGGCCCATATTGGGCTTTGGGTAACCATTAGGAATTGGGTCACTATTGGGCTTTTAGTGCCATTGAGTTTGGGCCTCGGATATTGGGCCTAGTGAGGAAAGGGTAAAATGGTCTTTTACCCTGGGTGTTGGACCAATGAAGTAGATTCTCGTTTATGGTTTATGACCCGATTATCAATTGTGGTTTTATTTGGTTGGTTAGTGTGGGGATTCTCTGGTTAAGGAGCCCGAGCATCTATTAATTGATAGTAGACTAAGGTGAGTTTGCTCACTATACTGTAGGACACTAGGGATTGTATGTGCTTATAGTCTTTGTGACCTTTGTTATGTGTGTTGTATGACTCTGTGCATGTTGCTATATGTATATGGGGGTGAAATAGACCCTGGAGTGAATTAGACTCGGTATAGCCTTGTGCTGACATATAAGTTGAAATACTCTCAGGGCTGAAATAGATCCATGGGTAAAATAGACCTGAAACAACCTTGAGCTGGGATATGATTTGAAATAGACTCAGGAATGAAATAGACCCAGGGGTGAAATAGACCCGACACAGCCTTGAGCTAGCATATATGTATGGTATGCGGTATTTTGGAGAACTCACTAAGCTTCGTGCTTACGGTTTGAAGTTTATGTTTTAGGTACTTTTGGATCGAAGGGAAAGAGTTCGGTATGATCACATCTCACACACCATGACTTTTCAATTATTTGACGCTGATGTGTTTTGGAAGATTATGAATACATTATAATTTCCCTTTGGTTTTACTTACTACGTTTGGTTAATGTATTAATTGATATGAAAACATAAATTTTTGGTTTTGAATTTTAGGGATGTTACAATTCTTCAAACCGAGATTTATATAGTGTTTTTCTTTACAAATCTATTATACATTGGTCTACTCTAACGCTATCCTTCATTGGTATTCATAAAGAGTATGTCCGTGTATGATATGGTGAGTAGACAAAAAACATGTCGTCAAATTTTATTTTTTCCTTCTTCCTTAATTGGAGAAGCGATATCCTTGGGCCCCTCGATGATTTGGTAGTGACATATAATGTGCATGACCGCGTCCTGACTAAAATTGATGTTTTTAATTTAGTACTCAAATATAGTCATCACAAAGCTTTATCGGGAAACAAAATTTTAAACACTGAGATTGACCCTTATCCATGTCTCAGGTTCATACGTTTATCCAGAACAAAACAATAACTGTCCACTTATCTATGGACTTAATTTTGATTATGATCAGAGTTTTGCCAATTGCATTGGATGACTACTCTCAATTGATTGTTTTGAAAAGTATTACACCTCAAATAGTTGATGACATGTCCAAGTGAGAGACTATTGGAGATAGTATCCAAGGTCATTAACTATTGGTATTGTTTCTAAATAATACCAGAGTCTTTTCGGGTTGGCCTCATGAAACAGTTAGCAATAAGAAAATGAAGAAAAATAAGGTGTTTGTTTATTATGAATTAATAGATTTATTATAAATTATTTTGGTAATTAATTACAAGTTTAAATTAATTAAAAAGTCTTGAATATTACTTAATTCCTTGGGATTAACTGGAGTATTCTAGAAGCCTCTTGGAAGAGGAGGTGAACGAAATCTAGGAGATATCCTACTATATGGCAGGTTTTGATAAGGATGATGATTATCCTTAAGAATCTGATCAACTTAAGGATTCAAGTTGTTGCCTATAAATAGAGGGCGTGGGATTAAACCCTGTGATTTTTTGAGCCACCTAATTCCATCCCCTTCTCTTATGTCTCTCTCCCATATTGAAGAAAATATAACCCTTCTCCAAGGGTAATTGATTTTCGAAATATACCTTATCTAGGGTTATTTCTTAATTGCTTGTTGGAGTCTTGGGTCTAACTAAATTATAAAGATTCTCCTTTGGGTCCTTCATCCTTTGCAAGAGTTGTTAATCAGAATGTCTTAATCAAAAGATCAAGAGGTTAGTGTTATTATGTTTCTTTAGTTAATTTTTAAAGTAGGTTGTTATAATTAGGAAAAACTTAGATCCTAAGAGGCATGTACATATATTGATTATTTTGATTGTTCCATTACGCTAATCTAATGTGCTTAGATGTATTAAAAGTCCAACAGATCATCTGAAGGATAGGTTGAGACAGAGTGCAGTAGATCCACATTCTTAAGATGCATTCGACACAGTTCCATTCTTTTATCTCCATAACAAGTCTTTCTTTTGGTTTTTGAAGGTGTTCATTGTAACACGCGCAGATTCGAACTAGTCAATTAAGAGATAATAAGCGTTAAAAATGACTTTTTAATAGAAGTTTATTTAGGGTAAATAACATTGATCAAAGTTATAGTATACATCACAAGGATTCCATACATATAAAGAACGTTGAATTCCGACTTCGTATGAAGAAGTTATGCTTCTTCGATGTTTCACGATTTAATCGGCATGCCTCTTTGTATCGTAAAAAGTAAATTTTTGATAAATTACTTTTTAGCATAAGTAATGTACACAAAATTCGTAGTAGTCGTAAAACCAAGAGAATGAATATAGAGAACACCCAAATCTGACTTTGTGAGAGGAAGTTATGATTTTTTGATGTTTCTGTGCGACCTGGTATATGAGTGTACGACACAAAAATTGAAATTGAGATCGGTTGATTGTTAGTAGAAAAATCTAAACAAGATTTGAAGATCTCTTTAATATGAACTCGTTGATATAAAGATGGTCGAGAACGGAGTTCATATGAATAAGTTATGAATTTTGCACGGAATTTAACAATCTAAACCGGTTTAAATATGAATTTTTGTTAGAACAAGAGTTAGATGTTGAGACCTTAACAAAAATTGTAGAGCTCGTCGAGAGGATTACGAGGATATAAAGAACGTCGAAAATGGAGCTCGTATGTGAAAGTTATGGCCGTCCGAATATATGCGAGAAAACATTTGCCCTGATGACGTGGCAACACCGAAGAGTGCCACGTGACAAGTCCGCCGCCCACTCCTCCAAGATTCAAGGTGACATGGCACCACGAGAATCCAACCCATTTCCCATGGAGATTATGATACGTGTCAACATTCAGAATGGAGGATGTGGACGGATGTTGAAGCGAACGTGACAAGCAACTAGAGGAGCCAACGAGATTCATGTGTGCGGCACAAACAGTATGAGGCGCAGCGTGCCTTCCTATTTGTCCTATAAATATGTTGCAGAGTGATTCCATTCTCCCTCACAAACTCTCCAACTCTCTCTCAAATACACTCCCACCTTTAAGTCTGATTTTCTTTCAACTTTTAGACTATTTTCATGTAATCTCTGGAACTCTAGGATCCCAACGAATAGGAGTATTTGGCTCGACATTCTACCTGTGCAATTTCCTGGTTTTTGCTAAAACATATGTAAGTTAAACTACACTCTTTTGCATTCAGTGTAACTTATATTTATAGTCATAAGTCGTTATTATGAACATATGCATAAGATTTATCAGTGATTTTAAATTCATTATACTGATTGGTCTACTTACGAAGATGATATCTAGGTTGGATTTAGTGAAGTGTTTAAAATGGGATTTCCAAACACTATACTATGTATTCCAAACAGACCCTACCTCCAATATGATCTTACCTGCTTTCTCCATACTTGATAGATCTTGATGTAGACATTGGGATTATTAAGGAATCTAGACTATCATTAGTCGCCAATAATATAAGACTAAAACTTAGTGGTATTCGTACCTCTGATAATATCCTACCAAATTCCAAGGCATCCACTCTTATCAAGTGAGTGCATAGTTACTTACAACTTACATACATATATCAACTATATAATTTTCTTAGAAGCCCTATGTGTTTACTATATGCGTTCCAAATAATTATGCTAATTGAGATAATGATATTTAGTTGCAGTAAATCATATATGTATTTTATTATACTTAAAATGTATTGGATAAAAAGGGTAGAGAGAGAAAAGAGATAGTATAATGGTGAGAGATAATGCCAAAGAGAAAATAATGGTGAGAGGCCATGCCAAAGATAGAATTATGGTGAGATACCATACCAGAGATAATGTTGTGAGACCATGCCCAACTAAGAGAAGTCATCAAGCAGAGAATTGATGATAACCATGGACTCTACTTGACAGTTCAGTGGAGCACTAACATACTTGAGATCTGTAGGTGTTAATAAATCATGTTATTCAGGTGTTTGGATTGTGTGTTTATTCGAGTACTCTATCCCCCTCATTTTTGCCTTACTGACATGTATTGCTAAGGAATCCCCAAGGCAATGTTGTCTCCTCGTGGTTACAAAGATCCTCTAGGATATGCCCCTCGAGAACATCAATTTAGGATTAAAGAGTGAGAATAACAGGAATGGGTAATTGGGATTAATATGTTTGGTGTGCTATATATACTTAAAACAATATTGTGGGTTGGAAAACCTATGTGCTCACCAGACTCCCAAGCCTGATCCACTCAGTTTCTTTGTATCACAGTTAACGGTAGAAAGGTACAATCCACTGAGAGATTCAAGGATCATAGGCTATTAGTGTAATGAGTTATTGTAACACCTGTACGAATTACGTTTATGCTTATGAGTCTTGTATCAGTTACGACATCCCAAAGTTTTAATAATCAACAAAAATATTTTCTTCGAAAATACTTTTTATGAGACAAATTCCGCAAATATAAACAAACTCTGTTATTTAAAATAAGCATAAATAAAATGGTTTTTTATGCCGGAGAAAAATGGGGATGTCAATCTCACGAACATCGAAACCAACGCAATGAATCTGGAAAAGTTTTCACCGTGACTCATAATTTAGCCTACCCAGATCAAGAAGATCAAGAAATAAGGGTATGCATGACTTAATATTAGCAGTGCATATTATTTCTTGGTAGCCATGAAGAAGAATGAGGGAATGAGGTGTTTTTCTAGTAGAAGCAGGCAACATGAAGAGAGGAGGGTTTTTAAGAGAGTTAGGTTTAATTTTTCTACTTGGATACCATGTTATCTTGTAAAAGGATTCATACGTATCTTGTCATTGATATGACAAAATATAGAGTACAATATATAAAAGGGTCTAATTCATACTATGGGCCATAAGGTCGTATATACTTAAAACACATATGCATACGTATACGTCAACAAGGGCATCCATATCTATCTCCTATTGTACGGTTAGTTAAGGGTTAATAACACATCAATAATAATGCTAGTGAATGGAACATATTGTGGGTATTCTAGTTGTAGTTGCAATGAATTAAAAAACTGAAGTTGAGTTAAGGGTTAATAACACATCAGTAATAATGCTAGTGAATGGAACATATTGTGGGTTTTCTAGTTGTAATTGCAATGAATTAGAAAATTGAAAAGGAAGATGATGTGATATGATTAAACCAAGAATAAAATTTGATATGACATTATATGTGAGATATTGATTAAGTTTTTTTACATTACACATAAATGTTTACTTAACGTTTGGTATGATATTATAGGTGAGATCTTAATTGACTTTTTCTACTATCAACACCTTACTATTGATTACATCTTTTTACTACAAGATAGGTTTTGTACCAACTGAGGGAGCCATCAACATTGATTTTTTTAAAATAAATATACAGACCGACAAATACTGACACCTAAAAGTCGTGGTGCAAGAACCTAAATCTTATTCGTAATCAACATATTGTATTCATCTATCATAACCCTTTGCCTATGAGCATCTTTATGAGCTTGAAGATGTGACTTAGGTACAAAAGATATAACGTAAACATGGAGATTAATTATTTTGTGTATGGGTTATGAGATGCTAGATCATAACAAAGTGGTCACGGGATGGGAGGGTGGTAAAGTGGCATAGGTTTAGTGTTGAGTGGAGAGGTGTATGGAAGTGCTTTCATGGTTGTTGAGGAAGGTTGTTTATTTTGTAGAGGGGGTTGACGGAAGCAAGGAAGGTGGTGCCGAGACGGAGGGTGATGTGGTGTTTTGGAGGTGAGTACATGTTTGGAAAATGGTTATATTTCAAGTTAGAGTCAAGGAATGTGTGTGTGTGTGTATATATATATATATATATATATATATATATATATATATATATATATATATATATATATATATATATATATATATATATATGTGTGTGTGTGATATAGGTGTACAGGAAAATCGACTTGTAACATCCTCTTTTCGTGAAATTATTTTTAAAAGGTTTAAAAATAATAATAATAATAAATACATAACAATAATAATAGTTAAAATAAATTTTAATTCGTCAATTTATTTGTCATAAATAGGATATATTAGTTTGGGGACCAAATGGTAAATTTAAGAAACTAAAATTGTAAGTCATATGAGCTTTGGGGGTGTATTAATTGTACCCAAGTTTCTGAGGGACTAAGATTGCCAAAAGTCGAAACCTCTTTGTCTCCTTCACTGATATGTCGACGCAGCTTTATGTGTGAATTGCAGGTCCCGATTTTCCTTCCTTGGCCTTACACAAATTGATCTTTTAGAAAGCAATATGATCCTAAACTCTTCATACATTGTGTCGGGCTGACATGGGATTAACATTG
Source organism: Lactuca virosa (assembly GCF_052849685.1). Taxonomy (NCBI): domain Eukaryota; kingdom Viridiplantae; phylum Streptophyta; class Magnoliopsida; order Asterales; family Asteraceae; genus Lactuca; species Lactuca virosa. The sequence continues at coordinate 299,630,683 of NC_136430.1, read as the reverse complement.
TCGTATCTGTGTCATGTTTTCAACCTGTTTATTAAATGAACCGTGTTTGGGTCATGACTCTCAACCTATTTAATGTCTTGACCGAACAAGGCCAATTTGCGAGGTCTGAAAAGACAAAAAAATTGATGCCCCTAATGCTAAAAATTCAAGTGTCCGCCCTCGCAATATTGGACTGAGCCAAGTATATATAGGCTTATCTTTGCAACCATGGTTAAATACAGAGCAATATATAGACTAGTATCTTTATCTTAAAGACGGTTTGCCTAGCACAAAAGCTTCAAGTTTCGTTTAATATTATTTTCTTGTATGCAGTGTGGTGAAAATTTAAATATTTTGTGATATTAAATTCCAAACAAATCATAAGTCATTATCGACAAAAGTTCCTATAACCATTCCAACATGTCATATTTAGATTCACGATGACAATAATAGACCAATTGGCCGTGTTTAATTAGCTCCAATTAGTTGACTTGATTCTGCCTAATTTTTAAGGTAGCCTCCCTAACTGGAAAAAGATGAAAACTTCGATTGTGGTCTATGGTGCTAGAGCATTGAATAAAAAGAAATTAACAAACATTGTTGATATAAATATTATTCAACCAAAACATTGTATATTTGCATGTAATTCTGCCATAAGAATTTCATGAGTAATAGTTGTTATGGCTGCCAGTGCATCATCTGTTATGAACTCTTCCCGACGGATTGGGGTAGAAGTGCATGGGATGATTAAGAAAAACTATGTTTCTTCTTGGGGTTCAAATTAAGGCTCCTAACAAAGTAAATGTTACCAAAGTTGGTGCTATAAATTGGAGCATGCTCTTTCCTACAGTTAAAACTATTCCCATGAAACCAATGATGATGCTCGGCAAGGAAAAAAAGTATCCAAAGTTGGTTCCGGATCTTGGTTTGGGGAGTGTGGTTAATGATGACCGCATATTTGGGCAAAAATTTTGTATTAGATCATATGAAGTTGGGCCAGATGGAACAGCTTCAGTAGAAACACTAATGAATCTTTTCCAGGCGTGTTAAATGGATTCTTGTAGCTATATGCCTTTTCGTTTGTCTATGTGTTGATTGGTATATACATATGTTATTTAAAATCTCAATTTGGATTCACAGGAAACAAACGCTAATCATTTGAAGACATTTGGATTCCTCGCTGATGAATTTGGTTCTGTGGATATGTCAGAGAAGAACCTAACCTGGGTGACGATAAAGATGCAAATGATATTGGACCGTTATCCAACTTGGTACCATGCTAATCTTCTTCAATATGTAATTCTTGGTTAACTAAAACTCTATCATATAATTGTTGTCGGTTGGAGGAGAATAAGGTTTATCGATATGAATCCGAGATCAGCTTGAAGGATCGTGTGATCACTCTCCGAATCTTATATTTCGAACCTATGCATTGGTTACACAAAATTCAGATTATGCAGAAAATCATTCAACCAACAGTATCCTATCAAGGCATGATATGAGACCATGAACTAGGGTTTTATAAAATTCAAATTCTTCTGATTACCAAAGATAAACACCGATCAGTATTAAATGCCGATTTTATTTTAAAAATAACAGTTGACGGTTTCAGGTAATTATCACGAAATATAATCCAAAAAATAATATTTTCCACGGTACCATTTTAACAAAATATGGGTTGGCGGGACCCCGCCAGGGGCGCAACCTCTCTTATGTCCCCCTCTTAACTATTCACCATTTTGTCGAACCGAAATCAAACTCTGTTTTATACATAAATGCACTCCACACCACCTAACTTCTCAAAAATCAAGAATTTAACTCCATTAGTAATATGTAAATTCTATTATATTAATATGACCAGGTCACACTAGTGGAAGTTGAGTAGATCATTAATATCGCTATCACTTAATAATGGCTGTGTACAAGAAAGTGTCAGGTTGAGCTTATTAGCATATGCTCAAATCTTTTACAGGGGTGATATTGTTCAAATTAATACATGGAAAAGTGCGTACGGAAACAATGGTGTTTCTTCCAATTTTACATTTTGTGATTGCAAAACTGAAGAGATATTGGGAAGAGCTTCAAGGTATAAATCTTTCCTAACATGAGGAATTAGAACTTGGTTGTGGTAGGTCTTGTTTTTATTGATGGCGATTTCTTGTAGCATTTCGGTGATGATGAACAAAAAGACAAGAAAGTTATCTAAATTTCCAAATGAAATACGGGCTAAACAACAGAAATACTATGTGGATACACCGGCTATTGTGGAACAAGACATTACAACGTGGTCAAAAGGAAATGAGATAATTAAGGACCACATTTGCAAAGGTTTAATGGTGAGTTTGTCCTTTAGTGAAATGTTGCCTATAGCTTATTTACTGCTTACATGACTTGGATTCTTTGTATACCCTAATATCAGCCACGATGGAGCGACTTGGATATTAACCAACATGTGAACCATGCGAAATACATCAGGTGGATCCTTGAGGTAAATGTCTTGTCTTGCAATTAAAGGATGAATGAGGTATATATGCCCATCCAACAATATATTAAGATATTGTGTTGTTATTGTAGAGTGTTCCAAGGACCATTTCGGAGAATTACGAGATTGAGAGCATGACTCTAGAATACTATCGAGAATGTACTGCGGACACTGTTCTGCAATCTGTCACTTCAATATTGGCCAATCACAAAGGAAAAATAGCTATGGATGACATTCATTGCCAGCATTTGCTTGAATTCGAGATTGGTGGGGAGATCCTGAAAGGAAGGACTAGATGGCGGCCAAAACGCAAGAGTGGCGATGCTCGAGTATTGATTAAATAGTTCCCTAACGAAAGTGACTAAAACCAAATAGGGTGATAGCCGAGTAGCATTACAAAGTCTCCTCCGCCTACCAAAATGTGCTTAGGTTCATGATCTTACCTAAATGATTGTAACTTTGAAACTCACGTAATGGATGTGCTTATCTTCTTTAATTCTTGCAATTGTAAAGCATATTGGCTGTTAGAGATAAAAATCCCTTCTTAGATCTTGCAATCACAAGTAGTGGCGGACATACGAATATCTAGCAATAGTGGCGCCATGAAAATTCGAACAAATATAATAGGGTAAATTACACCAATCGTCCTTAGTGCATGTGCCAAAATGCATGTTTACATCATATTTTCAAAAATTAACTTAGACATTTTCTCATTTGTTTTAAACTTAAACGATTCATTCCTATTGATATGAAATGATTTTTTTTGCCCTTACTAATTCCTTTTTTCATTTTTTTTTATTTCTTTATCAGTTTTAAATTAAAAAAAATAAAGAAAGAAAGAAATATCCCCTCCCCTCCCCTTCCATTTGCCCAACTCCTACAACAAGATTCTCCACAGATTACGCACCACCACCTATCACCGCCTACACCTTCGACACCACCTATCAACACGAACACCTCCTCCAACCAAACCCCAATCTAAAAAACTTACACCTACCTTCTTCATTTTATATGAATCCGCCCATATACTGTTTATCGTCTTCTCCACATTGCACCTGCCATCATCCAACTATCACGTTCATGCCACCTCTTAGTACCATCTTCTACACACTATATTTCAAAGAGAGAAGGAGATATAAAGGGTTGATTTCGATTCCGACGGTGGAGCTCTATCTGAAACCCTAAGTGGTAGTTTTGAAACCTTAGGCGGCGACGATCTAGACGACGGTGCATAGTGGCAGAGGGACAGTGGTGGATTTCACATCGCAGTGGTGGTATTGATAGTCGATGGTCTCGACATCTCAGCTACTCATCTCAGCCACGATGGAGGCAGAGATATCGATCTGGACATCTGTCGAAACCAACAACGATGGAGATTGATAGCATTTGTTGACACCCTAGCCGATGTCAATGGCAGCCTACATGTGACGAAACCCTAGCTGACGGAGATCGGTTGTCGTGCATTGGTGACAACATAGATCAGTGACAACACCAAAGAAGAAGGAGAAAAAGGAGGAGTATTCCAATTGGAGAAGAAGGAAGAGAGAGAGAGAGAGAGAGAGAGAGAGAGAAAGATAGAGAGAGAGAGAGAGAAAGAGTATATGTGTGTGTATGTGCTTGTATTCAGATCGAAAAAGGAGGAGAGAGGGGGGGGGGGATGTGGTCTATCGATGCCGGTGGGCAGTGGTCTAATGACTTTCTTCTCCGACAACATAATGTCTTCTCCGGAAAGACTCTCTTCACTGCTGGTGGTGATGATTGGTTGGTGGTTCGTTCGAATTCATGTTTTGGTATGGAATGAGAAAGAGAAAGAAGTAGGCATGACTTTTAGTTTGAAATGGTAATTTATATAAGTCGAGAGATGATGCATTTATATTTTTATTTTCAAGTATTATAGTAATAGATCTTCATGTATCTTAAAGTGTTTTGAACTTAAAAAATAAACAAATTACGGATCCCTTAAAAATGGATAAAAAAGAAATTGTTTTTCTATATTGTCAAGTTAGGACTTAAATGGGTAACATAGTTTTGTATTTGTACATATGTAGTCCAATAAAGAATGAATACATTGTCATTTTTCTTGATAGAAAAATAGGAATGTGCTTTCTTACAACCATTCGTCTTAACCAACTTATCAAAAAATTCAGTCAATTGTCATTCGTCTTAATCTCAATGTAGCAATGTACTTACAAAAAATTACAGTGAAAAGATATTTAGACCTAGGTAACAACCATTTTCATTACCCCTAATCAAATCAAATTGTTCTTTCATCTTCCCCATAAACAAATAATCATTTTTTTCGAAAACCCTCTCAGATATTTTCTTATGATTTGAAAACAACCATAGTTTCTGAAAAATCCTTTACCCACATTGTTAGCTCGCCGGAAAAACAAAGCATCGCCATCGGGTTTGGTTTCATCCTATATTTCTTGAAATTAGCATGTATTTCCATTATTTCTTGGACTAATTATGATATGTTAATCAATAAATTATCAGGAAGTTGCAAAAACAATAAGAAATATGAACACGAAAGGAAAACAAATATTTGGTTTCAGCTCATATTATCTGGAAGTTGCAAGCGTACAGGTGTGTGAGATTGAGAGTGAAAACCTACAAATGACTTAAGAAACAACACTATTTATATTGCCCTCACAGATACAAAAAGTATAGTAGGACTTCGACTATTAAAGTGTTAATAAGTAACACTGCCTACTAAAATACATAGATATATCGAAGATGTGAAACCTTCGATATAGATGGTTATGCTATACTTCGACTCTATATAATGAAGACTTCGACATCTTGATATCATCACAAGATTTGACTCTACAGTCTCCCCCTTTGTGATAGATATTAAGTCTTCAAACAGTAGGTAAAATCTTCACTACTATTAACAAAACTCTTTGAATCTCCATGTAATAGCAAATAATCTTCCTTATCTCCATTCGATCTTCATTGGAATTCTTCTTGCAATTGTTAATTCTGAGAAGCATGCTGGTAAGATTCGCATTTGAATACATCTCTTTGGCTCCTTCTTTCATATTCTTCCTTTGAAACACCACCCCTTTGGGTTTCATCAAAATTTCACCATCCACGTAATTATTTATGTTTAAATCCTCTCTCAACTCTGATTTTGGATTCTTCGGCTTCTTCTTGAAAGCAGTAGCAAACTTGAAGTCTGTTAAACTTAAGTAAGTAAAATATCAGTCAACAAAGTTCTTGATGTGCACATATCCAATGATGTATGTTACTTTACCTTGAAATTGATAATTATCAATATCTCCAATAATCTTCACCAACGTGATAAGATCATTCCAGTTCATAAAGGGAAAATCTTCAATATTGAATTCAAAAGGAGTGTCGTCTGATATGATAACCTTGTATCGATAGTATGCCTTCAAAAATCACATCCTTTGTTATTAAAACAAGCAAGATTTTCTTCTTTAAAGACCAGAGCTCATCTTCTGTTTTTCCATGGACAACACGAAATCTAATCTTCAGGATTTTGTACTCTTCTTTAGCTTGGTAGTTATTAGGAAGTTTGAACTGAGAAAATATGAACGTCGAAGGATTAAATGGAAAGTCAAGTTGATTGAAATATGAGTCTTTAATCAAGTAGCTTTGCTTTGGCTGTTTTTGAAAACCATCGACTTCTCAATAAGCCACATTCTTAATAGTCTCATAACACCAAAATTTGTTAATATCTTATTTTCTCAAGACTAGGTGGGTCATTTTTTCTTTGCCTCATACTGCTATTCATCTGTTTAAGCTTCTCCATCTCTATATCATTCATTATTTTTCTATTCTTCCTCAGAAGGATTAACATGTACACCTTTTCCTTTATTCTTTTAATCACCTTGTGTAACTGGCTTTACTATCGATAAACCAAAACCACCTTTATTGATACTCAAACCTTTCTTTGGCTGTAACTTTGACATATCAATATTGACATTAGGAATCAAATGTGTTGTTGTTCTCATTGTTTGAACAGGTTTGATTAGGATAGAAGTAGGAACTTGATTTGTAAAGACTTTTTCAAAGACAACTGGTTTCTCAACACCTCCAACATTCAATGATCCACCCTTATCTCTCCCTTGTGACATGAGCACCATTCGTGGAGTATTTGTGGGTAATAGAAGTACCAAGTCTAGAACTGGAGCTAGTTGTACTTTGAAAGATTCTTCAATAGAAGATATAGTATTATAAAGTGTTTCTTCATAAATGGAAGGTTTAGAGGACACTGAAAATTTTGAGATCTCTTCTTGAAACTTATCTAACGAATTTTAATTCCCCTTGAACAGTTTCCCATCTGATTCATTCTTCTTACTAAACCCTTCTTTGTATTTGAGATTAAATGCTCGAATATCTTCAATCAAAGTTCAAGTAGCAAAAACAACACATCAACATTCTCTTGTACCCCAGTATAAAAACCATCTATCTGCTTCACTTCTTTGACAACCAAATATTGAAGTTCTTTGACTTTCAACTCAACATAATCCTTGGAGTCTTTCATAATCTTCTCTAACAACTCATGTCTTTATCGAGCAACAATTTAAGCTTCTGTAAGATGAAGCTTATAAGAAGTCAAATTATCATTAAGTCTCTGCTCATGATTAGTCATAACATTGTTGACTAAGAACTTCGTCTTCGATTCTCGAGTCTTCATAAGAGTTTCAACATTAGCTCTAATAATAAATGAAGAAGAACCAGCAATATCATTGAGAAATTGTAAGATTGAATTACGCTTGGAATTAAGAATATTGTATTGCTTTTCGGACATAATGTCATGATCTTCAACATTTTCTTCATCATAATCAAAGTCAAGATCATCAAATTCAATTCTCTCTCCCTCTTCAATAGTCATAGTTTGATCTGTAGATTAAGAAGAAAATAAAGCAGTGATTGGTTGTTGTAAAATACCTTCAAAAGTGGGTGAGTTAAAAAGAAATGTTGTAGTTTGAATAGTCAAAGTTGGTAGAGGTGAAGATGGTGGTGGTGGAACTATCGTAGTATTAGATAATGGTGGTGGAACTGTCGAAGTATCCTTCAATGAAGTCTCACCCATATTAACATTTGAGTCCTTATTAGATAGGTTCTCAGGGATGTATGAAGACCAAACCTCCTCCATATTGGAGTTGGTAGTAGGAACTTCAGGTGGTGTAATCGTGTTGGACACAAGATGTAACAACCCAAAAATCAGGTAAAATTTTTCATTTTGAAAATAGATATACAATCATAATTTGTTCTCAAAATCCATTACATCATATAGTATCATATATCAGGGTAAAAAAATAGATAAATGCGGAAAGTGTTGGATAGTGAATGTTGTGCTATCAAGCCAGGCCCTTCCCCTTAGTACCAGAAGTACCTAAAAACACCAAATAAACTGTAAGCAAGAGCTTAGTAAGTTCCCAAAATATCACACAACATACAACCACATAATACCATGCAAAATAAATAAAGCTGCCATGGGCTACCCCCATGGTCTTTACCTGGAATGCCATGGGTTACCCCCATGGTCTGATATACAAGTACCATGGGCTACCCTCATGGTCTTTACCTGAAATGCCATGGGCTACCCATGTGGTCTAACATCTAGGTTCCATGGGCTACCCCCATGGTCTTCACATAAGTGCCACGGGCTACCCCCGGGGTCTTCATACAGTCAATGCATAACAAATAACAATCCACAAACCAGTTAATGGGTCAGCATTGGTGCCTTTGACCCATTAACATAGTGAGAAGACTCACCTCAAACTACTGATAAAAACTGCTCGGCTACTGGTCCAAAAATCTCGCACTGAATAAACACAATTTATCCTAGTTACAATTAAATCACAACCCAAGACATAGGCCCAACTCCTAAGTCCAAACTCCTCTAATACGCCCAAAAGTCTTTCCTTCATTCATGGGCCTAGCATCCAAGGTCCAATACTATAATGGACCACAAGGCCCAAAAGGCCCAACAATGCCATCGATGGCCCAATAACAAGTTCAGAGGCCCAAACACTAGAAAATCCAGGCCCAAGGTTAATTAAGGCCCAAATGACCCATAATTCTATCGGAAGCCCAAAGCCCACTAGGAGCAAGCATAACCCTTCAGTACGCTTAGCGTACTGCGTTCATGGGTTGTACGCATGGCTTACTAACTAGTACGCCCAACATACAGGTTGCTTTGCACAAAGTCCATTAAGTGCTTAATAAATGAAGACTCTTCATTCAAATTCCAGATCTTGATCATTTTAAAGGTCCTAAGGCATAAAGTTCACAACTTTATGCCTTTGCATGCCATATGTGAACCCAACACCTCACTTAATCCATTAAGATCCTCCTTAAGGTCTTAAACTCATGCATGGAGCCATAACAATCATCAAGTTAGCATTTTTATGCTTTAACCAAGCCAAAGAACTTCGGATCTAAACTTCCTAACCTCTAGAGTCGCTCCAACTCACAAGAGAGGATTCATGGACTCAAAAGTGGACTTCTACAAAACCCTAACTCAACAAACAAAAAGGATAAGCAAGGTGTAAGCTTTTTACCTTCAAAAGCTCTCAAAGATGCTCTAGATGCAGGATGCAAAAGATCCTCCCACGATCAAGGATTGAACACCACCTTCTCCTTCTTGCAAACCCACTAAAATTGCCACCAAAATCAAATTTAAGATCAAAACTCTCACACTCTTGCAAATATAGGGTTTAAGCACGAAAAGAGGCTGTTTAGGGTTTGGTCCAAATGACATAAGTGTGTTTAAATAGTGGCTCATGGTCCAAAATTTAGGGTTTTGACTCCAGCCACGTACGCCTCGCGTACGTGGTGCCAATCCACGATCATGCCATCCTAGTACGCAAAGCGTAAGCATTGGTACGCCCAGTATACGTAGGGATTTCATTTACTAAGATAAATTCATTCCAAGGGTCAAAGTGCAATTACATGCATTTCAGATATTACAAATCTCCCCCACTTGAATTAGACTTCGTCCCCGAAGTCTGCTGCCTCAAACAATCCTAGATAATGCTCCCTCATTTCTTCCTCCGGCTCCCAGGTCAACTCCGGTGCTGCCATTGCACCTTCACCGGCTTTACTACTTTGTTACGATGGGCTTTAGTTTTCTTGTCCAAAACTGCAATAGGCTTCTCAATATAGTTCAAGCTCTCGTCCACTTGAATGTAATCCAAAGAGATAATTGCAGCCTCAGTAGATACACACTTCCTCATATACATACTTCCGCAACTGAGACACGTGAAAGGTGTTATGGATCTGACTGAGCTCATCAGGGTGATCCAACCGATGTGAAACCCTGCCGATCCGTGCAGAGATCCTGAATGGACCACTTAATCGGAGTCCCAACTTGCCCCTGTTCGGAAATCGGATGACACCTTTCCAAGGTGACACCTTCAGCAAAAGATAATCCCCCACCTGAAACTCAAGATCTGAACGACATCGGTTAACATAGCTTTTCTGACGACTTTGCATGACTCGCAGCCTTTCGCGCAGCTGCTGAATCAACTCAGTGGTCTTAAGCACCACTTCGGTGCTTCCCACGACTCGATGGCCAAACTCCCCCCCCCCCCCCCCAACACACCGGAGTCCTACACCTCCTTCCATACAGCATCTAGAATGGGGTTCGGTCAATACTAGCATGATAACTGTTGTTGTAGGAGAACTCTGCTAGTGGGAGGTAAGTATCCCAACTCCCTCTGAAGTCTAGAATGCATGCCTGAAGCTTATCCTCGAGTGTCTGGATCGTCTACTCGCTCTGCCCATCGGTCTAGGGGTGGTAAGTTGTACTGAAATGCAGCTGAGTGCCTAACTCCTCAAGAAAATTCCTCCAGAACTTGGAGGTAAACCGAACATCGCGGTCTGAGACCACACATACCGGTACTCTGTGCCTAACAACCACCTCCCGAACATAAATATCCGCTAATTTCTCGGTAGATATACTCTCAGCAATCGGAATGAAGTGTGTACTCTTGGTCAGCATGTCCACGATAACTCAAATAGATTCAACACCCCGTGTCGTTCTGGGTAATTTCGTGATAAAATCCATGGTGATCTCTTCCCATTTCCACATGGGGATGGGTAACAGCTGGACCTTTCCATGAGGCCTCTGATGCTTGGCTTTGACCATCCTGCAGGTTAAACACCGCTCAACAAACCAAGGTACTTCATGCTTCATGCAGGGCCACCAGTAGCTCAATATCAGGTCCCGATACATCTTCTTGGCCCCCAGATGGATGGAAAACTTGGACTTATGCACCCCCTCCAACATCTTCTGCCTCACCCCACCAAATGCCGGAACGCAAATCCTACCACATTTAGTCAATAATCCCCGACTGTCTCTGACAAACAAAGGAATTCCCCCCTAATCCGCTCAGTCTTCCAATTTTCCTCTTTTAAACCTTTTACTTGTGCCCCCTTAATCATATCCATCAATTGTGAGGTAACCGTCATCCTTAACCAAATATCTCGGATCGGAGCACTCGTCGCCTTACGGCTCAAAGCATCGGCCACCACATTGGCCTTCCCGGGGTGGTACAAAATCTCACAGTCATAATCTTTTACCATGTCTAACCATATTCTTTAACGCATATTCAAGTTGCGCTGATCCATCAAATACTTCAAACTCTTATGATCGGTGTAAATAGTGCATCGGACCCCATACAAGTAATGTCTCCAAATCTTCAGGGCAAATACCACTACCCCCAAATCCAAATCATGAGTGGGGTAATTCGCCTCATGAGGCTTCAGCTACCTCTAGGCGTAAGCAATCACACGCCCTCTCTGCATAAGGACAACTCCTAAACCCGAAATAGAAGTTTCGTAATATACCACAAAATCATCCAATCCCTCGGCCAACGCAAGAATCGGGTCCTCGCACAATTTTTGTCTCAAAGTCTCAAAGGCAGACTGCTCATCCGGACCCCACCGAAAGGTTACATTCTTCTTGGTTAGACGAGTCAGAGGCATTGCAATCTTGGAGAAGTCCTAGATAAATCTCCGATAATATCCTGTAAGACCCAGGAAACTCCGAATCTCAGATGCATTTTTCGGAATTTCCCAACGCATCACAGCCTCAATCTTGGTCGGGTCCACCAAGATACCACCCTGGTTGACGATATGCCCCAAAAACGGTACCTCACGCAGCTAAAACTCGCATTTGGAGAACATGGCAAAAAGCCTCGCCCTCTTCAAGGTCTCCAGTACCTCCCTCAAATGTTGCTCATGTTGCTCTTTGGTCTTAGAATATACCAGGATGTCATCAATAAAAACAATCACGGACCGATCCAACATTGTTCTACACACCCGGTTCATAAGATCCATGAACACTGCTAGATCATTAGTGAGCCCGAATGGCATCACCACGAACTCATAATGACCATATCGAGTTTTGAAGGCCGTCTTCTGTATATCCTCATCCCTAATCCTCGTCTGATGATATCCTGACCGAAGGTCGATCTAGGAAAACCAAGTGGCACCCTGAAGTTCATCAAATAAATCGTCGATCCTCGGAAGCGGGTAACGGTTCTTCACTGTCAGCTTGTTCAGTTCCCGATAATCAATACACATCCTGTGTGACTCGTCCTTCTTTTTCACAAATTGGATAGGTTCCACCTATAGGGAGCTGTGTGGACGAATAAAACCCCTGCCTAGCAGCTCCTGTAGCTGCGTATACAACTCTTGCATCTCAGGCGGAGCTAGGTGATACGACACATTGGCTATCGGAGCCGCACTAGGCATCAAATCAATTCGGAACTCAATCTGCCTCTCGGGAGGCACTCCAGGAAATTCCTCTAGAGAAACATCGGGAAAATCTCGCACCATCGGTACCCTGCTCTGTTGGATTAGTGTCTAAGCCCGTAACTATATTTGGCATGTACTTGACCCGGTTGTTCATGGTCCTTTTGGGTTACCTTCACCGAAGCAACTGGACAGGATGATTTATATATATAGAGAGAGAGGTTATTATGATTTATTAATATATTATAAGAATAATATATTAAAAGAGAAATCATATTATTTAATTAATATTAGTCATGAATTAATTAAGAATTAATTTGGTGGCTAAAAGAGATTAATTAAATATAGGGGACTGAACTGCAATTATTGAATAATTGAGTTATTGGGCTGAGAATCCTTATGGATTAGGGCATGGATGAAATTAAGATGAAGTCCATCTTGAATTTGTCGAAGGAGGCCTTATTCCAGAAGGTTTCTTGGACTGCTTAAGGCCTAAGCTGTCCATTAGGGTTTTGACTGAAACCCTAGCAGCACAAGTATAAATAGAACCCTAAGTGCATCAGATTTCGGCCACTTGAAATCCCTAGAGAGTTCATAGCTGAAATTGTGCCTCCTTCCCCTCTCTCCAATATCATCCTCTTGCTTGTGGTGTTTGCAAGCCATTAGAGGTGTGACATTTGTGACACTAAGCTCCAAGAGTCGAAGATTCAAGCCATTCAAGAGAGGTAATCATCTAGATCTGATCTATTAGGTTAATTTCGAAATATGTATGCTAGATCTGGGGTTCATAAGTCTTGGATGAATTGCATGAACAATAGAGAAACCTAGATCCAAGCTTTAGGGTTTTGCATGTGCACATAGGATGTTCTTTTGTGTAAAACCCATCAGTGGTATGAGACCCTAGATTGGTTTCAATTGTATTTGATGCTCATTAATTCATCCATAGTAGAAAAAAAATTCGTTTTTGGAATAAACCCAACTCACGACGTGACTCACTGAGTTCACGACGCGAGTTCTGTCTGCCTGGCAGACTCGCCGAGTCCAGTAGGCAACTCGACGAGTCTGTGAGTCAGTTGGCACAAATCTCGGATTTTTGGGTTGATTTTGGTTTGGATAATTACCAAAATTGTTTTTGGTTAATAAAATCTGATTTTCATATATATTATCTGATTATCCTTGCCAAAATAAAAGATAGTTTCAAATTAATTAAATAATTATTTCCTTATATGACAAAATATGATTATTTGAATTATTTGGTGAGTTATCTTGCATAAAAATGGATTAGGTCAAATTTAGATAACCATAAATTAACTGTTTAAATTTAAATTTTTTATTAAAAGTTTAATTTTGAAATAATTAAATTCCAAACCCTAGAATTTTACAAGTTTAAAATTCAACCTTATACTATTATTTATTATAAGATTAATATATATATATATATATATATATATATATATATATATATATATGTATATATATATATGTATAAGAATAAGCTAGTCTTACTGTTAGTAGGCCTCATTCATGAAGCTGATCTATAAGGAGGGTATAAGGTTATGGCCTATAAAATGGCCGTTTAATGGGTGTCCACTCTCACCCACCGCTTCGTTGATTGGTGGAGGGTCGTTAGCCGAACGGGTAGGATAGGGCAACCTAATTCCTCATTAAAAGTATAATGATTAATAAAGTAATTAAATGTTTTTATAAAATTCCCAATCTTAGTTACTTTAAGGGAAAATGTGAATTTGATGATATTCCATGGAATTACACTTTGTACCCTTGCTAAGACGTTAGTGGAGCATGTGTGGTTAACCGGCACACTAATATGGCTCTAACCAAAGGTGGAAAAGGGTGACTTGTTTTCTGTCATAGATCAATAGAGCGTGTGTGGCTAACCGGCACATTGATTAGGTGACTGTAACATCGAGGGAACCAAGTACATTCGCATGGATATTCACACCTTGTTTATGATCCTCGGTATCCCAGTCACAAACTTGAAGGGCATATCGAGATTTAAACATGCCATTGAATTGTTCAATGAATCTCAAAAGATCTAGGAGTTTTCAATACATTTAAAACTAAATTTCTTTTTCGTTTTTCATGGTGGAAATTAGTGAATCGTCATTCACTTACCTTCAATTTATTTGTTGTTTAGATTACGGCATCCCTCTTCTAAATTGCAAATAATGTTGTTGGATCGTAGCCCTAATTTCTCATTTGGGTGTTTAATTGGGGATTCTTATCTAATCAAACTTTGTCTCTTTTCTTTTCAGATGTCTAACTCGGACAACAACAACGCTTCAGGCTCAACCTCTTCAGGCTCGTTCTCACTCATGAATTTGTGTGGGAGGGTGATTTTCGATGGGACCAATTTCAATGATTGGATCTGCAACATTCGAATGGTTACCCGCTACGAGGACAAAGAATATGTCCTCGACAAGGAGCTGAAGGAGGTGAATGTCAACACTGCTACTCCAGAGGAGATTGCTGCTTTTGAGGCACACGAGCGAGATGCTACGAAAGTCCATTGCATCATGTTCGCGACTATGACTACAGAACTCCAAAAGTCATACGAGGACTACTATCCCAATGAGATGCACCAGGATTTACTGGACAGGTATCACCAAAGTGCCAGGAAGGAAAGATACGAGATCATCACTTTGATGATCAAGATGAAGATGAGAGACGGAGTGTGACAACCCGAACCTTTTTCCGTTAACGTTAGCCCGATTCCGCTAAATAAATGTTGTTTTTTTATTTAGTTCCATCAAATTCCTATGGTTTGGAAAATCATTTAAGTTATATAATTGAATTTTTCCTTTTAACAGTCGGAACCAAAATCGCGCGAAAACCCGAGTTACTTCGAAAATCAACAAAAATCGGCCTGACTGGTGTTTACTGCCGTGAACCCGATCACGACCGTAAACCCGTTCAGGGCTGGTGGCCCCCACCACCGACCACGAGCCCCCTATATATACATGACTCCTACCCTCACTTATACTTTTCTGGCCGCGAACACCCTCTCTCTCTAAAAATCATCACCCGAAAACACAAGAAAACACAAGATTTCTCTTCATCTATCACTCTATCCGCCTTGGAACTCGTTTTGGAGCATCAAAACATCAGTTTTTCATCGAGATCAAGTGTTGTTGTTCTTGAGTTCACGACCGTGAACCCTTCAAATCTTCATATTTCATCAAGAACAGGTCGTGAACCCTTCAAACCTTCAAAGACCATGAACCCTTCGAGGGCAGTAAACCGTTCACGACCGAGATCAGATCACGGTCGAGAACAGTTCACGGCCGTAATCCCCTTCATGGCCGCAAACCCTCCCTAAGTAGTGAACTTGGCTGAAAACCCGCTTTCTCCGATTCAATCCAGTACCGGCAACATTCCTAAACCAACAGCAAGTGTTTTTCCAACACTATAAATAATGGTTTCGCTAATAAAATGCATATATGTATTTAATTGTTATTAGGATTGCGTTAAGTGCCGCGTACATCAACCTGAGGGTCTTCATTCCTAGTTTCGTTGTCCGACGCTTTCACGCAACCATCAGTGAGTTCATACCCCTATGCTTTTATGATTTTAATGTTATCAGGAGGAAAATACAAGCCAAACACAAATGATATTGTGAATTTATATAAAAGGATTTCAACACCTTTTAAAACTCATGCAATTGATATAACCATACAGTTTCCACATTTTTATAAAATATTTAGATATTTTATCACTTTTGTAACATGCTGAGCATAAGGGATGTTTTCAAATTACAGCATAATTGCATAGTTTTTTAGATCAATACATAAATCAAGTACATAACATACATACAAATTATAATAGGTATAGTTTGGGAATTCAATACACGGTTTTACATATACAGGCATATAAACTATTATAAGTATATAGTTTAGGGAACGAAAGTATCTGTTTATAAACGTAACTGTTATTTATAAAAAGGGTTTTCGAATTATTACTTGTAAAGTCGTTAATCTAGTTTGAGAGACACGTCTTTGGGTACTATTACATGTACTAGTGGAAGACTACCCTTATGAACCAGAGTCTCCTCGAGAGAGAGCGTGAGTTTGTGTATAGATCTATACGGGACTGACAATCCCGCACCGTGCTGTTAGCTACAGTAGGACCGGCAGGGCTACGGGTGACAAAGTCATAAATGATATTGGCATCCGATTCACGTCGTATCAGTTAGTATGGTCATAAAACTCGCAAGTAGATAACAACGATATATTTATGTAGTAATATACTTTATATGAACAATGTTTATATGACATAAGTATGGAAAATACATAGTTTTATTTTAAGTAATGAAACTACTATACATATTGGTGATAGCCAGGGTTTTCCAACAAAAAGGGATTTTACATTCAAAACAGTAGTATACAATTCATCTGGTGGTAAACAGGCATTCGAACTAATACTTTATAGAACACTGAAACAACTCATATGTTAGAAAATATTGGATTTTCTTAAAACATACAAACATTTTCACTGATCCATTAACATGTTTTCATTACAAAAACAAGCTTATGAACTCACCAGCTTTTATGCTGATACTCTCTTTTCAAAATCGCTTGTATTCCCAGGAAATCAGTAGACATGTACCTCAGCAGACTTTTGAGAAGACGGAGCATATAGAGTCACGTCTTTATATTTTGCTACTTTTGATGTATATAAATATGAATCAAACAGATGTAAATACCTTTATTATATTCAATGTAACGGTTGTGTTTACTTTGATTACTATGATGCAGTTGTTTTGATACTACACATGACGTCATCCACCGCCGAACGTTTCCTCCGTTTCGGTTTGGGGGTGTGATAGATTGGTATCAGAGCTATTGTTTATAGTGAACTAAGTATACCGAACCTTACATGGTATACAACTATAAACACTAAAGGGGCCGAAACGCTCTGAAACTAAAAGTATACTTTAAAATATAAGTATTTTACAAGAAATATACAAGTATACATACATACAAGAAGCTATAACATAGTAAGAATTACATAAAAGTATTTACGGCGAGTTGGGCACTACGGTTAAACCTGAATAGTTATGTAGTCATCTATGGAGCCAATATAAACTGATCAACTATATTTGTCTGTGATATGACCAACATGTGTTCGGGAGTAACTGTGGTGTTGCGACAAGTCTAAAACTTACCAAATCCTATACTAATGATGCATAGTTAAAATACTATAGGAGTATTTTAGTTACTATAAGATAACAAGTATCGAGCATACAAATAAATATATCGTAGAAGTGTTTTAGACTCTATAAATTATTTATATAAAACTTAAAAGACCCTTACTTATAGGTCTATAATTGTGGAGTGTATACTCCCAGGGTTTTATATAATGGAAATTTTATAGACTTAGAATTGGTGATCTATGCTCTACTTCCTGCTTCTTGTTTCGTTATGGTTTTAGAGTAGGGTCACTTATTCGAAGGTCTATTTAATCCTAAATTATATACCACTTGTATACACTGCGGGATCATACAAGGACCCATCAAGGATCATCCCGTAAGATAAAAATGTTATATTAATCTCATAGATTCCTTCGACACTTCCCTTCTCGCACAACCCACATAGACAGAGGAAACCACTCTCGAATCATGCGAAGAAACCGAACACCTTATACGTCACACAAATACATAATCAAATAATATAACTTAGTGAATTAGTGATTACACTGCTCACACTATGTGTTAGGCTTATCGTCTCTTTTCTTGCAACCAGTATCAGTAAACCTGGTCACATAAATTCATTCAAGAATAGTCACTTCAAATTCAATAGTCAATTCGGATGGTATTCAGAACACTATAGAAGTCGGAACATGATACTCTCGGAAACCGGTATAACTTAGCTTAAATAAAACTCGTGCAATACCCACATCCATAGAATACACTTCAGGAATGTTGTCAGAAACATTTAGGATAGTCCATCAAGGCGTGGAATTTATAAGTATGTTGAAATCGGTGAAATACAACTACCAATGACCATCGTTACTCACAAGATCGTTTCTCGTCATGCCACATAATCATGTCTTCACAAGGAGGTAACCAACCAACTGGCGAGACACCAATTCTGCAGATAGACTCCGCTACATTTCAAGCCGCAATCACAGTCATCGTGACAGCTGTCATAACACAAGGAAACCGACAAGGGCCTAGCCATAATGGAAACAGTTTCAACAATTTAAACCGTGGTATCACACAAGGAAACCGACAAGGGCCTAGCCATAATGATACTCCAGCTCATAAACCTAAGAACCACAAACGAAAGTTTTGGAACAAAAAGGAGCACAAGTTATCTCAAAGACTTGCCAAGAGACAACAAGATGTGTCAACCCCTACAGCCATAACATATGTCACTCCAGTACCAATGCCAGTACGTCCGTATGCTGGAAACCTACTGGATTGCAAGAAATGCAATTTCCATCACTTAGGAAAATGCCGCAAATTGCGTTGTAAGAACTGCAACAGACAAGGAAACACCACTCATTTCTGCAAAATACCGGTACAACCAACCACCCAAGTCCTCGGCGTTGGCTTAAGTCAGGTCTGTTATAGGTGCGGCGAATATGGACATTTCAAAAGAGATTGTCCAAAGACTAGAAATGGCGAAGAAGCTTGCTTCTGTAGGACTCCGACTCAACACATCACTTCGACTACCGATGCTAGTATAATTCAAGTATGCCATGCATGTGGTGAAATGGGGCATTTCAAGAGAGACTGTCCAACGGAGAGAAATGACGGAGGAGAAGGAGGAGTGTAATGGCATGACATATAAGAGCAACGAGGAATCCCCCCCCCCCCCCTTTTTGAGATATTGGTACGTCTTCTAAATAAGAATTTACTTTAAAGATTTAACTTATATTCATATTAAAATTCAGGGAAATTAAAAAGTAATTATAAATAACTCACTCGTCCGAACAAGTCACGACATTCATAAGAGAACTAAAGATCAGCGCAGGTGAGCTATGATGGCTTAGTACGTACATCAGGGTTAATCATAGCTAAGATTTTGCAAAATTAGAGTGAATGATTCCGCCTTAATTCATGTTCCTTTTCTGGTTGTGGATTTAGGACAGAGTCACTCAGTCGACCGTCTTATTCATCTTAATTATACATAACTTATATATGGCAAGCGATCATAGAGGTACCGAGAAGGATCATAATATAAAGTATCATCACTAGTTATCAAACACTAGAAAGCCTACACAGAATGCACTGTCGAGCACACTCGGGATACACCCTCATTACAATAGACGTCTCTTTCAAATCGACTCAACACTTGTTCTATAGAGAGTCCTGCGTCGTCATTCGATGTGAATTGGCGTGGTCCTCACCATACCAAGTTCATGTGTTATGAAAACCCACCGCCTTAACCGACTGATGAACGAAACCCTCGTCACTCATAACGACAACCCAACCCAGACCTCAGAATTGTCTTTTGTATTATAAACCCCTAAGTACTCATGAGAGGAGTACTATGACTTCTGAAACCTTGCTGGCGTATATCCAATAGATCTTCCAGAACCATCACTCGTCCAACATGTCAAGTTCAAGCACAGAGACTAACATTAATCTACATTCAAGAGATAGTCCGTCTTCCTGGTGTGCCTGTGTCATCTATCTCCGATCGGGGTAGCATATTCACCTCGAGATTTTGGCAGTCACTGCAGAGGGCTCTTCGAACTAAGCTGGATATGAGCACAGATTACCATCCTCAAACCGATGGGCAGAGTGAGAGGACCATTCAAACGCTTGAAGACATGCTGAGAGCGTGCGTTATCAACTTTGGTAAGTCGTGGGATACCCATTTTCTCTTGGTCGAGTTCTCCTACAACAACAGCTATCACACTTGCATCAAGGCTGTGCCGTTTGAAGCCCTCTATGGTTGTAAGTGCAGATCCCTTCTGTGCTGGGATGAGGTAGGTGACATGCAGCGGGATAGAGGTCAAGTCCCTGATAGCTCTCTCACTGGCCCGAAAATTATCCGAGAAACCACAAAAAAGATCGTACAAATCCGAGAACGATTAAAAGCTTCAAGAGATAGACAAAAGAGCTACGCCGATAAGAGACGAAAACCTTTGGAGTTACAGGTTGGTGACCATGTTCTATTGAAGGTCTCACCCTAGAAAGGCATGATATGCTTTGGACAGCATGGGAAGTTGAATCTGAGATACATAGGACCATTCGAGATCCTCACTAGGATCGGTTCCGTAGCATACAGATTTCGTTTACCCCAAGAGCTTAGTTCCTGTCTTCCACGTGTCGAACCTTAAAAAGTGTTTATCAGATGAAACCCTTGTGTTTCATCTTGATGAGATCGAGATCAACGAGAACCTTAATTTCATGGAAGAATCAGTCGAAATCATGGACCGGGAAGTCAAACGATCAAAGCAAAGTCGCATACCGATAGTGAAGGTCCGCTGGAATGCCAAGTGTGGACCTGAATTCACTTGGGAACGCGAAGATCAGATGAAACAGAAGTACCCACATCTGTTTCCGAGTCCATGATTGTATTTTACGTTTGAATTTCGGGACGAAATTCCCTCTATCGGGGGGATTATGTGACAACCCGAACCTTTTTCCGTTAACGTTAGCCCGATTCCGCTATATGAATTTTTCTTTTTTATTTAGTTCCGACAAATTCCTATGGTTTGGAAAATCATTTAAGTTATATAATTGAATTTTTCCTTTTATGAGTCGGAACCAAAATCGCGCGAAAACCCGAGTTACTTCGAAATCAACAAAAATCGGCCTGACTGGTGTTCACGGTCGTGAACCCGATCACGGCCGTAAAATCGTTCACGGCTGGTGGCCCCCACCACCGACCATGAACCCCCTATATATACGTGACTCCTACCCTCACTTATACTTTTCTGGCCGCGAACACCCTCTCTCTCTCTCTAAAAATCATCACCATAAAACACAAGAAAACATAAGATTTCTCTTCATCTATCACTCTATCCGCCTTGGAACTCGTTTTGGAGCATCAAAACATCAGTTTTTCATCGAGATCAAGTGTTGTTGTTCTTGAGTTCACGGCCGTGAACCCTTCAAATCTTCATATTTTATCAAGAACAGGCCGTGAAAGCTTCAAACCTTTAAAGACCGTGAACCCTTCGAAAGCAGTATACCGTTCACGGCCGAGATCAGATCACAGCCGAGAACAGTTCACGACCGTAATCCCCTTCACGGCCGCAAACCCTCCCTAAGTAGTGAACTTGGCTGAAAACCCGCTTTCTCCGATTCAATCGAGTACCGGTAACATTCCTAAACCAAAAGCAAGTGTTTTTCCAACACTATAAATAATGGTTTCGCTAATAAAATGCATATATGTATTTAATTGTTATTAGGATCCCGTTAAGTGCCGCGTACATCAACCTGAGGGTCTTCATTCCCAGTTTCGTTGTCCGACGCTTTCACGCAACCATCAGTGAGATCGTACCCCTATGCTTTTATGATTTTAATGTTTTCAGGGGGAGAGTACAAGCCAAACACAAATGATATTGTGAATTTATATAAAAGGATTTCAACACGTTTTAAAACTTATGCAATTGATATAACCATACAATTTCCACATTTTTATAAAATATTTAGATATTTTATCCCTTTTGTAACATGCTGAGCATAAGGGATGTTTTCAACTTACAAGCATAATTGCATAGTTTTTCAGATCAATACATAAATCGAGTACATAACACACATACAAACTATAATAGGTATAGTTTAGGAATTCAATACACGATTTTACATATACAGGCATATAAACTATTATAAGTATATAGTTTAGGGAACAAAAGTATCTGTTTATAAACGTAACTGTTATTTATAAAAAGGGTTATCGAATTATTACTTGTAAAATCGTTAATCTAGTTTGAGAGACACGTCTTTGGGTACTATTACATGTACTAGTGGAAGACTACCCTTATGAACCAGAGTCTCTTCGAGGGAGAGCGTGAGTTTGTGTATAGATCTATACGGGACTGACAATCCCGCACCTTGCTGTTAGCTACAGTAGGACCGGCAGGTCTACGGGTGACAAAGTCATAAAGGATATTGGCGTCCGATTCACGTCGTATCAGTTAGTATGGTCATAAAACTCGCAAGTAGATAACAACAATATATTTACGTAGTAATATACTTTACATGAACAATATTTATATGACATAAGTGTGGAAAATACATAGTTTTATTTTAAGTAATGAAACTACTATACATAATGGTGATAGCCAGGGTTTTCCAACAAAAAGGGATTTTACATTCAAAACAGTATTATACAATTCATCTGGTGGTAAACAGGCGTTCGAACTAATACTTTATAGAACACTGAAACAACTCATATGTTAGAAAATATTGGATTTTCTTAAAAACATACAAACATTTTCAATGATCCATTAACAGGTTTTCAATACAAAAACATTCTTATGAACTCACCAGCTTTTATGCTGATACTCTCTTTTCTAAATCGCTTGTATTCCCAGGAAATCAGTAGACAGGTACCTGAACAGAATTTTGAGAAGACGGAGCATATAGAGTCACGTCTTTATATTTTGCTACTTTTGATGTATATAAATATGAATCAAACAGATGTAAATACCTTTATTATATTAAATGTAATGGTTGTGTTTACTTTGATTACTATGATGCAATTGTTGTGATACTACACATGACGTCATCCATCCCCGAACGTTTCCGCCATTTCGGTTTGGGGGTGTGACAGATTGGTATCAGAGCTATTGTATATAGTGAACTATGTATACCGAACCTTACATGGTATACAACTATAAACATTAAAGGGGCCGAAGCACTCTATAACTAAAAGTATACTTTAAAATATAAGTATTTTACAAGAAATATACAAGTATACATACATACAAGAAGCTATAACATAGTAAGAATTACATAAAAGTATTTACGGCGAGTTGGGCACTACGGTTAAACCTGAATAGTTATGTAGTCATCTGTGGACCCAATATAAACTGATCAACTATATTTGTCCGAGATATGAACAACATGTGTTTGGGAGTGACTGTGGTGTTGCGATAAGTCTAAAACTTACCAAATCCTATACTAATGAAGCATAGTTAAAATACTATAGGAGTAATTTAGTTACTATAAGATAACAACAAGTATCGATCATACAAATAAATATACCGTAGAAGTGTTTTAGACTCTATAAATAATTTATATAAAATTTAAAAGACCCTTACTGATAGGTCTATAATTGTGGAGTGTATACTCCCAGGGTTTTATATATTGGAATTTTTATAGACTTAGAATTGGTGATCTATGCTCTTCTTCCTGCTTCTTGTTTGGTTATGGTTTTAGAGTAGGGTCACTTATTCGAAGGTCTATTTAATCCTAAATTATATACCACTTGTATACACTGCGGGATCATAGAAGGACCCAACAAGGATCACCCCGTAAGATAAAAATGTTATATTAATCTCATAGGAAACCTCTCGCCGAAAATGTTCGGAATACTCCTCCGAAATACCCTCGCAGTGCTCACAGTATGGTCACCTGCAATCTCCACCTAAAAAGGGGAATCTGAAGTCCCCGGAGCATCTCGAAACTTCTTGCTGAGTGCAGAAGATAAAAATGATCGGGTTATCCCCGAATCAAAAAGAACAAGATCCGTCAATCCATTGACCAAAAAGGTCCCTATACAAAATCATAACAACATAATCATAACAAGAAAGCATTAAAAGAAAAAGATAAGTCACATACCAGTAACGACATCTGGTGTTGGATGGGCCTCATCAGTGGTCAACCGGAACGTTCTACTCTTCACCGCAGGAGCTCCGCCTTGCCCTGGCGGCCATCAGTAATCCTCAAGGTGGCTGGCGCAGGCGCCACCACTACGCTACCAGACAATTTCGGACAATCGGCCTTCTTATGGCTGGTCTGGTTACAGTGGAAACAAATCATGCTCTTCTTGGGGCACTCCCTGCTCATGTGGTCCGGCTGGCCACAACCATAACATATCGAGCCTGCTACCGAACAGGCTCCACTGTGCGCCTTTCCGAACTTCACACAATGGCCACGACCCTCATTGCCTCTGCTGGGAGGATCGAAGGTCTTAGGCTTTTTAGCCTGACCCACTATTGTCTGAACCTGCTCCGACTTCCACTTTGTCCAGAGCTCCAACTCAATTTCCTGCTCACGAGCCTTCTCAATCATGTCATTCACGGTCTTGCACCTTAAGAAGCTCACAAACTCTCGGATATCATCCCTCAACATAACATGATATCACATCTTCATCATCTCCTCATTCATAGCGTACTGCGGGACCAGTAGTGCCTTCTCTCTGAATTTTCCAATAATCTCCGCCACAGACTTCGTAGTCTAGTGAGGGTCCTAGAACTCCCTCACCAACTGTTGCACCTCAATGGCCGGTGCAAACTCCCGATCAAACCTCCGCACAAACTCCTCCCATGTCTTCACTATCACACCTGCCGAACCAACCTCACGGGTAACCTGTTCCCACTAATCTCGCGCCCGATCCCTTAGCATTCAGGACGCGAATCCCACCTTTGCCGCCTCGGGGCAAAAGATCATGCGTTGAGCATTCTCCATGTCAGCAATCCAATAGCAACTAGAGATGGGGTCGTTAACCCCAAAGAACTCAGGAGCTCCAAACGCCTTGAACTCGTGAAAAGAGGGAGTTCGAGAACCAATCTGGCCCGAAGTGATTTTAGCTTGAGAAGACCTAAGCCGCTGTTGGGTTTTGAGCATTCTAACACTCCTATGGTGTCCATGCAACCCTAGAAACCTTGGATCTATGTTTTCGCTATTATACATGCAAACTTTCTTTTTTCCAAGGTTTCATCCTAACTAGAATATGATGGGGTATATGTAATATGAAAACTAGTAGAATGACATACCTTTCTTGTAGCTTTGATTCCTTAAGACTTTGTGAACCTAGCAACCCAAATGCGATGCCTCAAATGCTTCACACAACACCACCAACAATTGGAATAACTTGAGAGAAGATTCTATTGAACCAAAATTGGCTAGCCCTCACTTGTGTATCCTTAAGTGTCGATTTTGCTAGGATGAGGCTTCATTATATAGTGTGCACATTAGGGTTACACCATGTAACTCATGCCTTTCCACATTCCTCATGATCCATGGGTTTTAACCTCCATGAAGTATCCATGGGTCAACACATGGGTTTAGCCCAACATGAAGAACTATAGATCATAAGCCCACTATATAAGAATGAATGATTAACCAAACCAATCCCCATTTATTTAATTAGTCTCTTTTGATCACAAAATTAATTCCAAACTAATTCTTGATCAATACTAATTAAACAATTCATATTAATATATTAGAACTTATAATATATTAATAAATCATAAATATCCTCTTCTCACAAAAGTCTATCCAAATTGTTCTGATGCCATGCAACCCAAATGGATCTTGCCAAATCGGGTCAAGTACATACCAAATATAGTTATGGACTTAGACACCTTATCCAACAGTCTCCCACTTGGATAAGTCTAATAGCTATATCTGCAAGTACGACTTCAGGATCCGACCAGCAATCATAAGCTCTTAAAAGTCTTGTGGAACTAAGTTGTGCAATTTTAGATAAGTGATCATATAATCCTCTGTTCTCAAGATATCAGCTGGACAAATATATGGAACAACGTCGTACTTATTGTCCAGCAGTTTGTTTCCCGATTTCCTATTTGTTTGACATAGAACTTAATCGAACACATCAATTTAGTTCTGACCGGTCCCGACACATAAGTCAAAACAAAATCATCGAGGGGCCCAAGATATCGCCTTTAATCCTCCAAGGACTAAAAGAAACAGATAAACTTCGACTCATATGCTTGTACTAACTAATCATCAAATTGTACACAACAACACGTTTTATAACATCATGTTACTGATGCATTTTCGTACTATCAATGTACAACCAACTCATAGTCAACAAATCATATCTCTTGGTTTGAAGACTTATACGATATTACCGTCTCACGATCACTCGAGATGAATTCCATGAAGTGATACAAGTGAGCGTGGGTTGATTCCAATACTCAGAACTTATGAGCACTCATGAATGTTGCAACAACAATTGCTATGTCTAATACAATTCAGACAAATCTACAAATCCAATTCATGACAGTTTTAAACATCAAATGTCAATTAAATTTCAACTATTACAAGTTTCAAAATCTATCTAATTACTAAAACTAATATCATCCTTCAGCCCAATGCGCCTCACATGTTATAAATGCTTAACCCTACACAGTCCCTTCATGAGGGGATCTGCTGGGTTCTCATCCGATGATACCCTATTTTCCACAAGGAGCCCTTCTTCTATTCAATGTCTAATGAAGTGGTATTTTCTGTCGATGTGCCTGGATCTGCCGTGATCACTTGGTTCCTTGGCTAAGGCAACTGCACTCTCGTTATCACATAAAATCTCCATAGCCTCCTTTATAGTTGGTACAACTCCAAGGTCTCCAATGAAGTTCTTCAGCCATATTGCCTCCTTCGCCGCCTCGCTTGCTGCTATATACTCTGATTCGCAAGTTGAATCAACTACTGTCTCCTGCTTGGAACTTTTCCAAGTAATTGCTCCTCCATTTAGGGTAAAGAGCCAGCCCGACTGAGAGCAGAAATTATCCCTGTCTGTCTGAAAGCTGGCATCACTATACCCCACTACTCTCAAGTCATCACTCCCACCAAGGGTAAGGACCCAGTCCTTAGTCCTCCGCAGGTACTTGAGAATGTTCTTCACCGCAGCCCAGTTGGGATGTCACTTCCTATAAGTAGTATGTCATCCACATACAATACCAAAAAGCTAACTATACTCCCACTAGCCTTAACATACACATAGGACTCATCCTCGCTCCTCGAACAACCAAACTCGTTGACTTTCTCATCGAAACAAAGATCCCATTTGCGAGATGCTTATTTTAATCCATAGATGGATTTTTCAAGCTTACACACTCTATTAGGGTACTTTGCATCGAAAAAAATCCTCTGGCTAACTCATGTAAACATCCTCAGCCAACTTTCCATTAAGGAAAGCGGTTTTGACATCCATTTGCCATATTTCATAATCATGAAATGCAGTAATGGCTAGCATAACCCTAATAAACTTAATCTTTGCTACTGGTGAGAAAGTCTCATCATAGTCAACTCCCAGAGTTTGAGTAAAGCCCTTCGCAACCAGTCGCGCCTTATAAGTGTGTACCTTCTCGTCCATGTCGGTCTTCTACTTGAAGATCCATTTGCACCCGACTGTCTTACGACCCACTACATTGTCAACAAAATTCCAAACTTGATTGTCATACATGGAATGAATATCGATGTCCATAGCCTCCTTCAATTTGGCAGATTCAGGGCCTTCCATGGCTTCCTTGAAGTTGTTAGTGTTGGATTAGTTTCTAAGTCCATAACTATAATTGGTATGTACTTGACCCGACTCGGCATGGTCCATTTGGTTTGCATGGCATCAGAACATTTGGTTATACCGTTTGTGAGAAGAGGACATTTGTGACATATTAATATATTATAAGTTCTAATATATTAATATGAAATCATGTTATTTAATTAGTATTGATCAAGAATTAATTTGGACTTAATTTAGTGATCAAAAGAGACTAATTAAATATATGGGGATTGATTGTGTAAATCATTCATTCTTATATATGTGGGCTTATGATCCATGATTCCTTATGTTGGGTTTAACCAATGTGGTGATCCATGGAGGTTAAAACCCATGGAGCATAAGGAATGGGTAAAGTCATGGGTTACATTGTGTAACCCTAATATGCACACTATATAAGGACCCCTTTAGCTCAAACAATTGGAACTAGTGATACATAGATGAGGGCTAGCCGATTTGAGCATGAGTGTCTTCTTTTCATGGTTATTCCAAGTGTTGATGATGTTGTGTGAACCATTTGAGGTGTCACATCTGGGGCACTAGGCTCTCGAGCTTCATGGAGTCAAGCTACATCAACAAGGTATGTATTCTATCTATTTTATTACCCAAGTATCAAAGATTTTATGCTAGTTAGGGTAATACCATGGAATATTCATATTTGCATGTATAATAGAGAAAACATAGTTCCAAGGTATTTAGGGTTGCATGTACACTTAGGAGTGTTAGAAAGCTCAAAACCCTACAGTGGTATCAGAGCCTAGGCTTGTTTTCTTGTTATACTTGCAAAATCTGCTTGAAAATCGAAGTTTTTTGCTGTCTGGGCAGCTGACTCGGCGAGTCCATCAGATGACTCGACGAGTCCATGCCTTAAAAGTGTTCAAATCGATCCAACTCGTCGAGATGGTTCATGCACTCAACGAGTTGGACCCCAAGACAGCATATCTTCGACTGTTTTGGCTGGAACTGGACTAGGAACATTACCCTAAGCTGTTTTTGGACTTGTAAACCTGTTTTTGATGTGGTAATATTCATGCTAATCTAATTTTAAAGATAATTGTCAATAGATTCATGTTTTGTATTAGTTTAAGGATTAGGCTAATTACGTGGAAAAGTTTGATTTGAATTATCTTGTTCTTATAAGTTGCTTAGATTATTAGAAAAGTTATGTGATAATGTGTTTTCAATCCAAATTAATCTAAGAGTTGATTCTAAAATGTGTTTTTGTAACTTGTCCTTAAGTTATGTGAAAATTCACATTTAAGATTCATAAAACTCATAAAGTTTTTCCATAAGTTATGAATAAGGAAGAGTCACATTCTTTTAATGGTTTAAAGTCTTCCATAACTTGTCCTCAAGTTATGGAACTTGAAGAGTTTTTTTAATTAAAGCTACTTTAAACACATAAGTTATGGAATTGAATAGTTTTGAATAGTTTCAAAACTTGCCCTCAAGTTTTGGAATTTGTAAAGTTTTCCCTCATGAATACTTAAATTCCAAATTAAGCCCTTAGAATTTTAAAAGTTAAAATTCAACACTTATACTTTATAATATTATAAGTTAATATATATATATATATATATATATATATATATATATATATATATATATATATATATATATATATATATATATATAAGAGTAAAGTCAGTCTTACCGTTAGTAGGCCTGATTCACGAAGCCGGTCTATAAGGGGGGGGGGGTATAAGGTTGTTGCCTATAAAATGGCAGCTTAATGGGTGTCCACTCTCACCCACCACTTCCTTGACTGGTGGAGGGTCGTTAGACGATCGGGTTTGACAGGACATTAATTCTCCCTTCATTAAAAGTATAATGATAAATATAAAGTAACTAAACCTTATTAAATTCCCAATCTTAGTTACTTTAGGAAAATGTGAATTTGGTGCTAACCCATGAAATTACACTTTGCACTTTGCTTAAGTCGATTAGTGGAGCGTGTGTGGTTAACCGGCACACTAACTTGATTTAACAAGGTAGGCAAAGGGTAACTTAATGTTTAGCATAGGATCGGTGGAGCGCGTGTGGTTAACCGACACATCGATTAAGTGATAAATATTAAGGGTACCAAGTACATTTGCATGGTTATTCACACCTTGTTTTGTGATCCTCGGCATCCCAGTCACAAAACTTGAGAGGGCACAATCGAGATTGAAACATGCCATTGAAAAGTGCAATGAATCTCAAAAGATCTAGGAGTTTCAAATCCAAGTAAAACCTAATAATTTATTTCGTTTTTCATGGTGGAAATTGGTGAATTGTCATTCGCCTACCTTCAAATATTTTTATAGCCTGGATTACGACATCCCTCTTCCAAGTTATAAAATATTGTGTTGGGTCCTAGCCTTAGTATTTCATATTGGGTATTATATTAAGGACTTTAAATCAACTATCTTGAATATCTCCCAAAGGATGTTTAGTTCAGACATCTATGATCTTCCAAAATCTCTTGGAACTTCACTTCCTCCACCTCCTCCAATTATTCTCCATATCCCACAAGTTCAAGGTCACTCAAGCCCTATTGGCAAGCAAGGTCTATGTGTGATCGCATCTTGGAGATGAAGTCACATATTGACAAGCCGGGAGAGTTGGGTTTCAAAGTCTTAAGAAAGTTGGATGTTAAATCACTTTCTAAGTCACATAGTGAGTTCCTTTGGGACTACTATGAAACAGACTATGACATGACCCTTAAATGATCTTATCTATTTGCTTGGTGCTGCTGAATCAACAATGATTTGGAGGACTAGTAAAGCAAGTTTGATTAAGAAGATCAACTTCCCAAACCTAAAATGGACATTGACAATGGTAACATTGGATATCCAGAAAAAGCTTTCTCTTCCCAAAGGAAAGGGATCGGCCATAGTCAATTCGGTTGACCAAATGGTAAAGAGAAAGTCTAAGTTTGTGATAGTCCCGTGTATCATTTCCATAGAGACCATATGTTTATATTCCCAAAGGAAGGGGCATTGATTACGAAGCTGCCTATTTACCTGAAAGATCATAAGGTTGATTAAGTCAAGAAGTTTGACTCTACTTCAGGTAAAGTCCACTATCTAACTCTGTTAAGTTTCTATTCTGAGATTCTTATTACATGATGTGAATGGGTCACATGTTGATGTTTTAAGAATCAAAGAAAAGTGAAGAAACTTCAAGGAAGTATATGTTGATTCTGATCGCGAATATGGATTTCAATCGCATGGTTTGGTGATCAGAATTTTTGAGCTGTTGCTTAGGAGTTATGATATATTGCTTAGGAATAGATAACAACAAGTTTTTCATATGCATTTGCACTGTAAGGATAAGTTTTTTCCGCAAAGTTTTAAAATAAAATAAAAAGGTTTTAATTTTATATTTATTTTAAATATCCTTACAGTGGCATTTGTGAAAAATCTTTGTTTATATGATTCCATTGATAGCAATATTGGAAAATTGGACTTGATTCTTTCATTTGTGGTAGTGTCTAAATTTACCAAATAAGGAAAGACTTTCATCGCCCAAGTTTCAATTGGACCGAAACTTGGAATCATGCAAGTTGTATAGTATGATGAATGAGAATTTTCATCTTTGGAAAAATTAAGAGTAATTCCTTGGTCAGATGTATATATGAGTCAAGTGAAGGACTAAGGGATTGAGTATACATTTTTGTGCACTGGTCAAGTCTACCACAAAAGATCGATAAGACTATTCGTCATGATTTACTAAAGTTTAGTAAATATGATTATACTTACCAATTTAAATATAATTTTGAAACATTGGAAAAGTTTCGATGTATGGCAGAACGAATGAGAAGAATCAAATTAGGCAGAAAGATAAAAGTTTCTCAAATCTGAAAAGATGGGAGAGTACTTTAGTATCATGTTTTGTGATCATCTTAATGATTAAGAAACCATAACACAATTGGTCTTCTAAGGACATCTTAGTGCATTCTTATGGCTAAGAAGAGGAGTCATGAATTGTTGAAATGGTTAAATCAAGAAGACGAGTCATACTTCGTTCCAAAACAAGTCTTAGAGTCATACTCCAAGATTGTAACTTGAGTGACATATCTTAAACAAAGGTTTGTAACACTTGTCAAATGTAAAAGTAAAAAGTGTCCTACTCTTGTGCATTTGAAATTGGTAAGTTGTGATGTTTTGGATAAAACAAAGACCAACTAAGGCCAATTGAGTGAAGTGTTTGTCTTGATAAAGAATCCGCACTATCTCTTGAATATTTGGCAAGATAGTCTTATATGTCAAGAGGACAGTGGGAGTCTTAAAGATCCTGAAAGAATTTCAAGATCTAATCAAGAATAAAAACCTGTAGTTTGACACTAGCACACGACGTGAGGTTTATAACCTATCGTGTTGACATATTTCTATTTCTGTGCCCATTAAGGTTGGCTTTGCATATGAGTTCTGAGAGTTCTCAATTGGTTGCATAACAACTTGGAAGCAATGGCAGGCCCTTGTGCTGTCAGGTGACAAGAAATTAAGATTGAGTTCAGTCCATATGAGTTTGGATTTGTCATTATCCTTGTCTTGTGATTATGGTTTTGATAAATTCACATGGATAAGAACACATACACCATAAAATCTAAGTGTCATAAGGTTTCTCTCCGATTCATGAAAATGATGGTGAGGAAACACTTTCACTAAGTAGATTTTAAGTAGATAACAGTTGTGATATTTGCATTCTCAAAGTCGTTAGTGGAGCGTGTGTGGTTAACCGGCACACTAACTTGGACTTGTGAGAAATGGCAAAGGTCTAAACAATTGAGACTATGATTACGACACCCCTTTTCATAGTTCTGGAATTGTTTAGACACACATGAGTGCTATCTAAGGAAAGGTGTATGATTTTGATAAAGTTTTATCAAAGCATCTCGTATCAGAAATCTAAAGTTTGGTAAGAAAGTCAATAAAGTATTGATTTCTAGAAGTCCAGCTGATTTTGAGTATATGTCAAAGCTAGTGGGAACATGAGTGTTATGCTAATAATCATCATGTTAGTGGGAGCATGATAATTATGGTAAGTATTGCAAGTTAGCAATGTTAATTATAGAAAACAAAAGTTTCAATTCGTGAAGTTGCAGGGGGTTGAAAAGTTGTTTTGCTATAATTAAGGGAGATGAAATTATACTTCATTTCAATTCTAAAAACTTAGATTGAGGTTTTAATCGTCTTTAGACAAGGATATATATATATATATATATATATATATATATATATATATATATATATATATATATATATATATATATATATATATATATATATATGAATTTTATGTTTGAGTGGCTCAACATAAGGAAATTCTATATATGGGTCCATTATTTGCGTTCTAAAATTCGATTATGATTACGACATCCCTTTTCATAATCTAAATTATGAGAACTTGGCAAATAGACATAGAAATATTATAGCAAAAAGACTGGTCTAGTATCATGTCTTTATGTGAGACATCATGAATCGTGTCCCATATGCTTCGGATATAGGATCGATTGCATGTGCTATAATATTCATCCTTTCTAAATTTTCCAAATGCTCTGGGCATTAAGGGGGGAAAATCTAGAATTGGATATGACTAAAATGATTAAGCAATTGTTCAAGAACAATCTAAGGTTTACCAAAGATTGGTTGCTCAGGGACAGTTGGAAGTATAGTGTTAAATTTTGGAAGGACCATATTGACATACTCTGAAAGGAGGCAACTCTTGTTCAGAAGTGACAGTCAAAATGGGAATATGGAAATGTTTCATAGTTGGAAGTTATTCAATCTGTGCAAGATTAGAAAAACTTAATGCAAGAAGGATGTTTCCATGGAGTTGATCTCCATTGGAATACTCTGTAATGTCTGTTGACAAGTCTTTGTGACTTTGTGCATAATCATTACAAGAGGATCAGTGCATATAAGTTTAAAATCTAACAGATTTCGGTAAATGATAGGAATTTGAAATTCTTACATTTTCGATAAGGATTTGGGAGTGTGAAAAGAGAATCATTGAAATTATGTTCAATCGATCTAGTTCACAAAGTAAAGATCATAGACAAACATAGAGTTCTTACTTGGTGTATGGCAAAGCTATTGTTTAGAAAAACATAGCGTACATGCTTGGAGCATGGGATAACTAGTGTTTTTAATTCAAGTATAAAGTTGATAAAACCGAAACAATGAATAATGAGTAATCAGTATGGTGATAAATAAAAAGTGTTGTATTTATATTCATAGGTTTTGATACCATATTGGATTCAATGATTATTTTGTTTCATTTTGCATGTTTTGACTTCCAGAATAAACTAGGTCATTCTTCCCGAATGACTAAGTTATTTAAACCATCCACAGTCGGTCATATATTGGAAGTAGATATGAATCAAGACTGTCATGAGTTGGCTTGTAGATGTCGAAGATGTTGGACATAGCAAAGTATTGCTACAACACTCATGAGTACTCATAAGTTCTGAGTATTGGATTCAACCCGCGCTCATTTAAATCACTTCATGGATTTTATCACGAGTGATCATGAGATGATAATATCTTATATTCTTCAAACCTAGAGATATGAGTTGTTACTATGAGTTGTTTGTACATTGATTGTGCGAAAACGCATTGGTAACTCGATGTTATAAAACGTGCCTTTGTGTATGATTCAACAAGTAGTAGAACAAGCCATATGAGTCGAAGTTTATCCATTCCTTTTACCTTCGGGATAAAAGCGATATCTGTGGCCCCCTCGATGATTTAGCGATGAGACATGTGAGTGCTTAGCCAAGCCAGGACTGATTTGATTTGTTCAATCAGTCAGTCATCATGAATCGGAAATCCGGAAACAACAAATGGACAGAGAGAATGATTTATAATCCATGTCTCATTCCATATGATATCTAGAATGGAGGAATATATGATCCCTTATCTAATGGACAAGTCATTGACAAAGGTCAGAGTTCATCGACAAGGTCAGAGTCCGACAACGGCTTTTGAGAGCTACGATTGCCAGTTAGTTTTTGAAGTCATACGCAATAATAGTTTTAGACTTATCCAAGTGGGAGACTGTTGGATTAGTGTCGAAGTCCATAACTATAATTGGTATGTACTTGACCCGACTCGGCATGGTCCATTTGGGTTGCATGGCATCAGAACATTTGGATAGACCGTTTGTGAGAAGAGGACATTTGTGACATATTAATATATTATAAGTTCTAATATATTAATATGAAATCATGTTATTTAATTAGTATTGATCAAGAATTAATTTGGACTTAATTTAGTAATCAAAAGAGACTAATTAAATATATGGGGATTGATTGTGTAAATCATTCATTCTTATATATGTGGGCTTATGATCCATGATTCCTTATGTTGGGTTTAACCCATATGGTGATCCATGGATACTCCATGGAGGTTAAAACCCATGGAGCATAAGGAATGGGTAAAGTCATGGGTTACATGGTGTAACCCTAATATACACACTATATAAGGACCCCTTTAGCTCAAACAAGTGGAACTAGTGATACATAGATGAGGGCTAGCCTATTTGAGCATGAGTGTCTTCTTTTCATGGTTATTCCAAGTGTTGATGATGTTGTGTGAACCATTTGAGGTGTCACACTTGGGGCACTAGGCTCTCGAGCTTCATGGAGTCAAGCTACATCAACAAGTTATGTATTCTATCTATTTTATTACCCAAGTATCAAAGATTGTATGCTAGTTAGGGTAATACCTTGGAATATTCATATTTGCATGTATAATAGAGAAAACATAGATCCAAGGTATTTAGGGTTGCATGTATACTTAGGAGTGTTAGAATGCTCAAAACCCTACAGTTAGGTTCATCCAGATTTATCAGTGTACTATCACTGATAAACGCATCACCTTCTGCAGTAATATGGAAACCATAATAAAAATCAGGTGTGCTCCTAACTCTCGTGGAACGCCTCAGAGGTACGAACTCATCAATCGGCTCAACAGGAGTTTCCTCCTCAGGTTGATTTCTAGTGTTTGAGGTTCCTTCACTGCTTGACTCTTGAAGTTCTTCAAGGTAAATTTGCCTCCCACTGTTTCCTTGGCTTATGAATTCTCTCTCACGAAAGACTCTTCTCCTCACCACGAAGACTAAATTGTCACTCGGTCCGTAGAAGAGATAACCAAAAGATTTATGTGGATAGCCGATGAAAATACACCGCTCACTTCGAGGTTCGAGCTTCTCGTGAGTCTCGCGCCTCACGAAAGCCTCGCAACCCCAAATCTTGATGTGGTCTAAAGTGGGAACTCTCCCAGTCCACATCTCATGAGGTGTTTTGGCAACCTTCTTGGTAGGGACTAGATTAAGGATATGGGCGGCAGTCTCCAAGGCATACCCCCAGAATGAGATTGATAACGAAGCTCGAATCATCATGGAACAAACCAAGTCTAACATGGTTCGATTGTGCCTCTCAGCCACACCATTCAGCTATGGTGTCCTAGAAGGTGTCAATTGTGACACAACTCCACATCCCCTTAAGATAGTCAAGGAACTCGAGACTAAGATACTCACCACCTCGATCGGATCGGAGCATCTTTATCTTCCTGCCCAACTGATTCTCCACTTCCTGTTTAAACTCTTTGAATTTTTCAAAGGTTTATGACTTATGCTTGATTAAGTAGACATAGCCATATCTACCATAATCATTAGTAAAAGTCACATAGAAGCGGTTAAAATCCCTTGTGGCGGCTCTGAATGGTCCACACACATCAGTGTGTATGAGGTCCAACAAACCTTCACCCCTAGCACAAGTACCAGTGTAACGACGTAAATTTTCAAAACAAAATTTTCATTTACAATCACATAATTCTCATAATGTATTTCACAAAAATCTCATTTATTAAGTTTATAATTCAAAACTCCATAATTGCTCGGTTAAAATCCAGGATGCTCAAAAACGTAACTCTTTCACTGGTGTGTACAATCAAGTCGGTCCCTTCCCGCAATCCTGAGAACCACCTGAAACACATAACACATAACACAGTAAGCACGAAGCTTAGTGAGTTCTCCAAAATACCAGATACCACATATTAGCCACTCGAGGCTATAACTCTCAAAGACCCTCTGGTCAATGTGTCCCAGTGGGACCCTCCAGTCCCACAACTCTGATGGACCCTCCGGTCCTAACTCTGTGGACCCTCCGGTCCTAACTCTGAATAACACATAACATAGCATATATATCACACAGACAAAATGCAGAACTCAAATAAGCACATAAGATGCTCTATCACACAACTCTGGTTACCACTCTAGGTAAATTATAGTGAGAAGACTCACCTGTCAAGCAACAAGTAAATAACCTCGCACCCGAATCTCGAACCAGCCTCCGCCTAACACAAGGGATGAATATCTCTAAGTAACACTCTTTTCTCAACTCAAATAACCGAAGGCAATTCTTTCTCTCTCTAACCCTTTGAAGTGGATAAAAGACCATTTTACCCCTCCATGGTCTCTATTACTCATGTTGACCAAAGCCCCAAAGTCAACAAAAGTCAAACTCGAGTCAACAGTCTCATGTCTGACCCGACTCGTCGATTGCACTCTTGCGACTCGTCGAGTCCCCTCGTATCCTCAGAAGTCTCAAAAAGTCCAGCTCAACTCGTCGAGTTGACCCCCAACTCGCCGAGTTGTCACTCAATCAACCCATCAGGACAACCCTCACCGACTCGTCGAGTCAGGCCAGAGACTCGACGAGTCCCTTCGATCAGATTCCTCATTCATAAGATTTAAGGCAGATCCATCACCCCAAACACTAGATCTACCATTCTAAGGGTCGATTGTCACGTAAAGCTGCAACCTTTACGTTTAAACATGGCATATAAGGCTCATAATGCCAATATAACTCTAACAAGGATGATTAACCAGAATAAATCATTTATGGCTAAATAAAGCTATAATCTTTGGACTCTCTGGACCTCACAAGGTCCAGATCTGAAGTCTAGGCCTCAAAAGGGACCTTATGCATTCAAAGTCCCAACAATGGTGGAAGAAACCCTTATCTTCCATATTTACAAGATCTAAGCAAAATAACAAGAAAGGTGCAAGCTTTTACCTCTTACTCAAGCCCTTGCACGAAGTTACACCAGATCCACTGATTCTCTAGCTCCCTTGATGGATGATCTCCTCTTCTCCTCAAGAGATGCACTAGTCTACTCCAAGTTTTAGCTTCTAAGATTCTCATGGCTCACTATACACGTTTAGGGTTTGCTCTCAAGGAAGGGTAGCTGCAAATGAGGCTATAAGTTCCTTTAAATAGGTCCCAAACCCGGGAAATTAGGGTTTCCCTGCCCAGCACCCACTCAGTGAGTCAGCTCTCTGACTCGTCGAGTCCAATCATTAAGTCCCACACGGCACCCGACCCTACTCGGCGAGTTGGACTCCCAACTCGTCGAGTCACTCCATAAACTTCAAAAATTCAACCATACACTAACATACTTGAAATTTCGGATGTTACAATTCTCCCCCACTTGAATTAGATTTCGCCCTCGAAATCGCTTCTCAACTGCACATAGATTGAACTCAATAACTCGAAAAGCGCCACTGAAAGGATCTCATACCACACCGATATCTTTCTCCAGGAACACCTGAATCCAAACAGGAACTCCCAAATCCGGAACAAAACCGACCCCTCTGTCGCTAAGATACCCCTTTCTGACCTTCCAAAACCTGGAAACTCTAGTGGCCTAGCCCGCCGCTAGACCGTCCACTCAAGATATCACCACGTTATTCGCTCATCGAATAACAGACCCTGCGAACTCACTGCCCCTCTGAATCTCACAAGACAAAATCCAACAATCGGCTACCGATCACTCATACCAGACATACTAAACGATCTGAAACACACTCCAAGGAACGAAGGGGGGGGGGGGGTTCGCACCCTACCAAGGACTCATCCACTGAACTGCTATCAGAACCCTTCCGAACAATGAGCTCTCAATACCCTGTCCTCTGACACAAGAAAATGATCATGCTTACTCAGCAGTGTCCTCCGACATCTAGCAAACATAAATCCCAGCTCCCTCCTCAGATATCCCCCTTTCAACACTGAGCACTAGGTCATCTCCCAACCCAGCAATTGAACCTCCAAAGGTTATTCAGCATGCTCCAAAACGTCTCATTAACTTCCTTCTCACAGTATCCATCTCAGCCCACCGTGACACACAAATCACGAAGCTCGCTTTACCCCAAGCAATTACTATAATCCCAACTGAAATCGTCTCACCCTCGACCTCTGTCGTCAACCACCCATTAGTCCCATGCGTTTCGCGGTTTTCCCACACCAACAAACTGACCCACTCAGGTGTAAGACACCAGATTAAAAAAAACAATACCCCCTGCAAAATGAAATCCTTCTCTTGAATCCGGAATCTCATTCCGCCTACTCAATACGCCACTAGAATCAAACTCAACTCGAGAGTCTGGTCCAGCACAGAATTGGAACCACTCGTCCCAACGAAATACTCAACTCGCGACCATGACCCGCAACCCACGTGTACATCACTTCTCCGATTCCTTCCGATGGCGGTCTCCACGGCCTATCTCAGAATAGAATGATTCATGTCCATTATGGAGACATCTGTCTCTCTCCTGGTCTGGCCATCGGGTCCCCGAAGACTCAATCCAATAGGCTACTCAAGCCTAGGAACTCTCCTGCGTCACGCTCTGACTAACGAATAAAATGGCTCCCCGTAGCACCACGACACTCTCTCACTGGCTAGTGAGTACTACGGCTCCCTGCAGTATCACAACACCCTCTTACTGACTAGTGAGTACTACGGCTCCCCGCAGTATCACAACACCCTCTCACTGACTAGTGAGTACTACGGCTCCCCGCAGTATCACAACACCCTCTCTTATCAGCCCACAATCTCATTCTCAGGTCATTACTTTACTTCGTTCACTAACCCACGCTTCGCGGCCCAACATAGATAGATACACACACACCCATCTTTGCTAAGCATCATTACTCCTAACAACCACCGTCGAGACAAAACACGTTTTCTTGCTGCAATTCACATTCTCAGATGAACCCGCTTGATGTCAATTAGTTGAAAGGTCTCCCACTGGAACCGAAAACACCTGATACACCACTCGCCATCTCATAACTCGAGACTCAAAATAATCCGAAATTCAGGGCATTATACTCGGATACTTCGGTACACCATCACAGAACCTCATGATGTCTTGCTTCAACCTCTGATCTCTTACTTACAATGTCATACTCAGATATAGACACGCATCCCTTCAGAATCTCACAGCTGATCCTCCTCTCACACAACTCGCGACTTCGGAGTACCCCGACTCTCGATTGGGACACGGAGGAATCGTCAATGGCTCAGAACATATTGACGACCATTCGAAACTCTTTCCTCTATTGCTCAAAACCTATGCAAGAATACGCATACCGACCCGGAATTTGGCTGCCCGATCATCTCTTACCCTCCATATAACAACCCATTCATTGAACCAAAAATTCTCAACTTCCGAAGCTATTCTTACAAGCCAACCACCTCAAATTTACCATCATAACCTCGAAGAATTTCTAACCATCACAGGGTCTCTGACCAATGGCCACCAGCTGTGGAGACACTCATCCCTTCCTGCACACGTACAACATGCATCATCTCGCTCTGCACCTCGCCTCGACCACCAATAACCCTGGCCTCATGAATCCGTACCGCAGATCTCTATATCCAGTTCTCCAACCACTCTTGAACAAATCTCTGATTCTCTCAATAAGACACCCTATTCTCCCCCACTCAGGGTTCAAATCATCACCACTTGGCACACCAACAATCTATTCCACACACTGTCTCCACCAGGTACATCACACTTACTCTTGGATAGTACCACATTCACTCGATTGATCTTTCCAGTAGAGAACAAGCAACTCCAAACATCCCGAACCTCAGATACAATCCTCGAAAACCTCCCAACTCGTGGTATCCAAATTCTCATATTAACACACTACTGGTCATCTCAACTGCCCAGTAGTAGTCATGACTCTCAATCTGAGAATAATGAATTCTCACACTCCTTATCTTCGACTCCCCAACCAACGTCCCTTAGGACAATTATCATGAGAGCAGAAGCCTCACTCCTACACTTGATATCCATCACATCCAACGAGAGCCACCGCCCCAATATACTCCTCTTGACCACTGAGCGCTGCTGCCAACACCTGCCCTACTATACTCAAATAGGGTATATCCTTGTCCTTGATCATACCAGTCTCCACTGATGATCCTCTCTTACTATAATACTACCTTGCGGTAGACATACTGCCCAGATACTCTAGTGCAAGATCGCAACCAATGCTACCCTACAGGGTTTACCCCCAAGCTCAGAAATCGAAAGTCTCAATATCTCTTCGGCGTCTCACAGGAAACGGAAATAGCACAACTTTAGTCACAGAAAGTGACATCTCCTCTATCGGCTAATTGCTCAATTCAGACCGTACTCCTCCATAGATCACCATCTTCTACTCATCCCTAAGTCTTGCGACTCCAACTGGCATCTCACCGAAAATCCCTCGGAAACCAACTCGATTTCCCTCTAAAGGTATGCTCCATCGAAACTCATTCAACATGGCCCTCTGGCCCCATACTCTTTCACACCTGATCTCAGTCTAACCAACCACAACGGAATAACTGGTAAACCAGAAGCACTAACCGTTGCGAGTCTTGGTACTCAAACCATGTGACCACCTCTCGATCTTCTATAAATCATGGTACCCGAACCATGTTATCTCCTCTCGATCTACTCCTTAAAACCTCTGGATTCTCCCTGCTTCGAGTATGGGTCCTCTGCTTTCGGTAGTACGGGTCCACACTACCTGCCACATCTACCCATACTTTCCACACGGATCGTCCCAAATTTTCTAAGTAGTTGCTCAACCTTCTCAATCACCAATCCCATCACACGTGTTCGCTCTCCAGCGAGATACTCTCCTCTATCAGCGTACTCATCTACCTAAGTTCACTCCCTAAGCTCTTCCTAGGTTCTCACACTTCTTTGCCATCAGCTGCTGAAGAACTCCTCATGATGCCAGCCATCTACCTCCTAAATATCATCATATTCACTTAGTAGCTGTCTCCCATCATCAAGGGTTCCACAAAGCACGAAGCAAGCCGCATTCGGGCATCGATTAACCTCCACTAACACATATGCCACTCTGGCGTATAATTCATCTTGCTCTATTCACAACTCAAAAGACATCACCGACTCAGGCAATCCTACCTCTCGAGGTATCTAACTACTCTACTCAGTAGACTCCTCAAATGCTCATCTAGGTATCTCTCCTAGATTACCTCTCGACTCAGAACTCTCTCTCTCTCTCTCTCTCTCTCTCTCTCTCTAGGTGATTCCTGCTAGATACTCTTACTCTGCACATACTCAAAAGCACATCACAGATAGCAGCAACTCCTAGGCTAAGGCATCACAAATCAAGCAACTCTAGTCCTAAAATATGAAATACCTAGCCTATCTCTAGCATGCATAATATCTCATGACATCTCACACATATCTCACAACATCTCATAAATATCTCATAACACAAAATAAGGGTATTTGGGAAATCACCGTTCGGGCTTTGGCTAATTGTACACACTGCTCCAACTCGTTTTCTCTTAAACTCTTTCTCATTTAGAAAAATTTATCTCTTTTGAAAATCTTTTCTGAATTCCTCAGTTTGAGTCTAGATTTACCCGAAGGTGCATCCGAATCCCTCAAACCAAGGCTCTGATACCAACTTGTAACGACGTAAATTTTCAAAACAAAATTTTAATTTACAATCAGATAATTCTCATAATGTATT
The DNA here is from genome assembly GCF_052849685.1 of Lactuca virosa. Taxonomy (NCBI): domain Eukaryota; kingdom Viridiplantae; phylum Streptophyta; class Magnoliopsida; order Asterales; family Asteraceae; genus Lactuca; species Lactuca virosa. The sequence goes on along the minus strand of NC_136430.1, from coordinate 299,588,205 downwards.
TCACAAAAATCTCATTTATTAAGTTTATAATTCAAAACTCCATAATTGCTCGGTTAAAATCCAGGATCCTCAAAAACGTAACTCTTTCACTGATGTGTACAATCAAGCCGGTGCCTTCCTGCGATCCTGAGAACCACCTGAAACACATAACACATAACACGATAAGCACGAAGCTTAGTGAGTTCCCCAAAATACCAGATACAATATATTAGCCACTCGAAGCTAAAAATCTGAAAGACCGTCTGGTCAATGTGTCCCAGTGGGACCCTCCAGTCCCACAACTCTGATGGACCCTCCGGTCCTAACTCTGAATAATACATAACATAGCATATATATATCACACAGACAAAATGCATAACTCAAATAAGCACATAAGATACTCTATCACACAACTCTGGTTACCACTCTTGGTAAAGTATAGTGAAAAGACTCACCAGGCAAGCAGCAAGTAAATAACCTCGCACCCGATTCTCGAACTAGCCTCCGCCTAACACAGGGGATAAATATCTCTAAGTAACACTCTTTTCTCAACTCAAATAACCGAAGGCAATTCTATCTCTATCTAACCCTTTGAAGTGGATAAAAAGACCATTTTACCCCTCCATGATCTCTATTACTCATGTTGACCAAAGCCCCAAAGTCAACAGAAGTCAAACTCGAGTCAACAGTCTCATGTCTGACCCGACTCGTCGAGTGCACTCTTGCGACTCGTCGAGTCCCCTCGTATCCTCAGAAGTCTCAAAAAGTCCAGCTCAACTCGTCGAGTTGACCCCCAACTCGCCGAGTTATCACTCAATCAACCCATCGGGACAACCCTCACTGACTCGTCGAGTCAAGCCAGAGACTCGGCGAGTCCCTTCGATCAGATTCCTCATTCAAACGATTTAAGGCAGATCCATCACCCCTAACACTAGATCTACCATTGTAAGGGTCGATTGTCACGTAAAGCTGCAAGATTTACGTTTAAACATGAAATATAAGGCTCATAATGCCAATATAACTCTAACAAGGATGATTAACCACAATAACTCTTTTATGGATAAATAAAGCTATAATCTTTGGACTCTCTGGCCCTCACAAGGTCCAGATCTGAAGTCTAGGCCTCAAAAGGGACCTTATGCATTCAAAGTCCCAACAATGGTTGAAGAAACCCTTATCTTCCATATTTACAAGATCTAAGCAAAATAACAAGAAAGGTGCAAGCTTTTACCTCTTACTCAAGCCCTTGCACGAAGTTACACCAGATCCACTGATTCTCTAGCTCCCTTGATGGATGATCTCCTTTTCTCCTCAAGAGATGCACTAGTCTACTCCAAGTTTTAGCTTCTAAGACTCTCATGGCTCTCTATACACGTTTAGGGTTTGCTCTCAAGGAAGGGTAGCTGCAAATGAGGCTATAAGTTCCTTTAAATAGGTCCCAAACCCGGGAAATTAGGGTTTCTCTGCCCATCACCTACTCGGCGAGTCAGCTCTCTGACTCGTCGAGTCCAATCATTAAATCCCAGATGGCACCCGACCCTACTCGGCGAGTTGGACTCCCAACTCGTCGAGTCACTCCATAAACTTCAAAAATTCAACCATACACTAACATACTTGAAATTTCGGATGTTACAACCAGTGAAGGGTGACTTAGTCATTTTTCCAAGTAAACAAGATCTGCAACTATCATCTGACTTTAAGTCAAATGACCCCAAGACTCCAGCCTTTTGGAGTTGGCCTATGCGCTTCTTGTTGACATGTCCAAGACGACAATGCCACAAGGATGCCTTATCCAAACTAGTGGAAGAATCAATATGCAAAACATTATTTCCAAAGCTGTCTACAACCGACACGGTTTCATATACACCATTACAAGGTAATGCTTTAAAATAAAGAACACCATTATAAAAAGCATTAATACCACCACATTCATTATCAAATGCAAAAGTAAATCCTTTTTTATACAAACCATGAAAAGAAATAATATTTCTCGCCATTTCAGATGAGTAACAGCATTTATTCAAATCTAATGTTAACCCACTACTAAGCAATAAATAATAACTTCCAATCCTGGTGATAGGTGAAACTTTCCTATTCCCCATGATCAAGTTTATCTTCCTGTCCTCCACATCCTCACTTCTTTTTAGGCCCTGCAAATCAGAACAAATGTGAACTCCACACCCTGTATCAAGGACCCAAGAATTAGTATGTGGTGATTTTTTAGACAATATAGTGTAAATACCTGCATGGGTGGGTTTCACTTTCCCATCCTTAAGATCCTGCAAGTACTTGGGGCAGCTTCGCTTCCAGTGCCCTTTTTCCTGACAGTAGAAACATTGTGCATCCTTTTGGTTGGAAGAGGGAGTGGCAGAACCTCCTTTGGTTCCGCTCGAAGAGGAGCCATCAAGAGCCATCAATAGTCATCAAGAGACTTTCAAAGGGGTCTTCCTCTTTTTCCCTTTACCTTGCCTGATTGCCAAAACAGGGGCGGTGGTAGGAGTGGTAACAACATTCTTACATTTGAGACTACTTTCAGCAGTCCTCAAAAGTCCTTGAAGTTTTCTAAGTGTGACCTCCTCCTTGTTCATATGATAGGTCATGCAGAACTGATCATAACAGGAGGGCAAGGACTGTAGAAAGATATCTATTGCTAACTCCTCATCAAAGTTCACATTCAGCTTTAGCAAACGGTCCACGAATCTTTGCATTTTCTGCAGGTGGCCCGTAATAGACTCTCCATCCTTCATTTTTGTTGTTATCATGGAGGTGATGATTTCATACCTTTCCTGACGAGCACTCTGATGGTATCTTTCCTAATCCAATCATTGAAATTAGTCGCATCAAAGATGACCCTCCCACAAAGATTCATGAGAGAAAAGGAGCCAGTAGGGTTTGAGCCAGAAGCATTGTAGGAAGACATCTGAAAAGGAAGAAAGACTAGTTTAGATTAGATAAAGAGTCCTTAATAAGACACCCAAATGAAATATTAAGGCTAGGACCCAACACAATATTTTATAACTTGGAAGATGGATGCCGTAATCCAAGCTACAAAATATCTGAAGGTAGGTAAATGACGATTTACAAATTTCCACCATGAAAAACTAAATAGATTATTAGGTTTTAATTGGATTGAAACTCCTAGATCTTTTGAGATTCATTGAACAATTCAATGGCATGTTTAAATCTCGATTATGCCCTTCAATTTTGTGACTGGGATACCGAGGATCACAAACAAGGTGTGAATAACCATGCAAATTAACTTGGTACTCTTAATCTTATCACCTAACCGATGTTCCCGTTAACCACACACGCTACACCGATCTATGATAAACCTTAAGCCACCCTTTGCCACCCTTGTTAGTCCAAGTTAGTGTGCCGGTTAACCACACACGCTCCACTAACGACTTAGCAAGTGCAAAGTGTAATTTCATGGGTTAGCATCAATTTCACATTTTCCTAAAGTAACTAAGATTGGGAATTTATAAAAGGTTTAGTTACTTTATATTTATCATAATACTTTTAATGAGAATTATAGTCCTTGTCCTACCCGTTTGGCTAACGACCCTCCACCAGTCAAGGAAGCGGTGGGTGAGAGTGGACACCCATTAAGCTGCCATTTTATAGGCAACAACCTTATACCCCCCTTATAGACCGGCTTCATGAATGAGGCCTACTAACGGTAAGATTGACTTGATCTTATACATATATATATATATATATATATATATATATATATATATATATATATATATATATATATATATATATATATATATATATAATCTTATAATATTATAAAATATAAGGGTTGAATATTAAACTTTTAAAATTCTAGGGTTTGGAATTAAAGTATTAATGTGTGACTTTACAAATTCCAAAACTTGAGGGCAAGTTTTGAAACTATTCAAAACCTTTCATTTCTATAACTTATGACTTTTAATGATTTTAATGGAAAAGACTTTTGGAATTCCATAACTTGAGGACAAGTTATGGAGTCCATTAAAAAGCATTTAGATCAACAATTAAACTAACAAGCATGTCAAATAATTTCTATGATCTAACAAAACTCATAAGCATGCATAATTCATATCAACAATTTTCAAGAATCATATGAACTTAATATAAAAATTGAAACTTTGACAATTATCTTTGAAATTGGATAAGCACAATCATTACTACATCAAAAACAGGTTTAACAATCTAAAAACAATTTAGAGTAATGATCCTAGTCCAATTCCAGCATTAAAACTCGAAATTCTGCACTCAGGGCGTCTTACTCGTCGATTGCATGAACCAACTCGACGAGTTGGATGAATTTTCACATGGACTCATCGAGTCCCCCTAATGGACTCGGCGAGTTCACTGAACATCGAGCAGAAAATTAATTTTTAAGCAAGTAGCATCAAGTATAATTGAAAACTAGCCTAGTCTCTGATACCACTGTTAGGTTTTGAGCATTCTAACACTCCTATGGTGTGCATGCAACGCTAGAAACCTTGGATCTATGTTTTCTCTATTATACATGCAAACTTTCTTTTTTCCAAGGTTTCATCCTAACTAGAATATGATGGGGTATATGTAATATGAAAACTAGTATAATGACATACCTTTCTTGTAGCTTTAATTCCTTAAGACTTTGTGAGCCTAGCACCCCAAATGTGATGCCTCAAATGCTTCACACAACACCACCAACAATTGGAATAACTTGAGAGAAGATACTATTGCACCAAAATTGGCTAGCCCTCACTTGTGTATCCTTAAGTGCCGATTTTGCTAGGACGAGGCTTCATTATATAGTGTGCACATTAGGGTGACACCATGTAACTCATGCCTTTCCACATTCCTCATGATCCATGGGTTTTAACCTCCATGAAGTATCCATGGGTCACCACATGGGTTTAGCCGAACATGAAGAACTATGGATCATAAGCCCACTATATAAGAATGAATGATTTACCAAACCAATCCTCATTTATATAATTAGTCTCTTTTGATCACAAAATTAATTCCAAACTAATTCTTGATCAATACTAATTAAATAATTCATACTAATATATTAGAACTTATAATATATTAATAAATCATAAATATCCTTTTCTCACAAAAGTCTATCCAAATTGTTCCGATGCCATGCAACCCAAATGGACCATGCCAAATCGGGTCAAGTACATACAAAATATAGTTATGGACTTAGACACCTTATCCAACAGCCACTTCTCCATAATCTCCATGATCCCCTCCTTGACGGTACCGAAAATCATCGGGGTAGTGTCAAGGATGCCACGTGTAACTTCAGACACGATAAGATCACGCACCCTCTCATCCATCGGCTCTGCACTAGAGTCTAAACCCGATCCTGAACCTAATCCCGAACCTGAACTTCATCGTGTATTCATCACCATCCTCAACTAAAAATACAACATAAAAAGCAATCAATAAGGAATTTCGAAGGGATTCCTCCCTACCGGACTCCTTTAAGCTTCCAGGTCTGTCTTTGTTTCGGGTACATGTCATGTGCTTTCGGTAGTACGGGCCTAATAGTTGCACCTGATCTCACATCGATTTGGAAGGAGAACAAAGCATTTCCTTATAAGGGGTGTGGATGCCTTCCTTATCACAATGCGTTTTAAAGCCTTGAGGGCAACAGATCCCATAAGAACTTTGCAGTTAAGCGTGCCCGGGCGAGAGCAATCTTGGGATGGGTGACCCCCTGGGAAGTTTTCGCGCCGGGAGCCAAAAGCGGACAATATTATGATACGTGCCAGAGGGGGATATTACGAATGGTATCACAGTTGGGGAATGAGTCGATGTGTTTGACGGGGATGTTGAACCCTATAATGGGGGTGAAGGTGGGTTGCACCTGATCCCACGTCGATTTGGAAGGAGAACGAAGCATTTTCTTATAAGGGGTGTGGGTTCATTACCACAACATGTTTTAAATCCGTGAGGGCAGCAGATCCCATAAGAACTCTGCAGTTAAGCGTGCCCAGGTGAGAGCAATCCAGGGATGGGTGACCCCCTGAGAAGTTTTCATGCCGGGAGCCCAAAGCGGACAATATTATGATACGTGCCAAAGGGGGATATTACAGTAGGCAAAAACCATGCGTAAATCTGAGTCTATATGGAAAAGTTATGAAGAAAACAAGAAAATATCTAACAAGAGACTTCCACGGCCGTGGAAATCAAGCCATGAATTTCCACGGGCCATGTTTTCATGTCTGCGCACACAAAAAAACTCGATTTTTTTTCAAAATAACACCCTACTTTGCATGGTTCTCGAAGAACCTTTTCCAAATCACTTTGCACCATTTATTTTGGTTCTCACACATGTTTAGTAGCTGTTTTATCATCTTAAAACACTCCACTTAATCCATTAAGTGCTCATTGAAACTTTTAACATCATATAAATCCTCAAATCCCATAAGAAGGGTTAACATGTCCATTGATCAATTGGGCATTCTAAAACTTACAAATCCTGTTCCCAACTTATTGAACACATAAATGAATGTTTTCAAGTACAAAAAACCTTCATTAATTTCATTGTAAGTACATAAACTAACCATGAAATCCTCAATTCCATTCCATGTATCCCAAATTGCCCTTTAGGCTAAAACAATCACTAGAACCACTTATAGATCAAGAGATCCTTCATGTTTGTGTTCCAATTCCATCTGTAAAGTGTCAATTCATATCATGAATGTTATTCACCTCTTAGATGTCAATCAACATGTAGTTATCCCCATATTTCCCAAAATGCCCTTTTGGCCAATTATTCCATAAATTCAACTATAGGCCACTCAAGCCTTCATGTTCTTGCATTCAAATCATGTTATTAGTATAAATTCATGTTTATGAGTATCATATACTCATCAAATGTTCACATACCAATACTTCCATTGTTTTCATCATAATTTCTCCCAAAACCATCTAAAACCCATGTTTATGCTTGATTCTACCATCATGGATGAATTTGAGAATTCCAACTGGATTTATTGTCATTATACACCATCTTGGTCATTAAATCCATTCCAATTTAACATATAAACAAGAAATCCCTAATTTGCATTTCTATGGCTCATGAGGGCTTTTCACCTAAATCCTCAAATCTATTAGTGCGGTGATTTGATTGAGATTGGGATCATCAAAAAAACTCTAGGGATGTTATAAAACCAAACCCTAATCCTTAAATGAGATAAAAATCGTATATAACTCCAATCCATGGATGAAACTCGAATTATACACTAAGGGAGGAAGAAAATATACCTTAAACCACTTGATTTCTTCATAACTTACACCAAATGAACAAAGAAAGCTTAAGATTCAATCCTTGGGTTTTTTGTATGCTTCAATCACCATTTCATAGTCTCCTTTCCTATCTCGACGTTCTCCCTTGGCTGGAAATGAAGAGACTGCACATTTATTTTCAAATTTTTCACACTTGGTCCATCTAATTTGCTCATTTTGTCCAAAACTCACTAAACCTTAATATTTGTGGTTTAACTCAAGTTTTGATATAATAAGTCCTTCCTTATACATTTTATAATATTGGTAGTCCCTTCCATTGAGTCAACCCTTTTGGTCCACATACTTTCTCAATTTGGCACTTTTGGCCCTTTAACTTTTTAAATGTTACTATTTTCACTTCTCTTTTTCCAAACTTCATACCACTAATGATATGATTAATCTTTGATGATTTATTTATTTAATTTATTAATTTAAGAACCTAGTCATAAATTTTCGGATGTTATAGCTTTCACTATTGAAGATTCATCTACTAACACTTCTACACCATTACGAACGGTTGATACGGATAGAGATAGTGAAGAAACAAAATATGAAGCTGGTACATTTCACACTTCACCATGAAAGGATCCTAATGTCGAATTGAATTCTGAAGAGATAAGTATTCATGGTGTCACTGGGAACACATCTAATATGGATCCAAACATCGATTCTGATGAATCTATTCCAACTTCTATCCCTGAAAAGACTCAAGTCACACCACCTGGAGTTAATCTTTTTAAGTCCAATATGGAGGAGGGTATTACTTCAAACATCACTAAGAACGTATCTAATACAAACTCAAAAGTAAATAAGAGTGAAGGGATTTCGACATCATCTCTCGATACTTCAGTTGTTACACCACCACTACCACCACCAACATCTATGATCATTCCTACGTATGTTGTTCCTGATGTGTCTCCAACCTTTCAAGAAGTTATGCTAGAGCCTATTTCTGCTTTGTTTTCATCTCAATCAACTGAACCAGAGTGAACTATTAACGAAGAAGAAGATGATGATGATATGATGGTTGAGTTTTCTGATTTGGATTTTGATCATGAAGAAGATAATGTTCCTGATAATGATATCATGTTTGGTAAACAATTCAAGATTCTCAATTCTAAGTTGAATTCAATTCCTCAAATTTTTAAATGATGGTGTTGGTAAGTCTGTTTTTAGTGGGGTCAAGGTCTAATACCTATTAAAGTCTCAAGAGTCGAGGACTAAGGCTTTAATTCAAGGTGTCGATAAGAGTATTGATGAGAGGTTGGTTACTTATTCTCGCACTTTTAATGGTGAACTTACGAAGTGAGAGGCATGTGTTATTTGAGAATCTGGTGACTACTTCAAGAGATTATATCAAGTTGAAGATAAAGGAGTTTTGTGACTTGTTCTCTAAAGAACACCAAGAACACACACTATTTCTTTAGACCGTCAACACCTCCTTCAAGCTTCAAAACATAAGTATTCTTCCATATACTAGTTATCCTATAGAAGCTCATAACTTACAACATTGAAAACAACCATTTCAAAGAAAAATAAGGGTTTACGGCCATGAGCATCTCCCTTGGACGTAAACTCCTATGAAGAACACCATTTGCCGTAAACTCCCCTTGGCCGTAAATATCAAAGGTTTGGCCGTAAACTCCAATGAGTGGCTGTAAACTCCATCTGATTCAATCACATGTGATTGTAACATTTCAATCTAAGTGATTCATAGTCCCTAAGAGGGTTTCTTAGCATAATTAGTTGTTTAAACACTAATTATATTCATATATGTGTCATTATATGCTATTAGGATCTGTTTGTCCTCAAGATTTCACTTGACACTTAGCATCCTACATCGACCTCACATTTGAATAACTTACTACAGGTGAGTTCATACCCCTGTATTTTCATAATTTTTACTGTTTGGGGGGAGGGGGGGGGGGAGAATACAAGTCTAACACAAAGATTTTGTGTTATAAACAAATGGTTTCAAATATCTTATTAAAAATAGATTTCATTATCAAATGGTTTTCAATATTTGTATCAAAGTGACATCAAGTCACCAAAATGTATTTGAATTTATTAAACTTCTTTTAAATGTTTTATAAACTTATATTTTCCTCCAAAAATCATACTAGTATATATATATATATATATATATATATATATATATATATATATATATATATAAGATTTAAAAGACTTAGGACTGATAACCTACTTTTGTTCCTTTTCCTTGTTTGGATGTAGGATTATAAACATCAGTTATTTATCCGAGTGTCATTTAAATTTTACTTATATATAAGTGTATATGTATACAAGTATAAAAGTTAGTTCATTAAGTTTCAATTACCCTTTGTAACATGTTGAGCAAGGGGTTACATTCATGAATACACGGTATCAATACAGAAAATACATATAAATTATAATAGGTATAATTTATGATTCACAGAACATTAACTCATGATTCAAATATACTAAAGTACATTGTTTTACAAGAACAAGGGTTTGATTCAAAACTAATCATGGTTATACATCTTTCAGATACATGTTAAGCATACTAATTCAAGAACATGCAGTCAGTCAATTATTTCAGAATGATTGGGTTTTTCATGACTATTATACATGTAACGTTTATATGTTTTTATGAGCCAAGTAGTACAGGTTGTTTAATTCATTTAAACAACATAGTTAAGTCCTGACATTATAACCAGAGTCTCCAGCCGGGGATCGAAACAATGTGTGTATAGATCTATATTGGGATTGACAAACCCGCACTCGGACTGCTAGCTACAGTCAGGCATACACGCCTGTGAGTGACAAATTGTTATCAACAGCTTTCAGCGCATTCATAGCGTTGGATCAGGCCATCTAGTCAGTATGGTTATAATAACTCATATAAAAGATATTAACAATACGTTAGTATATAATTAACTAAACTTAAGTACATTTTCAAAGTACTAGTTTACAAGATACAGTTTACAGTATTACATTACAGTTTACAATAACAGTTGATGAAATCAGACATACTCTCAGATACAAGTTTGCAAAAGGATTACAAATACAGAATATTGGTTTACAAATAGAACAGTTTTATGTAACAAAAACTACTTTTCATATACCGCAAAAAATATAGGATTTTCTGGAAAAAATTACATATTCAAGAAACTGAAAACGTTCTTTCAAACATAAATACTTATGCACTCACTCAACTTTATGTTGATACTCTCCTTTCAAATTACTTGTATTCTCAGGGAACCAGTAGACAGGTACTCCCCGAGCTTTTGAGAAGATGGAGCTATTTATGTCATGTCTTCTTCTTTTTTATAACTATTTGGTTTCAGTATACTATGATGAAACACATGTAAATACTTATACTTTTAAAATATAGTGGTTGTTTGTACTCTGATTACTATAATGCATGTGTTGTGATACTACAAATGAAGTCCTCCACCCCCGGACGTTTCCGCCGTCTGGTTTGGGGGTTTGACACAACTGGTGGGATGAAGTGGGTCATGCATTAGGAGCAGAGGCTGTAGAGGCCATGACCTCGTCTGATTTTGTTTCTAGATTCAGAGTAGAGTTTGCACCTGTTATTAAGGTGAAATAGTTGGCGAGATATTTTCAGGACCCTCTCCTTACAACAAAGATTGTGGCGGTGATCACCGCCAAATTCATGGAGAGGGATCTGTTGTTTTTGCAGTATATAGAAGATGAGGAGATAAAGAAGACGACATATCATGATATGATGATGACATTAGGGAGTTGTTAGCATTTCGGGATTCATGACTTTAGAGGATATGATTGACAAGGCCTTGGAGCGAGAGATTGAGTTGGAGCATCGAGCGAAGCGGAAGCCAACTTAGGTTCAGGCAGCTGAGGGCACAACAAAGAGTCCCAAGACTTTTTATTTATGATATATAGGCCAGCAGGGTCGGGGTCGTTGTTGCAAGCGCGATAAATCATGCAATGGAGTTTGCCGATCAGTAGGTGCGGGTTGTTATATATGCGGCAATACCAATCATATTAGTTGAGATTGACCTTAGGATCGGGTCTGATTTGCTTTCATTGCAATCAGACAGGCCACAAGAAGGCCAACTGTCTGAGGTTATCAGGAGGAGCGGTGGTGGAATCATCGTGGACTACCCATTGGAGGTAGAGATTGCTAATGATCGTACCATGAGTGCTCCAAGGATTCATCATGGCTGTGTTCTTGAGTTATTCCATGAGAAGTATTTGATTGACCTAGTCCCTATTCCTCTACGTGGGACAAAGATTATTATAGGTATGGATTGGTTGAGTCAGAATGGGGATATGATTGATTGTAAGAATCATCTGGTGAGAGTTCAAACCCCAAGTGGGGGAGAACTGGTTATTCATGGCGAGGGCACTCAATAACAATCGACTTTTTGCTAAGTTGCGAGGGATAGGAGGTATCTACAGCAGGGATACTCTGGGTTTTTGGCTTATGTTATGGATACATGGGTTGTAGAGAGGAATATTGTGGATAGCGTACCCATCGTTCAAGATTTCCTAAATATGTTTCATGAGGCATTTTTGGGAGTGCCTCTCTTGAGGCAGGTAGACTTTCGGATTGATTTCATTCTAGGTGCGGCTCCGATAGTCAAGGCACCATATCAACTAGTACCTCCAGAGATGCAAGAGGCTTTAGACAAGGGATTTATCTATTTGTGAAAAAGAATGAAGGGTCTCACCGCATGTGTATCTATTATAGGGAGCTGAACAAGTTAACAGTGAAGAACCGTTAGCCACTTCCGAGGATCGACGATTTCTTTGATCAGCTTCATGGTGCATCTTGGTTCTCCAACATTGATTTGAGGTATGGGTATCATCAAATGAGGGTCAGGGAAGAGGGTGTGCAAATACGACATTCATGATTCGTTATAGCCATTACAAGTTTGTGGTGATGCCTTTCGGGCTCACCAACGCACCAGCAGCTTTCATTGACCTCATGAACCGAGTGTGCAGACCGATGTTGGATCGATCAATGTTTATGTTCATTGATGATATCTTGGTCAATTCTAATATCAAGGAGCATCATGAGGAGCATCTGAGAGAGGTTCTTGAGACTTTGAGGATGGAGAAACGTTTTTCCAATTTCTCCAAATATGAGTTTTGGTTGCCCGAGGCTCAGTTCTTGGGCCATCTCGTTAAGCAGAATGGCGTTACTTGTATGGGGTCTGATGTACTGTCTACACAGATCACAAGAGTCTAAGATATTTGATGGATCAGCTGAACCTGGACATGAGGCAGTGTAGATGGTTGGATGTGGTGAAGGATTATGATTGTGAGATCTTGTATCATCCTAGGAAGGCCAATGTAGTGGTCGATGCTCTGAATCGCAAGACGACTAGTACTCCTATCAGAGACCTATGTCTGAGGATGGTCATCCCTACACCATTGTTATATTTGATCAAGGAGAGCAAGTAGAGGAATTGAAGAAGGAGATTTGGAAGAAAGAGAGGATCATGGGTCATATTCCTTTATTTTCCAGAGACGGTCAAGGTTTGTTGACTTAGTGCGACAATGTATGGGTTCTTGTTTCTGGAGGGGTTAGGAAGACTTTGTTCGATCCACCCAGAGGCCAAGAAGATGTTAGATATTGGAGACTGAGTTATTGGTGGCCATGTATGTAGAGCGAGATAGTGTGGTATGTAAGAGCGATGCTTAACTTGTCGGAAATTCAAGGCTGAACATCAGAGATCCCACGACGAGATGCAGCCATTACCCATTCCTATATGGAAATGGGAGGAGCATCGAGGATTGGAGAGGAGAGGTGGAAGAAAAGGCTCGGGATGAATTTAGGAGTCTTTGTGTGAGCCGTATGCAGTGAGAGTCGCACGTACGGTAACGAGGGGGGTTCGCGTCTATACGTGTAGTGTGGTGGTTGGGCCTACCCACCTTATTTGTTCCATGATCTATGGGTCTACTGGAGCTACCCACTTTGATCAATTAGCCAAGATTTTGACTGGATACGAAATCACTGGTGCTCGATCTAGTGGTATATTTATGGGGATTCTCTCTATCGTTGTAGGATCCCTATTCAAGATCACTGCAGTTCCTTTTCGGGCGGCTGTAGGACGGACGGCCGCCTATAGGTGGTAGGGTAGGGGGTGGTACCGCTCAGATTGTGGCCAATCTTCCTAACCGCGCGCGGGCCGGGCTTAGAGCGCGTGAAACTTATCACTACCTCGTAAGGGCATTGAGACCATAGCATGTTACACGAAAGCGCCGCTTTCTCTGTAGTACTGTCACACAGCTGCCCGCCTAGAAGAGTCACTCGCTCTGTAGTGTTGTCACACAAGATAAGCATGCCGCCCGCCTACTGGCCGGGCGAATCTAAGTTCTCTTCCGGTCAACTTTCCACCCAGTCAAGTGCAAAAAAACACAGTGAAATCACGCAACGCACGCTGCTGGTGTGCTTCCTGCTCGCGAGGAAAGAAAGAAGAGCGACAAGGTTAAGTTCAGATTTGACTATTTGCAGCATGGGAGCAGATTACCCAAAAAATACCTGGGAACAATGAAAAAACAAAAAAAGATATCTCGGTAACGAAAACTATAGGGGCTGTATTGGCGAGATCCAACGGTGAACAGCTGCCCAAAAGAAAAATCGCCTGGAAGTCCGAGGACCTTTAGTACTGTACTCTACCCCCGAACCAGCAACCTTCGCGCCAAGCAAGACCGCCCTTGTCCCTTTCCTTTCTCCATTCCGCCTCCTTCTTTGCTTTGCTCTAATAGAGTCTAAGGCAAAGCTAAAGTGGTTCGTATGCCTACTTTACCTACTTGACGAAAGGGAACGAACTTCGTTTCATTTCTGGGTTTATGGATTGGATTCAGTCAGCCTCACTCCTTCCTTTTTATGTTGTCGTGATGGTTACCGGCGAACGCTACCAAAGGCGGGAGCGTGGTGAGATAGATAGACGTCCAATCCTGCAGCAGCTAGTGGCTCGGCCTTAGTCTTGGGCTGATCTCACACTTCAATCAAGCCCTTCGTACTTCGATCCAATCAATCGATCGATCAAGAGGCTAATCTCTTTTGTTTGGGCCGGTAGCTAAAAGAAAGTCCTCGCTTTCTCTTGAACAAGGGAAGGGCAGCATAGCATTAGCTTCAATTAAACAAGCTCAACCTTGAGAAAGGTGGTAGGCCGAAGAACCGTTGAACGCTTCAACTTGGCCACTAAAGAAGGCGAAGGCTGGGCGAGAGACTAGGCCAACTTACTGCTTACTGCTATGCCATGGTTGAAGCTTTAGGCTCCATAGACGGAACTATATATTAGGTATTAGGGAGGGGAGGACACCACTCAGCACCCCACAGAGCGGGGGGGTTCAATGCCTAAAAAAAAGAAAAAAAAGGGGGGAAAGATGACTCTATTTCTGAGGGGAGGAGAGAAAGAACGCATGCATGGATATTCTGTCTGTCGGATGTTCGATAATCTATAAAAGGACATCTAAAGCTAAGGTTACGAAGTAAAGGAAGTCCGAGAGAAGTGGTGATCTCATCTTGCTTGCTGGGAGAGAGGAAGCTTCCGGAGCACCTTTTCCAGCCAGATAGCGAGCGATCACTCAGCAATGAACACTAACTGAAAGCGGCCGGGAATGAGTACCTATCCCTTACGGGAATCGAACCCATGTCTTCGACATGAAAAGACGATGTCCTAACCACTGGACGAAAGGGACCAAAAAGCCATTCTTCATATATCGCTCCGTGGGCTCTGAGAAGAGAAGTGGTTCGTTTTCTTTCTATACGAAATTAAAGATTTCGTTTGTGTTCATGTTGGCGATTTCTGATGTAAATTCGGCGGTTCGTCTTGAACTCCTTCTATCTAGCGCTCTCAAGCTGAGGTAACTCGAAGCTTTGAATGGCTCCTGCCTAGCTTCCTTCCAGTGATTAGAGTCTTCTGGGCTACTACTTCCTGGGAAACCTTTGGCTAGGATCCTAGAAGCAACTTCGTCAACACCGTCTCAGTCTGTGTTAGAAAAAGGAAAGGAAGCAGGGAACCGAAGGCTGTTTGCGTACTTGCTTGTTCAAGCCTGAAAAGAAGCCAATAAGGCGCAGTTACAGCGGGAAAGGGTTGAAGTTGCGAAATCAGGCATAGGGTGTACGAACAACACTGATCGTAGACCATCCAAATGCTTATGGGGTAGAACAGACCGATTGATTAGTTCCCGTGATCGTAGATCCACTTTAGCTAATGCAACTCGGGAAGAAGCTGCTAAGATCACGTCGCTTACAAATGCTCCAGCATGAAATAAAGACTTTTTTAGGTACAGGGATAAATTCGTACAATAGTACGAGGACGGAAAAGAAAACGACCTTCATTGACGCATGTTCTCCCAATAGTGCGAGTACTGACTTGTTCGTAGAAAAGAATAGTCCTGACTAGTATACCGTCTGCTATTCTTACTAAATCTCAAGATTGAATTGGTAGTTGTACAATTGAAAACGGTATGGGAACTATACAAATTGAACACGGTATTTGTAGTCAAATTGAACATAGAATTGTTTATTGACAAGTTTGTGGGTATGTGGTTTTTGCATTTCGTTCAATAGGGGGAACACGAGACCTATAAAGAAAGGGGAATACAGATAAATGTTTTTTAGATTTTGACGCATTAGTAGGATTCATTCTTTTCCTCTCCACAGATACTGAGATCTATCCTTAGATAGACGCACTAGAAAGTTGAACAGGAAAGTTGAGACTGGCTTGTTCATGAGGCTAGTTCAGGAATTAAGTTTTTCTAGTTTCAATCTATAAATACCGTTACTTTGGACTTCGTCACGAAGTTTCCCGAGATGGAACACATAGTTCATTCTATCTAGGTTATAAACCCTAAACCCTAAATACCATAAGCGTGCTCCGCGCCTACCTGCGCGAGGAGCTTTTCGAAAAACTTCATAAAATTGTATCTTTCTCATACGAGCTCTGATTTCTATGTTCTTTATATCCACATGTAGCTATCGATGAGTATACAAGTTTCATTTAGACTCCGTCGGCTAATTCTCACTTTATTTTAAAAGTTATATTTTTCACAAACTTAGACTCTTAAAGTCCATATAAAAAATCATAACTCTTTCATACAACATCTTTTCTCGACTGTGTTTATATCGACGGACTCCTATTCATGAGATCTTCTACTCTCATTTATATTCTTTAGGCTAAAAAGCAACCGATCTAATTTTCGATTTCTATGCTAACATAGTTGCGCTGAAACTTAAAAAAACCATAACTTCCTCATACGAAGTCAGATTTGGACGTTCTCTATATGCACGAGTTTGCTTTTATGATTACTGTGCTTTATTTTAGATTACTTAGCCTAATAAGCAACCTATCTCCAATTCACTATTTACAACACACATTTTTGTATAGGGTTGAACGTGAAACTTCAAATGATCAGAACTTCTTCATACGAAGTCAGATTTTGGCATTCGTTATATGTACGAAATCACCATTACAACTACTAGAACTTCCGTTTACATTATTTTTCCTAAATAATCTTTATTTTCGACATTTATTTTAGCTCTAATTATTAAATTATTATATACACATAAATCACATATACTCAAATAATTTCCTTTTATTTATTCATAAAAAGATTACAATTGTTGCTCAATTTAAATACATCTTTCATAACTAATGTTTATCAAGAAATGCGGGCGTTACAAGTTTTTTCACGGAGAAGTTAGCCAAAATTTACATCAAGGAAGTGGTTGCACGTCATGGAGTGTCGGTTACAGTTGTTTCGAACCAATACATCCACTTTACTTCTAGGTTTTGAAGGAAGTTCAATGAGGAGTTGGGTACTCGATTGATTTTTAGTATCGCTTATCACCTCTAGACTGATGGACAGAGTGAGTGGACCATTCAGACCCTCGAGGATATGCTACGTGCATGTGTGCTGGAATTTGGTGGGAGTTCGGATACCTATCCTATTTTAGTTGAGTTCTCCGACAACAACAGTTATCATGCCATCATTGGTATGCCCCCCTTTGAGCTGTTTTATAGGAGGAGATGTCAGACTCTGATTTGTTGGGGTCAGTTCAGTCAGCGAGTGATGGGGAGCATCGAAGTAGTTCTCAAGACCACTGAGTTGATTTGACAGGTGCGGGATATATTGCGGACCGCACAAAGAAGGCAGAAGAGGTACGTTGACCAACGTCGTTCCGACTTTGAGTTTCAGGTGGGAGATCATGTGCTTCTAAAGGTGACACCTTGGAAAGGTGTCATCTGGTTTTGGAAGCGGGGCAAGTTGGGCCCAGATTCATTGGACCTTTTAAGATTTTCACCCAGGTGGGCAAGGTTACATATCTTCTAGATCTACACATCAAGCTTAGTCATATTCATAGTACATTTTATGTCTCTTAGCTGCAGAAGTATATGGTTGATGATTCCGTAGTGGTTTCTTTTGATGATATTTAGGTTGATGAGCGCATGAACTATGTGGAGAGACTAGTTGTGATTCTAGACAGGAAGATGAAGGCCTTACGCAACAAGGTGATTAGTTTAGTGAATGTGCAATTGCAGAACCTGAAGGGTTCAGAGTCGACCTAGGAACCTGAAGACGAGATGAAGGAGCAGTATCCAAAGTTATTTACAGCAGTGGATTTCAAAGTCAAAATTTGATATAAGTGAGAGAGAGTTTTAACATCCATTTCTAGGTAATGCTTTTCCTAAGTTAATTATTTTAAATTATTAATTGTAAAGTTTTAGGGTGGTGCCACAACATGGTGGCTAAAGGCCCATAGCCTGACAATTGTCTAATTAAGGGCAAAGATCTAGGAAGTGCCATGGCGTAGTGGCCATTTTGGTGCAAACCCTAGATCTTCAGGTTTGTACCCTATTTAAGGGCACTAACTTCTAGGGATGCCTTATTAGGTAGCCTCGTTTCTATAAAATCGGTCCCTACCTAAACCCTAGCCTATTTGTGTGTATTTTGAGTGTGAAGTAATTTTCTGAAGCTTGAATGAAGGAGAATCTCATCTTGTGGTATATTAGCTTGGTTCTAGCTTAGATTCAGCATCTTCATGTCATTTCAGACATTGTGGAGATATAAAGTATCAATCTTTCTCTTTCTTTCTCTAGATTTTATTCTAGGTCTTTTATGATATTTTAGTCCCAATCTTCTTGTCTTTGGAGTTTAATTGTACCACAAAGCCTTTGGGTTCATATTTTCGCTTCTAGACCACAGTATTGGATGGAAAGTGGTCTTGTATGAATCTTTTTGGTGTATATGACTTTAGTGTAGTCATTAAGAACTTTGGAGTAAAGATCTTGACTTATTGGGATGTCATAATGGACAATGTTGGAAACTATCCATCAAGACCATGTGGAGATTCATATCTGAGCTTCGGAGCTCTTAGGATTTGGAGTTCAGAGCTTAATACATTAAGTTGTCCCTTTACAGTTTCCACGGCTTGGGGACTTCCTTTCCATGGCGTGGAAACTGGTCCGGTCGCGGCCTTAGGGTCCAGTTTCTGCCACGGCATAGTGACATATCTACCACAACATTGTATGTAGTTTTTAGTGGGGAGCAAATTGAATGACCACGGTGTGGCCTTTGGTTGGCCAACACATGGAAGGCAGTTAGGGTTGACTATGTCTGTTGACTTTTAACCTGGGTTGACTTTTAGTCAAATGGCTAGTTTTAGAAGGAAGACTAATAGTTTACCTTATACTATTCATTAGGAGTTGTGTCGTATCCATATTTTGACCATGTGAGCCTGTTCGCTGGTGACTGCATTCGTGGGGTGAGTGTTCTCACAATACTATGTAGGATTCTATTTGTCTTTGTGACTCATGCATGGAACACCAAGGTTTGGCCACTATAATTTTTATTAAAGACCAGGGTTTGGCCCCTGGCATTTTCATGAAAGACCAGGATTTCGCCCCTGGCCATTGTATGGAAGGCCATTGTATGGAAGACCACGATCTGGCCCTTGGAACTTGTACAAATAAAGACCATGATTTTCCCTATGACAAGAAGTAATACTATGATTTGGCTCATAGCAACCGTTTGGGGTTGAAACTGTTGGGTTATGAGCATTCTAACACTCCTAAGTGTACATGCAATCCTAAATACCTTGGATCTATGTTTTCTCTATTATACATACAATTATGAACATCCAAGGTATTATCCTAATCTAGCATACAAAATAATAAATATAACAAGATAGAATACATACCTCTTTGATGTAGAATGTCTTCATGAAGCTTGAGTGCCTAGTGCCCCAAGTGTGACACCTCAAATGGTTCACACAACACCAAATACACTTGGAATAACTTGATAGAAACTTGAACACTCCTTGAAATCGTCTAGCCCTCACACTCACACATTAGTGCACGATTTCTTGAGCCATGGGATTCTTTTATATGGTGGCTATTAGGGTTACACCATGTAACTCATAACTTTACCCATTCCTTATGCTCCATGGATTTTAACCTCCATGGAGTATCCATGGGTCACCCCATGGACTTAGTCCAACATAAGGAATCTTGGATCACAAGCCCACATATATAAGAATGATAGATTTACACAATCAACCCATATATTTAATTAGTCTCCTTTTGATCACTTAATTAATTCCAAATTAATTCTTGATCAATACTAATTAAATAACCTTATTAATATATTAGAACTTATAATATATTAACCAACCTTAACTGTTATTTCTCTCATTATAGTCTATCCAAATACATGATGCCATGCAACCCAAATGGACCATGTCGGGTCGGGTCAAGTCTTACCAATTATAGTTATGGACTTAGACATTAATCCCACAGTCTCCCACTTGGATAAGTCTAAAACTATTATTGCGTATGACTTCAGGAACCGATCAGCAATCGTAGCTCTCAAAAGCTTCTGTCGAACTCTGACCTTGTCGATGAACTCTGACCTTTGTCAATGACTTGTCCATTAGATAAGGGATCATAGATTCCTCCATTCTAGATATCATATGGACTGAGACATGTATTATCAATCATTCTCTCTGTCTATTTGTTGTTTCCCGATTTCCGATTCATGATGACTGACTGATTGAACAAATCAAATCAGTCCTGGCTTGTCCAAGCACTCACATGTATCATCTTTAAATCATCGAGGGGCCCACAGATATCGCTTTTATCCCGAAGGTAAAAGGAATGGATAAACTTCGACTCATATGGCTTGTTCTACTACTTGTTGAATCATACACAAAGGCACGTTTTATAACATCGAGTTACCAATGCGTTTTCGTGCAATCAATGTATAACCAACTCATAGTAACAACTCATATCTCTAGGTTTGAAGAATATAAGATATTATCGTCTCATGATCACTCGTGATAAAATCCATGAAGTGATTCAAATGAGCGCGGGTTGAATCTAATACTCAGAACTTATGAGCACTCATGAGTGTTGTAGCACACTTTGTCCACCAACTTGGACCTCTACAAACCACCCCATGACAGTCTTGATTCATATCTACTTCCAACATATGACCGACTGTGGATGGTTTGAATAACTTAATCATTCAGGAAGAGCGACTTAGTTATTCTGGAAGTCAAAACATGCAAAGTGAAACACAAGAATAAATGAATCAAATATGGTATCAAACCCTATGAATATAAATAAACACTTTTATTTATCACCATACTGATTACTCATTATTCATTGTTTCGGTTTTATCAACTTTATACTTGAATTTAAAACAATAGTTGTCCCATGCTCCAAGCATGTACACTATGTTTTCTAAACACTAGTCATGCCATACACCAAGTATGCATACTATGTTTGTCTATGATCTTTATTTTGTAAAATAGATCAATTGAACATCACTCCAATGATCCTCTTTTCACAGTCCCAAATCCTTACTGCAAATGCAAGAATTCCAAATTCATGCCATTTACTGAAATCTGTTAGATTCTAAACTTATATGCATTGATCCTCTTAATGATTATGCACAAAGTCAGAAACACTTGACAACAATCATTACAGAGCATTCCAAAGGAGATCAGCTCCTTGGAAACATCCTTCTTTCATTAAGTTTCCTAATCTTACACAGATTGAATAATTTCTAACTTTGAAACATTTCCATATTCCATTTTGACTATCACTTCTGAACAAGAGTTTCCTCCTTACAGATTATGTCAATATGGTCCTTCCAGAATTAACATTATACTTCCAACTGTCCTTGAGCAACCAATCTTTGGTAAACCTTAGATTGTCCTCGACAATTGCTTAATCATTTTAGTCATATCCAATTCTAGACCTTTTCCCTTCATAATGCCCCAGGCATTTGGAAAATTTTAGAAAGGATGAATATAGCACATGTAATCGATCCTATATCCGAAGCATATGGGACACGATTCATGATGTCTCACATAAAGACTAAACCAGTCTTTTGCTATAATATTTCCATTTCAATTTGCCAAGTTCTCAAAATTCAGATTATGAAAAGGGATGCCGTAATCATAATCGAATTTTAGAACGCAAATAATGGACCCATATATAGAATTTCCTTATGTTGAGCCATTCCAACATGAAATTCATATATATATCCTTGATTAAATACGATTAAAATCTTAATCTAAGCTTTTAGAATTGAAATGAAGTATAATTTCCTCTCCCTTAGTTATAGCAAAACAACTTTTTCAACCCCTGCAACCTCACGAATTGAAACTTTTGTTTTCTATAATTAACATTTCTAACTTGCAACCTTTGTCATAATTATCATGCTCCCACTAACATGATGATTATTAGCATAACACTTATGCTCCCACTAGCTTTGACATGTACTCAGAAATCAGCTGACTTTCTTACCAAAGTTCAGATTTCTGATACTAGATTGTTTTGATAAAACTTTATCAAAATCATACACCTCTCTTAGATAGCTCACATGTGTGTCTAAACAATTTTAGAACTATGAAAAGGGATGCCGTAATCATAGTCTCAATTGTTTAGACCTTTGCCACTTCTCACAAGTCCATGTTAGTGTGCCGGTAAACCACACACGCTCCAGTAACGACTTTGAGAATGCAAATATCACAATTGCTATCTAGCTAAAATCTACTTAGTGAAAGTGTTTCCTCACCATCATTTTCATGAATCGGAGAGAAACCTTATGACACTTAGATTTAATAGTGTATGTGTTCTTATCCATGTGAATTTGTCAAAACCATAATCACAAGACAAGGTTAGTGACAAATCCAAACTCATATTAATTAAACTTGTGCAATCTTAAATTCTTGCCATTTGGCAGCTCAGGTGCCTGCCATTGCTTCCAAGTAGTTGTGCAACCAATTGAGAACTCTCAGAACTCCTATGCAAAGCCAAGTTGAATAGGCACGAAAATTTCAACACGATAGGTTATAAACCTCAAGTC
Source organism: Lactuca virosa (assembly GCF_052849685.1). Classification (NCBI taxonomy): domain Eukaryota; kingdom Viridiplantae; phylum Streptophyta; class Magnoliopsida; order Asterales; family Asteraceae; genus Lactuca; species Lactuca virosa. The sequence continues at coordinate 299,565,579 of NC_136430.1, read as the reverse complement.
GTGTGCTAGTGAAGGACTTTAGGTTTTATTCTTGATTAAGTCTTGAAACTTTCAAGAGCTTTAAGACTCCCACTGTCCTCTTGACATATAAGACTCCCTTGTCAAATATTCAAGAGATAGTGCGGATTCTTTATCAAGACTAACACTCTACACAATTGGCCTAAGTTGGTCTCTGTTTTATCCAAAACATCACAACTTACCAATTTCAAATGTACAAGAGTAGATAACCTTTTACTCTTACATTTGACTAGTGTTAACAAACCCTCTTTAAGATATGTCACTCAAGTTACAATCTTGGAGTATGACTCTAAGAATTGTTTTGGAACGAAGTATGACTCATCTTTTTGATTTAACCATTTCAACAATTCATGACTCCTCTTCTTAGTCATAAGAATGCACTAAGATGACTTTAGAGGACCAATTGTGATATGGTATCTTAATCATTAAGATGATCATAAACATGGTACTAAAGTACTCTCCCATCTTTTCAGATTTGAGAAACTTTTATCTTTCTGCCATACTTTGATTCTTCTTATTCGTTCTGTCTCACATTGAAACTTCTCCAATGCTACAGACTTATACTTAAACTTATAAGTATAACCATATTTACTGAACTTAAGTAAATCATGACGAATAGTCTTCTTGATATTTTGTGGTGGACTTGACCAGTGCACAAGAATGTGTACTCGATCCCTTAGTCCTTTCCTTATTCACATAAGGAATTAGTCTTAATTTTCCAAGCTGAAAGTTCTCATTCATCATACTATACAACTTGCATGATTCCAAGTTTCGGTCCAATTGAACCTTGGGTGATGAGAATCTTTCCTTATTTGGTAATATTAGACACTACCACAACCGAAAGAATCAAATCCATTTTTCCAATATTGCTATCAATGGAATCTCATAAGCAACAACTTTTCACAAATGCCATTGTAAGGATAAATAAAATCAAAACCTTTTTCTTTTATTTTAAAACTTTGCGGAAAAACTTATCCTTACAATCCATATGAAAACCTTGTTGTTATCTATTCCTAAGCAATATAAATATCATAACTCTTAAGTAATAGCCCAAAATTCTGATCACCGAACCATGCGATTGAAATCAATCTTCGCGATCAGAATCAGCATGTACTTAATAAAGTTAGACAATGGACTTTACCTGAAGTAGAGCCAAACTTATTGACTTTAACATCCTTAGGTAAATTTGGCAGCTTCGTAACCAATGCCCCTTCCTTTGGCAATAGTTACCTATGGACCCTTGATAATGGGACTATCTCAGACTTCGCCTCTCTCTTTACCATTGGGTCAACCGAGTTGACTATGGCCGATCCCTTTCTATTGGGAAGAGAGAGCTTTACTGGATATCCAATGTCATCATTGTCAATGTCCATAGCGTTTTAGGAAGTTGATCTTAGCAAATAGATAAGATCATTAAGGGTCTTGTCTTAGTCTGTTTCATAGGATTCCCAAAAGAACTCACTATGTGACTTAGAAAGTAGTTGAGCCACCAACTTTCTCAAGACTTTGACACCCAACTCTCCCGGCTTGTCAATATGTGACTACATCTCCAAGATGTGATCACACCTAGACCTTGCCTTGCCAATAGGGCTTGAGTGACCTTAAACTTTTTAGGAACTTGTGGGTTAGGGAGAATAATTGGAGGAGGTGAAAGAAGTATGATATCAATGGGACATCATCTTCATTTAGGAAAGCTTGTTTCAAGAGATTTGGGAAGATCATAAATGTCTAGACCAGACATCTTTTTGGGAGATATTCAAGATAGTTGATTTAAAGTCCTTAATATGACACCCATTATGAAATATTAAGGCTAGGACCCAACAAACTATTTTATAACTTAGAAGAGGGATGCCGTAATCCAAGCTATAAAATATTTGAAGGTAGGTGAATGACGATTCACCAATTTCCACCATGAAAAACGAAATAATTTATTAGGTTTTAATTGGATTTGAAAGTCCTAGATCTTTGAGATTCATTGAACTGTTCAAAGGCATGTTTCAATCTCGAGTGTGCCCTTCAGGTTTTGTGACCGGGATGCCGAGGATCACAAAACAAGGTGTGAATAACCATGCAAATATACTTGGTACCCTTAATATTTACCCCTTAATCAGTGTGCCGGTTAACCACACACGCTCCACCGATACTATGATAAATATTAAGTTACCCTTTTCCTACCTTGTTAAGTCCAGGTTAGTGTGCCGGTTAACCACACACGCTCCACTAACGACTTAAGCAAAGTGCAAAGTGTAATTTCATGGGTTAGCACCAAATTCACATTTTCCTAAGTAACTAAGATTGGGTATTAATAAGAGTTTAGTTACTTAGTATTTATCATTAATACTTTTAATGAAAGGAGAATTATAGTCCTTGTCCTACCCGTTCGGCTAACGACCCTCCACCAGTCAAGGAAGCGGTGGGTGAGAGTGGACACCCATTAAACTGCCATTTTATAGGCTGTAACCTTATACCCCCCTTATAGACCGGCTTCGTGAATGAGGCCTACTAACGGTAAGACTGACTTTACTCTTATACATATATATATAAATATTATTAACTTATAATATTATAAAGTATAAGGGTTGAATTTTAACTTTTAAAATTCTAAGGGCTAACTTGGAATTAAAGTATTCATAAGTGAAAACTTTTCAAATTCCAAAACTTGAGGGCAAGTTTTGAAACTATTCAAAACTAATTAATTCCATAACTTATGAGTTTAAAGTAGTTTTAATTAAAAAAAAAAAAAAAAACTCTTCAAGCTCCATAACTTGAGGACAAGTTATGGAAGACTTTAAACTAATTAATAAAAAAAAATAACTTTTTTTATTGTAACTTATGGAACTAATTAAGGTTACACTTTTTTTTTTAATTTAATGAAGAGACTCTTGAACCTCCATAACTTGAGGACAAGTTATGGAGTCATAAAACCATTTAATTAGAACTAGACTCTTCATTTTGTAACCTTTGCCAACTTTTATGAGTTTTATGATTCTTAAATGTGACTTTTCATATAACTTGAGGACAAGTTACAAAAACACACTTTGGAATCAACTCTTAGATTAAAATGGATTGAAAACAACTATTTCACACAACTTTTCTATTAATCTAAGAACCTCATAAGAACAAGATAATTCAAATCATCAATCTTCAAGAAATTAGCATGAACATACAAACTAATACAAATCTTGAAATTATGACAATTATCTTAGAAATTGGATTAGCATGAACATTACCACATCAAAAACAAGTTTATAAGTCCAAAAACATCTTAGGGTAATGTTCCTAGTCCAATTCCAGCCAAAACAATCGAATATATGCATCCAACTCGATTTTTCAGCTACTTTTGCAAGTATAACAAGAAAACAAGCCTAGGCTCTGATACCACTGTTGGGTTATGAGCATTCTAACACTCCTCAGTATACATGCAATCCTAAATACTTTGGATCTATGTTTTCTCTATTATACATACAATTATGAACATCCAAGGTATTATCCTAATCTAGCATACAAAATAATAAATATAACAAGATAGAATACATACCTCTTTGATGTAGAATGTCTTCATGAAGCTTGAGTGCCTAGTGCCCCAAGTGTGACACCTCAAATGGTTCACACAACACCAAATACACTTGGAATAACTTGAGAGAAACTTGAACACTCCTTGAAATCGTCTAGCCCTCACACTCACACATTAGTGCACGATTTCTTGAGCCATGGGATTCTTTTATATGGTGGCTATTAGGGTTACACCATGTAACTCATAACTTTACCCATTCCTTATGCTCCATGGATTTTAACCTCCATGGAGTATCCATGGGTCACCCCATGGACTTAGTCCAACATAAGGAATCTTGGATCACAAGCCCACATATATAAGAATGAATGATTTATATAATCAACCCATATATTTAATTAGTCTCCTTTTGATCACTTAATTAATTCCAAATTAATTCTTGATCAATACTAATTAAATAACCTTATTAATATATTAGAACTTATAATATATTAACCAACCTTAAGTGTTATTTCTCTCATTATAGTCTATCCAAATGCATGATGCCATGCAACCCAAATGGACCATGCCGGGTCGGGTCAAGTCTTACCAATTATAGTTATGGACTTAGACATTAATCCAACAGAAACAGGCCCGTTCTGTTATGTATGATATGTGGTATTTTGAGGAACTCACTAAGCTTTGTGCTTAAAGTTTTATGTTTAAAATGTTTCAGGTACTTCTGGTACGAAAGGGAAGGGCCTGACTTGATCACACAGCATCCCCCGAATATTAATTTTGCAGTATTTTTGATACTCTATGATGTTTTGAGATCTTTATATACATTGATTGGTATGAACAAGTGGTTGTGTGGTTTTGGTGCTTTAAAATCAAAACTTTTACTTAATATTCTTGGGACGTTACAAATTTTATGCCTTTATTATATTTAACATTGTTATATTCATAAGTGAATACGTTGAAGACTAGGTTAAAAAATTTATACATTTATATTCATAAATGAATATGCCAAGAGTAGGTTCATACATTTATACATGATTATATTCAGTAATAACTAACCAACTTCGAAAAAAAGTTGCAAAATCCATCAACATTTCAGCCATTTTATTGAATCGACCGCAACCCCCACTCTTCCCTTTGAACCAATCCGCAACCACAAATAATTGATAATTGGACATCACCTCTAAAAACAATAAATATTGTAACAAATTGAGAGCATAACCTAAAAAATTCCAGCACCCTTTGTTTAATCAATCTCTACAAAATGGTGATAACATTAATATTCCACATGTTCAATTACACATAGTATATATAATCATTTATGAATAAATCATTGTGTGATCATTAATGTTTAATAGTTATATAATCATCTATAATTAAGTGACCCCGTTAATTTATTTTCAAGTATTTAATCAGAAAAAACATGATTAGAGATGACCATAAAACTTAATTACATATGATTATATACATGTTAATCATACAGTAACAAAAATATAGAATTTTTAGGCAATCCCTCTAAACTAGTAGTGCAAATTACCAAGTAGAGCAAGAAAAACCAACCATATGTCAAAGCACACGCCATCACATGAAACAAAAGTACTAGAAAATATTAATAAGCACATATTATACCTATTTCATTTTTCACTATAGAATGGCATATACCATAGAACATATGAAATATGTGCTCTAATAAGAGCATAAATGGTTATATTACGTATTGGATATTTTAAGAATTAGAATATATCCTCATAATATCTAGGTGTTGGTGATTTTAGTGTTATCATCATGTTTTGGTGTAGTTGTAATGAATATTGAGATAGATTGAGTTTTATTTCACTCACCGAGATTGAAGGTGTGGGGTGCATACCCGGAGTGATTAATATGAGCTCAGGATATGGGGGTCTGGGGGAAGCACCCATGGGTACGGGGATCCAAGGGGAAATACCCTTGGTCCGCTCACTCCTAAACCCTAAACCTAAATGGATTTCTATATCGGGTATGACTCCAACCATGCATTTTTCCCGCCAAATATTCTATTGATAACATCATAATGATGTAGGTGTTAGTTATGTCCAATAACTACCTGTTTTGGCACCAAATGTGCATGTAAGCACTATTTACTACTTTTCCCTCTTATATAAGAACATTTTTCATGTTCCAGAATATGGGTTACAAAAGAGACACTCTAAATGTGTTCATTAAGATTTGATCTATCTCTCAAGAACACATCAAGCAAAAGGTAGTTCGCGTTTCTCAGTTCGAATTAGGCATGTAATTTGAATTTGTTTTATTCTTGGATTATCTAACTTCAGAATTAGTGTACCCCATGCAAAAGGGATGAATTACAAATTTCAAAAAGTGTTCAAAACATGATCCTTGACTTTATCCACGTAATACATATTGTTATTCAGATTCCCTAATTATCTAACATTCTAAATTTGTAATTTCTATAAAGGAATAGCAATGGTAGAATCTATCAGGGACATAAGTTCCAAGTTTGGAAAACATAATAAGTTTGAAGGAAACGACTCTCATCGTTGGCAGAAGAAGATGCACTTTCTTCTTACCACTTTGAAGGTTACGCATGTTTTGATTACCCATGCACCGGAAGCCCAAGGGAATGAAACGCTGGAACACACTAGAAAAATTTGCAAGTGGGAAAATGATGATTACATATGCCGTGGTCACATCTTGAATGGTATGTCTGACTCCCTCTTTGACATATATATAAAAATCATGAAACTACAAACAATCTGTAGGATTCCCTTGAATCGAAATACATGGTAGAAGATGCCTCAAGTAAGAAATTTTTTGTCATTAATTTTAACAATTACAAAATGGTATATTCGAGGCTTCTCATGGAACAGTACAATAAACTCATGAGGATTCTGGGATAATTTGAACAACACTAGATGAAAATGGATGAATCCATTTCTATCGCTAGTGTCATTGACAAATTGCTTCCATCCTAGAAAGATATCAAGCAAACAATGTAACACCAAAAAGAAGAGTTGTCTCTAGTATAACTTAGCAACCATTTATGAATTGAGGAAAGCCTAAGGGTCCAAGAAAGTGGCAATGGAAAGGTAGGAGAAGTTCCTGTATCTTCTATGAATATGGTAGAAGATGACAAAAACCAAAAAAACAACAACTCTGGAAAAAGGAAGAAAATAGATGACAACCAGAAAGGTTACAACAAGAAGGAAAAACTAGTGTGTTGGAATTCCAACAAACCGGGTCACATGAAACGTAAATGTCATTTAAGGAAGAACGAGAATGGTACAAGTAGATCTGGAAATTCCACTTATAGACAAGGATCTAAGGATCAAGGTCCGAAACCATAACAAGGTCAGAATTTTATTTCTGGAAATACTACTTCTATTATATATCATGTAACACTAGTTCTTGAAACTACTTATGTACATGATGATGATTATTCTTGGTAGATTGATTCGGTGGCAACGAGCCATGTATGTAGATATCGCCACTGGTTTAAGGAGTATGAAGTAGTAAATGATGGTTGTGTATTATATATAGGAGACCATCATAAATAATATGTTGTTGGTCTTGGTTATGTGTCTTTGTTATTTTGGTTTTGTAAAAAAGTATTCATCTTAGCAATGTAATACATGTTCCCAAGATTAGGAAGAACTTGGTGTCTGGTGGTGTATTAAATAAATGTGGTTATAAACAAGTTTATGAGTCTGATAAGTATATATTATAAAAGTATGGTACATTTGTAGGATTTTTTTTATTTCACTTGTGCTACGTTTAACTTAAATATAAATAATAATGTTGCAGATTCTATATATATGTCTTTTTCTAGTATTGATGAATCTTCCTTATGGCATGCTCGTTTAGGACATGTACATTATTAAAGAATGCTTGAAATGTATAAAAATAGATCAATACCATCTTTTGATGTTAACATAGAAAACTGCAAAACTTGTATGTTAACTAAAATAACTAGACAACCTTTTTCTGATGTTAAAAGGAATTTTGTTATGCTTGAGTTAATTTAAAGTGATCTATGTGATTTGAATTCAACTCCATCCTTAGGGAATAACAACTACATAGTTACTTTTATAGATCATTATTCTCGTTTTCAAGGTTGCAGAAAACGTTAGACGTTATCTAGTCGGAGGACTGGGGTCTAGGGATTAATCGGCTAGGCGGGGATTAATCGGGGACCATTAATTATTAAGAAAATTATTCAAAAATTTATAAATCCAACTTTAATCGTAAGAATATAAATAAATAAACATAAAAGTTTAACGATAAGTTTAACAAGCACAACAATTTATCATCCAATTAATAAGAAAAATTATTCAAATGTTAATATATCTTAAGAAAATAAGTAAATTTGGGTATTTGTATATTTGAAAACATAGAAATTTTGAAAATTTTGGAGAAAAACTTTAAAATTTAATTTTTTTTTTAATTTTTAAAAATTAGTTGAACATTGAAATACTATGAACTTTTGAAATTTTGAAAATTTTGGTTTAATATTTAAAAATTTGAAAATTTGAAAATTTGGCCGATTAGGCCGCCTAGACCGATTTTTACAACACTGCTTGTTTTTGCAATGTATACTTGTTACATTCCAAGGATGAGGTCCTTAATAAATTCAAAATTTATAAAATTGAAATTGAATTGCAACAAAATGATTTAATCAAAAGACTTCGCACTAATAGAGGTGGACAATATTATGATCCAAGTTATTTCCAATATGTTGGTATTATACATGAAATAACTTCTCTATACACTCCTCAACAAATAGGGTTTTCTAAAAGGAAAAATAGAGTTCTAAAGGAAATGGTGAACTCTTTGTTGTCATACTCAGGCTTGAGTGATGAATTCCGAGAGAAGTTATGCTAACTTCATGTATCTTTTAAATAGACTTCCAAACAAAAGGAACAAGATAACTCCCTATGAACTTTGGTACAAAAAGAAACCAAACTTAGGATATCTTAAAGTTTGGGGTTGTCGAGGTGTTGTAAGGCTAACTGAACCAAAGATGAACAAATAACTCCCTATAGGTTCTATGTTATAGAACCTAATGCTTCTGTTTCATTTAACATTGTTATAGAATCAAGAGATGCAATATTTTATGAAAATCAATTTTTATCCATACCTAGACAAAAGGATTTGGTTCCTAGTTCCAGTGTCACTACCAAGGAATTTGTACCTTATTCAAATCAATTACCTAAGCTTAGAAGACACAAAAGACAAAGGAAATCCAAATCATTTGGTAATGATTTTCAAATTTACCTAGTTGAGGGTTCTATATATGAAATTGCAAATCAATATTCATATTGTTTTAGTGTTGAAGAAGATCCTAAAACATTTGAAAAAGCAATGAGATCTCAATATGTTGCTTTCTGGAAAGAAGCAATAAATGATGAAATGGATTCCATCATGGGGAATAATACTTGGGTGTTGTTTGATCTTCCTACTGGATGCAAACCTTTGGTTTGCAAGTGGATATTCAAAAGGAATATGAAAGTTGATGGATTAATTGACAAGTTTAAGGCTCGATTGGTTATTTAAGGCTTTAGACAAAAGCCCGACATTGATTACTTTGACAATTATGCTCTAGTTGCTCGTATATCTACCATTAGACTGTTGATTGCCTTAGCAATAATTCAAAATTTGGTCATTCACCAAATGGACGTCAAAACAACATTCTTAAATTGTAATTTCGAGGAAGATGTATATATGAAACAGTCTGAGGGATTTACTATGCCTGGAAATGAGCATAAGGTGTGCAAGTTGGTTAAATCGTTGTATAGGATGAAGCAAGCACCAAAACAATGGCTTCAAAAGTTTGATGATGATGTCTTGTCACATGGTTTCAAGTTGAATCAATCAGACAAGTGTGTATATAGCAAATTTCATGAATCTGGTAAATAAGTGATGATATGCTTCTATGTAGATGATATGTTGATATTTGGTACTGATCAAAGGCAAGTTGACATGACCAAAGAGTTTTTATCATCTCAGTTCTCCAAGAGGGATATGGAGGAGGGAGAAGTGATTCTTGGAATAAGAAATAAGTGTGAACATCAAGGAATTTCAATTTCACAATCTCATTACATTGAGAAAGTGCTTAAGAAGTTCAATTGTTTAGATTGTTCACCTGTGAGTACTCCTTTTGATATAAGTATGAAACTTATGCCAAATAGTGGTGAAGCGGTTTCACAAGTTGAGTATTTAAAGGTCATTGGGTGTTCGATGTATGGTATGACCAGCACCAGCCCTGGTATTGTATTTGTTGTAGGAAAGCTAAGCAGGTTTACTAGCAATCCTAGTACTCATCACTAACAAACAGTAAGGAAAGTTTTGAAGTATCTTAAGAAAACCATGGAATTTGGATTGACTTATGTACGATGTCCTTTAGTTATTGAAGGATATTCAAATGCTAGTTGGATCACTAGTGTTGAGGACCACTCTTCTACAAGTGGTTGGGTGTTTCTTCTTGGTGGAGGTGCCATTTCCTGGGATTCTAAGAAACAAACATGCATCACAAATTTAACTATAGAATCTAAATTTGTAGCCCTCACAGCTGCTGGAAAAGAAGTAAAATGGTTAAGGAACTTGAACTATGAAATTCCTTTGTGGCCAAAGCCTATCTCATCTATCTCGATACACTATGATAGTGCTGCCACCTTGGAAAATCATACAATCAAGTGTATAATGGAAAGTAGTGACATTTGGGTGTTAGGCACAACATAGTAAGTGAGCTCATTACTTATTGTATCATTTATGTTGAGTTTGTTCGATCTCAAAAAACTTAGTTGATCACTTGAGGAAGAGGTTAGCTATAAACTTGTTAAAGAAGACAGTTATACGGATGGGTTTATGTTGAGAGAAAAACTTAAGTTGAGATATTTATTTGCGGAAATGTAAGTCAATCTCAAGGGATATTTTAGTAAACTCAACAATAAGAAATATGCAGAATAATAAGGAAGAATATAACAACAAGATTAATCAGTAAACATAAACAAGTAAGAATACTTAGTTGAATCGTAACCAGGTTTGCATTCAAACAGAAGTTAGTAATTGATGAACAACATAAGAAAGAGATAATGAAGATAATGAAGACTTGTATTCAATAAGTATTAATACAATGAAATCCTGAGAAGTGGACAATAGATCGATCAATATGATCATCTATTTATAGTAAAATTGAGTACACGATAAATAATAGAATACTCCTTAGTTGGGCGTCCATGCTTGTCATGCCTGGACTAACAAAACTCATCTAACAAACAATGTCAAAAAGGTGAATATTACTTTTATGACACTTACACGTACAAAACACAAAACATAATCTCCTTCAGTTCAACATCCTTCACTTCGGTATTCCAAGTCTTTAGTATCAAATATCACAACTCTTCGTAACTGAACAATATAACAAGAATACTATCGCAACCAACAAACAAGTATTCGGTCCTTCAATAGATTTCATAGTCGTCGAGGGTCACTTCAATGCATCAACAATTTCCCCTAAGTGACATCGCTGCTATCCCTTTCTTTTATTAAGTTTGAGAAACTTAATAATGATCCACCAGAACTTCCTAACTTCAACAATCCATTTGATTCTTCTGAATATTTCAAACATCACTTCTTCAGTGGTGAACTTGGACTTTTGAACCATTGATATAGTTCCTTCCAACTATTTAGGAGAGAACCGATGAAATGTAGTGGCTGGAAGGAAGAACTTTTCACGATCTCTGGAGAGCTTCAAAACAATGCCAAGTTTTGAGAAGTTTGTTGCTCCGCGGATTAAGTCTTGAATTCCTTCGGTAATGTATTCTTGATGTTCAAATAAAGGGAAGTTCATTTTCTCTGCAAGATTTGAATAGATCTCAGCATCAATTTATTTGAAGTCGCACACAAGAGCTTTCAGAAAATCTGCAGCCCTTATATATGCATCTTCCATCTTCGGGTATTTTTGAGCTTTGAACTGGAAGACCCTTGCAATCAGAAAAACCTATTTTGAATTCATAAAGATGAAGTTTGCTTATGTTCTAGGGTACTCTTTTCCAAATCGAGATAGAGTGTATTGATAGTGTGCTTCTCATTTGAAAGACCTTGGTTTGAAGGTTGTAACAACTTCGGGTATGTCAGTTGACCAGATCTCCTCTATTGATTTCCCATACTTGTTGTGAAACAAGTTTAATCTTTCAAACTCCATGGGCATTCTTCGCTCATCTGGGATGTTCTAGTCAAATGGTTTAAATACTAGGAAGTATTTAGCATTGGTAGAAAGAGGAATGTCCCAGTATACACCAGTAGGAGGTTAAGCATATGTGAGATGAGGAACATAATCTGTGTCCAACAGTCTTCGAATCGTATTCACCCAAGAATTGATTAGAGATTCATCAATTCTCATGTCAAATCCCTGAGTCTGACATATGTATTCGATTAGCTTTGTTGACCTCCAGTCCGCCTTTTTCTATCTTTTCTTGGGAGATTAGAAGGAATTTTCATCATACATGGAAGGCTCTAGTTCTGTTTCTTTGATAGGAGAAGGATTCTTTTGATATGTTGGAGGAGTTGGAATTTTGTTTTTCTGAGGAGACCTTGTGGGAGATTATGGTGGAATTTTATCTTTTAGAGTCGGAGGATTAGGGGACTTTGGTCTATCTGATACCGAAGAGGATCTTGTACTTTCATCAACTTGGATCGCTTGATCCTTTCCTATTTTGATGAAGAAGGATTTCCCTTCTCCTCAAATAAATCTTGCAAATCTTTCAGCATGGTGAATGTTTCGTTGAACTGGATCAAGATTTGACCACTGAGATCATTGGTGGTTAGAATTGCAGGACGCTTGAGATGATCATAGATGTCCTTAGAAATTGTGAGGATTTCATCTATACTCTTTCTAGCTAAGACTAATCGACGTAGACCTTGGATCATATCTTTAAGTTCTGTATAACTACCATCATAGGCCTTGTGTGTTTCATCAATCAAAAACTTCATCTTAGGCTCATGTTCATTCTTCATCTTGATCACTTGATCCTTCAACTCTTTGATATCAAAAAGAAAGTCTTCGAATTTCTTGATGAACTCTTTGTGATCTGATTGTCTTTTTCGATCAAGTTGGCGGATTCCCATTTCAATCTGTATTAGGATCCTATCGGTAGTCCATTTTTCCCTTGCTTCAAGCCCGCAAGCCTTTCCTTGAAAGACTGAAGAGCTAGAGGTGCAGGAGTCTGTGGGGGTTGTTGAGAGGATACAACACTGAGAATTTGATGAATTTTGCTTTTAAGATCAAGGAATTCTTTCCTTGACATTGTAACCTTCTTTTTCTTCTTCTTTTTTGGTTTGGAAGTGGAGTGTTGCGATCCACTTGATTCTTCATCCTCGAAAAACATGTCAAAGTCTTCAAACTTTCCTTGTTTTTCTACTTCCTCTTCTTCATTGAAAACAAAAGCAAATTGCGGTTCTTGACTGATTTGAACTTCGGTTTCACCATCATTAGAGTCACCAACATCAATTGGTCAAGGAATAGGTTTTAATCTTCTAGATAGATTCCCTTTAGCTTCTCGAGCTCTTTACATTGTTCCTTCAATTTCATCAATCCATCTCTGCGCAGTTTGGAGATCATAGATATTCTTCAGGTTGATGATCTAGTCTGCCCAGTATGCTACAACGTATTTGATCTCCTCTTCCTTCCTTTGTTGATGCAATGTTTGCCTTTGCTTTCTTGCCCTGAAAGCCTTTTTGAAAGCTTCAAATTGTTTCTTTTTAGATTCCATGGAGGGCTGGTGGTTTGTCCATCTATCATCTGTAATCAAATTTGTTTCAGTCACTACCGGGGTGTCCCCCCGGGTTCATGGATCCTTGCACATTGGTTCTCACCATGCCATTGTTGCTTGGTCGTAATGTCGACGGATAAGGATTTCCAGGCTTCCTCGGTCTCCTTGGTCTATAACCAAGTTTGGCCTCGGACCTATTCTGGTTAGGATATATGAAAAAGGACCCTTCGATACATCATGCGTTTGCAGTGTATGTGTAAAACAAAGAAATATGGAGTTCAGCTCTTGGGGTGTAAAGACATGCAAATGTGTTCTCCTAGAGACCTTAGGAGTTTTATCGACACCAGAATCCACATGGAATCCTAATTTGGCATTATCTCCATGATTTTTATCTAAAACCGTTACACTTACTGTAGCGGAGTGGACGGATGGGGTATGAACAGGTGATTCAGCATGGAATCGAAGAGCTACGAGAGACTTTGGAGATTCTTCGGTATCAGTTATGGGTCGCTTTTGGTTTAGTAGGGTAGGGAGTTTCAGCTTCTTCTTCCTAAACAAGTCTTCAAACACAACTAAATCTTCATCTGCTTCTTTGTTTACATTCATAGGCTCTTCAGTTTGGATTGGGTCTTCAGTCACCATGGGGTCTTCGGTGACAGTCATTTTTTCTTGGAGAATCCAGCTCCTTTGGTTACAGTTTTCATTGGGGTCCTTCTCTTGGAAACCGACTTGACTTTCTTAGATTTTGGCTCAGGGACTGGGCCAGTGGTCTGCGGTGGGGAGCTAAGCGAGGTAGAGCGATACGATATTGTATCACTCGTAGCCTCAATGTGATCAGTGACCACATAGTTAAATAGTCCAATTGTAGTCAACATGTGCATCGGTAATTGTCTAATGGGACCATAAATAGATTGTTCTTTAGGAAACGAGTGCCCTTTTTGATCTCGACAGGAGAAAGAGATAAGTTCGTCACCAAGACTAACTTTAACTTCTTTGTGAAGAGCCACCAGGCAGAGAGACCAGAATCTTGCAGATGTGAGATCGATGAGTCCATCTTTGGGTGATCCTTTTCCAACATACTAAGTAAAATCATCCCAAAGGAAGGTTCCATGTTGTCCATTCCTCCTGTTATTTCAGGTAAGCACCTAATGACATAGTGAAAAACATATTGCCAAACAGCTGGAAGCTTTCCCTTTTTGAATTTTGTAATTCCTTTAACTTTCGCTTGATAACCCATCTTGTAGAGACCTATGAAGTTTTCAGAATCGCTAGGGTTATTGAAGGTGGTTGAAGGAAGAATTATGAGGTTAATGGCTTCGAGAAATTTGGTTTTGGTGAGAATCACCATTGATTCATTAGCAAGCTTGAGATGAACTTCATCGAGTTTTTCTAATGGTCAGAATGCAGAGAAATCACACTTGAAGAGCACTGATTGGGGAACAACCTTAATAAAAGCATCAAAGGTTCCAAACAATGGGTGTTTAGGTAGAAAAAAGATCACCATCTTGATTGCAGCGTCATAGAGATCATGATTATTGAAGATTGCTATATAGTTTCTTGATGTAATCGTGGATCTTGTGTTTTTGGCAGTTGAGGTTGAGTCAGTTGGCTTAGTTTTCTTCTTAGAGACTCCGTATTTCACCATGATTGATTCGAAAAAGGTTTTGAATAACTTGCAGAAAATGTTTTAGCATGATTAGGAAAAAGATGATCGCCAATTAGGGTTCAAAAAGCATAAAACTTTCTTGGAAGGAAATGGGGGGTTTTGTGACAACTGTCAATTTTGGGTCAACCAAAGTCAACAAAGTCAACCAACCCAACTCAACTAGTATTAGGGTTTTAAGAATAAACGTTATGTTTCCTAATGTGCCTAATGTATAACTTACAAGGATTAATACAAAGTACCTTATTATTTTATGGGATAACCATATATAAACCCTAATTATGGTTGATAACGCAACAACTCGATAATTCAGTTATATATTATTTGGAAATAAATAATGTAATAAGGTCCGTAAACCTAACACTACATGAAAAAATTCATAGCAAAGGCTACAACCACAACTTTTTTGGTGAATTCGTTACCAAATAAGATAAATTCTATACCCGTCTAAACACCAAAACCTAACAAGACAAACTTGGAAATTTAACCTAACTATTCATATAATGTATTATTATTTGATAAAAATGTTTGTTATAATGATTTGAATTTTTATAATTCAAATTAAATATTTTATACACTCTTTAAACTCTATTTTCATTATAAAAACCCCACCATTTTTATAAAAATGATAGGATTTATAAAAGGTTGACTTTCATTTTTATAAAAAAAAGGCTAATAACATAAGTACACTTCCTTAATTAAGCCAACTACTACCCTACCTTTAAGTCACATCCATGTTCCCCTTCAACACCCCATCCTTACCACCCTACCCACCCACCCCCCCCCCCACACACACACACACTCTCTCTCCCCTCCCAAATTTAGAGTTCGACCGAGAACTCCTCAACCCCCACCATTTTCATGACACTTCATTCTTCTCCTCGAGGTTAGGCTCTAATCTTCAAACCCTAAGTTCTTCCAAGTGTTCTTGAAGTTGTGGTAAGTCCTTTCTTCATCTACTAGTGATTCAACACACTTATATACAAGTTTCAATCCATTTACACACATTGAATGTGTTACTATTCATAGAATCTTCAAATCTTCAAAGTGTTCTTCAAGGTGTTCTTGACTTGAACCTTTCCATCACCAACCTTTCTTTCATCAAGCAAAACATCCAAAGGTGAGTTCATACCGCCGTGTTTTGGAGATTTTTATGTTTTTAGGGGGAGAATACAAGTAATATACTAGTAAACAAGTATATTATACAAGTTGTTATAAATACTTGCTTATATGTTGTGTAAATGTGCTAAACACATGAATTGATGTTATTATCAAGATTTATGAACTTTTATATGCAAAAGTTAGATAAAAATACAAAAACTATGAAAAACAAGTATAAACATGCTAGTTGTTCTCATGAAAAAGTCATAAACTTAAAACCATAAAAACTAGGGTTTTTATGAACACATTATGGATAATCTTGCAAAAATGGTTATAACCAAGTTATTACACCATTTTTGAGAGATCTAAACCAAAATATGTTATTTTAGGTACATGTTTTGAAACTAGTCAAAAATACCAAAGTTTAGTTTTACAAAAAGAAAACTCCAAAAATCTATCATTTTATGTAAAAAAAATGGGTTTTCTAGCAAATATTGTCACAACTAGGTTATGGCACCATTTTTGCGAGTTTTGACCAAGAATATGTTCTTTAGAACACATAAAGTTAAGTTGACCTAAAAATCACAAACCGGTAAAAATAAGTTTTACGTAACTATATTTTCACTATGTGCCGTTTGTGACGTTAAAAGTCAAAAACTGGAAAAATGGACATTTTCATACAAAAAACCCCACTTACTTGTGCTCGATGTAAAATACTTGTTATTTATGGATATTTTATTATACTAAACCATATATATATATATATATATATATATATATATATATATATATATATATATATATATATATATATATGAGTACGAAAACCAATTTCGATAATAAACTACATAAGTATAGTTTATGAATCCTTAACACTTTTGTAACATGTTGAGCAAAGTGTATAATTATATAAAATACATACATAATTATTTCATACTATTTTATTATAATGGAAAAGGGATAATTACTCATGCAAAGGATTTCATTTCAAACAAACGTAAACTCGTTGAATCAATTTTTGTGAGACAAAGTCTTCACCGTACCTATCGGGGTACCTACAATAGTCCTTTTTTATAACCAGAGTCTCTCATAAGAGAGCGTGATACTTGTGTATAGATCTATACGGGACTGACGATCATGCACCCTAATTTTTAGCTACAATTAGACCGGCAGGTCTTGGGTGAAAAATGTCATAACATTTCGACGCCAGAAAAACGTCGCGACAGGCCATCTATGTCATTAGCATGGTTATAAAAACTCACATGGGGAAACAACGATACATTTAGTTTACGGGGAAACATTTATTCAAACGGTTTTATATAAATTAAAACTGCATATTTCTATTTTAAGTATGGAAAATACTTGTACATTTCGGTCTTAGGGCATCTAAGACTACAACTCATTTTTAAGGAAAATATTAGATTTTCTGGAACAAACACTATCATTTTTCAAGGAAAAGCTTACAGTTCTTCATACAAACTCTTATGGACTCACCAACTTAATTGTTGACACTTTTTCAAACTCCTTGTATTCTTAGGAAATCACTAAAACAGGTAACAACAAGCTTTTGAGGACGGGACGCAAAGGCGTCAGTCAAATCTTTTATCATCATATTGTAATTGATTTTGAAACATGTAACACTTACAACAATGTAACTTTTTCAATTATATTTATGATGGTTGTGTTTGCTTTGGTCACTAGTATGCATTATGTTATGATACAATACATGAAAGTCATCCACCCCCGGACGTTTCCGCCATCCTGGTCTAGGTGTATGACATATTGATATCAGAGCATTGTTCTATAGTGAACTAAGTATATCAAACCACGTAAGATATACAACTACAAATAAAAAGGGACTAAAACACTCTGACTAAACATTTTTGCACAATTATAGTTTTGGACAAGTACATACATACATACTAGAACGGTGTCATAACAAGAATAATACAAAAGTAACAAGATGAGTTGAACACTACGATTAAGCCTAGATAGTTATGTAATCATATCTGGAATAAATATAGTCTGATCAACTATATTTATGCAAGATATAACCAACATGTGTTTGGGAATAGTCGTGGTGAACAACGAGTCTAAAACTTACCAACACCCTATACAAAGAAACTCTAAGAACCAAACATAAAGTTTAAAATACTATAGGATTATTTTATGATACTATAGAACCATACGTCTAGATTCATTATATATCTCTCATACCCCTATCATTGCATAGTCGATATGGCAGGTTTTCACCACCCTTGAGATCCTTACTTTCCAAACTAGGGAAACGTCGGCTGGATCGAGGAGGATCCTGAAGAGAACCCCGAGGAGATGGTCGAGGAAGACCCCGAAGAGGATCCTGAAGAGGATCCGGAGGATGACTCAAACGAGGAGGAGGAATCTGACTCAGAGCCTGAGGTCATTAACCCCCCTATGTCGCTCGTGTTCCCCCGAACCGACAGGGATACCACGGGCCCACGCCCCGTTGGGCGGAGGACTTAGAGAGGTGGAGCAGAAAGCAACGCCATTGTTCCCCGTACGACATGGAACGGGGTTTCTACAACCTCAGTCATGGAGGTCCGGCAGACAGGGCCTTCCCTGTCATGGTCGAGCAGATCACGCGTCTCGGGGAGCAGGCCAGGGCATCGATGAGTCGGATCTTGGAGGTAGGTGCTGCCGCGGAGGTCACTGCCATATAATCTCGACAGCTGGAAAGGGACCACGTACGGACATGTAGTATCATTGACCGCCTCTAGGAGGATCTCACCACCGCTCGGGCAGAGACAAGGGAGTAACAGGAGAGACATTCGACCCTTGAACAAAGGGTGGCCGAGGCTGAGCGCCAAGTGGAGGAGATGCAGGCCTCCATGGCTTCATTCCACGGGTCACAGGAGACCACACGCTGTGAGTAAGGCTTATACTACTCACATTTTGTTATAGATTAGGTTTTACGAGTAAGCGTTGGTGCTACTCTTTTTCATATGTAGATTCGACCCTACGAATAAGTGATTACACTATTCAAGGGGTCATTATGCTGTCAAAATTTTCCTTACATTGATGTATTGTAGACCTTCAGCAAGGTCAATATTACAAAACCGTGTATTATATATATATATATATATATATATATATATATATATATATATATATATATATATATATATATATATATATATATCAATGATATTGGCATGCATTTTATTTCATTGGGTATTACTATTAAATTCATAAATTGTTATGCAAATTGTTTACTTGTCATGATAGATCTTTATTTGTGAATTGCATACAAGTTACAATGAAAACGAAACATAATACATACATAAATAAAATATTCTATTTCGATAAACGACCGATTCATAACCATCATCGAGAACTTACCATCATTCCATATTTGAACTTTATGGCAGAAGTATGCCACCACGCAAAATTATCAGAAGCGTCATCAACACATCAACAACTCCACCACCACCGCCACCACCTCCATAGATAGATACTACCGTCTTTGAAGCTGTTGTAACAGCCGCTGTGACAGCCGCCATGGCAAAGATTAGTACCAATGGTACCAATGGGACTGGAAATGGTACTGATAGTTCTATCCAGGGCGAAAGCCATGGACGCCCAAGGGGATGTTCCTACAAGGACTTCTCAAACTGCAAACCCAAAACCTTCTATGGCAACGGGGGCGTCATTGCCCTGGCAAGATGGATCGAGAAGACAGAGTCAGTTTTCGAGATCTGTGCATGCCCGGAGGAGAGAAATGTCAAATTCACGGCCTGCACATTTGGTGACGGGGCCCTCTCCTTATGGAACGGCCACGTAAAATCACTAACCCTCACAGTGGCCAACTCCATGAGCTGGGAAGACCTGCAGATCATGATGCTAGCGTAATATTGCCCGAGGGGAGAAGTACAGAAGCTGTAGAAAGAGCTCTGGAGCCTCACAATGAAGGGCTCTGATATAGCAGCCTATACTACCAGGTTCAGCGACTTGGCAGTGCTATGCCCCGGGATGGTCACCCCGGAAAGCAAGAAGGTGGAGCGTTACATATGGGAACTATCCCCCCCCAGATTCAAGGGAATGTGGTATTTGCAAACCCATCCACTTTTGACAGTGCCAAAAGCTTGGCACAAACGCTTGTGGATCATGGAGTCCGTCAGGGCTTTAGGACGGTCATCCCCGAACAAACGAAAGGGGGAGACAAGAATAGAAAACACTGGAACCAAAGGAAGGGCCAGCCAACGCAAGAGCCTGCCAAGAGACAACAAATAGTGGTAGTCTACGCTGCCACTGTCCCTGTCGTCCCAGCACCAATGAAACAATCTGCTAGGAACCTACCCAGATGCGGCAAGTGCAACTTCCAACACACGGGAGTTTTTCGAGAGATGCAATGCAGCAACTGCAACAAGAAAGGACATACCGTCCGTTTCTGTAAGGCGCCAGCCCAATAGACCGCCCCAGCCACAAATGTCGGGGTGAGCCGAACATGCTACAAATGCGGGGAAATGGGGCACTTCAGGAGAGAATGCCCAAAAGCCAATAACAGGAATGGTGGGGGTACAGGAAGGGTTCTGGCGTTAGGGCACGAGGAGGCCATGAAGGATCCCACGGTGGTTACCGGTACGTTTCTTCTCAATAACTCATATGCATGCATACTTTTCGATAGTGGTGCGGAGAGGAGTTTCGTGAGCCACAAGTTTAAACACATACTCAATCAAAAGCCACAATCACTCCACGAAATACTCACGGTAGAAATGGCAAATGGTAAAACTGAAAGAACTAAAGATATATACCTAGGATGCACTCTAACCCTAAACAATCACTCATTCCTAATCGATCTAACGCTTGTTACGATAAGGAGCTTTGACGTTATCGTTGGCATGGATTGGTTGAGTCCTCACCATGCCGATATCTTGTGTTACGAAAAAGCCGTCCAGCTCAACTTACCAAATAACAAAACCCTTTTCATCTACGATAAAAAACTCGGCACAAACCTCCGAATCATCTCCTGCATCAACGCTCAGAACTATCTACGCAAGAAGTATCACGCATTCCAAGCACAAGTTGATGACGAGAATAGGGAAGTGAAGGAAATCAAGGGCATTCAAGAAGTCTGTAACTTTCCCGATGTATTCCCAGAAGACCTTCCGGGAGTACCATCTGTGCGACAAGTCGAGTTTAGAATCGACTTGATTCCAGGAGCCAACCCATAGCCAAATCACCGTATCGTTTGGCCCTGGCCGAAATGCAGGAGTTGTCCAGTCAACTGAGCGAACTGCTGAGCAAAGGGTTCATCAGACCGAGCTTGTCACCTTGGGGAGCACCAGTCTTGTTCGTAAAGAAGAAATATAGGTCATTCCGTATGCTCATTGACTATTGGGAGCTGAATAAACTCACCATCAAAAACTGATATCCCCTACCCCGAATCGACGACATGTTCGACCAACTTCAGTGAGCGAACTACTTCTCAAAGATCGATCTAAGGTTGGGGTACCACCATGTTAGATGATATTTCATGCATCTTTTAGGGTAGTTTTCGTTATAATTTAGCATCATATTTTGTGCATTTGCATGTCATTTATTTAAATAATGTTCAACTCATGTATTTTGTTAGAATGCTCGTACTGCTCATGTTTTTATGTCAATTTCAGAAAGCTCGAGTGGAGCAGTGCTTTTGGAGCAGTTGGATGCATGGTTGGAGCTTAAAATGGAGCTTGGGCCTTATGAAGTATTATGAGGAATTCCTGCAAGATGCTTTGGTCAAGAAACATACGATCGAACTGATGACACGAAGATAGAATCTGCAATCTAAAGTTAAAGGATGTTGCTGGCAGCTTTGACCCCCTGTCAGTATTTTGAACATATCTCATGAACTGTAACTCCGATTGACATGATTCAAAATGATCTGAAAAGTAGAGGAAATTTCGGACGTCATAGGATAAACATGCGATCGCATGTTGTCACTATTCGATCGCATGGAGCCTTTATGCGATCGCATGTTGGGTCGCAACTTGTCTTCGAGGTTTTAGTGAAAATTCAAAACATGCGATCGCAGGTTGTGCCCATGCGATCGCAGGTTGGCCAAAATTCCTCGAAATGGTATTGTACTTCATTTAAAAGGTCCGTGACGCGTTTTCGGTAAAACCTGCAATCGCAACTTTGATACATGCGATCGCATGCGCGTCGTTTTTGCTACGAGACGTATAAATAGATCCTGATAGCATTCTAGTAACCTAATTTGGCGATTCCAGAGGTACCAGACGATGGAAATACGATTTTGGAGGCGTTTCTTCTCCGATTTCAACAATTTCCGAAGATCTGAAGACTGTGGATCATCTCCTTCAAGTAGATTAGTAAGATTAGTTGTTTGATGTCTCTTTTCATCTGTTTTGATCATATTTTTGCCATGTCTGGCTAAACCCAAGTTTTCAGTTCTGCAAAGACAAGTACTTTTCATGTGATTGATCATTAGATCCAATTTTTTTGATTTGTGCTTCTATCTAGATTCTTCAGTTTTGTTCTTAATGAATGTTTGATTTTGATTCTTGTTAGTCTGATCACCTAGTTGGGGTTTTATCATTCCAATTAATCAGTTATAGAATTCGTAATTGTTCTAATTAATTGGTAATAAGTAACAAGTAATAAATCAGTTCCGTATTTGGGATTTGACTTTATTATAAACTGTAAAAATCATACCTTTACGCTTCCGAGCTTGTGAGAAGTATTGGGTATTGCTGGGAATTCTACACATATCATAAAGCTGCTTTTATGTTTTAATTAAGAGCTTGTTTAATTGAAAAGTAAAAAGTTAGGGTTAATTGAAGACCTTGTTTTGGTTAACTAAATAAGGTAAAAGAGAAATTACTAGAGCTTGTTAGTTTTTCTCAGTACCAGCTTAGATAGAACGCATCTCAAATAACCGGATCTGGGTTGATTGTATGATTAGGAAAGTCGCAGCATAACTGAAACCGTTTTTATTATTGATTTTCATTTTGAATTAAAACCCCCTTTTATATTTTCTGTTTCTTGACTAGATTGTGCCTGATGCAAAAAGGCATTGACCATTAGGCTGTGTCCCTGAGGATTCGATCCTGCTTCCCCGTGCTATATTTTTAGTGCAACCAGCAGTGATACTTTATTTGCTTAATATGCGTGCAACATAGTTTTACAAATTGGCGCCGTTGCCGGGGACACGGTGCTTTCTAATAATTTTATGCCAAGAATTTTTGGTTTAGGTGCACCTTTAGTTTTTGATCCAGAAATCGAGCGAACTGCAAGGAGACTGAAAAAAGAGGCAGGAAGAAAGAAACAATCAGCTGGTCTCTTTGGTTCATCATCTTCCATACCCCCAGAAACCTCCACACCACAAGGCACTCCCTTGTGGAACGAACCACATCCGATTTCTCCTAAAGTACCCCCATCTTCTCCTCAAAACAGCCCTTATAAAACTTATTACCCACCTTCCTCCATTAAATCTGAAACCACAGACTCTTCAGAAACCGAATCTGAAGAATCAGACATGAGTGGAGACAAAGCAAAAAAGACCCTTAGAGAGTGGGCCACTCAAGTGGTCAACCAGCAGCCCCTTTGCATTACGTTTCCTGAAGCCCAGAACTTTGAACTCAAATCTGGGCTGATTCATCTTCTTCCCACTTTTAGAGGATTGGAAAACGAAGACCCACATAAATTCTTCAAGGAATTTCATGTGGTTTGTTTAGGAATGAAGCCTCATGCTGTCACAGAAGACCATATAAAGCTAAGGGCATTCCCCTTCTCACTTCAAGATTCAGCAAGGGAATGGTTATATGAACTCCCATCTAGTTCCATCACCACTTGGACAGAACTCGCGAAGCTGTTTTTAGAGAAATATTTTCCAGAAACGCGAGTCTCCAGTCTCAGAAGAGAAATCCTTGGGATCAAACAAGGAAAAAGAGAAGCTTTACACACTTACTGGGAAAGGTTCAAAAAGCTTTTGGTTCGGTGCCCCCAACATGGGATTAACGATTATCAACTTTATAATTGCTTTTGTGAAGGTATGACACCCATGGAGAGGCGCCTAATAAATGCTTCCAGTGGTGGTTCCTTGGGTGATATGACACCAACTGAAATCAGAGAGTTGATCGAAAAGCTAGCGATCGAGTCCAAACATTCCAGAAATGAAGACGAGTGGTATCCAGATCAGCCAAGGGGTGTCAAGGAGATCAGTAATGTTCATCTGGAAGCTCAGATATCTGAATTGACGAAAGTTGTTATGCTCCTGACGAAAGAAAAAGTAGCTGCAAAGAAACCATGTGGTATTTGTTTGAAGACGGAACATCCAACAGATACGTGTCCGTTACTGCAAGAGGATACAACTGCAGTAAAAGCTGTTGGAGGCTATCAGAATAATTACCAGAATATTTTTCAGCAGAAGCAGCAATATCAGATGCCACCCAGATTTCAGCAACAGCAAAATTATCAGCAACCGGGCTTTCAACAGAACTTTCAACATCAAAACTTCCAGAACCCGAATTTTCAGAATCAGAACTTGCAACATCAACCTAGTAGTTCTAGCGTGGCCTTAGAAGATATAGGTAAGAGTCTTGACACGAGCACCCAATCATTCCAGAACGAAACCAGAGCCAGTATCAAAAATCTGGAGCAGCAGGTGTCTCAACTTGCCACTTCTATGGGTCGACTGGAATCTCAAGGAAAGTTACCAAGGCATATAGAAAACAATCCAAAGCACAATGTGAATGTTATTTCCTTGAGAAGCGGGAAAACATATGAAGGCCCAAGTGCATCTGAACCAGAAAACAAAGCTGATGAAGAATTTGAAGAAGTTCTGGTAGAAGGAGATATGGAAGAAACAGAAAAAGGAGCCGAAACAAAAGAGTATGAAGAAGTGTTAGTTGAAGAAGTCGCTGAAAAGGATAAAGAAAAAGAAACTCCAACACTACCCAAGCCAATTCTGAAAGAATATAAGCTACTACCGCCCTTCCCATCGCGACCAAGGAGCACGAAATGTGAGCGTGAGGATGAAGATATTATAGAAATTCTTCGCAAGGTTGAGGTAAATATCCCACTTTTAGATATTATCCAACATATCCCTCGCTATGCTAAATTTCTGAAAATTTTATGTATTTCAAAGAAAAAACTGAAATCTAATGAAACAATTAAAGCTGGCAAAAATATATCCTTTATTTTACAAAAAGGTTTGCCTCCAAAGTGCAAGGATCCGGGGATTTTTTCAGTTCCTTGTAAATTGGGGAACCTTGATTTTCCAAAATCCATGCTTGATCTAGGAGCTTCAGTCAATGTCCTTCCATATTCTGTTTTTGAAAAAATAAAAATGGGAACTTTACAAAAGACCGAGACAATTATACAGTTAGTTGACCACTCGACAGTACGCCCAAAACGTGTGCTGGAGGATGTTCTTGTCCAAGTGGATAATCTGATTTTTCCCGCTGATTTTTACATTTTGGACATGGGAAACCTGGACACTTCAGATACAAACTCTATTATTTTGGGAAGGCCTTTTGTGAAAACTGCAAAAACGAAAATTGATGTTTTTGCTGGTACACTTTCAATGGAGTTTGATGAGGAACTTGTGAACTTTAAAATTAATAATGATGATTTTCCTTCTAAAAATATTTTTGTGAATTATATGGGTACCAGCAGTCCTTTATTAGAGGGCTGCTGTGAGTTTTCTAATGTCTCTGTGCAAGAAAAATTTGCAGATATGAATTTATCATACGCATCAGGGGAGCTGGCTGAAGATAACCTTGGGGAAAACAAAGGAGGGATCTTGGTTGTTGAAAAGAAATTAGTAGAAGCTGATAAATCTGAGAAGAAGTTATCTGAAGGAGCTGAGATGGAGTTGAAAATAAACAAACTTTTGGAAGGAGAAGAGGAAAAAGTGATGAATTGGTGATTTCAGATATGAATCTGAAAAGAAGAAAGTTTGAAGAAAAGGAAGTGAAGACTTATGGGAAAAATAAGAATATCATAAAGAGGAAGAAGTTTGAAAATCTGCAAGACTTATTTGAAGATAATCTAAATTCTTTTCAGTCTGTTGAGCAGGTTCCAGATCCACCAATCTTTCCATATTTGAAGGGATCTGGAGTGCCAAGAAAAAGAGTTGAGCTTCAGAGAAGTCCCAACCACACCAGTTCATAAATCTGGTTGGGCAAAGTCGAGCCAACGACTTTAAAAAAGGGCGGCTTTCCGGGAGGCAACCCGATGAGTAGTCTTTAGTTTTTATGCTTTCAATAAAGAGATGGGCGCAGTTCCAAGCAAGCTTGGAGAAATCAGAGGATCGACAGAGTTGCTGAAATTTAGATTTTTTTCGCCATATCTTCATCAAAATCAGATTTCTACCAACTTATCAGGTACATTCCTTCCTAGCTGCACCCTTTTTGCTTTTATTTTCTTTATTGAGCTGTTCATTCCTCTCTAAGTATTGAGAACAATGCATCATTTTAAGCTTGGGGAGGGGGTTAGTGTAAAAAATTGCATTTTTTGTTAAAATTTTTAAATTTTTCAGTTTTTGATTTAAAATTTTGAAATTTTGTTTTTGTTTTTGCGTTTTATTATCTGCATTGCATTTGCACATAAAAAATCGAAAAGTCCAAAAAGTATTTTATTTTTCTGCATTCATAAATAAGAGAACATAAAAAACAAAAAATATTTTTATTTCTAGTTATTTTTTATTTTCTGCATATAAAAAAATCAAATTAAAAATCTTTAAAAAATAATTTACATGAGATGAGGATATTATTTACATTCGATAGCTCTATTAAGATGAAGTGTGATAGTTACCAAAAATAACAGTCTCATTACAATCAATTATAATCAGTATCATATAGTGTTTTAAATGATTTCAATATGAACCAACATATGAGTAAGATAATTTTTACAACGGAAGTGTGGGATGGAAAAACGAACAGTGTTTTGAAAATAATTTCCTTGAATGCCTTAAAAAGAACCTAGATTGGATAACCCTTATCATTCCTTGAAGTACTGAACCCTATAGTTTCTGCGCCTTTTGAGGTTAGGAGGGAACTCTTGTTATACCCACAAAATAGTTATCATTTTTGAAGTATTGAAGATATGGTGGGCCTCAAAGTAAAATCCGCGCCCAGTCAATATATATGTAGAAATGGTACATCAAGCAACTTGAAGAAATCTGCAATTCAAAGTCAAAACCAAGTCAAGTTCAAGTCGAAATCAAGAAGCAAGCAAGTTAAATATGAAGAGTTGATCAAGATAAAGAAGATGTGTGGTATAATGAGATTAATCCCTTGATAGTGGAATCATAGGGGTAAGCTTGGATTTTTTGTCCATAATGGAGCTTACCGCGTTCACTGGACGAGTTCGGAAAAAAGGAGGGGTTGGTCAAGCTAATTCACGAAGTAATGAGGAACATAGTCAGCACATATGACAAGTTTTACAGACACTAAGGACGGAGAAGCTATATGCAAAGTTTTCGAAATGCAAATTGTGGATCCGAAAGGTAGACTTCTTGGGACACATAGTGAGCGAGGAAAGATATATGTGGACCCTTCTAAAATCAAGGCAATTGAGAATTGGAAAGCGCCAAGGACACCGACGGAAATCCGCCAGTTCTTAGGCCTTGCTGGCTACTACAGGAGGTTCATACAAAACTTTTCCAAGATCGCTAAGGCACTCACTACATTGACTTAGAAAGGAATGACCTTCAACTGGGAAGATAAGAAAGAAACTGCCTTTCAAACGCTGAAGCGAGCATTATGCAGTACACCGATCTTGTCTCTCCCAGAAGGGACATAAGACTTTGTGGTTTACTGCGATGCGTCCAAGCAGGGTCTTGGTTGTGTGCTCATGCAACGAGGGAAGGTTATTCCATACGCCTCGAGACAACTTAAGACTCAAGAGGCCAACTACACTACGCATGACCTGGAATTAGGAGCAGTAGTGTTTGCTTTGAAGATCTGGAGACACTATCTCTATGGTACGAAGTGTACAATCTACACTGACCATAAGAGTCTCCAGCACATTCTCAATCAGAAGGAACTCAACATGAGGCAACGACGATGGGTAGAGGTACTAAATGACTACGAATGCGAAATTTGTTATCATCCAGGAAAAGCCAACGTAGTAGCGGATGCGTTAAGTCGAAAAGAATACTCGGGACGCCGAGTAAAATCGTTGACGATAACTATCCATTCACACCTCTCCATACAGATCAAGGATGCACAGCTCAAGGTCTTGAAACCTGAGAATGTCGTAAGTGAAGCCTTGTGAGTAATGGATAAAAACCTCGAAGTAAAGGGGGACGGGGCTTATTATCTCATGAATCGAATCTGGACACCGAAATTTGGTGGGAACAGAGACGTTATCATGAACGAGGCTCACAAGACAATGTACTCCGTACACCCCGGGTCCGATAAGATGAATCTAGACCTCAAGAAACTCTATTGGTGGCCAAATATGAAGGCAGAGATTGTTACTTACGTGGGCAAGTGCTTTACGTTCGCCAAGGTCAAAGTAGAATACCAAAATCCCTCGGGTTTGCTACCGCAACCTGAGATACCCTAATGGAAGTGGTAGCGGATACCATGAACTTTATAACTAAATTACCGAAGATGATTGGTAGACTCGACACCATATGGGTGATTGTCGATAGGTTAACCAAGTCTGCGCACTTCCTGCCAATAAAAGAGACAGACAAGATGGAAAAACTAACGAGGACGTATATAAAGGAGATTGTACGACTGCATGGTGTGCCAATATCCATTATCTCAGATAGAGATAACAGGTTTACCTCGCGATTTTGGCAAACGCTGCAAAAATCTTTGGGAACCCGGCTTGACATGACTACAGCCTACCACCCACAAACCGACGGGCAGAGTGAGAGAATTATTCAAACATTAGAGGATATGTTGATAGCTTGTGCGATCGACTTCGGTAATGCTTGGTATACCCACTTACCCCTCATCGAGTTCTTATATAACAACATTTATCACACTAGCATTAAGGTTGCTCCATTTGAAGCCCTCTATGGGCGGAAGTGCAAATCACCTCTGTGTTGGGTTGAAGTGTGTGACACACAACTAGCAAGAGGACAAGTTCCTGATAGCACACTCACCAGCCCTGAGATCATACGACAAACTACAGAGAAGATCGTTCAAATCCGAGAACGACTTAAGGCTTCCCGGGATCGACAAAAGAGCTATGCGGATAAATGATGGAAACCCTTGGAATTCCAGGTTGGTGATCGTGTACTATTGAAGGTCTCACCAAGGAAGGGAATGATACGTTTTGGAAAACAGGGGAAACTGAATCCAAGGTATAATTGGCCATTCGAGATCCTCGCCAGGATCGGCCCGGTGGCCTACAAACTTCAACAACCGCAAGAACTCAGTAACGTACATCCCACCTTTCATGTGTCAAACTTAAAGAAGTGCTTGTCCGATGAAACTCTCGTCATCCCACTTGACGAGATCGAAATCAACGAGAGTCTCCACTTCGTCGAAGAACCAGTGGAAAACATGGACAAGGAAATCAAGAGAACAAAACAAATCCGCATACCCATAGTGAAGGTTCGTTGGAATGCCAAGCGAGGACCTGAATTTACTTAGGAACACAAGGACCAGATGAAACAAAAGTACCCACATATTTTCCCCAACCCTTGAGTACCCACTCAAAATGCTAATTTCGGAACGAAATTCCTTCTAACGGGGGGATGATGTGACAACTATCAATTTGGGTCAACCAAAGTCAACAAAATCAACCAAGCCAACTCGACTAGCATTAGGGTTTTAGGAATAAACGCTATGTTTCCTAATGTGCCTAATGTACAAATTACAAGGATTAATACAAAGTACCTTTTTATTTTATCGAATGACCATATATAAACCCTAATTAGGGTTGATAACGCAACAATTCAATAATTCAGCTATATATTATTTGGAAATAAATAATATTTATAAGAAAAATGTAATAAGGTCCGTAAACCTAACACTACATGGCAAATTCATAGCAAAGGCTACAAGCACAACTTTTTGGTAAATTCGTCACCAAATACGACAGATTCTATACCCGTCTTAACACCAAAACTTAACGATACAAACTTGGAAATTTAACCTAACTATTCATATAACGTATTATTATTTGATAAAAATGTTAGTTATAATGATTTGAATTTTTATAATTCAAATTAAATATTTTATACACTCTTTAAACTCTATTTTCTTTATAAAAACCCCACCATTTTTATAAAAATGATAGGATTTATAAAAGGTTGACTTATATTTTAATAAAAAAAGGCTAGTAACAAAAGTACACTTCCTTAATTAAGCCAACTACTACCCACCTTTAAGTCCCATCCATGTTCCCCTTCAACACCCCACCCTTACCACCCTACCCACCCCCCCCCCACACTCTCTCCCCTCACCCATTTAGAGTTCGGCCGAGAACTCCTCAACCCCCACCATTTTCATCAAAATTCATTCTTCTCCTCTAAGTTAGGCTCTAATCTTCAAACCCTAAGTTCCTCCAAGTGTTCTTGAAGTTTTGGTAACTCCTTTCTGCATCTACCAGTAATTCTACACACTTCTAAGTTCCAATCCATTTACACACATTTCATGTGTTACTATTCATAGAACCTTCAAATCTTCAAAGTGCTCTTCAAGGTGTTCTTCAAGTGTTCTTGACTTGAACCTTTCCATCACCAACCTTTCTTTCATCAAGCAAAACATCTAAACGTGAGTTGATACCCCCATGTTTTCGAGATTTTTATGTTTTTAGGGGTAGAATACAAGTAAAATCCTAGTAAACAAGTATAATATAAAAGTTGTTATAAATACTTGCTTATATGTTGTGTAAATGTGCAAAACACATGAAATGATGTTATTATCAAGCTTTATCAACTTTTATATGAAAAAGTAAGTTTAAAATACAAAAACTATGAAAAACAAGTATAAACATGATAGTTGTTCTCATGAAAAAGTCATAAACTGAAAACCATAAAAACTAGGGTTTTTATGAACACATTATGGATAATCTTGCAAAAATGGTTATAACCAAGCTATTACACCATTTTTCACAGATATAAACCAAAATATGTTATTTTAGGTACATGTTTTGAAACTAGTCAAAAATACCAAAGTTTAGTTTTACAAAAAGAAAACTCCAAAAATCTATTATTTTATGTAAAAAAAAAATGGGTTTTCATGAAAAAATGGACATAACTAGGTTATGACATCATTTTTGCGAGTTTTGACCAAGAATATATTCTTTAAAACACATAAATTTAACTTGACCTAAAACTCACAAACCGGTAAAAATTAAGTTTTACGTAACTCTATTTTCACTATTTGCCGTGTGTGACGTTAAAAGTCAAAAACTGGAAATATTGACATTTTCATACTAAAAACCCACTTACTTGTGCTAGATTTAAAATACTTGTTATTTATAGATATCTAAGTATACTAAATCCTATATATGTATAGATATGTATATATGAGTACGAAAACCAATTTCGATAATAAACTACATAAGTATAGTTTATGAATCCTTAACACTTTTGTAACATGTTGAGCAAAGTATATAATTATATAAAATACATATATAATTATTTCATACTATTTTATTATCATGGAAAAGGGATAATTACTCTTGCAAACACTTTCATTTTAAACAAACGTAAACTAGTCGAATCATTTTTTATGAGACAAAGTCTTCACCGTACCTATCGGGGTACCTGCAAAAGTCATGTTTTATAACCAGAGTCTGCGTAAGAGAGCGTGATACTTGTGTATAGATCTATACGGGACTGACGATTCCGCACCCTAATTGTTAGCTACAGTTAGACCGGCAGGTCTTGGGTGAAAAATGTCATAACATTTCGACGCCTGAAAAACGTCGCGACATGCCATTTATGTCATTAGCATGGTTATAAAAACTCACATGGGGAAACAACAATACATTTAGTTTACGGGGAAACATTCATTCAAACGGTTTTATATAAATTAAAACTGAATATTTCTATTTTAAGTATGGAAAATATTTGTACATTTCGGGCTTAGGGCATCTAAGACTACAACTCATTTTTAAGGAAAATATTGGATTTTCTGGAACAAACATTATCATTTTTCAAGGAAAAGCTTACAGTTCTTCATACAAACTCTTATGGACTCACCAACTTAATTGTTGACATTTTTTCAAACCACTTGTATTCTCAGGAAATCACTAAAACAGGTAACAACAAGCTTTTGAGGATGGAATGCTAAGGCGTCAAACAAATCTTTTATCATCATATTGTAATTGATTTTGAAATATGTAACACTTACAACAATGTAACTTTTTCAATTGTATTTATGATAGTTGTGTTTGCTTTGTTCGCTATTACGCATTTTGTTATGATGCAATACATGAAATTCATCCACCCCCGGACGTTTCCGTCATGTTAGTTTGGGTGTGTGACAAGTTTTATGCCTATGGGTTTGAAAATGGAATCCAGATGAGAAATTTTGTTTTAACAGCTGTAAAAATCAAAGGGTTTCTATCATTTGGATTATTTTAAAGAAAAGTATTTATCCAGAAATGACCAGCATTAAATGCAGTTAAGGGGCACATTAAATGAAAGTTATGATGAAATGAGTAAACGTAGGGTGATGATTGAATTAACTGTTAGAAATCATGGGTCAGATGGATTACTTTTCATCCGACGGTTGAGTTTGGACCAGCCACTTCACGAAATGTTTGATAAGGTACTTTTTATTGAAAATACAAATCTTCATCTTATTTTTAAAAGGAAAAAGGTACGGTCTTTGAAAAGATACCTCTTAAGGTCTAAACAGATTTAATGAATAAGGAATAAAAAACATTCCTAAGGAAAATTTTATCCTATTCATTAAATAGCACACCCCAAAAAAGACATTATTTATTGTCAGACAGAAAAACTAGACTTCATGTTCTTGAAGGAAGAACTGCAGTAAGTCTAATGACAGAGACTCTAAAAACAGTAGCACTGCAGAGAAATTTGTCATGAGATTAGAAACAAAAATAACAAAATGACCCGAAGAGTACATAAATCATAAATAGTCTGCAGAAAGTAAGGAGTTCTGAGGAGGCATTTATGAAATTTGTGCTCAATAGTTAAATTTAAAAGGATGGAGTTTTACAACATAGACAAATATATGTGCTTCAAAGATATTGAGAGAACAAGATGAATTAAGCATATCTATTTGTTAGATGCGAAGACTTGGGATCTTCAACATTTATCATTTCAAGAAAAACTGAGGATCATGATTCATCATTCCTAACATTTCTAAATCCTTTAAATTTGTTGTATTCAAGTGCTTTTGTGAAAACATATGCTATTTATTCATGGGTTGGAACAAATATGAGTTCAATGTTACCTTTAAGAATATGATCTTTGAGAAAGTTATACCGTAGTTCAATGTGCTTCATATTCGAGTGATGAATTGGATTGTGAGAAATACCAATTGCATTCTCTGAGTTACAGTAAATAGGTATGCATAACATTCTATGGCTGAGTTGTGTTTTCATCTAAAGGACTTGAAAGCAGCATCTGGCAACGACAATGTATTCTGCCTCTACGGTGGGGGTGACACGCAATTTTACTTTCTTGAAGACCAAATCACCAATCTCCTACCGAGGAATTAACATCCTCTAGACGTGCTTTTGCGGTCTAATCTGCATCCTGCATGGTCTGAGTCTGTAAAGGCCTACAGACTGAATTCATTTCCTATTGGGTACCAAAGGCCTAGAGCTTTACTCCTTTTGAGATATCTGAAGATCTGTTTGACTGCATTTACATGGAATTCCTTGGGATCAGCTTGGTATCTAGCACATAAACCTGTTGTGAAGACAATATCAGATCGGGTTGCGGTAAGGTAGATTAAGCAGCCAATCATTCGTCGGTATATCTTTTGATCCACTGACTCTCCGGTGGGATCAGCTGGAATTTTATAGCTGAAGTCCATCAGATTTTTTGCCGAAGAATAATGGTCCAAGGAATATTTCCTCAAAAGTTCTGTTGTGTAATTTTATTGATGAATGAAAGTTTCTTGAGGTACTTTCTTGATTTGAAGACCAAGAAAGAAATTAATATCTCTATTCATGCTCATCTGAAATTTGCTTGTCATGAGCTTTGCAAAATCGTCTACCATTGCTTGATCTGTAGAGCCGGAGATAATGTCATCCACATAGATTTTGACAGTGATGTGAAAGATTGAGACTATTAAAACCTGAAGGCTGATGAAGATATACCTCTTATTTCATTTCACCATTAAGTAAATCTTTTTTGTACATCCATTTGATGTACTTTGAGATTCTTATGTGCCACATATGTTGGGATGATGTGTATGGCCTCTAGCCTAGCAATTGGAGCATATGTTTCATCATCATCAACTCCTTTTAATTGGCTGTAACCCTTCGCTACCAGTTGGACTTTGTTTCGAATTACCACACCTGATTCATCCAGTTTGTTTTTAAATACAAAACGAGTTCCCACTACGATATGTCCCTTTGCTTTTGGGACAAGTTTCCAAACCTTATTTCTCTCAAGTTCTGCCAATTCTTCTTGCATTTCAACAATCCAGTCATGCTCTAAAAGAGCTTCTTTGACGGGTCTGGGCTCAGTTGATGACATGAAATCTTCAAAGTGGCAATGTTTAGTTAAATCATCAGAGGAACGAGTCTGTATACCTGTAGAAGGACTTTATATTATTTGGTCGGGAGGATGATCTCTAGCCATATGTGTAGACGTGATTGATAATGTTCCAAAGCTACATTTGATGGAATATCTTCAACTTTATGGAGAAGATTCTACCTTGGGATGCATTTTACTTTGATCATCGGGAACAGATTCCCCCTTGGTATGTGAACATCCCGTAGAGAGATCTTGGACATCAAAATTTGGTTGTGCAACTGTTAATGAAGGTTCTCCTTGGACCAATGATGGTTCCCCCCGGACAGATGTAGTAGGAATGATGGGAACTTCTTCACCCATTTCAATATCCTCAACATCCTCTTTTGATTCTTCTAAATCATCGAAGGCATGGGATCTATTGTTGACTACTGGAACGACTTCTCCTATTACTGGAACCTCGATGGTTGTGACATTCAGTGGATTTGATGAATTTATTTCCTCCTTAACGAACATGGTGGAAGGTAAGTGTGAAGAGTCTTCACATGTCGCAGGTACGGAGACTTCGGTATCTTCTATTTGAGCAGCAGTGGAGACTAGAATCTCGGAAAATTTGGAAGTCTCTGATGGGTCAAAGAGAGTGTCATAATTCACTTCTTCGATGTTGAGGGTTCTGGATTGAATTGGAATATCATTCTCCATGTTGAACTTTTTTTCCTTTGAAGGAGACGATTTCTAGACATAAACTCATCAGACTTCATGTTAAATCTTTCTTCTATGACTCTTGTTCGTTGGATTAGAACCCTATAGGCAACCTTGTTTGTAGAGTATCCCAAGAATATTCATTCATATGACTTGGGTGTAAACTTGTTCAGATGATCCTAATTGTTGACCACAAAGCATCTGCAACCAAAAATATGAAAGAAAAGTACATTGGCTTTTCGGTTGTTCAATCCTTCATATGGAGTCTTGTTGAGGCGCTTTTTGATGATGCTTTGATTATAAAAAAATCAAGTTGTTGCCACTGCTTCTTCCCAAAGATAGAGAGGCAGATTTGCGAAGTTGAGCATCGATCTAGCAGCTTCCACAAGAGTTATGTTCCTTCTTTCTACCACTACATTCTTTTGTGGTATGTATCGTGTTGAAAAGTTATGATTTATAACCTTGGATACCAAAAAGTCATTCAGAAGTTGATTCATGAACTCAGTCCCATTGTCACATCATATCTTTCGGACATGAAGCTTGATATGATGTTCGATTTCCTTGATGAAGTTTATCAAGTTCTGCGGTGTATCAGACTTTATTCTTAAGAAAAAGACCCAAGTGAAGCGAGTGTAGTCATCTTCAATGACTAGGATGTATTTCTTATGGTGAAGACTAGCTACAGTGGATGGACCTTAGAGGTCGATGTGAAGTAACTACAGTGGTTCAGAAATTGATGAATCAATAATTAACGCATGACTTCCTTTAGTTTGATTACCACACTCACAAGAAGGGCATATAGTGTCATTGTCAAATTTGAGGAGAGGCAATCCTCTAACCATATCTCCATTAACCTGGTTGTTGATATACCGAAAATTAAGATGAGCAAGTTTCCGGTGGCACAGCCAAATGACCTCGGAAACTGATTTTGATAAGAAACGCAGTTGTGGTCTTCCAATGATCAGAGAGACATCATGTGGGTACATCGTACCTTCGACTTTTGACTTGATAAGACAAGTCTCTCGATCCTTGGTAATGATATAGTAGTATTGTTCATCAAATTCCACATGATGATCGGCCTTGCATAATTTCCCAACACTGATTAATTGTGTTTCAACCCATCTACATAAGCAAACCGTTGAATTGGAAACTCCCAGTTGTTAAAAGACCATAACCCAATATTGTACCGTTTGCATCATTTCCAAATGTAAAATGTCCACCATCGGTGATTGGCCTAAAATCATGAAGGTATTCTAACCTTCCAGACATTTGCAATGAGCAAGCACTATCAATTAACCATTCTTCGTCATGTTCCTCCTTGCACAATGCCTAAATAGTTATTGAGTTAATTTAGGCACCCAAACTTGTTTGGGGCCCGCAACACAATATAGATATTTCCTATCAAAGGAATGCTTGTATGCAGTGCAGTCTGTATTAACGGTGGTGTGTGGTGCATTTGTTTTGGATTGTGGAATTGTCTTCTCTCTCCCTATCTGCTTGTTTTTAGATCCTAAGGGCTTTGTTTTTTCTGTTCTATTTGATCTGAATCCAGAATCACGTTTCTTTACCCAAAATTTCTTAGGAACAAAGTGGTGTGATTTTGCAGGTGGACGAGAGCTGAAGGTGAGCTTATTTTCATTTATCCAAATGATGGATTTTAGCTCTCCTTTTGGGACATAAGACTTGATCTTGGGTCCAGGTTATTCTAAGATTGACTTTCCCTTGTTTTGAGTAAAAACTTTGGTATTGTTTCTCTGGAAAAACTCTTTCTTTTGAGTTTTGGAGCAGTTCTTGGTCCTTTGAGTATTAGTCATTACACGAACAGCACATGCAGTGTTGTTATTCTTCCCAGATTTGGGACTGTGAGCTTTTGAAGGACTAGGAGATCTGTGAGGACCTTTGAGTTTTTGATCCTTAGTGAATTTATGCGAAGAGGTGTTTTGAAAAACTTTGTTTGTGGTAGAGTTGTTTTGAAAGGTTTTCTCTATCGTAGAGTTTGAAGAACTTTTTCCTTTTGAAGATTTAGACCTCTCATTTTCTCTGTCCTTAGAAGTTAGCTCGGTTTGCCTTTTCTCAATACGGGATTGAATTTCAACTTTCAAGGCTTGCTTTGCTTCATCCTTTGGTGACAAAATATTTTATTTGCTTAATTTTGGTATTTTACTCTTTAAAATTCTAAACTTCAGGATAGGTCTGGGTGATGAGTCATCAAAACTGTAACGTTCATGACATCAGGAACACTGTCCAAATTCAAACATCTCCATTCTTACTGTTTGCAGTAGAGTTTGAATCTTCGAGATTGTTTTGACAGATATCGTCGGTGAGGCTTTTATCTGAGATACTTCAGATTTGACAAAGGTCTTCGGTGAGACCACTATACAAGAAACTACATACTCAGTAGTCAAGTTTGCATAAGAAAGTTCAGGTCCTTCAAGGATCATATCTTCATCAACATCTGATTTTTGGGTCATGTATGGTCCTTCTAAGATAATTTACTCATCCACTTCAAATTCAGAATGGGGACAGATAGTCCCAATAATGGGTATTGGGTGATGATTTTCATAAGTACCCAAAGTCTCAAGGAGGATCTCTTCTATTACACAATCGCTACTTAAATCATGTAATTTTTTGAAGTGACATTGAATGTCCTCATGGTAAGTCTTGTCATTAATTGGAAAATGAAATATCCTATCAGGTAGGACATATGGATGATTGGCATCAAATCTCGGCAAAGATTTCTCTCCGATGAGATAGCCATTGGAACATCCCCAGTTATAGGTGTTGTTAATAGATCCATTGTTCACAAGATTTTCGATAGCTTCACTTTCATTAAACAGTTTTTCAATTAAAAGATTAAGATATACAATTTCTTATCGGGCAAAATCCAATTGATTGAAAGCAATATCTAACTGAGTTTCACTAAGCAACCTAGCATACTTTTCTAGTTTTAAATTTGCTTCTAACATAGTAACCTTAAGCTTCTTGTCTTCGAGTCTTCATCTCAAGTGATACAGCTCTTGGGGCGCTATGTTTTTCTCATCTAAGGCTTTGTTATTATTTGTAAGGACATCATCACATGTTTCAATAAGTTTTCTAGGTAAGGTTCACAATCATGCAAGCTATAATTATTTGAGTGAATCATAAGTGTTACATGTTCCACGATGTTGAGCGTTCTTTCTCTGGCCATATAGCAGTAGTTCTTCTTCTGATCAGTTGAGCCATCCTCAGTGCTGTTGTCTTTTCTTGCAACCAGATAGATCTTTCCTCTTTTCCTCTTTTTTTCAGGTTCATCATCTTCATATCCCAAAGACCATCCTTGATGATCTCTTCGCACCTGTGTCACGAAGGCTTTCCCAACTTCTCTTTCCCTGTCCTCCATCTCTTGAGCCATTCTCAGATAGAATGCCTTGTCTTTCACCATATTGACATTACAATCTCTTGAAAACTGATTTTCTTTGTGATATTTGTGACAGATGAGGACTCCATCCTTGTTGTCTTCAGTGTTACCTCCACTGTTAGTTGAAATTGTCTGTTTCTGATGTTTCATTAGGATTGGTTATCATCATAGGTGTATTCTGAGGTTGTGGTTGGTATGGTGGGTTCCTAGGGAAACTTTGAGGTAGGTGGTGAGAGGAGCTGTTCTGTGAGTTCTAGTTGTCGTTAAAAGGAGGTTGGTAAACTGTTGATTCTTGCGATAGAATAGAGGTGGAAGTCTATTGAATTGTTGACTGACTAAAGCCAAGGCATTTTGAAATGATTCCTCTTCTTCCAGCTCCATATCAGCTTCATAAGACTGCAGACTGTTGTCATATGGAACTTGATATGAAGACACTCCGGTATGAGGATACGGAGGTGTTATGTTGGCAAGTAGAGGTGAGTGAGCTACCAAGGCAAGTGGTTCGCCTAGATATGTGCAGTCTTTCATCATCGTAGACTCCTAAGCTTGAAGTTCACCATAGAGCTTATATAGTGACATGATCATATTTATAGTAGTCCACTGTCTTTCCAAACCATTGAGAAATTATCGATTGGTTTTATGGTTGCTTCGAACAGTTCCAACGTTTGATAGCTCGGTGACGATGAGATTGAATCTTTTGAATGAGTTATCAAGACTTTCACCAGGAAGAGCTCTGAAGTTGGAAAACTCATTTAGTGCAGTGGTGAGCTTCTTGTCTTATGCTTCTTCGATACCTTTATAAAGATTTTTTTGCACTTCCCAAATTTCTTTGGCGGATTTGCAGTTAATAATCATGTCAAAGTTATCAGGAGGAACACCACACGAGATTTCATAGAAAGTAATTGAATCTTTCTCCATCTTTTCTATATCATCATTGGTGGGTATGGTCATGGCAACTTGATCACCTCCAAGTCTAACTTGAGCACCATCAGTGACAATAGGTGTAAGGACAGGTACACGTGGTCCTTTTTCTACAGATCGCCAAACATCCTTGCTAATTCTTTTCAAATATCTCTCCATTCTTTGGGACCAGTGATGGTATTCACTCGCAACAAGTATTAGAGCTCTATTCGAACCTCCAACACTGTTAGAACATTTAAATAGTAAAATTGTGCCATATGTCCTTAGATTTTGAAAAAAGATGAGCTAAGTGGTATAGAAGGCCTTTTAAATCCAAGTTTTTCTTTTGAAAACGAGTTATGTTTTTGAAGAAGATTAAAAAGCAACCTCTTTGGCTCTGATACCAATTGTTGAAAGAAAAACTTAAGTTGAGATATTGATTTTCGGATATGTAAGTTCATCTCAAGGGATCTTTTAGTAAGCTCAACAATAAGAAATATGTGGAATAATAAGGAAGAATATAACAACAAGATTAATCAGTTTACATAAAAAAGTAATAATAATTAGTTGAATTGTAACAAGGTTTGCATTCAAACCCAAGTTAGTAACTGATGAACAACATAAGAAAGAGATAATGATGATAATGAAGACTTCTATTCAATAAGGAATAATAGAATGAAAGTTTGAGAATTGGTGAATCGATTGATCAACATGATCATCTATTTATAGTAAAACTGAGTACATGATAAATAATAGAATACTCCTAAGTCAGGCGGTCATGCTTGCCACGCCTGGACTAACAAAAATCATCTAACACATAATGTCAGAAAAGGCGAACATTACTTTTCTGACTCTTCGGCATACAAAAGACAAAACATAATCTCCTTTAAGTCAACACCCTTCACTCCAGTATTCCAAGTCTTCAGTATCAAATATCACAACTCTTCGTAACTTATCAACATAACAAGAATACTACCGAAACCAACAAACAATTCTTCGGTCCTTCAATACACTTCATAGCTGCCGATAATCACAGCCATGCATCAACAGTTTAAGGCCCACTTGATATCTCTATGTTTGAGATACCCAATTCTCTTCTAATACAATGTTAGAAGTTGAATTCAATGTGGAAAGCTTACTTATGGAGATTGGAGCACATTTAAATTACTGCATCCCAAGTTATGTGCTTATAACCTGTAGAGTTAAAGTAAGTTGATTAAGTTCTTAATAGCTCTTTTGAGAAAGTGCATTAACAGGTGCATGAAATATAAAAACTACATATGTGAGTGTAAACTGATGCCGCTTCAGAAAGCTTGGGCTAGGCTTTTATCCACTCATGAATGGATTGGACACATGGTTATAATAGTGTCAAGTATCAAACATTAGATATTATGTTTAACTTATGTTTATAGTATCTACATTTACTCAAAGGAGTTGAAGGGTTCGATCCTTAGGACACCCTGATTCTCGATTACTTTAAATGTGTATTGTATTAATGTAAAAATTCAATCTTCGGGATATTTTCATTTATGCATGAGTTTGTTTTTGTGTTTGCTTTTAGTTGATTAAGGATTACACTAAAATGGTGGAGGAATGTTACTAGCGGTGCATTTTCCCGCCAAAAACTCACTTGATGACATCATGATGATGCAGGTGTTTGTTATGTCCAATAACTATCTATTTTGGCTCCAAATCTGCATGTAACCACTATTAACTATTTTTCCCTATTATATAAGAATATTTTTCATGTTCCAAAAAACGGGTTACAAAAGACATACCTTAAATCTATTCATTAAGATTTGATCTATCTCTCAATAACACATCAAGTAAAAGGTATTTTATTTTTCTCAATTTAAATTAGGATTGTAATTCGAATTAGTTTTATTCTTGGATTATCCCACTTCTGAATTCGTGTACCCCAGGAAAAAGGGACGAATTAAAGATTTCAAAAAGTGTTCAAAACATGATCCTTGAATCTATCCAAGTAATACATATTGTTATTTTGATTCCCTAATTATCTAACACTAGGTAGCTTTTGTTCCCATTCCCATAATTCCTGTGTGTAATGGTGAGAAGTCAAATCATTAAAAAATTAAAGAAAAAGAAGTTCAAATTGGCAAATCATCCAAATCCACTTCCTACTATTATGAGAATTACTTAATTGTAAACAAATTTCCCTAATAAATATGCGGGAACTTACTTGACATTCAAAGGCTTTTTCAAGTTCTTTTACAACTTCAACCATTGTTTGGCGATCCTGTAGCTTTTCTTGCGAACAACAATAGGAAATAGTTGAAAAAACTACCAATGATTTTCCATCAATATGTCCCTTCATATGATAGAAATATATTATCTTCTAATCTTCTGGGTTTTAAGCATTGTACCGCTAAGTATGAAAGAAATAGCAACTGAGAGTATGTATTTCAAGCAATAAGTAACCTAATTTGAACAAAATCATATCCAAACTCACAACTTTTCTTCAATAAATGTGAAAACAATCGATTATACATCAAGGAAAATAGGTTACAAAGAGTTCCAGATTCGATCGTACCTTTGTACCGCAAGTTTCACTAGAGAATCGATTGATTTTTCTATTGTTCCATTCTCGATTTCTCTTTTGTACACGTTCTCGAATCTATCTCTCCAAATTGGTAGTGGTGTGTGGCTGCCTGTGAAGCATATTATTCCTTTGATTATTTCGATTGTGTGGACTATATAAACAATGAAAAAAGGTATGTATTATGGTGGTT
The DNA here is from genome assembly GCF_052849685.1 of Lactuca virosa. Lineage (NCBI taxonomy): Eukaryota > Viridiplantae > Streptophyta > Magnoliopsida > Asterales > Asteraceae > Lactuca > Lactuca virosa. Next base: position 299,523,139 of record NC_136430.1, on the reverse strand, counting down.
GGGTTGTAGTGATGGTGCATTAGTGTTTTTACTAGTCGAAGGATTTGAAACGTTTAGACTGATGCGAAGGATGAGATGGTAGTGGTGTATAGTTGTAGAGATTATAGTAAGTAAGGGTTCACGATGGTCATATGGTGTAGAGTTGTCATGATGATGGTGGATAATGGCTTACGGTGGTGATCTTGGTGATTTAACTAGGAGTAAATTACATGGATGGTCTCTGTGATTTGGGATAATTTACGTGTTTGGTCCTTAATTCTTTTTGTTTAACTCGGAAGGTCCTTATTATACATCTTTGTTGTGCATTTGGTCGGTGCTATACGAGAAAAAAAAACCTATTGTGCCCCAACTATTTCATTCTTAATTAATTTGTTATTTATTTTCTAATTTATTAATTATTTAAACAAAAAATTAATAATAGTTAATTAAAGTACCATTTAAAGGAAATGTACAACCACATTATCACACCGATGATCTCCACCCCTTCCCCGTTCTATTATCTCCGACCAACAGCTTCCAGCCCCTCATTGTGTCCTTCATCTTCCCCGGTGAGCTAAAGAAAAAATCAAACAAGAAAAATTACAAAATCAAACCTAATTCACCTTGAACCTCGGTGAGCAATCGATAAAATTCCAAAGTGCATTTTATTGTAAGTTGTATGATTTAGACATGATTCACCTCACCGCCTCCTCCGTCTTCTCTGACGGATTTGAACCAAATGAAGCTCCATTGTGGTTCTGATTCTTGATTCATACACAACCACTTTTTGATTCCTAGTTCCCACACACATAACTCAAATTTTCAAACCTATAAAACATATAATCATCCACCTGATTTCTGATTCATCCGAATTTGCTTCAACCACCATCACCAAATTTTGATTTGCAGAAATCTATCTATAAAATACCAAACCACTTCTCAGACATTCTCAATCGACATAGATGAATTAATGCATGATTGGTTGATGTTCAACAACTTCTTTAATGGTTGGAGATAAAATGGGGTGGTGGTTGCGACGTAGGCCATAAAAAGACTAACAGAAAAAAAAAGGTAGGGCAGAGAAAGGGGATTAGGGTGGAGGTGGAGGTGGGGATAGATGGAGGTTGTTGGAGGCATGAGAGTACGAGAGACTGGGATGGACTGATGATGTTGTTGGTGGTTGAGAGTGGTTCTACTAATGTAATCGGCGGAAAGATGCCCAAGAAAAAAAAGTGGTGTCTTTCCTCACCTCTTCACTGAAAGTGGGAATGGGCATTTTGGATTAAGGCATGGGTCATGGTGGTCCTTTTAGGTATAATAAACAAATTATATAATTAAATCACAAAAAAATAAACTATACAAGGCAGAATATTTTTTTTTTACGTGTGGCATGGATCAAACGCGCAACAAAAATGTATAATAGGGACCGTCTGAGTTTAAAAAAATATTTAGGGAACAAACGCGTAAATTGCCTCAAACCACAAGGACCATTCATGTAATTTACTTTTTAACTAGAGAAAATTAAAAATTGCCGGATGGATGTTAATTTCGTGGAAACTATAAGAACTAAAATTCCTTTACTACTGTCCATTTAATAATTACAAATTTATCCTAAAATTTTTAAAATTTACGTAAAGGAATTATTTATATTAGCTTTTGATATTAATATTTGGTGAGTCTAGATTTGTTCTTGTATTCTTAACATTTTCGTTGCTATATATATATATATATATATATATATATATATATATATATATATATATATATATATATATATATATATGGACAGTTCAAATAAAAACAGTAAATAGTGTGAGAACGTAAAAACACTTTTTTATGTTATTATTCTGCAATGAATTTTGTATCGACAACTTTATATCATTATTCAGCAAAGAATAAATGAATAGTCAAAGGTTAAAATTAAAATTAGAATTTACTACAAAAATGCACATATATAAGTTTATAATAGAATAATAACATTGTAATAAATATATGACTAATCGAAAGTTAATATTTATACTAGAATTAGTTCAACAATACACATATACAAAATTCATTACAGAATAATAACATAAACATAGTGTTTTTACGTTCTCACACTATTTACTGTTTTTATTTGAACTTACTTCATATATATATATATATATATATATATATATATATATATATATATATATATATATATATATATATATATATATATATATATATATATATATCATCTTATTCTAATAAAACAATAGGTTTATTCTTTTATTGACAAGTGTCATATTATTAGAACTCCTCATTAATATTATAAATTATCTATCTTGCCACTTGTGAACCTATTAATTATCCATTTTAAATTTTAAAATTTAAATTTTCCACTCTAATTACATTAAATTAATAATTGATTTTTTATTTTAAATTTTAAATTTTAAATTTTATCACTCTAATTATATTAAATTAATAACATTAGTTTAAAAAATAAAATAAAATTAATATAGATTATAAGGTGATATAACTTCACCTATTTATGTAAATCAACGATTATAATTTTATATAAGTAAAAGAATATCTCTTAAATAAAAATTTATTTAAAATAATTGAATAATTATTTTCATTTTTTAATATGAAAGTTTAATTATTTTTATAACCGTGGTTCTCACGGGTTATAAACGACTATGTGTGTGTGTGTATATATATATATATATATATATATATATATATATATATATATATATATATATATATATATAGGGTTAGGTTATAATGTGGATTGTAACTATTGTGTGGATGTAAGGCTTCTTTCTGGTCCAAGCATTTTTGCAAAATTAAATTATATTTAAAAATGGAAATTATCGGATTTTAAGGGATAATAGATTTTTTTTAATTTTAAATATTATTTATTTTTAGTTAATTCAATTCTAACATAATTTTTTAATCATAAACGATTTGATTATGTTAGAATGATATTCTATGAGATTGAAAAATCTTAGAAAGAACAATTTTTATTTTGCATTCTTGAAGAATTAGATACCAAAAAAAACATTATCGAAGTAAAATACATAAACAAAAATAACAATATGTTGATAATGCATTCTAAAAGATTAATTTTGGTCCAGTTTAAAAGAATATATGTTGATGATACATTTTGATAACAATATGACAATGAACATTGTTTTCTTTTAGAAAGATCAATGACCATTCTTTATCTTCATCCCACGCACCATTATCAAACCTTTAGGCCATTGATCATCATATTCCCCTTCATGCACCATTTTTCTTTATTAGCTTCATGCCTGCGATCAAAAATTCTTTTCGAATAAACTCCCATGATATCGAATTCTGTCAGAATGACTGGCATGAGAATAACAAATTTTTATCCCCTTTTCTGATATTCATCATCCAACCTTTAGGCCATTGATCATCATATTCCCCTTCATGCACCATTTTTCTTTATTACCCTCAAGCCCGCGATCATAAATTCTTTTAGAATAACTTCCATGATATCAAATTCTGTCAGAATGATTGGCGTGAGAATAACAAACTTTTATCCCCTTTTCTGCTATTCCTGATTGATCAGTAAAAATGATAAGTAAAAAAGAATAAGAGGCATATAGTGAGAAACATATTTGATAAAAAAAAAAAAAAAGAATAATGATGTATTCCATTCGAAACATCAATTATACAAGAAAAAAAATTCCTAAATCAATGAAAGTAGTTGTTATTTGTTGCTTTGAGCCCTTATTTCTTTAATAGAGATTATATATCTCAAAATGATGGCATCATGATATTTGATCATGTTGCATAACATTGTATCTTTGCATCTAATCATATCAGCATATGTATCAAGATTCAAGGCATGTTACAAATCATAAATAGCACATAAAAAAGAACATACTGAAACTTATTAGAACTCATTAATAACATAATACCTATTCCCAACCTAATTCCATTATCACTTTTAAGGATGTAGTAACAAGTTCTGTAGCTATAAAACAACTCTAACTGTTAATAAAACAATACACCATCTCTAATATTCAGTTTGCTAAAAGGAATCATATGATCTTTTTTGAAACTGGATATACAAATTGAAGTATAAATTTTGACTACCCTTTATGTAGATTTGGACATTTAATGTTGAAATTGATATGGGTTATAAACTACTTCAAGAAAAAGAAACTCAGATCTACAAGTAAGAAAGATAATGAAACTTTTTTACCAATTCCTCTGTGACGATAAGGTTTCAGGACAACGAACATAATAATGTAGCCTCTGAAAGTATTATGGTGTTCTCCCATTTTAGAAAACCACGGTTCAAATGCATTTCCCCTTATGGAACTCCTACAGATTTACAGAAGTAGATCAAATACTTTTTTTTTATTTGATGACGAATACGAAAATCAATTGACATTATAGAAAATGGTAGATTGAGAGTATGAGGAATGAGAGATTGGGCCAGAGATAAACGAAGTAACCATCTCTGAAGATGGGATAGGGTTCGCATAGTTCTTCATCTACGAGGCACATAATAAGGGGCAAGTGATGCCTGGTGGAATAGCACACATAATCTATCCCTGATTCATCTACAATGGAACCATCCAATGTAGGCGTTTTCTCCATTGTTAATGGTGGCTGGGTCGACTTGATTTCTCACTTTGTTTGCCTTAGGTCGTTGCAGCTGAGAAAACTCACGGGAATTGTAGAATCCCTAGAATTAGAGGTGAATGAGGGAGATAAGGCGGAGAGTAGTGGCGAAATTGATGAGGCATGGGTGGATGATATTCATTAGATAGGTGAGAGCGGATATCGCCGGTGATTTTAGAGAAGGAAATGGAGAAGACGTAAAAAACATTTAAGAGGGATGAGGGTTTACAAAAGAATAAATAGTTATAGATGTAAACTGATTTCCATTAATTTTGCTAAATTAAAGGTAAGATTATAATTCACCCTTATTTAGGTTTTTAAAATGCTTGGACCACAAAGGAGCCTTACATCCACACAATAATTATTAATCCACATTTGAACCTAGTTCTATATATATATATATATATATATATATATATATATATATATATATATATATATATATATATATATATATAATCAAGTTCAATAGCAAACTCAAATTATACTCAAATTACGAGAACAAACTAAAGAACTTAATAACAACCCTCAAATTCAATTTATCTTCCAATTACATTGTATTAATGCAACAAGGTCACCGGTTTCTTACATCAGTTGCTACAATCGAGGATTTGACAACCACTACTTGACTGATTTGGAAGTTTGTAGATTCATCCTCTAAATCTGTAGTTGTCGCCGCCATATTTCACATTGTTGGTCTAATTAACACCTCCTTCTCTCGTTCTGTGTCCTCTCGCATTATCTGTAAATCACCTCTCTTAATCATTTGATAGATAATATATTTACTCAATGTCAATTAAAGAAAAAATAGAGCTTCAAAATTTCAATCATGTTTCTATGAAACAAATAGGAAAAAAAAAGGCAGTGCATCAATCAAATGCATAAGATTTTTTTAAAATTTATTTGAAAAAAAAACATAGATTGTTATATGTAATTATAGTAAGGATGGATTCTTAATTAGATTTTGTTATATGTAATTGTAGTTATACTACGAGATTAATAAAGAATCATGGTTAAATTGGAACGCTGAGCTTATCAGATGTCATTGCTTCATTGTACATATGCATTGGATTGATGCATATGTTTTTTCACATGGTTTCATAACATCAAATGCACAGTAAAATATTATGATAGCTTATTCCTCTTTTTTTGTTGTTTTATATGAGGGATCGATCTTGATTATGTATATGCTCACATTCAAGGAGACGACGACTTTGTTGTTAGTAGATTAGTAGATGAATTTGAAGGTAGACACGAGGAACTGTTAACAAAAGCATAGTTGGCAGCTACAACTATAGAAAAAGAAACTCATTCATTTGAATTTTGACCCCGCTCAGGTATATGATATGTGGTATCAGTTTCTGATGAAATTCATCTTCTTTTATATCATTTTAAATGATCGAAAAGTAGTTTTTAGAATTATTGCATCATTAATTTAACAAAATTACTTGCAAATTTAGTGTCACATATCCTAAGATAATTGTTTAAGTATAACTCGGATGATTATATATATATATATATATATATATATATATATATATATATATATATATATATATATATTCTTATGTATAGATTTATATGCATATACATCATATACATATGCATACATTTATATGCATATCTGCATATTAATATTCATATGCATCATATGCATATGTATACATTTGTATGCATATAGACCTATTAATATATGCATATGTTTACATTTATATGCATATATGCATATTAATATACATCATATGTATACGTATACATTTATATGCATATATGCATATTAATATGCATATGCATATAATATAAATCATACGCATATGTATATGTATACATTTATATGTATATATGCATACTAATTACATCATATACATTTGTATACATTTGTTGCATGTATGCATATGTATCGTATGCACATGCATACATATATATGCATATGCATATTAATATGTATAAATATGTCATATACACAAATATTTCATACATATATGTACATGAACTTACATACACATTTCATACGTATGCACACATATATATGCATATGTATTCATATGTATGTGCACATGCACATACATTTCATATGTATATATGCATTCATATGTGTATATAAATTTCATATATTGTAGTTTCAGATGCACTTGGTGTTTCTCCATCTTATGTTACAGCAGGTTATATGTGCGATTTATTTCATGGTGTTGTTTGCATTAGGCTCTAAACGCTCTTTAGAGATTTTATCACCAACCAGATGTGAATATACTATAAATAACCTTGCTTTTTTAAAAATTTCCCGCATCCCTTTATTTGAATGTCTATTTATGCACATCTAACTTATGTCAAATGGCATATCAGACAGTTAATTTGGAAGGCAATGTGGCCACAATACAAACAACTACTACATTTGAAGTTTCATTTGCAATCTGCAAAGTTGCAACACATATTATTCAACTTTTTAAATTGCTAGTTGGCACTCCTCTAACAATTACAACATATGTTGTGATTTTGGCAACTTTCCTTCCAACACAATTGGTTACTTAGCACCACCAGTGATGTTATGTTATTGATGCAGTTTCAATTCAGTATTTCCAGGCCTCAAAACTGCAGCATCTAACAAGTCCTTACGATTTGTAGCAGTCAAAAGAATAATTGATTCAATGTAGTTTCTCTTTCTTTTGTAGTAGCATTGTAAAGATCATTTGTTTTGTCACTAAATATTCTTTGACTCCTGATTATTACAAAAAGAAAATAATAATCTACCGAATCTTGTGACAATAAGAACATGAATAGCTTGTAGCTAGTACATCAATTTCACCAATAAAAGTAACATATGCATAAATATGAAGAAAAAGTGTTAATGTATCAATCAAATGCATCATATTTTTTTAAAGTTACTTCAAATTAATAAATTTTCAATCTCTGTAATTGAACAATGATTTAGTAATTAGGTTTCTATAAAACAAATAGGAAATATAAACAATGCATCAATCAAATGCATAGGATTTTTTTAAGGCTATGGCTTTTCTTTAATTTAATATTTTTCATCTGAAGTGCTCAATCTTTTTATATTGCTATAGATCATGCAATAGCTTCATATCCACATACATACTAGGTTGATTTCGAACCGGCTGTTCTTCGAATTCTTTAAAATCTGAGATAATTATGGTTTTATGATATGTTGAGCTCCAGGAACCGCTCGAGAAACCACATTCATGATAGCGAATGCAATGAAAGCAATTCAGACTTGGAATCGAAATTTGGTATGATTTCAACAATGATCGAAATTTGGTTCGACTAGAACAATGATGGACAGTTCGATGGTTCACTCCTTCAATCGAGTTCGTCATTGATCACGCCTATATATATATATATATATATATATATATATATATATATATATATATATATATATATATATATATATATATATAATGGAAAACTATAAAAGTTAACAATCATGTGGAAAACACTAATTATCAACACGAGTATTCTATGTTATTTTCAATGTATTGTAGCATTGATTTCATGATTGAGAATTCAAAAATGAGGATCCTTTTCTTGATGAACAATCATATTCACATGGGTGTGTTAATGAGTGTGCAAAGAGACATTGCATTATTAGGCCACCACATGTGACGGTCCCAAATAAGAACTTATCATAAGAGTATATTTAAATTCCCCTGTTATTTTTGTAATCATGAGTTTTGAGTTTTCTTAATTTACAGAGAGGGGGGGGGGGGTGATTTATAAGTGGATCGTTTCGAACATGAACCCTGGTTAAGGCGTCACAATGATATATCACATACTATTCTGGCCCATGGTTTTTATTCATCTTATTAGTATCAAGCTTAGGGTTCTTTTGATATATGAAGTTCAAGTAAATTATTATTTCCGTATAAAGTGGAATTTTGTTTTTCTATTTTAAAAGATAAACAGTTCGACCGTAGCTCCTATAAACAGTTTTGAGTTCATTTATTTTAAGAAGATGGTGACATTTGTTAAAATATAATATTTTCTTTATTGGTATATATATATATATATATATATATATATATATATATATATATATATATATATATATATATATATATATATATATATATATAGGTGAGGTTCAATAGAGAACCATAATTAACCAATGAACCAAGGAACCAATCGTAAGCGTCAGAATTCATAACGATCAACGGCCAAGGAAATAGATGTACACTTTTACATTAGACGCACACACACCGGATTATACCAAAAAATACACCCTTTACAAAAAAACCCACCACTTTTTTTCGTTTAAAATTTTTTTTAGGGGGAAGCTGGAGTTTTGTGAGGTTGATTTGCACGAGGTACTTCCACCATCATGTAGGATTGATTGTCTCACACTTCCCGCCAAGTTATAGGAAATGAAAGTGGAGGACTCGTCGGCTTCTAGTGTTGTGTCGTTGATACAGTCACCCAGTTAGACATCTTCATCGAGTCCATCTAGGGCTTCGATCAATGGTTCATCCAAGGTAGTGGAGGATAGCAAGGAGGGCATCTTCTCAAACGTTCACTAGGATTTGGTGAAGCTGAAGGTTATCCTGAGTGTTGCTGATATTTCCTCTAACATGAGAAAGGGTAACATTGGTTGACATGTGCAAAATAGGAGAGGCCTAAAAAGGATGTTGGATCCTGCCCTCGTGGGGGTCAGTGACGTTGTTGTGATTCCCGATGACGACGTTCAATAGTCAGAGTGATATCAAAGGGGGATTAAGCAACCTATTTCTACTTCTTTGATTATGTTGACTACGGTTCACGAATTTGGGGTTTCGATGTAGATTCTCCTTTTATTACTCCCACCCCATCTACTAGGGTGTTTCTGGGGGTAATACTTTTGTCCAGCCTATTGATGTGGAGCTCCAGACATATAGGTGTCATGTTGCCACTCGCTTTGCTCCGGACTGGAATTTGGAGATTGGCTTTTGACTTTATGTCCAGACAACTGCTCAAGAGTTTGCTCGTCATGCCTTTCCACCGATGACTGAGGTGCATATGGAAGGCATGTCCATCTTGCCTTTAGTTGTCACACCCCCGACCGGCAGCAGAAACGTCAGGTTGTGTGGTGGAGTCATGGATCACAGTTATTGAACATATATTGAACAGTAAAATGTTTCTAATAACATTACATACTTCTCTTAATTGTAGAAAGTGGTTATATTGTGGGAAATTCAATAGTACAACAAAAGAGATACAAGTTCAGCAAAACAAAACATAAAGCGAAAAAAATGACTGAATAGATAGCCAACAATAAAAGCATAGTAAAGAAATGGATAACATATCATCCTTATCTAATCGGTGCGAGAACTCCATCGTCTAGGTTCTTGAGAATACATGTGTTTTAAAATACGTCAACAAAAATTGTTGGTGAACTCCACAGGTTTTGACAATCAAAGTGAATATCAGCGTGTTTTGACAATCAAAAGTGAATATTATAAAAATGATTGATTATCAAATTATTTGAAAAATGTACTTTTTCTTTCACCAAAAAGTATAAAAATGGAAAGTATGACTTTTCACCTTACTTATGTGCATGTGTGTGTACTTGTAACCTCGTACAAGTGCATGTGTATTGACTATGTCATGTAACTTATTAAGTTTAAACAATAATAGTTTGTGTCGTATATTTATTAAGTATTTGTCACACTTAGATAATATGTCGATACTCACAAATCATCGTGCTTGTATTCAAGCTACACACAGTCCTATTTCAACTCGTATGATTATCTACTACATATAAATCCTATTTAAATTATATACTAGAAATAGCATCGTATAAATCCTATTTCAATTCTATATATGGAATAGCATCGTATAAATCCTATTTCAATTCTACACGAGGAACAACATCGTATAAATTTTATTTCATCTATACGAGGAACAACATCATATAAATCATATTTCAATTCTATACGAGGTTTCTAGAAACTTATGAATTCTTATTTAATTCGATATGAGTTTCTTTTAGAGTGTACTCTGGGTCTATAATGAGCCTATAACCGAGCTACCGCAAAGGGTCATGCCGAGAACATCACCAACACTTCATCGAAGTCGTGAAAAGTGTAAAGAATGACATTAACGATTATTTTATATGTAAAACTTAATAGAAGTTTCTAAATTTTACTAGATTTACTGATCACTTGTTATGTAAAACTTAATAAAAGTTTCTAACAAAAATTAGTTAGCATAACGGCTGCATTTTTTACCAAAACTAGGTTTTACCCATTGTGAATCCAACAAAACAGAGCAACGTACAAGCCTATAAACCAGTAAAAGTATTAATTGTAACTGAAAATTATATTAAATGACTTTATTGTTGTTAAAGTGACTATTAATATATATATATATATATATATATATATATATATATATATATATATATATATATATATATATATATATATATATATATATATATATATATATACTAGTCGTCTCTACCAACTAATAACTATAAACTTGACCTAAATAACAAATATAAACTTTTAACAATTAATAACAAGTTTATGCAATTTAATCTAGTTGTTTAAGAAATAATAATAATAAATACAAACGTGACATAAATAACAAATATAAACTTTTAACAATTAATAACAAGTTTATATAATTTAATCTAGTTGTTTAACAAATAATAACAAAAAATATAAAATTGACGTAAATATAAACTTGACGTTATTAAGAAATATAAACTAATATCAAGTTTATATAAACGTAATCTAGTCGTTTTACAAGTAATAAAAACGAGTAATAACTTGACATTATTAATAAATATAAACTTTTAATCCATAATTATAAACTTTTAATCCATAATAACCAATTTATATAAACGTAAAGACGAGTTGTGCATGTATTCTTTCCCGAAAACATAAAAAGCTTAAAAGGGCCGTAGAACTAACTTTTGAAGCGTGCTTTCTCGTCGCTTTGTTCATATCTGAAACCGGGATCTGAACCACAACTTCTGACTTTTCACCCGACACACTTTTGGAGCAAAACAACTTCGTAGGGTCATAGAGTGCATCTAGAGGTGCTGGAAAAAGTATTTGTGGTCACCGGAAAACTGCTCGGATGCTCGCCGGAAAATTTCCTAAACGACCCTTTATGAAAAAAAGATGGTGAAAAGTGGGTTCTCGGTGGCGGTTTTTGGTGGGACCAATTTTTGAGTTCTAAGGGGGTGGAGGAGTACCTTTCGGTCAATTTTCAAGAAAAATGAGGTGGTTGGTAGCGGCAATTGGCGGCGGGCGGTGGTTTTCAGCGGCAACAACAACTGCGAGAGCTATATTCGGCCTTTCCGGAGTTTGCTGGAACAGGGGAGGGTGGTCAGAGCAGATGAGTAGTTGGTGGTGCTGCAGTGGTGTGAAGTCATCTTGATGACATCATCAAGGTGATGTCACCCCCTCTCTAGGTATCGCCTCGCAATGCATGCCCCATAATCCGACTTCTATAAATTTTTTCCAAACAAGAAATTTTTCCGAACATGCCCGTTGATTGTCCCGAGTGTGCTGACCCCAAAAATAAAAATGAAAGTCGATACTATGTTTAAATGCGTTCGAAGTTATAACTTATTTATATTTATAACTTTCACGGTTATCGTTTTTCGAGAAAGTGGCATAACTCCGAGCAAAAAGATTCCAATAATGAAATCAAATATTGCGGAATAGTCTGAGTTCAAAAACGCGATCAAAAGCCCTTGATGAATCGAATAGCTATCCCTACGAATCAATTCGGTTTTCTTTTCTGGAAAAATCAGTTATATAACTCGTTTGTTTTCTTAAAAAGAGTGTAGCTTTTGCATACGATCTCCGTTTTCGACAATCTTTGTATGCATAAAGTCATGTTAACAAGTACTATCCAATTATAGTGTCAATTTATCCGAAGTATACTTAATACACAAGTTTTTATTTTTTATGTATTAATAACACTTATTTTTGTGAACATTTTTTGTTGGTTAACGATCATCAACTTTTTCAGACAATTAGGTTTTTACGCTTGCAATATAAGTGTAATGACTTCAATGGCATTAAAAAACAAGGAATACCACACACTAAATCCTATTACAATGGGGTTCACGGTAGTTTGACCGGTGTACATTGATCTATTTTTACCAGTTGTTACCTTAGCCAACTACATGAACTATGTTGATGTCTAGTGCATGTTTTATTTGGCATCTGGTGCTTGATGTGTGCACCGACTCAGTGAATATGAGCATGAATGTGTGTTTCAATGAGGTCGAGTGAGAAGGAGTTGAAGTTCCACGTGGCGGTCTTGGAGAAAGAGGCATGAGCTTTTAATCAAAAGGTTAAGCTCCTCGTGGCTGAGAAGATGCTCATTAAGGAAGTGGTCATGAACCTAGAGGGGAAAGTGGATTCGCTGACTCAGGGTAGAGAAGGTCTTATGATTCAGAATGAAAGCTTGGAGAGGGATGTCATAGATCATGAAAAACCTCTTGATGAGACCATGGTTGAGTTGGGTAGGATGGTCAGTGATTTTCAGTGGCTTCTCCATGTGGGTGTTGTGCGAATTATGGATAAACTGATTGAACACCCTGAGTTTGCCAATGGTGTTAGGCGCATGAAGCATATCTTCTTTGTCGCTGAGGAGGAGTCCGGTCGTACTGGCCTGAAGGAATAGATTGATGTTGGAACCTATGATGCCAATGTTGATGACTCTTGATCCAGCCACTCAAGTGACATGGACTAGGCTATTATTAACTTTCACATGCTTGATTATGCTTCCCTTCTCGCCTAGGTCAGCTCGACATTGCGGATCTACGGTAGTTATATACCTTTAAAGAAGACAATATTATGGATACACCTATTGGTGGTGATGCATGTGGTGGGGGTGTTAATTTGTATGTTGTTGCTAGCCTAAATGTCGATGTTAGGCCCATCAGTGTGCAAAGTAGCTTATTGTCTCAATTGTTTTACCCTTCGGCCTGCAAAAATTTCCCTTTTTCCTTTTTTTTGATGTGGAGCATGACGATAAGTGGCTCTTGGCCCAATTTGGATAATTTCTATTTTGCTTCCTCTAGCTCTGTATGGGGTGGCTTTGCTTTAGATCGATTTTATGATATCAACAATTTGTTTGATGATGTGTTGTGCTTTGCTTTAGCTACTCTTTATTACTATGCCTTGATATTTTGATCTGTTGCTCACTTAGTTGGTATCAACAACACAAGATACTTTAGTTTCCTTGTGGTTTCAGGTTGGTAATTTTTTTTACAAGGTTGTTGCTTGATCCTAGCGGTTTTGTGTGATGGAAGTGATTGTAGCTATCTTGCACACTGAGGTCAAGACTGTCGTCTTGAATTCATGTCGTTTAGGCATGGTGGCCTGCACATAGAAGATATGCATATATGCCCAACAACTTCAATGCTGAGATTGTTAACTCAAAGCCAAGTCGTTTGGGCCTGGTGGCATACGCATGGAAGTTAGGCATAGCTGTCAAGCAACTTCAAGGATGATATTGTTATCTCGAAGCCACGTCGTTTGGGTATGGTGGTCTGCATATAAAAGTTGGGCATAGCTTCCACTCAACTTCAAGGACAAGATTGTAATCTTGAAGCCAAGTCGTTTGGGTCTGGTGGCATGCGCATGGAAGTTGGGCATAGCTAACAAGAAACTTCAAGACTAAGATTGCTATCTCAAAGCCGAGTCATTTGGGCCTAGTGTCCTACGCATGAAATTTAGGCATAGCTTCCAAGAAACTTCAAGACTAAGGTTATGAGCCTTTCGAGTCTTTGTATGATAGCGGGAGCATGCCCTTGTTGTAATTGTCGACAGTTTTAAGAAATGCATAAATTTAACATTAACGTCGGTCTCGGTGGCCATCCCTGCTAGAAAAATAATTAAATTAGACATGAATAATTTCAAGACTTTCATAATATGATAGTGAGGAATAGTTCGTAAACTAACATAATTGTACATAACGAAACAATTATGTTCTGAGGCTTCTCCAATGAGCCCATTTGGGAGAAAATTCGTTTGAGATTTTGTGCATTATAGGTCCTGGATTTTTCCTTCCTTCCGGTGTTTCAAGTATGTCCGATCCCATTCGATGAGCTTCGATTACTTTGTATGGCCCTTCCAATGTCGTACCTAGATTCCTTTTGGTTTATGCGTGACTTACTTCGTTCTTTCGTAGCACTAGATTTACAACACTGAATTCCTTTCCTTTCACCCACTTGTTATAATAGCTCTCATTGGCGAGCTTATAGACTACTTGACGGATGCTTTAAAGTTCACATTTTTCCTCGGTGAGATCTAGGATACTTTGGAGGTCTAGCTCTACTACATCTTCTTTAAAATTGGTAACACGCATTGAGCATGATGTCAGCTTTGTGGGTAACATGGCTTTGGTACCATATGTTCGACTGAAAGGGGTTTCATAGGTGCTTACTCGAGGGGTGGTCCTCTACGACCAGAAGATGTTGGGCAGCTCCTCTACCCAATTTCATTTCGATTTGCCTAAGTGTTTATTGAGTCCATTAACGAATTTCCTATTTGACACTTTTGTTTTCCCTTTGGCATGGGGATGAGCAACAGATGTATATTTCTGTTAGATTTGTTTCTCTACATACAAGCTTTTTAATGGATTCTCAACGAATTGTAACTCATTATCGCTTATCAGTACTTTTGGTATCCCGAACCTCGTAAGGATATTCTTCCATAAAAAATGATGATTTTCCGCCCCAAGATGGATGCTAGAGGCTCTGCTTTTATCCATTTCGTAAAGTAGTCGACTGCTACCAAGAGGAACTTTACCTTCCCCAGGGATACTAGCAAAGGTCCCACAATATCAATGTCCCACTGGTAGAAAGTGTTGGATAAGGTGTCTAAGTCCATAACTATATTTGGTATGTACTTGACCCAACTTGGCATGGTCCATTTGGGTTGCATGGCATCGGAACAATTTGGATAGACTTTTGTGAGAAGAGGATATTTATGGTTTATTAATATATTATAAGTTCTAATATATTAATTATTTAATTAGTATTGATCAAGAATTAGTTTGGAATTAATTTTGTGATCAAGAGAGACTAATTAAATAAATTGGGATTGATTTGGTAAATCATTCATTCTTATATAGTGGGATTATGATCCATAGTTCATCATGTTGGGCTAAACCCATGTGGTTACCCATGGATACTCCATAGAGGTTTAAACCCATGGATCATGAGGAATGTGGAAAGGCATAAGTTACATGGTGTAACCCTAATATGCATACTATATAAAGAAGCCTCATCCTTGTAAAATCGGCACTTAAGTGATTCTAGTGAGGGCTAGCCGATTTTGGTGCATATCAATCTTTTCTCAAGTTATTCCAAGTTGTTGGTGGTGTTGTGTGAACCATTTGAGGCATCAAATTTGGGGTGCTAGGCTCACAAAGTATTAAGGAATCCAAGCCACAAGAAAGGTATGTCATTCTACTAGTTTTTAGATTACATATACCCCAATCATATGCTAGTTAGGATGAAACCTTGGAAAAAGATAGTTTGCATGTATAATAGAGAAATCATAGATCCAAGGTTTCTAGGGTTGCATGCACACCAT
Organism: Lactuca virosa; assembly: GCF_052849685.1. Lineage (NCBI taxonomy): Eukaryota > Viridiplantae > Streptophyta > Magnoliopsida > Asterales > Asteraceae > Lactuca > Lactuca virosa. The sequence continues at coordinate 299,506,967 of NC_136430.1, read as the reverse complement.
AGGAGTGTTATAATGCTCAAAAACCCATCAGTGGTATCAAACCTAGGCTAGTTTTCAATTATACTTGATGCAAATTGCTAAAATATCGATTTTTCTGCTCACTGTTCAGTGAACTCGCCGAGTCCATGGGGGGACTCGACGAGTCCATGTAAAAACTCATCCTACTCGTCGAGTAGGTTCTTGCACTCGACGAGTAGGAGGCCCTGAGTGCAGAATTTCGATATTTGTTGCTGGAATTGGACTAGGAGCATTACCCTAAACTGTTTTTAGATTGTTAAACCTGTTTTTGATGTGGTAATGATTGTGCTAATCCAATTTCAAAGATAATTGTCAAAGTTTCAAGTTTTATATTAAGTTCATATGATTCTTGAAAATTGTTGATATGAATTATGCATGCTTATGAGTTTTGATCATAGAAATTATTTGACATGGTTGTTAGTTTAATTGTTGATCTACATGTTTTTTAATGGACTCCATAACTTGTCCTCAAGTTATGGAATTCCAAGAGTCTTTTCCATTAAAATCATTAAAACTCATAAGTTATAGAAATGAAAGGTTTTGAATAGTTTCAAAACTTTCCCTCAAGTTTTGGAATTTGTAAAATCACACATTAATACTTTAATTCAAACCCTAGAAATTTAAAAGTTTAAAATTCAACCCTTATATTTTATAATATTATAAGATTATATATATATATATATATATATATATATATATATATATATATATATATATATATATATAAGATCAAGTCAATCTTACCGTTAGTAGGCCTCATTCACGAAGCCGATCTATAAGGGGGTATAAGGTTGTTGCCTATAAAATGGCAGCTTAATGGGTGTCCACTCTCACCCACCGCTTCCTTGACTGGTGGAGGGTCGTTAGCCGAACGGGTAGGACAAAGACTATAATTCTCATTAAAAGTATAATGATAAATATAAAGTAACTAAACCTTTTATAAATTCCCAATCTTAGTTACTTTAGGAAAATGTGAAATTGATGCTAACCCATGAAATTACACTTTGCACCTTGCTAAAGTCGTTAGTGGAGCGTGTGTGGTTAACCGGCACATCGATTAAGTGATAAAATTAAGAGTACCAAGTTAATTTGCATGGTTATTCACACCTTGTTTGTGATCATCGGTATCCCAGTCACAAACTTGAAGGGCATAATCGAGATTTAAACATGCCATTGAATTGTTCAATGAATCTCAAAAGATCTAGGAGTTTCAATCCAATTAAAACCTAATAATCTATTTCGTTTTTCATTGTCGAAATTGGTAAATCGTCATTTACCTACCTTCAAATATTTTATAGCTTGGATTACGGCATCCCTCTTCCAAGTTGTAAAATATTGTGTTGGGTCGTAGCCTTATTATTTCATTTGGGTGTCTTATTACGGATTCTATATCTAATCTAAACTTGTATTTCTTCCTTTTCAGATGTCTTCCAACAATGTTGCATCTGGCTCAAACCCTACTGGCTCCTTCTCTCTCATTAACCTTTGTGGGAGAGTCATCTTTGATGGAACTAATTTCAATGATTGGATTAGGAACATAAGGATAGTCACTCGTTATGAGGACAAGGAATATATCCTCGAAAAGGAGCTTAAGGTCATCGATGAGTCTTCTGCTACTCCTGAGGAGATTGCTGAGTTCACTATCCATGAGAAGGATGCCACTAAGGTGTCTTGTATTATGTTGGCTACCATGACAGTAGAACTCCAGAAATCCTATGAAGATTTCTACCCTTATGAGATGCACCAGGACCTGATGGAAAGATACCATCAAAGTGCTCGTCAGGAAAGGTATGAAATCATCACCTCCATGATAACAACAAAAATGAAGGATGGATAGTCTATCACGGGCCACCTGCAGAAAATGCAAAGATTCGTGGACCGGTTGCTAAAGTTAAATGTGAACTTTGATGAGGAGTTAGCAATAGATATTATTCTACACTCCTTACCCTCCTGTTATGATTAGTTCTGCATGTCCTATCATATGAACAAGGAGGAGGTCACACTTAGCAAACTTCAAAGACTTTTGAGGACTGCTGAAAGTAGTCTCAATGGTAAGAATGTTGTTAGTACTCCTACCGTCGCCCCTGTTCTGGCAGTCGGGCAAATTAAGGGAAAAAGAGGAAGACCCTTTCGAAGGGTACCAAGGGAAAGTCTCTTGATGGCTCCTCTTCGAGTGGAACCAAAGGAGGTTCTTCCACTCCCTCTTCCAACCCGAAGGATGCAAAATGCTTCTACTGTCAGGAAAAAGGGCACTGGAAGCGAAGCTGCCTCAAGTACTTGCAGGATCTTAAGGATGGGAAAGTGAAGCCCACCCATGCAGGTATTTACACTATATTGTCTAATAACTCACCACATACTAATTCTTGGGTCCTTGATATAGGGTGTGGAATTCACATTTGTTCTGATTTGCAGGGACTAAAAAGAAGTGAGGATGTGGAGCACGGGAAGATAAACTTGATCATGGGGAATAGGAAAGTTTCACCTGTCACCAGGATTGGAGTTTATTCTTTATTGCTTAGTAGTGGGTTAACATTAGATTTGAATAAATGATGTTACTCGTCCGAAATGGCGAGAAATATTATTTCTTTTCATGGTTTGTACAAACAAGGATTTACTTTTTTATTTGATAATGAATGTGGTTGTATTAATGCTTTTTATAATGATGTTCTTTATTTTAAAGCATTACCTTGTAATGGTGTATATGAAACTGTGTCGGTTGTAGATAACTTAGGAAATAATGTTTTGCATATTGATTCTTCCACTAATTTGGATAAGGCATCCTTGTGGCATTGTCATCTTGGACATGTCAACAAGAAGCGCATAGGCCAACTCCAAAAGGATGGAGTCTTGGAGTCATTTGACTTAAAGTCAGATGATAGTTGCGAATCTTGTTTACTTGGAAAAATGACTAAGTCACCCTTCACTGGTACTTGTGCTAGGGGTGATGGTTTGTTGGACCTCATACACACTGATGTGTGTGGACCCTTCAGAACCGCCACAAGGGATGCTAACTGCTTCTATGTGACTTTTACTGATGATTACAGTAGATATGGCTATGTCTACTTAATCAAGCATAAGTCAGAAATCTTTGAGAAATTCAAAGAGTTTAAACAAGAAGTGGAGAATCATTTGGGCAGGAAGATAAAGATGCTCCGATCCGATCGAGGTGGTGAGTATCTTAGTATCGAGTTCCTTGACTATCTTAAGGAATGTGGAATTGTTTCACAATTGACACCTCCTAGGACACCACAGCTGAATGGTGTGGCTGAGAGGCGCAATCGAACCTTGTTAGACATGGTTTGTTCCATGATGAGTCGAGCTTCGTTACCAATCTCATTTTGGGGGTATGCCTTAGAGACTTCCGCCCATATCCTTAATCTAGTCCCTACCAAGAAGGTTGCCAAAACACCTCACGAGATATGGACTGGGAAAGTACCCACTTTAGAAGACATCAAGATTTGGGGTTCCGAGGCCTTCGTGACGTGCGAGACTCACGACAAGCTCGAACCTTGAAGTGAGCGGTGTATTTTCATCGGCTACCCACAGAAATCTTTTGGTTATCTCTTCTACAGACCGAGTGACAATGTTGTCTTCGTGGCGAGGAGAGGAGTCTTTCGTGAGAGTGAATTCATAAGCCAATGAAACAGTGGGAGGCAAATTGACCTTGAAGAACTTCAAGAGTCAAGCGATGAAGGAACCTCAAACACTAGCAATCAACCTGAGGAGGAAACTTCTGTTGAGCCGATTGATGAATCCGTACCTCTGAGGCGTTCCACAAGAGTTAGGAGCACACCTGATTTTTATTATGGTTTCCATATTACTACAGAAGGTGATGCATTTATCAGTGATAGTACACTGGTAAATTTGGATGAACCTACCAACTTTAAGGAAGCCATGGCAGGCCCTAAGCCCGCCAAATGGAAAGAGGCTATGGATAGCGAGATTCAATCCATGTATGACAATCAAGTTTGGAACTTGGTTGACAATGTACCGGGTCTTAAGAGAGTCGGGTGCAAATGGATCTTCAAGAAGAAGGCTGACATGGATGGGAATGTACACACTTATAAGGCATGACTGGTTGCGAAGGGTTTTACTCAAACTCCGGGAGTTGATTATGATGAAACCTTCTCACCAGTAGCTAAGATTAAGTCTATTAGGGTTATACTAGCCGTTTCCGCATTTCATGATTATGAAATATGGCAAATGGATGTCAAAACCGCTTTCCTTAATGGAAAGTTGGCTGAAGATGTTTACACGAGTCAGCCAAAGGGTTTTGTTGATGCAAAGTACCATAATAAAGTGTGTAAGCTTGAGAAATCCATTTATGGATTAAAACAAGCATCTCGCAGATGGAATCTTTGTTTCGATGAGAAAGTCAAAGAGTGTGACTTTTCAAGGAGCGAGGATGAGTCCTGTGTATATGTTAAGGCTAGTGGGAGTATAGTTAGCTTTTTGGTATTATATGTGGATGACATACTACTCATAGGAAATGACATCCCAACCTTGCAGGAGGTTAAGTCCTGGCTTGGGAAGTGTTTCGCTATGAAGGACCTTGGAGAAGCTGCCTATATCCTAGGGATAAGGATATTAAGAGACAGGAGTAAGAGACTAATTGGACTTAGTCAAAGTACCTACTTGGATAAGGTGCTGAAAAGATTCAGCATGCAGGATTCCAAGAAAGGTGACTTACCGATCCAGAGTAACGCCAAACTGAGTAAGACTCAGATCCCGAGTACAGAGGCTGAGATAGCTGAGATGAGTCGAGTACAATATGCTTCCGTTGTAGGCTCGATCATGTATGTGATGACTTGTACTCGCCCTGATGTGGCCTTTGCTTTGAGCATGGTAAGCAGATATCAAGGGAATTCTGGCAAGGCTCACTGGATTGTGGTGAAGAACATTATCAAGTACCTGCGGAGGACCAAGGACTGGGTCCTTACCCATGGTGGGAGTGATGACTTGAGAGTAGTGGGGTATAGTGATGCCAACTTTCAGACAGACATGGATAATTTCCGCTCTCAGTCGGGCTGGGTCTTTACCCTAAACAGAGGAGCAATTACTTGGAAAAGTTCCAAGCAGGAGACAGTAGCTGATTCAACTTGCAAATCAGAGTATATAGCAGCAAGCGAGGCGGCGAAGGAGGCAATATGGCTGAAGAACTTCATTGGAGACCTTGGAGTTGTACCAGCTATAAAGGAGCCTATGGATATTTTCTGTGATAACAAGAGTGCAGTGTCCTTAGCCAAGGAACCAAGGGATCACGGCAGATCCAGGAATATCAACAGAAAATACCCCTTCATTAGACATCGATTAGAAGAAGGACTCCTCGTGGCAAAGAGGGTATCATCGGATGAGAACCCAGCAGACCCCCTCACGAAGGGACTGTGTAGGGTGAAGCATTTACAGCATGTGAGGCGCATTGGGCTGAAGGATGATATTAGTTTTAGTAATTAGATAGCTTTCGAAACTTGTAATAGTTGAAATGTAATTGACATTTGATGTTTAAATAAAAGGTGTTTTTATTTACTAGTATGGTACTGTCTTGTGTCAATCATTAACTATTGTTTCATTTTGCATGTTTTGACTTCTAGAAAAATTATGTTATGGTATATCATATTATTCAAACTATCCACAGTCGATCATACTTTGGAAGTAGGTATTGAAATAAGATTCTCATGAATTGGGTTTGTAGATTTGTCAAAATTGTATTAGACATAGCAATTGTTGCTGCAACATTCATGAGTGCTCATAAGTTCTGAGTATTGGAATCAACCCACGCTCACTTGTATCACTTCATGGAATTCATATCGAGTGATCATGAGACGGTAAAATCGTATAAGTCTTCAAACCAAGAGATATAAGTTGTTGACTATGAGTTGGTTGTACATTGATAGTACGAAAACGCATCAGTAACATGATGTTATAAAACGTGTTGTTGTGCACAATTTGATGATTAGTTAGTACAAGCATATGAGTCAAAGTTTATTTGTTCCTTTTAGTCCTTGGAGGATTAAAAGTGATATCTTGGGCCCCTCGATGATTTTGTTTTGACTTATGTGTCGGGCCCGGTCAGAACTGAATTGATGTGTTCGATTAAGTTCTATGTCAAACAAATCGGAAATCGGGAAACAAACTGCTGGAAAATAAGTACGACGTTGTTCCATGTATTTGTCCAGCTGATATCTTGAAGAGAGGATTATATGATCACTTATCTCAAATGGCACAACTCAGTTTCGCGAGACTTTGAAAGAGCTACGATTGCTGGTCGGATCCTGAAGTCATACTTGCAGTTATAGTTATTAGCCTTATCCAAGTGGTAGACTGTTAGATAAGGTGTCTAAGTCCATAACTATATTTGGTATGCACTTGACCCGACTTGGCATGGTCCATTTGGGTTGCATGGCATCGGAACAATTTGGATAGACTTTTGTGAGAAGAGGATATTTATGGTTTATTAATATATTATAAGCTCTAATATATTAATTATTTAATTAGTAGTGATCAAGAATTAGTTTGGAATTAATTTTGTGATCAAGAGTGACTAATTAAATAAATGGGGATTGATTTGGTAAATCATTCATTCTTATATAGTGGGCTTATGATCCATAGTTCATCATGTTGGGCTAAACCCATGTAACATCCCAAATTTCGAGTCCAAAAAATTTCTTTTTAATTAACCAATACATAAAAACATTCATAAGAAAATACTGTGAAAACACATCATCTCATAAAACAATGTATCATGTCTGAAAACCCAAGCCATAGAATAATAAGATATCAGAGTACAATCCCAGAAAACTCCATGCGGAAATCATATGTGTGTGTGATGCGATGCTACGCCGCCGGCTCCTTCCCCTTAGACGAAGAGGTACCTGAAACCAAAACCGAAACCGTAAGCACAAAGCTTAGTGAGTTTCCCCATCATACCAGATACCATACAATATCATCGGTATCTCTCAACCGGTAATCATCATCGGTATCTTTCAACCGGTAACCAACATCGGTATCTTTCAACCGGTAATCGTCATCGGTATCTTTCAACCGGTAACCATCATCGGTATCTTTCAACCAGTAACCATCATTGGTATCTTTCAACCGGTAACTGTCATCGGTATCTTTCAACCGGTAACTGGGGACTATTCCACCCCCTACCACTTGCATACAACAGCAAGGTACAATCATTCAGTCAGGCATATCCGGGTACTGACCTACCCCACGGCCCTAAGGACCGCTGTCAGAGATCCTAATCCCTACTATACACGTAACATATCATGCAGATAATACTCGTGACCAAAGCACATAACCAAACCAAGATAATTATCACAAAGACAATCATCTTACAAATACTCCTCTTTGGTGGGCCGGCATTGTGGCCTTAGACCCACCCCTACTGGAAGGTAACTCACCTCAATGTCGTGCAGTGTTTGAATTATCCTCGGCGCACAAGTCAACTCCCTTCGACTCCTCGATCCCTACACGACGACCTTCAAGTCAACACACAGCCAGTACAACCCTAAACAGGGTCAGTCTAAGTCTAGTCAAAGTCAACTTCAAGTTGACCCGACTCGCCGAGTTGGGTCGTCAACTCGCCGAGTCCATCACCCTTTACCCGTCCTTATCCATGACCCGACTCGTCGAGTTGGGCCGTCAACTCGACGAGTTCCTCCCTCACATGAACATCGCATGAAACTCATCCGACTCGCCGAGTTGATGAACAACTCGTCGAGTTCACCTTCATCTGATGAACAAGTTTTGTCCTCGACTCGCCGAGTTGATGAACAACTCGTCGAGTTCATCTTCATCCTTAAGAAGATTGCCTTGGACTCGCCGAGTCTGTTCTAGCACTCGTCGAGTCCCATGAACTCCAGGTCTAAAATCACGTCCAATACATTGGGTAACTCTTCCTGTCTGATTACAACCCTTCTAACACTCAACTGGGTTCCTTTGACTCTCAACAGATATGGGGCTCAAAGCCTCGGAATCGTCGAGTCCAAGAACGGACTCGCCGAGTCAGTCATGTCCACACTCTAAATCCTTGAATTCTGATGTACAACCTTTGATCAAAAGATAGATCCAAGCTTCTATAATCGATCTAGCACGTAAAGTTACAAACTTTACGTGCTTGCATGGGACTTTGAGCTCAAAAAGACATAAAACAAGCTCTTAAGATGCATGGGGCCTTTCATGGGTGCAAAAGCAGTCCCCAACTGCCTTGTGACTCCTTTAATGACGTGATTCCGAAGCTCTAACCCCCAACCATGTTTGCAAACATGGTTGGCCATCAAAAGTGGCTTATAAAAGCCCTAAATCTCCCCAAAAGGGGAGCAAACAAATGAAAGAGAAAGGTTACAACTTTTTACCTTCAATGAACTGTAGAAGGTGCACAAACTCGGGTTCCCTTGGTCTTTACTTGCTTCCTCAAGCCTTTCTCCTTCCTTCTTAAGACCACAAGCACCAAAATCCACCAACAAGGCTTAGATTGCTTCAATAACGGCTAGGGTTTCAATGAGAGGTGTTCTGGGAGCATAAGGGACGTTGTGGCCGTCATAAAATTGTTTAAATAGGGTGCAAACCCTCGGATTAGGGTTTTTGTCCAGTCAGAGTCTATTCGTCGAGTTCGGGACCCGACTCGACGAGTCCATCACTTAAATCCCGCGCCTCATCCCGCTGTTACTCGGCGAGTTGGTCCTTCAACTCGCCGAGTCCAAGGCCAAAAATGCAAAAATACTTAAATAAAAATACATACCAAGAACCAGGTGCTACAAATCTCCCCCACTTATTTTAGACTTCATCCTCGAAGTCTGCTGCTCGATCCTGGAACAGCTCTGGGTAATGCTCCATAATCTCATCCACCGGCTCCCAAGTCCATTCCGATCCCTTCCGGTGCTGCCATTGCACCTTTACCAGCTCAACCCTCTTGTTCCTCAGATCCTTCGACTTCCGGTCAAGGATTGCTACAGGTCGCTCAATGTAATTCAGGCTGTCATCGACCTGAATATCCTCTAAGGGTACTACTGCTGAGTCGTCCACAGGCACTTCCGCAGCTGAGAAACGTGGAAAGTGCTATGGATCTGACTAAGTTCGGCTGGCAGATCCAACCGGTAAGCCACCTTGCCCACCCGGGCTATAACCCTGAAGGGTCCAATATACCTGGGACCCAACTTGCCCCTCTTCCTGAATCGGATGACGCCCTTCCATGGCGATACCTTCAGGAGAACCATATCCCCGACCTGAAACTCCAGGTCCGATCGGCGCTTGTCGGCATAACTTTTATGCCGAATTTGAGCGGTCTGAAGCCTGCTCCTGACCTGCTGGATCCGTTCGGTCGTCTTAACCACTACATCCGTGCTCCCCATGACCCTCTGGCCAACCTCGCCCCAGCATATCGGGGTCCTGCACTTCCTCCCGTACAACATCTCGAAGGGAGGTCGATCGATACTCGCATGATAGCTATTATTATACGAGAACTCCGCCAACGAAAGGTAGGTATCCCAGCTACCTCCGAAGTCTAAAACACATGCCCGCAGCATATCCTCTAGCGTCTGGATGGTCCGCTCGCTCTGACCATCCGTCTGCAGGTGAAAAGCGGTGCTGAAATGCAGACGAGTACCCAGCTCGTCATGAAACTTCTTCCAAAACCTGGAAGTGAACCGTACATCCCTGTCAGAAATCACTGAAACTGGCACCCCGTGCCGCGACACCACCTCCCTGATATAGATGTCGGCCAACTTCTCGGCCGAGATACTCTCCGGAATCGGAATAAAATGAGCGCTCTTGGTCAATCGATCGACGATGACCCAAATCGAATCCACCCCCCGTGCGGTCCTGGGAAGCTTTGTGATAAAATCCATCGGAATATCCTCCCATTTCCACAGCGGGATATCCAACGGCTGCATCTTGTCGTGTGGCCTCTGGTGCTCGGCCTTGACCTTCCTGCAGGTCAAGCACCGCTCCACGTACCATGCTACGTCCCGCTTCATGCAGGGCCACCAATACTCGGGACGAAGATCTCTATACATCTTCGTTGCTAAGGGATGGATAGAAAATCTGGATTTGTGTGCCTCCTCCATCAGGATGTGGCGCACGCCTCCATGATAAGGGACCCACACCCTATGGTGAGGAGTCAATAACCCTCGGCTATCATAGTCGAAGGAGGAAACCTGCCCCATAATCCGCTCGCTCTTCCGATGTTCCTCCTTCATGGCCTCCTGTTGGGCCTCCCGAATCCGCTCCAACAGCGGAGTCACCACTGTCATCCTCAGATAGATATCCCTGATCGGCGCTGCCTTGTGGCTAAGCGCGTCGGCCACCATATTGGCCTTCCCCGGGTGGTAGAGGATCTCACAATCATAATCCTTTACCACATCAAGCCACCGACGCTGCCTCATGTTCAGATTTGGCTGGTCCATGAGATACCTCAGGCTCTTGTAGTCCGTGTAAATCGTACAACGAACCCTATAGAGGTAATGACGCCAAATCTTGAGGGCGAACACAACAACCCCCATCTCCAAATCGTGCGTCGGGTAGTTTGCCTCGTGAGGCTTCAGCTGCCTCGAAGCGTAAGCAATAACATGCCCTCTCTGCATTAATATTGCGCCCAAGCCCGAGATGGACGCATCACAGTACACGACGAGATCCTCCATGCCCTCGGGCAGGGCTAAGATTGGCGCCTCGCACAATCTCTGTCTCAGTGTCTCGAATGCAGCCTGCTGCTCAGGCCCCCAACGAAAGACCACGGCCTTCCTCGTTAGCCTGGTCAGGGGTAAGGCTATCTTGGAGAAATCCTGGATGAATCTCCGATAGTAGCTGTCTAATCCCAGGAAACTCTGAATCTCAGATGGAGACCTCGGAACCTCCCATCTCATCACGGCCTCCACTTTTTCCGGATCTACCGAAATCCCGTTCTGGTTGACAAGGTGCCCAAGAAACTGCACCTCGCGCAACTAGAACTCGCACTTGGAGAACTTAGCATACAAGCTCTCCCTCCTCAAAGTCTCCAGAACCTCTCGCAGATGCTCCTCATGCTGCTCTCGCGTCTTGGAGTAAACCAAGATATCATCGATAAACACTATCACAGACCGGTCTAACATCAGTCTACACACGTGGTTCATGAGATCCATGAACGCGGCAGGAGCGTTGGTGAGCCCGAAAGGCATCACTACGAACTCATAGTGGCCATAACGCGTCCGAAACGCCGTCTTCTGTACATCCTCATCTCTGACCCTCATCTGATGATACCCTGAACGCAAATCAATCTTGGAGAACCAAGACGCTCCCTATAGCTGGTCAAAGAGGTCATCAATCCTCGAGAGTGGGTAACGGTTCTTCACCGTTACCTTATTCAGCTCCCTATAGTCTATACACATCCGATGCGACCCGTCCTTTTTCTTCACGAACAGAACCGGGGCTCCCCAGGGAGAACTACTCGGTCTAATGAATCCCTTGTCTAACAGCTCCTGCAGCTGTGTAGACAACTCCTGCATCTCGGGAGGAGCCAACCGATACGGTGCCTTGGCTATCGGAGCCGCACCAGGGACTAGGTCGATCCTGAACTCCACCTGTCGCTCCGGAGGTATCCCAGGCAACTCCTCGGGGAATACGTCCGCGAACTCTCGCACCACGGGCATATCGCCCACCGTCGCCCTACCCGCCTCCCGGGTATCCACAACATAGGCGACATAACCTGCACAACCCTGCTGGAGGTAACGCCTAGCTCTCGCTACTGAACATAAAGATGGTCCTCGCAGTGGCCTCTCGCCCTGAATTACCAGCTCTCCCCCACGTGGGGTCCTGATCCGCACCAACTGCTGCGCACAGTCAATCACTGCCCCATTGGGGCTCAGCCAATCCATACCGATAATAACCTTGTTCCCCCGCAAAGGTATGGGAACCAGATCTACCAGATAACGCTCCTCAAACAGTCGTAGGATGCAATCTCGATAAACCTCCAACGCTCGTACCGACCGGTCGTCCGCAATCTCGACCACTAGAGGGCAATCCAGCATGCCCGAAGGAAGAAGTCACCCTCAGCAAACTTCAAGGACTCTTGAAGACCGCCGAAAGTGATATAAAGGGTAAGTCGGTTGTTAGTACTCCTACTCCTACTCCAACTGCGGCCAATGTCTTGGCAATCGGGCATGGCAAAGGGAAGAAGAGAAAGAACCCTTCTAAGGGTACCAAGGGTAAGACCCTTGAAGGCTCCTCTTCAAGCAAAACCAAGAAAGGTTTTGTCACTCCTTCTGCTAACCCTAATGAGGCTGAATGCTTCTATTGCCATGAAACGTCGCACTGGAAGCGAAACTGCCCAAACTACTAGCAAGATTAGAAGGATGGGAAAGTAAAACCCAACCATGCAGGTATATACACTATATTGTCTAATAACTCACCTCATTCTAAGTTTTGGGTCCTTGATACAGGTTGTGGTATTCACATATGTTGTGATTTGAAGGGACTAAAAAGAAGTGAGAATGTGGAGCAGGGAAAGATAAACTTGATCATGGGAAACAGGAAAGCTTCACCTGTCACCAAGATAGGAGTTTATTCCTTAATGCTAAATAGTGGGTTTACATTAGATTTGAATAAATGTTATTATTCGCCAGAAATGGCAAGAAATGTTATTTCCTTTCATGCATTGTATAAACAAGGTTTTACCTTTTATTTTGATAATAATAATGGTAGTATTGATGCTTTCTTTAATAATGTTCTTTATTTTAAAGCATTAACTTGTGATGGCGTGTATGAAACTGTATCTGTTGTAGATAATCTAGGAACTAATGTATTGTGTATTAACTCTTCCACTAGCTTAGATAAAGCATCCTTATGGCATTGTCGTCTTGGACATGTAAGCAAGAAACGCATAGGCCAACTCCAAAAGGATGGAGTCTTGGAGTCATTTGACCTAAAGTCAGATGATAGTTGTGAATCTTGTTTGCTTGGTAAAATGACAAAGTCACCTTTTACTGGCACTTGTGCTAGGGGTGAAGGTTTGTTGGACCTCATACACACGGATGTGTGTGGACCCTTCAGAACCGCCACAAGAGATGCTAATCGGTTCTATGTGACTTTTACTGATGATTTTAGTAGATATGGATATGTCTACCTAATCAAGCATAAGTCAGAAACCTTTGAGAAATTCAAAGAGTTTAAGCAAGAAGTGGAGAATCAGTTGGGCAGGAACATTAAGATGCTTCGATCCGATCGTGGTGGTGAGTATCTTAGTACTGAGTTCCTTGACTATCTTAAGGAATGTGGGATTGTCTCACAATTGACACCTCCTAGGACACCACAGTTGAATGGTGTAGCTGAGATGCGCAATCGGACCTTGTTGGACGTGGTTCGTTCCATGATGAGTCGAGCTTCGCTACCAATCTCATTTTGGGGGTATGCCTTAGAGACTGCCGCCCATATCCTTAATCTACAAAGAAGGTTGCCAAAACACCTCACGAGGTGTGGACTGGAAAAGTTCCCAATCTAGACCACATCAAGATTTGGGGTTGCGAGGCTTTCGTGAGACGCGAGACTCACGATAAGCTCGAACCCCAAAGCGAAAGGTGTATTTTCATCGGCTACCCACAGAAATCATTTGGTTACATCTTCTACAGACGCAGTGATAATGTGGTCTTTGTAGCAAGAAGAGGATTCTTTCGAGAGAGAGAATTCATGAGCCAAGGAGACAGTGGGAGGCAAATTGACCTTGAGGAAATTCAAGAGTCAAGTGGTGAAGGAACCTCAAACCCTAGCCCTCAACCTGAGGAGGAAACTCCTGTTGAGCCGACTGAAGAATCTATACCTCTGAGACGTTCCACCAGAGTTAGGAATGCACCTGAGCATTATTATGGTTTTCATATTACTGCAGAAGGTGAGACACTTATCAGTGATAACACACTGGTAAATCTGGATGAGCCTAACAGCTACACGGAAGCCATGGCAGGCCCTGAGGCTGCTAAATGGAAAGAGGCTATGGATAGCGAGATACAGTCCATGTATGACAATCAAGTTTGGAACTTGGTTGACAATGTACCTGATCATAAGATAGTTGGGTGCAAATGGATCTTCAAGAAGAAGACCGGCATGGATGGTAATGTACACACTTATAAGGCACGACTGGTTGCAAAGGATTATTCTCAAACTCCGGGAGTTGATTATGATGAGACCTTTTCACCAGTGGCCAAGATTAAGTCTATTAGGGTTCTGTTAGCCATTGCTGCATTTCATGATTATGAAATATGGCAAATGGATGTCAAAACTGCTTTCCTTAATGGAAAGTTGGCTGAAGATGTTTACATGGTTCAACCAGAGGGTTTTGTCAGTACAGAGTACCCCAGTAGAGTGTGTAAGCTCGAGAAATCCATTTATGGATTAAAACATGCACCTCGCAGATGGAATTTTTGCTTTGATGAGAAAGTCAAAGAATTTTGGCTTTTCAAGGAGTGAAGATGAATCTTGTGTCTATATCAAGGCTAGTGGGAGTATAGTCAGCTTTTTAGTACTGTATGTGGATGACATACTACTCATAGGAAATGACATCCCAACCCTGCAGGAAGTAAAGTCCTGGCTTGGGAAGTGTTTCGCTATGAAGGACCTTGGAGAAGCTGCCTATATCCTAGGGATAAGGATTTTGAGAAACAGGAGTAAAAGACTAATTGGACTTAATCAAAGCACCTATGTGGACAAAGTGTTGAAAAGGTTCAACATGCATAACTCCAAGAAAGGAGAGTTACCCATCCAGAGTAACGTCAGATTAAGTAAGACACAAATCCCTAGTACTGAGGCTGAGATAGCAGAAATGAGTTGAATACCTTATGCTTCAGCTGTAGGATCAATCATGTATGCTATGACGTGTACTCGACCTGATGTAGCCTTTGCTTTGAGCATGGTTAGCAGGTATAAGGGGAACCCTGGCAAGGCACACTGGACTGCGGTAAAGAATATCCTCAAGTACCTACGGAGGACTAAGGACTGGGTCCTTACCCTCGGTGGCAGTGAGGACTTGAGAGTTGTAGGGTACAGTGATGCTAGCTTTCAGACTGACAGGGATAATTTCCGCTCTCAGTCGGGCTGGGTCTTTACTCTAAACGGAGGGGCAATTACTTGGAAAAGTTCCAAGCAGGAGACAGTGGCTGATTCCACTTGTGAATCAGAGTACATAGCAGCAAGCGAGGCAACAAAGGAGGCTATATGGCTAAAGAACTTCACCGGAGACCTTGGAGTTGTACCAGCTATAAAGGAGCCAATGGAGATTTTCTGTGACAGCAATAGTGCGGTTGCCTTAGCCAAGGAACCAAGAGATCATGGGAGATCCAGACACATTGACAGAAAATATCACTTCATCAGACATCGAATAGAAAAAGGAATCCTCGTGGCAAAGAGGGTATCATCGGATGAGAACCAAGTAGATCCTCTCACGAAGGGACTGACTCGGGCTAAGCATCTCCAGCATGCTCGGAGCATAGGGCTGAAGGATGATATTAGTTTTAGTAGTTAGATAATCTTGAAATTTGTAAAATGTAATTGACATTTGATGATAAATAAAAGCTGTTATTTATGAGTAAAGTGTTGCTATCTCTTGTCAATCGTTTACTATTATTTCTTTTTGCATGTTTTGACTTCCAGAATAATTATGTTATGGTTTATATCATATTATTCAAACTCTCCACAGTCGGTCATATGTTGGAAGTAGATATAAATCAAGACTGTCATGGGTTGGCTTGTAGAGGTCTAAGATGTTAGACAAAGTGGGGCTACAGCACTCATGAGTGCTCATAAGTTCTGAGTATTGGATTCAACCCACGCTCACTTGTATCACTTCATGGAATTTATCTTGAGTGATCGTGAGATGGTAATATCATATAAGTCTTTAAACCTAGAGATATAATTTGTTGCCTATGATTTGGTTATGCATTGATTGCACGAAAACGCATTGGTAACTCGATGTTATAAACCGTGCTTTTGTGTGTAATTCAACAAGTAGTAGAGCAAACATATGAGTCGAATTTTATCTGTTCCTTCTAGTATTAGAAGCGATATCTGGGCCCCTCGATGATTTTGTTTTGACCTATGTACCGGGCCCGGTCAGAACTAAATTGATGTGTTCAGTTAAGTTCTATGTCAAACAAATCGGAAATCGGGAAACAAATGCTGGACAATAAGCAAGACCATGTTCCATGTATTTGTCCGGCTGATGTCTAGAACAGAGGATTATATGATCACTTATCTAAAATGGCGCTTCATAGTTCAACAGAGTTTAAAGAGCTACGATTGTTGATCGGTTCCTGAAGTCATACTTGCAACTATAGTTATTAGACTTATCCAAGTGGGAGACTGTTGGATATAGTGTCTAAGTCCATAACTATATTTGGTATGTACTTGACCCGACCCGGCATGGTCCATTTGGGTTGCACTTCACCCGAACAATTTACGGATAATCTTTTGAGAATAGTATAAGTTATGATTTATTAATATATTATAAGTTCTAATATATTAATATAAAATCATATTATTTAATTAGTGTTGATCTATAATTAATTTAGAATTAATTTAGAGATCAAAAGTATGACTAATTAAATATGGGCTCTTGTATTTATATAGTGTGGGCTAATGCTTATTTGGAATGGGCTAGGCTTGCATGGAAAGTCCATGGATACTCCATGGAGCTTTTACCCATGGATCTCATGGAAATGAAAAGACATGGGTATTAGGGTTTACATGGATGTAACCCTAATCCACCACACTATATAAAGGAGGCTTTGGTTCTTGAAATTGCACTAGTTGATGTGTGTAAACTAAGAGGGCCGATTTCAAGAAGTTTGTGACTATTCTCTCAAGTTTCCAAGTTTGTGGTGATTTGTGACTTCCATTTGAGGCATCCACATTATTGGTGCTAGGCTCTCAAACTCCAAGCAATCAACTACTACTACAAGGTAAGTAATTCTACTAGTTTTATGTGATTCAAGTACCCCATGCCATGCTAGTTAGGATAAGAACCTTCGAAAAATAATTATTTGCATGTATCTTAGTCAAAAATAGATCCAAGGTTTCTAGGGTTGCATGTACACCATAGGAGTGTTAGAATGCTGAAAACCCATCACCATCTCCTAGCAGCAATGGGGTCTTTCACACCATGGAAATCCGGCGCACCGCACCCTCGGAAGTCCTTAAAGGACAGTGTGCGCGTACTCGTCTGGCTAGACGCCATATCACTCCTGAATGCCCGGAGGCAATCCTCCATCAGCTCAACAATCCCTTCCTTGATCGACCCGAAAATGACCGAGGTCGACTCAAGAATGCCTCTCGTGATCTCAGACGCGATGAACTTGCGCAGCCCGTCATCAACCTGCTCGGATCCTGCACCCGAGCCCGACCCTGATCCTGATCTGGAACCTCCTACTCCATGTCGTGTGGTTACCATGCTGAAAATACACGCATAAATGTCAGGATCATACATACTTCCAAGAGGCCTAACACACTTTCCAAGGTTACCGGTTCCATCTAGGCCCTCCTTGATTCGAGTACGGATCCTCTGCTTCCAGTAGTACGGGCCCATACTACCTTCCACATCTATCCGTGCTTTCCTCAAGGACTGCTTCGACTTCACCAAGTCCCTTTCACTGTTACCCCTTTCCACTGACCTCATCCTAGGTTTTCCTAGGGCACTCTCCAACCTACCCTCCGCCATCTTCTGCACTAGGAGTCCCCACCACTTCCCCCTAACTAACTTGCGGAAACTGTTACATATCCGTTCCTTAGCTAGTTGAAGGTGGCCAGAACCCCCATAGCACAAAGCAAGCAGCATTCGAGCATTGGGTAACCAAATCAGGAATAACCTACACAGGCCATCCTACTGCTGACTAAACAGTCCTAGCATACAGCTCATACAACAGGCATATAAGGCATCCTCCTAGATCCTTAGCCCTAACTAGCATGCAATTCTCAGAATCATATATCAGGCACACAAGGCATCCTACTAGATCCTTAGTCCTATTCTAGCATACAGTTTTCTGAATCAAAACCATATAGCATAACATATCAAGTATGGGTATCTTGGGGAAAACTTACTTGAGCCCGGCCGGTCGCATGCATCACACACTTCGTCTTTCTTAAAATCCTTCCATTTAGATTTTAGAAAGCCATTTTTCCTTGTAAAAACCTTTTAGCCCCTCAGTATGAGTCCAGACACCCCTGAGGGTGTGTCCAAATCCCTCAAACCAGGGCTCTGATACCAACTTGTAACATCCCAAATTTCGAGTCCAAAAAATTTCTTTTTAATTAACCAACACATAAAAACATTCATAAGAAAATACTGTGAAAACACATCATCTCATAAAACAATGTATCATGTCTGAAAACCCAAGCCATAGAGTAATAACATATCACAATACAATCCCAGAAAACTCCATGCGGAAATCATATGTGTGTGTGTGATACGATGCTACACCGCCGACTCCTTCCCCTTAGACGAAGAGGTACCTGAAACCAAAACCGAAACCGTAAGCACAAAGCTTAGTGAGTTCCCCCATCATACCACATACCATACAATATCATCGGTATCTCTCAACCGGTAATCATCATCGGTATCTTTCAACCGGTAACCAACATCGGTATCTTTCAACCGGTAATCGTCATCGGTATCTTTCAACCGGTAACCATCATCGGTATCTTTCAACCGGTAACCATCATCGGTATCTTTCAACCGGTAACTGTCATCGGTATCTTTCAACCGGTCACTGGAGACTATTCCACCCCCTACCACTAGCATACAACAGCAAGGTACAATCATTCAGTCAGGCATATTCGGGTACTGACCTACCCCACGGCCCTAAGGGCCGCTGTCAGGGATCCTAATCCCTACTATACACGTAACATATCATGCAGATAATACTCGTGACCAAAGCACATAACCAAACCAAGATAATTATCACAAAGACAATCATCTTACAAATACTCCTCTTTAGTGGGCTGGCATTGTGGCCTTAGACCCACCCCTACTGGAAGGTAACTCACCTCAATGTCGTGCAGTGTTTGAATTATCCTCGGCGCACAAGTCGACTCCCTTCGACTCCTCGATTCCTACACGACGACCTTCAAGTCAACACACAGCCAATACAACCCTAAACAGGGTCAGTCCAAGTCTAGTCAAAGTCAACTTCAAGTTGACCCGACTCACCGAGTTGGGCCATCAACTCGCCGAGTCCATCACCCTTTACTCGTCCTTATCCATGACCCGACTCGTCGAGTTGGGCCGTCAAGTCGACGAGTTCCTCCCTCACATGAACATCGCATGAAACTCATCCGACTCGCCGATTTGATGAACAACTCGTCGAGTTCACCTTCATCTGATGAACAAGTTCTGTCCTCGACTCGCCGAGTTTATGAACAACTCGTCGAGTTCATCTTCATCCTTAAGAAGATTGCCTTGGACTCGCCGAGTCTGTTCTAGCACTCGTCGAGTCCCATGAACTCTAGGTCTAAAATCACGTCCAATACATTGGGTAACTCTTCCTGTCCGATTACAACCCTTCTAACACTCAACTGGGTTCCTTTGACTCTCAACAGATATGGGGCTCAAAGCCTCGGACTCGTCGAGTCCAAGAACGGACTCGCCGAGTCAGTCATGTCCACACTCTAAATCCTTGAATTCTGATGTACAACCTTTGATCAAAAGATAGATCCAAGCTTCTATAATCGATCTAGCACGTAAAGTTACAAACTTTACGTGCTTGCATGGGACTTTGAGCTCAAAAAGACATAAAACAAGCTCTTAAGATGCATGGGGCCTTTCATGGGTGCAAAAGCAGTCCCCAACTGCCTTGTGACTCCTTTAATGACGTGATTCCGAAGCTCTAACCCCCAACCATGTTTGCAAACATGGTTGGCCATCAAAAGTGGCTTATAAAAGCCCTAAATCTCCCCAAAAAGGGATCTAACAAATGAAGGAGCAAGGTTACAGATTTTTACCTTCAATGAACTGTAGAAGGTGCACAAACTCGAGTTCCCTTGGTCTTTACTTGCTTCCTCAAGCCTTTCTCCTTCCTTCTTAAGACCACAAGCACCAAAATCCACCAACAAGGCTTAGATTGCTTCAATAACGGCTAGGGTTTCAATGAGAGGTGTTTTGGGAGCATAAGGGACGTTGTGGCCGTCATAACATTGTTTAAATAGGGTGCAAACCCTCGGATTAGGGTTTTTGTCCAGTCAGAGTCTACTCGTCGACTCCGGGACCCGACTCGACGAGTCCATCACTTAAATCTCGCGCCTCATCCCGTTGTTACTCGGCGAGTTGGTCCTTCAACTCGCCGAGTCCAAGGCCAAAAATGCAAAAATACTTAAATAAAAATACATACCAAGAACCAGGTGCTACAACCCATGTGGTTACCCATGGATACTACTTAGAGGTTTAAACCCATGAATCATGAGGAATGTGGAAAGGCATGAGTTACATGGTGTAATCCTTATATGCATACTACATAAAGAAGCCTCATCCTTGTAAAATCGGCACTTAAGTGATTCTAGTGAGGGCTAGCCGATTTTGGTGCATATCAATCTTCTCTCAGGTTATTCCAAGTTGTTGGTGGTGTTGTGTGAAGCATTTGAGGCATCACATTTGGGGTGCTACGCTCACAATGTCTTAAGGAATCCAAGCCACAAGAAAGGTATGTCATTCTACTAGTTTTTATATTACATATACCCCAATCATATGCTAGTTAGGATGACCTTGGAAAAATATAGTTTGCATGTATAATAAACAAAACATAGATCCAAGGTTTCTAGGGTTGCATGCACACCATATGAGTGTTAGAATGCTCAAAAACCTATCATAAAGGCCATGGGATAGTGATGCTTGTTAGCAGCATTGGAGGGTGACCCTATAAGTAAATTAGACATGAAGAAGTTCAAGACTTTCATACTAATTTGGTGAGGAATAATTTGTAAACTAACATAACTATACATAACGAAGCACTTGATTTATGAGGCTTCTCTAATAAGCTTCCAGGTCCTGGGTTTTGGCCTTCCTTCTAGTGTTTCAAGTATGTATGATCCCCTACGATGAGCTTTAACGACTTTATATGGCCCTTCCCAGGTTGGACCCAACTTCCATTTGGGTTGTGTGTGACTTACTTCATTCTTTTGCAGCTCTAGATCTCCCACCTTGAATGCCTTTCCTTTCACCCACTTGTTGTAGTAGCTCTCTGTGGCGAGCTTATAGGCGGCTCGATGGATGTTTGAAAGTTCATATTTTTCCTCGGTGAGATCTAGGCTATGTCGGAAGTCCTGCTCTGCTCCTCCTTCTTCAAAATTGGTAACACGCATTAAGCCATTTGTCATCTTTGTAGGGAGACCCTATGCCTGGGAGAAGGTTTCGCATTCTACACATTTCTCTATTATGGCCATGACATCCTTATACATGAACGGACAATATATACATGTTTGAAGAATCTTTCAGTAAGTGCATGCATTCCTTCATGTACGTCGGCAGAGCCAATGTAGACGTCTTGGAGGGCAGATTGCCATGTAGTCATATCAACGCATTTCAGCCATGGTCTCATGAAGCCCTTCTTGTAGAGTGTTCCATGTTGGATCACGTACTAGGGAGCTTTAACCTTTATCTTTTGTCCAACTTCGTCATCGTCCAACAAAATTCCATGTAGGAGATAATCAAAGATTAGACTCATCCAGTTTGGTTGTCTAGCCTGCTAGATTAGATGTCTAAGTCCATAACTATTATTGGTATGTACTCGACCCGAGAGTAGCATGGTCCATTCGGGTTGCATAACACCAGGACAATTTGTTAGGATGGACTCTTGAGAGAAAGTTATATATGATTTATATTAATATATTATAAGTTCTAATATATCAATATGAAATCATATGTTTTAATTAGTATTGATCAAGAATTAATTTAGTGATCAAAAGAGGCTAATTAAATCTATGTGGACTAATTATGGTAATTAGTTATATTTATATGTGGTGGGCTTATGATCCATGTTGGACCAAGTTTATGTATGGATACATAAAGAGTTGGGCCACATGAACCATGGATCATAAAACCCATGGGTATGGATTTGGGTTATACCCATGACCCTTGGAATCCTACATATAAATAGGTCACTCCAAAGCCAAAATTTCCACTTGTAGTTCTTGGAGCTCATGGAGTTGATTTTGGTGTGGAAGGAATTCTCTCTCAAGAGCCACCTTTGTTCTAGGTGAGTTGTGAACCATTTGAGGCATTCATACTTTTGGTGCTAAGCTCTTAAGGCCAAATACATCAAGACTTCAAGCTACATAAAAGGTATGTTACCCTAACTAGTATCTTGTATGGTATATGTCAATTGCATGCTAGTTATAGGCTTAATATCTTGGAAACATCAATTGCATGTATAATTAGTGAAAACATAGATCCAATGTATTTAGGGTTGTATGTGCACCATAGGATGTTTTAGTATAAAAAAACCCAACAGTGGTATCAAAGCTATGAGTTGTTTTCAAATTATACTTGATGTTACTTGCTGAAAAAAGCTCAAAAAATCGAATTTTTGGCTGACTGGACAGGGGACTTGACGAGTCCATTGAGGGACTTGACGAGTCCATGTGTAAATTCATCCAACTCGTCGAGTTGGTTCTTGCACTCGGCGAGTTGGAGCCCCTGATAGCATATATTCAAGTTTTTTGGCCTGTTTTGGATTAGAATCATTACCACAAAATGTTTTTGTTCATAAAATTTGATTTTATTGTTATGGTAATGATGATTCTCATCCAATTAAAAGATAATTGTCATAATTTCAAGATTTGTATTAGTTTATATGTTTATGCTAATTTCTTGAAGATTGATGATATGAATTATCTTGTTCTTATGAGTTAGTTTAGATTAATAGAAAAATTATGTGATAATTGGTTTTCGATTCAAAATTGATCTAAAAGTTGTTCATAATATGAGTTTTTGTAACTTTTCCTCAAGTTATATGAAAAGTCTCATTTATGAATTTTAAAACTCATAAAATTTCCATAAGTTATGAAAATAAAGAGTCTCATTTTTAAATGTTTTTAAAGTCTTCCATAACTTGTCCTCAAGTTATGGAACTTGAAGAGTTTTTTCATTAAACTACTTTAAACTCATAAGTTATGGAAACAAAAAGTTTTTGAATTTTTCAAAACTTGCCCTCAAGTTTTGGAATTTGTAAAGTTACCCCCCATGTATACTTTAATTCCAACCCTTAGAATTTTAATAGTTTAAAATTCAACACTTATACTATTATAATATTATAGGTTTAATATTTATATATATGTATAATAGTAAGTCACTCTTACTGTTAGTAGGCCTCATTCACGAAGTCGGTCTATAAGGGGGGGTATAAGGTTACTGCCTATAAAATGGCATTTTAATGGGTGTCCACTCTCACCCACCGCTTCCTTGACTGGTGGAGGGTCGTTAGCCGAACGGGTAGGACAGGACATTAATTCTCCCTTCATAAAAAGCATAATGATAAATACTAAGTAGCTATACTCTTATAAATTCTCAATCTTAGTTACTTAGGAAAATGTGAATATGGTGCTAACCCATGAAATTGCACTTTGCACCTTGTTAAGTCGTTAGTGGAGCGTGTGTGGTTAACCGGCACACTAATCCGGGATTGACAATGCGTGGCAAAGGATAGCTTGATGTTAATCATAGATAAATTGAGCGTGTGTGGTTAACCGGCATATTGATTAGGTGGTTGTAACATTAAGTGTACCAAGTTAATTTGCATGGTTATTCACTCATTGTTTGTGATCCTCAGCATCCCAGTCACAAAATTGAAGGGCACAATCGAGATTTAAACATGTCATTGAATAGTTCAATGAATCTCAAAAGATCTAGGAGTTTCAATTCATTTAAAACCTAATGTTAAATTTCGTTTTTCATGGTGGAAATTATTAAATCGTCATTTACCTACCTTCAAATATTTTGTAGCTTGGATTACGGCATCCCTCTTCCAAGTTATAAAATATTGTGTTGGGTCCTAGCCTTAATATTTCATATTGGGTGTTATATTAAGGACTTAAATCAACTAAACTTGAATTTCTCCCTCATAGATGTCTAGTTATGACAACTATGGTCTTCCTTATCCTTTTGGATAAAGCTATCCTAATGAAGATGATATCCCAAATGGCAATCAAGGTGAAAGATTAATCACTTTGTTGTGCATTAATGGGACTAGAAATCATACTTCACTTCCTCCACCTCCTCTAATTGTTCTCCTTAACCCACAAGTTCTTGAAAAGTTCAAGGTCACTCAATTCCTATTGGCAAGCAATGTCTATGTGTGCTCACATATTGGAGATGTAGTCACATATTGACAAGTTGGGAGAGTTGGGTGTCGAAGTCTCAAGGAAGTTGACTATTGACTGGGTTCTTCAATCACTTACCGAGTCATATAGTGAGTTCGTTAAGGACTACTATGTGACAGACCAGGACATGACCCTTAATGATCTTACCTATTTGCATGTTGCTGCTGAATCAGCAATGATTTGGAGCACTGGTAAGCTAAATTTGATTGGAAGATCTACTTCCCAAACTTACATGGACATTGACAATTTAACATTGGAAGTCCAGAAAAGTCTTCTCTTCCCAATGGAATGGGATCGGCCATAGTCAACCCGGTTGACCAAATGGTAAAGAGAAAGGCTAAGTTTGAGATAGTCCCATGTACCATTACTAAAGATTCCATATGGTTCTATTGCCAAAGGAAGGGGCATTGGTTGCGAAGCTGCCTTATTTACCTGAAAGTTTACTAGGATGGTAAAAGTCAAAAAAAAATTGAATATGCTTCAGGTAAAGTCGACTATCTAACTCTATTAAGTTCCTATTTGGAGATTCTTATTACATGATGTGACTAGGTCGCATTTTGATGTTTTGTAGAATCAGAAAAAGAGAGGAAGTTTAGAAGAAGAGTATGTTGAATCTGATGGCGAAGATGGATTTCGATCGCATGATTCGAATATCAGAATTTTGAGCTGCTGCTTAAGAGTTATAATAGATTGCTTAGGAATAAATAACAACATAGTTTTCATTTGCATTGTAAGGATAAGTTTTTCGGCAATTTTAAAATAAAAGGAAATTTTTTAATTTTATTTATTTTATGTATCCTTACAATGGGATTTGTGAAAATTGTTGGTTATATTATTCCATTGATAACAATATTGGAAAATGGATTTGATTCTTTCATTTGTGGTAGTGTCATAATTTACCAAGTAAGGAAAGATTCTCATCACCCAAGTTTCAATTGGATAGAAACATGGAATTATGCAACCTGTATTGTATGATGAATGAGAATTTTCATCTTTGGGAAATTAAGACTAATTCCTTATTCACATGTATATGTGAGTCAAGTGAAGGACTAGGAGCACGGGTACACTTGATTGTGCTCTGATCAGGTCCACCATAAAGAACGATAACGCTATTCGTCATGATTTACTAAAGTTTAGTAAATATG
Organism: Lactuca virosa; assembly: GCF_052849685.1. NCBI lineage: Eukaryota > Viridiplantae > Streptophyta > Magnoliopsida > Asterales > Asteraceae > Lactuca > Lactuca virosa. Next base: position 299,481,483 of record NC_136430.1, on the reverse strand, counting down.
GTTGTGCTTACAAGTTTAAGCATAATTCTGAAACATTGGAAAAGTTTCAATGTATGGCAGGACGAATGAGAAGAATCAAATTAGGCAGAAAGATAAAAGTTTCTCCAATCTGAAAAGATGGGAGAGTACTTCAGTATCATGTTTTATGATCATCTTAATGATTATGAAAAACCATATCACAATCGATCCTCTAAGGACATCTTGGTGCATTTGTTTGGCTGAGAAGAGGAATCGTGAATTGTTGAAATGGTTAAATCAAAAGATGAATCATAATTTGTTCCAAAAATGAGTCTTAGAGTAATACTCCAAGATCGAGCCTTGAGTGACATAATGTTAAGAAGGTTTAAAACACTTTTCAAATGCAGAGTAAAATGTTTTCTACTCTTGTACATTTGAATTTGGTGAGTTGTGATGTTTTGGATAAAACAAAGACCAACTAAGGCCAATTGTGTGAAATGTTTGTCTTGATAAGAATCCGCACTAACTCTTGAATATTTTCTTTGTCAAGGAATGGTTCTTGACAAGAGAATCTTATATATCAAGAGGTCAGTGGGAGTCTTAAAGATCTTGAAAAGTTTCAATAACTAATCAAGGGTATTGTTTATCACTAGCACACAACTTGAGGTTTATAACCTATCGTGTTGACATATTCTTGTTTCTGTGCCCATGCCAGTTAAAGTTGACGATGCATGTGAGTTCCATGAGTTCTCAGTTGTTTGCATAACTACTTGGAAGAAATGGTAGGCCTTTGTGCTGCTAGGTGGCAAGAAGTTAAGATTGAACGAGTTCAGTCCATATGAGTTTGGATTTGGCACTAACCTCCTCTTGTGGTTATGTTTTTGACAAATTCATATGGATAGGAAGGCATACACCATAAAACCTAAGTGTCATAAGGTTTCTCTTCGATTCATGAAAATGATGGTGAGGAAACGCTTTCGCTAAGAAGATTTTAAGGAGATAGAAATTGTGATGTTTGCATTCTCAAATTCAATTATGATTACGACATCCCTCTTAATAATTCGAATTGTGAGAAGGGGCAAAAGGTCTAAACATTATGATTACGGCATCCCTCTTCATAATTGTATAGACACACATGTGAGCTATCTAAGGAAAGGCGTATGATTTTGGGAAGCTTAGATAAAGTTTTATCGAAGCATCTCATATCAGAAATCTGAACTTTGGTAAGAAAGTCAATAAGTATTGATTTCTAGAAGTCCAGCTGATTTCTGGATACATGTCAAAGCTAGTGGGAGCATAAGTGTTATGCTAATAATTATCATGTTAGTGGGAGCATGATTATTATTTTAAGTATTGCAAGTTGGCAATGTTAATTATAGAAAACAAAATTTTCAATTTGCAAAGTTGCAGGGTTTGAAAAGTTGTTTTGCTATAATTAAGGGAGAGCAAATTATACTTCATCCCAATTCTAAAAGCTTAGATTGAGATGTTAATCAAAGTTAGTCAATTATATATGTTATGTAGGAATGGTTCAACATAAGGAAATTCTATATATGGGAACATTATTTGCGTTCTAAAATTCGATTATGATTACGGCATCCCTTTTCATAATCTGAATTTTGAGAACATGGCTAATAGAAAAAAATTATAGCAAAAGACTGGTCTAGGATCATGTATTTATGTGAGACATTATGAATCATATCCCATATGCTTCGGTTATAGGATCGATTACATATGCTATAATATTTCTATGTGTTCTGAATTTTACAAATGCCTAGGGCATTAAGAGGGAGAAAAGGAATAGAAGTGGATATGACTAAAATGATTAAGCAATTGTCCAGGACAATCTGATGTTCGCCAAAGATTGGTTACTCATGGACAGTTGGAAGTATGGTGTTAATTTTGCAAGGACCATATTGACATATTCTAAAAAGAGGCAACGCTTGTTCAGAAGTGATAGTCAAAATGGGAATATGGAAATGTTTCCATAAGTGGAAGTTATTCTTTAAATCTGTGTAAGATTAGAAAACTTAATGCAAGAAGGATGTTCAAAGGAATGTACTTTGAATGGGAGACTTCGTTTCCATGGAATTACTCTCCATTGGAATACTTTGTAATGTCTGTTGCCAAGTCTTTGTGACTTTTTGTGCATAGTCATTACAAGAGGATCATTGCATATAAGTTTAGAATCTAACAGATTGGAAAAGAATCTTGTATTCTTACATTTGTCATAAGGATTTGAATTGTGAAATGAGTATCATTGAAATATTTTCAATTGATGTATTCCACAAAGAAAGGACCATAGGTAAACATAGTGTGCATGCTTGGAGCATGGGACAACTATTGTTTTAATTCAAGTATTAAGTTGATTATTCGAAACATTATACAATGAATAATGAGTAATCAATATGACTCAAACATTTTGGGACCACATATGATTAGTATTATTCTTGTGTTTCACTTTGCATGTTTTGACTTCCCGAATAACTAGGTTATTCAAACCGTCCACAGTTGATCATACTTTGGAAGTAGGTATTGAGGAAAGACTGTCATGAATGGGTCTGTAGTATGTCTAGGTATTTTAGACATAGCTACAGTATTCATGAGTGCTCCTGGAATAAGATTCGAGTATTGGATTAAACCCACGCTCATTTGAATCACATAATGGATTTTATCACGAGTGATCATGAGACGATAACATCTTATATTCTTCAAACAGAGAGATATGAGTTGCAGTCTAAAAGTCGGTTGCACATTGATAATGTGAAAACGCACCAGTAAGTTGGTGTTATAAAACGCATTGTTGTGTGTGATTTGATGAGTAGATAGAGCAAGCATATGAGTCGAACTTTATCCATTCATTTTAGCCTTGGAGGGATAAAAGCGATATTTGTGGGCCCCTCGATGATTTAGTGATGACAAACACAGGTGCTCGGCCGGGCTCTGGAATGATTTGATTTGTTCAATTAGTCGGTCGTCATAAATCGGAAATCGGGAAACAACAGATGGACAGAGAGAATGATTATAATCCATGTCTCAGTCCATATGATATCTAGAATGGAGGAATATATGATCCCTTGTCTAATGGACACGTCATTGTGACATCCCCATTTTTCGGCCGGAAAAGACCAATTTCGTTTATGCTTTTTAATAAAAATCAGAGTAACTTCTTAAGAAAAGAGTTGCGGAATTTGTTCCCAAAACAAAATATGATAAAATTTATCAAAGCATTTCTTAAAGAAATGTATTTTCATTACATTACAAAAACTCAGGATGTCAATTATCGATACAGATCTTAAGCATAAACCAAAAACATCGTAGACCACAAAACACAATCTGGCCTAAAATCCATGATCTCTAGTCAAGTCATCCAACTATCCGTTTGCCACTACCTGTAATACAAGAAACTGAGTGGGTCAGGCTGGGGAGCCTGGTGAGCATATAGGGTTTTCAACCCATAATAAATAAGTTTATTATTTCAACAATCAATAAACCCGATTACTCGTTCCCGTTATCCTCACCTTACGTCCCTAAAGCATCTATCATAAGGGACCTATCCTAAGGAATTTCATCGGGATGGAAACAACTGCTAAGGGGATTCCTCAGCCATATGTGTCCGTAAGGCAAACATGGGGGGATGGAGTACACCGGTGAACACATCGTTCACAAACACCTACAGGTTGTGAGCCTGCTAGCGTTCCACTGTTCAGATCAACGTCAACATCGAGGCCTCTCATCATTTTATTTAATCACACACCAACTATTTCATCTACCCATGTTTTACCCAACACATTTGTAGATATAAAACACATATACAGTTCAGATCTGGAAAACACAGTTTAAATCTTTCATACAGCATAGATTTCAAAGTATAAAACATACATATATACAGTTTAGATCTGAAAAGTTTAGATCTGAAGTGAGAAAGTCTAGATCTGAAGGAAAAAGTTCAGATCTAAAAGAAAAGGGTTAGATCTGACAAAAAAAATACAGATACCATTCAGATCTGAAGAAAAGTCTTAGATCTAAAAAGAAAAAGTTTAGATCCGAAGGAAAAATCTAGATCTGAAGGAGAAAGTTCGGATCTTTCATCCAGCAAACATCTCAGGCAAACAGACAACATATATTTATACACATAGCATGTAATTTATATAAAATATTTCATATCTATGTGTAAGATGAAAGTGACTATACACTCACCTGATAAGGAGTGATTCGGACAACACTTCGCTTCGTAAAATAATCATCTTTGACGAAACGGGAAGTTTGCTTGAAAACCGGGCTCTGTGCGGGCAGAGTTTCAAACCGAAAAACGCTTTTTCTCGGAGACTCCGGGCTCTCCGAGGCTTTCTTCAAGTGCTAGGGAAGTTTCCTAGGCTTTTGGGGGGGGGGGGGTTTGGGGGGCTTAGAGAAAGATTCTAGAGAGAGAAAGAGAAGTTGGAAGGTATGAGAAAAGTGTTGCACCCGGCACCTCTATTTATAGGTTGGCTGGCAGCCCAACTCGTCGAGTCCATGGCCAGGTGTCACCATTCTGGTGGCAGAACGTGGGTAGCCTACATTGTGCCACATCACCCCTTTTGCAGTAGCACCCTGCCGACTTTTACACCCCGTAACTTTCGCATACGAGCTCCGTTTTCGACGTTCTTTATATCTACGTGTAGGTAAAAACATGATCTACAACTTTCCTTTGACTCCGTCGGCTAATTCTCGACCGATCTTAAATTTAATAGTAGGAGGAGATTATATTGTTAAATGACCGTGTAAAATTCATAACTTCTACATACGGGCTCTATTTTCGTCTGTCTTTTTATCGTTGAGCTCCTATTAATGAGATATTCAATTCTCATTTACGTTGCGTTGGCCAAAAATCGCTCGATCTAAAATTCGAGTTTCGGGTTGTGCACTGTTGATCTGAAACTTCGAAAAATCATAACTTCCTCATACGAAGTCAAATTTGGGTGTTCTTTTTATGGACGCTCTCGGTTTAACGAACACTACGAATTTTGTTTAGATTACTAAGGCTAAAAATTCCTCTATCGTAAATTCACTATTTACGTCGCACAACGTTGTGTCGGTTTTGTCGCGAAACTTCGACGGGCCAGACCTTCTTCGTTATAGCTCGGATTTCGGCGTTCTTTATATATCCAGAATCCTTGTTTCAACCACTACAACTTTATGTAAAGATATCGGGTTTATATCACACTTTAATTTTGACGCTTATTTTTATTTTTTATTAATTATATCTTTACAATTAAGTATAAAGCACATAAATTCACATAATTCACGTAATACTCAAATAATTCATCTTTATTGCTTCAAAAAGAGTTACAATAGTTGACCTAGACTATTACATCGTCTACTAATGCTTAGCCCTGAAACACGGGCGTTAGAATTCTCTCCTCCTTAGGATGATTCCATCCCGGAATCATGCATCGGCAAACAGATGCGGATAGCGACTCATCATGTCACTCTCTGTCTCCCAAGTGAGATTCAGCCCATTCGTATGTTTCCAACGGACTAGCACTAAGTCGACCATCTTGCGTCGTAACTTCTTAGTTTTACGGTCAACAATCGTCTCGGGCTCTTCGATTAGCTTCTTATTCTCATCCATCCTTAACTCTGAGATCGGAATTATGTCGGGAACTTCTCCCGTGAACTTCCTCAAATAACACACATGGAATGTGTTATTAATAACCTCTAGTTCTTCTGGTAGTTCTAGCTTGTAAGCTTGGTTCCCAATCCTCTGAAGAACTTTGAACGGCCCAATGAACCTTGGACTCAACTTTCCCCTTTTCCCAAATCTTATAAGTCCCTTCCACGGTGAGACTTTAAGCAAAACCGAAACTCCAACTTCGAATGTCACCGGTCGTCTCTTCTTGTCAGCATAGCTCTTTTGATGATCATGAGCTGCTAACATCCTTTCCCTGATCACCTTTAACTTCTCAGCAGTCTGATGGACTATCTCGGGGCCCATAAACAACTTTTCTCCAGCTTCAAGCCAACATGACGGCGTATGACACTTCTGTCCATATAAGGCTTGATAAGGTGTCATCTTGATGCTCGAATGGTAACTATTGTTGTAAGAAAATTCTACCAGAGGTAAATGCTCATCTCAGTTACTTTGAAATTCCAGGGTACATGCTCTTAGCATATCCTCCAATGTTTGGATCGTTCTTTCGCTCTGACCATTGGTCTGCGGATGGTAGGTTGTACTTAAACACAACTTTGTACCCAATTCCTCTTGTAGACTCCTCCAAAACCTTGACGTGAAACGACTATCACGGTCTGATACTATCGTTAAAGGAACACCGTGAAGTCTTACTACCTCCTTCACGTAAGCATTGGCGAGCTTATCCATAGACCATCTTTCATTGGCTGCTAGGAAGTTTGCACTCTTAGTGAACCGATCAACGATTACCCAAATCATGTCGCGACCGTCCTTCGTTCTGGGCAGTTTAGTGACAAAATCCATAGTAATGTCTTCCCATTTACCCATGGGAACAGGTAAAGGTTCTAAACTCCCATACGGTTTCTGATGTTGTGCCTTAACTCTTGCACATGTCACACACTCGGCCACATACTTTGCAACATCGAGCTTCATCGTCGGCCACCAGTAGTAGGGTTTCAGATCCCTATACATTTTTGTGCTGCCGGGATGAATCGAGTACATGGTCTTGTGAGCTTCTTCCATCATAAGATCTCTTATTCCTCCCGTTTTACGTACCCAAATCCTATCTTGGAATACCTTCAATCCTTGATTGTTTGTACCGAACACCAGCGTTTTGCCCAAATGCTCTTCCTTTCAGTCATTTTTCTTTGAAGCTTCTTCCTGAGCTTTCTTGATGCTTTCCACAATCATTGAGACAACTTCAATTCTCAATGCCCTTGTATGTTTCCTTTCAAGGCTCACTTTTCGGCTCAAAGCATCAGCTACGACATTCGTTTTAACAGGGTGGTAAAGTATCTCGCAATCGTAATCATTAAGGAACTCTAGCCAGCGTCATTGTCTCATATTCAACTCTTTTTGATCAAAGAAATACCAAAGACTCTTATGATCAGTGAAAAGCTTGCACTTCGTGCCGTGAAGATAGTGCCTCCATATCTTTCGTGCAAATACTACCGCTGCCAACTCCAGATCATGAGTGGGGTAGTTCTTTTCGTGTTCTTTCAATTGTCTCGATGCATATGCTATCACCTTATCCCTTTGGGTCAGAACACATCCCAACCCGACTCCCGACGCATCGCTATACACTGCGATGTCTTCAACTCCATCGGGTAGAGAAAGAATCGGTGCTTCACATAATTTCTTCTTTAGCTTCTCGAATGCTTCTTCTCGCTCCATGTATAAGTAGCTCCTTTATGGGTCAAAGCTGTCAATGGAGCAACTATCGAAGAAAAGCCTTGGATAAACCTTCGGTAATATCCAGCTAATCCTAGAAAGCTTCGGATCTCCGTGGGATTTTTCGGTCGTTCCCACTTCATTACAGCTTCAATCTTTGCTGGGTCAACCATGATCCCTTCTTGGTTAACCACAGGACCCAAGAATTGGACTTCTCGAATCCAAAAATCACATTTGGAGAACTTGGCGTACAACTTCTCCTTCTTCAGGACTTCTAACACTTCTCGCAGGTGCTTGCCATGCTCCTGCTGGCTCTTTGAGTAAACCAGAATGTCATATATGAACACTATCACAGATTTATCAAGGAACGGTTTACAAACCCTGTTCATCAAATTCATGAATGCTGCTGGAGCATTGGTGAGTCCAAATGACATAACCAAGAACTCATAGTGTCTGTATCTTGTTCTAAATGCGGTTTTCTCAATATCATGCTCTCTCACCTTCAGCTGATGATAACCTGACCTAAGATCGATCTTCGAGAAATAACTCGAACCTTGCAGCTGATCGAACAGGTCATCAATACTTGGCAATGGATACTTGTTCTTCACTGTTTCCTTGTTCAGCTCTCGGTAGTCTATACACATTCTCATGCTTTCGTCCTTCTTTTTCACGAATAACACCGGAGCTCCCCAGGGTGATGAACTAGGTCTAATGAAACCATTGTCCAACAACTCCTGAAGTTGCGTCATAAGCTCCTTCATCTCCGTCGGTGCTAATCGGTATGGTGCTTTTGCTATTGGGGTTGTTCCAGGTAACAAGTCTATTCGGAACTCTACTTGTCTATCAGGGGGCAATCGAGGAAGATCTTCGGGAAAGACTTCCGGATAATCACACACCACTAGTATAGTTTGCATTTCCCTTTTCTCCTTCTTAGCATCGATCACAAATGCCAAGTATGATGTGCATCCCTTAGACAAACATTTTCTGGCTTTCATCAGGGAGATGATTCCAGAATTTACTCTACGTTTGTTCCCATACACCATAAATGACTCTTTTCTAGGCGGGTTTACTCTTACTATCTTGTTCTTGCACAGTATCTTGGCATCATTGGCGCTAAGCCAATCCATTCCCAGTACGATATCGAAACCATTCAGCTCAATAGGTAATAGCTCCTCATGGAATTCGTTTCCGTTTAAGTCGATGACGATATTCCTAATGCAATCGCTAATACGTATGAATTTGCCACGATCAACTTCTACAACTAGGGCATCATCAAGTTTTTCTATCGGCAATGCTAGTCTTCCACCAAATTTATGTGATATAAAGGAGTAATTTGCTCCAGAATCAAACAATATATTGGCAGGCAATCCATTTACAAGAAAGGTACCTGAAGCGACGTCTGCTGCTTCCTTCGCGGCTTCGAGTGTCATCTGGAAAGCTCTGGCTTTTGGCTTCGGTGGGACATTAGTCCTTGCTGCCTCCTTCTTCTTCGAGCAGTCCCTCAAGAGGTGCCCTTCCTCATTACAACCATAACAAACTTTCTTGTTGAACGTGCACTCGTTGGCATAATGCCCAGGCTTCCCACATTTAAAGCAATTGACCTCCCCGTCACACTTCCCATGATGTTTCTTTTTGCACTTTTCGAACCATTTCGCTTCGCCTCCTCCTCCTCTCGAACCAGACTTCGAGGATTTACTTTTCTTGTGGGATCTCGAAGATCCCTCGAACTTCCTCTTCTCACCCACCTCAGTTCTCTCCAGACCCCTTTCTTTTAACTGGGTCTCAACATTCTTGGCTGCTCTAACGGCTGCCTTCAGCGTGCTTCCCATTTTGACTGTTGGGCCAAAGTCTGATGGCAATCCGTTAGCAAATTTTTCTATCTTGGCGAGCTCAGTCGGCACTAGGTATGGAAATAACTTCATCTTCTCGGTAAACGCAGTAGTATAGTCATCAATGCTCATTTTCCCTTTCTTTAAGTTTTGGAACTCATTGTTTAGATCGACCAGATCTATCTCGGAGCAGTACTGCATCTTTAACTGTTCCATGAACGCTTCCCAAGACATCTTCAAAGCTTCTCCTCGTGGCATCGTATCCGCCAACAATTTCCACCAGCTTAAAGACTCCGGTCTTTAGTTGTCGAACCGCAAAGACGGTTTTCTGCTTATTGCTACAGTTGCAGCTTTCAAATACCATCGTCATTTTGAAGATCCAGTCCATAATCTCCACAGGTTTTGGGTTTCCGGAAAGACTTGGTGGTTTGGCACCCAAGAAGTTATTATACATACGTCCATCTCGGTCGATTTCCCTCTCCGGGTCACTCCTTCTCACCACTGGGGGTTCCACTTGACTAACAGTACGACTGTTATTCCCATCTTCAGACTCTCCGTCATTCAGTTCTGGTTGTTCAACAGGCATTGAAGGTTCATTTCTGTTATTCAGTAACAGTTGTCTCATTTCTTCCCTCTGTTCAGCCATCATAGCCTGAATCATGTCTTGAACTCCAGCCATTGTGACTGGCTCAGGTGCAACTTCTACTATCGACACCTGTTCAATCCCTTGGGGTTGAGGTCGTTGATTCTTGTTTCCATTTGCGTCTCCAGCTCCACTTCGGGTTCTTTCCATTTCGATATATACACCAAATTAGGTGAATTTAGATCTTTATTCATGATAGACGTTTAAATTCCCCTTATCACTCTGAAACGTTACATGCTAGTTCTAATATCGTACTCGAACGCTTAGAATCCTAAACACATAAGGTTTACGGATCCAATCGGCAACAGGCCATAGATCCGAACAAATAATAACATACAAGGGAAACATAAAGCATTTAGCACATAAAAGCATTTTAGGCATCTTTCCTAAAATAAACTAGTGCTCTTGTCTAAAATATGGAAGACACTCATCTCACGATCATCGCTTAGCATTCTAAGTTTAAGTCTAGAAATCCTACAAATTCCTAGTTCACTTAAACTAATGCTCTGATACCAACTGTGACATCCCCATTTTTCGGCCAGAAAAGACCAATTTCGTTTATGCTTTTTAATGAAAATCAGAGTAACTTCTTAAGAAAAGAGTTGCGGAATTTGTTCCCAAAACAAAATATGATAAAATTTATCAAAGCATTTCTTAAAGAAATGTATTTTCATTACATTACAAAACTCGGGATGCCAATCATCGATACAGATCATAAGCATAAACCAAAAACATCGTAGACCACAAAACACAATTTGGCCTAAAATCCATGATCTCTCGTCAAGTCATCCAACTATGCTTTTGCCACTACCTGTAATACAAGAAACTAAGTGGGTCAGGCTGGGGAGCCTGGTGAGCATATAGGGTTTTCAACCCACAATAAATAAGTTTATTATTTCAACAATCAATAAGCTCGATTACTCGTTCCCGTTATCCTCACCTTACGTCCCTAAAGCATCTATCATAAGGGGCCTATCCTAAGGAATTTCATTGGGATGGACACTACTGCTAAGGGGATTCCTCAGCCATATGTGTCCGTAAGGCAAACATGGGGGGGATGTAGTACACCGGTGAACACATCGTTTACAAACACCTACAGGTTGTGAGCCTGCTAGCGTTCCACTGGACTTCCAAGAAAAGTCGGTGGTTGTCATCCATACTCCGCTAAATGACTGGATCAACGTCAACATCGAGGCCTCTCATCATTTTATTTCATCACACACCAACTATTTCATCTACCCATGTTTTACCCAACACATTTGTAGATATAAAACACATATACAGTTCAGATCTGGAAAACAAAGTTTAAATCTTTCATACAGCATAGATTTCAAAGTATAAAACATACATATATACAGTTTAGATCTGAAAAGTTTAGATCTGAAGTGAGAAAGTCTAGATCTAAAGGAAAAAGTTCAGATCTGAAAGAAAAGGGTTAGATCTGACAAAAAAAATACATATATCATTCAGATCTGAAGAAAAGTCTTAGATCTAAAAAGAAAAAGTTTATATCCGAAGGAAAAATCTAGATCTGAAGGAGAAAGTTCGGATTTTTCATCCAGCAAACATCTCAGGTAAGTAGACAACATATTTATACACATAGCACGTAATTTATATAAAATACTTCATATCTATGTGTAAGATGAAAGTGACTATACACTCACCTGATAAGGAGTGATTCGGACAGCACTTCGCTTCTTAAAATAATCTTCTTTGACGAACCGGGAAGTTTGCTTGAAAACCGGGCTGGGTGCGGGCAGAGTTTCAAACCGAAAAACTCTTTTTGTCGGAGACTCCGAGCTCTCTGAGGCTTTCTTCAAGTGCTAGGGAAGTTTCCTAGGCTTTGGGGGGGGGGGGGGTTTGGGGGGCTTAGAGAGAGATTCTAGAGAGAGAAAGAGAAGTTGGAAGGTATGAGAAAAGTGTTGCACCCGGAAGCTCTATTTATAGGTTGGCTGGCAGCCCAACTCGTCGAGTCCATGGCCAGGTGTCACCATTCTGGTGGCAGAACGTGGGTAGCCTACATTGTGCCACGTCACCCCTTTTGCAGTAGCACCCTGCCGACTTTTACACCCCGTAACTTTCGCATACGAGCTCCGTTTTCGACGTTCTTTATATCTACGTGTAGGTAAAAACATGATCTACAACTTTCCTTTGACTCCGTCGGCTAATTCTCGACCGATCTTAAATTTAACAGTAGAAGAAGGTTATATTGTTAAATGACCGTGTAAAATTCATAACTTCTACATATGGGCTCCGTTTTCGTCTGTCTTTTTATCTTTGAGCTCCTATTAATGAGATATTCAATTCTCATTTACGTCGCATTGGCCAAAAATCACTCGATCTAAAATTCGAGTTTCGGGTTGTGCACTGCTGATCTGCAACTTTGAAAAATCATAACTTCCTCATACGAAGTCAAATTTGGGTGTTCTTTTTATGGACGCTCTCGGTTTAACGAACACTACGAATTTTGTTTAGATTACTAAGGCTAAAAAGTCTTCTATCGTAAATTCACTATTTATGTCGCACAGCGTCGTGCTGGTTTTGTCGCGAAACTTCGACGGGCCATAACTTCTTCGTTATAGCTCGGATTTCGGCGTTCTTTATATATCCAGAATCCTTGTTTCAACCACTACAACTTATTGTAAAGATATCGGGTTTATATCACATTTTAATTTTGACGCTTATTTTTATTCTTTATTAATTATATCTTTATAATTAAGTATAAAGCACATAAATTCACATAATTCACGTAATACTCAAATAATTCATCTTTATTGCTTCAAAAAGAGTTACAATAGTTGACCTAGACTATTACATCATCTACTAATGCTTAGCCCTGAAACACGGGCGTTACATTCATTGACTAGGTCAGAGTTCGACAGCAGTTTTAAGAGCTACGATTGCTAGTCGGGTTTTGGAGTCGTACTTGCAATAATAGTTTTAGACTTATCCAAGTGGGAGACTGTTGGGTTAGATGTCTAAGTCCATAACTATTATTGGTATGTACTCGACCCGAGAGTAGCATGGTCCATTTGGGTTGTATAACACCAGGACAATTTGTTAGGATGGACTCTTGAGAGAAAGTTATATATGATTTATATTAATATATTATAAGTTCTAATATATCAATATGAAATCATATGGTTTAATTAGTATTGATCAAGAATTAATTTAGTGATCAAAAGAGGCTAATTAAATCTATGCGGACTAATTATGGTAATTAGTTATATTTATATGTGTTGGGCTTATGATCCATGTTGGACCAAGTTTATGTATGGATACATAAAGAGTTGGGCCACATGAACCATGGATCATAAAAACCATGGGTATGGATTTGTGTTATACCCATGGCCCTTGGAATCCTACATATAAATAGGTCACTCCAAAGCCAAAATCGCCACTTGTAGTTCTTGGAGCTCATGGAGTTGATTTTGGTGTAGAAGGAATTCTCTCTCAAGAGCCACCTTTGTTCTAGGTGAGTTGTGAGCCATTTGAGGCATTCATACTTTTGGTGCTAAGATCTTAAGGCCAAATACATCAAGACTTCAAGCTACATAAAAGGTATGTTACCCTAACTAGTATCTTTGTAAGTCCCAAATCTGCTTGTGTATCAATGAGATCCGTTTTATGGTGCCGAATTCCAATCAAACGGATGATGCCAGATCAAAATAGAAGAAGGAGAAGGAGAATAATATGAATCTATGATGTTTTCAAGATTAGAAAGATGAACAATACACAAGATTCACACACACTTGCACCTTCTCTCCTTTCTCTCTCTAGAACACCTTAGAATACACACACTTAAGCTCCTCTTCTTCATCACGCATTCGAACTCCTTGCATAGCTGTGGACATGTTGACCCGAAAATGATGTCATCGATGTAGATTTGAATAAGAATCTGATCGGCACCAACATGCTTAATGAACAAGGTTTTATCAATTGTTCCCCGTGAATAGCCATGCTCGAGCAAGTGCTTCGTAAGAGTTGCATACCACGCCCTTGGAGCTTGATGTAACCCGTATAAAACCTTGTCCAACTTGTAGACGTGATTCGGAAACTTCGAATTGACAAACGCAGGAGGTTGATCAACATAGATTTCTTCCTTCACAGCGCCGTACAGGAAGGCAGTCTTGACATCCATCTGGTAAATCGTGAAGTTCATGTAAGAAGAGTACGCAAGGAAAATGCGAATAGCCTCCAAGCGAGCCACTGGAGCATAAACTTCGGTGTAGTCAAGACCCTCAATTTGGTGAAATCCACGTACAACCAATCAGTCCTTATTCCGCACAATAACCCCTGAATCATCTTGCTTATTTCTATAAACCCAGCGCCTGTCGAGTGACTTCTTGCCCTTAGGTAATTCAACCAGCTTCCAAACCCCAAGCTTTTCAAACTGATTCAACTCCTGATGCATAGCATCCACCCAGCTGGGCTCATTTAAAGTCATTTCAACATTCTTTGTCTCTATTTGAGATATGAAGCAAGAATAGAGACATGTATTTACATCTCCACTCTGACTCCGTGTTTTAACACTGTCGCCCAACTGACCAATGACGTTTTCGATCGGGTGATCGTATTGAATTCTGGAAGGTAGCTCCTGGCTGATGTCATTGAGCGTTACAGGAAGGTTGTGAATATTGAAAAATCCATCATCTGCTGAATGATCCACCTCAGACGGTCTGGAATCGTGAGAGGGGCCTGCCACAAACTGATTATCAATCGGTTCGGGAAAGAGAAGTTCCATAAATGTTTGAGTAACTGCGGAAGCATCTTTGGACATGAACTCTCTTTCATCAGGAGTAAGAGGAGTAGCATCAGCATCTGGATTGTTTGGTTGACACGGAGACTCTTACAAATCGCTTGGAACAGATGCATCCACTGTAGGAGTCGTAGAGGACACCACCGGTGGTCTGTAAACAACTTCTTCGTCTTCATCTTCAATCATAACCTTCGAACCAGAGATGGAACCAGAAAAATCATCTGAAAACACATTGAACGACTTGAACAGAGATGTATAATTAAACAACCAATCTAGATCGACTCCGGCATCCGTTTCGTTCTCCTCCAACCAGCTCACATTGAAGGATTCTACGATTTTCTTTGTCTTCTTATTATAGACCTTGTATGCCGTACAAGCAGCATACCCCATAAAGTAAAAATCATCGGCTTTGGCGTTGAATTTGGGATTGGATTCCAAATGAAGGAGGGTGCAAGGACAACCAAAAATACGGAAGTGACTAACAGATGGTTTGTGACCGTAGAGAATTTCGTATGGAGTCTTTATCTGAGCTTTGTTGATTAGAACACGATTTTGAACATAACACGTCGTGTTGATCGCCTCGGCCCAAAAGAAAACTGGAAGTTTGGAGTCACATAACATCGTCCTTGCGGCGTCTTGTAATGTTCGGTTCTGCCGCTCAGCAACACCATTTTGTTGAGGAGTGCGAGCGGCACTGTATTGACGCACTATCCCCTTTTCCACACAAAAATGATCGAGAACAACATTCTTGAATTCTGTCCCGTTATCAGTTATGAACGCCTTCACCGGGTGGTTGGCCTGGTTCTCTATCATCACAATAAACTTCTTAATCAAGTCAGCAACCCCAGCCTTGTTGGACAAGAAGAAAACCCATGTGAACCGCGAGAATTCATCGATCACAACCAGACAATATGAATTTCTGTTGATGTTGAGGACATTGACCAGACCAAATAAGTCCATATGTAACAATTGGAGCACCTGGTTGATTGAATTGACCTGTTTATGTAGGTGTGGCTTTCTGTGATGTTTTCCTTGGGCGCATGCCACACACTTTTCAAACGTGATGAAATCCTTGACAGGAAGCCCACGCACTATTTCATTCTTAGCAAGTCGATTCAAGTTCTTTGCGTTAGCATGTCCGAGTCTTCGATGCCACAACATAGCATTGTGCTCGGAAACTTTTGAGAAAAGGCAAGTGACTTGTTCAGGAAGATTGTTGTTCATGTCAATGATATATGCATTGTCATCCGGTTTTGATTTCACAAGAATCCATTCTTCTGGAATGACAATGCCTGGCTTCAAAATTAGACATTCTTTATCGGTGAAATGCGTCGAATAGCCCTTGTCACAAATCTGAGAGACGCTTAACGAACTGTGCTTTAACTCGGGCGCGTAGTTAACATTCTCGAAGCTCAGCACTCCATTGGAAATTGTTCCTTTTTGAGTGATTTTTCCGCCATCTCCTCCCGCAAAGGAAACGTATCCCCCATTAAAATTCTGAATGTTTTACAGTTGGGAGATGTCTCCTGTCATGTGCCTGGAACAACCACTGTCAACATAGCATGGTCTGACGACATTCCTCCGCAGCTGTTCCTGCACAATGAGCGGGATTATTTAGATTTGGGAACCCAGGTCATTACAGCCCTGGGTGTACCCTTGACTTTAACATATTTATCTTTTTGATTTTAAAATTTGCATTAATATCATAAACACTTTCAGAGGATGAAGATGATCGGATAATTGTAGATTTGGGCACCCATTGGTAGTTAGGTTTTAAAGTATTCACAGGTGAATTAGAAACATTTTTCTTTTCTTTGAGCGTTTAGATTTTTGGCTACAATTAGCCGAAGATCCAGACGCATCCTTTGATGAAATTGACCTTGGCTCAGCCGTAGTCAATTTCGGCAAAGTACCTGTGGCTGGTTTAGAGAAAACCTTTTTGTTCGATTTAAGATCAGCCCTTTTCTTATTATCATGAATTTTCCGATCATCATCACGAAGACGAGATGTCGAGGTCTTTCTCGTTAGAGACCTTCCTCGAGACTCGTTTTCTTTCCTCGGTGATGAAAAATGCACAAATGCCTTGTTGAGACAATTTCGAGCAATGTGGCCGGCAGTACCACAGTTGAAACATATTTGCTTATTATCATTAGACCTGGTACCACCTTTATCATATTTCGTGCTCTTATTGACTTTTCTAACTTTCCCACACTTGCAAGTGCATCAGTCAGATTGTGTGATAGGTGTAGAAGATGTGGATGTGCTAGTGTCATATTCAGATTCAGTAGGTTTCACAAAAACAACACCACATTTATCAGAGACATTAAAATTTGACACCAAATCATCACAAATTAAAACATCAGTCTTAACATCAAAAACAGACTCATCAACTTTTGAAATAGGAACACCGAATTTTGACACAAACTTATTATCAGACTCAATTCTTCCATTCTTCTGCTTTTCCTGGCTTACTGATGAATCTGCATCGGAAGTAGCAACGTTAGTATCTAAATTCCTGGCACTACATTCGGTTGCCTGTTCAGCAGCTGGTTTACCATAAACCATAAATGGTTCTCGGTCTATTTCAGCTTGAGTTAATGGAGTGTTAATATAAGTGTGATTGAATGGGGGAGGGACACTCTCATAACCTATTCCTACTTGTTTCTGATCCTTCCATTTCATTTGTTTTTCAATTATTGTTTCAACTCTTTCACTTGACACATCGAATTTCTTGAAGTTAAAATCAGCATTTGCAAAACGAGTTTTCAATGTGTCAAGTTCCGCAGTTACAGCATCATAATCCTTTTTAAGATATCTATAATTAACACACTTGTCACTATAGTCAGCATGTAATTTCTTATAGTCATTTGTCTTGGCCTCTAATTGGTCTTTCAATGGTTTCTGGCCTTTCCTAAGTTGGTATCCTTCATACTTTAGTTCCTCTATTTCTCTACGCATCAAATCAGCCTGTTCACGAAAAAAGTTGATAGTTTTAATACAAGATGGAGAGCAAGTGATTTCACTGACCTCTGACTTTTCAAGCTCTAGCGTAGTTTGAACCATGAACACAAATTGTAGATTCATCATCTCCGCCTCTGGATCAACCTCAGCTTCTCCTTCTGCAATGCCGTTGATTTGAGCAAGATGCGCATTTTCAGGTCCCGAGATGTTCTGGGCCTGAATTTGGTCTTCCCAATCAAATGATTAAGCTACCACAGCAAGATTTGCAGTCTGGTTGCTGGTGGTAGCTCCCCTGCTATTACCCACTGGCACCATTGTTTTTTCGTTGTTTTCTCTCCTGTCAGGCTTCGGGCAGTCTCTGGAAAAATGGCCAGGTTCATGGCAGTTAAAGCATCAGAGTTTGCCTTTGTTGAACCCCACCTTCTTTTCAGCATTCATTCCCCAATTATTTTTGCCAGTCTTCTTGGAGAACTGTTTTTCCCTGAACATCGCCATAGCGATTTGCCATGTAATATCCATCTCCTCAACATCTTCGGGATGAATTTGATCCAAGTTAGTGAAAGATAGTTGAGGAGGTAGTTCGCCAGCCACAAAAGCATTGTAGCAATTGACAAGACCAGTAGCAAGAGCCAAATTTTCATCATTTTCCTTGGGAGCAGGAGCTGGAGCAGGTGCTTTTGAAGAAGAAGCAACTTGTGGATAAGATACTTGAGGTTGAACACTTTGCATGAATGGAGTGGCATATGATGATGGTTGAGGAGCAACAAACGACTGAACTTGAGGAGTGGTGAAGGATGAGAATGCATTGTTGGATTGAATCCCGAGATTAGCAGTGGAGTACGAATTAACGTGATTGATCTCCCTTTGGTTATCATCCAGATCACAAGCTTTAATAATTTCCATGGTTTCAGCTAGACTCAGACGGTTAAGGTCCTTCATCTTCTTAATCACAGACACGTTCATGTCCCATGACTTTGGCAGAGAATTGAGCAGCTTCTTATTTATTTCAGACCTGGTGACCAAGATGCCTGCAGAGCTCATCTCAGTTGTTAGAGCAGTGAACCTCTGCAGTTGAGCCTCAAGAGATTCTCCCAAGATATGATTGAACATGTTAAACTTTTGTCTCAGCATATCCTGTCGACTTTGTTTCATGTCCTCATTCCCTTCATAAACTTCTATCAGTGCCTCCCATAGTGCCTTCGCAGACGTGTATTCACGAAAACCTTGAGCAATCTCTGGTGACAAAGCCATAGTAAGTGTAGCAAGTGCTCTCTCTTGTTGTTCAACTTTATGGAATTCTTCATCAGTATACTCTTCGACAGCCTTGTCAACAATCGTTTTATCTGGAAGTGTTGTGGTGATTCTGATATGTCCTTTCAAGATACATCTCCAAATCTTGAAATCTTTCATCTTGATATATTTCTCCATACGATATTTCCATTCCGGGAACCCCTCAGCCGATAACAAACGGGGGATGTGTGTGGTTGTGCCCATAACGGAATCAAGTTCATGGTGAGAATGTTGTGAATCCATTTTTTTATTTTGTTTTTATTTTGTTTTTTTTTAATTTTTCTTGATTAAATGAAAAGATACTTGAAAACAAAAATTAGAACAATATAAGTGTTTACGGTCATAAATTAATTACGGTCGTACAGTCAATTCACGGTCAACAGATTACGGCCAAGTGAAGCTTTTACGGTCCAAGATAGTTTATGGTCAAGCAAGAGTTTGCGGCCTTTGAAGATGAACTGATTACGGCTTTTGAAGATCAACGATTTACGGCTGTATCAAGTCTTTACGACCGTACTCCCTTCAACACTACTAACCGTAAACCCCCAGCAATGATGAGAACAAGTGTTTTTCGTGCAGATTTTGATTCCCTTAGTTGTGACAAATCAAACAAATGCAGAACCAAGCTTGAACAATGAATAAATTGAAGATCCTTTCAACCGTAAACTCAACTAAAGTTGTTTTGACACCAGATTTGCTCTGATACCAATTGTAAGTCCCAAATTTGCTTGTGTATCAATCAGATCCAATTGATGGTGCGGAATCCTAATCAATTGGATCAAAATATAGAAGAAGGAGAAGAAGAATAAGATGAATTTAATGTATTGATGATATGATTGAAGATCCTTACAAGAGATTCACACACGCACTATTCTTCTCTCTAGTTTCTCTCTCTACAATATGCTCTCCTTCTCTAGCCGTGCACTCCTCACCCACCTAACATCTATATATATCACACATGGGCCGTGAATGGGTTCATGGCCGTGAACCCGTTCATGGCCGTAAACACAACCGCAAACACCTATTACATGACTGAAAAATACATTTTGCTAGAAAAGTAAAGTATAAACCAATATTTTGACTCAACACATTGAGCAGCTAGCCTATCTTAGATTCCCTTTTGGGGATGAGCTAGCGACCGATGTGATCCTAGCCTCATTTCCTAAGTTATTCAACCAATTTGTGTTGAACTTCACTATGAATCACTGGGAGAGGAACATCATTCAATGTTCACTAATGTCCAGGCAAATATCAAGAAATCTAGGAACCAAGTGTTGATCATCCGCGAGGGTCAAATATCCAAGAAGAAAACCGGTAATGCTACCAGTAAGGGGAAAGGCAAAGCCGCCAAGAAAGAAAAGGGCAAGAGAAAGGGTCAAGGGAAGCCTCCTACTACCAACCTACCTCTCAAGCCTAAACTTGTTGTTGACTCTGATTTCTTTCACAGCAATGAAAACGGGCACTACAAACGCAACTATCCCAAGTACCTATAGGAAGTTAAGAAAAACAAGCCCAACCAGGTTGGCACCTCAGGTATATATGTGATTGACATATATGCATTCTGTACTAATTCTAGTGTATTCGATACTGGAAGTGGTACTAACATCTGCAATGATTTATAGGGACTAAAGAATGCTAGAGAACTCAGAGATGGCGATTTGGAACTCAATATAGGCAATGACACTCGAGTAGATGTCAAAGTCATATGACAATATCATCTTTTGCTTCCAAATGGTCTTAATCTTATTTTGAACAATTGTTGTTATGTACCTAGTATAACTAGGTATATTATCTCTACTTCTCTTTTTATGAAAATGATTTTCGTTATAAGTTTGACTTTTATTCTAGAAACATTTTTGTGTTTAAAGATAATGTGTTCTATTTTGAGACTTATCCCAATAGTGGAATATATGAAATCGATTGAAATGGTTCATACCAAAAGGACAATTCAATGTACAACTAAACAGATAACAAAAAAAAATTCAGACTTAAATAAAGCTTACTTATGGCATTGTCGGATTGGGCACATAAACAAAACTTTCATTGCTAAGCTTCAAAAGGATGGAACCTTAGAATCAATAGGCTCAGAGTCTTTTGATGTATGTGAATCATGTCTATTTGGCAGGATGACTAAATCTCCTTTTAACGGTGTTGGTGAAAGAGCTTCAGATCTATTAGGACTCATACATACAAATGTATGTGGACCTTTTAGGACAATGACTAGAAACAATCAAAGATACTTCATTACATTTACTGATGACTTTAGTAGATTTGGATATGTGTCTCTCATGAAACACAAACATAAAGAATTCATTGTCTTCAAGGTATTCCAAAATGATATACAGATCCAACTTGGTAAAAAGATTAAAACCATACGATCAGATCATGGTAGTGAATATCTAAGATATGAGTTTGATGAACATCTTAACAATTATGGCATAGTGTCACAACTCACTCCACTGGGAACACCACAACATAATGGTGTTTCGGAAAGGAGAAATCGTACTCTACTTGATATGGTACGATCGATGATGATTCATACTTCCCTTACTCATTCGCTTTGGGGGTATCCCCTCGATACTGTTGGATTAGGTGTCTAAGTTCATAACTATTTCTTTAATGTACTTGACCCAATTAGCATGGTCCATTTGGGTTGCATGGCATTGCAACACTTGGATAGACTAAATGAGAGAAAGGACACTTAAGGATTATTAATATATTATAAGTTCTAATATATTAATAATAATATTTAATTAGTATTGATCAAAGAATTAATTTGAAATTAATTAAGTGATCAAAAAGAGACTAATTAAATATATGGGGTTGATTGTGTAAATAATCTATTCTTATATAGTGGGCTAATGATCCATGGTTTGTATGGATTGGGCTAAAACCCATAAGGTGCTCCATGGATAATCCATGGAGGTTACAAACCCATGGATCATGGAATATGAAAAGCCATGACAATTAGGGTTTACATGGTGTAACCCTACTTGTGCCACAATTATATAAGAAGATCCAAGGCAAGCAAAATCGGCGACTAAGGAAAAAACAAGAGGGCTATCCAATTTTGAGGTGTTAGTGAACTTCTCTCAAGTTTATTCCAAGAGTTGTAGTGTTGTGTGAGACATTTGAGGCATCACACTTGAGGTGCTAGGCTCACAAGGCTCTCAAGGAATCCAAACTACAAAAGGTATGTTCTTCTTCTAGCATTTATGTTTAAAAGTTCCCCATGCTATGTTAGATAGTTGAAGAACCTTGGAAAATCAAATTTGCATGTATCTTAGTCAAACATAGATCCAAGGTTTCTAGGGTTGCATGTACACCTTATGAGTGTTAGAATGCTCAAAACCCTTCAGTGGTATCAGATACTAGGCTTGTTTATTTGATACTTGATGCAAACTTGTTGAAAAAACTCAGTTTTCTGCATTCTGCAGCATGAACTCGCCGAGTCCATGGGGGGACTCGACGATTCCATGAGTTAATTCATCCTACTCGTCGAGTAGGTTCTTGCACTCGACGAGTAGGATCCCCTGAATGTGGATTTTTGAGTTTTGCTGCTGGAAATGGACTAGAATCATTACCCTAAACCGTTTTGGTCTTATAAAACTTGTTTTAGATGGTGTAGTGGTTATGCTAATCCATTTACAATAGCTCTTATCAAAATTTCAAGTTTTATATGGTTTATTTATGATTCTTGAAATTGTTGATATGCATGTTCATGAACTTATGAGTTTAGAAGATCATAGGAATTGTTTGTAACTTGCTTGTTAGTTTAATTCTTGATCATTATGTGTTTTAATGGAATCCATAATTTTTCCTTAAGTTATGGATTACCAAAAGTCATTCTTTTAAAGTCCATTAAAAAAACACATAGGTTACATAAAGTGAAAAGTCTCTCATTTTAATAAACCATTAACTCATAAGTTATGAAAGATGAAAAGTTTTGAAAGTTACAAAACTCGCCCTCAAGTTTTGGAACATGTAAGTCACTTTAAAAACTTTAGTTCCAACCCCTAGAATTTGAAAAGTTAAAATTCAATCCTTATACTTTATAATATTATGAGTTTAATAATATATATATATATATATATATATATATATATATATGTATAAGAACAAGTCGTTTTACCGTTAGTAGGCCTCATTCACGAAGCCGGTCTATAAGGGGGTATAAGGTTGTTGTCTATAAAATGGCAGCTTAATGGGTGTCCATTCTCACCCACCGCTTCCTTGATCGGTGGAGGGTCGTTAGCCGAACGGGTAGAACAAGGACTTTAATCCTCATTAAAAGTTTGATGAATGTAAAGTAACTAAATGTTTTTATAAATTCTCAATCTTAGTTACTTTAGGAAAATGTGAATAAGGTGCTAACCCATGAAATTACACTTTGCACTTTGTTTAAGTCGTTAGTGGAGCGTGTGTGGTTAACCGGCACACTAACCTGGATTTAACAAGGTAGGAAAAGGGTAACTTAATGTTTATCATAGTATCGGTGGAGCGCGTGTGGTTAACCGGAACATCGATTGAGGGGTAAATATTAAGGGTACCAAGTATATTTTGTTGGATTAGGTGTCTAAGCCCAACTATAATTGGTATGTACTTGAATTAATAGAAGCATAGTCCTTTTGGGTTGCCCTCAAACCTAGCAACTGGACAAGGAAATTATGAAAGGAGAGATATTGATTTATTATAAGATTAATAAATTAATATAAATGATTTTTTAATATATTAAAAGGTTAACATATTAATTAGAAATCATAATGTTTAATTAATAGTTAGCCAGAAATTAATCAGAATTAATTTTGGGGTTAAATGTATTAATTATAAAGTGTAGGGACTAGTTTGCAATTATTAAATAGTTGAGTGGAAGGTTCCAGAAACCCCTTGGAAGGGGGTGGACGAAATCTATAGGGGAAACCCTAATGATTTCGTCCAAAGGGCTTGGATAAGGCCTTTGGACTAGCTTAGGCCCCAAGCAAAGGAACATTAGGGTTTTCCCTAAACCCTAGATCTCTCAGCTATATAAGGAGCCTCCTGGCTCCCAAAATTGGCACTCCTTATCTTGAAGAAACCCTAGGTCGATTTTTGCATACCCTAGCCTCTCTCCTTCTAGTTTCCTTCTTGCTAGCTCTTGGGTGTGACTCCATTAGAGGCATTACATTTGTGGAGCTAGGCTTCCAAGAAGATCAAGATCAAAGGATTACGAATTGTTTGCTATAACAATTGAAAGGTATGTAACTCTAAAAACCTATTTGGTTAATTTTGAAAATAGCCTCTCTCCTTAGGGTTCTTGTTTTGCAATTCAAAGTTATATGTTCAATAGTTAAAACATAGATCCAAAGTAGGTTGCATGTGAACTTAGGAATTGTTTTCTAGTTTGTTTTACCCAAAACCCATCAGTGGTATCAGAGCCATTGGTTTTGTTTTAAATTGAATAGCTATAATATTTGAATTGCAAATTAGGGTTTATAGCTATTAAACCCTAAAAGGCCATGTTTTCGTTTTTAGGGTTTTTGGTTCAATGGGTTTTTCGAAAAACCCTAGCCTCCATGAACCCTAATCGAAATCAGGGTTAGGGTTTTGAAAAACCCTAGCCTCCTCCCTTGAATTTCGAAATCTGCTTGTTATTTTAGGGTTTTAGCTTATTTTGGATAATTATTACTTGATTGGATAATTATTGCCTAATTGGATAATTGAAAAAAATAAGGAAATTATCATTTACCCTAATTTTCGAAATCTAGAGGGATAATGATTAGGATTAAATTAATTTTTTAATTTGATTAGATAATCCTTATAAGATTTAATAAATTAATTAAAAGTTAATTAATAGATCATTATTAAATCTAGTTATTTGGTTTATTTCAAATTTAAATTAATAGTTTAATTTTTTGAAATTTATATAAACCTTAAAGTTTTAAAAAGTTTAAAATACACCTTATATATGTATTATAACTAAAAGTTAAATATTATATATGTATAAGAATATGGTCAGTCAAATCGCTAGTACGCCTCATTCACGAAGCTAGTCTATAAGGGGGTATAAGGAAACTGCCTATAAAATGGTAGTTGAATGGGTGTCCACTCTCACCCACCGCTTCCTTGATTAGTGGAGGGTCGTTAGCAGAACGGGTTTGATAGGACAACAACATCTCATTAAAAGTATAATGTTATTAAAGAAAGTACAAGAACATTATTTTACAAAAATCCCAACTCTAGTTACTTTAGGAAAAATGTGAAAAGTATGCTAATCCATGAAATTGCACATTATGCTTTATTGGTCGTTAGTGGAGCGTGTGTGGATTACCAGCACACTAATAGGCACTAATAAAGAGTAGTAGTAGGTATCTCATAATTATCATTTTGGTGGAGCGTGTGTGGTTTACCGGCACATCAATAGTTAATGATAAAGACAATGAGGTTACCAAGCACATTTGCATGGTTATTCACATCTTGTTTGTGATCCTCAGTATCCCAGTCACAAATAGAAGAGCATAATCTGAGATTAAAACATGCCATTGAATAGTTTCAATGTATCTCAAAAGGAATTAGGAATTTCACTTCGGTTGTTTCGTCTAATGGTGGAATTGGTGAATCGTCATTCACCTACCTTTATGAAATTTACACTTGGATCTCGGCATCCCATTTCTAAGTTGTAAATCCTCATAGTTGGATCCTAACCTTAATATTATATCTTTGGGTTATTATATTGGGGTATCTTGAAATCTAACTTAAACTATCTTTCTTTTCAGATGTCTACTCCTGGAAACACTTCTGCTTCATCATCCTCCAACCACAACTTCTCTTTGCTCAACATTTGCTCCAAAGTCGTTATGGATGGCTCAAACTATAACGATTGGATGCGCAACATCAAAGTGGCTCTTCGTTTTGAGGACAAAGAGTATGTCCTTGAAAAGGAGCTCAAAGAAATTCATGAATCCAAAGCCACTCCCGAAGAATATGTTGCCTACAAGAAGCACCATGACGATGCCACCAAAGTGGCATGTATCATGGTCGCAACCATGTCCCAAGAACTGCAGAGGTGCTATGAGGACGACTGGCCCTTTGAGATGAACAAGGACCTTATGGAGAAATACCATAAGCGAGCTCGTCAAGAAAATTTCGAGGTAGTCAAATCACTCATGGCTTGCAAGATGAAGGATGGGGAGTCGGTTGTCAGTCATGTGCAAAGAATACAACGCTACATAGAGCGTTTGGTCAAGCTCAACATTCACTTTGATGAGGAATTGGCCATTGACATGGTCTTGAACTCATTACCCGATTGTTATGGTCAGTTTATCCTAACTTACCATTTGAACAACACTGAGCAGACACTGGCCCAATTGCACAACTTGTTACAGACAGTAGAGGCAGGAATGAAGGGTAAGAGTATAGCCTCCACTCCTGCAAGTGCCCCTGTCTTAGCTATTGGACAGGGAAAGGGGAAAAAGAGGAAAGGTCCTCCTAAGCAAAACTGGAAGGGCAAGGTCCAAGCTGGGTCATCTAGTAGTGGCCCAAAGGCTAAGCCCAATGCTACCATTCCCCATGTTTCTGATCCAAAAGATGCTGATTGTTTTTATTGCAATGATAAAGGGCACTGGAAGAGAAGCTGCCCAAAATATCTGCAAGATATCAAAGATGGCAAAGTGAAGCCGTCTTCAGCAGGTATTTACATTATTTCTTCTAATAACTCATTATCTTCTCGTTCATGGGTCCTTGATACAGGATGTGGTTTTCACATCTGTTCTGATTTGCAGGAGCTAAAAGAAAGTGAGGAGGTGGAGCGAGGGAGGATAAACTTGATTATGGGAAACAGAAAGTCTTCACCAGTAACCAAGATCGGATTTTATAAACTTTTGCTTAGTAATGATGTTAGATTAGACTTATTGAATTGTTGATATTCATCTGAGATGACAAGAAATATTATTTCATTTCATGCATTGTTCAGACAAGGTTTTAAGTATTCTTTTAATGATTTGAATGGTTCAATTTCTGTTTATAAGAATGGTGTTTTTGTGTTTGAAGCTTTACCTTGTGATAGTGTGTATAAAACAGTGACTTGTGTTGATAGCTTAGGAAATAGTGTATTTAATATTGACTTGTCTAATAGTGTAGACAAGGCATGCTTGTGGCATTGTCGTCTTGGACACATTAACAAGAAACGCATAGCCCAACTCTAAAAGGATGGAGTGTTGGAATCTTTTGACCTAAAATCAGATGATATGTGTGAATCTTGTCTTTTGGGAAAGATGACGAAATCACCATTCACAGGGGCTTGTGAAAGAGGTGAATGTCTGTTGAACCTCATACATACAGATGTATGTGGGCCCTTCAGATCAACTACAAGGGATGCCAATCGATTGTATGTGACTTTCATTGATGATTATAGCAAATATGGCTATATCTACTTAATCAAACATAAGTCAGAAACCTTTGAAAAGTTCAAAGAGTTTAAGCATGAGGTCGAAAATCAATTGGGCAGGAAGATAAAGGTACTTAGATCCGATAGAGGCGGAGCGTATCTTAGTATCGAGTTCAACGACTATCTAAAAGAATGTGGGATAGTCTCACAATTAACTCCTCCTAGGACACCACAGTTAAATGGTGTAGCTGAGAGGCGTAATTGAACCTTGTTAGACATGGTTCGTTCTATGATGAGTCGTGCTTCGCTTCCTATTCACTTCTGGGGGTATGCCTTAGAGACAGCCGCCCACATCCTCAATCTTGTCCCTACAAAGAAGGTTGCCAAAACACCTCACGAAATGTGGACGGGGAAAGTTCCCTCGTTAGCACATATTAAAGTCTAGGGTTGTGAAGCTTTTGTAAGACGAGAGACGCACGACAAGCTAGCATCTAGAAGTGAGAAATGTGTTTTCATTGGTTACCCAAAACAGTCTTTTGGATATTTGTTCTACAGACCTAGTGAAAATGTGGTCTTTGTAGCACGAAGAGGAGTCTTTCTAGAAAGAGAGCTCATATTCAAAGAGGACAGTGGGAGTACCATTGACCTTGAATAAATTCAAGAGTTAGCCAATGAAGGAACCTTAGATGACACTAGCACTCAACTAGAGGAAACAGTTCCTGTTGAACCAGTTGATAACTCATTACCTCTTCGAAGATCCACTAGGGTGAGTGTGCCACTTGAGTTGTATGGTTTTCATATTACTTCAGATGGTGACACATTCATCAGTGATAGGACACTGGTAAATTTAGATGAACCAGTTACTTACAAGGAAGCAATGGCAGGCCCAGAGGCTTCCAAGTGGAAAGAGGCAATGGACAGCGAGATTAAGTCCATGTATGACAACCAAGTTTGGAATTTGGTTGATAGTACACCAGGTCGTAAGACAGTTGGGTGCAAATAGATCTTCAAGAAGAAGACAGACATGGATGGAAATGTGCACACATTCAAGGCTCGACTGGTTGCAAAAGGTTTCACTCAAACCCCAGGAGTTGACTATGATGAGACCTTCTCGCCAGTAGCCAAGATTAAATCTATTAGGATATTGCTCGCCATAGCTGCCTTTCATTACTATGAAATCTGGCAGATGGATGTCAAGACTGCTTTCCTTAACGGGAAGTTGGCTGAGGATGTTTACATGAATCAGCCAGAGGGTTTTGTTGATGCAAAGTTTCCCAATAGAGTGTGCAAGATTGAGAAATCCATTTATGGATAGAAACAAGCATCTCGCAGTTGGAATCTTTGCTTCCATGAGAAAGTCAAAGAGTTTGGTTTCCCTAGAAGTGAAGATGAGTTTTGTGTGTATATCAAGGCTAGTGGGAGTATAGTAACTTTTCTGGTGTTATATGTCGATGACATATTAGTCATTGGTAACGACGTTCCAACCTTGAAAGATGTTAAGTCTTGGCTTGGAAAGTGTTTTGCCATGAAAGACCTTGGAGAAGCTGCCTATATTCTTGGGATTAGAATATTGAGAGATAGAAAGAAGAGACTGATTGGACTTAGTCAGAGCACATACTTGGATAAGGTACTAAAGAGGTTTAGTATGGAAAATTCCAAGAAGGGAGAGCTACCTATCCAAATCAATACCAAATTGAGTAAGACTCAATGCCCGAGTACAGATAAGGAAATAGCTTACATGAGTCGTGTACCTTATGCTTCCGCCGTCGGATCGATCATCTACGCTATGACATGTACTCGCCCTGATGTGGCCTTTGCTTTGAGCATGGTCAGTCGCTATCAGGGAAACCCGGGTAGAGCTCATTGGATAGCGGTTAAGAATATACTCAAGTATTTGCGAAGGACAAAGGACTGGGTCCTTGTACTTGGTGGCAAAGATACTTTGAGAATATATGGTTACAGTGATGCCAGCTTTCAAACGGATAGAGATAACTTCCGTTCTCAGTCTGGTTGGGTTTTATTACTGAATGGAGGAGCGGTTACTTGGAAAAGTTCCAAGCAAGATACGGTGGCTGATTCTGCTTGTGAATCAGATTACATAGCAGCGAGTGAAGCGTCGAAAGAATCAGCTTGGTTGAGGAACTTGATTGGAGATCTCGGAGTTGTTCCAACCATCCAGGAGCCTATGGAACTATTCTGCGATAATGAAGGAGCGGTTTCCTTAACAAAGGAACCCAGAGATCATGGTAAAACCAGACATATCGATAAAAAGTACCATTTCATACGACATAGAGTAGAAGAAGGCCATCTTGTGGTAAAGAGGGTATCATCTGAAGACAACCCAGCAGACCCCCTCACAAAGGGTCTGAGTAGGGTTAAGCATATTCAACATGCTCGGAGCATTGGACTGAGAGATGATATTAGTTTTAGTAGTTAGATTAGTTTTGTTCTGAAACTTGTAACAAAGTAAATGTAATTGACTTTTGTTGATTAAATAATAAAGTATTATTTATGAGTTTGGTTACTGCCTTTTGTCAATTGTTTATTATCGTGTTTCATATTTTGCATGTTTTACTTCCTGAATAATATGATTATTCAAACTCCACAGTCGCTCGTACTTTTGGAAGTAAGTAGTGAATTAAGACTATCATGAATTGGATTGCAGATTGTCTAAGGGAGTTAGACATAGCAATAGAATTGTTGCAATGTTCATGAGTACTTAGAAATAGAGATTTGAGTATTGGATAAACCCTCGCTCAGAGTATTACTTCATGGAATTCATCATGAGTAATACTGAGACGATAATATCTTATGATCTTGAAACGAAGACATATGAGTTGTAATTTGCAAAGTCGGTTATACATTGGTGATACGAAAACGCATCAGTAACTTGGTGTTATAAAACGTATTGTCATGTATAGTTTGATGAGTAAAAGATACAAGCATATGAGTCAACGTTTATTCGTTCCTTTTGCCCTAACCGGAAAAACGATATATGTGGGCCCCTCGATGATTTGGTGTTGACTTGTGTGTTGGGCCCAGCCATGACTAAATTGATGTGTTCAATTAGAAGTCCTACATCATCACAAATCAGAAATCGGAAAACATAGATTCTGGACAAAGAGATTGATTACATTCCATGTCATATGTCTGGGGTTATCTTGCAGAACGAAGGATTATATGATCACTTATCTAAGGATACATAACTGACTGGGTCAGAGTTCAGCAGCGGCTTTTGGAAGCTATAATTTTCTGGTCAAATTTAGAAGTCATAGTAGCAATTATAGTTACAGACTTATCCAAGTGGGAGACTGTTGGATTAGGTGTCTAAGCCCAACTATAATTGGTATGTACTTGAATTGATAGCAGCACAGTCCTTTTGGGTTGCCCTCAAACCTAGCAACTGGACAAGGAAATTATGAAAGGAGAGATATTGATTTATTATAAGATTAATAAATTAATATAAATGATTTGTTAATATATTAAAAGGTTAACATATTAATTAGAAATCATAATGTTTAATTAATAGTTAGCTAGAAATTAATCAGAATTAATTTTGGGGTTAAATGTATTAATTATAAAGTGTAGGGACTAGTTTGCAATTATTAAATATTTGAGCGGAAGATTCCAGAAACCCCTTGGAAGGGGGTGGACGAAATCTATAGGGGAAACCCTAATGATTTCGTCCAAGGGGCTTGGATAAGGCCTTTGGACTAGCTTAGGCCCCAAGCAAAGGAACATTAGGGTTTTCCCTAAACCCTAGATCCCTCAGCTATATAAGGAGCCCCCTGGCTCCCAAAATTGGCACTCCTTCTCTTGAAGAAACCCTAGGCCGATTTTTGCATACTCTAGCCTCTCTCCTTCTAGTTTCCTTCTTGCTAGCTCTTGGGTGTGACTCCATTAGAGGCATTACATTGTGGTGTTAGGCTTCCAAGAAGATCAAGATCAAAGGATTACCAATTGTTTGCTATAACAATTGAAAGGTATGTAACTCTAAAACCCTAGTTGGTTAATTTTGAAAATAGCCTCTCTCCTTAGGGTTCTTGTTTTGCAATTCAAAGTTATATGTTCAATAGTTAAAACATAGATCCAAAGTAGGTTGCATGTGAACTTAGGAATTGTTTTCTAGTTTATTTTTTTTACCCAAAACCCATCATATTTGCATGGTTATCCACACCTTGTTTTGTGATCCTCGGCATCCCAGTCACAAAACCTGAAGGGCACACTCGAGATTGAAACATGCCATTGAAAAGTTCAATGAATCTCAAAGAATCTAGGAGTTTCAAAACCAATTAAAACCTAATAATTTATTTCGTTTTTCATGGTGGAAATTGGTGAATCGTCATTCACCTACCTTCAAATATTTTATAGCTTGGATTACAGCATCCCTCTTCTAAGTTATAAAATATTGTGTTCGGTCCTAGCCTTAATATTTCATATTGGGTATTATATTAAGGACTTAAATCAACTAACTTGAATATCTCCCATTGTAGATGTCTGGTTTAGACAACTATGATCTTCCCAAATCTCATGGAAATCATACTTATTTACCTCCACCTCCTCCATTTATTCTCCCTGACCCACAAGCTCGAAGACTTGAAAAATTCAACGTCACTCAAGCCCTACTAGCAATGAAACATAAAGATGGAAGATCTGTGTGCACTCATGTCTTAGGAATGAAGTCACACATTTACAGGTTGAGAATGTTGGGTGTCATTGTCCCAAGGAAGTTGGCTATTGACTGGGTTCTTCAGTCACTTCCTGACTCATATAGTGAGTTCATTAAGAACTACTATGTGACAGATCACAACATGACCCTAATAGATCTATCTTATTTGCTTGTTGCTGCTGAGTCAGAAATGATGTGGCACAATGGTCAAGCAAATATGGGTGGGAGTTCTATTTCTCAAACTTCCATGGACATTGACAATGGTAACATTGTAAGTCCAGAAAATCTTTCTCTTCCCAATGGAAAGGGATCGGCCTTGGTCAACCCTGTTGACCAAAAGGTAAAGGGAAAAGCTAAGTCTGTGATAGTCTCGTGTACCATTCCCAAAGAGTCTATATGTTTTCATTGTCAAGAGAAGGGGCATTGGTTGCGAAACTGCCCTAACTACCTGAAAGATCTAAGAGAAAAGAAAGAATCAAAAAGGTTTAACTCTGCTTCAGATAAGTTCACTATCTAACTCTGTTAAGTTCCTTATTGATGATTCTTAATACTTATGTGACTCGGTTACATTTTGATGTTTGCCAGGATCAAGCAAAGGGAAGAAACTTAAAGGAAGAGTATGCTGAATCTGATCGCGAAGATGGATTTCAGTCGCATGGTTTGAAGATCGGATTCTTGAGCTACTACTTAAGAGTTATGATAGATTGCTAGAAAAATATGTAATAGTATAGTTTTCATTTAAAGTTGCATTGTAAGGAAAAAGTTTTTTCCGCATTTATTAAATAAATAAAATTTTGGTTTACTTTATTTTATATCTCCTTGCAATGGCATTTATGGAAAATTGATGTGTGTATGTGTTGGATTAGTGTCTAAGCCCATAACTATATTTGGTATGTACTTGACCCGGTTGTGCATGGTCCTTTTGGGTTGCCTTCACCAAAGCAACTTGATAGGATGATTTATGGAGAAAGAGGATTAGTTATGATTCATTAATATATTATTAGAATAATATATTAATAAGAGAAATCATATTATTTAATTAATATTAGTCATATATTAATTAAGAATTAATTTGGTGACTAAAAGAGATTAATTGAAGAAAGGGGACTTAAACTGTCAAATGTGTGATAGTTGAACTTTGGGCTAGGAAACCTAATGGATCAAAGGGGTGAACGAAATTATGATGGGAGGCCATCATATTTTCGTCCATGGCCTTATTCCAGAAGTTTCCATGGGCTGCTTAGAGTTTAAGCTGTCCATTAGGGTTTTGACTAAAACCCTAACTGCCCACAGTATAAATAGAACCCTTAGGCTACAGAAATCGGCTAACCCTATTCCTAAGAGCTATAGAGCCGAATTCAATAAGCCTCCAACCTCTCTCCAAGATCATTCTTTTGCTATTGGTGTTTGTAAACCATTAGAGGAGTTACACTTGTGACTCTAAGCTCCAAAGACAAGAAGATTCAAGCCATTGAAGAAGAGGTAATCATCTAGATCTGTTTTCTTATGTCCAATTCGAAATATATCACTAGATCTAGGGTTTGTAAGTCTTGGATGAATTGCATGTACAATAGAGAAACCTAGATCCAAGCATTAGGGTTTGCATGAGCACATAGGATGTTCTTTTGTATAAAACCCATCAGTGGTATCAGAGCCATGATTGGTTTCTATTGTATTGATGCCTTGTTGATTCATTCATGCTTTAAAATCAAGTTTTTGGACATCTTCCTGACAAACTCGTCGAGTCCCATTATGGACTCGTCGAGTCGGATGAACTCGGCGAGTCCATATGGTGACTCGGCGAGTCTAGCTGTCAGACAGACGGATTTTCGGGATTTTTGCCTATTTTGACTTAGGATAATTGCCATAACTGTTTCAAATTAATAAAATAAGAATTTTATTGATTCCTTATGATTATCTTTGTCAAAATAAAAGATTTTTGTCATCTGATTAGATAATTGTTACCTTATTTGATAAATGTTAAATTATTTGAATTATTTGGACAATTATCTTGCATGAAATTGGATTAGGTCAAAAATAGATAATCACCAATTAATTGTTTAATTGCCTTATTTGAATTTTGATCTAGATAGTTTTGAAAGGTTTCAAAACTTGGCCTCAAGTTTTGGAATTGGAATTTTAATTAAAAGTTTAACTTTAAAATATTAAATTCTAAAACCCTAATTTTTGAAAAGTTCAAATTGCACCCTTATGGTTTTATTAAATTAATTAAGTGTATAATTAAAGGAGAGTTAATAAATCCATAGTGATATGGTTTACATTTAATTAAATTAAAAGTGTAATTTATTAAATTAGACCATATAGTATTTTAAAAGTGTAAAATACACCCTTATACTATATAAAATTAAAAGTCTAATATTATATATGTATAACTTAAACTGCTAGTCTTACCGTTAGTAGGCCTCATTCACAAAGCCGATCTATAAGGGGATATAAGGTTATGGCCTATAAAATGGTCGTTTAATGGGTGTCCACTCTCACCCACCGCTTCCTTGATTGGTGGAGGGTTGTTAGCCGAACGGGTAGGATAGGGCAAACCCTCTCCTCATTAAAAGTATAATGAATAATTAAGTAACTAAATGTTTTACAAAATTCCCAATCTTAGTTACTTTAGGCAAAAGTGAATTGATGCAATTCCATGAAATTACACTTTGTACCCTTGCTAAGACATTAGTGGAGCGTGTGTGGTTAACCGGCACACTAATTGGGTTCTAAGCAAAGGTGGCAAAGGGTGACTCGATGTTTGTCATAGTTCGATGGAGCGTGTGTGGTTAACCGGCACATCGAATAGGTGATTGTAACATTGGGGGCACCATATATATTTGCATGGTTATTCACACCCTGTTTTGTGATCCTCGACATCCCAGTCACAAATCGAGGGGCATATCAAGATTTAAACATGCCATTGAAAAGTTCAATGAATCTCAAAGGATCTAGGAGTTTTCAATACATTTAAAACTTAATCTCTTTTTCGTTTTTCATGGTGGAAAATTAGTGAATCATCATCCACTTACCTTCAAATGTTCTGCGAGTTGGATTACGGCATCCCTCTTCCAATTTGTAGGATATTGTGTTGGATCCTAGCCTTAATATCTCATTTGGGTGTGTTATTAAGGATTCAATTAACTGACTTGAATTATTCTCCCTTTTTTGTAGATGCCTGATTCTAACAAAGGTCTTCCCGAATCCCATGGAAAAGGTTTTCCTGCTCAAAGTGAATGTCTGTTCCACAACGAAGGTGAAAGATCAATCCCTTCCACGTGGACTAGCTTGGTTTCACTTCCTCCACCTCCTCCCGTTGTTCTCCCAAACCCACATAATCGAAGACTTGAAAGGTTCAAGATCATTGAGACCCTGTTGGTAATGAAACATGAAGATGGTAAACATGTGTGTGCTCACGTCCTAGGGATGAAATCACACATCGATAGGTTGATAATGTTAGGTGCGACTTTTCCCAAGAAGTTGGTTGTGGACTGGGCTCTTCAGTCACTCCCTGAATCATATAATAAGTTCACAAGAGAGTATTATATGATGGATATTGACGCAACCCTCATTGACCTAACTTACATGCTTATTGCTGCTGAGTCAGAAATGATTTAGCAAAGCAATCGGGCATATTTGTCTGGTATATCAACCTACCATGCTTCTGTGGACATTCCAGAAGAACCCACCTGTTTCTGCTGCCAAGAGAAGGGGCGTTGGATACAAATCTGCCATGAGAACCTTAAGAGCCCAAGTGATGGGAGAGTCAAGGAGTATGGCTCTAGTTCAGGTAAAATCCACTATCTAACTCTATTAAGTTCCTATTCATTGATTCTTAATACATGACGTGATAAGATTACATTTGGATGTTTTGTAGGATCGAAGAAAGGAGAGGAAGCTTGATGGAAGATGCAAGATGAGTCTGATCACGAAGAAATGGGTTACGATCGCATGAATTCGAAGATCAGATTTTGAGCTTAGAAAGTTATGATAGATTTGTTAGGGATACTTAGTTACATAGTTTTCCATTTGATTATTGCAAGGACTTGTTTTTCCGCTGCTTTTATGAATAAAATAAATTTTGGTTTGACTTATTTATTTATTTATCCTTGCAATGACATGTATGAAAAATTGATGTTTGTGTATTTCTATGTTGAAATGGATGTGATTCTTAGTCATGTTATTTATGGTAGTGTCATAATTTTCTAAGTAAGGAAAGATTCCCATCGCCCGAGTTTCAATTGGACAGAAACTTGGAATCTTACAACTTGTATTGTGTGATGTATGGAAATCTTGGTACTTAAGTAATTAAGACTAATTCCTTGTTCACATAAGTATGTGAGTCAAGTGAAAAGAAACTAGTGCACAATGTTGTGCACTAGTCAAGTCCACCATAAATAATAATAACATTATTCGTCATGATTTACTAAAGGTCTAGTAAATGTGGTGTAAATCTGAATCATTGAAAAGTTTCAATGAATGGCAGAACGAATAAGTAGAATCAATGAGGGCAGAAAGATAAAAAGTTTCTCCAATCTAAGAAGAAGGGAGAGTACTTTTGTATCGTGTTTTATGATCGTCTTGGTAATTGTAGGAACCATATTACAATTCATCCTCTAAGGACACCTTAGTGCACTAGTCTGGCTAAGAAGAGGAATGGAGAATTGTTGTAATGGTTAAGTCAACAAGATGTATCGTACTTTGTTCCAAAATCAAGTCTTAGAATCATACTCCAAGATTGTGACTTGAGTGACATAATCTTAAGTAGGAATATTCTTACACTTGCACATTTTGGTAAGTTATGATGTCTTGAATAAGACAAAGATTAACTAGTACCGAATTGCGTGTAGGTTTTGTCTTGATATAGACACACACTAACTCTTGGATATTTGTTTTTTGTCAAGAAATGTTTCTTGATAAGAGAATCTAATATGTCAAGAGTTCAGTGGGAGTCTAAAGATCTTGAAAAGTTTCAAGAACAAATCAAGAAGTAAACCTATTAAACACTAGCACACGACTTGAGGATTGTAACTTATCGTGTTGACAAAATTTTATTTCTGTGCCAATCCAGTTGAGTGAATATGCATATGAGTTCTACGAGTTCTCAATTGATGCATAAGGGCAAACACCTTGATCAATGAAAGTACATTGACTGGCATAGGTGAGCTGTTAAATAACTTGGAAGCAATGGTGGGACCCTTGATGGCAAGAAATTAAGAATGAACAAGTTCTGTCCATAAGAGTTTGAATTTGTCACAAACATTATCTTATGATTATGCTTATGACAAATTTGCATGGATAGGAACACATGCACCATAAAATCTAAGTGTCATAAGGTTTCTCTCCTTCATGAAAATGATTTTGAGGAAACGCTTTCACTAAGATAGATTTTAAGATAGCAATTATGTAAATTGCATTCTCAAATTCGATTATGATTACGGCATCCCTCTTCATAGTTCGAATTGTGAGATTTGGCAATTAGTCTGAACATTTAGGACTTAGTAATATAAGTTCTGAATTAGTTTAGACACACATGTGAGCTATCTAAGGAAAGGTGTGTGAGTTTGAGAAGCTTAGATAAAGGCTTATCGAAGCACATCGTATTGGAAATATGAACTTTGGAAGTCAATAAGTATTGTCTTTTAGAAGTCCAATTGTTTTCTGAATACGTGTCAAAGCTAGTGGGAGTATAAATGTTATGCTGGAATGGATATAATCATCATGTTAGTGGGAGCATGATTATTATTTAAGTATTGCAAGTTAGCAATATTAATTATAGAAAAACAAAAGTTTTTGCAAAGTTGCAGGGGTTGAAAAGTTGTTTTTGCTATAATTAAAGGAGAGAATGTTATACTTCGTTTCCAATCTAAAAGCTTAGATCGAGAAATTTTAATTGAATTTAGTCAAGGATATATTTATTATTTGCATTCTCAAAGTTCGATTATGATTACGGCATCCCTCTTCATAGTTCGAATTTTGAGAACACGGCAAATAATAATATTGTGGCAATATTGTAGCAAGAAACTGGTAAAGTATCACGTTTTCATTATGAATCATATCCCATACACTTCGGGTATAGGATCGATTGCATATGCTGTAATATTCGACCGTTCTAAAATTTTCCAAATGCCTAGGGCATTTAGAGGGAAAAAGGGAATAGAACCGGTTTTGACTAAAATAATTAAACAACTGCCAAGGACAATCTAAGGTTTGCCAAAGATTGGTCGCTTATGGACAGTTGTAAGTATACTAATGAATGGACCATATTGACTTTATTATGAATAGATAAGACTCTATTTAGAATGAGTTGTCATATGGTAAATATGGAAATGTTTCCTTATTGGGAGTTGAACGTTAAGAATCTATGTCTAGATTAGAAACTTCTATGCAAGAAGGATGTTCAAAGGAATGTACTTTGAATGTGAGACTTCATGACTATGGAATTCTCTTGTAACAATTTCCAATAGAGCATTTTGTAATTTCATTGACCGAGTCTTGGTGACTTTTGTGTCGTGACATTACAAAAGGATTGTTGCATAAAGTGTTAGAATCTAACATATTCTAGTAGTGGCGAGAATTTTGTATTCTTACACTAATTGATAAGGATTAGGAATTGTGAAATGAGTTTTGTTGGAAATGTTCTCAATAGATCTATTTTACAAGGTTAAGACCATAGGAAGAACATAGTGTACATGCTAAGAGCATGGGACAATTGTTGTTATAATTCAAGTAAGAAGTTGATTACCCGAAACAACAAATAATGAGTAATCAATATGGTGATTAAATAAAAGTGTTTTATTTATACTCAA
Organism: Lactuca virosa; assembly: GCF_052849685.1. Taxonomy (NCBI): domain Eukaryota; kingdom Viridiplantae; phylum Streptophyta; class Magnoliopsida; order Asterales; family Asteraceae; genus Lactuca; species Lactuca virosa. The sequence goes on along the minus strand of NC_136430.1, from coordinate 299,442,861 downwards.
AGGTTCGAGGCCATATAGTATTAGTATTATTCTTGTGTTTCACTTTGCATGTTTTGACTTCCCGAATAATAAGATTATTCAAACCCTCCACAGTTGTTCATACTTTGGAAGTAGGTATGAAAGAAGATTGTCATGAATCCGTCTGTAGATTGCCTAAAGTGTTTATACATAGCACAAGTTTGCTGCAGAGTTCATGAGTGCTACTATAAGATTAGAGTATTGGATTAAACCCACGCTCATTTGGATCGCTTCATGGATTTTATCACGAGTGATTGGTGAGACGATAATATCTTATATTCATGAAACCGAGATATGTGAGTTGTATCTTGCGAGTTGGTTACACATTGATAATATGTAAACGCACCAGTAACTTGGTGTTATAAAACGTATTATTGTGTGTGATTCGGTGAGTGAGTACAAGCGAGCATTGAGTCGAAGTTTATCCATTCCTTTTACCCAAAGTGGGATAAAAGCGATATATGTGGGCCCCTCGATGATTTAGTGATGACACCCTAAGCGCTTGGCCAAGTCGGGACTAAGTTGATGTGTTCAATTGTAGTCTGTTGTCAGTTGTCATAAATCGGAAGTCGGGAAACAACATATAGACATAGAGAATGATTTAAATCCATGTCTCAGTCTGTACGATATCTATAATGGAGGAATATATGATCCTTTATCTAAAGGACAGATTACTGATAAGATCAGAGTTCGACAGCGTCTTTGAGAGCTACGATTGCTAATCGGATTCCGAAGTCATACTTGTAAATTTAGTTATTAGACTTATCCAAGTGGGAGACTGTTGGATTAGTGTCTAAGCCCATAACTATATTTGGTATGTACTTGACCCGGTTGTGCATGGTCCTTTTGGGTTGCCTTCACCAAAGCAACTTGATAGGATGATTTATGGAGAAAGAGGATTAGTTATGATTCATTAATATATTATTAGAATAATATATTAATAAGAGAAATCATATTATTTAATTAATATTAGTCATAGATTAATTAAGAATTAATTTGGTGACTAAAAGAGATTAATTGAAGAAAGTGGACTTAAACTGTCAAATGTGTGATAGTTGAATTTTGGGCTGGGAAACCTAATGGATCAAAGGGGTGAACGAAATTATGATGGGAGGCCATCATATTTTCGTCCATGGCCTTATTCCAGAAGGTTCCATGGGCTGCTTAGAGTTTAAGCTGTCCATTAGGGTTTTGACTGAAACCCTAACTACCAACGGTATAAATAGAACCCTTAGGCTACAGAAATCGGCTAACCCTATTCCTAAGAGCTATAGAGTCGAATTCAAGAAGCCTCCAACCTCTCTCCAAGATCATTCTTTTGCTATTGGTGTTTGTAAGCCATTAGAGGAGTGACACTTGTGACTCTAAGCTCCAAAGACAAGAAGATTCAAGCCATTGAAGAAGAGGTAATCATCTAGATTTGTTTTCTTATGTCCAATTCGAAATATATCACTAGATCTAGGGTTTGTAAGTCTTGGATGAATTGCATGTACAATAGAGAACCCTAGATCCAAGCATTAGGGTTTGCATGAGAGCATAAGATGTTCTTTTGTATAAAACCCATCAATATGTTTCTAGCAATAATGGAAATATGAATTTGATTCCTTCTTTTTTGGTAGAGTCTAAATTTACCAAATAAGGTAAGATTCTCATCACCCAAGTTTCAGTTGGATAGAAACTTGGAATCATGCAACTTGTACTGTATGATGAATGAGAATTTCTCATCTTTGGAAAATTAAGACTAATTCCTTGTTCACATGTATATGTGAGTCGAGTGAAGGGCTAAGGGATCAAGTACACATTCTTGTGCACTGGTTAAGTCCACCACAAAAAGATCGATAAGACTATGAGAAGAATCAAATTAGGCAGAAAGATAAAAGTTTCTCAAATCTAAAAAGATGGGAGAGTACTTTAGTAACATGTTTTGTGATCATCTTAATGATTAAGAAACCATATCACAATTGGTCATCTAAGGATATCTTAATGCATTCCTATGGCTAAGAAGAGGAATCATGAACTGTTGAAATGGTTAAATCAAGAAGATGAGTCATACTTCGTTCCAAAACAAGTCTTAGAATCATACTCCAAGATTGTAACTTGAGTGACATATCTTAAAGAAAGGATTATAACACTTGTCAAATGTAAGAGTAAAATGTGTCCTACTCTTGTACATTTGAAATTGGTAAGTTGTGATGTTTTGGATAAAACAAAGACCAACTAAGGCCAATTGTGTGAAGTGTTTGTCTTGATAAAGAATCCGCACTATCTCTTCAATATTTGGCAAGTGAGTCTTATATGTCAAGAGGACAATGGGAGTCTTAAAGATCTTGAAAAAGCTTCTAGATCTAATCAAGAAGAAAAACCTATAGTTTATCACTAGCACACGACTTGAGGTTTATAACCTATCGTGTTGACATATTCCTATTTTTGTGCCCATTCTAGTTAAAGTTGGCTTTGCATATGAGTTCTGATAGTTCTCAATTGGTTTCATAACAACTTGGAAGCAATGGCAGGCCCTTGTGCTGCCAGGTGGCAAGAAGTTAAGACTGCACAAGTTCAATCCATATGAGTTTGGATTTGTCACTAACCTTGTCTCGAGATTATGGTTTTGACAAATTCACATGGATAGGAACACATACACCATAAAATCTAAGTGCCGTAAGCTTTCTCTCTGATTCATGAAAATGGTGGTGAGGAAACGCTTTCACTAAGTAGATTTTAAGTAGATAGCAATTGTGAAATCTGCATTCTCAAAGTCGTTAGTAGAGCGTGTGTGGTTAACCGGCACACTAACATGGACTTGTGAGGAATGATAAAGGTCTAAACAATTGAGACTATGATTACGGCATCCCTTTTCATAGTTCTGAAATTGTTTAGACACACATGTGTGCTATCTAAGGAAAGGTGTATGATTTTGATAAAGTTTTATCAAAGCATTTCGTATCAGAAGTCTGAACTTTGGTAAGAAAGTCAATAAAGTATTGATTTCTAGAAGTCCAGCTGATTTCTGAGTACATTTCAAAGCTAGTGGGAGCATAAGTATTATGCTGATAATTCTCATGTTAGTGGGAGCATGATAATTATGATGAGTGTTGCAAGTTAGCAATATTAATTATAGAAAAACAAAAGTTCAATTGGGAAAAAGTTGTTTTGCTATAATTAAGGGAGAGGAAATTATACTTCATTTCAATTCTAAAAGCTTAGATTGAGGTTTAATCATCTTTAGACAAGTATATATATATATATATATATATATATATATATATATATATATATATATATATATGAATTTTATGTTGGAATGGCTCAACATAAGGAAATTCTATATATGGGTCCATTATTTGCGTTCTAAAATTTGATTATGATTACGGCATCCCTTTTCATAATTTGAATTATGAGAACTTGGCAAATAGAAATAGAAATATTATAGCAAAAGACTGGTCTAGTATCATGTCTTTATGAATCGTGTCCCATATGCTTCGGATATAGGATCGATTGCATTTGCTATAATATTCATCTGTTCTAAATTTTTCCAAATCTCCAGAGCATTAAGAGGGAAAAAGTACTAGAACTAGATAAGACTAATTTGATTAAGCAATTGTCGAGGACAATCTAAGGTTTACCAAAGATTGGTTGCTCAGGGACAGTTGAAAGTATAGTGTTAATTTTGGAAGGACCATATTGACATATTCTGAAAAGAGGCAACTCTTATTCAGGAGTAATATTCAAAAGGGGAATATGGAAATGTTCCCATAGGTGGAAATTATTCATTAAATCTGTGTAACATTAGGAAACTTAATGCAAGAAGAATGTTCAAAAGCAATGAACTTTGAATATGAGACTTCGTTTCCATGGAGTTGATCTCCATTGGAATACTCTCTAATGTCTGTTGACAAGTCTTTGTGACGTTGTGCATAATCATTACAAGAGGACCAATGCATATAAGTTTAGAATCTAACAGATTTAGGTAAATGGCAGGAATTTGGAATTCTTGCATTTGCGGTAAGGATTTGGGATTGTGAAATGAGTATCATTGGAATTATGTTCAATCGATCTATTTTACAGAGTAAAGATCATAGACAAACTTAGTGTGCATACTTGGTGTATGGCATAACTAATGTTTGGAAAAACATAGTGTGCATACTTGGTGTATGGCATGACTAGTGTTTAGAAAAAACCATAGTGTACATGCTTGGAGCATGGGACAACTATTGTTTTAATTCAAGTATAAAGTTGATAGTTTGAAACAGTATGCAATGAATAATATGTAATCAATATCATGATAAATAAAAGATGTTCTATTTATATTCATAAGTTCTGAGACCATATTTGATTCGATTATTCTTGTGTTTCACTTTGCATGTTTTGACTTCCAGAATAACTAGGTCATTTTTCCCGAATGACTAAGTTATTCACACCATCCACAGTCGGTCATATGTTGGAAGTAGATATGAATCAAGACTGTCATGCAGCAGGATTGTAGATGTCCAAGGTATGGGACATAGCAAGAGTTGCTGCAACATTCATGAGTGCTCATAAGTTCTGAGTATTGGATTCAACCCACGCTCACTGGTATCACTTCATGGAATTTATCTCGAGTGATCGTGAGACGGTAATATCAGATAAGTCTTCAAACCTAGAGATATGACTTATTGCCTATGAGTTGGTTATACATTGATTGTACGAAAACGCATTGGTAACTTGATGTTATAAAACGTGCCTTTGTGTATGATTCAACAAGTAGTAGAACAAGCATATGAGTCGAAGTTTATCTGTTTCATCTTGGATTAGAAGCGATATCTGGGCCCCTTGATGATTGTGTGTTGACCCATGTACCGGGCCCGGTCAGAACTAAGTTGATGTGTTCAATTAAGTTTTATGTCAAACAAATCGGAAATCGAGAAACAAACTGATGGACAATAAGTAAGACATTGTTCCATGTATTTGTCCGGCTGATATCTAGAACAGAGGATTATATGATCACTTATCTTAAATGGCGTATCATCGTCATCTCAGTTCCGCGAGACCTTGAAAGAGCTACAATTTCTGATCGGTTCCTGAAGTCATTCTTGCAGTTATAGTTATTAGACTTATCCAAGTGGGTGACTGTTGGATTAGGTGTCTAAGTTCATAACTATTTCTGGAATGTACTTGACCCAATTAGCATGGTCTATTTGGGTTGCATGGCATTGCAACACTTGGATAGACTAAATGAGAGAAAGGACACTTAAGGATTATTAATATATTATAAGTTCTAATATATTAATAATATTATTTAATTAGTATTGATCAAAGAATTAATTTGAAATTAATTAAGTGATCAAAAAGAGACTAATTAAATATATGGGGTTGATTGTGTAAATAATCTATTCTTATATAGTGGGCTAATGATCCATGGTTTGTATGGATTGGGCTAAAACCCATAAGGTGCTCCATGGATAATCCATGGAGGTTACAAACCCATGGATCATGGAATATGAAAAGCCATGACATTTAGGGTTTACATGGTGTAACCCTACTTGCGCCACCACTATATAAGAAGCTCCAAGGCAAGCAAAATCGGCGACTAAGGAAAGAACAAGAGGGCTATCTGATTTTGAGGTGTTAGTGAACTTCTCTCAAGTTTATTCCAAGAGTTGTAGTGTTGTGTGAGACATTTGAGGCATCACACTTGAGGTGCTAGGCTCACAAGGCTCTCAAGGAATCCAAACTACAAAAGGTATGTTCTTCTTCTAGCATTTATGTTTAAAAGTTACCCATGCTATGTTAGATAGTTGAAGAACCTTGGAAAATCAAATTTGCATGTATCTTAGTCAAACGTAGATCCAAGGTTTCTAGGTTTGCATGTACACCTTAGGAGTGTTAGAATGCCCAAAACCCTTCAGAAACCTCATCTCAAATTGTAAACATGGTCCCACCTAAAAAGGTTAGTAAGACTCCCTACGAGTTATGGCATGGAAAAGTTCCATCAAGATGTCTTACTTAAAAATATAGGTTTGTTAAGCATATGTTAAAAGAGAGACTTCTAACAAGCTTGAACCTAGATCTCAAAAGTGTATCTTTGTGGTATACCCAAAGAAACCATGGGTTATTACTTCTTCCAAAAAGAAAAGAACTAAGTGTTCATAGCCTAGAAAGCAGTGTTTCTTGAAAATGACTTGATCTTGTATAAATCAAGTGGGAACCCCATTGATCTCGAAAGAATTCAAGAAACACAACCTTTAGTTGTGAATGGTAATAAACAAAGCATTATTGAAATTATCTTTCAGATGCCGCAAAAACACACCAATTGTACGACACTCAAGTAGACCTCGTCAGGAACCTAACAGATATGGATTTTTCATTCCTGAAGAGGAAGTCTTCTGGATGGATCAACGTGAACCCATCAACTTCAAGGCAGCTATTGCAAACCCAGAGTCTTATAAATGGCTTGAAGCCATGAGAGCTGAGATTCAATCCATCAATGACAATCTAGTATGGGACTTGGTTGGCTTACCTCCTAACAGCAGGGATATTAGAAGCAATTGGATCTTTAAGAAGAAGATCCACATGGATGGGATTGTCCAAACATTCAAGGCACGACTTTTCGAGAAAGGGTATATTCAAATTTAAGGCGTTGACTATAAAGATACTTTCTCTCCAGTTGCCAAGATTAAATCTATTAGGATTATCATGGCCATAGATGTATGTTGTGACCATGAGATATGGCAAATGGATGTAAAATCGCTTTCCTTAATAGATATATTAAGGACGATCTCTACATGGAACAGCCTAAAGGTTTTGTCAACCCAGATAACCTAAAGAAGGTTTGAAAACTGAAGAAATCCATTTATGGATTAAAGCAAGCATCTAGGGCCTGGTATCATCGTTTTGATGAGAATATCAAAAAGTTTGGTTTCTCAGAAAGTCCCGATGAACCATGTGTATACATAAAAGCAAGTGGGAGCCAAATGATTTTTCTAATTCTATATGTCGATGACATATTACTGTTCGGAAAAGATATCCTAAAACATTGAAGGAGACTAAGGCTTACCTTAGTAAGTCCTTTCAAATGAAAGATCTAGGGGATGTTGCATACATACTCGGTATTAGTATTTATAGAGATAGATCCCAAAGACTCATCGGTTTAAGTCAAAGTACATACCTTGACAAATTCTTAATATGATTTTCAATGGATAATTCTAAACGTGGAATTGTACCCATACTGCCTGGCACCACTGTTTCTAAGGTTGACAGCCCTAGTACTGAAGATGAGATCAAAAGAATGAGTCGCATACCGTATGCTTCAGCAGTAGGTTCACTTATGTATGCTATGACATGTACAAGGCCAGATGTAGATGATGTTATTAGTCTAACTAGTAAGTATCAAGTTAATACTAGAGAAAAAAATTGGATGGCTGTAAAGAACATAATTAAGTACTTAAGAAGGCTAAAGAATTTTCTTAGTTTTTAGATGAGTTGAGAAAGAGCTTACTGTAAGATGTTACACCGATGCTAGCTTCAAAACTAATCGAGATAATTCAAAAATTCCATTGAGATGCTTTGTGACAACACTGATGCTATCGCTATCGTAAGAGACACGATAGTTACCAACAAGACTAGACACGTTCAACGAAATTCAATTTCATTTGTCAAGAATTAGAATTGGGAAATATACACATTAAGAAGGTTCATACAGATGATAATCTAGCAGATCCATTCACAAAGCATTTGTCTCAAAAGAATTTTGAGAAACATGCAAAAGGAATTAGTCTTCGATTAGCTAATGAATGGATTTGAAATTTGTACTTTACTAATATCTAGATATTCTGAACTATATAGCAATGATATATAATCTCCTTTGATATATAAGATATCTCTTTTGTGTTAAATATTATTATGTTCTATGTTAACATGTTATTTAATACTTGAATAATGTTATTATTCAAAATTGTCCTTAGTCAGTCACAGTTGTGGGAGAAACTATAAAATAAGACTAATATGAATCGGATTGGTTAATTTTAAGTGGTGAGATAGAAATGTGTTGCATCCAAATTCATATGTACTTGTTGGAGAAAAACTATTGGATATGATCCGCGTCAAGATTCACTTCATGGATCATTATCATAAGTGAATCTTGAAAACAGGAAAATATCTTTATGTTTTTCGACCTAAGATACATATTGGAGAACTCTAATATGGAGACTGTTATACTCTGACTTCGTTAAACGCTATTTGTAACTATGCAGTCATAAAAGCTTTCGTTGGTTATAACATGAACTATATAAGGGTGTGTATGTAGTCATGATGGGATTTGTTCTTCTTATGTGTTGAGAGTTAGATATCTAAGGTGCCTTACATAAAGTTGGATGTCAAATGAGAATGATTACGTTCCACGTTTCATTTCCAACATGATGTATGTAATAAAGAGAATATCGATACACTTACCTTATACTCTAATTCTAGCTTTTGAGCTCATGGAATTAGATGTTGATTGATGGAACCCCTTTGTATGTTGTTAGGGGCAGTAGCCCATTGCTAGACGTCAGCTACTGTCTATGTCAGTCTGTAATGAATCTTGTGCAAGTGGGAGATTGTTGGATCTATATGCTCAAGAATCATTATTGCGTGATATTACTAAGAACATATGATAATATAAGGTCACTCCTTAATCGATTTGGTACTTATTAAAAATTCATAAAGTATTTGATTATTAATAAATAAATTCAACTCTTGTATTTAATTAGAGAAATGTATTGTTTCATAAAAACAATAATAAAAGAAAGAACAAATTAGTTATTACGTCATATGAAGTCATGTACAAATGTTTTGGACACTTTGGCTAATCCTAACCTAACTAGTTACTTAAGCTTGTTTGGTTAAAGAAACTTGAAGACAGTTTTGTCTTCTTTTGCCCTCAATGCCGTAGATCCCATGGGTATGGGGTTTACTTGTCTAGCTTCTCCATGCCTTGTCTCCATGCTTTGTCTCCCTTACCTTTATGCTTTATAATACTTTAGATTAATTTATTGGTTTGACCTAACCTTGCATAGGAGTATATAAGGATGCCTTATGCATGAGAAATGGACTAGTTCTTTTCCCCCTAAAACACACAAAAGTCATAGCTTTTATGCCCTTTCTTCCTCTCATATTTTGAAGTTCAAGTGTGAACAATTGGTGCTTACTTTGTGTCTTCCTTTAGCGCTTATTTTGTTAATCACTTAAAGGCTTAAAGAACAAAGTAATACAACAGGAAACTAGCATTTCTTTATACCTTACCCTTGGTGGTGGATTACTTGTAGAGAAGTTCAATCTCCTTGATCTTACCATCTTCATCAACACCCCAAAACCAAGTGGGTTCAAAGGATCCAAAGGATGTCATTCAAAAACACCATATGGTTGGTTTTATGTCATTCTAACCTCTTTAAAAGGATAATTGGTGCTTTTATTTTGAAAATATACTCAAAAATTTATAGTATATTTTATAGCTTCTTTGCCCGGTTTTTATGAAAAACTCACTATTTTTATGTATCAAAACCCAACACCACCTTGGTTGGGCTCGGTTGGACGCCTTCTTTTGAAACAAAGTATCCAAGGAACTTCCATTCTTTAACCACGAATGTACATTTACCTATATTAAATTCTATCTGGACCTTTTCAAGAGTTTTAAAGGTTTCTTCTATGACGTTGAACAAGGCTGACTCATCCGAACTCTTGATGACCATGTCATCCACGTACACTTCCATGTTGCGTCCTATTTGCTTGGCAAATATGGAATCAACCAATCGTTGGTGCATGGTTCCTACATTCTTTAGTTCAAACGACATCTTTTAGCAGAATGTGTTGTGGTCTGTACAAAAAATGGTCTTCTCCTCGTCTTCTTTCCTTGTGAGTATCTGGTGATACCCCTTATAGGTTTCGAGGAAGCATTTCCACTTGAAGCACTGAAGCGATTCTACCTTCTGACCTATTTCCAGCATAAGGTAGAAATCCTTGGGGCATGCCTTATTTAATTTTGAGTAGTTGACACATGTGTACCAGCTACCATCGTGTTTCTTAACCATAATAAGATTTGCAATCCATGTTGGGAAGATTGCCTCTCTAAGGATTCCTTCTTCGATGATTTCGGCCACTTCCATGTTGATTTCCTTGTTTCTATCCCCCTGACCGACCTCTTTTTCTTGTCTGATCTCTTTACTGTGTGGCTTGATGTTTAAGCTATGTTCTATCATATTCTTATCAAACCCTACCATGTTGGTAGGCTTACATGCAAATACGTCTTGGTATTTACTCATGAGCTCTAGTAGTGCTTCCCTTGTTGCTGAGGGGAGGCCGGTCCCAATTATGATTGGTTGGTCTGGGTATTCGGTGTTAAATACCTCTTTTTCATCTGCGATTTCCGACCTTAACCTCTTTACTCCTCTAGTAATCTCCGAGGGCTGCATGATTTGACGACATTGTATTATTCGTGGTGATGTTGATATGATCGTGGTTGGGCCTTATGATGTGTAAAATTTGAGGATGCCATGTATGGAGGACGATACTGCTCCGACCTTGAGTAACGTTGTCTGTCCAAGGATAATATTATACTCTGTCGGGTGACGTATCACCACAAAGTCAATCAAAGTTGTCTTTTTCTTACGCCTGTTGTGGCTTGTAAGCATGAAAGGTAAGTGAATTGTTCCCAAGAGGCTAGAAGTTATGTCCGTCCGTCTTCCTGTTGTTGGTTTGAGTTTTTCTTTCCATGTGTCTGACAGTTGACAGAAGCAATGTTTGTATATTATGTTTGCAGAGCTACCGTTATCAATGTCCATCTGATGGATTCGTTTGTCTTGTATGGATCCTTGTATGATTAGGGTTTGTCCCCGCGCCATTTGGGGGTCTACTGCTGAGAATGAGAGATCGAGCATACTTCTGGTGATATGATCTATTTTGGAGTGATGGTTGTTGGTTTCTCGTTTGCGATAAAATTGAATGGCTAGGCGAATTTTTGCGATGTCAACCAAGTTTCCTTTAAGTTATTTCCCATCCACATCACGTTTTAGCATGGTGTAGCTACATGTGTCATAGGATCGGCTTTTTTGGTATTCAGAGTATCTAGGTTTTTCATTTGTATACTATGACAACCGTCAATTTTCGGTCAAGTCAAAGTCAAATAAAGTCAACAAGTCAAACCGGTCAACTCATTTAACCCTTGTATATTAGGGTTTACATCGTGTTTACTATTGTACAACATACTATCTTTATGCAAATTATCATTTTGATTCTTCACGTGTTCAGTAAATCTAAACCCTAATCAAGGTAAGTGGTGAAACTACTCGATAAAACATTAATACATACCCTTCGAGGGCGTATAACGCTCATAACAATGAAAAACGGGGTTTACAAAACTTGCATTTCGAAGCTGAGCACTCGCATAGGTCACAAACAAAGTCTCTCTCAATCTCTCTTGCTCTATATCTCTCTATCCCAAATCTCTCCAAGTATGTGAAATCTCTCCGAAATCTCTCCAAGTATGTGAAATCTCTCCCAAATCTCTCCAAGTATGTGAAATCTCTCCCAAATCTCTCCAAGAATATGAAATCTCTCCCAAATCTCTCCAAGAATATGAAATCTCTCCCATATCTCTCCAAGTATGTGAAATCTCTCCCAAATCTCTCTCAAAATCTCTCTCAACTTTTTATAATCCCTCAGGGCATCTCGACTCTTAATTTAGTCAAAAACAACTCGAAACGGAAAGATAAACGGAAAAACAGCCCTAAAGGACCGAAACCTCTTAGGAACCGAACCTCCCTTAAGGAACCGAACCTCTTAGAAGCGAAACCCTAAGAAGCGAAACCATAAGAGGCGAAACCTTAAGGAACCGAAGCATCCTAGACCCGAAACCTCTTAGAACTGAACTGCTCTTATAGGACCGAACTCACCTTCGGTTCCGATTCCTGAAGCGCCTCTCGGTCTATTTCGCTTCCAAGCCACCTTCGTTCCTACCCTCACAACCGAACCCTTCTCGGACCGAACCTGCTTTCGGTTCTCAGCACCAGGGACCGAACCAACCTTCGGTTCTAAGCTCCAAGGACCGAGCTTCGCCTCCTGACCTCGGATTTTCGCAGATTCGTTCCTTTTTCCCGGTTTTCGACTATTTTCACGTTTTAAGCCCGTTTTTGGTTATTTTAACGCGGGATTTTTCATATAAATCCATATTTTATCATTGTCAACTCTCTAAGATCATAACATATCCATATCTTGGAGATTTCTAAGATAAAATCCCTACTATTGTTAAGGATAAGATCTTGACACATTAAGGCATTCTTTGACTTTTCTCACCAACTTATGACACCTCCAGGTCACTATTCATGCTTTATATCACTATTCCTATCATCCCTAGTCTATTCCTTGTCCCCTCACACCCCTCTCCAGCAAGTTATCTTGATCAAGTATTGGGAAATCCTTGTCTCTCCTCCAAGATATTCACTCTTTCACCAAAAGCAAATACACTTTTTCTCTCTCATTTCTCCCCAAGATTTCGAGATTCTCCAGAGGTTTTGAGATTTTCATCCTCTTTTGGTAAGTAAATTTCATCCCTCACTTGATTATCTTACACCTCTCCACTCAAATCATTGTTTCCTTACACAAATATCATCATATTTATTGCTAGATCTTCGAATCTTCAAGCATCTCCCAAGTGTTCTTGACTTGGAAACTTCTTATATTCATCATCCATCCTAAGAGATCACTCAAGGTGAGTTAATACCCCCCACATTTTCATGTTTTCTTCAAGTTTTAGGGGGGGGGGGGGAATACAAGTTAAAACACCAAAAACTTAACTAAACTCAAACAACAGCTTTCATCAGAAAAGTTGAGTCCTATTCACGGACTGTTTTCACCATCTTAAACTTAATATCTTTCAACACTGTTTAATATGCAAATATTTAAGTTTCATACCTTTAAAATGACTATTTTCACATCTCCATAAGATTTTTCTGCAATTTATGGTGATTTTTACAAAACTGCCTATCATTTCAGAAATGAATTCGGACCAGTCTGTGAATATGAACATTTTCACACAAGTTAGAGACTTCTAAAAATCATAATAAAAATTATGAATAAACTAGACATATTTTCTAAACTCTCAGAGTTTACGGATTCAGTTTTCGACTTCGTATGATTTTTCTATGATGTTTTCAACACAGTGCAGAAAGGTTAAAAAAGTAGTTACATAGCTTACCATATTAACAACACTTTCTAGTATGTTGAGCAAAGTGCATAACAATAAGTTTCTAAATATTGGATGCATTCTTGTTAATTTATCATCATAAACAGAAATTAGTCATTCATGATAAGGTTTTTCCATTCATTTCGAACACATATAATAAACTACAATAAGTATAGTTTATGGATTTTTCGATAAAAGCATACTACATGAAAAAGGTTTTACTCTCAAAACAAATGGATTTTTCGTATACTACATGATAAACTATAATAGTTATAGTTTATGGATTTCATATCACGAATTTATAACATAAAAGGTGATTTCACTTCCACCACGGAAGAGGTTTTATATTCAAACTATATGTAAACTAGTTAACGTAAGTTGTGAGACAATTCTCTCATCGTACACTTAGAGTACGGGTTCAAATTCCTGTAAGTTATAACCAGAGTCTCTTGTAGGGAGAGCGTGATAATTGTGTATAGATCTATATTGGTATTGACACCCCACACCTCGCTGCTAGCTACAACCGGACCTGCAGGTCTACGGGTGACAAGAGTCATAGGATCTTGACGTCTGAAAAACGTTGTTGCGGGTTAATTGTCGTTGTAGTATGGTTATAACGACTCACATAGGGACTTAACAATCTTTCAAGTTTACGGGGAAAATTCTACTTTAAAAAGGGGTTTTATCTATTTAAAACTACAAACACGTTATAAGTACAAAACACACACATATTCTCGGTCTTGGGATTTAGGGCTACATGACTTTTATAAGGAAAATATTGGATTTTCTTTGGAAACACATTACTATTATAAACATTATATGTACAAAACACACACATATTCTCGGTCTTGGGATTTAGGGCTACATGACTTTTATAAGGAAAATATTGAATTTTCTTTGGAAACACATTACTATTATAAACATTATAAGTACAAAACACACACATATTCTTGGTCTTGGGATTTAAGGCTACATAACTTTTTATAAGGAAAATAAGGGATTTTTCTTGAAATATACATTATAAAGTACCAGGTTTACACAAAATGGTTTTCATGATATTAAAACTACGTTTCATCTAGAATTGTTAGACTTCAGCTATAATTGCTAAGTGTACATGTTAGAGTTATTTATGAATTTAGTCGCAATCGACTTATAATTGGTGGGCCCGCCTTACTTCCTGTTCCTTGTTTGGTTGTGGACCTAGGGCAGACCCATTATATCCGACGGTTTATTTAACTTAAATTTTATATAACTTATATACACTGGGTGATTATAGAAGGAATCTACGGGTCTTTCTAGGGTACATTATTGCATAACGTAGGAGCTTTCATTTCACACTTAATAAAGAAAATATTGAATTTTCTGGAATCATACTCTATCGCTTTTACAAGGAAAACGGCTTCTTTCTCAAATAAAACTCTTATGAACTCACCAACTTAATTGTTGACACTTTTCAAAACTACTTGTATTCTCAGGAAACTAGTGAAACAGGAAATCAACAGCTTTTGAGGATGGGACGTTGAATCGTCAAACTTTTCTTTTTTGTCATCATAGTGTAATTGATTTGAAACATGTAAACACATACTATGGTGTAACTTTTTCAATTATATTTATGATGGTTGTATTTACTTTGAGCACTATTATACTCGTTGTTGTGATACTATACATGAAGTCCTCCACCTCCGGACGTTTCCGCCATCCTTGGTTCGGGGGTGTGACAGATTGGTATCAGAGCATTGTTTATAGTGAACTAAGTATATCGAACCACATAAGATATACAAACTATAAATTCATTAGGACTAAAGGCTCTGATTAAACATTTTCAAATAACTATACTTTTAGAAATAAATAGTTTCTTGTTAAAAGTATGAGTGCATGCATACATACTAGTATAGTATCATATCTAGGACAATACAAAAGTTAAAAATAGAGGAGTTGTGCAATGTGAATATGCCCTGGGATATTCAATCAAGTCTGGGAGGAATATAGCCTGATCAACTATATTCGTCCGAGAGTGACTAGTATGTGCCGGGGGATAGTCATAGTGGACAACAAGTCTGTCAACTTACCAACACCCATACAAGAAAATCGTTAAGAACCAAACATAACATTTAAAATACTATAGGAGTATTTTGTGGTGCTATAACTTATATGAAAACTGAACAGATTCTTGCTAGTAGATCTACAATCACTAAGTGGATACGCTAAAGTTATATATAACTTAGATATCATAGACTTAGAATCTGTGATCATTGCTTCACTTCCTGTTCCTTGTTTGGGTGTGGTTTTGGAGTATGATCACTTATACGAAGGTCTATCATATCATTCGTTATATGTAACTGGTATGCACCATGTCATTATAGAAGTAACTAAGGAGGATCAAACCCCTATAAGTATTTCTAGGAATATGATTATTATATGCCTCTTACCTCACCCCTATTCTCGCACGGACATCATGACAAGATTTTACTTACCAGGAGACCGCTACTTTCTAAACCCGAAGAGTTATTGGGTGATTAGGAAAAGAGTCGGAAGTGGAGCCAGAGGTCGACAACTCTCCTTACATAACCAAGACTCTCGCGAACCGTTTCGACTACATCGAACTTGTGCCCCGTTGGGCAGCATTGATCGAGGGGTGGAGTCGCCATTAACAACAGCAATCGCCATTTGGAGACCAACGAGATTGCGATGAACTCAACCATGGGGGACCGGTTGACAGAGCCCTCCCGGTGATGACCCAGCAGATCAATAACATCGAGTTAGGGAACTGCGCGCTGCTATAGACGCTACCATCTCACAAACTCGAGACTTAGAAAGAGACTGCGATTTCAGAGACCAACTCATTAAGGACCTTCTCGCCGCTCAGGAGAAGGCAAAGGAGTATCAGGATAGACACTCGACACTCGAAGAGAGAGTGGTCGCAGCCGAGCATAGGTTGGCAGAACTACAGGACGCATCGGCTTCATTTCAAGCACCACTGAGGACGTATTGTCGTGAGCAGAGTTCATTTTACTCACAAGACCTTGTAGATTAGGTTTATGAGTATGCGTTGGTGCTACTCCCCTCCATGTGTAGACCCGACCCTGCGAGTTAGTGATTACACTAGTCGAGAGATTTATTTGCGGTCTAAACTTTTCCTTGCAATGATGTGGTGTAGACCTGCATCAGGCTCAAAACCTTTCTCTAAAAACTAAATATACTAGAATCATACAAATGAAATGGGCATGCGTATTATTTCATTGGGAGCAATACTACCAAAAATTCATAAGTTTATTACATATAGACTCTCAATATGAATTGTTTTCAGAACACCATAAAAATTGGAACACGATACACTCAGAACTAAGATAAACTTAGTGGGATAACTCCCGACGTATAAACCCTTATTCAAGACTCATTATCATCTCGCCTTTTTAAACCTCATGGTTGAAAGGTGCCTTTTCGTAGACCTATAGGGTGTGGTCATACCAGCACTAATGCCCTGGATCCCATCAAAACTCCTCAGCTAAGCATGTTTGGACAAACATAATCCTAGGATGGGTAAAACTTAACGCCCGTACAAAACCTACTTATACCCACTACCATAACTCCGTCTCAGGAATGTTAGCAGAAACATCGAGAATAGTTCAGTAAAGTGCGAAATTTATATATGTGTATATAAATGGTAAGGATATAACTAGAGATAATCATCCCCACTCACGAAATCGTTTCTCCCCATGCAACAGAGTTATGTATTCACAAGGAGGTATCCAGCCAACAAGCAAGGCAACAATCCTGCAGATAGACTCTGCTACTTTTCAAGCTGCGGTCACGGCAGTCGTGACAGCTGTCATGGCGCAACTCAATGCTAACAACGCCAGCAGAGGTGAAGGCGGTGTCGGCAATACTAACCGCAGTAACAGTCAAGAACACCAGCAGGTGTCTACCAACGAAGACGCCTCAGACCACAAACCCAAGAGCAAGAAAAGAAAGTTTCAGGACAAAAAGAAGTGCAATATATCTCAAAATCTCGCTAAAATACAACAATTTGTGGCTGCCCCTGTAATTACAACAGCAGTCCCGACTCATGCCTCAACACTAGCCACAACGTCTATCACTCAAGCACCGGTCATACAATATATGGGAACACTCCCAAAGTGTAACAAGTATGGCTACCATCACAATGGGGTTTGTCGGGTCCCGCACTGTAAAAACTGCAACAAGAACAGACATACTTCCCGCTTCTGCAGGACCCAGACCCAGCACATCGCTTCAATCACCAATACTAGTGTAAGTCCAGTATGCCACCTATGTGGTGAAATGGGACACTTCAAGAGAGACTGTCCAACTGATAGGAATGACGGGGGAGTAGGAGGAGCGTGACAAACAAACCAGCAGGAGCAACAAGGAACCTTATTAGGACTTTTGTAATGTTTCCAACAACAAAAACGTTTAAGTACCATATGTTTGTAATGAATTTGGTATGTTTGCAAAAATTATCGTCTTTCAAAAAGTAGTTAAAATACTCTCTCGTTCAATCAAATCAAATACACTCATATATGACCTTAGGATCATTACCGGTGAGCTGCAATGACTTGGTGTATACATCAGGGTTAATTATAATCAAAATACTACAGACTTAAAGCGAATAATTCTGTCCTGACTCCTATTCCATGTCTAGTAGTGGGGTTAGGGTAGAGCCACTCACTCGACGATTTCATCAATACCAAATTACATACAACTTGCATATACTGCTCGATCATAGAGTGACCTGTCGGGGATCATGATATAAAGTATCATTACTAGCTATCAGAACACACTTACTACCAGTGCTAGCTGTTGTGGTATGAACCATTTGCAATAACAATAACATCGATCAAAACGAAACACACTGAAAAGAAACACAGGATGCACTATCACTCTAACGAATATCTCTTACGAATACAACTTAACACATGTTTTACCTAAAAGATCGGTTGTTGTCATTCGATTTCGATTGGTATAGTCCTCACCTTCCCGATTAAACGGCTACGAAAAGACCCTTCACCTAACCCACTGAATATCGAAACCCTCGCCTTTCATAAACGCAAATCCGACACGGACCTCCGGTTTATCTCTCGCTGCGAAACCCCAAAACACTCACCAGAGGAGTATTATACCTTCTAAAACCTTTCCACAAGTATTTCCAGAAGACCCTTCGGGAATGTCACGCATGCAGCAGATAAGGTTCAAGCACAGAAGCTTGGGACGAATACGGTTAGTCTATCACTACTAAGTGCATATGCGAGGATAATATATAATTAAGATTCTACGGACATTGGATGTGCACTTCCGCCCTATTTCCTGTTCCTTGTCTGGTTGTGGACTTGGGGCAGAGTCACCCATCCAACTGTCTTACCAACCCTAATTACATACGACCTATATGCGCAAGTTAATGATAGATGGACCAGGTACGAGTCCTACCATGAACTTCGGGACAAGGCTATCCAGGAGTGCGAATGAACGTTCTACCATCCGAATAAGTCTAGTCGCGTAAACCGAACCCATGTGCTCCCTACCAATCTAATCAAACGAGAAACACTAAAGCAGGCCCTATGCAGCGCTCCGAGGAGAAGTTATTACTTATGACTTAGTACAAATTCGAGAAGGCTGAAAGCATCTCGAAACCGACAAAAGAGCTACACAGATAAGCGACACAAACCCTCGGAATTACGGGATGGTGACCGAGTTCTGCTAAAGGCCTCACCGTTGAAAAGAATGATATGTTTCGGTAAACATGGGAAACTAAATCCCAGGTACAGAGGGCCATTCAAAATCCTCCCTCGGATTGGCCCAGTAGCATACAAACTCTGACTGCCACAAGAACCTAATGATGTACAACAAACCATCCACGCGTCAAATTTAAAGAAATGTATGTCCGACGAGACTCTTGTGATACCTCCCGACGAAATCAAAACCAACGAGAGTCTCCACTTCGTGGAAAAAAACGATAGAAACCATGGATCGAAAGATCAAAAAAACGAAATCAAAGTCTCATCCCTGTTATGAAGGTTCGTTGGAACGTAAAACGAGGACCCGAGTTCACCTGGGAACGCGAAGACCAGATGAAACAAAAATACCCGCATCTTTCCCCAACTCTCGAAGTCCCGGTCAAAGTGCTAATTTCGGGACGAAATTCTTTCTAACGGGGGGATGATGTGACAACCGTCAATTTACGGTCAAGTCAAAGTCAAATAAAGTCAACAAGTCAAACTGGTCAACTCATTTAACCCTTGTATATTAGGGTCTACATCGTGTTTACTATTGTACAACACACTATCTTTATGCAAAGTATCACTTTGATTCTTCACGTGTTCAGTAAATCTAAACCCTAATCAGGGTAAGTGGTGAAACTACTCGATAAAACATTAATACATACCCTTCGGGGGCATATAACGCTCATAACAAGGCAAAACGGGGTTTACAAAACTTGCATTTCGAAGCTAAGCACTCGCATTGGTCACAAAAAAAGTCTCTCTCAATCTCTCTCGCTCTATATCTCTTTATCCCAAATCTCTCCAAGCATGTGAAATCTCTCCCAAATCTCTCCGAGTATGTGAAATCTCTCCCAAATCTCTCCAAGTATGTGAAATCTCTCCCAAATCTCTCCAAGAATATGAAATCTCTCCCAAATCTCTCCAAGAATATGAAATCTCTCCCATATCTCTCCAAGTATGTGAAATCTCTCCCAAATCTCTCTCAAAATCTCTCTCAACTTTTTATAATCCCTCAGGGCATCTCGACTCTTAATTTAGTCAAAAACAACTCGAAACGGAAAGATAAACGGAAAAACAGCCCTAAAGGACCGAAACCTCTTAGGAACCGAACCTCCCTTAAGGAACCGAACCTCTTAGAAGCGAAACCCTAAGAAGCGAAACCATAAGAGGCGAAACCTTAAGGAACCGAAGCATCCTAGACCCGAAACCTCTTAGAACTGAACTGCTCTTATAGGACCGAACTCACCTTCGGTTCCGATTCCTGAAGCGCCTCTCGGTCTATTTCGCTTCCAAGCCACCTTCGTTCCTACCCTCACAACCGAACCCTTCTCGGACCGAACCTGCTTTCGGTTCTCAGCACCAGGGACCGAACCAACCTTCGGTTCTAAGCTCCAAGGACCGAGCTTCGCCTCCTGACCTCGGATTTTCGCAGATTCGTTCCTTTTTCCCGGTTTTCGACTATTTTCACGTTTTAAGCCCGTTTTTGGTTATTTTAACGCGGGATTTTTCATATAAATCCATATTTTATCATTGTCAACTCTCTAAGATCATAACATATCCATATCTTGGAGATTTCTAAGATAAAATCCCTACTATTGTTAAGGATAAGATCTTGACACATTAAGGCATTCTTTGACTTTTCTCACCAACTTATGACACCTCCAGGTCACTATTCATGCTTAATGTCACTATTCCTATCATCCCTAGTCTATTCCTTGTCCCCTCACACCCTTCTGCAGCAAGTTATCTTGATCAAGTATTGGGAAATCCTTGTCTCTCCTCCAAGATATTCACTCTTTCACCAAAAGCAAATATACTTTTTCTCTCTCATTTCTCTCCAAGATTTTGAGAATCTCCAGAGGTTTTGAGCTTTTCATCCTATTTTGGTAAGTAAATTTCATCCCTCACTTTATTATCTTACACCTCTCCACTCAAATCATGGTTTCCTTACACAAATATCATCATATTTGTTGTTAGATCTTCGAATCTTCAAGCATCTCCCAAGTCTTCTTGACTTGGAAACTTCTTCTATTCATCATCCATCCTAAGAGATCACTCAAGGTGAGTTCATACCCCCCACATTTTCATGTTTTCTTCAAGTTTTAGGGGGGGGGGGATACAAGTTAAAACACCAAAAACTTAACTAAACTCAAACTACAGCTTTCATCAGAAAAGTTGAATCCTATTCACAGACTGTTTTGACCATCTTAAACTTAATATCTTTCACAACTGTTTAATATGCAAATATTTAAGGTTCATACCTTTAAATGACTACTTTCACATCTCCATAAGATTTTTTTACAATTTATGGTGATTTTTACAAAACTGCCTATCATTTCAGAAACGAATTCGGACCAGTCTGTGAATATGAACATTTTCACACAAGTTAGAGACTTCTAAAAATCATAATAAAAATTATAAATAAACTAGACACATTTTCTAAACTCTCAGAGTTTACGGATTCGGTTTTCGACTTCGTATGAGTTTTCTATGATATTTTCAAAACAGTGCAGAAAGGTTAAAAACTAGTTACATAGCTTACCATATTAACAACACTTTGTAGTATGTTGAGCAAAGTGCATAACAATAAGTTTCTAAATGTTGGATGCATTCTTGTTAGTTTATCATCATAAACAGAAATTAGTCATTCATGATAAGGTTTTTCCATTCATTTCGAATACATATAATAAACTACAATAAGTATAGTTTATGGATTTTTCGATAAAAGCATACTACATGAAAAAGGTTCTACTCTAAAAAACAAATGGGTTTTTCATATACTACATGATAAACTATAATAGTAATAGTTTATGGATTTCATATCACGAATTTATTACATAAAAGGTGATTTCACTTCCACCACGGAAGAGGTTTTATATTCAAACTATATGTAAACTAGTTAACGTAAGTTGTGAGACAATTCTCCCATCGTACTCTTAGAGTACGGGTTCAAATTCCTGTAAGTTATAACCAGAGTCTCTTGTAGGGAGAGCGTGATAATTGTGTATAGATCTATATTGGGATTGACACCCCACACCTCGCTGCTAGCTACAGCCGGACCTGCAGGTCTACGGGTGACAAGAGTCATAAGATCTTGACGTCTGAAAAACATTGTTGTAGGTTAATTCTCGTTGTAGTATGGTTATAACGACTCACATAGGGAGTTAACAATCTTTCAAGTTTATGGGGAAAATTCTACTTTAAAAAGGGGTTTTATCTATTTAAAACTACAAACACGTTATAAGTACAAAACACACACATATTCTCAGTCTTGGGATTTAGGACTACATGACTTTTATAAGGAAAATATTGGATTTTCTTTGGAAACACATTACTATTATAAACATTATAAGTACAAAACACACACATATTCTCGGTCTTGGGATTTATGGCTACATGACTTTTATAAGGAAAATATTGAATTTTCTTTGGAAACACATTACTATTATAAACATTATAAGTACAAAACACACACATATTCTCGGTCTTGGGATTTAAGGCTACATAACTTTTTATAAGGAAAATAAGGGATTTTTCTTGAAATATACATTATAAAGTACCAGGTTTACACAAAATGGTTTTCATGATATTAAAACTACGTTTCATCTAGAATTGTTAGACTTCAGCTATAATTGCTAAGTGTACATGTTAGAGTTATTTATGAATTTAGTCGCAATCGACTTAGAATTGGTGGGCCCGCCTTACTTCCTGTTCCTTGTTTGGTTGTGGACCTAGGGCAAACCCATTATATTCGACGGTTTATTTAACGTAAATTTTATATAACTTATATACATTGGGTGATTATAGAAGGAATCCACGGGTCTTTCTAGGGTACATTATTGCATAACATAGGAGCTTTCTTCACACTTAATAAAGAAAATATTGAATTTTCTAGAATCATACTCTATCGCTTTTACAAGGAAAACGGCTTCTTTCTCAAATAAAACTCTTATGAACTCACCAACTTAATTGTTGACACTTTTCAAAACTACTTGTATTCTCAGGAAACTAGTGAAACAGGAAATCAACAACTTTTGAGGATGGGACGTTGAATCGTCAAACTTTTCATTTTTTTCATCATAGTGTAATTGATTTGAAACATGTAAACACATACTATGGTGTAACTTTTTCAATTATATTTATGATGGTTGCATTTACTTTGAGCACTATTATACTCATTGTTGTGATACTATACATAAAGTCCTCCACCCCCGGACGTTTCCGCTATCCTTGGTTCGGGGGTGTGACATATACTTACCACTGGGCTAGTCTGAGACAATATAAATGACCGACCATCGTACCCTTCGCTCTTCCCTATGGAATGGACACAAGTTTCATGGGGTGTAACACCCCATTTTCTGTTTTATATTTTGAAATCGTTATTTATCGGAGAAATTGATTTATAATGCTATGGGTTATTATTTTCGGGTTGATAGTAATAATATGATTTTAAGGATTCATATTAGTTTATACAAGGTATATATGAGGGGTTATAAAGAGATAATATGATAGAAATATGTTAAGTTTGCTAAGGAATTAAGGATGAGGACCTAAGTGTAAAGGTTTGGAACCATGGGGATCAAAGGAAGTCAAGGTGGATCATGAAATAATATAAAACTTAAAAACCCTAGCATTTTCCTGTGAATGACTTTGATCAAGGAGGAGGCAAAGGGAAACGGCTCCAAGTTGAAGAATTTCGGAATTCCCTTTTTTGAAGACCATGCAGCAGTGTTCGGACGATCCCCGGGGATTAAACCGTTGGATCTTCACAACATTTGGAGATAAAGTTCCCAAGACATATATTGAAGTTTTGACCATTGGAATCTTAAATTTAAGGTGTATAGCTCGAGTTACAGATCGTCGATCATGGCATAAGTTTTAGGGTTGTTGTCGAAATCGTTTTAGGTGCAAGGCTTGTATGAAGCTTTCAATTCCAACAACATAAGTATGGTTTCTTTCTCATTGCTTGGAAAATTCCAATATGACCTAGATATTATGTGCTACATATATGGAAGGTCTTAATCAAATTTGGGACTTAATGGGTTGGGTGGCTTAAACGCTAACCCTAGTTGTTCAATCTCAATTTTGGCAATCTGCTTTTTCTCTCCTAAAAAGCAAGGAACTTTGGAGTGTTGGGAGTGGAATTTTTATTGTAATTTTGAGTTAATGAGTTATAACTTCTGTAAAGAACTTATTTCCAGAAAATATGCCATTTTGGATTGGGTCTTAATGGGTTAAGAAACTAATTAACCCTAAAAAGCCAAAGCTGTGAATTTATGAAAATGCCCTAATCTGTCTAGATATTTGAAAGATCATATCTCTGTCATGGAAAACCCTTTTTGGTCTAAATCAGTGCACAAAGTTTCGTATGTGAGTTTTCTACACTTCATTAGTTTTTACTGAAATCCAAAAATGCCTCTTGGTAGGGTAAAAACGACCATTTACCCAGACTGGTCCGGAATGAACTGTTACGCGAGGCAGTTTTGTAAAATTTGCCATAAATCATAGACAACTCGTATGGAGGTGTGTGAATACTAATTTTAAAGCTAAGAACCTAATATATCTGATTGTAATACGGTTTGAAAATATATGGAGGTTAAGGTTGGGAAACAGGTCCCGAACAGACCCTAATTTTTATGTAGAAATCTGGAATTTTGCTCATTAGTATATTTGCTAAATTAGGGAAATTTAGTAACTAAACTCAACTCAATTTATTATCATTAGGAAGTGTGAATGGAAATCAGGTGTGAATGAGTTCCAGTTTGCTTGGGATGTTTCGTTGCGTTTGGAGGTGAGTTCCTCACTACAACGTGTTGTGTTATATTCTCTTTACGTTAGCTCGTGTGTGCCATGTGTTGTTTATGTGGTTAGTAATAGGCAGGGTATAGTCTAGTAGTTTCCCTCACGTATTGAGGATTATGCATGGTAGGACTCAGCGTATTCGAGTGGGGATCAGGCGTAGCCTATGTGTCCCAAAGGCTCGACGAACTGAGCAAGGGGGGTCAGGCATGGCCAATGTGTCCCAACGGGCTCGGGTACGGGGGATCAGGCTTAGCCAATGTGTCCCAAAGGCTTGACGGTCTGAGCAAGGGGGTTCGGGCATGGCCAATGTGTCTTAATGGGTTCTGGTATGTGGGATCGGGTTTATCCAATGTGTCCCAAGGGCTCAATGTACTGAGCAAAAGGGATTGGGCCTAACCAATGTGTCCCACTAGGAGTATGTCTGTTACTGATTCATTCTTTGACATGCATGTGTGGTTATGTGTTTGATACCGTTTGTATCTGTGTACAGGGGTAAGGATTATATGATATGATATTGTGTATGTGTGGAATTCACTAAGCTTTGTGCTTACCCATTTTCCCTTAAATTTACTATTTTAGGTACACAAGATGGTGGGGCATGATTGTACACATTGGCTTGAGGCGGGTTTTTGGAATTGATATTGAATTGGTTATGTTTTCATAAATTTTAGAATTATAACTAATAATGTTTGGAAACTGAATTGGTCTTGGGGTTTGGTATTTCATTTGTTTTGAATAAAATACATTAAATAGATGATTTATGTTATTTTAAAAAGTTCAAATTTATTGGAAATTTTGTGATGTTACAAGTTGGTATCAGAGCACGACTTGAGAGAATCAAACTCACTTTAATGAGTTCTGAACTCAAGTTTACGACTCAAGAGTTATTTTTCTAATATAAAATTTTATGGAAACTAAATAAAACGGTTTGGAAAAGGTGAACGCAAGCGCAGTGTGTACAGTCATCGGGTGCCAGAGGAAAAAGGGAAAGTGTTCAAATCTTATTTATTGTTCTCGGATATAAGATTTTATTATGTATGCTAGATAACCTGATGCTTCACATGCTATGTTGGATGCCTGTTATGTGTTATTTGGAATTTATGCTAGTACTGATAGGTTGTTAAGTGAATGCTTTAGGTTGTATGCAATAGGAACTAGATAGACTTAGAATGACTGGTTTAGCCTGGTACGCAGCTCTCATTTGAGTCCAACCGTTCTGGTGCAGAATCTTTTATTCGAATTACTATTTGGTTTTACATTGTATACGATTGTGCATTCACGAGAAAACAGGTCGGGAGTGGTAAAGACTCCATGAGATGTAGAGTAGACGGGTGAGGGTGATTCCTACGGATCTAGTAAAATTATAGCAGATGTTAGTATTGAGTCGAAGTGATAGAATTGCCTATTAGACTAAGGGGTTATTTGATAGTTGTTGACTGAATCAGATCTGACTGAATTAGGTCCTGACTGGGTCTGAAGTTCTGATTGCATTTGTCTCTGACTGAAACAATGTTCTTTGATTACGCATCCGACTGACTATGCTGATTGCTGAAAATGACCATTTTACCCTTCTGTTATGACTAGTACACATGTTAGTGACACATCATCCATCGATTTTTTTGTAAAATAAATTAATTGTTTTTAAATTATTATTAATATTATTATTTTTATTATTATTATTGTAAAGTTTTATAAACTCAAAACTATAAATATTTTATAATATGCAGGCTTCATTCATGTTCTATGATCGTGTTCATCTTCATGAACATCTTTCAACCACTACCATCCTCTGTTATTGAGCACCATTGATGAACAAGAACAAAAATAAAAAGTGAAATCGACCGATTACAGATTTTATTTGATCGCAGAACTCAAATTTGCAAGTTTGAACCCAAAGGTCCATAGTAAATACATGAATTGTGATATTACGAGCATTATTGAACCAAAACCTACTCCTATCCTAGAACCTGCACATGAGCACAAACTTCTTGTTGATGGCCAAGTGATCTTCGATCTAGGAGAATATGATGAAACTGTTCATCTCCTTAAGGATTCCCTTTCACCATCAAATGCACCAAAACTTACTCATATCCCAGAACCATCACATGAGCATAAACCCAAACATAAACATAATCAGAAGCATGAGCATGAAAAACATTGTCACAAGGATGAGCATGGTGAAGTACCAACATAGAGAAGCATAGAGAAGTACCAACATGGATCAGCTTTCATACATACATAAGATTTCTACCAAGATGGAGAAGAACATGGAAATTATTCAGATTTCTACCCCACATGGAGAAAAAACATGAGAAAAAACATGGGGAGAAAACAGAGAAATTCATATATAATCTTATTTCACATATACATACATAATCTGATTTCAGTAACAAAGAAATTCATCAGATTTTTCATCTGATTTTGTTCAGGCATTTTATCAAATAGTTAACGTACATACCAAAACATTACACTGTGATGCTTCAAACTTGTACATAAAATCTTATACAGCTCCAAAGTAGATGATATGAAGACGAGGACAACATCTAAGATAATACATGGCTGAAAATCAAAAAAATAAATACATACCTGGAAAAAAATGGAACAAAAAAGGAGGAAAAAGATGGGGTTTTTTCTTACCGCTGGAAGGAGGTCGAAGCTTAGGTGAGGCGACGAAGGCATTGGTCGGAGGTGACAGGAACCAACACAGATGTCGGAGGTGGTAGGAGTTGTGGAGAAATTGTGACTGGTACAAGGAGAGAAAGAAATCACGTCAAGGTTTAGAGAACGAGAGGGCAAATCTGGGCAATATCTCAGTCAACGTTTTTTTTTTCAATGGACCGAATCAGAGCTTTTGTGGACCGAGTAAGAGGCAATAATGAGTTATCAAATGCACTGACCCTGACCAGGTCAGATGTTATCTCTTACTGGACTCAGTAAGAGGTCTATCAAACAACCCCTAGTTGCTTAATTGCGGACTGCTTTGTTCTTTTAGAAATTCTTGTTAATATTAATTAGCAATCGGATGAATATGTTAAGTTGCATGCCCCTAGAATTAAGTGACCTTAGATTGTAGGTTTAGCTCTATTTCGCAACTCTTGTTTGAGTCCAACCCTTGTAGTGTGAGATCTTCAGTCAAAAGACTACATAATTCTAGTTGCATGCAATAGTATTCGCGAGGTAGTTAATTAAAATTAATAGGAGTTTCATTCTGGTAGAATAGTAGGGTGCGGTGTAAGCTATGAAGAGTGTTAGGATGTGCTAGTGTAAATCACATCATTAGAATTTTCGGTGAGAAGTGAATTGGTTACTTCGGGATGGACCTTGGAGCAGGCATGAATCGGTGTGGACGATAGTAGTAGGGCCCCTTCTATCGAAAGCATAAGATTCACACCCGAGTCAAGAGAAGTCACAGGGGAATCTAAAGAGCTTGAGTGTAGTAATGTTTACATGGTTATATGTTTATTATTAAACTATATTAATCTTAAGGTTTCCCCATTCTATTGTGAAATGGTGTGTACGAGAAAGGGTGCTTCAGGATCTACTATTGGATTGTATGTCGATGAGATACTAAAGACGATTACGATGGTGATGACGCATGCTATGGGGAAGAGTGATTGGGATACTATTAAGCGAGTAGATAGAGAATAGTGTGAAAGTAACACTTGATTATGTGGTGATGAATGTTGTTTATATTAAACAGAATGTCGGTTACGCAATATAGAGTAGAGATCTCTGAGATTGACTCGGACAATGCGGTCATGCGTTATTAGATTGTTGTTACGGTCTCGTAAGACCTTACTAGAAGAGTTTTCTGGTATAATTAGACAAATCACTAATAGATTGGTCGTCTATTTCGAGGAGTGGGTTGCAACCATTTAGACTCCTGATGAGATAGTGGAGGTGTCTCATGAGAGAGAGCTTAGTTGGGAGATACAACTGGGAAGGAGGAAGCGGGCACAAGGTCTGAATTTGTTAACAACTATCAAGAAGGTTTGATGTTGGTGTGCCATGAATTGGAGGTCAGAAGAACCACGACATATGTGGTAAGGGTGAGAGGACCCACATGTTCGCGCCCTGCAAGTCAAAATGCGGCAGGTGCATACAGAGAGGACATGCTTGTCACGACTGCATATTGGAGATGAATATATGTCATAATGGTCATCATTATGATCACATTAATCGAGATGTTGCTAGTATGTTTTCTTCATGTTAGTGTGGTTATTTTGGCCTAATTACATACGTTCAGGTATGAATAGCCAGCCTTGTAACATTTATAGCCTGGCCAAGTTGGGAAGTTATACGAGTAAGGTGCATAGCCTTAGAATTAGTTTCGACTATCTATTTGATCTTGTATTATGTGTGAGTGCTTAAACCAATTCCGAATTAGGAATGAGTTTCTCCTAGGACCATTTACATTTAGCAGGAAGATGATGTTGTGGTGAGAGTTGTGGACCACCTTCAAAAGTTTAAAGAACTGATCGTCTTGGCTCTGATAGCGATGCATAACTATGTATTACAGTGGAGATAGATTTCAAGGACACGGTTGGTACGTAATTCATTTGTCATCACCAACTTGTATGAGTTCAAACCCAAGCAGGGGAGAGCAATTAGTAGAAGATGATTTTGTAGAAGGGGCATAACAATATGACTAGTCACAGGGACCGGAAGGTACCAGCAGCTTAATGTTTTCGGGTATTTAGCACTCGTGATGGTTATGTGTGATGATGTACAAAAAAAGACAGTTGAGGATGTAAGGTTCGTATGGGAGTTACAGGTGTTCACCTTAAGAAGATCCAACTCTTTTAGTGAATGGAAAGTTCTACCTAATTTTGTATTATGCATAGTCACATAGAATCTGAATCATATGATCCATATAACATAATTAGGGGTTCGATCAGTCAAGTGGAAACATAAAATGTTCATTGTATTCCAAGTGGGGGGATTTACCCATCCAAGGAACAATCTATGGACTGTGCAAATCTCAGTATAGTAGGGAAGACTTACGACAACTGCTGAAGGTTTCTAGAAATTTTAGTCTTTTCAGGTGATGCATGCAGGGAAGAGAAAGTGCAGAAAACTCTCAGAAACTAGTGATTTAATTCCAGAGTGGTGTATTATTGCCACCTGTTATGTATTTAAGAATGTTGTAGGTTCGTTCATCTTTAGCGGGTGCAGCTTGTTTGAGTAAGTATTCGTCTGGTGTTTGGATCCATCAACATTAATTCATGTATTAGTTATTTGTATAGGCTCTGGTTTAGGATCATGGTGAGGGTTCCCTTAACCGTTCTTGTTTGATGAAGGCTTGGAGATTCGAGGCATAGTCTGAAGACCTGATAGATCTAGGTTCCTAAGTTTCGATATTTTGTTTTGTTCTTGGCTACTACTGTTATAGGATGTGGAACGATGGTTGGGTTCCTTTAGGTCATTGGGATGATTGTTTTATACCTATAGGCCGATTGAGGTGTTGGTCATGAGTCAGACAGGACTGATTGATATGATAGCAAGACTGACATGTTGTTGTGAGACAAAGGAAGGGTATATGAGTATGCAATTGATACTAGTTAGTTTGATTGTATGGTAACTTATTGATGAGAGTACCATGGTGCATGGTTCGGTGCATGGTACGAGACCTTGGGTGCGAAGAGGAATAATGTAAGAGTGTGAGTTGGGCGTATCGAGGGAATATCGCTAGCTAGTGTATATGATATGATTTGTTCTTGTAGTTGGAAGTGTTGGTTTCCAGGAAGATAGCTTGAGTACTAGGAGTTATATGGATGGGTTTCGGAACCATTGTCTCTATCAAGATGTTGGGGAGATGTTGATCAAGAAATTGTTTTGTTTGGGAGTGGTGGAGCTCCTTGTTAAAGGAATGGTCTGTTTGTGCATGAATTAGCAGGAATGATCGTCAGCCTCAGAGAGACGGTATCGGAAATTTCAGAGCATAGATTTTAGAGTTGTGGGAGCTTTGAAAGGAGTCGAGTTATGTTGCTAGACATAGATTAGGATTTTGATGGTGATATATTTTACTAACCCGGTAAAGTAAATGTAGTTGTTGATGCTCTTGTTGGAAGTCGACTAGCGAGCCACATTGGAAGTATGTTTACGAATGGTTGTGTTTACTCACCTGTTGGAGTTGTTGGAAAAGGTGTAGGAAGTGGTGTTTCTACGAGAGAATGCCAACTGCGAGAGAGTTTCAAGCGAGAATACGACTATTGATCAGGACAGTTGGGGTTATTTGACATATTATGGTCAGATATGTGTTCCTACATTGGAGGTATCAAGAAGACATTTATATTAGGGAGGTCGTAACCAGGCACGAGGTGCCAATTTCTATTATCTATGTTAGGGACATTCGGTTTACATCTCGCGTCTGGGAGAAGTTACAGATGGTGTTGGGACTTAGTTTGCGGTTTAGCGTAACTTTCCATCCTCAGATTGATGGGCAGAGCGAAAGGACGATCCACACACTCGAGGATATGCTTCCAACTTATGTCATCGATTTTGGAGGTAGTTAGGATCAATATTTCCCATTGGCAGAGTTTTCTAATAATAACAACTTTCATTCCAGTATTGGCATCCTGCCATTTGAGCCATTGTATGGCAAGAAGTGTAGGACACCTATTTGTTGCAGCAAGGTTGGTCATCAGGTCTAAGGGATCACAAAGATAGTGCTTAGACGAATGAATTGTTCCATATGGTGCAAGAGAGATTGGTTACGGAACAGAGTCACCAGAAGGGATGCCCTGAAAAGAGACGATGGATTTAGAGTTATAGGATCGAGCTACGTGTTACTAAGGGTCTCACCACGAAAATGGGTGATTCATTTCTGCAAGAGGGAAAATTTGGGACCCTGATATATAGGCCCTTACAAGATTTTTTCCGGGTTGGTAAGGTGGCATATTGGTTGGAGCTGGCAGATAAGTTGGGATTGATGCACAAAACTTTCTATGCGTCTCGGATTTAGAAGTGTTTAGTGGATGAGACATCGGTGATTTTTTTCTAGAAGATATTTAGATCGATGAGCGGCCTAACTACGTTGAAAAGTCGATTGTCATTATTGAGAAAAAGACAAAGACCTTGCATACCAAGGTGATCGGGATAGTGAAAGTTCAATTCGTAGGACCAGAAGGGTTCTTAATGGACCAGGGAGACAGAGACAGAGATGTAGGGGTACCACTCGTAGTTGTTTATTGATAGGGATTTTGAGGACGAAGTCTGATTTAAGCAGGGGAGAGTTGTAACAACGCATTTTCTGTTTTATATTTTGAAATCGTTATTTATCGGAGAAATTGATTTATAATGCTAAGGGTTATTATTTTCGGGTTGATAGTAATAATATGATTTTAAGGATTCTTATTAGTTTATACAAGGTATATATGAGGGGTTAGAAAGAGATAATATTATATAAATATGTTAAGTTTGCTAAGGAATTAAGGATGAGGACCTAAGTGTAAATGTTTGGAACCATGGGGATCAAAGGAAGCCAAGGTGGATCATAAAATAATATAAAACTTAAAAACCCTATCATTTCCCTATGAACGACTTTGATCAAGGAGGAGGCAAAGGGAAACGGCTCCAAGTTGGAGAATTTTCGGAATTCCCTTTTTTGAAGACCATGAAGCAGTGATCGGACGATCCCTGGGGATTAAACCGTTGGATCTTTACGAAATTTGGAGAGAAGTTTCCCAAGACATATGTTGAAGTTTTGACCGTTGGAATCTTAAATTGAAGGTCTAGAGCTCGAGTTACAGGTCGCCGATCATGGAATAAGTTTTAGGGTTGTTGTCGAAATCGTTTTAGGTGCAAGGCTTGTATGAAGCTTTCAATTTCAACAAAATAGGTATGATTTCTTTCTCATTTTTTGAAAAATTCGTATAATACCTACAGCTTACGTGGTACATACATGGAAGGTCTTAATCAAAATTGGGACTTAATGGGTTGGGTGGCTTAAACCCTAACCCTAGTTGTCAAATCCTAATTTTGGAAATCTACTTTGTCTCTCCTAAAAAGCAAGGAACTTTGGAGTGTTGGGATTGGAATTTTTGTTGTAATTTTGACTTAATGAGTTATCACTTCCGTAAAAAACTTATTTCCAGAAAATAGGCCATTTTGGATTGGGTATTAATGGGTTAAGAAGCTAATTAACCCTAAAAAGACAAAGCTGTGAATTTATGAAAATGCCTTAATCTATCCAGATCTTTAAAAGATCATATATCAGTCATGGAAAACCTTTTTTGTCGAAATCAGTGCACAAAGTTTCGTATGTGAGTTTTCTACACTTCATTAGTTTTGACCGAAATCCAAAATACCTCTAGGTAGGATAAAAACGACCATTTACCCAGACTGGTCCAGAATGAATTGTTATGCGAGGCAATTTTGTAAAATTCTCCATAAATCGTATACAACTCGTATAGAAGTGTACAAATACTAATTTTATAGTTAAGAACCTAATCTATCAGCGTGTAATACAGTTTGAAACAATATTGAGGTTAATATGGGCATAACAGGTCCCAAACAGACTCTAATTTTTATGTAGAAATCTGGAATTTTACTCATTAGTATATTTGCTAAATTAGGGCAATTTAGTAACTAAACTCAACTCAATTTATTATCATTAGGAAGTGTGAACGGAAATCAGGTGTGAGTGAGTTCCGGATTGTTTGGGAGGTTGCGTTGCGTTTGGAGGTTAGTTCCTCACTACACCGTGTTGTGTTATATTCTCTTTACGTTAACTCATGTGTGATATGTGTTGTTTATACGGGTAGTACTAGGTAAGGTATAGTTTAGTGGTTTCCCTCACGTATTGAGGATTACGCATGGTAGGACTCGGCGTATCCGAGTAGGGATCGGGTGTAGCCAATTTATTCCGAAGGCTTGACGAACTGAGCAAGGGGGATCAGACATGGCTAATGTATCCCAATGGGTTCGGGTACGGGGGATCAGGCTTAAACAATGTGTCCCAAAGGCTCGACGAACTAAGCAAGGGGAATCGGGAATGGCCAATGTGTCCCAATTGGTTCGGGTACGGCAGATCGAGCTTAGCCAATGTGTCCTAAGGGCTCGATGTACTGATCAAAGGGGATCGAGCCTAGCCAATGTGTCCCGGTAGGAGTATGTTTGTTACTTATTCGTTCTTTGACATGCATGTGTGGTTATTTGTTTGATGCCATTTATATCTATGTATAGGGGTAAGGAGTATATGATATGTGTGGAATTCACTAAACTTTATGCTTACCCCTTTTCCCTTAAAATATTATTTGATGTACACAAGATGGTCGGGCATGATTGTACTCACTAACTCGAGGTGGGATTTCTGAATTGATATTGAATTGGTTATGTTTTCATAAATTTTAGAATTATAACTAATAATTTTTGGAAACTGAATTGGTCTTGGTGTTTGGTATTTCATTTGTTTTGAATAAAATACATTAAATGGATGATGTATGTTATTTTAAAAAGTTCAAATTTATTGGAAATTTTGGGATGTTACATGGGGGAGCCTCCTCGTCCATGGTAGAAATTTCCACTTTGGTCGTCTTGGTGAACGTTAGGAGGATGGTATTTATTTGCATGTAGGGCTTGCATGGCACTCAGATACGTTGCTTTCTCTACTTCTCCTTCCTCTTGTAGTAGATAACGATATACTCATTCTTTCAACTCGGCTCGCATCTATTGTTTCTTTCCCATAAAATTGGAGGATAATGGACCTGGTAAGATATCCAGGTGAAAGCTCCCACGATTAGTCCCTCATTATGGCCTGGAATGTCTAGTGTGTCATCTGTAAAGCGCTTGAAGTAATCTTTGACCGACTCTCCTTCCTATTTTTTACATCCAGTGATTGAGTACGAATCTCCCTTTTACTTTCTGAGCTGCATGAAGTTTCTTAGGAAGAGATAATTCGGCTGATGAAATTTTTAAATGCTTCCTGTTCTTAGTATCTTGAACCATGTTCCAACGTTACCGTCGCAGGTTGTGGGAAAGTATGTGCACTAGAACCGCTCATCGAGCTTTACCAAGGTCACAGTCCATTCCTATGTGTCTATATGACTGTCTGGATCCATGGTCCCTTGTATGTTTTTAAGAGAGGCAGTTTAGCGGTGTTGGGTCTTTCATAATCGATTAGTTCTTTTGTGAACGGAGAGGTAACGCTATGGGGGATATAGTCCTGATTTGGGATTTGGAAACTCTAATTGAGTTGGGGTTGTTATAGTGGTGTATAGTGTTGTGTAAACATGTTGTTGTACGCCAGAAAGGTTGTTTGTATCGGGGTATATGTGTTCAGTGTTGGTGTTTTTTGAGGGAAAAACTCGGTATTTGTGTGGTTATTGGTGGTGTTAACGTTTGTAGTTGTAGTATTAGGATAGGATTGTGTTGGAGAAACGGGGTTTGAACAAATGGTGGTGTTTTCGGGAGGAGTAAACACTGGTTTTTTCTCAATGTAACCATCGGGGGAGGTACGGTGTTCAGAAGAGGTGTTGTTCTGTGTGGTTGAACTAGGAAACTTGGAAGCGGTGTTGTGGACGTAGATAGTGTTAGGATCCATAGTTCGTTGATCGGAGTGGCAAACATTGTTTGAACAGTGGTCAAATGTGTAGGGGTTCTAGCCGTTTGAGCTAATGTTGATGGTGTTACCGGAGTAAGAACATATTCCAATGATGACATGGAACGAATCAAGCTCCTCGCTGTCTCGCTTCCATCTTCGGTGTAATCGCTCTCCATTTTTCGATGAGGTTGTGATATGTGGTTTTTAGTATCATTTTTCATACACCGGATGTCGCCAAATGATGTGACTCAAATCTCTGGGAGGTCTTCTATATTATTGTTATTGTGTTGATCTTGAATCACAGAGAAAAGTCATCAGTCGTTCTCCGGGAGGGGGTCCCGGGAAAACACTCTGACAATCAGTCAGTAATTTGAGAGAGAAGTTCTTGTGAGAGTATATATATATATATATATATATATATATATATATATATATATATATATATATATATATATATATATATATATATATATATATATATATATAGGGGTTAGGGAATATACATTACAACCCTACCTAAGCTTAGGTACTAAACCTCTTAAATATATCGTTTTAACTTAGTAATTATACTCGATTTGGTTTTCACTTGGTAAATATATCGTCCCCAATAACATTTCTTCCCTCCATTATCGTTTTACCATCCTTGTTTTCTTTCCTCCATTATCGTTTATTACTTCACCCTAATGAACGATATTGTTTTCCATCGTCACGAAGAAGGAAGATAATCAATGTTCTTGCTTCCTTATCAAAAATATTATGTACATCATGAAACTACATCTTCAAGTGAATATCGTGAATCCCAAAATCGTAATCTTTATATAGTAAAACAACGTATTTTCATGAGGTTTAGTACCTAAGCTTAGGTGGGGCTGTAATGTATATTCACTTTTCCCATATATATATATATATATATATATATATATATATATATATATATACACACACACACACTAGCCATTTACCGGCGCCAAGCGCCGGGTACGAGTATTTTTTTTTTCAGAAATTAGTTTGTAGATACGATTAGTTATAAGTTTTACACACATTAGTTAATATTAGACTACATTTATTTGTATGTCTCTTTGTATTCTTTGTGTAGGTTATATGTAATTATTGTATGTCTCTTTGTATTCTTTGTGAGGGTTATATGTAATTATCTCCACTATATAATGAGCATAACCCCATGTATTTTGATATGGAGATTCATTTACACATGGTATCAAGAGCCAACCCATCCCTTCCTCTCCCTCATTAAACTTTTGATTCCACCTCTCCTCTTCTCTTCTTTTCGGTTTTCTTCTTCTCCTCTCACCGGAATTCCATCACCACCGTCGCCTCATCATGTCAACATCCAACCCCAATGATACCACCCTTCCCATGAACACCATCCTTCACCTCATCACAATCCGCCTCTCCTCCACTAATTACCTTCTATGGGTGAATCAAATGACCCAACTCATCTCCTATCAACAACTTCTTGGCCATGTTGACGGCTCTTCTAATGTCCCGCCATCATCTATTACGGTTGATAACAAGACCACCGTGGACCCGGAGTTTGCGGAGTGGAATGCCACGGACCAACGCGCCCTCATTTTGCTTCAAGCATCTCTCACCGAAGAGGCATTTTCTGAGGTGGTGGGTCTCTCCACCGCCCGTGTTGTTTGGACAGCTCTTGATTCCGCCTACGGAAACTCTTCTATGGAGCGGGTTTAGAATCTTCGTGATCAACTTCGTCTCCTTTGTAAAGGTACCGCTTTTGTTTTGGATTATGGTCGTCGTTTTAAGGCTATTTGTGATCAAATAGCGGCCATTGGTCACGAGGTTGATGAATCGGAGAAGTGCCATTGGTTATTATGTGGTCTTGGTGGCTCTTTTGAATCCTTTTCTGTGGCGATTCGTGCGTCCCATCATGTTCACCTTTTCCGTGATTTGCTTGCCCAAGCCGAGGGGCATGAAATGTTTTTTACCTCGCTTCATGGTTCGTCGCCGCCTCCCGTTGCTTTCACTGCCAAGACTCCTCCCGGGCGCACCTCATCGGCTGTTGGGCGAGGTCGTGGGGCTCCTCGTGGTGGCGGCTCTCGCGGTGGTCGTGGCAGTGGGCGTCGTTCCCCTCATTGACAACTATGTCGTACCAATGGCCATTATGCAAATCAGTGCCTGAAATTGTCCCCGTTTGCCTATTCGGCCCCCGTTAATGACACCGACTTGGTGAAAGCCTTTCTAGCCAAATGTAATGTCAATAATACTCCCGACCCAGATTGGTATGTTGATTATGGTGCCTCGGATCATATGGTGTCTTCCTCGGGATCGGTTTCTCAACCCGCACCGTTCAATGGTGATGGCTCGGTTCAATTTGGTAATGGTAATACTCTTCTTATTTTATCTATTAGACATTCTTCTCTTGCTAATGGACTTTGGTTATGGGATGTGTTAGTGGTTCCCCGTCTCTCGAAAAATTTACTCACCATTAGCTGGTTAACTTATGATAATGACGTGGATGTTCTTTTCTCCAAATATTATTGTGAAATTCAGGACCGGGAAACGAAGCGGGCTCTAGCTCGCGGACGATGTGATCATGGGCTCTACATTCTTCCTAATAAACCGGTGGCGCGTGCTTTCTTTTCTCGGAATGGATCAAAGGCCTCTTTTAAGTTATGGCGTTCCCGTTTGGGACATGTGTCGTTTGACACAATTTCTTTGTTAAATAAAATTGGACATGTTTTGGTGTCTTCTATTTTACCTAAACCGGTTGTATGTTCGTCGTGCCAATTAGCGAAATCACATCGCTTACCCTTTTATAATAATGATAAATGTGTCGCTTGTGTTTTAGATTTGGTGCATTGTGACCTTTGGGGCCCATCTCCGGTTACTTCGGTTGATTCTTATCGTTATTATGTGACGTTTGTTGACGATTTTTCCCGGTTCACATGGCTTTATCGCTTAAGTCCAAATCAGACTTTTATATGGTGTTTGAGATGTTTATTACATTTGTTGAAACGCATTTTCCACTAAAATTAAAACCTTTCATAGTGATGGGGGTACCGAATTTTTGAACAAAAATGTTAAAATTCTTTTGCAAAAACATGGGATTTTTCACCAAATATCATGCCCGTATACCCCACAACAAAATGGGCGGGTTAAACGGAAACATCGACATATTGTGGAAACCGGGCTCGCTATGATGTTTCACGGGCACATTCCTGCGTCTTATTGGGTGCATGCTTTTAGCTCCGTCGTGTTTATTATTAATCGGTTACCCACCAAGGTTCTTGACATGAAGTTGCCATTTGAGGTGTTGTTTCATCGGGTGCCCTCATATGACAATTTCCGTCCTTTTGGATGTCGTGTGTATCCTTATGTGCATGATTATGCAGCTCATAAACTCTCTCCTCGGAGTATACCATGCGTCTTCATTGGTTATCATCCGCAATATAAAGGCTATCAATTTCTTGACCCGGTTTCCTCACGCATCTTTATTACTCAACATGCCCAGTTTGATGAGACTTATTTTCCCTTTGGTGGGTCTTTCGGCGCGGTTCCCATGGCCTCTTTGCCTTTACATGAGTTTTTTGGAGATGTTTCAAGTATCCCGATGCCCTCCTCCCCGCCTATGGCTCCTCCAAGGCTGGTTGCCCCGTCTCCGCCCACCGCTCCAAGTGTAGTTTGCCCGGAGCCCGTTTCTGTCGCACCTAAGGTCATCGAGCCTCCCTCAACAGCCATCGATCCCGCCCCTGATGTCGATGCTGAATCGGCCCTCACCGGGTCAAGCTCTTCTTCTTCCGACAACTCTTTTGGGCTTGACTCGGACACCGATCCCACTAACGAGTCTGATGCAGCCCCTCCCGAGCCCGAAGTGCCCCTGCTAAGGCGGGGATTTTTAAGCCACGTTATCGGTTTGATCTTGCGCACCTTCGGTCGTGTGGTCTGATATCGGCTGTGCTCTCTTCTCCGGATCTGGTTTCTCATGTCACTACCTTGCATGACCCTAAATGGTGTAATGATATGCGCTCCGAAAAGCATGCATTGCACCACAATAATACTTGGACGTTCGTTCCTCGTCCGCCTCACTCTAATATTGTTGGTTGCAGGTGGCTTTTTCGTACTAAGTACCGGGCGGATGGTTCTATTGAGCGGCACAAGGCTCGTCTTGTTGCCCAAGGTTTTAGTCAAGTGTCGGGTCTTGATTTTTCGTATACTTTCAGTCCTGTTGTCAAAGCTGCCATGATCTGTGTTGTTCTTTCTCTCGCCATTATTAATAGGTGGCAGCTGCGTCAACTTGATGTTAATAATGCATTTTTACATGGCAAGTTGGGTGATACCGTTTATATGCAGCAACCTCCGGGGTTCGTTGATACTCGGTTTCCTAATCATGTTTGCAAGCTCAACAAAGTTATCTATGGGTTGAAGCTCTTTTCATCGGTTGAGCTCTTTTCTGGTTACTAATGGATTCTCTTGTAGTCAGGCTGACCCATCTTTATTGTTTTTCGCCGGGATCGCTGCATTCTTTACTTGTTAGTGTATGTGGATGACCTTATCCTCACTGGATCCGACACCTCCGTTATGTCTGGCTTTATTGCCAAGCTTCATGCTGAGTTCTGTATTAAAGATCTTGGGCGCTTGAGCTATTTCCTTGGCCTCGAGGCGAAGTCGCTTCCACACGGTCTCTTCCTCAGCCAGGCGAAATATGCTCATGACATATTGGGAAAGGAATGACCAATTCAACTTTGACCGATTCAGTTGGGATAATATAACTGGGTGACTCACAAAATAAAAGTAGCTAGGCTAATATAACTAGATGAATGCTTTCATCCTGCAATAACCATATTCACAATATAAACATAATACACGCTATAGAATAAAAAGAGTGTTGGTGGATTTTTTAAATAAAATGTTGAAATAAGAAAAATGAAAAATAAGAGTATATAATGTTCTAAAAAACAAATCGACTGTTTATACTCAAAAGCTTAAATTATAGTGGTTTTTCCTAATTACAATATAAACATAATACACGCTATAGAATAAAAAGAGTGTTGGTGGATTTTTTAAATAAAATGTTGAAATAAGAAAAATGAAAAATAAGAGTATATAATGTTCTAAAAAACAAATCGACTGTTTATACTCAAAAGCTTAAATTATAGTGGTTTTTCCTAATTCCTTTAGAATGCACTTTTCAAAAATACTTAGAGTAGAAGCATCAATATGGTATCTAAGTCTTTAAATAAATCCATGTTGGTGACCGATTATATTCTCCTTCTCAACAGTAAAATAAACCTATAAAT
Organism: Lactuca virosa; assembly: GCF_052849685.1. Classification (NCBI taxonomy): domain Eukaryota; kingdom Viridiplantae; phylum Streptophyta; class Magnoliopsida; order Asterales; family Asteraceae; genus Lactuca; species Lactuca virosa. The sequence continues at coordinate 299,402,295 of NC_136430.1, read as the reverse complement.
CAAAAAGAAAAATAAACAAAATCCAAGCCCATATATCAAAAAAATACAGAAAAAAACAATGGTTTTAAGGGTGCCCCTAAAGTTTTAGTGTACTTTATAGCATAAAAATTGACACAAAGTCATAAACAGTCAGTTTCCCTCTTTAGGCCTGCATCATATCCCTTTCCTCTTCACTTAAACCAAATTCATGTTATAACTTCTGCATTAATAGAGAGATATTATTAGTCAAAAATCAGTTTGAAACCCATAAAACTTAAAAAAATTATTCTAGTTGAGATATTGTAAAAATATTATACATTCGACACATTTTCAAGCCAAGTTGAAGCTCTCAACATCTTCATCTATAGCTTTACCTAGAAACATGGCCTTACTGGTCCCATTAAGTCCATAAACAACTAACACGAACTGAAATAAAATAAAATAAATACATTGTTATTAAAGTTTTCATTGTGTTACCTGGTGAGTTCAAAAAAAAATGGTGTGGTAAAATCAATTGAATGATTCTTATTTCTTGGCTATAACTTCTACTACATAGAGTCTCTCTCCTATAAAAGCACTCACTTCCAATATATAGACACCGTGCACTAGCAAATAACAAATACTAATTTCAATCCATAATTAAAATAGTATTTTCTTACCATAGCAATTGAATTATGTCAGAAATTACAAGGATGGCTGGTAAAATCTTTGGTAATGAAAACATTCATTCTTCCCTTGTTTCAATAAAACTCCGATTCAAAAGCTTGAAAAACCCAACAAATCGCATGTTTTACTATAATCTTTGGTAACCAAGCTTGGCCTGAGTTTGAAAGGATAAGTTGATCTTGTGAAAGAAAATAAGAAATCAAGGGTTGTATGCCATTTCATGCATTGTACAGTAATTAAAGTTACAAATTTGTAGACATCTTTTCCCTCCCAGCTTACATCATCTTTTCCCTCCCAGCTTACATCAGCATAACCGAAAGTTTAAGAAGATATATGTAATTTACTTTCAATGCAAGCATATTAAACCTTAAAGATGACTAATTTGTGAAAGGTCAACCTACCATGTCTAACCAAAAAACCATTACCTCCTGGTTCTGACAAATTTTATGAGTTGTAGATTGTGCTTGCAGATCAACCTAACCGTGTGGGGTAAACATAATACCATTGAGCATGATATTAAATTTTACTACATAATAAGAATTATTTTAACTATATATATATATATATATATATATATATATATATATATATATATATATATATATATATATATATATATATATATTACCTTTGGCTTCTAATCCGTGTTGAAAATGGTAGTTGTAGTGACAGATTGAAGAACACCTCCAACATGTATTGTTTTTTCTTGGTTGTAATCCTTTGTTGTCGATATATATGAGTAAGTGTCAAAGTATAACGATGTATAGAGATCATAGAACTTATTGAGAATTACATGCCTTTTCTTATTTGACAACTGGTTACTCCACTTCTTCATAGTAGGGATATCAAAAACTTCCGTGGGACCCTGATTCCGTACGGAATTAATTTTTTTAAAAATTTAGGGGCGGAGGTGGGGGCAGGAGTGGGATTAAATCCCGTTTTATTTTTGGTACCGGGGGTGGGAGTGGGTATTTCCGTCTCGTACTCCCGCGGGGCACCGTTTGTATATATATATATATATATATATATATATATATATATATATATATATATATATATATATATATATATATATATATATATATAATCTAATTTTAGGTTTTTTTGACTTTCCTTCACTTCATATCGTATGACGATACGATAGTGAATTGGTCATATATTTTTAAACATGTCATACTTTTTTTGTAATGTTGGATTTGTTGTATTTTATATTTGTAAATTTGTTCGATTTATCATTTTGTAATGTTGGATTAATTTTGTAGTTGTTAAAAAAACTAGATTTTAAGATTTTAAAGTTATGAAAAATAGTTTTTTAGCCCGAGATATAACAAATTTTTTTAGCAAAAATAATCAAATTTCATCCTATAAAACGGGGGAACGGGGGCGGGGGCGGGATCAGGGGTAATGAAGGTATTCAGGGGAGGGATCGGGGGCTATGTAAACGGGGGATTCGGGGGCGGGGGCAAGGGCAGCTATTTCCGCTCTCGTTTGGTCCCGTTGACATCCCTACTTCATAGCCTTGCCATAAACCCCAAAACATAATGGAATCATTTTACATATCCCCATATCCACATATAAGCATTTATAGGCTTTTTTAAAAAAAAAAAAAAGAAGAAAAGAGTGATAACCATAAATAAATAATTGTAAAATTCACAAAATCCAGAAGCATTCAAACTTACCTTTAAAGAATCCGGAAATGGAATTGAAAATTACTGCAAAAACATTGTTTAAAGATCACTTGGAAATCTTTTGCTAGGAAGCAGACATATTGTTGGCAGAAGATCTGTGTGAAGAGGTCTGAGATGAATCACACTCAAAAGAAATATTGATGGGTGTAAACGGTGGTCTTCTTGTAGCGATTATGAATCACAGTCAAATGAAAGAGGCATTGATGAATGTGACTTGTGGGGGAGAGAAGAGTTGGTCATCATCTCATCATCCAAATTCTGTCTAACCTACCATTAATCAAAAAGAAAACACTAAAATCAAAAGCGGACACTCTGTTAGGGTTTGAGAGGAGTGTTCGGAAAAGGTTATTGTGATAGGAGAGTACGGTGGTGAGGGGAAAGGTTATATGTGTGTGGCATGTCCCATCTAGGGTTAGAGAGATGAGGAAATGAAAGACCAGGAAAAGAGTAGAGGAGAGGGTAGTGGTAGCTCATCAGAGACTTCTTTAGGGTGGGAGGAAGTTGAAGATACAGGAGAAAGTCGTTGAGAGGTAGAAAGAACTTATAATGATTTATGTAACATCCATAAAATTCAAGCCAATTTAAAACTCTTTCAAGCATTAAAAAACCATTATTTATTACAAAATGTTTTCATTATAGGTTCATATCAGAGTATCCCAGAAATCAAAATCATAAAATGTGAGGAGGTGCACGATCAGGCCTTCGCCTTCCCGCGATCATCTGAAGTACCTGAAACAAAATCAAAAATTGTAAGCCCGAAGCTTAGTGAGTTCCCCCAAAATACCAACGCCATATAATCAAAACAATATCATAGCAAACAGCATGCATATAGAGTCTACAGTATGACTGGACCGCCCTCACCGGGCCTTCAGTCTATCTAGCTCACTCTCAGAGTCTACAGTATGACTGGACCTCCCTCACCGGGCCTTCAGTCTATCTGGCCCACTCTCAGAACCATCAATATGTCTGGTCCGCCCTATCGGGCCTTCAGCCTGTCTGGACCGTTCTCCGGGCCTTCGGCCTAACTAGTACGCCCTGATGGGTCTGCAGTCTATCTGGGCCACCCTGGGTATGTTGGCCTAGAGCATAAAGCAGGACCGCCTCAACCCACCTCCAATCATACAAATAACACATAATATCATACGCTAGCTAGCATATACAGATAATCATACAGATCTAACAGATCATTAATCATAGCATCATCCTATATACCAGGATACCGATCTAACAGATCACTAAACATAGCATCATCCTATAACCAGGATACAGATCTAACAGATCACTAACATAGTATCATCCTATAACCAGGATACAGATCTAACAGATCACTAACATAACATCATCCTATAACCATGATACAATCCAAAAGGGCTGGCCTTGGTGCCTTAGACCCTATTGATATAGTGAGAAGAACTCACCTCACAAGTAGTGTTGAACCAATAAATCGAATCCCAAACACAGCTCCAAGCTCAACCACCTACAATCATCATAGTACCAATTCTATCAAGACCAAAATTACCAAAGTACCCTCAGAAGTCAAACTTGGTCAACCCTTTGTCAAAGTCAAAGTCAATGGTCAAGGTCAACAGTCCATGTTGACCCAACTCATCGAGTGCAGCTTACAGACTCGTTGAGTTCCTTCAGAACTTAGAAAACCACGAAAACCCAAGTTAACTCGTCGAGTTAACAAACAACTCGTCGAGTCCATGCAGTGTCCAGAAGGTTCGGGAAAACCTTAACCAACTCGTCGAGTTGGCTATGCAACTCGTCGAGTTCCTTCAACTCTTTTCTTATTCAGACACTTTTAAGCGAAACCAAGACTCCAAACTGTAGATCTAGCCTCCTAGGGTGTAGTTACCACGTAAAGTTGCGAACTTTACGTGCATGTAAGGCCTCAAGAGGCTAAAACACCCAAAACTAGTCTTAGGAAGAGGTTTAAGGCATGGAGAGAGGCCTTGACTAGATAAAGCCGATAACTTTATGTCCATGAGAGCCTAGAGGAGTCCAAATCTGAACTTCTCACTTCAAAATGTGCTCAATACCAGAGATGCATCAAGAATAAGCTAGAAATGACCCTAAACTCTTAAATGGAGAGATCTAACAAGAACATGATAAAGGTAATGAATTTTTACCTTCAAATGAATGCCAAAACAAAGTAGATGTTGGATCTACAAACTCCTCCTCGTCCCAAGCTTCTAAATCTTCAAGACTCTTCAAGAAATGCACCAAACACACACTCTTTAGCCTCGCACACACTCAAATAAGAAGGTTAGCTCGATTAGGGTTTGTTTCTAGACGTGAAGGTGGTAAGGGAGGCTGGAGGGAGGACTTAAGGTCCTTTAAATAGGGTGAAAACCCTAAAAATTAGGGTTTTCAAGCACAACCTCAACTCGTCGAGTTGGGTCCTCCAACTCGTCGAGTAGGTCCTAAAGTTCACGCGGCCTGATCAGTTTCTACACGACGAGTTGGGCGCAGCCAACTCGTCGAGTAGGTCTAAAAATATGAATATAGAGCTTTAAATTTTATACCTGGGAGTCGGGATATTACAATTTTAGCTCAAAATCTAGGGAGGACTGACATAAAGATTGAAGTTTCAAACCTGGCGATATCACCGTTTAGGAAAAACTGCTTTCGTACGATCAGGCTTTGAGTAACAATATGAGACCGAGTATTAAGAGACAAAGATCTCATTTAAATTTTAATATTATTTTATTCATAATTAGTTGTAGTTTACGCTTAGAGATTTGAACGTCTTAAAAAAAATATTATTATATTGAATCTATTTTTAGAAATAGTGAGATTTCTTTTATAAGATAGTGTGTGTGTATATATATATATATATATATATATATATATATATATATATATATATATATCATACATACTTATAAAGCTAGCATTTTTTCTTGAATTTCATGCATTTGAAACCCCTTTTTTTAACTTCCTCAAACCACATTCATTTGAAACCCCTTTTTTAACTAATGCAACTCAAAAGTTTTCTTAATTATGATTTAACACTCAAAAGTTTTATAACTTATATTATGTTTAATTAGCATTTAGTGAAGAGTTTACTATAAAAAGGCCAATCTTTTGTGTCTTTTGTGTTATATAAAATCTTATATGTAAGAAGGATTTGAAGATATTGTGATTCAAAAGTTTTCATATAGTTGAAGCATTCACGATCCAAATATGATGATTTGAAGAAATGGGTTATGTCGCATCGATGGTAATTGTAATATGATTTTTTCTTTCAACCAAAACAAATGAAGCTTTTCTATTCTTTCTTTATATTCAGTTTCTCATTTAATCTTTATATGTGATTTGTGTGTATTACTCAATCTTGAATGTGACTCTCCAAACATCAATGTTTTGCTTGGAATATCTTTCTGATTCTTCTTTTTCAAGAAAAATATTTTGATTGCAGGTTAGTGAAGAATTGTTATCAAGTTTCTATGGTTGAATGGTGTTAAATGAAGAAAGAATATTCATAAAATGGATATAGGTTTTTTTTGTTTGAGCAAAGTTGACGAATGTTAGTTTTTTCTTTTGATTTAAATGTATGTTTATGTAACATCTTTATTTATATATTCAACCATCCAATGCTCTTATTTATTTGATTGTAGTTTTTCTATTTTGATTATGTTTATTTTCTATTATTTTTTTGTTGGGTTATCCTACACAACATATTTAAAAGACAATATTTAAAAGATAACATAATTTTGAACATTTGATATGTAATTATGATAGACTTATCATGATATGTTCTTCATATGAAAGTAATTTATCCATATTACTACGACAAGAATTACATATGACATTTACGAAAATATATATATTATATGTGATTTTTTTAACATGTATATGCACCTATATATGTTATAAATTTATAATTAAATATCTTTATGTTTAATAATTGAAGGGATTAAAATAATGCATCAAAACCAATTAGTTAGACGAATATAATAATAATAATAATAATAATAATAATAATAATAATAAATATACATTTCCAAGTAACGCATTTATTTGAAACTCACACTACAACTCAAGATTTTCTAATTTATGTATATTTATTAGTTACAACTCAAGAGTTTTTAACTTATGATTATTAATTAGTAATCAATAATAACTTTTTATTTTCCTTTCTTTTATATGGTTGTAAAGTTTTGCTCATTAAAAACATTAATGTATTTGAAGAGATTTGTGATTCAAATATGAAGAGTTAATATAAATGTTATAATAAAAGTTTTAGTGTTTTTATGTTATTAAAAGTTATAGTGTGTATTTTTCATATTTTTTATTATTCGTTGTATATATATATCTTTTTTAATACAAATGTTATAATAGATGTTTTTCTATTTTTATGTTACTAAAAGTTGCAGTTCATATTTTTGTTTATACGTTTTGTTACCCGTTATATTATCATTCATTTGATATATAATTTACACAATTTTAAACGGTTTATAAAATTATCAAATAATTGTATATATCACAATGACTTAAAAATTAAACTATAATGTTTAATAAAACTAATATGTTAACTATATGTTTGCTTTACTACTAACATTTTGTTTCAAAGTAGAAATATTAAATAATAATTTGGTAAAAATTATTATTTTAACTATATAATTATATTCTCGCACAACGCGCGGGGATTCGCCTAGTATATATATATATATATATATATATATATATATATATATATATATATATATATATATATATAACTTAGCTTTTCCATTGGACAAAGGAGACCTTTTATAGTTAGGCATCGCAGTCAGTCTGTATGGGAGACAAGGGTGTCAGATCCGACAAGGATCGGATGCACTAATTGGGTGATCGTGTTCTTCTCGATGCCAGAGCTTGTGATCGATTCAGGTGGTAATGCTCTGAGCATTAACTTTGTCGTCTGGAGATGTTGCCTTTTGCCTCAAGGCGATAGTATTTATTGGATGGAAGAAACTTGTGTAGGCTCGATAGCATGGAACGAGTGCCCACATGTGTAGAGCTTCACAACTTGTCAGTTGTTGTTGGAAGGGTTTTGAGCGACCGGGCAGTCGCCAAGGTGTTTTGCTAGAGGTTGGATCAGATTCATTGACGCGCGCCAAGGGGTACGTTATCAATGTCCAACCACCCCACCTACCATGATTGTAATTTTTTTTATAAAGAGCACAAATGGGATAACATATTCATACCAAAGTATGTCTTCCTCCTCTTCTTCACCAAAACAGTTTCTCAAATCTTTCACAAGTTTAAACTTCATGATGTTGAAACACTTAGAGCATGGAGGGCTTATGTGAGATCAAGGAGGTTATACTAGTCAAAGAAAAAACATTGAAAACTACTCTCACAATATCTATGTAGCAAGGGAGGGGATGAGTTATGTAGAAGCTCAAATCCAGGAAAAAGTGAGATGGAGAATAGATGAAAAGAGGAAATAATAAAAATTAAACCATGAATACGTGTTGTATAAGTATCCATTTCAAAGCAAGTACGTGAAATGAGGAATAAGATGAAAGAGATTAATGACAGAGTAACATGAGTTGGGCAAAGAAAAAAGTTTTATGTACGAATTTTCTTAATGACATATTACAAATGATGTGTAGTATTGCATTGTTTGTTTGGTTAAACAGTTATTTGTTTGTCTTTTATTTAATAAATTTTTGTAACGTATTTTAATATATTAATGTTTTGTAATCATTCGTAGTTCAAAATAAGTGTTTTATGTTAATCGAATAAATGAACTTTTAGGTTTAAGAAATGAAAATAAGTAATAACATAACGCAAATTCATGACGTGTTACTATTATAGGTTTTACTAATAAATAATAATGTAACATAATTACAATGTTTGTTACTATGAGAAGGTTTTCAAATCACAAGTTAGGTAAACACTTTGACTTTGTTAACCTGCTATCCGAACCCCCTTCATAATTGATGCACCTTTCTTACTTGATTTTCCACGGCAGTTTGCTGATTTTCTAACAAATCAAATAGATAGAATTGGTTAAAAAAAATTAACAAAGTGATTTCACTTAAAACAACCACTCAATACCCAATACAAAATTTTGGTATATGGGTTCTGATTTTTGCATTCCATTTGACATGACAATACAACTTTTTTCCAAAAAAAAAAACATATGTTGCATATTTTCACAGTTGGTAAGCTAACCCTAGATTTTCACATATGCTCATCTACAAAAATCTAACAAAAAATAACTTTGTAGATTTCACATGCCACTTATATTTTTGCAGGTGGAGATCCGCAAAAATCCTGACTATTAGTGTCGGTTTTTTTGCTAAATCTTGAAAAATGATTTGTGAGATTAACCTTATTTATATTTTACTCTTCATTTTGAGGTCATTTCTAACACTCATTGAACTTTACATGAAGAATTGCATGAAAAAGAAACATATTTTAGTCTTCTTTTTTATACAAAACATACTTTCAAAATTAATGTGTAATGAAATATTTTATAAATTTATTTCAAATCAAGGATCCGGTTACCAATAAATGACTTGGTTAACATTGAGTTAAAAGTATTTTTCATTTTGTGTATTACTTTACTACTGCTATGGATAACATGTTATAACATCATTTTGGTGTCACCTTACATGTCACATCATTCATGTTATAACATCATTGTGGAAATGGTCACCATTTTATAACATCCACTAATTTCCTTGTCATAATTTCTTTTTTATTTTTTAATAATTATATAAACAAATGTAATTTAATAAAACATGTTATTTAAATAAAATCTAATTTTTAAATTAAACATAACATTTAAAATATAAAACAAAACATTACAAGAAAAAAATATGATAAATCTAAAAACATAAAAGATAGTCCTAATTGCCCAAATAAGTGACCCGAATATTCTCCTTCATCGCTCGTAGCACTTCCAAATCTCGAGGTGACAAACCTTCTTCTCTAGCCCAAAAAACTGTCAATTGGTTCGTCATTTTTTCTCACTCGCGTTGCTCTTTCTCCTCTCGTGCTTGCCTACGAAGGAAATCCAAGTGCTCACGTTGTACAACAATTCTTGCTTTTTCTATTAAATTGTATGTTTCGAACTTCTCATTCATTTCCTCCAACTCTTGTGCCCGTTTTTCAACTTCATCCTCATTTCGTTGAGTGTGCTTCATTGTTTCGTGTCCTAGCGGTCGTCGTGGCGGGGAGATCTTTTCGATATCGTCTGGAATCTCATCGATGGTGGCATTGAGGTCGATGTTAGTCCATGCATCGTAAATGTCGAAAGGATTCGAATTTTGAGACATTCGATTGAAACTTTGATGATGTTGGATTTTTAATCCATTTTGGATCAATTCTCAACATCTCCCATGGTTTTTCAAACTCGAAAACATGACCCATTTCGACACGATATTTCTCTTTCGCGGCTTTAAACAAATCAAAATCGTTGGCACTACTTTGTTTTTCCAAGTGAAGTTTGTTGTAGATCTCATTGACTTTGGTACACCTCCGATTCATTTGAGTCCACTTGCTATTAAGCATAACGATATTTTGATATGGATTTTTCCTCAAAATAGTGTGAAATCTTGCGAGCACCTCTTCCCAAAAAGCAGCTTTCCTCATATTATTTCCTTGACGTTGATTTTTTGAAGTCCCGCACTTCGCGGCCGCCAAAACGTACTCCTTTTCCGGTATCCACCATTACAGAAGTTCTTCATTTTTCGTGAAAACTTTTTCCCTTTCCCTTTCCCTTTCCCGCTCCCTCTACTACTACCAATGGGGAGTATATATAGGCCCAAGGTGGGTCACTTGACCCACCTAAGTTCTTTTCTTTTATAACAAACAATATATAAAAAATATATGTGACCTACCTTAAATTTTATGAGTGAACCACTTTGGCAAAAATATTTAGATAAAGCAAGACTTTTTTTGCCCATCTTTTATATCTAGTAACACAAATATTTAGTTCACTTAGAATATTACCTATTAAGAAATAACTCAATACAACTTAAAATTAGATTAAAAAAAGCAAAATCGTGAATATTGATTCATCGTTCAAGCGTCGGCCCTCAACATTACGCACGAACGAAGACGTAAGTAGCAAAAAAAAAACTTTAACTCTTCATGGTCGCCATCGTCGTTCACTACCGACCCGACCCGCTAATAATAATTTTTTTACTCTTTCATATTATCGGTTTAATTTAAATAGTGAACCATGTGAGTTTCTGTTCTAGACTCGCCACTTCCTACTACATCCCACTTTCGTAGCTACCGATGGTTATGTAGGTGATGATTGAGTGGTTGTTTGTGGCCTCAAATAAAAAGTATTGAAAATGTTTTGTTGTAAATTTGGGTTTTTCCGAAAAAGATTTTGTTAAGTGTAGGGTGAGGAAGGAAATTGCATTGGAAGTTATGTGAGTTAAAAATAACTTCCTTGGAACAATATTTATGGTGAGGCTTAAGAGTTTAGTAGGTTTATGTAATTTTCATATTGCGCGAATCCGACCAGAGCGGTTGTGTTTGGTTGTAGGTTTGTGTTTGGTGGAGGGGTGTTTGGGTTTTGCTCCATTTTTTGGTTGAAAGGGGTATTGATTTTTGTAAATATAGAGAAAAATAAAAGAATGGTATAAGTAAAATATGGTATAAAGTTGTGTATTTATAGGTAAAAGTAATAGGTAATTTTTTTAATTATATCATTTGTCAACGGTCAATTGACCATTCAAAAGAAAAACGTCGCATTGCAAGCCGTTGTCACCATAACGTCAGCTTGGACGGTGTTCCAGTCGTGGTAACGACGTCGAGACCGGTCCACGTCGGTAATAACAGGGCGTTTCCGTCCCATACCCAACTCTCCTATTTGAATACAAACTTATAATATGGGTGCTTAAACATTTAGTTAAAAGTATTTTTACTAAAATAAAAAATAACTACAAGTGGGATTTTCTTAAGGGATGAGGGAATCATAGTGGAGTGGGAAGGAGGTATCGTGGGTACCTCCAAGGTGTGACTCATTGGAGCATCGGTTGCAACAGGTTGAGAAAAAATGGGATGATTTGTGGTTTAGTTAAGCTGCTCAAATTATTTTAACCTTGTGTATTGATTACTTATATTTCTTGTTTTAAGATTTGTATCAAAATAATTTTATATATGTTTTTAAATTAGTTTGTATATGTTTAATATTTTGTAAATTAGTTTTGCATAATTCTTATTAGTTTGTGTTTATTTTAAAATTAAAATTGAGTGAGTTGAAAAATATAAAGTTTTTGTGTTATGGATTGAGAAAAATAGAAATGAAAGAGAAAAACTGATATGAAATTGATGTAACAGTAACTTGAATGAGTTGAAAATGAATGACTCCTTCCTCCCTAAATAAAATTTGTGGAACTCTATAACAAACATGTACTATGTTCATCCATGTAATATTGTTTACAAGTTAAGTTAAAAATAATGTATATTCAATAAAAATCAATCTAGTTATTTTACATATTGATTTTGCTTCTTAGATCAGAGGTCTTGGGCTCTAATCCGTATATTGACGATTTCTACTAACCATTAATACCTAATTTAACGTATTTTACAAAAACTCCCTGCTAAATAGATTCTTTTGAAGATGATGTTTTTATACTTTATATAGTTTCTTTAAAATAGTAGAATGGTTGACAAAATAAGATAGTCGGATAATCAAAATCAATTTTTATTTGTAAGTAGATATCTTATTAAAGGACTTCTATTCCACCGAAATCAAATGTTATTTTTTTTAGATTGAAGATTCGAGTCCTGTATAGTTTTGAGATATATGTGGAAGAAAAAAGATATCTTACTTTATAATAAATTTATAAAATAACTTCATAATTAATTGATAGTATTTAATACTTTTACATAGTGCTAGCAAGCATTGCTTTAGAAAAAATCGAATCAATTAACTCACTTTTTGCTTTTATAATTTCCCCTCTTTTGTTAAAAATTGTTAAAAAGAGAAAGCAAAAACCATAACAAAATAGAACTTCAAACTTCAAACACACAAAACCACAAACCAACACCATTTCTTGGATCCTTACAGAAAGAGAGAACTGGGCTCCATTTTCACCATTATTATCATGTCTTCAATCTCAAGATTTTAACCTGAAAACTCTCCCTCTCTCTCACACACATACACACACTTTCTCTCTCATTGGCACGCCTTCTTCTCTCAAAAACCCATGTCCATTTTTGTCCCAGAAAGCCCAGGTATATTCTCTCTTTCTCTCTCTATATGTATATGCTTATGTATGTATAGATCTTCTGCGAATACCACCTGATTCTTCAGTGCTCTGACATTTTCTATTATATTATTACTGTCGTCCTCAATCTTTTAATCTAAAGACACGTTGCTATTTGACAAAGCCCTACTGGCATTACCAATTTTATGTATAGTATTTCAGTTTTCAGACATATAATTGTTAAAGTTGTAGTCTTTCTTTCAAAATTTGGGGTTTAGGGCTTTTTATGATCTGGGATTTCTTCCCAATTTGTCCTCCACATTTCTTTCCGGTAAGTTAGTAGATCCTGATCTGGGTTCCAGATCTACACATTTCACTACTACTCTGTTCTGTTCTTTTTGTGTTTCAGATCTGTAAATACGATTTTCATATGTTTATGAGCAATGGGTGTTTGTGTCCTTGAAACTTTTCATGATTACATGAGATCATAGCTATCAGTGATGATTCTAATTTTTCCGATTCAGGTTTATTATTGGCTGCGAATTCAACAATCCCGACTATGCTCAAGCAAATCCTCGCAAAAATCCCTCGGAAATCAACGAAATCAAATCCAATATATTCAGACGGAAACAATTCCACCACCACCACCACCGATGTGAACAACAATGGCAGCTTCACCAACACCTGTAACGTTATTTCAAGCCGATTAAACGTCGTGAAGAAAATGTCATCCTCAATTTTCCCAACATCCGGTAACAACAACAACGACATGATCCAACCTCATCTACCTTTCAAAGACGTCCAAAACTCCGATAAAATAAAACTTCTTATCAGCAAATTAAATCTTTGCTCAAAGATCTACGATTTCAACGACCAAGATAAAGATATCACCTCAAAAGATCAAAAACGCCAGATTTTAATCGAAATCCTCGATTTCCTGGTTTCGGAATCCATCAAACTCACCGAACCCGCCATGTCAGCAATCTGTAGAATGTGTGGAGCCAATCTTTTCCGCGAATTCCCACCGAAACCCAATGGTTGTTCGCCACGTGGCGAATCCGAAGACGACGACCTGTGGTTCGATCCCGCATGGACACATTTACAACTCGTATACGAAATCCTCCTTCGATTCGTTTCTTACTCATCTCTCGATCCAAAAACTGCCAAACTTTACATCGATCATTCGTTTTTGTTAAAACTATTAAATCTTTTCGATTCAGAGGACCCACGAGAACGTGAATGTTTAAAATCAGTTTTACACCGGATTTATGGCAAATTCATGGTTCATAGGCCATTTATTCGAATGGGCGTGAGCAATATAATCTACAAATTCGTGTTTGAGACTGAAAAACACAACGGAATTGCTGAATTACTTGAGATATTTGGGAGTGTGATTAGTGGATTTGCATTGCCATTGAAGAAAGAACATAAGATGTTTTTGTTAAAGGCTTTGATTCCTTTACATAAACCGAAATCAATCGGTGTTTATCATCATCAATTAACGTATTGTGTTGTTCAGTTTATTGAAAAAGAACCAAAGCTTACGAGTGTTGTGATTAATGGGTTGTTGAAATATTGGCCTGTGACAAATAGTCAAAAGCAATTGATGTTCTTGAGTGAATTGGAAGAGTTGCTTGAGTTGATTCGAACCGATGAATTTGAGAAGATTATGGTTCCATTATTTAGGCGGATTAGTTGCTGTCTTGATAGCTACCATTTTCAGGTAATTTACCAATGTAGTTTATTTTATTTGTGTATTTTAGCATCTTGTTTCATTTCTTATATTTTTTTTTATCAATAATCGCAAATGTAAATTGTCCATATTGTTAGGTATAGTAAAGTACATTTAAATGCTGACGTGCCACTAATTATGTTTTAGGTGGCAGAAAGAGCGCACTTTTTATGGAACAATGAACACATACATCATCTTATAATGTGTAATCGACAAGTGATTATGCCAATTGTGTTCTCCTCTTTACAACGAAACTCCAACAACCATTGGAATCGAACTGTGCTTAACTTGACACAAAATGTCATGAAAATGTTTCATGAAGTGGATGAGCCGTTGGTAATTTCATGCCAAGGGAAGTTTGAGGAGGACAAATCAGCCACCACAGCGGTGGCTGAGCGGCGGCGGTTGACATGGGAGCACCTTGAGGAGGTTGCCGGTGGTGGTGGTGGTGGCGGTTTCCGGTTACCGGTGGTTGGGAGTGTTTCGGGTTTGGAGAAAAGTGGTGCCACATGTGTAGTGTCTTGCTAGCGAAGTAGAGTTTAAGATTTTGAAAGGAAGGATATTTGTGAGCAATCTTGATCTCAATAAATGTGATGAGAAGAAGCTCCAATGGCTGGTATTGTTGGTGCAACAATAGTGTTATGTATATTATGGTCTAGTGTCGATTCTTTTGGTTAGTATTTGATTAGGATTATAGTGTTTTTAAGGTGATTGTTGTCATGTATGATAATCAGTGAAAGTAATTTAAGTTAAGATGATTACTTGATCTTTTGTTTATGATAAAGAAAGTTACATGCTTTTCAATATGTAATTGTTTAGCTCTATAAGTTACTGTTGAAGCTGTAAGGCATTTCAAAACTAATCTAGGGAAATCAGTGGTTAAAAGGACTTAATTTTATGTTTATGTTAGGTAAACCTGTACCTAACATGAACTGTTCGTATTGTTTTCGGTACATGTTACATGGGAACCAGAAAAATCATACGTAAATGCATGCGATAATCATTTAATTTTTGTGTCTATTTAAAGCATTATATTATTATGTATCATGTTCTATCGGGAAAGTTTTAAAAAAGTCTTATGGTACGTTTGTCAAGAAAAAATGAAATTTTGAAAACGTGTTTGGGTTTTTCAGTTTTTCAAAGTTTTCTAAGAAAATGAAAATTTTTATTTTTTCAAATTGTAAGTAAATAAGAAAGTGATTTTTACAATTTTTTAAATATTTAAGATGAAAAATGAAAACTCTACCGTTTCCAACGAAACATGTTTTCTAAAATTTTCATTAAAAACTGAAAATAAAAACTCAACTCTATTTTCAAAAAACATTTTTTTGGAGAATGAAAACAGTTTTCCACAATTGAACACATCCTTATTATTTTGGAAATTTAACAATTAAGTCCCATTTTTTTAATAGAAAAGTCCAAAAAACCTAGCAAAATTATTCATTTTAGCCATTTTTTGACCTGTTCAGCGGATCATAGGACCAAATCGTTATTTTTCCTAAAATAATAGGATTTTTTTTTAAATTTGTATATAAGGTATAAACATATTTTTTACGTATTTATATGTATTTTTACGTATTTTTATATATTTTTTACGTATTCATGTATTTATTAAGTTTTTTATATAGATTTTTACATATTTCTATGTATTTTAAATGTATAAAAGTATTTTTACGTATTTATGTAATTTTTAAAGTTTTTTATATAGATTTTTATGTATTTTTTATTTTTATGTATTTTAAATGTATAAACCTATTTTTTTATGTATTTATATGTATTTGTTAAGTAATTTTTATGTATATTTATATACTTTTTATGTATATATATATTTTTTTACTTCAAGTTTGAATGTAAGCTAGCTATTGAATCTTGTAAATGAAGAAAAATTTGTTATGCTAGATTCTTGTTTTTCTAGTTGTTTTATGTTTTCTACGAAACAAAAAATCTGTTATGAATGCACTATAAAAGAAATTGTTTTAGACCCATTCATGCCCCTCTACGAAAAGCATGAGGGGCGACGCACCTTACGTCCTAGAAAAAGTTGACAACTTCACTAGTCTCATGTGGTCGTAAGGGAACCCTAAATTTTCATATGTGCATAAATAATTTGTTTGTTATTTTGTTGTTTAATTTCAAGATAAGCGAATCACAAAAGCTTAAAATATGTGGGTATGCAGGAAAACCATGTAACACCCGGATCCCGAGGTACTTTATGTTTGAAATTTTGACATTTTAAGGTTCTCCACGGCGTGGTGGGGAGGCACCACGGCGTGGTGGGGAGGCACCACGACGTGGCAAGGCAAGATCAGTCTACGTATCTCATTTAAGTCGTCACGGCGTGGTAGTATAGGCCACGTCATGGCAGCTGGCAAGTGGAAAACCCTGTTTTTGGATTTTTCTCCCTATTTAAAGGAACGAGGAGGCTAGGGTTTGCTCACCCTCAGCCTCTATCATCCTCTTTGAGACCTGAGAAACCGAAAATCCTTCCCTTTCTTATTTTGAGCCCGTTTTGTGTTCTTTGAAGTCTAGAAGGAAGAAATAAGAAGAAATGAGCTAAAATTCAGCAAGCTAGTCCTCATCCTTTGTCTTAGCACTCTTCTGGACCTTTGTAAGTGACTAAGCCTTGATTTTTATCATGATAGGTTGCTAGGTATTATGTTTTGTCCCTTAATATTCATGTTTTTGTGAGTTTGAGTGATGAGATCTCATAAAGTTTGCAATTTTATGAATCTATGGGACATTTGGCATGATTATTGGTTTGGATCTGGTTTCTTGTTGGGTTTTGAGTCATGCATGATATTTCCATGGAAAAAACCCTTATTTCGACTCATTATGGCTTCAAGACATGCATTGGACATGCATGTCTATAAAGCACCAACTTTTGTGTTGGTTTTAATAATAGAAACTGATTTGGAGTAAATGAGTTATAGGATTTTCGAAATAACTGCTTAATGGGGAAAGCCATGCCTTATTTAGCCCATTTGGAACCTAGGGTTTGAAATTTTGACCTCTTGGGTGGTCTTAGCTGTAACATCTGGTTCCTGGTATGTATTTAAAATCATAATTTATTCGCTTTTATAGAGAAACTCGACGAGTTGGAAGCCCTAAACTCGTCGAGTAGAGATTATCAGGACCGCAGGTTGAGAAACCTACTCGACGAGTTAGGAGGCCTCAACTCGACGAGTAGGCTGGCAGATGTGAAACCCTAATTTTCGGGGTTTGCACCCTATTTAAACGTCTTAAACCTTTCATGTTGGCCTTATTTCCAGCCTCCAAGTCCCAAACCCTAAATCTCGAAAACCCTAAAGCCATTTGAGTGTTAGTGAGCTATTTTTGAGTGTTTTAGTGTGTATTTGAAGCTATTGGAAGAAGGAAGAGCTTAGAGACACAAGAAGGAGCATATAGATCCAGAATCCTTACCTCATCTACGACATTTTGCTGGTATAAAGTTTGAACCTTCCTTTATGGTCATTTAGATCTCCATTTTTGAAGTTCCTTGCTTATTTTGGTCCAAATGATATGATTCTTGGGATTTGGACGTCCCAAGTGGAGAACACTTCAGATTTAAGGCCTTAAGGGGTTTTCGTGGTATAAAGGTGCCAACTTTATGGCCATGGAAGTTCCATGCAACCTTTAGACCATCATTTTGGTCTTTTAAAGCTTCTATGGCCTTGCATGCGGATAAAGTTAAGACTTTATGTGATCATTTAGTCCTTAGAGTCCAGATCTATGATCTCATAGTCCATCTTTTAGTTTTTATGGTGTTTGGATTAAGACCTTGGCCTTTTTGGGTTAGGGTTTGAGCTTAATCCATTTAGGAAATGTATCAAGGGGTAAAGTTGGAAACTTTACCCTTCTAGAGACATTTCCAATCTAGATCTGGAAGATGGGACTTGGATTTGAAGGATAAGGGCTTAATGCATTAAGAATGATGGACAGACTGAGGAACTCGACGAGTCCACAAGGGAACTCGACGAGTTGTATTGGGAAAGTCCTGATTCTATTAATAAGGAAGAACTCGACGAGTTCATGGAAGAGCTCGACGAGTTGGATCGCAATTTCACACTTCTGTGATTTATGGGAACTCGACGAGTTGAAGGGTAAACTCAACGAGTTGGGTCAACTCGGAGCATTGACTTTGACTTTGACCTAGGTTTGACTTTGACCATAGTTGACCCTAATGGGTTATGAGTATGAAATGGCAGCTAAGGGATTGTTTGGTTCAGGGATTAAGCATAGCTGATTTCGGGGCAGAGACGTTTCAGCTATCATCTGACATTTGAGGTGAGTTTCCTCCTGGATTGAACGCGTCGAAGGCACCAATGTCGGTCCGTGTATGTTATGTGAGCTGATTAGTAGCTAAGTGTGGGCAGGGCCCGTATCTTAGCATTATTTGATTATGGATATGGAATGGATTAGTAGATTTGGTTATACTTGTTGTCTGTGTGATACGTGTATGTGTTTCTTAGTTAGCTGAGTGTGAGCGGGCCCAAATCTCACTAGTTAGCCGAGTGTGGGCGAGGCCCGTATCTCCTAGACAGTCGAGTGTGGGGGGCGTATCTCACTAAGCGTGGGTGGGGCCCCTTATCCGAGTGTGGGCGAGGCCTGTATCTCCTTGAGTGTGGGCAGGGCCCGTAAATCCTAGTTGCACGTTATATGCATGGTATGTGGTAGTTTGGGGGAAATTCACTAAGTTTCGTGCTTACAGTTTTCAGTTTTGGTTTCAGGTACTTCCGGTAGCAAAGGGAAGAGCTCGGGATGACTGCATTGCACACACCATGATGATTTAGCCTGGGATGTTTACTATGATATATTTGACAGATGTTTTGATATGGGTTGTTTTGAGATACTATGACTTATGTTTTGATGAGATGAATTTGATAACTATGGTTTTATTTAATAATTAAAAATGAAATTTTTTGTCATGATTTTTGGGATGTTTCATTAGCAGATAAAGTTGGAATTTTTATCCTTCTAGATCTGGTTTCGGACCAAATCTAAGCTTTGGAGCTCTTAGGATCGAAGAAAGCAGCTTAACCCATTAAGTTTTTGAATACTTAGTGCCCACGATGTGGCATCAGGTCACCACGGCATGGCGATGCGGAAAATCGTTGAACATTGACTTTTGTCTTGAGTTGACTTTTGGTCAAGCACCTAGTTTGGAGGAAAAGCTCAAGTTTTATTTGGTTTGATTGAATAGGTAGTGCGTAGCAACGATATTCTGTCAGTGAGAGCAGTGGCAGTTGAGCATTTTTTGTGGGTGAGTCTTCTCACCACACTGGTGGGTCGAAGGCACCAATGTCTGACCATTGATTTGTATATGTAGGATGTATGTGATTATGTGACTATTACTGATATGATTGTATGTTATATGCATGGAGCCAATCTGGGCTCGGAGTCATTATGGACTCAGGGTTGATACAGACCCGACACAGCTACGTGCTATTACATTGGGTTGATACGGACCCAGGGGTTGACACGGACCCGACACAGCCATGTGTTGTTATATTTGTTCATGTATTTGATGTATGTAGTATTTTTGGGAAACTCACTAAGTTTTGTGGTTACAGTTATATTTATGGTTTCAGGTACTTCCGTTACTAAAGGGATTGGCCCGGCGTGATGGCACGACGTCCCCCCTCATGTTTCCGCATTTATGATTTATGTTCCTATGATGTTTTGGATCATTTGTATCATGGTTGTTTCTGAGACATATGATGTATGAAATTAATGATTTTAAAAATGAAAATTTTTATTAGTGTTTCGGGGCGTTACAAACCATCTAGACTATTAGTATTTTGGGACGTTACAAACCATCTAGACATACTCCAAGAAGTTGTAAGAATTGGATGAAATGGTGAAGACGATGGTGTTTAAAGGTTTGAATTTGAAGAAATACTTAGAAGACCACTTGAAGTAAAAAACACATAAATACGTAAAAAAAATACATATAGATATACATAAACAAGAAGTAAAATACTTAAAAAAAATACATTTATACATTTAAAATACATAAAAAATATGTAAAATCTATATAAAAAACTTGAAAAGAAAACGTAAACATGTAAAAATACATTTATATATTATATACAAGTTTTGAGAAAATTTGCAGAAATGTTTCATTATTTTGGGGAAATTAACGATTTTGCCACATTACCTGCTGAGCTGAACAGGTCAAAAAATGTTAAAATGAATAAATTTGTCGGTTTCTTTGAGTTTTCTATTTAAAAAAAATTGAGACTTAATCGTTACTTTTCCCTATTCTATTTTCAGGCAAAGTCAATATGGCTTTAAAAATCCTACATTGCTTTAATAATATTATTGATTAAGCTGGTATGGAAAATACAAGTCGTTTTTTTTAAATATGTTCATAAGAATAAATCGTTCACTTCTACGTGACTTCTCCATCTTCTTAAATGGGATCTTAATCTTTTGTGACATCTTCTTCTTTTTCAAGCTAGTGTCATAATCAAATCACAAACAAATTTTGGGACTTACATTCTTCCATTTCAATAGGGCAACCGAGAGAAACATCAATCTACTTTTGTTTAATTATTTTTTAATAATCCTACTATCATTCTAGAACTTTTTTTAAATGCAAATTGATACATTTTTTGGTTGTCATATCCGACCTCACATTCAAGACTTTATTATTAGACAAAATTGCAAAAATGGTCTCTGTGGTTGCAATTTTATGTGCATTTGGTCCAAAACAAAATGTTGGTGCACCATTGGTCCAAATTTTTGGACTTTCTATTGTTTTTGGTTCGACAAAACTGCAAATTTAGTCCTTGTGGTTTTCAAAAACCTTTGAATGGGGTCCAAAAAGTTTCCAACTTGCATCGAAAATCCAAAATCAAGGTTTTTCTGGGTTTTTGGTCCTTGATACACTTGAAAAGACGATTTTACCCTTTTCATTTTATTTTTCTATTTTCTTTATTTATTTTGGTATTTAAATAATTAAAAAAAAAACTAAAATCTCTCTCTCTCTCACACACACTCTCTCTCTCTCTCTCTCTCTCTCTATATATATATATATATATATATATATATATATATATACACCATCTCTTCCCCCCCTGGTTTGCATCTTACCATACAAATACTACCCCTCCTCCTTCTTCTTCATTCACGGCCAAGAAAATCCACCAGAGGTGGAGCCGTTTTTCCGACCACCAAGACAACAACAACCCAAACACCCCTTCCTTTGTATCTCCTAACCTACTCCGACCCCCTGTCACCTTCCCATTACCCTCCTACCACCACAGTTTTTGACCACCACCAAACTCTCCCCTCCTCCCTCGTCTTCCTCGTCGTGTGCTGCCAGACGCAAAGGGAACGAGGCAGCGGAGCTGCTATCGCTTGCCACCCGTCACCGAACACCACCTCGTTGCTGCCACTGCTGTGAACCATCGCCACCTCCGAATGTTGCTTCCGTCGACCCTCTCTGTCCAGCCACCACTCTGATTTGAAGGTGATTGCCTTCCCCCTCTTATTTGCTTCGTCCGATCGAGACAAGAGACTCACTGTGAATCTCCATTTTTGTTTAAGCAAACCTACAAGTCGATGTGGACTCAATCCTATTGATGAGATTGTTTCCAATCGATGTGGGTGCTTTGCGTTAGATTGCGTGTGTCTGTGTGTTTGGGTTTCAATTTCTGTCTATTGCTTGATTTTGGCTTTTGTTCATCAATTTGGGGATATCAAAGATGAAGTCCATGAGATTTGAGAAGACGGAGAGAGAGAGAGAGAGAGAGAGAGAGAGAGAGAGAGAGAGAGAGCGAGCGAGAGAGAGAGAGAGAGAGAGAACAGTGGATGGGGTGGGGATACTTTTTTTCTTTTTTCTTTATTTTTTAATTAAAACAGCATTTGAATAATTATAAAAAATACAAAAAAGAAAATAAAATGGCATAATCGTCTTTTTAAGTTTTTTTAGACCAAAAACTCAGAAAAACCTTGATTTTGGACATTACATGCAAGTTGGAAACTTTTTGGACCCTATCCAAAGGTTTTTGAAAACCACATAGACCAAATTTGCAGTTTTGTCTTTTGGTTCCTATACACTTAAAAAGACGATTATGCCCTTATAATTTTTATTTTTCATTTTCTTTAATTGTTGAAATACAAAAATAATTTAATTTATATTTTTTTAACTTACAAAAAAATAAAAAATGACCCACCCACCCTTTTTCTCTTCCGTCTATCTCAACAGAAACATACACACACACTCACTAGAAACGTCACCCCTAATGGATGCCAACCACCATCATTCGCCACCAACAACCACCATTCGCCGCCAACCACCACCATCTGTCGCCAACCACCTCCATTTTCATCACTTGTATCCCCATCTCTCAATCATTAAACCACTAAAAGTTCACCAGCGGCACACCATACCATCGTTCACCACCACTATTTGTCGTAATCCACCCCACCCATATCGTCCTTTCTCGCACTGCCTCGCCGGAAACCACTAAGAAAGCTGAAAACCACCATTAACAACTCCCTTTCTTGCTTAGATCTAAACCAAGTGATCATAAACATACTCAGTGCCCAAATTAGTGTAAGGGGTGCTCAAACCCAAAAATTAAACCCCACCCCCAACATCGTTTGTCACCACCATTCGCCGTCAACCACCTACATCCCCCAACATTCACCCTCACCTCTCTTTCCTTAACCTGATGACCCTCTACCACCAGTATTCGTCGAGCTCCACCATCTTCTCACCATTCACGAAGACTTGAGTTTGCATCCCATCCCAGTCTAAATCGAACAAATCAACAGTTTTAAAGAATAGATTGGCGGCGCTAGGTTGTCGGAAATCTTCGTCGATGACTATCCCTACCAGGTACCATCACATCCCTATGGAGAACCCTAACCAGACCTCGAACCGAAACCCTTATCCAAGGGTGGCGACGTTAGGGTTTTAGAAAATGAGAATGGTGGCGGCGGAAGGAGATTTACAGAAGCTGAAAAATGTGGTGGTGGCAGCAGAAAACCCTCATCACTGAAAGATGAAGAACGACGGCTGAAAACTCAAAAGCTTCCTCGAGCTCCACCATCTTCTACCACGACATCATATCCCATTTTTCTAACTTTCCATTACATATCTCGTTTTTCCGGAAAGGACACTAGGTCGTTTGGGTAAGTGACGGTGGCGGTGGAAGTCTAACAGGTGGTAGTGGTTCAATAACGATGGTGGTCCAGTCTTCAACACAATGAAGAGAGAGATAGATAGAGAGAGAGAGATTTAATGCCTTTAAGAGTGATGAAATTTTATTTTATATTTATTTTTTAATTATATAGTAAGAATACAATTAAAAGAAATCAAAAAAAAAATAATCAGTTAAGGGTATTTTTGTCATTTCAGATAGGTCATTGACCAAAACCGCACAAAAATGTCAACCATAAAGACCAAAAGCACACGAGGTATCCAAAATTGGACCACTGATGCACCACCAAACTTTTTTGGAATTTAATCGCAGAATTTTGACAAACACAGAGACCATTTTTGCAATTTTGTCTTATTATTACAATGTACTTTCATTTAAAGGTTTATTATAACGTTCTACTTTGATTTTGTATTAAAACAACATTTTCATATCCAACCCCTTATTCCAGAATTTTCAAATTCAAATGAATATGGTAAAATGCAAATCAACAGGACCAAATTTTTATACTGTCAAATAAAAGATTCAAATAGAACAAAGTTGGCCGGTACATAAATATTATAAGGGATTAAATAAACATAAAAATATGATTTTCAAAGCATTTATATATAATAGGTCGGCATTTTTTAGAATTCACATATAATATAATTGGTTGGATCCAAAAAAGTGTTACCGGTTCACGTAGGTTTACCAGTCACAGTCAAAAAGCATAAACATAAAACTAACTAGTCTTAATAGTCACAAAAATAATATCATTGTTTTTATGAGCATTTTGATCTATTATGTTTTTTTTTCCATAACTTTCCTAAAAATTTACGTAAAATGTTAGGTTTTATAGTTATAATGAATCATTAATAGGTATTATACGGTGATTAAAAAATTACCCTTGCAATAGGAGCCTAGTAGTGAGGTGCGCATATACATATAGAAAGTCACGGATCCACATAGAAGATGCGTGTTTCCATTATTGACCTCTCACGTGGGTCTTCGAAGGGCTTACCAATATAGTGCAGTTTACAATTTTTTTACAGTGATTAAAAATGGTGAAAACCACTTTATTTTTTGTTAACCCAAAAAAAGTACATATTTACTATAATAAATCAAGATTCATTTTGTCGTATGTAATTTTCTCATTAGTTTTAACACTTATTTTTTAAATAAATAATATTCACTTGTCAATTTCTGATTTATTTTTCAAATTTTAAAATTAAAAAGCCACATAATATTTCTATTTATATATCCAATGTATTAAATATAGTGAATGAAATAATAAATTGTAATGGATATTTTCCTTCTTTTCTTACTCTAAATCTTAATCTAATTTTATTTTCGTCAAATAAAACTACCAAAATTAAATGCAGAGTAAATGCCGAATTAAATGTCAAACATTTTAAAATGTGATGAATGTCAAAATTTGATTTCGTAAAATTAAATGTAGCAAATGTCAAACAATCAAAGTTATGTTAAAATTAAATGACAAGATTGATTTCTCGAAATCTAAATTTGTAACATTAAATTCCAAAATTAATCTCGCCAAACTTTTTTTTAACGGAAGTAATATTAAAAAAATAAATAAATAAACAAATAAATAAATGTGTTTGTTGGCAACTGTGTATTTTTTTTTGCGACATAAACAATTGCATATTTGTATTATCCGTTGTTATTATTCCATACCTAATGTTCTTTATGATTATCATTGTTTGAATCTATTTTCAAATTCTATATAATATTTTCGTTATATGTCATTTATATTGGTATCAATATGCTTATTTTGTTTTTTTTTCTTAATAAATTCGTTTAAGTTACAAATATTTTCTATGCATAGTATAACTTACATCTTGTGTTTTTTTCTCGTTGCTTTCTAATTTCAGTAATAACAATCAAACACCTTCATCAAGTAAGTGTACATATGTTGTCGGTGACAATCAAAATTTCAACTCAAATATATCAATGTGGATATCAATATACAATTTTTGATTTGAATATCAAAAGTCCATTATCCTGCAACTAACTTTGAAGACAGACGGAAACATAAAAAAAAGTTATTTGAATAATAGAAGATTCAGTTATATGGCCACCAAACGGTATTATGCTATCTATCAAGTTAGTTATCGACTTTTATACATAGAATGATATTTGAAATAGTTTATGAATATATTGTTTACTTTTTTTGTTTGTTTATTCTAACATAAATATTACATATTTGTATTAAATTATGTTTTTATATCATAGGTAATGTGGGTCATGCTCAACAATATTTTGAAATTAATCTCGCCAAACTTTTTTTTTGAACGGTAATTATATTAAAATTAAAAATAAAAAAAAACAAACAAATAAATGTGTTTGTTGGCAATGTGTACCCATTATTATTATTTCATGACCTAATGTTAGTCATGATTATTATATCTTTGAATCTATTTCCAAATTTAATATAATATTTTCGTTATATGTCATTTACAATGATATAGATATGCTTATTTTGTCTTTTTTTTATTAATAAATATGTTAAGTTACAAATATTTTGTATGCATAGTATAACCTACCTCTTGTATTTTTTTCCTCAATGTTTTCTAATTTCAGTAATAACAGTCAAACACTTTCATCAAGCAAGTGTATATATGTTGCCGGTGACAATCAAAATGGCGATCCAAATATATCATGTGGATATCAACATACAAGTTTTCGATATACTTTTGATTTGAATATCAAAAGTCCATTATCCATCAACTCTAAAGATAGACAAAAACATATAAAATTTTATTTGGATAATAAAAAATCCAATGATATGCCCACCAAAGTAACTAGTTACTGACTTTTATACATAGCATGATATGTGAAATAATTTATGAATATATTGTTTATTTTCTTCTGTTTGTTTATTCTGACAGAAGTATTACATATTTGTATTAAATAATATTTTTTATGTTATAGATAATGTGGGTTGTGCTCAACAATGTTTCGAATCGACTTAACATTTCCAATGGTATGACTATATTTATCTACACATTCCTTTTCTTACTATATTTATTAGTTAATATATAATATATATCTCAAGTTTTATTTTTATTCCTATACTTTATAATTTTATTACTAACTGTCAATGGACACTATTATATATTGTCTGTGACATAAGATCCACAACTTCATGAGCAATGGCTCAAGATTATTCTATCAAATTATCATTCAAAAAACAAATTTTAAAAAGTTAAACTGAAAATATGTCTAATTTACCCCTTTTTGACTTAAAAATATTAATTTTAGACAGTGTGAGTAACCTTAACAAAAAGTTATCTAATATTAATATTGTATTTAAAGAAGTCTTTGAAAATTGTGATTCAGAACAATTCTTTAAAATATCTAAATAGTTTGTTTTAATAGTATAAACTGAATTACTTATCTATCATTCCGTTTGTATTTATTTCAAAATTTTACTTTAAAAAATATTTAATGTTTACACCTTAATATTTAACCTTTTTTTAATCAACTTATGCAATACACGAGTCTCATATCCAACAATATATGCACTTATATGATTATATCACAATGTCATAAAAGCAACTCATTTTTCCAAATTTTAGTGGGAGATCGAGTTTAAACCCATGAACCACATACGTTAGGTTAAAATGCCATACACATTGTAATATAACGTTCGGGGAGCACTAGACTTGAAATAAGGTTGATGCCAATTTTATTAAATGTCTCTTTTGGTCTTTTTCTTATTCTTTTTTCTGTGGTTTTCGATTTCTAGGATTATTATTCTCGTTGTTATAAGGCTCATAACCCAAGTCCTTTTTGTTCATATCAACATGGCTACTTTGAATTTTTTTTCTAAATTATACATTGTACTTTG
This sequence comes from Lactuca virosa, assembly GCF_052849685.1. Lineage (NCBI taxonomy): Eukaryota > Viridiplantae > Streptophyta > Magnoliopsida > Asterales > Asteraceae > Lactuca > Lactuca virosa. The sequence continues at coordinate 299,375,038 of NC_136430.1, read as the reverse complement.
AAAATTCTATCCATTTATAACATTGTACTTACAATATCTTTCATATTAGAACCTTATACTTTGAAAATCAAGTTTTACCTAATAAAGTAAGCATCACCCAACTCTACCACGTCCCCTCCCTCTTCCTCTTCCCCTTCCCCTTCCTCTAAATTCTCCCCTACCACCACCACCATAACCACCACCACCATCATCATCTCTTTCAAAACTAAACATGCTCATTCTGATATCATCTGCTTTTGTCACATGACCACTCCTATCTTCTAAATCAAATTGGTTTTGAAGTTGGCGTGCAAGATCCTCATCTTGATTAAAATTAGGGTTTTCTTGTCTTGATGAAGAACTCCCACCAGCTCTTTTTCTCTCCCATTCATCTAGAGTTAAAACAGAAGATTCCTCCTCCTCTTCCTTACCCCTCCCTCTTTGTTTCCACCCCCTAGAATGCCCTTCATTGCGGGTGGAATTACTCATTTTCTGGAGAAGCTTTTGTGCAGCAGCTTGGTTTTGTACAGGGGCAACTTCGGCAACTGGAAAATAGAAAGAATTCTGTCATTATTGAAAGTGAGCCAAATACAAAGTTTATTTCACTGCTAAAATTGTATAAGTTTAGTGTCCTAAATAATAAGAACACATTTGAAAGTATAATACAATATAAATGAAAGTACATTGCTATTTCTTGCTATTATATACACAATACCTTCTTTTGGTCTTGCTTCATTAGAAGGTTGGTTTTGTGTGGATTTCTCAGAAAGAGAACCAGATTTCACATTCTCATTCCCTTTTATACCCTTTTCAATAACAGTAGGTCCAGAAGCTTTAGATGTTTCCTTTAAGTTATCTGCAATTAAACAAACCAACATTCATCAGCTACAAAATAGCCCTTCAAAAGCTTTTAGTGAATGTGAAATAAAAGAAAGTTTTTTTTTTTTGATTTATTTATTTAAGAGAATATTAATTGTTTTATCTTTACCAGAAGGTCTAATTTGTTGATTGATGGGACGTGAAGGTACTCCAGCCTGCAACTTCTGAAAAGGTGGTGGGCCACCAGTGTCATCAGTATGTGACAACTTTAAGGTTGATCGGGTAAAGCCTGCATACTTTTGGTTCATCTCCCACTCTTCATATAATGATGGAACAATACCCCCAATAACAGTTATTGCCTTTGCATTCAAGCATAAAATACCACTATGCATTACAACTTTATTTTCCAATCGGATCTGTGAATCAGAAAATGAGAGTTTAATTAGCATCCCTAGCTTTTATGCTCAATATATGGGAATATGATTTATTAAGGTAATTAACTTTTCGGTTTGTTCACATCTAGGTAACTATCTTTTTTTTGTACACATCTAGGTAACAAATTTGTTGGAAATGTTCACATATGACCATTATGACCTGCTGTAGCAGGTTACATCCTAGATGTGAACACTTTTAACAAGTTCGTTACCTAGATGTGTACAAAAAAATAGTTACCCAAATATGAACAAAACGAAAAGTAACAGTAAATTACACGAATGGTCCCTGTGGTTTAGGGGAATTTGTGTTTTTGGTCCCTAACTTATTTTTTTAACTCAGATGGTCCCTACTGTTTATTTTTGTTTCGCATTTGGTCACTGTCTTACCTAAAAAGACTATTGTGCCCTTATTAATTTATTTTTTAATTAATTTTCTTATTTACGTATTTACTTTTTCTATATTTAAAAAAATTAATAGACCCCACATATATGTATCTCATCACCGTAAACCTGAAACCACATTTGAGAAATTTAATTTCGGTCTCATTAGTCACCATCCCATCTCTCATCCTCCTCAATTTCTATTTCTTTTCCATCTTTAGTGACATCGACGTCTTCACCATCATTTTTTTTTTGGTCCTTCAACTCTGGCGAACCAACACCATAACCCACAGTCTCTTCATTTTTAGTGGGTTGTGGTGTTGATTCGACGGAGTTGAAGGACCGAAAAAAGAAGGAATGATGAAGACGTCGATATCACTAAAGATGGAAAATAAATAAAAGTTGAGGAGGATGAGAGATGACATGGTGAGTAGATACAGATATGTGGTGTCTATTAATTTTTTTTTAAATATATAAAGAACAAATACATAAATAAGAAAATTAATTAAAACAATAAACTAATAAAGGCATAATAGACTTTTTAGGTAAGACAGAGACCAAACACGCAACAAAAATAAACAGTAGGGACCATCTGAGTTAAAAAAATAAGTTAGGGACCAAAAACACAAATTCCCCCACACCACAGGGATCATTCGTGTAATTTACTCTTACTTTTGGTTTTGTTCATATTTGGGTAACTATTTTTTTTGTACACATCTAGGTAACGAACTTGTTAAAAGTGTTCACATCTATGATGTAACCTGCTACAGCATGTCATAATGGTCATATGTGAACACCTCCAACAAGTTTATTACCTAGATGTGTACAAAAAAAAGATAGTTACCCAGATGTGAACAAGCCGAAAAGTTAATTACCTTAATAAGTCATATTCCCCTCAATATATTTATTAAGTTAGCTTCTACCTTTTATGTGATATCCTTTATCATTATATCTTTCTGATTTCTATATTTCTAACCTTCTATGATATACATACATGTTTTATTGATCATGTTTCATCTGAATGATTCAATATTTCTCAGTTCTCACTCTATCTTTATTCTTTCACTGATTCACTCTTCTTATAAGTTATGACAGATTGACTGTGTTATTGCTTGATCAAATTGATCACTTTTATAGTTTTATAAGCTATGAGTTGGAACCGTATGACAGTTTTTTCTTGTAAACCAGTAGGAACTAAGTAGTAAGTAGACCAATGAACGTGACGAAATTCCATAATCACTAAATGCCACCCATGATTTGATAGAAATAGATTTCAAGATATTCTAAATGCATTAGCTAGAAAATATCAACGAAGGGTTGTTTGTGTGTACCTTGGTGCCTGGAACAACGTTATCAGGAATCGAGGGAATATGAGTGAACTCTATAGCAGTAATTTCTGAATGTCCATCAATAAGCTTCAATTTCAATAGCCGTTTACCATTTGAACTCCCTGAACTTTCAGCTATAGTACTTTTACTTATATCCCTCGCAGAAGCTATCTACATAAAAGCACCAAGTATCCGCAATTACTTTACCAGTTCATATGTGCATTTCTTTCTAGTGAGCTACTGATCTTGTTGAAAACAAAGATCGAATTCCGAAAGACATTTAAGATAACAACAGAGCATATACTTACCTGGAGAACTTTAAGGCCATCTAAGAGAGTGCATTTTCGGAGGGTGGAAATGTCAGGCAAAGATTTCCCTCCGATTGCTCGTAAGTCCATGTTACAGAGCTCCGACTCAACAGAACGAACGGTGCTAGAGCTTCCATTAAACTTCGTTTCGATTAGCGACTTGATTTGATTGATTTCTCGAAAACACCATCCTCGGTTAATTAGGGTTTGAATCAAAACCTCCGAGGAGGACGAAGATGAAGAACTAGCCATCTCATTGAACGCCTTCCAGGTGTTCGATCTTTTGAATCATGTAAAAGTTCGAGTGCTGGGCCAATAATTGGGCTGCGGCCTGCTTCCGAATACCCCTATTACAAATTCACAAATTTGTGAAATACAATCATGATTTCTCGATTTACAAACAAACTCACCTTAATTACTAGTATTTTATCATCCAAATATACCATTTCAATTTTCAAATGTGATTTTTTTCATTCAAAAAATTAAAATATCCATATAAAATATATATCTTTCTGAATTGCATAATAACTAAAAAAATATTATATCTTATATTGATTAATCAATTTTTTAACAGGAAGAATCACTTTCATACCATATAATATTTTCTGTTAATGCATAAATACTTCCAAAATACAATTTTTAAAGTGCTTATTAGATTATTGTAATTTGTCGCCGGTAATAAGCAATTATAAATGTTTGAATAGGAAAAAATTAAAATTGGATATTGATTTAAATAAGCAGTTTTTATAAGTTACTTCTTATTAGATGTCATTTTACCCTTAATTTAATCTAAAGAATATATATATATATATATATATATATATATATATATATATATATATATATATATATATATATATATATATATCAACGAGCTGTTTTTCCCTTCATTACTCAAAAAACGACATATCATATTAAACCAATTTAATTTTGTCTATGCATGTAAAGATAAACTAAAATAAGAAACATTTGTTATATTGAGATATTTCAAAAGGTATTTGTTACCCTTCAATTTGGTTGAGTTTTAACTTTTAATCAACATTAACTCTTTTGTCATTAGTGACATACCAATAGTGGAACGCCCTTGGATTGGTCCAAAAGTTTTGGAACATTATTAAATTGACGGATTTGCCTTTTGATATTTTCTTTTTCTATTTTTTTATTTACTTCTAAAACTTTTTTAATTAAAAAAAAAACTAACCCCCCCTCTCTCTCTCTCTCTCTCTCTCTCTCTCTCTCTCTCTCTCTCTCTCTCTCTCTCTCTCTCTCTCTCTCTCTCTCTCTCTCTCTCTCTCCAGATAACTTGACCATCGCCGGAAAGCTTGAACACCATTGCCGGAAAAGATGAACGCAACCACCATCACCGGAAAAGACGAGCGCAATCACCACCACCGGAAAAGATGACCGTTTCAACCACCACAAGTCAACACCACCACCATCTACTAGAAAAACCTTCGATCCAAAAAGCATTGTTTTCTGGCGGCAAAGACAAACAAACCTTCGATTTTACGGCATAGACAGACAAACCTCCGATTTTCCGATGAAGACAAAAAAAAACCCTCAAAAACCTCCTTAAACATTGTCGATCTGAAAACGACCCCCCCTCTTTAGATCTAGCTCGTGGTCGTTGTCGGTTTTCAGACAAACAAACTCTTCCCTATGTCGAAACCATGAACGTTGTCGGTCTCTGGATCTGTTTGACGAAACGCCGCCTCTTCGCACACGCCAGAGCCGGATATGTCACCCTTTACCCAAACGATTTAAGATTTTCACTCCATAAACCCTCAGATCTGAAAAAATTCTCGTCGGAGCTCAGGTAATGGACAGATACGAAACCCTTCATTGGTGCTGAAAACCCACCGTCGGAGCCCTTCTTTGGCACTGAAAACCAACTGTCGCAGCCGCCAGTTATAGCAAACCCTAGCGCCGGCGCCTTTCATAACAAACCGTAAATTCGTTCTCCATCTCTCTCATATGTGCGAGGTGCTTTAGGGTTTGCAAACCCTGATTCCGTCTGTGTCTCTTCGTTTCACTCCTCCTCCGACGGCTGTGGCGGCTTCCGGTGGCGGTGGTTGCTATACTGCTGACGGATGATATCAATGTTAAGTGATGCACAGATAAAAGGGATGAGGGGTTATTACATTTTGTTTCTTATTTATTTTAATAAAAAAAATAATAAAATTAATAAAAGAGAACAAAAAAAGAAAGGGCAAAATCATCACTTTAAATATTTATCAAAAAAATTGGACCAAAACCGCAACAAAATGAAAGTTTTGGACCTCTGGTGCTAGTCCAAACATTTTTGGACCAAAGTGGCAATATTCGACATACCACAGGGACCATTTGTGCAGTTTAGTCTTATTAGAATATCAAAATATGCTCTACCAAAAGCAAACTATATTTGGTTTGACAAGCCTACAAATACGTCATTATTTTATTTTAGCATGATATTATCTTCTAGCAAGTCTCCACCTTCCAACATGTTTATGTCTGTCATATGTAATCTTATCTTTACTCTTGTTAGTTCCCCCATAATAGCTCTTTATAACGTCTTATTTTTTAGAATAATTTTTTTATTTTTAAACTAGCATAAACACTCATTTTTATATAGGTACATTCAAAGTAAAACCATTTGTACATATATTGAAAACCATAAATCACAGTCATAACGAAAATATCGTGGAATCTCAAATCATAAAATTGTTGATGTGTGTACAGTTATGCTTTCGCCTTCCCACGATCATCTGAAGTACCTGTAAAATGTTTAATCCATAACTGTAAGTCAAAGCTTAGTGAGTTCTCCAAAATAAGTCACACAACAATATAGATACAATACATGCACTTCATGGCCTTCAACATAAGGTTGGTCCGCCTCCTAAGCCTACAACACGCACTTTATATTAACCACTTAATGCTTAAGACCAAAACGTCCAAACTCAGATCTAACCTCCAAATAAGGTCTTAATCCATAAAGTTACCAACTTTACTCCTTTGCATATCTTAATGGGACCCAAAATCCGTTTTTTATCCATCTAAACCTATAATATGAACACAAACTTAAGCATGATTCATCAAAACCTATCAATATGACATTTTTATGCACCAACAACCTCAGAAATGCTAAGATCTAACATTCTAAGCTCCTGGGGTGGCTCATACTCACAATAATGACTCAGGGGACCATAATAAACCCAAAACAAGCCCTAGACTAGATCTAACACATAGAGTCATCGAGTTAGAAGCTTTATACCTCCTGGAACTTGATGAAGATGATTGGAGCTTGGATCCACAAGCTTCAAGCCCAACAATGCTTCTTACAATATCTCCTTCTTCTCCAAGACACACCAAAATCACACCAAGACTTGAAATTCACACAAGAGAGGCTAGGGTTTCAAATTTAGGGTTAAATGAGATGGAGGTTGAAGATAAGAGGGTTTGAAAATGAGCTAAGGCCTTTAAATAAGGTCCAAGACCCTAAATTAGGATTTGAACCTGACTTGAGTACGCCCAGTGTACTCCATGATGCATTCGTGATCACTTAGTCCAGTACGCCCCGCGTACACCTTTATACACCCAACGTACTAGACTAACCTATAATCCTCCTAACTTTCGAAGGCCATAACTTCTTCGTTCTAACTCTGATTTCGATGATCCTTATATCCACGGGAAGATAATGAGGAAATCTACAATCCTATCAACTCTCCTTTGCCTTAAAACCTTCCGAAGTTAAATCCAAAATTCATGAAATGCCTGCACGTTCTTTACTATTATACGCTTGGGCTCCAAAGCACAAACAAAACTCTCGGTACCCACATCCTACATTATCCACAACCAAAAGGGTCTAAGCCTCTCATTCTTCAAGGCCCGAAGCCTTATGATAATTGATATTCGGGTCACGGCCCCGAATTATGAAACGATTAGAAATAGGGTGTTACAAACACAATCCCCGCAAAGTACATATCAAACAAATCCGGACTATTTGGCCGCAACATAATGAATCCACCTTAAATTTCATGCATACAAGTTACAGAAAGATAAAATGTTTGAATTGATGATCACATACCTGCCATAGAATTAGGGAAAGAAGAGCTACGACTGGTTCTGGAGGTGGCGATGGTGTTTCTTTTGGTAAAACATAGAGTTCTAGTGGGCAATAATCTAGATCTAAAAGACCTCGATTGGGTGCATAGTTTTTCCCGATTCTTAAATGGGTGGTGTTTAAAGGAAGAAGGGGATAAATCCGACGATGATTGCTTACTGATGGTGTTGGTTGACTCTCTTGATCTTCTTATTTGATTCTGGGCGTGTAGGGTTAATAAAGATACATGAGGCGAGATTAAAACTGATTTCTTATTTTAGGGGATATAATTAATTTGACAATTTACCATTAATAATCAAAAGCTAAGATTACATAAATGCCTTTTTGTATGGTTTTTAAATGATTGACCCACAATTATTCTTACATCTATACAATAGGTAATTAGAACAAATGAACATCTCTCTCTCTCTCTCTCTCTCTCTCTCTATATATATATATATATATATATATATATATATATATATATATATATAAACTTAATATTTGTTGTAATTAGTAGATTAATTTTTTTTTCCAATTTTTGACGTCTCAAAATTACTCTTTAAACCTTTTTACCACTTGCTCTTTAAACCTTTTTTACTTACACAATTCTACTTTATATATATATATATATATATATATATATATATATATATATATATGTATTTTTAAAACATGTTGAGCTTTCTTAATTTTTATATAATTTTTAATTACGTTTTTTCATGCTTTTATCATAAACGAATATATGTAAACGAAAAAAATGTTAAAAAACAACATTAAATAATTATATTGGACATTAAATAACTGCATTGGATGAATGATAAATATCTGTGTTTTTAGCTTAACTTGTGTATTTGATCAATACGTCAACGTTTGTATAATGTCAAGGTACAAAACGTCAAAAAAAACAATATTAAATGAAAAATATTCGATCACAACGTTAAAATTTTTAAAATATTTACAGTTCGGAAAAATAAAGATAAATAGATAATAATAATATGATTTATATAATTTAGAAATTTGATTTTAATATTAAAATAGTTTTACAAATAATATATATTAGCTTTATTAAAATAAAAAAGTTAATGATTAAAAAGTTCGATAGGATTGAAATAACGACACTAGTCATTCACTACAAACTAACATGTAATGTTTAATAAAGATACCACTAGTCATTTACTACATACTAACATGTAATGTTTAATAAATTGAAAATATACTAACTTCTCCAACTGTAAACATGTATCACTTAGTTGCTTAACATGCAATTTACCCAAGAAGTTATTATCCAAATAGTAGCATAAGTAACTATTTTTATGCCTGTCCAAATTTTAAAATATCCTCAACATTTATAGTCATCATTTAGAGTTTGGTGCGTAACATGCAATTTACCCAAGAAGTTATTATCCAAATAGTAGCATAAGTAACTATTTTTATGTCTGTCCAAATTTTAAAATATCCTCAACATTTATAGTCATCATTTAGAGTTTTTTCAACAACGTAACATCAAAACATCAAAATGGTGATTGTTTAACATCAAAATGATGATTCAAAACATCAAAATGGTGATTGTTTAACATCAAAATGATGATTCAACTACAACCAACCTTTAAAATAGTGTTTTTAGAAGCTTCCACATATGACCCTTCATATTTTGTGTTAAAATAGATTTTAAACAAAAATGTTGTTAAATTTAAAGGTCTCATTCTTTGCTTCCAAAACACAAAAATTGTTATATATATATATATATATATATATATATATATATATATATATATATATATATATATATATATATATATATATATATAACAATTTAAAGTTCTGAATATACATATATCAATGCATCATCAAATTCTGGTGTATATGATAATCCTATTTTGTCTTTTTATATATATATATATATATATATATATATATATATATATATATATATATATATATATATAAAATAATGAAAACCATAACTAAAAGATTATACATATATTTATATCAATAATATTTTAAATTAGTCATATATCTGAAAATAAAATGTCACTATATATAATAGATATTATTAATGAGTTTTATAGGTTATAAATACATGTCAATTTTGAAAAAAAAAATCATTTAACATTTAAAAGGCACATGCAGCATATAAGGATCTATGTCATAACAGTTTGAAGCCAATATACAATTAAGAACAAAAGTAGATGAACCCTAATATAATCGAAATCATGGAATTAAAGTTACATACATTTGATTTGTTGTAGTAAACAAATCACTTCTATCTCTTGTAGTGGATGATCTTGGAAAGCTTAGCACCAAAAGGATGATGCCTTTAATGGTTTGTACCCAAACCCTAAAACTAAAAGACCATTGAGGAGAGAAGGGAGATTTTAAACAAAAATTGTGTTAAATTTAGAGGTCAATTGGATGATTTTTTGCTTCCAAAACACAAAAATGATGTTAAATATCTGACGGGTGTTATATATATATATATATATATATATATATATATATATATATTAAGAATAATTTAAAGTTCTGAATATATCAATGCATAAAACTTCTAGTGTGTATATGATAATCCTATTTTGTCTTTTTATATATATATATATATATATATATATATATATATATATATATATATATATATATATATATATATAATTTGATTGAAGTATCGGAAACCATAAGATTATATGTATATTTATATCAATAATATTTTAAATTAGTCTTATATCTGAAAATTATATATATATATATATATATATATATATATATATATATATATATATATTATTGATGGGTTTTATAGGTTATAAATACATGTCTAATGTGAAAAAAATCATTTAACATTTAAAGGGCACATGCAACCTATAAGGATCTATGTTATAATAGTTTGAAGGCAATATACAACGAACAACAAAACTAGATGAACCCTAATATAATCGAAATCATGGAATTAAGGTTACGTACCTTTGATTTGTTGTAGTAACAAATCACTTCTATCCCTTATAGTTGATGGTCTTGGAAAACTTAGCACCAAAAGGATGATGCCTTTAATGGCTTGTACCTAAATCCTAGAACTAGAAGACCATTGACGAGAAAGGAGGGAGAAGCAAATTTTGGCTATCCTTCTGGATCAAAGAGTGGTTGAAAATAGGTGACCCAAGGGTCCTATTTATACCTGCTTAGAAAACCTTAGAAGCCCTGATTTGAACATATAATATTAATATTTCAAATCCAGGTGGTTATCTAGTTTCTTTATTGGGGCTCCTGACCTACCCTGCCTGACATTGTAAAGCCCGACTCCTCTCTGTTAGGGCTCCTGACCTACCCTCTCGTCCATCGGTGATCCTCAAAGTAGCCGGAGCAAGTACACTCACTGCTCTTCCCCTCATCATCGGACAGTCGGCCTTCTTGTGGCCCACCTAATCGTAGTGAAAACATAACGGGCTTGCCTCCTGAGGACAATCCCTGCTGATGTGACCAACCCTGCCACACTTGTAGCAGCCCAAACCCCTAGAATGACAAACTCCCTCGTGTAGTTTCCCGCACGTGCTGCACTGACCCCGACCCTGCTGGCCTCTCAAATGTTGATCAGAAGTTTTGGGTCTCTTCCGGGGACCCTCCACTACATGCACCTGGTCTGATCCCCTCTTCCCGAGGTGCTCCAAATCGATCTCCCGTTCTTGGTCTCTAGAAACCATATCATTTAGGGTCTCGCATCTTGAAATACTCACAAACTCATTGATGTCATCCCGCAACATATCATCATATCTCACCTTTTTCATTTCCTCATCTACTACATATTGCAGTACCATCAAAACCCTCTCCTGGAACTTAGCAGTGATCTCTACCACAGTCTCAGTAGTCTGGCGGAGATCTAGAAACTCTCGTTCCAACTGCTGCACCTCAATCGCTGGTGCAAACTCAGCTCGGAACCTGGTCGAGAAGTCATCCCATGACATAGCATCAACGACATCATCACCCAACTCACTACCGACCTCTTCCCACCAATCTCGTGCCCTATCCTTCAACACGCAGGAAGCATATTTGACCTTCGCCTCCTCGGGGTAGAAACTCGTCCTGAATGCGTTAGCCATATCTGCTAACCATCTCCTACTGACAGTGGGGTCCCTTTCCCCATGGAACACAGGAGCTCCAAAAGCACGGAACTCCCGGAAAGAAAGAGTGCGAGCTCCAACAACAACCATAATCCCAGCACGGAACGCGCCTAAGCTCTTATCCAAGATCTCTGAAATACTGCGAGAAATCTCCGATGAAATGAACTCATGCAAATGCTCGCTAATTGGCTCATCACCTGCACCTAAGCCGGAACCTGAACCAGAACCAGAACCTGAACCACCTCCCTGAGTGCTCATCTCCAAACTGAAATACAACAAGCCAACAATCAAAACATGCCCAACAATCATCCTCCCATAAGCTTCTTAGATTCTCCAAGACTCTCACCGATTCGAGTATGGATCCTGTGCTTTCAGTAGTACGGGCCCAATACTACCTTCCACACCTATCCATACTTTCCTCAACAATCCTCCCAAATCCTCTAAGTCACTTCCTCAAACGAATGTGCCAAAGCTCACTAAACCGCACCACTAACCCACTGAAGCATATCCTAGGCTTCCCTAGGTTCCCGACCTCACTCTACCATCAGCTGCTGAAGAGCTCTTTATAATGCCAGTCATCTACCTCATGAATACTTTCATATTCACTTAGTAGTTGGCTCCCTTCATCAAGAGTTCCACAAAGCACAAATCAAGCAGCATTCGTGCAGTAACACTCCTATCCATAAAACTATCATAGAACATTCAACCCACACGTTATTACTTCAGCTAGAAATTCCACCCTTATTGTCGGTTTCCTTATGCATGTAATTTATACACAGAACAGGATCAAATAGACTGTCGAATAACAGACTCTACCCTAGAACCACAACCAGACAAGGAACAAGAAATAATTCCAAATCAATTATTCTAGGGCTATACCGTATACAATTTTTAAAGCACACACTTAGAAATTACTGATGCCAATAGATATTCTCATCCCATCATAGCATCCAATACACCCAATGCAACAAGGTATCACATATCAGATCAAACTACCACTAACTAATCAACACTAGCATGCAAGTCTACTAGCTCATACAATACACATACAAAGGCATCTCTCCTAGCATTATATCATGCAAGAACTGAGTAGATCCTTAGCCCTAACTAGCATGCAATTCATAGGTTCATAAATCAAATCATAACACATAGCATGTATGAGTATTCTGGGAAAACTTACTTGAGCTTAGATGATTGCATGCACCACACCCTTCTTTTATCTTAGAAAACTTTTTTCTTGAAAATACTTTTCTTTTTGAAAACTTTACCAATCCTCAGTTTCAGTTCAGACACACCGAGAGTATGTCCAAATCCCTAAAACCAAGGCTCTGATACCAACCTGTAACATCCTGAAAATCAGGACAGAAAAAAATTGTTTTAGATTAATAATCATTAATACAGATTGTTTCCTTAAAACCAAAGTAACAAATATTTAGCAAAACATCATTAAACCAGAGTATTTCACAAAATGCAGAAACGTGTGGTGTGTGCTCTATAATCATCCCAAGCTCTTCCATTTGAAAATCGGAGCACCTGAAACATAAACTGAAAATCGTAAGCACAAAGCTTAGTAGGTTCCCCAAAATACCCTACAACATACAAACACAGATTATCATGCAACATACATATAATTTCCATGGGCTCCCCCCATGGTCTTTATATAGTATGTCATGGGCTCCCCCCATGGTCTTTACCTGGAATGTCATGGGCTTTCCCCCATGGCCTGATATCCAAATGTCATGGGCTCCCCCCGGGGTCTTCCATGAAAGTATCACAGAGACAACTAGCATACCACATAACACGTAATGGTCCGTCATTGGTGCCTTCGACCAATGGATATAGTGAGAAGAATCACCTCGAATGTTGAAGCTTACTAAAAGAAATCCCTAGCTGCTGTCCTGACGACACCTCCGAGCTATCAGATCAAAATAACACCCAATTAGCAATTGGGTTCCATTCTAAGGCCCACCATCCATACTTGGGTTAAAATAACCATTTTACCCTTGACCTAACATGCATCAAAACTGAAGCCTAAATCCAAAAGATCCACAAAGGCCCACTACTGGAAATTGGGCCCAACCCCATATAGGCCTTATCCTAAAGCCCATAATTCCCTTAGTTACAATTCTGATTACATCAAGTACCCCCTTAGAACAACTTGGTCAAAGACAGGGTCAAAAGTCAAGCTTAACAGTCCGAGTTGACCCAACACGCCGAGTTGACCCAACACGCCGAGTTGTCCTTCAACTCGTCGTGTTACTCCATTATCTGCAAATTCGGGGAAAAACCTGTTGGGGTTTAGGTACTATAACACTCCTATGGTAAACATACAACCCTAATGCTTTGGATCTAAGTTTTCTCTAGTTATACATGCAATAAAATTATCCAAAGCATAAAACCTACAACTAGCATACAACTTTGATATTTGAAACATAAAAACTAGTTAGATGAATACCTCTTTGTTGTATCTTGTAGAACTTGACCTTTCAAGAGCTTAGCAACTCAAATGTGATGCCTCTAATGTGTCACAAATACCATAAGCAAATGGATGACAATGAGAGATAGGCTAGGAGGCACCAAAAATGGCTAGGGTTCATCTTGGAACTCTTAGGGGCCTTTTTGGTGATGTTAGAGGTTACATTTATAGTGTGGAATTCCTAGGGTTTCACTTGTAAACTCTAATTCACTTCCTTGGGCCTTTAGTGCAATAATCCATATGATAAGACCTTTGGACTAACTCTTCATGGACTCCCACATAAAATTAGTCCATCCTAATCAACATGGATCATTAGCCCAAACTATATGTATTACTGATTTACTTAATCAGTCCCCATTAATTTAATCAGTCTCTTTTGATCACTAAATTAATTCCAAATTAATTCTTGACCAATACCAATTAAATAATATGATTTCTCAATTAATATATTATTCTTATAATATATTAATAAATCACAAATAACCTCTTTCTCAAATATCCATCCTATCAAATTGCTCCGGTGAAGGCAACCCAAAAGGACCATGCTACCATCGGGTCAAGTACATACCAATTATAGTTATGGGCTTAGACACCTAATCCAACAGTCTCCCACTTGGATAAGTCTAATAACTATTATTGCAAGTACGACTTCAAAAAACCGACTAGAAATCATAGCTCTCAAAAGCCGCTGTCAACTCTGATCAATAACGCGTCCTTTAGATAAGGGATCATATATGCCACCATTCGACAAGATATCGTATGAACTGAGACATGGATTATAATCATTCTATATGTTCATGTGTTGTTTCCCGATTTCTAATTTATGATGACCGACTAATTGAACAAATCAAATCAGTCCAGGCCTGGCCAAGCGCTTTGGGTGTCATCACTAAATCATCGAGGGGACCACATATATCGCTTTTATCCTTATTAGGGTAAAAATAACGGATAAAATTCGACTCATATGCTTGCTCAATTTATTCCTCAAATCACACACAACAATACGTTTTATAACACCAAGTTACTGGTGCATTTACGCATCGTCAATGTGCAACCAACTCGTAAACTACAACTCATATGTCTCTGCTTCAAGAATATAAGATATTATCGTCTCATAATCACTCGTGATAAAATCCATGAAGTGATTCAGATGAGCGTGGATTTAATCCAATACTCAAATCTTATTACAGAAGTACTCATGAACACTGTAGTAAACTTGTGCTATGTCTAAGCACTTAGACAATCTACAGTCAGATTCATGACAGTGTTACCTCATTACTTACTTCCAAAGTATGATTGATTGTGGATGTTTGAATAACCTAGTTATTCGGGAAGTAAAACATGCGAAGTGAAACACAAGAATAATCGAATCCAATATGGTCTCAAAACTTTTGGATATAAATAAAAATACTTTTTATTTAATCACCATATTGATTACACATTATTCAATGTATAATGTTTCGACTAATCAACTTAATACTTGAATTAAAACAATAGTTATCCCATGCTCCAAGCATGTACACTATGTTTACCTATGGTCCTTACTTTGTGAAATAGATCAATTGTAAACATTTCCAATGACACTCATTTCATAATTCCAAATCCTTATTGTAAGTGTAAGAATACGAAATTTTTGTCACTATTAGAATGTGTTAGATTCTAAACTATCATGCAATGATCCTTTTGTAATGTCAATGCACCAAAGTCACAGAGACTTGGACAATGATATTACAAATTACTCCACTGGAGATTGTTACACGACAATTCCACAGATACGAAGTCTCATATTCAAAGTACATTCCTTTGAACATCCTTCTTGCATGAAAGTTTCTAACGTACACATAGATTCTTAATATCCAACTCCCGTTATAGAAACATTTCCATATTTTCCATGTGACATTCCTATCTATTCATAATCATGTAAATATGGTCCATCCATTACTATACTTCCAACTGCCCATAAGCAACCACTCTTTGGCGAACCTTGGATTGTCCTTAATAGTTGTTTAACAACTTTGGTGATATACGGTTCTGGTCCATTTTCCTTCTTAATGCCCTAGGCATTTGGAAAATTCATAACACACAAAAATTATAGCATATGCAATCGATCCTATACCCGAAGCATATGGGACATGATTTATAATGTCTTACATAAAGACATGATACTTTACCAGTCTCTCGCTATAACTTTTCCATATATAGAATTTCCTTATGTTGAATCATTTCATCATAACATTCATATATGTTCATGACTAAATTCTATTAAAATCTTAATCTAAGCTTTTAGATTTGAAATGAAGTATGAGTTCCTCTCCCTTAATTATAGCAAAACAATTATTTCAAACAGTGCAACTTTGCAAACTTTTGTTTTCTATAATTAGCATTGCTAACTCGCAATACTTAACGTAATAATTGTGCTCCCACTAGCATAATAATTACATTCTTATAAGCACAACACTTATGATCCCACTAGCTTTGACATGTACCCAGAAATCAGTTGGACTTCTAGAAATTAATACTTATTGACTTTCTTTCCAAAGTTTAGATTTCTGATACTTGGTGCTTTGAAAAGTCTTTTATTTAGACTTCACAAGCTTATACACCTCTCATTAGAAAGCTCACATGTGTGTCTAAACAATTTTAGAACTTACAACAGTAAGTCTCGAATGTTCAAACTTTTTGCCATTTCTCACAATTCGAACTATGAAGAGGGATGCCGTAATCATAATCGGATCTGAGAATGCAATTAACACAACTGTAATCTCTTTAAAATCTACTTAGTGAAAGAGTTTCCGCACAATCCTTTTCATGAAGCGGAGAGAAACCTTTACCACTTAGATTTAATGGTGTATGTGTTCCTATCCATGTGAATTTGTCAAAACCATAATCACAAGACAAGGTTTGTGACAAATCCAAACTCATATGGACTGAACTAGTTCAATCTTAATTTCCTGCCATCTAGTAGCACAAGGGTACTACCATTGCTTCCAAGTTGTTAAGCAGCTCACCTATACAAATCAATGTACTTTCCATTGATCAAGGTGCTCTGCCTTATGCAATCAAATGAGAACTCATAGAACTCACATGCATAGTCAAACTAACTGGAATAGGCACAGAAACAAGAATATGTCAACACGATAGGTTATAAAGCTTAAGTCGTGTGCCAGTGATAAACAATAGGTTTATTCTTGATTAGTTCCTGAACCTATTCAGGACCATCAAGACTCCCACTGGCCTCTTGACATATAAGATTCTCCGTCAAGGAACATTTCTTGACAATCAAATATTCAAGAATTAGTGTGAGTTCTTATCAAGAAAAACACTTCACATAATTGGTATTATTTGGTCTTTGTCTTATCCAAGACATCACAATTACCAATTTCAAATGTGCAAGAGTAAGACACCTTTCACATTTCATGATGTGTTATAAACCTACTTAAGATTATGTCACTCAAGGCATAATCTTGGAGTATGACTCTAATACTCGATTTTAGAACGAAGTATGACTCACCTTTTTGATTTAACCATTTCAACAATTCTTGATTCCTCTTCTTAGTCATGCAAGTGCACTAAGGTGTCCTTAGAGGATCAACTGAGATATGGTTCCATAATCATTAGGATGATCATAAAAAACGATACTAAAGTTCTTTCCTTTCCTTTCAGATTGGAGAAACTTTTATCTATCTGCCTAATTGATTCTTCTTATTCGTTCTGCTATACATTGAAGCTTTTCAAGGTATTCGAATTACACTTAAACTTGTAAGCATAACCGTAGTTACTGAACTTTCAATAAATCATGACGAATATACTTTATTGTCCTTTGTGGTGGACCTGACCATTACTCATCAATGTGTACTAGATCCTTTCATCTTTCACTTGACTTATATACATATGTAAACAAAGAATTAGTCTTAATTTCCCAAGTACCAAGATTTTCATACATCATATGATTCCAGGTTTCTATCCAATTGAAACTTGGGCGATGAGAATCTTTCCTTACTTAGAAAATTACGACACTACCACAATTGATATAACTAAGAATCAAACCATTTTCAATATTGCTATTAATAGAAACATATAAACAACAATTTTCACAAATGCCATTGCAATGAAATATAAAATAAAATCAGAATTTCTTTATTTATAAAAGTGCATAAAAACTTGTCCTTACAATGCAAATACAAATGAAAACTATGTTGCTATCTATTCCTAAGCAATCTATCATAACTCCTAAGCAACAGCTCAAAAAAAATCTGATCATCGAACCATGCGATCAAAATCCATCTCTTCGCGATCAGAATCAGCTTACTCTTCTTTCAAGCTTCCTTTCTCTTCTTTGATCCTACAAAACATCAAAATGCAATCTTATCACATCATGTATTAAGACTCTATAAGTAGGAACTTAATAGAGTTAGATAGTGAACTTACCTGAAGTAAAACCATACAATTTGATTTACCATCTCTTAGATCTCTCAGGTAGTCAGGGAAGCTTGGCAACCAATGCCCCTTCTCTTGGCAATAGAAACAAACATACTCTCTCGGAATGGTACACGGGACAATCATAAACTTAGCCTTTCTCTTTACCATTTGGTCAAACGGTTTGACCTTGGCCAATCCCTTTCCATTGGGAAGAGAAAGCTTTTCTATGACTTAGAAAGTGAATAAAGAACCAAATCAACAGCCACATAGTAGTCTTTAACAAACTCACTATATAACTTAGGAAGTAAATAAAGAACCAAGTCAACAGCCAGCTTCCTTGGGAACATGACACCCAACATTCCCAGCCTGTCAATATACATCTTTATGTCCAAGACATGAGCACATACATACTTTCCATCTTCATGTTTGTTAGCCAATAGGGCTTGAGTGATCTTGAACTTTTCAAGTCGACGAACATGTGGGTCAGGGAGAATAATTGGAGGAGGTGGAGGAAGTGAAGAATGATTTCTATTTTCATGATCGAAGCGTGCAACATCATCTTCATGAGGGAAGTTATTTTCAAAAGATTCGGGAAGACCATAGTTGTCAGAATTAGACATCTACAAGGGAGAAATTCAAGTTAATTGATTTAAGTCCTTAATATAACACCCAAATGAAATATTAAGTCTAGGACCCAACACAATATTTTACAATTCGGAAGAGGGATTCCGTAATCCAATTGCAAAATATTTGAAGGTAGGTAAAAGACGATTTACCAATTTCCACCATGAAAAACGAAAGTGAACATTAAGTTTTAAATGAATTGAAATTCCTAGATTCTTTGAGATTCATTGAACTTTTCAATGACATGTTTAATTTCGATTATGCCATTCAAGTTTGTGACTAAGATACCGAGGATCACAAACAAGGTGTGAATAACCATGCAAATTAGCTTGGTACTCTCGAAGACATTTATCACCTAATCAATGTGCCGGTTAACCACACATGCCCCATTGATCTATGATAATCTCCAAACTACCCATTTCCATCCTACATTAGTCCCAGATTAGTGTCCCGGTTAACCACATACGCTCCACTAACGACCAATAAGGTGCAATGTGCAATTTCATGGATTAGAACCGAATTCACATTTTTCCTAAGTAACTAAGATTTGGGAATTTATAAAACATTTAGTTGCTTGTATTTCATTATACTTATTAATGAAAGTTTGTGTCCTATCTTACCCGTTCGGCTAATGACCCTCCACTGGTCAAGGGTGCGGTGGGTAAGAGTGGATACCCAATGGCGGTCATTTTACAGGCCGCTTCCTTAAACACCCCTTATAGACCAACTTCGTGAATGAGGCCTACTAACGGTAAGACTGACTTTTAACTTATACATATATAATATATTAGACTTTTAATTTTATATAGTATAAGGGTGTATTTTATATATTTAAAATACTAGGTGGTTTAATCTATTAATAAAATATACTTTTAATTTAATTAAAATTTAAACCATTACATTATGGATTTATTAATTCCTCTTTTAATTAAACACTTAATTAATTTAATAAAATCATAAGGGTGTAATTTGAACTATTCAAAATATCAAAGTTCTAAATTTAAGATTTCAAAATTAAAGTTATTCAATTAAATTTTAAGTTACAAAACCAAGAGTTGTTCTTTTGAAACCTTTCAAATTACTAGGGTTTTAGAACTTAATATTTCATAATTAAGACTTTTCAAATTCCAAAACTTAAGGGTAAGTTTTGAAACTCTTCAAAACTTTTGGATTCCAAAACTTGATGACAAGTTTTGTAACTCTTCAAGACCTTTTAAATTCCAAAACTTGATGGCAAGTTTTGTAACTCTCCAAAAACATTTAGATCAAATTTTAAACTAATAAAATAATCATATGATTTTACCTTTTACTAATTTGACCTAATACAATTCATATAGCAAGATAATTCAAATCAAATTCTATAAACAATTAATTTTTCATAAAAAACAAGTAATTATCTTAAAATTTGACAATAATCATTGAATTGGATGAGAATAATCATTACCTTATCATAAAAAACGATTTTTATAAGTCAAAACAGTTTGTGGTAATAATCCTAATCCAATTCTAGCCAAAAAACCTGAAAAATTGCAACCTGATGATCCAACTCGTCGAGTCGGATACTGGACTCGTGGAGTTGGCTTGTATAATGCACGAATCGTCGAGTCAGTCCATAGGACTCGCCGAGTCCACTGATCAGACATCAATTTTTCAATTTTTCAACTTTGAACAATTAAGTAATGCATCAATATAACAGAAAACACCCATGTCTCTGATACCACTGTTGAGTTTTAGGTACTATAACACTCCTATGGTGCACATACAACCCTAATGCTTTGGATCTAAGTTTTCTCTAGTTATACACACAATAAAATTATCCAATGCATCAAACCTACAATTAGCATACAACTTTGATATTTGAAACATAAAAACTAGTTAGATGAATACCTCTTTGTTGTAGCTTGTAGAACTTGACCTTTCAAGAGCATAGCACCTCAAATGTGTCACAAACTGTCACACCCCCAAACCAGAATGGCGGAAACATTCGGGGGCGGAGGACTTTAGGTAAGTATCACAACACATGCAATATATAATCAAAGTACAAACAACCATTGCATTAATAAGTATAAGTTTTACATAAGTGTTCAAACATTACATATTCAAACACTAAAGTAGGTACAGTAGAAGACAAGAATCACGGTACGGTACTAGGTACTCTTCTCAATAGCTTCGGGAGTGTACGTGTCTACTGGATTCCTGAGAATACAAGTTAATTGGAAATAGTAGATCAGCATTTAAGCTGGTGAGTTCATAAGTATTTTAGTTCTGTTAAGTATACCCTAAGTTCTTTGAATAAGTTCACTGGTTTCTCCAGGAAATCCTATATTTCCTGAGGTGATTAACTGATAACCTCAATAGTTTCTCTCTGTAATTACTTAGTTTATACTGATTATATATAACCCAATATCGAATGGACAGTCAAATGGGTGTATCTGCCCTAAGCCCACAACCAAACAAGGAACAGGAAGTAAGGCGGAAGTCACACATTTCACTGTCAATCGGATATTACTTATGTACAACTCTGATGTAATAACTAAGGAATTATAGAATTAACCACTAAAGGTCTTTTATGTTATACTAGTTTACAAATATTGAGTGACTAAGTTTCATTTGATAAGTGGTTTAATCCCATAAACCGTTTCCTTTGTATAAGTGGTTTAATCCCATAAACCGTTTCATTTGTAAAAGTGGTTTAATCCCATAAACCGTTTCATTTGTAAAAGTGTTCTTAGTTATATCTGTTCTATAGTAAAAACCTTAGTATTAATCCTGGAGAGTATTGTATTATCCATAATACTGCCTTGTGGTTTTAAATGTTCAAAACCAGAAGTACAATATTTGATTTCATGATACGTAGCTCTTACTGTAAGTAAAAACTACTGAAGGTATATCTGGTCGGGATGTAATTAACTTTTCTTACTGTTATAAGAGAAGTATATTACTTTGTAATTCACTCGTTGTTTTATCCATGTGAGTTCTATCAACCATACTAATATGACGGAAATGCCTGCAGCGACGTTCTTCAGGCGTCGGAACTGGAATGATATTTGACACCCTAGGCCTGCCGGCCAAACTGTAGCGAACAGTAGAGGTGCGGGATTGTCAGTCCCATATAGATCTATACACAAATTCACGCTCTCCCTACAAGAGATTCTGGCTAATAGTTCAGGACTTAAAAGGTCGTACTTAGATAAGTACACCGTGAAGGGTCTCACTAATTTATTGTTTCAACGAGATTTACGATGTATTATTATTACCCTGTGAATGCTAACTCTGGTACTTTGTATCGTACCCTTGGTTAATGAAAACCCGGTATAATGTATTATTACCTCGTGTTTGCTAACTCG
The DNA here is from genome assembly GCF_052849685.1 of Lactuca virosa. NCBI lineage: Eukaryota > Viridiplantae > Streptophyta > Magnoliopsida > Asterales > Asteraceae > Lactuca > Lactuca virosa. The sequence continues at coordinate 299,352,733 of NC_136430.1, read as the reverse complement.
GGTACTCTGTATAGTACCTTTGCTAATGCAAACCCGGCAGAATGTATTATTATCTCGTGTTTGCTAACTCGAGTACTCTGTATAGTACCTTTGCTAATGCAAACCCGACAGGATGTATTATTACCTCGTGTTTGCTAACTCGGGTACTCTGTATAGTACCTTTGCTAATGCAAACCCGGCATTACCTCATGTTTGCTAACTCTGGTACTCTGTATAGTACCTTTGCTAATGCAAACCCGGTATGATGTATCTTTACTTCTTTAATATGTTGTTCGTATATTAAAGGTATTATATATATCTTGTTATAGTTGAATGTATTTTGGTAATTTCCTTGGAAAGTATACAGTCGTGAATCATACTTGTATCTTTAGTTTTGAATCATAAATTATACCTATTAGAATTTATATGTTCTATCTGATTAGCATGGTTTCTCATGGATGAACACCTTTGCTCAGCCTGATACAAAGGTGATGATACCAAAAGGAGTAACCTTTTATACTCATATATGTATAATATATATATATATATATATATATATATATATATATATATATATATATATATATATATATATATATATATAATTAAGAAGGAAACGACCTTCAGACAAATAATACAACCTTAATTCCACATCCAAACAAGGAAAAGAAAATAAGATAATTCATTAGTCCTAAGCCCTTCAAATCTTATTTATATATTTATACATATATAAACATGATTTTGGCATATATACTTTGAAATAGCTTATAAAACATTTTTCAAAGAATTTAACGGAGTTTACATGACTTTAAAGATTTAACATGGCTTCAAGTCATTTTGAAAGTATTTGGTAATTCTTAAAAGCATACGGAAACACTTTGTGTGATTATTATCACATACAGTTATTAACACAATTTAATATTGTGTTAAACTTGTATCCCCCCCTAAAAAGCATATAAAACCATTTAAAAAAGTATATTATAGGGGTATGAACTCACTTTGATAAGCGGTGATTCGGGCAGCGTTTCGTTTCCCGTAAAGAGTTTATTTGACGAGAAACCGGCTCAAACCGGGCAGAGTTTCGGCAGGAGAGAGGATAACTTCTCTAGAATTCCGGGGCTCCGGGGCTTGCTTCGGGCTTTAGACACGATACCGGGGCCTTGGGGGGTCGTGAGAAAGTTTACGGGGTTAAAATGTGAATTTTGGGAAGTTTTGGGGTGAAAAAGTGTCTTTTATCCGAGAAGGCTCGCATGCCTTATATAGGCCGCAGGCTCGGATCTGGAGCAGAGGGAAGGAGACACGTGTCTCGGACAGGTGGCAAAATGGAGGTTCGACTCGGACACGTGGCTTCGCGAGGCTTCGGTTCGGACGGTCGGTTTGGATCTGGCAGCTTCGGATTGGACCCAACTTCGGTCCAATGGGCAGGCTCCCACGAAGGTGCGAGGGTCATCCGAGGAGTATCCGCGGGGTATCTCCTGCGAGGGTGTCCGAAGCTTATTGAACCTCGGTTGCGGTCCACTCAGAAGGCAACACGTGAACTACGGTCCAAACAGAAGCGAACACGTGGGGGACACGTGGAAGCCTCGCATGCGAGGGGTGACGTGTCCGAGGTGAATCAACGAAATTTCCCGGTTTTCCACATTTTCTTGATTTTTGTGCCAAAAACTTGCTAAAATCATAACTTTCGCATACGAGCTCCGTTTTTGACGTTCTTTATATGCACGCGTAGGTAAAATCATACTCTACGACTTTCGTTTAGACTTCGTTGGCTGATATTGAATTTATTTTTAATATTATTATTTTTAACAGACCGGGACAGGAAATCCGTTAAAAATTCATAACTTCTTCATCCGACGTCCGTTTTCGTCTGTATTTTTACCGTTGTGTTACTTTTGACGAGACCTTCGATTCTCGTTTAAGTTGCATCGGCTAAATATCGATCGATTTATATTTCGAATTTTTAGCTGTCTACTGCTAAACCGAAACTTCGAAAAATCATAACTTCCTCATACGAAGTCAGATTTTTACGTTCTTTTTATGAACGTTCTCGGTTTAACATATTCTACAACTTTCATTGAGATTGTTAAGGCTAAAAATCCTTTTATCAAAAATTCGCTTTTTACACTGAACAGTGTTTTGCCGGTTTTACCGCGGATTTTCGATTGGTCATAACTTCTTCGTTATAACTCAGATTTCAGTGTTCTTTATGTTTTTGGAAACCTTGTTACAAACTCTACCACTTGGTTCATCCCAATTACGATTATTGATCAATTTATTTTTGACCAAAATTTGACTGGTGTCACACAAACACCATAAGCAAATGGGTGATAATGAGAGAGGGGCTATGAGGCACCAAAAATGGCTAGGGTTCATCTTGGAACTCTTAGGGGCCTTTTTGGTGATGCTAGGGGTTACATTTATAGTGTGGAGTTCCTAGGGTTTAACTTGTAAACCCTAATTCACTTCCTTGGGCCTTTAGTGCAATAATCCATATGATAATCCCTTTGGACTAACTCTTCATGGACTCCCACATAAAATTAGTCCATCCTAATCAACATGGATCATTAGCCCAAACTATATGTATTACTGATTTACTTAATCAGTCCCCGTTAATTTAATCAGTCTCTTTTGATCACTAAATTAATTTCCAAATTAATTCTTGACCAATAGCAATTAAATAATATGATTTCTTAATTAATATATTATTCTTATAATATATTAATAAATCACAAATAACCTCTTTCTCAAATATCCATCCTATCAAATTGTTCCGGTGAAGGCAACCCAAAAGGACCATGTTACCATCGGGTCAAGTACATACCAATTATAGTTATGGTCTTAGACACCTAATCCAACAAAACTGAGCCAACTCACCGAGTTTATCCATAAACTAGCTGAGTTCGCCAGAAACCCAACATCTTAATACATTAAGCCGAAATTAACGATTCTAAGAGCTTCACAACTCAGATCTCGACCAAAATAAGATCTAGAAGGGTAAAGTTTCCAACTTTACCCCTAGGAACCACCGAAATGGGTCCAAGCCCAAACCCTAGACTTAAAATAGTGAGGGCTTAACCATTAAGCACTTAATCTTCAAAGACAAAACCCCAAAATGCAGATCTGGTCAATCTAGAGCTGGAAAACCATGTAAAGTTGCCAACTTTACATTCATGCATGCCCAGGAGAAGCCCAAATGCTTAAGAAGGACTTAATAAGGGACTTAATGAATGCATGAAGCCCTTAAATCCATAAACTTGGCACCTTTATGCCAAAAGAGTCCATGAAAACCCCATATCTAAAAGAATAAGGCTTTGGGACGTCCTAGTCCCAACATCCATCCAAACCATGGCTAAAACATGACAATTTAACCCAAAAGAGAGATCTAAGCATCTAGCAATCAAGATAAAAACTTGATACCTCAAACTCCTTCAAAATGGATAATGATTCTGGATCCAAGACTTCCTTTTCGAAGCTTAGAACTTCAAGACCTAACTCCTTCACAATGCACAAAAATGACCACCAAACTTTCTTCCAAGGCTCAAATTATTGACAATGGAGGCTTTCAACTCGTTTTATGGTTTTGACAACAATGGAGGTTGATAAGGAGGCCAGCCAAAGGAACTTAAGGCCTTTAAATATGGTGATTGAAAGAACCCCTTTCTAAACTTTCGTATTTCTGAAAGACCCAAACTTTCATACTTGACAATTGTTACTCCAAACATGCTACATGCATATTTATAAAACAATATCTTACATTGATAAAGTGATTACAAAAGATTGGATACAAACCGACTACGTTTTAATATTTTACATAACTACCCAGGATATTGAATTTTATACAAACATAAACCGAAATACAAAAGTAATAGTAAAAACTATTCTACATCTTCCGACAGTATATAACCATACTGGTTACTTATCTCCTGCAATTGTTAAACACTGAGAGGGGCAAGCGGTGACGCTTAGTGAGTTCAATAATAGATACAATATAACGTTATGCCATATATATACATCATTATGGCAGAAGCAAAGAGGAACAACAAAGACATATGTGAATCATGTGACAAACTTTCCATATCAATCAATAATTTGATTCAAAGATATACGATCAATGAGACATGACAATTTCTATACTTGATATACACCAATAAAGCTTCGGCCCAAATGGCACAGAAGACATACACTTTCTGATTTAAACAATTCGGTAGATTTCAGGCTTATAGCCCTGTCTAACCATCTGCCAATGCCATAGAATAGAAGTCATTCTCTTACGGAGACATGCTCTACATGGCCAGAGGCTACGTACCAGTACCACCGTGAATCTAAGTCCTTTCACTGATCACATGGTCAAAGGTATAGCTTTGCTATCATAAATAGCGGAAATAAAAATAACACGGGAGAATAACCCGGAATAATAACACTGAAAAGCACATAGCACATATAACACATAACATACAATTGTTCCTATATATTAAACTCACCGTGAAATAACCGGGGGTAAAAATAGTAAATTGGGCAGCACTTCGGCTCTAAATATAACTTCCATCGTTGAAAACCGGGAGATTTATTGAAAACCGGGCTCTGCGAAGGTAGAGCTTCAAACCGAAAAGATAAATTTTTCGGGCTTCTCGGGAACTTCGGAACGTATTTCAGGCTTTAAAAATGATACCGAGGCTTCGGGGGAAGTCAAAATAATAAAAATATTGAATTTGCGTGAAAAAGTGGCAAAAATCTCATTTTACCCGGGAAGGCTCGCAGCCTTCCTATTTATAAGGCGAGATTGCGAGGGTTAGCCGAGAAGGGTGAGTCAGCGAAGGCAGGTGGCAGCGAGGGAGAGAAACACGTAGCAGAAGAGCGAGGCTCGGATGCGGGCACCTATGCGAGGCACGTCGGACGCGCACTGGTCCGCGGTTCGGTCCAATCGGAAGGCGACAGGTGTGTGACATGCGGCGGAGCCAGCTTCGGATGAGTTATGGATCGGACACGGGGCGCGCATGGAGCGAAGGTGACGTGGCCAAACTCAGGCCATGCAATTTTTCTCGGATTTCGCAATTATTCTCGATTTTTGTGCCAAAAACTTCTAAAATCCATAACTTTCGCATATGGGCTTCGTTTTTGACGTTCTTTATATGCACGCGTAGGCGGGAGTATACTCTACAACTTTCGTTTAGACTTGTGAGAACAAGATCTTTGCGTAGGGACAAGGTTTGAGAACACAAACCTTGAGTGAATGCTTGAGATCAATGTCTGCTTAATAATGGATGTTCAAGTCGAGACTGGAAAGACCAGTCAAGTCTTAGATAATCAATTCAACAAAATGATCAAGACATTAATTAAGAACAAGTGAATAGTGATCAGGGTAAAGTTAATAAATGAGGAACAAGAGGAATGTTTTAAATGTAATAAGAGTAAATGCCAAAAATGAGAGAAAAGATTCGTAGTTGACTTGTATTGAATGCTCCTATTTAAAGGAGAGAATGTTACAGCGAATTAACCCAGGTGTTTACATAGGACCGGACAAAAGATATAGTTCTGACATTCTGATTGTCCTAAATCAACATTAGACTAAGTCCTATGAAACGTTACATCAAAATACAAGACAAACGTAATAAATGCATAACAGACAAATTAACTTCATTCCGGACAAGTGATGTTCCGGAGAGGAAAGTTTGGTTCCGGATCGATAAGCATTCCGGACATCAGGATCAGTTCCGGAATGCATTCTTCTTCAAAATTCTTCACTCCCTTTCTTCAGCTCCGGACAGGTTCCGGATCACATCTTCCTTCGGAACTAACAGCCTTCGGAATATGTACTTAGGATTGCTAGAGGTTCACTTTCAGGTTCCAACAATCTCCCCCTAAGTGAACTTAGCAATCCATCAAGCTTAGTTCATTTCTTCCTTGATGAAGGTGTATGCTCGGAACAACCATTCTCATATTGCAATGTACCAAGTCAGTTGACTTACAAACATTGCTTTAACCTGTTCCGGAGCATCAGACTTGGACGCCCGGGAAATGAACTTTTGCAGAGCTTTGGTAGGAACCAGGTGTTTGTCAAGGACTCGGAAGAAGTCCTTCTTGTTTGTTCTCCTGGTGGTGTAGACAAACCCTAGAACCGGTTCTTCGATCGGACCATCTGCAAGAATTTCAGCTTCCGAAAGAACAAAGTCAATTTTTGCTACAAATTGTTCGGTTCCGTAGAGGTGAGCAAGTTGGTAATCACATCTGCAAAACTCAGCAACATAGTCTTTGAGAAAGCTGAGAGCAGAGTGATAGGCACCCATACCGATGTCATCCATTTGGTTTTCTCTGAAGTACGCAACAAGAGTGAGGATGTCGTTCGGATTCATAGAAGGAAAATCCGCATCAGTAACAATCTTTGGAGTTGGTTTGTTCCGGAGAAGATGGAAACGGAACAGAGGACAGTTCAGCTCAAATTTCACTAGGATTTTTCTTCCGAAGCCATGAACCTTAGTGATCCTCTTTCTTGTCCATACCTCCTTGAAGGGCAGAGCATTCTTGGCATAAAAGGTTTTGAGCCTTTCACGTTCGGTCCGGATGATCACTTCCAGATTGTCGTTTGGGTGGAGTGGAGCAAACTTTGTGTAGAACTTGCTGAAGAGAGAGAGAGGGAGATCTAGTTGATCAGTGTCGTGTGAGGGAAGGTCATAGTAGAGAGTTGGGATGATATCCTTGGCTTGAATAATGCTTTCACGACACAGAGGAGAAATGCCACGCATCGGATCAGGATGATCTTTCAATGCTTGAATCAAGATGCTATCCTCCAGTGCCTTTTGAATTTCTTCCTCAGACCATCCAAATTGTTGTTTAGGGGGAGGTCCGAAATGAAAGGCTTTTTGTTCCGAAGTCATTGGTTTCTTCCCTTTGTCTCTCTGAAGAGCTTCAATAGCCATCTTCATGTTTTCGTCAATGACGAATTCCGGAGTAGGAGTTGGAAGTGGTTCTTCCAGAATGTCGTCTGGAGTGCGCAGAGGAGAGCCTTGATCAATAGGGGCTATTTTTGGTTCCGGAATTGGATTTTGGAGGATTCCATTGTTGAAGATGATGAGAGCTTGAAGAACACGAAGAACTGTGAGGGTTTTAGAGATGTTTGAGAATCGAGAGATCGTAAAGTGGTAAAGGTAATTTGTGAAAAGGTATTTATAGGTAGGAAAAGTCAGGTCGGGTTGGAAAAGGTAATGATAAGGATCCGAGATCCATCGGGTTGCATTTAATGTTGGGATGATGAGATTAGACACTTGAAATGAAAGGGGAAGGCAATTGGCCTAAAAGTGGGAAATGTAACCGTCAATTCGTTTTCCATTTTAGAGGGCGTGCAATCGTGTCACGCAAATCGAGGAAGATTGGATAAGGATCTTCCTAAAAAGTAACCGTTGAGAAAAACCGTTTCACCTTATTGCCTCTTGGTATTCCAGATGAATTGTTCTGGACAGTGTATGATCCGGAAGAAAAGAGAGATGTTCCAGAGTAAGTATGATAAAAGAGGTTTTCCGGAACAATTTTGAGAATTTCTGGAGCAAATTAAGATTTCGGAGCAAGTTTTGAAAAATTTCGGAGCACTTTTGAAATTCCGGAGCAAATTTGGAAATTCCGGAGCACTTTTGAAATTCCGGAGCAAGTTTTGAAATTCCGGAGCACTTTCGAAATTCCGGAGCAAGTTTTGAAATTCCTGAGCAAATTTGGAAATTCCGGAGCACTTTTGGAATTCCGGAGCAAATATTGAAAAATTCCGGAGCATTTTGAAATTCCGGAGCAAATTTGGAAATTCCGGAGCACTTTTGAATTCCGGAGCATTTTGAAAAATTCCGGAGAGGATTTAGATGATGGTCGATCTAGATCGTCGTGAAGAAGAGAATAAACTGTACAGGTTAAGACACTCAAGGGATAATTAGTAAAAAAGACAAGTAAAAGGATCCTTTGTATTTAGAGGAAAAATAGTTCCGAAGCAAAATAAATGAGTTCGGAGCATATTTTTCTGCTGAATACTTCGATCAAAGAGAACATGTCTCCTGAAAGAATTGAGGATCAGGCATCATCATACCCATTTTGTTCAGAAAACCATTAAATTTGGTTTCGTCTAATGCCTTAGTAAAGACATCAGCAATTTCATCGTCAGATGGAACAAAAATAAGTTCGATGTTACCATTTAGAACATGATCTTTAATAAAGTGGTACCGAATGTCAATGTGCTTCGTAATGGAGTGCTGAATTGGATTGTGTGAGATGGCAATGGCACTTTGAGAATCACAGTAGATAGGAATGCGTTGAAATCGGTAACCATAATCCAAGAGTTGAGATTTCATCCATAGAACTTGAGAGGTACAGCTGGTTGCAGCAATGTATTCAGCTTCGGCTGTAGAGAGAGCAATGCAGTCCTGTTTCTTGGATGACCAGCTGACTAAACGACCACCTAGGAATTGACATCCTCCGGATGTACTTTTCCTATCAAGTTGAAGACCACCATAGTTTGAATCAGAGTAAGCTTGCAGAAGGAAACTTTCATTTGTTGGGTACCAGATTCCGAGGTTCTTTGTACCTTTGAGGTACCGGAAAATTTGTTTCACAGCCAAAAGATGAGACATCTTCGGATTGACTTGAAATTTGGCACATAAGCATGTTGAGAACATTATGTCCGGTCGACTTGCAGTGAGATAGAGTAAGGATCCAATCATTCCCCGGTATTTCTTTTCATCTACTGAAACACCCGAAGGGTCGGCAAAGATTTTGTGACCGAAGCCCATAGGTACCTTGGCTGAGGCACAGGTGTCCATAGAGTATTTCTTAAGAAGCTCAGAAATGTACTTCTCTTGGTGAATGAAAATACCTTTGTTAGTCTGTTTGACTTGAAGGCCAAGAAAGACGCTTAATTCTCGATTCATGCTCATTTGAAAGCGACTAACCATAAGTTTTGCAAAATCAGCAACCATAGATGAATCGGTAGATCCAAAAATGATGTCGTCCACATAAATTTGTACCAACATGAGATGTTTTCCATTTGATCTTCGAAATAAAGTGGGATCCAGTATACCTCTTTGAAAACCTGAGCGCTTGAGAAAATCAGTGAGAGTCTCGTACCAAGCCCGAGGAGCTTGCTTGAGTCCGTAGACAGCTTTTCGGAGTTTGTAACAGTAGTTTGGAAAGGAGAGATTAATAAATCCGGGGGGCTGTTGAAGGTAAACTTCAGTGTCAAGCTCACCATTTAGAAAAGCACTCTTAACATCCATTTGAAAAACTTTGAAACCTTTGTGGGCTGCGTAAGCAAGAAAGATTCTGATAGCTTCAAGTCGTGCAACAGGAACAAATGTCTCGTCGTAATCAAGACCTTCAATTTGAGTGAAACCTTTAGCTACCAACCTTGCCTTATTTCGGATGATAACTCCTGCATCGTCTAGTTTGTTGCGAAATACCCATCTTGTACCTTGAGGAGGAGGTACGAGAGTCCAGACTTCATTGCGGTCAAATTCTGCCAGTTCGTCTTGCATGGCTGTAATCCAATCAGCATGCTCTAATGCTTCCTTGATGGATTTGGGTTCAACCATGGAAATGAATGCTAAAAAATGGCATTCATTTTGAATGTTGGTAGCTGAGCGAGTTTGAACACCAACATTTGGGTTGCCAATCACTTGGTTTGGAGGATGATCCTTCGTCCAAACATGCAATCGAGGGAGTTCTTGTGCAGCGGAGGATCCTATATCAACAGTAGAATTGATTTGCTCCCCCTGAATGATTTGAATATTGGAATGATGCTCCCCCTGAACTTCTGAACCAGAACCAGAGAGGTTTACATCATCACCAGAGGGAAACTCAAAGAAATTCTCATTTTCATCAATGTTGAGAGGATTTGAGTCATCAAAGTCAGCAGCTGCATCTTGGAAGCCATCCACATTTGATTCAAGAGAGGGATTTGCATTATTCTCCCCCTCAACCTGTGAAGGTTGGAACGGTTCAGAATCAAATGGAGGTAGGCTCGGAAGAGGACCGGAGAGGTTGTGAGAAACTGGGGCTTCTAAAGGAGGAATTGGAATCAGAGATGGACGTGATCGTGATTCGGAATCAAGAGCTGTTTCGGAAGGACCAAAGAGAGTTTCAAAGTCAACCTCGAGAATGGTTTGAGGGTTCGGACATCCTGGCGGAGGAGCATCAGACTCCATGATGTGAGTAGTGATGTGAGTGGGGCCAAAATTCCGAACAAAGTTGTCATCAAAGGTAATATCGAAGCTTTCTTCCAGAACACGAGTTCTTCGGTTGAGAACTCTGTAAGCCTTGGATTTGGAAGAGTATCCTAAAAAGATTGCTTCATGAGCTTTAGGTTGGAACTTTGTAAGCTGATCACGGTTGTTTTTGATGAAGCATCTGCATCCGAAGATATGTAGGAATGAGATCGTTGGCTTTCGACCATTCATTGCTTCGTATGGTGTCATGTTGAGCCGTCGATTGATGATGCTTCGGTTTTGAGTGAAGCAAGCGGTGGATACAGCTTCAGCCCAAAGATAGAGTGGAAGGTTTGCATAATTCAGCATGGATCGAGCAGCTTCAACGAGTGTTCTATTACGTCTTTCAACTACACCATTTTGTTGTTGAAGTCAAGATATATTCGAGTTTAAGTGGTATATAGAAGAACTTTTATCCTTAACACAGAAATGGTTGAATTTCCAAGGTAAATTCAAACCAACAATAATCTGATCTTATGGATTCAAAGGACAACCACTCGAGCTCTGATACCAATTGTGAGAACAAGATCTTTGCGCAGGGACAAGGTTTGAGAACACAAACCTTGAGTGAATGCTTGAGATCAATGTCTGCTTAATAATGGATGTTCAAGTCGAGACTGGAAAGACCAGTCAAGTCTTAGATAATCAATTCAACAAAATGATCAAGACATTAATTAAGAACAAGTGAATAGTGATCAGGGTAAAGTTAATAAATGAGGAACAAGAGGAATGTTTTAAATGTAATAAGAGTAAATGCCAAAAATGAGAGAAAAGATCCGTAGTTGACTTGTATTGAATGCTCCTATTTAAAGGAGAGAATGTTACAGCGAATTAACCCAGGTGTTTACATAGGACCGGACAAAAGATATAGTTCTGACATTCTGATTGTCCTAAATCAACATTAGACTAAGTCCTATGAAACGTTACATCAAAATACAAGACAAACGTAATAAATGCATAACAGACAAATTAACTTCATTCCGAACAAGTGATGTTCCGGAGAGGAAAGTTTGGTTCCGAATCGATAAGCATTCCGGACATCAGGATCAGTTCCGGAATGCATTCTTCTTCAAAATTCTTCACTCCCTTTCTTCAGCTCCGGACAGGTTCCGGATCACATCTTCCTTCGGAACTAACAGCCTTCGGAATATGTACTTAGGATTGCTAGAGGTTCACTTTCAGGTTCCAACAAGACTTAGTTGACTAATTTTGACTTTATTTTTAATATTATTATTTTTAACAGACCGGGACAGGAATATCCGTTAAAAATTCATAACTTCTTCATCCGACGTCCGTTTTCGTCAGTCTTTTTACCGTTGTACTACTATTGACGAGACCTTCGATTCTCGTTTAGGTTATGTCGGCTAAAAATCACTCGATCTAAAATTCGAGTTTTTAGCTGTCTACTGCTAAGCTGAAACTTAGAAAAATCATAACTTCCTCATTCGAAGTCAGACTTGGGCGTTCTTTTTATCAAAATTCTCGGTTTAACAAATAATACAAATTTCGTTTAGATTACTAAAGCTAAAAAGTAATTTATCGAAAAATCACTTTTTACGTCATTCGGCGTCGTGCCGGTTTTGTCGCGGATCTTCGATTGGTCATAACTTCTTCGTTATAACTCGGATTTCGATGAGGTTTTCGCCTAAATGTTTCTAACGAGATTGTTTACAACTTTCAATAATAAAATTTTACTTATTTCAAATTTTATATTTTCGTTGAATTTCGATATTTGTCTTTTAATTGGAATCTCATAAGACTTCTAATATTTTCTGATTGATTCTAAACATAGTTTTACTTCATTTCTAGTAAAAACTATCCGTTAGAACTCAATACTCATAATTATATAATATTTCATAATATTATTCACTTTTAAAATTACATAAAACGATAACTGAACGTGTATGTTACAGTGCAACACCCTAAAAATTAGGGTTTCCTTCCCAGGCACCAACTCGCCGTGTTGGTTCATTTAATCCCCACGATTCTTCCCTCCTAAACACATCGAGTTGGTTCCTCCAACTCGCCGAGTTCAACTCGAATTAGGCTTATTCTCAACAATTTCTCCTCAAGATTTCGGGCGTTACAGAGAATTGCTATTGATTTGACTGACTTTTCTTATACATATAGTAATTAATCATTTAATATATATATATATATATATATATATATATATATATATATAAGGTGTAGTCTAAAACTTTTTAAAACACAAAGTTTAAATATTAATTATCTAAATTAATCTATAATTAATTAATTTAAATCTATCATGAATTTTATTTAATTAATATTGCAATTAAATGTATTCTTAAATCCATAAGGATAATTCAATTTAATTAATCTTGTATTAAAAATTATCTGTTCCATGATTTATCTCATAATATTTAAGGTTTTATTTTTAATCATATAAGACATTCAAAATTCGGATATTAGCAGAATCAAAACCGGATAATCACTAAAAGCAACCACACTAATCACATTAGGCAGAAAAATCTTGAAATTCGATATCAGGCTGGTGTCACGTCGTGACAGAGAGCATACCATGTCGTGACAAACAATTTTTCGAAAAAAATTTGTTTGTTCAGTTCAAATCATGTATAATCAATGTTAGACAATCTAAAGTTCTGATACCATTGATGTGTTTTATATGTTATAAATACATATACAATGCGGAAAAATCATTTAACATTTAAAGGACACATGCAACCTATAAGGATCTATGTCATAACACTTTGAAGGCAACATACAATGAACAACAAAACTAGATGAACCATAATATAATCGAAATCATGGAGTTAGGGTTACATACATTTGATTTGTTGTAGTAAACAAATCACTTCTATCCCTTGTAGTCGAGGGTCTTGGAAAGCTTATCACCAAAAGGATGATGCCTCTAATATCTTGCACCCAAACCCTATAACTAGAAGACTATTGAGGATAGAGGAGGGATATGCAAATTTCGGCTATCCTTATGGATCAAAGAGTGGTCAAAAATAGGTGACCCAAGGGTCCTATTTATGCCTTCTTCGAAAACCCTAGAAACCCTAAGTTGAACATATAATATTAATATTTCAAATCCAAGTAGTTATCTAGTTTCTTTATCATCCGGAGGCTTCTAGAATGCCCTATTAGGGTATCCCAAAACCGTCCATATGGGAAGGCTCTAAAACCCTTCCCTTGTTCAACTTTTGAACAATTTCAGCTTAGCCCCTTGCACTCTCAATTAAAATTAATTAATCCCAAAATTAGTTCTAAATCATTTATGATTAGTTTTTAATTAATTATTGTTATTTCCAGTTAATATATTAATCATATAATATATTAACAAGTTATTTATTACAATTTATTAATTATATAATAAACTAATAAATCATCATCTCTCTACAAATATCATTTTAACCAAGTTGTAGTTATGAGGGCAATACGAAAAAGACTTTGCTTTTAATTACAAGTATATATCAATTTAGTTATGAAATTAGATATCTTAATTCAACAATTATTTTACGATCTATCTAAATTTTATAATCAGTATCCAACATTTTAAAATAAATAGTCAATTATTATCGAAAATAGGGATGTTACAATTATGTCAACTACACACATATAATTGTGTATTTTAAGTAAATAGGACTATATAAGGATAAACTAAAATAAAAAGATTTATTATATTAAAACAATCTATAAGCTATTTGTTATATTTCATTCTGGTCGAGTTTTAATCCACATTAACCCTTTTGTCATTAGTGACATACCATTAGGTCCATTAAACAAATAGGACTGTGTCTACCTATTTTAGTTTATAAAACCAAATTTTGCATCTGATCGAAATTTACTTTTATGTTGGTTATGTTTTTTCAAAAATTTAGAATATTTGTTTTTAACTTTTCTACTAAATTTTAAGATATATGTTTGTGTATTTAGAATGGTCAAACATTCCAATAGTCACCTATATATCAAGCTCCGGATTTAAAAAAATAAAATAAATAAACAATTAATTGCTAAGTAATTAATTTAATATATATCATATATTTATTAAATATTTTCTTGTTTAGTTATAAATTTTAATAAAATTATGGTATTTGTTATATATATACTTTTTAATAAACACCCCTCATATGTTTTTAAATTTTGATCAAAAAAATCTTATGTACATGCGTTGAGTTTTTCTGAAAATACATATTTTTCATCATTCAATTACGGGAAAATGACTTATCAAGGTAATTAATTTTTCAGTATGTTCACATCTGGGTAACTATCTTTTTTTTGTACACATCTATGTAACAAACTTGTTGGAAGTGTTCACATATGACCATTATGACCTGTTGTAGCAGGTTACATCCTAGATGTGAACACTTTTGACAAGTTTGTTACCTAGATGTGTAGAAAACCCAAATATGAACAAAATGAAAAGCAAGAGTAAATTACACGAATGGTCCCTGTGGTTTGAAGAAATTTGTGTTTTTGGTCCTTAACTTATTTTTTTTAACTCGGATGGTCCATACTATTTATTTTTGTTGCGCATTTGGTCCCTATCTTACCTAAAAAGACTATTGTGCCCTTATTAATTTATTTTTTTTATTAATTTTCTTATTTATGTATTTATTTTTATATATTTAAAAAAAAATTAATAGACCCCACATATCTGTATCTCCTCGGATGATCCCTACTGTTTATTTTTTTAACTCGGATGATCCCTACTGTTTATTTTTCTTATGCGGTTGGTCTCTGTCTTACCTAAAAAGACTATTGTACCCTTATTAATTAATTTTTTTAATTAATTTTCTTATTTATGTATTTATTCTTTATATATTTTAAAAAAATGAATAGACCTTACATATTTGTATCTCCTCACCATCACATCTCTCATCCTCCTCAACTTCTATTTATTTTCCATCTTTAGTGATATCGACGTCTTCACCATCCCTTCTTTTTTCGGTCCTTCGACTCCGTCAAATTAACACCACAACCCAGTGAACCCACTAAAGATGAAGAGACATTGGGTTATGGTGTTGGTTCGCCAAAGTTGAAGGACCAAAAAAAGAAACACGGTGAAGACGTCGATGTCACTAAAGATGGAAAAAGAAATAGAAGTTGAGGAGGATGAGAGATAGGATAGTGACCGGTGAGACCCAAATTAAATTTCTCAAATGTGGTTTCAGGTTTACGGTGAGGAGATACAGATATGTGAGGTCTATTAATTTTTTTAAATATATAAAAAATAAATACATAAATAAGAAAATTAATTAAAATATAAATTAATAATGACACAATTGTCTTTTTAGGTAAGACAGAGACCAAATGTGCAACAAAAATAAAGAGTATGGACCATCCGAGTTAAAAAAATAAGTTAGAGACAAAAAACATAAATTCCCCAAACCACAAGGACTATTCATGTAATTTACTATTACTTTTTATTTTGTTCATATTTGGGTAATTATTTTTTTGTACACATCTAGATAACGAAATTGTTGAAAGTGTTCACATCTAGGATGTAACCTGCTACAGCAGGTCATAATGGTCATATGTGAACACTTCTAACAAATTTGTTACCTAGATGTGTACAAAAAAAGATAGTTACACAGATATGAACATACCGAAAAATTAATTACCTTGATAAGTCATTTCTCTACGATTACGTTGGGTTTTAGAGGTCAAATAAGCAGTTATTAAACGTGAATGTTAAATTACTAAAATACCCAGAATCATTTACCAATTGAACCCTAATACCTGTTCTCTCCTCCTCGCCGTCGACCCTCACACTCTTTCGGTTCATCTTCGATCACCGTCTTGCCGGTTGTCTCCATCGTCGTTCTCGATCAGCGTCTCCCCGTCACTCCGTGTATTTGAAACAGGTACGCTCCTGTTTCCGCCACTAGCATAGATCTCTTCCGATGGGTTTTTCTCATTTCTCATTTCGGATTTCGTTTTTGTTTTTTTCTATTTGAAGCTGCAAGTGTTATATTGCTTATTTGTTTTTTACCGTTTGTGGTAGTACCTTGAATTCATAGTCAATGCACGAAAAGTAAGTGCTATCTGTTTGTGTTATTGATTAATCAGATTCCCCAAGGTGTAAAATCTGGTTTTTTTTTTTTTCATTCGATTGATATGAATAAGTGGATTCATATCTAGGTGTGAAGATTTAATTGATATCTTTATCAGTTAAACTAAGATGAAGATAACTGAGAAGGAACTAAAATGAGATCGATTGTAGTCAATCTTAGTGCACTATTGCAATGCCATTTATTTCGTAAAATATGAATCAAATTTAGGAAGATCCATATCACATTTGGATCGTTTTTACTTTTTACAGGTTGTAGTAGGTTAATTTTACAGTTGTAGCTCAAAAACATCACCTTCCAATCTGTTCTTACAGTTGTACACATTATGTGTTTTCTTGTTAATTTTACATAATACATATATTACGGATGCATTCATCTCTCAACTCCGTGTTTAACCTTTTAAAAAGTGTAAACCAGATAAAGAAAAAGCTTTTGACAATGATTTCATGATAAATAATTTTGTGACAATTTTAAAGGTAGGGTGTACTGATTTAGGATAGTTCTAATCTTATATGTATGCATAGTTGCATCCATTGTTGTTTGGTAGTTTTTGAGGTTGTATTTAACTATTTATAGCTTAAAAAAGAAAACATCTATATAATTTTATTAGGAAAAAAATATAATTGTTGAAATTATAGATGATAGTTTTCTTAAATGATTTTATATTTTTATAATTTTATCAATAAACAATTTGAGTAAAACCTATTATTTTCAGTCATAAAAACAAAGTGTTCGTTATTTTGAAAATCTTGATTGCCAAAAACGAAAAGGAAATATGTCTATATTGCAAGTTAGGATGACTATGTTTCCAGAAGTTATATGACATGCTTGAAACATCAGAAGGATAACTACAAACTTTATGATATCATTTTTTATTTTTTATAACTGTTATATAGCTCATATCTTTTAAATTTTGTTCCAACATGAATTTTACCTTCCTTATGGTATACCTTCGATTATCTTAGCTATTTTGGACTTATTTGTTCCAATATAAGTGGTTCAATTTAAAAATCTCTTTATATATGTTTTAAATCTTTCTTCTTACATGAATAACATCATTTAAATTGCACAATCTTCTTCTAGTATAATACAATTTATTATATATCCTTAGCTACAAGGCTTTCATAAAATAACAACCTACTTTATATATGTTTTAAATATTTTATTTGTCTACTGTTCTTTTCCGGTTTCTTTATATTCCCTTTTACCCTTGCTGACGTGGCTTGGTGACTGGGCATTTCTAAGTGTGACACTTTTTGAAGTACAAAAAAAGAACAGTAGACAAATAAAATAAGTACATTGTTATTTTATGGCCTTATCATTTTTCTTTTAAATGGACTATCAAACTCCTATTTCTACTTTTTTTTTGCAGATATCGCGAATGGGCTATTTTTAATCCAGTTAATAAAAAACCGAAGGATTATCCATAAATAATCAGAAATGAGTTTATTTTTAAAGCTTAGGCACCATTTACCCCATGGATTTCACACACGTGCTCCAATAATTTCCTTCACTTCCATAAACTCAACATGGTTGACCAGAAAATTCAGTCAACCCGCAAAACAAACACAAGAAGCCGAAGAAGAAGAAATAGAAATCGACCAAAAACGTCTTCCAACCGATTACGACCCCGCAACATTCGATCCAACCGAACACCGGAGCCCACCAACAGACCGTGTTTGGAGACTCGTGGACGAAATGTCATCGCTCACATTACTCGAAGTGGCCGAACTCTCTTCAATTATGATGAAAAAATTGGGCATGAAAGAGCCGCCGGTGGTGGCGGTGATGAAACCGGGTGCCGCCGGTTTAGCCGCTGCGGGAGCTGGCGGTGGGCAGGCGGCGGCTAAGGAGGAGGTGAAGCCGGAAAAGTCGGTTTTTGAATTGAAGTTGGAGTCGTTTGAGGCGGCTTCGAAGATTAAGATTATTAAGGAGGTTAGGAGTTGTACTGATTTAGGGCTTAAGGAAGCCAAAGATTTGGTTGAAAAGGCACCGGTTGTGTTTAAGAAAGGGGTGAGTAAAGAAGAATGTGAGCAAATAATTGAGAAAATGAAAGGTGTTGGTGCTAAAGTTGTGATGGAGTAGTGAAAAAGTATGATAAATTTGATGTGTTTTTGTTTTGTTTTGTTGTAGGATTTAGTGGCATATTTATAGTTGATGTGTGCTTGTGAACCATTTCTAAAAGGGGGGAATTTGGATTATTTTTTTGAACCCTTTTGGGATGTATGCAAGAGCAAGATTTAATAATGTGATATGCTTCTTTGATGGTGTTTTGGTTGCTGATTTTGGTATACGAAATAACTTTAGTTACTTTTGTTGAACATATGTATACAAATAAAAGCTATTTGTAGGTATAAATTTGAGAGTATAAGAAACTAGTAATAATTGGTTTTTGAATGCTTGACAAACTGATACCACATTCAATTTTTTGATTTTTTAGAACAAAGAAATGATTACAACTTTCAACTTTGCAATTATGTATGTTACATTGTATATAACGTCATGACGTTATATTATGGCAAATAAATTATAATTATTGGTCTATTCTTGCATTTAATTTAAATTGTTTTCAAATAAATTATAATTATTAATTTATTCTTGTGCGGTTTTGATTGATGGGCCATGGATTTAATGCTTGATTGGGATAGGAAGAGAGAGTATGAAAATGATCCCAATGACCTTTCAAACTATGTACTTTCGAAAGTATTTTCTCACATGGATCAACAAAGACTACACCTACCATATTTATGAACACTTTTATTTCACAACCATTTTTTTTCATATTTCCTCAAACTTAAAACTTTCTAAATTTAGTATGTTCTCATTTGTTTGATCAAATGAGTTGCAAGCACTACGCATTTTATACGTATCTTGTTTTGTCAAGTGATGTTGTTTTATTTTTAAACAATTAAAAAGAGTTTTGAATTTTTTGTTCTTTGAATGTTTTTTCTTGATATAATGTTTATATTAGGACATCCTCAACGAGGGTTAAATGAGAAAAGCTGAATGAAATATCAACTAGGAGAGAAAATATGTATATTCTATTTAATTCATGAAAAACCTATAAGTTTACACTAAATATCTTATCATACGTTTAATCCCTATTGAACTCCACCCGATATCTCTTCCATATTATATTCAATTTAATTATATTAAACTCATATTCAATTTCCATTATGAATGCTCTTAGTATTATTACCAAATTAATATATATAAGAAATGAATCTTAGGAATAGTGAACTTGACATTTTTTTGGCAGAATTGGTCCCTGTACTATTGTTGGGCTTCAAACAAGACATTTTTTTGGCAGAATTGGTCCCTGTACTATTGTTGGGCTTCAAACGATCGGGTATCACTCGAATCAAACAAGACATGAGCAGACATACCATTGACCAAAAAGGTCCCTATGCAAGCATAGATCACTCATAAGTCATAAAAAAGTAATATAGGCAGGGAATATTAGGTACGTACCAGCTACAACATCTGGCGCTGCTCGAGCCTCTTCGGTGGTCAGCTGAATCGCGCGACTCTTAACTACTGGGGCTTCCACCTTAGCAGGGCGACCATCGGTAATCCTCATTGTGGTGGGCGCAGGCGCCGCCACCGCTCCTCCTCCTCCCTGCGACTTCGGACAGTTGACTCGCTTATGGCCGGTCTGGTTGTAGTGAAAACAGATTAAGCCCTTCGCGGGGCAGTCCCTGATCATATGGCCCTACTGGCCACATGCATAACATCCCGAGCCTGCGATACGACAATCTCCACTGTGTACCCGGCTACACTTGGCACATTGGCCCCGACCCTGCTGACCCTTGTTGGGAGTGTCTGACGTCTTAGGCTTCTTAGCCTGTCCTACTGCTGCCAGAGCCTGCTCAGGCTTCCGCTTCGTACGGGATTCCAACTCCATTTCCCGTTCTCGGGCCTTCTCCACCATTTCATTCACGGTCTTGCACCCCGTAAAGCTCACAAACTCCCGAATATCGTCCCTCAGCATGGAATGATATCAGGTCCGCCTCATCTCCTCATCGATAGCGTATTGCGGAATCAACAAAGCTCGTTCCCGAAACTTGGCGGTGATCTCTGCCACCTTCTCGGTAGTCTGCTGTAAGTCATGAAACTCCCTTACTAGCCTTTGCACCTCAATAGGTGGTGTAAACTCTGCATCAAATCGCCGAACGAACTCGACCCATGTTATTTCAGCCACTCCGGCTGGTCCCACCTGGCGAGTAACCTCGCCCCACCAATCCCGTGCCCTATCCCTCAACATACATGAAGCAAACCCAACCTTTGCCGCATCCGGGCAGGAACTCGTGCGCTGGGCGTTTTCAATATCTGCCACCCAGCGTCGGCTGACAATAGGGTCCCTGACCCCGAAGAACTCAGGCGCCCCACACGCCTTGAACTCCCGGAACGAGGGAGTTCGGGCCCCCGACTGGCCCACAACAATTTCAGCCCTAGATGATCTGAGTCTCTCCTCCATGATTTCCATTATGCCCTCCTTGACCGTCCCAAAAATGAATGGGGTAGCATCAAGGATGCCCCTGGTAACCTCGGTTGCAATAAGCTCACGCAGCCTCTCATCTATGTCGTCTGTAGTGTCACCCGATCCATTCCCGGATCCGGATCTCGATCCTGATCCTCCCGCTTCGAAACGTGTCACCACCATGCTGAACTGGAATGTCATAAATCATAACGATCAGGATTTCCATAAAAGTGATCTCCCCACACCGGTCCTCCTTGAAGTCGTCAGATCTAACATTGGTTCGGGTACATGTCCTGTGCTTTAAGTAGTACGGGCCCAATACTACCTTCCACACCTACCTGTACCTTTCCCCAATGCTCTACCTGATAACCCCCAATTCGTCCCAAAACCAAACCATATTCCAGAGACTACTCATACATCAATCTCAGGCTATCCTAAGATTTTCTCTACTCATATCAATCAGACCAATCATAACAGGTTGCCTTTATGCATGCAAATTATACACAGAAAAGGATCAAATATACTTTCGAATAAAAGATTCTACCCTAGGACCACAACCAGACAAGGAACAGGAAATAAGGCCAAATCAATCATTCTAAGGCTATAAGCTCCTAACCGTATATAATTTTAAAAGCATACACATAGCAAGTTCCATACGATCATCCAAGTTCAAATATCAAAATAACATGGCTAGCACATTGGGGAACTACTTACTTGGCTCGGTTGATCACGCGCGTTGCACTCTCATATTTTCCTTCTTTCAAAAGCTTTTTATGTCATTTTTTGAAAACAAATTTACCATTTCCTTAGTTTGAGTCCTGACACACCCGAGAGTATGCCTGAATCCCTCAAACCAAGGCTCTGATACCAACTTGTAATGACCCAAATTTTACAAAGAAATTTTTCATTTTTAATTAGTCAACCATATTTCATAAAACATGAAAATCCCAATAATTGTTTTCAAAACCACCAACATTACAACATTATTATTTTCAAAACATCAGAGTGTCCCCCAAGCCATATCGGAAAAGAGAGATAGAGTGCACGCCGCATCATCACGCCTTGCCTTTGCCTTTGGGCTCCGATGTACCTGAAACAAATCCACAGACGGTAAGATGAAAGCTTAGTGAGTCCCCCAGAGCATACCCCACACAAACCACATATCATATTAGCTATAAAAGCTATTTCTACCACTATCACACGTCAATTAGCTATGAAGCTATCTCTACCGTTAGCCACAAGGGCTATCTCTACCGTTAGCCACAAGGCTATCTCTACCATCAGCCATAACGACTATCTCTACCTTTAGCCATAAGGTTATCTATACCATTTGCCACAAAGGCTATCTCTACCGCATATCATGCAACATATATATCACACCTCTACATAGCAAGTAAACCAACTAACATAAAATGGGTCGGCCTTGGTGCCTTAGACCCATTGGTATGGTGAGAAAACTCACCTCACAAAGCTGAACCGACAACTGAATTCAGGTATGTCCTACGCTGCTCCTCCCAAACTGCCTATAACCAATAAGTAAATAATCTTAACTCAGCCCCTAAGGCTCCTCTGAGTCAAACCTGGTCAAAGTCTAGGTCTGTAGTCAAGGTCAACAGTCCATATTGACCTTGCCTCATCGAGTGCAATCAGCCACTCATCAGGTTCCCTGCTTAACTCATCTACTCGCCGAGTCATCCGAGAGACTCGTCGAGTTCCTTGATGTTTACGGCCGTAAAATCCCAACCGAACACCCTTGACCGTGAACCCTTGGTCGTGAACCCTTGACCATGAACGAGGAAACCCTCTCGACTCGCATATTCTCTTGCACGACTCGCCGAGTCCCCTTAGTCCATTATGTTTACGTCCTTTTCCAGTGGGACTCAAGGTCCCAAACTTCATATCTATCCTCTACTAGTGTAGATAACACGTAAAGTTGCAAACTTTACGTGCATGCAAGGCCTCACATGGCCATAACACCAAGACTAACCTTCAAACAAGGTTTTCATGCATGGAGAGGGAATAAGCTTAATAAAAGGTGCAACTTTATGATATTTGGGACCTAAGGAGGTCCAGATATGGAATCATATCCTTGTGATAGGTCTAGATCTAAGTTTGCTTCCATCTCCTCAAGGTTGGCCATAACCTCCAAACAGAAATCAAAGCTTAAGGTAGCAGATTAATACCTTAGACATATGTCCAACACGAAATAGATGCTTGATCTAATACTTCTCCCTTGACACTTCCTCTTCAAACTTGGAATCCTCCCCAAAATCTCAAAGATAAGCTCCCAATTGTTCTTACTTCACACACAAGAGGGTTTGCGTCCGTGAACGTTCTTCTATGGTGTTAAGGGAGGCTACTAGGGTTTATAATGATGTTTATATAGGGGGCAAACCCCGAAACTAGGATTTTCTTTAAACAACTCTGACTCGCCGAGTTGGGCCTTCCGACTCACCGAGTCAGTTCCGACCCGCGTCCAAGATGTCACGACCCTACTCGACGAGTTGATCTCCCAATTCGCCGAGTCCATGCATAAATCCTCCCCAAATTGGCAACTTTCCCACCAATACCCGAACCAGGTGTTACAGTGGAGCATGGGGGAATAAATCTGATCATAGGAAATAGGCGATCTTCTCATGTTACTAAGATTGGAACTTATGGTCTTGTGCTAAGTGGTGATGTTAGGATAAATTTGATTAATTGTTGCTATTCGTCAGAAATACCGTGAAACATTATTTCTTTTCATGCATTGTTTAGACAAGGGTTTTGATATTCTTTTAATGATATGAATGGTTAGATTTTAGCTTAAAAATGGTGTTTTTATGTTTGAAGCTTTACCTTGTAATGGTGTGTATGAAACTGTAATTTGTGTTGATAGCTTAGGCAATAGGGTATTGAATATTGATTCGTCTAATGGTGTAGACAAAGCGTGCTTGTGGCATTGTTGTCTTTGATACATTAACAAGAAATGCATCGCCCAACTACAAAAGAATGGAGTGTTAGAATCATTTGACTTAAGTCAGATGATGAATGCGAGTCTTGTCTTTTGGGTAAAATGACAAAATTACCTTTCACTGGGTCTTGTGAAAGAGATGAAGGTTCGTTGGATCTCATACACACAGATGTGTGTTGACCCTTTACATCTACCACAAGGGATGACAATTGATTTTACGTGACATTTATAGATAATTAAAGCAAATGTGGATATATCTACTTAATCAAACATAAATCAGAAACTTTGAAATGTTTAAGGAGTTTAGACACGAGGTCAAAAATCAATTGGGAAGAAATATAAATATGTTTCAATATGATAGAGTTGGGGAGTATCTTAGTATCAAGTTCCACGACTATCTCAAAGAATATGGAATAGTTTCACAATTGACTCCTCCTATGACACCACAACTTAATGGTGTGGCTAAGATGAGAAATCAAACCTTATTAGACATGGTTCATTCCATGATGAGTCGAGCTTCCCTTCTTATTTCTTTCTGGGAATATGCCTTAGAGATAGCTGCTCATATCCTTAATCTTG
Organism: Lactuca virosa; assembly: GCF_052849685.1. Classification (NCBI taxonomy): domain Eukaryota; kingdom Viridiplantae; phylum Streptophyta; class Magnoliopsida; order Asterales; family Asteraceae; genus Lactuca; species Lactuca virosa. The sequence continues at coordinate 299,328,451 of NC_136430.1, read as the reverse complement.
TCCATACTAAGAAAGTTGTCAAAACACCTCACGATATATGGACAAGGAATGTTCCCTCCCTAGCCCACATAAAGGTTTAGGGCCGTGAAGCTTTCGTTAGACGAGAGACTTATGAAAAGCTAAAACCTAGAAGTGAGAGGTGTATTTTCATTGGTTACCTACAAAAGTATATTGGATACTTGTTCTACAGACCTAGTGAGAACGTTTTTTTTGTAGCTCGACGAGGAGTCTTTCATGAGAGAAAGATCATATTCAAAGAGGACAGTGGGAATGCCATTAATCTGGAAGAAATTCCATAATCAAACAATGAAGGAACCTTAGAAGACACAACCTCTCAACCAGAGTATGAGACTCATGGTGATCCTATTGATGATTCGTTACCTTTTCGTCGATCCAGTAGGGTTAGCATGCTACCTACGTTCTATGGTTTCCATATAACGTCAGATGGTTACATGTTTGTCAGTGGCGGTACACTGGTAAATTTAGATGAGCCAGCTAACTATAAGGAAGCAATGGAGAACCCTGAGGCTACCAAATAGAAAGAGGCAATGGACAACGAGATTCAGCCCATGTACGACAACCAATTTTGGTATTTGGTTGATCATGAACCTGGTTGAAAGACGGTAGGTTGCAAATGGATCTTCAAGAAGAAGACCAACATAGATAGAAAAGTACACACTTTTAAAGCACGATTGATTGCGAAGGGCTTTACTCAAACCTTCGGGTTTGACTATGATAAGACCTTTTCACTAGTGGCTAAAATAAAGTCTATCAGGATAATGTTTGCCATAGCTGCCTTTCATGATTACAAAATACGGAAGATGGACGTCAAAACTACTTTCATTAATGGGAAGTCGGCTGAGGATGTTTACATGAGCCAGCCAAATGGTTTTGTACATGCAAAGTTTTGTAATAGAGTGTGTAATCTTGAGAAATTCATTTATGGATTGAAATAAGCATCTCATAGCTAGAATCTTTGCTTCCATGAGAAAATCAAAGAATTTGGTTTTTCTAGGAGCGATGATGAGTCCTGTGTGTATGTCAAAGCTAGTGGGAGTATATTAACTTTCCTGGTTTTGTATGTTGATGACATACTCCTTATGGGAAGCGACATTCCTACCTTGCAAGAAGTAAAATCTTGGCTTGGGAAGTGTTTCGCCAGGAATGATCTAGGGTAGGCAGCTTATATTCTTGGGATAAGGATTCTGAGGGATATAAAGAAAAAGACTTATTGGTCTTAGTCATAGTACATAATTGGATAAAATACTAAAGCGTTTTAGTATGGAAAATTCCAAGAAAGGGGAACTACTTATTCAAAGTAATGCCAAGTTGAGTAAGACTCAAAGACCTAGTACATATAAAGAGATAGATGAGATGAGTCGAGTCCAATATTCTTCGGCTTTGAAATTGATTGGAATTAATTTTGGGATTAATTGGATTAATTAAAAGTTTAAAGACCTAAGTTGTAATTGTACAATAGTTGAACAAGAGCAGAATTCTAGAGGATTCTAGGGGAGGTCGAAAATTTGAAGGATCCCTAGGGTTTCTAGATTATTCTATATAGTTAATATGGATAATAAGGAAACTAGATAAAGAAAAGATTTGAAATAATATTATTTTATTTCAAATTAGGGTTATCTATGGTTTTCCTATCAGCTATAAATAGGGCCTTAGGCTTGTGATTTTCGACCACCATTACCCGAAGAAGGATTTTCCGAAAAATTCATCTCCCTTCTCCCTTCTCCCTTCTCCTTAACTGTTCTAATTGCTAGGGTTTGGGTACAAACCATCAGAGACACGAGATTTCTGGTGCTTGTTTTCTAGAGCTTGTTCAAGAAGGATTTTGTAGATTATTTACAATAATAATCAAAAGGTATGTAAAACCTAATCCCTTTGTGAATTTCGATAATAATAGGATTTTCCTAGGGTTCTTTGATGTTCATAGATTATAGCTATCAGTAGAGAAAAATTAGATCCAAATAGGTTGCATGTGAACTTATGGGTTAAGTTTTCCGCCACATGATTTGTAATATAACCTTCAAAACCCATCAGATGCTTACTTCCATGAGTGGTAATTACAACTGTTAAAGTGTAAATTTTTATGTGATTTATATATTAGTAATTACTGTTTTGTTTATTTTTCATCATAGGTGTGGATTTTAGTGTGCCTGTTACTGATTCAGTTGCATCTGCTGGTGAAGTTCGTTTGGGGGTAGTTTATGCCACTTTTTGTTTTTTTTTTTTGAAGTTATTAGCTTTTGGAAATTACAATGTTTTGGATTTGTAATTTTATATGTTATGGAAATGTACTTTGTTCATGCTTTGGTTTGGTTAAATATTAAGAGTTATTATTATAATATTATAGTTCATACTTTTAGCACAATCACTTTTTTTAACAATGGAAGATATATACACAATTTTATATTGATTATAATTGTTCTATTGATTTGGCGGTTTTGTTGATGTCATTTTGTGTACATGTAACACCCAGTTCCAGGTAAACACTTTTTCTGAATCCTTGATTGATTTCTTTTGAGTATTGGCCCTAGTAACAACGTAAGCACTTGTGTGTCACGACATGACCATGATTGGAAGAAACTCGCATTTCCCTTTAGTGTCATGACGTGACCACATAAGGGTCACGACGTGACAGCAACTGCGGGCCAAAACCCTGATTTACCGGATTGTTACCCTATTTATGGGAAGTGAGGGCTAGGGTTAGCTCATCCCCATCCTCCATCACCTCCCTACACCCCCTTGAAACCCTAATCCTCCATAGTTGATTTTGAGCTTCATTTGGGTGTTTCTAGCTAAAAAGAAGGAGCGATAGAGTTTGGTGCATCAATTCAACGTGTAAGCTTCACTATCATCCATTCTCACACTTTATGGACCCCTGTGAGTTTCTAAGTTCATTACTTTATGAGTCCATGAACTTAGATCTAGATTTTATGTGTTTTCTTTCATGTTTAGGCTTGATAGAGTATTGGGCGTCCATAAATTTGCCAACATTATAAACCTCAAGAGTCCCTTAGCTGAGATAAGTGTTGGATCTAAAGTGTGGTAGAGTTTTAGGATTCTTGCATGAGATCTTAGCCCCATTCCTATATTGTTTTGCTCTAGCTTTTGTTGGTACATGCATTAGACATGCATGTCCAAAAAACTATGATTTTTATAAATTTCTAGGATAGAGAAGGACTTATAGAAAGTTTGGTTGCAAGACTTGAAGGATTAAGAGCTTAAAGATCAATTCTGTCTAGAACATCGTCACACCGTGGCACTTTGAGATGTCATGGCGTAACGAGGGTCATCTGTGATTATTTCGTCTTATTATGCTACGACGTGACCAATGATGGTCACAACATGGCGGATGGATGAATGACTATGGAGTATTGACTTTGAACTAGTTTGACTTTAGGTCAAATTTAGGTTTAGACAGAAGTTTGTAGAATTTGCCCATATTTGCTATATAGGTGAGCTGTAGAGCTGATTGTTGGATATGTGTACGGTACTGCTATTTTCCTGTCTAAGAGGTGAGTTTTCCTCACTGTACTCATGGGTCGAAGGCACCAATACCAGCCGACTAGGTTGTGGTATGTATCCTGGTATATAGGATGTTGCTATGTTGTATTGATCTGTTAGATTGGTAAATATGTATGGTTACCTATACTTTCTGGTTATTATTTATTGTTTGCATATGTCGACATATTGTGGTTGGGTTGAGGTGGTCGTACTTTATGCTGAAAGCCAGGATACCCGGGCGGTCCAGTTGATACTGTAGGCCCAAGGGATCGGTCCAGCTTATACTACTGGCTCGGGAGCAGTCCAACTTATTGTTGAAGGCTCAAGTGGCGGTCCAGCCATGTGCTGAAGGCCTTTTGTCCATGCATTGTATTTGTATTACGTATGGTTATTTTGGGGAACTCACTAAGTGTTGGCTTATAGTTGTTGGTTTCGTGGTTTCAGGTACATCAGATGACCGGATCAAGGCGAAGGTGTGATCGTACACATCCTCCTGCTAGTATATGTTTTGAGAGATTTTATACTCCGATTTTTATGACTATGTTTTGGAAAAAAATGTTTTTTTATGAATTTTGGTTATGAAAATGGTCTTGAAAAAAATGAAAATTTTTATCATGATTTTTGGAATGTTACAAGTTGGTATCAGATACCTGGTTTGAGAGAATTGGATGAACACTTGTGTTATAACATCCATAAAATTCAAGCCAATTTAAAACTTTTTCAACCAATTAAAAACCATTAATTATTACAAAGTGTTTTCAAAATAGTTCATGTCATAGTATCCTAGAAATCAAAATCATAAAATATGAGGAGCTGTACGATCATGCCTTCACCTTCCCGCGATCATCCAAAGTACCTGAAACCAAAACTAAAACTATAAGCCCGAAGCTTAGTGAGTTCCCCCAAAATACCTATACACACAACAATGTACACATATTCACAAACAACATACTATGGGTCCAATCAACCATCGAGTTGGAATACCCCAGGCCCTCAACCATCAGGTTGGAATGCCAACATACTATGGGTCCACTCATCCTCGGGATGGAATACCCTCGGTCCACAACCATCGGGTTAGAATGCCCACATACTACGAGTCCAATCATCCTCAGGATGGAATACTCACGACCCACAACCATCGGGTTGGAATGCCTAGGTCTGTTGGCTCTCGCAAAAAGCAGATAAGCCTCAAGCACCAATCAAACATGTGCACATATATCAGATAATCACATAACAGTCTATAGACAGGCAAACCGATCTAACAGATCATAACAACATAATAACATCCTATCTACCTGGATACTGGTCTAACAGATCATACTAGCATAACATCATCCTATCTAGCAGGATACTAATCTAACAGATCATAACAACATAATATCATCCTATCTACCACTATACTGATCTAACAGATCATACTAGCATAACATATCAGGATAACAATCCAAAAGGGTCGGCCTTGGTGCCTTAGACCCTTGAGTATAGTGAGGAAAACTCACCTCACAACTATCGAACTGTAGTGATAAGATCAATCTCTCGAATCACAGCCACGAACTCCACCACCTATATTCACCAAAGGACCACTTCCATAAATTCCCAAATTACTAAAATACCCCCAGAAGTCAACTGGTCAATCCCTTGGTCAAAGTCAAAGTCAACGGTCAAGGTCAACAGTCCATGTTGACCCAACTCGTCGAGTGCAGTTCACTGACTCGTCGAGTCCTTCCAGACTCGAGAAATCGTGAAAACCCTAGTTGACTCGCCGAGTTTCCAGACAACTCGTCGAGTCCATGCGTGTCCAAAAGTCGGGAAAACCCTAACCGACTCATCGAGTCTTCTTACTGACTCGCCGAGTTCATGCAGAACCAATACATGCCATCTTCAACCGACTCGTCAAGTCAGCTATGCGAATCGTCAAGTCCCTTCAGTCCATTTCTCATCCAGACATTTTTAAGCTACCCCAAAGCTCCATATTGCAGATCTAACCTCCTAGGGCACGGTTTCCACGTAAAGTTGCAAACTTTATGTACATGCATGGTCCTAGATGCCAAAACCAAGCTAAGGGAAAGGTTTAAACCAAGGAGAAGATCCTTAGCTTGCGAAATTTGATAACTTTATGATTATAGGGACTTAGAGGAGTCCAGATCTGAAGTTACAACTTCAGATCATGCCCAATACCTGAATTGACTCACAAATATGCTAAAAATGGCCCTAAACCTTTGCATGAAGAGATCTAGCTAAAGATAAGTCAAGGTAACGACTTTTTACCTTCAGAATGATGCCAAGATGAAGTAGAGTCAGATCCACAAGCTTCTTTTTGATCCAAGCTCCTTAGACTTCAAACCTTCTTCACAAAATGCACCAAATCACTCTTTAAATCTCACAAACACTCAAGAACAGGGTGTAGACTGATTAGGGTTTCTTCTGGCCGTCAAGAGGTCGTAAGGGGCTGGAGGAAAGGACTTAAGGTCCTTTAAATAGGGTGAAAACCCTAAAAATTAGGGTTTTATTTTCCAGCTCCTACTCGTCGATTCGGGGTCCTCCAACTCGTCGAGTAGACCTCATAATTTACGCGACATGATCCACTTCTACACGATGAGTTGGGGGCAACCAACTCGTCGAGTAGGTAAAAGAATATGAATTTAAGCTTTTAAATTTTATACCTGGGAGTCGGGGTGTTACATATGTGATTCCAGACTCAAACTAAGGATTTTTAAAATATTTTTCAAAGTTTACTCTAAAAAGTTCGACAAAGAGGATGCGATGTGTACAATCAGCCAGAGCCAAGGAAAGTATTCCCCAAGATACACACACTTGTTCTGTGTATTGAAGATATGATATAACTTCTTGCTAGTTTGTAGGCTTGGGATCTTCAAGAATTGAATGATAGAATTTCCTGATTTATGATGCCTGATAACCTAAGAGAATTTCTTGATATGCTATATGGAACTGACATTATTACTATGGTTGCTTAGTATGTGCATCATAGTTATACATAAGTAAGATTTTATATCCTGAGAATGTTTGATTTAGCGTTATTTTCCTATTCCTTGTCTGGTTGTGGAGTTAGGTAGAATCAATTATTCGATTGTCTGTCGAATCCAGTGTTATGTATGATTAGAATACATGAGCGGGTACAACGTTAATGGAAGTTTCATGAGTGATTATGGTCTATAGAAAGCCATCATAGTGAATTATTAGCCACTCTATAGAGAGTGAATATAGGATGTATGCGTATCCTAGTTATTGGGCTTTGTGGCCGAGATATCCATGATGATCCTTTGAGGCAAATATGGGTAGGTGTGGAAGGTAGTATGGGCCTGTACTACTGGAAGCACATGACCCGTATGTGTATCAAGGGAGTCATGAAACCTGAGGATTTAATGATCCCGTAATGATGTAATAGTATGAATTATGGCTTTTCTGATGTATTTCAGTTTGTTTTCAGTATGACGATCACTAGATGTTCAGGATCAGGAGCTGGCTGCCCGGGGATGCAAGGATTGATTGATGATGAGATTCGTGAGATGATCACCATCCAGGTAACTATAGACGTTAGGGAGGCGATCCCAGAGGTATTTGGGTCTATTAAGACCACCATGATCGAGATGTTTTACAAGCGCTAAGCTTCCATCACAGAGGCTGTTGCTACCACAACCATTGCAGTTGTTGTTGCTGCAGGACTCCAAGGGAGAGGGATGATGCGGTATCAGGACTTCAACAACATGAAGACCCTGGATTTTGAAGGGGTGTCCATGAGGTGGATATCAGATATGGAGTGGTTGTTTCTTCACATGTTCGCGCCGAAAGGACCAAAAGGTCATCTACGCCTTGAACCTTCTTCGTCTGGGGACGAAGGACTGGTGGAAACAGTGACCAGTGCAGGCACTAGCTCCAACTAACTTGAGGATTATGGACGGGCGACAGGGAAGGCCCAAGGCCCCAAAGGCCATGGGTCATGCTTTTCAGCTCACAGTAGAGGAGGCCAAGGCGGTGCCTGACATCGTTACTAGTATGTATCCATTTATTACTCTGTTCAGTTATTTCTTGTATGCTTATGCTTGTATTTCTGATAGGTACCTTCTTAGTGAATTCCTTGCCCGCTCTTGTGCTTTTTGACTCGGGTGCGAGTCGGTCCTTTATATTTCAGTCCATCAGTAGGGATTTTGATATGATCCTTGGAGAGTTGAAGAGTTCGTTGTGAGTTTCCATTGCCAACGAACATAGGGTTTTTGCTTCGAGTGTTTTTCTGGATTGTACTTTGGAGATATTTAGGGTGTCTTACCCGATTGACTTCATTCCCATCCCTATGGGGGATGTGTGTGTGATTGTTGGGGTGTACTGGTTGAGCAGATTTGGAGCCATGATTATTTATGAGAGGCATATGGTGATAGTTTGAACCCCAAGTGGGGGAGAACTGACCATTTATGGTGAAGGTACCAGGTTTGGTTCAGATTTTTGTTTGGACGCTAGGGCATGACAATATCTCCAACATGGATGTTTGGGTTATCTCGCATAGGTGGTTGACACTCGGGTTGAGCAGAGAGTTTTGGTTTTAGATGTGCTAGTGGTTAGAGAGTTTCTAGATGTATTTTCGGAGGATTTACCTGGTGTGCCTCCCATGAGGCAGGTGGAGTTCAGTATCGACGTGATCTCGGGGTATCGCCTCACACCACCAGAGATGTAGGAGTTGTCCTCTCAGCTCCAGGAGATGTTGGGAAAACAGTTGATCAGAACGAGTAGTTCACCCTGGGGTGCACCGATTCTGTTTGTAAAGAAGAAGGTTGGGTCTCACCGACTCACCGTATGCATAGATTATCGGGAGTTGAACAAGTTGACGGTGAAGAATCGTTACCCACTTCCTAGGATTGATGATCTCTTCGATCAGTTTCAGGGTGGATCTTGGTTCTCCAAAATTAATATGAGGTTGGGTTACCATTAGATGAGAGTCAGAGAGGATGATATGGAGAAGACAGTGTTCCGAACTCGTTGGTCATTACGAGTTCGTAGTGATGCCGTTTGGGCTCACCAATGCACCGACAACGTTTATGGAATTGATGAACTGGGTGTGCAGGCCAATGCTCGACTGGTCAGTTACAGTTTTCATCGATGATATTATGGTCTACTCCAAGACCAGGGAGCAACATGAGGAGCATCTTTGAGAGTTACTTGGAGTACTAAGACATGAAAGGCTTTATGCCAAGCTCTCTAAGTGTGAGTTCTAGTTACAAGAGGTTTAGTTTCTAGGACACCTCGTCAACTAGAATGAGATTCTAGTCGACCTGGCCAAGATTGAGGCGGTGATGCAGTGGGAGGTCCCGAAGTCCTCATCTGAGATTAGGAGTTTTCTGGGGCTGGCTGGTTACTATTAGAGATTCATTCAAGATTTCTTCAAGATTGTCGTTCCTCAAACTTTCCTGATGAAGAAGAGTGTGGATTTTCGTTAGGTACCTAAACAACAGGTTGCATTCGAGACCCTGAGGAGGAAGTAATGTTAGGCCTCGGTATTGACCCTTCATGAGGGTGTTGAAGATTTTGTAGTATTTTGTGACGTGTAGATCATAGGCTTAGGGACAATACTCATGGAACGGGGTAGGTTCATAGCATATGCATCCAAGCAGTTGAAGTCTCATGAGGTTATGTACCCGACACATGATTTGGAGTGGAGGGAAACTGTGTTTTCCATAAAGATTTGGCGATATTATCTCTATGGGGTCCGCTGTACTATTTACATGGATCATAAGATTCTGAGATATGGATCAGCCGAATCTGAATATGAGGCAACACAGATGGCTTAATTGATGGGTTTTGAGCACTATAATATCCTTATGGTGCGCATACAACCCTAATGCTTTGGATCTAAGTTTTCTCTAGTTATACATGCAATTTTCATTTTCCAAAGCATGAAGCCTAACTAGCATACAACATTGATATTTGAAACATAAAACGAGTTAGATGATTACTTCATTGTTGTAGCTTGTAGAACTTGGCCTTACAAGAGCTTAACACCTCAAATTTGATGCCTCAAATAAGTCACAAAACACCAAGAACAAATGAAGGATTCTGAGAGAGGTTTAGGAGGCACCAAAATCGTCTATACTCTTCTTAGAATACTTATGTGTCGATTTTATGGGCTTAGGGGTTACATATATAGTGTAGAATTCCAAGGGTCATTTGTAAACCCTAATCCATTCACTTAGGCTTTTGATCCAATAATTCATTTGGACTAACACTTCATGGACTCTCACATAAGCTTAGTCCATCACTAGTCAATCATGGATCATTAGCCCAAACAATATGTATCACTGATTTACATAATCAGCCCCTTTTAATTTAATCAGTCTCTTTTGATCACTAAATTAATTCCAAAATAATTTTTGATCAATACCAATTAAATAATATGATTTCTCAATTAATATATTATTCTTATAATATATTAATAAATCACAAATAACCTCTTTCTCAACTATCCTTCCTGTCAAATTGCTCCGGTGAATGCAACGCAAATGGACCATGCTATTATCGGGTCAAGTACATACCAATTATAGTTATGGGCTTAGACACCTAATCCAACAGACTCCCACTTGGATAAGTCTAATAACTATAACTACAAGTACAACTTCAAAACCGACTAGCAATAATAGCTCTCAGAAGCCACTGTTAACTCTGATCAATAACGCGTCCTTTAGATAAGGGATCATATAATCCTCTGTTCTTCAAGATATTGTGTGGACAAAGACATGGAATAAAGTCATACTCATTGTCCAACAGTTTGTTTCCTGATTTTTTATTTGTTTGACATAGAACTTAATTGAACACATCAATTGAGTCCTGACCGGGCCCGACACATAAGTCAAAACAAAATCATCGAGGGGCCCAAGATATCGCTTGTATTCCTCTTAGGATAAAAGGAACAGATAAACTTCGACTTATATGCTTGTACTAATTACTTGTTAAATTATACACAACAGCACGTTTTATAACATCAAGTTACTGATGCGTTTTCGTACTATCAATGCACAACCAACTCGTAATCAACAGCTCATATATCTTGGTTTGAAGACTAAACGATATTATCGTCTCACAATCACTCGTGATAAATTCCATGAAGTGATTCATGTGAGTGTGGGTTTAATCTAATACTCAAATCTTATTTCAAGAGCACTCATGAACGTTGTAGCAAACTTTTGCTATGTCTAAACACCTTAGACAATCTACAAGCCAATTCATGACAGTCTAACCTCATAGCCTACTTCCAAAGTATGATCGACTGTGGATGGTTTGAATAATCTTATTATTCTGGAAGTCAAAAAATGCAAATTGAAACAATAGTAAACAATTGACACAAGATAGTAACTTTACTCATAAATAAAAGTCCTTTTATTCTATCATCAAATGTCAATTACATTTTATCTATTACAAGTTTCTAAACAACTATCTAATCACTAAAACTAATATCGTCCTTCAGCCCAATACTCCTAGCATGCTACAAGTGCTTAACCCTACTCAGTCCCTTCGTAAGGGGATCTGCTGGGTTCTCCTCTGACGATACCCTCTTTACTACGAGGAGTCCTTCTTCTATCCGATGTCTTATGAAGTGATATTTTCTGTCGATGTACCTGGATCTGCCATGGTCCTTTGGTTCCTAGGTTAAGGAGACCACACTCTCGCCATCACAGAAAATCTCCATAGGCTCCTTTACAGTTGGTACAATTCCAAGGTCTCCGATGAATTTCTTTATCCATATCGCCTCCTTCGACGCTTCACTTGCTGCTATATACTCTGATTCTCACGTTGAATCAGCTACAGTCTCATGTTTGGAACTTTTCCAAGTTACTGATCGTGCATCTATGGTAAATACCCAGCCCGACTGAGAGCGGAAATTATCTATGTCGGTCTGAAAGCTGGCGTCACTATACCCTATCACTCTCAAGTCATTACTCCCACCGAGGATAAGGACCCAGTCCTTTGTCCTTCGGAGGTACTTGAGAATGTTCTTTACCGCAGTCTAGTGAGCTCTACCAGGATTCCCTTGATATCTGCTGACCATGCTCAAAGCAAATGCCACATCACGGCGAGTACATGTCATAGCATACATGATCGAGCCAACTGCAGAAGCATATGGTACTCGGCTCATCTCTGCTATCTCGGTATCGGTACTCGGGCTTTGAGTCTTACTCAATTTGGTATTGCTCTGGATAGGTAATTCTCCTTTCTTGGAGTTCTCCATGTTGAAACGTTTCAACACCTTGTCCAAGTAGGTGCTTTGACTAAGTCCTATTAGTCTTTTACTCCTATTTCTCAATATCCATATCCCTAGAATGTAAGCAGCTTCCCCAAGGTCCTTCATAGCAAAACACTTTCCAAGCCAAGAATTAACCTCCTACAAGGTTGGAACGTCATTTCCTATGAGAAGTATGTCGTCTACATACAATACCAGAAAGCTAACTATACTCCCACTAGCCTTGACATACACACATGACTCATCCTTGCTTCTCGAAAATCCAAACTCTTTGACTTTCTCATCGAAACAAAGATTCCATCTGCGAGATGCTTGTTTCAATCGATAAATGGATTTCTCAAGCTTGCACACTCTATTAGGGTACTTTGCATTGACGAAACCCTCTGGCCAACTCATGTCAACATCTTCAGCCAACTTCCCAATTAGGAAAGCGGTTTTGACATCCATTTTCCATATTTCATAATCATGAAATGCAGCTATGGCTAGCATAACCCTTATAGAGTTGATTTTGGCTACTGGTGAGAAGGTCTCGTCATAGTAAACTCCAGGAGTTTGAGTAAAGCCCTTCGCAACCAATCGCGCCTTATATGTGTGTACTTTCCCATCCATGTCGGTATTCTTCTTGAAGATCCATTTGCACCCGACCGTCTTACGACCAGGTACATTGTCAACCAAGTTCCAAACTTGATTGTCATACATGGACTGAATCTCGCTGTCCATATGTAACGACCCAAATTTTTCAAAGAAAATTTTCATTTTTAATTAACCAAACACATTCCCATAAATCAAGAAATTCCAAAACAATTGTTTCAAATCCATATTCATTACAACTTTAATTTCAAATATCAGAATGTCCCATAAAGTCGCCTGAGAGAGAGTGCACGCCGTGCCATCAAGCATTGCCTTTGCCCTTGGACTCAGATGAACCTGAAACAAATCCACAAACTGTAAGTGAATGCTTAGTGAGTCCCCCAGGGCATATCCCATACACAAACCACATAACACATATCGAATTAGCCATACGCTACATATATCACATAAGTCATGCATTCGACAAATAAGGAAGCCCCGGAAACCCTCCCGAGTCTTATACCAAATGTCACGGGAACCCCCACGTGGTCTTTATCTGCCATGGGAACCCCCACATGGTCTTCCTGCCTTGGGAACCCCCACAAGGTCTTCCTGCCTTGGGAACCCCCACAAGGTCTTCCTACCAAACAAGACATAATTCAAACTATACAAGCAAATATTTTAGGATGCCATGGAAACCCTCCAAGATCCTATGCCAAATGCCACAGAAACCCCCATGTGGTCTTCCATGGAAATGACATACTATCACATCGCATATTCAATCAATAAACTGTATCTCATAAAATAGGCCGGCCTTGGTGCCTTAGACCCATTGATATGGTGAGAAGACTCACCTCTCCAAGGCGGAACTGACAAACTGAAGTCAGATATATCCCACGTTGCTCCTTCCAAACTGCCTATAATCATTGAGTAAATAACTCAGCATAATACCATAAATACCCCCAGGGTCAACCATGGTCAAAGTCAAGGTCTATAGTCAAGTTCTATAGTCAAGGTCAATAGTCCATATTGACCTTAACTCGACGAGTACAATCAGTCACTCGCTGGGTCCCTGCTTAACTCATCAACTCGCCGAGTCACCAGAGGGACTCGTCAAGTTCCTTGATGTTCATGGCCGTAAACCACCAACTGAACACGCTTGACCGTAAACCCTTGGCCGTAAACCCTTGGTCGTGAACCCTTGGCCGTTAATGAGAAAACCCTCTCGAATCGCCGAGTCTCTTGCACGACTCGCCGAGTTCCCTTAGTCCATTATGTTTACGGCCTTTTCTAGTGGGTCTCAAGGTCCCAAACTTTAGATCTATCCTTTACTAGTGTGGATAACACGTAAAGTTGCAAACTTTACGTGCATGCAAGGCCTCACATGGCCATAACACCAAAACTAACCTTCAACAAGGTTTTCATGCATGAAGAGGGAATGAGCTTAATAAAAGGTGCAACTTTATGATATTTGGGACCTAAGAAGGTCCAAATCTGGAACCATATCCTTGTGATAGGTCCATATTTAAGCTTGCTTCCATTTACTCAAAGTTGGTCATAACTCTCAAATAGAATCTAGGCTTAAGGTAACAGATTCATACCTTAATTCAATGCCCAAGACGAACTAGATGCTAGATCTAGTGTTTCCCCCTTGATACTTCTTCTTCAAGCTTGGAATTCCTTCCACAATCCCAAGGTTTAAGCTCCCAAAGCTCTTACTTCACACACCCTAGTGTTTGCGGCCGTAAACGATCTCTTATGATGCTAAGGGAGGCTACAAAGGCGTATAATGTCGTTTATATAGGGGGAAACCCCCAAAATTTAGGGTTTTCTTTAAACAACTCGGACTCGCCGAGTCGACCCTTCGACTCGCCGAGTCGGTCCCGTCCTGCGTTCCATGTTATCACGACTCTACTCGACGAGTTGGGCTCCCAACTCGCCGAGTTCATGCACCAACACCCTACAAAATCGAAACAAGTGTTACAAGTCTCCCCCACTTGAACTAGACTTCGTCCTCGAAGTCTGCTGACCTAAATAAATCAGGGTAATGCTCTCGCATCTCCTCATCCGATTCCCAAGTCCACTCGGAACCCTTCCGATGCTGCCATTGCACTTTCACCAGTCTTACTTCCTTATTCCGAAGAACCTTCGTCTTCCTATCCAAGATGGCAACTGGTTTCTCGATGTAATTCAAGCTCTCATCCACCTGGATATCACCCAATGAGACAACTGCAGCCTCGTATGTGACACACTTCCAAAGTTGCGACACATGGAATGTGTTGTGAATCTGGCTAAGCTCCTCTGGAAAATCCAAGCGATATGCCACTTTGCCCACCCGGGCCGTGATCCGGAACGGGCCTATATACCGAGGCCCCAGCTTGCCCCTCTTCCGAAACCTGATGATCCCTTTCCAGGGTGATACCTTCAGCAACACGAAAACCCCCACCTGAAACTCAAGGTCTGATCGCCTTCGGTCAGCATAGCTTTTCTGACGGCTCTGCGCGACCAACAACTGGTCGCGCACCTGCTCAATCAACCCAGTAGTCTTGATCACCACTTCAGTGCTTCCCATGACCCGGTTTCCAACCTCATCCCAACAAATCGGGGTTCGGCACCTCCGACCATATAACATCTCGAATGGAGCTCGGTCGATACTGAAATGGTAATTGTTATTGTATGAAAACTCTGCCAGTGGAAGATACGTATCCCAACTCCCTCCAAATCCAATACGCATGCCCATAGCATATCTTCCACTGTCTGGATCGTTCTCTCACTCTGACCGTCGGTCTGGGGTGGTACGCCATGCTAAAATGTAGCTGAGTGCCCAGCTCCTCGTGGAATTTCTTCGAGAACCTAGATGTAAACCGAACATCACGGTCAGAAACTACCGACACAGGCACCCCGTGTTTAGCCACCACCTCACGCACGTAAATATCTGCCAACTTCTCTGTGGATATACTTTCGGATATCGGAATGAAATGGGCACTCTTCGTCAGTCTATCCACAATCACCGATATGGCATCTACACCCCTCGTCGTCCTTGGCAACTTCGTAATGAAGTCCATCGTGATCTCCTCCCACTTCCAAATGGGAATGGGTAGCCGCTGGACCTTACCATGAAGCCTCTGATGCTCGGCCTTGACCTTCCTGCAGGTCAAGCATCGCTCTACAAACCAAGCAATTTCCCGCTTCATGCAGGGCCACCAATAACTCAGCATCAAGTCCTTATACATTTTCGTAGCTCCTAGATGTATAGAGAACTTGGACTTATGCGCTTCCTCTAATATATTTTGCCTCAATCCCCCGGTCACCGGTACCCACACCCGACCACACTGCGTCAAAAGACCTCGACTATCCTTAACAAACAAATGATATTGCCCTCGGATTCTCTCTACCTTCCAATTCTCTTTCTTCACACCCTCAACCCGAGCCTCTCTGATCATCTCCAACAATGGAGAGATCACCGTCATTCTCAAACACACATTCCCAATCGGGGAACCCGCCGTCTTACGACTCATAGCGTCAGCCACTACGTTGGCCTTCCCTGGATGGTAAAGGATCTCACAGTCATAATCCTTCAGCACATCCAACCACCTCTTCTGTCGCATGTTGAGGTTCTGCTGGTCCATCAGATACTTCATACTCTTGTGGTCAGTGTAAATGGTACACCGCACTCCGTATAAATAATGCCTCCAAATCTTGAGGGCAAATACCACTTCCCCCTGATCCAGATCGTGAGCGGGGTAATTCGCCTCATGGGGCTTCAACAGTCGTGAGGCATATGCTATCACGTGCCCTCTATGCATCAGTATCGTACCTAACCCTGAAATCGATGCGTCACAGTACACTACCAGATCATCTAATCCCTCAGGTAGTACAAGGATCAGAGCCTCGCAAAATCTCCGGTTCAAGGTCTCGAAGGCTAACTGTTGATCCGTACCCCACTGAAACGTCACATTCTTCTTGGTCAGACGGGTCAATGGCACAACAATCTTGGAGAAATCCTAGATAAATCTTCGGTAATAACCCGCTAGACCTAAGAAGCTACGAATCTCTGATGCATTCTTTGGTATTTCCCACCGCATTACAGCCTCAACCTTGGCTGGATCAACCGAAACACCCTCCTGGTTGATGATATGCCCCAAGAATTGTACCTCTCGCAGCCAGAAATCACACTTGGAGAACTTGGCATACAATTTCTCCGCCCTTAGGGTCTCCAGCACCTCCCTTAAGTGCTATTCGTGCTGCTTCCTGGTCTTTGAATAGACCAGGATATCATTAATGAAAACGATCACCGACCGATCCAACATCGGTCTACACACCCTGTTCATAAGATCCACGAACGCTGCTGGCGCATTGGTGAGCCTAAACGGCATCACTACAAACTCATAATGCCCATACCGAGTCGTGAAAGCCGTCTTCGGTATATACTCATCCCGAATCCTCATCTGATGGTATCCCGACCGAAGATCAATCTTGGAAAACCAAGACGCACCCTGCAGCTGATCGAACAAATCATCGATCCTTGGCAATGGATAGCGGTTCTTCACCATTAGCTTGTTTAGTTCCCTATAATCAATACACATCCTGTGGGATCTATCCCTCTTTTTCACGAAAAGAATTGGTGTTCCCCACGGGGAACTGCTTGGACGAATGAATCCTCGGTCTAACAGCTCCTGAAGCTGTGTAGATAACTCCTACATCTCGGGTGGTGCCAACCGATATGGTGCCTTTGCTGTCGGAGTGGCACGCGACACGAAATCGATGCAAAACTCCACCTGCCTTTCCGGAGGCACTCCTGGTAACTCTTCGGGGAAAACATCCCGAAAGTCTTGGACAACCGGCACGCTGCCTATATCCGTTGGGGTCTCAACCTTCGTATCTGAGATATAAGCCAAATATCCCATACATCCTTGCTGCAGAAATCTCCTAGCCCTCGCAGCCGAACAGAGGGTCGGCCCTTGCGATGCCCTATCACCATTTATCGCCAGTTCTCCCCCACTTGGGGTCCGAACCCTCACCAACTGATGCTAGTTGTCGATCATGGCCCCGTTGTCCCCCAACCAATCCATTCCGATAATCACTTTCAGCCCTCGCAACGGTATCAAGACTAGGTCGACACGAAATCTCTCACCAAGCACATTCAGGACACAGTCCCGATACACCCTCGTAGCACTAATGGTGCCGTCATCTGCAATCTCCACCTCGAGCGGGGAATCCAAAGTTTGGGGGCGCGTCCCAGAACGTCTTGCTAAGAGCAAGAGATACGAACGATCGGGTAGCACCCGAAACAAACAAGACATGAGCAGACATACCATTGACCAAAAAGGTCCCTATACAAGCATATAATACACATAACCGAGACAGATACATAGAGCAGGGAAGAATAATTATGTACCAGCCACAACGTCTGGCGCTGCGCGTGCCTCTTCGGTAGTCAGCTGAAATGCACGGCTCTTCACTGCTGGAGCTTCCGCCTTAACATGGCGACCATCGGTAATTCTCATTGTGGCGGGCGCAGGCGCTGCCAATGCTCCCCTCCTCCCTATAAACCTCGGACAGTCGGCCTTTTTATGGTCAGTCTGGTTGCAGTGGAAACATATCAGGCCCTTCTTTGGGTAGTCCCTACTTACTTGGCCCGACTGACCACACGTATAACACACCGGGTTCGTGTAACGCCCGCAGATTCGGGCTAGTCAATTTAGAGACAATGAGCGTCAAAAAATGACTTTTTGATAGAGGATTATTTAGAATAAATAATCTTAACTAAGTTGTAGTATATGTGACAAGGTTTCCATACATATAAAGAACGCTAAAATCTGAGTTAGAATGAAGAAGTTATGACCCGTCGAAGTTTCGCGACAGAACCGGCACGACACTACGTGACGTAAATAGTGAATTTACGATAGAATTGTTTTTAGCCTTAGTAATCTAAAAGAAAGTCGTAGTGTTCATTAAACCGAGAGCGTGCATAAAAAGAACGCCAAAATTTGACTTCGTATGAGAGGGCTATGTCTCTCAGCATGCAAGAAGCAAACCCAACCTTTGCCACATCCGGGCAAGAACTCGTGCGCTGGGCGTTTTCGATATCCACCACCCAGCGTCGGCCGACAATGGGGTCCTTGACCCCGAAAAACTCCGGCGCCCCACACGCCTTGAACTCCCGGAACGAGGGAGTCCGGGCCCCAATTTGGCCCGAAGCAATCTCAGCCCTGAATGATCTGAGTCTCTCCTCCATGATCTCCATAATGCCCTCCTTGACCGTCCCAAAGATGACTAGGGTAGCGTCAAGGATGCCCTTTGTAACCTCGACTGCAATGATATCGCGCACTCTCTCATCAATAGGCTCGGTACCGCTGCCCGATCCAGACCCAGACCCCGATCCCGATCCTCATCCTGATCCCCCTGTCCCGAATCGTGTCACCACCATGCTGAACTGAAATGTCATAAGTCAGGACATCTATAAAGGGGATCTTCCCACATCGGTCCTCCTTAGAGTGATCTGATCTAGCATTGGCTCGGGCACAGGTACTGTGCTTTCAGTAGGACGGGCCCAATACTACCTTCCACACCTACCTGTGCCTTTCCCCAAAGCTCTACCTGATAGCTCCAATTCGTCCCAAAACAAATCATATACTACAAACCACCGCATAACCCAAATCCTAGACTGTCCTAAGATTTGCTCTACCCATATCAATCAGACTAATCATAACAAGTTGCCTTTATGCATGCAAATTCTTCACAGAAAAGGATCAAATAGACTTTCGAATAAAAGATTCTACCCTAGGACCACAACCAAACAAGGAACAGGAAATAAGGCCAAATCAATCATTCTGAGGCTATAAGCTCCTAACCGTATACAATTTTAAAAGCATACACATAGCAAATCTCATACAATCATCAAGCTCAAATATCAGTATAACATGGCTAACACATTGGAAACTACTTACTTGGCCCGGACGATCGCACGTGTTGCACTCTCTTCTTTTCATTTCTTAAAAGTTTTTAACTTTTATTTTGAAAACAGTTTATCATTTCCTTAGTTTGAGTCCTGACACACCCGAGAGTGTGCCCGAATCCCTCAAACCAAGGCTATGATACCAACTTGTAACGACCCAAATTTTTCAAAGAAAAATTTCATTTTTAATTAACCAAACACATTCCCATAAATCAAGAAATTCCAAAACAATTGTTTCAAATCCATATTCATTACAACTTTATTTTCAAATATCAGAGTGTCCTATAAAGTCGCCTGAGAGTGAGTGCATGCCGCGCCATCAAGCTTTGCTCTTGCCCTTGGACTCAGATGAACCTGAAACAAATCCACAAACTGTAAGCGAATTCTTAGTGAGTCCCCCAAAGCATATCCCACACACAAACCACATAACACATATCGAATTAGCCATACACTACATATATCACATAAGTCATGCATTCGACAAATAAGGAAGCCCTGGAAACCCTCCCGGGTCTTATACCAAATGCAATGGGAACCCCCACGTGGTCTTTATCTGCCATGGGAACCCCCACATGGTCTTCCTGCCTTGGGAACCCCCACAAGGTCTTCCTGCCTTGGGAACCCCCACAAGGTCTTCCTACCAAACAAGACATAATGCAAACTATACAAGCAAATATTTTAGGATGCCATGGAAACCCCCACATGGTCTTCCATGGAAATGACATACTATCACATCGCATATTCAATCAATGAACCGTATCTCATAAAATGGGTCGGCCTTGGTGCCTTAGACCCATTGATATGGTGAGAAGACTCACCTCTCCAAGGCGGAACTGGCAAACTGAAGTCAGATATATCCCACGCTGCTCCTCCCAAACTGCCTATAATCATTGAGTAAATAACTCAGCATAATCCCATAAATACCCCCAGGGTCAACCCTGGTCAAATTCAAGGTCTATAGTCAAGGTCAACAGTCCATATTAACCTTGACTCGACGAGTACAATCAGTCACTCGTCGGGTCCCTGCGTAACTTATCGACTCACCGAGTCACCAGAGGGACTCGTCGAGTTCCTTGATGTTCACGGCCGTAAACCACGAACTGAACACCCTTGACCGTAAACCCTTGGCCGTGAACCCTTGGCCGTAAACCCTTGGCCGTGAACCCTTGGCCGTAAATGAGAAAACCCTCTCGACTCGCCGAGTCCCTTTAGTCCATTATGTTTACGGCCTTTTCCAGTGGGACTCAAGGTCCCAAACTTCAGATCTATCCTTTACTAGTGTGGATAACACGTAAAGTTGCAAACTTTACGTGCATACAAGGCCTCACATGGCCATAACACCAAAACTAACCTTCAACAAGGTTTTCATGCATGGAGAGGGAATGAGCTTAATAAAAGGTGCAACTTTATGATATTTGGGACCTAAGAAGGTCCAGATCTGTAACCATATCCTTGTGATAGGTCCATATCTAAGCTTGCTTTCATTTCCTCAAAGTTGGTCATAACTCTCAAATAGAATCTAGGCTTAAGGTAACAGATTCATACCTTAATTCAATGCCCAAGACGAACTAGATGCTAGATCTAGTGTTTTCCCCTTGATACTTCTTCTTCAAGCTTGGAATTCCTTCCACAATCCCAAGGTTTAAGCTCCCAAAGCTCTTACTTCACACACCCAAGTGTTTGCGGCCGTAAACGATCTCTTATGATGCTAAGGGAGGCTACAAAGGCGTATAATGTCGTTTATATAGGGGGAAACCCCAAAATTTAGGGTTTTCTTTAAACAGCTCGGACTCACCGAGTCGACCCTTCGAATCGCCGAGTCGATCCCGTCCCGCGTTCCATGTTATCACGACTCTACTAGGCGAGTTGGGGTCCCAACTCGCTGATTTCATGCACCAACACCCTACAAACTCGAAAAAGGTGTTACACCATAGCCTCTTTCCATTTTGCGGACTCGGGGCCCACCATGGCTTCCTTGTAGTTATTAGGTTCATCCAAATTTATCAATGTACTATCAATGATAAATGTATCACCATCTTAGTAATATGGAAACCATAAAACTCATGTGCCATTCTAACTCTACTGGAACGTCTCAGAGGTAAGGACTCGTCAACTGGTTCAACAGGACTTTCCTCCTCGGGTTGAGTGCTAGTGTTTGAGGTTCCTTCATCACTTAACTCTTGAAGATCTTCAAGGTCAATTTGCCTCCCACTGTCCTCTTGGCATATGAGTTCTCTTTTACGGAAAACCCCTCTCCTTGCAACGAAGAAAACATTGTTACTCGGTCTATAGAAGAGATATCCAAAGGATTTCTATGGGTAGCCGATGAAAATACAACGCTCACTACGAGGTTCGAGCTTGTCGTGAGTCTCTCGTCTTACGAAAGCCTCGCAACCCCAAACCTTGATATGTGCCAACAAGGGAACCTTCCCTGTCCACATTTCGTGAGGTGTTTTGACAACCTTCTTATTTGGGACTAGATTAAGGATATGGGCGACAGTCTCTAAGGCATACCTCCAGAATGAGATAGGTAACGAAGCTCGACTCATCATGGAACGAACCATATCCAACAAGGTCCGATTGCGCCTCTCAACCACACCATTAAGCTGCGGTGTCCTAGGTGGCGTCAATTGTGAAACAATTCCACAATCCTTAAGATAGTCGTGGAACTCAATACTAAGATACTCACCACCTCAATCGGACCGGAGCATCTTTATCTTCCTGCCCAACTGATTCTCCACTTCTTGTTTAAACTCCTTGAACTTTTCAAAGGTTTCTGACTTATGCTTGATTAAGTAGATATACCCATATCTCCTATAATCATCGGTAAAAGTCACATAGAAGCGGTTAGCATCCCTTGTGGCGGATCTGAAGGGCCCACACACATCGGTGTGTATGAGATCCAACAAATCCTCACCTCTTTTACAAGAACCAGTGAAAGGTGACTTGGTCATCTTTCCAAGCAAACAAGATTCGCACGTGTCATCCGACTTTAAGTCAATTGACTCCAACACTCCATCCTTTTGGAGTTGGGCTATGCGCTTCTTGTTGACATGTCCAAGATGACAATGCCACAACCATGCTTTGTCCAAACCATTGGACGAATCAATATACAATACATTATTTCCTAAGTTGTCTACAACCATCACCGTTTCATATATACAATTACAAGGCAATGCTTCAAAATAAAAAATACCATTATAAAAAGCATTTATAGAACCAATTTCATGATTAAATGAAAATCTAAAACCTTGTTTATACAAACCATGAAAAGAAATAATGTTTCTCGCCATATCTGACGAGTAGCAACAATTATTTAAATTTAATTCTCACCCACTACTAAGCAATAAAGAATAAACTCCAATCTTGGTGACAGACGACACTTTCCTATTCCCATGATCAGGTTCATCTTCCCGTGCTCCACATCCCTACTTCTTTTTAGACCCTGCAAATCAGAACAAATGTGAAAACCACATCCTGTATCAAGGACCTAAGAATTAGCATGTGATGAGTTATTAGATAGAATAGTGTAAATACCTGTGAAGGTGGGCTTTATCTTACCATCCTTGATGTCCTGCAAGTATTTGGGACAACTTTGTTTCCAGTTCCCTTTATCATGACAATAGAAGCATTCTGCTTCTTTCAGATTGGAAGGGGGAGTAGCAGAACCACCTTTGGTCCCACTTGAAGAGGATCCATTATGGGACTTTCCCTTGTGGCTCTTAGAAGGAGCCTTCCTCTTCTTCCCTTTCCCATGTCTAATTTCCAGGACTGGGGCAGCAGCAGTAGGAGTAGGTACAATAAATTTTCCTTTCAAACTACTTTTAGTAGTTCTGAGAAGGCCTTGAAGCTTGCTTAGAGTGACTTCCTCCTTGTTCATATGATAAGTCATTCTGAACTGATCATAACAAGAAGGTAAAGAGTGTAGGATAATGTCGATAGCCAACTCTTCATCAAAATTGACATTCAACTTCAGCAAGCGGTCCACATATCTTTGCATCTTTTGTAAGTTGGCCGTGATGGACTCTCCATCCTTCATTTTGGTTGTTATCATGGAGGAAATGATTTCATACCTTTCGTGTCGAGCACTTTTATGGTACCTTTCCATCAAGTCTTGGTGCATCTTGAAAGGCCAGAAGTCCTCATATGACTTCTGAAGCTCAAGAGTCATAGTGGCTATCATGATGCACGACACCTTTGCTGCGTCCTTCTCATGAGCCCTATACTCAACTATCTGTTCAGGAGTGGCAGTAGATTCATCAATCTCCTTAAGCTCATTATCGAGGACATAGTCTTTTTCCTCGTATCGAATGACCATGCGGATGTTTCGAATCCAATCATTGAAATTCGATCCATTAAAAATGACCCTCCCACATAAGTTCATGAGGGAGAAAGATCCGGAAGAGTTTGGGTTTGAAGCAGTGTTTGAAGTAGACATCTGAAAAGAAAGACAAAGTTTAGATTAGATAAGGATCCTTAATATAACACCCAAATGAAATATTAAGGCTAGGACCCAACACAATATTTCACAATTCGGATGAGAGATATCGTAATCCGATTGAAAAATATTTGAAGGTAGGTAAATGACGATTTACCAATTTCCACCATGAAAAACGAATTTTCTATTAAGTTTTAAATGAATTGAAATTCCTAGATCTTTGAGATTCATTGAACTTTTCAATGGCATGTTTAAATCTCGATTATGCCCTTCAAGATTGTGACTGGGATACCGAGGATCACAAACAAGGTGTGAATAACCATGCAAATGTGCTTGGTACTCTTGATGTCATTTATCACCTAATCAATGTGTCGGTAAACCACACATGCTCCATTGATCTATAACAAACATTGATCGACCCTTTGCTACCCTTGTTAGTCCAAGTTAGTGTGTCGGTTAACCACGCACACTCCACTAACGACTTGGCAAGGTGCAAAGTGCAATTTCATGGAATAGCACCATTTTCAAATTTCCTAAAGTAACTAAGATTGGGAAGTTTTAAAAGTTCAGTTACTTTATAATATCAGTATACTTATTAATGAGAATTAATGTCCTATCCTACCCGTTCGGCTAACGACCCTCCACCAGTCAAGGAAGCGGTGGGTGAGAGTGGACACCCATTCTATCGCCATTTTATAGGCAATTTCCTTATACCCCCTTATATACCAGCTTCGTGAATGAGGCCTACTAACGGTAAGACTGAATTGTCTTATACATATATATATATATATATATATATATATATAAGTATTAAGTTATTACTATTATAATAGTATAAGGGTTAAATTTTAAACTTTTAAAATTCTAGGGTTTAGAATTTAATGTTTCATAAATGAGCCTTTTCAATTTCCAAAACTTGAGGGCAAGTTTGAAACTCTTCAAAAACTCTTGAATTTTAGAATTTTAAGGTTTCATAAATGAGACCTTTTAAATTCCAAAACTTGAGGGCAAGTTTTAAAACTCTTCAAAAACTTTTGGATTCCAAAACTTGACGGCAAGTTTTGTAACTCTTCAAGACCTTTTGAATTCCAAAACTTGATGACAAGTTTTGTAACTTTTCAAATCCATTTAGATCAAATTATAAACAAGTAAAATAATATCATTTACCAATTTGATCTAATTCAACTCATATAGCAAGATAATTTCAAATCAAATAATACAAATAATTAGCTTATCATATAATCTAGTAATTATTTTAAAATTTGACAATTATCTTTTAATTGGATGAGGATAATCACTACCATATCATAAAAAACGGATTTTATCATACAAAACAGTTTGTGGTAATGATCCTAATCCAATTCAGGCCAAAAACCCCGAAAATCTGCCAACAGACTCTCCAACTCGTCGAGTCTGGCAATGGACTCGTCGAGTTCATCATGGACTCGTTGAGTTCCTCATAGGAATCGTCAAGTCCAGCAGTCAGAGTGCAGTTTTCAATTTGCTTCATCTTTGAACAATTAACCAATGCATCAATATAACAGAAAACACCCTAGGCTCTGATACCACTGATGGGTTTTCAACACTATAACGTCCTTATGGTACACATACAACCATAATGCTTTGGATCTAAGTTTTCTCTAGTTATACATGCAATTTTCATTTTCCAAAGCATGAAGCCTAACTAGCATACAACATTGATATTTGAAACATAAAACGAGTTAGATGATTACCTCTTTGTTGTAGCTTGTAGAACTTGGCCTTACAAGAGCTTAGCACCTCAAATTTGATGCCTCAAATAAGTCACAAAACACCAAGAACAAATGGAGGATTATGAGAGAGGTTTAGGAGACACCAAAATCGTCTATACTCTTCTTAGAATACTTTTGTGTCGATTTTAGGGGCTTAGGGGTTACATATATAGTGTATAATTCCAAGGGTCATTTGTAAACCCTAATCCATTCACTTAGGCTTTTGATCCAACAATTCATTTGGACTAACACTTCATGGACTCTCACATAAGCTTAGTCCATCACTAGTCAATCATGGATCATTAGCTCAAACTATATGTGTCACTGATTTACATAATCAACCCCTGTTAATTTAATCAGTCTAAATTAATTCTAAATTAATTCTTGATCAATACCAATTAAATAATAGTCTCTTTTGATCACTAAATTAATTCTTGATCAATACCAATTAAATAATATGATTTCTCAATTAATATATTATTCTTATAAAAAATTAATAAATCACAAATAACCTCTTTCTCAAATATCCTTCCTATCAAATTGCTCCGGTGAATGCAACCCAAATGGACCATGCTACGATCGGGTCAAGTACACACCAATTATAGTTATGGGCTTAGACACCTAATCCAACATTAATGTGGTCGAGGATTATGATTGCAAGATTCTTTATCATCCATGGAAGGCCAATGTGGGTGCCGATGCTTTGAGCCGCAAGGCGGTTGGCACCTCTAATCGAGGACTCTATTTGAGGATAACCATTAACTCACCACTTTTGGATTTGATCAGTGAGGCTCAAGCCGAGGGAGTCAGGAGGGAGAATTAGAAGATGAAGAGGATCAGGGGTCAGATTTGTAGATTTGTCATTGATAGCCGAGGCTTTTGACCCAGTATGGTCGGGTTTGGGTCCTATTTTATGGCCACGAAGATGTATCGAGTCTTGAGACTTAGTTATTGGTGGCCATGTATGAAGCGGGAGATATCATGGTATGTAGAGAGGTTCTTGACCTACTGGATGGTCAACATAGAGCACCAGAGGCTGCATGACAAGCTTTATCCATTGGAGGTGTCCATATGGAAAGGGGAGCAAATCATTATGGATTTCATCACCAAGTTGTCGAGGATGGCCAGGGGATTTGATGCGATTTGGGTTATCATCAATCGTCTAACCAAGAGTGCTCATTTTCGCATTGCTTCTCGGTTTTAGCATAAATTTCATGAGGAGTTGGGTACGAGGCTGCATTTCCGCATTGCTTATCACCCTCAGATTGATGGGCAGAGTAACCAGTCCATTCAGGAGCTCAGGATATGTTGAGGGATTGTGCCATCGATGTTAGTTGGAGTTGGGATTCCTACCTTCCCCTAGCTGAGTTTTCTTACAACAACAACTATCATTCTAGTATTGGTACCCCTCCATACGAGCTTCTCTATGGGAGGAAGAGTCATACACCAGTTAGCTAGGGAGAGATCGTTTATAGGGCCATAAGGAGGACTAAGGTAGTCCTCCAGACGATGGAGCCTATTTAACAGATTAGGCAGAGGTTGCAGATAACTTAGAGCCGACAGAAGAGTTATGCTGATAGACGGTGATCCGAGTTAGAGTTTCAAGCTGGAAATATGGTTTTGCTGATGGTATCTTCCTGTAAGGGTGTTATACGCTTCAGGAAGAGGGGAAATTTGGGTCCTCGATTTATCAGTTTGTTCTGAGCAGTGGTCAGGGTAGGCAAGGTGGCCTACCGATTGGATCTACCTGTGGAGCTTAGTTAGATTCACAACACCTTCCATATTTATCAGCTTCAAAAGTGTGTGGTTGACGATTCAGTGGTGGTTCCCTTGGATGACATTTAGGTTGATAAGCGCCTTAATTATATGGAGACACTGGTGGCTATTCTGGATAAGAAGACGAATACCTTGCGCAACAAGGTGGTACATTTGGTTAAGGTTCAGTGGCAGCATAGGAAGTGTTCCGAGTGGACCTTGGAGCCCCATTCAGATATGAGTGAGGATTATCCGGATCTATTTGTAGCTGAGGATTTTGAGGACGAAATCTAGTTCAAGTGGGGGAGAATTGTAACACCCAGTTCCAGGTAAACACTTTTTCTGAATCTCTCATCGATTTCTTTTGAGTATTGGCCCTGGTCACGACGTGACTATGATTGGAAGAAAATTGCATGTCCCTTTAGTGTCACAATGTGACCACATAAGGGTCACGATGTGACAGCAACTGGGAGACAAAACCCTAATTTCGGGGATTGTTCCCCTATTTAAGGGAAGTGGGGGCTAGGGTTAGCTCACCCTCAACCTCCATCACCTCCCTACATTCCCCCATTGAAATCCTAATCCTGTATAGTTGTTTTGAGCTTCATTTGGGTGTTTTCTAGCCAAGAAGAAGGTGAGATAGAGTTTGGTGCATCAGTTCAACGTGCAAGCTTCACCATCATCCATTCTCACACATTCTGGACCCTTGTGAGTTTCCAAGTTCAATGATTTATGAATCCATGAGCTTAGATCTAGGTTTTTATGTGTTTTCTTTCATGTTTATGATGGGTTATATGTAAAACAAATACAATTCCTATGTGTGCATGCAACCCTAATTATAAATCTACGTTTTCTCTAATTGAACATACAACTTTGAATATCAAATAAGAAACCCTAGGATACCTAGTATATTTTCAAATATACTAATTAGGGTTAGGAAAATATACCTTGATGGTTATTTACAAATAACAAGAATCCTTGTGTTGTTGAAGCCTTGAGAGCAAGAACCACAAATGTTGTGCCTCTAGTGGTTCACGCCCAACACTAGTAAGAGGATGAGAGAGGAGAGAAGAGAAGGAAATTTCATAATTCTATTAGGCAAGGGATGGTCGAAATTATGAGGGGTTAAGGCCCTTTATATAGGTGAGGTAGCTTAGAGCCAAAGCTAGGGTTTAAGGAGGAAATCCCTTAGCTTAAGGACCAAGCAACCCATGGGCCTCCATCCAAGAGCCCTTGGACGAAAATTCTAGGACCTTCCTAGAACTTTTCGTCAAACATCTTCCAAGGAGGTTCTAGAGCCACTTTCCTCAACTATCAATAAATTGCGAAACAGCCCCTGCACTTTTAATTAATTCAATTAACCCCAAAATTAATTCCAATTAATTTCTGATTAATTACTAATTAAATAATATGATTTCTAATTAATAAATTATTTTCAAAATACATTAATAAATCAATTATTCCAATTTATTAATCAAATAATAAATTAACCTTCTCTCTCCAAAAGTCATCATGTCCAATTGCTAGGTTCGAGGGCAACCCAAAAGGACTGTGCTACCATCAATTCAAGTTTATACCAAATATTGTTATGGGCTTAGACACCTAGTCCAACAGTCTCCCACTTGGATAAGTCTAATAACTATAGTTGCCAGTATAACTTCTAAACTGATCAGTAAATTGTAGCTCTCAAAAGCTATTGTCAAATTCTGACCTAGTCAGTTATGTGTCCTAAGATAAGTGAATATACAATCCTCCGCTCTGCAAGATATCATGCGGACAAATGACAAGGAGTAGAATCAACCTCATTTTCTAAAACTTTGTTTCCCGATTTCTAATTTGTAATGAAAAAGAACCACTAATCGAACATATCAATTTAGTCCTGGTCGGGCCCGACACTATAAGTCAACACCAAATCATCGAGGGGCCGAAGATATTACTTTTACTGTTAGGACAAAAGGAACAGATAAACTTCGACTTATATGATTGTACTATTTACTCACCAAATCATGCACAACAATATGTTTTATAACATCAAGTTATTGATGCGTTTACATATTATCAATGCACAATTGATTTGTAAACCATGACTCATATATCTCCGTTTAAAGATTATAAGATATTATCATCTCAGAATTACTCATTATAAATTCCATAAAGTAATTCTCTGAGCGTGGGTTAATCCAATACTTAAATTCTCAATTTCAAAGTACTCAAGAATATTGCAACGAAACTATTGCTGTGTCTAACACTCTCTAAACAATCTACAATCCGACTCATGACAGTCTTAATTCACTACTTACTTCCAAAAGCACGATCGACTGTGGATATTTGAATAATCAAATTATTCGGGAAGTAAACATGCAACATGATACATAATTATAAACAATTGACAAAAGATAGTAAACAATACTCATAAATAATTCTCCATTATTTAACCATCAAAAGTCAATTACATTTACTTTGTTACAAGTTTCTAAATAAGTATCTAACTACTAAAACTAATATCATCCTTCAGACCAATGCTCCTAGCATGTTGAACGTGTTTAACCCTACCCAGACCCTTTATGAGGGGATCCACAAGATTCTCTTCTGATTATACCCTCTTCACAATGAGGTGGCCTTCTTCTACTCTATGTCTGATGAAGTGATATTTTCTATCGATATGTCTTGATCTTCCATGATCTCTTGGTTCCTTTTTCATGGCAACCGCTCCTTTATTATCACAGAAAATCTCCATTGGTTCCTTTATGGATGGAACAACTCCAAGGTCTCCGATGAAGTTCTTCAAGCATATAGCCTCCGTCGATGCTTCCCTTGCTGCTATGTACTCTAATTCACAGGTAGAGTCAGCCACCGTCTCCTGTTTGGAACATTTCCCGGTTACCACTCCTCCATTTAGGGTAAACACCCAACCAGATTGAGAACGGAAGTTGTATGTGTCTGTTTGAATGATGGTGTCACTATACCTGTGTGACAACCGTCAATTTTTGGCCAAGTCAAAGTCAACTAAAGTCAACGAGTCAAACCGGTCAACTCATCTAACCCTTGTATATTAGGGTTTCCATTATATTTCTTATTGAACAACTCGCAATCTTAATGCAAAGTATCACTTAGAGTTTTCACGTGTTCGGAAATTCTAAACCCTAATCAGGGCAAGTGATGAAACTACTCGATAAAACATTATTCCTTAACCCTCGGGGGCATATAACAATCATAACAAGACTTAACGAGGTTCACAAACCTTGCGTTGCGAAGCCAAACACTCAAAAAGGTCACAAAAGAAGTCTCTCCCAATCTCTTTCACTCTAACTCTCCCAAAACTCTCTAAGTAGGAGAAATCGCTACAAGTGTGTGTAATCTCTCCCAAATCTCTCCAAGTGTGTGTAATCTCTCCTAAATCTCTCCAAGTATGTGAAATCTCTCCCAAATCTCTCTCTGTATGAGAAATCTCTCCAAGAATGTCAAATCTCTCCCAAATCTCTCCAAGTATGTGAAATCTCTCCCAAATCTCTCTCTATATGAGAAATCTCTCCAAGAATGTCAAATCTCTCCCAAATCTCTCTAAGTATGCCGAATCTCTCCAAGTATGTGAAATCTCTCCCAAATCTCTCTCTGTATGAGAAATCTCTCCAAGAATGTCAAATCTCTCCCAAATCTCTCTAAGTATGCCAAATCTCTCCAAGTAAGACAAATCTCTCCCAAATCTCTCTCAAAATCTCTCTCAACTTTTTATAATCACTCGGGGCATCCCGACCCTCGAATTTGACGAAAACAGCTCGAAAACGGAAGTCTACGCGAAAAACAGCCTTAAGGAGCCGAAACTCCTCTTAGGAACCGAAACTCCTAGAGCCGAAGCTCCTGAGAACCGAAACCCTCTCAACCGAAATGGACCGAGCGGTCGGTCTATTTCGGTCCCCTGACTAATCAGAACCGAGACCTGACTTTCGGCTCTTCCATTCCTACCTTCGGTCCGAGGACCTGACCTTCGGTCCAAGGACTTGACCTCCGGTTCCGAGATGCAAGCCAAGACCGAACCTCGCAGATAGCCACCGAGACCGAGCCTCGCCTTCTGTTCCTTCTCCTCGCACTCTCGGTCTCCTCTTCTACTCTCGGTTCTAAGCATCAGGAACCGAACCTCCGGCCCAGACTTCGGATTTTCGCCTGTTTTACCCGGTTTTTCACCATTTCCACGTAGTAAGCTCGTTTTTAGTGATTTTAATGCGGGATTTTCTCCAAAAATCATATTTTAACATATAAGACCCTAAATATTCATAATTTAAACATATTTTTATGGAAATCTTTATTTAAGAATAAAATCTAATGGGTGGGATATTTAGGTGGAGTGTTGACTTATCCTTTGGGCAAGGACACAAGTTACCTCCCACACCCACTCCTTGACTATTCCCAGTCACTATTCACCCATACCTAGTCATTTCATAGTACTTTTCCCATCATTTTCCAGCCACACACTTGGTCAAGAGCTGGAAAGCCCTCCCCTCTCCTCACATTTCTCTCATTTTCCACCAAAGAACAAACTACTTCCTCTCTCTCTTTCTCTCTCTAAAATTCGAGATTCAAGGCTATTCTCCAAGCTTTTCTTCTACATTTGGTAAGTATCTTCCTCGTACACTTAGATATTCTACTATCCTACATCCAAATCATAGATTGCTTACGCAAATATCGTCATATTTGTGTTAGATCTTCAAATCTTCAAGCATCTCCCAAGTGTTCTTGAGTTGAACACTT
The DNA here is from genome assembly GCF_052849685.1 of Lactuca virosa. Classification (NCBI taxonomy): domain Eukaryota; kingdom Viridiplantae; phylum Streptophyta; class Magnoliopsida; order Asterales; family Asteraceae; genus Lactuca; species Lactuca virosa. The sequence goes on along the minus strand of NC_136430.1, from coordinate 299,296,472 downwards.
CTTTTCTCCATCATCCATCTACTGAAATCACTCAAGGTGAGTTCATACCCCTATCTTTTCATGTTTTTTCTTAAGTTTTAAGGGGGGGAATACAAGTTAAAACACCAAGAACACAACTAAACTCATTTAACAGCCTTCATCAGAAAAGTTCAACTCCATTCACGGACTGTTTTGGTCAACTTAAACATTTTAGTTTTCAAAACTGTATTAGGTGCAAATATTTCAGGTTCATACCTTTAAAATGACTACTTGCACATTATGGTGATTTTTACAAAACTGCCTATCATTTCAAAAACGAATTCAGACCAGTCTGTGAATATGAACATTTTAACACAAGTTAAAGACTTCCAAAAATCATAATAAAAATTATGAACAAACTAGACACATTTTATGAACTCTCAGAATTTACGGATTCAGTTCTCGACTTCGTATGATTTTTCTATGATTTTTCTAAAACAGTGCAGAACGGTTAAAAACTAGTTAACAACTTATAACTTTCATAACACTTTGTATTATGCTGAGCAAAGTGTATAACAATAAGTTCTAAATATTGAATGTATTTTCTTGTTAGTTTATCATCATAAACTGAAATTTAGTCATTCATGATAAGGTTTACTCATTCATTTCGAATACTTATAATAAACTTCAATAAGCATAGTTTATGGATTTTTACTACATGAAATTACATAGTTTATGGAGAAATCGCTACAAGTGTGTGTAATCTCTCCCAAATCTCTCCAAGTATGTGAAATCTCTCCCAAATCTCTCTCTGTATGAGAAATCTCTCCAAGAATGTCAAATCTCTCCCAAATCTCTCCAAGTATGTGAAATCTCTCCCAAATCTCTCTCTGTATGAGAAATCTCTCCAAGAATGTCAAATCTCTCCTAAATCTCTCTAAGTATGCCAAATCTCTCCAAGTATGTGAAATCTCTCCCAAATCTCTCTCTGTATGAGAAATCTCTCCAAGAATGTCAAATCTCTCCCAAATCTCTCTAAGTATGCCAAATCTCTCCAAGTATGACAAATCTCTCCCAAATCTCTCTCAAAATCTCTCTCAACTTTTTATAATCACTCGGGGCATCCCGACCCTCGAATTTGACGAAAACAGCTCGAAAACGGAAGTCTACGCGAAAAACAGCCTTAAGGAGCCGAAACTTCTCTTAGGAGCCGAAACTCCTAGAGCCGAACCTCCTGAGAACCGAAACCCTCTCAACCGAAATGGACTGAGCGGTCGGTCTATTTCGGTCCCCTGACTAATCAGAACCGAGACCTGACTTTCGGCTCTTCCATTCCTACCTTCGGTCCGAGGACCTGACCTTCGGTCCAAGGACTTGACCTCCGGTTCCGAGATGCAAGCCAAGACCGAACCTCGCAGATAGCCACCGAGACCGAGCCTCGCCTTCTGTTCCTTCTCCTCGCACTCTCGGTCTCCTCTTCTACTCTCGGTTCTAAGCATCAGGAACCGAACCTCCGGCCCAGACTTCGGATTTTCGCCTGTTTTACCCGGTTTTTCACCATTTCCACGTATTAAGCTCGTTTTTAGTGATTTTAATGCGGGATTTTCTCCAAAAATCATATTTTAACATATAAGACCCTAAATATTCATAATTTAAACATATTTTTATGGAAATCTTTATTTAAGAATAAAATCTAATGGGTGGGATATTTAGGTGGAGTGTTGACTTATCCTTTGGGCAAGGACACAAGTTACCTCCCACACCCACTCCTTGACTATTCCCAGTCACTATTCACCCATACCTAGTCATTTCATAGTACTTTTCCCATCATTTTCCAGCCACACACTTGGTCAAGAGCTGGAAAGCCCTCCCCTCTCCTCACATTTCTCTCATTTTCCACCAAAGAACAAACTCCTTCCTCTCTCTCTTTCTCTCTCTAAAATTCGAGATTCAAGGCTATTCTCCAAGCTTTTCTTCTACATTTGGTAAGTATCTTCCTCGTACACTTAGATATTCTACTATCCTACATCCAAATCATAGATTGCTTACGCAAATATCGTCATATTTGTGTTAGATCTTCAAATCTTCAAGCATCTCCCAAGTGTTCTTGAGTTGAACACTTCTTTTCTCCATCATCCATCTACTGAAATCACTCAAGGTGAGTTCATACCCCTATCTTTTCATGTTTTTTCTTAAGTTTTAAGGGGGGGAATACAAGTTAAAACACCAAGAACACAACTAAACTTATTTAACAGCCTTCATCAGAAAAGTTCAACTCCATTCACGGACTGTTTTGGTCAACTTAAACATTTTAGTTTTCAAAACTGTATTAGGTGCAAATATTTCAGGTTCATACCTTTAAAATGACTACTTGCACATCACCATACGATTTTTCTACGATTTATGGTGATTTTTACAAAACTGCCTATCATTTCAAAAACGAATTCAGACCAGTCTGTGAATATGAACATTTTAACACAAGTTAAAGACTTCCAAAAATCATAATAAAAATTATGAACAAACTAAACACATTTTATGAACTCTCAGAATTTACGGATTCAGTTCTCGACTTCGTATGATTTTTCTATGATTTTTCTAAAACAGTGCAGAACGGTTAAAAACTAGTTAACAACTTATAACTTTCATAACACTTTGTATTATGCTGAGCAAAGTGTATAACAATAATTTCTAAATATTGAATGTATTTTCTTGTTAGTTTATCATCATAAACTGAAATTTAGTCATTCATGATAAGGTTTACTCATTCATTTCGAATACTTATAATAAACTTCAATAAGCATAGTTTATGGATTTTTACTACATGAAAAAGGTTTTACTCTCAAAACAAATGGGTTTTTTCATATCTTTACGTAATAAACTATAATAGTAATAGTTTAAGGATTTCATATCACTAATTTAGTCAGAAAAGGTGATTTTACTTCCTTCATGGAAGAGTTTTTAATATCAAACTGTGTGTAAACTAGTTAACTTAGGTTGTGAGGCAATTCTCTCCCCGTACGTTCGAGTACGGGATCCCAATTCCTGTAAGTTATAACCAGAGTCTCTTGTAGGGAGAGCGTGATAATTGTGTATAGATCTATATTGGGTTTGACACCCCACACCTTGCTGCTAGCTACAGTGGGACCTGCAGGTCTACGGGTGACAAGAGTCATAGTATCTTAACGTCTGAAAAACGCTGTGCAGGTTGTTTCTCGTCATAGTATGGTTATAGCGACTCACATAGGTAGTTAACAATCATTCAAGTTTACATGGAAAATTCTACTTTGAAAAAAAGGGTTTTACTTCTAAAACTAAATGAGTTTATGTCGATTTAAACTTGCAAAAATTACTTTAAGTATGGGAAAATACTTGTTCATTTTCGGTCCTGGGATTTAGGACTACCTAACTTTAAAAAGGGTTTTATGCCGATTTAGAACCATTTTTATATCTTTAAGTATGGAAAATACTTGTTTACTTTCGGTCCTGGGATTTAGGACCACATAACTTTTATAAGGAAAATATAGGATTTTCTTTGGAATCATATCTCTGTTAAAACTATATTTCATCTAGAATTGTTAGACTTCAGCTATAATTGCTAAGTGTATATGCTAGAGTTATATAAGAATCTAGTCATAATCGACTTAGAATTGGTGGGCCCGCCTTACTTCCTGTTCCTTGTTTGGTTGTGGACCTAGGGCAGACCCATTAGATTCGACGGTTTATTTAACATAAATTTTATATAACTTATATACACTGGGCGATTATAGAAGGAATCTATGGGTCTTTCTAGGGTTCATTATCGCATAACATAGAAGCATTCATTTCACTTAATAAAGAAAATATTGGATTTTCTGGAAACATACTTTGTCGCTTTTGCAAGGAAAACGGTTTCTTTCTCAAACAAAACTCTTATGAACTCACCAACTTAATTGTTGACACTCTTTCCAAACTACTTGTATTCTCAGGAAATCAGTGAAACAGGAAAACATCAGCACTTTGAGGATGGGACGTTAAATCGTCAAACAGTTCATTTTGTCATCATAATGTAATTGATTTTGAAACATGTAAACATATACTATGATATAACCTTTTCAATTATATTTATGATGGTTGTATTTACTTTGAGCACTATTATACTCGTTGTTGTGATACTATACATGAAGTCCTCCACCCCCGAACGTTTCCGCCATCCTTGGTTTGGGGGTGTGACAGATTGGTATCAGAGCATTATTTATAGTGAACTAAGTGTATCGAACCACATAAGATATACAAACTATAAATGCATTGGGACTAAGGACTCTGATGTAACATTTTCAAATAACTATAATTTTAGAAATAAATAGTTTCTTGTTAAAAGTATACATGCATGCATACATATTAAGGTCAGCATCATACTAGGACAAAACAAAAGTTGTGATTGTTGAATGGCACGAGTAGGCTTGGGGATGTATGGTCAGGTCTGGGAATGACATAGCCTGATCAACTATGTCTAACCCATAAGTTATTAGCATATGCCCGGGAATGGTTGTGTTGTTGGAACAAGTCTAAAAACTTACCAACTCTATCTACAAACAAACATTGAAAAACATAAGTCAAACATTAAAATACTATAGGAGTATTTGGTGATACTATAACCAACTTATGTGAAAACTAAAGACCCCTATTAGTAGGACTATGATAACTGAGTACATACGCCAAGGTTATACATAATTAAAGATATTATAGACTCAGAATCTATGACTATTACTCTACTTCCTGTTCCTTGTTTGGTTGTGGACTTAGAGTAGAGTCATTTACTCGAAGGTCTATTCTATCTCAGATTATGTATAACTGGTATGCACTACGTGATTATAGACGTGACAAATAAGGATCACCCCTATAAGTAATTATAGGATTAGACGCCTATTAATTATCTCCCCCACTCCTATTCTCGCACGTATAACATAGCAAGATCCTACTTACCAGGCGACCCCTATTTTCCCAACCAGGGAAATGGTGGATGGTTATGAGAAGAATCAGAAGCGGAACCGGAGGTAATCAACCCTCCATGCATAGCCAGGGTTCCCCGCGAACCGTTTCGACTACATCGGACCTTACCCCGTTGGGCAACCGTGATCGAGGGTTGGAGTCGACGGCAATGACAGAAATCAGCATGTGGAGACCAACGAGTGTGCTATGACCTCAACCACGGGGGACCGACTCACAGAGCCCTCCCGGCAAGGACCCGGCAGATCGCAAACATCGAGGATTGAAACAGGGAGACTACAAACCGAGTTCGAAAACTGCGTGCTACTACAGACCCTACCATCTCACGTACCCGAGACTCGGAAAGAGACTACTATTTCAGAGACCAACTCTCTTTTTTTTAGACCTTATCGCCGCTCGGGCTGAGGAAAAAGAGTAGCAGGGTAGGCACACGACATTCGAAGAGAGAATGGTTGCAGCCAAGCGTCGATTGGCAGAGCTGCAAGGTGCATCGACTTTGCCTCAGGCATCGCAAGGGACGGATCGTCGTGAGTAGAGTTCATACCGCTCACAAGACCTTGTAAATTAGGTTCATGAGTATGCATTGGTGCTCTTCTATTCTATGTGTAAGCACAACACTGCGATTTAAACGGTTATACTAATCGAGAGATCTATTTGCTATCAAACCTTTTCCTTGCATGGATATGAGGTATACCTGCATCGAGGTCAAAATTTTCTCCGAAACCATAATTACTAGAATCATATCAACAAGATGGGCTTAGGACATACCTAACAGACTCGAAGGTATATTTAGTCTTAATTATATAACTAAGCATACATCAGTTGGTCGTAAGAAGGAAGAAGGACCTAGCTTGGACCAAATTACAAGATTTCACTTGGATACAGAACTACTAAAATACATGAGTTTATCATATATAGACTCTCGTTATGAACTGTTTTCAGAACACCATAAACAACCGAAATCCGTTACAAATTGAACTAAGATAAACTTAGTTAGAAAACTCGCGACGTATAGCCATTCTAAAAACTCATTATCGCCTCACCTTTAAACATTTTGGTGGAAAGGTGCCTTCTTCGTAGACCTATAGGGTGCGATCATACGAGCGCTAATACACCGGATCCCATCAAAACTCCTCAGCTAAGTGTGTTGGGACAAACATGATCCTAAGATGAGTAAAGCTTAACGCCTGTACGAAACCTACTTCTACCCACTACCATAACTCCGTCTCAGGAACGTTAGCAGAAACACTAAGAATAGTACAGCAATGTGCAAAAATTTATATATGTGAATATAAATCGTAAGAATGCAGTTGGGATAATTATCCCCACTCACGAAGTCATTTTTCATCGTGAAACAGAGCTATGTCTTCATCAAGAGGCAACCAACCAACTAGCAAGGCGCCAACCCTGCAGATAGACTCTGTTACTTTTCAAGCTGTAGTCACGGCAGCCGTGACAGCCGTCATGGCGCAAATCAATGCTAACAACGCCAGCAGAGATGGAAGCGGTACCGACAATATTAATCGTTGTAACAATCAGGAACACCGACGGGTGTCTGCCAATGGAGGTGCCTCAGGCCACAAACCTACGAACAAGAAGCGAAAGTTTTGGAACAAAAAGGAGCGCAACCAATCTCAAAGATTTGCTAAATGACAACAACCCATGGCCACCCCTACAATTACGACAGCAGTCACCACACATACCTCGACATCAGCCACAACATCTATCGCTCAAGCACCAGACAGGCAATATATGGGAACACTTCCAAAGTGTAACAAGTGTAACTACCATCACACAGGAGCTTGCCGGATTCCACGCTGTATCAATTGCAACAAGAAAGGGCATACCGTCCGTTTCTGCAGGACCCCGACCCAGCGCATCGCTTCAACCACCAATACTGGTGTAAGTCCAGTATGCTCCCTATATGGTGAAATGGGACACTTCAAGAGAGACTGTCCAACCGAGAAGAATGACGGAGGAGCAGGAGGAGTGTGACAACTGAACTAGCGGAAGCCTAGTAGGACTTTTGTAATGTTTCCAACGACAAAAACGTTTAAGTACCATATGTTTGTAATGAATTTGGTATGATTGCTAAAATTACCGTCTTTCAAAAAGTAGTTAAAATACTCTCTCGTTCAAATCAAATCAAAGACACTCATATATGACCTTAGGATCATTACCTGTAAGCTGTGATGACTTTGTACATACATCGGGGTTAATTATAATCAAAATACTAAAGACTTAAAGCAAATAATTCCATCCTGACTCCTGTTCCATGTCTAGTAGTGGGAATTGAGTGGAGCCACCCACTCGACGATTTCACCAATATCAAATTACATACGACTTACATATACCGCTCGACCATAGAGTGACCTGTCAGGGATCATGATATCAAGTATCATTGCTAGCTATCAGAACACACTCACTACCGGTGCTAGACGCTGTGGTAGGAATCATCTGCAGTAATAATAACATCGAACGAAATGGAACACACTGAAAAGAAACACAAGATACTCTATCACCCTAATGAGCACTTCTTACGAATACAGCTTAACACATGTTTTACCTAAAAAGATACTGTTGTCGTCATTCGATTCTAATTGATATAGTCCTCACTTTCCTGACTAAACGGCTACGAAAAGACCATTCACCTAATCTCGAAAAACCTTCGTCTCTCATAAACACAAATCCAACACGGACCTCCGGGCTATCTCTCGCTGCGAAACCCCAAAAACACTCACCAGAGGAGTATTATACCTTCTGAAACCTTACCACCAGTATTTCCAGAAGACCCTTCGGGAATGTCATGCATGCAGCAGATAAGGTTCAAGCACAGAAGCTTGGGACGAATACGGTTAGTCTATCACCACTAAGTGTATACGCGAGGATAATGTATAATTAGGATTCTACGGACATTGGATGTGTGCTTCCGCCCTATTTCCTGTTCCTTGTCTGGTTGTGGACTTGGGGCAGAGTCACCCATCCAACTGTCTCACCAACCTTAATTACATACGACCTATATGCGCAAGTTGATGACAGATGGACCAGGTACTAGTCCTACCATGAACTTCGGGACCAGGTTACCCAGGAGTGCAAGTGAACGCCTTATCATCCGAATAAGCCTAGTCGTGTAAACCGAACCCATATGTTCCCTACCGAACTAAGCAAACGAGAAACACTAAAGCAGACCCTATGCAGCGCTCCGAGGAGAAGTTATCACTTATTGCTTAGTACAAATTCGAGAAAGGCTGAAAGCACCTCGAGAACCTGACAAAACCCGAATAAGTCTTACCTTCTATATAAAAACACAGGGTTTTTACTAGTGAATCTATGATGGCTAGTGTAAACATTATGCTCATGTCTCACTAAGATTCTATGGACTTAGAATGTGTGATTCCGCCTCATTCCCTATTCCTTGTTTGGTTGTGGGCTTAAGGCGGGGTCACCCATCCGGATGCCCTCGCAATCTTAATGATATACGACTAGTTTACACCAAGCGATTATAAAAGAACTGGTAGGACTTATAACTCAAATTTCGTCACAAATTGTTGAAACATTCGTAATGCTGGAACTCGCTAACTACATTATAAAATATTCATAGTGGTAATACCAACTATAAAGCGGAGAGCATAAAGGCACACGTAAGATACACTATCATTCCAAAACAAGAACTCCTTTAAATCGACTCAGCTCAAGTTACAATAAGAAATTCCAAGATCGTCATTTAACATCAAGCGGGTTGTTCCCCACCATATCAATTCCTTATACTACGAAAAGTTCCCCCATCTTTTCCCCAAATTCTTGAAGTCCCAGTCGAAACACTAATTTCGGGACGAAATTCTTTCTAACGGGGGGATGATGTGACAACCGTCAATTTTTGGCCAAGTCAAAGTCAACTAAAGTCAACGAGTCAAACCGGTCAACTCATCTAACCCTTGTATATTAGGGTTTCCATTATATTTCTTATTGAACAACTCGCAATCTTAATGCAAAGTATCACTTAGAGTTTTCACGTGTTCGGAAATTCTAAACCCTAATCAGGGCAAGTGATGAAACTACTCGATAAAACATTATTCCTTAACCCTCGGGGGCATATAACAATCATAACAAGACTTAACGAGGTTCACAAACCTTGCGTTGCGAAGCCAAACACTCAAAAAGGTCACAAAAGAAGTCTCTCCCAATCTCTTTCACTCTAACTCTCCCAAAACTCTCTAAGTAGGAGAAATCGCTACAAGTGTGTGTAATCTCTCCCAAATCTCTCCAAGTATGTGAAATCTCTCCCAAATCTCTCTCTGTATGAGAAATCTCTCCAAGAATGTCAAATCTCTCCCAAATCTCTCCAAGTATGTGAAATCTCTCCCAAATCTCTCTCTGTATGAGAAATCTCTCCAAGAATGTCAAATCTCTCCTAAATCTCTCTAAGTATGCCAAATCTCTCCAAGTATGTGAAATCTCTCCCAAATCTCTCTCTGTATGAGAAATCTCTCCAAGAATGTGAAATCTCTCCCAAATCTCTCTAAGTATGCCAAATCTCTCCAAGTATGACAAATCTCTCCCAAATCTCTCTCAAAATCTCTCTCAACTTTTTATAATCACTCGGGGCATCCCGACCCTCGAATTTGATGAAAACAGCTCGAAAACGGAAGTCTACGCGAAAAACAGCCTTAAGGAGCCGAAACTTCTCTTAGGAACCGAAACTCCTAGAGCCGAACCTCCTGAGAACCGAAACCCTCTCAACCGAAATGGACTGAGCGGTCGGTCTATTTCGGTCCCCTGACTAATCAGAACCGAGACCTGACTTTCGGCTCTTCCATTCCTACCTTCGGTCCGAGGACCTGACCTTCGGTCCAAGGACTTGACCTCCGGTTCCGAGATGCAAGCCAAGACCGAACCTCGCAGATAGCCACCGAGACCGAGCCTCGCCTTCTGTTCCTTCTCCTCGCACTCTCGGTCTCCTCTTCTACTCTCGGTTCTAAGCATTAGGAACCGAACCTCCGGCCCAGACTTCGGATTTTCGCCTGTTTTTCCCGGTTTTTGACCATTTCCACGTATTAAGCCCGTTTTTAGTGATTTTAACGCGGGATTTTCTCCAAAAATCATATTTTAACATATAAGACCCTAAATATTCATAATTTAAACATATTTTTATGGAAATCTTTATTTAAGAATAAAATCTAATGGGTGGGATATTTAGGTGGAGTGTTGACTTATCCTTTAGGCAAGGACACAAGTTACCTCCCACACCCACTCCTTGACTATTCCCAGTCACTATTCACCCATACCTAGTCATTTCATAGTACTTTTCCCATCATTTTCCAGCCACACACTTGGTCAAGAGCTGGAAAGCCCTCCCCTCTCCTCACATTTCTCTCATTTTCCACCAAAGAACAAACTACTTCCTCTCTCTCTTTCTCTCTCTAAAATTCGAGATTCAAGGCTATTCTCCAAGCTTTTCTTCTACATTTGGTAAGTATCTTCCTCGTACACTTAGATATTCTACTATCCTACATCCAAATCATAGATTGCTTACGCAAATATCGTCATATTTGTGTTAGATCTTCAAATCTTCAAGCATCTCCCAAGTGTTCTTGAGTTGAACACTTCTTTTCTCCATCATCCATCTACTGAAATCACTCAAGGTGAGTTCATACCCCTATCTTTTCATGTTTTTTCTTAAGTTTTAAGGGGGGGAATACAAGTTAAAACACCAAGAACACAACTAAACTCATTTAACAGCCTTCATCAGAAAAGTTCAACTCCATTCACGGACTGTTTTGGTCAACTTAAACATTTTAGTTTTCAAAACTGTATTAGGTGCAAATATTTCAGGTTCATACCTTTAAAATGACTACTTGCACATCACCATACGATTTTTCTACGATTTATGGTGATTTTTACAAAACTGCCTATCATTTCAAAAACGAATTCAGACCAGTCTGTGAATATGAACATTTTAACACAAGTTAAAGACTTCCAAAAATCATAATAAAAATTATGAACAAACTAAACACATTTTATGAACTCTCAGAATTTACAGATTCAGTTCTCGACTTCGTATGATTTTTCTATGATTTTTCTAAAACAGTGCAGAACGGTTAAAAACTAGTTAACAACTTATAACTTTCATAACACTTTGTATTATGCTGAGCAAAGTGTATAACAATAATTTCTAAATATTGAATGTATTTTCTTGTTAGTTTATCATCATAAACTGAAATTTAGTCATTCATGATAAGGTTTACTCATTCATTTCGAATACTTATAATAAACTTCAATAAGCATAGTTTATGGATTTTTACTACATGAAAAAGGTTTTACTCTCAAAACAAATGGGTTTTTTCATATCTTTACGTAATAAACTATAATAGTAATAGTTTAAGGATTTCATATCACTAATTTATTCAGAAAAGGTGATTTTACTTCCTTCATGGAAGAGTTTTTAATATCAAACTGTGTGTAAACTAGTTAACTTAGGTTGTGAGGCAATTCTCTCCCCGTACGTTCGAGTACGGGATCCCAATTCCTGTAAGTTATAACCAGAGTCTCTTGTAGGGAGAGCGTGATAATTGTGTATAGATCTATATTGGGTTTGACACCCCACACCTTGCTGCTAGCTACAGTGGGACCTGCAGGTCTACGGGTGACAAGAGTCATAGTATCTTAACGTCTGAAAAACGCTGTGCAGGTTGTTTCTCGTCATAGTATGGTTATAGCGACTCACATAGGTAGTTAACAATCATTCAAGTTTACATGGAAAATTCTACTTTGAAAAAAAGGGTTTTACTTCTAAAACTAAATGAGTTTATGTCGATTTAAACTTGCAAAAATTACTTTAAGTATGGGAAAATACTTGTTCATTTTCGGTCCTGGGATTTAGGACTACCTAACTTTAAAAAGGGTTTTATGCCGATTTAGAACCACTTTTATATCTTTAAGTATGGAAAATACTTGTTTACTTTCGGTCCTGGGATTTAGGACCACATAACTTTTATAAGGAAAATATAGGATTTTCTTTGGAATCATATCTCTGTTAAAACTATATTTCATCTAGAATTGTTAGACTTCAGCTATAATTGCTAAGTGTATATGCTAGAGTTATATAAGAATCTAGTCATAATCGACTTAGAATTGGTGGGCCCGTCTTACTTCCTGTTCCTGGTTTGGTTGTGGACCTAGGGCAGACCCATTAGATTCGACGGTTTATTTAACATAAATTTTATATAACTTATATACACTGGGCGATTATAGAAGGAATCTATGGGTCTTTCTAGGGTTCATTATCGCATAACATAGAAGCATTCATTTCACTTAATAAAGAAAATATTGGATTTTCTGGAAACATACTTTGTCGCTTTTGCAAGGAAAACGGTTTCTTTCTCAAACAAAACTCTTATGAACTCACCAACTTAATTGTTGACACTCTTTCCAAACTACTTGTATTCTCAGGAAATCAGTGAAACAGGAAAACATCAGCACTTTGAGGATGGGACGTTAAATCGTCAAACAGTTCATTTTGTCATCATAATGTAATTGATTTTGAAACATGTAAACATATACTATGATATAACCTTTTCAATTATATTTATGATGGTTGTATTTACTTTGAGCACTATTATACTCGTTGTTGTGATACTATACATGAAGTCCTCCACCCCCGAACGTTTCCGCCATCCTTGGTTTGGGGGTGTGACAGATTGGTATCAGAGCATTATTTATAGTGAACTAAGCGTATCGAACCACATAAGATATACAAACTATAAATGCATTGGGACTAAGGACTCTGATGTAACATTTTCAAATAACTATAATTTTAGAAATAAATAGTTTCTTGTTAAAAGTATACATGCATGCATACATATTAAGGTCAGCATCATACTAGGACAAAACAAAAGTTGTGATTGTTGAATGGCACGAGTAGGCTTGGGGATGTATGGTCAGGTCTGGGAATGACATAGCCTGATCAACTATGTCTAACCCATAAGTTATTAGCATATGCCCGGGAATGGTTGTGTTGTTGGAACAAGTCTAAAAACTTACCAACTCTATCTACAAACAAACATTGAAAAACATAAGTCAAACATTAAAATACTATAGGAGTATTTGGTGATACTATAACCAACTTATGTGAAAACTAAAGACCCCTATTAGTAGGACTATGATAACTGAGTACATACGCCAAGGTTATACATAATTAAAGATATTATAGACTCAGAATCTATGACTATTACTCTACTTCCTGTTCCTTGTTTGGTTGTGGACTTAGAGTAGAGTCATTTACTCGAAGGTCTATTCTATCTCAGATTATGTATAACTGGTATGCACTACGTGATTATAGACGTGACAAATAAGGATCACCCCTATAAGTAATTATAGGATTAGACGCCTATTAATTATCTCCCCCACTCCTATTCTCGCACGTATAACATAGCAAGATCCTACTTACCAGGCGACCCCTATTTTCCCAACCAGGGAAATGGTGGATGGTTATGAGAAGAATCAGAAGCGGAACCGGAGGTAATCAACCCTCCATGCATAGCCAGGGTTCCCCGCGAACCGTTTCGACTACATCGGACCTTACCCCGTTGGGCAACCGTGATCGAGGGTTGGAGTCGACGGCAATGACAGAAATCAGCATGTGGAGACCAACGAGGGTGCTATGACCTCAACCACGGGGGACCGACTCACAGAGCCCTCCCGGCAAGGACCCGGCAGATCGCAAACATCGAGGATTGAAACAGGGAGACTACAAACCGAGTTCGAAAACTGCGTGCTACTACAGACCCTACCATCTCACGTACCCGAGACTCGGAAAGAGACTACTATTTCAGAGACCAACTCTCTTTTTTTTAGACCTTATCGCCGCTCGGGCTGAGGAAAAAGAGTAGCAGGGTAGGCACACGACATTCGAAGAGAGAATGGTTGCAGCCAAGCGTCGATTGGCAGAGCTGCAAGGTGCATCGACTTTGCCTCAGGCATCGCAAGGGACGGATCGTCGTGAGTAGAGTTCATACCGCTCACAAGACCTTGTAAATTAGGTTCATGAGTATGCATTGGTGCTCTTCTATTCTATGTGTAAGCACAACACTGCGATTTAAACGGTTATACTAATCGAGAGATCTATTTGCTATCAAACCTTTTCCTTGCATGGATATGAGGTATACCTGCATCGAGGTCAAAATTTTCTCCGAAACCATAATTACTAGAATCATATCAACAAGATGGGCTTAGGACATACCTAACAGACTCGAAGGTATATTTAGTCTTAATTATATAACTAAGCATACATCAGTTGGTCGTAAGAAGGAAGAAGGACCTAGCTTGGACCAAATTACAAGATTTCACTTGGATACAGAACTACTAAAATACATGAGTTTATCATATATAGACTCTCGTTATGAACTGTTTTCAGAACACCATAAACAACCGAAATCCGTTACAAATTGAACTAAGATAAACTTAGTTAGAAAACTCGCGACGTATAGCCATTCTAAAAACTCATTATCGCCTCACCTTTAAACATTTTGGTGGAAAGGTGCCTTCTTCGTAGACCTATAGGGTGCGATCATACGAGCGCTAATACACCGGATCCCATCAAAACTCCTCAGCTAAGTGTGTTGGGACAAACATGATCCTAAGATGAGTAAAGCTTAACGCCTGTACGAAACCTACTTCTACCCACTACCATAACTCCGTCTCAGGAACGTTAGCAGAAACACTAAGAATAGTACAGCAATGTGCAAAAATTTATATATGTGAATATAAATCGTAAGAATGCAGTTGGGATAATTATCCCCACTCACGAAGTCATTTTTCATCGTGAAACAGAGCTATGTCTTCACCAAGAGGCAACCAACCAACTAGCAAGGCGCCAACCCTGCAGATAGACTCTGCTACTTTTCAAGCTGTAGTCACGGCAGCCGTGACAGCCGTCATGGCGCAAATCAATGCTAACAACGCCAGCAGAGATGGAAGCGGCACCGACAATATAAATCGTTGTAACAATCAGGAACACCGACGGGTGTCTGCCAATGGAGGTGCCTCAGGCCACAAACCTACGAACAAGAAGCGAAAGTTTTGGAACAAAAAGGAGCGCAACCAATCTCAAAGATTTGCTAAATGACAACAACCCATGGCCACCCCTACAATTACGACAGCAGTCACCACACATACCTCGACATCAGCCACAACATCTATCGCTCAAGCACCAGACAGGCAATATATGGGAACACTTCCAAAGTGTAACAAGTGTAACTACCATCACACAGGAGCTTGCCGGATTCCACGCTGTATCAACTGCAACAAGAAAGGGCATACCGTCCGTTTCTGCAGGACCCCGACCCAGCGCATCGCTTCAACCACCAATACTGGTGTAAGTCCAGTATGCTCCCTATATGGTGAAATGGGACACTTCAAGAGAGACTGTCCAACCGAGAAGAATGACGGAGGAGCAGGAGGAGTGTGACAACTGAACTAGCGGAAGCCTAGTAGGACTTTTGTAATGTTTCCAACGACAAAAACGTTTAAGTACCATATGTTTGTAATGAATTTGGTATGATTGCTAAAATTACCGTCTTTCAAAAAGTAGTTAAAATACTCTCTCGTTCAAATCAAATCAAAGACACTCATATATGACCTTAGGATCATTACCTGTAAGCTGTGATGACTTTGTACATACATCGGGGTTAATTATAATCAAAATACTAAAGACTTAAAGCAAATAATTCCATCCTGACTCCTGTTCCATGTCTAGTAGTGGGAATTGAGTGGAGCCACCCACTCGACGATTTCACCAATATCAAATTACATACGACTTACATATACCGCTCGACCATAGAGTGACCTGTCAGGGATCATGATATCAAGTATCATTGCTAGCTATCAGAACACACTCACTACCAGTGCTAGACGTTGTGGTAGGAATCATCTGCAGTAATAATAACATCGAACGAAATGGAACACACTGAAAAGAAACACAAGATACTCTATCACCCTAATGAGCACTTCTTACGAATACAACTTAACACATGTTTTACCTAAAAAGATATTGTTGTCGTCATTCGATTCCAATTGATATAGTCCTCACTTTCCTGACTAAACGGCTACGAAAAGACCATTCACCTAATCTCGAAAAACCTTCGTCTCTCATAAACACAAATCCAACACGGACCTCCGGGCCATCTCTCGCTGCGAAACCCCAAAAACACTCACCAGAGGAGTATTATACCTTCTGAAACCTTACCACCAGTATTTCCAGAAGACCCTTCGGGAATGTCATGCATGCAGCAGATAAGGTTCAAGCACAGAAGCTTGGGACGAATACGGTTAGTCTATCACCACTAAGTGTATACGCGAGGATAATGTATAATTAGGATTCTACGGACATTGGATGTGTGCTTCCGCCCTATTTCCTGTTCCTTGTCTGGTTGTGGACTTGGGGCAGAGTCACCCATCCAACTGTCTCACCAACCTTAATTACATACGACCTATATGCGCAAGTTGATGACAGATGGACCAGGTACTAGTCCTACCATGAACTTCGGGACCAGGTTACCCAGGAGTGCAAGTGAACGCCTTATCATCCGAATAAGCCTAGTCGTGTAAACCGAACCCATATGTTCCCTACCGAACTAAGCAAACGAGAAACACTAAAGCAGACCCTATGCAGCGCTCCGAGGAGAAGTTATCACTTATTGCTTAGTACAAATTCGAGAAAGGCTGAAAGCACCTCGAGAACCTGACAAAACCCGAATAAGTCTTACCTTCTATATAAAAACACAGGGTTTTTACTAGTGAATCTATGATGGCTAGTGTAAACATTATGCTCATGTCTCACTAAGATTCTATGGACTTAGAATGTGTGATTCCGCCTCATTCCCTGTTCCTTGTTTGGTTGTGGGCTTAAGGCGGGGTCACCCATCCGGATGCCCTCGCAATCTTAATGATATACGACTAGTTTACACCAAGCGATTATAAAAGAACTGGTAGGACTTATAACTCAAATTTCGTCACAAATTGTTGAAACATTCGTAATGCTGGAACTCGCTAACTACATTATAAAATATTCATAGTGGTAATACCAACTATAAAGCGGAGAGCATAAAGGCACACATAAGATACACTATCATTCCAAAACAATAACTCCTTTAAATCGACTCAGCTCAAGTTACAATAAGAAATTCCAAGATCGTCATTTAACATCAAGCGGGTTGTTCCCCACCATATCAATTCCTTATACTACGAAAAGTTCCCCCATCTTTTCCCCAAATTCTTGAAGTCCCAGTCGAAACACTAATTTCGAGACGAAATTCTTTCTAACGGGGGGATGATGTGACAACCGTCAATTTTTGGCCAAGTCAAAGTCAACTAAAGTCAACGAGTCAAACCGGTCAACTCATCTAACCCTTGTATATTAGGGTTTCCATTATATTTCTTATTGAACAACTCGCAATCTTAATGCAAAGTATCACTTAGAGTTTTCACGTGTTCGGAAATTCTAAACCCTAATCAGGGCAAGTGATGAAACTACTCGATAAAACATTATTCCTTAACCCTCGGGGGCATATAACAATCATAACAAGACTTAACGAGGTTCACAAACCTTGCGTTGCGAAGCCAAACACTCAAAAAGGTCACAAAAGAAGTCTCTCCCAATCTCTTTCACTCTAACTCTCCCAAAACTCTCTAAGTAGGAGAAATCGCTACAAGTGTGTGTAATCTCTCCCAAATCTCTCCAAGTATCTGAAATCTCTCCCAAATCTCTCTCTGTATGAGAAATCTCTCCAAGAATGTCAAATCTCTCCCAAATCTCTCCAAGTATGTGAAATCTCTCCCAAATCTCTCTCTGTATGAGAAATCTCTCCAAGAATGTCAAATCTCTCCTAAATCTCTCTAAGTATGCCAAATCTCTCCAAGTATGTGAAATCTCTCCCAAATCTCTCTCTGTATGAGAAATCTCTCCAAGAATGTCAAATCTCTCCCAAATCTCTCTAAGTATGCCAAATCTCTCCAAGTATGACAAATCTCTCCCAAATCTCTCTCAAAATCTCTCTCAACTTTTTATAATCACTCGGGGCATCCCGACCCTCGAATTTGACGAAAACAGCTCGAAAACGGAAGTCTACGCGAAAAACAGCCTTAAGGAGCCGAAACTTCTCTTAGGAACCGAAACTCCTAGAGCCGAACCTCCTGAGAACCGAAACCCTCTCAACCGAAATGGACTGAGCGGTCGGTCTATTTCGGTCCCCTGACTAATCAGAACCGAGACCTGACTTTCGGCTCTTCCATTCCTACCTTCGGTCCGAGGACCTGACCTTCGGTCCAAGGACTTGACCTCCGGTTCCGAGATGCAAGCCAAGACCGAACCTCGCAGATAGCCACCGAGACCGAGCCTCGCCTTCTGTTCCTTCTCCTCGCACTCTCGGTCTCCTCTTCTACTCTCGGTTCTAAGCATCAGGAACCGAACCTCCGGCCCAGACTTCGGATTTTCGCCTGTTTTACCCGGTTTTTCACCATTTCCACGTATTAAGCTCGTTTTTAGTGATTTTAATGCGGGATTTTCTCCAAAAATCATATTTTAACATATAAGACCCTAAATATTCATAATTTAAACATATTTTTATGGAAATCTTTATTTAAGAATAAAATCTAATGGGTGGGATATTTAGGTGGAGTGTTGACTTATCCTTTGGGCAAGGACACAAGTTACCTCCCACACCCACTCCTTGACTATTCCCAGACACTATTCACCCATACCTAGTCATTTCATAGTACTTTTCCCATCATTTTCCAGCCACACACTTGGTCAAGAGCTGGAAAGCCCTCCCCTCTCCTCACATTTCTCTCATTTTCCACCAAAGAACAAACTCCTTCCTCTCTCTCTTTCTCTCTCTAAAATTCGAGATTCAAGGCTATTCTCCAAGCTTTTCTTCTACATTTGGTAAGTATCTTCCTCGTACACTTAGATATTCTACTATCCTACATCCAAATCATAGATTGCTTACGCAAATATCGTCATATTTGTGTTAGATCTTCAAATCTTCAAGCATCTCCCAAGTGTTCTTGAGTTGAACACTTCTTTTCTCCATCATCCATCTACTGAAATCACTCAAGGTGAGTTCATACCCCTATCTTTTCATGTTTTTTCTTAAGTTTTAAGGGGGGGAATACAAGTTAAAACACCAAGAACACAACTAAACTTATTTAACAGCCTTCATCAGAAAAGTTCAACTCCATTCACGGACTGTTTTGGTCAACTTAAACATTTTAGTTTTCAAAACTGTATTAGGTGCAAATATTTCAGGTTCATACCTTTAAAATGACTACTTGCACATCACCATACGATTTTTCTACGATTTATGGTGATTTTTACAAAACTGTCTATCATTTCAAAAACGAATTCAGACCAGTCTGTGAATATGAACATTTTAACACAAGTTAAAGACTTCCAAAAATCATAATAAAAATTATGAACAAACTAAACACATTTTATGAACTCTCAGAATTTACAGATTCAGTTCTCGACTTCGTATGATTTTTCTATGATTTTTCTAAAACAGTGCAGAACGGTTAAAAACTAGTTAACAACTTATAACTTTCATAACACTTTGTATTATGCTGAGCAAAGTGTATAACAATAATTTCTAAATATTGAATGTATTTTCTTGTTAGTTTATCATCATAAACTGAAATTTAGTCATTCATGATAAGGTTTACTCATTCATTTCGAATACTTATAATAAACTTCAATAAGCATAGTTTATGGATTTTTACTACATGAAAAAGGTTTTACTCTCAAAACAAATGGGTTTTTTCATATCTTTACGTAATAAACTATAATAGTAATAGTTTAAGGATTTCATATCACTAATTTAGTCAGAAAAGGTGATTTTACTTCCTTCATGGAAGAGTTTTTAATATCAAACTGTGTGTAAACTAGTTAACTTAGGTTGTGAGGCAATTCTCTCCCCGTACGTTCGAGTACGGGATCCCAATTCCTGTAAGTTATAACCAGAGTCTCTTGTAGGGAGAGCGTGATAATTGTGTATAGATCTATATTGGGTTTGACACCCCACACCTTGCTGCTAGCTACAGTGGGACCTGCAGGTCTACGGGTGACAAGAGTCATAGTATCTTAACGTCTGAAAAACGCTGTGCAGGTTGTTTCTCGTCATAGTATGGTTATAGCGACTCACATAGGTAGTTAACAATCATTCAAGTTTACATGGAAAATTCTACTTTGAAAAAAAGGGTTTTACTTCTAAAACTAAATGAGTTTATGTCGATTTAAACTTGCAAAAATTACTTTAAGTATGGGAAAATACTTGTTCATTTTCGGTCCTGGGATTTAGGACTACCTAACTTTAAAAAGGGTTTATGCCGATTTAGAGCCACTTTTATATCTTTAAGTATGGAAAATACTTGTTTACTTTCGGTCCTGGGATTTAGGACCACATAACTTTTATAAGGAAAATATAGGATTTTCTTTGGAATCATATCTCTGTTAAAACTATATTTCATCTAGAATTGTTAGACTTCAGCTATAATTGCTAAGTGTATATGCTAGAGTTATATAAGAATCTAGTCATAATCGACTTAGAATTGGTGGGCCCGCCTTACTTCCTGTTCCTTGTTTGGTTGTGGACCTAGGGCAGGCCCATTAGATTCGACGGTTTATTTAACATAAATTTTATATAACTTATATACACTGGGCGATTATAGAAGGAATATATGGGTCTTTCTAGGGTTCATTATCGCATAACATAGAAGCATTCATTTCACTTCTAGAGAAACAAAACTCTTTGACCTTCTCGTTAAAACACAGATTCCATCTGCGAGAAGCTTGTTTCAATCCATAGAATGATTTCTCAAGCTTACACATTCTATTCGGATACTTTGCATCTACAAAACCCTCTGGCTGACTCATGTAAACATCCTCAGCCAACTTCCCGTTAAGGTAAGCAGTTTTGACATCCATCTGCCAAATTTCATAGTCATGAAACGTAGCTATGCCTCGCATTACCCTAATAGATTTACTCTTAGCTACTGGTGAGAAAGTCTCATCATAGTCAACCCCTGGGGTTTGAGTAAAGCCCTTCATAACCAGTTGAGCTTTGAAAGTGCGTACCTCTCCATCCATGTCGGTATTTTTCTTGAAGATCCATTTGCACCCATATATCTTACGGCCTAGTATATTGTCAACTAAATTCCAAACTTGGTTGTCATACATGGACTTGATCTCGTTGTCCATTGACTCTTTCCATTTGGTTGCCTCAGGGCCTGCCATTGCTTCCTTGTAGTTAGAAGGCTCATCTAATTTTACCAGTGTACTATCACTGATAAACGTATCACCATCTATAGTAATATGGAAACTATAGAACTCAGGTGACATTCTTGTTGGGTTTGAAGTACTATAACACTCCTATGGTGCACATACAACCCTAATAGCTTTGGATCTAAGTTTTCTCTAGTTATACATGCAATAAAATTTCCAAAGCATGAAGCCTACAACTAGCATACAATTTTGACATATAAATCATAAAATCAAGTTAGAGGAATACCTCTTTATTGTAGCTTGTAGTTTTGGCCTTTCAAGAGCTTAGCACCTCAAGTGTGATGCCTCAAATGGTTCACAAACACCATGAACAAAGGAGGACTTTGAGAGAGAGAGACTAGATGCGCCAAAATCAGATATCTCTCTTCCTAGAAGACTTAGGTGGTCCGATTTTAGCTAAGGAATAACACATATATAGTGTAGGATTCCAAGAGTCGTAGGTAAACCCTAATCCATACACTTAGGTTATGATCCATATCTCATGTGGGCTAACTCTTCATGGATACTTACATAAACTTAGCCTAATATGGATCAATAGCCCAAACAATATATATCACTGATTTACATAATCAGTCTCCGTTAATTTAATTAGTCTCTTTTGATCACTAAATTAATTCCAAATAAATTCTTGATCAATACTAATTAAATAATGTGATTTCACAATTAATATATTATACTTATAATATATTAATAAATCATAAATAGCCTCTTTCTCAAATATCCATCCTATCAGATTGTTCTGGTGAAGGCAACCCAAATGGACCATGCTACTCTCGGGTCAAGTACATACCAATTATAGTTAAGGGCTTAGACACCTAATCCAACAATTCCAACTCTACGGGAATGCCTAAGAGGTAACGACTCGTCAATTGGCTTAACTGGAATCTCTTCCTCTGGTTGAACCCTAGTATATTTAGAGGTTCCTTTATCGTTTGACTCTTAAATTTCATCAAGATCAATGGTACTCCAACTTTCCTATTTGCATATGATCTCTCTCTCTCTCTCTCTCTCTCTCTCTCTCTCTCTCTCTCGAAAGACTCCCCTTCGTGTAATAAAGACCACATTATCACTAGGTCTGTAGAATAAATATCCTAAGGACTTATGTGGGTAGCTGATGAAAATACATCTCTCACTTCGAGGTACAAGCTTTTCATGAGCCTCTCGTCTAACGAAAGCTTCACAGCCCCAAACCTTGATACGTGCTAACGAGTGAAACTTCCTTGTCCACATTTCGTGAGGTGTCTTGGCAACCTTCTTAGTTGGGACAAGATTAAGAATATGAGCGGCAGTCTCTAAGGCATACCCCCAGAATGAGATTGGATGTGAAGCTCAACTCATCATGGAACGAACCATGTCCAACAGGGTCCGATTACGCCTCTCAGCCACACCATTAAGTTGTGGTGTTCTAGGAGGTTTCAATTTTGAAACTATTCCACATTCCTTGAGGTAGTTGTGGAACTCGATACTAAGATACTCACCGCCTCTATCAGATCTAAGCATCTTTATCTTTCTACCCAATTGGTTCTCAACTTCTTGTTTAAACTCTTTGAACTTTTCAAAGGTTTTTGACTTATGTTCCATTAAGTATATATAGCTATATCTGCTACAATCATCAGTAAAAGTCACATAGAATCGATTTGCATCCCTTGTGGTGGATCTGAAGGGCCCACGCACATCTATGTGTGTGAGATCCAACAAACCTTCACCTCTTTCACAAGAACCAGAGAAAGGTTATTTTGTCATCTTACCCAATAGAGAAGATTCGCATGTGTCATCTGACCTTAAGTCAAATGATTCCAACACTCCATCCTTTTGGAGTTGGGCAATGCGTTTCTTATTTACGTGTCCAAGACGACAATGCCACAAGCATGCTTTGTCTAAACCCTTAGAGGAGTCAATTTGAAAAACACTATTTCCTAAATTGTCTACAATCATCATAGTTTCATACACAACATCACAAGATAAAGCTTGAAAATAAAAAACCATTTTTGAAAGAAGAAATAGAACCATTCTCATCATTAAAAGAATATCGAAAGCCTTGTTTAAACAATGCATGAAATGAAATAATGTTTTTTGTCATTTCTGACGAGTAGCAACAATTTATTAAATCTGAACCTAACCCACTACTAAGCACTAGGCCATAAACTCCAATCTTGGTGATAGGTGAGGATCGCTATTCCCCATGATCAATTTTATCCTTACATGATCCACATCCTCACTTCTTTTTAGCTCCTGCAAATCAGAACAAATGTGAAATCCACATCCTGTGTCAAGGAACCCAGAACGAGAATATGATGAGTTATTAAATAAAATAATGTAAATACTTGCTGAGGTTGGGTTCACCTTGACATCCTTGATGTCTAGCAAGTACTTCGGGCAGCTTCATTTCCAATGCCCCTTGTCATTGCAATAGAAGCAAGTGGCCTCTTTTGGGTTGGAAACAGGGGGAGCATCAGAACTGGCCTTTCCTTTGGGTCCTGTACTTGACGACCCAACATGGGACTTTCCCTTCCAGTTTTGCTTGGGAGGACCTTTCCTCTTTTTCCCTTTCCATTAACCTATGGCCAGAATAGGAGCACTAACAGGAGTAGAGGCAATACCTTTTACCTTTACTCCTGCTTCAGCTGTTCGCAGGAGGTTGTGCAATTGTGACTAAGTATTTTCATTTTTGTTCAAATGATAGGTCAATATGAAGTGATCATAACAACTTGGCAGATAGTTCAAATCTATGTCGATTGCCAACTCTTCATCAAAATTTACGTTGAGCTTGATTAGCATGTCCATGTATCGTTGCATTCTCTGAACGTGGCTACTAACAGACTCTCCCTCCTTCATCTTGCTATCAATGAGGGACTTTACCACCTTGTACTTTTCTTGACGAGCTCACTTATGGTATTTCTCTATAAGGTCCTTGTTCATCTCGTACGAACAGTAATCCTCATAGTGCCTTTGCAATTCTGGAGTCATTGTGGCCACCACGATGCGCACAACTTTTGTGGCATCATTATTGTGTTTATTTTAGGCGACCATTTCATCAGGGGTGGCCTTCTCTTCCTCAAATTCATCCAATGGTTTTTCGAGGACATACTCCATATCCTCAAAATGAAGGGCCATTTTAATGTTGTTCATCCAATTGTTGTAGTTGGTGCCATCCAATTGCACCTTCGATAAAATGTTCAACAGGGAGAAGTTGTTGTTGGAGTTTGAGGAGGAGAAACAAGAAGCATCATTTGGAGTAGACATTTATAAAAGAAAGATAGTTTTATATAAAGGTAGGTAAATGACGATTTACCAATCTCACCATCGAAAAATGAAATTGGAACGAATTAGGTTTTTAATGAAATTCGTAGATCTTTTGAGATTCATTGAACTTTTCAATGGCATGTTTAATCTCTATTATGCTCTTCCATTAGTGACTGGGATACCGAGGATCACAAACAAGATGTGAATAACCATGCAAATTAGCATGGTACTCTTGATGTCATTTATCATCTCATTTTAATGTACCGGTTAACCATACGCGCTCCAGTAATCAATTATAATTTTCGAGACACCCATTGCCACTATTTATTCGTCTCTATTAGTGTGCCGGTTAACCACACACGCTCCCCTAATGACTTATAAAGTGCAATGCGTAATTTCATGGGTTAGCATACAAATTTTCATTTTTCGTAAAGTAACTGAGATTAGGATTTAAGAAAATAGTTTAGTTACTTTTTAATCATATTATACTTATTAATGAGAATTTAATTGTCCTATCAAACCCGTTCGACTAACGACCCTCCGCCAATCAAGTAAGCGATGGGTGAGAGTGGACACCTATTCAACTACCATTTTATAGGCATTTTCCTTATACCCCCTTATAGATTGGCTTCGTGAATGAGGCGTATTAGCGGTTCGACTGACTTAGTTTTATACATATAGTAATTATTAAACATTTAATTTTACATATAGTATAAGGTGTATTTTAAACTTTTCAAAATACTAGGTTTAATTATTAAATTTCGAAAATTAAAAATTTTAATTTAAATTTAAAAATTAAACCAAATGATTTAATAATTATCTATTAGTAAAACATTTAACTAATTTTATTAAATCTATTTACGATTATCCAATTAAATTAATCAAGATAGTTTAATCCTAATCCCCCCTAGATTTCGAAAATAATGGGTATATATATATATATATATATATATATATATATATATATATATATATATATATAATTATTCTATTTACCAAATAAACTGATAATTACCAAAAATAAGAAAACCCTATCACTATCTTGTAATTTTCGAAATTAGTGGCTTGGGGAGGAAGGTAAGGATTTCAATCCTTACCTTAATTTCGAGATCTTGAGGGGCAACAAACCCCTCTCAAAGTTGAAATTTGTATGGCAAGGCAAAGGGTTTCAACCCTCTCCTAAATTTCAAAACTTAGGGCCTAAGCAACCCTAATTTCAAAAACCCTAGTCCATAAGGGTTTAGTTGCCATAAAACCTAATTGATCAGTTCAACCATTGCAATCAATTAAATAGAAAACAAGCCAAGGCTCTGATACCACTGATGGGTTATATGCAAAACAAATACAATTCCTATGTGTGCATGCAACCCTAATTATAGATCTTTGTTATCTCTAATTGAACATACAACTTTGAATATAAAATAAGAAACCCTAGGATACCTAGTATTTCGAAAATACTTTAGGGTTAGGAAAACATATCTTGATTGTTATTGACAAATAATCTTTGTGTTGTTGAAGCCTTGAGAGCAAGAGGATGATAGGGGAGAGGGCAGAGAGGAGAAGGGAATTTCGGAATTCTCTAAGGCAAGGGATGGCTGAAATTATGAGGGGTTAAGGCCCTTTATATAGGTGAGGTAGCTTAGAGCCAAAGCTAGGGTTTAAGGAGGAAACCCTAATCCCTTAGCTTAAGAACCAAGCAGCCCATGAGCCTCCATCCATGAGCCCTTGGACAAAAATTCTAGGCCCTTCCTAGAAGTGTCCGTCCAACCTCTTCCAAGGAGGTTCTAGTGCTTCTTTCCTCAACTATCAATAAATTGCCAAATAGCCCCTGCACTTTTAATTAATTCAGTTAATCCCAAAATTAATTCCAATTAATTTTTGATGAATTAATAATTAAATGATATGATTTCTAATTTATATATTATTTTCATAATACATTAATAAATCAATTATTCCAATTTATTAATCAAATAATAAATTAACGTTCTCTCTCCAAAAGTCATTTTGTCCAATTGCTAGGTTTGAGGGCAACCCAAAAGGACCGTGCTACCATCAATTAAAGTTTATACCAATTATAGTTATGGGCTTAGACACCTAATCTAACATAAAGTCTCAACCTTGCTCCTTATTTCTCAAGATATTGTTTTATGTATTTTATGAGCTTTTGATCCTAATCTTCTTGTCCTTAGAGCTTGAGAGTACTCCAGAGCACTTGAGTGCATATTTTGGCTTCTGGACCATGCAGTTGGTTAGAAAGTGGTATTGCATGAATCATTTTGGTGTCAATGGATTTGGCGTATTCATTGAGAACTTTGGAGTAGAGATCTTGACTTATTCGGGTGTCTTAATGGATAAATTTAGAAACGTTATCCATCAAGACCTTGTAAAGATTCAAATATGAGCTTTGGTTTAACATCCAAAAAAATCATGGTAAAATTTTTATTTTTTCAAAGCCAACCCAATGACCATGATTGTTTACAAAACATTGTTTCAAAAGTTGTAATCAATAATCAGAGTATCCCAAAATCCAAATAATATAAAATCCGAACGATGTACACGATCACGCCTTCGCCTTGCCCCGATCATCTGAAGTACCTGAAAACATGAAACCAAACTGTAAGCAAGAAGCTTAATGAGTTTCCGAAAAATACCACCATACAAACATATAGCAGCATACGTACTGGGTCCACAACTAACAGATTGGATTACCTCTAAGCTCACAATAGGAGTCTGACTTGCCTTCTTACTCACAACTCACGTCTAGTTTGCTCCTGAGCCCACAACATAAGTATGGCTCTCCTTACTGGCCCACAACTTATGTCTGGCTTGCTCCCGAGCCCACAACATAAGTCTGGCTTGCCTTAGTGGCCCACAACTTATGTCTAGCTTCTCCTAGGTTTGTTGGCTTCCACACAGTGCCTTATTACCTCAACCCAACGATACCATGTCAACATATACATTACAGATAACATGTATCCAGCAAACAAATAATCATATAACTAGTCGGACAACACAGGAAAATCTACAGATCACTACCGCATAACAACATCTTATATACCGGGACACAAATATAACATATCACTACAACATAGAAACATCCTCTATACCAGGATACATAACCTAGTCGGCCAACATTGGTGCCTTCGACCCATAAGTACAGTGAGGAAAACTCACCTCTCAGTCCGAACAAATAGCTGAATAGGTCTCCGCTCCGAATATCAGCTCTACCAATCACCTATTCATCAAATAGTGACCAATCTCAAATATAACTCAAAATACCCAAAATACCCTTAGGTCAAACTTGGTCAAAGTCAAAAAGTCAAACTAGGTCAACACAGCTGTGTACGCCCAACGTATTCAACTTGTACGCTTGGCGTACACAACGCTTGACCAAAAACGTGACGTTTGACCTTGAACGCCCAGCATTCTTGGGTTATGCCCAGTCTTCGCGATTGAATCCTTTTCCTTCTTATTAAGAGCTTAATCCTTAAGCTCTTTTGTCCAACTTCCAAATCTAGTCTTAAAATAATGTCTTTAACCATAAAGTTTCCAACTTTATGGTCTTGCATGGCTATTAGATGCCCAATCACAAAAACCCTAACTACTTAACCCATTAAGACCTTATAACTCATGTATGGGATGAAACTAACAATCAAGATTGCATTTTTATGCTTCTAAATACTCCAAAACATCTGAAAGGACAACTTATATGGATTAGTGTAACCCATAATCATAATACCAAGTTTATGGTACCAAAAGAACACAATTTCATGGCTAAAAAAGATCTAATCAATGCTTCATCAAGTTCAGAGCTTTTTACCTTTAAATGATGTTGTTATTATGGATCCAAAGTGTTCCACTTCTCCAAGATGATCTTCTCTTCTTTCTACCTCCTTCAAGATCACCAAAACACATTAAAAGGCTCAAAAATGCTCTCAAATGGATTAGGGTTTGCAAAGTGGTCGAAATAGGGTTGGAGGCTGATGAAAGGAAGAAGATATGGGAGTTAAGGATGTTTAAATAGGGTCCAAACCCTAAAAATTATGGTTTTCACCCTAGCCAGTTATGCCCAACATTCCTAAGGGAACGCCCAACGTTCGCGTACTTTGCCCAAAAATTACGAAAATGCCATTATGGACCAATTTTGCAATTAATTCTCATCCAAGGGGTTAAAAGGTAAATACTTGAAAATCAAGATGTTACAATTCTCCCTACCTTAATTCAGACTTCATCCTCGAAGTTCGTTGCTGCAAATAACTCATGGCAATGTTCTGTCATCTCTGCCTCGAGCCATTAAGACAATCCAACCTGAAACCCGATTCGAACTAAAAGTTGGCTCATTCAGGCAACTGACGTCTCATACTATATTTAACCCAATCTTAGCGAAACTTATGCACCCCAACCAATAATGAATCCTTGACCCACTAACTTTTACCACTGAAGCAAACCATCACAATCTGCCCGAAATCTGAAAATCCAATACCTCGACTGACTCTCAAGCAAGGAAAACTATCTTGGAACACAGTCAATACGATTTCACTTTACAATCTGAACCATACGGAACCCTTCCGACCCCGAATTACCTTGCTGATACCACTGGGAAACAGAACCCCTGACCATTCACTGTCGTTGAATCCTTCATTCAAAAACAAGGCGACTCCCAACACAAGTCTCAGCTTGATAACCGTCGTAGAGAAACACATACAACGACAACATATTCCACAACTTCCTAAGTATAATACCTAACTTCTTGCGAGAACCATAGAGTTGGGGGCTCTCAAAACCACAACCACCGAAACAAATCCATCAATATGCTCCCCAGGACTGGGAACCCATCAGTTTTAAACTTCAAAAACCATACTCCATGACTGATATTCATCCATTCGTTGATCCTACCTCTTGTCTTTGACTAAGAACACCACTAAGCACGTGGAACGAAATGCTCAAAATACACCGATAACAAATTTCAATCAATCCCAAATCCAGAAGTTGTACAAAAAACCTTAAATACACCCTTGACTCTCTGACACGTCATTACCAACTCACTGCTCCTACGAGCAAAGATGATCAATCCAAGAATTTTCACGTTGTATCCTAATCCTTATCAGCTCAGGTGTACCCCCCACCTAGAAAATCACTTGAGTCATTCACAATGAGCTTCATGACTTGAGGTTCCATAACCGATACCCAACCTTGGTAACCAAACTCCTAATAAACAGCCCGCAACCAAATGGGGTTCATAATGTAAACACTTTGCAAGGGAGTTTTGATGCACAATTATTACTACCAACAACCTTTAATTGCCCACATCATCCAAATCAGTTGGTTAGTGAGTCTCTCGACTTCCAACAATGCACTAACACCAAAAGTACCCCACACGAAAAAATAAACAACCATGATCATTGGGCCCATATCCTATGTCTGGAATATCCCTACAAGGTCATCAACATAAGTCTATATTTCCTCCGAGCCCATAACATGAGTTTGGAATTCCCTTCCCGGCACTCAGCCCATGTCTAAAATGTTCCCCATATCACGCCGATCCTATCGTCATTCCATCACTTGCCTAAAAACTCATGACTAGCACCACGGGGACCTGAAGATACTCAACCTCATTCCACCGCCTTCCAGGAACACAATCAATGTCCCTCTCAATGCTAACCGAACACACCACCACCATACTCTTTTACCATGCATAATTCCTTTCACAGTTCAGGCTTCTATCAATGCAAAATCCAATGAAAACATGGTCGCACCCGACTCGAGAATGGGATAGACGGTTGCACTCTTATTCTAATTCAGAGGCTATAACCCAAATAAGAACCATGCATAATTCGAACCAAGTTCTCCATTGCTATCTTGTCCCATCCACATACACCTCTCACGACAATATCTAATGAACTTACCACAATATACACCCTTACCTTACCCAAAAGGGTGAAGTACCATAGATCTAACGAAGTGACGAATCTCAATCATTAACAGAAAACATCCTCATTAATGATCGAAACAAGATCCCATACCTTGATTGAGACTGCACATACCCCATCAATACATAACTATCTCGATAAAACTTTTAAAGTTATCCAGAAATGCTGCTAAAACTCTGGTCGGATCCATCTAAATACCACCCCTGCCAGCAAGACATGCGAAAAAAATTAGATTCTACGCAGATCTAATGTCCCGTCTAGAAAACTGAACAACACTGTGCCAAATTCTAGACTCCTAATAACCAAGGACATCTTCCAAACTCGTGTCGAACTTGATGATAGATTGATGAATCCAATGAACTTCAATTGATACAACTGAAAACTTTCGAGGAGTCTACACTTTGATGATGAATGAAATGAACAATGATCGAGAATGAATTGAAACATAATCCAATGAACCATAACCCACACAAAGCTGAACATAACCATCTCTGAAATTGATTTACCGATCAATAATTGCACAATATGGACTATAAATAGCAACCCATATAATGAGTTGACAAATCCCTCAACAACCGATACTCAACCTGAGTGATCATAGCGCCTCCTCATCTATTCATTGGCATCCTAATAGGAACCTATGGCTACAATGAGCTCCTTTACCAACTAATTCCTGCTGTGAGACAACTTGTGTATTTCCTGAACACATACATCCGATAGCCACTTGCTCTACACCCCTGAAGTGACCAAATCTTGAATTGAAGTCTCACATACCTGCACCGTACATCCCTACGAACCATTCTTCCGACACCACAAACTCGAGCAGATCGATGATCCTCCAAGTAGAATACCTATTTCTCCCCCACTTAGGGTTCGAACTATCACATGTTGGTGTTGCAACTAAACCATATCTCAAACCGGCTCAACTAGGTACAAACCATCCCTGACTCTTGGAATGTCTAACACATGCAAGATAATCTTCTAGATAAGGACCAAGAAAACCTTAAAAGATTCTGAATCTTAGATGAAGATCTCATAATTTCCAATCATAACTACTTCTAACATTAAGAACCCCATGCAGATGTACAACAATAATTATGACAGTCCATTCATAGCACCGATTTTCTATCCCAAAACAAACGGATTACCACTTACCTTGCCCACAAACCCCCAACCATCAATTCATCGCGAGGATCATCCATATATACAAGAGGTATCACTCTCATAGTCGGGATACACTAGAGACAACAAGAGTTGTCGCTCCCAATTCACTTCCATCAACCGGCGCCTGACCTACCTATATCCAAGGAAAACTGACCCTTGATCTCATCTCAAGGCAACCATACCACAAGAATCCTGTTGTGCATTTTGACACTACCATACTGCCGCCAAAAACCACAACCATCTAGCCATGTAATGGGTCTACACCCCAAATCTGAAGATCACATGTCATCTCTCTCTTTCCTCGGAAAACAACAAGCTGGAAGAACATAACCCCCACCGTAGATAGTGTCATTCCTATCCATCAGACAACCCCTCAGCCTCTGGCTGCAATCCTTGAGCCAGTCAATAACAATCCCATTCATCTTCAGTCCTGCGAATTAACTGCCATTACCTCGAGCAAGGCCTTCGAGACCTCAAAATCAATTAATTCCCCCAGGTTTGCACCATTCAAACCCAAACTGACATGGTCACTAAGGCCTAAACAATCACCATACCCATCCTCATGCCCGAACAACCATAACCAAAAGATCAACATATATGGAAACATTGTCATAAACCATGGTATCAAACCATGCTACCTATCCTCAACCAGCTCCTTAGAATCCTCATGACTTCCCTTTATTCGAGTATGGATCATGTGATTCTAGTAGTACCGGCCCAATACTACCTTCCACACCTATCCATACTTTCATCAAGAGTTAATCCCGAGTCCTCTAAGTCACCTACTCATAATAATACTCCCGATACCTGCTAAACAGCGTATCACCCGCACTAAAAGCACTCCCTAGGCTCTCTTGGGATCCCCACCTCAACCTGCCATCAGCTGTTGAAGAATCCCTATTAATATCACATAACCACTTCATAAACACAATTACATGCAACAAAACTTAAATAATCTTTTGACTAAAAGACCCAACCCTACAACGGTTAGACTCAGACGAGAGTTGCGTAATAGAGTCGAATCCATCATTCTAAAATTATTTAACCTTTGCAGGATGTAACTTAACATATTCATTTTAATAGTTATCTCACATTAATATGATCCCCACAAAGCACAAAGCAAGCAGTTGATGTGTATATAAATGCACGGGTTTAAGTCCTACTTTTGAGATGAAATTTAAACACACAAAGGCAGTGAACCTGTCTATTAGTGATATAGTTGAATAAGTAGGGTATCGAACACAGGGAACGGAAAATTAAACTAATAACTAGAATTAACTAAGCAAATAAATTAAGTAAAAGGTTTTCTATAGTTTTGCAAGACTAGAAACTTTGACAAACTATTTAACACGCAATAACTAACAACTAAAACAAGTAAAAACCAACTAAATCCAGTAATCAAAAGGGTTTCTGTTTAGGTTTGATTCATTTACTCCTATGGTTAATTTTATGTCAATGGAATGGATTAATTGTTATTGGTTACCGACTAAGGTGATTAGATTCACATTCGCTATTACCAATTCTTAGAAAATAAATTAATTTAAGCAGTGATCAAGTGATTAAACTAATAAATTCCCTAGTTTAATTATTCGGATTAAATAAGACTTGTAATAATTCAATTAACCTCTTGTTGATGGTTTATCACACAAGCTCACACATTAATTTACCCATTCTCTAGTTAATCCTAGTTTCACATTCACTATTCCTAGGCATATAACAATGTTTTCACATAAATCATATGAGGTAAGCAATTAAGAGATGTTCATGCAGCTTAATTACTTGGCAATTAATAGAAAATAGTTGTGGTTAATGCATAAGGGTCTTTAACAAGATTAATTTAACAAAGTTCACCAAATAACAATCAATCCAAACATAAATTAATCCATAAGAGCAAACTTATCTACCCTAAACAGAAACTAACGAAATTAGTTCATAATTACAGCAGATAAAAACCTAAAAACGAATTCAATCAAACCAAAGATAGTTCTATTCAAAGATAAAGTGAAAAAGTAAACTTATATTGCCTTAATCTTCTTAGAATTGAGAATTAGGGTTCTTCACGATTTCCAAAGCTCCAGATGTATTCTTGATCGCCAGGTAACTCCACCAGGATTCTCTAACCAGCCTCAATTCGGGAATGTGACTTCTATTTATAATATTCGGAAAACAGGGTCTACTCGTCGAGTAGATAATCGACTCGCCGAGTCCCCTTTATAGAATCTGTATACTGCAAGGTCTTTACGTATTGCTTCGCGAACCTTCGTGGGTACTCGTCGAGTAGACGTCCCTACTCGCCGAGTAGCTTCAGGATTTGACTCTTTTCTACATTCTTCAGTTCCCGAGCTTCCGATCGCCCCTCCTGCTTCCTTTCACTTCCGAGCATATCTTTTGGACTGAAAATACAATTTGAACACTATTAAGTACCTTTTGTCCATAATATGCAAATAATTAGCTAATAAATAATAAAAATCTATACTAAATATATAGCTAAATATGCACATATCAGCAGCATACGAGCAGTGAAGCCTACTGACACAAAAACACCATAAGATCAGGCAGACTCTTACACACAATCCCATACCACTATGCCCAAACATCAATGATACACATACATCTTGCATCTACTCTCCCAATAGTGGCTAATCATTCCTCATGCTAGTTTGCTATAAAGTGTACTCACTCATGAAACTTCCACCAACACTGTAGCTACTCGTGCATGCTAATCATACATAACGTTGGATCCTATAGACAGTCAAATACTTGACCCTACCTTAAGACCTTAATCAGACAAGAATAGGAAATCAGGCTAAATCAAACCTTTTCAGGCTATAGAATCGTAGTTATGTACAACTATGATGCACACTAAGCAACTACAGTAATGATGTCAATTTTATCTAACATACAAGAAGTCCTCCTAGGTTACTTTTATAATAACAAATAACAGTGTGGTAACTTGGGGTCTACTTCTTGCTCCGACTGATCGTACACATCGCATCCCACCTTGGTTACTTTGAAAACAATTTTTTGAAAACTATTTGAAAACCTTTTTCAGTTCCTTAGTTTGAGTTTGCATTCACACGAATGTCCATCTAATTCTCTCACACCAAGGCTCTGATACCAATTTGTAACCTCCCAAAAATCACGGTAAAATTTTCATTTTTTCAAAACCAACCCAATGACCATGATTGTTTACAAAACATTGTTTCAAAAGTGATAGTCAATAATCAGAGTATCCTAAAATCCAAATAATATAAAATTCGAACGATGTGCACGATCACGCCTTCACCTTGACCCGATCATCTGAAGTACCTGAAAACATGAAACTAAACTGTAATCACGAATCTTAGTGGGTTCCCCCAAAATACCACCACATAAACATATAACAACATTCGTATTGGGTCCATAGCTAACAGACTGGATTACCCCTGAGCCCACAGCATGAGTCTGGCTTGCCTTCCGGCCCACAAGTCATGTCTGGCTTGCTCCCGAACCCTCATCATAAGTCTGGCTTGCCTTACTGGCCCAAAGCTTATGTCTGGCTTGCTCCCGAGCCAACAGCATAAGTCTTGCTTACCTTATTGGTCCACAGCTTATGTTTCGCTTGCTCCCAGGTTTGTTGGCTTCTGCACAGAGCAAGATTGCCTCAACCTAACCATATCATGTCGACATATACATTGTTGGGTTTTGAGCATTCTAACACTCCTATGGTGTACATGCAACCCTATAAACCTTGGATCTATGTTTTCTCTATTATACATGCAAATATTAACTATTCCAAGGTTTCATCCTAACTATCATATTATGAAGCACCTATACTACAAAGTTCTAGTTAGATGACATACCTTTTGATGTAGCTTGATGTCTTCAAGCTTTAAGAGCTTAGCCCCAATAGTGTGGAAGCCTCAAATGGAATCACAAATCACCAAAACACCTTGGAAGAACTTGAGAGAATATGTATGCACACTAAAATCGGCCCACACTTTTTTTCACACACTTGTGCCAATTTTGTGAGCCAAGGACCCCTTTATATATTATGGAGGATTAGGGTTACATCCATGTAAACCCTAATACCCATGACCTTTCATTTACATAGGATCCATGGGTTAAAAGCTCCATGGACCATCCATGAAAGCTTAGCCCAACCTAAATGAACTTGGCCCATTCCATATATATAAGAGTCCATATTTAATTAGTTCTTTTTGATCACTTAATTAATTCTAAATTAATTCTTGATCAATACTAATTAAATAATATGATTCCATATTAATATATTAGAACTTATAATATATTAATATAAATCATAAATATACTATTCTCAAAAGACTATCCATATAAATTGTGCCGGTGAAGTGCAACCCAAATGGACCATGTCGGGTCGGGTCAAGTACATACCAAATATAGTTATGGACTTAGACATTAATCCAACAGTCTCCCACTTGGAAGAATGACCTAGTTTATTCTGGAAGTCAAAACATGCAAAGTGAAACACAAGAATAATTGAATCTAATATGGTATCAAACCCTATGAATATAAATAGACCACTTTTATTTATCACCATACTGATTACTCATTATTTCATTGTTTCGGTTTTATCAACTTTATACCTGAATTAAAAACACTAGTTGTCTCATGCTCCAAGCATGTACACTATGTTTTTCTAAACAATAGCTTTGGCATACACCAAGTATGCACTCTATGTTTGTCTATGATCCTTATTTTGTGAAATAAACCAATTGAACATAATTTCAATGATTCTAATTTCACACTCCCAAATCCTTATCGAAAAATGTGAGAATTACAAATTCCTATCATTTATCGAAATCTGTTTAGATTGTAAACTTATATGCACTGACCCTCCTGTAGTGAATATGTACAAAGTCACAAAGACTTGTCAACAGTCATTATAAGGTATTCCAATGGAGATCAACTCCATGGAAACTAAGTCTCATATTCAAAGTACATTGCTTTGGACATGCTTCTTGCATTAAGTTTTCTAATCTTACACAGATAACTTCCACCTATGGAGACAACTCCATATTCTCATTTTGACTATCACTTCTGAATAAGAGATGCCTCTTTTCAGAATATGTCAATATGGTCCTTCTAAAATTAGCACTATACTTCCAACTGTCCCTGAGCAACCAATATTTGGTAAACCTCAGATTGTCCTCGACAATTGCTTAATCATTTTAGTCATATCCAATTCTAGACCTTTTTCCTTCTTAATGCATCTGGGCATTTGGAAAAATTTAGAAATGACAAATATTATAGCACATGCAATCGATCCTGTACCCAAAGCAAATGGTACACAATTCATGATGTCTCACATAAGGACATGATTCTAGACCAGTCTTTTGCTACAATATTTTTATTTGCCATGTTTTCAAAATTTGACTATGAAGAGGGATGCCGTAATCATAATCGAATTTTGAGAACGCAATATATAGAATTTCCTTAAGTTGAACCAATCCAACATGAAATTCATATATATATATATATATATATATATATATATATATATATATATATATATATATATATATATACTTGACTAAAGATGATTAAGGTCTCATTCTAAGCCTTTAGAACTGAAATGAAGTATATCCTCTCCCTTAATTATAGCAAAACAACTTTTTCAATCCCTGCAGCCTCACGAATTGAAACTTTTGTTTTCTATAATTAACATTGCTAACTTGCAACACTAACAATAATTATCATGCTCCCACTAACATGATGATTATTAGCATAACACTTATGCTCCCACTAGCTTTAACATGTACTCAGAAATCAGCTGGACTTCTAGAAATCAATACTTTATTGACTTTCTTACCAAAGTTCAGATTTCTGATACGAGATGCTTTGATAAAACTTTATCAAAATCATACACCTTTCCTTATGTAGCATGCATGTGTGTAACAATTTCAGAACTATGAAAAGGGATGCCGTAATCATAGTCTCAATTGTTTAGACCTTTTGCCATCTGCTTCAAATCTACTTGGTGGAAGTGTTTCCTCACCATCATTTTCATGAATCGGAGAGAAACCTTATGACCCTTAGATTTTATGGTGTATGTGTTCTTATCCATGTGAATCGTCAAAACCATAGTCACAAGACAAGGATAATGACAAATCCAAACTCATATGGACTGAACTTATGCAATCTTAACTTCTTGCCACCTGGCAGTACAGGGCCTGCCATTGCTTCCAAGTTGTTATGCAACCAATTGAGAACTTTCAGAACTCCTATGCAAAGCCAACTTTAACTGGAATGGGCACAGAATATGTCAACACGATAGGTTATAAACCTCAAGTCGCGTGCTAGTGAAGAACCTCAGGTTTTATTCTTGATTAGTTCTTGAAATTCTTTTTAGGATCTTTAAGACTCCCACTATCCTCTTGACATATAAGACTATCTTGCCAAATATTCAAGAGATAGTGCGGATTCTTTATCAAGACAAGCACTTCACACAATTGGCCTTAGTTGGTCTTTGTTTTATCCAAAACATCACAACTTACCAATTTCAAATGTACAAGAGTAGGACACTTTTACTCTTACATTTGACAAGTGTTTTAAACCTTTCTTTAAGATATGTCACTCAAGTTACAATCTTGGAGTATGACTCTAAGAATTGTTTTGGAACGAAGTATGACTCATCTTCCTGATCTAACCATTTCAACAATTCATGACTCCTCTTCTTAGTCATAAGAATGCACTAAGATGACCTTTAGAGGACTAATTGTGATATGATTTCTAAATCATTAAGATGATCACAAACATGATACTAAAGTACTCTCCCATCTTTTCAGATTTGAGAAACTTTTATCTTTCTGCCTAATTTGATTCTTCCCATTCGTTCTGCCATACATTGAGACTTTTCCAATGTTTCAGAATTATACTTAAACTTGTAAGTATAACCATATTTACTAAACTTTAGTAAATCAAATAGTCTTAACGAGCTTTATGGTGGACATGACCAGTGCACAAGAATGTGTACTCGATCCCTTTAGTCCTTCACTTGACTCACACATCCATGTGAACAAGTAATTAGTCTTGATTTTCCAATGCTTGAAAGTTCTCATTCATCATACTATTCAACTTGCATGATTCCAAGTTTCGGTCCAATTGAAACTTGGGTGATGAGGAACTTTCCTGATTTGGTAAATTTAGACACTACCACAAATGAAAGAATCAAATTCATTTTCCAATATTGCTGTCAGTGGAATCATATAAGCAACAATTTTCCACAAATG
Organism: Lactuca virosa; assembly: GCF_052849685.1. Classification (NCBI taxonomy): domain Eukaryota; kingdom Viridiplantae; phylum Streptophyta; class Magnoliopsida; order Asterales; family Asteraceae; genus Lactuca; species Lactuca virosa. The sequence goes on along the minus strand of NC_136430.1, from coordinate 299,257,608 downwards.
CCATTGTAAGGATACTTCAAATAAATAAAATTAAACAATTTTCTTTTATTTTAAAACTTTGCGGAAAAACTTATCCTTACAATCCACATGGAAAATTGTTGTTATCTATTCCTTAGCAATATATCATAACTTCTTAAGCAACTGCTCAAAATTCTGATGCGATCGAAATCCACCTTCGCGATCAGAATCAGCATATACTTCCTTTAAGATTTCTCTCTATTCTTTGATTCTTAAAACATCAACATGTGACCCAGTCACATCATGTAATTAGGATCTCAGAATAGAACTTAACAGAGTTAGATAATGGGCTCTACCTGATGTAGAGTCAAACTTATTGACTTTAACATCCTTAGGTAAATTTGGCAGCTTTGCAATCAACGCCCCTTCCTTTGGCAAAATAAACATATGGACCCTTTGGTAATGGGATTATCTCAGACTTAGCCTTTCTCTTTACCATTTGGTCAACCGGGTTGACTATGGCCAATCCCTTTCCATTGGGAAGGGAATGCTTTTTCTGGATTTCCAGTGTCACCATTGTCACTGTCCATAAAGTTTTTGGGAAGTTGATCTTCTAATCAAATTTGCTTTACTATCGTTCCAAATCATTGCTGATTCAGCAGCACCAAGCAAATATATATGATCATTAAGGTTCATGTCATAGTCTGTTTCATAGTAGTCCCAAAGGAACTCACTATGTGACTTAGAAAGTGATTGAACATCCAACTTTCTCAAGACTTTGACACCCAACTCTCCCGGCTTGTCAATATGTGACTTCATCTCTAAGATGTGATCACACATAGACCTTGCTTGCCATTAGGGCTTGAGTGACCTTGAACTTGTGGGTTAGGGAGAATAATTGGAGGAGGTGGAGGAAGAGAAGTGTGACTTCCATGAGCCAAACTCGGGAAGTCATATTCATTAGGAAAGCTTGGTTTGCTCCCGAGCCAACAGCATAAGTCTTGCTTACCTTATTGGTCCACAGCTTATGTTTCGCTTGCTCCCAGGTTTGTTGGCTTCTGCACAGAGCAAGATTGCCTCAACCTAACCATATCATGTCGACATATACATTGTTGGGTTTTGAGCATTCTAACACTCCTATGGTGTACATGCAACCCTATAAACCTTGGATCTATGTTTTCTCTATTATACATGCAAATATTAACTATTCCAAGGTTTCATCCTAACTATCATATTATGAAGCACCTATACTACAAAGTTCTAGTTAGATGACATACCTTTTGATGTAGCTTGATGTCTTCAAGCTTTAAGAGCTTAGCCCCAATAGTGTGGAAGCCTCAAATGGAATCACAAATCACCAAAACACCTTGGAAGAACTTGAGAGAATATGTATGCACACTAAAATCGGCCCACACTTTTTTTCACACACTTGTGCCAATTTTGTGAACCAAGGACCCCTTTATATATTATGGAGGATTAGGGTTACATCCATGTAAACCCTAATACCCATGACCTTTCATTTACATAGGATCCATGGGTTAAAAGCTCCATGGACCATCCATGAAAGCTTAGCCCAACCTAAATGAACTTGGCCCATTCCATATATATAAGAGTACATATTTAATTAGTTCTTTTTGATCACTTAATTAATTCTAAATTAATTCTTGATCAATACTAATTAAATAATATGATTCCATATTAATATATTAGAACTTATAATATATTAATATAAATCATAAATATACTATTCTCAAAAGACTATCCATATAAATTGTGCCGGTGAAGTGCAACCCAAATGGACCATGCCGGGTCGGGTCAAGTACATACAAAATATAGTTATGGACTTAGACATTAATCCAACATACATAACAGATAACATCTATCCAACAAACAGATAATCATATAACCAGTCCGACAAACAGGTAGATCTATAGATCACTACCGCATAGCAACATCCTATATACCAGAATACATGTAAGGCCTGGATCCTGGTATGTATTTAAATTACTATTTATTTAAATTATAAGAGAAAATCTACGAGTTGGAAGCCCCAAACTCATCGAGTAGAGATCATATGGGCCGCGTGATTTAAGTAACCTACTCGACAAGTTGAGAGGGCTCAACTCGACGAGTAGGCTGGCAGAGGGGAAACCCTTATTTCCAGGGTTCTGCACCCTATTTAAAGGACTTAATCTTTCCCCACCAGCCCTCATCAGCCTCCCTAAAACCCTAAATCGTATTGTGATCTCCTTGTTGAGAAACTAGAGGTTTTGAGTAGATTTTTGTGTGTTCTTGTGCTTGGTGAAGGACTTGGAAGAACTAGAAGGTCATTGAGCTTCAGGAGAAGCACTAGATTTGGGATCTCGTCCGTCTTTGGCAACTTTCCGAGGTAAAAAGTCTCAAACTTGATTATTAATAGCTTAGATCTATATTAGTGTTGTTTTATGGATCTTTTTGACCCCATTGTTGGAGGATGATAACCTTCATAGTACTGATGCTAAAAACTCCCATTCTCAATGTTACTTGGTCCTTAGATTCATAAAAAGGGTCCTAAACCCATTCATGTCCAAGAAAAGACCATATCCATAGAAGTAGGTTTCTATATCTCGAGATTGGGTCCATTTGAGGCATGCAAAGCCATCAAGTTGTCAACTTTACAGATGTATACCATGGAAATAATGTAGATCTATATTCTGGAACCTTAGATCTGAGGAAAGGGCTTAATAGACTAAGAACTATGAAGAACTCGGCGAGTTCATGGAGGCACTCGACGAGTTGGGTCGAACATTCCCGATTCTGTTGAAGGAACTCGACGAGTCTACAAGGGAACTCGACGAGTTGTACTAGGAAAGTCCCGTTTCTGTTGAGAAGGAGGAACTCGGCGAGTTGAAGGGTAAACTCGACAAGTTGAGTCAACTCGGAGCGTTGACTTTGACTTGACTTTGACTTTTACTTGACCAGAGTTGACCCTTAAGGGTTATGAGTATAGAATGGTATCTAAGGGGTTGTTTTGGTTAATGGAGTGAGTAGAGCTGATTCCGGGCGGAGACGTTTCAGTTATCATCCGACAGTGAGGTGAGTTTCCTCCTGGTTTGAAGGGGTCGAAGGCACCAATGTCGCCCCGTGTATGTTATGTGTGTTGATTAGTAGTTGAGTGTGGGCGAGGCCCGTATCTCATAGATAGATGAGTGTGGGCGGGGACCGTATCTCATAACATTATTTGAGCATGGATATGGATTGATAGATTTGATTATACTTGTTGTCTGTGTGATACTTGTATGTGTTTTATAGGTAGCTGAGTGTGGGCGAGGCCCGTATCTCATATGTAGCTGAGTGTGGGCGAGGCCCGTATCTCATAGATAGCTGAGTGTGGGCGAGGCTCGTATATCATAGTTAACGGAGTATGGGCGAGGCCCGTATCTCCTAGTTGGCCGAGTGTGGGTGGGGCCCGTATCTCCTTGAGTGTGGGCGGGCCTCGTATCTCCTAGTAGCATGATTATGTGTATGGTATGTGGTAGTTTGGGGGAAATTCACTATACTTCGTGCTAACAGTTTTCAGTTTTGGTTTCATGTACTTCCGGTAGCAAAGGGAAGAGCTCGGGATGACTGCATTGCACACACCACGATGTTTAGCCTGGGATGTTCACTATGATGTTTTGATATGATACTCTGATTTGATTCTATGACTTATGTTTTTGGATGGAATGATGTTGATAACTATGGTTTATCTAATAATTAACAATGAAATTTTTGGTCATGATTTTTGGGATGTTACAATACAAATCTAACAGATCACTACAACATAGCAACATCCTCTATACCAGGATACATAACCTAGTGGACCGACATTGGTGCCTTCGACCCACAAGTACAGTGAGGAAAAATCACCTCTCAGTCCAAAAAAATAGTTGAATAGGTCTCTGCTCCAAATATCAGCTCTACCCATCACATATTCATCAAATAGTGACCAATCTCAAATATAACTAAAAATACCCAAAATAGCCTTAGGTCGAACTTGGTCAAATTCAAAAAGTCAAACTTAGTTAACACAGCTGAGTACACCCAACATACTCAGCTTGTACGCTTGGCGTACACAAGGCTTGACCAAAAACGTGCGGTTTGACCTGGAACGCCCAACGTTCCCGAGTTACACCCAGCCTTCACGACGGGGTCCTTTTCTTCTTATTAAGAGCTTAAGCCTTAAGCTCTTTTGTCCAACTTCCACATCTTGTCCTCAAATAATGTCTTTAACCATAAAGTTTCCAACTTTATGGTCTTGCATGACTATTATATGCCCAATCACAAAAACCCTAACTACTTAACCCATTAAGACCTTATAACTCATGCATTTGATGAAACTAACAATCAAGATTGCATTTTTATGCTTCTAAATACTCCAAAACATCTGAAAGGACAACTTATATGGATTAGAGTAACCGATACTCATAATACCAAGCTGATGGGACCAAAAGAATACAATTTCATGGCTAAATAAGATCTAATCAATGCTTCATCAAGTTCAGAGCTTTTTACCTTGAAATGTTGTCAAATGATGTTGTTATTCTGGATCCAAAGTGTTCCACTTCTCTAATATGATCTTCTCTTCTTTCTCCCTCCTTCAAGATCACCAAAACACACTCAAAGACTCAAAAATGCTCTCTAATGGATTAGGGTTTGCAAAGTGGTCAAAATGGGGTTGGAGGCTGATGAAAGGAAGAAGATATGGGAGTTAAGGATGTTTAAATAGGGTCCAAACCCTAAAAATTAGGGTTTGCACCCTGGCCACTTACGCCCGCTTAGCCCAAAAATTACGAAGATGCCATTATAGACCAATTTTGATTTTAATTCTCATCCAAGGGGTTAAAAGGTAAATACTTGAAAATTCAGATGTTACATTTGCAGCTCTTGGGATTAGAAGTTAAGAGCTTAATTCATTAATTTGTACTTGTATAGTTTTTACGGCGTGACGACCTGCTTGCCACGACATGGAGACTGGTCTGGTCGCGAGTATGTTGTTTGGATTCTGCCACGGCGAGGTAACATATTTGTCACCGCGTGGAAAGCAACTGGAGTTGACTTTGACCATTGACCTTGACCGTTAAATTTTTGATCGGGGTTGACTTTTAATTAAATGGCTAGTTGTAGAATGTAAACTAAGAGTTTACTATGTATGATTCATTAGGAGGTGTGTAGCATCCATTTTTTGACTGTGTAAGCCTATTAGCGTTTGACTGTGCTTGTGAGGTGAGTATTCTCACTATACTATGTACGATGCTAGTTATCTTTGTGACTCTTTCATGTATGTTTTGGGGGGCCCGTTTGTATGTTGGGTGAGTCCCGTTATGTGAGTTAGGCGGGGCCCATTATGTATGATGGGTGTGGCCTGATACGTGAGTTCGGCTGGGCCCATTTAAATTTCATGGGCGGGGCCTGATATGTTGCGGGCGGGGCCTGTATGATTATGTGGTATTTTGGGGAACTCATTAAGCTTTGTGCTTATGGTTTTGTGATTTAAATGTTTCAGGTACTTCTGGTTCCAAAGAAAATGGCTCGACATGATCGTACAACGTCCCCTAGAGTTTATTCCACACTATTTATTTGATTCACTCTAATGTTTGAAAACACTTTATGCATTGATTGGTTTTGAAACAAAAATGGTTGTATTGTTTTTGGTGTTTTGAAAATGAAAATTTTTACTAGTATTTTTGGGACGTTACACCATAAACACTAGTAATGGTGTAGGGGGGAGTTAAATCACAAAACTTATTTACAAAACAATAAAAGGTTTTCACTGTCAACATTTTCAAAGAGTTCTTTTTCAAAGTTTTCAAAGTTTTCTCTAGCAAACCCAATCCTGTGCCTACTTTTCCTTTTCATGACATGTTTTCTCTTTAACTTTTTCTCTCTCAATATATGAATTTCAATGTGACTTTTGATGAGAAATTAAACACTTTTATTGGTTTGTTTTACATGCGTTGGATTTTGGATCTAATCAATCATGCAATGCACGTTCACATTACGAGATGAACAACCTCTTCAAAATTATGTTTACTCATCATACAAAAGCTTGCATAACATGGATGTCGGATTTGTTAGGCAACAAGGTAGAAAGAGTAATCCTTAGTTTGTATGTACAAGTCACCGCCCAAGAAGAAAGAAGGAGCCTCCACTGTTTGGAAATAAATGTTTGAGGTTCTTTCTCTTCAATGTTTCTAAATCTAACAAGGGGTATAATTGTCAATTAAGTTTAAAAATCAATGGATAGATAAAAAGAGATGTGGAAAAATCAGCACCCTTCTAAATATGATTTTATGGTTCTATGAGTTTAAGTTGGTTTTATATTGATCTGTTGTCTATATATATATATATATATATATATATATATATATATATATATATATATGAGGGTTCGATTGAGAAAAAAAAAGTTGAGAATGGGGAAATCAATCTCAGTCACACATTTATTTTGCCGCAAAACACTTGGGCGTACCGACGGAAATAGGCAAGTGATACACGTGTTTTTCAAACCAAACATGTTTCCTTAAACCTGGATAATCATTACCTTAATATATACAAAAACAATGTTTTTTTTAATATTCAGGAGCTATTTTTATCGAAAAATTATTTTAAATATATCAAAGTTCATAATTTTTTATTCTCTATAAATAGACATTCATATTGATATAGTTTTAAGATTATATATATATATATATATATATATATATATATATATATATATATATATATATATATATATATATAATTAGTTTTAGCTCTCGTTATTTATAAATGAATAAAATGCATCAAATTTTTATTATATTTTTATTATAGTACATTTGTTATTCACTTATGAATAAAACGTATGCTTAATTCTTTTTACAGTTTAAGTATTATTTATATATGAATATAACATGTAATAAAATTTTCTTACCTAAAATATATATTTTTACATCATCTTTTATCACATGTTATATTCATATATAAATAAAACGTGTATTAACTATCGTGATATGTTATATTCATATATGAGTAAACATTTATCAAATTTTTATTTTAGTTCATTTGTTATTAATATGTGAATAAGCAGTATGTTAATAAAAGACGAAGTGTTTTGAAAATTCAAACTTATTATTCATATATGAATAACAAATGAACTGTAACAAAATTCCGATAAATGTGTTATTCATATAGTAATATAATTTGTGAGAAGAGCTAATACATGTTTTATTCATATATGAATGATAGTTAAACTTTTAAAAAATTAAGCATATTTTTTATTTATAAGTGATTAACGAATGTACTGTAATACAATCTGATGATTTTTTATTCACTTATGAATAACGAGAGCTGAAACTATAAAAAATATAAATTTTATTTTATCTTAAAACTATATCAATATGAATGTCTATTTATAGAGAATAAAAAGTTATGAATTTTGATATATTTAAAATAGTTTTTCAATAAGAATAGTTTCTTAAAAATTAAAAAAAAAACAAAAAAAACAATGTTTTTGTATATATTAAGGTAAGGATTAACATAGTTTAAGAAAACATATTTGGTTGGAAAACACATATGTATTAATTTCTCCTTTCTGCCGATTCGATAGAAGGTTTAACAGCAAAAATAAATGATTGACTAAGAATCAATCTTTTTTATATTCTCAATTGAACTTACCTCTCTCTCTCTCTTTCTCTTTATATATATATATATATATATATATATATATATATATATATATATATATATATATATATATATATAGGGCTAGGATTAAATGTGAATTACAATTATTGTATGAATGTATGATTAATTTTGATCCATTGGATTAAAAAAATGAGTGGTTAAGATAATAATGACATGATGGTAATTAATTAGAAAAAAATTAATTCTTTTATATATATATATATATACATATATATATATATATATATATATATATATATATATATGTGTTTATAACATTAATCTTTGTCTTAATTAACTTCAACATCATAATGAATAAACATTTATTTTTATAATAAATGACCGATTTAGTAAGTTATGAAGGACATTTAGTAGTGACATTTTGACTTGTACGCTAAACAACTGTAATACCATTATACCAAACTTATTTTTATTGTTGTATCTAATTGTTTGGCCAGCTAGGCTTATTGGTTTGAATCCACCGTCAACCACGTTTGGTGCTAAAAATATGGTAATAAACTTGACGCTACCCTAAACCCTAAAACCAACAAAATGAGGATGTGTTTAAACACTATGTGTAGGGATAATTAAATTCTTACAATGTTGTTATGGGTTCAGACTAAAATTCTTTCAATATTTCCTCGAGATTAAAGGGCTGTAGGCAACGAGGGTAAAAAAAAAATTATGAACAAAGTGAATGAACATTTTCTCCTATGTAAAATAGATTGGAAAATCGAAATTTGATGCAAATATACTCTTTTATAATGAACGAAGAGTTATATATATATATATATATATATATATATATATATATATATATATATATATATATATATATATATATATATATATATATACAAAATATGATATGTAATCAGACAATCCAATTGACATTAGTTTCCTGACACCTACTATTGACCCAAATATAACTTTGAGAAACCACCATATCAAACAACAAATACTTTTTTGGCTTAACTTTACCAAAAAGAAAAGAATTTCGAAAACACCAAATAGACCACTACAAAATATGAAAACTGTCTCCAAAAACTCCTTACAAATTGAAGTCAAGCGCAACGAATCAACCCAGTCAATCCAATATGGAAAAGAAAGTAGAATGTTAGTATGTTATCATTTAAGGTTTAGGTCCAAGTCCCTTAGGGTTTACGTTAGACCAATGGCCCCTTATGTATCCCTATTTATATGAGGTTTAATACTAACTATTAATCAATCAATCTATTATTAACATGATATCAGAGCTTTAGGTTAAAACCATACTACTGACCATAACCCGTATTCGCCGCCCTCCACCTCCGACGACATTATCTTATAGTCGTCAGAGGTACCTTCATTATGCTCCATATTTTTTCCAGTCATCGGCACCAAAATAACGCTCTTTCCTCGGCTTCTTCTACTACCTCGTTTGCTTATGCATCCTCCTTGGATGGCCCCTGCCTCTGAGCTGTCTGTCTTTTCCTCGGTTCGCCTCTTCTTCAGTTCTATTTTCCATGTCATCCGGAATAGGCTCCGTCCTCCGCAGTTCGAGCACTCTTTCTTTCTTAACGTTTTTCTACGGACTCTTTTGTCGCCAGCTCCATGATCGTCATCGTCTCCGCTCCTCTCTTCTTATAAAAAGGAACTGTCGCTGGCCCCCACTTCTTCTTCTTGTCCGATGTGCAGTCATTGTTTGTCATCATCGTCAGAGCGTTGCCACAACCGCTTTCTTCATTTATGGTTTTTTAATGTTTTGTTATTTTTTTATTTTCAAGTCTAAGCGACTCCTCCCGATTAAACTGCCGGGGGGGGGGGGTGTTATTATGTTAGCAATTACGGTTTACGCCCAAGGCCCTTAGGGTTTAGGTTAGGCCAAGAGCCCCTTATGTATCCCTATTTATATGAGGCTTAACCCTCACTATTAATCAATAAAAAATTCTATAATTCAGAATAGGCATCGAAAGATTCCACTATATGCATAAAAGATTCAATAAATCGACAACCAAGTCACACTCAAAGAAAAAATAACTGACACTCTCCACTTCCTACTACATATAGATATAACATCGAATTAATATCCAGACCTATAGAAGAAAGATTATGTCTAGTAGAAATTTTGTTCAAAAAAATGCGTCAGTCAAAAACTTTAACTTTTATAGGGGTAAGACGACACCATCTAGTCACTGAAACAGACCGAAGAAAAAGATGCTTATCAATTTCCGATCTGGTAGAACTCACTGAAGACAAAGCCGAGCCATCAAGAGACCAACTCCATATGGCTGAACAAGAAGAGAGCAAAACTGAGGATACCAAAGAGGAGAAATCGGTCTACTACACCTCCTTCATGCCTCCTCTCATACTTCTTCAAAAAGAAGTGTCTCGCCTGTTATATAATAGATTGGAGGTGCCTTCATTATGCTCCATATTTTTCTTTTCTTGTTTTCTCTCTCCTCATAAACAATAAAACAGTCGTTGTGTAACACTCAAAAATCACAATAAATTTAAAATTTTCAAAATCAACCATTCATCAACATTGTTTACAAAATAGTCATTGTTTCAAAAGTGTTATTTCAAATCAGAGTTTTCCCCAACAACCAGATACATAAAACAAGAAGTTGTGTACGATCATGCATTCGCCTTCGCACGATCCTCGGAAATACCTGAAACAATAAACCAATACTATAAGCCAAATATTAGTGAGTTCCCCCAAAGTACCACCACACAAACAGATAAACAAACAAATAATGGGTCCACAACCTCTTGGTTGGAATACCCCTAGCCCATAACCTTTCGGTTGGAATGCCTCGACCCGCAACCTTTCGGTTGGAATGCCCAATACATAACGGGTCCACAACCTCCTGGTTGGATTACCACCAGCCCAAAACCTTCCGGTTGGAATTCCCTGGCCCACAACCTTTCAGTTGGAATGCCCAGGTATATTAACTTACAACAAAAAACAATACAGTCTCAACCCCACAATACCATGTCGACATGCACATAACAAATAACATATATCCAACAACAGATAAACACATAACCAGTTAATAGACTAGCAAATAGATCTAAAGATCCCTACCATATAGCAACATCCTATATACCAGGATACAAATCTAGTGGGTGGGCATTGGTGCCTTCAACCCACGAGTACATTGAGGAAAACTCACTTTAGAGTCTGACGAATAGCTTAACAATACACTGCTCTGAATACCGGCTCTACAGGTCACCTATTCAACACATATAGACCAAGGCTTAACTATATCTCAAAATACCCAAAATACCCTTAAGTCAAACTTGGTCAACCCTGGTCAAAGTCAACGGGTCAAGGAGTCAACTTGGTCCACTCAGCCGAGTATGCGGGGCGTACTCAGCTCCTATGTGGCGTACTCGAGCTTTGACTGGAGTGGGGAGGTTGACCACGTACGCGCGGCTTACACTGAGGTACGCACGGCGTACGCTCATAACCTCCTTTTCTTAATAAGAGCTTAATGCATTAAGCTCTCACATCTAAATTTCAGATCCAAGGCTAAAATACCATTAAGAGTCATAAAGTTTCCAACTTTATGACTTTGCATGCCCATTAAGTGCTTAATACACAAAATCCCAACTTCTTAGTACCTTAAGACCTTCTAGAGCATGCATGGGGAAAAACTAAGCATGAAAACCACATTTTTATGACTCAAGACCCCTCATTAGGTCTTAGAGGACGACTTATTTGGTTAAGAGCATACCATGCTCAAGAATCACCATATTTGGGACCAAAAGTCCCGTAAATGAAGAAATGGCTAGATCTACAAGATAGGATGATCAAGCTATGAGCTTTTTACCTCCTGGAGGTTGCTAGCAAGGACATAATCTCAAATCCAAGTTGCTTCCAAGCTCCAAGTTCTTCTCACCACCTTCTTCTTCTTCAAGAATACAACAAAACACAAAGATAAGCTCAAGATGCACTCTTCTCACTTAGGGTTAGCTAGAGAGTCCTTTTCTCAGATGGAGGCTGATGAGGGAATGAGAAATAAGATAATAATGATGTTTATATATGGACCAAACCCTAAAAATTAGGGTTTGAGGATTTACCATGTACACATTGCCCTGTGTACGTGGTGTACGCCCATCATACTAAGGTCCACCCCAATACGCCTAGCGTACACAACGTACACCCAACATACTAATCTCTTGGCCAAAATTACCAAGATGCCACTATAGGTCATTCTTGCAATCTTTCTCAATCCTAAGGGTCAAAATGCAATGTTCCTTCATACCTAGGGTTAAAATTGAAATACCTCATCATTGGGATGTTACAATTCTCCCCCACTTGAACTAGACTTCGCCCTCGAAGTCCGATGATGCAAATAGCTCAGGATAATGCTCCCGCATCTCCGCCTCCGGCTCCCAGGTCCACTCGGAGCTTTTCTGATGTTGCCACATAACCTTTACCAAATATATCTCCTTGTTGCGTAGGAACTTCATCTTTCTCTCCAATATCGCTATCGGCCTCTCAATATAATTCAAGCGCTCATTGAACTTAATATCATCCAAAGGGACCACTGTCTCATCGTCCCACACGCACTTTCGCAGCTGCAAAACATGGAAAGTGTTGTGGATCTGGATGATCACTCGACAAATCCAACAGGTAGGCCACCCTGCCTACCCTGGCGATGACACAGAACAATCCAATATACCGGGGACCCAATTTTCCCCTCTTCCTGAATCGTATCACACCCTTCCAAGGTGAGACCTTTATAGTACCATATCGCCGACCTGAAACTCCAACTTTGATCGGCGCCGGTCGGCATAACTCTTTTGCTGACTTTGGGCTATTTGTAGTCTCTGCCTAATCTGCTGAATAACCTTCGTGTTCTGGAGGACTACTTCAGTCATCCCCGTGACTCTGTGACCAACCTCCCCCTAGCAAACTGGGGTACGACATCTCCGACCATACAAGAGCTCAAAAGGTGGGGCACCAATGTTGGAGTGATAGCTATTATTGTAGGAAAACTCAGGTGAGGAGCTCTCCCAGATGGCCAAAAAGTGGGCACTCTTGGTCAACCGATCCACGATGACCCATATAGCATCAAAACCCTTGGAAGTCTTTGGTAGTTTGGTGATAAAATCAATGGTGATCTGTTACCACTTCCACATGGCAACCTCTAAAGGCTGAAGCTTGGCATGAGGCATCTGATGCTCGGCCTTGACCATCCTGCAGGTCAAGTACCTCTCAATGTACCGGGCTATCTCCCTCTTCATACACGGCCACCAATAACTTAGTCTCAAATCCTGATACATCGGTGGCTCACGGGTGTATCAAAAAGCGAGACTTATGAGCCTCCTCCAGAATTATATGCCCGATCCCACCAGAAACCGGAACCCATACCCGACCACACCGGGTCAACAATCCCCGACTATCGGTGACAAATCTGTCGATCCCACCCCTGATCCTCTCTTATTTATAATTCTCCTTCTTAACTCCTTCTTCCTATGCCCCTCTAATCAAATCCAAAAGTGGAGAATGGATATCCGCATACACATATCCCCAGCTGAAGATCTCGCCGACTTGCGGCTCAAATCATCCGCAAACACATTCACTTTACCCAGATAGTAAAGGATCTCACAGTCATAATCCTTGACCACGTCCAGCCACATGCGCTACCTCATATTCAGGTTCGACTGGTCCATAAGATATCGTAAACTCTTGTGATCAGTGTAAACAGTACAACGGACCCCATATAGATAATGTCTCCAAATCTTGAGGGCGAATACCACTGTCCCCAAATCCAGGTCATGAGTAGGATATCGTGCCTCATGCGGCTCTAGCTATCGAGAAGCATACATAATCACACGTCCCATCTGCATAAGAATCTCCCCCAAACCAGTGATGGATGCATCACAAGATACCATAAAATCCTTGACACCCTCTGGAAGGGTCAACACCGGGGCCTCACATAACCTCTATCGTAGTGTCTGAAATGTCGTATGTTGCTCAGGGCCCCATCAGAAATCCACTCCCTTCCTCGTCAGGCGAGTGAGGTGTACAAAAATCTTGGAGAAATCTTGGATAAATCTCCGATAATATCCCGCCAAATCCAAGAAACTCATGATCTCTGTGGGAGACTTCGGAACCTCCCACTGCATCACGACCACAAGCTTGGCCAGATCAACCAAAATCCCGTTTTGGTTAACAAGATGTCGCAGGAAATGGACCTCTCATAACTAAAACTTACACTTCGAGAACTTGGCATACAACCGTTCTCGCCTCAACACTCCCAAAAGCTCTCGAAGGTGCTCCTCATGCTGCTCTCTGGTCATGGAATATACGAATATACCAAGATATCATCAATAAAAACAGTAATTGATCGATCGAGCATCGGCATGCATACCCGATTCATCGAGTCCATAAACACCGCAGGCGTATTGGTGAGCCCAAATGGCATCACCACGAACTCATAATGCCCATAATGAGTCTGAAATGTTGTGTTCTCCATATCCTCCTCTCTCACCCTCACCTGATGATACCCCGACCTCATATCAATCTTAAAGAACCAAGATGCACCATGTAACTGATCAAAGAGGTCATCAATCTCCGGAAGGGGATAATGGTTCTTCACCGTCAACTTGTTCAACTCCTGGTAATCAATGCACATCCGGTGTGAACCATCCTTATTTATGACAAACAATATCGGTGCTCCCCACGGTGAGCTGCTTGGTCTGACGAACTGCTTTCCTAGCAGCTCCAAAAGCTGAGAGGATAACTCCTGCATCTCGGGCGGTGCCTAACGGTACGGTGCCTTGCCAATCGGAGGCGCACTTGGCACTAGGTCAATCCCAAACTCAACCTTCCTCTCGGGAGGCACACCAGGTAACTCCTTCGGTAACACATCAGCAAACTCCCTGACAAGTAACACATCTAAAACTGAGACCTGCTCCCCAACCCTAGTATCAACCACATATGGAAGATAACCCACACACCCATACTGAATATATTGTTGAACCCTGGGTGCCGAACAAAACCCTGATCCAACCCTGGTACCCTCTCCATAGATGACCAGTTCTCCCTCACTTAGGGTTCAAACTACTACTCGCTGACCCCCAAAATCAATCATAGCACCAAAAATGCTCAGCCAGTCCATCCTCACTGTCACGCATACATCCCTCATAGGGATGTGAATCAAATCAATCAAATAAGGCACCCCGAAAATCTCCAAGACACAACCCTGATACACTCTGGATGCAGTATGTTCGCTGGCGATAGAAACCTGCAACGGACACTCCAACTCGCTAAGGGTCATATCAAAATTCATACTAAAAGACTGAGACACAATGGACTGACTCGCGCCCGAGTCGAATAACGCAAGAGCAGACAAAGGATTCAATAAGAAGTTACCTATTAGAAACATAAACATAAGCATACCATACTGAAAATAAACCAGAAAATATCAGATGAGGTGCAATTCATACCACATGATCTATTCCAAACAACAAAACCCTAGGGGTTGTGACTTTCTTGCTATGCATACGGTTCATGCGCTTCCAGTAGTACGGGCCCATACTACCTTCCGCACCTACCGTATTTGTCTTGGAAGATCATCACAGCAACCCTAATAGCACACACTAGAATATGCATGCATCCTATTCTCACTTCCTAGAGAAAGGCTTGGCATTCCTCAACTGGCCGGCTGACCCGGCATAACTCATCCATGAAACATCCATCAAACCTGCAACACTCGTTTATGCTAATCATACATAACACTGGACCCTATAGACAGTCGGATACCTAATTCTACCCTAAGACCTTCATCAAACAATAATAGGAAATTAGGCTAAACCAAACATTCTCATGCCATAGAATCTTAGTTATGTACAACTATGATGCATAAACTAAGCAACTACATTAATGATGTCAATTCCATACAAGAAAGAAACCGTAGGCTATCATGCATCAATTATAAGACAATTCTACCATGCAATTCCTGAAGATCCCTAGCCTATCACTAGCATGTTTTTCTATCATAAACATAATAACAAATAACAGTGTGGGTAATTTGAGGTATACTTTCTTGCTCCGACTGATCATACGCATCACATCCTTCCATGTTTAATTTTGAAAACAATTTTTTTGAAAATAAGTTTAAAAACTTTCGCAGTTCCCTAGTATGAGTCTGGATTCTCACGAATGCTCATCCAATTCACTCAAACCAAGGCTCTAATACAACCTTGTAACACTCAAAAATCACAATAAATTTAAAATTTTCAAAATTAGCCATTCATCAGCATTGTTTACAAAATAGTCATTGTTTCAAAAGTGTTATTTTAAATCAAATTTTCCCCAAGACCCAAATACATAAAACAGGAAGTTGTGTACGATCATGCCTTCACCTTCCCACGGTCCTCGGCAATACCTGAAACCATAAACCAAAACTATAAGCCAAAACTATAAGCCAAAACTTAGTGAGTTCCCCCAAAGTACCACCACACAAACATATAAACAAACAGATAACGGTTCCACAACCTCCTGGTTGGATTACCCTTGGCCCACAACCTTTCGGTTGGAATGCCCCGACCCACAACCTTTAGGTTGGAATGTCCAATACATAACGGGTCCACAACCTCCTGGTTGGATTACCCCCGGCCCACAACCTTCTAGTTGGAATGCCCTGGCCCACAACCTTTTGGTTGGAATGCCCCGGTCTGTTGACTTACAACACAAAGTAGTACAATCTCAACCCCACTATACCATGTCGACATGAACATAACAAATAACATATATCCAAAACAGATAATCACATAACTAATTAACAGACCAGCAGACAGATCTACAGATCCCTTCCACATAGGATCATCCTATATACCAGGATACAGATCTAGTGGGCCGACATTGGTGCCTTCAACCTACGAGTACAGTGCGGCAAACTCACCTCATGGTCTGACGAATAGTTGAACAATATGTTGCTCCGAATATCAGCTCTACAGGTCACCAATTCAATAGATAGAAACCAAGGCTTAACTATAGCTCAAAATACCCAAAATACCCTTAAGTCAAACTTGGTTAACCATGGTCAAAGTCAACGGGTCAAGGAGTCAACTTGGTCCACTCAGTTGAGTATGCGAGGCGTACTCAGCTCCTATGTTGGGCGTACTCGAGCTTTGACCGGAGAGGGAAGCTTGACCACGTACGCGCGACGTACGTAGAGGTACGCTCATAACCTCCTTTCCTCAATAAGAGCTTAATTCATTAAGCTCTCACGTCCAAATTTCAAATCCAAGGCCAAAATACCATTAAGAGTCATAAAGTTTCCAACTTTATGACTTTGCATGCCCATTAAGTGCTTAATACACAAAATCCCAACTTCTTAACATCTTAAGACCTTCTAGAGCATGCATGGTGAAAAATTAAGCATCAAGACCACATTTTTATGACTCAAGACCCCTCATTAGGTCTGAAAGGACGACTTATTTGGTTAAGAGCATGCCATGCACAAGAATCACCATATTTGGGACCAAAAGTTCCCTAAATGAAGAAATAGCTAGGTCTACAAGATAAGATGATCAGGCTATGAGCTTTTTACCTCCTGGAGGTTGCTAGCAAGGAGATAATCTCATATCCAAGTTGCTTCCAAGCTCCAAGTTATTCTCACCGCCTTCTTCTTCTTCAAGAATACCACAAAACACAAAGATAAGCTCAAGATGCACTCTTCTCACTTTGGGATAGCTAGGGGTCATTTTCTCATATGGAGGCTGATAAGCGAATGAGAAATGAGGTGATAATGATGTTTATATATTCATCAAACCCTAAAAATTAGGGTGTGAGGATTTACCATGTATGCCCTGCATACGCGGTGTACACCCAGCGTATAAGGGTCCACCCCAGTACACCTAGCGTACACAACATACGCCTAAAGTACTAATCTCTCAGCCTAAATTTTGAAGATGCTACTATGGGCCATTATTGAAATCTTTCTCAAGCCTAAGGGTCAAAATTAGGGGTGTGCAAAAAAACCGCAGAACCGAAAAACCGAGCCGAACAGACCGATCCGAAACCGAAAAAAACCAAAACTGAAAAAAAAACCGAAACCGAAAAAACCGGATATCAACGGGTCGGTTTTGGTTTGGATACTTAGCTATCCTCAGATAACCGAACCGAACCGCTTGATATATATATATATATATATATATATATATATATATATATACATATATATATATGTATATATATATATATATATATATATATATATAATATTAATCATTTCTATTGAACTTTTTAGCCATATCCCAAACAAAAATCATGATTGACAATTCTAGTTTTACACTTCTACATTATGTTTTCGTGTATTTTTATTTTTATATTTATTATACCAATTATAATGTATGTTATTTGAACTTTATTATGTTTTTATAACTCTTGGACTTACTAACTTTTAGAAAGAAATCGCTGGATTGGAGTTTGTGATTTAATTATATTATATTTTTGTATATTTAGCGGGTACCCGTGAACCGAATCGTAGTTACCCGCCTTTATACGGTTCGATCCGGTTCGGTTTTTTTGCCAATTCGGTTCGTTTCGGTTAGTTCACATGAGGTACCCGCCCCGTGGTGATGGTTCATAATTTTATTACTATCCGAACCGAACCGCCCCGTTAACACCCCTAGTCAAAATGCAATGTTCCTTCATACCTAGGGTTAAAATTGAAATACCTCATCATCGAGATGTTACACGTCGACACCAAACCAGAGTTCTTTTCTCAGCTTCTTCTGCTACCTCGTATTTTTATGCATCCTCCTCAGATGACCCCAGCTTCCGAGCTTTTTTTTCTTCTCCTCCACTCCCCTTTTCTTTAGATCTCTTTTATGAGTCAACCGAAATAGGCTCCGTCTGCCGCAGCTCGAGCACTCTTTCTTTCCCGTTGCTTTTCTCCGGACTCCTTTGTCATCAACTCCATGATCGTCGTCGCAGTCCCTCCTTTCTTCTTCTATAATGAAACCACCATTGGCTGATGCTTCTTCTCTTTCCTTCTCTGACAAGCAGTCATTGTTAGCCTCCATCGTCAAAGCTTTGCCAATATCACTGCGTCTGTCTTCTTTTGTGTTTTTTTTCCAATTTAATCGACTCCTCCCAATAAAACTGTGGGGAATGTTAGTATGTTAGTGATTAGGGTTTAGGATCAAGACTCTTATGGTTTAGATTAGGCCACTTATGTATCCCTATTTATACGACCCTCACTATTAATCAATCTATCTATTCTATAACACCACCCCAGTTATTGCATCATCAAAGCAACTATAATTATGTTATCTAACTCTAGAGCATATAATCTATGAAAAGTTATCTTCAATGTACCAATACCATTATAGTTATCCTCCCATAAAGACATATGTTAACCATTTCCAATCACCCTTTTACAAAAAAAAAAAACAAAACAAAACAAAAGATTGACACCTTTAGAGTGTAGGGAATCAAAATTCTTAATGATACAAACCTAAACGGAATTACTAGTATTCCTAGGTAAAGTGTGCCCAATCGAACCATGATTGTCAAGAATGGCTTTAATCACTTTCACCCAAAGAGAATTAGGAAACGAAAGGAAACTCCAACCCATTTAAAAAGAAGAGCATTGTTGAGATCATAAAGACTATTAACCCCGAGACCATAAAATTCTTTTGAGCCAACACCTTCTTCCATCTAACCTAAGTCATTTTTTGTTCTTTCAAATTAGCCCCCAAGAAAAAAAACTCTAAAAGTATTCAATATGGTTGACCACAAATTTCGGAGCTCTAGAAAGAGACATTAAATATGTCGGGATCGCACCCAAACAAACTTAGGTAACGTTAGTCTACCCCTACTGACATGGTTTTAGCCTTCCTATTAGAAATTTTAGAAGTGACTTTCCAGATCACAACATCCCAAGAAGCAATACGAGACATATTACCACCCACCATAAGCCATAAATATGTAAATGGAGCTTTACGAGGAACATAACCAATAGAGACTGCCACATCCTCCACAACCAAAAACTGAACTCCAAAACACATTAGTTAACTCTTGTGAACATTAATCTTAAGACAAAAAATAAGGAAAACACAATGAATAATTCTGACAATATCAACCACATTCGCCCTAAACCACTCCCCAATAAAAATGGAATCATCTGCGTAGAACAAATGTGAGAGAGAAACTTGATCGCCATTTCTAATGTGAAGGCTAGTAAACAAACCTCGATCAATAATTCTTTGAAAAGCAACATGGAGTGATTCTATCGTAAGAATAAAAAGAAAATGAGAAAGAGAAAGAGGATCTCCTTGACGCGGCTCACGATAAAATTGGAACTCATCAGAAGGAGAAACATTCACCAAAATCGACCCCATAGAATAAAATAAACATCCACAAATCCACCTTCTCCACTTAGAACCAAAACCGAATCTACACCAGATGCCATCAATAAAATCCCAATGAACATAATCATAAGCCTTCTGAAAGTTAGCATTGGAAATCAAAGCCTGATGTTTATGGAACTTACACTAGGAAAACTTCATTAAGTATCATAGGGCCATCCAAAATTTGCCTACCTGTTATGAAAGAACAATGTTCAGGGAAAACAATTGAATCAATAACCAAGGTAATTCTATTAGATTTAATTTTACCAATAATTTTATATTGACAACCAGTTAGACTAATAGGGCGAAAATCACTAACCAGCTTCACATCATGCACCTTGGGGATCAAGACAATGAAAGAGGGATTACAACCCTTAGGGAAAGAACCAAAAAAAATAATTACACCATAACATGAACCACATCCTCTTCAATAAGATATCTAAATTTTTTGAAAAATTCAAAAGTGAAGCCATCAAGGCCAAGAGCCTTATCAGACCCAAGGGAAGTCTTCCTGCAGAAGAGGCTGATACCAAGAAGGCCTAGTAAACCGATATTTAAAGTGGGTAAGGAACTCCTTCTAAACTCTATCAGGATTATTGATCCACTTTCCATCCACCAACACTCCCCGAATACCTTGTTGGCATCTTTTTTTATTAATCACACCATGAAAATACTTAATATTTTCATCCCCTTCAATATCCCATCTAACCTTAGCTTCTTTAGCTAAGTCTAAAGCTTCCTTATTGTCAGTATCCAAAATACTTTTAACAAAACGAACAAGATTAGTAGAATCATCTAGAAAACACCCTTTATTGTCAAGACGATGATCAATCTCCAAAAGTTGATCTTGCAAATATTTTTTGCACCAAACCTCTCCATCCTCTTATTAGAACTCCAAACTTTTAGTTGTTGTTTCAAGTTTTTTAACTTATCTTAAGAATGACCATAACACTAACAATAATAACCGTATTGTACCTCCATGAATCCTCAACAACTTCAGTAAAATTGGTTTCCAAAAACCATGAACAAAAAAAATCAAAAAGGAATATGACCATAATCCAGAACCATCTCTTTCAGAATAATAGGTTTATGATTTGATAAATGTTGATCCAAGACCACACCTAGAAGATTATTCCAATGTAACAACAACCCATTTGAGACAAAGATCATGATACCCATACAATCAGATTGAATGGAAAATTACAAACAACAGGAACACAAGGAACAAAGATAACTCCAAAGCTGGATTCTTTATTAATTATTAATCAAAACACGTCCCCAAACAATGAAAACGAGAACCTTATAAGGAGGATCAGATAAGCATATGTTCTTAACCCTAAGAGATCATAATTGATTAGGAAAAAATCTGCAATCATTTATCTAAATCAAAACTCAAAATAAAAAATTGTCGCAAATAAAAATACAGAAAAAACACGTTTTGAGGCCCTAAACGATCCCGAATGGCCGAAAAACACCACACATCATGGCAAAGCGATGAGTTTTCTTAATCGGCCCGTTTTACATATCGTGTGCAAATTTCATCCAATTCTGAGCTGTTGGATCACTTCGTCAGATTTGGTGCTGATGTCATCATACTTCCATTCCTGCTTGTGCTAACATAATCAAGTCATGCATCAGCACTTATACTACCTGCATCATCCTCCCCCTCTTGAAAAGGACTAGAGGTTGCAGTTGATACATTGTAACCTATCCAATTTACTCATTTTAACCGTCCTCCTGTCAGCCCAAGTGAAAGAATAACCTCCAAATAGAATATCAACATGACCTCTTCCGAGATAAAATCATTAAAAAAAAAATTGCATGCCATCCATAAAAAAATCGATTCACGTCTCTCATAATCAAACCTGACCTCATTGAAATCACCCATCAAAATTACTTCACCATTCCAATCATTAATACAAGATAAAAGATGAGCCATAATAACCTTTTTAGCAGTAATCTTCTGAGAAGCATAAACATAAATGACTAGACCTTCATATTAGTAGGATTCCAAATCCCTTCCATAACAATAAAATAATCAAAGTAAGTAACTTTAGATTTATAGAATGTCATCGTATCCCAAGCACATAAAATACCACGTGACAAACCTCTAGATCGACTTAAAGCAAAGTGAAAAAAAGAATTGCCCCAGATAGATTTAACCTCAAACATATCAATAGCATCCAATTTTGTTTCTTGCAAGGAAAGAAAATCAACACAATTTTTAAGCATAAATTTCTCACCAATTTTTTTTCTCTTGGACCCCAACCCGTGCATGTTTAGAAAAACAACATTCATCTCAACATATCATCTCCTACCATACGATTAAGAAATTTATGCGCATAATTCTTACACCCCTTCATTTTTCATTTCCCATTACTTGCCTCATTTCTATAAAGTCATTGAATTTTTTAAGTAAAGAAACACTATACACTAGTTTTTTTGGAGGTATAAAAGAGTCTACATGCTGAGCAAAAGAGTCACCAAAATCAACCCTTAAAGGACCTATAGCCGAGGACCTGTCACCCACGACAACAATTCCCCCCCCCCCCCCTCATACTTTTGTCTAATCCCTACTGAAGGCACCCTCTTACATAAAAACTCACCCCCATCAATTGCATAAGTTATTTTGACTGCCATAGTAGGTATCGAGGAAACATAAGGTTGTTTACCAGCCCGTATTATAGTTTTGTTGGAGCGTCCAGTGACCAAAATGGGAGCAGCATCGCCACCACAACAGATAGAGGTGGAGGGTGTAGCAGATTTGCCCTCATTTTGGGCAGCATGTTCAGCAAATATAGATTGAACCGGAGTAAAAGTTGCGGATACAAAGGACCATTATTCACCACGACTTGACGTTTTTTTTGAAGACTCACGAATGAGATCCTCAATGACAAATGGATCATCCAACAACTGAAAAGTATTCTTATGAAGAGTTGTATATATTATTATGAGCTAGTTGTCTCATCCAAAAGTCAACCGAAAGTTAGAGGTGTGTACGAGAAGGTTTAAATTGGTTATTAGCCTAAATCAAACCAAAAACATTACAATGAGTTAATATATTTTAGTATCAATTGGTTAATTGGTTATTGATAAGTATTAGTTTTGGTTAACGGTTTTAGTCGGTTAGTGATTAATATAGGTTAACCATAATTGTGAAAAATAACATAGAAATAAAAATGTTGCTATAAAAGATATTGATAATTTGCAGTAATATATAAAAATAAAAATAACTCCTATACAAAACATAGATTTTATTTATTTAAAATTAAAAATAATATATTTTTTTTTCCAAAAATAGGATGCTACAATTACCTCCCCTTGGAAATATTATGTTCTGGGAATCGAGAGTTTCAAAAAACAAGTGCATGTGTCCCTTTCTCATCCACTCTTCCATCTCTCACGTGAAATTTGGCCCTATTGCATGCTTCCATTTGATAAAGACTAAATCAATCATCTTTCACCTCAACTTCTTCATTTTTTGATCCATAATATCCTTGGGTTCCTCCACCAATCATTTTTTCTCATAAATAAATAGTAGGCACAAAGCATCACCTTAAACTTTTGTCCAAAACATAACAAAATACTTAATATGTAAAATAGGATAATTTTACAATAAAACAACAATAATTATAAATTGAAAATATAAAAAGCCTTGTGCTAGTTTAGGTGAGTTTTACGTTCTTTCAATTGGGCTCTTATTGAGCCTCCAAGCTTTGATTTCCAATTACTTGATCTCGTAAATGATCCATTTCTACTTTTCAAAAGGTAGATAAGCTTGATCGAAGGTTTGAACAGTAAGAAATCGAATGTTAATTTTTTTGTATCTTTGGTTGCATAACTAGGTTAGAATACCCCTTTATGTTTGTAGCAAAAAGCTAATGTATGGTTACGAAATTCCTTTCTGTGTGACCAAATTGTAGAATTTATTAACCACATGGTAACAAAAGTAAAGTATAACTATAAGTATTTCATGGTCACGATTTACTATATATGTGTCTAAAAGTAACAAATATTCATGATAAAGATAAAAAAAAATTATGACTATAAATATCTTATTGTCATGTGAATAAATTACAATATGTGTTTGAAAGTAACTAATTATCATGATGTATTTGACAACAAAGACACATAAACCTTCTTCGTGTTCTTGTAAGTATTGTTTTCATGCCAAAGCCATCCAAACAACAACATGCACTAAAAATTTGTTTCAGGAGTTGCAAATTATTACATGGTTCGTGTAATTTTTTCCTTGGAAATTACAAGGCCATGTAATTTACACGACACACTATTTTGACATTTTTCTCCAGTTTGAGCATCACACTCTCCTCATATTAGGGGCATTTTAGTCATTTCATGGTCATCTATAATAAAGACTCGACACCAGGAAATTGTCTCCCTCACCTCACTCCTCTGTACTCACTCCTTTTTACTATGTTCTTTGGGAAAATATTATTCTTGTCTCTCCCTCCCAAAATGATAAGTTCCTGTGGAAGTAATGGCTTCATCACAACTTCATGGGCAAATCTTAGCCCTAGAAGATGCTTCTGATGTTGCGTAAGGGTTGGAACGAGTTGTGGATTCATTAGGTTGTTTAATCCT
This sequence comes from Lactuca virosa, assembly GCF_052849685.1. Classification (NCBI taxonomy): domain Eukaryota; kingdom Viridiplantae; phylum Streptophyta; class Magnoliopsida; order Asterales; family Asteraceae; genus Lactuca; species Lactuca virosa. The sequence goes on along the minus strand of NC_136430.1, from coordinate 299,233,008 downwards.
CCATTATGTCGTTAGACAATTGAAATTTTTTAGTTATTTAGTTTTTATATTTTTTTTGTTCTTAAATATGGTCCCAAAAATTTCAATTTAATAATAAGTAAAATAGTATTTTCCTATAACATCCGAACACATGAATAAAACTAATGTATCAATTTATCATAAATCAGAGTAAAACATCATAGCGGAATCTTAATGGTGTGTGTGCAATGCAGTCATCCCGAGCTCTTCCCTTTACAACCGGAAGTACCTGAAACATAAACTAAAAATCGTAAGCACAAAGCTTAGTGAGTTCCCCCAAAATACCACATATCAAACATATAATAAACATATAGTGGCCCCTGCCCGGCATCGAGCTAAGCTCGGTAAAACGGCCCCCGCCCAACATACAATAACATATATCAAAGTAAACACATACACATGCAATAATCACAAAGATGCATATCATACAGATATCCATCAGGCCCTGCCCGGCATCGGGCCTTAGCCCGGAAGAAATAAAAACGCAAGCACATGCAAGAGTCACAAAGACAACTAGCATACTAACAACATAATATAAGCATGGGCCGGCCTTGGTGCCTTCGACTCGCTAAACCCGGTAAGGAAACTCACATCGAATACAGAAAGGTAGTTGAATGGATCCCGACTCCGAATATCAACTCTACTCAACCCCTAAACATAAAAGATTTCCTTAAGTTCAGCACAAAATGTCCAGAAACCCCTTATGGGTCAAACTTGGTCAAAGACTAAAGTCAAAGTCGAAGTCAACAATCCGAGTTGACCCAACCCGCCAAGTTCATCCATAAACTCGCCGAGTTTATCCATCAGTCTGCAAAGTCGGGAGAAACCGATCCAACTCGTCGAGTTCCTCCATAAACTCGCTGAGTTCGCCAGAAATTCAACATCTTAATCCATTAAGTTGTCCTTAACGAAACTAAGAGCTTCATGGATCAGATCTTAACTGAAATGGCCTCAAGAAGGGTAAAGCTTCCAACTTTACCACTAAAAACCACCAAAATGGGTTCAAAACCCAAACCCTAGGCTTAAAAGGGTAAGGACTTAATCATTAAGCACTAAATCACCAAAGGCATAACCCCAAACTGTAGATCTGACCCAAAAAGATGAAATACCATGTAAAGTTTCCAACTTTACCTTCAAGCATGCTTAGAAGAAATTCAAATGCTCAAAAGAAGCCATAAGATGGACTTAATGAATGCATGGAGCCCTTAAGACCATAAAGTTGGCACCTTTATGCCAAAAGAGCTCCTGGGGATCATAGATCTGAAAGAATAGCACTTAGGACGTTCTACAACCCCATCAACCACCCAAACATGACTAAAAGCATATAAACTAACCCAAAAAGAGATCTAATCACATATTAATAAGGTTAGAACTTTATACCCAAAATATGTTGGAAATGGTGCAAAGAATCAAGATCTAAGAGCTCATTCTTGAACCACCACCTTGCACCAAGCTTTTCTTCCTTCCAAGAGCTTCAAACACACCAAAACACACCCACAATAAGCTCACAACACTCAAGGAGGCTCTAGGGTTTTGAGATTAGGTTTAGAGGCTATGGAGGCTGTAAATGAGGCTAACACCTGGGACTTAAGGTGTTTAAATAGGGTGCAAAACCCTAAAAGTATGGTTTCCTCCCGTGCTGCCAACTCGCCGAGTTGAGGCACCTCAACTCGTCGAGTTGACTCATTAAACTTCGCGGCCAAAACAACTTCAACACGTCGAGTTGAGGCATCCAACTCGACGAGTCCTTTAGGAAAAATGCAATAATTTGAAATAAAATCATACCAGAAACAAGGCATTACATTGATGGTTGGGGTTGGGATTAGAATTGGTTTCGGGTTGGGATTAAAATTTGGTTTGGGTTCGGGTTGGGTTGATGCGTATATTTACAGTGTCAAAAAATTCTCAACGACTAGTTGTGATGTAATGCCAAATTGCCAACCACATTTTCAGCTTTAAACATTTTTGGTTCACGCAAGCCTATGAAATTTGTGGTTGTTGAGGGGTTGTGTTTTCCATCGGCATTAGAGGCCACGTTGGATGTCACCGACACCGCTCGGTAGGCCTATAAACGAACTAAACGAACACAAACAAGGGTTTGTTAATGTTCGTTCGTTTAAGTTAACCAGAAAAAACAAACGAATACGAACGGATAAACGAACATATTTTCTTGTTCATATTATTTTGTTTAACAAATTTCTTTGTTCATGTTTGTTTGTTTAACAAATTACCATGTTCATGTTTGTTAAGATGTTAAGCGAACGAAAATAAACGAACGCAAATAAATAAACACAACTTAACATATATGAACATAAATCAACATATATAAGAACAACGAACTTAATAAACAAAGATAAACTAATATATTATAATGTGTAGATTGTGAATAAGACTATTTGACTTGACCCCTTCTTTCCTTATTTTTGTTTTTTTTTTAATAAAAATATAGGTGATATTATTACATTGCTATTGGTAGATTAAAATGTCATAAAATGCATTTTAGTCTAATATAATTGACTTCAGTTAGATCCTATACAAAAGTAAAAAATGCAATATATAACTATTAAATGAATGGAACAAATATTTGTGAGATGGGTTGCTCGTCTTCTTAGTATGGGTGTGAAAAATCTTTTTCTTATATGAAATATTAATGATTTTTGTTAGTGTTCATAAAAATTCCTAATATTAGTTTCTATTTTTTACAAACATATCACAACATTTTTTAAAGTTATTACGTATAATGTAATATGATAACCGAACATAAATGAAGTTAAACGAAAAACATAAAAGAATATTTACAAATATAAATGAACGAATAATAGCATTGTTCATGTTCGTTCGTTTAACTAAATAAAGAAAAATTCATGTTTATGTTCATTTATTTATTAAATAAATGAACATAAATGAACTGTCCGTCGACTGATTCAGTAACTGTTCGTCAAAAATCAGTTCATTTAAAGCACTGCTGTTCAGCTTTATTAGTTTTTTTATTCTTTTTCTGGTTTATCACATTTAATAAGCACTTTTAAATGTTTTGTGTTGCAAAACAATTTTTTTGCTTTATTTTGATATAGTAAATAAGTAATTTTTTATTTTTTATTATTTATTTTAGCTTATAGAAACTCTCTATTAAAGTTAACTTACATTTTTGTCCTTAATTTAAAGAAACAATAATATATATTATTTTACACAACAAACAATAAAAAACAATTTGTCAATTTATCACATTTTGACATCATATAAGCTAATTAACACTTAAGAAAAAAAAACTCCCCTAAAGAAGATATTTAATTAATTTTAGAAGTTATAAAAAAAATTATATAAAAATTTAAAGCAAATAACATAGATGGATGATTGAAATATGTACACACACCCAAATATATTTAATTCATAGTTGACATGGAGTAACATATGCCTAAAGTCCAAGTAGAGTCGATGATTTTGTTTTATCAGCGAATTAAACTGCATCTCCCCAACCGTTACAATCCAAGTCCCCATATCACAAACATGCCACACGCACTAGCTTCCACCGTGAAACACAAACACTTCTCATTAATCACAAAACGCAACTTCACATCCACGTGTCGTTTATACATCGCGAGTAGCATTAACACGGTTTCCGTTTAACCTAGACTACCCATTTCTGCTTTTTACAGCACATTAATTTGGCATGTATAGGCCTGAACCGTAACTCGCAAACCATTATTAAAAAGGAGCTGATTAAAAGTTTATATAATGTAGTAGAATCTTTTAAAATAAATTATCTTACATTTTTATTTACTATAAAAATTAGGTGTGAGAACCGTGTATTATACGAGTTTATTAAAAATAAAAATTTAATATGAATATATAAACATTAAATATTTTAAAAAATAATGTTTTTCCATAACAAAATTTAATCTTTTGGAGCATTTATGAAAGAAATCAAATCGTTTAGAGCATTTATGAGAATTTATTATCAAATTAATAGAATGATAACATTACATATATATAACCCTTAAAATTTTTTGGAAATTTATTTTAAGAAAATTGATATCCCCAAAAAATGACAAGTGGAAAATAACAATTTTAAAAATCCTAGAAAATGACATTTGTCAAAATGAAGGAGAAACTTACAAGTGGCAAAAAGTATTTTCATTTATTAGGTAGGATTTAATTATCATCGTACAACGAGTTAGATAGCAAACGGGCAACAAGCTGCGCCGCTAAGCCTTTTTTGTATGGTAAACTAATTTTTTTAAAGACGATATTCATAGATCTAGGGGATATAACATTGTATGCATGATCCGTTGTACTCTATTAAGAAGTTTCACCGCATTCGACACGAGGAAATCAAACGTATCAAATGCAAATCGTATGAACACGTGTTGATTTTTCATGTACGATTTCTCATGTTTTGTGACTTTGCCTGTAGCAACTTTTAAAGCAGTCTGTCCCGCCGTGAAACCCCCAACCCTAAAGCCCATGACAGGGCATACCACTGTAAGGTCCATACATGTGTGTTTCCCTCTGACTCATCCAAAAATCAAAATGTTAGTCGGTCTAAGGGTCGACCTTCCTTCTGTCGGGTCAGTCAAGAAATTCATAGGAGCCTCTTTCTTGGCAGAAACTCTGGCACGCTTAAATATGTCAAACAAAACATCCCTAATCATATCGTGCCTGTATTTGAAACCCAGGAGTTCTTTACAGTGAACTGCATGCTCTCCAAAAGAGTCCAAACATGCCTTGCGATACACCGGACATATCTCGTCAGCTGAAAATATTGGAATCATGAGTCGATATTTGAGGATAGTACGATACCCCACATGAGACATATGTTGGCCAAGCCTATCTATAGGGATAGTGAGAAGAAAATCTTGAGCATGTGGTACACGTAAGCACTGGAAAACCGCTTTCTGCCGAGCCGTCATGTCGAGATGCACTTCCATATCTTGGACAATTTTACGAAAAAAGGCACTCGTTAGTGTATTCTGGGATTTAGGGGGGGGTGTCTTTAGTAGTAAAACTGCTAAGGTCAATATCCGTAAGCTTGTTACGAAGAAAATCCTTATGTTAAATTGTTTTCAATATGGTCATTTGCTAGTACGCGAGGAGTACTTTATGAGTACACTTAGCATACTAGCCTCCTGATGATCGCGGATCCCATCCACGTACGTTGGGTGTACGTGGAGTACGCATGACGTACGCAGGCTTGGGACAAACCCTAATTTTTAGGATTTGTTCCCTATTTAAGCATCTTAAACTCTCCTCCTGGACATTTTAGACTAGCCTCCATATCTTCTAAACCCTAATTTCGCCCCTAGCCTTTGTTTTGGTGCTTTTTAGCTCTTGTAAAGAATTTTGGTGTGTTCTTGTGCATTTTGAAGTGGTAGAAGGAGATTGAAGACTCATTCCTTGGAGTAGAGCTTAGAGATCCAGATTTAGCATCATCATTTCGAGCCATTTGAGGTATAAAGTTCTTAGCTTGTTAACTCCTTGTGTAGATCTATTTTGGGTTTGTTTATGGCTTATTTTGGTCCCTTTTGGTTGGTCCTTGTGAGTAAAGGTTGTTCAGAAGCTTAGCCCTTAGATCTGGACGTTTTAAGGGTCCCTTATGCATAAAAATGCAAGCTTTATGGTGTATCTTGATCCATGCATGTGTTAAGACCTTTGTTAAGCTCTTTTTAAGCTCTTGAGCCCCATTAAGCCATGCATGCACGTAAATTTGCCAACTTTAAGTGATAAGTCATCTTTAGGGTCAAGATTTGAGAGTTTGGATGAAGGGCTTAGCGGTTTAAGTGCTTAATGGAGTGAATTGGCACACTGGGGAGTACGTAGGGCGTACCCAGCTGGTACGTTGCGCATACTAGCCCCAGATAGAGTACGCTAAGTGTACGAGCTGAGTACGACCCCATACTTAGCATATGGGCCTTGGACTTGACATTTTCAGTATTGGGCCAATGTTTGGGCTTCCATTGTTTGGGCCTTATTGGATCATCAGACTTTTGTGTTGGACTTTGGACTAGCATGTTGGGATTCCTTGGGTTTTATGCCCATGATGGGTTTGGGGCCAATTTGGAAGATTGGGCCATAATTGGGCATTGGGTTGCCAAGTAGAATTTAGGCCTTCATAGTAGTTAAATTGGGCCTTGGCCTTGGGCCAAGTTAGATAAAGGGTAAAATGGTCTTTTTCCCTAGTTATGGGCCCAATAGATTAGAATGGTGGTTATGGATTGGGATCCAATTAATAATTAGATGTTATTGGTATTGATAACATAAGGATTTGTCGGACCAGCATGCAAAGATTTATCTGAGTGATTTAGCAGTTTGAGGTGAATTTCCTCACTATGTCTAGCAGGTCGAAGGCACCAATGCCGGCCCATGGTTTATTATGTTAGGATGTTAGATGTTTGCGTGACTCTTGCATGTGTTATGTGTTGATATGCTTACCGCGCAAGGCCCGATGTCGGGCGGGAACCGATGACTGTACTGTATGCTATTATCTTGGTGATTATCGCACGTGTTTGTATGATTATGTGTTTATATGTTTATATGTTTATATGTATATCGTGCGGGGCCCGATGCCAGGTAGGGCCTGATGACTAACAGATGTGTTTATATGATTATGTGTTTATATGTTTATATGTTTATATGTTTATATGTTTCTAGAAATTCATATTTGTACAAGTACTATATGAGTATGTAGTGAATTGATTTCCCCCACAAACTTATTTATCTTAGATTCATGGATTTTGTGAGCATGTATGTGTAAGTTATGATTGTTGGTTGCTTAATATAAGGTTGAACTTTTTATTTAATATGAAATTTACTTAATTTGTTTAATTTTTCCGAAGTTGATTGCAAAGTAGTATTATGTGTAATATCCTGATTTTGGACCTAGAAATATTGTCCTTTTTAGTGAAAATATATTTTTAAAAATAAAATAAAATAAATAGAAATGAATTTTAATAGTTATAAAATAAATAAATAAAAGGTAATAAATAAAATATATTATAAGCAAGATGATAGAAATAAACTAGAAATTTAATAGAGTCAAACTAAGAAAAAAACGATTAAAGGACCGAAGTTGCCAATTTATTATAGTTGAGATTTGACTCTTGTTAACCGGTAGGACTTAAATGTCACAAACTATATGGGGATCGTTTAGTTGTTTAAATATTAAAGTAACTAGTTAGCCTCTAGTCGAATTGGTGGTCTTCATGTAAGGATACTTTATGAAGGGACCATTCTTGCCCATATGTCTAATGTTTTGGAGTTATATCTCTCTCCTTCCTCTCCCTCCTTTTTCAATGAGTTTAACCCATAAGGCTCTCTTCATTGGCGATTTCTCTCTTATTTTCATGATGGATTGAAACTTGGAGTTCCATTGTTGAAGCCCTAGTTAAATCCCCTCAACTCATTGCTTGGTAGTTAGTTTTCTTCTTATTTTCTTCTCCAGTACGATTATAGGGTTTGTGTAAACTTTCATGTCCAAACTTATGGATTAAATTTAATGTTTGTTGAGCTCATTTCATCTTTTCTTACTTCTAGATCATTACTCAAACAACTTCAACAATAGTTGTGAGATTTGAGTTTTGATGAAGATTTGGGGGTTATCTAGCCCTACGTTTCCATAAATCCGAATTTACACCACTGAGATAATGAATTGTAATTTGGTGTTAGCGACATGTGGTGAATCATCCTTAGGTTAACACTTCACCATGGAAGTGTTTGATTCCATTTCCTTAGATGTTATTGGGTGATTTGAATCCTAAAACCCATGTTTGAGTGGTACTCATGCTTTAATGATCTGTACATTATTTATGGACTTGTTAGTTATTGAAAATCTAGGTTATTAATAATAATTAGTTATTTATATTTTATCTATGTTATGTTTCCATGGTTTTTCTTTGAAGCTGTGAATGGAATCGATAATTCTTTTGGTGAATCATCATTGGAATAGAGTACAGATTTAGAAACAATATTGATTTTCAAATCACAGAAATAATTTTGGTAAATATAATAACCATGTTAAGATAAAGTACTTTTAAGGTTAGCAATTAAAGGTCCTGGTTTAATTGATGTCACAACTTCAACAGAGAAGTGGAATCAATACAACACCTTAGTTGTGGTTAGAATCATAAGTTGTTATCAAAATCGGTATTAAAAGTCGAACTAGTAGTTGAAAAAGAATAATAACCTTGTAGATATTGTTAAGAGTTATTAAGACTTGTGATAACGGCTGGAATCCATTAAGAAGTGACAGGTGAAGTTACATAACGGCTGGAATCCATTAAGAACATATGGACCCTTATTGATGGTTGGATATCTAAATGAGCTTCCCTAAAGAACTTGTGATGTCCACAAGACTTTATCATTTAGTCATGAGTATTTACTCATTAGAAGTGACAGGTGAAGTTACATAACGGCTGGAATCCATTAAGAACATATGGACCCTTATTGATGGTTGGATATCTAAATGAGCTTCCCTAAAGAACTTGTGATGTCCACAAGACTTTATCATTTAGTCATGAGTAATAAAGGAATTAATTGGGATGAAATAATGCTATTTAAATTTATTAAATTCATTAGGACTCATTATGAACATTGGAGGTTATATGAGCAAAGTACAATGCTTAAAGGGGTAAAATAACATATTTCAACATTTTGCACCATGTGGAGGTAAGGGTGTTCAAATATATCCGAATTTGAACATCCAATATGAAAATCCAAAAATCTGATAAGAAATTATCCGAAATTTTGGATATCCGATTTTTTGGATTCGGATACGAATACTTATTTGACAAACTTTCGGATATTTCAGATATCTGAAATCCGGAAAAAATTATCTTTTTAATAGAAAAATGCAATCGATAGGAATTTTTACTGCCAACGTGTGTGTGTGTGTGTATATATATATATATATATATATATATATATATGTTGTATATATTTATCATTTAGAAAAGGAAAAGGCTATTCGAATATATGTTTTGATTGCACTATTATATTTTACTATTCTTCTTTTGGTGTCTATTGAAAGGCCTAGTTTGCTCAAGAGTCATATTAAAGTGATATTACTAAATAACATATGATACTAATGGGTCACACTAACAACAAATTGGTACAATTGATTATTTATTAGAAATTGATTTTAATAAATATTCAATAAAACTCTTATAATTAAATTGGAAATTATTTATTTCATGGAAATAATAAATTCCATTAGCAAGTAACTTAATATATGTCATATGGTATGATTTATAAGTCATGTACAAAATTTTGGACTAGTTGAATCCTTTTGTCTTTTTCCTAAAAGACAAGGTTTATATTTTATAAAAGAGTTTATAAAAGTTTGACTTTCTTTCTTCTTCTTTATGCAATTTTTGAGATATGCATAAAAAGAAGAAGTGTATGACTTGTCTAATCATGCTTTAAATGCATGGGAGACATGCTTATGAAAAGGGGACAAGTTTGCTTAAAGTGCTAAGGACTAATGGTTAATAACTTCACTTTATGCATATAAATAAGAGAGCATGCAATTGGATTATTTGTTCATTTATTCTTTGATGTAAAATCCAAATCCTCTCTTCCCTCTCCCTTTCTCTCTAGTTTTGGTTATAAAACTTGAAGAACACTTGCATCTTCAAGCCCTCTTTAAGTTCATATTGGTTATGAACTTAAAGCTTAAGGGTTTAAGAGTTTTGGAATAGCATCTACATCAAGTTGAGTCATTGTTGACGTCTCAAAAGGTTCCACATTCTTCATCAACTTCCAAGCCTCCCGAGAGGACCAAAAGAACTACAAAGGTTGTTATTTCTTCACCTCTTCTTTGGTTGGTGTTTAATATTTCTATAACTTGCAAGAAGATCCTTGGTGGGTATAAAATGTTTATGCTATTTCAAAAAAAATTAAAGTCTTCCGTTGCCATATCTTTCAAGTTTATGAAACTATTTTTTGAACTAAAACCCAACAATTGGTATCAGAGCCATCTTGCAAGTTTGGTTTGATTTTTGATTTTTGGAAATATTAGTTTTTGGAGAATATGGATAACTTGTTTTTGTATAAAAATAAGTCCATACATATTTTCTATGACAACTTTTTTGTTATTTTATGTGACAAAAGTCTCATGCATCTTTTGTCATTTAAAGTGGTCTTAGAAAAACAAAGGTTGTTTGATGTGTATATTGATGTATATGGTGTGCATAAACTAGCCAAGGACCAATGTGTTGTTATGTTGTTGTGTTGGTTATTTTTGTTATAAAATGGTTGTAATAAATTATTTATTCATATCGTATGTAATAATTAAATATATTAGTTTTCTTGTTTATTTTTGTAAAGTAATAGATTAGTTTTTAGAAATAATTTATTTGTACAAAGATGTAACAAGAAATGAAGTTTGAACCATTTTTTGAAGACAAAAGGAAAATTTTCGAGTTCAACATGTGCTGGGCGGAACATGACACTTTCTGAAAGGTTTCATGAATGCTACACATGTGCTGAAAAGGTTCTGAACAGAAAGATGACACTTTCTGAAAAGTGTCATGGAAGCTGCAGTTTTTCCTTTAAAGAAGTTTTTCCAATCTTTTGTGAGCAATGGGTGTTTACTTAAGTGGGAGCCTCTACAACAGCATTACAAGAAGTTTTTTGGTCCCCTTAAATGTCCCTTTAGGAATGGACTTGACATTTTTGTGTTGGCTCACAAAATTGTCATTAGTTGGTTATGTTTATGCACATATTTTTTTTATGCATGTTTGTGTTGTTTATTTTATGGATTATTTTATGTAGTTGATAAATTAGTTATTCACATGCTAAAATAATTTTGGACAAAATAAACATCACATGGAGTTTGAGTTTTTCAAAATTGGACATAAGATGTAACAAGTTATTATTTTAAAATAAAACCCGGTTTTATAAAATCATTAATAACGACAAATTTTGAAATACTCCATTATAAGTTTTAAAATTGTGATTTTTATAACTTATACAAACTCCAAATATAAAGTAATAAAATGAAGTTTTATTAAAGATATAAAAGGTTCAAATGCATTCAAACTTAATATCGGTTATTAAAATTGAATTGCGTCAAATTATATAAAAACTAGCTTTTTATATAGAAACTTTAAAAGGTAATTTTCTTTTGAAAATTGATACCATGGTTTATTATATGCATGTAATAACCATGATATCATATGTTTTTTTTAACTAGAGTTATAAAACATATAAAGACCTTTTTTACAAACCTCAAATCTATGCAATCGTTTTGACAAACACTTGCACGTCTCTTGTATGCACTAGTGGGATAAATGATACCTAACCGCTTAGTGTTATCTTTTGATGGTCGGGGTGTATTCGCGATTTCTATAACCAAGTTATAGGCCGATTACACAAGTTTTTCAAGTTGGACGATTTGATCGGAAATCTTTTGTGGTAAAGGTTACCTAAGCAAGAGAGTTCCGAGGCATAGATGAGATCAAACATGTCTAATTAAATTTGTTATTAGAGATCTCATAAATCGAGGAATTATATAGCAAGATATAATTGATAATCGATATCTACCGGGTTGAATTCAAATGGGTGGGATAAAGGATACCTAACCATTTATTTGTTTTGCAACTTGGATCCTAGACTTTGATGATTAATGTTTTTGGAAACTAAAAGGGTATTAATTATTAATGATTAAATATTGAAAATACTAAATGAATTTTGTTGAAGTTTTTTAGTTAAATAATTCATTCTCATTATTATGAATTGTCATTTTCTTTAATGAGTAAATGAAACAATAACATTCAATAGATACAACTTCAATGAATGAGTTCATGTCTTAAGAGACAATCTCGTGAGAGATATGAAATTGTATACACTTAAAGGTCCTAGTCCTAAACTGTTTGCTTTGAGCAATGAGCCTGAACATGATACCTAGTAAAGGCATCACCGTGATGCTTAAGATGCTTCTAACATTAAGCTAGGAATAGTTATTAATGACTTCTAGGAAGTCTTGGATAATTTAAACGTGTATATCTGATGATATAACAGGTCAAGCAATATTCCAATAAATACAGTGAGAATTTATTTAAAGCTAGTTTAAACATTGGAATAATGCAAGGCTAAAAGAATCATCTTGTGTGATCCAGGAGGCTCATGTTTTATGGACTGAACACCTTTAAGCCCAAGAAATCTACTAAAGCCCACATAGATGGATCTTGTTTCGTTTGTGAAGAAACTGGACACTGGAAGAGGATTTACTCCTCTCATTTGAAAAGAATGTCTGGAAGAGACTAGTACTTCTAGTATCTACTAGATAGAACTCGTACTTTTCATATAACATTTAGGTACTTGGTACTTAAATGTTAATCTAATATTTGTAAATGGCTTGCAAATATTTATTGAAAAGTAACCAAGCTGAGCACAACCAAGTTGGAACTACACTCCCAGAGTTTAGTTTATTATTTATGCTTAGAACATAAATTACTTGTAATGTAAAACAATATTTGTTTTGGAACAATGTATGTTTTAAATTTAGCATGTCTAAATTTATGTCTCAGTTATTTTATTCAAATTTTTGATAATTTACTCAATCGTTTTTCATAACGATAATATTCATATTCTGAAATGATTAACTTCTATTTATGAGACTAGATCTCTTAATAGAATTGTGAAGTAAATATCAACATTTCGTAAATAAAATTAAGTTCTATATGCAAGAACTTTTGATTTAAACTTGTTTTAAATCAAACTCATCTTTGACATTGTTATCTTTATTATATAAATAGCATTCTGTAACAACCCATTATTTCAAGTCAATAAAAGTCAAACAAACTAAAGCATTGTTAAACGAATCTAACATAAGTTAAAGAAATAAATGTTAAAATTTTAACTCCAAAATATAGTGAATTATATTCCATTTTTATAAACTTCGATGTTGAAAGTTAATCTCAAAATGTATGGACCGGAATCACCACTTGGTGATTTCATGCGAGGCCGAGAACGTACCAACCGAAATCCCCCACCAAAAACTACTCCACCGAAATCATGCGAAGGAGGTTTCCCCTCGGACCGAAATCGGATTTCGGTCAAGACCGAGAACCCTCGCAGAAAACTCCACCGCAAACAGATTGACCGCAAACCCTTTTTCGGCCAAAATCTCTTTGTTTTGGGTCACTTTCTCGCCGAAAACCCCAAATTTTATCCCTTTGGGACACTAATCTAGGTGTAACCGCCTCATATTTTGCTTCCTACTAAAGATACTACATTAAAATCATAACTCATTTTACACATCCAGTAAACGAAAAACACCCTCATTTCTCTCTAAAGTTCGAACTTCTTTCCAAGATTAAAGGTTAAACAATTCCAAAAGAACATCTTCTTCCAAATAATTACAAGTTTTGGTAAGTATCATACATTATTTAGTATTAATATAACACTTTATTAATCATTCATTTCACTAATTTTAAATACAATATCGTGTGTATAATATTATTAGGATACGTTTGTTAAAACGTGTTTTAACCCGGGAATCATCACAACCACATCGTAACCAACCAAGAACACGCACCCGAGGTGAGTTCATACTCCTATGTTTTCATGATTTTTCACTGTTTTAAGGGGGGAATACAAGTGTAACACAAGAAATTTGTATTGATATCTAAATGTTTTCAATATTTTGTCAATCGTTGTCGTTATTAAAAACACATATATATATATATATATATATATATATATATATATATATATATATATATATATATATATATATAATTAAGGTTCAACAGGCTTAGAATTGATAATTTTGCTCCATTTCCTGTTCCTTGTTTGGTTGTGGGCTTGTGATAGAATTATTTATTCGACTGCTTATTTAATCATAATTATATAAATATTATATTTATATAAGTATAAAACTATTTAAAACTTGTTAAACAAAAATATATTTTTGCAAACTATTTTAATACCATTTGGGTATAAATATTGAATTTCATGGAACAACCGTATCACACATTTTATGACTTAAACTTGCCGAATTATTAACAATACAAAGATTTTCGTTTCAGTAAAACACAAACATATAAACTATAATAGGTATAGTTTATGGATCATATGCACTACTTTACATGTTCAGAATACATTATGGAAAACAAACATATAAACTATAATAAATATAGTTTATGAGATATGCTTACAGTTTATCCATTACAAAATAACTTTTCATTATTCTACACGTAACCGTCAATATAGCATTTGTGAGACACACTTCACGTACTTATCTAAGTACCAACCAAGTCCTGAAATTATAACCAGAGTCTCCTAGAGGGAGAGCGTGACACTTATGTATAGATCTATACGGTACTGACAATTGGTATTGCAACAAGTCTAAAACTATACTTTATCAATGTAATGGTTGTTGTAATTTGATTACTATTAGGCAATTGTTGTGATACTGTACATGACGTCATCCGCCCCCGAACGTTTCCGCCGTTCCGATTTGGGGGTGTGACAGATTGGTATCAGAGCATTGTTTATACTGAACTAAGTATATCAAACCACAAAAGATATACAACTATAAATACAATGGGGATCAAATGCTCTTACTAAAAGTATACTTTTAAAATCTAAGTATTTTATAAGAAGTATATTAACATGCATACATACAAGAAACAATATCACAGTGAGAACTACATAAAAGTATTTAGATGTCGAACACTGCAGTTAAACCTGGACAGTTATGTAATCACATCTGGGATAAATATAGCCTGATCAACTATATTTATTTGAGATACGACCAACATGTGTTTGGAAGTGATCCTGGTGTTGCAACAAGTCTAAAACTTACCAAATCTATATACCAGAAGAACTCTAGAACCAAACATAAAGTTAAAATACGATAGGAGTATTTTATGTCACTATAACACTGGAATAACAATATTCAATAAGGTCTTTCTTACTAAAATCAATCATGTGAAAACAAAGAACTCTTACTAATAGATTTATAATTACAAAGTGTATACATAAGAGTTATGTATAATTAAGATTGTATAGACTTATAATTGGTGATTTAGCTTTACTTCATGTTCCTTGTTTGGTTGTGGACTTAGAGTAGAATCACTTATTCGAAGGTCTATTTGGTTTTAGTTATATATAATTCGTATGCACTATGTGATTATAAGGGGACCCAGTATGAGTTATACTATGCAAATTCCTTAGAAGTGTTGCTACAAATTCCATAAACTGAAATTGCGATTGTTTACTTATATTAGTAAACTTCTTTTGTAAATCGCAGAACACTATGAAAGTCAGAATATGATACGTTTAGAATTAAGATATACCTTGTTCAATATCACCTGACTCTTAACTACTATAGAGAACTTATCATTATTTCCTCTCTAAATATTATAGAAAAAGATGCCGCCACGTAAATCAAATAGGCATTTCAACAACAATCCACCAATTCCACCACCGCCACCACCTCCACAGTATGACCCTGCTGTCTTCCAAGTAGCAGTAACAGCCGCCGTGGCTGCCGCCATGACACAAATTAATGCTAGTGGTACTAGTGGAGTCGGTAGTGGTGCTCACAACTCTAATCACGGGGAAAGTCTTGGACACCCAAGGGAGTGTTCTTATAAAGACTTCTCGAATGCTTAGCCCAAATCCTTTGATGGCACTGGAGGTGTCATTACTCTAATACGCTGGTTTGAGAAAACCGAATCGGTGTTTGAAATCTGTGCGTGCCCGGAAGCTAGCAAAGTAAAATTTGCAACATGCACTTTCTTGGATAGATCCCTCTCTTGGTAGAACGACTATGTCAAGTCGTTATCTCTCCCAGTAGCCAATGCCATGAGCTGGGAAGAATTAAAAGTTCTGATGCTGGCATAATATTGTCCCTGAGGCGAAATATAAAAGTTAGAGCAGGAACTTTGGGTTCTGACGATGAAGGACTCCGATATTGCTGCTTATACTGACAAATTTAGTGACCTGGCTCTTATGTGTCCCGGGATGGTTACCCCGGAGAGTAAGAAGGTGGAGAGGTATATATGGGGATTAACTCCCCCGACTCAAGGAAACATTATAGCCGTCAATCCACTTACTTTCGATAGTGCCAAGCATCTGGAACAGACACTTGTAGATCATGGAGTTCGTCAAGGCTCCATGCCAGCTGTTTCTGAAAAAACCCAAAGAAGGAGGCAGCAAAAAGAAGTTCTAGAATAAACGAAAGGGGCAATCATCGCAAGAGCCTTCTAAGAAGCAGCAAACTGTGGTAGTACACACTGTTATTGTTCCCACTGTTGTTCCTGTTTCTATTCCTACCACTGTTTCTACTACTCCAGCAACCCCGAGTCGATATGCTGGAATTTTGCCAAAGTGCAATAAGTGCAACTTCCATTACACGGGAGTTTGCAGGGAAATGCACTGTAGAAACTGCAACAGGAAGGAGCACACCACCCGTTTCTGTAAAGCGCCAACACAGCCCATCTCCCAAGTCCCCGCCGCGGGAGTAAGTCAAGCTTCTTATGAGTGTGGCGAAACCGTGCACTTCAAGAGAGACTGCCCAAAGACAAGGAATGCTGGTGGTGTAGGAAGAATTTTGGCAATTGGCCATGAAGAAGCGATGGCAAATCCTACCGTGGTTACCGGTACGTTTCTTCTCAATAATTCTTACGCATGCACTCTTTTTGATATTGGTGCGGAGAACAGCTTCGTGAGCCATAAATTCAAACATCTACTAAAACAAAATCCCTAAACATTAAAAGACACATTTACCGTAGAGATGGAAAACGGAAAGACCGAGAGTACAAACGACATATACATAGGATGCACACTTACTCTAAACAACCATTCTTTCCAAATTAACCTTATGACGGTCTCAATTAAAAGCTTCGACATTATCATCGGCATGGATTAGTTAAGTCTTCACCGTGCTGATATCCTATGTTATGAAAAAGCCATTCGTCTTAATCTATCAAGTAACGAATCTCTCGTTATCTATGGCGACAAACCCGGTACGAATCTTCAAATCATTTCTTGCGTCAAGTCCCAGAAGTATCTTCGCAAAGATTACTGTGCCTTCATAGCTCATATGGTAGATAAGACACAAGAAGTGAAAAACATCAAGGATATCCCCGAAGTTTGTGATTTCCCTGATGTTTTCCCCGAAGATCTCCCAGGAGTTCCTCCTGAATGCCAAGTCGAATTCCGAATCGACTTGATTCCTGGAGCTACCCCCGTAGCTAAATCCCCGTACCGTTTAGCACCGTCAGAGATGCAGGAACTATCCAGCCAATTGAACGAACTTCTAAGCAAAGGATTCACAAGACCAAACTTCTCACCCTGGGGAGCACCAGTCCTGTTCGTGAAAAAGAAGGATGGATCGTTCCGCATGTGCATAGACTACCGTGAATTAAATAAACTGACTGTCAAGAACCAATACCCTCTACCACGAATAGACGACCTCTTCGATCAACTTCAAGGGGAAAATTTCTTCTCCAAGATTGACCTGAGATTAGGATACGGAATACCATCAGCTACGAGTCCGGGAGGATGATGTTCCAAAGGCAGCTTTTAGAACTCGCTACGGTCACTATGAATTTGTAGTGATGCCCTTCGGTCTAACGAATGCGCCCGCAGTGTTCATGGACCTGATGAACCATGTGTGTCGGCCTTAATTGGACAAGTTCGTTATAGTTTTCATCAATGATATACTAGTCTATTCCCGAAGCAAGGAATAACACAGCCAACACTTACGACAAGTCTTGGAAACCTTAAGGGCAGAGAAATTGTATGTGAAGTTATCGAAGTGCGAGTTTTGGATTCGAAAGGTGGACTTCCTAGGTCATGTAGTCAGCAAGGAAAGGATACATGTTGATCCCTCCAAGGTCAAAGCTATCGAAAATTGGGCGACCCCACAAACCCCGACAGAGATTTGTCAATTTCTAGGTCTCGCTGGCTATTAAAGAAGGTTCATCCAAAACTTTTCCAAAATCGCAAAACCCCTCACCACTCTGACTCAGAAGGGTGTAACCTTCAGTTGGGAAGAGAAATAAGAAACCGCTTTCCAGACACTAAAGCGAGCCCTCTGCAGCGCACCGATCTTGTCCCTCCCAGAAGGGACGGAAGATTTTGTAGTTTACTACGATGCGTCCAAGCAAGGGCTAGGTTGCATTGTTATGCAACGAGGAAATGTCATATCCTACGCCTCAAGACAGCTTAAGAACCACGAGGTCAACTATACCACAAACGACCTTGAACTGGGAGCAGTGGTTTTTCCTCTGAAGATCTGGAGGCATTACCTTTATGGTACGAAATGCACAGTCTTCACAGATCACAAAAGCCTCCAGCACATCTTCGATCAAAAAGAGCTGAACACGAGACAACGACAATGGGTAAAACTACTCAATGATTACGAATGTGAAATTCACTATCATCCCGGCAAAGCCAATGTAGTAGCAGATGCTCTTAGTCGGAAAGGGTACTCGGGCCGCCGAGTAAAGTCTCTAACTATGACAATCCATTCACACATGTCCACTCAGATTAAAGAGGCTCAGCTGGAAGCCTTAAAACCCGAGAACGTGACAGGTGAATCCTTAAGAGGAATGGAAAAGAACTTGGAAATCAAGGGTGACGGAGTTTGTTATCTCATGAATCGGATCTGGACACCGAAGTTTGGTGGATACAGAGATGTTGTCATGAACGAAGCCCATAAAACTCAATACTCCGTTCATCCAAGTTCAGTCAAGATGTATCTGGACCTCAAGAAACTCTATTGGTGGCCAAACATGAAAGCTGAAAATGCTACCTATGTGGGTAAGTGTCTAACTTGCTCCAAAGTCAAGGTAGAATACCAGAAGCCTTCGGGTTTATTGCAATAACCAGAAATACCCGAATGGAAGTGGGAGTGGATAACTATGGATTTCATAACCAAGTTACCCAGGACAAAGGGTGGCCATGACACCATTTGGGTAATCGTCGACAGATTAACCAAATCTGCACACTTCCTGCCAATAAAAGAAACTGACAAAATGGAGAAGTTAACAAGGACGTACATTAAAGAGATAGTACGATTGCATGGTGTGCCAATATCCATTATCTCTCTGACCGAGATAGTAGATTTACCTCGCAGTTTTGGCAATCACTGCAAAAGACCTTGGGAACAAATCTTGACATGAGTACAGCATACCATCCTCAGACTGATGGGCAAACTGAGAGAACCATACAAATGTTGGAAGAAATGTTGAGGGCTTGTGTGATAGATTTTGGTAAAGCTTGGGATACCCATTTACCACTAGTCGAATCATCTTACAACAATAGCTACCACACTAGCATCAAAGTTGCTCCCTTTGAAGCCCTCTATGTTCGTAAGTGCATATCCCCTCTGTGCTGGGTTGAAGTGGGTGATACGCAACTAGCCAAGAATCAAATACCCGACAGTACTCTAACCGGTCCCGGGATCATTCGAGAAATAACAGAAAAGATCTTCCAAATCCGGGAACGACTGAAAGCTTCTAGAGACAGACAAAAGAGTTATGCGGACAAACGACGAAAACCCTTGGAATTTCAGGTTGGTGACCGCGTCCTATTGAAAGTCTCACCCTGGAAGGGCATGATACGCTTCGGAAAGCATGGAAAACTAAATCCAAGGTACATCGGACCATTCGATATTCTTCTTAGAATTGGTCTGGTTGCTTATAAACTCAAAATACCGCGTGAACTCAGTAACATTCATCCCACTTTTTGAAACATCCCAAAAATACAAGCCAAAAATTTCGTTTTTAAAATCGTTAAACAAACATAATGTTATCACCATAAGATAAAATCATCAAACATGTATCTCAAAATCACATAAAATCTGTCAACAAATAACTGTCTCATATAAAACTGTGGTGTGTGTCATGCCATCAACTCGAGCCCTTCCCTTTACGAGCTGAAGTACCTGAAACCAAAACTGAAAACTGTAAGCACGAAGCTTAGTGAGCTCCCCCAAACTACCACATACCATACAAAGCACATATAACAAATAACATAACTCTGGGACTACTCCCAACTGCATCGGGATGAATCCCGACATCGGCTTACCCGGCATCGGACTCCCGTCCGGTATCGGGCTCACCCCGGCATCGGGCTTACCCCGACACATACATAACATAATCATATAATTTGCATCGGGCTTGCCCCGGCATCAGACCGAAGCCCAGAACAAATAACTTATAACACATAAACTAGCATACATCGGGCTTGCCCCGAAACACATAATACATGGCATAATGACTAACATACACCGGCTTGCCCCGACATCGAGCTTGCCCCGGAACACATAACATATAACATAATCACATATACTGCATCGGGCTTGCCCGACATCGGACCGGAGTCCGGAACACATAACACATAACACATAACATGCATGAATCACAAAGACATCAAGCATACATAACTACTTCTCGGGATCGCCCCGACATCGGACCGAAGCCCGGTAACACATAAACTTCATCGAGCTAACCCCGGCATCGGGCCCGCCCCGGCA
Source organism: Lactuca virosa (assembly GCF_052849685.1). Taxonomy (NCBI): domain Eukaryota; kingdom Viridiplantae; phylum Streptophyta; class Magnoliopsida; order Asterales; family Asteraceae; genus Lactuca; species Lactuca virosa. The sequence continues at coordinate 299,212,499 of NC_136430.1, read as the reverse complement.
TACCCGACTACTTAAACGGATCGGCATTGGTGCCTTAGACCCATTCCTACTGGAGGAAAACTCACCTCATACTGCTGAAGTCCCGCTGACAAAAACCCTAGTTGCTGGATGACAGATTCCCGAATCTGTCAATCATCAAAAATAACACCCAATTAATAATTGGGTTCCAACACATATACCCATAAGTCCATGCTTGGGGTAAAAGACTGCTTTACCCCATTCAAGCTCAAGGCCCAATCAAAAGGCCCAAAAGTCTAATAATGAACCAAGGCCCAACTATGGCCCAATTTTCTAAATTGGACCCAAACCTCTACATGGTCATAAATAAAGGTCCAACTACTTAGTCCAGTCCAAACATTTGACATTTCTAATGGCCCAATATCATATAACCATTAAGGCCAAAATTATGGCCCATCTATGGCCCAATTTTCCAAATTGGGCCCAACCCTCACATATGGGCCTTACCCTAAAGCCCATCTAAATGCTCTAGTCCATTTGCTTGCTCTTGAATGGTCCATTATTATCCCAATCACCAAGGCCCAATAGAAAGGCCCAACTCAAAGTCCAAGTGAAATTAGGGTTTCACATAAAATGACAATTAGGGTTAAGTGTTTCTCACTCAACCCATTAAGGACTTAATCCATTAAGTCTTTTACTCTACTAGATAAATGATATGGAATAATTTGGGCTTAATACACAATCCAATCCCAATGGCCCAAAGGTGGGTCCAAATAAGTCCAAGGCCCAAATACTCACAATTAGGGTTTTCTAAACCCTAATTAGGGTTTCCACCCAAACATGGCCCAATAGGCCCAAAATTAATCTTTAAGCTCATTAGGGTTTTGCTAGGTCCATTAGGGTTTTGCTAGTGGGGCACCACCCACTACCACCTCAGGTAGTGGTGGTCAATGGCGGCTCACGGCGGCGGCCACCACCTCACGGTGGTGGTTATGGTTCTTTTCATTACATCTTTTGCTAATTACAATTACAAGCTTTTAATCCACAATTAAACACACACACACACACTAACTACTCTAACACACACACACACAGCCACCCTAGTGGTGGCCGACGGTGGCTCGTGGTGGCGGTGGCTTTCTTGATCTGTCCGACTAACAAACCCAATCATACATCACTGAAATAACACACACCCACCCCTATGCTCGGAAAAATAACACAGCCACCACCTGGTGGCGCTTGGCGACGACAGAACCCCGGAGAGGCGGCAGTGGTGGTTTCGCGATGACAGCCGGCGGTTTCTCTTGATTCCCAATCATGAAAACCTATGTGCACACTCGAAAACATGATCTAAAGGCCGAGACATCCCCAACTCAGCCACTACGGGTGGCAGGCGACAAACGGAACCCTAGAGATGGTGACCAACAGCGGCGGCGACCCAAACGGCAACCATAAGGCTGCTGGCGGCAGCACCTGATGTACACAACACCAAATCGCAGAAAGAACGAAGAAGAAAGGAGAGATGGGTGGTTTGCGGTGGACTAACCGAGAGTTTCAGGTCGTTCATACTCAACAGCGGCGTTCACCGCCTCCTTCATGGGTCTCGGTGGCTCCTCCGACTTCCTAACGTCTCCGGTGGCAGCTATGTGGTGGTACTCGTCGGTGAGGCAGCAGGCGACGCTCTTGACTGGTCGGAAGAACAAGAAGAAGGTGGCGGCTGAAAGTGTAACACATGGTGACGGCGGCTGGAGTAAAAATGGTGGTTTAGGGTTTGCATTAGATTAATATGGAGGTTGCACGCTAGGGTGGCGGGTTCACCCGTACCCTTCAAACTTCTTTCATATTTTACAAGTTCAGCCCCTCCTTCATTAAATCTTTTCAACTTTAATCCAATAGTTACTCTTTTGCCCCTGATTCCATAATTTCTTTTCATAAGAAGTCCTAATTGTTGGGGTACAAAGTTATCCATGTATGACTTTGTAATGTGTTGACTTTTGTAAAACCCACGTGCATGTGGTGCATTAGCCTTTTGACTCATGAGATAGAGAGTGAGAGAGAGACATGTAAACACCTCTATATAAGGTGGGTTCATACCACTTGTGAGGTGTGCTTGAGAGGTGTAAAAGTTGAGTGTGTAAGTGTTATGTAGATGTAGATCTATGTCCATTTTTGTAACACCATACATATTCAATGCATCTCTTGAACACCCAAATCACCATGTTCATTGTGCAATCTTTAATTCCGCATGCCAAACCATGTTCTTTAGTCACTACAATTGGTATCAGAGCAGGTCTTCAAAGATCAACATGATTTTTTGAAGAACGATTCTCGGTTTGGCTAAATTTGTCACAATTGGAGCATTTATGGTGAGTCTCTCTATGATATCTCTTAATCTTGATGATTCGTGCGTTGCGTTTTTGAATTTTGATCGATTTGTTTAGTTGAATCTAATCTGTTTTTACCCCATTGGTGATTCAACAAATTTTTGTTAAGATCAAGCCTAAAATCAAATAATGCTGTTACTGTTCATCGATAATTTGATCCAACACAATTTCTTGATTCATATATCGGTCAACAAAGAGCCCAATATTTTCGTTATTATTGTTTCAAACGAATGGATCAATTACTATTCAGAAACATATTTGTAAGCCCATTTTCTCAATACATTTCTCGATTTCACTATTGAGCCCAAGATTGCTTTAAATTTGTTTAACTCTAATTCAGTGTTGTTCGCCTTCTGTTGTACACCATACGCTTTCATGGTTGTACGTTGTTGATATTCTTGACTCGACTTTTGATCATTCTTACATTTTCGTTATCTTATCATCGCCCGTTAAAATCGATTAGCAATCCTTGGTTATCAAAACTTGTGAATCGATTTTCTACAGTTTCGATTAATTCCAAAATCGATGATGATCAAATCAAAGTGAAGAATTCCGAAATTGGTCCTTTGATTTGGATGAAATTGATCAAGCACTGTTGAATATTATGAAGAACAGTTGGATAATCATGTTTGATCTGAAATTGCTCTGAAAAGTTGTCAATTTGTTGTTTGTCATCAAATGAACGAAAAGTCAAACTAACGAAAGTCAAAATTGGGATTTTGATTAATTGGAAAATGAATTGGAGGTCAAACGAGTTTCGTTGTGAGTTTTGGAGTTATTGGTTTAATTGCGAAGGGTCTGGTAACAGGGAACGAGATGTGAAGAATCAACGATGTTGATGCATTGGATTTACTAGCAAAAGACGAACCTGTGTTGTAATCAGGTTCGTTAATCGATGGTTTGGGGACGAATCTACAAGGTTAATAGCTTGATGTCGATTTTGGAGTCAATGTTCGAAAGATTAGTGATGTGAAGTCAAGAATCGATGAATGGAAATTTGCTTTTGTGATCGAAGTCAAGGAATGAAGAATTTGGAATGAAGAATCGTGAATGGGTGTAAGTGTGACTCAAATCGAGGGATCCTATAGTGAAAGCAAGGAAGGAAAACTTGGATTCGTTAATTGGTTTGATGATTTCGCTTTTGAAATCGATGGTTTGTAGAGTCGATGTTTGAAACCATGATTTTACAGTCGATGGTTTGTTAAAAAGCGAATGAAGTATGGGTTTGGTGTTGACGAACTAGAAAGTGGTGTTGATTTTGGATGTAATCTTGTGTCGACTGATGAACAGGTGGTTGACGAAGGCTAGATTGAAGAATCGATGTGCGAAAACTTGTTTTTGAGATGGCCGATGCTGAATCAAGTATTTGGGAATCGATTGTATGTTGAGTGTCGAATCTGACTTGGTGATTGAGTTGTTAGCAGTTGAAAAGGAAAAATTGAATGAAACGTTGATGTCGATGATTTTGAGAAAATCTATTGTTAACGAAATGTCGATTAAGCATCTGAATGATCAAGAGGTTACTGTTCACCGTTAAGCGTTCGACATGCTTCGATTTCGTTAATCTGAATGAAGATTTCGTTAAAATGGTGTTGAAAAATTTTCGTTAAAATGGTGCTGAGGATTTCGTACGAAGGGAAGGAAATTTTTCTTTGCTGATTAATGAAAATGGGCAGATGATTTCGTACGAAGGGATGAAGTTTTGTACGTTGCCTATAATTTCGTTAAAACGAGATTGGGGAAGAAGAAACCCAAAGTTTCGTAAATGGCCCTTAAAATTTCGACAGTATGACACAGTTTAAATGTTTGGCAGTTTAAAACTTTCGTACGAATAGACAATTTTTCGTTAGTTTTGAAGAAAGGAGGAAGAGTTTCGTAAGCAGTCCCTATACTTTTGAATGTTTGGCAGTTTTTGTCCAACTTCGACAATTGGGGTATTTTTCGAATGTTTGAAGGACAAAAGGCAGAATTTTCGAAATCAGTCATTAAAGTTTCGAAAGTTTGGCAGTTTTTGCCCAAATTCGAAAATGGACTGATTTTTTGATAAATTGAAGGAAAGGCATTTCAGGCCCCTACAGTTTATGCAAATTGACGCTTTCTACCCAACTTTGGAAAATGGGGAGAGTTTTCCATTTTTGGCTGTTTTGGGCGCACCGGGTCACTGCAGAATTTTGAAATTGACAATTTCTACCCATTTTTGAGAAATTTTGTCAAAGGCGGTCCGTGAACGAAGCTAAAAATTGAAGATTTTTTCGGTTTTCCAGATTGAAGCACAAAGTTTATGCCACATGTTAAGGGGGAGTTTTGACACGAAAAATTCCGAATAGAGCACGTTCTCTTTCCTTGAAGGTTTTATAATCAAATTTCGATTATAAAAAGGGGGAGAAACTTATATAGAAATTCGAACTTGAATTTTTCATATTACGCGGATTTGAAGACCGAAGTGACCTTGAATTTATGAAGTACACGAAATGATGCAGTTGGAAGTTTGGAAGTGATTTCGTTTCGAAATGGGTTTGGTTTTATTGAAGATTTTCGGGGTGTGTTTTTATGCTCAACTTTTGGGTGATTATTTGGAGTTTGAGAAGCTCTTGATCATTCGTTGATGCTTGGTTTGTATGGTCTCACGTCCTAGAGCCCAAATTGAAGAATCATGGAAGATTTGAAGATTTGAAGTTCATTTCGACATGTGTCACCCTTGAGACTCGGATCGCGTAGTTGCTCGATTTTGGAAGATTTGAAGTGGGTCATCCATTCCTAACTTTGAGGGGGAGAATGTTGGGGTGCAAAGTTATCAATGTATGACTTTGTAATGTGTTGACTTTTGTAGACCCACTTGCTAGTGGTGCATTAGCCTTTTGACTCATGAGATAGAGAGTGAGAGAGAGAGACATGTAAACACCTCTATATAAGGTGGGTTCATACCACTTGTAGAGATGTGCTTGAGAGGTGTAAAAGTTGAGTGTGTAAGTGTGTGTTATTTATGTAGATGTAGATCTATGTCCCTTTTTGTAACACCATACATATTCAATACATATCTTGAACACCCAAATCACCATGTTCATTGTGCAATCTTTAATTCCGCATGCCAAACCATGTTCTTTAGTCACTACACAGTTCCTCTCCATTCATAACTCTAGAGCTTTTGTCCCAGAAGTTTGTTCAGTTTGAAGCTGTTCTTCATAAACAATTGTCCCCATTGTCAAGAATCTCAAGTCTTTTACCAACAGATGCCCCGCCTGTTGTCACAGGGGTGCAAGGGGGAGAAGGAAAGATTGGTGATGGAGTTTCGCATGAAAAGGTCAAGGTTGTTGGAAAAGTTTTCTCAACAAAAATTCCAACAACAAACCCAATTATTTCAACAGCTGGGCCAGTAAGTTCAACGGTGGTGACTTCAAAACCAATCTCAAAACCAATTACAAAAGGCATAGTAATTGATTCTTCTGTTGGAGAGGGAAGTAGTTCTAAACCAAAGGAAGTTGTTGAAATTCCTGGGAATAAAGACAAAGGGAAAACGATTATTGTTGAGAAATAGAAAGAAGAGAAGAAAGCCGAAGTTGAAGCTGAAATGGAGAAACAAAGGGTGATCCAAAGTATTATGAGACTTCGTGTAAATGATCCACCTGAAATGAATAAGGGAGATCCAAGCAAGCATTATAATTACGAAACTATTGAATCAAAAGTTGCTTATAATCATATGTATGCTTTCGAGAAAAAGCCCAAGCAAAGCTATGCTGTTACCAACACTGATATGAGCCAACTTGATTTCCCTGTGAACGAAATGATGTTCATGATGGCTCAATACAAGATTGCAGAGAAGTTTGATAATGATGATGATTACACCTACATGAAACTTAGGTTTCATGCTGTTCTTGGAAAATTGCCAGAGGAGATATGGTCTTTGGTGAAAATCAAGAAGGTGATCAGCATAACGAAGGACGTATTGTTCGAAAATACATTACACAATCTTCGTTATCATGTAGTAAGGGCGAATAGTAAAGTTTGTGATTTCTCAGTAGTTGATTTTCCATTAATGAACTTGTACGATCTTATAAAAGTTGCATTACTTTTGAAAGACAAGAATGCTTCGCATCTTCAAGGAACAGATCCAGAAGTTTTTAGACTTGGTCTTGCTCACATCAAAATATTCAAAGATAATTACTATGAGTGTTTGGCTTTGACTGATGTGGAGTTGGCTACAACATTAGGGAATGAAATGAAAGTCCCTATGGAAGTTTCGAAGACCCAACCTGAGTTGAAGAAATTTGTTGATGGTGAAATTTGCTTAAAACCTTTTGGAATGGTGTTTGCTGGAAAAGACAAGAACGACAAAGCAAAAAGGTTCTTATTTCAAGCAGGAGAAGTCGAAAGGTATACCACATCCCAATATACGAATTTTATTGTTCGTATGAATAATTGTTCAAAGAATAATCAAGGGGATAAGAAGGAGTTAAAGAAGATTATATCATGGTATACAGAGATTCAAAGGGTGATGCTTTTTGCTGCACAAATTCTCTCAAGTTGAGATATTCGACATTATTACAAAGGGGGAGATTGTAAGGGTCGAAGTTTTATTGTAATATGTCGAAGTTTGTAATGTTATTTTACAAGGCATTTTGTATCGAAGCTTAGTGTTTGAGTCCTTGTAATTTTTTGTATGCTTTCACGTCTCCTATAAATAGGGACTCTACTTAGTGTTAGATAAGAGTTTGAGTACAACTTGTCTACTTTCTCTCTGTAAGAATTGGAAGCATAATACGAGCTGAAAACCAGATTATATTTACTCTTTGTGTTCATTTGATCATTACTTTGATATATTCTCGATTCATCACTTCATCACAGTTCTGCATTAGACTAGTACTTTTCATGTGATCGATTATCAGATCTAATTTTCTTTTTGTGTTTCTATCAAGATTTTTCAGTTTTGAGCTTAATAAACGTTTGGTTTTTAATTCTTGTTAGTCTGATCACCTAGCTAGGGTTTTTATCATTCTAGTTAATCAGTTAGTAGAATCTGTAATTGTTCTTTTCAACTGGTAATAAGTAACAAGTATCAGATTGGTTCCGTGTTTGGTATTTAACTCTGGTATAAACTATAAAAATCATATCTTTACGCATCCGAGCTTATGAGAAGTATTGGGTATTGCTGGGAATTTTACACAGATCATAAAGCTGCTTTTCTGATTTAATTAAGAGCTTGTTTAATTAAACAGTAAAAAGTTAAGGTTAATTCAAAGAGCTTGTTTTGGTTAACTAATTAGGTAAAAGAGATTATACTTGATCATGTTAGTTTTTCTCAGTACCAGCTTAGATAGAACGCATTTTGAATAACCATATATGAACTTATTAAATGATTAGGAAAGTTGCAGCAAAACTGAAATCGTTTATATTATTGATTTTCATTTAGTTTATTTTCACTGCAATTTTTAGTTTTTAGTTTAATTCAAAACCCCCCTTTTATAATTTCTGTTTTATTGACTAGAATGTGTCTAATGCAAAAAGGCATTGATCGTTTGGCTGTGTCCCTTAGGATTCGACCCTGCTTCCCTGTGCTATATTATTAGTGCAACCAGTAGTGAAATTTTATTTGCTTAATACGTCCACGACAGCATGTTAACAACATCCAAGGAGTAAATTACACGAATATATTTTAGTCATGATAATCCATTCATATATTTTTCATTAAGTATTATATATCAAAAACAAAAATATCTAAGGTTAAAGTTGAAGAATAAAGACTTTAAAAGATAAAAGTGGATAATAAATATGAGACGGAGGTAGTATTTTAGAGGAAATTATTATAATAACTAATCTATTTAAAGTTTTTTCAAAAAATAATTAAAAAACAAAAAATGTACAAAATAATCATGATTTTCGCAGGCCACCATAGAGAAAATCGTGATGGCCTACGATTTTATTTGTGCTAAAAAGACGACATTTTGGAATTTTTGGATTGCAAAAATTGCAGTGAATTGCGAAAATGTGGACAACAAAAATCTTATTTTTTTTACTAACTTTGAATCTTCATAATTCTGTCATAACAAGTCTGTTTGAGTTGGAGCTTTGTTTTCATTGTGCTCTTTGTAACATGGCTTTCAATGGACATTTGACAACCAGTGTTGTAAAACTCGTCGAGTTGGCCGATTACTCGACCGAGTACTCCATACTCACTCCCTTACCGAGGCGACTTATAGAATCCGAGTAGTTCCCAATCGACCCTTACTGAAGTGAGCAGTGTTGTAAAACTCGGCCAACTCGGTGATTAATATCCTCCCTAATAAATAAAAATGATTTTGACACTTGTCATTTTCTAATGCATTATGTCACATGAATTTTTCTTATTATTTTCATTTTTTTCCACATGTCATTTTATGGTTTGTAAATTCTACATATTATTTAAATGTAATAAATAATAATAAATGCATATCAATTTCATTAATGGACTTTCCTTCTAATTTCAAAATTACTAAATTAAAGTCTTATTGGTTTCTTTTATTTATTTATTTAAATTTAAAAGAAAAAAAAACTCTTTAATTTTGATTTTTTTTCAGTTTTCTAATAAATTCAAACTTTTCGAATGTTTACAATTATATATTTAAATTTTCTTATAAATAAACTCATGTAACACATAGGTCTCATACCTAATGTATAATATACTTAATGATTTATTATTTAACATACACACATGTGATTATTACTACATATATATCTTAAATTTTCAGTAATTATTCACGAAGTAAGACTATTGTGTGTTTTTCGTATTTTGTGTATTCACACGTACCTAATTTTGTTATATATTTCAATTAACTTTTGATTTTGACATATATAATTTCCCTAGAAATATTCCTATATGAATTACCAAATCCGAGTACTTCCCGAATACTCGCTACTCGGCAATCGGTCGAACAGGTACCGAGTAGAGCGTTCTACAACCTTGATGACACCCATAATTTGCAGGTCTAGAAGTTATGCTTTTTAGCTTTAAAATAGGACGTTCATTGAAAAATACAAAAAATACTCAACTTTTAACCTTTTTAACTTTCACATATGAAGTTTGTTTTGAACCGAATTGTTTCCCATTATGTTTCTTTTAACGAGAGCTATTTATGGATATATCACAAATCAATTTTAAAGGCCGAGAAGTCATACTTGTTTTTAAGGGCTATTTATGGATATATCACAAATCAATTTTAAAGGCCGAGAAGTCATACTTGTTTTTAGAATAAGAGTATAACATGTAATCAGAGAGTGAACAATAAACTTGATTCGTCAAAATTATTCAGTATAAAGGCGGCAATTGTATATGAATACAAAAAAAGTCAGTGTAATATGCAAAAAAAAAAAATATTAATAAAAAAATTACAAATTTCCAAAGTGGCAAATTGAGGACTAGTATTAGAACCATTAGTATTAGAACCATTCTTTATTGTTTAGTGTTTTAATTACGCCTCCTATATCAAGAAAACATGATTACGAATTCAAACTGCAATAACTTCTATAAAATTTGGCCTTACAAAAATGATTGTTAGAAATAAAAAGTTATCTTATTATAATTAATTTTGTGTCATTTAGAAAAATGATCATGTATGTAATGGGCGTAATGGGGCATCTCAAATTAAAATCCAATTTGTTTCACGTTAATTTTATCTCACATCAAAAATATCTTTTTTTTTTCGGAAAAAAAAAACAATTTAACTTCAAATTTCGTTTTTCGGACTAAGCATTGCGGATAGAAAAAGCTTGTTATGAAATTTTGAGAAAGAGTTTCGATTTTTATTTAAATCTTAAAATATTAAATAAACACAGAAAAAATCTAAATAAATATGATATAATGGCATAAAATGTATCGTTTAGTTGAAAACTTGATAATATTAGACACTAGGTGTAAGTCCCATGTATTATATGGGTTAATTAAAAAAAATAAATATAAAAGTCTAAATATTTAAGAATTTTAGATTTATAAGAAAATAAGAAAAATAATGAATTATTAAAATTGAATTTTCTTTTATTTTTAAATAAATAAACAAACTAAACTAATAAACATTAGTTTAAGAATTTTGAAATAAAAAGGTAAGTCCATTAATGAAATTGATATTCATTTATTACTATATTTATTGTAATTATTACATTAAAATATTATGTAGAATTTATTAAATAGAAAACCATAAAATGATATGTAGAAAAAAATTTAATTCAAAATAACCACAAAATGATATTTAACAAATTTAATGAGAGTGTGACATGTGACAAAAAGACATTTATTTATTAGAGTGGATTTTAGATTTTAGTGGTAGAGAGACTTTATATAAAATGTTTTGTATAGATGAAAAAAAAATAGAAATATATTATTTGTAATCCGAAATGGTTATTTCGGGAATAAGTAATTTTTTTTTTTTTTATTTTTTTGTAAATAGATTAAAAACTGGGTCATTTTTCTATATCTACCAAAATCATGTGATATTTTTTATATTATCCCTATAATATATATATATATATATATATATATATATATATATATATATATATAAACTATCAATAATGATAATTTCTATAAAATATTATTTTTCTAAATTAGACACAAATTAACATGCTTCCTAAAAAAATACAATATCAACTAAAAATCATAATAAGGATACGTTAATCAAATAGATAGTAATTCACATTTGAAAACTATAGTTATAGTGTAAATTTTTTTGATAAATATAATTGTAACTTTTTTGAAGATGTAAAAATTAAAAATTTAAAAATTTCCAACTAAGAGTTATAGTGTAAATTTAAAAGTTATAAATTTAATAAGATTTCTAACTAAGAGTTTCTTCACTCTCAAGAATATACTAACCCTGTCATTATTTTATTATTATTTTTTTTTTTTGTAAATTACAAGGTGATATTTCCAAATTCCAAATAGGCCGTAAATTTGTTTGTATTATAACAAAAATATGCATAAGGGTGGTAGGAGTGAAAACTATTCGATTCAATACTCCAGCTTGATATAAGTTTTTCTTTCTTAGATTTTTTTCATCTTTAAATTCATTCCCAACCAACAAAGCATGAATTTTTTTTCCAACCAACTTACAACATCATTATTTTTAATTAAATTAAAATAGAAAATGCAAAAATTAATAATCCACCATAACATTTTTATAAATTTTTAATCTTTAAAACAAACATACTAATTTAAAACCAAAAAAAATATCAAACAATATTAAAATAACATTTTATTAAAAAGTAGACTACAATAATATAAAATAAAATCACACTACAATAAAAGTAACGACAAACAAAAACTAAAAGAAATACTTAATTTCTAAAAAAGAATAGTAATTTTTAAAATATTTCCCGCCGTCTTGTGCAAAAACTCTTTCATTTTATGGTGTTCGTGATATTTTTTTTGTTGCGTTTAAAACTTCTTTGTCGGAAACTTCGGGCTCGCGGACAGGTATTTATCTTATGGATAAAAATAACATTAAACTCTTTCACTTTCCCAACATATCTTTCCACTTTGAAAAAGATTGATGGGTTGAATGACCCGAACCCCCAAGCTATTGTTTAAAATGATCCAAAACTGACCTCCAAAAATATGACGACCTATGTTGACTCACATGCCTATTATCGAAAGTGTCAATGTATACTTGAGCTAACATTACTTCTTCGATTTTCAAACCATTATGTAGATACAACCGACCTAGAAATAACATCTATTTTCAAATTTTGAATTGGAATGTAAAGAAAAATAGAGTAAAATGGAATGAAATTGGAAAAAAACGTATAGGATAATGAAATGGAATTGAAAGACAAAAAAAGATGTGGTTTTAAATTGGTAGATAATAGTATTTCTAAAAGAAAAATCATCAAAAAAAATTAGAACCGTTGGAGAGGAATCTCGAGTTCTTCAACCGTGTTGAATGCCAAAGCCCCAACTTACCATGGGACAGTGTAATCCCCCGACGGTACTACCAGTATTGTCAGTCCAAAACCAATTTTTTCGAACCACTCCGACCACCCAAACATACCAATGTGGTTACATGCAATGGGAAAGTAATTATGATATGTTTGATTATTAAACTATGATATATTTTAATTTTAAAAAGTAATAAAAAACAAATCACTATAAAAGATAAAAGAAATATAAAAGTTAGGTCACGTTTGATAGTTGCTGACTGAGAAATGTCTGTCTGGATAAGAAATCCTGACTGAGTAAGAAACCATGTTGTTTAATTCTACGTCTGACTGAATGGCCTGACTAATAAAAAATGACCATTTTACCCTTTGCTCTAAAGGGTGATGTAAATTACACACAAATCCTTTAAAAAATCCAAATAAAAGTTATAAAAAAATCATTGCTTTTACAAAGTTATAAATAAATTCATTGTTTTTCAACAATTCAAACAATTTATTCTTTGACCAAAATTGATCAGAGCAACAGTAAACATAAGAATAACACTTTGACCAAATTGCCCCTGCTCCATTTTTATTCTAGACCATTCCATGAGCATAGAATTTTGACCATATGTCTTGTAAAAAACAGATCCTCTCATCCATATCTTCAATAATCTATTAATTTTGAATTTCTTGATCCAGAAAAACCAATTGAGAACCAACAGACCTGGCTTATACTTGCTAATCTTGAAATTAATCAAAAAGAGACCAAACTGCCCTTTTCTCAAAAAAAAATTCTAAATCAGTAACCAAAAATCTTTATTCAATATGTCACTGTAAAGATCCCACCGAAATGAAAGAAGAAGAAGAAATTAGAGGGCAGGATTCAAATTTCATAACAATAGCACATCTAATCATAGCTTATACATATTTCATAACAATACAACATGACATGAATTATAGAGAGTTGTAATTAACAAACACAATGATAATCATAATCTGATCAAGTATACTTAATTCAATCATAAAAGTGTACAAACAAAAAATGAATCATATATCAACATCCATCATGTGCAAGTCCATTTATCTTTGTATGGAATTATGTACTTATAAAACCGGAAGACATACTAGAGCAATCCAGTGTCCTATTAAGCATAAATAATGTCATATGAACTTTTTTAAGTTCTCAAATCAGCTTATTTGCAATAAAAAAAACATGACTTGCTAAGAGCTATTTCGTATGATCTTGTCCCGCATATTATACAACCAAAAAAACATGATACTTGCTCATAGCTTATACATATTTCATAACAATACAGCAAAAAAGGATACAAATTTCATAACAATAGAGAAAAACAATTCTGATTTCATAAAGAATGCATAATATTCTAACAAAAAAGTATTTTGATTTCATAAAGAACTTCAAAGCATAAATGGTATCTGATTTTAACAATTATTAACAGAAAAGAAGAAGAATATCTTACCTAATGGCGTCGAGATGGTGTCACATATGGAAGAGATAGAAGAGAAGTCTGGCGGAGGTGCGATCGGTGAGATGGCAGAGGTCCGACCGGCGACCTCTGTTTGGCGTTCAATTGGAGATACAATGTGGAGTTGTATGCGACTGTGTTTTTAGGTCAGGGAACGATGGAAGAAAGAATAAAGAGGGAGGGATAGGATCGTCTAATGTCTCCAGTCAGCGATTGTTAAGATACTGTGCGAGAAAGCAATTGAGCCAGCCAATCTTACCGAGAAAGCAACAATTCAAACACTTATGGTCTGACCGAGTCAGCCCAATTCGCTGACTCGACCCAGTCAGACCTTTATCAAACACACCCTTACATTACGTTTAGATGAAATATAATCCACAACAATATATATATATATATATATATATATATATATATATATATATATATATATTATAGAAAATAATTTACTAAAAATGTATAAATCCATCTAAAACAATATATTTTTTCTTTCGAATGGCAAATATAATATATTCGTAAACTATAATGTTTGATTATTAAACTATGATATATTTTAATTTTAAAAAATAATAAACAATAAATCACTATAAAAATTGAAAAATATAAAAATTACATTATGTTTAGATGAAATATAATCCAAAACAAATATATTTGTATATATTATATAAAAAATAATTTACTAAAAATATACAAATCCACCTAAAATAGTATTTTTCTTTTGAACGACAAATCTAATTGTATATTCATAAACTACTCTTTAAATCCCACCTATCTCCATGAAATTCAAATCTCAACCTCAAAGAAAAAAAAAATACCGCTAATTTAGAAGTCTTTTAGTCCTAAAATAGTATATAACCTCTAAAAATAAAGAAACAACTAATATCTATGCTGGCCAAGAAAGGGCAAGGGTCCAATATTTTAGTGTACAAATAACGTTTTGCTTAAAAAAGTTAGAGAGAGAGAAAGGCAGAAAGCCCGCCATTAATGCTGAGCTCAACCACCAGTCCAAATGTAAATATATCATCTATATACATTGTAGACTACCATTACAAGCTAATTTTCTTTGTGACCTTATCTACTTGATCAGGTTTACCCTCAAATCTAGGGTTTTTTTTCGCTTGAATTTAGAGCCGTGTTGTAAACAATGTGGAATTCGGCGGAGAATTTATCAGCGAGATCGTCGTCATTCCGGGAAGACGGAGACGACGAGGAGGCGTTACGTTGGGCGGCTATCGAGAGATTGCCAACTTATAATCGAGTTCGGAAGGGTATATTTAAGAATATCGTCGGAGATTCTAAGGAAG
The DNA here is from genome assembly GCF_052849685.1 of Lactuca virosa. Taxonomy (NCBI): domain Eukaryota; kingdom Viridiplantae; phylum Streptophyta; class Magnoliopsida; order Asterales; family Asteraceae; genus Lactuca; species Lactuca virosa. The sequence continues at coordinate 299,197,484 of NC_136430.1, read as the reverse complement.
TTGAGGTTAATAAGCTTGAAGTGGAGGAGCTGAAGGTGGTGTTAGATCGGTTGTTGAATTCCGCCGACGATGACTGGAAGCGGTTCTTCGATCGAATGCGGCGGCGATTTGATGCGTAATATGAATTTTCCTTTTTTTTTTTTTAAATTATAATTCAAAATTTTCTTTTACTTTTTGACGTTTTTCTCATCTTTTTGTGGCTTTGCTTACTGCTTTTAGTTCGGTGCCGATGAAGCGAAAAGCATGAACACGGAACTGCTAAACTTTTTACAATCTACCAAGCCGATTATTTAGAAATTATAATTATCTTTAAAAAAAATTTAAAGCATAAATGAAAATTGCATTATGTTTATTTTTATTTGTTTAAATGTTAATTTGCCTAACTAAAAGGAAATCCATGCTTTTTATAAAATTAAAACAAAGGCTAAAATTCTGGTTTTGAACTTAAATCTTATGAATGTGAGAGAGAAATAAAGAGGTGTAGATGCAATAATTTATTTTTTCTAGGTCATTGTTCGACTGTTAATTTTATATATCTGTTTGTGAAAATCAAGATTAGGTTGGCGTTAACAATCATTTTTGAATTGAGAGGTTTATTGTTTATTCCCTTCTAAAGTAAAGAAAGAACTGAATTATAACATTGGTTGATTGATGTAATCAAGTAAATTAGAAAAGTGTCTTTATCATAGGTTTCCCATCATAGCTTTCATAATATTCATAATCAACACTAATTATGATATTAAAAAAAAGTTTGGGAATAAATCCAAATAATGTGGCCATTGTTATATATAAATCAAATTAAACCTCACACACCCAAAATATTGCTAGTGTAACCTCATCTAGACCTTGGGGTGTTGCAGTTTACCATTTTTTTATAAATCAAATTATTTTTCTGAGTTTACCTTTTATTTCAATATAGATTCCAAGAACCATTTAATTGTACTCCTTTTTAAGTTTTCTTTTGCTCAAATTGCAGGGTAGATTTGGAATTTCCAAAGATTGAAATCAGATTTCAGAACTTAAATGTAGAAACCTATGTTCATGTTGGTAGTAGAGCATTACCAACAATTACAAATTTCATTGTTAACATGACCGAGGTATGTTACTTACAGAAAAAAAATCATCTTTTAAACTTATATCTTCATCAATAAATAAATAAACACTTGAAGATGCTTATTGGTTATGGTTACCCTTCTCAAAATCTCAAACAGGCATTCTTAAGGCAATTGAAGATATACAAAGGGAAACGAAGAAAACTTACAATTTTGGATGATGTCAGCGGAATAATTAGACCTTCAAGGTGCAACATCAAGACAAAACTATATATATTTTCTAGTATAAAAACAATTATACAATTAATGATGGATGATGTTATATTTACAGAATGACCCTTCTTCTTGGTCCTCCAAGCTCTGGAAAGACAACTCTCATGTTAGCCTTGGCTGGACGTCTTGGACATCATTTGAAGGTATGCTATGGACATTTAATTTTTAATTTTTTAATTTTTTTAATGGTTAAATGGTAACAAACTATTTGTTTTTGTTCACAAAATACCATTAAAAACCATCAAAATAGTTCCAGTTGCTTACCTTCTGATAGTACTTTTAAGAAGAAAAAAAAAATGGTGTTTTGTGAATTAAAGTATAGTTCTTTATCCGTTTATGACTTTAACCCTTTTTTAAAACAATGGTGTTTTCTGAAGAAAAAAAAGTGTTACCCGTTTATGATTCTATATATTTTTTAGTAAATCCCTGTCTTTACACATTGATTATGTCAAAGATGTCAGGAAAAATCACCTACAATGGGCATGGTTTAAAGGAGTTTGTTCCTCAAAGAACATCAGCATATGTCAGTCAACAAGATTGGCATGTTGCAGAGATGACAGTTAGGGAAACACTTGACTTATCTGCACGTTGTCAAGGTGTTGGATTTAAATATGGTAAGCTTTGGAATTTCTGATTATTTTGTATTTTTTTTTTTTATATATATGTTTCTTTGTGTACAAAAATGCTAAATGATAGGTCTCAATGGTAGATATGCTAATGGAACTTACAAGAAGAGAAAAGATTGCTGGAATAAGACCTGATGAAGATCTTGATATATTCATGAAGGTATGAGACATTCAATAATGCTTTCATTATTTGGATTTTAAATGGTTTAACTAATGAATGTTGTTTTCTAGGCGTTGGCTTTAGGGGGACATGAAACAAGTCTTGTTGTGGAGTACATTTTAAAGGTATTTGCTATTTATTCTATCATGATTGGTTTTTTTCTTGAAACATAGTGTGTTAACTAATAAATTTAATTTGAAAAAGATTCTAGGATTGGATACATGTGCAGACACATTGGTTGGAGATGAAATGTTGAGAGGGATCTCTGGGGGACAAAAGAAACGACTTACAACAGGCGAACTATTAGCGGGTCCCTCTAGAGTTCTTATGATGGATGAAATATCAAATGGTCTTGATAGTTCAACCACATACCAAATAATCAAGTATCTCAGACATTCAACTCGTGCACTTGATGGGACCACATTGATTTCTCTTCTTCAACCTGCTCCAGAGACTTATAATTTATTTGACGATATTATCCTCATATGTGAGGGCCATATAGTGTACCAAGGGCCACGGACTACTGCGCTTGATTTCTTCTCATTTATGGGATTTCAATGCCCACAAAGGAAGAATGTTGCAGACTTCCTTCAAGAAGTAAGTTGTTACACGGTTATGTGGTGAGATCATGTTCTCAGAGCTTACCAACAAAAAATAATAAAGAAACTTGAACACAAGAATATACGTGGATAACTCCAAAACCAGAGGAAAAAAATCACTATATGATAATTTGTTATAATCACATAGACTAATCTCTCAATCTAACCCCCTAATTACATCTACACTCTCCAAAGATTTATCTTACTTTTCTACACTATAGAAAAGAACCATATACTTGAAGTGTATTTTATTGGGGAACTTGTGGTAATTTGAAACCAAAGCTTTGGACTACTTTATTTTTGCCAAATAATCTCAAAAGTTATGAAGTGAATGACTTATCAATAATTCTATTTCCTTGAATTCAATATGACACAGGTTGTTTCTGAGAAAGATCAAGAACAATATTGGTCTGCTCCCGATCGATCTTATAGCTACATACCTGTTAAAAAGTTTGCAGAAGCATTTCGTTCATATCGAGTGGGAAAAAATTTAGTTGAAGAACTCTCTGTTCCATTTGATAAGAAATACAATCATCCAGCAGCCTTGTCAACTTCTCGTTATGGTGTCAAAAGAAGCGAACTTCTCAAGACAAGTTTTAATTGGCAGTTGTTACTCATGCAAAAAAACTCATTCATCTACGTGTTTAAATTCGTTCAGGTAATGTCACTCTCAAATCTTATCCAAAATAAATTATTATTAAATTCTTAAGCACCATGAACATGATCTACTGTTTTTGCAGCTTATATTTGTTGCAATCACCACAATGAGTGTTTTCTTCCGGACAACTTTGCATCATAGAACGGTTGACGATGGAGGTTTATATCTTGGAGAACTTTATTTTTCTATGGTGATTCTTCTCTTCAATGGGTTCACAGAAGTGTCAATGTTAGTAGCTAAGCTTCCAGTGATCTACAAGCATAGGGATTTACACTTTTACCCTTGTTGGGTTTATACACTTCCTTCTTGGATTTTGAGTGTCCCAACTTCACTCATAGAGTCTGGTATCTGGGTGGTGGTTACATACTATGTGGTTGGACTTGATCCGAATATTGTCAGGTACATTTTATACTTTTTTTTGATGGTCAACGCAAGGTCAAACCAGGCTGATTCTTAATTTCTTATAAATAAATCTTCAGGTTTTTAAAGCAGTTTCTGCTTTTTTTCTTCCTTCACCAAATGTCCATTAGTCTTTTCCGCTTGATGGGATCCTTGGGGCGTAATATGATTGTGGCTAACACATTTGGATCTTTTGCAATGTTGATTGTCATGGCTCTTGGTGGATATGTGATTTCAAGAGGTAAATTTGGACCTTTTATTTTTAATTTTAATACTAATCTGTGTTCTTTTAATTTTTAACCTTTTCTTTTCTTCTCACCTTGTAACAGATAGTATACCGAGTTGGTGGATTTGGGGTTTCTGGATTTCTCCTTTGATGTATGCTCAAGAAGCTGCATCTGTGAATGAATTTCTTGGCCACTCTTGGGCTAAAGTAACAATCTCTCTTTCACCTTTTATCACTCTATCATTTCTACCAAAAGAGATAACATACTTTATGTTTTTTTACACACAATAACAACCTACTTGTATTTTTCTATTGATTTAAGCAATTTGTTTTACAATCTTAGCTTTGTTCATGCAGAGAGATAACCAATCAATGATGACATTAGGTGAGAGGTTGCTGAAAGCACGCAGTATTTTCCCTCAGACTTATTGGTATTGGATTGGCCTTGGTGCTTTGCTTGGATACACAATTTTATTCAATGTTCTTTTCACTTTCTTCTTATCTTACCTTAATCGTAAGCCATCTCTCCTCTCTATATAACTTTTTTTTTTATTCTTTTACATTTCTTGTTTGTTGAGAAATTTCAAACTTATAGCCTTGGGAAGGAGCCAAGCCATTGTATCGAAAGAAGACACCAAGGACAAAGATGGAAAGAAGAACAGTGAAAGTGTTGTCATTCAACTCAGAGAGTTTTTGGAGCATTCAGGCTCTTTCACGGGTACCCATTGCTTCATGATCCAAATTCTTCCTTTTTCAATCATTATGTACATATAATTCGATCAATAAAAAAATGTAAAAATATCATTTACAGGAAAGAATATAAATCAAAGAGGCATGGTTCTACCCTTTCAGCCACTTTCCATGGCATTCAGCAATATCAATTACTACGTTGATATCCCTCTGGTTTGTAAATTTCATACTCTATTTTTTTTATATGAAAGACTTAACAATTTAACATCATGTGATTACTTATATAGGAATTGAAGCAAGAAGGGGTTGTAGAAGATCGATTGCAGTTATTGGTAAATGTCACCGGAGCATTTAGGCCAGGTGTCCTTACCGCATTGGTCGGAGTAAGTGGGGCCGGAAAGACCACACTGATGGATGTCCTTGCTGGAAGAAAAACTGGTGGAGTAATAGAGGGAAGCATCCATATTTCTGGCTACCCAAAGTCACAAGAGACTTTTGCTAGAATATCTGGTTACTGTGAACAAAACGATATTCATTCACCTTGTTTGACAGTTGTAGAATCACTTCTCTTCTCTGCTTGGCTTCGTTTACCTTCAGATGTTGACATCAAAACTCAAAAGGTATACTTTTTATCAATTGGGCTAAATACAAGACATAACAATGTACTTCCGTTTTTTTTTTTTTTGTTTTTCGAATATTATACTTCGAAAAATCCACCCATTTATAGCAAAGAACATTCCTATAATCGGGTGGATTTCCCAAAGTACAACGATCTAATATAAAGAAGTTGAGTTCTATAATAAAAACCCTAAAGAAAATAGGTTGGTATTTCCTACCATTTAACCCTTACAGACATAACGGGATTGTTGTACCTTCTTTCATAGGTTTTTGTTGAGGAGGTGATGGAACTTGTTGAACTGACTCCCTTAAAAGGCGCCTTAGTTGGTCTCCCTGGTGTTGATGGGTTATCAACAGAGCAAAGAAAACGTTTGACTATAGCTGTTGAGTTAGTAGCCAATCCTTCAATAGTATTCATGGATGAACCCACATCAGGACTCGATGCCAGGTCAGCAGCTATAGTCATGAGGACAGTCAGGAACATTGTCAACACCGGGCGCACAATCGTCTGCACCATACACCAACCCAGCATCGACATTTTTGAAGCATTCGACGAGGTTCTTCACTTCCTTCCATAAATAAAATCTATACTGTCAGTCATCTAGTGGGCCACTGTATACCTGATTTAAATTTATATCTGGCTAGTGTGGGCCAGCTGGCAGGAAAAAAAACTTAATTGTTAAAATTTGAAATGCAGCTCTTGTTTATGAAGCGTGGAGGGCAACTTATTTATGCGGGTCCACTTGGGCCTAGATCATGCAAACTTGTCGAGTATTTTGAGGTTTGGTTTTATTTTTAATTGGTTTTCATTAATTTAACCGGGGTAGGTAATTAAAAATATATGATGTGTAGGCAATTGAAGGTGTTAGGAAGATTAAAGCTGGACATAATCCTGCAACATGGATGTTGGAAGTTACTTCACTAGCAGAAGAAGCTCGTTTGGGTATAGACTTTGCTGAGGTCTATAGGCAGTCCAAATTATTTATGTATGTCTTCTTTCTTTTTACATTCTTTCTGATAAAAATGTAATATATGAAATAGTTAAGGGGCTAAATCAACAAATTGATGAAAGGTGTGTATGTCTGATGAGAAATATATTATTTATTACCTCTTGCAGACGCAACAGAGATTTGGTGGAAAGGCTAAAGAAACCAAGAAACGATTCAAAAGAATTGCATTTCCCAAGCAAATACTCGCGATCATACACAGATCAATTTGCAACCTGTTTTTGGAAACAATACCTTTCTTATTGGCGAAACCCACAATACACTGCTGTTCGCTTTTTCTACACCTCTATCATCTCACTAATGCTCGGAACAATCTGTTGGAAATTTGGGTCAAAAAGGTAATTAACTAACACTACTAAAAAACTTTTTTTAAACATCATTAATTAATTTCTTTCTTTTTATTTTTTTAGGGAGACCCAACAAGATCTTTTTAACGCAATGGGATCCATGTATTTAGCTGTACTTTTCATCGGAATCACCAACGCCACCGCTGTCCAACCCGTTGTTTCTGTTGAAAGATTCGTTTCATATAGAGAGAGGGCTGCCGGAATGTATTCGCCACTACCCTTCGCTTTTGCTCAGGTGATGAGTCACATTTACATTTCCCGCCCTTTATTTTATTTTTTATTTTATAAAATATATGTACTTTATTTATAGGGTGCGATTGAATTTCCATACGTGTTGGCACAAGCGGTAATTTACAGTACCATATTCTACTCGCTGGCTGCATTTGAATGGTCCACGTGGAAATTCATATGGTACATGTACTTTATGTACCTCACAATGCTTTACTTCACCTTTTATGGAATGATGACAACTGCCATGACACCTAATCACAATGTCGCTGCCATTATTGCTGCTCCTTTTTACATGTTCTGGAACCTCTTCAGTGGATTCATGATCCCCCATAAGGTAATTTTTTTTTTTTTTTAATTTTAATTTTATAAGTTACATGATATGTTATGATTTTGCAGAGAATTCCGATATGGTGGAGATGGTATTACTGGGCGAACCCAATCGCGTGGACTCTTTATGGGTTAGTTGTATCCCAATATGGTGATTTAGATAATCCTGTGAAGTTATCAGATGGAGTGCAATCTATGCCTATAAAACAGTTACTCAATGTTGTGTTTGGTTACAAACATGAGTTCCTTGGGGTTGCGGTTTTTATGGTGTTTGGCTTCTGCTTCTTGTTTGCTGTTGTCTTTGCTTTCGCTATCAAGTCTTTCGTCTTCCAAAAGCGATAAAAAAAGAGGTTGAAATCTGTTTAATATGCAATATGGTTTCGTGTTGAGGTAAAGGTATGTATCTAAAACACAGTAGAAAACACTTTGGATTTGTGAAATTAGTTATATATGTAGAATGTTGTAGATGGTATGTTATGATTTATTCTTTTTCGGGGGTGGAATAATAGTGACTAGTGTTGCATCTGCATAAAAGTTTGTCGAGTTGTAAACCGAACTTGCAAATTTATAAGTTTATATTCTTTGTGCAAAGAATTATGATAGCTTCAATCGTTTATATTTGTCATGGTGGTTATTGTTTGTTGGAAAGTTGGTTATTTGTTACTTAGCTTTCTTTTATTGAAATGTTTTGTACATGTATTATGTATGTAATTTGCATCGTTTTGAGAGTTTACACGACACATGGTAATGAAAGTTTCAATTCTCTCCATTCTTCTTAGCTCTTATATGGTATCATCTGCTTTTCATCATCAAGCTGAAGGTAATCCTGCATGGGAAGAAGCTATGATAAAAGGAATTTGACGAATTGAGTGCTAATCACATGGGGCGTTGTTAAAGTTAAACTCCCTAAGGGTAAAAAGCTAATTGCTTGTCGATGAGTTTATGAGAGCATGTCATGATGATGGTTGAATTGAAAGACAAAAAACTCGCCTGTTAAGGGTATTGCATAAAAAGGTGGATTATCATATTTAGGTACCCGATTAATAAATAACCATGGGGCCTGTAGGAATATTGACGGGTACCTACTGGATATCATATTTATGATCTTTAATAGGTTAAATTTTACTTATTGGAATTTTCATTACCTAAAACCCAATTGCAATTTCATCTAAAAAATGATTTGGAATTTTTAACAGTTCTATTTTCTTACAGTATCAACAAGTTTAATATCTAACAAATATTATATAAATAAAATCATCACCATAACATCTTTTAAATATCTGAATTTCATGATAATCTAATTCATATAACATAAATAATAAAAACAATATCATTGATCTCTATTGTAGGTTGTAAGTGGTAATTACATAACAAAATTTCTATTTCTAATCACATACGTATAACATTATAATATAATATTGAAATCGCACACAAACATATATATATATATATATATATATATATATATATATATAGAGAGAGAGAGAGAGAGAGAGAGAGAGATAGATAGAGATGAGTTATAGTGATAACCACAAAATACTAAGAACTTGAGAACTTTTTTTTCTACATAATATTTTTTAAAAATAACATACTAAAATCATCATTTGCTAAATCTAAGACATTAAAAAAAAGATTTTTTTTTCACATATATATATATATATATATATATATATATATATATATATATATATACTATCTTATAAAAGAAATCTAACTATTTCTAAAAATAGATTTAATATAATAGTAATATTATTTTTTTAAGACGTACACGTTTTTAAGCTTAAATTACAACTAACCAACAATAAAATAATAATATAATCTTAAGAATCTAACTCTTTAAACTAAAAGTACAATTATCCTATGCATATACCTCTTACCCGATCTTTCTATACTTTGATTGAGTCAATCTCACCTCCCTTTTTATATGGGAAGCATAAGGTACTGTGGGATTCAAATTTGAAATCCCAAACTTTCCGGCCCGGCCCCTGTATCGGTTCCCTTCCCCTATTATCTCCCATCCTTTTCTCTACAACCTCCTTCATGCTAAATCGTTTTAACTGTCAAGCTTTCTTTTTTGTTGTCCACTGCCATCGATTGAGAAAATAGGTAAATACTTTGCCCCAATTCAAATATTGTTTTTTTACTCAAAATCTCAGAATGTAAGTTGATTATGTTTTAAAGTAAGGTTACGTTTTGGTTTTTGTTTCTTGAATCCATGACGAAATCTCTATGAAGGTGGAAAGATGCACGAGGTCAAGTTTTCTTAGGTGGAGATTACCTCTACTTTACCTCTTTTCCATCAGGTTCAAAGATTCTCTAAATCCCCAGATCCCTCAAAACCCTATTGTAATCATCTACACACTGAATGTTCTCTAAATCCTCGAAGAAACCCACCCTACTCCTCGAAGAAACCCACCCTACTCGAAGAAACCCACCCTACTCCTCGAAGAAACCCACTCTACTCCTCCTTCCTTCGTTCATCAACACAAACAACCCTAGAATACCACCAAACAACGACCACTACATCCCCGGTTTTTTCCTATGCTCGCCAACCTCCACCCCTGGTTGATCTTACCGTGTTCCACCATCACAACCATAAACATTCAAACACTCATCGTCTGCTCTCCCTCCCAAAACTATTTTCCTATACACCACCTTTCTCTCGATCTTTTTGTGCTTTTTTTTGTTAAATACGTAGATTTGTAGTTCATTTCTTATGTGTTGTCCATAGAGAATATATCATCAAAGGTTTATTTGTAACTTCTTGGATCGGTTAATGTTTCTAATGTTTAATTTCTCTAATTTTGTCGTTCTCTCAGATCTTTGTCTCAATAAGCAAAATCCTAAGTTTTTGTTTTTGTGTGATGGTTGATTTATGGTGGAGATGGCGGGAGATAGGAACATTGGGGTTGGATGATGAAAATACATATGAGGTGACTTTTTATGATTAATCTTGTATATTTTACTTCTTATTATTCATAGGAAAGAACACTGCATAACCAATTGAGGTAAGTTTACCACGTTAAAACACACCTTTACTATGAATGTTGTCTAATCTTTGATTGATAGTGAGATTAGATCTGAATTGTTTTGCCAAGATACAAGTCAAGCTTTCATATGAATTATTTATTCCTCAAATTTCCAAAAAAAATCAAATTGGGTTGGACATAATTGTACTTTTAAGTTTAACTCATGATATAATGTTTTAAATATGTATGCCTTTTAAACCATCTTTTTTTAATAGATGAACCAATCACTGAGTATATTGCTTTTCAGTTGTTTTTGTAATACATATTGATATTCCTTATTAATTTATTTCTTCATTAATTATAATATTTGTCTTTCATGATTTCAGGTCCAACAAAGAAAGTGAGTTGAAAGACTGCTCCACTGTAGAGAGCTTGGATTTTGGTTGTATTAATTATAATATTCTATAATCTTTCGCGGATTTTATCTTATAGCATCCTACGGGAAATTTATTTTGTTTAAATGAATCGTTGCTTCATTTACAAGGTTAACTTCAAGGATAGGAGTGCCCATACAATAGTTAGCAGGACAGAAGTACCACTTGGGGGAAACCTTGACAAAAGGTATATCAAATGTTCTTTTATTCCACATTCCATGATGATTTTAAGATTGTTTCTCCTTTTTGTCCGTAAAATGACTTTTCATCAAGTTCTCTAATAGAAACAATTATAACAAGCCCCTGGAAATAGGCATTACATATATTTTGTCAGCCTGACATGGACATATCTCTCACTTTCTCTCATACACGCATGTATACTATGAAGCATGTTAAAGATGATATTTATGTCATTTACAGTTTTTATGTCATTTTGTAGGTTCATATACTCTACACCCAACAGTGGGAAGAGGTTCTGTATAAAATCTTGGGTTTAAAATCTAGTCACAAGGGCTTAAATTCGAAAATTAAGTAGAAATGGTTATTACCAAAAGAAAAATTGATTTATGTTATCTTCATGGGTAATACAAATTTAGTTTTTAGATTTATCTTGGTGATAACTGGCTACTGTGTTTTCTGATTGCACAGGAGTGAGATTTGGAAACTCTTAGATGTCAAGGGTAGAATTGTCCAAAATGGGAATTAAAAAGGTGCTTGGGAGTTAGGATTTTTATGGCGTGAATAATAAAATCATGGCAACAAGTTTCAGATTTAATTTATTTATGGATGGAGATGTCAAGGGCAGGACAATTATAAGCTATGGAAAGTACCATCATTTGTTTATGATAACATATTTCTTTCATTTTTCTTCTATTACGACATTCTACTTTTTATATATTTTTTATTAAGACATTGTACTTTAAAAATCCAACAAATTATAAAATTTTACTTTGTATTAGCCTGGGGACATTGTGCTTTGGATTATTGAGTGGTGAAATCTAAAACAACTAAAGATGTTTTGAATCTATTCACTTCAAATTTTAATTAGATGAAACAATTATTTGTTGTTCAAACCCGCATTAAAATCCTATTTTATTGACCCTAACACTTGATTCTTTTTGCGTTTCAATCATTTTAACAAGTCGATCAGTGGCGGAGCTAGATGGGGCGTTGGGGGTATTACAGTATCTCCAAAAAAGTTATTTTATATATATAAAAAATATTATTTGTAACATGCTTCTTGTTATTGTACCCCCAAGTAAAGAGATTATAACATGTTTTTAATGTCCGATATTGGATAAATACATATAATATATCGACAATGTTTGTACCCCATATCAAAATTTCTGGTTCCACCACTGAAGTCGATAATCAGTTTAGAAACTTTTTATAAGCATCCAATTTGAAAACTTCCAAGACTTAAAGTTTCATGTGGGATACAATGTATATATTACTTAACTTCCTACAAACTAATAAAAAAATCCAATTAAAATCAATTGTGAGACCTAAACCTTAAAAGATTTTGATGAACCTTATTCATAGTTAAAGATAAAAATTATAACTGTTATTATCGTTCATAGTGAAATTCAAATGTTATTATCATTTTTAATACCCAAGCCTTTCAAAGAAAATTAGTACAAAATTGGTAGTTTATTTATATTATATTATAGTATATTATTTTTATTTTTTTTTAGAATTACCGGTATCCTTTTAAGTCCGGCCAAAAAATGTTTCATGTTTTGTAAAAACTACTTGTGGGGTGAGCATTTTTCGGTTTAAACCACAAAACCGTTTGAACAAAATGTTAATCGGATTTTCAGGTTTTGGTTTTTGGGTTAGCGGTTTCCCTGAACTAGGCGGTTTGGGTTGGCGGTTTTCTTAAACGTGATGCATGTATGATCATTTGTGTGCAACTTTTTTCTTTCCGTTGAACACACTACCTACAACCATCCCAAATGCCACATAATCTCTAAAAACTATTCGCCGAAAGGAAATTAGTGTGTCGCACACCACATTGCTATCCTTGTTGTTGCAAACGGAGATCGTATTGATTAAAGTTAGATACGTGCTTTTGTTTTTGTTTTGTTTTTTTGTTTTTTTTTTCAAATTGGCCAATTTTAAAACACGGTAAAATTAATTGTCGATAGAATATGATTTAAGTGTGACATTAACAAGTGTGATTTATTGAAAATTTTAAAATCGTTAGTTTAAATTCATAAACAAAATTGTTTTTTTGCTTCCCAAAAAAGATTTATGATGGTATTTCTGAAAAGTTTTTAATTCCAAAATTTTTTGGGTATTGTTTCATCTAATCTTTTACATGTATATTTTTCATCAAAATCTTATATATATATATATATATATATATATATATATATATATATATATATATATATATATATATATAAATTGCTTCACAATTGTCAACTCTCCGTGACGAGGTTTATACATCAATCATGATCGGTCATCCACAAGACAAATCGATAAATGACCTTGTTAACAAAATACCATTTCCAAGTTCATATTACGTTATATGAAAAAAAAATGTCGTTACATATAAGTGAAACTAAATAATTTCTTTGCATTTAGCCAACTTTTAAAAAATATAAACATAAGTATTTATCTAGAGGTGCACAATTGTGTAATTTGTATCCATGTTATATGTGAAACCGGTTTGGAAGAAAGTTAGATCGGTTTTTAAGAATGTGGTTCGATTCGATTAAATCCAATTAGTTTTAACCATATCATGTGGATAATTGAAATATGATGTTTACAAACTATCGATAAAAAATAACCATGGGAATATATATATATATATATATATATATATATATATAAAGTCATAACTATCATTTTCTAAAAGTTTTTATCACTTAATGTAGACAATAACATCTCCATATTGAACTCCTAACCTAGGATCACACCACTAACAACTATAATACTAATGTTGGTCACATCCTAAACAAAAAACTAAAAATCCATAACACAACCCTTAAGGGAACTATTTTCCAAAATAGCATACAATGAATATTCTTTAATACGCCATGTTTCTGAAATGGAAACTAGCTGTAAAAAAGAAACTATTCGCTTAAACATAACTATTAACCGCCCCTTTATAGCTGCAAGAAAACTATTCACCAAAATGAATTAATCACCGTCTAAAAACTATTCGTCGCCGCCGCTTTGCGTGGGTACACGACTAGTATATATATATATATATACATATATATATATATATATATATATATATATATATATCAAAAATTTATATATGAACAAAAAAAATATTACTATGCATCAAAAATACATTTTTTTTAAAAGTTCTTTTTTTAAAATATTAATTTCCAAATATATATAATAAATTTGATGAATTAAAAAAAATCTCTTAAAAAATTTATTCATTTTTCTATATTCTACGAATATTTTGTATATATTTTGAAATTAATATTTAAAAAAATAATTTTTAAAAAAATATGTTTGTAATGCATATTCATATTTTTTTTGTATATGCATATTTTTTAAATAAATGTGCATGTGCATATATATATATATATATATATATATATATATATATATAGAGAGAGAGAGAGAGAGAGAGAGAGAGGGAGAGAGAGAGCTAGGTTCATATGTACCTAGCATCTATTGTGTGCTCGTAGGAACCAATAGGAATTTAGGATTAAATAAACAAATAAATAATCAAAATAAGGATAGTTATGTAATTTTGCATATAAAATAAATAATAACCAAATTTAAATCCCTTGATTCATGGATCAATCCCCTTAAATCAAGCCATCGGTAACCCTATGCCTCTAAGAAGTCATCATCTTCTTCACCCAACAATCATCGTCAAAACTCAATGTGGTCATCATCTCCTCTACTACAACCCACCGGATAACCCCATTAATCCCCTCTGATTACATCAAGACTGACGCAACTACTTTATACCAAGAAGAAAGTGTTAGATTAGGTGTCTAAGCCCATAACTATAATTGTTATGTACTTGATTTGATAGTAGGATGATCCTTTTGGTTGTCTTCACACTGACAACTAGACATGATGACTATTAGAGAGAGAGGCTGATTTTATTATTTAGAATAATAAATTGGTGCATAAATATGATTTATTAATATATTATAAGAATAATATATTAATTAGAAATCATATTGTTAATAAGTATTTAATCAGAAATTAATTTGGAATTAATTTTGGGATTAAAGGAACGGACTGAAAGTGCAGGGGCTGTTTTGTAAATAGTTGATAGTTGAGGTTTTGGGCCATTGGATCATCCTTATTAGGGAGGGCCGAAAATCCCTAGAAGGTTCTAGAGATTTTCGTCCAAGCCCTAAGGAAGGGGTCCATGGACTTGCTTAGGCCCTAAGCTAAGGAATTAGGGTTTCCACCTTAAAACCCTAGCTAGCCTCAAGTATAAATAGAGCCCCTTGGCTCTTGAATTCGACAACCCTTTGGAAACCCTAGAAGAGCCGAATTTTTGAGCAAGTCACTCATCTCTCCTCTCTCTCATATTCATCCTCTTTCCCTAGTGTGTTTGTGAGCCATTAGAGGTACTACACTTGTGATACTTGTTCTCAAGAGCAAAGGATCTTCAAGAATTGGTTGTTATTACTATATAGAAACAAAGGTATGTGATCTAATCTTTGTAGATTTCTAATTATTAGATGCATATTAGGGTTTTCCTTTTTGTGTTCAATGCTTGTATGTCTAATAGAGAAAACATAGATCCTATCTAGGGTTGCATGCACACATAGGATTGTTTGTATAAAACTCATTAGTGGTATCAGAGCTTTTGGTTTTGTTTTCAATTAGATTTGATACAATTGATTTAACTTGACAAATTAGGGTTTATGACAATTAAACTCTAGGGCTTGGATTTTTTGAAATTAGGGTTTCTAAACCCTAGTTTCGAAAACTGATTAGGGTTTTCGAACCCGTTCCTTTGGCCTCCATTTTTTTATTTCTAGGGTTTGCTAACCCTAGAATTTTCGAAAAATGCATTCCCCAAGATTAGATTTCGAAAATCTAGGGTTTTGGGTAGTATTATCTTTTAAATTGTTTAAATGGATAATCCTATGAGATTTAATAATTTAAATTAATTGTTTACTTTTGGATAATTATTAAATTAAGGTTTTTAATATTTAAGATTTTAAATTAAAAGGTATTAATTTCAAAAATTAGATTAAAAACCCTAGTATTTTGAAATGTTTAAAATACACCCTTATAATATATATATATATATATATATATATATATATATATATATATATATATATATATATATAATTAAAAGTTTAATATTATATATGTATAAGAAAAGTCAGTCTTACCGTTAGTAGGCCTCATTCACGAATCTAGTCTATAAGGGGTGTTTAAGGAAGCGGCCTATAAAAACCGCCATTGGGTATCCATTCTTACCCACCGCACTCTTGACTAGTGGAGGGTCGTTAGCCGAACGGGTAGGATAGGACATTAATTCTCTCATTAATAAGTATAATGATAAATATAAAGTAACTAAATGTTTTATAAATTTCCAATCTTAGTTACTTTAGGAAAATGTGAATTTGATGCTAATCCATGAAATTGCACATTGTCAAGTCGTTAGTGGAGCATGTGTGGTTAACCGGCACACTAACTTGGACTAACAAGGGTGGCAATGGGTAGCTCGTAAATTATCATAGATCAATGGAGCGTGTGTGGTTAACCGGCACATTGATTAAGTGGTAAATGACATCGAGAGTACCAAGCTAATTTGCATGGTTATTCACACCTTGTTTGTGATCCTCAGTATCCCAGTCACAAAATTGAAGGGCATAATCGAGATTAAACATGCCATTGAAGAGTTCAATGAATCTCAAAAGATCTAGGAATTTCATTTAATAAAACCTAATTTATTTAAATTTTGTTTTTCGTGGTGGAATTGGTAAATCGTCATTTACCTACCTTCAAATAATTTACAATTGGATTACGACATCCCTCTTCCGAATTGTGAATTATTGTGTTGGGTCCTAGCCTTAATATTTCATTTTGGGTGTTATATTAAGGATTCATTATCTAATTTTCCTTCTTCTTTTGCAGATGTCTACCTCAAACAACGCTTCCGGTTCCTCCAACAACAACTCCAACAACTCCTTCTTGCTCTTGAACATTTGTGTGAGGATCACGTTCGATGGTTCCAATTTCAATGATTAGATCTGGAACATTCGAATGGCCTTGCGTTACGAGGACAAAGAATATGTCCTCAACAAACCGTTGAACGAGATTGATGAGTCCAAAGCTACTCCCAAAGAAACAGCTGAGTATGGGGCTCACTACAAGGATCTATGTTTCATAATAATAGCATCCTACTTTGAAAAACTACATAGAAAGAAATTACTAACCTTTGGTTGACTTCCTTGCTATCTCCTACGTGCTAGTTTAGTTGCAAGATGAAGGATCCAAAGGAGAACCCCTCTAATGGAATCAGACCCATACACCAAATAGCGAAAAGAAGAACCCACAAATTAGGGATTGTTCGAAAAACTAAAGAACCCTAGGAGAGGGGATGAGATTTCAGTTATGGAGAGGGAGGAACAGAGTATGCAAGATTTGGACACTACGAATAAATCGCCCTAGAGTTTACCCTAGCCGTCTACTTATAGTTGAGCTGAAACGTCCCAAAAATAACACCCCAAAAAATCATTTTTAATTTAGTAAAAACATTAATCCAAAATCCCAAAAAGATCAAAGTATGTCATTACATCAGAACATATCAATAATGTCGGCTTAATGTATTAAGACGTGGGTTTCTGGCGAACTCGGCGAGTTTATGGATAAACTCGGCGAGTTGGCTCGGTTTTTCCCCAACTTTGCAGATTGATAGAGGAACACGGTGAGTTGATGGACAACTCGGCGAGTTGGGTCAACTCAGGCCATTGACCTTGACTTTTGACTCTATCTTTGACCAAGTTGTTCTAGGGGGTATTTGAGGTAATCAGAATTGTAATTAAGAAAATTATAGGCTTAGGATAAGACCCATATGGGGTTGAGCCCAATTTGGAAAATTAGGCCATTAGTGGGCCTTTGTGGATCTTTTGGATTTGGGCCTCAGTTTTGGTTCATGTTGGGTCAGGGGTAAAATGGTCATTTTACCCCAGGTAAGGGTTATGGGTTATATCTTGGAACCCAATTGCTAATTGGGTGTGTTGTTGGTATTGATATCTCGGGAAGCCGACAGGACAGCAATTAGGGATTTCTTTCAGTGAGCTTCAGTATTCGAGGTGAGTCTTCTCACTATATCCATGGGTCGAAGGCACCAATGCCGACCCATTATGTGTTATGTGGTATGCTAGTTGTCTTTGTGATACTTGCATGGAAGACCCCGGGAGGATCCCGTGGCATTTGGATATCAGACCACGGGGGAAAGCCCATGGCATTCCAGGTAAAGACCATGGGGGAGCCCATGGCATCCTAGATAAAGACCGTTGGGGGAGCCCATGGCAACTATATGTATGTTGCATGATAATAGCACTTTCTATCATATGTTTGATATGTTCGATATGTTTGGTATGAATTGCATGTTTGGCTCGTTTGATATGTATGATATGTGGTATTTTGGGGAACTCACTAAGCTTTGTGCTTACGGTTTTCAGTTTATGTTTCAGGTTCTCAGTTTTCAAATGGAAGAGCTCTAGATGATTGCAGAGCCACACCACATGTTTCTGCATATTGTGAATTACTCTGGTTAATTGATGTTCTGCTAAATATTGGTTACTCTGGTTTTGTGAAAACAATCTGTATTAACGAATTATTTGAAAACAAATTTTTTTTGTGTCGTGACTTTGGGTCGTTACAAAAGCATATTGGCTATCATCCACAATGTTACAAAGACAACTCCTTATCCTATTGACAAAGACTCCTTATCTTATTGAAAATGACTTTACTATGTATTTGTATAACACATTACAACAAGCAATAGGTCGATAATCAAAAACCTTCTAGGGGTATCACTTTTGGGAACAAGCACAATAGGTGTGGAATTAATTTCTTTAAGCATCTTCCCACTCCAAAAGAATTCCATAACAGCTTTATAAACTTCATGACCCACAATACTCCATGATGCTTTGAAAAACAGAGAGGAATAACATTCTAGCCCCGAAGCTCTATTATCATCAATATCAAACATATCATTTTTTTTATTTCATCATACGTAGCCATTCTGATCATTTCCACTTCAATCCTATGATCCAAAACATTTTCTAAAAAAAGAAGGAGATTGATCAATTGACAAAGACACTTCTTCCATACCCAAAAATTCCTAAAATGATCGACAAATCTACTAGGAACCATCTTTCCACTTAGCCATCTACCATCTTCATCCATCATATTTTCAATTCTACGTCTATTCATTCTACTCTTTAAAGAATTATGGAAAAATGCAATATTTATGTCCCCTTCACTCAACCAATTAACTTTATACCTTTGAATATTAACCTTTGTTTTGTATTGATTGCTACATGTAAGATCCGATTTCGGGATGTTTCTTATTTTGGAATAGTGGGATGTTATTTGATCAAGTAAGGGTCTCGAGCTTCAAGGGACGAAGTTTGGACCTTAAAGGAATAAGGTTCTTATGCTAAAAGTATAATTCGTTGGACAAAAAGGTAGGGTTTGGGCTATTACTAAATTGGGCCTTGCTGGTTTGGGCCTTTCACGACGCGACATTGAGGATGTGACGAAGTGAATATTGGTGTAGCCCAAGCCCATGATTTTATGGTTTACCATGTATTGTTTCCGAGCTTTAGGTCATTTGCAGCCCCCATCACCTCAAAGAGCCTCCTTAGAGTAAACCCTAACCTCCATATTGTTCTTCCTTCATTTCTTACAAGTTTTGATAATCTTGGAAGCTTTATTTGGAAGATTGAAGAAGAAGAATGATCATTTAGCGATTGTGAGTTGTTTTCCCCGGAGTTTATCTTAAACTATTTAACTTTTAGACTTTGGTATGATGCAAAGCTTCCACCTTTATGCTTATTTGATGCTAGATCTAGGTTTTAAGATTGTTTTGCGGTGCCCTTTTATTCCCTTTCATGGTGTTCTTGGAGTTTGGAGAACTCCATAACCATATGAGCGAATTATTCAACATTTAGACTTGATTAGTGTTGGAAAAATGTTTGTGCATGTTTGTCCTTAAAATGTGCATTTAGTTTTGTCGTTATAAGTGGACTCATGAACTTAGGGTATGAGATTTTGAGTTATTAAGCCCTTGGGATGGATAAAGTTGAAAACTTTATCCATTTAGTCATTGAGGAGTATCAGATCTAAAAATTAGAACTTTTGTTGTTAAGGATTAAGAGCTTGATGAGTTAAGTTTTCAAGATGGAAATCATGACGCGACACATAGAGTGTTATGGCTTGATTTTGGAGCATTCCCGACTATTTTGTCATTTAGTGGTTCATGACGCGACTGGTCAAGGTTTACGGCGTGATTGGCCGTTGACCGTTAACTTTGACATTGACTGTTGACTTTTTGACTAGTTTGACTGTTGGTCAAACTTTGGTAGAGTTAAGTATTTGTCTAATGATTGGTCTCTATTTGACATTAGGAAGCTTGTGTTAGCTGTTTCGGTTGCTGAGGTTGCTGTTGATCTTTTGTTGTTTAGCTCAGGTGAGTTTTCTCACTGTATTACTTATGGCATAGCTACTATGACTAGATTGTATGTCTAGCCGAATCAGTAGGAATTTGTTTGTTTCTTGTATGTTACATGCTTCGTTGGGTCAATATGGACTCGGGGTTGATACAGATCGGCTCGGTTAAAACACACCAATTGGGTTGATACGGACCCGGGGTTGATACGGACTCGTTGGATTGAAATAGACTCTTTGGGTTGAAGCGGACTCGTTTTTATGTGTTGTACGTGATATTTTGGAAAACTCACTAAGTTTTGTCTTATAGTTGTGGATTAAATGTTTCTAGGTACTTCTTTGGATTGTGGGAAGACGAATGTGTGACTATATACACACATCAGCAGTTTTATGATTTGAGATTCCACAATGTCTTTCCTATAAACCATGATTTTGGTTTATGGTTATTGAACAAATGGTTTTATCTCGATTATAACTTTATGAAAATGAGCATTTATCTTATTTTAAAAATGAAAAACTTTACTGTGAGCAAACAGGATGTTACATTACAACTTGCGCTTTTCAAACATTAATACTAGGTTTGAGATCTATTTCCACAATGTAAACTCTTTCAAATTTGGAATTTGAATTTTTAAATGGTTACTTTAAAAGGCCCATGTGAGGGTTGTTACATACGTCTCATTTTAGACCTTGTAGAAATAGTTTGTCGATAGTTGCTTCAGAGCAAAACTATTGTCAAGAAAGAATATTAGGTCATTTTCCATAAAATCAATGTAATAAAAAAACGGCATTTTCCCCATATCTTTGGTTTTAAAACCGATCCAATCCATAAAAGCCGATCCATACATTTTCGGTTTTAAAGTCTTACCAAACCCATAGAAAACCGAACCGAGGCTAAAATCCAAATAACGGTCTATGGAGAAAACTTGAACCGAACCGTGCTCAGTGATAATAATTTGGTATGTTTTTGCACTGTAATGTGTAGTTATCTCAGGCAATTGGATTTGCTTTTTGAAAGAAGAACCCTACATAGTTGAAAGATGATTTACTGATGAGGAAATCGTACCTATTTATACTAGAGTCTCCACACTCATATGCTAGGAGACATTGAAATGAAATGATAAGCAATAAATGAACACATTTGCAGAATATTTATAAAGATCTTTCCCAAATACTTCCACCACCTTAAAGATATTTTTTGAATACTCATGATCTGTGTGGAATTCTTTAGAATATCTGGTAACCTTCTTATATAATGCTCGTAGCTCTATTACTTTAATTCTCCCCATAAAGGTAACGTGTTTATACTTTTCTTGCAACTTTAAAAACAAAATTTCATATGTGAAATACCAAAAATACCCTTCAGTGAAGACAAAATGATGGGTCCTTGAGGCCTGCAATCACCAAAATTCGATTTATTTGTTCTTTAAGTAATATAATGACATTGATTTGCAGATTCACATAGATGATTTCTTGAACTATGGACCGCTGTTGATATCTAGATGGATTGTATGGCTCCAGCCTTATGTGTTTTAATATTTAACATTTTTCGTTTTGTAGTTCTCATTTATATGAAATAAAAAACAGAGCAAAATCAATATACAACTTTTATACATTATTTGCATTTCATTTTTTTTATAAAAAGATTCACACTTTGGAAATTGCAAGTGTTCAAGCAAGTAATATCAATTATTGTTACATCTCATTTGATGGAAAACTGGTTCCCGATTGATAGGTAAGACAAATATCATGGGTTCAAATTATTCAAAAACCATAAATGTCTTTTATTGAAAAAGGTGTCGCCCTTTTCACATATACCATTTTGTGGTGTAGTATTATAAAAGTTACAAATCTAGTCCAAATGCTTGATTTGTTGCCAAAAGAGTCTTTAATATGTAGTTCCTCGGTTAAGTCTATGTACAACGACTATTTTACCCATATCTTCATTTTCTTCAAACGCAAACCCTAAAAGCAAATCGTCTCCTTAACTCTAAACTCTAAATTCACAACAAAATCGACCAAACCCCAAACCAATTATAAAATCAAAACAAAACAAAATCCACAATTAAGGATAAAGCAACATCAAAAGATAATACTACGATAAAATCTATGTATATACATTGAAGAAAACTATTCCCTAACCTCTTTTTTTTTTTAAAAGATAAACATCACCAAAAGATTTATTTACGTGATCGATATGCATCCAAAATACCAAAAAACTACTTCCAAATCTTAACAACATTGTCGTTATGTCCCGCTGAAGCTATTAATCCAGATGCACTCGATACTGCAAGCGCAGAAACAGGTTCTTCAATTGGCATCATCATCTTGTTCTCCGCCATGTTCCATAGCTCCATACTCTAAACCATCCAAAGGGTAAAACGGTAAATTTACATTACAAGGACGTTTTATGCACTACTTATAATACGAGTCTAATCGGAATTAATCAGAATCCTTCAAATTCCATGTTTTAAGGATTTCAATTTTCAACGTTCCTGAGGAATTGTGGAAGGATTATGATTCTTTGAAATTCCAATTCCTTTTGACGGATTCCATTACTTTGAATCTTTATCTTTCTAAATTTGAAGATTTAAAGGTGGAAATTTGTATACCTGATAGCAACCGATTATGAGTAGAGAAGGGTATGCAGGATGAAAAATGCCACAATGGAATCTTTTGCCATTAACACTTAACTCATGAATGCAATTTGCTTTTCCACCAGAATCCATTCTCCACACCTTCACCAAATCCTCACTTACTGATATCAAATTCTCACCCGAAGAATCCCAGCATATAGACTGCACATTCGATGCATGCCCCTGTATTCCAAAAAAAAAAAAAAAAAAAAAACGGAATTATCATTTAAATTTATAGTAAACTACATAAAACAAGTGAACCATGGAGGAAAATAGGGTGTGTTTTTTTGTTTTCACATTAAGTGTTGAATGGAAAAAGTTCTTAATGAAGAAACACCTGTCATGTTAAAATTGATGGAGACTGTTATAATAGTTGAATTTTTTTTTAAAAATTGCTGGAACGCAAGGGTAAAATGGTCATTTAGTCTCTTTCAAACAGCTTATTCAGTCTAGAAAAGAAACACCCATGATAAAAGTAGAAACCCTAAAACATTGTAAAATAAAAATCTGGATTTAAAAAAAAAAAAAACCAACCTTTAAAACATGCTTACGAGCTTGAGAATTCTCCAAATCTGTTAAAGACACTGATTTTCCAACAACAGCTGCAAGAATCCTCCCAACACCTGATTGAAATCTAACCAGATTTGCACCACCCTAAAAACCAAAAAATAAAAAATAAAAAATAAAATTAATTTCTTGAATTTAAAAATACAATTCTATAATTAGTATTTCTCAAACCTTTGTCACTTTAACACATCCAGCATTCTTTATAGTCCAATAACGAATCTCACTTTCATCACAAGAGCAAACAATGTCATCTTTTTTAGGGTGAAAATCAATCGATAAAACAGATGCAATGTGCCCTGTAAATGTCCTAACTGATCCACCTCCCAACTGCATAAAAAAATATATATATACAATAAATTGGATGAAAATTTTTAAAGTAGAATAAGAAAAATGAAATTACATTTTCAAGATCCCAAATTCTAATGGTTTTGTCTTGAGAAGATGTAGCAAGTAATTGCATTGAAGAACTAAAACGGATATCAGTTATTTCTGAAGAGTGTTCATCAAGTGTAGCTTTGTTCTCCCGTGTGCTTGTGCACCATAATCTTGCCTGCACCACAAGATTATTAAAAAATATAAATAAAAAAAAATGTTTTTTTTAGTTATTGTAAAATTATTAAGTTGAAGAAATGACCTTTTTGTCTTGTCCACCAACTGCTACAAGTTTTCCATCAAATGAAATGTGACAACAATTTATACTTGTGGCTTGAACACTTCCCACTTCCAAAAATGTGAAACCTTTAATAAAAAGAAATACAAAATAAGTATTTCCAAAAATGCCCCTTTGAAATAGGACTCAAATTACTATTTAAGTACCATGTGAAGTGTTTATTTCGGATTCTTTATCGGTTTGAGGCAACAAGGAATTGTCATTATTTCCATCAAAAGCTCCATAATCAATGAAATCATCAACATTAATCTGCAAAACAATTTCATAACATTACGAAAACAATAAATAAAAATTTGTTTTCAAAAGGTGAATAGAAATACAAATACCTTTTCATTTTGTGGGGAATTAGGCTTTGAAACATTACTTGAAAACACTCCAATTGCATTTGAGATTCCAGAAGTCATTGGTTGTTTTCTTTTTCTATCCATTGAAGACTGAATTTGTCCTTCATTTTGAGATCTATAAGGTTGTTGTTGTTGTTGCAATCGAGTCTGGATTTGATCCAATCCTTGTTGCTGCTAATTTTCCATAATATGATTATAATTATAATCAACTCTTGATTTGATTTAATGAAAAGAGTAAATTGAGTTTAAGTTTGAAGCTCACAGTTAAAGGCCATCCTCTCAGGGGCATAGTGGTTAATCCTCCAGTTGCTGTTGAAAAACATAAAAAGAAACTTATGATCTAAAATTCTAAATCAATGATTCAGATTAAGCAAATAAATGAAATGATGATTTTTTAAGTATATAGAGCTCTATGTTCATAATGATCACAACTATCTTCTACATATATTCTTGTTATGATAATTGATAGTGCAAACCTTAGTCCAAAATCTTGGGTCCCACATCCTAATTTTCCTTTTTTGTAGTTAAAGATGCAATAAATTGTTATTGTAATACATATTCTAAAATCTTTTTGTTATAATATCACATACCCTAATTGGAAATTTTTGATCTTGCACTAAATTATGGAAGTTTAGGCCCAAAATCTCTATGTAATTGTAAACCCTAGGAGTATTATGATATTATCAATAAAATACTTTTGTTCTTTAAATTTGTATCTTACAAATATTCAAGATTTGTATAAATATACGAGTTTTAGGGCTATTTTTAAGATTACCATGAGCTTCAGGAACTTGAGCACTTTGATTGATCATGGAATTTGTCACATTAGTTATTTCCTGCTTCACCAAAGTAAATATTAGATCATATTGAAATAATTTAATATGCTCCACATATTCAAGATCAAAATAATTTGAAGAAATAATACTGATTATTCAAATACACACATGTCTAGGCACCAAAGCTTGCTTTTGTTGTTCAATTGGAAGTTGATTCATTGAATTGATGTGATTCATAATGAGGGCTGCATTATCTCCATACCATTGCTATACAAAAATAAAAACAATTTTTTTTTATAAATATATTATATTATAACTTATAAGAAACTTGTGAAATCAAATTCAATACCTTTGGAACTGGTTGCTTCATAATGGTTGATGCTTCAGCAATCCAAGGGCTTTTCCCAATATTAACATTATTTGCATTGAAGCTTTGACTTTGATGTTGACCACCTTGCTGCTGATGTGGGACCCGAATAACCTGTCATTATAATTTCCATAAGTTTATAGTCTTACAAAGAGCTTTCTTGATATTAATGATATTCAATCACAATTCAAAAGTTGTCTAGATCAATTATGTTTATAAAATATTTTGGAAAAACATGGCATAAATGAGAGAAAATTTATAGAATGTTGGGTTTTAATGAGAAAAGCTTCATTTTCCTGACTTTCTCTTTTAATTCATTTTGTCACCATTAAGTCAGAAAAACATTTATATATAGCTTCTCAGATTAAGGGGTTGTTTCTAAGTGGTTGAATGAGACTAAATGACCATTTTACCCTTACATTCCAAAAAAACAAATTTCATAATATTCATCAATCTTAACATGAGAGGAGTTGAGATTGAATATGAATCTAGACATTATTGAATCATAATCTTGAAATTAGAATCTAGACATTATTGAATCATATTTCAATAATGTCTTAGATCAATAAACACAGAAATATGAATCTAGATATTATTAAATCATAATCTTGAAATTAGAATTATCCATTCACCTCATTGGAAGATTCCATGGAGCCTTGGTGGCGTTTGTATCTAGAAATAAAAGTATCCCAAAAAACTGTCCACCATTCAAAGAGGAAACCTCGAGGAGCATCAATGGCTGAAGTGATCACAATTCACAAACAACAAAACAAAAAACAGAATCTAAAGTTTTAATCATTTAAAGAAAGATTAAAATAAATAAATTTCCTTTTATACAAGTTGTCTTACCACGAACATTGGCAGGGACTTTTGCTTCACCTTCAAATGCCTTTGTGGAATTACCATAGTTTTTCTTGATAAGATAATCAAGAATATAAACATCCAGCCTGTTTTTCCAACAAAAAAGTCAAAATTTTGAGAAAATCACAAAAACTAAGAATATAATATAAACATTTAGCAACTAATATTTATATATTTGATAATACAAACAACAAATTTGAAGAATCTTATGCTTATGCAGCAACAAAGCGAATGCAATGAGTATTTTATAAAGATTTTTCCAAAAGGAAACTGTGCATTTCACTTGGATTCTTACATACTGGGGTAAAGGGAGTATTATATAACGACAAATTCAAAATAACACTTAAAAAAATGGGTTTTTATGTATGTATATGTGTGTATATATACACCGACATGTATATTACACACAGTCAACGATCAATGGTGGCTCGATAAACCCTCAAAAAACACCGACACATTTACATAGAAGCACACGTCAAGTAACACAAGTGCTTCTTCAAGTAATACACTTAAGAAATCTTAAAAACACCGACACACACAATGCAAAAGGGCAAACCCCATTTGAGTAGTAATCGATTAAGAATCAAAAATTGAAAATTTAAATCATAAATTGAAAACCCCAGTAATCATCGACGATGAAATAAAAAAGGAAAGAAAGGAAAATGAGAAGAAGGAAGTGCTTAAGTTACATTGTATCAGCATCCATGGCGGGTTGTTGTTGTTGTTGTTGTTGTTGTGGTTGAGATTGCGCCATGATTGTTAAACCCCAGAGAGAGAGAGAGGCACAAAACCACAGACGTCGAAAACTGCGAAAGGAAAATGGAAAGGAATTGTTGGAATGAGAATGTTGTTTATTAATAGTGAATTTTAAAAAGGGTTCTTTTTGACTCCAAAAGAGTACGGATTTGCTTTTCTCCAACAAGCGGTTATATAATGAGGACTCCCCTTCTTTTGAGTTTCTTCCATACATGAAAATAAATGCAACATAATAGGTCTGATTTTCAAAATAATTATTACTTATCAATTGAAAATTAAGGAACTAACCACAAATATAATTAAAAACGGGAGCCAAAATTATTTTTAAACTTGAACACAAAAAAATTATATGGTTCGTGAAAAATGCTTCATGACTCAAGAAATTTTATTTTGAGAAGAAGAAAAGTATGTGTTTTGGTTAAAAATTATAATAAAGAAGTAACGGATACATAGAGATGGATGATTAAAAAAAGTTGTGCCTTTAATACTTTCTAGATGACTATATTATGTATGATGTGTTAGACTTTATTGAAGAGCTTCAAAACCTTTGGTGCAAAGAAACAAAAAGTATAAGACACTAATAATATAAACATGTGTTTATTTTACATGCATGTTTTCTCATGTTTTGTCAATTTGAGTTAGACTAATTTCAAAGTAATATGTCCTAAAGTGAAATCATCACTTCTCAAGCTTGCAAAAAAAAAATACTCATGGTAGATCCATTTATGTGTGTTTATCTTGTATCCATCCAAAACCAAAATGTAGGTCAATCTAAGTAAATGAGTCTCACCTAGTACATGACTATTTACATGTCATAGTCAATTAAGGTGTTTTGTTTCTTGAGGGAAGGTTCTAGGTTTAAATCTTATTACAAATAATTCTTTTACAAATTTTGCACTGGAAAAATATAGATTCTTTTCAGTTTTGTCGCATCAAAACAATTTGTTTAAATTTAAAAGAAACAATTACATTATCTGATTTGTGATTTTTGCGAAATAGTATCATTTTAGTCTAAAAGATTACAAAAGAAAAAATGGGAACTATGTGGTGGGAAAACTGATTTCATAATTTATAAAATACTTTTTATAACTCGCCTTTGATTGACTATATTGATTAATTAATTACTAATCACAATATAACAAGTAAGAAGATAAAAAAGACAACTTATGCCGCTAAATCTTTCCATAACATAAATAATTATACAATATGGAAATTCAGTATTGTATAATAACGTGGGTTTCATCTTTTTGTCCTTTTGGGATTACTTTAAAAAAGTTCTTCTCGACCAAAAGAGTAAGGATTGCTTTTTCCAAATGGCTCCAAGGCGGTTATATAATTAGTAAAGTATTCCTTTCTTACATACTTGAAAATAAAGGCAGCATCTTTTCAAACAATTATTACTTATCGGCTAAAATTAGTTGATAAGTATGAGCAATTACTAGCTCTACGTTTATTATTAGTGATAGATATTAGAATATTAAAATGGAAAAGTATTATAAAATAATTATTTCTTTTGTTAAATGTATTTTGTCAATTATTTTATAGTACTTCCAATGAGAAAAACGTTTTATTTGTTAAAAGGAATTTCAAAGAATAAGAAATTTTTTGTAAAATAAGAGCACCTTGAAAGAAGGATTTGATTGAAAGGAAGGATCTGAAAGGTTTGTCGTGGGGAGCATCATAAAGCAATTTTGCAAAAGGGAAAATAATTTCTGAAAATACATTTTACGAAAAGGAAAAAGCAATAATTTATGATAATCGGTCAAAATATGGTTAGTTCGGTTGACGTCAAATTCGTTAATCTTTTGAGTTTTTTTATAATATAATGTTTTATAAAATCACAAAATTAGGCTATCATTTTTAAAATCGATTTGAGATTATTTATTAATTAGTTTATGGGACGTTTTTTTTGCAAGTTTTCTAGATATACATCTATATGCTTATTTTTAAATATACTTTTATATGTTTTGTATGTAGTTTCATATCTGTTATCTATTATTTTGTCTTATTTTTAAATATACTTTTATATGTTTTGTATGTAGTTTCATATCTGTTATCTATTATTTTGTCTGCTAGTGTTATCAAATGTTATTACTTTATCTAAATGATAGAAAATGATGATAACATGACGTTGAGATGACACATAATCATAAAAGTTGAACGACACATAATAATGAAAGTTGAAAGATGAGTATAAACGGATGAGTTTATA
Source organism: Lactuca virosa (assembly GCF_052849685.1). Taxonomy (NCBI): domain Eukaryota; kingdom Viridiplantae; phylum Streptophyta; class Magnoliopsida; order Asterales; family Asteraceae; genus Lactuca; species Lactuca virosa. The sequence goes on along the minus strand of NC_136430.1, from coordinate 299,168,043 downwards.
ATATGACACATTAACTCAAGAGTTATTTCCAATAAAATACATATATGTCCCTAATGTTTTTAGTGGAAACACATTCAAACTTGTTAGAAAAAAATACAATCATGTATATTTAATTACTATTTTTGTTTTTTCACATGTGTAACACACGTATGGTACAACTTGTGATTATTTGTCGTGTTGAGTTAGTTGACCATTACATCTATACCATTGTTCATGGGTAAAGAAAAAGGACATATTTTTGCTTCATCTTTATCTTATAAAAAGGTTTAACTAATGATACGGCTTGAGGACACTCATGTGACCCTTTATGTATATTTATTAATGATCCTAATTGTTGATGCATAGTTCACCATTACATGATCTCATACTTATATTTCCATGTGTCATCGTTTTTTGCTAACCATTTTTCATATCTTTGGATGTTTTGTAGTTTGTCCCACGACATTTAGTCCATACATGATTTCTCATGTCATTCATTTGTTAACTTGTACATAATCAAGCTATTTCCTTTCTATATTATGACCATTGTTGTAAAACTCGTCAAGTTGGCCGAGTACTCCTTACTCGTCCCCTTACCGAGGCGAGTTACAGAATCCGAGTACTCCTCGATTGGCCCTTACTAAAGTGAGCAGTCTTGTAAAACTCGATCAACTCGGTGATCAATATGTATAGTATACTTAATGATTTATTATTTAACACACACACATGTGATTATTACAACATATATATCTTAAATTTTCAGTAATTATTCACGAAGTGAGACCATTGTGTGTTTTTCAGTTATTGTGTATTAACATGTATCTAATTTTGTTATATATTTCAATAAAATTATGGGTTTAACTTATGATTTTGACATATATAATTTCCTTAAAAATATTTCTACATGAATTACCAAATCCGAGTACTCCTGAGTACTCGCTACTCGGTAGTCGGCCGAACAGGTAACGAGTAGCGAGTTCTACAACCATGATTATAATCAAGGCATACGCGGTTAAAATGTTATAACATGCAATGACCGCAAAAGAGTTGTGACGTATGGCCTTTCTCCTTTGGATATATACAAGTATTGAGTTATATTAAGAAGTTTTTCAAATCCATTTGGTCATAAATCATGCAATATTATACATATATCTCAAGTAAGGCATTTATCATCTTTGTTTAACCATTCACTTGGGGTGAAAAAGCTCATAATTTTTTTTGTTAACTTTATCTCTAATTCTTTAAATGAGTTTCTCCAAAAATTGTTATATAAACAATGGATATCGATCATTTGTAATTATTTGCTTAACCTCGATACTTCATCATGTTCTTGCCATAACATCCTCTAAACACATGGTATTTGGGTTCACTCTATGGTGACACGGGTGCACTCTATTGGTGACACGAATCAAACTATGATGGAATTATATAACTTATGGACTTCAGAATGTATGTATTATGGAGTTTTAAGCATTTATCCAAGTGGTTGTGCTCTTCAATATGACAATTATACATAGCACTTTATTATTGGTAATAACTTTATTTAAGACTAAGTCTTTATGGGAATGGTATAATGAGATTAAGTGTCTATCTTATATAGAATTATATTTAGAGCTTATGTATTGAATTGCATTGTCACCTATACATGTATGTATATTAGTATTATGTAACACATGTAAATCCGAGTTGTATGTTTTAATCTTAAGATGCTAAACTACTCATTTAATGGAAAATAAATGAATTATGGTATAATTGGTATCTTGGGTGTTGTATTAGAATTAAGGACTTTAGAGATTTCATATTGAAAATGTTTCATTAAATATTAAGGTATGATAACAACCTTAAATTTGTTGCTATTTTAAATTTTCATATTTAAATTGTGACTAGATATAAATCAAATAAAATGTCTAATGGAAGGGTCTATGACACAATATTAAAGATTATTTAATAATTAAATAAGTTTGATGAGCTTTATGTTTTAGGGGCTAAATCACATTTTTATTAACGAGTAAGGGCTAAATTAAGAAATGTTTACTATCTATTTAATTAATGAAAAACATAATTAAGGGATTACAATAGACATTAAATAAAGGGTTTATTAATGGATACTTAACCAAGGATGGAGAATAAGGGAATATGAGTCGATTTTGAAGATCCAAGAGACAAAATCTATGTTTTATGATCATTGTAGTCTATAGATCACAATGAATGTCATGGATACAAGATTGTCGATTAGTTTTCTTTTGTTTTTATTATGTTTTTAAACCATGCAAAAGATAATGGTTTTAATGGTCTGGGACTTATCATTTCAGGAAGTATTATCATTTGAGATTATTACTAAAAATAATATATCCATCGCCTCATGATATTTTTGTTGGATTAGTGTCTAAGTCCATAACTATAATTGGTATGTACTTGACCCGAGAGTAGCATGGTCCATTTGGGTTGCATATCATCAGGACAATTTGATAGGATGTACTTTTGAGAAGAGGTTATTTATGGTATATTAATATATTATAAGTTCTAATATATTAATATGAAATCATATTATTTAATTGGTATTGATCAAGAATTAATTTGGAATTAATTCTGTGATAAAAAAGAGACTAATTAAATATATGGGGATTGATTATGTAAATCATTCATTCTTATAATGTGGGCTTATGATCCATAGTTCTTTATGTTGGGCTAAACCCATGTGGTGACCCATATATACTCCATAGAGGTCAAAACCCATGGAGCCTAAGGAATGTGGAAAGTCATGCACATTAGGGTTTGCATGGTGTAACCCTAGTTGTGCCACACTATATAAGAAGCCCCTTGGTTGGTGAAATTAGGACTAGTGATCTTTGGAAGAGTCATAGAGCCGATTTCTAGAAGCAAGCCATTATCTCTCAAGTTATCCTTTGTCCTAGGTGTGTTGTGATTCCATTTGAGGCATTCACACTATTGGTGCTAAGTTCTTAAAGGCCAAATACATCAAGGATAGCAAGCAACAACAAAAGGTATGTCATCTAACTAGAATCTTGTAGTATAGATACTCCATTGTATGCTAGTTAGGATGATGCTTTGGTAAATTGAAAGTTTGCATGTATGATAGATAAAACATAGATCCAAAACATCTAGGGTTGCATGTACATCATAGGAGTGTTAGAATGCTCAAAACCCTTCAGTGGTATCAGAGCCTAGGGTTGTTTTTCATTATACTTGATGTTACTTGTTTTCAAAGCTTGAAAAAAATCGATTTTCTGCCTCCTAGAAAGTGAACTCGCCGAGTCCATTGGGTAACTCGCCGAGTCCACCCTATAATATGACCAACTCGCCGAGTCAGTTCATGCACTCGACAAGTTGGTGCTCCTGGATGCAGATTTTCGAGTTCTAAGGCTGGAATTAGACTAGGATCATTACCCTAAACTGTTTCTGAACTTATAAACTCGTTTTTGATGTGGTAATGATCATGTTTATCCAATTTATAAGATAATTGTCAAAGTTTCATGTTTTGTATTAGTTTATATGGTTAGGCTAATTACATGAAATTTCTTTGATATGAATTGTCTTGTTCTTATGAGTTTAATTTAGATCATAGACAAATTTTTTGATTTTCTTAGAATTTTTGATCTAAATGCTTTTGATGGATTCCATAACTTGTCCTCAAGTTATGGAAAATGAAAAGTTTTTCTTCTAAATAGATCATTAAAATCATAGGTTATGAACTTGAAGAGTCCTTTTCCTATAAATGGTTTTATGAACTCCATAACTTGTCCTCAAGTTATGGATTTTCAAGAGTCTTTTCATTAAAACCTATATTAAACTTATAAGTTATGAATTTGAAAAGTTTTGACAAGTTTTAAAACTTGCCCTCAAGTTTTGGAATTTGTAAAGTTTCACCTTTTGAATACTTTAGTTCCAAACCCTAGAGTTATAAAAAGTTAAAATTTTACCCTTATACTATTATAATATTATAGCTTTAATATTTATATATATATATATATAAGAGTAACGTCAGTCTTACCGTTAGTAGGACTCATTCACGAAGCCGGTCTATAAGGGGGGGGGGGGATAAGGTTACTGCCTATAAAATGGCAGTTTAATGGGTGTCCACTCTCACCCACCGCTTCCTTGACTGGTGGAGGGTCGTTAGCTGAACGGGTTTGACAGGACATTTAAATTCTCATTAAAAGTATAATGAAATACTAAGTAACTAAACACTTATAAATTCTCAATCTTAGTTACTTAGGAAAATGTGAATTTTGTGCTAACCCATGAAATTGCACTTTGCACCTTGTTAAGTCGTTAGTGGAGTGTGTGTGGTTAACCGACACACTAATCTGGGACTGACAGTGCGTGACAAAGGGTAGCTTGATGTTAATCATAGATCAATGGAGCGTGTGTGGTTAATCGGCACATTGATTAGGTGGTTGTAACATTGGGTGTACCAAGCTAATTTACATGGTTATTCACACATTGTTTGTGATCCTCGGCATCCAAGTCACAAACTTGAAGGGCACAATCGAGATTTAAACATGCCATTGAAAAGTTCAATGAATCTCAAAGGATATAGGAATTTCAATCCAATTAAAACTTAATAATCAATTTCGTTTTTCATGGTGGAAATGGTAAATCGTCATTTACCTATCTTCAAATATTTTACAATTGGATTACGGCATCCCTCTTCCGAATTGTAAAGTATTGTGTTGGGTCCTAGCCTTAATATATCATGTTGGGTGTTATATTAAGGACTAAAATCAACTAAACTTGAATTTCTCCCTCATAAATGTCTAAGTTCAGACAACTATGGTTGTCCTTATTGTGACAACTGTCAAATTTCGGTCAAGTCAAAGTCAAACAAAGTCAACAAGTCAAACCGGTCAACTCCATTAACCCTTGTATGTTAGGGTTTACATTATACAATTCGCTATTTCAATGAGAAAACATCATTTGAAAAATTCATGTGTTTGATTTTCCTTAGCCTTAACAGTGCTAAACAACGAACCAAAGCGATAAAACACTATTGCACAATCATCGAGATTGTGTAAGACACTAAATCATGGCTTAACGGGGTTTATGGACCTTTCGTTGCGAAGCCGGACACTCAAAAAGATCACAAACGAAACCTCTCACAATCTCTTTCACTCAACCTCTCTCTATTAAAATCTCTCCCAAATCTCTCCCGAATCTCTCCCAAATCTCTCTCAAAAGTTCCTTCAACTTTTTGTAATCATTCGGGCCATCCCGACCCTTAACTGGGTCAAAAACCACTTGAAACGGGGTAAAAACGGGTAAAATAGGCTTAAGGACCCAAAACTGAAGCTTCAGGATCAAAGTCCCTGTCATAAAGGAAGACGACACACATTTGTCTGTCGTAACCTTACGACGCGCGTGTCGATGACACGCAATGAGTATCAAGGAAGCCCCTGTCATAAAAGAAGACGACATGCATTTTTGCGTGTCATAATTGTTCCGGTTTTACGACTACGACTTCGTTTTAGGCCCGTTTTTCATCATTTTAACACGGGATTTTCACCAAAAACTTTATTTTTACAGTTAGAACTCTATATTTCAGTAATCCCCACGTTTTTAGGGCCATTCATACCAATAATTAGTGGGGGAGGTGCTTGAGGTGGAAAGATGACTTTACTTTACTTTATGACACATGCCACCACTCACACCCACTACATGGCCAACTCTTTCCCACTACATGACCAGCTCTTACCCACTACATGACCAACTCATACCCACTACATGACCAGCCCCACTCCTTGTCTAAGTATAAAAACCCATCCCCTCTCTTCATACTTCTTTCATTCTCTCATTTTCCTCCAAGGATCACACTCCAAATTCTCTCACCATTCTCTCTCAATTCCAAGACTTCCAAGGCTGATTATCAAGCTTTCTTCCACTCTTGGTAAGTATAATTCATTCTTCTTATGATTATTACACATCCTTCTACTCAAAATCATAAGAATCTTACACAAACATCGTCACCTTCATGTTAGGTTCTCGATTCGTCAAGGCATCTTCTAAGTGTTCTTGGGTTGAACACTTCTCTTCTCCAACATCCATCCTCTAATAACACATAAGGTGAGTTCATACCCCTATATTTTCATGTTTTTCTTAAGTTTTAAGGGGGGGGGGGGGGGGAATACAAGTTAAAACACCAAAAACACAACTAAACTCATTTAACAGTCTTCAACAGAAACGTTTAACTCCATTCACGGACTGTTTTGGTCAACTTAAACATTTTATTTTTCAAAACTGTTTCAGACGCATATAGTTCAGGTTCATACCTTTAAAATGACTACTTGCACATCACCATATGATTTTTCTACGATTTATGGTGATTTTTACAAAACTGTCTATCATTTCAGAAACAAAACCGGACCAGTCTGTGAATATGAATATTTTCACACAAGTTGGAGATCACTAAAAATCATGAGAAAATTTATGAACAAACTAGACACACTTTCTAAACTCTCAGAATTTGCGGTTTTTGATTTAGACCTTTGATGATTTTTCTATAATTTTTCTAAGAACAGTAACAGAAACGTTATTACTAGAAAAATACCATCAATTTCATTTACGCCTTGTAACTCGTTGAGCAAGGTGTATATCATTATGTAATCATATATTATTACATTATATGTCATTTTGTCTTGGTAATTAGACATACATTAGAAAACAAATGGATTTTTACCTTCACAAGTATGGTAAAAAATTAATTTTTATAAACAAAGTTTACATCCGTTATACACAAACATTTGGTAAACTATGACAATTATAGTTTATGAACACTACTACTACCCTTGTTGTGATAAAGTATAATAGGTATAGTTTATGATACATTTACATAACAAACTATAATTTGTATTAATACTCTATTCTCGTTTAGCAGTTCCTAAACCAAAACTATTAATTATATTAGGTTCTACGCCATTTTGACCCGAACCGTCTATCGTACGACACACGCATTTCGTTTTGGGACTAAAGTGAGTAATCTACCCCATATTTTATAATTTTCAATACTTTTGGGGTGTATCATGTGGTTCTAATATGTTCCAACTTCATTTTATTGTTTTATCACAATTGAGACATTGTTGGGACATTTATACATGAGTCATTAATTGTATAACTATTGTTTGTTTACGCTACATGTACTTGTAGTGCATTACCATTTTTAGTCTAATCTCCATTACTATGCCCGTATTCTTGAGGTACGTTATGGACAATAATAGCGCTATTGGGTTGACCACCCCGCCTTGGGACGCTAAGGTGATTGATCGCACGTGGTTGAGTGTGTATGATGATTAGATGCTCCATCCAATATATATATATATATATATATATATATATATATATATATATATATATATACATATGTATATATAGGGTGAGGACTTATTGTTGTTGTTATCATTTGTTAATCAATTTTGGATTTATAAACCGTTATCTCAAATACAATTGTTTTCCGACTTCAAAAGAAAACAAATTTCAAATTATAAATGTTTCAACTTCACAAATTTTCTCTACTAAAATTAGATTACTCACCAACTCTCGTAGTTGACCTGTTTTTACCCATGATGCAGATTTGAAGAATGAAGTTGATGAAAAATAGGTTGTGCCTTAGAAATCCACAAGACTATTTAAATTTGATGTAATAAATGTTGTTCGTATTTGGATTTGTATTTGTATGTTGTGGATCTTGTTTGCATACTTAGTACTTAATTGAATCTAATCATATTATAACATAGTTGTCATGAGACTTTGAACAATATATCACGCCTTGATCGATTCCGACAAGGATCGGGGTGTGACAGATTGGTATCAAAGCCCTTGACTATAGGGAATTAGGTTAATTGCCTTGACCTAGTCTATAGCCTCTAGGGTCCTCTCGTATGCTAGTTTATAAAATGCACACACAACTGCATGCAATTCACACTTAGAAAATCCTAGGAATACCTTTGTGTGTTAATTGCTCCCTTAAGTGCATACGTATTACTCCTGACGCTTATATGTGTGCATACACTGGTGAATATTCTCCTCTTTCTCTGAAAATCACACACATATTCAAGTGGTTTAAAAAAAATGTATATACATATATATTCCTTAGAGCTCATAGGAAATTCAAAGTCATCCACTCTAGTTGGGTAGGATCATAGTAATGGACGCGTAGTAACTAGAAGGGGGTGGTGCCGGTAGCCCGAAAGTCCTGACTAGGCAAGCATTCGTATACATCCCAATCAACTGAGGGACCAGTTTGCTTACCTGGGGACCAAAGGCGAGAGTTCCCAAACCTATAGGCCAAAGCGCGTCATTCACATTACTTTTGAGCCATCAAAATACCCGACCTTATCAAACGTATCCAAGAGGATACACTCCAAAATGGCCAACTCATTGGACTATTAAGTTCCCTAATGGGCCTAGAAGTGGGAAAGACATGTGAAAACTTAGTTTTATGGGGGCCCACGCAAGTGCTACATGTTTCACATTTAGTAACCATGGAAAGCCCAAAAGGTACCCAACACTCCTAACCATGGCCCAACAAGTGTTTTACAATTATTTTACCCAACAATGCCTAAAAAAACTTTATTTCCATAATCAATTTACAAATAACTCACAAGTCCATATGCGTGTTTCTCGTAGATGGCATTACGACCCCCATACGCTGCTCGCAACAACCGAAGGCTAGCTGCCCTTATCGCCAAGGAGGTAGCAAACGTCATCCCAACAATTGCAACCCAACTTCATTCTCTTCAGCCACAAGCTCCAGCAACCACTCCTCGTTGCTCGTTCAAGCACTTTCGTAACTGCAATCCGCCTTACTTCAAAGGCATCGAGGGTGCCACCGCACTCCTCACATGGATTGAAGAAATGGAGAGTACTTTCATCCATAGCGAGTGTCCTGAGGACCTGTTGGTCCGTCATGCTACAGGGTGCCTCTAAGGTCATGCTCTCACATGGTGGAACCTAGAAAAACGGGCAAAGGGAGAGACTGTATGCCTTGGTATATGTGAATCAAGTCTGGGAAGGATATAGCCTGATCAACTATATCTGTCCGAGGAGTGACTTGCATATACTGGGGGATAGTCATAATGGGAAACAAATCTAACAACCTAACTACATCCTACAGGGAATACTTTAAGAATCGAATCTAAACACCTAAAAATATTATAGGAGTATTTGGTGATACTATAACCAACTTATGTGAAAACTAAAGACCTCTATTAGTAGGCCTATGATAACTGAGTGCATACGCCAAAGGTTATACATAATTAAAGATATTATAGACTCAGAATCTATGACTATTGCTCTACTTCTTGTTCCTTGTTTGGTTGTGGACTTAGAGTAGAGTCATTTATTCGAAGGTCTATTCTATCTCAAATTATGTATAACTGGTATGCACTACGTGATTATAGACGTAACTAATAAGGATCACCCCCTATAAGTAATTATAGGATTAGGCGTCTATTAATTATCTCTTCTACCCCTATTCTCGCACGAACAACATGATGGGTAAATCTTAACGCCCGTACAAAACCTACTTCTACCCACTACCATAACTCCGTCTCCAAGACGTTAACAGAAACACCAAGAATAGTTCACTAAAGTGCGAAATTATACATGTGTATATAAATGGTAAGGATATTTACTAAAAGGTTCATCAATGAAATTGGCATGCATTTTATTTCATTGAATCTCACTACTTGGTATTACAAACAATTTACGACTGGTAACTCTAAGATTCTTTAGGTGTACCTCGAAGTTATGTGTAATTAAGAAATGATTGACCTAGAAATGGTGAGTCCGCCTTAGGACCTGTTCCTTGTTTGGTTGTGGACTTAGGGTAGACTCATTAGGATCAACAGTCTAATAAAATTTTAATTACACATAACTGGGGGCATGTTGAGTGAATCTTAGGAGTGGATCAGACATGGAACAAATCACAAGATTATAATCAAATTACTCCTACTAAATTCATAAGTCTATTTATAAAGACCTCTGGTATAGAGTCGTCGGCGTAGTCGTGTCGGCAATCTAGAATATAGTTAAATACATAATACAAACTATAATACCCAAATTATACAAAATTTTCTGCATTAAAAATCAATAGACAAACACAATGAAACTGAAAAGGGTATCAAACTATCAAGAGAAAAACACATACAATGTAGATTAAAATCCACTAATTATAACAAAATGGCTAAAAGAAAAGGTAAGGACTAAGGATTGTTAAGTCCTCTCTTCTTATAAATAGCTTTGAAGCAAGTTTGCCTAAGCTTCTTTGTTCCTTCTGTCAATTCCATATCTGGCAATTTCTCCATCATCTTCTTGTGCCCTTCTAACGTCTCTATCTCCTCCTTTAATCCCAACTCCTAGTTTTTTTTTAAAGGTAGATGTAATATATTTTTTCGTGTGAGTTCACAAAAAAATTTACAATGAGTTAAGTTTATATAAATATAAATCAGGAAATCATAGTAAATCAATTGATTTGATGTGGCATATGCCTAGGGCCTATGTTTATGTTATAAAGAAACTAATAATTAAAATTTTAGAAAATACCAAAACTACTTTGGTTACCAAGTGCATGCATACATGCATGAGTAATGTATAGAAGGTTATTATCGTAGTTTACCTTGGCATTTTGAATGAGGGATTGAAGGCTCTTAAGTTTTCTATGAGGCCATCTGTTTATGTTTAGCTCTCTGCATCTTTTCTTCAACACTGTTAACCCTATCCCTAGTTCCTTTGCTGCCATGATTATCGGCATCTCAAAGTACTTCTCTATCTCTTCAAACTCCAATGGTCTCAATCTTTTTGCCATCTTCCGGCCACCGTGATCAGTGGTGGCAGCACTAGAACTACATGTAGCCTCACCACCAGATTTACAGTCTTCACTGAAACTAACCAATGGTAAATTACCATCCTCCCAACAATCCCATAAGCTTATGTCTTCAAGGGGATCAAAATCGTGAAACTCATTTCTAGAAATGATGTTTTGATCTTTGTTAAGTACTGTGGAAACGTTCTGATCGAGCACTTCATGCAATTTTTCCGACAACTCGTAATCATGATGGTCGAGCATGTCACCACTGCAAAAATCCAAAAAATCAAGATAATCAAATCCAACACGATGAAAGACTCTTTTTGATCCCTACAAATCCAAACCATGTTTTGATCAATGTCGACAAAATCACTTTTCTGTGCGAAAGATGGTGTAATGAGTGACGTTTATATATACCTGAAAAGATCTTGATGATCAAAGTACTGAAACCAATCGAGGTCATCTATGGGGTTTTGATGATCTGCAGGTGGATCCATTTGTGAGGGAGAAGTTAAAAGTCGCGGTAAGAATGTGATGATTTATATAAGTGAAGTGGGAGAAGTAATTAATAGCAAATTGTTGGGAATGCAACAAAACAAGTTAAGCACTTCTGAAAAATTGATAAATGATTTCGGTAACACTCGCAGAATATAAACTAGTGAAAATTACAAACGAAATTAAATATATATAGTCTATGATGTTATGGTTATTGTGTATCTAACAAATGAAGAGAAAATGAATATATATATTCTTTGAGCCGTAACCTTCTTCTTTAATTCACACACATATACGTATCTGTTGCTGCAAATTATGACTTGTGTGCCTCATGCATTTAATTCATCACATGCCTACTGCATATTCTTGACTTTGAAGCTACGTATCAGTTTCCAATTTCCCCAGTAGCACACTTTTCATTAGAAAATACTCCAAGTCTTTACACATGAACCAATTAGAAAGTACTCCAAGTCTTCACATATGCAAATTATGACTTGTGTGTTGCTATAGGTATGTCGTTGGCTCTTGTTAAAAACCTATAGCGACAACAAGTCATCGTAATAGATTAAACCTGTGGTGACGACGAATGCCCTTGCAATCTTAAAGATATACGACTAGTTTACGCCAAGCGACTATAAAAGAACTGGTAGGACTTATAATGCAAATTTCGTCAAAATTTGTTGAAACATTCGTAATGATGGAACTCGCTAACTATAAAATATTCAAAGTGGTAATACCAAGGATAAAACAGGGAGTATAAAAGCACACATAGAATACTCTATCATCCTAAAACAATAAACTCCTTTTAAATTGACTCAGCTCAAGTTACAATAAGAAATTTCCAAGGTCGTCATGTGACATCAGGCGGGTTGTTCCTCACCATAATCAATTTCTTGTACTACGAGAAGTTTTCCACATCTTTTTCCAAACTCTTGAAGTCCCAGTCAAAATGCAAATTTCGGGACGAAATTTCCTCTAACGGGGGGATGATGTGACAACCGTCAAATTTCGGTCAAGTCAAAGTCAAACAAAGTCAACAAGTCAAACCGGTCAACTCCATTAACCCTTGTATGTTAGGGTTTACATTATACAATTCGCTATTTCAATGAGAAAACATCATTTGAAAAATTCATGTGTTTGATTTTCCTTAGCCTTAACAGTGCTAAACAACGAACCAAAGCGATAAAACACTATTGCACAATCATCGGGATTGTGTAAGACACTAAATCATGGCTTAACGGGGTTTATGGACCTTTCGTTGCGAAGCCGGACACTCAAAAAGATCACAAACGAAACCTCTCACAATCTCTTTCACTCAACCTCTCTCTATTAAAATCTCTCCCAAATCTCTCCCGAATCTCTCCCAAATCTCTCTCAAAAGTTCCTTCAACTTTTTGTAATCATTCGGGCCATCCCGACCCTTAACTGGATCAAAAACCACTTGAAACGGGGTAAAAACGGGTAAAATAGGCTTAAGGACCCAAAACTGAAGCTTCAGGATCAAAGTCCCTGTCATAAAGGAAGACGACACACATTTGTCTGTCGTAACCTTACGACGCGCGTGTTGATGACACGCAATGAGTATCAAGGAAGCCCCTGTCATAAAAGAAGACGACATGCATTTTTGCGTGTCATAATTGTTCCGGTTTTACGACTACGACTTCGTTTTAGGCCCGTTTTTCATCATTTTAACGCGGGATTTTCACCAAAAACTTTATTTTTACAGTTAGAACTCTATATTTCAGTAATCCCCACGTTTTTAGGGCCATTCATACCAATAATTAGTGGGGGAGGTGCTTGAGGTGGAAAGATGACTTTACTTTACTTTATGACACATGCCACCACTCACACCCACTACATGGCCAACTCTTTCCCACTACATGACCAGCTCTTACCCACTACATGACCAACTCATACCCACTACATGACCAGCCCCACTCCTTGTCTAAGTATAAAAACCCATCCCCTCTCTTCATACTTCTTTCATTCTCTCATTTTCCTCCAAGGATCACACTCCAAATTCTCTCACCATTCTCTCTCAATTCCAAGACTTCCAAGGCTGATTATCAAGCTTTCTTCCACTCTTGGTAAGTATAATTCATTCTTCTTATGATTATTACACATCCTTCTACTCAAAATCATAAGAATCTTACACAAACATCGTCACCTTCATGTTAGGTTCTCGATTCGTCAAGGCATCTTCTAAGTGTTCTTGGGTTGAACACTTCTCTTCTCCAACATCCATCCTCTAATAACACATAAGGTGAGTTCATACCCCTATATTTTCATGTTTTTCTTAAGTTTTAAGGGGGGGGGGGGGGAATACAAGTTAAAATACCAAAAACACAACTAAACTCATTTAACAGTCTTCAACAGAAACGTTTAACTCCATTCACGGACTGTTTTGGTCAACTTAAACATTTTATTTTTCAAAACTGTTTCAGACGCATATAGTTCAGGTTCATACCTTTAAAATGACTACTTGCACATCACCATATGATTTTTCTACGATTTATGGTGATTTTTACAAAACTGTCTATCATTTCAGAAACAAAACCGGACCAGTCTGTGAATATGAATATTTTCACACAAGTTGGAGATCACTAAAAATCATGAGAAAATTTATGAACAAACTAGACACACTTTCTAAACTCTCAGAATTTGCGGTTTTTGATTTAGACCTTTGATGATTTTTCTATAATTTTTCTAAGAACAGTAACAGAAACGTTATTACTAGAAAAATACCATCAATTTCATTTACGCCTTGTAACTCGTTGAGCAAGGTGTATATCATTATGTAATCATATATTATTACATTATATGTCATTTTGTCTTGGTAATTAGACATACATTAAAAAACAAATGGATTTTTACCTTCACAAGTATGGTAAATAATTAATTTTTATAAACAAAGTTTACATCCGTTATACACAAACATTTGGTAAACTATGACAATTATAGTTTATGAACACTACTACTACCCTTGTTGTGATAAAGTATAATAGGTATAGTTTATGATACATTTACATAACAAACTATAATTTGTATTAATACTCTATTCTCGTTTAGCAGTTCCTAAACCAAAACTATTAATTATATTAGGTTCTACGCCATTTTGACCCGAACCGTCTATCGTACGACACACGCATTTCGTTTTGGGACTAAAGTGAGTAATCTACCCCATATTTTATAATTTTCAATACGTTTGGGGTGTATCATGTGGTTCTAATATGTTCCAACTTCATTTTATTGTTTTATCACAATTGAGACATTGTTGGGACATTTATACATGAGTCATTAATTGTATAACTATTGTTTGTTTACGCTACATGTACTTGTAGTGCATTACCATTTTTAGTCTAATCTCCATTACTATGCCCGTATTCTTGAGGTACGTTATGGACAATAATAGCGCTATTGGGTTGACCACCCCGCCTTGGGACGCTAAGGTGATTGATCGCACGTGGTTGAGTGTGTATGATGATTAGATGCTCCATCCTATATATATATATATATATATATATATATATATATATATATATATATATATATATACATATGTATATATAGGGTGAGGACTTATTGTTGTTGTTATCATTTGTTAATCATTTTTGGATTTATAAACCGTTATCTCAAATACAATTGTTTGCCGACTTCAAAAGAAAACAAATTTCAAATTATAAATGTTTCAACTTCACAAATTTTCTCTACTAAAATTAGATTACTCACCAACTCTCGTAGTTGACCTGTTTTTACCCATGATGCAGATTTGAAGAATGAAGTTGATGAAAAATAGGTTGTGCCTTAGAAATCCACAAGACTATTTAAATTTAATTTAATAAATGTTGTTCGTATTTGGATTTGTATTTGTATGTTGTGGATCTTGTTTGCATACTTAGTACTTAATTGAATCTAATCATATTATAACATAGTTGTCATGAGACTTTGAACAATATATCACGCCTTGATCGATTCCGACAATGGATCGGGGTGTGACACTTATCCTTTTAGAAAAAGCTTTCTAATGAAGATGATATCCCACATGACGATCAAGGTGAAAGATTAATCCCTTTATCGTGCATTTATGGGACTGGAAATCATACTTCACTTGCTCCTCCTCCTCCAATAATTCTACCTAACCCACAAGTTCAAAGACTTGGAAAGTTTAAGGTCACTCAAACCCTATTGGCTAGCAAACACCAAGATGGAAGGTCTATGTGTGCACATGTCTTGGAGATGAAGTCACACATTGACAAGCCGGGAGAGTTGGGTGTCGTTGTCTCAAGGAAGTTGGCTGTTTACTGGGTTCTTCGATCACTTCCTAAGTCATATAGCGGGTTCTTTAAGGACTACTATATGGGAGATCACGACATGACCCTTGTTGATCTAACATATTTGCTTGTTGCTGCTGAATCAGGAATGATTTGGCGCACTGGAAAAGCAAAGTTGATTGGAATATCTACTTCCCAAACTTCCATGGATATTGACAATGGAAACAATAGAAGTCCAGAAAAGTCTTCTCTTCTGTCACACCCCCAAACCGGAACGGCGGAAACGTTCGGGGGCGGAGGACATCATGTTTAGTATCACAACACATGCATCATAGTAATCAAAGTAACGAAACAACCATTGCTGTAACATACACGTTTTGAAATCGTGTTATGTAATTCGAAAAGTTAATAATATTATGTGAAATTGAGTGTTGAGTTCTAACAGATAGTTTTTACTAGAAATGAAGTAAAACTATGTTTAGAATCACTCATAAAATGTTGGAAGTCTTATGAGATTCCAATTAAAAGCCAAATAGTGAAATTTAGCGAAAATATAAAATTTGAAATAAGTAAAGTTTTATTATTGAAAGTTGTAGATAATCTCGTTAGAAACACGTAGGCGAAAACCTCGTCGAAATCCGAGTTATAACGAAGAAGTTATGACCAATCGAAGATCCGCGATAAAACCGGCACGATGCCGAATGACGTAAAAAGTGAGTTTTTGATAACCTACTTTTAGCCTTAGTGATCTAAATGAAAGTCGTAGTATTCGTTAAACCGAGAAGTTCGATAAAAAGAACGCCAAAATCTGACTTCGTATGAGGAAGTTATGATTTTTACAAGTTTCAGCTTAGCAGTAGACAGCTAAAAACTCGAATTTTAGATCGAGTGATTTTTAGCCGACACAACCTAACGAGAATCGAAGGTCTCGTCATTAGTAGTACAACGGTAAAAAGTCTGACGAAAACGGACGTCGGATGAAGAAGTTATGAATTTTTAACGGATTTACCAGTCCCGGTCTGTTAAAAATAATAATATAAAAATAAAGTCAAAATTTTCCGACGAAGTCTAAACGAAAGTTGTAGAGCATAATCTTCTCTACGCGTGCATATAAAGAACGTAAAAAACGGAGCTCGTATGAGAAAGTTATGGATTTTACAAGATTTGGCACAATTTTCGAGAAAAATCGCATGAATAGTGATTGCCACGTCACCCTCGCTCGGAGCTGGCCACGTGTCCGAAGCTGCTGCATGGCATGTCCGAGAAGCGACGCGTGTCGCACAGGTGTCCGAAGAAAGCCATGTGATCCGCACATGAAACCCACGTGATCCGACCCGTGTGTAGGCTTCTGATTCGACCGAGGAGGAGGCCCAATCCGAAGCGAGCATGTGTCCGAACCGAGCCTCGCCCTGCTGACAGCTGGTCCGAGCCTCGCATGCGAGCCTCTCGCTTCCCAGCCTCGGATCCGAAGCTCTGGATCTCCTCCCCTATAAATAGTGGCCTTGCGAGACTTCCCGGCTAACCTTGGAAATTTCACACTTTTTCACCCTTTTTCAATATTTTTACTATCCCGACATCCCCCGAAGCCCCGATACTTATTCCAAAGCCCGAAACGTGCCCCAAGATTCCCGAGAAGCCCGAAAAATTTATTTTTTCGGTTTCGAAGGTCTACCTTCGCAGAGCCCGGTTTTCAAGAAAACTCCCGGTTTTCAACGACGAAAGTCATATTTAGAGCCGAAGTGCTGCCCAAATTATTATTTTGACCCCCGGTTAATTCACGGTGAGTTTAATATGTAGAAACAATTGTATGTTATGTGTTATATGTGCTATGTGATTTTCCATGTTATCATCTCGAGTTGTTGTATCCGTATTTTTATAGCAAGGCTATACCTCTGACTTGAAGTGTATGACATAGGCATCACTTGGGTATTGGTATGAACCGTTGACCATGAAGTGTATGACATAGGCATCACTTTGGCTTCGGTAGAATGTTATTCCTGAGTATTTTCCCGTGTTATTTTTATTTCTGCTATTTATGATAGCAAAGCTATACCTTTGACCATGTGATCAGTTTAAGAACTCAGATTCACAGTGGTACTGGTATGTAGCCTCTGGCCATGTAGAGCATGTCCCCCAGTAAGTGAATGACTCTATTCTATGGCATTGGTATATGGTTAGACAGGGCGTGAAAACCTGAAATCTACCTTAATGTTAATCAGAAATTGTTTGTCTTCAGTGCCATTTGGGCTGAAGCGTTATTGATGTTTATCAAGTATGGAAATTGTTATATCTTATTGATTGTATATCTTTGAATCGAGTCATTGATTGATATGGAAAGCTTATCACATTATGCCTTTGTTGTTCCTTGCTCCTATTTGCTTCTGCCATATTGGTATATATATGGCATAACGTTATATTGTATCTATTATTGAACTCACTAAGCGTTATCGCTTACCCCTCCCAATGTTTTAACATAATGCAGGCAATAAGCACCCAGTATAGTTGGAAGACTTAGAATAGTTGTAATATTATTTTTGTATTTTGGTTTAGGTTTGTATAGATTTACAATATCCTGGGTAATCATGTAAAATCTCAAAACATAGTCGGTTTGTATCCAATCTTTTGTAATGACTTTATCAATGTAAAAATATTGTTTTATGAATATGCATGTAGCATGTTTTGGAGTAACTATATTGTCAAGTATGAAAGTTTGGGTCTTTCAGAAATATGAAAGTATAGAAAGGGGTCCTTTCAATCATGGTATCAGAGCAGTGGTTTAAGTAAACTAAATTCTATGGATTGGTATTTAGACTTAAACAATTGGAAGTTCAATATATGAACTGAATCATTGTAAATATATGGATACAAACCATAGGAAATACTTAAGTGGGGTATTGGGTAGTGATAAACCCTAGTATTCTAAGATATTAAGTTACTTCAAAAATTTTAGAGAATTAGTATATATGAACTAGGAATTTTGAGAATTTCTAGATTTAAACATGAATTGTTAAGTGAAGATGATACAACATGTATCTGGTATATTTTAGGTTGAATACCTAATGGGGTAAGCACTAGAATATTAAGAGGAGATATACCTTATATTCTATTAAATGCTAAATGATAAGTAAATATAGCATGCATTAGGTTTCATACCTATATTGCTATTATTTGAGAAAGTTTAAGGTCTGTTGCCGACCTTGGTTTAGAAAAATTTATGTTTAGAATTCTAAGAATTTTCGTAATAGAATTTACATGAAATTTTTCGAAGTAATAAAGATACTTATGATAATTGATATTGATAAGTTTATTGATAAACGATCGAAGGATATCGTGAAATAATAAATATGAAGTGCAATCGTAAATAGTGTATTAATACCAACAGAGTGGTATTATTCATTTAAAATATGTAAGATAATATAATAACATCTTTGGAAGAAAGATGTGCGTTTGAAATACATTTGGATAAGATAAATGTTTTGGCATAACCGATGAAGTTGTTCCACCGATGTCCAGATTAAAGCAGTGATTGTTTATAGAGTCGGAAGAACCGAGGGTGGTGATAAATACTTTAAAAGTATTGAAATTAATATAGTACAAGATTTAGAAGAATTAAATGAAGATCAAAGGAAAGGCTAATGAAGTTTTTAGACTTATTAGGCCAAGACTTTGTGATGAAGTATGTAGTTCGAGTAGTAACCCTATACAGGATGCTCAGACTTAGTATTTAATAATACTGAGTGATTCTATCACATCCTTATGGAAGTTCCATTGTGTGTTAAGCCGACTTTAACATACAAGATTGGGATAGTGAAGTAGGTTATTTGGTTGTGAAAAGGCTGAGTGGCTTACTTGTTAGAGTAAGATAGAGTATTTAGTTGAAGAAGATATACACTCATATTATTGTATGAGAAGAAATGTTGTAGTGAGAAATAACAGAGAATCAAGTTGAAGCTAGTAGAGCTTGCTGAGATGCAGCTATAATGCAAACTTCTTAGGATAGACTCCTATGAAGCAGACTTAAAATATACAACCATGAGAAGAAGACTTACTCAGATACAGGAATGACGATGTCATGAAAGGATAATGAAACCAACAAATATGCATGATGGTTTGCATGAGTTAGATGATGATGTAAGTAGTTGGAGACTAATTGTCTTTACACTGCTAGAGGAAATTTTGGGTGTAGTATGTCTTACAGAGTAGACACTACCCGAGAAAGAATTTATATGAAGAAATGGAAGTAAAATTTCTATCGACCTATGGAAAAGTATTAGGATATATTAAATCGAGCATATGCATGAGAAGAATTTTAGAAGGCGAGTATAATTAATCCAATATATGTTTGATAGAAACGCGAAAACCCTAGTTGAGTCTAGGAGAAGTTGTTGTATGTATTTGTTCGAACACACTCAGGTGTGAAAAAATTTGCTTTGTGAAAATTTTGAATGGTGACTTGGGAACTGCGAGACAATACTTGGGACGAGTATGAGTAGGTGTGAATAGTAGTAGAGGCCTATGTTGGGTTTTGAGCATTCTAACACTCCTATGGTGTACATGCAACCCTATAAACCTTGGATCTATGTTTTCTCTATTATACATGCAAATATTAACTATTCCAAGGTTTCATCCTAACTAGCATATTATGAAGCACCTATACTACAAAGTTCTAGTTAGATGACATACCTTTTGATGTAGCTTGATGTCTTCAAGCTTTAAGAGCTTAGCCCCAATAGTGTGGAAGCCTCAAATAGAATCACAAATCACCAAAACACCTTGGAAGAACTTGAGAGAATATGTATGCACACTAAAATCGGCCCACTCTTATTTTCACACACTTGTGTCAATTTTGTGAGCCAAGGACCCCTTTATATATTATGGAGGATTAGGGTTACATCCATGTAAACCCTAATACCCATGACCTTTCATTTACATAGGATCCATGGGTTAAAAGCTTCATGGACCATCCATGAAAGCTTAGCCCAACCTAAATGAACTTGGCCCATTCCATATATATAAGAGTCCATATTTAATTAGTTCTTTTTGATCACTTAATTAATTCTAAATTAATTCTTGATCAATACTAATTAAATAATCTGATTCCATATTAATATATTAGAACTTATAATATATTAATATAAATCATAAATATACTATTCTCAAAAGACTATCCATATAAATTGTGCCGGTGAAGTGCAACCCAAATGGACCATGTCGGGTCGGGTCAAGTACATACCAAAGATAGTTATGGACTTAGACATTAATCCAACAGTCTCCCACTTGGATAAGTCTAAAACTATTATTGAGTATGACTTCAAAACCTAACTGGCAATCGTAGCTCTTAAAGCCGCTGTCAAACTCTGACCTTGTCAATGACTTGTCCATTAGATAAGGGATCATATATATTCCTCCATTCTAGATATCATATGGACTGAGACATGGATTATAATCATTCTCTCTGTCCATTTGTTGTTTCCCGATTTTCGATTTATGATGACTGACTGATTGAACAAATCAAATCAGTCTTGGCTTGGCCAAGCACTCACATGTGTCATCGCTAAATCATCGAGGGGCCCACAGATATCGCTTTTATCCCGAAGGTAAAAGGAATGGATAAACTTCGACTCATATGGCTTGTTCTACTACTTGTTGAATCATACACAAAGGCACGTTTTATAACATCGAGTTACCAATGCGTTTTCGTGCAATCAATGTATAACCAACTTATAGTAACAACTCATATCTCTAGGTTTTAAGAATATAAGATATTATCGTCTCATGATCACTCGTGATAAAATCCATGAAGTGATTCAAATGAGCGTGGGTTGAATCCAATACTCAGAACTTATGAGCACTCATGAGTGTTGTAGCACCACTTTGTCCACCAACTTGGACCTCTACAAACCAACCCATGACAGTCTTTATTCATATCTACTTCCAACATATGACCGACTGTGGATGGTTTGAATAACTTAA
The DNA here is from genome assembly GCF_052849685.1 of Lactuca virosa. Taxonomy (NCBI): domain Eukaryota; kingdom Viridiplantae; phylum Streptophyta; class Magnoliopsida; order Asterales; family Asteraceae; genus Lactuca; species Lactuca virosa. The sequence continues at coordinate 299,146,506 of NC_136430.1, read as the reverse complement.
TCATTCAGGAAGAGCGACTTAGTTATTCTGGAAGTCAAAACATGCAAAGTGAAACACAAGAATAAATTAATCAAATATGGTATCAAACCCTATGAATATAAATAAACACTTTTATTTATCACCATACTGATTACTCATTATTCATTGTTTTGGTTTTTATCAACTTTATACTTGAATTAAAAACACTAGTTGTACCATGCTCCAAGCATGTACACTATGTTTTTCTTAAACAATAGCTTTGCCATACACCAAGTATGCACTCTATGTTTGTCTATGATCCTTACTTTGTGAAATAAACCAATTGAACATAATTTCAATGATTCTAATTTCACACTCCCAAATCGTTATCAAAAAATGTGAGAATTTCAAATTCCTATCATTTATCGAAATCTGTTTAGATTTTAAACTTATATGCACTGACCCTCCTGTAATGAATATGTACAAAGTCACAAAGACTTGTCAACAGTCATTATAAGGTATTCCAATGGAGATCAACTCCATGGAAACTAAGTCTCATATTCAAAGTACATTGCTTTGGACATGCTTCTTGCATTAAGTTTTCTAATCTTACACAGATAACTTCCATCTATGGAGACAACTCCATATTCTCATTTTGACTATCACTTCTGAATAAGAGATGCCTCTTTTCAGAATATGTCAATATGGTCCTTCCAAAATTAGCACTATACTTCCAACTGTCCTTGAGCAACCAATCTTTGGTAAACCTCATATTGTCCTCGATAATTGCTTAATCATTTTAGTCATATCCAATTCTAGACCTTTTCCCTTCTTAATGCCTCTGGGCATTTGGAAAAATTTAGAAATGACAAATATTATAGCACATGCAATCGATCCTGTACCCAAAGCAAATGGTACAAGATTCATGATGTCTCACATAAAGACATGATTCTAGACCAGTCTTTTGCTACAATATTTTTATTTGCCATGTTTTCAAAATTTGACTATGAAGAGGGATGCCGTAATCATAATCGAATTTTGAGAACGCAATATATAGAATTTCCTTAAGTTGAACCAATCCAAAATGAAATTCATATATATATATTCTTGACTAAGGATGATTAAGGTCTCAATCTAAGCCTTTAGAACTGAAATGAAGTATATCCTCTCCCTTAATTATAGCAAAACAACTTTTTCAATCCCTGCAGCCTCACGAATTGAAACTTTTCTTTTCTATAATTAACATTGCTAACTTGCAACACTAACAATAATTATCATGCTCCCACTAAGATGATGATTATTAGCATAACACTTATGCTCCCACTAGCTTTGACATGTATTCAGAAATCAGCTGGACTTCTAGAAATCAATACTTTATTGACTTTCTTACCAAAGTTCAGATTTCTGATACGAGATGCTTTGATAAAACTTTATCAAAATCATACACCTTTCCTTAGATAGCAAGCATGTGTGTCTAAACAATTTCAGAACTATGAAAAGGGATGTCGTAATCATAGTCTCAATTGTTTAGACCTTTTGCCATCTGCTTCAAATCTACTTGGTGGAAGTGTTTCCTCACCATCATTTTCATGAATCGGAGAGAAACCTTATGACCCTTAGATTTTATGGTGTATGTGTTCTTATCCATGTGAATCGTCAAAACCATAGTCACAAGACAAGGATAATGACAAATCCAAACTCATATGGACTGAACTTATGCAATCTTAACTTCTTGCCACCTGGTAGTACAGGGCCTGCCATTGCTTCCAAGTTGTTATGCAACCAATTGAGAACTTTCAGAACTTCTATGCAAAGCCAACTTTAACTGGAATGGGCACAGAATATGTCAACACGATAGGTTATAAACCTCAAGTCATGTGCTAGTGAAGAACCTCAGGTTTTATTCTTGATTAGTTCTTGAAATTCTTTTTGGGATCTTTAAGACTCCCACTATCCTCTTGACATATAAGACTATCTTGCCAAATATTTAAGAGATAGTGCGGATTCTTTATCAAGATAAACACTTCACACAATTGGCCTTAGTTGGTCTTTGTTTTATCCAAAACATCACAACTTACCAATTTCAAATGTACAAGAGTAGGACACTTTTACTCTTACATTTGACAAATGTTTTAAACCTTTCTTTAAGATATGTCACTCAAGTTACAATCTTGGAGTATGACTCTAAGAATTGTTTTGGAACGAAGTATGACTCATCTTCCTGGTCTAACCATTTCAACAATTCACGACTCATCTTCTTAGTCATAATAATGCACTAAGATGACCTTTAGAGGACTAATTGTGATATGATTTCTAAATCATTAAGATGATCACAAACATGATACTAAAGTACTCTCCCATCTTTTCAGATTTGAGAAACTTTTATCTTTCTGCCTAATTTGATTCTTCCCATTCGTTCTGCCATACATTGAGACTTTTCCAATGTTTCAGAATTATACTTAAACTTGTAAGTATAACCATATTTACTAAACTTTAGTAAATCAAATAGTCTTAACGGGCTTTGTGGTGGACATGACCAGTGCAGAAGAATGTGTACTCGATCCCATTAGTCCTTCACTTGACTCACACATCCATGTGAACAAGTAATTAGTCTTGGTTTTCCAATGCTTGAAAGTTCTCATTCATCATACTATTCAACTTGCATGATTCCAAGTTACGGTCCAATTGAAACTTGGGTGATGAGGAACTTTCCTGATTTGGTAAATTTAGACACTACCACAAATGAAAGAATCAAATCCATTTTCCAATATTGCTTTCAGTGGAATCATATAAGCAAAAATTTTCCACAAATGCCATTGTAAGGATACTTCAAATAAATAAAATTAAACAATTTTCTTTTATTTTAAAACTTTGCGGAAAAACTTATCCTTACAATCCACATGGAAAATTGTTGTTATCTATTCCTTAGCGATATATCATAACTTCTTAAGCAACTGCTCAAATTTGTGATGCGATCGAAATCCACCTTCGCGATCAGAATCAGCATATACTTCCTTTAAGATTTCTCTCTATTCTTTGATTCTTAAAACATCAACATGTGACCCAGTCACATCATGTAATGAGGATCTCAGAATAGAACTTAACAGAGTTAGATAATGGGCTCTACCTGATGTAGAGTCAAACTTATTGACTTTAACATCCTTAGGTAAATTTGGCAGCTTTGCAATCAACGCCCCTTCCTTTGGCAAAATAAACATATGGACCCTTTGGTAATGGGACTATCTCAGACTTAGCCTTTCTCTTTACCATTTGGTCAACCGGGTTGACTATGGTCAATCCTTTTCCATTGGGAAGAGAATGCTTTTTCTGGATTTCCAGTGTCACCATTGTCACTGTCCATAAAGTTTTTGGGAAGTTATTCTTCTAATCAAATTTGCTTTACTATCGTTCCAAATCATTGCTGATTCAGCAGCACCAAGCAAATAGATATGATCATTAAGGTTCATGTCATAGTATGTTTCATAGTAGTCCCAAAGGAACTCACTATGTGACTTAGAAAGTGATTGAACATCCAACTTTCTCAAGACTTTGACACCCAACTCTCCCGGCTTGTCAATATGTGACTTCATCTCTAAGATGTGATCACACATAGACCTTGCTTGCCATTAGGGCTTGAGTGACCTTGAACTTGTGGGTTAGGGAGAATAATTGGAGGAGGTGGAGGAAGAGAAGTATGACTTCCATGAGCCAAACTCGGGAAGTCATATTCATTAGGAAAGCTTGGTTTGGGAAGATCATTGTTGTCTAAACCAGACATCAACAATGGGAGAAATTCACGTAAAGTTGATTTAAGTCCTTAATATAACACCCAATATGATATATTAAGGCTAGAACCCAACAAACTGTTTTATAACTTGGAAGAGGGATGACATAATCCAAGCTATAAAATATTTGAAGGTAGGTGAATGACGATTCACCAATTTCCACCAAGATAAACGAAATGTATTATTAGGTTTTAATTGGTTTTGAAACTCTTAGATTCTTTTAAGATTCATTGAACTTTTCAATGGCATGTTTCAATCTCGAGTGTGCCCTTCAGGTTTTGTGACTGGGATGCCGAGGATCACAAAACAAGGTGTGAAGTAACCATGCAAATATACTTGGTACCCTTAATATTTACCCCTCAATCGATGTGCCGGTTAACCACACACGCTCCAACGATACTATGATAAACATTAAGTTACCCTTTGCCTACCTTGTTAAGTCCAGGTTAGTGTGCCGGTTAACCACACACGCTCCACTAACAGCTTAAACAAAGTGCAAAGTGTAATTTCATGGATTAGCACCTTATTCACATTTTCCTAAGTAACTAAGATTGGGAATTTATAAAAAGTTTAGTTACTTAGTATTTATCATTAATACTTTTAATGAAGGGAGAATTATAGTCCTTGTCCTACCTGTTCGGCTAACGACCCTCCACCAGTCAAGGAAGCGGTGGGTGAGAGTGGACACCCATTAAACTGCCATTTTATAGGCAGTAACCTTATACCCCCCTTATAGACCGGCTTCGTGAATGAGGCCTACTAATAGTAAGACGACTTGCTCTTATACATATAATATATTAAACTTTTAATATTATAATAGTATAAGGGTGTATTTTAGACATTTAAAATACTTGGTGGTTTAATCTATTAATTAAACTATACTCTTAATTTAATTAAATTTAAACCATGTCATTATGGAATTATTAATTCTATTTTAATTAAACACTTTAATTATCTATTAATAAAGTCCATAAGAGTTAATTGAATTATTCAATAAAACATCATAATCCCAATTATTAAATTCAAAATTAAAACCATTTAATTAATTGTTTAAGTTATGAACCCAAGAGTTTTAGAATTCAATTCTTTTTGTTTTTATCATAAAAAAAACTTTTTCCAAATTCCAAAACTTGAGGGCAAGTTTTGTAACTCTTGAAAACTTTTGGATTCCATAACTTATGGAGTTAAATACTTGTTTTATGATGAAACTTTTCATGTTCCATAACATAAGAACAAGTTATGGAATTCTTTAAAACATTAAGACCAAGTTTTGTAACTCCATAAAAAACTTTGAATCAATTTTTTTAAAAACCTTTTCATATATCCATAACTTATGGAGGTTTCAAAAAACTCTTTAGATCAAACTTTTAAAACTAATAAAATAATCATATCATTTTATCTTTTACTAAATTTGACATAATTCAACTCATATAGCAAATGATTCAAATTTTACAAATAATTAGTTTTTCACAAAAACAAGTAATTATCTTAAAATTTGACAAACGTCATGTTTTTTTTTTCAACTTTGAAAATAAAACATTTGCATCAATATAACAGAAAACAACCTGGCTCTGATACCACTGTTGGGTTTTGAGCATTCTAACACTCCTATGGTGTACATGCAACCCTATAAACCTTGGATCTATGTTTTCTCTATTATACATGCAAATATTAACTATTCCAAGGTTTCATCCTAACTAGCATATTATGAAGCACCTATACTACAAAGTTCTAGTTAGATGACATACCTTTTGATGTAGATTGATGTCTTCAAGCTTTAAGAGCTTAGCCCCAATAGTGTGGAAGCCTCAAATAGAATCACAAATCACCAAAACACCTTGGAAGAACTTGAGAGAATATGTATGCACACTAAAATCGGCCCACTCTTATTTTCACACACTTGTGTCAATTTTGTGAGCCAAGGACCCCTTTATATATTATGGAGGATTAGGGTTACATCCATGTAAACCCTAATACCCATGACCTTTCATTTACATAGGATCCATGGGTTAAAAGCTCCATGGACCATCCATGAAAGCTTAGCCCAACCTAAATGAACTTGGCCCATTCCATATATATAAGAGTTCATATTTAATTAGTTCTTTTTGATCACTTAATTAATTCTAAATTAATTCTTGATCAATACTAATTAAATAATCTGATTCCATATTAATATATTAGAACTTATAATATATTAATATAAATCATAAATATACTATTCTCAAAAGACTATCCATATAAATTGTGTCGGTGAAGTGCAACCCAAATGGACCATGCCGGGTCGGGTCAAGTACATACCAAATATAGTTATGGACTTAGACATTAATCCAACAGCCTATACTACTGGAAGCACAGGACTCATGCTTGGATCAGGCAAAGTCACAAGGTTACCAAGAAGCTAGTAAATGATTCCGTTTTATTCATGTGTGTCGTTACCTTCGTTTCGGTAATGACTAAGAAGATAATTATCGTTCAAATCTTAATGTCATAAAGAATCGAGTCCGATTAGTATAAATCTGCGAAAGGAGTTGATTGGTTCAGAGAACCATGTCTTATATAGTGACGAAACTTCAGTAGGAATACTGAAGAAGTAAATGGTCAAGGTAGTCGATAGAAATATAACGATCTTCATTAAAGGATTGAGCAATCATTAGCCAGAGATGTGACTGGCTATGTGGTGTTATTGGCCACAAGAAATGTTTTCGCCCTACTCTTACTAGTCAAATGACGGGGAGTCAAGTTTCCGTTCAACAATCAAAGAGTACTCCAACTAAAAAGGAGGAGGTGCCAAAAGCTAAAAGATGTATATGTCCGAAAGCACGAATTAGAGATACGTGGTGCTATTCTTTCTATTCCGAAGCATCCACGTGTTGATCAAACTCTTTTTGTTTTCTTTATTCCATCAGCTTGATTTATTCGATCTGATTCTAATACAAGAGTTTGGTTCGTTATGTGTCTTGTGTGTTATAAATACAAATGTAATTAGAATAAAACCATTCGAGTTGCTGTTATAGCAAAAGTAAAGACCTTATCTTGGGTTTAGTCTATAAACCAAGAAGGAGCAGGAGTCTGCAATGAGAATTGAGTTTTAACTCAAAGATTAGGATCGAAAGCCCAATAGAGAATGATAAGCAGGTGCAGGTTTGAGCACCGCTAGTAATTAAGAAGTTTGAAGAGTTTGACAATCGCTTGGCAAACCAAAAGTTAAATATCGTACATTTTAGATTACCACAGAGGAAGTAAGTTAGGACTCGAATGTTGTGACTAGTAATTTTCTCGTAAACTTTAGATCTTCTCACATCTTATTTGATTATGATGCCTCAGATTCTTTCGTGCATTATAAATTCGCACATTCTTTTCAAATTGCTTGTTACGCAATTGTCTAATCATTTCATATAGATAACATAGGAAATATATTATTACTTGCTGATAAAGTCTATAGAGATAGTGTTATAGGAATTGAAAGTTATAATCTTCCTGCTAACCTAATTGCTATCTTTGATATTATTCTCGACATGGATTGGTTGTTAAAGAACTACGCAGATCTCGTATGGATATAAAGAACATCAAAAATGGAGCTCGTATGCGAAAGATATGGACGAAGCTTAGTCTCTACTTTTCGAGCGCGGCGAATTCGATACAGTTTGGTAATCCGAGATAGAATGAGAATTAGCCAACGGGGTCTAAATGAAAGTTGTAGTACTCGTAAATACAAACGCATGAATATAAATAATGTCGGAAACGGAGCTCGTATGCGAAAGATATGGACAAAGCTTAGTCGCTACTCTTCGAGCGCGATAAATACGATACAGTTTTTGTAAATCTGAGATAGAAGCAGAATTAGCCGACGGGGTCTAAATGAAAGTTGTAGTACTCGTAAATACCAACGCGTGGATATAAAGAACGTAGAAAACGGAGCTCGTACTCGGAAGATATGGATGAAACTTAGGGGCTACTTTACTATAAAACTCCTATAAATAAAGGATGAATCCTTCATATTTTCTTCACACCATAAGCCTTTCTTTCTCTCTCTAACTTCTCTCTAGCCTCCCTAAACCCCTCCCAAGTCTAGGGAACCTCCCTAGCACGAGAAGGAAGCCCCGGAGCGCCCGAAGACTCCAAGAAGAAAAGCTTTCGGCTCCGAAACGCTGCTCCAGCGAAACCCGGTTTTTAATAAAAACCCGCTGTAAGTGAGCTACGCCTATGCTATTTTTAATATAGCTTTTATTTAATTATAGTAATATTATTAGGACCTTAGAATAATTATTTGGGCTATCATTATGGATTATATAAGTGTCGTTATAATGTCTTTTTAACCACTCGCGGTACGGGGAATCTGGTTTGGAGGGCCGCTTGGGTTGCTGGATTCAGAAGTGCTATATGCCGAAATGATCCTGCCCTCCGGTGTTCCATGTCTGGCCCCTGTCTGTACATAGTGGGTGAAAAGTATTGTCTAACGCTTATGTAATAGTAATAATAGCTAGACTATTAATTAGTCGCGGTTAACGTTAGACTAAACCCTAGTGATATTGATACTAGGTTTTGTCGAGGAAATTGTTTTAAAGTAAACGAAGTGTTGTCCGAGTTCAGAGTCACCACCTCTACAGGTGAGTGCATAGTCTCTTTCATGAACATGATTTTAATACAAGTATTGATTGAAGTATTAATTATATGTTTATGTGCGGGTTAATTGATGTTGCCTTAAATACGTGTTAAAGAACATACCTGATTATATATGATGATTTAGGATAAAGAGTAAACCTAAATTAATTATGAGGAATATTGGGCAGTATTTTCTTATGAGTACGAGTGAGTTATACTCAGAGAATAGAACTTTAGTATATGTCATTGATCCGGGAGCATGGATTAGACATAGTCATTGTCCCTAGTCCGAGAGTATGGATTGGACATAGCCAACTGTCATTAATCCGGGAGTATGGATTAAGACATAATCAGTTGTCCTTAGTCCGGGAGTATGGATTAAGACACAGTCAGTCGTCCTCAGTCCGGGAGTATGGATAGTACATAGTCATTCGTCGTTAATCCGGGAGAATGGATTTCACATAAACACTTGTCCCTAATCCGAGAGTATGGAATAGACACAGTTATTGATCCGAGAGCATGAATTATATCCGAGAGTATGGGTTAAGTAAGAGGTAAAATTTAAGGTCCGAGAGTATGGATAGTCTCGTTGTAAGGATTAATGTGGTGGGGGTAAGAGTTGCTTATATATATATGGTGAAATTGTATATTTTGTGAGTTCTAAATTATATATATGATATAACATTGTGGGATTGAAATCCCTATGTACTCACCAGGTTTCCCAACCTGACCTACTCAAGCTTATTTGTATCACAGGTGTCGATACGAAGTTACATTACACTGAGAGATTAAAAAGATGTAGATCACTAGTGTAAATGAATGTAAGTTCTGTTTATGCTTATGTTTCTGTATTGACGATGACATCCCAAATGTTTTAAAATGAATAAAAATAAATTTCTTCGGAAATGCTTTGATAACGTATTTATCATGTTTTACTGGGAACAAATTCCGCAACATTTTCACTAAAAGAGGTACTCTGATTTTTATAAAACATAAACAAAATCGGTCTTTTCTGGCCGTGAAAATGGGGATGTCACAGTTGGTATTAGAGCATTAGTTTAAGCGAACTAGGAATAATGATTTATTTCTAGACTTAAACTTAGAATGCTAAGCGATGATTGTGAGAAGTGTGTCTAATATATTTTTGGTAGTACACCTGAATAGACACAAGCACTGGCTTATTTAGGAAAATGCCTAACATGATTTTATTTGCTAAATGGTTTATGATATGTGTTATATGATCGGATCTATGGTCTGTTGCCGACCGGATCTGGAAACTTTATGTGTTCAGGTTTCTAAACGTTTAATTACGATATTAGAACTGGCATGTAACTTTTCAAAGTAATAAGGAGGATTACGCGTCTAAACCTTCTCTATCTATATTCTCGTCTCGATGCACTAAACGCATGCTTCCGTGAACATAACATCACGGTGAAGACTCATAGAGAATTGAGTAAATAGAGGAAATGAAAAGGCTTGTGATAATGAATGACACCTATCAGAAGATATCGTAAGAGTGGTATCTTGCCTTTAGAATATGTCTGATAAAATAAACAGTATGTTTAGAGGAGTACAGTACGTCCGAACTACACCTTCGATTGGTGGGATGAAGGAACGATTGGTGTAATTCCTAAAGTTGTCCTATCGTTTGGGGTTTCTACCACCGACCAAGTTGAAGCAGAATAGATGATTGGAGATACACATGAAAGAAGTCCTGGTAGAGTCTAGGGAACGTTTTATGATTGTTTGAACACCTTTGTATGTGTTAAAATTGTTTTTGTGATAATAACTTGGAAAACTACGAGACAATACTTGGGACGAGTATGAGTAGGTGTGAATGGTAGTAAAGGCCTATACTACTAGAAGCACAGGACTCACACTTGGATCAGGGAAAGTTACAAGGTTACCAAGAAGCTAGTAATTGATTTCGTTTTATTCAAGTATGTCGTTACCATCGTTTCGGTAATGACTAAGAAGATCATTGTTATTTCGACCCTAGTGGTCATATCTAATCGAGTCCGACTAAGATGAGTATGTTAAATGGTTTAGAGAACCAAGTTTGATGTAGCATCCGACTTAAACCAGAAGATTGAAGTGAAAGATAATCAAAGCGATGGCGATCATCGTTAAAGTAAGAAGCTTGTAGCTAGAAGTGGTACATGCTAGAATGTGATTATATCACATTATAACAGGAAGGAAAATATATTCCATACCGGAATTTGACTCTAAGAGACCTGAGTCTAAGCGTTGCAACATACGATAAGAGGTCAGTAGAACGTGACCCATCAGCCTATTGTGGAAATCTAATAACTTATCTTAAGTTTGTTAATAAGAAGGAGTCTCCAATAAGGATCGGAATTGTGAATCGAAGGTCATGATTAAAGGTCTAACATGAGACAAAGAGCGGGAGCAAGATAAAGCACCGCCTGCGGTCAAGAAGTCGAAGAGTTAATTCAAAGGAACATAGAAGTTATGATTATTACCTAGGATGAAGAGATAACGTGTGGATTCATTATACAACCCTGTTTCGTTGATGATTCTGGGACGTAATCATCCTAAGGGGGAGATAATTGTAATGCCCGTAGATCCGAGCTAGTCAATTTAGAGGCAATAAGCATCAAAAATGAGTTTTTGATTGAATATTATTTAGAAGGATTAATCTTAACTAAGTTATAGTATATGTTACAAGGGTTCCGTAGATATAAAGAGCGCCGAAATCCGAGTTATAACGAAGAAGTTATGGCACGTCGAAGTTTTTCGGCAAAACCGGCACGACACAGCGACGTAAATAGTGAATTTACGATAGAAGACTTTTTAGCCATAGCAATCTAAACAAAATTCGTAGTATACGTTAAACCAAGAGTGTACATAAAAAGAACGCCCAAATCTGACTTTGTATGAGGAAGTTATTGTTTTTCTAAGATTTGGCATAACAGTGCACGACCCGAAACTCGAATTTTCGATCGAGCGGTTTTTGGCCAACGCCACCTAACTGAGAATTGAAGATCTCATTAATAGGAACTCAACGACAAAAAGACAGACGAAAACGGAGTCAGTATGTAAAAGTTATGAATTTTACGCGGACATTTAACAGTGTAATCACCTCATACTGTTAAATTTAAAATTGGTCGAGAATTAGCCGACGGAGTCACAAAGGAAAGTTGCAGATCTTATTTTTTCCTACGTGTGGATATAAAGAACATCAAAAACGGAGCTCGTATGCGAAAGATATGGACGAAGCTTAGTCTCTACTTTTCGAGCGCGGCGAATTCGATACAGTTTGGTAATCCGAGATAGAATGAGAAATAGCCAACGGGGTCTAAACGAAAGTTGTAGTACTCGTAAATACAAACGCATGAATATAAATAATGTCGGAAACGGAGCTCGTATGCGAAAGATATGGACAAAGCTTAGTCGCTACTCTTCGAGCGCGATAAATACGATACAGTTTTTGTAAATCTGAGATAGAAGGAGAATTAGCCGACGGGGTCTAAATGAAAGTTGTAGTACTCGTAAATACCAACGCGTGGATATAAAGAACGTAGAAAACGGAGCTCGTACTCGGAAGATATGGATGAAACTTAGGGGCTACTTTACTATAAAACTCCTATAAATAAAGGATGAATCATTCATATTTTCTTCACACCATAAGCCTTTCTTTCTCTCTCTAACTTCTCTCTAGCCTCCCTAAACCCCTCCCAAGTCTAGGGAACCTCCCTAGCACGAGAAGGAAGCCCCGGAGCGCCCGAAGACTCCAAGAAGAAAAGCTTTCGGCTCCGAAACGCTGCTCCAGCGAAACCCGGTTTTTAATAAAAACCCGCTGTAAGTGAGCTACGCCTATGCTATTTTTAATATAGCTTTTATTTAATTATAGTAATATTATTAGGACCTTAGAATAATTATTTGGGCTATCATTATGGGTTATATAAGTGTCGTTATAATGTCTTTTTAACCACTCGCGGTACGGGGAATCTGGTTTGGAGGGCCGCTTGGGTTGCTGGATTCAGAAGTGCTATATGCCGAAATGATCCTGCCCTTCGGTGTTCCATGTCTGGCCCCTGTCTGTACATAGTGGGTGAAAAGTATTGTCTAACGCTTATGTAATAGTAATAATAGCTAGACTATTAATTAGTCGCGGTTAACGTTAGACTAAACCCTAGTGATATTGATACTAGGTTTTGTCGAGGAAATTGTTTTAAAGTAAACGAAGTGTTGTCCGAGTTCAGAGTCACCACCTCTACAGGTGAGTGCATAGTCTCTTTCATGAACATGATTTTAATACAAGTATTGATTGAAGTATTAATTATATGTTTATGTGCGGGTTAATTGATGTTGCCTTAAATACGTGTTAAAGAACATACCTGATTATATATGATGATTTAGGATAAAGAGTAAACCTAAATTAATTATGAGGAATATTGGGCAGTATTTTCTTACGAGTACGAGTGAGTTATACTCAGAGAATAGAACTTTAGTATATGTCATTGATCCGGGAGCATGGATTAGACATAGTCATTGTCCCTAGTCCGAGAGTATGGATTGGACATAACCAACTGTCATTAATCCGGGAGTATGGATTAAGACATAATCAGTTGTCCTTAGTCCGGGAGTATGGATTAAGACACAGTCAGTCGTCCTCAGTCCGGGAGTATGGATAGTACATAGTCATTCGTCGTTAATCCGGGAGAATGGATTTCACATAGACACTTGTCCCTAATCCGAGAGTATGGAATGGACACAGTTATTGATCCGAGAGCATGAATTATATCCGAGAGTATGGGTTAAGTAAGAGGTAAAATTTAAGGTCCGAGAGTATGGATAGTCTCGTTGTAAGGATTAATGTGGTGGGGTAAGAGTTGCTTATATATATATATGGTGAAATTGTATATTTTGTGAGTTCTAAATTATATATATGATATAACATTGTGGGATTGAAATCCCTATGTACTCACCAGGTTTCCCAACCTGACCCACTCAAGCTTATTTGTATCACAGGTGTCGATACGAAGTTACATTACACTGAGAGATTAAAGAGATGTAGATCACTAGTGTAAATGAATGTAAGTTCTGTTTATGCTTATGTTTCTGTATTGACGATGACATCCCAAATGTTTTAAAATGAATAAAAATACATTTCTTCGGAAATGCTTTGATAACGTATTTATCATGTTTTACTGGGAACAAATTCCGCAACATTTTCACTAAAAGAGGTACTCTGATTTTTATAAAGCATAAACAAAATTGGTCTTTTCTGGCCGTGAAAATGGGGATGTCACATATATATAACCTTATACCATGTTTGTTATCATCTTTTGTTTAGAACAATGAGTTAATGATACGTTCCCTTCCTAGGTTACTGGGAATATATAGTATAAGTGTGTAAATCATGATTTCTTCTTCTGTTATAGTTATAGTATGTTCCTCCCTGTACTAGTTATAGTATGTTCCTCCCCTAAACTATACCTATTATAGTTTACTAGTATGTTTACTTGAACTGTTACTGATTTGAAGAAAAGACTCATTTATCTACTGAGTTATGATTGTACTTTAAAAACAGAGTTTTATAAACCACAAAGTGACATAACTTTAAAAGAGTTTTTGAAATGATTTGCTCACTTATAACACATATGAAATCCTTTAAAATGATGTTTATCACAGATAATATTTACACAATTATCATTGTGTTCAACTTGTATTCCCCACTTAAAAGCATTTAAAACATTTAAAAGATTGATTATAGGGGTATGAACTCACCTTATGTGGGTGATTCAATTGAATGTTCGCGTAAGGATGAGAAGTTCCACGAATGAATTCCCAAGACACAAACGAGTCCTAAATGACATATAATGGCATATATAGGCATGCAATTAGTGTTTAAAACAACTAACATGCAAGGAAACTACCTTAGGGACTAGGAAACACTTGAAATGAAGTGTTATAATCACATGTGATAGACTAAAGGGAGTTTACGGCCAAAGGAAAGTGTTCACGGCCCAAATCGATTAATGGTTCACGACCATGTATGAATGAATTCATGAAGGGTTCACGACCCTATGAAGGGTTCACGGCCGTGAACACCTCAAGCTCATGAAGATGGTGATGAATTATGAAGAATCAAGGCTAGGATCTAGTAGTATTTCAAGTATAACAAGATAAATGATGAAACACTTACGATTTGGGGTCCCTAGGGAGTTCACAGCCACCAAGAACAAGTATGTGTTCTTGGTGTTCTTGGTGAAAGATGATGATCTTGAAGATCTAGACAAAAGTGGTGAATTCATGGATGAATCATAGGGTTGTACTAGATCAAGAAGGATATCAAGAAACAAAAGGAATAATCACTTACGATCTGGACGAGAAATAGAAGTAATTCTTGATGATACTTGAGAGAGAATGGAAGTTCTTGAGTTGGAATTGTGAAGAATGAGGAAGAAATGAGGGAAATCTATACATATTGGGGAAAGTTCATGGCCATAAGAGAGTTGACGGCCGTGAACTAGGTTTGCGGCCGTGAACCTCAAATGTTGGGTTCTCTGGTTCGGGTGCAGCCTTCTGATCTCGAGCCAATACTTCCTAACACTCAATTCTTAAGTGTACTAGGCTTAGAATTCATTAGAATGGCCCTTAACAAGGCTAGAAGGCAATGGAATTAAGTCTGACTTTTGGTTGATTGGCTGGATTTACAAGATAAAAATTTTCGGGTTGTCACATCTTCCCAATGGAAAGGGATCGGCCATAGTTAACCCGGTTGACCAAATGGTAAAGAGAAGGGCTAAGTCTGAGATTTTCCCATGTGTCATTCCCAAAGAGTCCATATGTTTCTATTGCCAAGACAAGGGGTACTGGTTGCGAAGCTGCCCTGACTACCTGAGAAATCTAAGAGATGGTAAAGCCAAAAAGTTTGACTCTGCTTCAGGGAAGTCCACTATCTAACTCTATTAAGTTCCTATTTGGAGATTCTTAGTACATGATGTAATGTAATTACATTTTGATGTTTTGAAGAATCGAAGAAATGAAAGGAAGCTTAAAGGAAGAGTATGTTGAGTCTGATCGCGAAGAGATGGATTTCGATTGCATGGTTCGATGATCAGGCTTGTAAGCTGCCGCTTAGGAGTTATGATAGATTTCTTAGGAATAGATAACAACATATTTTCACTTGTATTTGCATTCTAAGGATAAGTTTTCCGTAATTTTTATAAAGAAAGAAATTTTTTGAAATTTATCTTATTTTTTAAAATTTCCTTACAATGGCATTTGCGAAAAATTGTTGCTTATATGTTTCCATTGATAGCAATATTGGAATATGAATTTGATTCTTTAGTTTGTGGTAGTGTCATAATTTACCAAATAAGGAAAGATTCTCATCGCCCAAGTTTCAGTTGGATAGAAACTTGGAATCGTGCAAGTTGCATTGTGTGATGAATGAGAATTTATCATCTTTGGAAAATTAAGACTAATTCCTTGATCGCATGAATATGTGAGTCAAGTGAAGGACAAGGGGATCGGGTACATTGGGTGTGCGTTGGTCAGGTCCACTACAGAGAACGATAAGACTATTCGTCATGATTTACTAAAGTTTAGTAAATATGGTTATACTTACAAGTTTAAGTATAATTCTGAATCATTGGAAAAGTTTCAATGTATGGCAAAACGAATGAGAAGAATCAAATTAGGCAGAAAGATAAAAGTTTCACCAATCTGAAAAGATGGGAGAGTACTTTAGTATCGTGTTTTGTGATCATCTTAATGACTATGAAATACATATCACAATTGATCCTCTAAAGTCATCTTAGTGCATTTCTATGGCTAATAAGGATTCGTGAATTGTTGAAATGGTTAAATCTAAACGATGAGTCATACTTCATTCCAAAAACAAGTCTTAGAGTCATACTCCAAGCTTGTGCCATGAGTGACATTAAAATTAAGAAGGTTTACAACACTTATCAAATGTAGAGTAAAATGTTTTCTACTCTTGTACATTTGAAATTGGTAAGTTGTGATGTCTTGGCTAAAACAAAGACCAACTAAGACCAATTGTGTGAAAGTGTTTGTCTTGATAAGAAACCACACTAACTCTTGAATATTTGTTTGTCAAGGAATGATTCTTGACAAGAGAATATTATATGTCAAGAGGTCAGTGGGAGTCTTAAAGATCTTGAAAAGCTTCAAGAACTAATCAAGAAGAAAACCTATTGTTTATCACAAGCACACGACTTGAGTTTTGTAACCTATCGTGTTGACATATTCTTGTTTTTGTGCCCATTCCAGTAAGTTGACTATGCATGTGAGTTCTATGAGTTCTCAGTTGTTTGCATAACAACTCGGAAGCAATGGTAGGCCCTTGTGCTGCCAAGTGGCAAGAAATTAAGATTGAACAAATTCAGTCCATATGAGTTTGGATTTGTCACTAACCATGTCTTGTGATTATGGTTATTACAAATTCACATGGATAGGAACAAATATACCATAAAATCTAAGTGTCATAAGGTTTCTCTCTAATTTATGAAAATGATTGCGAGGAAACGCTTTCACTAAGTAGATTTTAAGGAGATAGCAATTGTGATATTTGCATTCTCAAATTCGATTATGATTACAAAATCCCTCTTCATAATTCGAATTGTGATAAATGGCAAAGGTCTAAACATTTCAGACTTATGTATGTAAGTTCTAAAATTGTTTAGACACAAATGTGAGCTATCTAAGGAAAGGTGTATGAGTTTGAGAAACCTAGATAAAGTCTTATCAAAGCATCTCGTATCAGAAATCTGAACTCTGGTAATGAAAGTCAATAAGTGTTGATTTCTAGAAGTCCAGCTGATTTCTGGGTACATGTTAAAGCTAGTGGGAGCATAAGTGTTATGCTAGTAAGATAATAATTATTATGCTAGTGGGAGCATAATTATTATGGTAAGTGTTGCAAGTTAGCAATGTTAATTGTAGAAAACAAAGGTTTCAATTCGCAAAGTTGCAGGGTTTGAAAAGTTGTTTTGCTATAATTAAGGGAGAGGATATTATAATTCATTTCAAATCTAAAAGCTTAGATTGAGTTTTAATCAAATTTAGTCAAATATATATGAATGTTATGTTGGAATGGTTCAACATAAGGAAATTCTATATGTTAATTGCGTTCTCAAAATTTGATTATGGTTACGGCATCCCTCTTCATAATTCGAATTATGAGAACATGACAAATAGAAATATTATAGCAAAATACTGATCAAGTATCATGTCTTCATGTTAGACATTATGAATCGCATCCCATATGCTTCGGGTATAGGATCGATTATGTATGCTATAATATTCTCATGTTCTAATTTTTCCAAATGCCTAGGGCATTAAGAGGGAAAAAGGAATAGAACCGGATATGACTAAAATGGTTAAGCAATTGTCGAGGACAATCTGAGGTTTACCAAAGATTGGTTGCTCATGGACAATTAGAAGTATATTTAAAATTTTGGAAAGGACCATATTGACATACTCTAAGAAGAGACAACTCTTGTTCAGAAATAATAGTCAAAATGGGAATATGGAAATGTTTCCATTAGTGGAAGTTATTCTTTAAATCTGTGAAAGATTAGGAAACTTAATGCAAGAAGGATGTTCAAAGGAATGTACTTTGAATTTGAGACTTCATCTCCATGGAATTGTCTTGTAACAATATCCAGTGGAAGTTTGTAATATCGTTGGTCAAGTCTCTGTGACTTTTGGTACCATGACATTACAAAGGCTACATTGCATGATAGTTTCGAATCTAACACATTCTAGCGGTAACAAGAATATGGAATTCTTACACTTGCAATAAAGAAATGAGCATCATTGAAATTTTTTTCAATTGATCTATTTCAAAAAGTTAGGACCATAGACAAACATAGTGTGCATACTTGGAGCATGGCATAACTATTGTTTTTTTAATTCAAGTATTAAGTTGTTAAATCGAAACATTATACGATGAATAATGAGTAATCAATATGACACTAAAAAGTTTTGGGGCCACATAGGATTAGTATTATTCTTGTGTTTCACTTTGCATGTTTTGACTTCCCGAATAACTAGGTTATTCAAACCATCCACAGGCGATCATACTTTGGAAGTAGGTATTGAGGCAAGACTATCATGAATGGGTCTGTAGTTTGTCTAGGACATAGCTGCAGTGTTCATGAGTGCTCCTGGAATAAGATTCGAGTATTGGATTCAACCCACGCTCATTTGAATCACTTCATGGATTTTATCACGAGTGATCATGAGACGATAATATCTTATATTCTTCAAACGGAGAGATATTAGTTGCAGTTTACAAGTTGGTTGCACATTGATGATATGTAAAAGGCACCGGTAACTCGGTTTTATAAAACATATCGTTGTGTGTGACTTGATGAGTAGATAGAGCAAGCATATGAGTCGAAGTTTATTCATTCCTTTTACCCTTGGAGGGATAAAAGCGATATATGTGGTCCCCTCGATGATTTAGTGATGACACCCCTAAGTGCTTGGCCAAGCCTGGACTGATTTGATTTGTTCAATTAGTCGGTCGTCATAAATCGGAAATCAGGAAACAACAGATGGACAGAGAGAATGATTATAATCCATGTCTCAGTCCATATGATATCTAGAATGGAGGAATATATGATCCCTTATCTAATGGACGCGTCATTGACTAGGTCAGAGTTCGACAGCGGCTTTTAAGAGCTACGATTACTAGTCGGGTTGTGGAGTCGTACTTGCAATAATAGTTATTAGACTTATCCAAGTGGGAGACTGTTGGATTAGTGTCTAAGTCCATAACTATAATTGGTATGTACTTGACCTGAGATTAGCATGGTCCATTTGGGTTGCATATCATTAGGACAATTTGATAGGATGTACTTTTGAGAAGAGGTTATTTATGGTTTATTAATATATTATAAGTTCTAATATATTAATATGAAATCATATTATTTAATTGGTATTGATCAAGAATTAATTTGGAATTAATTCTGTGATAAAAAAGAGACTAATTAAATAGATGGGGATTGATTATGTAAATCATTCATTCTTATAATGTGGGCTTATAATCCATAGTTCTTTATGTTGGGCTAAGCCCATGTCGTGACCCATGGATACTCCATGGAGGTTAAAAACCATGGAGCCTAAGGAATGTTGAAAGTCATGCACATTAGGGTTTGCATGGTGTAACCCTAGTTGTGCCACACTATATAAGAAGCCCCTTGGTTGGTGAAATTAGGACTAGTGATCTTTGGAAGAGTCATAGAGCCGATTTCTAGAAGCAAGCCATTCTCTCTCAAGTTATCCTTTGTCCTAGGTGTGTTGTGATTCCATTTGAGGCATTCACATTATTGGTTCTAAGTTCTTAAAGGCCAAATACATCAAGGATAGCAAGCAACAACAAAAGGTATGTCATCTAACTAGAATCTTGTAGTATAGATACTCCATTGTATTCTAGTTAGGATGATGCTTTGGTAAATTGAAAGTTTTCATGTATGATAGAGAAAACATAGATCCAAAGCATATAGGGTTGCATGTACACCATAGGAGTGTTAGAATGCTCAAAACCCTTCAATTTCTTCACTTGAAGTCTATGTAGCACGCATAGATGTGTTGACATGCTACCTCAATTAGCCTTTAAACTCGACAAATCTTCATATTGATATTGAAATAGAAATCGTCATTCTCAATTCCTTTGTCAACTCTTATGATCACTGATCCAACAAAGTCTCTACGCAAGTACATCAAAAATACAATATCCGATATAGAATTGAAGCATGGATTTGTTGGGTTTTCATCATAAATAAGTGTTACTAAATTCATTCACACTGAAGTAAAATTATTCGTAAAACAACAATATTCAGTTTTCATGATTGTTATCATCAAAAGAAACAAGATCAACATTAAGTATAAGTTGCATACACAAAGTACACCAAAAGATGAAAATGACATGAATGTTTGTAATTACATGTGTACTCTGTGAAAGTTATCTTTGAACATAAAATAGAATTTTATGAAAGCTAATATAGATTATGTAACATCAAAATCTTTATAACCAATATTTTCGTATAAACATGCCATCCAAATTGTATTATTTGTTAATCAGTTCACGTATTGTGAATGTTCCTATATAATGGTTATTATGGCATTTGACATTATAGAATTCCATAACATTTATTAATCTTACTTGGTTATTTCAAATAACGTTTAAAATAGTAAGTTTGGAACCACATTGTCCGTTGGATCATGATGGCTTTCAAAAAAATAATCAAAGAGCAATGGAAGCAATACAAATAAACCATCATGATACATCCATCTGATATGTTTTAATCGAATTTAAGCAGTAAAAATGGTTTATTATCTTTTGTGATGATCAAGAAGAAGAAAAAAGATCCAAAGTAGAATCTATTTATCGTAGTTGCACGCTAAAGTGGCAATTCAATCAATCAGCCATACAAGAGATCAAACATTCGTTGCAGGAAAAAACAAGTTGATACCCTTTCAAGGGTTTGTATTCTCTATCGAATAAGAAAGGAAAGTAAAGAGAGTGGGAGAGAGAAAGAGATGGGAGAAAGAGAGAGAGGAGCGGCAGAGAGTAACAGTTTTCAAGATTGTGGTATTCTCTCAAGAGATTTAGATGCTTTTTATACATGTCTAATTCCTAGATATTTACTTTTTATTTGTGCTAGGTTTAAATTAAGGTAAGTATCTGATTAAGATAATTATATTAATATAATTATCCTATAGTTTAATCCTTTTACCCATTATAAAACAATTCCATCTATTTTAGTTTCTAATTAAGCCATCATGTATTGATGAATAACAAAATATCCCTCTATAATTATATTTCTTGTTTCTAAGTTGTTGGAATGTACATTTGTGTGTAACCTACTGGGCTTATGTATTAATTGGTATTGTCACCAACTTGTCGTGTTAGTAGGCAGATTTCTAATATATTACCACTTGCACATGTCACAACAAGTATATAGTTGTATTCCCAAAACTACATATGTTATGTCGTCCAAGAAAAAGATCAGATCCCTAAGGTACGATCTAGTCCTCAAGGTAAGTGCTCAAATATCCTTTTGTTCTCTCCCTCTCTCTCTCTCTCTCTATATATATATATATATATATATATATATATATATATATATATATATATATATCATTAGGAACATATGATATATTATGTTGTCAATCTTACACACTTAACATTTTGTTTCTGCATAAGGATTCATGGCGAAGGTAGATTGCATATTGATCGAATGCTAATCCAGTCTAAGTATTACCATACTTATATTGTCGGTTTCGAATCATCGAGGAATGATATCACTTATACCCTAGTTCACAAGGAACAAATCAACATTGACTGCATAGACCCCACCCCCACATCATGCCACACTTGACCATTCCATATATGGATGCTAATTATGATAATCTTGGAGTATACCAAAGTATAACAGATTGTGAGTCAAGAATATATATATATATATATATATATATATATATATATATATATATATATATATATATTAAGGACATAAGATATTACCATATTATAATTACTTGTGACATATTCCATGAAATGATCTCTAAGTGAGGGTTTCTCCAATACTTGATCTTTATCAAGTACATGTGAGTGCATGCATCTCAATGGTATATCCATCTCCATGGATAATCAACTAACATCTCATATGCTTCTTAATTCACTACTCCTTTCATGACCCTTCCATGAAGAATGACCTATTGTGTAGATTCTAAACAATCCATTATTAAGAGAAGTAAGATAAACATGCAAATTAAACACAATAATTAACTAATGAAAATAATTTCTCCTAACATATATTAAGATTGCATTATAATAACGATTACATCATTAAAATTTTCATATTATTTTATTTACTCAACATCAAATCAATTAAAATAAAATCATTCAAACCAATTCGTTTGAAAATCTAATGCCTTCAGACCTAATGTGATCATCATGCTTTGTTTACGATAGTAGCTTAGTAAAAAGATAAGCCATATTCCCTTATGATGCAACTGACTATAGTGTCTCTATCTTCGCGAACCTTCCTAATATTAAAATATTGTGTGAATATATTTTATGTGCATTTATGTGACTTAGGTTCTTTTCATTGTCATATTAGATCTCTATGTATTCGATGTTGGGAACAACACCAATTTTTTTGATGAACTTGTTCATCCACATAGCCTCATCTTAACCTTCGTAGTTGCAATATACCCAATATCCATTGTTGAAACATCTATGGTAGCTTGTTTGGAACTCTTCAAACTCACTACTCCTCTATTTAGTAAGAACATGAATCCTAACTACGAACAATAATCGTTTCTATCATTTTGGAAGCATGTGTTAGTGTAACCTTTTACTTTGGGCTCTTCTTCACCATCATAGATAAAGAACATGTATTTTATTATTGTTAAATACTTAAGAATTCTATTGAATATCATAAAATGGGATTTGCTAAGGTTGGATTGATATTTAATCGTCATAGATCAAGAACATCGACTGTCACAGAAAGTATCAAATTTGTTCCATAAACATCAACATCAACATCAGTAATAATATTTTTCCTAACAATACCATATAATTTGACATTTAAATAACTTCATCTTTGTTTATATTCTTTTATGTTTTAAAAAATTAACAACATAAACAATAAACACATTCTATATAAGTATTGATATGGTTTTCATACCAAAACCACCCAAAAAACATATACACATGAATCAAAACATCCAAGAAACATAATAGACATAATTCAAACACATCGAATTAAGAGGAATCATTTTTTTGATTAAAAACAATGAAATCGATGTGTATATATCATATAAATAATTTCTCTTTTTGTATGTACAAGACCAAAACTCATCAAGTTCAAACAAAAAATTATTGCATGTTGTGCAAAAAATCATGAACACAAGACTATGATAACACTATTCATTCGACTATGATAACACTATTGGATCATGATAGCTTCCAAAGAATTAATCAGAGAGAAATTAAAGCAATATAAATCAACTATCATGATACATTCATTGGATATGTGCTCTTTTAACTCAAGTAACAACACAAAACTTCAAGAAGGGTTTCTATATTTCCCGTTTGCAATTATTAAGAAGAAAACAAACGATCCAAACCAGAATCCCTTTTATTGCGGTTGTATCCCATCACAACAATCCAATCAAGAGATCAAACATTTTTTTTTCTTAAAGAACAAACAATTTTAAACCCTTGATAGGATTTGTGTCCTTGGATGAACAAGAGAGAGAGAGAGAGAGAGAGAGAGAGAGAGAGAGAGAGAGAGAGAGAAAGAAAGAAAGAAAGAGTTTTCAAGGTTATCATATTCTCTCAAGAGATTTGGATGTCTTTTATATTTGTCCAATCCCTAGATATATACTTCCTATACGGGCAGGGTTTAAATTAAGTTAGTTATCCAGTTCAGATACCTATCTTAATACAACTATCCAATAATTTAAACATTTCCCTAATTTCAAATCTAGTCACTCTATTTTAGTTTCTAATTAAACCATCATGTATTAATGAATAACAAACTATCCCTTATACTTATATTTTTGTAGTTTAAGATTTTGGATTTTCCCTTGTGTATAACCTAATATGCATATGTATTTATTAATAGTGTCACTATCTTGTTGTGTTAGTATGTTGTCCAACATTGTCTTGTGTTTATATGATAACATTCATATTCCAAGATATAATGAATTATTTTAAGAAGTGTGTCAACATTCTGTTGGATTAAGGTGTCTGAGCTTATAACTAAATTGGTATATTCTTGTAAATGGAAGCAAAGTCCTTTTCGGTTGCCCTTATAACTAGAACTTAATTAGAATGACATTTTGTAAAGATATGATGATTTATTAGATTATTATATGATTAATAAACTAATTAGAAATTATGAGGAAACAATTTGTTAATATATTATATGATTGATATATTAACTGGAAAGATAGTTGGTTTGTCAATTTATTATGTGATTGATAAATTAATATGAGAGAAATTGTTAAAAAAAATTAATTTGTTAATTTATATGATTAATAAGTTAATATGACATCAGTTAGAATTAATTAATTATTAATCAGAATTAATTTGAATTAATTAAAGGTGCAAGGGGTGAATCGTAATTGTTCAGTAGTTGAACAAAAGAGGAAATTCTAGAACCATCCCAGGGTGGATGATTTTGGGAGCTCTTATAGGGTTTCTAAAAGCCTCATGTATAGAAGGATTTGAATTGAAATTAAATTTATTATTTAATTATTCCAATATTGTTTTGTCCCTAAGTTACCTAGCTATAAATATGACCCATTGGGACCTTAAACTTGTGGTTACCCTTTCCAAGGAGCATATGAACGAAATTTATACCTCTTCTCCTCTCTCCTCAAGTGTCTTCTAGTTTTAGGGTTTAGGTGTGAGCCATTAGAGGCATTATCCTTTTGGTGCTAGCTTTCCAAGCTCTTTAACGGAAGGATTGAAGTAACCTGTTTGCTATAACAAGTTTAAGGTATGTGTCACACCCCCGAGCGGCGGCAGAAACAGCAGGCTATGCGACGTTAGAATGTTGGATTTCCGACCACATACATACATTGAATAATACACTGATATATTAAACAACGTCACTTTTTATTCATTAAATAAAATACATTACAAAGTTGTTCGAGGTACAGATAGGTCACAAAAGCAAAGTACAATAGTAAAACACACAGACTTCAAGCAGTGTTACAGGGGTTACCTCCTTCTTCATCCGGTTTCATTATCCTGAGAATAATGTGGTTTTTGAAAGGTCAACATAATGTTGGTGAGTCCACATGTTTTATTATTATAAAATGTCGTGTGGTTGTTTTATTTATCTTGTTTATCCTAAACTCACTTCCTCGAGCTTGTGTGTACTATCATTACTTTCTTAAGTTGTTTCTTAGTAGTATTCTAAGATAGCTTTAGTTTAAAAATGATACGATGAGTTCCTATAATCAAGCTATGACTGTTGAGCGTTCCCCGAAAAAACTACGACGCTTCATCGGACGTCGAAAATATGTTTGAAAAGTTATGCCTGCTTCGACTTGTCGTAAGGTTGTAGCTAACAACCACAGGTGGGAGTGTCAATCCCATATAGATATATACATATCTTTCCTGATCACTTAATATTTAACGGTTATAAGTTGGGGGCTAGCTGAAAGTCTTTTAGCGTGTTGATGAATCATGTCTCATCTAACTCTTGTTGTGGTGGTCTCCCCTGGTCGGTCATGTTGTTTTTCCTTGTTGTATTTATGCAAGTTACTTATTATATATTTATTATTCATCTTATACATATATAAAATCAAATTAGTGTGATTCACGTAGCCAAGTATTTGGGCAGAGTAACCACTAGGTACTAAGCTTATCCAAAGGGTGGCTATAATAACGACTAGAGTATCAACGTTTCCTGGCAACTGGCCAATGTAACAACTAGATTTGATATTTTCTATCATTGAGAATCAGTATAACAATTAGGCATAATATTAACTTTAAAAGTTGGGCAGAGTATCTACCAGCATAATATCATACTAAAGTTATGAGCATAATTATCTAAGTAATCTTATACAATTAGTAATAACCATCTAATTGTAATAGTTGTATTTTAACATATATCCCCCCTCCCGAAAAGGTATAGAAAATAGGGTCATGAACTCACTTGTAAGT
The DNA here is from genome assembly GCF_052849685.1 of Lactuca virosa. Lineage (NCBI taxonomy): Eukaryota > Viridiplantae > Streptophyta > Magnoliopsida > Asterales > Asteraceae > Lactuca > Lactuca virosa. The sequence continues at coordinate 299,120,463 of NC_136430.1, read as the reverse complement.
TATGATATCGTTGTTGTAGGGTGGAAACCGAAAGTTTGGACTTCAAGAGGCGCTCTGTGGTAGTGGCACACGGATCGAGAGAGTGAGGGAGAGTGTTTGAGAGGTGTGGAAATGAGACTGTTGAAGCCTGCTATTTATATCAAGTTTTGGCGTGCACGCTGCACAATACGCGTGAGCCACAGGGAGCTGTCATGTGTCGTCCTCTCTTTGTGCCACGTCACCCCGTATCCAGACGCATCGAGTGTTAAATTACGTACGGGCGCGCATAACAGTAAAAGTCAAACTTTGAAATTTCATAACTCTCGCATACGAACTCCATTTTCAACGACTCTTATATATCCTTGTAGGTCTCGACGTTCCCTACAACATTCTTTTTGGTCGTTTTGCTTAATTCTAACTTTTATTTTTCGACTAGTTTTTATTACCGTTATGATTCTATAAAAATCATAACTCTCTCATACGGTTTCCATTTTAGGCGTTCTTCGTCTCAATATAAAATCAGAACTCTCTCATAGGGTTTCCATTTTAGGCATTTTTCGTCTCAAAATTCCTACTTTGAGTAGTACTACGATTGTCCTTTTCATGACTTTTCCCAAAAGTCAGCCATTCTCTGTGTAGTTTTCGTCATTGTAAATTCTCATGTACGGTAGGTATTTATTTGCTACAAAATTCATATCTCACCCATACTGAGTCGGATTTTTGTGAAATTTATATTTTTGGGAGAGCGGTAACTTATAATATCAAAAAATGCAAACCTGCTCTCAAAGTGACACGACTTTTCGTGCACCTATTTTTAAGCCTAAAGGTTGACGTAATTAATGAAGAAAATTTTGAATATATTGGGTGGTTACAAGATTGTCCATATTAAATTTTCGTGTTTTATGGTTAGATACTAATGGCGGCCGATGACGTATTTTCCAGGTTGTCATAGTATGTATATCTAGTTTTTGATTTTCGAAATTGCTAGGGTGCATCTTAGTTTTGTTATTCAAAGTATGTTTCCTTCAAAGTGTAAGACATACATCCTTTTAGGTTGCATGTGCCCTCTTCTCAATTGTTAAGTGATTTTCCGCATTGAGCATTTTTGTTGTAACCTATTAAATCCATCAGTGGTATCAGAGCTACTTGGTGTGTCTAACATTGAAAACACATTAGCTGAATTGAACAAATTTTTTTTGTTAAAATGTGATCATAATGTGACAAAGGCTCTGTCACGACGTGAACTCATTACATATCCAAATTGTAACACCCCGATTTCCAGGTATGATAGTTATTCCATTTTTGCATGTTTTCCTCTGTAACACCACGGCGTGTTGAGAAACTTTTGGGCCGCGTGTTTTTATGTACCAACACGGCGTGTTGGTGGGCAAACACGGTGTGTTGGCCGCTGGTTGAGGAAACCTTAATTTTTAGGGTTTTGCACCCTGTATAATCTCCTTAAGTCCCAAGGGGTGGTCTTTTATCAGCCTCCAACTCCCCATATTGACCCTTGAGAACCTTAATCATCTTTCCCTCTCATTTGTGAGCTAGTGTGGTGTTTTTGGAGCCAAAGAAGAAAGAAGTTGGAAGAAGTAAGTAAGAATCCAACAAGCAAGCCCTCAACTTTCAGTTTGGCACTCTTCTGGACCTTTGTAAGTGTCCAAGATCCGATTTTTATTCCTTTATGTTGCTAGATCTTGAGTTTTGTCCCCTTTTTCTTGTTGTTCTTGAGTGAGCCAATGATTGGATCTCATAAAGTTAGCAACTTTATGAATCTCCATGTCTAAGTGACCTTGTAGAGTCTTGGATCTAGCCTATAGTAGAGTTTTGATTCCATGTATGGAGAGTAGGTCATGAATCCCTATTTTTTTTACCTATTTTGGGTTCAAGACATGCATTGGACATGCATGTCTATAAAGCACCGACCTTTGAGATGGTTTTGGTGTTAGAATCTCTTCTGGAAAGGATGGGTTTCAGACTTCAAGGATTTAATGCTTCTTGGTTAAGCCTTTGAACCTTCAAGCCTTGTGGTTGGGTTTTGGGCCCTTGGAGTAGTTCCAAAGGATAAAGCTGGAAACATTATCCTTCTTGATAGCATTTGGGTCTAGATCTGAGCCTTGGAGTCCCCGGAATCGTAGAAAACAGTTGAATGTATTAAGCTGCTAGAACTCGGGCAAACACGAAGTGTTTGCAAGCCAACATGGCGTTTTTGCTGGAGTTTTTCCGATCGTCTGGATGCTATCGAAATATGGCGTGTTTGCTAGTAAACACGAAGTGTTGAGTCAACATGGATTGTTGAACTTGACCGTTGACTTTGACTTTGACTTGGACCAAGTTTGGCCTTGAGGGTATTTTGGAATTCTTATGGCAATTGGCCATTTGATGGAGTCGGGCCTCATCAGTTCTACTCAGTTTGCGAGGTGAGTTGTCCTCATTATACTCTTGGGTCGAAGGCACCGATGTTGGCCCTTTGGATTGTTATCATGGTTTATTGTATGCTTGCTATGCTGTTATGATATATTAGATCTGTTGGATAAGGTGTCTAAGTCCATAACTATTTTTGGTATGTACTTGACCCGACCCGGCATGGTCCATTTGGGTTGCATGGCATCATGCAATTGGATAAACTAAAATGAGAGAAATAACACTTATGGTGTATTAATATATTATAATTTCTAATATATTATAATTTCTAATATATTAATAATATTGTTTAATTAGTTTTGATCAAGAATTAATTTGGAATTAATTAATTGATCAAAAGATGACTAATTAAATATATGGGTTGATTATGTAAATCATCCATAACTTGTATAGTGGGCTAAAGGCTCCATGGATTATCAAGTTGGGCTAAGGTCCATAGGATGCTCCATGGGAGTTACAAACCCATGGGTCATGGAAATGAAGAGCCATGTTACATTAGGGTTTACATGGTGTAACCCTAATTGTAACACACTATATAAAGGATATGAAGCTCACCAAAATCGGTTACTAGAAGGAAGAGAGAGGGCAAGCCGATTTCTTAGTGTGACATTTCTCTCAAAGTTTATTCCAAGAGCATTTGGTGTCGTGTGAAACATTTGAGGCATCACACTTGGGGTGCTAGGCTCTCAAGGTTTTCAAGGAATCAAATCAACTACAAGGTATGTAACTCTAGCTATCTTTTATGGGTAAAAGTTCCCCATGTATGCTAGATAGGATTATGAACCTTGGAAAAAGTATTTTGCATGTATTTTAGATAAACATAGATCCAAGGTTTCTAGGGTTGCATGTACACCTTAGGAGTGTTAGAATGCTCAAAACCCATCAAGATCGACATCCTGGTAGATAGGATGTGCTATGTTATAGTGATCCGCTAGACCTGTATGACTGCTTGTATATCCTAGCTATGTTTGATTATGTTATATGTGAGTATGTGATGGTTGGTTGGGTTGAGGCAGTCCTGCTGTGTGCAGAAGGACAACAGACCCAGGGCAGCCCGGATAGACTGAAGGCCTGTGAGACGGACCAGTCAGGCCGAACGCCCGGAGACCGGTCCAGACAGAATGAAGGCCCGGTGTGGCAGTCCAAACATGTTGAAGGTTATGTATGCATGTTGTTGTTGTTGTTGTAATATCTATGATTATGTGTTGTGGTGGTATTTTGGGGAAACTACTAAGCGTTGGGTTTACAGTTTTGGGTTATGTTTCAGGTACCTCAGATGATCGTGGGAAGGTGAAACATCTCGAAAATCAAGGGTAAAAAATTTATTTTTATTATAATTAAAACACTATTGTAAATTGGTTCAAACATTAAAAAAGCATTTCAAATAAAAACATTTATCAGAGTTCATTCCCAAAGATCACATATTGCGGAAAACACGGGTGTATGCGCGGTGATCGCCCTGAGCCCTTTCATTTCAAAACTGGAGTACCTCAAAACATAAACTGAAAACCGTAAGCACAAAGCTTAGTGAGTTCCCCAAATACCACATACCATACATAAAATAAACATATAGTGGGCCCCGCCCGTCATTGGGCCTTAGCCCGGAAAACATATAAACACAAGTACATGCAAGAGTCACAAAGACAACTAGCATACTAACAACATAATATAAACATGGGCCGGCATTGGTGACTTCGACCCACTAACCCGGTAAGGAAACTCACCTCGAATGCAGAAGCTCACTGAAAAAAATCCTTAGTTGCTGCCCTGCAGGCTTCCCAAGCTATTAATACCAACAACACACCCAATTAGCAAACATTTTACCCCTGACTCATCATGAACCAAAACTAAGGCCCAAATCCAAAAGATCCACAAAGGCCCACCAATGGCCCAATTTTCCATATTGGGCCCAACCCATATGGGTCTTATCCTAAGCCCATAGTTTTCTTGATTACAAATCTGATTACCTCAAATAACCCCTTAAAATAACTTGGTCAAAGGCTAAAGTCAAAAGTCAAAGTCAACAGCCTGAGTTGACCCAACTCGCCGAGTTTATCCTTCAACTCGTCGAGTTCATCTAACAATCCGCGAAGTCTGGAAAAGCTCCAAAATACCGCGGATAATCTCCGACGATACAATACCTAAAATTTGAAACCCTCAGAACTGATGCCCATACCAAAACCTCATCAATAGACCACTTCCCTTGGCACCCCTAAGAACCAACCAAGCACAACAGTAATAACCATTGAATCCTGACGATACTGGAGAACTAACTTGCTGAAACCTAACCACAAACCTTCCATAAAATGCCCCTGATCTGATCCTGACCAAAAACCAGAATACGACTGACCACTTGGAAACCGTCAACCGAATACAACCCCTTACTAACCCACTAACGATTCATGGCATGCAATTGGCATATAACATTTCTTGAAGATATTACCAAACATACGCAGAGAAATAGACCAAATATACGCTTACCTAAACCGATGTAAGATTCCGAACAATATAATTACTGATATGAACCGAAAAGAAGCAAAAGATACATACCCGCAATGTCGCCTGGAGAAACCCCGAATCCCTCTTCTTGCCGACCTGCGATGAAACCTGGGTTTCCCCAACCACTAAGCGGGGGCAACTCACCCTGATATGACCAGGTTGATGACAATGATGGCATAACTCTACTTTCATTGTGCATTCTTGACGGTTGTGACCCTTCCACCCGCGCCTGCCGCACTTAGACCTGCTGTGCTCATCCCCATGCACCCCTTCATCCTCCGTGTAACCACCACGATCCCTCGGGCCTCTGACACCAGCTATGGCAACGACCAAATGTCCAGATCGTCGAGCCAGACCGGAAGTCCGCTTCCTCTTTCCCAACTGCCTATCTAAACCAATCTTCTACTCCAGGGTTACCCCGACCACCCCATCAACCGCATGAGTAATAGAGGCCCGCTCCTCGATCCTGGAGACCACTCTATCAGTGAAACGCCCATTGATGTCGGGTAATTACTCGCGTAGGGATCGCGAATCCTCTGCGGCAATCCATTCCGATGGTTGACCCTCCTGAAGACATGGTGCACCATTCACTGTCGCACCCCCAAACCAGAACGGCGGAAACGTTCGGGGGCGGAGGACTTAAGGTAAGTATCACAACACATGTAACACAGTAATCAAAGTACAAACAACCATTGCATTAATAAGTATAAGTTTTACATAAGTGTTTAAACATTACATATTCAAACACTAAAGTAGGTACAGTAGAAGACAAGAGTCCCAGTACGGTACTAGGTAGTCTTCTCAAAAGCTTCTGGAGTGTACCTGTCTACTGGATTCCTGAGAATACAAGTTATTTGGAAAGAGTAGATCAGCATTTAAGCTGGTGAGTTCATAAGTATTTTAGTTCTGTTAAGTATACCCTAAGTTCTTTGAATAAGTTCACTGGTTTCTCCAGGAAATCCTATATTTCCTGAGGTGATTAACTGATAACCTCAATAGTTTCCCTCTGTAATTACTTAGTTTATACTGATTATATATAACCCAATATCGAATGGACAGTCAAATGGGTGTATCTGCCCTAATCCCACAACCAAACAAGGAACAGGAAGTAAGGCGGAAGTCACACATTTCACTGTCAATCGGATATTACTTATGTACAACTCTGATGTAATAACTAAGGAATTATAGAAATAACCACTAAAGGTCTTTTATATTATACTAGTTTACAGAGATTGAATGACTAAGTTTCATTTGATGAGTGGTTTAAACCCATAAACCGTTTCCTTTGTATAAGTGGTTTAATCCCATAAACCGTTTCATTTGTAACAGTGGTTTAATCCCATAAACCGTTTCATTTGTAAAAGTGTTCTTAGTTATATCTGTTCTACAGTAAAAACCTTAGTATTAATCCTGGAGAGTATTGTATTATCCATAATACTACCTTGTGGTTTTAAATGTTCAAAACCAGAAGTACAATACTTGATTTCATGATACGTAGCTCTTACTGTAAGTAAAAGCTACTGATGGTATATCTGGTCGGGATGTAATTAACTTTTCTTACTGTTATAAGAGAAGTATATTACTTTGTAATTCACTCGTTGTTTTATCCATAATACTGCCTTGTGGTTTTAAATGTTCAAAACCAGAAGTACAATACTTGATTTCATGATACGTAGCTCTTACTGTAAGTAAAAGCTACTGAAGGTATATCTGGTCGGGATGTAATTAACTTTTCTTACTGTTATAAGAGAAGTATATTGCTTTGTAATTCACTCGTTGTTTTATCAATGTGAGTCCTATTAACCATACTAATATGACTGATATGCCTACGGCGACGTTCTTCAGGCGTCGGAACTGGAATGATATTTGACACCCTAGGCCTGCCGGCCAAACTGTAGCGAACAGTAGAGGTGCGGGATAGTCAATCCCATATAGATCTATACACAAATTCACGCTCCCCCTACAAGAGATTCTGGCTAATAGTTCAGGACTTAAAAAGGTCGTACTTAGATAAGTACACCGTGAAGGGTCTCACAAATTTATTGTTTCAACGAGATTTCCGATGTATTATTATTATTACCCGATGAATGCTAACTCTGGTACTTTGTATCGTACCCTTGGTTAATGCAAACCCGGTAAGATGTATTATTACCTAGAGTTTGCTAACTCGGGTACTCTGTATAGTACCTTTGCTAATGCAAACCCGGCAGAATGTATTATTACCTCGTGTTTGCTAACTCGGGCACTCTGTATAGTACCTTTGCTAATGCAAACCCGACATTACCACGTGTTTGCTAACTCTGGTACTCTGTATACTACCTTTGTTAATGCAAACCAGGTATGATGTATCTTTACTTCTTTAATATGTTGTTCGTATATTAAAGGTATTATACATATCTTGTTATAGTTGAATGTATTTTGGTAATTTCCTTGGAAAGTATACAGTTGTGAATCATACTTGTATCTTTAGTTTTGAATCATAGATTATACCTATTATAATTTATATGTTCTATCTGATTAGCATGGTTTCTCATGGATGAACACCTTTGCTCAGCCTGATACAAAGGTGATGATACCAAAAGGAGTAACCTTTTGTACTCATATATGTATAATATATATATATAATTAAGAAGGAAACGACCTTCGGACAAACAATACAACCCTAATTCCACATCCAAACAAGGAAAAGGATATAGGATAATTCATTAGTCCTAAGCCCTTCAAATCTTATTTATATATTTATACATATATAAACATGATTTTGGCATTTATACTTTGAAATAGCTTATAAAACATTTTTCAAAGAATTTAACGGAGTTTTTACATGACTTTAAAGATTCAACATGGCTTCACGTTATTTTGAAAGTATTTGGTAATTCTTAAAAGCATACGGAAATTCTTTGTGTGATTATTATCACATACAGTTATTAACACAATTTAATATTGTGTTAAACTTGTATTCCCCCCCCTAAAAAGCATATAAAACCATTTAAAAAGGTATATTAAAGGGGTATGAACTCACTTTGATAAGCGGTGATTCGGGCAGCGTTTCGTTTCCCGTAAAGAGTTTATTTAACGAGAAACCGGCTCAAACCGGGCAGAGTTTCGACAGGAGAGAGGATAACTTCTTGAGAATTCCGGGGCTCCGGGGCTTGCTTCGGGCTTTAGACACGATACCGGGGCCTTGGGGGGTCGTGAGAAAGTCGAGGGGGTGAAAATGTGAAATTTGGTAACTTTTGGGGTGAAAAATCCTTCAAATCCGAGAAGGCTCGCACCCTTTATATAGGGGTGCGAGGGTTCGGTCCGAAGGGGGACAGGTGGCGAGGCTCGGACAGATGGCAAGGTGAAGGCGAGTCAGCAGGACACGCGGCAGCTTCGCATGCGAGGGGGAGGATGACTCAGCAGCCACACGTCAGAAGGAGGTGCGAAGCTGGAGGCGGTTCGGATGCGTGTCGGATCAGGAGTGGACCGAGCATCGGTCCAATCAGGAGCGCCTATGACGACTTCGGACCAATCAGCAAGTGACACGCGCATCCGTGGTCCAATCAGAAGACACCACGTGGAGGCCTCGCATGCGAGGTGACGTGTCCGAGGAGTGACTCAACGAAATTTCCCGGTTTTCCACATTTTCTTGATTTTTGTGCCAAAAACTTGCGAAAATCATAATTTTCGCATACGAGCTCCGTTTTGACGTTCTTTATATGTACGCGTAGGTAAAATCATACTTTACGACTTTCGTTTAGACTTCGTCGGCTGGTTTTGACTTTATTTTTAATATTATTATTTTAAACAGACCGGGACGGGAATCCGTTAAAAATTCATAACTTCTTCATCCGACGTCCGTTTTCGTCTGTCTTTTTACCGTTGTGCTACTTTTGACGAGACGTTCGATTATCGTTTAAGTTGCGTCGGCTAAATATCGATCGATTTATATTTCGAATTTTTAGTTGTCTACTGCTAAACCGAAACTTCGAAAAATCATAACTTCCTCATACGAAGTCAGATTTTTATGTTCTTTTTATGAACGTTCTCGGTTTAACATATTCTACAACTTTCATTTAGATTGTTAAGGCTAAAAAGTCTTTTTATCGAAAATTCACTTTTTACACTTAACAGTGTTTTGCCGGTTTTATCGCGGATTTTCGATTGGTCATAACTTATTCGTTATAACTCGGATTTTAGTGTTCTTTATGTTTTTGGAAACCTTGTTACAAACTCTACCACTTGGTTCATCCCAATTACGATTATTGATCAATTTATTTTTGACCAAAATTTGACTGGTGTCACATTCACCTCCGATCCCAAATGATAAGAGCTAACAATAGGATCCTCCTTCCTGCAGGTTCCTAGGAGTCCACAAGCTTTGGGCTCCAGATGAGCCCCCAACTGCCTCGCTACGATCTCGGTCCGAGAGTCCCCGAGACGACTATCTACTAGCTCCAAAATCCTATCCTTGACTGAACCAAAGATCACAGGAGTATGCTCCAAAATACTGCGGGTAATCTCCGACGATATGAGTATGCTCCAAAATCCCATACTTGACCGAACCAGAACCAGAACCATCTCCCTGAATGATCATCTCCAAAATGAAATACGACAAACCAACAATCAAAACATACCCAAGAATCCTCCTTCCATCATCTTCTTAGATTCTCCAAGACTCTCACCAATTCGAGTATGGATCCTGTGCTTTCAGTAGTACAGGCCCAATACTACCTTCCACACATATCCATACTTTCCTCAACATTCCTCCCGAATCCTCTAAGTCACTTCCTCAAACCAATGCGCCAAAACTCACTAAACCGCACCACTAACCCACTGAAACATATCCTAAGCTTTCCTAGGTTCCCGACCTCACCCTGCCCTCAGTTGCTGAAGGATTCCTATTAATGTCAACTAGCTACCTCATGAATATAGTAACGTGCAACAGAGATCAAATAATCCTTCGAGTAAAAGACTCGATCCTAGAACGGTTGGACTCAAGTGAGAGTTACGCAATAGGGTCAAGTCTATCACTTTGAGATTATCCAGCCTGTGCCACATGTGACTTAGCATATTCACTTAGTAGCTGACTCACATTGCCAAGAGCCCCACAAAGCACAAAGCAAGAAGCATTTAGGTAACGGAAAATCTAACCAAAATACACTAATTGAGCCATTCTACTCACTCATAAGGAATCCATACTAGCATGCAATTCTAAAGCTCATACAATCAGGCACATAAAAGGCATCTCTCATATCATATAATATTGAGCAGATCCTTAGCCCTAATCTAGCATGCAATTCTCATAAGTATATCATATATCATAATAAACATGTATTAGTATTCTGGGAACCACTTACTTGAGCCCAACCGATTGCACGCATCACACCCATTTCTTTGATTAGAAGTTCTTTTTTTAGTTAAATGTTTATTTTATAAAAATCTCACCAAACCCTCAGTTTGAGTTCAGGCACACCCGAGAGTATGCCAGAATCCCTCAAACCAAGGCTCTGATATCAACTTGAAACATCTCGAAAATCAAGGGTAAAAAATTTATTTTTATTATAATGAAAACACTATTGTAACTTGGTTCAAACATTGAAAAAATAATTTCAACTTAAAAAGTTATCAGAGTTCATTCCCAAAGATCACATATTGTGGAAAACACGGGTGTATGTGCTGCGATCACCCCGAGCCCTTTCATTTGAAAACTGGAGTACCTGAAACATAAACTGAAAATCGTAAGCACAAAGCTTAGTGAGTTCCCCAAATACCACATACCATACATAAAAGAAACATATAGTGGGCCCCGCCCATCATCAGGCCCTGCCCGACATCGGGTTGAGCTCGGTAAAACGGGGCCCGCCCAATGTACAATAACATATATCAAATAAACACATACACATGCAATAATCACAGAGATACATAACATACAAATATCCATCAGGCCCCGCCCGACATCGGGCCTTAGCCCGGAAAACATATAAACACGAGTACATACAAGATTCGTAAAGACAACTAGCATACTAACAACATAATATAAACATGGGTCGGCATTGGTGCTTTCGACCCGCTAACCCGGTAAGGAAAGTCACCTAGAATGCAGAAGCTCACTGAAAGAAATCCTTAGTTGCTGCCCTGCCGGCTTGCCAAGCTATCAATACCAACAACACACCCAATTAGCAAATGGGTCCCAAACTATAGTCCATAATCCTTACTTGGGGTAAAATGACCATTTTACCCCTGACTCATCATGAACCAAAACTAAGGCCCAAATCCAAAAGATCCACAAAGGCCCACCAATGGCCCAATTTTTGATATTGGGCCCAACCCATATGGGTCTTATCCTAAGCCCATAATTTTCTTGATTACAAATCTGATTACCTCAAATACCCCCTTAAAATAACTTGGTCAAAGGCTAAAGTCAAAAGTCAAAGTCAACACCCTAAGTTGACCCAACTCACCGAGTTTATCCTTCAACTTGTCGAGTTCATCTAACAATCCGCAAAGTCGGGAAAAGCCGAGCCAACTCGCCGAGTTTATCCATAAACTCGCCGAGTTCGCAAGAAACTCACATTTTAACACATTAAGTCAACATTATTGACGCCAAGGACTCCATAAATCAGATCTCGACCAATATGAGATCAAGAAGGGTAAAGTTTCCAACTTTACCCCTATGAACCACCTAAAGGGGCCCAAACCCAAACCCTGGACTCAACTGAGTGAGGGCTTAACCATTAAGCACTTAATCATTAAAAACAATACCTCAAAATACAGATCTGACCCCATAAGGCTAGACAGCCACGTAAAGTTTCCATCGTTACGCTTAAGCATGACTAGAAGGAGCTCAAAAGCTCAAAAAGGGCTAAATGAAAGACTTAACGGGTGCATGAAGCTCTTAAACCCATAAAGTTGTCACCTTTATGCCAAAAGAGCTCATGAAGATGATAAATCTGAAAGAATAACACTTGGGACTTCTACTTCCCCAACAACCACCCATCCATGGCTAAAAGCATACATTCTCACGTAAGAAGAGATCTAAGCAAATATTAAACAAGGTTAAAACTTTATACCCGAAATATGTTGGAAATGGTGCAAAGAATCAAGATCTGAAGGCTCCTACTTGAATCACCACCTTGCACCAAGCTTCCCTTCCTTCAATGAGCTTCAAACACACCAAAACACACCCACAATAAGCTCACAACACTCAAGGAGGCTCTAGGGTTTCGAGATTAGGGTTAAAGGCTATGGAGGCTAGAAATGAGGCCAACACCTGGGACTTAAGGTGTTTAAATAGGGTGCAAAACCCTAAAATTAGGGTTTCTCAATCAGCGTCCAACTCGTCAAGTTTCCTTCACCAACTTGACGAGTTGGTCCATAAAAACGTGTGACCCAAAAGCCTCCAACACGTCGAGTTGGCCACTATCAACTTGACGAGTTGGTCCTTAGAAATGGGGATTTATTCCACAATTGATCTTCTAGATTCCGGTTGTTACAGAAGACCAAGGCTTGATCGTGCACCTCCTTATATTATGCTCTATAATTTTGGGAAAGACTCTGATGTTAAACATGTTTTGAAAACTACAATGTAAACAATTATGATTTTGGTTGGTTTGAAAAAGTTTAAATTTTTATGAAATTTTATGGATGTTACACAGATTTTCAGGATTTTCTGCCTAATTTGATTCATGTGGTTGTTATTTGGTAATTATCTGTTTTGATATCTGCTAAAATCTGATTTTTTTTCTTATCTTAGATGATTAAAAAAACCCTAAATATTAATGCTTAATTATAAGATTAATTGATATTATCCTAATGGATCTAAATGATTAATTTAATTACAAGACTAATCAAAAGATAATTATAAATCCATAAATGGTTTAAATGGTTAATTAATTAGTTGACTAAAATAATTAATTTTAAATGTTTAAATGTTTAATTAAATAATCAGTTAAGTCGGATAATTAATCTTAAACCTTGTATTTTGAAATGTTTTAAAATTCACCCTTATATATATATATATATATATATATATATATATATATATATATATATATATTAAGATTAAATACTATATGTATAAGATAAAGTTATTAGAATCGCTATTAAGACTCGGTCACGAAGTCATGCTATAAAGAGGGTATAAGGAAACGATTTATAAAATGACCACTGAATGGATGTTCTTTTCACCCACCACTTTCCTGTGTGGTGGAGGGTCGTTAGCTGAACGTGTTCGATAGGACATAATCAGATTAAAAGTATAATCTATAAAGTATTAGAACCTTCTTATAAAATCCCACTCTAGTCACTTTAGGAAAAATGTGAAGTTGTATGCTAATCCATGAAAACACAAATCGTTTCTTTATGAATCGTTAATGGAGCATGCGTGGTTAACTGGCACACTAATGTGGGACTATAAAGCTGAAATGATGGCACAAATCGAAAATTATTGGTGTTGATGGAGCATGTGTGGTTAACTGGTACATCAATGTGAGATGATAAATGACTTCGAGGTTGTCAAGCGGGTTTGCATGGTTATTCACATCTCGTTGTGATCCTTAGCATCCCAGTCACAAAATTAAGATCATAATCCGAGATTAAAAATGTCATTGATAAGATTCAATGAGTCTCAAAATATCTAGGAGTTTCACAATATTGAAATTGGTAAAAGCCTTACATACCTAAAATAGATTCCAATTTGATTATAACATCCCTCTTCAAAGTTCGAATCGAAAATATGGATCATAGACTTAATTTAATTTATGGGTTAATAATTAAGGATTAAAATCAAATAACTTGAATTCTCTCTTCTCCCACTTTTAGATGTCTTATGAAGATATAAATGGTCTTCCTCGTTCTTATGGAAATCATTTTCCTCGATCTTCTGAAGATGGACTTGTACTACCAAGTCAAGGTGAAAATGTCTTCCCTTCCTTAGGAAATGGTGGAACTGGACATCGTATCTCTTCAGATCTTCCACTCCTCCTCCATTGTGACCCTCCTATCGTCACGTTGAAATATATGAAAATACTTAATCCCTATTAGCATGTAAACATGAAGATGAAAATTTTGTGTGCGCACATTCTGAAAATGATGTCGTACATTGACAAGTTAGAAAGGATGGGTGTCATATTCTCAAGGGAGCAAGCCATTGATTTGATTATTCTTCCACTTCCTAAGTCATATAGTTAATTTTTTGAGAACTTTCATATGAGGAATCTCGATGTGATCCTAATTGATCTGGCTGAGATGTTGATAACTATAGAAGCATAGATGCTTAAGAGTACAACTGAAGCAGAAATTCTTAAAGGATCTAATCCCAAAAGTTCATTGGATGTTGACAATGGTAATCAATAAAATGTTTCTCTTCCTAATAAAAAGGGATCAACCAAGTTCAAACAGTTTGATAAGATGGTAAAGAGAAAGGCTTGTTTTGAGATCGTTCAATGTGTTGATCCCAATGAGTCCATTTGTTTCTACTGCCAATTGAAAGTACATAGGAAACGAAGCTTCCCAACATACATGAAGGATCTTCAATATGGTAAAGTCAATTTGTATGACTTTACTTCAGGTATATCCATTATCTAACTCCATAAGTTCCTATTCTTAGACTCTTAATACATAATGTTATGATCACATTTAATGGTATTGCAGGATCTAAAAGAAAGAAGGAAGCTTAAGCAAAGTGAGCTAAATATGACCGTGAGAGATGGAATTTGGTCACATTGTTTGATGGTCAGAATTTGGAGCTACTACTAGGGAGTTGGGATAGTTTAATAGATTGTTATTACTCTTTGAAGATGTCTAGAAATATAGTTTTTCATTCATGCATTGTAAGGACAAGTTCCAATTTTTTCATTTATTTCAACAAAAGCAAAGTTTTTGTTTACTTAGTTGCCTAATCTTATTTCCTTGCAATTGCATTAATGAAAGTTTTCATTGTATTTCTAATAATAGCAATTTTAATTGTGGATTTGATTCATATGATATCGTTTGTGGCAATATCATAATTGGCCAAGTGAAAAGAGATCTCATCACCAACTGGATATATACTTGGAGTCGTACAATTTGAGTTGTATAGTATATGAGAATCTTATTCACTGGAAAATTATGACTAATTCATTGTTCACATGCTTATGTGAGGCAATTGAAGGACTAATGGATCTATTACATGTTGATATGGACTTTTCAGATCCACCACAAGGGAGGATAACTCTATTCGTCATGATTTCCTGATATTTCGGTAAATATGGTTTTGTTTATTAGATTAAACAGAATTCTTATACTTTTGAAAAGTTCATGAGTAGCGGAACGAATGGAAGAATCTATTAGGCAGAAAGATAAAAAATTCTCCAATCTAAAAAGAAATGAGTACTTTAGTATCGTGTTTTATGATCATCTTAGTAATCGTAGGAATTGTATCACAACTGAATCCTCCAAGAACATGTTAGTGTAACTGTATGACTAAGAAGAGGAATTGAACATTTTTGGAACTAGTTCGATCATAAGATGAGTCATACTTGTTCCTAATCAAGTTTTAGAGTCATTCTATAGTAACTATGAATCGTATCTTGAAACTCTTTTTCAATTAAGAAGGATGATAACACATCTTAATATGTGGAGTAAAGAATGCTTTCCTTACCCTAACACATTTAGAGTTGGAGATGTGATGTTTTTTGTTGATCGAGAAGCAAAAGATAAATTGAGTCCTATTCTATGAAGTGTTTTATTTTCGGGAATGCACACAAACTTTTGAATATTCGTTTTAACTCGTCAAGGAATGTTCCTTGAGAGAAAACTCATATGTCAAGAATTCAGTGGGATTCATGTTGATCTTGATCTTGCAAGAGTTAATTGACAATGATCCTTTTAGTTGTCACTAGCACGCAACCTGAGGTTGAAAACCTGTTGTTTTCATTTACACATTCATATTTCGTTGCACTTCTATTTGATTTGGCAATGCTTATGAGTTATATGTTCTTCATTTAACTGAAAAAGAAAATCATGTTGGTCAGTGAAAGTACACTGATCAATATGGGTGAGCTGCTGACAATATGGAAGCATTGGTGGGCTCTTGGTGGGCTTTGGAATATTCGTTTTAACTCGTCAAGGAATGTTCCTCGAGAGAAAACTCATATGTCAAGAATTCAGTGGGATTCATGTTGATCTTGATCTTGCAAGAGTTAATTGACAATGATCCTTTTAGTTGTCACTAGCACGCAACCTGAGGTTGAAAACCTGTTGTGTTTATTGACACATTCATATTTCGTTGCACTTCTATTTGATTTGGCAATGCTTATGAGTTCTATATTCTTCATTTAACTGAAAAAGAAAATCATGTTGGTCCGTGAAAGTACACTGATCAATATGGGTGAGCTGCTGACAATATGGAAGCATTGGTGGGCTCTTGTGCTGCCAAAAGGCAAGAAATTTAATAGCGAAGTAGTAGTTCATGAAGGAAAACTAAATTTGAATTTGGTTTATCCTAAACCTTGTCTTATGACTATAGGTTGGAAATGAAAGATCCACATGGATAGGAACGTATGCACCTTGAAATCTAAGTGGAAAAAGGTTTTGCTCTAACTCATGAAAATGGTTATGAGGAAACACTTTCACTAGTAGATTTTAAGGATCTGATAAAGATCAATACACCTTTGCTAGTAGATTTTAAACTTTCAGGAGATATGTTTATCACGTCTTGAAATGATTTGAACACATACACTATTCAGATAAAGTGCAGAGGCTTAAGAATCCTAATTAGAGGCTTAACGAAGCATTGCAAAATAGGATTCTGCACTTTCATGAGAAAGTCAAAGGGTATTGATTTCTTGAAGTCTAGTTGATTTTTTAGTACATGTCAAAGCTAGTGGGAGCTTAATTGTTATACTGGTATTTCATGTTGACAATACTATTCATAGGGAACAATGTCTCTGGTTTTCAAGTTGCAAAATATGGGAACTGTTTTGCTATAGTGGAATTAAGGGGGAGGGCAGTCATATTGCGTTTCAAGTCTAAAGGTTTAGATTGTATAGTTTAATAGAACTTAGTCAAGACATATATCAATATCATGTTGAAATGTTTCAACATAATAGATTCCATATATAGAAATATTATAGCAAGAAATTAAACAAATATCAAATCCTTATATAAGATATAATGAGTTGAGTCCTATATGCTTAGGATATAGGATCGATTACATATGCTATAATATTTGCTTATTCTAATTTTTTCAAATGCTCTGAGAATTGTGAGAAAAAGGACTAGAATTTTAAGTTACTAAAGTTGTTAAACAACTGTCAATAACATTATGAGGTTTACCAAAAAATGGTTGTTTGTGGACAGTTAGAAGTATGATATTATTTGGGAAGGACCATAGTGACATGTTCCGGATTAAGATGATTCTTTGTCAGAATTGTTGGTCATGTGGGAATATGGAAATGATTCCATAACTAGAGATGTGTATATGGAAATGTTTCCATAATAAAAGTTGGTTATAAAATCTACATGTGAGTTAGAAACTTTAATGCAATAGAAGTGTTCACGAAGTGTGCCTTGAATTCGGGACTTCATAACCATTGAATTATTCTGAGTAACAAGTTCCAGTGGAACATTCTGTAATATCGAAGGTTCAGTCTTCGTGAATTTGGAACCTTGACATCACAAAAAGACAATGCATGTAAAGATGAAATTCCACTACATCTTAGATAACAATAAGAATTTGGAATTGTGAAATGGACATCATTGGAGTAATGTTCAGTTGATCTGTTCACAAAGGAAGGACCATATAGAGACATGGTATGCATGTTCATAACATGGCATGATTGATGTTATCTAATTCAAGTAGTTAGTTGATTACTCAAAATATTATACAATGAATAAATTCATAATTGTTATGGTGATTAAATAATAGGGATTTATTTATGTTCAATGGGTATGATACAATAGTTAATTAATTTATTATTGTGTTTAACTTTGTATGTTTTACTTCCCTGAGTAAATTAAATATTATTAAAAATTTCATCAGTCGCTCATACTTTTGGAAGTAAGTAGTGAATTAAGACTATCATGAATCGATTGTAGATTGTCCATAGAGATTGGACATTACATGAGATTACTACAATATTCATGAGTACTTAGAAAATATAGATTTTAAGTACTGGATAAACCCATGCTTAGAGATTACTTCATGGATTTAATCACGAGTAATTCTAAGACGATAATATCTTTTATTCTTTAAACGAAGATACATAAGTTGTAATTTACAAGTCGGTTGTGCATTGGTATTACGAAAATGCATCAATAAGATGATGTTATAAAACATAGTGTCATATATTATTTGGTGAGTAAAGGTTACAGTTATGTAGTCAAAGTTTATTCGTTCCTTTTGTCTTATCATGAAAAGCGATATCTTTTTTCCCCTCGGTGATTTGAGTTGATCTATGAAAACTAGGTGCTTGGTCCGGACTAAATTGATGTGTTCAATTTTGTAGTCTAAATTGATCAAAAATTAGGAAATAAGGAAATAGAATAAATGAACATGAGGTTGATCATTTAATCTATGACTTTGTTCATACGATATCTTATAGAACGAAGGAATATGTGATCACTTATCTTAGGGCCAACATTTGATTTCAATCAGAGTTCGACGGTGGCTTTGGAATGCATACTTTGATGTTTGATTCAAGGTTATTCTTGTGATTTTTGTTATAGACTTATCCAAATGGGATACTGTTGGATTAAGGTGTCTAAGCTCATAACTAAATTGGTATATTCTTGTAATTGGAAGCAAAGTCTTGTTTGAGTTTCCCTCATAACTAGAACTTGATTAGAATAACATTTGTAAAGAGAGGATGATTTATTATATTTTTATATGATTAATAAATTGATTGGAAATAATGAGGAAATGATTTGTTAATATATTATATGATTAATATATTAATTGGAAATAGATAGTTGGTTTGTTAATTTATTATGTGATTAATAAATTAATATGAGATCAATTGTTAAACAATTGAATTGTTAATTTATATGATTAATAAATTAACATGAAATCAATTAGAATTAATTAATTATTAATCATAACTAATCTGGAATTAATTTGGGATGGTTTTGGGAGCTCTTATAGAAGGTGCAAGGGGTGAATTGTAATTGTTTAATAGTTGACCAAAAGAGGCAATTCTAGAACCATCCAGGGGTGGATGGTTTTGGGAGCTCTTCTAAGGTTTCCAAAAGCCTCCTGGATGTTAATAAGGAAATGATTTGAACTAGAATCAAATCCAATATTTAATTATTCAAATCTTGCTTTGTCCTTAAGTTACCTAGCTATAAATATGACCCCTTGGGACCTTAAATTCGTGGTTACCTTTTCCAAGGAGCATATGAACGAAATTTATACCTCTCTTCCTCTTTTCTCAAGTGCCTTCTAGTTCTAGGGTTTAGGTGTGAGTCATTAGAGGCATCATCCTTTTGGTGCTAGCTTTCCAAGCTCTTCAAAGGAAGAATTGAAGTAACTTGTTCGCTATAACAAGTTTAAGGTATATCTCTAGTTTCTGATTTTCGAAAAGGGTGCATCTTAGTTTTGTTATTCAAAGTATGTTGTCTTCAAAGTGTAAGACATCGATCCTTTTAGGTTGCATGTATCATCTTCTTAATTGTTAAGAGATTTTACGCATTAAGCATTTTTGTTGTAACCTAATAAATCCATGACATTGTTAGATGAAATTTATCTTGTGATTTAAATACAAATCATACGAAATGAGTCATAGATGTCTTAGATCTTGAAATATAACATTTCTTTGCATGCATGTTGTGTGACCCACACAACAAGTTATAGTCGAGAATATTCTCGCTCATCTTAAGGATCAAATGTCATCGCCAAAATAATTTTGGTATACTATCACTCTCCATTAAATATTTGACTTGTTAAAATATAATAAAAAATTAAGAGTTTATATAAATATAGTGTCGATGTATTTGAATTTTAAATTGTTTTCTATTTTAAGAAATTGCAACACCATCACTTTAGATTATCAAAATTATAGTCATAGTTTTCAAAATTTCAAATTTGGATATTAGAAAACACCTTAAATTCGTGTGTTATTTCACTTTGCTCCACCAACTCGTTGCCAACATTTTTTTTGATAAAAATATTATTTGTGATTAGTGGTCGACTGTACGATATGCATAGCCACCCATACATGCTATAAGATTTATTATGAGCTCTTTACAATGGTTATGTTGTTGAACCTTAATCCAACTTTTTTCCTTTTTTTCAAGATAAAAAATGAGACCTCTCACTTATCATTATCCAAGATTAGATATTGATTTTCTTTTTAAAGTTATCCTTTGATGCTTAACACTCTTTTGTAAGTTTTTAAACTAGTGTGAGTGGTTTACTTCTCCTCTTGTCACTAAAGTTAAAATTAAAAGGTATGTGGATCTCTAGTACATATAGTTTGGAGCCTTACCTTTAAATGATTTCGTCCTTTGTGAGGCGGATGAACGTTTATCGACTTATATTTAGCCTAATGATGAGGTGAACCTCTATAAACTCTCAATGTCTGGTTTATTTCTCTATCCTTTAACCTTTTACTATTTCACATTTACATTATTAAGTATTTATAATGGTGTTTAGGATTATGTATTGAATTCACTATGTATTTATTTATCTTTATAACTCTTAGAAATGAGGTCATTCAAATTAATATTGTTCAAGATAAATCATTTATCTAGAATCATATTTATTTGAAACTCCACAATCTCTTCAACTTATGCTCTTTCATCACGAGTCTAATCGGATCAGACATCCGTGAGACTTCCACAATTGAGTAAGCAAGAGGACAACAAGAGAAAAGTTATATTAATTATTAATTAAGTGAATTTTTTGCCCATATAAGAACTTATTTATAATGGATGAAAATGAAAAAAAGAATATTCTACTAGGAAAAGGTATTTGAGTTTTTTTTCCTCTTTCAGTTTATATATTTATGAAAAGCGTATTGATTTGTTTGGTTACTCGTAGTTTTTTTTTCTTTTGTCATTTTAGCTATGTCTGGTGCATGAAAAATAGAAAAGAATGTGCAAATGGATAAATCTGTATAGATTTTTTTTTCTCTTTCAATTTATACATTTATAAAAGTTTTCTTTATTTGTGTGGTTATACATACTTTTTTCTATTGTTTTTGGTTTTAATCGTTTAGAATGTATGAAAGTGAAAATAAATATGGCAATAGATAAGACTCTCTAGGTCCTTTTATTTCTGTCAATTTATATGTGGTGATATAAATAACGCACATAACATGTGGCTAAATTTTTTGTTACGTCAAAATTTAGATTTTAACATCAAAACTCACAATTTTTCTTTCTTTCTTAAAACCTACATACTCTTTACACCTTAAAACCACATATAAAAAACCTGTAAGTTTTAGATGAATCCAATTTTTTATTATTTCTATAAAAATCTTTGGTAATTTGTGGTTTATTTTGTTAAATATTTATTCATCACATATGTATACATAGTTGTATTTCGATATATAAAAAATCAATTGTTTTTATATGTCAAAATAGATATTTCAGATCTTGATATTAAAATGGAAAAAAAGCATCATAATATTTTCTATAAAAACCAATTAAAATACAATGACTAGATTAATGACCAACTTTTAGACATTAGTTGTTGAAGTTGAAGTTGGTAAGTTAATAATTTTGCAATGACCAATTAGCTATTATATCATCATCTAATGTGATAAGAGTTCAATATAAGATACTAAAAAATATCTATTAGTACCAAATGACTTCTAGCCTAGCTGTATCAAGTGTTGTTCTCTCTCCTTGAGGTCGAAGGTTCAAGTCTCGTTGGAGACATAAGTGAAAATATGAGTAGTTTAGGAGTAGCTTAGATTTGTCGTTCAAAAAGAATATCTATTAGTTTTAGTGTTCATCTTAAGTTGGAATCTTTTTAACTAAGTATTTAACTAGTAAGGAATATGATTATAATATACAATACAAAAACCATTAAATACCAATAAAGATTGAAACCAACAAACGATTGTTACTCAAATGGAACAACTAGAATGATTGAGTTTGGTGATTTAAATTGAATATTGCTAACATAAGTATTCATAAAAATTACTGATTAATAAAATAAACCAAGTATAAATCTGTATATCTTTATAATATTTATCTTTATACTTATGTGGTTCAAGATAAATTCATATTTTGAACCTTATTCATCAGAAACTACTATGACTTTTCAATTTATCTATTAAATAGTACAACCCAAAAGGTGTGTAACTAATACTACTTAATTAGTGAATTAATGTCACAACTAGCATTCTAGCTAGGAAATTCTGTTCTCATCAACTCTTGTAATACTTGTAATCTGAGTGAATATCATATTCAATGCTTAATCAAAACCATTCATTTGAATCAAAACCCCTGAGTGAGTTCAAAACCTAATGGAATACATTTCACATATTCAACTATGAGTCGAAAACCCTAAACACCCTAGTTCAAGTTTATTATAGACTAGGATCTTCTTATTGGGCCTAATGGACCAGTAAGTTTTCAATTTGACTATCTTGGGTCAAGGAACCCTATATGGGCTCTAATTGGACACACATCCATGAAACTAAAGTATTTTGGGTCATGTGGGCCTAGAATGATTCATCTTATCTCTAATGAGCCATGATGGGCCATAAATGGTTTTCATTAGCCCTAATGGGCCGTAAACTACCTATTGGGCTTCTTTTAGGCCGTGAACCCTCCTAAGGGCCCAATAGGCCGAAAAATATTATTTGGGTTTTATAAAATTCGATCTAAGCCAAGAAAGAGTCCAAATCATTCCATTTCCATTTTTCCTTGGCCCATTCTCGGCCCAAACCAAATAAAAAAAGAAGAAAATAGGTTTTTCTAATGGTTTGACACCTCTTTATTGTCTAGAGGTAATCCAAGCATTAAGACCCATGTATCTAGATTAAAACTCCTTAAACCCCCCATGTAATGTCCAACAAAATCTCACCCCTTCCACGTTAAAAATTCTCGGCTCAACATCACCACCATCTTTTCTCATCCAAACTCCTTCAAACATCTTTCTTATAGCATAAAAAGTTCCCTCCTATATTCTCCAAAAAAATCATGAGTTGTGTGTGTGTGATCAAGAACACTACATCAAAGTTCATCACTCTTGGTAAGTCTTTACTTAAACCTATGGTTTAACTTCAAGATTGCATCAAAATCTCTTCTCTTACACCCCATTTCATGATCTATGCTCCTTAGAAACCTCCTAAGTTCGAGATCTACTCAAGAAAGCTTACTAGGACCGAGATCTCTCCATTTTCTTCACCAGAACTGAAATAATCAAACCAAAGTGAGTTCATACCCATTATTTTTGATTTTTACTTTGTTTTGGGGGAGAATACAAGTTGTGTTGTGTAGATCTATGTGTGTATGCATGATTTTGTTGTATTAGGTGTCTAAGCTCATAACTATAATTGGTATGTACTTGAATTGATAGCGTTGCCCTCAAACCTAGCAACTGGACAAGGAAATTATGAAAGGAGAGATATTGGTTTATTATAAGATTAATAAATTAATATAAATGATTTATTAATATGTTAAAAGATTAATATATTAATTAGAAATCATAAGGTTTAATTAATAGTTAGCCAGAAATTAATTAGAATTAATTTTGGGGTTAATTATATTAATTATAAAGTGCAGGGACTAGTTTGCAATTATCAAATAGTTGAGTGGAAGGTTCCAGAACCTCCTTGGAAGGGGGTGGACGAAATCTATAGGGGAAACCCTAATGATTTCGTCCAAGGGGCTTGGATAAGGCCTTTGGACTAGCTTAGGCCCCAAGCAAAGGAACATTAGGGTTTTCCCTAAACCCTCGATCCCTTAGCTATATAAGGAGCCTCCTGGCTCTCAAAATCGGCCACTCTTACTTTGGTGAAACCCTAGGGCCGAAAATTGCATACCCTACTCTCTCTCTCCTTCTGGTTTCCTTCTTTCTAGCATTTGGGTGTGATTCCATTAGAGGCATTACATTTGTGGTGCTAGGGTTCCAAGAAGATTTAGATCAAAGGATTGTCAATTTTTTGCTATAACAATTGAAAAGTATGTAACTCTAAAACCCTAGTTTGTTAATTTCGAAAATAGCCTCTCTCCTTAGGGTTCTTGTTTTGCAATTCAAAGTTATATGTTCAATAGTTAAAACATAGATCCAAAGTAGGTTGCATGTGAACTTAGGAATTGTTTTCTAGTTTATTTGTTTCACCTAAAACCCATTAGTGGTATCAGATCCATTGTTTGTTTTAAATTGAATTGCTATAATGGTTGAATTACAAATTAGGGTTTATAGCTATTAAACCCTAAAAGGCCATTTTTCGTTTTTAGGGTTTTTGGTTCAAAGGGTTTTTCGAAAAACCCTAGCCCCCATGAACCCTAATCGAAATTAGGGTTAGGGTTTTGAAAAACCCTAGCCTCCTCCCTTGATTTTCGAAATATGCATGGTATTTTTAGGGTTTCTTGTTTTGGATAATTGTTGCCTAATTGAATAATTGAGAAAATAAGGAAATTATCCTATACCCTTAATTTCGAAATCTAGAAGTGATATGGATTAGGATTAAATTAACTGTTTAATTTAATTAGATAATCCTTACAAGATTTAATAAATTAATTAAAAGTTAATTAATAGATAATTATTAAATCTAGTTATTTGGTTTATTTTAAATTTAAATTAATAGTTTAATTTTTCGAAATTTATATAAACCTTAAAGTTTTAAAAAAGTTTAAAACACACCTTATATATGTATTATAATTAAAAGTTAAATATTATATATGTATAAGAATATGGTCAGTCAAATCGCTAGTATGCCTCATTCACGAAGCTAGTCTATAAGGGGGGTATAAGGAAACTGACTATAAAATGGTAGTTGAAAGGGTGTCCACTCTCACCCACCGCTTCCTTGATTAGTGGAGGGTCGTTAGCTGAACGGGTTTGATAGGACAACTACATCTCATTAAAAGTATAATGTTATTAAAGAAAGTACTAGAACATTATTTTACAAAATCCCAACTCTAGTTACTTTAGGAAAAATGTGAAAAATATGCTAATCCATTAAATTGCACATTATGTTTTATTGGTCGTTAGTGGAGCGTGTGTGGATTACCAGCACACTAATAGGCACTAATAAAGAGTAGTAATGGGTATCTAATAATTATCATTTTGGTGGAGCGTGTGTGGTTTACCGGCACATCAATAGTTAATGATAAAGACAATGAGGTTACCAAGCACATTTGCATGGTTATTCACATCTTGTTTGTGATCCTCGGTATCCCAGTCACAAATAGAAGAGCATAATCCGAGATTAAAACATGTCATTGAATAGTTTCAATGTATCTCAAAAGGAAT
This sequence comes from Lactuca virosa, assembly GCF_052849685.1. Classification (NCBI taxonomy): domain Eukaryota; kingdom Viridiplantae; phylum Streptophyta; class Magnoliopsida; order Asterales; family Asteraceae; genus Lactuca; species Lactuca virosa. Next base: position 299,095,163 of record NC_136430.1, on the reverse strand, counting down.
TAGGAATTTCACTTCGTTTATTTCGTCTAATGGTGGAATTAGTGAATCGTCATTCACCTACCTTTATGAAATTTACACTTGGATCTCGGCATCCCATTTCTAAGTTGTGAATCTTCATAGTTGGATCCTAACCTTGATATTATATCTTTGGGTTATTATATTGAGGTATCTTGAAATCTAACTAAAACTATCTTTCTTTTCAGATGTCTACTCCTGGAAACACTTCTGCTTCATTATCCTCCAACCACAACTTCTCTTTGCTCAACATTTGCTCCAAAGTCGTAATGGATGGATCTAACTATAACGATTGGATGCGTAACATCAAGATGGCACTTCGATTTGAGGAAAAAGAATATGTCCTTGAAAAGGAGCTCAAAGAGCTTGATGAGTCTAAAGCTACTCCTGAAGAATATGTTGCCTACAAGAAACACTATGATGATGCTACCAAAATGGCATGCATCATGGTCGCAATCATGTCCCCAGAACTGCAGAGGTACTATGAGGACTACTGGCCCTTTGAGATGAACAAGGACCTTATGGAAAAGTACCATAAGCGAGTTCGTCAAGAAAAGGTTGAAGTAGTCAAGTCACTCATGGCTTGCAAGATGAAAGAAGGGGAGTTGGTTGTATCTCATGTGCAAAGAATGCAACGCTACATAGAGCATTTGGTCAAGCTCAACATTCACTTTGATGAGGAATTGGCCATTGACATGGTCTTGAACTCATTACCTGATTGTTATGGTCAGTTTATCCTAACTTACCATTTGAACAACATTGAGCAAACACTGGCCCAATTACACAACTTGTTGCAGACAGCTGAAGCAGGGATGAAGGGTAAAAGTATAGCCTCCACTCCTGCAAGTGCCCCTGTCTTGGCTATTGGACAGGGAAAGGGGAAAAAGAGGAAAGGTCCTCCTAAGCAAAATTGGAAGAGCAAGGCTCAAGCTGGGTCATCTACAAATGGCCCAAAGGCTAAGCCCAATGCTACCATTCCCCATGTTTCTGATCCAAAGGATGCTGATTGCTTTTATTGCAATTACAAAGGGCACTGGAAGAGAAGCTGCCCAAAATATCTGCAGGATATCAAAGATGGCAAAGTGAAGCCATCTTCAGCATGTATTTACACTATTTCTTCTAATAACTCATTATCTTCTCGTTCATGGGTCCTTGATACAGGATGTGGTTTTCACATCTGTTCTGATTTGCAGGGGCTAAAAGAAAGTGAGGAGGTGGAGCGAAGGAGGATAAACTTGTTCATGGGGAACATAAAGTCTTCACCAGTAACCAAGATCGGAGTTTATCAACTTTTGCTTAATAATGATGTTAGATTAGATTTATTGAATTGTTGCTATTCGTCTGAGATGACGAGAAACATCATTTCATTTCATGCATTGTTCAGACAAGGTTTTAAGTATTATTTTAATGATTTGAATGGTTCAATTTCTGTTTATAAGAATGGTGTTTTTGTGTTTGAAGCTTTACCTTGTGATGGTGTGTATGAAACAATGACTTGTGTTGATAGCTTAGGAAATAGTGTATTTAATATTGACTTGTCTAATAGTGTAGACAAGGCATGCTTGTGGCATTGTCGTCTTGGACACATTAACAAGAAACGCATAGCCCAACTCCAAAAGGATGGAGTGTTGGATTCATTTGACCTAAAATCAGATGATATGTGTGAATCTTGTCTTTTGGGAAAGATGACGAAATCACCATTCACAGGGTCTTATGAAAGAGGTGAAGGTTTTTTGGACCTCATACATACAGATGTATGTGGGCCCTTCAGATCAACTACAAGGGATGCTAATCGATTCTATGTGACTTTCACTGATGATTATAGCAGATATGGCTATATCTACTTAATCAAACATAAGTCAGAAACCTTTGAAAAGTTCAAAGAGTTTAAGCATGAGGTCGAAAATCAATTGGGCAGGAAGATAAAGGTACTTAGATCCGATAGAGGCGGAGAGTATCTTAGTATCGAGTTCAACTACTATCTAAAAGAATGTGGGATAGTCTCACAATTAACTCCTCCTAGGACACCACAGTTAAACGGTGTAGCTGAGAGGCGTAATCGAACCTTGTTAGACATGGTTCGTTCTATGATAAGTCATGCTTCGCTTCCTATTCACTTCTGGTGGTATGCCTTAGAGACAGCCGCCCACATCCTCAATCTTGTCCCTACAAAGAAGGTTGCCAAAACACCTCACGAAATGTGGACGGGGAAAGTTCCCTCGTTAGCACATATTAAAGTCTGGGGTTGTGAAGCTTTCGTAAGACGAGAGACTCACGACAAGCTAGCAGCTAGAAGTGAGAAATGTGTTTTCATTGGTTACCCAAAACAGTCTTTTGGATATTTGTTCTACAGACCTAGTGAAAACGTGGTCTTTGTAGCACGAAGAGGAGTCTTTCTAGAAAGAGAGCTCATATTCAAAGAGGACAGTGGGAGCACCATTGACCTTGAAGAAATTCAAGAGTTAGCCAATGAAGGAACCTTAGATGACACTAGCACTCAACTAGAGGAAACAGTTCTTGTTGAACCAGTTGATAACTCATTACCTCTTCAAAGATCCACTAGGGTGAGTGTGCCACCTGAGTTGTATGGTTTTCATATTACTTCAGATGGTGACACATTCATCAGTGATAGGACACTGGTAAATTTAGATGAACCAGTTACTTACAAGGAAGCAATGGCAGGCCCAGAGGCTTCCAAGTGGAAAGAGGCAATGGACAACGAGATTAAGTCCATGTATGAAAATTAAGTTTGGAATTTGGTTGATAGTGCACCAGGTCGTAAGACAGTTGGGTGCAAATGGATCTTCAAGAAGAAGACAGACATGGATGGAAATGAGCACACATTCAAGGCTCGACTGGTTGCAAAAGGTTTCACTCAAACCCCAGGGGTTGACTATGATGAGACCTTCTCGCCAGTAGCCAAGATTAAATCTATTAGGATATTGCTCGCCATAGCTTCCTTTCATGACTATGAAATCTGGCAGATGGATGTCAAGACTGCTTTCCTTAACGGGAAGTTGGCTGAGGATGTTTACATGAATCAGCCAGAGGGTTTTGTTGATGCAAAGTTTCCCAATAGAGTGTGCAATCTTGAGAAATCCATATATGGGTTGAAACAAGCATCTCGCAGCTGGAATCTTTGCTTCCATGAGAAAGTCAAAGAGTTTGGTTTCTCTAGAAGTGAAGATGAGTTTTGTGTGTATATCAAGGCTAGTGGGAGTATAGTAACTTTTTTGGTGTTATATGTCGATGACATATTACTCATTAGTAATGACGTTCCAACCTTGAAAGATGTTAAGTCTTGGCTTGGAAAGTGTTTTTCCATGAAAGACCTTGGAGAAGCTGCCTATATTCTTGGGATTAGAATATTGAGAGATAGAAAGAAGAGAATGATTGGACATAGTCAGAGCACATACTTGGATAAGGTACTAAAGAGGTTTAGTATGGAAAATTCCAAGAAGTGAGAGCTACCTATCCAAAGTAATACCAAATTGAGTAAGACTCAATGCCCAAGTACAGATAAGGAAATAGCTGACATGAGTCGTGTACCTTATGCTTCCGCTGTCGGATCGATCATGTACGCTATGACATGTACTCGTCCTGATGTGGCCTTTGCTTTAAGCATGGTCAGTCGCTATCAGGGAAATCCGGGTAGAGCTCATTGGATAGCGGTTAAGAATATACTCAAGTATTTGCGAAGGACAAAGGACTGGGTCCTTGTACTTGGTGGCAAAGATACTTTGAGAATAGATGGTTACAGTGATGCCAGTTTTCAAACGGATAGAGATAACTTCCGTTCTCAGTCTGGATGGGTATTTTTACTGAATGGAGGAGCGGTTACTTGGAAAAGTTCCAAGCAAGATACGGTGGCTGATTCTACTTGTGAATCTGAGTACATAGCAGCGAGTGAAGCGTCGAAAGAAGCAACTTGGTTGAGGAACTTCATCGGAGATCTCGGAGTTGTTCCAACCATCCAGGAGCCTATGGAACTGTTCTGCGATAATGAAGGAGTGGTTGCCTTAACAAAGGAACCCAGCGATCATGGTAAAACCAGACATATCGACAGAAAGTACCATTTCATAAGACATAGAGTAGAAGAAGGCCATCTTGTGGTAAAGAGGGTATCATCTGAACCTCACAAAGGGTCTGAGTAGGGTTAAGCATATTCAGCATGCTCGGAGCATTGGACTGAGAGATGATATTAGTTTTAATAGTTAGATTAATTTTTATTCTGAAACTTGTAACAAAGTAAATGTAATTGACTTTTGGTGATTAAATAATAAAGTATTATTTATGAGTTTGGTTACTGCCTTTTGTCAATTGTTTATTATTTTGTTTCATATTTTGCATGTTTTACTTCCTGAATAATATGATTATTCAAACTCCACAGTCGCTCGTACTTTTGGAAGTAAGTAGTGAATTAAGACTGTCATGAATTGGATTGCAGATTGTCTAAAGGAGTTAGACATAGCAATAGAATTGCTGCAATGTTCATGAGTACTTAGAAATAGAGATTTGAGTATTGGATAAACCCTCACTCAGAGTATTACTTCATGGAATTCATCACGAGTAATACTGAGACGATAATATCTTATAATCTTGAAACGAAGACATATGAGTTGTAATTTCCAAAGTCGGTTATACATTGGTGATACGAAAACGCATCAGTAACTTGGTATCATAAAACGTATTGTCATGTATAGTTTGATGAGTAAAAGATACTAGCATATGAGTCAACGTTTATTCGTTCCTTTTGCCCTAACCGGAAAAGCGATATCTGTGGGCCCCTCGATGATTTGGTGTTGACTTATGTGTTGGGCCCAGCCAGGACTAAATTGATGTGTTCAATTAGAAGTCCTACATCAACACAAATCAGAATTCGAGAAACATAGATTCTGGACAAAGAGATTGATTACATTCCATGTCTTATGTCTGGGGATATCTAGCAGAACGAAGGATTATATGATCACTTATCTAAAGACACGTAACTGACTGGGTCAGAGTTCAGCAGCAGCTTTTGGAAGCTACAATTTGCTGGTCAAATTTAGAAGTCATACTAGCAATTATAGTTACAAACTTATCCAAGTGGGAGACTGTTGGATTAGGTGTCTAAACCCATAACTATAATTGGTATGTACTTGAATTGATAGCAGCACAGTCCTTTTGGGTTGCCCTCAAACCTAGCAACTCGACAAAGAATTTATGAAAGGAGAGAAATTGGTTTATTATAAGATTAATAAATTAATATAAATGATTTATTAATATGTTAAAAGATTAATATATTAATTAGAAATCATAAGGTTTAATTAATAGTTAGCCAGGAATTAATTAGAATTAATTTTGGGGTTAATTGTATTAATTATAAAGTGCAGGGACTAGTTTGCAATTATCAAATAGTTGAGTGGAAGGTTCCAGAACCTCCTTGGAAGGGGGTGGACGAAATCTATAGGGGAAACCCTAATGATTTCGTCCAAGGGGCTTGGATAAGGCCTTTGGACTCGCTTAGGCCCCAAGCAAAGGAACATTAGGGTTTTCCCAAAACCCTAGATCCCTCAGCTATATAAGGAGCCTCCTGGCTATCAAAATCGGCCACTCTTACTTTGGTGAAACCCTAGGGCCGAAAATTGCATACCCTACTCTCTCTCTCTCTCCTTCTAGTTTCCTTCTTGCTAGCATTTGGGTGTGATTCCATTAGAGGCATTACATTTGTGGTGCTAGGCTTCCAAGAAGATCAAGATCAAAGGATTGTCAATTGTTTGCTATAACAATTAAAAGGTATGTAACTCTAAAACCCTAGTTTGTTAATTTCAAAAATAGCCTCTCTCCTTAGGGTTCTTGTTTTGCAATTCAAAGTTATATGTTCAATAGTTAAAACATAGATCCAAAGTAGGTTGCATGTGAACTTAGGAATTGTTTTCTAGTTTATTTGTTTCACCTAAAACCCATCAGATTTTGTGTGTTTTCATGATATATGTTGTGATATGTGTTTTACTTTTGGAGTTTTACTTGAGCTTGAAGTTTAGTATTTGGATCTTCATAAAAACCTTGAGAAAAGTATGTGTTATCACATATATTACATGTAAACTTGTAGATCTGAGAGTTATACACTTAAAATAGCAAAAATAAGTGTTGTGTACAAACATGGATAACTTAAACTCAAAAATCAGCCTTTGACAGAAAAGTTTTGGTCTAATCTCGGACTGTTTTGACCACCTTAATGGTAATATTTTTCAAAAATGTTTTACATGCAAAAGGTTCAGGTTTATACCTTTAAAATGACTACTCTCACGTTTTCATACGATTTTTCTACAATTTTTGCCGAATTTTACAAACCTGCCTATCATATTTGAATTAATCTCGGACCAGTCTGTGAAGGTGAGCAGTTCCACACTGGTTTGAGGCCATTAAAATTTTTGACAAACTTTGTGAACAAAGTAGACAAATTTTACAAACTTCCAGAGTTTACGGATCCACATTTCGACTTACGATGATTTTCCTACAAATTTTCCAACAACCGGGTCAGAAAAGTCAAAAACCAGAAAAATTGTTTTTAACTTACTAAGAGTGTTTAAACTTGTGTTGGATGCAAGACTTGGCCTTTAAAAGGCCCTAAAATGTTATTTTTACTAAAATTGGACCTTAAGGGTAAATTTTTGGCTTAATGGGCCAAGAGTGTCATTTTTACAAAAAGTGGGCATTTTATATCATTTTAGTAAATAATTGAGCTAAAACTAGCAATATAATAACAAACGAGCTAATTAGGTCACTTTCATGTTTATTGGGCCTTAGTAACCCATTAATATGTTTGACAGGTCTTGAATACTATTTATATGTTTATTGGGCCTTATTGACCCATTAACATGCGCGACGGACCTTGGATACTATTTGCGTGCTATTTGGGCCTGTAAATACCTTTCATGTGAAATGGGCCTTAGTTGTCCTTTTACATATATTTTGGGTCCATGTTATATAATCTCATTCCTATCGGGCCTTGAAATGACTTACATGTTTAGCGATGTCTTAATGGTTCACTTACATGGTTCATTGGGCCTGGGAATGAGTTTTATATGTTTTTCTTCGCGTAAATTCGATTAAGGATCTAGTGAGACATGTCGGTTGACACCTATTGAGTGTACGATTGTAGCCTGTAGTTATAACCAGAGTCTCTTGGAGGGAGAGCGGGGATTTGTGTATAGATCTATACGGGGATGACACCCCACACCTGAGGTGTTGCTACAGTTAGACTACATCAGTCTAGGATGACTATAATCTTATTTTATTTTTCCGCCGGCGTTCACAAACGCCAAGACAGACGAAATTGTCATTATTTAGTATGGTTATGACGGCTCACTTAGAGGAATTAACGTCATGAAGTTTGCGGAAGACCATTTTTTTTCTTGGATTACTCGGAAACATACTCACACTGGTACTCAACCTCGGGGTTGGTACGACATCATTCTCTTTTTTTCTTTTACAGGCAACATAGGGTTGTCTGGGGGCATTCTATTTACATTCTCTTCATTCACTTTTTGCATTCTATAATTCAATAACATACATGCATTAATACAAGATCGGACACAAACATACTAAACTATTTTAAGAAAATACAGGATTTTCTTGTGATTATAAAGTTATACAAATCATTTTCTCAAACATGCTTATGAACTCACTAACATTTTTATGTTGACCTTTTTAAATTAACTTGTATTCTCAGGAAACCGTTGAAGCAGGTTGGGCTGAACAAACTAATGGATGTTTTGTTATATTTTGTTTCATCAGACTTTAATTATTTTGGCATGTAATATTCAAACACGATACTCGATGTAAACAATGATTGTTGTTATATTACATGTGTAGTGATGATGATGTTATGTTTCGAATATATACTTTGTGATGATACTTTAAGGATAAAGTCACGCGCAAGCCCCCAGACGTTTCCGCCGTCTGGTTCGGGGGTGTGACAATTAATTACAATGTTAAATTTAGTGTTAATTAATCTTAATGTCATTTAACTTATTTATACTTCAATATCTCCTAAAAGAGATTATTCAAGTAATATGATTCAAGTTAAATAATTATATGTTTACCAATAATAATTTGATATTTTTATTCATTAACTTCCACAAATTAATGTAAAACCTTTGAGTTATTTGGTATTTTTTATTTATGTTTAACAACAAACACATTAATATATTATAAACTTTAATAAAGCAAAGCAAAGAAACATACACAGATTTTATTAAACATCATCATTTGTTATATAAAAAGTTAATATTGTTTTTAAGTAATTCATAAACTATAATATATAACATATATGTATCACTTTTAATTTTTTTCTTTAAAAATATAATGTTAAACATTCATAAACTAATTGGAATATATTATTGATCATATACTTATTTTTATTTATATAAGGTTTTTGTGATATTAAAGGTTTAATTTATATACTTCATGAGGTAACATGTTAATTATTAATATGTAATTAATTAAACTAGTAAAGAATAAATATAACAAAACATATAGTTATTTATATTTTATATAATTTATCACTAAAAAATATTTATATATCTTTTATTATTATGACATTCTTTTTCATCTTAATGAAGATAAATATTATACGTCAACCATTATAATTTTTTTATATAAATATTAAATTACGTAATTAATTTAATTATAATACTAAAATTTTAATTTATAACCTACTGATGTGCAATTTATATATTACCAGTTTTAAATTTATAAACCTAACCTACTTAATTAACTAATTGCACATAGACAATATACCTAGTCGAATTATATGATAGTTTAGGTAAGTCGGGTGTCGATAACAAGGAACAAAATTTTAATTTAGAAAATAACTACTAATAGTTAAACTAATAAACAACTTTAAATATGTGGTTTTTACTGGTTTTGCAAGTTCAGTTCTTAACTCAAACAATTATCAATTAACATCTATTAAAAGTAAGCAAGCAAAGAAAACGATTTTTAATTCAAGTTTAAAGAGTAGTCATGTTTAGTTCTGAATTCCCGTCTCATATGGTTGATTTCTAGTGGATAAATGATATTGATTATCAATTCATCAAATTATTAGTTATCATGATCTGGTATCTAGTTTCCAATTCATGAGTTACCATGTATTGATCAAGAACAAGTTAAACACAAAATTTATATAAGAACAAATTGGATTATGAATGATAAATCTATGAATTACCTATCCTAGATCAAGACAAGCAACTCAAGCACAAATTATTGATCAACTACGCTCTCTAACACTATCAAAGTAGCTAACTTTTTTTTACCTAACTCTAGGATTTGTTCAATCACTAGATCTAATTATTTAATGGTCATAAACAACTAGATAAAAAATTCATGCAATTAGAATGATCATCTACCATACTAAACTTGTATAATAAGCAATATAAGCTAGAACTTCAACATGCTAGGATTCTGATTATCAAACACTAGTAAAATCAACATAAAACATCCATAAATTCAAAATCAACACATAGTATACAGGTTCATCTTCACAGAAGTGTAGGGTGATTAACCCATAACTAAAACAGAAACAAACATAAAATCAAAGCTAATTAAACTAGACATGGTTAAAACTAGCAAACCGAATGATCAAATGTTGTTCTCCTTCTAATTCTCTTCAATGCTTGAACTACAAACAAATTCTGAACTTCCAAGGGTTCTCCTGGGGGTTTTAGTCGCAACTCTTAACTTAATTCCCAAGCCAACTCCTGAAATTCGACCTAAAGTTCGATATATATAAATGCCAAAAATCGGTTGCCACGTCGTGGGAATTAGACCTCCACGTCATGGCCCTCATTTAAAACGTGTACGCCTTAAGTCTCGGGAAGCTTCTATGTCAGGAAAGATGGCAACGTCGTGGCCTTGAGAATGTCAGGTCGTGGCATGCAATTTGCACAACTTCTTCTTTCTTCTTCTCTATTTTCAGCTTCAATCCTCCAAGGATTCAACTTTCTTCTTATTTCAGCTCCTTTTCCTCGACAATATCATTTTTGTCGGCAACATACATTTAATCATTATAAGTACCAAATATCTTTGCATTTTATCAAAATATAGCTTAAATGTATTAAAATAATGCCTAAATATATGTATAAATATGACAATATCACCTATCATACTTCATTTTTCTAATTTAACAAATAAACTATTAAAATGTTTTGAGACTCTTTTCTAAAATAAATAGTTTTTTTTTTCAAAAGGTATTTTCTAACTTAAATAACAACATGAATACTTATTGATACATTAATCAAAATTTAACTTTAACTAAAAACTATATAAAATTAAAAATTACATTAACTTGAAGATAATTGTTTGAAAACCCCATCATTATCAAAGTTGAAAATGATTAAAGTAATAGTTTTTAAACTATGGACGTGTAACCCACATATATATAGATATAAACACTCTACATTTTTACTTTGGATCTTCTAATAATAAATATATTTTTATCATATGGTCTAAATTAATATCTAATTTCTATAAATTTTTTTAGTATAAGAATAATTATCATAGTTAATAGGAATAATTTAGCTATTTTTTAATATATATATATATATATATATATATATATATATATATATATATATATATATATCATAATTTTACTCTTATGCAATGCATAAACATTCTCCTAATATGAAATATTATGAAAGGAAGTGATATAGTTCATTTCTATCAACCCTTATTTAGGGGCAAAAATTTTCATTTTCATGTAAGGGAGTGTTTGGGATTGTTTTTAAAACACTATAACAACCTTAGTTAAGAAGTATTTATTAATATATAGTTTTTTAAAAAGTGTTTGGATTAACCTTTTGATGGGAAAAGTCAATAAATTAACAAGTTACAAAATGTTTGACTAGCTTATAAATGTAAAATGACTAAAATAACTTATAAGTCGTGTCTTTTCCAACAAAAAGTCATATGTCTGGCTTTTCCAAAACTCATTTTTGAATGTGTTTTTAACTTTTCAAAAAGTTATTTTAAAAATAACATTTACAATTACCAAACATTATTTTTGACTTATTAGTTTTTTGAAAAATTAATAAGTTAATAAGGAGTTCCAAATGGAATCTCAAAAACCCTCAAAGGCCGGAGGGAATGGCTCGTCATGGACTCGCTACACCACCCCGCACCTTTGCTAGAGAGTGGCCAAAGATGGGTTAGTACACCCTTAGCAAGATGAGAAAGAAAGCAAGAGAAGAATTCTAAATCAAAACTGAAGAATTCTAAATCAAAATAATAAGTTGGGCTTTGGTATAAAAATTGAAGAATTCTAAATCAAAATAATAAGAAAGATGATGAACCTATGTGTTGAATTGTGATGATTTCTTCTTCTCAAATGGATTTCTTCTTTTCACTGTTAAAGCACAAATACATTTGGTGGGTATATATGGATGTCTTTTTATTTATTTTGAATTAAATGAAAAATAATGAAAAGTAAATAATGTTTCGAATACTTTTGAAATATTTTTTAAATTTATCAGTATTCTATTTAAGTGTGTGTTTTAAAAAAATAGAATTTATGTAATATAAAATGTTTGTATATTAAAAAATATAATTTATTTAAATTTGAAAAAGAAAAAAGAAAAAAATAAAGAAGTGCTAGGGATGCTAACCACTCCATATGAAATGCTAAAAAAAATGTGTTAGTAAGGTGGGAGGCAAAAAAATGACATGATAGTAAAAAAAATGATATGATAAGATGTTAGAAGTGTTATCACTCTCTCCAACCTAAGTACCATTTTCGCAACCCCTCCCAAGGTACACTTTAACATATATTTCAAACTTTGGTATTTCTCAATCATAAATAAAGATTGTTTAATAGTGGAAATCACATGCACCAACAACACTCATTTTAGCCTTGTAAATCATACTTGATCCCACAAGCTCACATTGTGACACATTAGTCGGCCTAACTTGATCAACCACACAATCAAGTAAATAATGCTCAGAAGGTACTTAAAGAAAATACACTTATTGCTTTATAGATAAGTCAAAATAAGAATACAAAATGATTTTTTCAATAATTTTGCCAAGACGTATGTCTTTGGTTAAAAAAATGGTGATTTAAAAATCAATGGGAAGAGCCTTATTTATACATGAGGGCTTCAACGAAAAGACAATACTAAAATAAAATAAAGGGGCGTGTTTTAGGAAGACAAAAAAAGTAAAAAACTAAAGAGGCATGTTTTAGGAGGTGTCTATTCATTTTCCTTCTTAAAACTTTCAAGAACTATGTACAAAAGAACATATTAGAATCTCTGGAAATCTTGGTCTTCAATTGGGGGGTCCTTACAATTTACTTACTAGGATATTATTGTCAAACTCAACAATTCAAAATACATATCATAAGTTGCATTAAATATGCAACTGTGGGGACAACCTTGAGGGGAAGATTGTCTATGTCATGCTTTTTTGCATCAAACAAATTCAGTTTTTAAATTATGAAGTGTGATATAGTCATATTGATATTCTCAACCAATGCTCAAATAATAACATGAGAACATAAAATGTATGGAAAAAGTTAAAATACAAAACTGATATCTAGAATTGTCCACCAACTTGGCTAGTGCATTTTCCCTGTCACAGTTGGTCCAAACAGCTTTTTATTTAATAAAATGCCCAATCTGATTTTTGTCAATTTTGCATTAAGCATTTGACTTTTCTTTTTTTACTTTCCTTTCATCAAAATGGAAACATCTAAAAATTAAAATAGTTTCTGACTTTTGTCATTTCCTTTGCTATCATCAAAATGGAAACTTGTAAAAGTTTTATGATTAAAATACTTTTTGATTTTATCCATTTAATATTAGAAAGATTTCAAATGAATTCTTCTTATACAATCTTCACATCTTTTGTAAAAATTTCAAGTCAACCAAGATCTCATGGAACGTAGTTACCAACTAATTATTTCATTAAGATAAGTTATGCATTTTGCTCGAGATAGTACACTAGTACGTTTCATAAAGCAAGATCCAATCCTTGAAATGTTAGCAACTAAGCATCATTTTTCGGAAAAAAAAATTAAATATAATCTCACAAACAAACATTGAAACTGTTAGATTCTCAAATAAATCGGGTTTATATAGTTATAAAATATACACCATGAAAAGATTGGAATTTTTAAAGTGTGAATAAGTCCAATTATAAAATTAAGGGCTCTTTTGGTTTGTGGATTTGTGGAATTCAAAGGAACTGAATGAAAGATTGGAATTTTTAAGGGCTCTTTAGCCTTTATATACATATTAATCATGTGATTAAATCTAAAGATATTCATGCATCTTGTAACACAAATCTTTAGCTTTGATATTCATGCATCTTGTAACACAGGAGCTTTTAAACACCATTTTATATTAATAAAAATGCATTTTTATAATACTTTTCAATAATTATCAGAGTTCACAACTTTAGAGTGTTACATCAATATCAAAAGTTGTAGTAAAGAGAAAAGGATTTAACAACCTTCTTTCTTCCCTTCCTCGTCATCAGTGATTGCACTCTCCACTTTCACTATTATACCTAAGTACATAACACATTTAAACAAATATGTCAAACAAAAGTCTGGTGAGCTACATGGATTTTGACACAAACTCTCATTCATTTATTCATTTAATATATGATAAAATTACTCTTTACACAAATGTTTTAGCAAAAAATCTTAGCAAGTAGAATACTAGCAAGTACAGCCATGTTAAGAACGGATCAACTAGGCCAACGATAACTGATACGGTTTACACCTGTGTCCCATCGTTTAGGACCTGATTCAAGATAAGTCCATGCCACTACATGCAAACTTGCCGCTATAATGATGCTCTGATATCGGGAACCATAAGTGTAACATCATGTTTCCCGTCATTTCTTATTTCAGGCCGTGGGCTATAATTCGATTGTGTAAAAGCTTTGGGCCTTAAGGAGGTAAATATTAGACCTTGTGGAAGGAGGTAATGATGGTTGAGAGATATAACCCTCGAATTGTGTTTTGTGCCGAAGGGTAAAAAGGGAAAAGCCATAGGCTGGGTTCTTTCATGAAATATTGATTTTTGTTCAAGAAGTTTTTAGCCCAAGATATTTAGATAATATTGTAGAGTTCTTCAACACCTTTCCGTGGATATAAAGAACGTTGAAAACGGAGTTGAAACGAAGAAGTTACGAACGTTTGAAGTTATGGCGATTTTTGGGCTAGCCGCATATGCTGGGCGTACGGGGAGTACGTTGGGCGTACTAGGGCATCTCTAGTACGCTGGGCGTACGCGATCAATGCTTAAACCCTATTTTTGTGATTTGAGCCCTATTTAAGCTCCTTAACTCCCCCAAACCCACTCCATTCTCAGCCTCCACCTCTCCAACACCCTCTGTTGAAACCCTAACCCTAGTTTGAGCCTTGTGAGCAAAAAGAAGGTGTTTTAAGTGCTTTGGAGTGTTTTTGGTGCACCTTGGAGAAGAGGGACTCATTGAAGAAGCGTTGGTTGCATTGGAGCTTGTAGATCCAGACCTTGTTCACCTTGATCTTTCTTGTAGAGGTATAAAGTTTGAATTTTGATGATGAAATTGTTAGATCTAGCTAGTTTTGGGTGTTATGAGCTTTTGGTCACTTTAAGTGCATAAAGTTTAGATCTTGAAAATTTGTGAACTTGTTATGGATAAAGTTGGAAACTTTATCCATCTAAACATCATATTGATTCAGATCTGAAGGTTGGAGACTTGGACTTTGTAACGCCCGTGTTTCTAGGCTAGGCATTAATATTGACATAATGGTCTAGGTTAACCTTTGTAACTCATTTTGAAGAAATGAAAAGGAATTATGTGAATTTTATGTGAATTATGTGTTTTATGCTTAATTATTACGGTTTAATTAATTAAGAATAAAAATGAGCGTCAAAAATTAAATTTTAGATAAAGCCGGTATCTATTAAGAAACTTGTACTAGGCGTGACAAGGATTACGGATATATAAAGAATGCCGAAATCCGAGTTATAACGAATAAGTTATGACCTGTCGAAGTTTCACGATAAATCGGCACGGTGCCGAATGCCGTAAAAAGTGAGTTTTTGATAAACTACTTTTTAGCCTTAGTGATCTAAACGAAACTCGTAGTGTTCGTTAAACCGAGAGTATGTAAAAAAAGAACGCCCAAATTTGACTTCGTATGAGGAAGTTATGATTTTTCGAAGTTTCAGTTTAGCAGTAGACAGCTAAAAACTCGAATTTTAGATCGAGCGATTTTTAGCCAACACAACCTAAACGAGAATCGAATGTCTCGTCATTTGTAGCACAACGATAAAAAGACAGACGAAAACGGACGTCGGATGAAGAAGTTATGAGTTTTTAACGGATTTCCTGTCCCGGTCTGTTAAAAATAATAATATAAAAATTAAATTCAAAATTAGCCGACAAAGTCTAAACGAAAGTTGTAGAGCGTAATTTTACCTACGCGTGCATATAAAGAACGTCAAAAACGGAGCTCGTATGCGAAAGTTATGAATTTTAGAAGATTTTGGCACAAAATTCGAGAAATTTCGCATGGATGAGCTTCACCCGGAAATGCCACGTCACCTTCGCTCGTAGCGCGCCACGTGTCCGAATTGCTGAGTCACCTGAGCCCAGCTGGAGAGCGCGTGTCGCTTCCTGATTCAACCGAAGTCTCGGTCCTCGCACATCCGACGCGTGTGCACCCCCGTGTCCGAGCTCGGTGAGTCATCCAAAGCAGGTGAGTCATCTGGAGCTGGACCAATCCGAAGACAACACCTGTCCGAGCCTCGCACCGCCTTAGCCTCCGAACCTCGCAGACTCCGACGCGTGTCTTCTTCTCACTGCTTCGGGTCCGAACTTCGGCCCTATATATAGAAGGCTTGCGACACCTCCCGGGTATATTTTGGAAAAGTGTCAATTTTAGCCCTTTTTTCAATATTTCTTTCATTTCAACTTCCCTCGAAGCCCCGGTATCAATTATAACCCCCGGAATACGCCACGAAGTGCCCGAGAAGCCAGGAAAATTTATCTTTTCGGTTTCAAAGCCCGACCCTCGCAGAGCCCGGTTTCTCAATAAAACTCCCGGTTTTATTAGAAACGATCGTTTTTAGGAAACGAATTGTTGTCCGATTTTCATTAATCAAGTGAGTGTGTAGTTACTTTTACCTTACACATATATATGAAGTATTTTCTTTAAAATACGTGCTATGTGTAATTATATTGATTGTTTAATTAAGGTGACTGTTGAATAGATGTTTTATATAAGTTTTAAAATGTATATATATATTTTTATCTACAAATATGTTGGGTAAAACATGGATAGATGAATTAGATGATGTGTGATGAAATAAAAGTGATGAGAGGTATCGATGTTTAAGATGATCTAGTCATCTAGCAGAGTATAGACAACGGCCACAGACTATTTTAGATAGTCCAGTGGAACGTTAGTAGACTTGTAATCGGTACGTATGTTTGAACTATATGTTCATAAAGTGTTCTTGAACTATATGTTCATTAGGTGTTTTTGAACTATGTGTTCATCCATTAGTTCTTCTTTTTGACACTATTATGTGTCGGGGTACGGGAGCGTACGGGAGTACTTTATCAGTATTTTCCCTATACTTTTATTTGGAAGAGCTTTGGAGTCTCTGTTCTTTTATGAAGTGATTGGACGAGCTTCATGAGTTAGTGATATAGATCATGAGTTAAATAGTGGGTGTGTGATGAAAGGTGAGTTGGATAGATGAGATGATCAGTGATATAGATCATGAGTTGAGAGTGAGTGGTGAAATATGGGAAAAGCTTTTACCCAAACGTTGGCGTGAGTGGTGCAATATGAGAAAAGCCCTTACCCAAAAGTTGACCCCCGTCATTCAGCAGAGTATGGATGACAACCATGGACTGTTCTAGACGGTCTGCGGAACACTAGCAGGCTCGCAACCTGTAGGTGTTAATGGACTTGAGTTTTCATTCGCTGTACTCGATTCCCCTTCGTGAGGGGTGCAATATGAGAAAAGCCCTTACCCAAACGTTGACCCCCGTCATTCAGCAGAGTATGGATGACAACCATGGACTGTTTTAGACGGTCTGTGGAACACTAGCAGGCTCGTAACCTGTAGGTGTTAATGGACTAGAGTGTTCATTCGTTGTACTCTATTCCCCTCATAAGTGCCTTTAGTGCATGTATGGCTGGGGAAACCCCTTAGTATGTTCATCAGCTGTATGGAAAACCCATTGACATGTATTGCGGGGGGGGGGGGGGGGAACACTCGTGGGAAATACCGTCGATGAATAAGAGCTATGGACTTAGCATATGGAAAACCCATTGACATGTATTGCGGGGGGGGGGGGGGGGGGGGAACTCCCGTGGGAAATACTGTCGATAAATAAGAGCTATGGGCTTAGCACATGGCAACGATGTGACTTCATGTCTTATTTGACATAAATTGCAGAGGGAAGCAATGTTGTCACTTTATAGGTTGTTTTATGTTAGGATGTCTTGTTTGACATAACTTGCTGAGGGAAAGCAATGTTGTCACCCCGATGTTTGTTTTATTTGACATAACTTGCTGAGGAACCCCCAAAGCAATGTAGTCACCCCTAGTGATAATCCTTAGGCTAGGTCCCTTGTGATAGTTGTTTTAGGGATGTAAAGTGAGGATAATGGGAATGGGTAATTAGGGTTATTTTGGTTGATGAAATTAATAAATTTATTGTTGATTGAGAACTTAATAAGTTTATTATTTATTGTGGGTTGAAAACCCTATATGCTCAGCATGCTCCCAAGCCTGACCCATTCAGTTTATTTGTATCAAAGGTATCGATACGAAGTTGCTTTACACTGAGAGATTAAAAGAGAAGTAGATCACTAGTGTAAATGAATGTAAGTTTTGTTTATGCTTATGTTTTTGTATTGACAATGACATCCCAATGGTTTAAGTGAATAAAATACATTTCTTCGGAAATGATTTGATAACATATTTATTATGTTTTTCTGGGAACAAATTCCGCAACACTTTTAATCAAATGATTACTCTGAAATTATTTCAAAAGCATAAATTAAACCGGTCTTTTCTGGCCGTGAATTTGGGGATGTCACAGACTTAATGGATTAAGTTGAAAAAGATGCACTTTTGGTCCCTTTATGACTTAAATACTAGATCTTGTTTGTTGGGACCATTCTAATGGATAAAGTTGGAAACTTTATCCATTATGGAGCTATTAGGAAACACAAAAATGTGATCTTGGTCCTTCTTTGCAAGAGTTGTAATGTCTTAATGGATTAATAAGTTAGGGTTTTAGCTTTTGGACCTTCCCTAGCCATAGAAAGTCATAAAGGTGGAAACTTTATGACTTAAGACAATGTTTTGAGGTTAGATATGAGTTTGCATGAAAGTCCTTAACGGATTAAGTGCTTAATGGAAAGGATGGAACCAACTCGAGTACGTTGGGAGTAATTTTCGTGTGTTGGGCGTACTAAGCCATCCCATGTACATAAGGCGTAAGTTGAGTATGTAGGGCGTACTCAACCAACCTTGGACTTTGACTTTTGTTGACTCCGTTGACTGTTAACTTTTTGACCAAGTTTGACTTTAGGTCAAACTTGAGGGTTTTGATTGGCGATTAAGATTTTATATGGTTCTGATGTTAGTGGATCTGCGGGATCAAACAGTGTAGCAGGGAGCGTATCATAGTGTTCTCGGGTTTCTTCATTTTAGGTGAGTTTCGCCTCACTGTACTCGTGGGTCGAAGGCACCAATGTCGACCCACTAGTTCTGGTTATCTGTTAGTAGAGGGATGCCTAGGGACTGTATGTAGTCATGTAGGGCAGATTGATGACTCTTGATCTAGGCTCTTTTACCTGTTCCTTGTTTGGTTGTGGATCTAGAGTATGGTCACCTGTCCGGGTGTCTATCTCACCTCTAAGTATATACGACCATGCATTCCTTGGATAATTGATATTCAGTATGTTGTTATGATGTAGTGATCTGTTAGATCTGTATCCTGGTATCGACTATGCTGCTATTTTTCCGTGATCTGTTAGATGTGTATCCTGGTATCGAGTATGTTGATATGTTGTAGTGATATGTTAGATCTTATCCTGGTATCGAGTATGTTGCATTGATGTAGTGATTTGTTAGATCTGTATCCTGGTATGGAGTATGTTGCATTGTTATAGTGATCTGTAGAACTGTATGTTATCTGTACTTACTGGGTATCAACTGGTGGAGTTCCCTAGGGACTGTTTATGGTCATGTAGGATAGTCTGAGAACTCTTGGTCTAGGCTTTCTTGCGTGTTCCTTATTTGGTTGTGGCTCTAGAGTAGGATCATCTGTTCGGTGGATATCTCATCGCTGCTTACTTATTGTTAATACTATGGAGGTTAGCTGGTAGCAGGATTGTATGGTGTGAGAGGACTAGTAGACGGTAGTGAGTTGTATGATTGATGTTTGTCTGTATTATGTGCCTACTTGATCCAAGATTGTTTATATGTCGACATATGGTAGTGGTAGGTTGAGGCGGTCCTGCTTTGTGTTGTATTCCAAGATACCCGGTGCAGGCCGACTGTAAGCCGAAGGCACGGAGGCTCGGGAGGAGCGGTTGGGTTGGTGCGGTAGGCCAACAAACCCTGGTATTCTAGCCCGAATAGACTGAAGGCCTGCGAGGCGGTCCAGTCAGGCCGAAGGCCCGAAGAACGGCCATTATGCATGCTTGTATGTTTATCGTATGGGGTATTTTGGGGGAAACTCACTAAGATTTGTGCTTACCTAGTTATTTATTGTTTTAGGTATCATCGGTCATCATGGGAAGGCGAAGGCGTGACTGTACACATTCATCTGCAACAATGAAGATTCCGCGCTTTGATATTACTCTGATTTTTATAAATGTATTTGGAATAAACGGTTTTCTCCATAACAGAGTTATAATTGGGAAGATTTACTTAAATAAAATGATTTTTTTGTTGTGAAAATGTAACGTTACAAGTTGGTATCAGAGCCCTGGTTTGAGCGAATTGGAGGAACACTTGTGTAAATCCAGTCTCAAACTAGAATCTATGTTTTCTCTATTGATATCAACTAACTATGAATATCAAGAAAACCCTAAGAGATAGTTTATGAAATCGAAATTCATACATAAAACTAGAGTTACATACCTTTTGATTATTATTGTAAATAATCAAAGTGGAATCCTTCTTCTAGATCTTGGAAAGATAGCACCAAAGGAATGGATGCCTCTAATGGTTTGTACCCAAAACTCTAGTAGCAAGAAGACTTGAGGAGAGAGGAGACTAGAGCATGAATTTGGCTCTATGAAAGCAAGTAAAGGTGTGTGGAAAATATGGCATCCATGGTGTCCTATTTATACTTGCTTAAGGAAACTCCCATGGAAACCAAAGAGTCCTTTGAATGATTAATTCTAATTAATCTTAGAATTAAATCCAAATAAATTCTGATCAATCGATTAATCATAACTATTTCTAATTAATATATTAATAAATCATATATTTCAATTTCCAATTAGTTTACTATTCATATAACAAACTAACAAATTATCCTCTATCTCCAACTGTCATTCCAATTAGTTACTAGTTTTGAAGGCAGCCCAAAAAGGACTTTGCTTCTAATTCAAGAATATACAATTTAGTTATTGGCTTAGACACCTTAATCCAACAGTCTCCCACTTGGATAAGTCTGTAACTACAATTGCAAGTATAGACCTTGAAATAAACAACAAAGAGTGCCTTCCAAAGCCACTTCCGAACTCTGATTCAAATTAGCTTTTGGCCCTAAGATAAGTGATCAACTATTCCTTCATTCTTCAAGATATCACATGGACACGAGACATGGATCAGAATAAATATCATTATCCAAAATTATGTTTCCCGATTTCCTGATTTGTAAAGACTCGATTGGACTTCAAATAGAACACATAAATTAGTCCTGAATGGGCCCATCACTATATAGTCAACATTAAATCATCGAGGGGCCCAATGATATCGATGTTCCTGTTAGGGCAAAAGGAACGAATTACTTTGACTATATAGTCTTACAATTCACACATCAAATCACACATGGAATAACCCGTTATAACACCCAGTTACGAGATGTGTTTAAGTAAACCAATGCACAACTGGTCTGTAAACTATGAAGTATATATCTCTTTTTTAGAATAGAAGATATTATCGTCTTAGAATTACTCATGACAAGATCCATGAAGTGACTTCAAAGTGTGGGTTTCTCCAATACTTAAAATCTCTTTTTTGAAAGTACTCATGAATATTGTAGCAATTTCAATTGCAATGTATTAGCCTCAATCGAAAGTCTACAATCAATTCACGATAGTCTTAATTCACTACTTACTTCCAAAAATATGAACGACTGTGGAATTTTGAATGATATTTAAATTACTCAAGGAAGTAAAACATGCAAAGTGGAACACAATAATAAATTAATTAACTATGACATCATACCCATTGATCATAAATAAATCTCTATTATTTAATCACCATAACAATTATGAATTTTTTCATTGTATAATGTTTCAAGTAATCAACTAACCACTTGAATTAGATAACAGCAGTCATGCCATGTCCTAAACGTGCATACTATGCCTCTCGATGGTCCTTCCTTCATGAATAGATCGATTAGACATTAGTCCAATGATGCTTAATTCATGATTCTAAATTCTTATCGCTATCCAAGATGTGGTGGAATTCCAACTTTACATGCATTGATTTCTTGTGATATCGAGATTCGAAAGTCTCAAAGACCGAGTCTCCAATATTACAAAATATTCCACTGGAACTTTGTTACTAGATACAACTCCATGTTAATGAGGTCTCAAATTCAAGGTACACTCCTTGAACACCTTTCTTACATTAAAGTTTCCAACTCACATGTATATTTTATAGCCAACTCTTATTATGGATACATTTCCATATACCCATCTCCCATTATGGAATCATTTCCATATTCCCATATGAACATCAATTCTGACCAAGATTCATCTCGGTCCAAAATGTGTCACTATGATTCTTCCAAAACAATACCATACTTCCAACTGTCCACAAGCAACCAATCTTCAGTAACCTCAGAATGTTCTTGACAGTTTGTTTAATAACTCTAGTCACTTGAAATTCTAGTCCTTTTTCTCACAATGCTCAGAGCATTTGAAAAATTAGAATAAAAATATATTATAGCACATGTAATCGATCCTATATCGAAAGCATATGGGACCCGATTCAATATTACAAGGGTCCAATATCTGTCCAATTTCTTGCTATAATATTTCCATATATAGAATCTCCAATGTTGAAGCATTTCAACATGCAATCTCCCTTATGTCCACCATAGTGTAACAGTTTCCAACTTTTGCAACTTGTACATTAGAAACATTGTTCCCTATCGATAGTATTGTCAACATGCAATACCAGGCATAATAATTATGCTTCCACTAGCTTTGACATGTACTCAGAAATCAACTGGACTTCTAGAAATCAATACCTTTTGACTTTCTTATGGAAGTACAAATTCCTATCTCGCGATGCTTCGTCAAGCCACTAATTAGGCTTCTTAAGCTTATGCAGTTTATCTGGATATATATGTGTTCAACCTCTTTCAAGACGTGATAAACATATCTGTTGAAAGTTTAAATAATTCTTTGTCATTCCTCACAATTAGAAATATGAAGAGGAATGTCATAATCATATTGTGAATTTGAGAATGCAATTAACACAACCAATATCCATTTTGATCTTTATTAGATCCTTAAAATATATAAACGAAAGTGTTTCCTCATAATCATTTTCATGAACTAGAGCGAAACCTTTTGTCACCTAGATTCGAAGGCGCATATGTTCCCATCCATGTAGAACTTTATTTTTTAACCTACAGTCATAAGACAAGGTTTAGGACAAACCAAAATCACATTTAGTTCTCCTTCATGGACTGAACTTCGATTAATCTAAATTTCTTGCCTTATGGCGGCTCAAAAGCCCACCAGTGCTTCCCTGTTGTTAGCAACTCACTCATATTGATCAATGTACTTTCATTGACCAACGTGCTTCGACTTTTGCAGTTAAATGAAAAACATAGAATTCATAGGGGTTGCCAACTCAACTGGAAGTGCACAGAAATTAGAATAAAGCACAACAGGTTATCAACCTCAGGTCGCGTGCTAGTGATAACTAAAAGGATCATTGTCGGCTGACTCTTGAAACTCTCAAGATCAATAAGACTCCCACTGACTTCTTGACATATGAGTTTTTATCTCAAGAAACATTCTTTGATGAGCTAAAAAAACAAAAAATAAACACTTCATATAATAGGTCTCAGCTTGTTTTTCGATAAAAAAAACATCACAACTCCAATTCCAAATGTGCTAGAGTAAGAAAACATTATTACTCCACATTTTACGAGGTGTTGTTATCCTTCTTAGTTTTTGAAATGAGTTTCAAGATATGATTCATTGTTACTAGAGCATGACTCTAAAAATTTGATTGGGAACAAAGTATAACTCATATTATGATCGAACCATCTATAACAATGTTCTATTCCTCTTCTTAGTTATACAATTGCACTAAGATTTTCTTAGAGGATTTATTGTGATACAATTCCACAATTACTAAGACGATCATAAAACATGATACTAAATCATTCTTCTTTCTTTTCAGATTGGAGAATCTTTTATCTTTCATTCTTCTGTTCGTTCGACTACTCTTTGAACTTTTCAAAAGTATTAGAATTCTGTTTAATCTTATAAACAAAACCATATTTATTGAAACATCAATAAATCATGACGAATAGAGTTATCGTCCTTTGTGGTGGATCTAAAGAGTGCATATTAACATGTACTAGATCCATTAATCATTCACTTGCCTCACATAAACATGTGAACAATGATTTGAGTCATAATTTTCCAATGAACAAGAATCTCATATATATATATATATATATATATATATATATAACTCAAATTGTACGATTCCATTTATCAGTCTAGTTGGTGATGAGATATCCTTTCACTTGGTTAATAATGATATTACCACAAGCAATATCATAAGAATCAAATCCATAATTAATATTGTTATTATTAGAAACATAACCAACACTTTCATTAATGCCATTGCAAGGAAATAAGATAAGGCAACTATGTAAACCAAAACTTCATTTTATTGCTAAAAAGAAAATTGGAATTTGTCCTTACAATGCATAAAATGATAAACTATATTTCTAGACATCTCTGAAGAGTAATAACATTCTATTAAATTATCCTAACTCCCTAGTAATAGCTCCAAATTCTGACCATCTAACCATGTGAATAAAGTCCATTTCCCACGATCAGATTTAGCTCACTTCACTTAAGCTTCCTTCTTCCTTTTAGATCCTGCAATACCATCAAAACGTGATCATCACATTATGTATTAAGAGTCTAAGAATAGGAACTTATAAAACAATTGAGTTAGATATTGGATGTACCAGAAGTAGAGTCATACGAATTGACTTTACCATCTCTGAGATCCTTCAGGTACTTTTGGAAGCTTCGCAACCAGTGACCCTTCAATTGGCAATAGAAACAAATGGACTGTAACATCCGAAAAATACCAACTAAAAATTTCATTTTTAAATTAGGTTAATACATAAAAACATTCATAGTATTAATTTATGTCTGAAAACCGGTAACATCATAGTAAAATATTCAGAGTACATCCCAGAAAATCCATAGTGCGGAAACAAGAGTGTGTGTGATATGCCGCTACCGCGCCAGCTCCTTTCCCCTAGCTGAAGAGATACCTGAAAACAAAACTATAAAACGTAAGCACGAAGCTTAGTGAGTTCCCCCATAATGCCACATACCATGCAATCATATAATGAGTAACTAAGGGATACGGGCCTCGCCCACACCCATAGAGATACGGGCCTCGCCCACACTCTGCTATCCATGGAGATACGGGCCTCGCCCACACTCCGCTACTAACCCATAACATACAAGTATCACACATACAACAAGTATAAGCAATTCTATCATACTGGCATGTAACACAATCAAACTCGGCTATGAGATACGGGCTCCGCCCACACTCTGATACTAACATATCGTCTATACGGGCCGGCCTTGGTGCCTTAGACCCGTCCCTACTGGAAGGAAACTCACCTCGAGAGTAGCTGCCGAAAACCTGCTCAGACTACGCCTGGCTGCCGCACCGGTAATCCCTCCGGCTATAAATCCGTAAACATGGATTAGGTACTCATAAATACCCCTAAGGTCAAATGACTGGTCAAAGTCAACTCCTTGGTCAAAGTCAACCTTCTGATTGACTGGACTCGCCGAGTCCATATGGCGACTCGCCGAGTCCTTCTGTGTCTAGCCCGACTCTGGCTCATCGGGTCCCTGTTCCCACTCACTGAGTCAGCCCGACTCGCTAGACGGGGACAACTAACAAACCCGCGACTGGACTCGCCGAGTCCAAGGGGGTTACTCGCCGAGTCCGACGAACAGATCTCACAAATCGCTCCAATCTTCCATCAGAACATCAACCTTGGAGATTTGGAGATTCTGGGACTATAGCTACACGTTAAATTGCTAATTCCACGTGCGACTACGGAGGGTTGGACCTCCTACACTTAAACCCTTCTTATCCTAGTGACAGTTCATATGACTCGCCGAGTTTGAAGAACAACTCGCCGAGTTCAAGGCTATATTCAAGGGACTCGCCGAGTTTGAAGAACGACTCGCCGAGTACCAGACAATCTTCATAGGACTCGCCGAGTTGTTTATCCAACTCGCCGAGTCTAAGGCCATCTTCTTGGAACTCGCCGAGTGCACTTTGGCACTCACCGAGTACCCTTCTACTCTTCACCCATTCTGGCCAAAACTGAGACATGCAATGGTTCCAAACCATAAATCTAAGCTCCTAGGGTATAAACACACGGAGTTTGGGAGGTTTAAGGTCTTGAAATCCACATATAAGGGACAAAAAGGGAATCTATTATACTAAAGATTAAGAAGGAGCTTTCTTACCTGGTTAGGAGCTTCTCCCAGGGTAGATTTCGGATCTACCACACTTCCTTGCACCCTCCAACTTCCTCCTTCTTCTCATAAGCTTCAAACTTCCTTCACCAAGCCAAAATCACTCTCAAGGATCAAAATGGGCTAGGGTTTCGCTCTCCAGTTCTTCTGGAAGAGAATGGGACGAAATGGGTGTGTTAGAATGGGTAAAATAGGGTGCAATGTCTGAAAATAGAGTTTCATCCAGACAGGTGGACTCGCCGAGTCCATGCATCGACTCGCCGAGTTCACCGCTCAAATCCCGTGTCCATCCTGCTGCTACTCGGCGAGTCGGGACGCAGACTCGCCGAGTTCGTGGAAAAAATAAGAATAAAACTTAAATAAAATCATACCATGAACCCGGTGTTACACCCGATGTGGTGACGGGTATGATTCTTTCCCTCTGACCTCTTTATATGAGATTTATGATATTGATATGTGCTCTGTGTATATACGTTTAGGATCGTTGCATGTGAACGGTATTCCAGTCCAGGTGTTGTTTGATTCGGGGGCTACCCGATCCTTTGTTTCTCTTGCACTTAGCAAGAAGTTTCCTGAGTCCTCGGGAATTTTGGATTGCCCTTTAGAGGTCGAGATTGCGGACGACCGGTCGGTGCGAGCATCAGAGGTCTTCCGAGATTGTGTGTTAAGGTTGTTCGAAGAGCGGTATTTGGTTGATCTAGTTCCCATTCTATTGCGGGGAAACAAGGTCATTATTGGTATGGATTGGCTGAGTCCCAATGGGGCAGTGATAGATTGCGCGCAACAGTTAGTACGAGTCAGAGCCCCAAGTGGGGGAGAGTTAGTAATTCAGGGTGAGAGATCACAGCGAGGGCCAGCCTTCTGTTCGGCAGCGAGGGCAAGGCGTTACCTTCAGCAGGGTTGCGCAGGATATGTCGCATACGTCATGGACACCCGGGAGGCGGGTAAGGCGACGGTGGGCGATGTGCCCGTAGTACGAGAGTTCGTGGATGTATTCCCCGAGGAGCTGCCGGGGATACCTCCAGAGTGACAGGTGGAGTTCAGGATCGACCTAGTCCCTGGTGCGGCTCCGATAGCCAAGGCACCGTATCGGTTGGCTCCTCCTGAGATGCAGGAGTTGTCTACACAGCTTCAGGAGCTGTTAGACAAGGTTTTCATTAGACCGAGCAGTTCACCCTGGGGAGCCCCAATTCTGTTTGTGAAGAAGAAGGACGGGTCGCATCGGATGTGTATCGATTATAGGGAGCTGAATAAGGTAACGGTAAAGAACCGCTACCCACTCCCGAGGATTGACGATCTCTTTGACCAGCTTCAGGGAGCATCTTGGTTCTCCAAGATAGATTTGCGTTCAGGGTATCACCAGGTGAGGGTCAGAGAGGAGGATGTGCAGAAGACGGCATTTCGGACACGTTATGGCCACTATGAGTTCGTGGTGATGCCTTTCGGGCTCACCAATGCTCCTGCCGCATTCATGGACCTCATGAACCGCGTGTGTAGACCGATGTTAGACCGGTCGGTGATAGTATTTATTGATGATATCTTGGTTTACTCCAAGACGCGAGAGCAGCATGAGGAGCATTTGCGGGAGGTTTTGGAGACCTTGATAAGGGAGAACTTGTATGCTAAGTTCTCCAAGTGTGAGTTCTGGTTGCGCGAGGTGCAGTTTCTTGGGCACCTTGTCAACCAGAACGGGATTTCGGTGGATCCGGCCAAGGTGGAGGCCGTGATGAGATGGGAGGTTCCGAAATCTCCATCTGAGATTCGGAGTTTCCTGGGATTAGCTGGCTACTATCGGAGATTCATCCAGGATTTCTCCAAGATAGCATTACCCCTGACCAGGTTAACGAGGAAGGCCGTGGTCTTTCGTTGGGGGCCTGAGCAGCAGGCAGCATTCGAGACACTGAGACAGAGATTGTGCGAGGCGCCAATCTTAGCCTTTCCAGAGGGCATGGAGGATTTTGTTGTATACTGCGATGCGTCCACCTCAGGTTTGGGCGCAGTATTGATGCAGAGAGGGCATGTCATCGCCTACGCGTCGAGGCAGCTGAAGCCTCACGAGGCGAACTACCCGACGCATGATTTGGAGTTGGGGGCCGTTGTGTTCACCCTCAAGATTTGGTGTCATTACCTCTATGGGGTTCACTGTACGATTTACACAGACCACAAGAGTTTGAGGTACCTCATGGACCAGCCAAATCTGAATATGAGGCAGCGTCGGTGGCTTGATGTGGTAAAGGATTACGATTGTGAGATCCTCTACCACCCAGGGAAGGCCAATGTCGTGGCCGATGCGCTTAGCCGCAAGGCAGCACCGATCAGGGATATCTGTTTGAGGATGACGGTGGTGACTCCGCTTCTGGAGCGGATCCAGGAGGCTCAGCAGGAGGCTTTGAAGGAGGAACATCGGAAGAGTGAGCGGATTGTGGGACAGGTTTCCTCCTTCGACCATGACAGCAGGGGATTATTGACATTACACCGCAGGGTGTGGGTTCCATATGTCGGAGGCGTGCGCCAGGTTCTGATGGAGGAGGCGTACAAATCCCGATTCTCCATTCATCCAGGGGCAACGAAGATGTCTAGGGATCTTCGTCTGGACTATTGGTGGCCCTGCATGAAGCAGGATGTAGCATGGTACGTTGAGCGGTGTCTGACCTGCAGGAAGGTCAAGGCCGAACACCAGAGACCGCACGGCAAGATGCAGCCGTTGGATATCCCGCTGTGGAAATGGGAAGACATCGCGATGGATTTCATCACCAAGCTTCCCAGGACCGCGCGGGGAGTGGATTCGATATGGGTCATCATCGATCGATTGACCAAGAGCGCCCACTTTATCCCAATTCAGGAGAGCATCTCGGCCGAGAAATTGGCCGATATCTACGTCAGAGAGGTGGTGGCGCGGCATGGGGTGCCAGTTTCAGTGGTTTCGGATAGGGATTTGCGGTTCACTTCAAGGTTCTGGAAGAAGTTTCATGACGAGCTGGGTACTCGTCTGCATTTTAGTACAGCCTTCCACCCGCAGACGGATGGCCAGAGCGAGCGGACCATCCAGACTCTGGAGGACATGCTACGGGCGTGTGTTTTAGACTTCGGTGGTAGCTGGGATACCTATCTTCCTTTAGCCGAGTTTTCATACAATAACAGCTATCACGCGAGTATTGACTGTCCTCCCTTCGAGATGTTGTACGGGAGGAAGTGCAGGACCCCGATATGTTGGGGCGAGGTTGGACAGAGAGTCATGGGGAGCACCGAAGTAGTGCTCAAGACGACAGAGAAGATTCAGCAGGTCCGGAGCAGGCTTCAGACTGCTTAGAGTCGGCAGAAGAGTTATGCCGATAGGCGCCAATCAGACGTGGAGTTCCAGGTTGGGGATATGGTTCTCCTGAAAGTGTCGCCTTGGAAGGGCGTCATCCGATTCAGGAAGCGGGGCAAGTTGGGTCCCAGGTATATTGGACCGTATAGGGTTGCAGCCCGAGTGGGCAAGGTGGCATACCGGCTGGATCTACCAGCCGAACTCAGTCAGATCCACAGCACTTTCCACGTCTCCCAGCTGCGGAAGTGCCTGGTGGACGACTCAGCGGTGGTACCTTTGGAGGACATCCATGTTGATGACAGCCTGAATTATATCGAGCGGCCTGTAGCTATCCTAGACCGGAAGTCGAAGGAACTGAGGAACAAGAGGGTGGAGCTGGTGAAGGTGCAATGGCAGCATCGGAAGGGCTCGGAATGGACTTGGGAGCCCGCGGATGAGATGGTGGAGCATTATCCGGAGCTGTTCCGGGAGGGAGCGGTAGACTTCGAGGACGAAGTCTAAAATAAGTGAGGGAGATTTGTAACACCGGATTCCTGGTACGATTTTATTTAAGTATTTTCTTAAATTTTTGCCGTGAACTCGGCGAGTCTGCGTCCCGACTCGCCGAGTAGCAGCGAGGTGGACACGGGATTTAAGCTGGGAACTCGGCGAGTCGACATATGGACTCGGCGAGTCCACCTGTCTGGATGAAACTCTATTTTCAGACATTGCACCCTATTTTACCCATTCTAAAAACACCCATTTCGTCCCATTTTCCTCCCAGAGAGCAGTAGAGAACAACCCTAGCTCCTTTAGTGTTCTTGAGTGATTTTGATCTTCCAAAGAAGGTTTTGGAGCTTAGAAGAAGAAGGAGGAAGTTGGAGTGTTCCAGAAGTGAAGGTAGATCCGAAATCTACTCTTGGGAAGGCATCAAATCAGGTAATAAAACCCTCACTTTGCTCATTAGCTCTTAGGTTCCTTTTTGTCCCCAGTGGTTGATCTTCAAGCCTTAAAACCCCCCAGATTTCGTGTGTATATGTGATAACCAGACCCTAGGAACTGAGACCCATGAGTTGGATCAGTTGCATGTCTCAGATTTGGCCAGATTGGGTGAAGAGTCGAAGGGAACTCGGCGAGTGCCAAAGTGCACTCGGCGAGTTCCATGAAGATGGCCTTAGACTCGACGAGTTGGATGAACAACTCAGTGAGTCCTATGAAGATTGTCTGGTACTCGGCGAGTCGTTCTTCAAACTCGGCGAGTCCCTTGAATATAGCCTTGAACTCGGCGGGTTGTTCTTCAAACTCGGCGAGTCATATGAACTGTCACTAGGATAAGAAGGGTTTAAGTGTAGGGGGTCCAACCCTTCGTAGTCGCACGTGGAATTAGCAATTTAACGTGTAGCTATAGTCCAAGAATCTCCAAATCTCCAAGGTTGATGTTCTGATGGAAGATTGGAGCGAATTGTGAGATCTGTTCGTCGGACTCGGCGAGTCCCCCCTTGGACTCGGCGAGTCCAGTCGCGGGTTTGTTAGTTGTCCCCGTTTAGCGAGTCAGGCTGACTCAGTGAGTGGGAACAGGGACCCGATGAGTCAGAGTCGGGCTAGACGTAGAAGGACTCGGCGAGTCGCTATATAGACTCGGCGAGTCCAGTCAATCAGAGAGTTGACTTTGACCAAGAAGTTGACTTTGACCAGTCATTTGACCTAAGGGGTATTTATGAGTACCTAATCCATGATTACAGATTTATAGCCGGAGGGTTACCGGTGCGGCAGCCAGGCGTAGGTTGAGCGGGTTTTCAGCAGCTACCCTCGAGGTGAGTTACCTTCCAGTAAAAGTGGGTCTAAGGCCACAATGTCGGCCCACTAGTAGGAGTCGTATGATAGATGACTGTCTGTGTGATAATCATCTAGGTTTGTTACTACCTGATATGCTTTATGTGCTAGCAGATTATGATGTATGGGTTATGTGATATGTTATTATGTGGTAGTAGTAGTAGGGGGTGAAACAGTCCCCGATCCGGTCGACAGGACCGAAGGGGTAGGCCAGCACCCAGATATGCTAGGCAGTATCCGGTCGACAGGACCGAAGGGGAAGGTCGGGCACCCAGAAATGCCCGGCAGACATGTATGCTATGTGATTGTATGGTATGAGGTTCGTTGGGGGAACTCACTAAGCTTCGTGCTTACGTTTTATAGTTTTGTTTTCAGGTATCTCTTCAGCTAGGGGAAAGGAGCCGGCGCGGTAGCGGCATATCACACACACTCTTGTTTCCGCACTATGGATTTTCTGGGATGTACTCTGAATATTTTACTATGATGTTACCGGTTTTCAGACATGAATTAATATTATGAATGTTTTGTAACGATGTTTTTATGCATTAACCTAATTTAAAAATGAAATTTTTTGCTGGTATTTTTGGGATGTTACAATTAGACACCTTAATCCAACAGTTTTCGCCCTCAAGATTTAGCGGCATTACCTATATGGGGTCCGTTGTACCATTTACACAGATCACAAGAGCCTGAGGTACCTGATAGTGTTGGATTAGGTGTCTAAGCCTAAAACTATATCTGATATGTACTTGATTTGATTATGAGCATGGTCCTTTTGGGTTTTCTTCACGCATGCAACTTGATAGGATGACAAGTGGAGAGAGAGTAGAATTTATTATATGAATAATAAGTTGGTACTCAAAATGATTTTATTAATATATTACAAGATTAATATATTATTTGGAAATCATATTATTAATTAGTGAATAATCAGAAATTAATTTGATATTAATTTTGTGATTAAAGGAACTGATTTAATAATTG
Source organism: Lactuca virosa (assembly GCF_052849685.1). NCBI lineage: Eukaryota > Viridiplantae > Streptophyta > Magnoliopsida > Asterales > Asteraceae > Lactuca > Lactuca virosa. The sequence goes on along the minus strand of NC_136430.1, from coordinate 299,063,010 downwards.
AGGGATTGGTTGTGCAAATCATTGATAGTTGCATAATTGGGCTGATGGACTCCATAGGGTGTAGTGGACGAAATATTAAGGGGGGAAGCCCTATAGATTTCGTCCAAGGGCTCTAAGGAGGGAGTTCATGGGCTGCTTGGTGCCTAAGTAGGTATTAGGGTTTCCACTTGAAAACCCTAGCAACCATAGCTATATAAAGACCCTCATACATGATGAAATTGGCCCTAAGCTTTGAGAAATCCTAAGGTGGCCGATTTCTAGCATCTCTCCTCTCATCCTTTGCATTGAGTGTTTGTGACTCCATTAGAGGTGCAACACTTGGGGCACTAAGCTTTCAAGAGTCAATGAGTTCTTGTTATTACAATATAATAAGTGAGGTAATCATCAAACCCTAATTTATATGTCAATTTCGAAATTGTGTATGCTAGTCTTAGGGTTATTGCTTTGGAGTTTGTATTTGCATGTTCAATAGAGAAAAACTTAGATCCAAAGCAATTAGGGTTGCATGTACACCATAGGATTGTTGTTATGCTCAAAACCCTTCAGATAGATCAGTCAAATCTAAATATGAGGCAGCGCCGGTGGTTGGATGTGGTGAAAGATTATGATTGTGAGATGCTTTATCACCGGAGGAAGGCCAATGTGGTGGCCGATGCTCTCAGCTGCAAGGCGGTCGCGACTCCGATCAGAGGTATATGTTTGAGGATAACCGTGATTACTCTGCTGTTGGAGCAGATTCGTGAGGCTCAGGTCGAGGCTATGAAGGAAGAGCACCGGAATAGTGAGCGTATTGTGGGTCAGGTGGCTTCCTTCGATTATGGTAGCCGTGGGTTGTTGACTCTGCATTGGCGGGTTTGGGTTCCATATGGGGGTGGTGTGCATCAGGTTTCGATGGAGGAGGCACACAATTCTAGGTTCTCCATTCATCCTGGGGTAACGAAGATGTATAGGGATCTACATCCTGATTATTGGTGGCCCTGCATGAAGCGGAATGTGGCTTGGTATGTGCAGCGGTGCTTGACTTACAGGAAAGTCAAGGTCGAGCATCAGTAACCTTACAACATGATGCAGCCGTTGGAGATTCTCGTATGGAAATGGGAGGACATTACCATGGATTTCATTACGAAGAGGTTCCATGACGAGTCGGGTACTCGTCTCCATTTCAGCGCATCATTCCATCCGCAAACCGATGGTCAGAGCGAGTTGACTATTCAGACCCTAGAGGATATGCTGCTGGTGTGTGTTTTGGAATTTGGTGGTAGTTGGTATACATATCTTCCGTTAGCGGAATTTTCGTATAACAACAATTACCACGCCAACATTGATCGACCTCCTTTCGAGATGCTCTATGGGCGGAAATGCAGGACCCCGATTTGTTGGGGCGAGGTCGGTCAACGAGTTATGGGGAGTACCGAGTTGGTACTCAAGACCACTGAGCTGATTCAGCATGTTCGGAGTAGGCTCCAGATAGCTCAGAGTTGCAAAAGAGTTATGCCGACACACGCTGGTCAGACTTAGAGTTCCAGGTGGGGGATATGGTTCTCCTGAAGGTGTCACCTTGGAAATGTGCCATCCGATTCAGGAAGAGGGGCAAGCTGGACCCCGTGTATATTGGTCCTTTTAGGGTTTTGGTTCGGGTGGGCCGGGTTGCATATCACTTGGATCTTCCAGATGAGCTCAATCAAATTCATAGCACGTTCCATGTCTCTCAGCTGCGGAAGTGCTTAGTGGATGATTCCGGAGTGCTGCCGTTGGAGGATATTCAGGTGGATGACCGCCTGAATTATATTGAGAGGCCGGTGGCGATTCTTGATCAGAAGACGAAAACCTTGAGGAACAAAGTTGTTGAGTTGGTAAAAGTTCAGTGGCAACACCGCAAGGGTTCAGAGTGGACTTGGGAGTCGGAAAAGGAGATGAGGGAGCACTATCTAGAGTTATTTGGGGTAGCAGACTTCGAGGACGATGTCTGATTCAAGTGGGGGAGAATTGTAACATTTGAAATGGGTATGTTTCCTTATATCCCTTCGAAATTAAAATATTGCACTTTGGTCCTTGGGGTTAGTACGTGGGGCGTACCATAGGGTACGCTTAGCGTACTAGCTGAGAAGCTAGTACGCGAGGCGTACCACATGTTATGCTTAGCGTTGTAACACCCATAAAATTCAGGCCAATTTAAAACTTTTTCAACCATTCAGAAACCATTAAGTTATTACAAAGTGTTTTTAAAATAGTTTCGACATCAGAGTATCCCAGAAATCAAGATCATAAAAATGTGAGGAGGTGCACGATCACGCCTTCGCCTTCCCGCGATCATCTGAGGTACCTGAAACAAAATCCAAAACTGTAAGCTCGAAGCTTAGTGAGTTCTCCCAAAATACCAATGCCATGCAAACCATATCAATATCATATAAACAAACAACATGCATAATGAGCCATCAGCCTGACTGGACCGCCTCGCAGGGACATCAGTCTATCTGGATCGCTCTCCGAGCCATCGGCACGTCTGGACGGCCTCTCAGGGCCTTCATCCTATCCGGACCGCTTGTCGGGACTTCGGCCTGACTAGTACACCCTAACCGGGTCTGCAATCTATCCAGTCCGCCCTGGATATGTTGGCACAAGCACAAAGCATGACCGCCTCAACCTAACCCCCAATCAAACAATCATGTGCACATAAATATCATACGCTAGCTAGCATGTGCAGATAGCCATACAGATCTAACAAATCACTAACATAGCATCATCCTATAACCAGGATATCGATCTAACAGATCACTAACATAGCATTATCCTATATACCAAGATATCGACCTAACCGGTCACTAACATAGCATTATCCTATATACCAGGATACCGACCTAGCAGGTCACTAAGCATATCATCATGCAATAAACCCGGATACAAATCCGAAAAGGTTCGGCATTGGTGCCTTCGACCTATTAGTATAGTGAGGAAAACTCACCTCACAATGTCGATCGAAACTGAAATATCAAATTCCCAAATCACGGCTCCAAACACCAACACCTACAACCACCAATGATCCACTTCCATAAATACCCAAATTACCAAAGTACCCTCAGAAGTCAAACTGGTCAACCCTTGGTCAAAGTCAAAGTCAACAGTCAAGGTCAACAGTCCATGTTGACCCAACTCGTCGAGTGCAACTCACTGACTCGTCGAGTTCCTTCAGAACTCAAGAAGTCGTGAAAACCCTAGTCGACTCGCCGAGTTTCTAGACAACTCGTCGAGTCCATGCAATGTCCAGAATGTCGGGAAAACCCTAACCAACTCATCGAGTCATCTCACTGACTCGCCGAGTCCATGTAGAACCAAGAACAGACAATCTTCATCCGACTCGTCGAGTTGACCATGTAACTCATCGAGTCCCTTCAGTCCTTTTCTTATTCAGATGCTTTTAAGCAAGACCAAGGCTCCAAATTGTAGATCTAGCCTTCTGGGGCATGGTTACCACGTAAAGTTGCAAACTTTACGTGCATGCAAGGCCTTAAATGCCAAAACCAAGCTAAGGAAGAGGTTTAAGCCAAATAGAAGGGCCAAAGCATGATAAATTCGATAACTTTATGACTATGAGGGCTTTGAGGAGTCCAGATATGTAGTTACAACTTCAGATCATTCTCAATACCAGAAATGACCCACAAATATGCTAGAAATTGCTTTAAACCCTTGAATGAGGAGATATAACACTAGAATGATCAAGGTAACAACTTGTTACCTTCAAATGGAAGCCAAAATGGAGTAGGTACTGGATCTACAAGCTTCTCCTTGATCCAAGCTCTTGAGTCTTCAAGTTTCTTTCACTAAAACCACCTTCCAAGCTTTTACACACACAAAATGAGGATTAATACACGATTAGGGTTTTCTGAGGTCGAGGGGGCGATAAGAGAGGAAGAGGGTGGCTATTGAGCCTTTAAATAGGGTGCAAAACCCTAGAAATTAGGGTTTCATATTCCAACTCCAACTCGTCGAGTTGGTCCCATAATTCACGCGGCCATAAGGGTTCCTACACGACGAGTTGGGGCCTTCCAACTCATCGAGTAGGCTTTCTAAAATGCCCAAAATCCCTAGAATTTCAGCCTTGGAAATCGGGATGTTACAAGCGTACTAATACAGAAGTTGATCGCAGGTTCGAGCCTCGTACGTTGGGCGTACGAGGGTTACGTAGGGCGTACGAGGGGCTTAATGAAACCCTAATTTTGGGGTGTTGCACCCTATATATTCACCTGAAGTCCCAAGAGATGGCCTCTTTATCAGCCTCCATTGTCTTAAAACCCTAATCTCGAACCCTAATAGCATCTTTGAGTGTTCTTGAGCCTTGGTCTTGATTTTTGGTGGTTTGTGCTCCTTAAAGTGATAGAAGAAGAAGTTGGAAGACTCATTCATTGGAGGGAAGCTTAGAGATCCAAATTTAGCTCTATCTTTTGGTGACTTTTGAGGTATAAATTTCATACCTTGTCTACTCTTTGCTTTGATCTACTCTTTAGCTTTTTATGGTCCTTTTTGGTCCCTTTTGGTTGGTCTTGATGAGTTAAGACCATTTTAGAAGCTAAATCTTGTAGATTTGGATGTTTGAAGGGTTCTTTAAGCTTAAAGGTGCAAACTTTATGGTGTTATTGGTCTCATGCATGTATTAAGTCATTTATTAAGCTCTTTTGAGCTCTAGAGTCTCATTAAGCCATGCATGCACGTAAAGTTGGAAACTTTACGTGATAAACCATCTTAAGGAAGTCAGATTTGATTTTGGGTTGAAGTCTTAATCGGTTAAGAGATGGAAAATGGAAGTTGGCCAAATAGGGGAGTACGTTGGGCGTACAAGCCCTAAAGCGAGTACGATGCGCGTACGATCTAAGTACGCCCCGAGTACTCAACAGGTTGGGCTTCAGACTCTCGGGCCTTTGGTTTGGGCTATGTTTGGACTTGGATGTTTAGGGCCTTTTTGGGCCGTCAGGTTTTTGGGCTGATGCTTATTCTAGGTTCGCTTGGTGAAGGCCCACAAAGGGATTTGGGCCCAATTTGGAAAATTGGGCCTTGGGTGATTAATTTGGAATTGAGCCTTTTGGATGGTAGGTTTGGGCCTTAGTCTTGGACCAAGCTAGGTAAGGGGTAAAATGGTCCTTTACCCTAATTTAGACTGATGGTTATAGATTGGAATCCAATTATTAATTGGATGTTATTGGTATTGATAGCTCGGAGATTTGTCGGACCAGCAGCCAGAGATTTATCAGAGTGATTCAACAGTTCGAGGTGAGTTTCCTCACTATATTTAGCGGGTCGAAGGCACCAATGTCGGCCTATAGTTATGTTATGTTAGGTTGCTAGATGTCTGTGTGACTCTTGCATGTGTTATGCACTCATATGCTTACCGGGCAGGGCCCAACGCTGGACGGGGCCCGATGACTATTCTGTATGCTATGTATCTTTGTGATTATTGCATGTGTTATGTGTTTATATGTTTATATGCCTTATATGTATACCGAGTGGGGCCCGATGCCGGGCGGGGCCCATTATATGTTTATTTATGTATGTATGGTATGTGGTATTTGGGGAACTCACTAAGCTTTGTGGTTACGGTTTCCAGTTTATGTGTCAGGTACTTATGGTTCCCAAGGAAAGAGCTAGGGATGATTGCAGAGCACACATCACTCGATTCCGCATTGTGTTTTACTCTGATGATTGTTGATGTATTGATACAATTTGTTTACCTTGGTTCTATGACAATGATATGGCTTACTATTTTATTAATCTAAAAATGAAAAAATTTCGGGTCTTATTTTTGGGACATTACATTAAGATTTGGGTTATAACATAAAGTAAATAATGTAGGCTTTTTTTGTATTTGTTAAAGGTTATTTTGGGTTATTATTTTTTAGATTGCATTAGAAACCTAGTTTTTTTTAAGATTTGTTATAATATGTCAAGAACTAATTTCAAACAAAAAAAAAAACTACTAGTTTCACCAAAAACAACAAATAATTTTACCATAATGATTAATAAATTAAAAAAAAACAACTAATTTCATAAATCATAAACCTAATAAAAGATCAAAACTTACTCATTTCATTCTAAGGTTTGGAAAGAGCTCTCAAAATCGTATTGGAGGAAGCTCAAATGTTCAAAAACGTTTTTGTTTGGCTACTTGCTGCTTGGAATAATCAAAAACTGGAGATATGAGTGTGTGATTTTTTTTCTCTACTATAGAGCGAGACATGTTCTTATGGTTTTTTTTTCTCTTCTTGTGGTACGTATCCTCTAATACAAAAAATGATTTGTCTTATTTATTTTCTCCTATTCTATACAAAAAATGATTTTCTCTTATTGATTTTTTTAACTGTATTGGTCTTTATTAAATTGTATTGTGTTAATCTTTTACAGGGTTGGGTTAATTTTTTACAAGTTGGTGCACCATATTAGTCGATGTTGGACTTAATACTAGTTGCACAATAATACAAAAAAAATACACTTGGGAGATGAAATCGAGTAGTGAACCAGGGCCCCTCATGACCCATACAACAGATTTTCTAAAGTTTCTTTTTAATTTGGGTTTTTTCTAGATTGATTCTATTAAGTTTATTTTGATTTTTCTGGATTTGATTTCATCAAATGTTTAGGTTGCATATGTGATTTTTCTAGATTTAATTTGTGGTGATTTTCGGAGGTGAATAGGATGGTTGTCAGAGTTGATTGTTTATGGTTGTCGGAAGTGAGCATCAAGGGATGTCACCGGGTTGATTTCAACAATTTTTTAGGCTTGAGATTTGATTTTTCAAGATTTTATTTCATCGTGTTTTCTTGTTGTTAGAGGCGGTGGTTGTTTTCTTTATAGGTGGTGGTTGTTGCTGGAGGTGAACATTGTGGAATTGGTGGTGGTTTTCGGGTTTGGGTGCGGCTAGGGTTAGGGTTAGGGTAGATTATTGGTCCCACTAAATAAATAATAAAAGAAATAAATGATTAATGAAAACATAAGTAACAAATAAATAAGGGAAAATAACACAAAAGGCACTAAGTTTACACCAAAATTCTAATTTGACACTGTTTTTTTTTGTCTCAAATTTTGACATTGTGTTTTCCAATTTTTTTTTACAATTGTGACCATTTGACCGGTCAATTTGGTTGTTTGCTGATGTGACATGATGTTGTGTCGGTTTTGATGACGTGTCAAAATTGAATTTTTTTTCACAAAATACACTAAGTTTTCACTTTTTTTAATTTTGACACTACGTTTTAATTTTTTTTTCAATTTTGATACTTTATTTTTTTGTTCCAAGTCGAACATTGCTTTTTCCAATTTTATTCGGTGTTGACCACTTTCCATTTGAAAGCCACATTTTTGTATAAATACAAGATTTTTTTCATCCAACCCATAATGTTATGTATAAATATGTATTAGTTATATAAGAACTGTATTATACATTAAATACGCAACTTTAAAATAAGTTTGAAGGTTTGGAGGCGTGTAGTCGTTTAAGGCACAAATGTCAGGTTTGCAAGCCATTAAATTTTTATATATTTCATAGCATATTCATAATATTATTAGGAACATTTTAAATCTCATGGTGTGACTCCCGAATGCTATTATGACTTAATCTTGAATGACCATTTAATTATTGAATGCCAATTTAATTATTCTAGAGGTATGTAATAATCACTATGTTCATTAAAAATATTGAAAATCATATTTTTCAGCTCAGATTTTCAAAAATATTTATGAAGGATAAATATCGTCATTTTTACATCTATTTTAGTGTTCTCATTAAATTTTGATATTTTGTTCTATACTTCCCACATCTTCTTCAATGTTTTAAGTGATCGTTAGATGCGACATCAATATATACATAATAGAATTATTTAATTGTAAATAAAAATGTGTAAAATCTACAACAAAATTCAATAAATAATATTTCATATGAGATAATTGATAAAATGTTGTTGTTTTTGTTCGATGTGTATGGTTAGTTTGGTTCTCAAGATATGAATTAATTATCTTATATTGTCCCGATTAGGGATTCTTAGACATAAACTATTTCAATATATTTTAAATTTAGAGGATATTGAACTACTATCGACGTGAAATATATGTATGAGAGTATACATACATTCACAAGCCTACACACTCATAAACACATATACTATGATTAAGGGATTTTTTTAGCAACATCATAAATTTATATATAAAGTCAAGCGTAATTTTCTTTTGAAAATGAAGAACTAATAAATAAGTGGAATACGGTTTCTATATAACTAATACATATTTATACATAACATTATGGTTTGAATATAAAAAATCTTGTATTTATACAAAAATGTGGTTTTTAAATTAAAATAAAATCTATTTATATGGTTTAAATGTAATAAAAAAATATTTATACAAATTTAAATGGAAAAGGGTCATGATTAAAATTGAAAAAATGATGTTCGATTTGGAATAAAATATAAAATATAAAAATTGAAAAAAATAATAATTAAAACTTTGTGTCAAAATTGAAAAAAAAATCAATTTTAACACGTCAGCATGTCATGTCAAAATGTCACGTCAGCAGACAACGAGTTTGACCGGTCAAGTAATCAGAATTGTTACAAATTGAAGAACACAATATTAAATTTTAGAAAAAACAAACAAACAATATCAAATTAGAATTTTGATATAAACTTAGTGACTTTTATATTATTTTCCTAATAAATAATGAAAATAAAGTTAAAATAAATTAGAAAATTACATATTCATTGGTTCAACTGAGAGAGATTAAATACAAAAACAAAACTAAACAAATAAATAATTAAATAAACTCCAAACGTAAAAACTATCTTAAATGAGACCATTTGTGTAATTTACTCTTGAACATATTTTGGACTTGGTTTCAAAGTCGTTTTTTGAAAAGAAAAATATCAATCTTTTCACTGAACCAATATTTTTAAAATAAAAAATAAATGATTTTAATATTTTCTTTGCATCAAATCGAATGACAAATAATATTAGAATCTTCATTTATGCACACCACGTGCTTGACAAAATGCCAATCCGATTAATCGAGATCTTATACAATCAATCTTTTAATTAATTTCTTGAATAAATGTACACCAAAATTTTGTTAATTATATACTAGTTTATAACCCGTGTTAACCACGGTTATAAAATTAATTAAACTTTTATAATAAAAATTTATAATTATTAATCAGGTATTTTAAAAAGTCATTTTAAATAAATTATTAATTAAGAGATATATCAAAATTTTAAAGTTATTATAAACTTCAAATCTCTAAATATTATTAAAAAAGAAACTTTATGACATCATCTTAAATAACCAGGACCCTTGATTGTGTTTTAATCCTATGTTTTCTACCATTAGATCGAATTGTTGAAATCGTCTTCCCTAAATGGAATGTATTTAATTCCACTAAAAGCTTTCCATATATTAAATTTTCAATTTCCAGTTATAAAAGTTTTAATATTGTCAACTAATTTTATAAAACGTAACTTATATTTAAATTTAGGAAATGTAATAAAGACTATTAAAACTTACCAATATTAAATTGAATAAGTCGGAAGTGCCCTAATTCTAATTCAGTCTATGTTTTTTCTAATTAGCAATCCTCCGTTATTTTCTTCTTATCGACGCGCATGCACACACACACACACACACACACACAAATCCTCCATCCTGATATGTTGAAGCTTCCTTCTTCCATGCCATTGTCATTGTCGTCGCCGACGTCTCCGCCTCCAGCTCCCACTGTTGCGCCTCCGACGACCTCTTCAGGTAATGTTTTCAGCCTGTCTATTTCTCTTGCTATGTAACCGGTCTTCCTCTTTCTCCTAAAGTCAAGGATTTGACATAAAATTTGTTGTTCATCAATATGTCACTATAATTTAACTTATAGTTTGTTCAAAATCCTTGGTAATAATAACAATGAGAAAATTGGTTATGTATATTAATCGATTTGAAAATTGGATATGTATGTTTTAATCGATTTGAAAATTGGTTATGTAACTTTGACGCACTTTTGATTTTCTGAATTAAAGATGAAACACTGAAGTTTCAGAACTTAGCACTCATCAACGTCGGAATTCTGCTACCATTGGGATATCAGAGAGTGAACAAATGCTGAAATAGAAAATTGATTCTAGGTTGGCCTTTATTTTGTAACAATCCTACATTGTTATTATCTATGACATGGTCGTGACCTTTTTGTTTTTTAATCTTTACTTCTTACTACATATTTGAATTTGAATTTGTGGGTGTGCTTATTTACGGGATTCTGAGAAGGATTGCTAAGAATCAGTCATTCCATTCCTTTCCCCAATTCTATCATATCAAACTGTAAACTTTCTTAATATTTCTTTTTGGCAGGAATCTCAGAGTTATCCAACGAAGCATCTTTTATTGTTATTTTCATCTTGTGCTTAAATCAAAATCCTGATTCTTATAAACAACAGGTGAGTTTTGTATAAACTGTTTTTTACTATTTAGTTCATACAAAAAAAAGTTATCATGGGTTTCGTTGCTTATTGATTTGGTTTGATCTATCTTTCTGATCATGAATCAAATCGAAATCTAATAAAAATTATTTTTATTTCATATTTGTTCATTTCGGGTTTTCAAGCATCATGAAATTACATAAGCTTTTTCCTTATGAGCCCTAGGTATATACAACCCCCTTCACCAAAAACTTATTTCAGTTTCAGTTTTGCCTTCTTGATTTGATCCCTTGGATTATTGAGTTTTTTCAAAAGTATTCCTCATATACTTATTTTGTTATATTTTTAGTTCACGGATAAATGTCTTGAATCAAGAAGAAGAAACCACTACAACGACATTTTCCATGTTAAAAAATTCAAATGTTACGGGGCATATTTTTCAGCTATGCCAATGTTCGTCTCTTTTCCTGGTTGCATAAGTATTTTAATTCTACAACTACAAAACCAAAAAAAAAAAAAAAAAAAAAAAAAAAAAAAAAAAAAAAACTATAAATCTTACAAGACATTTTTGATTTGTTTTAATTAGGATAATTATTTTACTTATTATACATTATTCTTTTAGCTAATTGTTATATTATTTTAATTATTTTATATTTATATTTATATTTATGATTTTTATCGAGGATTTTAGAATAACTTAACTTTGATTCAACAAGGTCCATGTTATACTTCAGAGAAAGTTTTAAAAGTCTTTTTAGCTTTTGCTCATATTTACTAAAAATCGTAACTTGATTAGTATCGGTCCATGTAATAGGTTTGTAATGATTTTGGGTTTCCCTTATTCATGAAAGATTGTTTTGGCAGATCATAATTATTATCACTACCAGACAACTGATTTATGTACACACGCAATCAAAATAAATAGTAGTGATTGATCCCAACTATACACAAGCAATCTGAATACTATTTCTTGTAGCATTTTGTATTATAATAATCGTAACATTTTGATTAATTATTATCATATAATCATTTTCTATCTTTTTTTTACCTTAATTAGTGCATATGAATTGTTTTAAACAGGCTGATATAAATGAAGTTGCATCAACATTCACTATGGTAAAAAGACAAAAAGGTGGTGAACTACTAGTCTTAGAATCCAATAAAGATGCTTAAATTCTTTCCGAATCATCTTTAAACAAGCTTGTTGGAGGTGCTGACATGCACAACTTAGAGGTATATTTAAAATAATTTAAATTATGTCTATTAATCTTAGAAATAAATGCAAGAAACATCAACACACTTTCATTTACTTGTGCCTTATACCATTTATACTTTCATTTCTTTAATATACAAATCAATGAAGTACAGCCATCAAAGATACTTTATATTTTATAAAAATGACTAAAAAGCCCTTGTCTTTTTGTAGGAAATGGATCCTCCAACTACCCTTACATGTAATTTAAGACCATATCAATAGCAAGCTCTTTATTGGATGATAGAATCAAAGAAATGTATGGATATTGAAAAAGCAGAAGAAACACTTCATCCATGTTGGGGTGTATATAATATATGTGATGAGTATGATACTTTAAATCTCAAATTTTAATTATATAAAGAAAAATTACTTTTTTAATTAATAAATTATTTACTTTAACAGAATGGTCAATCAATTTATGTAAGTATGTTCTCTGAGGAAGCGACTACTAAATTGCCAAAAGCAACAAAAACAACCATTAGAGGGGTAAGTCTGTTTTACTTAGAATTGATTAATTACAAGAAATATTAGTGTACTTTTACTTCCATTGATTTATTTATTAAAGTGTCATACTTTAATTTCTTCTTGTTACAACATGGTACTTTAAAATCAGGTTAATCTCATAAAAGACCTTATATTTTGTTATCTTTTCCGGACTAAAATCTCAACTTTATTTTTTTTTCTTAATAAGACCATGTATATTTTCATTTTTTCCAAAAAAAAAACCCTCAACTTTCTAACTGTTTCCGAACAAATCCTCAAATTCATTTGTTTTTTCAAAAAAAATCCTTACATTCTACAAGTTTTCAACAAAAATAACTAAAAATGGTCTGATCAGAAAAAACCAAAAAATACAAGGTCCTTTTCAAGAAAAAAAAAAAGTTGAGGTTTAATCTGGAAAAACACAAAATATAAGGTCTTTTATAAGATTAAACCTTAAAAATCCAAATACAAAGTGTAGATTTTTTAAAGTATACTGACGTAATAAAAAAAGATCGAAACTTTAATGTTGTAATTGAGTGAATTCTTCAAAGTAAATTTTATTAATAAGAAAAAAGTTAGAAGTAAAATGTTTTAAAAGAAAAAAAAAAGTTAGATGCTATGACACACAAATGAATGGAAGTATTTAGTTTGATAGTAAATACACATAATAATGATTTATTTCTTTTTTGATTTGATTAAAATTGTATAGATATTAGCCAATGCAATGGGACTTGGTAAATTTGTGATGGCAATTTCTTTGATCCTTGTAAGAATAGAAAAATGAACCCTAGAAATTGAGGGAAAAAAGATTTCATAAAAAGTAAAATAAAGCTTCTCAAAAAATACCAATAGGTGGAATACTCATTGTTTGTCATATGGCTTTGTTGAGTCAATGGAGGGTTTGATTTTTTGTCTTTATATGTTACACTGACAATGGCTTACTTGATTTTGTCTATGCAAAAGATGTAAATATCATTTTCATCCTCCTCATTGAAAATAGCCATGCAAAAAGTAATGTTAACTATGAATCATGAAAAGTCAACCATTTTTTCAGTTAATTTTTTGTGTGTTAATGAAAGATTTGACTTTTAGTCCTTATCTGTTACACTGACATGACATGACAAAACAAGTTGTGACATTGATTGTGACATATGCTCATAATTTACTTACATGATTGATGTGTTGTGTTTTGGAAGGTTTTTGGCTCCTTTGCTTCAGCTGCAACAAGAATTAGGAAAATAGGAATTAGAAGGTAAAAAAGTCAAGTGCAGACTCTGAGACCAATAATTTCATAGTACAAATTTTGAATGGTTTCAAAAGAAACAATTTTACTTAATCTTGGGACCTACTTTTATGAAAGGTACAGCTGAAGATTAATTTAGTGACAAAATTAATTTTTTTCTGATTTTTCTTAATGTTGTGTTGGTTAGACTCTTGGATTTCTTCATGGTCTTTTTAGGTCATCAATATTCATTTTGACATGCTTTTGGCTGCTGGTGCAGGTTGTGAGTCCCTTTCAACAAGGCTAGATCTTCTATTAAATTATTTCTGGTTAATTATGTTCAATGTAGACTTTATGGTTAATTCTAAGTGATTAGACTGTTTTCTATTATAACATTTCGTGAATTATTTTGAATTGTCATATTGTAGGGATTCTTGACGAAATCTTATAGCACTATAATTATATGTAATGCCTAATCGACATATTTACAAGATTAATAGAGCTTGCACATGGACATATGGACAAAGCAATCCAAACTAGAGGTAAAAGGCTACAATATTCTATTCATATTACAATTATATTTTATTTATAATTCCAGAGAAGTGGTTTTGATTTTGGGTCTTCGTCGTGGTTGCTCGATGGTGGAATCGAAACTACCCTAAAAGGTTTAGTTTTAACTCAAACTTGAGCAATGCTTTGGTTCATCATGTTTAGTAACCTCTGAAATTTGCAATTTCCTATTTCACATTTTTTCTATAATTTACTAACCATGTTAGTATTGAAGAATTTTTGCTTAAATTTATTAACCGAACTTACATTTTTTTCTTTAATTTCCAATTTTACACGGTTTGCTTTTAGTGTGGGAAGGGGCAGTTTTGATGAAGTTGCTCTAAGCAAATAGGTATAATTATTGAAATGAGTAAACTACATCATAAGGGTTGTTTTATATTTTTATTTTGATCAAGTGCATGAAGCATCATCCAAATTCCATGCGGCATTTATCTTTTTCTTTAAACTCCTAATAGGTACCGAATGCTTTCCTAGAAGTCAAAAGATGCACAATGTTTATAAGTTTCTTGACTTTACTACCCACTAGGTGCTTGACAAAATTTTACAAACAAACCTACCTTTCCTTTGTTTCTTTTATTAAATAGAGTAGAGTCAAAGATTTGATTTTTTGGGGTTTGGTTGAGATTTTAGTAATTCTTTTTAACAATATTTCACTGAATTGAAATTCCATAGTTTGATATTAAATTAAAATTTGTCTGAGAACTCATCATGTGAAACTTCTTTTATATGTATCATTTGGATGTCATTCTGATACGTAATGGTATGCTTACTTCTCTGTTTTAGTGTCATTATTCATCATTTTCAAAAAATAAGTTATGTTTCATTGTAAGCCTATTAATTATAACTTATATATTGAAGTTTTTTCCTATTATTTCAGGAATTTGGTGGCTAATAACTCCAAATTTGATAGCATAAACACAAGGCAACCATTTAAAGTCTCATTGTATCTGAAATAATCAATGTTGGAAGATGCTACATAGCTTAACTGAAGCTCTTTGTTGGTTTCAGTTTGTTCTTACTTATCTTGATGGGGGACAAGTTCTTATTCAAACAAACCCTATAGAACTCATCAAATATGGTACATGAAAATCAAATACCATTTTTGACTTTCCATTTTTTATTCTCCTTAGTAAAACTTTTGGTTTTTATGTTAAAATCAAAGACCCTTTTCTTAAATCTGATTAATAATCTTTTAAAAAAATTATAATTGGTAGAAAAATGTAGGATTTGGTTTGGATGCAAGAAATAACAATGTACTTTCATTAACTTGTTTATTATAGAGTTATACTTTGGAAAATCTACCAATTTATTAAATGTCATCCATATACAAATCAATTTTCACTATAGAAAAATGTAAACGTAAAATTCCATAATTCGCAATGTCTTAATAATAAAACTGAAAGTATATTGTTGAAATAGAAAGAATTTAATTTAGGATTCTATATTACAAAAATAATTAAGTTTATGTTGTTATTTCTTGTAATCATTTTTTATATATGTAACATCCGGATTCCCAGGTATCTTATTTTAAGTATTTACCTTGACTTTTAGGGAGGGACTCGGCGAGTAGGCGCTCAGACTCGCCGAGTAGGATCACGAATTCTTGTCTGGATTAATGAGGGACTCGACGAGTCGATGCGTGGACTCGGCGAGTCCGCGCTGTAAAGTGAAACCCTAAATCTCAGGGCCTGAGCCCTATTTAAAGGCCTTTATGGCCTCCATTTGCGGCTACCAGTCCAGAGAGAGATACCCTAGCGATTGTGAGCGAGTTGTGAGAGAGTTTGAGCCTTTTTGATCATTTTTGGTGTGATTTTGCAAAGGAGAAAGTGTTTCCAGCAAGGGGAGGTCAAGAGGATTGCATTTCAGTGGGTTTTCGGCTTGGATCTTCAAGTTTGAGGTAGCTATTTGATCCTATCCTTCTGTTTTGCTTAAGGGCATTGAATTTAGGGTTTTCTATACCCTTTTATGGCTTGTTTAGTTGTGTATAGTGTCCCATTGAGTGCTAAACTCTAGATCTGGACCTTTTGAGGTCCAGGGAGCCTGAACCATGCTGCTTTTTGTGGTTCTAGGGAGGAAATGGACATAGGTTGCCATGTTAGAAGGAATTTCACCAAAATAAGCCTTGGGAGCATTGCATGTGTAGCAAGATTCGACCTTTACGTGTTTATTGGTCATGGGGAAGTCATATCTATAGATTAGAGAAGCAGATCTGACCTCAAGAGGTCAGATGAGTGTTGTCATGGGAGGAACTCGCCGAGCCCATAAGGGACTCGACGAGTCGAGTCGAGTTGCCCCGCGATTCGCGACCTGTGATAACCCGTTGAGTGTGGGGTTGACTCAGCGAGTCGAGTGAGGACCAGGGGCGAAGAGGACTCGCATGTACTCGCCGAGTCACACGAATGCACTCGACGAGTCGGGTCAAAGTTTGACCGTTGACTTTTGTTGACTTTTAGGGTTTAGTCAGTGTTTGGACTTATGAGCCATTAGAGGGGTAGAATGGTCTTTTACCCTTCTTAGAGAACTTATAGAGAGGGGTTAGCTTAGCCTTTAGAAGTTGTATTAATTAGAGTAATTATGTATGTGATTAGGCGGAGGCTAGTGCAGTATTTCAGAGTTCGAGGTTTACCGAGTTACCCGAGGTGAGTCTTCTCACTATACTTTACCTAGAGTGGTAATTAGAGTTATGTGACAGAGTATCTTGTATGCTATTTATGTGATTGTGATACACTGCATTATTTCTATGTGATTCATGCCGTGTATGTTCCAGAGTTACAGAGTTAGAACCGGAGGGTCCACAGAGTTAGGACCGGAGGGTCCACAGAGTTACAGCCTCGAGTGGCTAATATGTGTTATATGTGGTATTTTGGGGAACTCACTAAGCATTTATGCTTACAGTGTTGTGTTATGTGTTTCAGGTACCAGTGAGGATCGCGGGAAGGCGCCGACATGATCAGTACACACATGAGGAGTTTTTTTTTACATTATGATCTTGGGATGTGTTTCTATGGATTGATATGGGATACAATGAGATTTTTATAATATCTATGAATGAAAGTATGCTTTTAAAAATGTGAAAAATTGTTTGAAAAATTACGGTGTTACAATATATTAGTTAATACGATTCTAAAAAATGAGTCGCTTTGGGTATAATAGTGTATTGCAAAAAGGTTAAACTCATAAAAAAAATTAAAAAAAGAAATTAGATGTACAATTTAAAAGTTGTATAAAGCATACCAATATTTTATTATATAATTATTTCTTCAATATTTGGTTTTTTTTTTTCAAGAAATAACAATTAACTTTCACTGGTTTTTGTTTATTAAGCATATCACTAACATTTTTTTTCCTAATTATAATATTGTATTTTGAAAAGTCTATCAATTTATAGCAATGCCATTCATATACAAAGCAATTGTTATCTAGGTATGAAAAAGACGAAAGTATGTTTTAATTTGGGTAGATTCTCTAAAATACATTGTCTTATTATGAAAAAAAAAACTTAAATTACAATGTTGAAATGACATGCATTGACATGAATTAGCAACTAAGATTTCATTTGTGACAAAAAATCCGTTCAACTAATAAAACAAAAATTGTTGTCTACAAAGAAGTGTTTCAACGATTATATATATTTACCAATTTCAGTTTATTTTATATATATTTCAATAACATCAATAACCATAATTTTTTTTTATAATTATTGTGCAATATCTATATACAATTCTATGTTTTTTTTATGTGTTCCCCGCGTTTAACGCGGGTGATAATCTAGTTTAACATATAATTACAAAAATATAAATTTGAATTTTAAAATAAGTTGTCTAATATATCTACATGATACATGGCATAATATTAATGAGGAGTTGTATTAAAATAACCTTTGCCAAAAGGATATTAAAACTATTCATTTATTAGAATAGGGATGTGAAGAATGATTTGACTTAATAAAACATGTTTAAGAACATTTAAACCTATTATCGAACTTATAACTGATTAAACTTCAAAAACAGTTTTCACGATCTTAATTATCGATCCAAATACAACACAAATACAACCAGCGTTTAAATTACCTACCAAAATCCCTACTCTTCTCACAACATCAAATACAAAACCACTTAAAAGTCGATAAGTTTCCATACTTGAAAACAACCAAACCCAAAACAATTTACAACTTTTACTGCACAAAGTACAAGTAATTGTCGTATCATTGCTCAGATTTCAACCATTACCAATATGAATATGATAAAGAAAAATATTTAACCTAAAAACATGGCGTACTACTACCCACCAACTACCAACAAGAAAACTAAAAAGCTACAAGCTTTTTTACTCCTTGAAATCATCTTTGTCATCAACAGGAATAGGTTGGTTCCTCCAATAAACAGCTAAAGCACTCCCACCAAGCTGCATTCATCATAATATGCCACGTCATTAAATTATTTTCTAGATTAAAATAATAAAAATAAAAAAAAAGTCCTACAGTCAATACGAGGGAGGTAAATCACAATGTCCACATCTTACACCTTATTTATGGATTCTCACTTTCTTACTGCTAAAAAGTTTTGATCCGACAAAAACCATAAAAAGTTTTTAGGAAAGAGAAAAGATTCTTACAGCCATGCAAACGACGCTGACAGCAGAAGGAACAGCTACAAGAGGGTTTGTGAAGTGTTTTTGAGCAAGCAAAAACCCAAGGGCCGAGCTCTGTGTAAATTCAAATAACCACATAAACAAATCAGCAAACTGGTTTGTAAATTCAAATATGAAGGGCAATTTCGTCTTTTGCACAGACAAGAGATACAGAGGTGCATACCAAACACAGTACAACCTGTTCTGTCGTATCCTACCTTATACCACTTGTTTAAGTGGGAAAAGAAATTATTTTTTCTGTCTCATTAACGTCAGTCACAGTCACAGTCTCAGTCCCAGTCCAGTGCATACCAAACACAGTACAACCTGTTCTGTTCTGTCGTGTATTGGTCTGTGTAATGAATGAAAAGAAACAAAAAAAAAAAAATACGAACCTGCATCCCGCATTCTATGGAGATGGTACGAGAGGTGGATTCACCAAAAGATAACTTGGAAATGGCATAACCGATGAAAAATGCCGCCCCATGGAGGGCGGCCACAGGAAGAAGCAACTGTAAACCTTGTGTTTTCAAAACATCCGCAACTTGTCCAATCTAAAAAGTAAAAACAAAACATGTATCCCAAAATATATATATAAAATAATGATTTATAAGAATTTTATAAAATTAAGGATATGATAAGGATTTGTATTGAGGGAACTAACCGGGCTTGCACAAAGAAGAGTTGTGAGGATAACTCCAATCAAAGGTGTCACCGTGATGATTTTTGAAGTGAATTTTGGGAAGAATTCATTCATCAAGACTGCACCAAGAAAGTGAATTATAATATATTATATAACAGTTTTTAAGTAAACGGTTATTTTTTATTCGGTGTTTCTTCTAGACACAAGGGTAAAATGGTCATTTACCTTCATTCAATTAAAAAAGAAAGAAACAGACTCTTAATCTGGTAAGCTATATATGGATATTCCTTGTTGAGTTAGTGCAAAAAGAACGACTTTATAGAGAAAGTTAAGGAAATGATGTTTTCCCATTAAAAATTAAGTTTTTACAAAATTGCCCTCGATTTTTTTACTTTAATTTCATCAAGTGTGTTGTTATTTTCTCAAAAAAAAAAAACAAGGCCTAGGTGGCAATAGTAGAACATTGCTAGATAATCTTGAAAATAGATTAAAAAACGTTAAAATTACCTCCAAGAATTGTGGGAACTAAAACAACCTGAAAAGTGCTGATTGCAAGACCCTGAAAAGATTCAAAACAAGAAATTAAATATAGAAAATGAACTTAATATTATTCATTACGTGTGGGCCCAACCCAACCACTTACAGCTGCATCAACAGGAACAAGTTGACCAGCTAGAAGTTTGGTCAACAATGGTGTCATGATAATAGCTCCAATAGTTGAACACCTGTAAAAAACACCATAAAGAATTAAAGATTACTTGTTAATATCCTCATCATCCATATAATCACACAACATGATGGTGGTATTTTAAATTTTTGCATATACATTTAAAAGATTAAAGCTTTTCACTACAACAATAACGTGTGTGCTTTAACATAAAGAAAATGGCCTAATGTAAGAAGTTTCTCTAACAAGTGATGAGTGCTAAATGGAAATAATAGCAAAGTACTTTTGTTGATTTGTTTATTATAGCATTGTAGTTTGAAAAATCTTCCCAATTTAGCAATATCATCCAAATACAAAGCAATTTTCATCACTCTGATTGAGTAGAGTTTTCAAACAACAATGTTGTAATAGGAAGAAATGAAAGTAGGATGATATAATACAATGCCTTTACAATAAAAAACTGAAAGTACATACAATGCTATAATAGAAAGAAACAAAAGTAAGATGATATAATACACAAAAGAGGAAGTAGGTTAACAATAAATACTTTGAAAATACTGAATTTTTTTTTTTAAAAAAAAAAAAAAAAGAAAGAAAGAAAAGGAAACTTACGTTGTCATGAGAACAGAAAGTGCTACATTTCCTTTTGATATATAAGTTGCAACATTTGATGCTTGTCCACCAGGGCAACATGAAACTAGAATCAAACCAGTTGCAAGTGGAGCTGATAACTTTAAAGTCTGTTCATACAAAATTCAAAATTTTTTATATCAATTAACACAAACAGAATGTAAAGATAGGGTAAAAGCTATTGATTTTCTTATATCAAATACAAATGAAATGGAAATGATACATTATATTATGATTGATAAGAAGCTAGGGCTTGTTTCTCTTAAGTTTTGTCTGGATAACTTAAGGAAATGGAAGGGAAAAATACTTAAGGGCAAATTTGTAAAAAGGTACTGACTTTTTCTATTATATTGTTCTTTCTGCATTAAGTAAATAAGTAAGTAATATGCATAGTCACATACCATTGCAATCAAGAATCCCAAAATCGGTTTGATCAAGTATTGAGCAAGAAACCCTACACCAACCTGAAAAAACCAAAATCATATTCATCTTTAATATGAAAAAATCAAAATAGCAACATACTTCCATTGATTTATTTACTACAGCATCCTAATTTCATTTCTTCCTATTACACCAATGTACTTTGAAAAATATTACCATTTATAGCAATGTCATCCAAATATGAAACAAATTATATTGTTTGATTGGATACATTTTTCAAAGTATAATGCCTTATAAGAAAAAGAAATTGAAAGTACAATGCTATAATTGGTAGAGTTTTCAAAGTAGAATGCCTTAATAAGAAAAAATAAAAGTAGGTTGCTATTTTTGGAAAGGAAAGAAGAGCATACAGTCCATGGATTCCTTAAACAGCGTCTGAAGTCCTCAAATGTTAGTGTAAGTCCCATTGAAAGCATGAGAAAACCCAATCCAACAGTGAAAAGATCTGTTTGTAACCAAGTAACCTACATTTTCATTTGATTTTTCACTCAAACAATTTAATCAAGTCACATTTTATTTTTTTATTATAAGGGCCAAAAAATGTAGACACAAGGGTATACTTACAGCTGAAGGCTTAAAGATCCCAATTATTGTTCCTATAATAACCTGTCAATGACATCAAATACGAATTATTGTTTTTTTCCCCCATTAAGTTTTGTCTGTATAAATGATATTTAAAAGATACTTAAAGGGGGAAAGCCTCCTTTCTCTGACTTTCTCTGTTAAGTTGTTCTTTCTGCATTAAGCCAAAAAGAAACACTTGTATACAGCTTACCAGATTAAGTCAAGTCCCCATTAAGTACACTTAAAAATGTTGAAAATGTGATGATTGATGAACATGTTTTTTTGACATACCCATAAAGGAAAAAGGGTCGTTAATGTTTCAATTATTCTTTCATATGTTGACATTCCACTTGAGGTACTTGCACTAGAAGGAACCTCTCCTGGAACATTTGTTGCTGCTTGACAAACAATCTTCGAACTCCTAACAACAAAATTAGACACAATTTGGTAAAATTAAGATTAAAAAGTGATAGGAATGAACATTGATCTTTCTTTGTTAACATTCAATAGTGTTTGTGGCGACTTATGTCCTAATCTTTCTTCATAATTTCAGACTACAAGCACATAATAAACAATGAAAACAACTCAACAAACACATATACATAAACACTACCTGGAAGCTGAGGATTGAATAACTGCTGGAGTGAATCGCTTATTCTGAATAGCCAAACTTTTAACATCACCAGACGAACGAACCCTACTTTCAAAAGCTGAAAATTTTCACAAAAATTCGAAAAATCATGTATCATATATATGTGTATAGAACTATAGATACCCAATGTACTTCAGAAGCAAACAAGATACGAAGTAAAGAACACCCAATTCGAAAACTAGCATAAAAACTGATCGAGTACATACAAACATGGTTGTGAAGTCCTCGTGGGGGCAAATCGTATCTGGGTCTTTGAAGAACAGCATCGCGTGATTGAAATTTACAATCTTTAGCAACAATTCTCGAAATAGACGCCATTAAAGATCTAAAATAATTGGTGGGGGTTAACGAGGGTTTATTTGAGCATGCCCTTTGTTTGAATTGGGCAAGTGAAGAGAGTGAAATGGGTCCCTAGATTTACAGAGAAGATATCCGAGAGGATCGTGGAAATCAAAGGAACACCACACATCAGATTCCGAACCAATCCAAAACCAAACAAGTTTCTCATCATATGTTACTATCACAATGGAAAATTGAACATGGTACAAATTATAATGCTCGTTGTACTACTCTATTATGGCCTTGAAATTGAAAGTTTGAAGTTGCAACTTGCACCTTGCAAGTATGACAAAATGTAATGTGAAAATTATCTCTTTTATTAGGTGTTTTATATATTTTTTATTATTTTTATTTTTATTTTATCTATTTTTGATAAAGAAATACATAGGCAAATTATTGCATATGGTTTTGATATTTATGATTATTGCATTTTTTAATGAAATGTTATTTAAGATTTAGATAAGCGTTTGGTTCATATAATGTTTTTTAAGGAATTGAAATCAATGAAGGAATTAGAATCCGATGGGATTGTAATCCAATTCTATATTATGTTTGGTTTGCAGGAAATAGAATTTGAATTCAATATCATATTTTGTTTGGGTGGCGGTGGGTAGTGGTGGTGGTGACATGGGTTATGGGTGGCGGTGCCATGGGTGATGGATGACGGCGATGGTTGTTGAGGTGGCAGTGTCGGTGGAGGAGGAAGTCATGATAGCAGTGGTGGTGGTGGTGGTGGTGTCGGCAGCAGTGGTGGTTGTGGAGGAGGTGGTGGTGGTGGATGCGGTGGCAGGTGGTGGCAATGGAGTTTCATATGTAATGTAAAAAAAATGTAATATGGTAATCTACAACATTCTCACGTGAAAGGAGATTTAATTCTCTGTTCTTTTAGATGGAAGGAAAGTTGTACTCGTTTGAGAATCCAATTCCTTTTAAAAGTTAACCAAACATAGGAAAGTGTTGGAATTAGATTCCAATTCCTTCTAATTCCAAAGGATTCGATCCAAACCAAACACTACCTTAAAATTCTGTTGACCTAGGCCTTTAAGATCTGATTAGTCTCTTACCTAAGATCGTTTTATGTTTTTTAGATCATGATAGTAAGAGCAGATCTTGATTGGAAGATCCTACCAAAATAAACAATTCTCATAATTAGTTGAATGTCTTGTTTGTGTTGTGTTTATTATAACTCGGTGTTAATTAAGATATTGATGGTGAAATCAACTTTAACTTTTAGCTATAATTCTTGTACGTGTTAATTAAGGTATTGACGGTGAAATCAACTTTAACTTTCAGCTATATAATTCTTGTAGTTACAAACCACAAAAATTAGACAGAAAACATCTTAGGCATAAAAAAATAATAATAATAATAATAAATAAATAACAAGATCGCCGTGATTGTGTATATCTAAAGACATACGATCACAAAGAGACTAACATGAGTGTCACGATGTTCGGACTAATTCGATATGAATAGATGAAGTGGTGATGTTTTTATGAGATTTTTTGTGAAATACGATAGGCTACTTCAAGTTAAATGAACGTTTTTACCAAAAAATAACATAAGTTTCTTTAGTCGATTTATTTTGAACAAACAAATTTATATTATATACATATGTTGATTACAACCAAAACCAAATCTAATCTTCTTAACCGGTAGATAATTCGATTAAAAACAACCACTTATAACTTATAATCATTGGTTTTAACTTTCAATAGCTATGACTTGTTTAAACTAATTTTTGAGCTAGCAATTTCAAGTTTTAACACATGAAATAGACCCCGTTTTATAATTTTGTCTCTAATGCATCAAAGGGGTAGAAACTACAAAGAATCGAAAATGGACAAACTTGTCCAAAGTGTAATTTTAGCACATACCATTTCTTAAATTGTTCTAATTTAAATCATGTGTACATCTTTAAAATCCAAATCATCCTTACCAACTATACAACTATCTATGCACAAAGTACAACAATTGCATTGTTCATGTAAAAAAAAAAATCAAAAAGAACACTAAAGTTTTCAAGAACGAACGTTTTTGTACTTTATTTACATTTACATTGTCCAAAACCGTTCATTCTTGCAAACTATAACATTTTTTGTGACATTTATACAAGGACGATAGTTGGTTTTGAAAGAAAAAAAAAATCAAGGACCAATGAAGCTTTTGGCTCTTCTCGTAAATTTTTTCACAAATTTTGTATTGGAAAATGTTAAAGGAAGGTCGTCATCGGTACCCTCTTCATTATTATTATACCAGCCATGCCAATATTCACCGGTTCCTTGTTTTACTTCGTTTTCCGTGTCTCCATCCGGTGCTTCGGGTTCTTCTGGTATATCTCGGTATAAATGTTTTAATATAAATAATGCAGTGTCAAGGTCTCTCCAATAATTTCTGCATCATGTGTCACAGTCAAACAAAAGTATAATTTCTTTTTTACTTAATGGACTTAATGAAGATGCATGTTTCCTTCACTTAATGAGCTTAATGGGTTAAACACTTCATCTTGGACAAAATGACTTCATGGGTTAAGCCTAAAAAATCTTCTTAATTACCTATAAGCCTTTCTTTTCTTCTCCAAACTCCTCTCATGTTAAGATTTGATTATTATATTTTAAATTAATGAATATTGAGAAATTTGTTTTTTGGAATGTAAAGGTAAAAGAAAACTGGTCATTTAATCTCATTCATATAGATTTTTCGGTCTAGAAAAGAAACAGACCTTATATATACATCAGTTTATCCCAACAGACATCATTATCCATTCAGTCACTTTATCTATACATGACATAATGAGGAAAAAAAGAAAAAATGTTTCTTTTTTACTCGATGCAAAAAGCATGACTTAATAGAGAGTCAGGAAAACGAGGCTCTCCCTATTAAGTAACTTTTTACAAATTTCTACATCTTTCTGTAAAAAGTAGAAAATTTAATTTCACAAGTATTTAATGGTTGATATATACTTACGTATGTGCTCCCACAGCGGATATGTATTGATGCTGAAATGTTTTATCCTGCATTATTCAATTTTAACGAAAGAAAGTGAAGTTCACAAATCTTTTATCATTTTGAATCATTTTATAAAAAGACTAGTAAGAAAATGCATACTTGAAGGACATGATCAATTCGGCCATCTTCACTCCGTGTTAACTTCTCCATCATTATCGAACCATATGATCTCTCCACTACTTCGGGCTCTTCTGGTGACTCCACTAAGGGTAAAAAGGGAATACATATGTATATATTCAATAAAAAAAAGTAAGGTAAAATAATAAAATATATATATTTATTAAAAATGGAAATATATACTTGAAGTACCTCCAACGACATCACCATCTTTCACTTGACATAGTGCCAGTACTTTACCCTACACATGATATGTTTGTAACAAAAATTCAAGTACGAGTGTTTGAAAAGTCAATAAAAAAAAATCATAAATTTGAAATGTACAAATTGAACAAAATATCAGTGAAAAAATACACACCTTTACTGAGCTCATGCGATCCATTACCACCTGAGAACTTGATGCAACATCTTCTACAAATTCCTACACCATTATTTATAAAGCAATATCACAGTGAATGCTAAAATCAACAAGGTTGTTAAGGCTATTTTTTATGATGAGGATGAAGAGGGTATTTATGTCTTTTGGACAAATGAGAGATCGAGAAAGAGACCCTATCCCACCTTTTTTATGTCATGTAAAGTGGGACCTACCTGGAATCCAATATGCAGCCTCTTTCCACCTTTATGATATGGAATGATGACTGGACGTGAATTGACATAATCTTTACAAACAAGTGGTTCTACTCTGTAATAAAAGAAACGGGTTATATCACTACTAAAATTCACCCTAATGAAACTAAAGGGATTAAAGATACCTATATGCCACTGGATCAAAAGGATGAAAAATGTTGAACATTTGTCGACATGATGGCATCTCTTCATGTACATTTTCATTGTTCCAATAGTCTTTTCCTTGACCTAGAAAAAATAAAAATTTAAAAACCATGGTTCCCAACATCTCAACATAATCATTACGCCATTTACCTTTATCTTAGTTTCGTGAAAATTAAAAAATAGATTAATAAAAGACCAAAATTGTAAAATGCAACTCATGAAAAACAAGCAAATTACCAATTCCTATACGGACATTACGAAGGGCAAGAAACACACCAAGAGGAGACCCAACCGCATAAAATGTATCCACCTGGCATCAATCTTAATTACAAGTAGGAATAAAAGCAATAAAAAACTAGAGAATATATGTAAAAAAAATAAACAAATTCATGGGTGTTACCTCGAATTCCAATTTTGTATACTTTATAAGAGGTGTGTAACTCTTCAACGTTTCATTTTTGCAAGATGATGAACCTTTGGAAACTTTTTCTAGGTCTTTAATTCGGGCATTCAAAATGTCAATCTGCAAGAATGAAAGCCGTATTTATTAGGAAAAATGAAAAAACAAAAACGATTGCATAAATGGAAGCCCAAAACTTCATTACCTCTTCCCTTAAAGATTTAATTGTGTTATTTTCATCATTGTGACAATTTTCCTCATGAATTCGATTTGAGCCACTAGCTAAAGCTTCACCATGGTCAGATCCAACTGCAACTTGTTCTATCAATGGAAGACTACCATGTTTCTTATGATTCCTAGTTTCTGAAAGGTTTGATTCTTCAACACGCATTTCAGGAAGTGAAGATTCCGATTGTACCCTTGTGATGTCCTTTTTAGCAGAAGAAATAATCGTGTTGAAATCCTGACCTCCTGAATTGGAGGACACGTGGCAGCTAGAAGACGACTTCATGTCAGTCGGTGTACAGCTTTCGTATTTAATCTGATCTTTATATATCCACTCCATTGGAAATGGAGAGGTCAAAGTCTCTTGATGACATAAAATGTCATACGAAAGAACACTTCCCAATGAATGACCATATAAGGAAACCTGCAACCTCAAAGACCATAAAAATAAGTCAACAACATAAAAAATAGAAAAATGAATCTGTAATTAAATGATAATAATAATAAGAACATTCACCTTTCCATCATAACCAGGATTTCTCTTGATGAACTTTAGATATAACTTGTTTAATTGAATGGAAACCTGTGGAAAAGCGGAATGTAACGTTAAATATAAAGATGACGTCAGATATTTAATTTTTATTTTTTAATTTCAATTAAAAATTTTCACCGAGTCAATAATATCTTGGCAGTAGATCGGGCTCATGTAGTACAACACATCGTGAACAGTTGCGCTTAAAGTTACCCTCAATCCACGTACACCAGGTAATGTACATTTTTCTACAGCTGATTCACCACTAAGTTTCAAATTTTTCCTCCACTGTATAACCACAGATCAAAATCATTTTACAAAAATAAATAAATAAATAAATAAACAAGATGACAACCTGGCATGGAATATAAAGAACTCTTTGAGTTCCACGTTGGTAAGGTGTCAAGTGTTGTTCTGCAAGGCTAGAGGTGACATGGCGAAATATGCCAACATCATCAACTAAATTAGCTTTCTCCAACCTTTGACCAATACCATGAACCATAAAAACTACATGTCCAACTGGAACCTATAATTATAAACATTCAAATTCAAGATCAAAGCCTTGTTTCCTTGACTTTCTCTATTAATTCATTTTTTTATTTTTTTTTGCATTACCTGTGAACAATAATCATCCATGTCTTCCTCCTTTTGTTGACGTAACTCATCCTACCAATAATTTTTTTAGTATTATTTACGGGTGAAAAAAGTTACAAAATTAAATAAATTTTAGTTTTACTTACCTGAGTTGGCTTTGGTGAACGAGAGGGAGGATACCCACGCCTTAACTTAATCCCAATCCCACCTAACTTAACAATACTAGAGAATCCAGAAGCATCTACATTTAACCATGCCTCCCACGTGTCATCTTCTCCAGTAAAAAGAGCATGCAGCCCCTGAATACAACAAGTTAATTATAAGCCTAATAAATTTTACCATGGTTAATTTTAAGTTGAAACACATGTTATTCACAAAATAATTAGTATCAAACACAAAACATACTGGACTTGACCCTTGCATGTCAACTCGTGCTGCAAATAGTCCAGATGGTTGAAATGTTCTTCTACGCCAAATCTAACACAAAACACCCAAAAAAAAATTAATTTTTAAAAAAAAAAAACAAAAGAAAGAAAGAAGACAGGTGTGATTAATTACTTACCCTTCCACGATAAGCAAACTCCAATTGTTCAGAAACATCCTCACGAATAGGAAGCCAATCAAGACCTCCTTTACGTGCAAACCAATGGCCTCTTAAAACCCTACGATTATCTCCATCCCAATAAACAGGGAAACAATGTCTTTTCACCAAGTCTACCTGCAATAAACAAATAGAATATAAAATTGGGTTGAAGAATTTTTATAAGAAATGTTTTATAATTATAACGTTACCTCGTATAAGCCTCCTTTCACGGGGACACCGACTCTGTCTTCATCATCTGGTTTGGTTGATCGAGAAGTTTCTAGAGAAAATGGTTGTAGGAGAGGGTCGGATTTGGAAACTGAAGCAGGAGACCCTTTTGGACCTTCACTACACTCGGCTAATTCTTTCCACCAAATAGACAGCAATTCATCTTCTTGCTGTATATGTTGTAAGGGAATTAATTTGATGAGTTTAAAGATTTTATTTGGTGATTTGAAACAGAGATGATGTTACCTGTAAGAATGATGCCTCTATTGCAAGAGAATCTCGCATACCAAATCGAAAATAATCACTCTTTTCTACTGTTTCTGCACGTGGGACATTAGCAGCTACTTCTGTACATAAGCAATAGAAGAAAACACAAGAGTAAATGGCAATTTCTGATCACTAACATCTTCATTGGCTCTTCATAGTTTGATAATCATGATCCTAAATAACTGAAGAGATTGTTTAAGGTTGAAGAGTTTTTATGAGGTTTTCAACAACTAGCTATCGTTTATAAAGGGGTTGGCTAAATGGACAATCATAAACATATAACATCACAAATACCTTTGTAAAGTAAGATAATTTCAACGAAGAACTCACCATTTTTCTCCATGGCAACCTTACGGAAGTACCACCTAACATCACCCCCGTCCGATGGGCTTTTGGTCTGCGCAAGATACTTTTGTCGCCCCTCACACTGCTGTATCTCATCAGCCAACCTCCTAATATTCGACGGCGTATTCCGTAACATATTAGCAGAGTTTTTCCCATCTTCGTCGTTGCCACCGGTTTCCCCCATTGATGAGAGATAAGATGGCTCAAAGCAAATTCAAATTCAGCGTTCCGGCAATTTATCATACAGTTGTTGTGCACTACGAAGAAACGGACATCTCTGTCTAATAGAAATGCACCAAAGTCGAACAAACACGAAAAAATCGAATGATTCAATCAAGAATTCGTTGAACTGGGTCTGATTGAAAAAACCTGAGGAAAATTACGAATATGGGAGTTCAGATTATCCAATTTCTATGAAGAATCATGATGATTTCGGCTTGACGTGATGAAGAGTATCAAGAATGTTGCGTGTCAATGTGGGCAAATCATTGAAATCTACGATAAAATTTTGCATGTTACGCGAATGGAAAGAGAGGAAGGGGATGCAGGTTGAAATGGGAATTCAAAAATAATTAATCCTCAACCTTTGAGACTGGTATCGCTTTAGTCCTATCACAAGATGAGAAGAAGACGTTCGAATCCCTGCGACAGCAGGGAGAGGGAATGGATTTGTGGTTTGCTTCTTAATTTCCATAAGGGCCCATAGATCCGATAACCGGTTTATCTTAAATAATCCACGAAACTGAGGATTAATTATTTTTGAATTCCCATTTCGGAGTTTTGACGAAATAAAGATTTTACGATTTCAAAAATATGTCCGAAATCCAATAAACAATTCCGGAATTTCAAGATTTTTTTTTTGTTTTTTACGAAAATCTAACAAAAAATTGAACAAACATAATAAATATGAAATATATATATATATATATATATATATATATATATATGATATTGTGACATAAAATTAAACATTGAACTGAAAAGCAGTGATATTAAAAATAAATATTTCGGATATAAGTATAAAGATTTCTTTGAAAAAATTGCAAAAAAATAACTCCGAAATTTGGAAAACAACTCGAAATGAGAGCATTCGGAAGAGTTGTTATTTTTCAAAAACTGGAAAAAAATATTTTCTTTGAAAAGCTCATTTATAATTGTTAGATTACTTAAGTTCCCAAATAGTTAAGTGTTAAATCATTAATATGTCCAAATGATTAAAAGGCATGAGAATTTTAAAGATAATGGTACCATTTTAATCAAAACAACTTAAAAAAACAAAGATTAACACAAAAACACGTATATGGATACAAAAGTGATCTAATTTGATAATTAAACTCCAAACAATCAAATACATCATGTTGTTTAGAAAAATCCAATTCATTATCACCAAGAACCTGTCTCATATTTCATTTTATTTTTTAGCAGAGCAAAAAAATCATCCAAACTTTCGTAATAGCCAATAAACACATGGACACAAGTTTTCTAGCATTGCGAATCATTCGTTAAGCTTTCTATTGTTTCTCAAATTTTCTAATTACTCTTGAACATTATATAACTCTTAAAATTAGCAAAGTCATGAACAATAACATAAGTAATCGTTTTATTATCCTAGTGTACCGGTTTTAACAACAAAAGATGGTTTGTATAAGCAAAAAAACTCAAAGGGATTTTTTATGTCTTTTATCTTCTGAAATTTTTGCTAAAAAAACAAACACCATCTTAGATTACTTATTATTTGTAGTTTTTACGATCATAACTAAACACTATGTTACATTTTCTTATAAATCTTTTTTGTATGTTTTATAAATTTAAGTTACTCAAATTTAAATATAAATAAAAAAACGCAAATGTCATCCATCACAAAGGATTACAAATTGTTTCATTTTTAGTAAAAACTATGGTTATATTATCCCGTTTTGCGGGGGTCGTAATTTGTAAAATTTTTATTGGGAGTGTACTATTTTTTGTAATTTTCTTAAACATATGGATCGTTTCTGTAAAAAGAAGTATGAACATAGACCTTTTTTGTAAATTCCAATGACAATTACTGTAATTTATTTTATACACAGAGACCAAACCTATCAATCTAAAATAATAATTATTATTATTATTATTATTATTATTATTATAATTATTATTATTGTTGTTATGCATAAATAAGGTCTTCATTGCATTGCATGGGGTACACCTAGTTCTTAAACATTCTCAAATTTCTCAAATTTATGAAATTTCTAGTTTCTCTCGTTATTTTGATATCCAATTCAATTTAAGAATACAGCCTCACATGTCTTCGACCACCCCAAGATAATGGATAATAAAAAAACAGTATAAAAACTTAAAATTTAACCCAAAACAATCCAAATTGTTTTAAATAAGCACTCGCTTTATAAAACATTCACAAAAATGTCTTTAGATTAATAAAGGATGTCTGCGGTCATAAATTATAATATCGTAGCGTTTGCATGAAAGGAATGGATCACGTCAAACATATAATAGCCGAGCAATGTATACATATAGTATTGCGCATATGTAAAACACAAGTCAAAAGTATATCATATATTAGGGACAAGTGTTCATGAGGTAGAGTACTCACCTCAGTTGTGTAGTCTATCCTCCAATGAATTCTAATAAGATATAAAAGGAATATGGAACATCCATATAACCATAATAAGACATATAATTAGCACTAATCCACTGAGTGATATGCTAATTAGGTTGCTACACTTAATTAACTCTTATAAACCCTCAAACATGCATTGTTTATCTCTAAGGCATCAATGGATGTAACTAGATGCCTTCCCGATGCCTAAAGATCAGGTTTCAAGATTCTTAAGGTTGGAGGCAGTAGAGTACATGCCCCATGTCTTTTACAAAGGGATTTCACATGGCTCATCTGAATCATACTACTCAATGCTTTAGCTAAAAATAACAACCTACTTTGCTAAATTTGATTTTAATACTTCAAACTCCATTTTTAATGATTAAGCTACATTCTAACTTAATTTCGCGTGTTTTAATACATTTATATCATCATTAACACCATTGGATCATGGATTAAAATGATCATTTTGTAAACGTCATTTATAGACTTAAAACTTGAAATGGTTGCTAGTTTACTTTTTTTCATCCATGAAATGTATTGATGATGATATGAATCAATTCCTAAACACATTGAGAACTTAATAACATGATTCATTTCTAAAATACAAATGAATTTATGGCTGTTTTGTCAATTTTGAACTTAAAACTCCATTAAAACACTGAAAACTTTCATTCAATCCAATATATGAGCTTAATATCATGATCTGGATTTAAAACCATTGAAATATATTTAAAACATAATCTAAAACTAGAATTCGAATTCCAGTTGATCCATAAATAAAATCATGCATCTAATGTTTAAAACCAGGGAATTGAGTAATTTAACCCTTATAAATGACTTTTTGACATAAATGACCAATTTCTTTTTTTTTTTTTTTTGAAAAGAAGCACATTCTCCGGAACACCTTGTTCCGGAGAGATCTCCGTAATTCCAAAGTATGGTTCCGGACCATGGTTTCAGAATACAATAACCTAGGTTTTTTTTTTTACGTGTAACATGTGACTTTTCTTTTAGCATATGTTTTGGTTTTATATAATGTATAAGTTTTTCTTTTATAAAATGTTTAAGTTTTGCTTTTATAAGATGTATACCTTTTAGTTTTATCAAATATAAAATGCAATTAAAATCAACAAATAACTAATAAATACATAAACTAAATAAAAGATGTGTCTGTAGGTGGTAATACAAATACGATGTTTAAATTATCTTTGTCCTTATACCCAAAAAAAATTTGCTAGTCGTTTTCGATAACCCAAAGCCCATGGACTGGTTTTACCTCTATAGAAATCGATTTCCCGATGATCAACGCCTCCATGAATCAACACAAAAACACCCCACAATCCCCTCTCCTAGATGTATAAGCTTCTCAACCTTATTGAATACAGTATGTAGTTGTTTGTATAAGCTCATACACATATAACAGACACATAAGACATCCTCCTAAATCCTTAGTCCTAATCTAGCATGCAGTTCTAACACACATATCATAACATAAACTTGTATGGGTAATTTTGGAGAACTTTCTTGAGCTCGGCTGATTGCATGCACCACACCCCTTTTCTTCTTTTTCAAATTTATGTTCTCTTTTAAAAACTCTTTTCTTTTTTTTTCTAGAAATTCTTTTCTTTTCTCAAAGCTCTTTTTCTAAAAATGATTTTCCTTTTGAAAATTTTCATACCAATTCCTCAGTTTGAGTCCAGACACACCCGAGAGTGTGCCCGAATCCCTCAAACCAAGGCTCTGATACCAACTTGAAACATCCCAAAAATCATGACCAAAAATTTCTTTTTAAAACATTACTAAACCATAGTATCAAATCATTTCAAACATACTAAAAGGGTTATATAACAAATCAGAGTATCTTTTCAAAACACTTGTCCATTTTATCAGAGTAACATACCAGGCTAAAACTTCTTGGTGTGTGCAATGCGATCATCCCGAGCTCTTCCCTCCGCTACCGGAAGTACCTGAAACCAAAACTGAAAACCGTAAGCACGAAGCTTAGTGAGTTCCCCAACCTACCACATACCACATACTGCAAGTACTGGGCCTCACCCTCTACCTCGGGCCCCGCCCGACTTCGGATTCATCCAACAACAGGCCCCGCCTGCTCCAGGACCCGCCTGGCTTCAAGCCCTGCTCGGTGTACAGATCTGTTTCTCTTAGGCCCCGCCTGTCTCTGCGCCCCGCCCGCTACCAACAAATACAAGCATATAACATAACACATATCATAAAGCTAAACATACTCTACTGTACTACTGATCTAAGGCCTCGCCTATCTTGGGCCCCGCCCCTGTCCTGCTACTGGTGAGTCATGGAACCCCGTCCACACTCCTGCTGATAGTGAGATACGGAACCACGTCCATACTCGGCTAGTGATGAGATACGGGACCTCGCCCGACTCACCTCTCTACCAGGCACATACAAGTATCACAAAGACAACAAGTATAACTACACATACACTACTAACTCGGGTACCACCCGACATCGGACCGAAATCCGGAACATATAAACTGCATCGGGCTAACCCCGGTAACGAATCTAAATTCGAACATATCCCAATAAGTGCCTAGGGCTAACCCCCGGGTCTTCCTACTACGCATAACCATAAGCATAAACATAATGGGCCGGCATTGTGGCCGTAGACCCATGCACACAGTGAGGAGACTCACCTTGCACTGCTAAAGACTGGCTGAAACACCTCTGGCTGCTATCTGACAATTCCCCGAACTGCTGCTCCCCTAGCTCCCCGAGCTACCAATACCAACACAACACTTAGACCAGCACACCCTTCAAAAGTCACACTAAGTCAACTGTAACATCCCAACCGTCAGGTATTATTAATATTTTTCCTTTTAGACTTCACGTTGAAGGTCTACTCGACGAGTTGGCGCTATGACTCGACGAGTAGCAGCGGGCCAGGACACGTTAATTAATGGGTGACTCGTCGAGTCGCCATGGGACTCGACGAGTAGGAGCTGGCAGTGGAAACCCTAATTTTCAGGGTTTTGCACCCTATTTATTGGACCATTAGCGCCTCCCACTGCCCTCTATCACCCTCTTGAGACCCAGAAACCCTAATTGCTGTGAGTGAGAGCTTGGAGAGTGTTTTGGAGCTTTGGGGAGTGACTTTTGTGAAGGAAACTTGTAGATCAAGAGGCTAGCATCAAGATTTCCATGTGGATCCAGAGTCTACTTCAGTTTGGGCACGTTTTGGAGGTAACCAGCTGTTACCTTAACCTCTTTCCTTCTAAGAATCATTCATATGTGAAAATTAGGGCTTTCTTTAGTTATTCATGAAGGGATTTTGGTATGGGAGCTAGATCTGAAGTTGAAACTTCAGATCTGAACCTCTTTTGAGTCCTAAGTCCATAAAGTTTCCAGCTCTTGCAAGGATGAGACTTTCCCAAGGTGTAAAGCTCCATTAGAAGCTTAGATTGGTCATTTAGAGCCTTTAGGGCCTTGCATGTGTGTAAAGTTTGCAACTTTGCGTGTTAAACATGCCTTAGAAGCTTGGATCTGTAATCTGGAACCTTGGCATGGCTTAGAAAGTGTCTGCATGGATGAAGGTCTGCAAGGACTCGGCGAGTTGCATAGTCAACTCGGCGAGCCATATGAAGATGGTCGTGAAATCATCGAGTTGATGAACAAACTCGGCCAGTCCGTTGAAGATTTCCTTGAACTCGGCGAGTCGGCTAGGGTTTCTCCCAATTCTTGGACACGTATGTGTAGGGTTATGAGCATTCTAACACTCCTAAGTGTACATGCAACCCTAAATACCTTGGATCTATGTTTTCTCTATTATACATACAATTATGAACATCCAAGGTATTATCCTAATCTAGCATACAAAATAATAAATATAACAAGATAGAATACATACCTCTTTGATGTAGAATGTCTTCATGAAGCTTGAGTGCCTAGTGCCCCAAGTGTGACACCTCAAATGGTTCACACAACACCAAATACACTTGGAATAACTTGAGAGAAACTTGAACACTCCTTGAAATCGTCTAGCCCTCACACTCACACATTAGTGCACAATTTCTTGAGCCATGGGATTCTTTTATATGGTGGCTATTAGGGTTACACCATGTAACTCATAACTTTACCCATTCCTTATGCTCCATGGATTTTAACCTCCATGGAGTATCCATGGGTCACCCCATGGACTTAGACCAACATAAGGAATCTTGGATCACAAGCCCACATATATAAGAATGAATGATTTACACAATTAACCCATATATTTAATTAGTCTCCTTTTGATCACTTAATTAATTCCAAATTAATTATTGATCAATACTAATCAAATAACCTTATTAATATATTAGAACTTATAATATATTAACCAACCTTAAGTGTTATTTCTCTCATTATAGTCTATCCAAATGCATGATGCCATGCAACCCAAATGGACCATGTCGGGTCGGGTCAAGTCTTACCAATTATAGTTATGGACTTAGACATTAATCCAATAGTCTCCCACTTGGATAAGTCTAAAACTATTATTGCGTATGACTTCAGGAACCGATCAGCAATCGTAGCTCTCAAAAGCTTCTGTCGAACTCTGACCTTGTCGATGAACTCTGACCTTTGTCAATGACTTGTCCATTAGATAAGGGATCATATATTCCTCCATTCTAGATATCATATGGACTGAGACATGGATTATCAATCATTCTCTCTGTCCATTTGTTGTTTCCCGATTTCCGATTCATGATGACTGACTGATTGAACAAATCAAATCAATCCTGGCTTGGCCAAGCACTCACATGTATCATCTTTAAATCATCGAGGGGCCCACAGATATCGCTTTTATCCCGAAGGTAAAAGGAATGGATAAACTTCGACTCATATGGCTTGTTCTACTACTTGTTGAATCATACACAAAGGCACGTTTTATAACATCGAGTTACCAATGCGTTTTCGTGCAATCAATGTATAACCAACTCATAGTAACAACTCATATCTCTAGGTTTGAAGAATATAAGATATTATCGTCTCATGATCACTCGTGATAAAATCCATGAAGTGATTCAAATGAGCGCGGGTTGAATCCAATACTCAGAACTTATGAGCACTCATGAGTGTTGTAGCACCACTTTGTCCACCAACTTGGACCTCTACAAACCAACCCATGACAGTCTTGATTCATATCTACTTCCAACATATGACCGACTGTGGATGGTTTGAATAACTTAATCATTCAGGAAGAGCGACTTAGTTATTCTGGAAGTCAAAACATGCAAAGTGAAACACAAGAATAAATGAATCAAATATGGTATCAAACCCTATGAATATAAATAAACACTTTTATTTATCACCATACTGATTACTCATTATTCATTGTATCGGTTTTATCAACTTTATACTTGAATTTAAAACAATAGTTGTCCCATGCTCCAAGCATGTACACTATGTTTTCTAAACACTAGTCATGCCATACACCAAGTATGCATACTATGTTTGTCTATGATCTTTACTTTGTAAAATAGATCAATTGAACATCACTCCAATGATCCTCTTTTCACAGTCCCAAATCCTTACTGCAAATGCAAGAATTCCAAATTCATGCCATTTACTGAAATCTGTTAGATTCTAAACTAATATGCATTGATCCTCTTAATGATTATGCACAAAGTCAGAAAGACTTGACAACAATCATTACAGAGCATTCCAAAGGAGATCAGCTCCTTGGAAACATCCTTCTTTCATTAAGTTTCCTAATCTTACACAGATTGAATAATTTCTAACTTTGAAACATTTCCATATTCCATTTTGACTATCACTTCTGAACAAGAGTTGCCTCCTTACAGATTATGTCAATATGGTCCTTCCAGAATTAACATTATACTTCCAACTGTCCTTGAGCAACCAATCTTTGGTAAACCTTAGATTGTCCTCGACAATTGCTTAATCATTTTAGTCATATCTAATTCTAGACCTTTTCCCTTCATAATGTCCCAGGCATTTGGAAAATTTTAGAAAGGATGAATATAGCACATGTAATCGATCCTATATCCGAAGCATATGGGACACGATTCATAATGTCTCACATAAAGACTAAACCAGTCTTTTGCTATAATATTTCCATTTCAATTTGCCAAGTTCTCAAAATTCAGATTATAAAAAGGGATGCCGTAATCATAATCAAATTTTAGAACGCAAATAATGGACCCATATATATAATTTCCTTATGTTGAGCCATTCCAACATGAAATTCATATATATATCCTTGATTTAATACGATTAAAATCTCAATATAAGCTTTTAGAATTGAAATGAAGTATAATTTCCTCTCCCTTAATTATAGCAAAACAACTTTTTCAACCCCTGCAACCTCACGAATTGAAACTTTTGTTTTCTATAATTAACATTGCTAACTTGCAACCTTTGTCATAATTATCATGCTCCCACTAACATGATGATTATTAGCATAACACTTATGCTCCCACTAGCTTTGACATGTACTCAGAAATCAGCTGACTTTCTTACCAAAGTTCAGATTTCTGATACTAGATTGTTTTGATAAAACTTTATCAAAATCATACACCTCTCTTAGATAGCTCACATGTGTGTCTAAACAATTTTAGAACTATGAAAAGAGATGTTGTAATCATAGTCTCAATTGTTTAGACCTTTGCCACTTCTCACAAGTCCATGTTAGTGTGTCGGTAAACCACACACGCTCCACTAACGACTTTGAGAATACAAATATCACAATTGCTATCTAGCTAAAATCTACTTAGTGAAAGTGTTTCCTCACCATCATTTTCATGAATCGGAGAGAAACCTTATGACACTTAGATTTAATAGTGTATGTGTTCTTATCCATGTGAATTTGTCAAAACCATAATCACAAGACAAGGTTAGTGACAAATCCAAACTCATATTGATTAAACTTGTGCAATCTTAAATTCTTGCCATTTGGCAGCTCAGGTGCCTGCCATTGCTTCCAAGTAGTTGTGCAACCAATTGAGAACTCTCAGAACTCCTATGCAAAGCCAACTTGAATAGGCACAAAAATTTCAACACGATAGGTTATAAACCTCAAGTCGTGTGCTAGTGAAGGACTTTAGGTTTTATTCTTGATTAAGTCTTGAAACTTTCAAGAGCTTTAAGACTCCCACTGTCCTCTTGACATATAAGACTCCCTTGTCAAATATTCAAGAGATAGTGCAGATTCTTTATCAAGACTAACACTTTACACAATTGGCCTAAGTTGGTCTCTGTTTTATCCAAAACATCACAACTTACCAATTTCAAATGTACAAGAGTAGATAACCTTTTACTCTTACATTTGACTAGTGTTAACAAACCCTCTTTAAGATATGTCACTCAAGTTACAATCTTGGAGTATGACTCTAAGAATTGTTTTGGAACGAAGTATGACTCATCTTTTTGATTTAACCATTTCAACAATTCATGACTCCTCTTCTTAGTCATAAGAATGCACTAAGATGACTTTAGAGGACCAATTGTGATATGGTATCTTAATCATTAAGATGATCATAAACATGATACTAAAGTACTCTCCCATCTTTTCAGATTTGAGAAACTTTTATCTTTCTGCCTAATTTGATTCTTCTTATTCGCTCTGCCATACATTGGAACCTTTTCCAATGTCTCAGAATTACACTTAAGCTTGTAAGTATAACCATATTTACTGAGCTATAGTAAATTATGACGAATAGTCTTATCGATCTTTTGTGGTGGACATGACCAGTGCACAAGAATGTGTACTCGATCCCTTTAGTCCTTCACTTGACTCACACATCCATGTGAACAAGTAATTAGTCTTGATTTTCCAATGCTTGAAAGTTCTCATTCATCATACTATACAACTTGCATGATTCCAAGTTTCGGTCCAATTGAACCTTGGGTGATGAGAATCTTTCCTTATTTGGTAATATTAGACACTACCACAACCGAAAGAATCAAGTCCATTTTTCCAATATTGCTATCAATGGAATCTTATAAGCAACAACTTTTCACAAATGCCATTGTAAGGATACTTAAAATAAATAAAATCAAAACCTTTTTCTTTTATTTTAAAACTTTGCGGAAAAACTTATCCTTACAATCCATATGAAAACCTTGTTGTTATCTATTCCTAAGCAATATAAATATCATCACTCTTAAGTAATAGCCCAAAATTCTGATCACCGAACCATGCGATTGAATTCCATCTTCGCGATCAGAATCAACATGTACTTAATAAAGTTAGACAATGAACTTTACCTGAAGTAGAGCCAAACTTATTGACTTTAACATCCTTAGGTAAATTTGGCAGCTTCGTAACCAATGCCCCTTCCTTTGGCAATAGTTACCTATGGACCCTTGATAATGGGACTATCTCAGACTTCGCCTCTCTCTTTACCATTGGGTCAACCGAGTTGACTATGGCCGATCCCTTTCCATTGGGAAGAGAGAGCTTTACTGGATATCCAATGTCATCATTGTCAATGTCCATAGCGTTTTAGGAAGTTGATCTTAGCAAATAGATAAGATCATTAAGGGTCTTGTCTTAGTCTGTTTCATAGGATTCCCAAAAGAACTCACTATGTGACTTAGAAAGTAGTTGAGCCACCAACTTTCTCAAGACTTTGACACCCAACTCTCCCGGCTTGTCAATATGTGACTACATCTCCAAGATGTGATCACACCTAGACCTTGCCTTGCCAATAGGGCTTGAGTGACCTTAAACTTTTTAGGAACTTGTGGGTTAGGGAGAATAATTGGAGGAGGTGAAAGAAGTATGATATCCATGGGACATCATCTTCATTTAGGAAAGCTTGTTTCAAGAGATTTGGGAAGATCATAAATGTCTAGACCAGACATCTTTTTGGGAGATATTCAAGATAGTTGATTTAAAGTCCTTAATATGACACCCAATATGAAATATTAAGGCTAGGACCCAACAAACTATTTTATAACTTAGAAGAGGGATGTCGTAATCCAAGCTATAAAATATTTGAAGGTAGGTGAATGACGATTCACCAATTTCCACCATGAAAAACGAAATAATTTATTAGGTTTTAATTGGATTTGAAAGTCCTAGATCTTTGAGATTCATTGAACTGTTCAAAGGCATGTTTCAATCTCGAGTGTGCCCTTCAGGTTTTGTGACTGGGATGCCGAGGATCACAAAACAAGGTGTGAATAACCATGCAAATATACTTGGTACCCTTAATATTTACCCCTTAATCAGTGTGCCGGTTAACCACACACGCTCCACCGATACTATGATAAATATTAAGTTACCCTTTGCCTACCTTGTTAAGTCCAGGTTAGTGTGCCGGTTAACCACACACGCTCCACTAACGACTTAAGCAAAGTGCAAAGTGTAATTTCATGGGTTAGCACCAAATTCACATTTTCCTAAGTAACTAAGATTGGGTATTAATAAGAGTTTAGTTACTTAGTATTTATCATTAATACTTTTAATGAAATGAGAATTATAGTCCTTGTACTACCCGTTCGGCTAACGACCCTCTACCAGTCAAGGAAGCGGTGGGTGAGAGTGGACACCCATTAAACTGCCATTTTATAGGCAGTAACCTTATACCCCCCTTATAGACCGGCTTCGTGAATGAGGCCTACTAACGGTAAGACTGACTTTACTCTTATACATACATATAAATATTATTAACTTATAATATTATAAAGTATAAGGGTTGAATTTTAACTTTTAAAATTCTAAGGGCTAACTTGGAATTAAAGTATTCATAAGTGAAAACTTTTCAAATTCCAAAACTTGAGGGCAAGTTTTGAAACTATTCAAAACTAATTAATTCCATAACTTATGAGTTTAAAGTAGTTTTAATTAAAAAAAACTCTTCAAGTTCCATAACTTGAGGACAAGTTATGGAAGACTTTAAACTAATTAATAAAAAAAAATAACTTTTTTTTATTGTAACTTATGGAACTAATTAAGGTTACACTTTTTTTTTTAATTTAATGAAGAGACTCTTGAACCTCCATAACTTGAGGACAAGTTATGGAGTCATAAAACCATTTAATTAGAACTAGACTCTTCATTTTGTAACCTTTGCCAACTTTTATGAGTTTTATGATTCTTAAATGTGATTTTTCATATAACTTGAGGACAAGTTACAAAAACACACTTTGGAATCAACTCTTAGATTAAAATGGATTGAAAACAACTATTTCACACAACTTTTCTATTAATCTAAGAACCTCATAAAAACAAGATAATTCAAATCATCAATCTTCAAGAAATTAGCATGAACATACAAACTAATACAAATCTTGAAATTATGACAATTATCTTAGAAATTGGATTAGCATGAACATTACCACATCAAAAACAAGTTTATAAGTCCAAAAACATCTTAGGGTAATGTTCCTAGTCCAATTCCAGCCAAAACAATCGAATATATGCATCCAACTCGATTTTTCAGCTACTTTTGCAAGTATAACAAGAAAACAAGCCTAGGCTCTGACACCACTGTAGGGTTATG
This sequence comes from Lactuca virosa, assembly GCF_052849685.1. NCBI lineage: Eukaryota > Viridiplantae > Streptophyta > Magnoliopsida > Asterales > Asteraceae > Lactuca > Lactuca virosa. The sequence continues at coordinate 299,020,320 of NC_136430.1, read as the reverse complement.
AGCATTCTAACACTCCTAAGTGTACATGCAACCCTAAATACCTTGGATCTATGTTTTCTCTATTATACATACAATTATGAACATCCAAGGTATTATCCTAATCTAGCATACAAAATAATAAATATAACAAGATAGAATACATACCTCTTTGATGTAGAATGTCTTCATGAAGCTTGAGTGCCTAGTGCCCCAAGTGTGACACCTCAAATGGTTCACACAACACCAAATACACTTGGAATAACTTGAGAGAAACTTGAACACTCCTTGAAATCGTCTAGCCCTCACACTCACACATTAGTGCACGATTTCTTGAGCCATGGGATTCTTTTATATGGTGGCTATTAGGGTTACACCATGTAACTCATAACTTTACCCATTCCTTATGCTCCATGGATTTTAACCTCCATGGAGTATCCATGGGTCACCCCATGGACTTAGACCAACATAAGGAATCTTGGATCACAAGCCCACATATATAAGAATGAATGATTTACACAATCAACCCATATATTTAATTAGTCTCCTTTTGATCACTTAATTAATTCCAAATTAATTCTTGATCAATACTAATTAAATAACCTTATTAATATATTAGAACTTATAATATATTAACCAACCTTAAGTGTTATTTCTCTCATTATAGTCTATCCAAATGCATGATGCCATGCAACCCAAATGGACCATGCCGGGTCGGGTCAAGTCTTACCAATTATAGTTATGGACTTAGACATTAATCCAACAGTATGAACTCGACGAGTTAAAGGGGAACTCAACGAGCCAATCAAGGATTTCACGACTTCTCGAGTTCAGGAAGGACTCGACGAGTCGGTGAACTGCACTTGACGAGTCGAGTCAACATGGACTGTTGACTTTGACTGTGGATTTCTGGTGGGGCCCTGAGCAGCAGAGGGCGTTTGAGACCCTCCGACAGCGGTTGTGCGGGGCCCCAGTCTTGACACTCCCAGAGGGAGTTGAGGATTTTGTGGTGGTGGTGATGCATCCATCACAGGATTAGGGGCGGTCCTCATGCAGAAAGGACGAGTGATAACTTATGCGTCGCGGAAATTGAAGCCGCATGAGACAAGATACCCTACGCATGACTTGGAGTTGGGGGCGTTGGTATTCGCCCTCAAGATATGGAGACATTACCTTTATGGGGTCCGTTGTACCATTTACACGGATCACAAGAGCTTGAGACATATCATGGATCAGCCGAACCTGAACATGAGGCAGCGCAGGTGGCTGGATGTAGTCAAGGACTACGATTGGGAGATCCTTTACGACCCTGGTAAAGCGAACGTGGTTGCGGATGCTTCGAGCCGCAAGTCAGCTGCGTCTTCCACCCCAGCGGTATGTATGAGGTTAGCAGTGGACTCCCCGCTTGTGAGTCTGATCAGAGATGTCCAGGTTGAGGGCATGCGACCGGAGAATTGGAAGTTGGAGAGGATCAAAGGTGAGAATACACGGTTTGAGCAGGATAGTCGGGGATTATTGACCCGATGCGGTCGGGTTTGGGTTCCGATGTCTGGCGGGGTTAGGCAGACGGTTATGGAGGAGGCTCATAAGTCTCATTTCTCTATTCACCCGGGGGCCACCAAGATGTTCCGGGATTTGAGTTTGATCTATTGGTGGCCGTGCATGAAGCGAGAAATCGCTTGGTACATCGAGAGATGCTTGACATGTAGGATGGTCAAGGCCGAGCATCAGAGGCCGCATGGCAAGCTACAGCCCCTGGAGATCCCCATGTGGAAATGGGAACAGATCACGATGGATTTTATGACCAAGTTGCCGAGGACGGCGAAGGGGTTTGATGCTATATGGGTCATCGTGGATCGATTGACCAAGAGTGCCAATTTCTTGGCCATACGGGAGAGCTCATCAGCCGAGAAATTGGCCGACGTGTACGTTCGCGAGATCTTGTCTCGCCATGGGGTTCCCGTTTCCATTGTCTCTGATCGGGATGTCAGGTTTACCTCCCGCTTCTGGCAGAAGTTTCACGAGGAGCTGGGCACACGGTTGCACTTCAGCACAGCCTTCCATCCGCAGACTGATGGTCAGAGCGAGCGGACCATTCAGACCCTCGAGGATATGTTGAGGGCGTGTATCATCGATTTCGGTGGGAGTTGGGATTCCCACCTATCGCTTGCAGAGTTCACCTACAACAACAGCTATCATTCCAGCATTGTATGGGTGGAGATGTTGCACCCCGGTTTGATGGGGTGAGGTTGGTCACAGGGTAATGGGTCGGACGGAGGTGGTCTTGCAGACTACCGAGAAGATTCAGCAGGTTAGACAGCGGCTACAGACCGCTCAGAGTCGGCAAAAGAGTTACGCTGACCGACGCCGATCCGAGTTAGAGTTTCAGGTCGGTGACATGGTACTCCTGAAGGTCTCGCCTTGGAAGGGTGTGATCCGCTTCAGGAAGAGGGGAAAATTGGGTCCCCGATATGTTGGGCCGTTCATGATCATTGCCAGGGTTGGCAAGGTGGCTTACAGACTAGAGCTGCCGGAGGAGCTTAGTCGGATCCATAGTACTTTCCACGTTTCGCAGTTGCGAAAATACATTGTGGACCCGGAGGCAGTGGCGCCACTGGATGACATTCAGGTTGATGAGCGCCTGAATTATATTGAGAGGCCGATTGCCGTTTTGGAAAGGAAAGTGAGAGTCATGAGCAACAAGGAGGTTCCGTTGGTAAAAATACAATGGGAGCATCGGAGGGGATCCGAGTGGACATGGGAGTCGAAGGCTGACATGCGGGAGCATTACCCAGAGTTATTCACTACAGATGACTTCGAGGACGAAGTCTAAGTCAAGTGGGGGAGAATTGTAACATCCAACCGTCAGGTATTATTAATATTTTTCCTTTTAGACTTCATGTTGAAGCTCTACTCGACGAGTTGGCGCTATGACTCGTCGAGTAGCAGCGGGCCAGGACACGTCAATTATTGAGTGACTCGTCGAGTCGGCATGGGACTCGGCGAGTAGGAGCTGGCAGTGGAAACCCTAATTTTCAGGGTTTAGCACCCTATTTATTGGACCATTAGCGCCTCCCACTGTCCTCTATCACCCTCTTGAGACCCAGAAACCCTGATTGCTATGAGTGAGAGCTTGGAGAGTGTTTTGGAGCTTTGGGGAGTGACTTTTGTGAAGGAAACTTGTAGATCAAGAGGCTAACATCAAGATTTCTGTGTGGATCCAGAGTCTACTTCAGTTTGGGCACGTTTTGGAGGTAACCATCTGTTACCTTAACCTCTTTCCTTCTAAGAATCATTTATATGTGAAAACTAGGGCTTTCTTTAGTTATTCATGAAGGGATTTTGGTATGGGAGCTAGATCTAAAGTTGAAACTTCAGATCTGAACCTCTTTTGAGTCCTAAGTCCATAAAGTTTCCAGCTCTTGCAAGGATGAGACTTTCCCAAGGTGTAAAGCTCCATTAGAAGCTTAGATTGGTCATTTAGAGCCTTTAGGGCCTTGCATGTGTGTAAAGTTTGCAACTTTACGTGTTAAACATGCCTTAGAAGCTTGGATCTGTAATCTGGAACCTTGGCATGGCTTAGAAAGTGTCTGCATGGATGAAGGTCTTCAAGGACTCAGCGAGTTGCATAGTCAACTCGGCGAGCCATATGAAGATGGTCGTGAACTCGTCGAGTTAATGAACAAACTCGGTGAGTCCGTTGAAGATTGCCTTGAACTCGGCGAGTCGTTCGAAGACTCGGCGAGTCGGCTAGGGTTTCTCCCAATTCTTGGACACGTATGAACTTGGCGAGTTAAATGGGAACTCGACGAGCCAATCAAGGATTTCACGACTTCTCGAGTTCAGGAAGGACTCGACGAGTCGGTGAACTGCACTCGACGAGTCGAGTCAACATGGACTGTTGACTTTGACCGTGGACTTTGGCTTTGACCAAGAGTTGACCAGTTGACTTCTGAGAGTATTTTGGTAATTTGGAGATTTACGAAAAAGGGTTTTATGGTAACGATAGGTGGTGGAGTTCGTGTTGGTGATCCGGGAGTTGAGCTTCTAGTTTCAGACGACAGTTGCGAGGTGAGTTTTTCCTCACTATACTCAAAGGTCTAAGGCACCAAGGCCGGCCCTTTGGATTATTATATGGTCATGTTATGCCAGTATAATCTGTTAGATTGGTATCCTAGAGGGTAGGATAATATTATATGATATGTGGTATGATCTGTTAGATTGGCATCCTGGTAGATAGGATGGTGTTATGTGCTATGTGGTAAGATCCGTTAGATCAAATATTGTCTATAGACTATTATGTGATTATCTATTATATGTGCACATGTTTGTTTGGCGGTTCAGGCTTATCTGCTCGGTGCGAAGGCCAATAGACCTGGGCATTCCAACCTGTAAGTTGTGGGCCGTGAGTATTCCATCCCGAGGATGATTGGACTCAGAGTATGTGGGCAATCCAACCTGTTGGTTGTGGGCCTGGGGTATTCCATCCTGATGGTTGATTGGACCCATAGTGTATTGGCAATCCAACCTGTTGGTTGTGGGCCTGGGGTATTCCAACCCGATGGTCGACTGGACCCATAGTGTGCTATTATGATTCTATGTGTATTGTTGCGGGTATGGGTATTTTAGGGGAACTCACTAAGCTCTCGGGCTTACAGTTTCAGTTTATTGTTTCAGGTACATCAGGGGATCGCGGCAAGGCGAAGGCGTGATCGTACAGCTCCTCATGTTTTGTCTATGTTTCTGGGAAAACTCTGATATTATACATTTTGAAAACAAAGTTGTAATGATTTTTAATGGTTTGGAATGTTTTTAAAAGTTTAAATTGGTTTGAATTTTTGGGTGTTACATCAACTCTGGACAAGGTCAAAGTTAACGGTCCATGGTCAGAGTCAAAACTTCAGGTTGACTGGACTCGCCGAGTTGCTCCATCAACTCGTCGAGTTCTAAAGCTCAGAATCCTTCAATTGCGATCCAACTCGTCGAGTCAGCCCCTGACTCGCCGAGTTCCCTAACTGTTCTGACTCGTGATAAACCGAGTCAACTCGCCGAGTCATTCCTCTGACTCGCCGAGTTCTAACGCGAATCAACTCGGGATATTCCGCTTCGACCCGTCGAGTCCTCCCCTGGACTCGCCGAGTTCCTTGGTCTATTGGGCTATCTTAATGGATTAAGCCCCTGTACTTCAGATGTAACTCCAAAACTTTAAAGGTACTCTGGAAATGACCTTATGAGGGTAAAGTTTCCAACTTTACCCACCTCTAGTCCTTCTTAATGGGTTTAGACAAAACCATAGCTTATTAAGACATAACCCTTAGGTCCAATAGCCCTTATTACTCCAAACCAATACAGGGAAACCAAGATCTGGACCCTAAGCACCCAGCAAACATGCAAAGCTTCAACCTTTCCTTTCATGCATGGGCTCTTGGGCTAAAAAGGACCATCATAACATTCTTAGGGCTTGTATGGGACTTCAATGGCATAAAGGTTGCAATTTTATGCCTTCTTCACCCTCAAGGACATCAGATCTGAAAGGATCTTGGCTTTGAATGTCCAAGTCCCAAAAGCTAACAATCTTGGACCAAAACCCCATAAAAATGACCATAAAGAGATCTATGAAACCATAAGGCAAGAAAGGAACTTGATTACCAGAAAATGATGAAGATGAAACAAACTTCCTGGATCTACAACCTTCTCCTTAAACCTTCAACCTCCTTCTTCTTCTTCTAGACTTCAAGAACACTCTAAATCCTTCAATAATGGCTCACACACTCAAAGAGAACGTTAGGGTTTCGTGGGTTAGGCTCTGGACAGTGGAGGCTACAAATGAGGCTGATGGAATGAGAATGAGATGTTTAAATAGGGTACCAAGTCCTGATTTTAGGGTTTCCCACCCCAGACCAGACTCGCCGAGTTGGTCCCCCGACTCGCCGAGTCGGTCACTTAACCCCTGACACGGCAACTTGCTCCGACTCATCGAGTTCTTCCTTGGACTCGACGAGTTGACCCATTACCTTAGGGTTTTCCTTCCCTTTCTTGGTCTGCTGGATTTGGGGTGTTACAACTCTCCCCCACTTAAACTAGACTTCGTCCTCGAAGTCCGCTTCGGCCAACTATCCTACAATGTGCTCACAACATCTCTACACGGTGAATACATATCCTACTGAGTCCGATCCTCGAGAGATCACTTCTATTGACCTTCCACCCAGTCATTCAGCCAAAACTATTCCTTGAAGATAAGAACCTCGAGAGCACTCTGCTCACCAACAATCCTGAGAACACGACTCATTCCCAACTGATAATCCTTTCGGTACTCCTCGAGTACTTATGTTGGGAATCCTAGGGGTTCACCCCTTTCTCCTGCGCGTTCACTGGCCTTCCCAAGGCAAACTTCCCAAAAACAACAACCTTTACTTCCTCTGTGAAGGACATACCCTTCGCTGAACCTACCTTTCCAGCCACTCCCAGTGCTGGTCACTTCACTGATACATACTGAGTGCTTTCTATTTCTCTATACTGATGTTGAAAGCCCCTCCCAACGGATAGATCATATAATCCTTCGAGTAATAGACTCATCCCTGGAACGGTTAGACTAACTACTTCCACTCACGGATCCTCTTATTGCTGTTAGTGGCCTAGCACCTCTCAGTCAACTAACTACTTCCACTCACGGATCCTCTTATTGCTGCCTCTTTCCGAAGATTCTGCTGTCTCTGATTCGCTCTCCGGATGAACCGAGACCATCCTGGTCCCAATTAATCTGCCATAATCTGGGTTACCGGACTCCCACCGGTTACTGCACTCAAACTCCATCTCTCAGTCGCTCTCAGCGATTTCCGAAGGAAACTTCGGCTAACTAAAACTGCTCTGTCTACCTTGCCACTCTAGCTCTCTAAATCCTGGGATCCTCGATCCCCTATCTTGACTCTAAGGTCTCTACCAGGTCCCACCTGCGCTGCTAAAATATTACGGGCCTCGCCCACGGGTCTCCCCCAAACTATACCTGGAGCGGTCTCTCCCTCTAGTCTCACCTGTACTGCTACTAACATATGGGCCTCGCCCACGGGTCTCACCCAACTGTATACTGGAGTTGCCTCTCCCTCAGGTCTCACCCATCTAGGGCTATGCAGGCCTGCCTCCATACTGAATCTCAACGAATTATGTCTACCTGATTCTGATCGTACTAACTAGGAGTTACAGGCCTCGCCCACACTCAGCCAACTAGGAGATACGGGCCCTCGCCCACACTCCTCTAACTAGGAGATACGAGCCCTCGCCCACACTCCTCTTACTAGGAGATACGGGCCCTCGCCCACACTCCTCTATCTAGGAGATACGGGCCCTCGCCCACACTCCTCTAACCGGCTACTGAAATTTTTTTGCGGCTATCCCGCAGTCTTACCACACTCTCCATGCTATCGCTATACTGACTACTAATCCGAAAGCATCCCATGCCGGACATTCACTCAATCTGTATCTTGACTTACTCGAGTCCTGCTGGTGATCCTCCAAATTGGTTTCCAAAACCAGCTATCAACTAACGTGAATACTAAGGTCATCATGTATCCTCACTACACTTCCCGTACTGTCTACCTACTGGTGAATGCTACAGCTACACCCGCAGACTTACAACACTTTAACACTCTCTGGCTGCTAGTGAATGCTACGGCTACACCCACAGACTTACAACACCTTCTCACACTATCTGGATGCTAGTGAATTCCACGGCTACATCCGCAGACTTACAACACCTTCTCACACTATTTGGCTGCTAGTGGATGCTACGGCTACACCCGTAGACTTACAACACTCTAACACTCAACTGCACTTGGGTCTTAACTGGGGCTCTAACCTAGTTCCTGAACCCTGCTTCCTAACGCCAAGGAAAAGTGTAAACCAAATATTGGAACGTTTTCTGAACTCCCAACTCATCCAATCCTCAATCCAGACGACCACTCGACCGTCTCCCGTTCTGACGAAAAATCTCTAGCCGGATTTCCCAACCCGTCATCAACTAATCGTGCATACACGAACTCAACTTCGGGAAGTTTTCCCCAACTCCCCACTTACTTCTGCTCCTGAATACTTGGAGGGTTCTCCTCCACTTTGATTCAACTAGCTCCTTGCAGCTTACTGTCTGAAAAGGATTCCCAATTCTTCTTACCACTCCATGATCGTTCTGCTAAAAAAACTGGTGCTTACCGCTGCTAGTGCTCCAAAACTAACCAATACCTTGATGCCACCGTCCTTGAAAGCTGGCGAAATACTTCTAGAGTCCTAATTTCATGCTTGCTACAGCGACCGCATCCTGAGTAACCTGCTCTAAAAGGGTACAACTACGGACTACTACTCTAAACCCATGGTATGCAAATGGCATATAACTCAATCACAAGCAGGCCACAAAATTCTGAAATAGCCTTACCAATATCGATGTAGTACCATAACAATAAATTCATGAACAAAAGCTGAATTTGGAATACATACCAGCGATCTATTGCGGCTCAATCTTGACTTCCCGTGGAACCATGGGCACTGAAGCCCGAACTCTCTCCACCTCCAATATAGGACAATGGGACTTGAAATGACCTAGCTGGTGACAATAGAAACATATCTGATCCTTCTTACAATCCCAATGTACATGCCCTCTTTCTCCACACTTGAAACACCTAAACTTGTGACAAGCAAACCAATGGGTTCCCCCATACTTGCCACACAACTCCATGCCTCCCTGACTCTCAACACCCAAATCTGTCAAGTTGGGTTCTCCGCCCTCTTCCGATCGTCCTGGGGTAAGTGCTCGCTTCCTTTTTCCGAGTTGCCTATCCAAACCCATCTCTTGCTCCTGAGTTACCCCGACTACCTCATCAACTGTCTGCGCAATCGCTGGTGGTTGTCGAGGCCAACAAAATAAATACCCTAAATATTACACACTAAAATAGTGTACAGTGGTAAAGGGATCGTATCCACGGAGATTGGCTCAATTTAAATCTCTATGTAAATCACTCGTTCAAGTACTTGTAAAACAAAAAGTAAAAGTAAAACAGGGGGGTTTAATTCTTTTTGATTGTTTGACGAAATTAAAACTAGCTAGAATGTAAATATGACAAGTAAACAAGTAAAAGTTTTGGTTGAATTCAATGAAGTAAAATTGGTTGATTTTGGGATATACCACATAGATGACATGGTTGACTTATCATTAGACTAAATATAATAACACTTGTGAATTGGTTTAACTTGGCTATAGCAATTCATAAGCACAAATTGCCTCAACTCTTCTTAGATATTAAAATGATTAGACACTATAAGAAAAAGTTGAAATAACTACGAAAATTTACTATGAAAGTAAAATCCGTAGTTATTTTGCTACGGATTATGCTACGGAATGGCTTGTCGTAGCTATTTTGCTATGAAACTTGCTACAAAATTACACTGCGTAGGTAATATTTGAATAACTACGGAATTTTGCTACAGAATTAAAAACCGTAGCTATTCTACTATGGAATATACTACAAACTAATTAGACGTAGGTATATTTGCTACGGAATTAGCTACAAAATTGCATTCTATAGCTAATATTTGAATAACTACAGAATTTTGCTATGCAATCGGAGTCCGTAGCTATCATTCTACGAAATTTGCTACAAAATTATAAGGCGTAGGTATTTTGCTACATCTGTTGCTACAAATTAAAGTTTGTAGTTACTTTGCTATAGAAATTGTTACGGAATCAAAATCTGTAGCTATTTTGCTACAAAATTTGGTACCGCATCTAAGTTCATAGCTAGCTTGCTACGACATTCGTTACGGAGTCAAAATCCATAGCTATGTCGCTATAGAATTTGCTACAAGATCATAGGTCATAGCTATTATACTATATTATAAAAACCATATATATTATACAATAGAAGTTTCTAGTATGCAGTTTTAAGTGTTTGGAGGTTTCTCAAGTAAAGTTTAAACCCTTAAAACCGAAATTTCGAATTGCAAATAACAATAGCATGATTATGTTAGAAATTCTTATAGCAAGGGCTGAAAATGACAATCTTAAAACTCCATATGTGAAGATAATTGTTCCTATGGTAGAAAGTGTCATTATGGGTTATGTAAAGGCTGTAAATGGAAATTTTGTGTAAACCTCCATGGGATCAACATATTTTTTTTTGGGTTCGTTTCTTGGGGCCGAATAACACCCTTCGATCATATTTCCCCCATAAAACCCTAAGCACTCGAAATTCAGTACTCGTTCCGCTTGCGGCGCCAAAAGAAGAAGATCGCGAGAGTTCCGTCGTCGGTTGGCTGCCGAAGTCGGAGTCGTCATTGGTGGAAGGAGGATTAGTGAATAACCACGGGAGAGCATCTTGTTTCAATAGGTATCGAGATCTTACACCTTTCTTCTTCTCTTCTTTCTCCTCTTTCTATCTAGAAACCTTACCCATGGCCGACAGCCTAGGCTGCCGACGGGATTTCTGCCACCATCAACTACCGAACGGTGGCTGTGGATAGGTGTGTACGTGTGTGTTTGGATGTGGAAGCACATAAGCAATTCTTTTTCTAGTCCCTCGTGTGTGTGTATAATGTGTAATATTTATTTCGTCACCGTCAGCCTAAGACCATCACCGGATCATCTTTTGCTGCCGGTGATTGGCCCGACCTGCCACCACAGGCCACCATGGATAGGTGGCTGTGGGTTTTCCCTCTGTTGTAAATGATTTTTAAGGCCATATGCCATGCATTCAAGTGTTGTCCCCTTTGCTGCCCTTTATAACATTCTATATTCGTTTGTGGTGGTTGACCACCATTAACCACCACAACTCCACCATTAGACCACCATTTAATGATAAATCTGTGAAGGACTTGAATTTCCAGCCATGTGGTATTTTAAGAGCTTAATGGGTTAAGTTATTAACTTAACCATAATATTAGAAGAAAATGATATATTATTGAAAATCTATAACTTTGAGACCTTATTAGGCCAAGCATTAAGTCCTTTCGGAAAACTTTATTAATACATCTTGTTAAACCAATATGTAATCAATTATGATGTCTAAAGTTCTAAGGTTAAAGCTTAACCATTAAGTCCTTAATAAAACACCAAAAGTGAATGAAAAGCTAAAATGACATGTTTTTCCAATTCTGCCCTTCAACTTCTAAAATCCGTTCAAGGCAATCCAAGCATCTAAAATCATGAGACTTACTTTTCTTGAAAGCTTATTATGTATAGTTTGTTCAAACTTTAAATCACATTTCCAAATTCCAAACCCTTGAAGGGTAAAATGGTTAATTTTCTCAGAAGGGTCTATGCTATCACAGATTACATGCTATGTCTTCTAAAAATCATAATAAATTCCTCAGAACTTCAAATGCTAAAATTCCAAAGCCTGTAGTTAGATATAGATGTCTAGTTTCCTCTATAAATAAGTGCCTGATTTAATTTTAGTATATTTTAAAATTTATTAAAATAATAATGAGTGGTCTGGAAGGCTGCAGAAATTATACATCAACTTGTGATGTGCATAATTAATTCTTCAAAACTCCGATTCATGAAAAGTCAGAGGTTATGGTTAGATAATGATGTATTGTTAACTATGAATTTTTCATATGATTTAAATCCTAACCCTCCTAGATTAAAAGTTACCGAGTTTGCATGTGAGTCCAGAAAAGAACAGCTCAAGATGGTTAACTTGTAAAATTTGTATAAAATCAACCGAAAATGGTTAGGACGAGATCCTTATATTCCCAAAAAGCTAAAAGAGGGAACTATATGAACACAATTTTATCAGAACCTAACTATGGATTTTAAGTTACAAATTCAGGTCCAGAACACTAAAACCAAAGAAAAGTTAAAGTAATGCAAAGGAAAGTATTTTAAAGTATAGTTATGAAGCACAAATTAAATAAGTGTTATAATTGTTGTGTAGGTGTTCAAAAAAAGGAAGTTTACGTGGCTATTGCAACTAGAGTATTTCAAGTTACCAAGAGAGGTGAGTTACACTCTCCTATTATGTAGGCATTACTTGTTTTATGTTTTGTTCACGGATACCCTAATCCGGTAGAGTGAAAAAGGTAAGGCAGAATGTGGTTTGTCCTCTAGTGAGGCAAACTGCACTCTTATCTCTTATTCCCTAATTAGGGGGGGGGGGGGGGGGTTAGTTCCCAGAAGGGGGAACAAGGTTGTGGTTGATACCAACAATATGTGTTAGCAATGTTTATGTTTATGTTATGATTTATGTGAAATGTTCTATGTGTGTTGTGTGTAAGTAAGTGACTTATATAATGGTAGAGTAATGTGTATGCTCACTAAGCGTTATGCTTACCTGTTGTTATTTAACATTTTTCAGGATCGTCAAGTTTTAATAAAGAAAGGAGACCGGTGTGACTGCAGGCAACATTCTCTCGAAGACTTATAAAAAAATGTTATGTATTTAAAGTTGGGATGTTTTTGCTTCCACTAATGTTTTCTTTCAAATAATATTTTATAAGTATGGTTGGAAGTTTTTGATAACCTTAATTGTAGTTTTCAAAGGGTAACGACTGGTTTTATTTTATGAGGATTTAATATTATATTTTATATATCAAAAAAATTGGGTCGTTACATGTATGTAAAAAATTGGGTCGTTACATGTATGTATTTTGCTACAGAATTAATCATATCATCAATTTTTGCTATTATTATTTTTATGGAGTTTCTACGGATATTTTCACAAGTTGAATTGCTTTGGATTTTGCTATGTAATCTATTTCGTCATATATTTTTTGCAACGGAAGTAGACCGTGGTAAATTTACTATGAAACATTTGTAACACAAGTGTATTGTAGTAAATTTTCTACAAGACATTTGCTACGGAAGTAAATTGTAGTGAATTTACTATAGAATATTTGCGATAGAATTAGGTCATAGTAAATTTACTACGGAGTACTAGCTAAGCCATTACCCATAGTGGATTTGCTACAGAAACTAGCTACTAATTTAGTTTGTAGTTAATTTGCGACAGATTTACTACGGATCGGGGCGTAGTTAATTAACTACGGACTTGCTACAGAAAAAAACTGTAGTTAATTTGCTACGATGTTGCTACGGATGTATTCCATAGCAAGTTTTCTACGAAATAAGTCTGTTGTAAATTCCGTTGCGAAGGTGCTACGGATTCCGTAACGAACCTTTACTAACGAAGAATTTGCCTAAAGAATGGATCCGTAGCAAATTCCGTCGCTAATCGACTTTAACTACGGAATATCATGTTTTAGCTACGGAATTTTTCCGTAGTTATTTCGACTTTTTCTTGTAGTGAGAGAAGCTCTAACACATTCCCTTAATTAAAGTCACAAAATCAATGAAGCATGTAATCTTGTGAAAATCAATTAGCTTTGAGTTCTAAGAGTCACCAAATCCATAAGATAATCAAATGCTTACATTATCATTATGGAGGAAACATTCACATGGTTTAAATGAAATGAAAACAAACATATAAACCATTTGTTGCTTACCAACCTCAAAGTCCATTACTTAACCAAGAAATCGATCAACAAAAATATATGTTCACTCATCCAAGCTCATGATCAAAGATAAACAAACATAACAAGAAGTTTAACTAGAGAACATTTCCATAAACTTCAAACACAAGGTAATAATCGTCTTCAAAACAACCAATCATCCATGGGATTAAACCCTAATCAACCAAGTGAAAATCTAGCCAAGCATGGCCAAAATAAAGGAAATACAAGAAAGTTTAGTGGTACCAAACATTGTTCTAAGCGCAAGATGGAAAGAAAATAACACCAATCTTCAATTCTTCAACTTCTTCTCCAATGTTCTTGAGAGCAAAAGAGTGGTTTTCTCCAAGTGTTGGATGAAAATAATGCCTCCAATCTTCAGCAAATAAGGCTCATTTCCGGATTCAAAAAGTTGCACAAAAGCTACCCACCAACTTTCCACAAATAGAGTCAACAAGTCAAAACCCGGGATCAATTCAGCACAATTCACGCGGACCGCGTATGGGTCCACGCGGACCGCGTGGGTCTCGCTGATTGTGGGACTTGGGCCATTTAAAATACAATCTAGCCCAATTTTCTCATTTACACTTCAGCCCACATGCATAACTCTTGAGAGCGCAATTGTGTCATTCCAAAGCCTCCAATGACTGGTCCAATGCTCCTTCAATCTTCCATAGCTCGAGTCAGTGTCGCCTCATCATCATTCTCGCTCAGAAATTAAGCCCAACTTGCTCCTTTGATTATGTTGACAACATGCCCAATCACACCACTTCAAGTCCATAAGCAAACCGCAAGCTTCCAAAAGTCCCGCACTCCTTCCATACCTCCAATGACAAATAGTCTTCGATAAATCCTGCAAATAAGCTCAAAAGACTGGAAAGCACCCGGTAAGGGAGAAAAATAACAAAAAGAGAAAATATGCATGAAGATTAACTAAAATGAGATGGAATGTGCTAAAATAAACTATAAAAAGAAGTAAATAAAATGAAACTATCAATCGTTGTCTGACCTTGAAACCTGGCGGTTACCCTGTCAGTAATACACTCGATAATGTCGGGTAACTCCTCACGTACGGCTCGCGAAACCTCCACATCGATCCAATCCTGTAGTAAACTCTTCTGAAAACAAGGTACATAACCCACCTCCGATACCTGATGACCAGAGCTAATAACCGGATCCTTCCTCCTGAGGGATCCCAAAGATCCATACACATCGGGCCCCAGAGGAGCCCCTAACTTCCCCGCAGCAATCTCAGCCCGGAAGGCCTCGAGGCGGCTATCCAAAAGCTCAAAAACTCCCTCCTTGGCTGTACCGAAGATCAATGGAGTCTGATCCAGAATACTGCACGCAATCTGAGTTAATACAAACTCTCTCATCTGCTCCTCGAGCTGACTGGCTCCTGAACCTGAGCCCGATCCTTCACCGGCGCCTGAACCGCCAACTGGTCTACCACGTAGTGTCACCATGCTGCAAACATATCATAACGACTATCTGAATACTCAATACTATCGAGGGGTCACACACACACTACAATTTCCCCCGGTTTCATCTCAGCCCTTCTTGAATCGAGTACAGATCCTCTGCTTTCAGTAGTATGGGCCCCTACTACCTTCCACATTTATCCGTACTTTCCTCAAGAACTGCCTCGACTACACCAAGTCCCTTTCGCTACTACTAACACTGCTCCCAGCACTACTCTCATCCTAGGCTTGCCCTAGGGTAACCTCCAACTCACTATCTGCCATCAGCTGCATAAGAAGTCCCTGTTATCTCCCCTTAACTAACTCGCGAATACCATTACATATTACTTAGACTAGATAATTCTTCGAATGAGAGGTCCTACCCTATAATGGTTAGACTCAGACGAGAGCTGCGAAATAGGGCTAGTCCTAACCTTCTGAAATTATTTAGTCCTTGCAATATGTAACTTAGCATACAAGTTTACTAGTTAACTAGAGATAACTAGAACTCCTAATAGCACAAACCAATCAGCATTCGGGCATTGGGAAAGCTAACCACATAATCCAATCAAGCTGTTCTATCCCCTAATCAGGAATCTGTACTAGCATTCAATTCATAAAGCTCATACACATATAACAGACACATAAGGCATCCTCCTAGATCCTTAGTCATAATCTAGCATGCAGTTCTAACACACATATCATAACATAAACTTGTATGGGTAATTTGGGAGAACTTTCTTGAGCTTGGCTGATTGCATGCACCACACCCCTTTTCTTCTTTTTCAAAGTTCTGTTCTCTTTTCAAAACTCTTTTTTTTTTCTAGAAATTCTTTTCTTTTCTCAAAGCTCTTCTTCTAAAAATGATTTTCCTTTTGAAAATTTTCATACCAATTCCTCAGTTGAATCCAGACACACCCGAGAGTGTGCCCGAATCCCTCAAACCAAGGCTCTGATACCAACTTGAAACATCCCAAAAATCATGACCAAAAATTTCTTTTTAAAACATTACTAAACCATAGTATCAAATCATTTCAAACATACTAAAAGGGTTATATAACAAATCAGAGTATCTTTTCAAAACACTTGTCCATTTTATTAGAGTAACATCCCAGGCTAAAACTTCTTGGTGTGTGCAATGCGATTATCCCGAGCTCTTCCCTCCGCTACCGGAAGTACCTGAAACCAAAACTGAAAACCGTAAGCACGAAGCTTAGTGAGTTCCCCAACCTACCACATACCACATACATAACCACATACTGCAAGTACTGGGCCTCGCCCTTTACCTTGGGCCCCACCCGGCTTCGGATTCATCCAACAACAGGCCTCGCCTGCTCCAGGCCCCGCCTGGCTTCGAGCCCTGCTTGGTGTACAAATCTGTTTCTCTTAGGCCCCGCCTGTCTCTGGGCCTCGCCCGCTACCAACAAATACAAGCATATAACATAACACATATCATAAAGCTAAACATACTCTACTGTACTACTGATCTAAGGCCTCGCCTATCTTGGGCCCCGCCCCTGTCCTGCTACTGGTGAGTCATGGAACCCCGTCCACACTCCTGCTGATAGTGAGATACGGGCCCCCGCCCACACTCACCTCCCTCCTAACTCGGGCCTCGCCCCTGCTCTGCTACTAATGAGCTACAGAACCCCGTCCATACTCGGCTAGTGATGAGATACGGGACCTCGCCCGACTCGCCTCCCTACCAGGCACATACAAGTATCACAAAGACAACAAGTATAACTACACATACACTACTACCTCGGGTACCACCCGACATCGGACCGAAATCCGGAACATATAAACTGCATCGGGCTAACCCCGGTAACGGATCTAAATCCGAACATATCCCAATAAGTGCCTAGGGCTAACCCCCGGGTCTTCCTACTACGCATAACCATAAGCATAAACATAATGGGCCGACATTGTGGCCGTAGACCCATGCACACAGTGAGGAGACTCACATCGCACTGCTGAAGATTGGCTGAAAAACCTCTGGCTGCTATCTGACAATTCCCCGAACTGCTGCTCCCCTAGCTCCCCGAGCTACCAATACCAACACAACACTTAGACCAGCACACCCTTCAGAAGTCATACTAAGTCAACTCTGGACAAGGTCAAAGTCAATGGTCCATGGTTAAAGTCAACACTTCAGGTTGACTGGACTCGCCGAGTTGCTCCATCAACTCGTCGAGTTCTAAAGCTCAGAATCCTTCAATTGCGATCCAACTCGTCGAGTCAGCCCCTGACTCGCCGAGTTCCCTGGCTGTTCTGACTCGTGATAAACCGAGTCAACTCGCCGAGTCATTCCTCTGACTCGCCGAGTTCTAACGCGAATCAACTCGGGATATTCCGCTTCGACCCGTCGAGTCCTCCCCTAGACTCGCCGAGTTCCTTGGTCTGTTGGGCTATCTTAATGGATTAAGCCCATATACTTCAGATGTAACTCCAAAACTTTAAAGGTACTCTGGAAATGACCTTATAAGGGTAAAGTTTCCAACTTTACCCACCTCTGGTCCTTCTTAATGGGTTTAGACAAAACCCTAGCTTATTAAGACATAAATTTTAGGTCCAATAGGCCTTATTACTCCAAACCAATACAGGGAAACCAAGATCTGGACCCTAAGCACCCAGCAAACATGCAAAGCTTCAACCTTTCCTTTCATGCATGGGCTCTTGGGCTAAAAAGGACCATCATAACATTCTTAGGGCTTGTATGGGACTTCAATGGCATAAAGGTTGCAATTTTATGCCTTCTTCATCCTCAAGGACATCAGATCTGAAAGGATCTTGGCTTTGAATGTCCAAGTCCCAAAAGCTAACAATCTTGGACCAAAACCCCATAAAAATGACCATAAAGAGATCTATGAAACCATAAGGCAAGAAAGGAACTTGATTACCAGAAAATGATGAAGATGAAACAAACTTCCTGGATCTACAACCTTCTCCTTGAACCTTCAACCTCCTTCTTCTTCTTCTAGACTTCAAGAACACTCTAAATCCTTCAATAATGGCTCACACACTCAAAGAGAACGTTAGGGTTTCGTGGGTTAGGCTCTGGACAGTGGAGGCTACAAATGAGGCTGATGGAATGAGAATGAGATGTTTAAATAGGATACCAAGTCCCGATTTTAGGGTTTCCCACCCCAGACCAGACTCGCCGAGTCGGTCACTTAACCCCTGACACGGCAACTTGCTCCGACTCGTCGAGTTCTTCCTTGGACTCGACGAGTTGACCATTTACCTTAGGGTTTTCCTTCCCTTTCTCTGTCTGCTGGATTTGGGGTGTTACAATTATACTTGTTGAATTCATCAAGGTTGGATAGCAAAGCGAAATACTCTTCTATAACAGACTATTTAGCCAACCGCACATTGAAACCCTTCTCTAATAGGTATAGAAGACATACATGGCCTACATACTCGTCCGATAACTCATTAAGTGAATTTTTAAACATATTCGTAACATGGTCTAATTTGACCGAGACATTCGTCGAGACCATAGGAAAGACACGGGAACGGAAGGCGACGTCGGATGCAGAAGCAGGAAAATAGTCACCAAACCAGAAGCCGGTGATGAGACAAAATTCTTTCTTTCCGGAAGACAGCTTGTAATCTCAATCTCAAAAACCATTTCCTTTACTTAGCTTCGAGGGTCGGTGACAACTTCGTGGGAAAAGACGTAATGTAGAAGCAAATGATCCCCATCTACATTAGTAATGTCTAACCACCTCCCAAAACATGTATTCTAGAACATAGTCTCGCATTCGGGTCTGTTTCTGAATGCCACAAGGATTTCCCCGCCGATTTTGGGTTTACACGAGAGTGTAATTGATGTATCAACAATCATGTCGTTCTGCACAAATAAAAAAGGTGTTAGCACTTTATTCTAAAATGGAAATGACCAATATTCCGGACCTGTTTTTGATGTTCCAGACGCGTTCATTGTGTTCCGGAATGGTTCTTCGCATTCCGGAACCTTCCGGAATGACATTTTAAGATCCAGAAAACGACATTTCGATGTAAATCAACAATAAATACACATCTAAACTACTTTTCAGTTGGTCCTACAACAATGACATCTTTAATTTAAACTCCGAAACGTTTTCGGTTCATTCCGGAGGTGGTCTACAACATTTGGAATAGTAAGTAACAGTAGAAAACGAAGAATATACCCGTAAAATAATGGAGTCGTAGTGCTCGTCTTCCATGTCGGAGATGGGTGTCGATGCGAGTCGGAGATGAGAGTTGTGTGTTGGAATCAAGTCGGAACGTCGAAATCGAGTCGGAACGTCGGAAATGCGCCTTTCCGGAAGGAAGTTGCCGCCTCAAATTATATTCCGGAACATGTACGGTACCTCCGGAATAGGCATTCTGGACTCAATGAAATGGGTCAGGCCAACCAAAAAATAATCCAGAATTAGTTCCGAAACAACCTATTCCGGAATATATGGTTATTTTATATATATATATATATATATATATATATATATATATATATATATATATATATATATATATATATAAAACAAACACCCAAAAAAATGGTTGGATTACTCAATTTCCCTTAAAACCATCATCCTTTACAACTCCTTAGAAGCAATAACACTCTAAGTGAACTCAATAAACACTAATATATGCAATACTTGAAATCATTAGCATGAGTTAATGTTTAGAAGAAATAACACTCAAAGTTAACTCATAATTAACTTTCTAACAGCATAGAAACCTTTAGTTTTACAAATGTTTAATTTATTTTATAATTTACTTCATTTAATCATATTTTTATATTTTTATATTTTTATATTTATTTACTTTATTTTGTTTTTGCAATGTTTTTTTTACTAAAACGACATTCTAGCACAAAATACGGATGTTACAACTAGAGGTCATAACTTTCGTCCTTAAAATACTAAGGGCGTGTTCGGCAAAATTAGCTGGTAGCGGGTAGCTTGTAGCGGGTGGCGGGTAGTTTGTAGCTTGTAGCGTTTTGTTAAACGTTACATGAAGTAGCATTTGGATTTGGAGCGTTCTGTTTAAACTAAACGCTAGAAGCTTGTAGTGCCAAACAATGCTTTCTGGTCAAAACGGAGCGTTTTGTCAAACGCTAGAAACTAGAAGCTCTCAAACGCTCCCAAAAGCTCTGTGCCGAACACGCCCTAAGAGAACTAAAATGTCATAACTTTCTGAAGATTATGCAAATTTGATCCTAATAAAATGCTAAAGCTTGGATTCCACCTTGTACGTTTGATATGCTTATTGGCATCAAAAGAAGGTTTTCTTACCACTAAAAGTAGTTGCCCAAAGGTAGTTCCCATATAACGATATAAAATATATTTGCTGATAATGGGGTTTAAAAAGTATATGAACTTGTATCCTCCTATTGTTGGTCATCTATCTGATCGTCACCTGATATGCTTGTTTTCTTTCCTAGAAATGTTCCCCTTTCTTCGTTCCACTACTTTTTTTTTTCTTTCTAGGGTAGTTAGGGGATACATGTACAAACTCTTTACAATTGTAACATTTGCTTCCTTCATGGGTGCATGACTTGACATAGTGTCCGTTTTCTCTAGATTTAAAGCAATTGATGTTGCCTCTCATTCTTGACTCCTTGTTTGAATTCTCACATTTAAATCTGCAACTTGGGTTGAGATTGGTCTATATTAGGAATAGTTTTGTACATATGTAAATAGTTCAGGGTTCAATATTGTAAATTTATATTATGTTTGTTACATTCGTTATAGATAGTGTAAGAACTGTGATTACGAAGCTAATTCAATACAATAGTTTCTCTCTCTAATTCGAGTAATATGGTATCAGAGAATAACTGCTTTCCGTTCAGTTGATTTTCTGATCATCTTTTCCGATTGTACCTCCGATCATCTTCTCCGATCGTCTTTTCCGATATTTTTTTTTACTTTTGATTTCAATTAGCTGTTTTCACTAATTGTGTTCTTTCGAAATGTCAACATTATCTAATTCTGCCAATTCTGGCTCTGTTGTTTCACCTATGGATGATTGTATGCATCCTTACTATCTTCATCATGCTGATACTCCTGGATTTGTTATAGTATCACAATTATTAACCGGAGAAAACTATAATTCTTGGAGTCAAGCAATGCAAATTGCTCTTTCTATAAAAAATAAAACTGGATTTATTGACGGTTCTTTGCCTAAACCAAATCATTCAGAAGCGATTAATCACAATGCTTGGATGAGGAACAACAAATTGGTAATATCCTGGATCCTAAATTCTGTTTCTAAAGAAATTTCTGCTAGTATTATGTTCATTGATACTACATTTGAGATCTGGAATGATTTGAAAGAGCGATTTCAACAAAGTAATGGTCCACGCATATTTCAAATCAGAAGAGAGCTTTCGAATCTCAATCAAAATCATGATGCTGTTGGTGTTTACTTCACTAAACTCAAAACACTCACTGATGAACTCATCAATTTCAGGCCACATTGTACTTGTAACAAGTGCGATTGTGGTGATGTTGAGAAAATAAACAAATAATTTCATAATGAACACATTATGATGTGACTATTATTGTTTGGCTACTAAATGCACAAAACACCATTTTTAGATGGTACGATTAGCTAGGACTTTTTTTTCGTGGCACCAGAAAAGAAAGAAACATATGGAGATGGTATACATGAGAAGAAGATGATGATTAATTTACTATTTTTAAAATGGACATTAAGAGTAGAAAGAGAAACTGAAATGAAAAAATTACCTTCACGTGATGGATACAAGGTGTCATGAAGCTTTTTAGATTATAACAGTTTCAAGGACCATACGTGAAACTTTTTAAAATAATGAGGATATCAATTTTGAAAACTTAAATGTAGATTGGTGTAAAAAAAGTAGACCAAAAATGTAGTTTACTCTTTATAATTTTAAATCAATTACTTGTAAAGTAATTAATCAATAATTACTTTTTTACGTAATATTAACTGCAAAATATAATTATGCTTGCTTTTCAAATATCTGGAGTCTGGACCATTTCAAGTTTTCAACCAACGCTCTGTTATGTTTGGGCCCAACAATATTTCAATCAATTTTCATTTATTTTTGGCCATTATTTGTTACGTACAACGATTAAGCGCTTACGTACAACATCATAGAGCGTTTCTGCCGTCTACAAGTTCTTAAATCTATAGTATTAAATTAAATGCAACCAATTAATTATTTTTTCAATACGATACACATTGTTGGCGCATATGAACATGAATTATTCTAACTATTTCAATGCATATTTAATAATATCCAATTTAAAAAAATATATTATTGAAGCTTGAGGATATTTTTGTCAATTCATATTAACATGGCTTAGAATGCTTTTTTTTTTAATTTTTTAATTTTTTAATTTTTCTCTCACATTCCAAGATGTTGCATTTATATGAATTCTATTCACTGTTTATTTATTTTTATTAAATTATGTGGAAAATCAAACTTTTATAATTGATAAATTATTAATTAAGGAAAAAACATAATGATTGCATGACTTTGGTACCTTACAACACATATTAGTGGATCCTACTTCAAAAAATAAATATATATTTTCACCTAAATACTACAAAGAAAAATACAAAATAAAACAAATTACACCAAGGCAATATAAAAGAATCCAAAATGAGAAAATTTTCACCAGCCTAATCATAAAGAACATCCTTCTTCAACAAGATAAATACTAATGATTCCCTTATAAAAATAACATTTCAAAAGGATAAAATTAATGATTACAAAAATATTATGTGAGTTGTGCAGTTATTAATGATGCGGGTGCAAAGTAGATAAGATTTTGTTTGGTGCAAGTTATCTCAATTTAAGCTATCAAAAATATTTATCAAACTAGTCTATTGAAGCTTTTTATATATAACAATTTGTGCATTAAAGTATTGTATTGTACAACTACATAAATCATGAAAATTGTTGTGTACGAATCACTTCTCTATAAATTATTTTATAAATTACAATAAATTATTTTATTAAATATTAAATTATAATAAACTAGTTTATAACCTTGTTTATTTATGCCAAAGAGGTTCTAACTTCTTATGAGCTGAAAGAGATTAATTACAAAGATAAAAAATGTAGGAATATATCCTAAAATAGCTATTTAAAAAAAAATCTATCACAAAATAATTTTGTTTTTTCACGAAAAACATGATGAAATATCATTTTTTATGAAATTACCTTTTTTTGAGTTCACGACAACATATTTCATAACTTTATAATTTGTTTCGAGAAGTTATCTTTTTAGTATTTTTTTTTCTACAAATAAATATTTGTCTAAGATAATATTTCTTTTAAATATGAATAAAATTAGGATTAATAAAAATTTAAGATGTTCGATTCTCATGAGATTGATGTACTAGTCTATGGATACCTATTTTTGAAAAAAAAAATTCCCTAACTCCATCCCATGTGTTTTGTATGGGAATATAAAATATTTTTAGTTTATTTTGTTTTGTCAGCTAATTGATAAGATAATTTATTTTCAGGATTTTTTAAAGTTGTTACGACAAATAAGAAAAATAATTTATAAGCTAGTTTTTATTTATTTATTTTAAAATCTACTTAGAGTAGCTTCAATTTTTTTTTTAATTTTTTTCAAATATACCTCTTAATTAATTATATAAAATATCTTTTTTAAATGTTTTTATGTCATTTTCTATTTTTCAACTAATTTATCAGTTAGTTTTACCAAACCTCATTTTATACATGTTAGCTTTTTAACTATCAGTTAATTTTTCTTATAACAGCTAGATTTTTCGCTATCAACTAACTTTTCAGCTAACAACTAATTTTTCAGCTACTACGTCAAACATAATTTACAAAAATTGATGTACCTAATATATTTAAATTTCATAAAAAACTTATGTTAGAAAAGTTTAAAGTTTTGTTTGTTCCATGAAAATGATATAATTTTTGCCAAAAGTATATATTTTTGTAAATTTCATGAATTATAATGTCGGAAAAAGTTATTTCATAAATTAAGCAAACATACATTTTCTGAAATAGGTGTTATAAAAAGTAATTTCATGAATCAAACAACATATATTTTTGTACGAATAAATGATAATATTGCGATTTATGTATAAAATATGATTATTTTATGATATACATTTTCATGTTTCTAGAATCTTTTTCTATTAATTCTGAAAACAGGTTTATTTAAATGGACATACAGACAAAATTTTCACTTTATATATATATATATATATATATATATATATATATATATATATATATATATATATATATATATATATATATATATATATATATTGGGTGCAAACGAGCCGAGCCGAGCCCGAGCCTGGTCGGGCTTGGCTCGGGCTCGTTTAAGTTATACGAGGCTCGAGCTCGAGCTCGGCTCGATTCGAGCTTCTTGTACTGAGCTCGGCTCGAGCATGTAAATAGTTATACAAGCTCGACTCGGGCTCGGGTTCGGCTCGTTTTTTGTCCAACGTGTCTAAATAAGTTTAAGCTCGACTTGAGCTCGTTTACTAAAACCCTAAATACCTAATCCCCAAATATTTTTTAATTTGAATATATAAAAATAATAATAAATTATATTATATAAAGGCTCGTTTAGGCTCGCGAGCCTAATCGAGCTTAGTGACATAGGCTCGAGCTCGAGCTCGTTTAATAAACGATCTTAATATTAAGCTCGAGCTCGTTTAAAATCGGTTTCGAGTCGAGCTTTTAACGATCCGATCTCGAGTAGCTCACGAGCTTTTAACCCTCGCCTTTTATTACATATTATTAATATTTAGTCTTTTGGCAGAAATGGTCCCTCATCATTATTATTATTATTGTTAGACAAAATTACACGATTGGTCCTTGTGGTTTACCAGATTTAACATTCTTTTTTTGGTTTTAAATTAATGTTTTATTTATTAGAAAATACCCACCCAATATCATAAATCCACCCACCATCTGCCATCACCACCACCACCACCACCGCCAAAATTAGATAAATGGTCCATATGGTTTAACCATGGTGACAAATTCAGTCCCTACTACCTGAAAAGACCAAATTACCCTCACATTAACGGACAAAAAGCAACCAATATGCTACTTTACTTTACAAAGCAATATCTTCCGACCCCGGCAACGCCGGAGAATCTTTTCTAGTTATTAAATAAAATAACTAAAAAACATATAGATTTGATATATTATTAGATCATTCACATTTTTATAATATTCAGTTTTGTCATACCCATTTTTTTATAATTACAACTAAACAAATGCAATAACAACATTTAAAAAGTGTTTTCTACCAACACACTAACAAGTATTTTACAAATATATTAAAATATTTATAATTAATAATTACTCAGTAATATATAAATATAATCATAATTATTTGTAATATTAAATAATTATTAAAAACATAACAATAAATTACAAATATAATATAGTATAAATACTAGTTAATAAGTATTGATACCGTTCTAAAAATAAAAATAAATAAATATTGATAAACCCGATTTAATAGTTTATGCACACATATTTGAAAATTGTTACTTGTTATAACAATTACTATTTTAACAATTTCGTCATCTTGATTTTTTGAATAACTTTATTACAAATTAGGTTATAACCCGTGGAAACCACGGTTGGTATGATTAAAATTTTTATATAAACAAAAAAAATTAACAATTAAAAATTTTATCATGGAAAAAAATATCATAAAAGGACTATTAGATAAAACTAAAAGCTGTTTTATTAGTCTTCTAAAGCATTACCCTCCTAAAAGTTAAATCGTATTTTAGAAATTAAGATCCAATTAAAAAAATTTGAAAATTGAAAATTCCTTATAAATACTTCCCATTTTCGAATAGTTATGTTATAGATACTTACCATTTTCAATTGTTTATGTTAACAAAAAAAAAACGGATATTTGAAAGATTTTTACCAATTACCAAAAAAAAACTGAAAATTAAAAATTCTTTAAAGATTATCACGTGTTAATTAGTCTACCTACAAATGAGAAATGTGGCATTTAAAGGTTTTGTTTATTAGAGAAGGTAGATTTAGTTATTATATATGATTTTAAATATTAATTCGTTTAAACTGATTTACAATATATATTATTATTTTTATGTTATTATAGTATACTAGTGTAATTGTCAATTTGTTACACAACTATCTTTATTTGAAATAATGTTGCTACCAATTTTGATTCTTTTTATTTTGGAATTTATTGTTATCAACTTTCTGTTGAAACTTAACTGATAGTATAATTTTTTTTAGTTAACTCAAATATATAGTATAAGATAGATTCAGATTACAATGTTTTATTAAAAAAAAAAGTTCTTTTTAATTGTTGGCTGCCAGCAAAACGACACTACTTTTTCTCCTTTTCCTTTTAACAATATTCCTTCATCCATCCATCCACCTCTCGTGATTTATTACTCTCTCTCTGACCAGACATTCTTTCTCTCTCTAAAACCTCCCTCCCCCTCTAATGGCCGCCTGTCGCCGGAAACCTCCAAAATAACCACCACCCACCACCTACTCATCTCCCTTTCCTCAACTACAAACAAAATCACAGTGCATTTCTTCCATGGCTCGTTTTGCCGTTTTACTCTTTTCACTTTTCCTTCTGAGCCACCGACTCACATCCGAGCCGACTCAGGACAAGCAAGCACTCCTTTCATTCATCTCTCAAGTTCCTCACGCTTCTCGTATCTCATGGAACGCGTCGGAATCCGCTTGCTCATGGATCGGCGTTACCTGTGACCCAACTAACTCCTCCGTCATCTACCTCCGTCTACCTGGCGTCGACCTCGTTGGGAACATACCACCGAAAACAATTGGAAGTTTATCTCAGCTCCGTGTTCTGTCACTCCACTCCAATGGCCTCACAGGCGGCCTCCCTTCTGATTTCTCCAATCTCGCCTTCCTTCGCAGCGTTTACTTGCAGGATAACAGGTTTTCCGGTGGGTTCCCCCCGAGTCTATCCGAGTTGACTCGTTTAACCCGTTTGGATCTCTCCCGTAACAACTTTTCCGGCTCGCTTCCGTTTATCATCAACAATTTAACCGAACTCACTGGGCTTTTCTTAGAGGACAACGCTTTTTCCGGCCAACTTCCGAGTATAAGCCCGGCAAGTTTAGTCGCTCTGAACCTCTCAAATAATAATCTAAATGGTTCGATTCCTACGTCGTTGGCCTCGTTTCCGGTATCTGCATTCTCCGGGAACATTAATCTCTGCGGTGATCCTTTACCCGCTTGCAATAGCTCATTCTTCCCTTCTCCGGCGCCATCTCCGTCTTCGGATGAACCACCGGCATTACACAAAAAATCAAAGAAGAAGCTCTCAACCGGGGCAATTGTCGCTATTGCAGTCGGATCGGCGCTTGTTCTAGCTTTATTGTTGCTAATCCTACTTCTCTTTTTACGAAAAAAGAGAAATCAGCGGAGCAAACAATCTCCAAAACCTCCGTTACCTGCTTCAACAGCTGCTTCCAGAGGTGTTGCCGAAGCCGGGACTTCTTCATCTAAAGACGACATTACCGGCGCGTCGACGGAAGGTGAGAGAAACAAGTTAGTGTTCTTCGATGGCGGGATTTACAGTTTTGATTTGGAAGATCTGTTGAGAGCATCAGCTGAGGTTTTGGGGAAAGGGAGTGTTGGGACGTCGTACAAGGCGGTGTTGGAGGAAGGAACGACGGTGGTTGTGAAGAGACTGAAAGATGTGGTGGTGACAAAGAAGGAATTCGAATCACAAATGGAGGTTTTGGGGAAGATGAAGAACGAAAATGTGGTTCCATTGAGAGCTTTCTATTTCTCAAAGGATGAAAAATTGCTTGTTTCTGATTACATGCCTGCTGGTAGCTTATCTGCTCTTCTCCATGGTAATAATTTCTTCATCTTTCTCACCACATTTCGCGTTATTTATTCCATTTTTGATTGATTTATTGCGTTCAAATTGTGGGTATTCGCGGGTTTGAATCTTTATCATCTTCATTTTTAAAGATTTCAATGGAAGCTCTTGAATCACATGAATGTTGATTTTAGGATATGTTCCAGTGTACAAGTCTTGTTGCATTGTGTACAAGCTTAAACCTCTGAACATTGACTAGGGTCTATAAGTAAAGCCAATGATAGAATTAGGTAGTTTGTATGGTACATTAGTGGGGTGGCAATGGTCACAAGTCACTATCCATTTTTCATTATGCAACAAAGACTTGTACTTTCTGCATCAGTAGTTGTATTTTGCACACCTGTCTAAAAGATTTCATAAAAGTAGGCATTGGGTGCAAAATGCTTTATTTTTGGGACCATTTTTAAGCCCTTGAATGAAATTCTTAACTTGTGTATTTTGCAACTCAAATCATGCTATAAAGACTTGTACCTTATGCATTAATAGGCGTATCTTGCACCTAAAAACAGTTGGGTCTTTAGAGTATTTTTTGAGTACACGTTGCTTAGAATTTTGGGACCTTATATGGTTAATGATGAAATCCCTACTCATATAATATTAAATTCACAATCTCCATGGTGTAAAAGACTTGTACATTATTCATAAATAGTTGTTCATCACGCAACTGGTTTTACCTTATAAGAGTTGAGACATTTGTTTAAAAATTATATGATCTTAGGAATAAATAAACAAATTTCGTATGTGAAAATGGTCATTTTAAAAGATACTAATAATTTTTTTAGTCATACGGTAAATATCTTAAGATGTTTGTTTAATCTTAAATATTCCGTTATTTTAAAGTTTTAAAGCACAAATATACGTAATTGTCGGAAGTATGTTTTTTTCCCTTTTAATAATGACATCCATGTGGTGTGAAATGTGCATCCCGGCGCATGATATCTGTGTGGGCTACCCGTCTTTCTTTTACGCAAGTGAGTAGTAAATATTACACATCAACTCCTTTAATAAACTAATAATTGCTACACGCCCCCCCATGTTTCCCCACCAACATGCTTTTCCACCCTTTGCAATCATGATGAAAGAATGTTTTTCCATTTTTGCCCCTTATTGTCCTTTTGTTTTGTTTTCCTTCAATCTCACGCTCCTTCGCTATTTACACATGTATTTCCCTTTTTGGAAATTTGCATATTCATTCATGAGTACAACCGGTTGATGCATTGACTAGCTGTACCCTACCCAACAACCAACTAATGCATTGATGAGTTGCATAGTTAAACCCTTTGTTCGGATATCACAAATGCATCAACTAATTAATTGATCCATTTCTACATGATCTACATCTCAGATGATTTAGCAGTGTGGGTCAGCTCAGGGGTTGTTGTACAGTATACTGCACAGTGTTAATTGTTATTAACGAAACATGATTATTTTGCAGGAAGTAGAGGATCGGGGCGGACACCGCTAGATTGGGACCACCGGATGAGAATCGCACTAAGTGCCGCCAGAGGGGTGGCATACCTCCACGTCGCCGGAAAAGTCGTGCACGGCAACATCAAAGCATCAAACATCCTCCTCCGGCAAGAAACTAACCGCGACGCGTCTGTTTCCGATTTCGGTCTCAACACGCTGTTCGGGGGGTCAAGCTCCCCGAACACGCGTGTCACGGGGTATCGAGCACCAGAGGTGCTCGAGACCCGAAAAGTCACATTCAAATCGGATGTGTATAGCTTCGGGGTACTCTTATTGGAGCTTTTAACGGGAAAAGCTCCAAACCAAGCGTCATTGGGTGAAGAAGGGATAGATTTGCCACGTTGGGTCCAATCGGTGGTGCGTGAGGAATGGACTGCTGAGGTTTTTGATGTGGAATTAATGAGGTATCAAAATATTGAAGAGGAAATGGTTCAATTGTTGCAAATAGCAATGGCATGTGTATCGACTGTGCCAGATCAGCGACCCGCGATGCAGGAGGTTGTTAGGATGATGGAGGATATGAATCGCGGTGAAACGGATGACGGGTTGAGACAGTCGTCTGATGACCCGTCCAAAGGGTCGGATGTGCATACGCCGCCAACGGAGACCCGAAACTCGCCAAATACTGTCACACCGTGATCCCGGATAATTTGAATGAAAATAGAGTAGAGATTTTTTTTTTTTTAAATATTTTTGTTTTTGGTGTTTTTATGTTTATTTTAAATATTTTGAATTGATTTTTATGGGTCGGGTCAGGTCGGGTTGGGGTTTCATGGGCAATACTGCATCACTGCATCAGTGTTTATGTCATTATGTGTTATTCTTTGGTAAATCTCAAGAAGAAATTGTTGCATATGGTCGTTTTTTAGTTCATATCTTAAGTTTGTTTTTTAATACTTTATATGAATATGACTTGTATTAATTTTTATTCTCCAAATATAACGTCTTTTTCATGGAATATTGAGATTTTTTTAAAGTTTTAATATGATTAATGTCACTCGCCGGGGGCATCTCTAAATTATAAATTATTATAACGGCTTTTAGTTTTGGTTTGTTTTGTTATTTTAACTGGTTAAATGATATATAGTAAATTAGTATTTAAAATTTATTGTTATTTTTTCAAACATGAGTTAAAGGTTATAATTTCTGTATTTCTTTGGAGTAAGTATACTTAATTTGAATATTATATTTGAAAAGTCAAATGATTATAAAAAAAAAACAAATTAGCTATAAACAATAAAATTAAGAGTCGAAAGCAACCCACAACATAATATCATATTAAATATTTCAATTTTAATAGTAGTTATCTCAAAATTAATTGAGTTAGTCTTTTAAAATAAACACAGTAATTTTTATTGTAAGATTTTATATTGATCTTTTTTTTTTGCTTTATACAATGCAACGTTTTTTATCTTTAGTAAAGACTACAGTTCCAATTAATACATTTGGTCTGCAAAAGGTTTTTTCAAGTTCGTGGTTCTATAATATTTTATAATTTAAACAAAAACTTTTTCCTAAAACATTTTATCAAATCGAGCATTACAATTCACACCCCGTCACTCCCTGCGTCTTGGAAAAAGCAACGTGTTTCGGCCAGTGTCCAGGAAAAAAGTACAGTTTAGGTAATTTGATAATTTCAGTATTTAATTTAATTAGTACTTAAAAGAATAACTTTAAAATATTATACATGTTTTTGATTATGTTTTTTATTAATATATGTTTTAGATGATTACGTACAAGCTACAACAATGAAAGACCAGTTTTATAAAAAAAATATAATTTTATCCAATGATTGTACGTAAGTCCACTATATTATCTCAAATTTAGCATTTATGTAGGTTACAAAAGAATATAAAATTATTTTAAAAGGGAATTGACAACCTGTAGTTTGAAACTTTTGGTCAAGATATTCCCCAGAATAGTAATTAGCTGATGCAATTTACGACGCTTGTTAAAAAGTTAAAACTTAAAAGGAAAAACATATTTTACTTTATATTTGGAGTTTAGAATACAATGACTTCTTTGACTATCCTTTATCAATCCTTGATAATTATGTAATTTTAAGATATATCTAGTTTTCATACAAATATAAAGAAACACCATTAGAATTTTCGAATATTAATTTCCTATTATATATAATCTATTTCGGACTTAAAAAATAAAAAAGTCAATATAACTTTATATAAAAAATACAATTAAGATTCCCGCGTACACATTTAAAAATTAAAAACGAGTATATAGCCGGATATTATATTTAATTTAAAATTTAATATTCATTCATAACTGTTATACATAAATTAATAAATAATGATAAACAAACTTTTTGTCAAATAGGTAAGAAGCATGTAAATAAAGTGAACATAACCAACAAAAATGAAATAAAACTTCAACATCAAATGAAAGTAAAATATATTGCTAGAATGGCAAAAATGGTAACCACAAAGGGGATGTGAACATCATGATAATACGGTGAAATATATAAGAAATGGGGGAAATTACACAAATGCCCAACAAAGTTTTAGGGTTGGTCGATTCAGTCCCTAAAGTTTTTGTTAGGATTTATGGGTCCCTAAACTAGGATATGGTCTGCTCTTTTTGTCCATGACAACCTATAATAGTCGGTTAACCATGCGACAATGACCATTTAGACAAAAAAAACTCACATTGTGCCCCTATAAAGCCAAAAAAATAAGTTCGGGGATCAAATGCTAGTTTCACCTTCATCTCTACCCAATACCACCCTTATGCCACCTTCCTCACAACCTCCTCCGTCAACCCGCCACCCTACCTAAACCAACTGCTCATCAACATTTTATTCGGCCATTAAAGCCACCATAACCCACATTAATCACCATTGAATTAATATCACAACAGCCAAATCCAACCACCCTTATTCCTCCCATTTCTCTTGTGAAATCAGCCACCAACGGAGCACCCATAACCCACAAAAACCACCAGTCAGCCACCATAACCAATCACCTGCAAATCGAAGAAAAAAAAACTCTCGTTTTCTCTGTGAACCTCATCAAACCCACACATCCTTCTCAACCTCGCATCTATCAAACCTGCAACTCGGAGGGTAGCTTGTGCGATGTTGAAAAGAGAAGAAGGAAGGAGGGGTCAATTCCTTGAAGACCTGAAATCGAATCAAAGAAAAGAGTGGAAGGGGGTTGTGATCGAGAATCAATTAGAAGGAGAAGAGGGTTGTGATATTCGGTGAGTATGTATGACGATCGAGGGTGAAGACGGAAAGAAGAGCAGCGATCGATTTCTTGGGAGGGTACGGATTGAGTGTGAGTCGACTTTAGAATAAAAGGAGAGCTAATAAAGTTGATTTTTGTTGCTGGATGTTGGTATATACAAAGACACACAATAAATCGAATGGACTGATATCTTTCATTCTTCTCCCAAATCACTTCGATCTTGTGACATAAGCATTTGATCCCCGAACTTATTTTTTTGGCTTTATAGGGGCACCATGTGAGTTTTTTTTGGTCTAAATGGTCATTGTTGTGTTGTATGGTGAACCGACTATTACAGGTTGACAGAGACTAAAAGAGCAGGTTGTATCCTAGTTTAAGGACCCATAAAGCCCGACAAAAACGTTAGAGACTAAATCGACAAACCCTAAAAACTTTTTAGGGCATCCGTGTCATTTCCCCATAAGAAATATGGTCATTATAATAATTAACCAAATACTCAATCATATATTTTTTTTCTATATCTTTTTCACATTTAATTAAATTAAAAATATTTTTTATTTAAATAAACATAAAATAAGAAGGATATATGATGTGTAATAATACGTATACTAACTTAATATGATTTTATGTGACATTAGATTGCAATGATATGACATTAGATTGCAATGATATAACATCTATCATATTTATGGTCATATTTATGGTCAGTAGTGTCTAAAAAACCCAACCTAAGATGAAATAACACACAATTACAAGCTAATTAAAAGAATTTACAACCAAATGCTTCATACTTTTAAAGGTCATTCACATTCCTTGTCAAATCGATATAAGAAAACTGAGTAATCTAAACATTAAATGTTATTTAAAAAGAAAATCATAATTTTTTTTTGAAAAATGACAAATGGGTCTGGAATGACCGATTGCATATCCTTATTTTGAAATGGGTAAATGAGTATAGTGATCCGACCCAGTAATGTGATCTCCCCTATAAATAATATTTCGAACCCATTTCAGACTTCATTTCGAACTCAATCATTTCAGACAACATTTTGGACACCAATCCTACTTCAAGAATGTATTCTTCTAGAAACAAGGAGATGCATTTTTTAAATGTATGTTTCCATTATCTTTATAATTATATGTTTTTGCGTTAGATTATATGTTAAAAGTAAATAATTTTCTTTATTTTGTGTGAGTTGATGTAATTACATAGGTTTTATTTGTTATCCTTCGATTTTTAGTGGTTTTTAGGCTATCGTAGGATTACATGTGGGTATACGTGTGAACTAGATCAACAGATCTTAAAATATCCTAATTCAACGTATTCCAGAACGACTATGGAATACAAAGATCATGTCCAAAATATGTGGAACATGTCCAAAATGCATAGAACAGATTCGAAAGTTTATCCAAGATTCATAGAACGACTTCAGAATACAATTGGCATTCCAAAATATTTGTAACATCCTAAAATTTAAGATAAGGGTCTTAAATTAATTAAGATATTTAAATAAAGGAGGAGTTACATAATTAATTCATTTAAATGATAATCATATCATTAGTCGATATGAATCTTGCAAAGTTAAAGGTTGAGATGTTAACATTTCAAAGTTAAGGGACCCAAAGTGTCAATTTGGAAAAGTATGTTTGACCAAGGGTTGAATCACCAAGGTTAAATGGATGAGAAATGTTAAGAATGGGATGGTCAAGGACTCATTATGTCAACCTTTTAAGAAAATGTGAAAATAAATGAAGAAATGGTAAATTTAGCAAAAGATGTAAACTAGAAGGACCAAATATGACAAATCCGAAAATAAGAATGCTTCCTCTTCATTTCAGCCAAACAAGAACGATGGGAGGAGAATAGAGGAGGTTGGATGACGATTCAAGCTCAATAGAAACCCTAGAGGCCGATCTCAATCCTTCTTGGTTCATTTGGTGCAAGTTGTGAAGATATCAAGTGGTTCAAGGTATAATTTCTTCTCTTTTTCACCTAGAATTCGGATTTGTGAAGTGGGCTTGACACCAATGTTGAATTTAGCTTCTTATAAGGGTTAGGGTTTTGGTTTCTAACCTCCCTTGAGTTGTTTTGATGATCCCAATCTCAATACAATCACTCCATTGATGGATTTGAGGATTTGGGTGAAAACCTTGATGAACCCTAGAAACCCAAATTGGGGATTTTAAAATTGATGATATAATTTGACTATATTCTATGACCTAGATGTTGTTTGATGACATTAATTCCAATTAGAATGCTCAAACACATCGATGATGGTAGAATCATGTATAAGTTAGGGTTTAAATGGTTTTGGGGACAATATGATGAAACCAATGGAATCCTTTGTAGTTGAGAGATTGATGGGTAAAGGAAGTTCATAATTGTGACTGGATACTCTTGGAATGATTTGAAATCAAAACATAAGGTGTTTCTTGATTCCTAGATTGATATATGGAATAATTGGCCATAAGGGTATTTTGGGAAATCTAGGGATAATTATATGTTGATTGACATATAAGAAGTGAATGACATTCATGAACATGAATTGACACTCTAGAGATGATATTCAAACATAAACATGAAGGATCTCTTGATCTATAAGTGGTTCTAGTGATTGTTTGGCTATAAGGGTGATTTGGAAACATTGAATGGAATTGTGTGACAACCCGAAACTTCTATCTTGTACAACTATTCAATTCAATCAATGATGGATTCATTTCTGTTGTCTTTTGGCACCGTTTAAGGGTTCGTTTAAATGTCCTAAGCTTTAGTACAACCAAGGTTGAGATTAGGGATGAGTATCAAGTTGTAAAGTAACAAAATCGGGCCATACACTCCTTTAGGAGGAGTGTACGGCCGTAAACATGGGTGTACGGTTGTACACCCCCTTATGGCCGCACACCCACCCCTATATATAAGGGTAGACCTCCTTCCATTCATTCCTTTCCTCTCTTGGCTGCACACTACTCCCTTTCTCTCAAGTTTCTTCAACCGTGAACACTTCAAGGCTTCAAATCGTGAGTAATCCATCCTTTAGCTTGTTGTACTTGAAATACCTCTTGATTCAAGCCTTGGTACATCAAGTTTCATCATGTTCATCATCCCTTGAAGGTGTACGGCCGCACACCTTCATGAGGTTGGTCGTACACTCCTTAAAGGCCATCCAAAGTGAGAGTTTGACCACTATCTTCTAGTTGGACATGACCCTAGCCTTGATTAACCTTAAAATCGACATTTTGGGCATGAACATGAAGGGTGTATGGCCGCACACACACCTTGGGGGGCCGCAAACCCACTTTGATGATATTTATTGGCCTCAAACTTGCAATACAACTAAGCATGGACCTAGAACACTTCATGGATGCTAGTTAGAACCTTGGAATCACCTCAAAGGCACATCCCATCATGAGTGTACGGCCGTACACTCATGGGCCGCATACCCATGGCCGTAGACACCCTTAGGGTGGCCGTACACCTCCTTCACTCAATCCCATATGGTTCTAACACTTAGTTTAAGTGTTTCCAAGTCCATAGAGTGGTTTCTTATCATGTCTAGTAGTGAAATACCCTAATTTGGCTCCTGTATGTGTTATTGCATGTTAAATAGGATCAAATTGTGTTCGAGGCTTCACTTGACACTTGGCATCCCATATCGATCTCTAGTACAATCCACTCACTCAAGGCGAGTTCATACCCCTACGCTTTTATGGTTTTAAAACGTTTTCAGGGGGGAATACAAGCCAAACATAAATGCTTTTGTGAACTAATACAAAAGGACTTTTAACAAGTATAAAACTCATGCAATTGATACAAACAAACGGTTTTCATTTAGACATTTTATTCCTTTTGTACCATGTTGAGCATAAGGGACGATTTCAACGTACAACCAAAATTGCATAGTTTTTCAGATTCAATATTCACATCAACTACACTATATGTAACATCCGGATTCCCTGGTATTCTATGTTATTCATTTATTTTAAGTTTTGAGGAGGGAATCGACGAGTTGACGCCTAGACTCGTCGAGTAGGATCGCGATTTGCTGACTGGATTAATGAAGGGACTCGACGAGTCGATGGGTGGACTCAACGAGTCCGCGCTGTGGACAAAAACCCTAAATCTTTGGGCCTGTGCCCTATTTAAGGATCCTTATGGCCCTTAGTTGCGGCTACCAGTCCAGAGAGAGAAACCCTAGAGAGCTTGAACGAGTGGTATAAGAGAGAGAGCCTTTTTGATCCTTATTAGTGTGATTTTGCAAAGAAGAAGGTGTTTCCAGCAAGAGGAGGTCAAGGGGATTGCTATTCTGTGGATTTCCAGCTTGGATCTGCAACTTTGAGGTAGTAAATCGATCCCTTCTTCTGTTTAGTATGAGATCCTTGCATTTAGGGTTTTCTATACCCTTTTATTGGCTTGAAATGATGAGTATATTGTCCCTTTGAGTCTTAGATTCTGGATCTGGACCTTTAGAGGTCCAAAGAGCCTTATCCAACCTGCTTTATGTTGTTCCATGGAAGAAATGATCTTAGGTTGCCTTTTTAGAGATGATTTCACCAAAGAGAGCCCTATGTGTGTTGCATGAGTGTAAAGGTCGGACCTTTACGTGATTATTGTGAATGGGGAAGGCATATCTATAGGTTAGAGAAGCGAATCTGACCTCAGAAGGTCATTTGAGTGTTGCCATGGATGCTACTCGCCGAGTTCATAAGTGGACTCGACGAGTCGAGTCGAGGTTGCCCCGCGATTCGTGACAGGTGTAACCCGCCGAGTGAAGGGATGACTCGACGTGCCATGTGAGGCTAAAAGGATTCTGAGGACCCGCATGGACTCGCTGAGTCGCCCATGTGCACTCGACGAGTCGGGTCAAAGTTTGACCGTTGACTTCAGTTGACCTTAGGGTTTTGGTCAAGCTGATTCAGGAGAGTTCAGGGAAGGGTAGGATGGCCTTCTACCCAATCTATAGAGATGAGGCTATGAGAGAGTATTGATCAGGAATGTTATTCGTATGATAGGAGGAGGCTAGGTTGGGACGTCAAGCACGAGAGTTTATCCGACTTCGTACGAGGTGAGTCTTCTCACTATACTGTACCTAGAGTGGTACCTATGTGTGACCGGAAGGTCTTATATGTGATGAGATGTATGTGTTATATGCTGTTATATGATATGTAGGTGTTATGTATGTTATGAATGATAAGGACCGGAAGGTCATCATGATGTGGACCGGAAGGTCATTACGGGTAGGGCCGGAAGGTCTACCAGGGTTGTGGGACGGAAGTCCTCTGAGACACAGTGACCGGAAGGTCTTATAGCCTTGAGTGGCGTATGTGCGTATGTGGTATTTTGGGGAACTCACTAAGCATTTATGCTTACAGTTGTTGTGTTATGTGTTTCAGGTACTAGCGAGGATCGCGAGAAGGTGCCGACATGATCCGTACACACTCATGGAGTTTATGTCTTGAGATTCTGGGATATGTTTTGTTATGATAACATTGGATACATTATGTTTTGATATTACCTTATGAATAAAAGTATGTTTTAAAAATGAAAAATTGTTTTGGAAATTTACGTTGTTACACTATACATGCAAACTATAATAGGTATAGTTTGGGGTTTTCAATGCATAGCCTTTACGTACTCAGAGTTCTTCACTACTAAGCATATACAATATGGCATATTTAGTTTATGGTATACATCACTACAAGGACATGACATTTCATAATTATTTAAGTATAATTATCACTATATACAGTATGCACACGGATTTCACTACAATAGATCACTACAGAATTACATGTGAACTAGATTGTACAACATTGTGAGGCTCTACTTCGAAACTGTACCTTTAGGTGTACAGGACTAAATCCTATCATAGTATAACCAGAGTCTCCTGGAGGGAGAGCGTGAGATTTGTGAATAGATCTATTTGGGATTGACAATCCCACACCTGAACAGCTAGCTACAGTTAGGCAGGCATGCCTGAGGTGACAAATGTCATTTAACCAACGCCCGAAGAACGTTGTAAAGGTCTCTAGGTCATATCAAGCATGGTTATACGAGTCAAAATTGTATCAACTAACTTTTGTTTACTAGTTTTCAATCTTCGATAGTTTTATTTTCACTAATAGAACTACTACACACTACAACTGGAGGATTCCATGGATTTCATTTCATGGTTTTATTTTAAGTAATAAAACATACTACACTTACTGGTGATAGCCAGGGTTTTCAAACGGAACCTATTATACAATGATTTTCATACAGAATACATACATACCATGATTAGCATTAGCTAGACATACAAACTAGTGTTTTCACATGCTACAACAAATTTCAGTAACGAACATTCATAGTTATAGACAGAACTGATAACATCACACTTTCACTAAAGAAAATATTGGATTTTTTTGGAAACATGCGAACATTTTCACAAAGTCATCAACAAGTTTTCATTACAAAACATCGCTTATGAACTCACCAGCTTTATGCTGATACTCTTTCAAAACTGCTTGTATTCTCAGGAAATCAGTAGACAGGTACCTCCTGGATTTTTGAGAAGCTGGAGCAACAAGAGTCTTGTCTTTATATTTTACTTACGTTTTTGATGTATTCAAACAAGTTTTGAACAAATGTAAACCTTTTTCATATATGTATTCACTGTAATGGTTGTGTTACTATGACTGCTATGATACAATGGTTGTGATACTAAACATGACGTCATCCACCCCCGAACGTTTCCGCCGTTCCGGTTTGGGGGTGTGACAGATTGGTATCAGAGCCCTGGTTTATAGTGAACTAAGTATACCGTACCTTACATGGTATACAACTATAAACACTAAGGGGCTGAAGCGCTCTGAAAACTAAAAGTATATTTTCAAAATATAAGTATTTTATAAGAAGTATACGAGTATGCATACATAACAGAACCGAAGTCATATTTAGAGCAAAACAAAAGTATTTGGATGTTTGACACTGCGGTTAAACCTGGGCAGTTATGTAATCATGTCTAGGGTCAATATAGCCTGATCAACTATATTCATTCGAGACATGACCAACATGTGCTTGGGAGTGACTGTGGTGTTGCAGCAAGCCTAAAACTTACCAAGTATATATACATCAGATATCGATAGATCAAAAACATACAACTTAAAATACTATAGGAGTATTTTAGCTAGAGTCGAATACAGTATAGAGATTCATTCCAAGTGTTGTTACCTATTCTTTTCTAAGCGATAACTTACTTGCATTAGTAATCTTTCCTTGCTTATCGCTTGGTAGAACACTTTAATTATCAGGATGAGATATATATTATTTCATATATCTTGAGGACTTACCATCCTCTTCTTACTGATTGTTTCTAGAACAAGATGCCTCCCCGAAGAAGATCCAACAGAAGGAACGACGACACCCCGCCACCACCACCCCCTCAGTTCGACCCCGTTATGTTCCAGGCAGCAGTTACAGCCGCCTTGACTGCAGCAGTGGCACAAGTAAACTCTGGTGGGGATGGAGGTGGACCCGATCCTCAAAGACAAGATGGAAGTCAGGGACATCAAAAGGAGTGTTCCTACAAGGACTTCATGAACGCAAAACCCAAGTCCTTCGACGAAAATGGAGGTGTTATCGCTCTGACTCGATGGTTTGAGAAGATCGAATTCATCTTCGAAATTTGCGCCTGTTCCGAAGCAAACAAGGTGAAGTTAGCCGCCTGCACCTTCACCGACAGAGCATTGACCTGGTGGAATGGTCAAGTCAAATCCCTAACCCTGCCAGTGGCTAATGCCATGGGTTGGGAAAGGCTGAAGGAACTCATGCTTGCCGAATACTGCCCAAGGGGCGAGGTGCAAAAGTTGGAGCACGAACTCTGGA
Organism: Lactuca virosa; assembly: GCF_052849685.1. Taxonomy (NCBI): domain Eukaryota; kingdom Viridiplantae; phylum Streptophyta; class Magnoliopsida; order Asterales; family Asteraceae; genus Lactuca; species Lactuca virosa. The sequence continues at coordinate 298,979,951 of NC_136430.1, read as the reverse complement.
ACCTGAAGATGAAGGGTTCCGACATTGCAGCCTACATCGCTAGATTCTGTGATCTGGCTCTCCTTTGTCCGGGAATGGTCACCCCGGAAAGCAAGAAAATTGAGAGGTACATCTGGGGACTGACACCCCCAACCAAAGGAAATGTCTTGGCTGCTAGGCCCACTACTTTTGACAACGCCAAGTGTCTAGCGCATACTCTGATAGATCATGGGGTCGATCTTGATGAGGTAACAGCTATTCCTGAGCCACAAAAAGAGAATGGTGGGAAGAAGAAGAAATTCTGGAACAAGCGAAAGGGCCAGTCTTCGCAGGAGCCCTCCAAGAAGCAGCGAACAGTGGCAGTTCATGCTGCTACTACTCCTGCTGCTACTCCAGCTACTGTTCCAACCACCCAAGCTCCTGCCAGTGGTTATGCTAGTACTCTTGCAAAGTGCAACAAGTGTAACTTTCATCATCACGGACCCTGCCGTGATTTGCAATGCAACAGTTGTGGAAAGAAGGGACACACGACTCGATACTGCAAGGCACCAGTCCAACCAACCAATCAGGCTCCTGGGGCGGGTGCTGGTCAAACCTGCTATCGATGTGGAGAGGTTGGGCATTTCAAAATAAACTGCCCCAAGGCAGCAACAACGGGCAACACAGGGAGGGTACTGGCTATGGGCCAGGAGGAAGCAGTCGCTAATCCTACCGTTGTTACGGGTACGTTCCTCCTTGACAACTCTTATGCATGCATTCTTTTCGATTCTGGTGTGGAGAGGAGTTTTGTTAGTCATGCATTCAAACATCTAATCAAATGTAAATCCCAACCTTTAACCGAAACATTCACCGTCTAGATGGATAACGGAAAGAAAGAGAGCACCAACGATATATTCATAGGCTGTACTCTTACCCTAGATGATCATTCCTTTCCCATCGATCTTATGTCGGTATCCATAAAGAGCTTCGATGTCATAATCGACATGGATTGTTTGAGCCCCAATCGTGCTGATATCCTTTGCTACAAGAAAGCTATCCGTCTCAATCTTCCCTACGGCGAAGCCCTCACCATTTACGGTGATAAACTCAGTTCGAACCTTCGTATCGTCTCATGCATCAAAGCCCAGAAGTATTTGCGGAAGGAGTGTCATGCATTTCTAGCTCATGTTGTTGATGAAGCGCAAAAAGTTAAAGACCTCGAGAGCATCCCCGAAGTCTGCAACTTTCCTGATGTCTTCCCTGAAGATCTTCCAGGAATTCCTCCCGAGCGTCAATTCGAGTTTTGTATCGACTTAATCCCCGGAGCTACTCATGTAGCTAAATCTCCATACCGTTTAGCGCTGGCGGAAATGCAAGAGCTATCCAGCCAACTCAATGAGCTGATCAGCAAAGGATTCATAAGGCCGAGTTCCCCACCCTAGGGAGCTCCGATCTTATTCGTGAAGAAGAAAGATGGATCCTTTCGGATGTGCATTGACTACCGAGAACTGAACAAGATGACCATCAAGAACCGTTATCCCTTACCCAGAATCGACGACCTCTTCGACCAACTTCAGATAGCCAGTTACTTTTCGAAGATAGATCTAAGATCAGGGTATCATCAGTTGCGGGTTCATGAGAATGATATGCCCAAGACAGCATTCCGAACTCGCTATGGACACTACAAGTTTATAGTAATGCCCTTTGGTCTAACCAACGCACCGACGGTATTCATGAATCTGATGAATCGGGTGTGCCGCCATTTCCTAGACAAGTTCATGATCATGTTCATTGACGATATACTTGTCTATTCGCGGAGCGAAGAAGATCATAAACAACACTTGAGACTAGTGCTAGAAACATTAAGGGCGGATAAACTATATGCAAAATTCTCAAAGTGTGAGTTTTGGATCAGGAAGGTAACTTTCCTTGGTCACGTGGTTAGCAAGGAAGGCATACATGTGGAACCTTCCAAAATCAAAGCAATCGAGAATTGGTCTGCACCGAAGACACCTACAGAAATCCGACAATTCTTGGGTCTCGCGGGCTACTATCGCAGGTTTATCCAAAACTTCTCCAGAATCACTAAGCCTTTAACTACCCTGACGCAGAAAGGTGTAACCTTTAGTTGGGGAGACAAGCAAGACACTGCATTTCAAACCTTGAAGCGGGCCCTATGCAGCGCACCTATCTTGTCCCTGCCCGAAGGGACGGAAGACTTCGTTGTCTACTGTGATGCATCCAATCAGGGCCTAGGCTGTGTGCTCATGCAACGAGGAAATGTTATCGCCTATGCCTCGAGGTAGTTGAAAACACACGAAGTCAATTACACAACTCACGACCTAGAATTGGGAGCAGTGGTCTTTGCGTTAAAGATCTGGAGACATTATCTCTACGGAACCAAGTGCACTGTATTCAACGACCATAAAAGCCTACAACATATCTTTGATCAGAAAGAGTTAAAATGAGACAGCAGCGATGGGTAGAGCTACTCAGTGATTACGAGTGCGAAATATGCTATCATCCAGGCAAAGCCAATGTGGTAGCAGATGCTCTCGGCCGAAAGGAGTATTCAGGACGTAGAGTGAAGGCTTTGACAATGACCATCCATTCCCAATTATCCATGCAAATCAGAGAGGCTCAGCTGGAAGCCTTGAAACCAGAGAACATGGCAGATGAAGCGTTGCGGGGAATGGAAAAGAACTTAGAGGTCAAGGGAGACGGAGTTTACTATTTCATGAACCAGATCTGGACCCCAAAGTACGGCGGGTACAGGGAGGTTGTCATGAATGAGGCCCACAAGACTAGATACTCCGTTCACCCAGGTTCAGATAAGATGTATCTGGATCTCAAACAACTCTATTGGTGGCCGAACATGAAAGCAGAAATTGCTACCTTCGTGGGCAAGTGTTTGACTTGCGCCAAGGTGAAGGTAGAATATCAAAATCCCTCAGGTTTACTTCAACAACCAAAAATACCTGAGTGGAAGTGGGAAAGGATTACCATGGATTTTATCACTAAGTTACCCAGATCTCCGAGTGGGCACGATGCCATCTGGGTAATTGTCGATCGGTTGACTGAATCCGCCCACTTCCTGCCAATCAAAGAAAACTTCAAGATGGAGAGACTCACGCGAATCTACATTCGAGAAATAGTTCCCCTTCATGGGGTATCTGTATCCATTATCTCCAATCGAGATAGCAGGTTTACCTCAAGATTTTGGCAATCACTACAGAATGCTCTTGGAACTAAGTTGGATATGAGCACGACTTATCATCCACAGACCGATGGGCAGAGTGAGAGAAAAATTCAGACATTGGAAAATATGTTGAGAGCTTGTGTCATCGATTTCGGCACGTCGTGGGACACTCATTTTCCCTTGGTCGAATTTTCCTACAACAACAGCTACCATACAAGCATCAGGGTTGCGCCGTTTGAAGCCCTCTATGGCCGTAAGTGCAGATTCTCTCTGTGCTGGGCTGAGGTGGGTGACACGCAACTAGTCAAGGGTCAAGTCCCCGACAACACTCTCACGGGTCCTGAAATCATCCGAGAGACGACTGAAAAGATCGTACAAATCCGGGAACGACTAAAAGCATCAAGAGATAGACAAAAGAGCTACGCCGATAAGAGACGTAAACCCTTGGAATTCTAGGTTGGTGACCGTGTCCTTTTGAAGGTCTCACCCTGGAAAGGCATGATACGCTTCGGAAAGCGTGGAAAGCTAAATCCAAGATACATTGGACCGTTTGAGATCCTTGCTAGGATCGGTCCTGTAGCATAAAAACTACAGTTACCCCGAGAACTTAGCAACGTACATCTTGTCTTCCACATGTCGAACTTAAAGAAGTGTCTGTATGATGAGACACTCGTGATTCCTTTCGAGGAAATCGAACTAGACAAGAGATTACACTTCGTGGAAGAACGTGTTGAAATCATGGACCGAGAAGTCAAACGAACAAAACAGAGTCGCATCCCGATAGTGAAGGTTCGCTGGAATGCCAAGCGGGGACCTGAATTCACTTGGGAGCGTGAGGATTCAATGAAACAGAAGTACCCTCATCTTTTTCCAAGTTCATGATTTGTATTCTATTCTTGAATTTCGGGACGAAATTCCCTCTAACGGGGATGATGTGACAATCCGGAACTTCTATCTTGTACCACTATTCAATTCAATCAATGATGGATTTTGTTTTTGTTGTCTTTTGGCACTGTTTAAGGGTTCGTTTAAGTGTCCTAAGCTTTAGTACAACCAAGGTTGAGATTAGGGATGAGTATCAAGTTGTAAAGTAACAAAATCGGGCCATACACTCCTTTAGGAGGAGTGTACGGCCGTATATATGGGTGTATGGCCGTACACCCCCTTATTGCCGCATATCCACCCCTATATTTAAGGGTAGACCTCCTTCCATTCATTCCTTTCCTCTCTTGGCTTCACACTACTCCCTTTCTCTCAAGTTTGTTCAACCGTGAACTCTTCAAGGCTTCAAATCGCGAGTAATCCATCCTTTAGCTTGTTGTACTTGAAATACCTCTTGATTCAAGCCTTGGTACATCAAGTTTCATCATGTTCATCATCCCTTGAAGGTGTACGGCCGCACACCCTTATGAGGTTGGCCGTACACTCCTTAAAGGCCCTCCAAAGTGAGAGTTTGACCCCTATCTTCTAGTTGGACATGACCCTAGCCTTGATTCACCTTAAATTCGACATTTTGGGCATGAACATGAAGGTTGTACGGCCGCACACCCCTTTGTACAGCCGCACACACACCTTGGGGGGCCGCAAACCCACTTTGATGATCTTTATTGGCCTCAAACTTGCAATACAACTAAGCATGGACCTAGAACACTTCATGGATGCTAGTTAGAACCTTGGAATCACCTCAAAGGCACGTCCCATCATGAGTGTACGGCCGTACACTCATGGGCCGCACAGCCATGTCCATACACACCCTTAGGGTGGCCATACACCTCCTTCACTCAATCCCATATGGTTCTAACACTTAGTTTAAGTGTTTCCAAGTCCCTAGAGTGGTTTCTTATCATGTCTAGTAGTGAAATACCCTAATTTGGCTCCTATATGTGTTATTGCATGTTAAATAGGATCAAATTGTGTTCGAGGCTTCACTTGACACTTGGCATCCCATATCGATCTCTAGTACAAGCCACTCACTCAAGGCGAGTTCATACCCCTACGCTTTTAAGGTTTTAAAACGTTTTCAGGGGGAATACAAGCCAAACATAAATGCTTTTGTGAACTAATACAAAAGGACTTTTAACAAGTATAAAACTCATGCAATTGATACAGACAAACGGTTTTCATTTAGATATTTTATCTCTTTTGTACCATGTTGAGCATAAGGGACGATTTCAACATATAACCAAAATTGCATAGTTTTTCAGATTCAATATTCACATCAACTACACTATACATGCAAACTATAATAGGTATAGTTTGGGGTTTTCAATACATAGACTTTACGTACTCAGAGTTATTCACTACTAAGCATATAAACTATGGCAGATTTAGTTTATGGTATACATCACTACAAGGACATGACATTTCATAATTATTTAAGTATAATTATCACTATATACAATATGCACACAGATTTCACTACAGTAGATCACTACAGAATTACATGTAAACTAGATTGTACAACATTGTGAGGCTCTACTTTGAAACTGTACCCTTAGGTGTACAAGACTAAATCCTATCATAGTATAACCAGAGTCTCCTGGAGGGAGAGCGTGAGATTTGAGAATAGATCTATTCGGGATTGAAAATCCCACACCTGAACTGCTAGCTACAGTCAGGCAGGCATGCCTGAGGTGACAAATGTCATTTAACTAACGCCTGAAGAACGCTGTAAAGGTCTCTAGGTCATATCAAGCATGGTTATATGAGTCATAATTGTATCAACTAACTTTTGTTTACTAGTTTTCAATCTTCGATAGTTTTATTTTCACTAATAGAACTAATACACACTACAACTGGAGGATTCCAGGGATTTCATTTCATGGTTTTATTTTAAGTAATAAAACATACTACACTTACTGGTGATAGCCAGGGTTTTCAAACGGAACCTATTATACAATGATTTTCATACAGAATACATACATACCATGATTAGCATTAGCTAGACATACAAACTAGTGTTTTCACATGCTACAACAGATTTCAGTAACGAAAATTCATAGTTATAGACAGAACTGATAACATCACACTTTCACTAAAGAAAATATTGGATTTTCTTGGAAACATGCGAACATTTTCATAAAGTCATCAACAAGTTTTCATTACAAAACATCGCTTATGAACTCATCAGCTTTATGATGATACTCTTACAAAAACTGCTTGTATTCTCAGGAAATCAGTAGACAGGTACCTCCTGGATTTTTGAGAAGCTGGAGCAATAAGAGTCTTGTCTTTATATTTTACTTACGTTTTTGATGTATTCAAACAAGTTTTAAACAGATGTAAACCTTTTTCATATATGGATTCACTGTAATGGTTGTGTTACTATGATTGCTATGATACAATGGTTGTGATACTAAACATGACGTCATCCACCCTCGAACGTTTCCGCCGTTCCGGTTTGGGGGTGTGACGAATTGAGGATTCCATTGTTAGTTTATGTATTTACAATGAGATTAATAAGGGTTTATGTGATTGAGAACATTTATTTGAGTGTTCAATAAGTTAGGAACAAGCCTTGTGAGCTTTGGAATGTTCAAGTGAAAGATGGACTAGTTTACCCTTCTTTTAAACACTTGAGGATCATGATGATCTTAAGGTTTTAGTGAACACTTAATGGATTAAGTGGGGTGTTTTAAGATGATAAAACACCTCCTAAACATGTGTGAGAACCTATACAAATGGTACAAAGTGATTTTGAAAAGGGCCTTCAAGAACTATGCAAAGTATATAGTGTTATTATGAGAAAAATTAAGTTTGGGTATGTCCAGACATGAAAACACGGCCCGTGTAAATGCATGCTTTAATTTACACGGTCTGCGTTAATCCCTTATTTGGAGATTTTCTTGTTTTCTTCATAACTTTTGCATACGGACTCGGATTTACGCACGGTTTTCGCCTATATTCATATTTTGGCACGAGGAATAGTATGAAGCAATAAAATTTAGTATTTGAACATTTGAGGGGTATTTTGGTCATTTTAATGACTTATGTCCATATATGGTGTAGGTAGTGTTTAAAGAGGATTGCTTTAGGGAAAGGAACTAGAAGAGCACTAGTTAACCTATGTGTGATTGAGGTGAGTACGTGTTGGCATTTTTCCCACTTTGGGGTACAGGGAAAAATGATTTTATGATAATGAAATGCAATGATATATGAAATGTTTTGAAAAGAAAGCGTCAAATGTTTTTGGAAATGGTATTTTTAAAGAATGCCTTAAAGGCAAGAATGTTTTTGAAAGAAAAGAACGTTTTGGAAGAACGAATGCTTTGAAAATATGTTGGAAATGTTTTGAAATATAAATGCTTTACTTTTGAAATGATTTTATGAAACTAATGTATGAAATGTGTAAAGCATGGAAAGTGGTAATGAAAAGTAATGTAAAGTAATGAAAAGGAATGGAAAGTAATGAAAAGAATTGGAAAGTAATGAAATGAAAATTGCCCGGGCCATGATGCCACATAATAGGCACTAGAGAAATCTATCGGGGTGGCGCCTCCCCTTCGCGAGATAGATGTCCTAATGGAAATGATGCCTTGGTGGATTGATTTGTTCTTTCCACCTTGGTCTAGACTTGGGAGTGGTTCCTTTATTGGACGTAGACCCTAAGTATTAAAATGACAACGGTTTAATACCAGAATTAGCCCTTAATGATAAAAGAAAATGAAACATGGAAATATGGCTTTTGAAATGAAATGAAAGGAAATGAAATGATAAGATATGAAATGATATTTATGACTTGTATGAAATGACTTTTTCCTTGGAAATGCTTGAAAATGTTTTATGGTCTAAAACTATGTTTTGCAAAGATGAATTTTTTTTTGGTAAAAGTGTGATAAATGTTTTGGGTCATAAACCCACGTAGCTCATGAGACATTATTGTCTTACGTATCTCTTTTAATGCCATGTATCTCAGGTTACCTTTAAGGAGAGAGGATGATAGATGGAAGTTAGAAGTCAAGTTATAGAGAATGGAGTGGAATTTGATAAGTTCCTTATTATTTTGTATTGATGTAATTCTTATTTGCTTGTTTTGGATTTATTGATGCTTAATGGTAGCACCCAATGTTTTAATTTATAAAGGTTTTTGTGGGACCGGTTTTTGTTAAATGTGGGTTAATACCCGAATGTTTTTAAAACCATAGCATTTTAAAGTTTGAAAATCTTTGGGTGTTACAGTTTTGTTATCAGAGCCATACTTTAAGCGAATTAGGATTGGATCATTCCACTCCTAGGCTTAGACTTTGGTTATGTAAAGTGTGAATGAGTCATAGGATTGCTATGCCTTGATTTAGATAGAATCTTATGCAACAAGTGATAGAAAGGAATTACCTTGCTAGATGATATGAGGCTTTAGATAAGTTAGGTTAGCTTGTAGAATGCTACATTGAGTGCTTCTAAAGTGAGTAATGGAAGTAAGACTAGTGTACGGAGGATCTAAACCAGTGGATCAAAACCTTTTAGTGGTGAAGTCAAGGTCGATTATGTATGATGTGGGTATAATAGTATAGGGCCCGTACTATTATACACACATGATACATACACGAACTTGGTGGAAACATGAAGGGGTTTTGTGAAATGTGGTAAGGATTCGAGTGAGTTGAGGACTTAGTGAATGCCTATCTTAGGTTAGATAAGAGTCATGAAGGAGTTTAAAACTTGATTAATGGATAATGGGGAATTTTTGACAACTTTGACTTTTCTGTCAAAGTCAAACATCTAGCATGAAGATGAGAAAATAATTGGGATACATTTGATATATGGTTGAAATTGAGTTATACCCTTTTAGAATCATTGGTAATGAGTTAGAAATGCCAAGGAATGAATTGAATTAAGCTATTTAAATTGTTAACAAACATTTAACTCAAAAAGGGACATGGTTGAATTTTGGAAAAAGTCTAGAATGGGACAAGAACTAGAACTCCAAAGTTATGATGAAGAAAATTAGTTGGAGTTGGTAATTAGGGACAAGCTTATGTTGCAATATAAGAGTGATTCCTTCAAGTTACAAGTTAGTTGATTGAGAAATGAATGGAATGGAATCATGAATTTCATCCTTAGATGAAAGATAATGATTTGATGTGATTATTGACATTGGAAGGCAAGCCAATGACTAAGTTGGAGAAAGGGTGATATGATGATGAAAGCAAGATGGTGCACGAAAACGTGACCGAGACAGCTTGGGAAGGAGCTTCTTGATGTTTTTGATTCAATGAGATCTTTTTGGATCCTAAGGAGCTGATGACAAGATGATGACAACATCAGACATTGAGTGTTATTGTAGTTGTGGAAGTGATGTCCTTATGAAACCAGGACACTAGAAAAAGGTAAGCAATAATGCGCTGAATTAACACACTAGGCTAGTGAGTGAAGTCTTTACAAGGAAAGAAGAGTAGTGAGAGATAACTGAATGTATTTATTGAGCCTGAAAGAATACAAACAATATGAAGACCATCTAGAATTATGCAAAATAACGGAAACTAAGAAGTAACGATGATAAGAACATGAGAGTACCTTACCTTATTGTACTAGACTATCATGATGAACAAGTTAACAGAGGAACTTTGTAAGCCCTTCTTACAAGTTCTATAATTGTGATAAAAAGTTAAGATTACATACGGAACGTGATGTGGGGGACAGAAGAGATAAGACTCCAAGGTGTGATAATTTGATGATGAATAAGTAGTGTCCGTAAGATGTTCTATGACCGACCAAGGGGGAAGACGAGTTCACATGATGGAATATCAAATAATGCAAACTGGATATCAAGGATTTTACAGTACTGAAGGTGTGGACAAGAATGAACACCTGAAGTTCGTATAAAAGGAATGTCAAGGAGACGATGACGAGTAAGGAAATTTTGAAATTTCCATGGACAAGTTAGAGAAATGAATAACTACAGTGTAAGAATAAAAGAGTGACTTGGACCTTAAAAGAAATGCCCTCATTTCTTTTAAGGGTTAGATGTTAAGAAGGAGATGAAAGTGTGATGATGGTATGTTACAAGAGATCACAACACTTTGAAGACTGAGTAAGAACAACACATGGTGCTTGGAATTACGAGTGAAATGAATAAATCATGGTTACAAGATTTAGAGCTTCCAACTTATACAACTTGGTGGATCGGACCGAGCATCCTCAAGTACAACTGGGTACTAGGTTTGAGTATTGCTGCTAATTGGAATTGACAACCAGACAAAGAGCAGATAGATTTATGATAATGGGAACTTTTATTATGAGTAAATATAGAATACATGACTTTGCCTTAGATCACTATGGGCCACTCGAATTGTGACCAAAGGACGGAAATCAATTGATATAAAAGTTGGTTGTGAAATCATAGGAAAGGGACAAGAAATAGAAAGAAGTAAAGTATCATGATACTTGAGAAGTTAAACTGGCTAAGTGATGAATGGAAGATCCGATTACTCAAACATATTTATTGAAGGACACACGAATGATGAAATTTAGATAGAAGCTATAGGTGATTAATCATGTAAAGAGAAGGTGGAATTTGAATACCACAAGGAGTAAATGTGAGGCAACAAACTTTATACAAGGAGATAAAAGAAACATACTGCTACATGATGAGGATCATCTTGTGATTTAACCTTAAAAGAAATGCCTTCATTTCATTTAAGGGGTAGATAGCTAGGAAGAACCAAGTTACAAGTGACGAGATAATTTGGAACCAACAAAATTTTATGAGTTGAGTTGAAGCAACGCCAAGTGATTTAGAACTTCTTGTCATGGTATGATTAGAGTTGTGGACCTAAGAAATGTGCTAACTCATGATGAGATCTTTATTTGAAGTGTAAGTTAAAGTGAATGAAGAAGGATAGGGACAATGTATGGGAAGTATATATATAGACTTGGATAGTATAGTACATGTTGGTACAAACGTAGTAAACAATGAATGATATACATGATTGGATTATCTTGATGAATTGTATAAATTGAATTGCATACCTGGTTGCATGTAAAGTGTCATTCTTATGACTTTAAAGTAAGGCATGTGGGAAGAAAGGTAGAGGTATTAGTAGGAGCTAAATTGATAAATCATAATTGCATGAAAGTTTAAAGGATGGTTTTATGCTTAAGGGAATAATTAAGTGTAATGTATTGTGAATTATAAGTATAGAAAATAGAGAAATAATAGTGGTGTGCTTAGGCACGAAAGGGTATACCTTGGCAATATAGACTACCTAAGTAAGGAAATTAACAAATGGTGACTTATGAGTCGGGAGACCTGATAAGGATTTATACATGCCTTAAACTTTGTTGCAATATGAGGCGATTGTATGCCTTAGAATAACTGGCATCATTGTTAGAGTAATTTGTTAAAATTTCATAAAGGGGACAAAAGGGTAAGAATGTCCAAGATGGTTGATAACCCTAATTATGTATTATTGATCATTAGGTGGACTACAATGGTGACAAATGACCAAAGTGATGCGACCATCAAGGGAATTGAAAAGTGAAGGGATGAAATCCTAATAAGATGGATCACGAAATAATTCCGAGGACATAATCCTTTTAAGGGGTAGATATTTGTAACATCCTAAAATTTAAGATAAGGGTCTTAAATTAATTAATATATTTAAATAAAGGAGGAGTTACATAATTAAATCATTTAAATGATAATGATATCATTAGTTGATATGAAGCTTGCAAAGTTAAAGGTTGAGATGTTAACATTTCAAAGTTAAGGGACCCAAAGTGTCAATTTGGAAAAGTATGTTTGACCAAGGGTTGACTCACCAAGGTTAAATGGATGAGAAATGTTAAGAATGGGATGGTCAAGGACTCATTATGTCAACCTTTTAAGCAAATGTGAAAATAAATGAAGAAATGGTAAATTTAGCAAAAGATGTAAACTAGAAGGACCAAATATGACAAATCCGAAAATAAGAATGCTTCCTCCTCATTTCAGCCAAACAAGAACGATGGGAGGAGAATAGAGGAGGTTGGATGACGATTCAAGCTCAATAGAAACCCTAGAGGCCGATCTCAATCCTTCTTGGTTCATTTGATGCAAGTTGTGAAGATATCAAGTGGTTCAAGGTATAATTTCTTCTCCTTTTCACCTAGAATTCAGATTTGTGAAGTGGGCTTGACACCAATGTTGAATTTAGCTTCTTATAAGGGTTAGGGTTTTGGTTTCTAACCTCCCTTGAGTTGTTTTGATGATCCCAATCTCAATACAATCACTCAATTGATGGATTTGAGGATTTGGGTGAAAACCTTGATGAACCCTAGAAACCCAAATTGGGGATTTTGAAATTGATGATGAAATTTGATTGTATTCTATGACCTAGATGTTGTTTGATAACATTAAATCCAATTAGAATGCTCAAACACATCGATGATGGTAGAATCATGTATAAGTTAGGGTTTAAATGGTTTTAGGGACAATATGATGAAACCAATGGAATCCTTTGTAGTTGAGAGATTGATGGGTAAAGGAAGTTCATAATTGTGACTGGGTACTCGTGGAATGATTCGAAATCAAAACATAAGGTGTTGCTTCATTCCTAGATTGATATATGGAATAATTTGTCATAAGGGTATTTTGGGAAATCTAGGGATAATTATATGTTGATTGACATATAAGAAGTGAATGACATTCATGAACATGAATTGACACTCTAGAGATGATATTCAAACATAAACATGAAGGATCTCTTGATCTATAAGCGGTTCTAGTGATTGTTTGGCTATAAGGGTAATTTGGAAACATGGAATGGAATTGAGGATTCCATTGTTAGTTTATGTATTTACAATGAGATTAATAAGGTTTTATGTGCTTGACAACATTTATTTGAGTGTTCAATAAGTTAGGAACAAGCCTTGTGAGCTTTGGAATGTTCAAGTGAAAAATGGACTAGTTTACCCTTCTTTTAAACACTTGAGGATCATCATGATCTTAAGGTTTCAATGAGCACTTAATGGATTAAGTGGGGTGTTTTAAGATGATAAAACACCTCCTAAACATGTGTGAGAACCTATACAAATGGTACAAAGTGATTTGGAAAAGGGCCTTCAAGAGCTATGCAAAGTATAGTGTTATTTTGAGAAAAATTGAGTTTTGGGTGTGTCCAGACATGAAAACACGGCCCGTGAAATGCATGCTTTAATTTACACGGCCCGCGTAAATCCCTGATTCGGAGATTTTCTTGTTGTTTTCATAACTTTTGCATACGGACTAGGATTTACGCACGGTTTTCGCCTATATTCATATTTTTGCATGAGGAATAGTATGAAGCAATAAAATTTAGTACTTGAACCTTTGAGGGGTATTTTGGTATCTTTAATGACTTATGTCCATATATGGTGTAGGTAGTGTTTCAAGAGGATTGCTTTAGGGAAAGGAACTAGAAGAGCACTAGCTAACCTATGTGTGATTGAGGTGAGTATGTGTTGGAATTTTTCCCACTTTGGGGTACATGGCAAAATGATTTTATGATACTGAAATGCAATGATTTGATATATGAAATGTTTTGAAAAGAAAGCGTCAAATGTTTTTGGAAATGGTTTTTTAAAGAATTCCTTAAAGGCAAGAATGTTTTTGAAAGAAAAGAACATTTTGGAAGATCGAATGCTTTGAAATATGTTTATAATATTTTGAAATATAGATGCTTTACTTTTGAAATGATTTTATGAAACTAATGTATGAAATGTGTAAAGCATGGAAAGTAATGAACAATAATGTAAAGTAATGAAAAGGAATGGAAAGTAATGAAAAGAATTGGAAAGTAATGAAATGAAAACTGCTCGGGCCATGATACCTCGTAAGAGGGACTAGAGGAATTTATCGGGGTGGCGCCTCCCCTTCGCGAGATAGATGTCCTAATGGAAATGATGCCTTGGTGGATTGATTTGTTCTTTCCACCTTGGTCTAGACTTGGGAGTGGTTCCTTTATTGGACGTAGACCCTAAGTATAAAAATGGCAACGGTTTAATATCAGAATTAGCCCTTAATGATAAAAGAAAATGAAACATGGAAATATGGCTTTTGAAATGAAATGAAAGGAAATGAAATGATAAGATATGAAATGATATTTATGACTTGTATGAAATGAGTTTTCCTTGAAAATGTTTTATGGTCTAAAACTATGTTTTGCAAAGATGAAATGTTTTTGGTAAAAATATGATAAATGTTTTGGGTCATAAACCCACGTAGCTCACGAGACATTATTGTCTTACATATCTATTTTAATGCCATGTATCTCAGGTTACCTTTAAGGAGAGAGGATGATAGATGGAAGTTAGAAGTCAAGTTATAGAGAATGGAGTGGAACAGGATAAGTTCCTTGTTATTTTGTATTGATGTAATTCTTATTTGCTTGCTATGGATTTATTGATGCTTAATGGTAGCACCCAATGTTTTAATTTATAAAGGTTTTTGTGGGACCGGTTTTTATTAAATGTGGGTTAGCACCCGAATGTTTTTAAAACCATATCATTTTAAAGTTTGAAAATTTTTGGGTGTTACAATATTGATCTAGAATGTTATCTAGAATGTTGATCCGAAATGTCCTCCGTAACATATATGTAACGCCCCGATTCTCAGGTATTGATTTAATGTGTGAATTCTTGATTTCAAGGGCTACTCGACGAGTTGATTGCCCTACTCGTCGAGTAGCAGCGGGTTGGTCCACGTATTTTAATGACCTACTCGCCGAGTCCAAGAAGGGACTCGACGAGTAGGAGCTGGCAGATGAAACCCTAAATCTCGGGGTTTTGCACCCTATTTAAAGGATCATTGGCCTCCCCCAGCCTCCCCTTTACTGCTTCTTGTCCCTCTCAAACCCTAATCGAGTGTGTGTGTTCCATTTGTGTATTCTTGAGCTTGGAAGAGGATTTTGTGGAGAAGGGAGCTTGGAGAGCAAGTGTTCAGAAGCAAGGAGCTTGTGGGATCTGAAATCTACCTTATTGGACATCTTCTGGAAGGTATAAATCGTTACCCTAACCTCATTTCA
Organism: Lactuca virosa; assembly: GCF_052849685.1. Lineage (NCBI taxonomy): Eukaryota > Viridiplantae > Streptophyta > Magnoliopsida > Asterales > Asteraceae > Lactuca > Lactuca virosa. The sequence continues at coordinate 298,964,813 of NC_136430.1, read as the reverse complement.
TTCTAGATTCCCTATTTGGACAAATTCTAGGGTTTTCATGGTATGATTGGAAACTTTTCTTGTGTGCAAGCTAAGATCTGAAGTTGTAACTTCAGAACTAAGCTCCCTTGGGCTTCTTAGTCCATAAAGTTTCCAGCTTGTGCAAGAATGAGACTCTCCCAAGGTGTAAAGCTCCATTGGAAGCTTAGATTGGTCATTTAGGGCCTTTAGAGCCTTGCATGTGCGTAAAGTTTGCAACTTTACGTGATAAACATGCCTTAGAAGCTTGGATCTGTAATCTGGAACCTTGTCATGGCTTAAAAAGCGTCTGGATGGATGAAGGTCTGCAAGGACTCGACGAGTTGGATGAACAACTCGGTGAGCCCATTGAAGATGGCCTTGAACTCGACGATTTGGATGAACAACTCGGCGAGCCCGTTGAAGATGGCCTTGAACTCGACGAGTTGGATGAACAACTCGGAGAGTCCGTTGAAGATTGCCTTGAACTCGGCGAGTCGGCTAGGGTTTCTCCCAATTCTTGGACATGTATGAACTCGACGAGTTAAAGGGAACTCGACGAGCCAATCAAGGATTTCACGACTTCTCGAGTTCAGGAAGGACTGGACGAGTCGGTGAACTGCACTCGACGAGTCGAGTCAACATGGACTGTTGACTTTGACTTGGACCAGGGGTTGACCAGTTGACTTCTGAGGGTATTCTGGTAATTTGGAGATTTATGAAAAAGGGTTTTATGGAAACTATAGGTGGTGGAGTTCGGGTTGGTGATCCGGGAGTTGAGCTTTCTAGTTTCAAACGACAGTTGTGAGGTGAGTTATCCTCACTATACTAAGGGGTCTAAGGCACCAAGTCCGGCCCATTGGATGTGTTATTCTAGCAGTGTTGGATGTTGAGTATGAGTTAGTGTTGCATGATAGTGGTTATGCCAGTTAGGTAGGCCTGTAGGACTATCTGTGATGTTATATGATTATTGCATGCTCAGTGGTTATGATATGTGTTTGTTATATGGGATGGGTTGAGGTTGCACTGCTTCGTGCGGTAGCCAACAAACCCTAGGAGCATTCCAGTTACGGGCTAAGGGAGACTCGTACTGTGGGCTCGGGAGCATTCCAGTTACGGGCTAAGGGAGACTCGTACTGTGGGCTCGTGGGTATTACAGTCTGTAGGGCTGTGGACCCATTATGTGTTGTTCTGTTCAGTTGTTATGATATGTTATTACTGATGTGGTTATGTGGACTGTATGTGTATCGGTATTTTGGGGGTAACTCACTAAGCTTTTGGGCTTACAGTTTCAGTTTATTGTTTCAGGTACATCAGGGGACCGCGGCAAGACGAAGGCATGATCGTACAGCTCCTGATATTATGTTTATGTTTCTGGGAATACTCTGATAAATAATATTTTGAAAACAAAGTTGTAATGTTTTGATGAACTTGACATGTTTTAAAAGTTTAAATTTGTTTGAAATTTTTGGGTGTTACAACTTGGTATCAGAGCCTTGGTTTGAGTGAATTGGAGGAACACTCGTGTGACTCCAGTCTCAAATCAAGGAAAAGATTTTCAAAATGAATTCTAAAATGGTTTTTAAAATAAGTAAAGGAGGATGCAGGGTGTACGATCAGCCGGAGCCAGTAAGTATACCCCAATTTACCATACAAGTTATTTGATTATGAGATATGTTAGAACAGCATGTTAGCACTAGGCTAGGGATCTTCAGGAATTGCATGATAGAATTACCTGATTGCATGATGCCTGCTAGCCTAGGGTTTCCTTTATATGAGATTGACATCATTACTGTAGTTGCTTAGTGTATGCATCACGGTTATACATAATTAAGATCTTATAGCCTGAGAATGTTTGATTTGGCCTTATGTTCTGTTCTTGTTTGATTGGGAGATTAGGGTAGGACTGGATATTCGAAAGTCTATAGGGTCCAGCGTTATGTGTGGCTAGCACACACTAGTACTGCAGGGTTGGTGGAAGTTTCATGGATAGGTGGGTTATGTGAGAGGCCGGTAGGCCAGTTATGAAATATTTAGCATTCCTCTAGGAGTGAGGATTGAGCGCTCGCCATGTTGTGTATTCAGTTAGGGCGTTGTGGTGATACTTGAGACAAATATGGGTAAGTGTGGAAGGTAGTAGGGGCCCATACTACTGAAAGCACAAGACCCATACGCGTAGCAAGGAAGTCACAACCCCTAGGGTTAGTCGGGAGTTGGCTCCCATATATTTATGTGGATTATCTGACATTTTGTGGTATGTTTCAGAATGGTGATGACGAGACGCTTCGTGGCTGGATCCGGTTCGGGATCAGGATCAGGGGACAGAGGCCAGGAGGGGCCGACGGCACCTGAGCCGATGGTGCAGATGGGTACAGAGGAGTTGGATGCCAGGATTCGAGAGATCCTGCATGATGAGGTTGCTGCTGCATTCCGGGCTCAGTTACCGGAGATGTTCGGGTCGATTAAGACCGCCATGGTGGAGTATTTTGATGAGCGCTACGCAGCCCTTGCAGAGACAGCCGCCGTAGCAGCTGCATCAGTTGTATCCGCGGCAGGGGGAGGAGTTGGTAGGGGCTTTCAGTACAAGGACTTCGATAACACAAAGTCCCCTACTTTTGATGGGACGCAGGATCCCATCAAGGCTATGAGATGGATTTCAGATGTGGAGGGGTGTTTCTTCACCTGCTCGTGTCCTACTGACCAGAAGGTCAGGTGTGATCTGAACCTGCTTAGGTCTGGGGCCAAGGACTGGTGGAGACTTGCGACTGGGTCGTACACTGATGATCAGAGAGCTGGTGTTACTTGGGAGCAGTTCAGGGACATGTTCTGCGCCCGTTACATTCCGCGGGTTGAGCGGGAGCGGTTGGCACAGGAGTTTCTGAGTTTGAGACAGGATGGGGAGTCGGTGACGGAGATCACCCGTATGTTCACTGAGCGGGTGATGTTCTGCCCAGAGTTTGCTTCCGAGCAGTCTCAGATGACCCGTTATCTGAGTATGCTCAAGACTGATATCCGACAGTTTGTATCTAGCCAGCGATGTGATACTCTTTTGGAGTTGCAAGAGGCCGCCAGACGGCGGGAGTTAGAGATTGAGATGCAGCTAAGGGAGCAGCGGCCGGCCCCGACACAGTCGCAGCCGGCGCCGAAGCGGTTTAAGACCGCTGATTTGAGGTCTGGGAGTCAGCAGAGCCGCTCTTGTGGGAAGTGCGGCAAGGTTCATTCCGGGATTTGTCGAGCCAGTAGTGGCTGCCACAGGTGTGGTAAGGAGGGGCACTATGCAAAGGATTGTCGCCAGGCCGCTCCGATACCGAGTATGAAGTTATGTTACCATTGTGATCAGGTTGGCCATTTGAAGGCCAACTGCCCGTTACTCGCCGCCAAACCGGCGCAGGCTCCAGCGCCGGCTACTTTGAGGATCACGGATGGGAGACCAGTAGGGGCAGAGCCTCCGAAGGCTCAGGGTCATGCTTTCCAGCTTACACCGGAGGAGGCCAGAGGAGCACCAGATGTGGTTGCTGGTATGTTTCTATCCTTTATCTCGTTTTCTATATCTATTGCATGCTTATCTGTTGTACCTGTGATTAGGTACGTTTCTAGTGAACTCTTTGCCTACTTTGGTCTTATTTGACTAGGGGGTGAGTCGGTCCTTCGTATCTCAGTCATTTAGTAGGGAGTTCAGTGCGCCAGTGGGCGAGTTAGAGTGTCCGTTGCGAGTATCTATCGCCAACGAACACGGGGTTTCTGCTTCTTCAGTTTATCGAGGGTGTGACTTGGAGATTTTCGGGGTGTCCTTTCCGATAGATTTGATTCCGATCCCCATGGGGGAGGTGTGCGTGATTGTAGGCATGGATTGGCTCAGTCGGGTCGGTGCTATGATTGATTGCGAGGGCCAGCGAGTGGTAGTTCGAACCCCAAGTGGGGGAGAACTGATGGTATATGGTGAGGGCACCAAAGTGGGATTAGGGTTTTGCTCAGCTGCCAGGGCTCGGCAGTACATTCAGCACGGGTGTGCGGGTTATCTAGCGTATGTGGTGGATACGCGAGTCAGGGATCAGATTTCGGTTTCCGATGTATCGGTGGTCTGGGAGTTTGCAGATGTGTTTCCGGAGGAGTTGCCAGGGATACCTCCGGAGAGGCAGGTCGAGTTCAGGATCGACCTGGTGCCAGGTGCGGCCCCTATCACTAAGGCGCCGTACCGATTGGCACCACCAGATATGCAGGAGCTGTCGTCGCAGCTACAGGAACTGTTGGGCAAGCAGTTCATTCGACCTAGCAGTTCTCCATGGGGAGCGCCGATTCTTTTTTTCCAGAAGAAGGACGGTTCGCACCGGATGTGTATTGATTACCGGGAGTTGAATAAGTTAACGGTGAAGAACCGTTACCCACTCCCGAGGATAGACGATCTCTTCGATCAGTTGCAGGGCGCATCTTGGTTTTCCAAGATAGACTTAAGGTCTGGGTATCATCAGGTCAGGGTCAGAGAGGAGGACGTGGAGAAGACCGCGTTCCGAACTCGTTATGGACATTACAAGTTCGTGGTGATGCCGTTTGGGCTCACCAACGCGCCAGCAGTGTTCATGGACCTGATGAATCGGGTCTGCAGACCGATGCTTGATCGCTCGGTCATAGTGTTTATAGATGATATCTTGGTATATTCCAAGACCCGAGAGCAGCATGAGGAGCATCTGCGAGAGCTGTTGGGAGTTCTGAGACGAGAACGGCTGTACGCCAAGTTCTCGAAGTGTGAGTTTTGGTTACGAGAGGTCCAGTTCCTCGGACATCTCGTTAACCAGGAGGGGATTTTGGTCGATCCGGCCAAAATCGAGGCAGTTATGCAGTGGGAGATTCCGAAATCTCCCTTAGATATTAGGAGCTTTCTGGGATTGGCAGGGTACTACCGGAGGTTCATACGGGATTTCTCCAAGATTGCAGTACCACTCACTCGTCTGACTAGGAAGGGGGTGGATTTCCGGTGGGGCCCCGAGCAGCAGAGGGCGTTTGAGACCCTCCGTCAGCGTTTGTGTGAGGCACCAGTCTTGACACTCCCGGAGGGAGTTGAGGATTTTGTGGTGTTCTGTGATGCATCCATCACAGGTTTAGGGGCGGTCCTCATGCAGAGAGGACGGGTGATAGCCTACGCATTGCGGCAGCTGAAGCCGCATGAGACGAGATACCCTACGTATGGCTTGGAGCTGGGGGCGGTGGTGTTCGCCCTCAAGATATGGAGACATTACCTCTATGGGGTCCGCTGTACCATTTACACGGATCACAAGAGCTTGAGACATATCATGGATCAGCCGAACCTGAACATGAGGCTGCGCAGGTGGCTGGATGTAGTCAAGGACTACGATTGCGAGATCCTTTACCACCCTGGTAAAGCGAATGTGGTTGCGGATGCTTTGAGTCGCAAGTCAGCTGGGTCTTCCACCCCCGCGGTATGTATGAGGATAGCGGTGGATTCTCCGCTTGTGAGTTTGATCAGGGGTGCCCAGGTAGAGGGCATGCAACCGGAGAATTGGAAGCTGGAGAGGATCAAGGGTGAGAATACCCGGTTCGTGCAGGATAGTCGGGGACTATTGACCTGATGCGGTCGGGTTTGGGTTCCGATGTCTGGTGGGGTTAGGCAGACGGTTATGGAGGAGGCTCATAAGTCTCATTTCTCTATTCACCCGGGGGCCACCAAGATGTACCGGGATTTGAGTTTGAGCTATTGGTGGCCGTGCATGAAGTGAGAGATCGCTTGGTACGTCGAGAGGTGCTTGACCTATAGGATGGTCAAGGCCGAGCATCAGAGGCCGCATGGAAAGTTGCAGCCTCTAGAGATTCCCATGTGGAAATGGGAACAGATCACGATGGATTTTATTACCAAGTTGCCGAGGACGGCGAAGGGGTTTGATGGTATATGGGTCATCGTGGATCGATTGACCAAGAGTGCCCATTTCTTGGCTATACGGGAGAGCTCATCGGCCGAGAAATTGGCCGAAGTGTACGTTCGCGAGATCGTGTCTCGCCATGGGGTTCCCGTTTCCATTGTCTCTGATCGGGATGTCAGGTTTACCTCCCGCTTCTGGAAAAAGTTTCACGAGGAGCTGGGCACGCGGTTGCACTTCAGCACAGCATTCCACCCGCAGACAGACGGCCAGAGCGAGCGGACTATTCAGACCCTCGAGGACATGTTGAGGGCGTGTGTCATTGATTTCGGTGGGAGTTGGGATTCTCACCTACCGCTTGCGGAGTTCGCCTACAACAACAGCTATCATTCTAGCCTTGGCGCCCCGCCATTCGAGCTGTTGTACGGGCGGAGATGTCGCACCTCGGTTTGTTGGGGTGAGGTTGGTCACAGGGTGATGGGTCGGACGGAGGTGGTCTTGCAGACTACCGAGAAGATTCAGCAGATTAGGCAGCGACTGGAGACCGCTCATAGTCGGCAGAAGAGTTACGCCGACCGGCGCCGCTCCGAGTTAGAGTTTTAGGTCGGTGACATGGTACTCCTGAAGGTCTCACCCTGGAAGGGCGTGATCCGCTTCAGGAAGAGGGGAAAATTAGGTCCTCGATATATTGGGCCGTTCAGGATCATTGCCAGGGTTGGCAAGGTAGCTTACAGGCTAGAGCTGCCGGAGGAGCTTAGTCGGATACACAACACTTTCCACGTTTCGCAGCTGCGAAAGTGCATTATGGATCAAGAGGAGGTGGTGCCGCTGGATGATATTCAGGTTGATGAACGCCTGAATTACGTAGAGAGGCCTGTGGCCATACTGGAGAAAAAGATGAAGATTCTGAGGAATAAGGAGATACCTTTGGTGAAGGTACAGTGGGAGCATCGGAGGGGGTCCGAGTGGACGTGGGAGACGGAGGCTGAAATGCGGGAGCATTACCCGGAGTTATTCGCTGCAGCAGACTTCGAGGACGAAGTCTAGTTCAAGTGGGGGAGAATTGTAACGCCCCGATTCTCAGGTATTGATTTAATGTGTGAATTCTTGATTTCAAGCGCTACTCGACGAGTTGATTGCCCTACTTGTCGAGTAGCAGCGGGTTGGTCCACGTATTTTAATGACCTACCCGCCGAGTCCAAGAAGGGACTCGACGAGTAAGAGCTGGCAGATGAAACCCTAAATCTCGGGGTTTTGCACCCTATTTAAAGGATCATTGGCCTCCCCCAGCCTCCCCCAGCCTCCCCTTTACTGCTTCTTGTCCCTCTCAAACCCTAATCGAGTGTGTGTGTTCCATTTGTGTATTTTTGAGCTTGGAAGAGGATTTTGTGGAGAAGGGAGCTTGGAGAGCAAGTGTTCAGAATCAAGGAGCTTGTGGGATCTGAAATCTACCTTATTGGACATCTTCTGGAAGGTATAAATCGTTACCCTAACCTCATTTCATTCTAGATTCCCTATTTGGACAAATTCTAGGGTTTTCATGGTATGATTGGAAACTTTTCTTGTGTGCAAGCTAAGATCTGAAGTTGTAACTTCAGAACTGAGCTCCCTTGGGCTTCTTAGTCCATAAAGTTTCCAGCTTGTGCAAGAATGAGACTCTCCCAAGGTGTAAAGCTCCATTGGAAGCTTAGATTGGTCATTTAGGGCCTTTAGAGCCTTGCATGTGCGTAAAGTTTGCAACTTTACGTGATAAACATGCCTTAGAAGCTTGGATCATTAATATGGAACCTTGCCATGGCTTAAAAAGCGTCTGGATGGATGAAGGTCTGCAAGGACTCGACGAGTTGGATGAACAACTCGGCGAGTCCGTTGAAGATTGCCTTGAACTCGATGAGTCGTTCGAAGACTCGGCGAGTCGGCTAGGGTTTCTCCCAATTCTTGGACATGTATGAACTCGGCGAGTTAAAGGGGAACTCGACGAGCCAATCAAGGATTTCACGATTTCTCGAGTTCAGGAAGGACTCGACGAGTCGGTGAACTGCACTCGACGAGTCGAGTCAACATGGACTGTTGAATTTGACTTGGACCAAGGGTTGACCAGTTGACTTCTGAGGGTATTCTGGTAATTTGGAGATTTATGAAAAAAGGGTTTTATGGAAACTATAGGTGGTGGAGTTCGGGTTGGTGATCCGGGAGTTGAGCTTTCTGGTTTCAGACGACACTTGTGAGGTGAGTTATCCTCACTATACTAACGGGTCTAAGGCACCAAGGCCGGCCCATTGGATGTGTTATTCTAGCAGTGTTGGATGTTGAGTATGAGTTAGTGTTGCATGATAGTGGTTATGCCAGTTAGGTAGGCCTGTAGGAGTATCTGTGATGTTATATTATTATTGCATGCTCAGTGGTTATGATATGTGTTTGTTATATGGGATGGGTTGAGGTTGCGCTGCTTCGTGCGGTAGCCAACAAACCCTAGGAGCATTCCAGTTACGGGCTAAGGGAGACTCGTACTGTGGGCTCGGGAGCATTCTAGTTACGGGCTAAGGGAGACTCGTACTATGGGCTCGTGGGTATTACAGTCTGTAGGGCTGTGGACCCGTTATGTGTTGTTCTGTTCAGTTGTTATGATATGTTATTACTGATGTGGTTATGTGGACTGTATGTGTATCGGTATTTTGGGGGTAACTCACTAAGTTTTCGGGCTTACAGTTTCAGTTTATTGTTTCGGGTACATCAGGGGACCGCGGCAAGGCGAAGGCATGATCGTACAACTCCTCATATTATGTTTATGTTTCTGGGAATACTCTGATAAATAATATTTTAAAAACAAAGTTGTAATGTTTTGACGAACTTGACATGTTTTAAAAGTTTAAATTTGTTTGAAATTTTTGGGTGTTACAATATACTTAAGTCCGGAACATGTAACACATGCCTAATTATAATTCTTTTGATTGTAGCATGGACATAACATACGAAGCGGTTGTGACTACAACCTGTAGGCCTGAATCGTGCGGGAAATCATGGCCATTTTACAACACACACCACATCATGCGACCATGTTTAGGGCATCTTGTTTTGGTGTTTATGTAAACATGTTGATGGGTGTCGAATGTCACCCTTTACTCTGTTACTATCTTATGTGCAAGGAATATACTACTTTTCCTTGAGTTGACCTACATGAGCTTCTATTTCCAGTATATGACTACCTGGTTTGCTTTGACATGAAATCTTTCTGCCTTATTATCGGCTTGCGGTTCGACGACTATTTCCGCCCTACTTCATCTTCGGCGCAATTCAGGGAACATGTATTTCCATTTGTGTTGCCTTCACATTAGTGATAATGGTTGACATTATACATATGTTCAATAACTTACTTATTAATTAGATGATGCAGACATTGTAAGAGTCTCCCTACTATACATGCTAGAGCAGGTATTTGTGGGAAATACCCTTGAAAAACAGTTCCTGAGGCAATTCTTGTAATCGTCTCTAATTTAGAGGAGTTTAATAGGTATACACTTATTTATATTATATCAAATAATACATATACTTATTAAGTACAATTGTTGACACATATACCCATGGGGTAGAGTGATATAGGATTTCACTTACAAATAGTTGTGTATCGTCTTTGATAATATTTATGTATTAAGCATTATTATGAATAGATAACATAGTAAACATATAGTACATAAAAATACGATTATGTGGATATAAAGAACGTCGAAAACGAAGTTTGTATGGAAAAGTTATGACCATTTAAAGAAAACGAACAGTCAAATAACAGTCTGCGACCTATAACAACCAAAAACGACATTTCAAATGTTTCATGGGGTACTTTATAATGTGAATTTTGGGAAATCTACAGAAAAGTCCCAAACTTTTGGGTAAAGTTTCAAAAAAATCATAATTTTTTTTTGAACAGAAAAGTGCAGATTATTTAACATTTTGCGCAAATTAAAGAAAAAGTCATTTTTTATATTTGAACAACAAATGACAGACTATGTGATTTTCTCAAAATAAATGGACTTTTCTGTTAAATTTTTTTTTTTATGACTTTTTTGAAACATTTACCAAAAGTTTGGGACTTTTCTGTAGATTTTCCAGTGAATTTTCAATCCCGAAAATTTTTCCCATGAACCTCAATCAATCTATTATTTGACTTAAAAGCGAACTCATTTTGCCCGAAAAATCCCAACACCGATGTGGATAAGAATGAAACAACAAAACTAAGGCTTTTCCGCTGATGAATCTTCTAACGATACGTTAGGTTAGCTACGCAACTCGTTAGAAGAACGTAAAAACATTTTATGAATTAAGAAATACTCTAGTATTTGATTCTATTTTTGGAATTTTAGTCTCACAAAGGTTTAGTACTTTCGTGAAAAACAGTCAATCACTGAAATCGAGAATCCCCCGACAATACACTTCAAATGCTTTGTTAAAATAGCTATGCTATTCATTAGGTGAATATTTTTACATATCCCAAACTGTAATTTTATAGACATCAAACTAGTGTTTTCGAAAAAAAATGTGAGATGTCGATTTTCATCGGGCTACGACATGCGGTTCGAGGGAACGACACTTGCCACTTTTCTAGCCATATATATCACAAATACTTGTCTATAAAATGAAGAAATCAGCCATCTCGCATCTCTCATCATCACCGTCACTCTCTCTCTCTCTCTCTCTCTCTCCCCCACTCTCTCTAAAACTACCAGTGACGCACCACCGATGGTCGCCGCCATCCACCGTCATGAACCACCATCTCTAGCACCGACACACCTCTAGCCACCCCTTTTGCTTCCGTCGACCACCCTAGAAGCTTCGACCAGCCTCCCCATTGTCGCTAGCACCTCCGACAGCCCCCAAAATCACTACTAGACCAGTTTTCGACGAAGTATTCCGGTGACAGAAGTAGTTTTCCGTTGACATTTTTCCAGAACTTTCCAGATCTGATCCGACTTGATCTCAAGCTAACATTTACCCTATTATAAATGAAACTTCGTGCGGTTGATTTTTGACACGTTGCGACTTTTCCAGAACGATAAAGTACACATTGAGGGTGAGTATTCACGACCCCATTTTCAAACTTTTTAATGTTTTCGAGGAAGAATACTTGCTTATAACTATTATTTAATACTTTTTAAAAAAGTAAAATAATTATTTATTGTTTATACAAGTTTAAGTCATTACTTATTTGTTTTTATAAACTAGTGTTTATCTAAAACTGATATGTACTGTTGAAGCTTTGTTTATGTAACTGATATGATATTTATGCTATTGGCAAAAACTGATTATATACATTTACAACCGTTATGGTGCTAAAATCTAATTATAAACTATATATACAGTAGTTATACTATGTCAAACTTTTGTGTGATAACTTTGACATTTAAAATTAAGACATACATGTTTAGAACCAACATAAATTATAACTTTTTTGTTTTGTTAAATCATATTTCAACTTATTTTATATACAACAACCTATTAACTTAAAAAAATTGTAATCATTAACCATTTAAAAAGAAAACCTTTATAAAAAAATCAACTAATTTACTTTCTATCAGAATAAAATGATCTCTCATTTATATTTTATTTTTGAAATAAACATTATTTGTAATACTTGATGGTACTTTTTAAATGTTAATATTTGACAACATAGTAAATTTGGTCCATGTGGTTTGTCAAAAATTCAGACTTTGGTTCAAAATATTTTCGAATTGCACTACTGGTCCAATATATATATATATATATATATATATATATATATATATATATATATATATATATATATGTGTGTGTGTGTGTGTGTGTATGTGTATGTGTATGTGTATGTGTGTGTGTTTCTATCACACACACAAACGCATGAGGGTTTCGGGGACCGAGGTCAGAGATCAGAGAAGGGCGATGACAACAAAAACGGAAGGTTTCGTCATCTGTAACCCAACGAACCCCAACATTACCTACTCGAAACGTTAGGGTTAGGGATTTCAACGTAAATATGTTAGCGGCGACGTCATCTTCGTCTTTATTAGTTGGACTTAGACTCCGGTGGTGGTGGAATGACGAAGTAAGATATGGACAGACAACAACCATGATATTAGCTTCATTGAAGGCAGTGAACAGGTCCAATGAAGGCGACGAATAGATCCGACGAATCCAACAAAGAAGATGAAGAACTAAAGTCAAATTGTTGTTCAACCCAAAAAAATGAAAATAAATAGAAAAATAAAATAATAAGGGAAAATCCCCTCTTTTTAGATATTTTTAAAACATTTTGGTCCAAACTTGCAACAAAATAAACGTTTTGGACCAATGGTGCACCTCCAAAACAATTTGGACCAATGTCCAAATTTTTGACAAACTATTGGGACCAAATTTGCAATTTTGTCTTATGAGAATGATGCAATGTACATAAAATACGAATAATTAACCATAAAAAAAAACTTGTAATAATAAAAGGAAGTAAAAATATAGCTTTAAATCAGACAATTTCTATATGTAACTCCCCCCCAAATATATATATATATATATATATATATATATATATATATATATATATATATATATATATATAATAATGTTTGTGTATCCCTGACGTGACACTGTATGTGAGTGAAGTTATAAACTCTTAAATAATTAAATGGCTCGCACGATTGATCGATCCACATCATAGAGTATAGCCCGACGTGATGTTTATGTGGAGTGTGGCCTGATTGTGATTTTTGTAACTTTATGAAATGTAGGTCTTTTCAAAATCCGAATTTTCTTTTCTTGTGTTTGTCATTTCCAATTAGTCAACATGCTCACACCAATTTTGTAATTTATGTGTCAATCCAAATGTATTTACAATACCCCCAAATCCTACTATTTTTTTTCTAGGGAAAATGAATTATTAAGGTAATTAACTTTTCGGTATGTTCACGTTTAGGTAATTACTTTTTTTTGTACACATCTAGGTAACAAACTTGTTGGAAGTGTTCACATATGACCATTATGACTTGCTATAGCAGGTTAAATCCTAGATGTGAACATTTTCAATAAGTTCGTTACCTAGATGTGTACAAAAAAAAATAGTTACCCAAATATGAACAAAACCAAAAGTAAAAATAAATTACACAAATGGTCCTTATGGTTTGGGAGAATTTGTGTTTTTGGTCCCTAACTTATTTTTTTTAACTCGGATGGTCCCACTGTTTATTTTTGTTACGCATTTGGTCTCTGTCTTACCTAAAAAGACTATTGTGCCCTTATTAATTTATTTTTTAATTAATTTTATTATTTATGTAATTATTTTTTTATATATTAAAAAAAAATAATAGACCCCACATATCTGTATCTCCTCACCATAAACCTCAAACCACATTTGAGAAATTTAATTCGGATGGTCCCTACTGTTTATTTTGTTGCGCGTTTGGTCCCTATCTTACCTAAAAAGACTATTTTGCCCTTATTAAATTATTTTTTAATTAATTTTCTTATTTATGTATTTATTTTTTATATATTAAAAAAAATTAATAGACCCGACATATCTATATCTCATCACCGTAAACCTGAAACCGCATTTGAGAAATTTAATTTGGATCTTACCGGTCACCATCCCATCTCTCATCCTCCCCAACTTCTATTTCTTTTCCATATTTAGTAACATCGACGTCTTCACCATCCTTCTGTTTTTGGTACTTCAACTCTGGCGAACCAACACCATAACCTACTGTCTCTTCATCTTTAGTGGGTTGTGGTGTTGATTCGACGGAGTTGAAGGACCGCAAAAAAAGGGATGATGAAGACGTCGATATCACTAAAGATGGAAAATAAATAGAAGTTGAGGAGGATGAGAGATGGGATGGTGAGAAGATACAGATATGCGGGGTCTACTAATTTTTTTCTTAAATATATAAAGAATAAATACATAAATAAGAAAATTAATTAAAAAAATAAATTAATAAGGGCACAATAGTCTTTTTAGGTAAGACAGAGACCAAACTCGTAACAAAATTAAACAGTAGGGATCATCCGAGTTAAAAAAATAAATAAATTAAAAAATAAATAGTAGGGATCATCCGAGGAGATACAAATATGTGGGGTCTATTAATTTTTTTAAATATGTAAAAAATAAATACATAAATAAGAAAATTAATTAAAAAATAAATTAATAAGTGCACAATAGTCTTTTGAGGTAAGACAGGGACCAAACGCGCAACAAAAATAAAAAGTAGGGACCATCCAAGTTAAAAAAATAAGTTATGGACCAAAAACACAAATTCCCTCAAACCACAGGGACCATTCGTGTAATTTACTTTTATTTTTCGTTTTATTCATATTTGGGTAACTATTTTTTTTGTACACATCTAGGTAACGAACTTGTTAAAAACGTTCACATCTAGGATTTAACCTACTATAGTAGGTCATAATGGTCATATGTGAACACTTCCAACAAATTTGTTATCTAGATGTATACAAAAAAAAGATAATTACCCAGATGTGAACATATCCAAAAGTTAATTACCTTAATAAGTCATTTTCCCTTTTTTTCTAAATACCATATAAACACTCTTCTGATAAAAATTTGACATTAATGACAAATCTCCCTAGTAGAAATAGTCAAAGCCTTAAAGCATACACTTCAAATATAATAATTTTATGAAGAACCCTAGTGCACCCAAAGGAAATAATCATATCTACCAATCTACCATCATCAACATTGTAAAATCATTGCCGGTGGTCCTTTACTTATAAGAACAACAAGCTTCTCAATCTTGTAGATGATGTTTGCTATCATGTGGGTAGAGGTCAAAATAGTCATCTCCATGTTAAGATAATTTATAAGGTTGGTTTGGAGAATAGTAGATGGTCATAAATATCGTACAAAATTAAGTAACGTTTATCCAAATTCTAGTAAAATAATTTGGAATGTGAAAATATAATGTTTGTTGTTAAAAAAGATTTAGAGGCTATAACTTCAAACTATTTCGTTAGAATTTTTTTTTGCCTCTTATTATTTCTTTTTTTACCGGCCACATGGATAAAACAAAAAAACCAAGCTAGAATGAAATAGGGATTTAAAGTGGCCTAAAATGATTTAGTTGTTTTCAATTTTCTAAACAATGTTATTATGAAAGAAAAAAAAATCGGATTATTCTTGAAACAGTATTATTTGTATATAAGTTGTTTTCAATTTTCTAAATAATGTTAATTTGAAAAAAAAAATTAGATTATTCTTGTAAAACCATCTATTATACTTATCACTAACCATTATAATAGTGGCCGCCACATCATCACCACTAACTACCATTAAACCTATAGGATAATCACCACTACCACATAATTTCACCTTATTTTTTTAATTAAATTTAATTGAAAAATACATAAAAAAAATCCAAATACAATATAAACATATTTTTTTAAAGTAGTTTTTTATTCGGTTAAAAAACATTACATAATTTTAAAAAAACATTACATAATTGAAAAAAACAACTAAAATAAAATAGAATAAACATTAAAATGCAAGCACAAAAACAACTTAAACTAGTTTTTAAACCTTATTTTTTTAATTATTTCACCATGGGGTCTCTTTAAATTTTTGCATAACTTTGATGTGTTTAAACAATCTGTGTTTTATTTCTTTATACTGATGCATGGTCACAACAACCAGATCGTCTTCGTGTGTGTTGTTTATAACATGGTTATAAAGTCCGTCGAACTCGCAAAACTTACAACATATTGCATCTAGATTACGACTGCAACAACCCATTAAATCATGGAAAACGTTTCCAACCTTTGGCCAAAAATCCCTAGAAGTTCGACTATATGGCTCTTCTGTAACCGTCACTCATGTCAGTGCTAACTTCTTTTCTTCCTCTTCCGACAAACTCTGCATTTTCGGAGACATGATTTTTGAAGGTAAATAAAGGTAGAGAGAAAATGTATGAAAGATAATGGTTTGAGTGTATAGGTTTTTTAATTGATGTGTTTATATATAGGTAGTGTTTTTAGATTAAAAAAAAAGTTTAAAAAAATTCACCGTTGAACGGTCAAGAAAGAAACTCGATACATCATTGGTCGTTTGGCTTCGTTGTTCGCAACACGAATCAGCACGGCCACGCCCACGCCCGACCACGAATTCCCGGAATTGTGTGCACGATTTTTTTCGTGGCTACATAGTACATAGACCACAAACGGCTTCGTGATCACTATACGCGATGGCCTAATAAGTCTATAGTATAGGTGACCATATATAAACTCCAAAAAAATAATATAGATAATCTTTTCGTACGAGAGAAAATTGTGGTTATTGAAAATTCTTTATAATCATTGTTACGACATTCTGCAAATTATAAATGTTATATCGTGTTTTAGCTATATAGAAATTAATCGTCATAACTTGCACGTTCTAACTTCTCATACAACACTAAGGATTAATTATAACTTCCGATTCATCCACATGTTTTGTTGCCCATTTTGGGTTCTTTTTAAAATTTAAGTTGATTGTTGTCTTTTTAAAACCTGATGAAATATTATATATTTCTATCAAACTTAAACATTAATTTATTGTTTTGGGTTGCTATTGCTATTTGTTGTTCTTGTCGGTGTGTTCTGTAAATTCTACAGGTTTCGGGTTTATGCACGGATCTCGGGTCGCTCCATGAACTTACTTAGACCCGGGTATTTATTGTGTTTCAAAGCTCCATCAGGTTTCATTCTCTCATTTAGGGATGAGCTGTAACATACACGTTCAGTTATTGTGTTTTGTTAGTTTAAAAATGAATATTATTAAATAGAATATGGTTTTGAGTATTGAATTCTAACAAGATAGTTTTATGAGAATTGAATTAAAACTATGTTTAGAATCATTCGAGAAGTATTGGAAATCTTATGAGATTCTAATCAAAAGTCAACTATTGAAATTAACAAAAATATAAAGTTGGAAATAAATAAAAATAATGTTATTGAAAGTTGTAGCTTATCTCATTAGAAACATTTAGGCGAACACCTCATCGAAATCCGAGTTATAACGAAGAAGTTATGACCAATCAAAGATCCGCGACAAAACCGGCAAAACACTATTTAGCGTAAAAAGTGAGTTTTCGATAAACTACTTTTTAGCTTTAGTGATCTAAATGAAAGTCGTAGTATTCGTTAAACCGAGAATTTTTAATAAAAAGAACGTCCAAATCTGACTTCGTATGAGGAATTTATGATTTTTCTAAGTTTCAGTATAGCAGTATACAGCTAAAAACTCGAAATAAAGATCGAATGATTTTTAACCGACACAACCTAAACGAGAATCGAAGGTCTCGTCAATAGTAGTACAACGGTAAAAAGACAGACGAAAACGGACGTCGGATGAAGAAGTTATGAATTTTTAACGGATTTTCCTGTTCCGGTCTGTTAAAAATAATAATATTAAAAATAAAATCAAAATTAGCCAACGGAGTCAAAACGAAAGTTGTAGATTATAATATCGCCTACGCGTGCATATAAAGAACGTCGAAAACGGAGCTCGTATGCGAAAGTTGTGAATTTTTGAAGATTTGGGCACAAAATCCGAGAAGATTCGCATGCTTGGCTCGGAATCGGCCACGTCGCCCCACTTCGCATACCTGCCCCGTGTCCAAGCTGCTGAGTCACCCGATGCGCGGCCCAAGCAGGTTCCGACGCGTGTTGCGTCCGTGGAGGCGTCCGAAGGCGACGCGTGTGCAGCTTCCTAGACCGACGCCTGTCCCTCCCCCTCGCATCCGAAACCTCCGCGTGTCCTTCTTATCCCTTCGGCCGAGAACCCTCGCAGGGTATAAAATGAGGTGCGAGATTTCCCGGTTCCTTCACCATTTTTAGCCCACTTTCTCATACTTTTCACACTTTTCACCTCCACAAACCTCCTTACAACCCCCCGAAGCTCCGGTATCATATCCAACACCCGAAGAACATCCTGAGGCACCAGAAGTCCGCAAGAAAAGAGTCTTTCGGTTTCTAAACCCGACCCTCGCAAAGCCCGGTTTTCAACAATAAAGCCTTTTTCTAGCAACGAAGTGCTGCCCAAATTACTATTTTAACCTTCGGTTATTTCACGGTGAGTTCAATATAGGGACAATTGTATGTTATGTGTTATATGTTCTATGTGCTTTCCTGTTTTATTCTGGTTTTATACCTTTGGCTATGAAGAGCATGTCTCGTATTATTTTGGTAACAGAGCTATACCTTTGACCACGAAGTAAATGACTAAGCATCACTTGGGTACTGGTAGGTAGCCTTTGACCATGAAGTAAATGATTAATCATTCCTTTGGCATTGGCAAAAGACTAGGTAGGGCTGAAAAGCCTGTAAAGTGCTAGCAAAATGTTTATTCAGAAATCGTTTATTTTTCCATGCCACATAGGCAGAAATCTTATTGATGTATATCAAGTTGAAATTGTTATGTCTCATTGATTGTAAATCTTTAAATCAGATTATTTGTTGATATGGAAAGCATGTCATATGATACTCATCTACCCTTGTTGTTCTTTGTCCCCCTTTTTATTTCTGTCATGTTGATATATATATATATATATATATATATATATATATATATATATATATATGGCCTAACGTTATATTGTAACTGTTATTGAACTCACTAAGCGTCACGGCTTATCCCTCTCAGTGTTTAACTATTACAGGTAATAAGCATCCAGTATAGACACATACTGTTGGAAGATTTAGAATAGTTAATAATATTACTTTTGTATTTAATGATCATGTATGTATAAAATTATAAGTTCATGGGTAGTTATGTAATATACTAAAACTTAGTCGGTTTGTATACAGTCTTTTGTAATTAAACTATCAATGTAAAATATTGTTTTTGAATAGGCATGTAGCATGTTTTGGAGTAATATGATGTAGTTTTAGGGAGGGGTTCTCCCAATCATGGTATCATAGCAGTAGTTTAAGTGAACTAAATACCACAGGTTGGTATTTAGACTTAAACCGTCGGAAGTTCAATATATGAACGGATTCATTAGGAGTATATGGATACAAACTATAGGAAAGAATTAAGTGGAGTATTGGATAATGATAAATCTTAATATTTTAAAGTACTAAGCTACTTCAAAATTTTTAGAGCATTAGTTTAAGCGAACTAGGAATTGTAAGGATTTCTAGGCTTAAACTTGAATTGCTAAGTAATGATGGTACGATGTGTGCCTAGTATACTTTAGGTTGAATACCTCACTTGCTATAGTGTGCACTAGCATACTTTAAGGGAGATGCCTTATATGCTATTACGTGCTAAAAGATAAATAAAATACCCGAAAGCACGAACACGACTTGGAGATACGTAGTGGCACTCTTTCTCTTCCAAAGCATCCACGTGTCGATAGAACTGTTTATGTTTCTTCTATTCAATCGGCATGAAACTTTTCGAAGTGATAAGGAGACTTACGATAGTTGACACCGATAAACAGTCAAAGGATATCGTAAAATAAAATCTATCAAGTGATACCGTAAATAGTGTATTTATACCTATAGAGTGGTGTTGTACATTCAAATTAGGTTTGATGAAATAATAACACCTTTGGAGGAATGTTGTGTGTTCAAAGTACATTCGGACGAGATGAATGTTTTGGTGTAATCCATGAAGTTGTTCCACCGCTGACCAGATTGAAGCAATGATTGTTTACAGAGTTAGAAGAACTGAAGATGGTGATAAATACTTCGACGATATCGAAATTGATGTTGTGCAAGATTTAGAAGAATTCAATGAAGATCAAAGGAAAGGCTAACAAAGTTTTCAAACTCACTAGGCCAAGACCTTGCCTAACATTGTGATGTAGTATGCAGTTCGAGTAGTATGGTAAGAGCTGATATGTAACCTTATACAAGATGATCAGACTTAGTATTTAATAATACTGAGTGACAATTGACTTCTATCACATTCTTATAAAAGTTCCATAGTGTGTTAAGCCAACTTTAACATACTTGATTAGGATGGTGAAATGAGTCATTTAGTTAGGCTGAACGACTTACTAGTCAGAGTAAGGTAGAGTATATAGTTGAATAAGATATACACTCATAGTGTTGTATGAGAAGAGATGTTGCTGTTAGGAATGACAGAGAACCAAGTCAAAGCTAGTAGAACATGTTGAGATACAGTTAAAATGCAGACTTCCTAGGATAGATTACTATGAAGTAGACTTAAAAGATACACCCATGAGAGGAAAATTTTCCCATATAAAGGAATGACGATGTCATGAAAGGATAATGAAATGAATAAATGTGCATGGTGACTTGCAGGAGTTAGAAGATGATGCAGATAGTTAGAGACCGTTTGTCTCCACACTACTAGAGTAAATTCTGGTATAGTATATCTTGTAAAGTAGACACTACCCGAGAAAGAATTTATATGAAGAATTTGGAAGTGAAATTCCTATCGACCTAGGAAAAATATTAGGATATGCTAGATCGAGCTTATGCATAAAAGAATTCTAGAAGGTGAATTTAAGAAATCCAAGATATGTTTGGTAGAAAAGTGAAATCCCTAGTTGGGTCTAGGAGAAATTGTTGTATGTACTTGTTTTAACACACTCAGGTGTGATAAGTTGCCTTGTAAAAACTTTTGTATGGTGACTTGGGAACTGCGAGACAATACTTGGGACGAGTATGAGTAGGTGTGAATAGTAGTAGAGGCCTATACTACTAGAAGCACATGACTCACACTTGAATCATGGAAACTCACAAGGTTACCAAGAAGCTAGAAATTGATTCTGTTTTTGTTCGAGTATGTCATTACCTTCGTTTCGGTGATGACTAAGAAGATGATTTTCATTTAGACCTTAGTGGTCATAAAGAATCGAGTCCGATTAATATAAATCTGCGAAGTGAGTTGATTGGTTCAGAGAACCATGTTTTGTGTAGCGACGAAACTTCAGTCGGAAGATTGAAGAAGGAGATGGTCGAAGTAGTCGATAAAAGTATAAAAGCCTTCATTAAAGGATTAAGCAACCATTAGCTAGAAATGCTAGTAGTTATGAAGATATTATATCACATTAGAACATGAAGGAAGGTTTCTTCTATGATAGTGTTTGACTAATAGAAATAAGAGTATGGTTCATTGTCTGTCTTCTGCATTATGAAATCAAAGGTCATTAGTATATGACCATTGGGGTTGTTGTTGTAGCAAAGTGAAGACCTTATCTTGGGTTGAGTCTATAAATCGAATTTAAAAAGGAGCAAGAGTCTGCAATGAGAATTGAGTTTTTAACTCGGAGATTAGGACCGAAAGCCCAATCGAGAACGAAGAGCGAGTGCAGATTTGAGCAACCCCATCAATTAAGAAGTTTGAAGAGTTTGACAATCGTTTAGTTAAAGGCACGCAAGGGCCCGAATGTTATGAATGGTTCATTTCTCGTCAACTCTAGACCTGCTCACATCTTATTTGATTCTAATGTCTCAGTTTATTTTGTGTCTCATGAAATTGCGTATTCTTTTCAAATTGCTTGTTATACATTCGCCCAATCATTTCATGTAGATACCGCGGGAAGTGTATCATTACTTGCTGATAAAGTCTATAGAGATTGTGTCATAGAAATTGAAGGTTATAGTTTTCTTGCTAACCTGATTTCCATCTCCTTGCCCAACTTTGATATTATTCTCGGCATGGATTGATGATTAAAGAACCACGTAGAACTCTTGTGTTACAAAAAGATGGTACACATCCCTATCGAAAGGAAGAATTCTATTTATGTCTACGGTAAACAAAGACTTAAAATCTTAAAAATAATTTATTTCCTAACAATAGAAGATATGCTTCGTGCATGTGTCTTGGAGTTCAGTGGTAATTGGGACAAGTACTTACCTCTTGTCGAATTTTCATATAACAACAGTTACCATGCTTCAATCAAAATGCCACCATATGAAGCACTACATGGGCGTAAATGTCATACTCCATTATGTTGGCGTGATGTAGGACAGAAAGTCCTTAGTAGCCCTGAAATGATTCAAGACACCACTGACAGGATTCAAATTGTACGAGAAAGAATGAAAGCGTCCCATGATCGACAAAAGTCCTATGCAGAAAGGAGGAGACGACCCATAGAGTTCCAAGTGGGTGATTTCGTAATGCTGAAGGTATCCCCATGGAAAGGCATTATGCGATTTGGAAAGAAAGGAAACTAAGTCCTAGATTTGTTGGTCCTTTCAAAATCATCCAGAGAATTGGTAAGCAAGCATACCACTTGGAATTGCCGGAAGATTTGGCAGGTATTCATGATGTGTTTCATGTGAGTTATCTGCGTAAATGTTTAAGCATATATGATGAAACGATTCCGTTATCCGAGGTGAAACTAGATAATAAGTTAACATATGTAGAAGAGCCTGAAGAAATCGTAAAAGAAAGAATGACTAACCTACACAATAAAGAAGTGGAGTTGGTGTTTGTCAAGTAGAAACACCATCGAAGCCCAAATTATACTTGGGAAAATAAGAATGACTTAAGAGTGAAATATCCCCAGTTATTTAAATCGATGTGATTTCGGGGACGAAATCCTCAAAAGGAGGAGGTATTTGTAACATACACGTTCAGTTATCGTGTTTTGTTAGTTTAAAAATGAATATTATTAAATAGAATATGGTTTTGAGTATTGAATTCTAACAAGATAGTTTTATGAGAATTGAAGTAAAACTATGTTTAGAATCATTCGGGAAGTATTGGAAATCTTATGAGATTCCAATCAAAAGTCAACTATTGAAATTAACAAAATATAAAGTTGGAAATAAATAAAAATAATGTTATTGAAAGTTGTAGATTATCTCATTAGAAACATTTAGGCGAAAACCTCATCGAAATCCGAGTTATAACGAAGAAGTTATGACCAATCGAAGATCCGCGACAAAACCGGCAAAACACTATTTAGCATAAAAAGTGAGTTTTCGATAAACTACCTTTTAGCTTTAGTGATCTAAATGAAAGTCGTAGTATTCGTTAAACCGAGAATTTTCATAAAAACAACGTCCAAATCTGACTTCGTATGAGGAAGTTATGATATTTCTAAGTTTCAGTATAACAGTATACAATTAAAAACTTGAAATAAAGATCGAGTGATTTTTAGCCGACACAATCTAAACGAGAATCGAAGGTCTCGTCAATAGTAGTACAACGGTAAAAAGACAGACGGAAACGGACGTCGGATGAAGAAGTTATGAATATTTAACGGATTTTTCCTGTCCCAGTCTGTTAAAAATAATAATATTAAAAATAAAATCAAAATTAGCCAACAGAGTCTAAACGAAAGTTGTAGAGTATAATCTCGCCTACGCGTGCATATAAAGAACGTCGAAAACGGAACTCGTATACGAAAGTTATGAATTTTTGAAGATTTGGGCACAAAATCCGAGAAGATTCGCATGCTTGGCTCGGAATCGGCCACGTCGCGCCACTTCGCATACCTGCCCCGTGTCCAAGCTGCTGAGTCACCCGATACGCGGCCCAAGCAGGTTCCGATGTGTGTTGCATCCGTGGAGGCGTCCGAAGGGGACACGTGTGCAGTTTCCGAGACCGACGCCTGTCCCTCCCCTTCGCATCCGAAGCCTCCGCGTGTCCTTCTTATCCCTTCGGCCGAGAACCCTTGCAGGGTATAAAAGGAGGTGCGAGATTTCCCGGTTCCTTCACCATTTTTAGCCCACTTTCTCATACTTTTTACACTTTTCACCTCCACAAACCTCCTTACAACCCCCCGAAGCCCCGCTATCATATCCAACACCCGCAGAACATCCCGAGGCACCAGAAGTTCGCAAGAAAATAGTCTTTCGGTTTCTAAACCCGACCCTTGCAAAGCCCGGTTTTCAACAATAAAGCCTTTTTCTAGCAACGAAGTGCTGCCTAAATTACTATTTTAACCTCCGGTTATTTCACGATGAGTTCAATATAGGGACAATTGTATGTTATGTGTAATATGTTCAATGTGCTTTCCTGTGTTATTCTGGTTTTATACCTTTGGCTATGAAGAGCATGTCTCGTATTATTTTGGTAACAGAGCTATACCTTTGACCACGAAGTGAATGACTAAGCATCACTTGGGTACTGGTATGTAGCCTTTGACCATGAAGTGAATGATTAAGCATTCCTTTGGCATTGACAGAAGGCTAGGTAGGGCTGAAAAGCCTGTAAAGTGCTAGCAAAATGTTTATTCAGAAATCGTTTATTTTTCCATGCCACATAGGCAGAAATCTTATTGATGTATATCAAGTTGAAATTGTTATGTCTCATTAATTGTAAATCTTTGAATCAGATTATTTGTTGATATGGAAAGCATGTCATATGATACTCATCTGCCCTTGTTGTTCTTTGTCCCCCTTTGTTTCTGTCATGTTGATATATATATATATATATATATATATATGTCATAACGTTATATTGTAACTGTTATTGAACTCACTAAACGTCACGGCTTATCCCTCTCAATGTTTAACTATTACAGGTAATAAGCATCCAGTATAGACACATACTTTTGGAAGATTTAGAATAGTTAATAATATTACTTTTGTATTTAATGATCATGTATGTATAAAATTATAATTTGATGGGTAGTTATGTAATATACTAAAACTTAGTCGGTTTGTATCCAGTCTTTTGTAATTAAACTATCAATGTAAAATATTGTTTATGAATATGCATGTAGCATGTTTTGGAGTAATATGATGTAGTTTTTGAGAGGGGTTCTCTCATGAGCATAGGCGGGTACTCGCCTCATTTGGCGAGAACCGGAACTAGCGGTTCCTAAAAAGTTTGAACTGTTTCGGTCTAGACAGTTTTTAAATTTTTGGAACCAGTGCGGGAACTGGCAGAACCGGTTCCGGTTCCAAGAGCAGGTAACCCAGTTACATCAATTTTATTAACTTTTGTCAATAAAACCGTACTTTAGTTCGGTCCAAATCGAATTAATTTGGACCAAATTCAGACAAAATCGAACCAATATATTCTAAATTAGTCTAAATAATACATACATATTCATAGTAAATACAGATGGTCCTAAAGGGAATTTTTTGGTGAGTTGGCTGAGAAAAAAATTGCATAAAAAAAACTCAGCAGAGGATTGGTATTAATAGATGGTGCAAATGGATTCTGAAAAAGCATAACATATTTATTTGGAAACTTTCTCTGAGGAGGATAATTGTGAAGGAGAGGCTGCAGAAGATGGGTATGAATCAGAATCCTATCACTTGTGACATGTGTAAATCTAAAGAGGAAACAATTGCTCATTTCTTTTCAGAATGTGAGATGGCTGTAGAGGTTTGGGGAAAAGTGAAGCATTGGTGGGGTCTCAATAATAAGGAGTTGAAGACTGTGGAGGACGTTTTTTCTTGGCTGGAGGCTGAGGCACATAGTAAGGAACAAAAATTGGCTTTGATTTCTATTGGGATAGCCACCTTGTGTGGTCTGTGGAGAAATGGAAACGAGGCAACTTTTAAGAACTGTTCTAAGAAGGCGGAGGATATTTTCGTTCAAATCCAAAGGGAGTATTTCCTTTGGATTGATAGTAGGGCCAACAGAGTGGAGATAGATAGGAGTATGTGGATTTTATCTCCTATAATAGCTATAAATCTCATGTAATTCATTTTTGATCTCCCTACGGGTTTTGCGCCTTTTAATATACGTTGCATTTTCAATATATATATATATATATATATATATATATATATATATATATATATATATATATATATATATATATATATATATATATATAGTTCGGTTCATATGAGACCATCATATTTTGTGACACATGGGGACGCAATCCTAGCCTTTCATTATTGAGATAAAAAAAATATTTTTAAAATGTAAAATAAATGAAAATTTTCAAAAAAAAAATTAATTTTATTTTCGTCATTTATATTATCCAAAAAAATAAAAAAATAACCGTTTTTTCAAATATACATTAAATATTCCAATAGAATATTATACTCCAAATATTCAAATCGAATTTTTAAAATGTTAGAATATTCTATTAAAATATTAAACTATAAACATTCAAAAAATTCTAATAGAATATTAGAATATTTCATATATATTTTGAAAAAAACGGGTTTTTTTATTTATTTAGTTGGATAAATTAAATAACGAAAATAGTATTTATAAACAAAATTTTCCTTTTATTTTGCATATTACAAATGTTTTTTTATCTCCAAGATGAGTGGCTAGGATCACGTTCCATGTCTCACAAAATTAGCATAGTGTCTATATATATATATATATATATATATATATATATATATATATATATATATATATATATATATATATATATATATATATATATATATATATATATATATATATATATATATATATATATCGGTACCCAGCAGGTAGCGGTTCTGAAAAATTGAGAAGCGGAACCGTTTTCCAACTTTCCGATACTACAAGTCTCTCTCTGCAATAGTTTAGGGTGTTCTTATTTGTTTAGGGTTTGATCTTCTTTTTAGTACCGTTCATCTTGTTTTCTGTTAATCATAGAGTGTGAGTGAAACTTGTAATGAGCTTTCTTCTATAAGTATTGATGTACAAATGAACTTGTTTATAGTGAATAAACTGTTCATGTTGGGAATTTGTTGAGTGTCTACTTTTCGTACATGGTATCAGAGCCATAAGTGGCTCTGTCTGAAGTTCGTCGATGATCTACGAAGCTATCTCACAAGGTTTGTGTCTGTCGCTCTTTTCGTTCCGCAATTCTTTGATTCATTTTATGTATAACCTTGTAGATTTGACGCCTAGTGTGTCGAATCTAGGGTTTCATTGTTTGATCGTCTTATCTTTCATTTTTTGATTTGATTTGTTTTAAAGTTCTCTGTTACTGCAAAGTTTTTTTTTGTTTCCCTTTCAGATTTTCTGGTGAATCTTGTTGATCATGAAGGATCTGTGTCTGGTTAGTGTCTTCTACGTGAATCCGTTTTAACCTCTGTGTTCCTCTTCTCCCTGCTCAATCTCCATTTAGGTTTTAAGTAACTCGGTTAGGGAACGGATTTCAAATATGACATAACTCCTTGTGAGAATGGATTTCAAATCTGAAATAACTCTACAGGGAACGAACCCTAGGATAGGCAAGTGTTCGATTATGCACTTCAAAAGTGTCTATTGGACTGTTGTGAGGATTTCTTGTTCCTTTCTTCTCTTTTTTTATCTGTAGTTGTGGGAGATCCTGGTTTGTTGCGTACACCAGTTATTACTTGCATTTTTCTTTCTTATTTCTTGTGGTTTTCTCGACTTTGTATTGGTTGTATTGGGCCCCAACATAACGTCGTGACCATCTGGACACTAAATCAATACAATTGTTTGTTATCTTCATTGATTTCTTTATTTGTGTTATGAATCTTGCCTGTTAATTGTGTATCTTAATTTGTTTCTATGGATGGTCCTAATGATCCTCCTGGAGGAAGTGGAAAGGATGATCAAATTAACTTTGATGATCCTCTCTACATTCATCCTTTAGATAATGTTATCATAATCATTGTAACTACAAACTTAACTGGAAATGAAAACTTTAGGTTGTGGAGAAGTTCTATGTCTAGAGCTATTAGGGATAGAAACAAGTCAGGTTTTGTTGATGGAACTCTAAAAAAGAATACTTTTGATCAAGTTAAACAACTAAAATGGGGGCAGGGTAAAGCCGTTGTCTGTTCTTGGATTCTTTCTTCCATTTCTGATTCCATTTATGCTAGTCATGCCTATTTAGAAGTGGTTGAGGACATTTGGAAAAATCTTTTCAAAACTTATAATAAATTTGACAGGTATGTGGTTTTCAACGTTCACCAACAAATTAACTATCTTAAACAAAATGGTATTTCTTTATCAAACTACTTCAATTAGATTGATACTCTATGGAAGGAGTTTGATGGTCTGACTAGTTTAACTGAATTTACTTGTGACGCTGCTGTTAAACTTAATGATCATTCTAATCTTATGAAACTTATGTAGTTCCTCAGTGGTCTTGATGACTCTTAAGTCAAGTTAAGAGTTGTATCTTGCTTATAGATCCTTTACTGAATGTCAAAACTACTTTCTCTATTGTGTCTAGGGAAGAGTATGTTCAAAGAAATGGTTCTTTGTTCACTCTTCAATCCTCTCAGTATTCATCTAGATCTAATCCTATTGACTTTAACGGTAGGTTCAATAATATATTCAACTCCACCAATTCTAATAAGAATAAAAATCAAGTTGTTTAGTGTAAAAATTATGGTCTGAAAGGTCATTTCGTAGAAAAATGTTACAAAATAATTGGTTATCCTAAGGATTTTAAACCAAGAAATGAGTCTAATAATCAAAACAAATCTAATAGAAGTTTTTCTGTGAATTCTGCCACTACTGCTTCTGGAAGCTCTAATTCTTCCAACCTACATGAGTCTACCGGAGACTCTGAGTTTCATCAACTTACTAAGGATCAGTATATCAAATTCTTTCAATTTATCAATGATAATCAAACTAATGAGGAAGCATCTGCTAGTGCAAACATAGCAGGTACTTGCTTGTTTAAAGCTTTTAATTCTACTATTAACAAAAAAAATGGATTGGTGATTCAGGAGCTAATCAACATATGATTGCTTTTAAATCCCTTCTTTGTAATACTGTGGATGTATCTAAGTTAGATGTTCTTTTCCATCATCCTAATGGTACTTGTTCCAAAACTGAAAAAAATTGGGAATATGAATTTATCTGAGTCTTTAACCTTGTTTGATGTTTTCGTTTCACCTGATTTTAATGTTAATTTGTTGTTTGTCCATAAGGTCTGCACATATAGTAATTGTGAGGTTATCTTTAATGAACATAACTGTAAAATATAGTGTTTACAATCAAAGGAGATGGTGGGTAATGTTAGAGAATTTGGAGGTCTCTATTACATAGATAGTATGCCTTCAAGTAATACTTCTAGGGTGAATAGATCTTCTTTTATATGTGATGTTTCTAAACTCATATGGCATAATAGACTTGGGCATTCTTCTAATCAATCTTTAATCTCTTAAAAAACAAACTTAAAATTGGGAATGAAGTCCTTACTCCTTGTGATATATGTCACCGAGCTAAACAAACTAGAGAGTCATTTCCTACTAGTCAACATGTCACTACTAAACTTTGTGAGTTAATCCATCTAGATGTTTGGGGTCCTTATTGAGTGACAACTTTATAAGGATTTAGATATTTTTTGACCATTGTGGATGATTTCACAAGAGCAACTTGGGTTTATTTGTTGATGTCTAAGGATGAAGTTTATAATTGTGTTTTTGTTTTCTTTAATATTCTTTTTAATCAGTTTGAAGTCAAAACTAAAACTGTTAGATCTAACAATGGAACTAAAATTTTAAGCCATATAATGAAATATTTGCTTGAATCTAAATGTATTTTGCATCAAACTTCTTGTGTTCATACTCTACAACAAATGGTGTTATGGAGAGAAAACACATGCATATTTTAAATGTTGCCAGATCTTTGATTTTTCAATCTGGTTTATCTCTTAAATACTAGGGGGAAGTTGTGTTAACTTATGTTTTTCCTAGTAATAGAACTCCTACTTCTGTTATAAATGGTGCTTCTCCTTATGAACTTGTTCACAACACTTCTCCAAACTTTGATAAACTTAGGGTATTTGGTTGTTTATGCTTTGCTACTAAGTTAAAAATCTTAGATAAATTTTCTTAATGGGCTGAAAAATGTATTTTTCTTGGTTATTCTTCTGATAAGAATGGTTATAAAGTTCTTAGTCTTCATTCAAATTTTATTTTTGTTTCGAGTGATGTAAAATTTTATGAGTCTGTGTTTCTTTTCAGGCTTAAATCCTCCTCTATGACTGATAAATCCAATGTTACCCTCAATTCTAGTGATCCTTTTTCCTATGATGAGTCTTTGTTGTCTAGTTCTCTTCATGAAAATTCTAGTGTATATGAATTGCGAGTTGTCCATCATATGGATGGCGCTAGTGAAGACCATAATCTGGATGAGACTAGTCCCTCTGATGGCAGCAACCAGACTGGCAGGGCACATATGCCTCCCTTTGATGAGATGGTTTCTAGTTCATCTACTTTGACTGAGGAGAATGGTTAAATTAATTGTAATCCTTCCGGAGGTCAGTTTACTAGGGTCACTAGGTTTGGTCGTGATGTTCACATGCCAGTTAGGATTAACGATTATGTTTTGAAGGGAAGACATAAGTATGGTATTGAGAGATCTGTTAACTATTCTGCTCTTACTAATGAAAACTTGTGCTTCATTTCTAATCTGAATAAAACTATTGAACCTAAAACTTATAATGAAGCCGCGTTAGATCTCAATTGGGTAAAGGAAATGAATGAAGAAATGTAAGCACTTTATAGGATTAACACTTGGGAGATCACTTGTCTTCTTAAAGGCATAAAAGTTATAGGTTATCTCTGGATTTACAAAATTAAATATAAATCTAACGGTAAAATAGAAAGGTATAAGGCAAGATTAGTTGCAAAAGGGTATAATCAGAGGGAAGGAATTGACTGTGAGGAGACTTTTCTCTTGTAGCCAAAATTATTATCAATCCGAATTGTTATATCTTTAGTTGTTCATAATTCATGGCCTTTATATCAGCTTGACATAAACAATGCTTTTTTATATGGTGACTTATCTGAAAGTGTTTTTATGATTTTACTTAAGGGATATCATTCTAAGAATGATGTCATAGTTTTTAAACTGATAAAGTCACTTTATGGGCTTAAACAAGCCCCTAGAAAATGGAACGAAAAAGTGTGTTCTTTTCTTTCAGCTTTTGGTTTTAAACAAAGTATTAACGATTATTCCTTATTTGTCAGGAATTTTAAAAATACTATTATTGTTTTACTAGTATATGTAGATGATATTATTACTATAGGAAACTGTAATATTGAATTGGATAATGTTAAAAGGTTTCTTAAATCTCATTTTTTGATTAAAGACATAGGTGAACTGAAATATTTGCTGGGTATTGAAGTTATTAGAACTGATAGTGGAATCTGTCTTAGTCAAAGAAAATATTGTTTAGAATTGATCTATGAGTTGGGGATGCTTGGGTGCAAACTTGTTAAAACTCCTCTTGAAGCTAATTTGGTTATTAAAAGGAAATGTGATTTATACCGTTTTGACTTTTTGATAAATATAACTGAATTTCAAAATTTAATAGCTAAATTGATTTACTTAACAATTACCCGTCCTGACGTTTCATATTTTGTTCAGATTTTGAGTCAGTATATGCATAAACTTTATAAATCACATTTAAATATTGCTATTAGAATATTGAGGTAATTGAAGAGCAGTCCTAGTAAGGGTATTCATGTTACCAAGACTAGTTCATTTGATCTTATTGGTTTTGTGGATGCTTACTAGGCAAAGTGCCTATTCAGTCGAAGGTCTGTTACTAGATATCTTGTTCATCTGGGTGGTTCTCTTGTATCATGGAAAAGCAAGAAACAAAGTATTCTTTCTCGCTCATTCACTGAATCTGAAAATAGGGCTTTAGGGACTGTTACATGTGAAGTTATTTAGATATTAAAATTTTTATTTAATTTAGGGATTAAAAATCTAACTCCCGTAAACATGAGTCTGCCGTTAAGTTGGCTTTGAATCCTGTCTTTCTTGAAAAAACCAAGCATTTTGAAATTGATTACATTTTGTTTGGGAAAAACATTGAAAACTGTGTATTAAAAGTTAATAAAATTGAATGTTTACATAAAAATGTTGATATGATAACTAAATCTCTAGGAAGCGTTCAACATGATTATATTTTTGGTCCTCTTGGTTTAATTGATGTTTTTAAAAAGGATTGAGTTTTACTTTCAAATTAATGTTTAGTTTAAGACCGGGGGGGGGGGGGGGGGGGGGGGGCTTTGAAATATTACATATTTATATCTAACTTAAACATTAATCTTTTGTTTTGGGTTGCTATTGCTATTTGTTGTTCTTGTGGGTGTGCTGTGTAAATTCTGCAGGTTTCGGGTCTAAGAATTTTGTTCATCTGGGTTGCTATTGCTATTTGTTCATCTGGGTTGCTATTGCTATTTGTTTAGGATCGTTCATTTTTTATTTCTGTTATTCATAAAGAGTGTGAGTGAAACTTGTAGGAGCTTTCTTTAGTAAGTATTGATGCACAAAAAGACTAGTTTACAGTGGATAAACCGTTCATGTTAGGCATTTGTTGAGTTTCTACTTTTCGCACAAAACCACTACATAAAAAGAACCATACAAATAAAAAATGATAACAATTTGATCACCATGTAAAACAACCAACACGTGAATGGTGGCAACCTCCATAAGTGTTTTTATAGTTGAACGCTGAAAGGTTTAAAAAAAACTTTCTTTGATATACTCGGTAAAATTTGGACTATCAGCAGTGGCGGGGCTAAGAATTTTGATACGGGGTACAAACATTCTCAATATTCAAAATAGTAAATGCAAAGATTTTCTTAATATCTAAAGTAGTAAAAATATAAATTAAGCAAAAGTTACAATTGAATCCGCCTAACCATTATGTCTTGAAATCAATCAATGATATCATAATCAATAACTTTTGGAAACACATTATTCTAAATAAAAGTGACTAAAAATCATTTAAAACTTGATCATCCATCTTATTCCATAACTTATTCTATCTACACTTGCCATAACAATTAGAAAAGATATATTTTATGTAGTTATCCAATCTCATGCAGTAAAAACATGGTACAATCACTTTAGCAGGGGTACAATAACATAGATTATGTTCACACCACACACACACACACACACACATATATATATATATATATATATATATATATATATATATATATATATATATATATATATATAACAAATTTTTTTGGGGGATGTTGTACTACCCCACCGCTCCATGTAGCTCCGCCATTGACTATCACAATATTCATCGTCGACTATTTCTAACAACAATTTTGTCGATAAACCAAATAAAGAAGGTTATTATATATGATATAGTTGCAAGCATAGATTATACGTAGATAGCCTAAAATTAGTTGCATACAATATATATATATATATATATATATATATATATATATATATATATATATATATATATATATATTGTATGCAACTAATTTTAGGCTATCTACGTATGCTTGCAACTATATCATATATAATAACCTTCTTTATTTGGTTTATCGACAAAATTGTTGTTAGAAATAGTCGACGATGAATACTGTGATAGTCAATGGCAGAGCTACATGGAACGGTGAGGTACTACAGCATTCCCCAAAAAATTGTAATATATATATATATATATATATATATATATATATATATATATATATATATATATATATATATATATATATATATATATATATATATATATCAAAGAAAAACTATCATATTATGTTACTAAATTACAAAAAACGTTACATAAACAAGATAATTGTTATTTATTAATAATGAACTAACAATGCACCTACTAAAGAACAATATAATTATTCTAAATTATACATATCCTAAAAAAAATCTCATTGAATGAAAGTTATGTGCATACTAAAACAACATTTTTCTTCTTGTATTTTAGTCTGTCTTTTTGGCCTTCTTATGCAATAGATCATCATTAATGTTATTTGATATTTAATCTTGCATTATTATTAGGGATATATCATTCTTAACTTTTTGTTTGCAGATCAATATGAGTTGTTTTTTTTTTAATGGTAGCACTCATCTTAAATATATAGAGTAATAGAAAAATGTAGAGACATAGCACCAACAATCATTATTGACTTGGAAATGTTATATTCATGTGTTGTTGTGTGGAAACATAATCGAAACAAGATCATAATATATGACAAGTAATTCGATGGGCGGCTAGAATTTGTTTGCGAGAGTCATAAGTTAGAGAAGATAGTTGTAGGTTGTTGTAATCTTATCAATCTCCTAGAATAGAATAGAGGTTGTAAAATAGAGTAGTTGTTTATGTTTCCCTTTTTATAAATACATTTACCATATTGGTGATTAATTAGTGAAAAACAGACGGAAGATTTGTAACATCTTGATTTCTAGGTATTTCATTTTCGACCCTTGGTTGGTGTTTGTTTTGCAAAATTGGTCCCTAATGGAAATTTCGTAATTCTTGGGCATATCTTGCATACGCTGGGGGTACGTCTCGTACGCTGGGCGTACGTGGCCAGGGTACAAACCCTAAATTTTAGGGTTTAGACCCTATTTAAACATATTTATGGCCTCATACACTCTCTTAACTCCAACCTCCTTCATCATTTCGAAAACCCTAAAGTGTGTGAGTGCATTTTGATGCTTGGAAAGTCTTTTGGTGCCATTTTGGAGATTTTAGAGGTGAAGGACGAGATTTGAAGTCGTAGTGTTTCCCACAAGGCATTGGATCCAACATCTGCACTCCCTTGTGCACCTTTTGGAGGTATAAAGCTCCAACATTGACGAGCATTTCATTTAGATCTGGTTTTAGCTTAAAGTTTGCACCTTTTTGTCCCAATATTGATCCTTGTGAGTATGGAGTACTCCAAGACGTTTGAGTTATCCTTTCAGAGGATATAGGGAGTATTAAGTCATAAAAATCTGATTTTGGACAATATTCTCCTTCCATGCATGATGGGTCAAGAAGCTAGGCTTTTCATTGTTAACGTCTTATTAGCCATGAAAAACCATAAAGTTGGAAACTTTATGGTTAAGAACACATTTTTGGGTCTGGATATGGATTTTGGACGTAAGTCCTTAAGGATTAAGCACTTAATGGGTTGAGCCGGTGGCAAACGCGTACGTTGGGGGTACCAAATGGTACGATACGCGTACGTGGTCAACATTTTGAAGGTTGGTCAATGATGCAGTACGCCCCGCGTACATGATGAGTACGCCTCGCATACTCACCGTGTTGACCCAGTTAACTTTGACCTAGATTTTGACCAAGGTTTGACGTAGGGGTAGTTTGGGTATTTTGATCTATATTCTAAGTTTTGTCACTGTATTTGTAAAGGTGACTGGTAGAGTTGATTTCGGAGCAATGTGCTATTTCCATTTTCTCATTTGTCTGTGAGGTGAGTCTCCTCACTACACCCGTGGGTCAGAGGCACCAATTCCGACCCACTGGTAATTGTATGGTAGAATGTTAGGTGTTTTTTTTTCTAAAACACCACTTCTGACCACTTATTGATGTGTCGCGCAGCACATGTGCAACACTTGCCCATTCACAACTTTTTGCTTTTCAAAAGATTTCTAACTTAAAAACTGTCGCGCGTGTACTGCGTGGCGTAGAAGTAGACCATCTGCTTCAAACCTCTTCACCCCTTACTTTAACTTATTACAGCAGTCTGCAAACGTTAAAAGACAAACATAATTTTTATTACATGTTGCAGCCGTTTGGTCCACCTCTTCTGCTACAGAGGGTTGCAGAGGTGGTCCGCAGACTTTAGACATTTTCGCTTCGAAAAAACAAACAAGACCTTAGTTGTTTTTATGATACTTGCATGAAAGACCATGGGGGCGACCCATGGACCTTGTATGTAAGACCGAGATTTTCCCTCGACATTACAAGGAAAGACCATGGGGGTAGCCCATGGTACTTGTATGTAAGACCGTGGCCCTCTGCATTACAATTATCATATTATCGGGTCGAAATATACCCTAGGGAGGGCCCATATATGTTTTTTGGGTTGAAATATACCCTAGGGCGGGACCCATATTTGTATGTTTGGTATGTGGGACTTTGGGGAACTCACTAAACTTTGTTCTTACAGTTTATGTTTATGGTTTCAGGTACTTCCGATGGCATAGTATCCTCCCCTCATGTTTTCCACAATTTGAATAATTGTACTATGATGTTTGAATATTATGATTTGGTGTTCGATTTTGAAACAATTGATGGATGATTTGATTAACTTTCAATGAAAAAAATTTATTACTGTTTTTGGGCTGTTACAAGTTTCTTCCTCAATCTCATACTCTCAAATTTACATGGTATCAGAGTGTACCTAATTTCGAAGTTCTTAACAACGATGGGTTATAAAGGGGGCTCTATCTCGTCCTAAATCATCATACAGAATGTGCAAGATACACCCTTCCCCATTGGAGTCATCCTAAATGACACGAATTACCCCCTATGGTCTCAATTAATTGAGATGCGGATCAGAGCA
Organism: Lactuca virosa; assembly: GCF_052849685.1. Classification (NCBI taxonomy): domain Eukaryota; kingdom Viridiplantae; phylum Streptophyta; class Magnoliopsida; order Asterales; family Asteraceae; genus Lactuca; species Lactuca virosa. The sequence goes on along the minus strand of NC_136430.1, from coordinate 298,928,829 downwards.
AGGAACAAGTCCGGTACAACACAGGTAAAACTGCAAAACCTACTGAATATGAAAAACAAATTGAAGCTTGGTTGATTGACAAGAACCGAGTCAAGAGCTGGATAATTGACTCGATGAGTCCACCCCTGATTCGTCAGAGTGGACGTGCCATACCAACTTACTATAAGGAGTTGGTTAGCATATTCCAAGAAATCGATACTCGATTGACTAAACAAGAACATACGGTAGAAGTGACTGTCTGTAACACCTGATTTAAGGTACTTTCATTTTTGACACCTTGGTATGTAAATGTTTTTGCAGATTTGGTCCCTAGAGGGCAACCTTGCCATTTCTGGAAAAGTTGGAGTACGTTGGGCATACTCCTCGTATGCAGGGTGTATGCATGCAGGGGACAAACCCTAAAATCTAGGGTTTGGGCCTATTTAAACAACCTAATGAACCTTGATCATCTCATTTATCAGCCTCCATAACCCTTTGAGTCCTATTTCAAAACCTAGCCCCTTATGAAGAGATTTGACCTTCTTGTGTGTGTTTTTAGTGTGTGTTGGTGAGAGTTGAAGAAGAAGAGCTTGGAGGAAGGAGCTTTGATCAAAGGAGAACTTGTAGATCCATATTTCTCACATCATTTCCAGCTTCATTGAGGTATACATCTTGGTACTTGCTTCTTGTATGCTTAGATCTAATCTTTATGAGGTTTTGGTCCCTCTTTGGTCATATGATGAGATTTAGTGGATATCTTCCACTCCAGAAGTTAGGAGTTGCTTCTCTTGATGTTTCTAAGGTTCTTAGTCCATAAAGTTAGCATCTTGATGGTTGTGGATCAACCATGCATGTGTTTAGGTCCTTTTGGTGAAAGTAGAATGCTAAAAGTAGGGGTTGGGTCCTTTTGAGCCATGAAAAGGCTCCAAGTTCATGACTTTATGGATTAAGATGTTTCATAGGACTTGGATCTGAAGTTCGGGCGTTTGGTTGCAAACATTAAGTACTTAATGGGAAAAGTGATCTAACATACGTAAGTGTATGCTGCCAAGTCCCCGATCATGCATGCTTCGTAGTACGCTGGGTACCCAGCTCGTACGCAACACATACTGAAGATTGATGGAGTACGCAGGGCATAAGTCTGAGTATGTCGGGCGTACTCAACTACTGTTGACTTTTGTTGACTTTGTAGTTTGGGACATATTTGGACTAGTGGAGTTTTGACCCCCTATTAGGCCATTAGCCTTTCTGACTTTAGGTCATTGCTAGGCTTTGGGGCTTCTTGGATTTTGGCCCATATTGGGTTGTGGGTATCATTTTGGGATTTGGGCCATTTGGGCTTTTTGGTGCTATTGAATTGGGTCTCGGATTTTGGGCCAAGTAAGGAAAGGGGTAAAATGGTCTTTTATCCTGAGTGTTGGAAACTTGGACTAGGATTTCAGTTATGAGTTGTGGACCAAGTATTAATTGGTTATTATTTGATGGTGTTAGCACTGGGGTTTTCCAGATCAGCAGTTTGAGCTTTTATCTGAGATATTCAGCAACTTGAGGTGAGTTTCCTCACTGTGCTTGGCGGGTCAAAGGAACCAATGTCGGCCCATGGTTTATTATGATTAGGATGCTAGTTTTATGTGTGAATCTTGCATGTATGTTATGTAATATGTATACTGGGTGGGGTCCGATGCCAGGCGGGGCCTGATGAGAGTATTGTATGTTATTTATCTTAGTGATTCTTACATGAGTTTTATGTGTATGTATGAATGTCGGGTGGGGCCTGATACCACGCATAGCCTGATGAATGTGATGAGGCGGGGCCCATCATATTATTGACAAATCTGTTCCGAGCGGGGCCCGATAGTTGTTGGGCATGACCAATTGAATGTTTGATATGTATGGTATGAAATGTCTTACAAAACTCACTAAGCTTCGTGCTTACGGTTTTCAGTTTATGTTTCAGGTACTTCTGGATTAAAGGGAAAGTTCTCGGGATGATCGCATCGCACACACCATTTTTTTCCGCATTTTATTTGACTATGATGCATTTGGATGATTATTGACATACTCAGGAGTGCATGATAGAATGCTAGGAGAGATGCCTTTGTATGTCTGATGTATGAGCTTGTAGACTTGCATACTGGTACTGATCAGCTAGTGATAGGATGACCTGTTTAGGTTATGCTTGTTTCCGATTACTCGATGCTCAAATGTTGCTTGCTTTGTGCGTTTAGGAGTTCTCGTTAACTTCAGCTAACTAGTAAGCGAATATGCTAAGTTACATATTACTACGACTAGATAATTTTAGAAGGTTAGGTTTTAACTCTATTGTGCCCCTCTTATCTGAGTCCAACCATTATAGTGTGATCCTTGAGGAAAGTATGGATAGATATGGAAGGTAGTACAGGTCCGTATTACTGGAAGTAGAGGATCTGTACTCGAGTCAAGGAAAGTTGCGATGATACCAGGAAGCTTGCAGAGTGTGGGATTCCTCAATGATTATATATATATATATATATATATATATATATATATATATATATATATATATATATATATGTGTGTGTGTGTGTGTGTTCTGATGGTTTGAATGGTCTATTTTTAGTATGGTGGTCACTCGAGGAGGATTTAGTAGTGGTTTTGGTGCTGGTGAGGGTTCAGGTTCGGGCTTTGGAGTCGTACATTTGGATGATCAGATGCGGGAGTTCATTTCGTCAGAGATTACCCACAATATTCTTGAGCAGACACCTATGATCTTTGGCACGATCAAGGATGGTATCATGGGGATTCTGGATGAGCTCTTGCGTGCTTTTCATTCTGAGATGGTGGCGATGATGGGAGCTCGTACTTTGACTTTCCGTGAGTTCTGAGCATGTGGAGCCCAGAATTCTTCGGGAAAAGGACCCGATTTCAAGTAGACGTTGGTTGGCGAACATTGGAAATGCCTTCCGATCTAGTCTTTGTCCCGAGGAGGCGAAGGTCTGACTTGCATCCTGTCTTCTGAAGTATAGAGCTCGAGACTGGTGGGAGGAGGTTGGACATGCCAAGGGAGGCGAGGCGATTGAGTCCATGACTTGGTAGGATTTTGTGACGAGATTTTGGTTTGAGTTTTCACCTGTAATTGAGGTCTAAAAGTTGGCGAGGGAGTTCCAGTACCTTCGCCAGACTATTGAGACGATAGCGTAGATCACTGCTATGTTTCGTGAGCGGGTGTTACTGGTTCTGCAGTATGTGGCGGATGAGGAGATGAAGAAGGCGAGATACCATGAGATGTTAAGGAGCGATATCAGTCACTTCGTGAGCTGATCCAGTTGCAGGACACTTAAGGATATGATAGAGAGATCCAGATACAGGGATAATGAATCGTAGATGGAGAGGAAGAGGAAACCAGTTCAGAGTTCAGAGGTTTCGGGCAAGAGGCCTAAGGTTTTTGATACGAGATTGAGAGGCCAGCAGGGACGGGGTCGCTGTGGCAAGTATGGAAAGACGTACGATGGGGCGTGTAGGGTGGGTGGTTCTGGCCGCTTCAAGTGCGGCAACACATGTCATTTCAGCCGGGATTGCACTGCTACCACCACCACCACCCATGTATCTTATCTGATTTGTTTCCATTGCAATCAGATGGGCCATATGAAGGCCAACTGCCCAAGTTTAGCAGTAGGGGGACCAGTGGTAGCACCCGCTCCAGCGACTTTGTGGATTATTGATGGCTGCCAGGGAAAGGCGGATGCGCCTGTTGTGAGGAGCAGGACTTTTTAGTTGACAATCGAGGGGCTCGTGCAGCACCAGATGTGGTGATGGGTATGTATCTTCTCCTTATTTATTTACGTTGATTTTTTTATATTTGTGTGTTTTATTTTAGGATCGTTCCTTGTGAACGGTATCTCTGCCTTGGTATTGTTTAATTCGGGGGCTACCCGATCTTTTGTATCTCTTGCGCTCAGCAAGAGGTTTGTCGATGCTCCGGGGGAGCTGGATTGTCTATAGGTTAAGATTGCTGATGATTGGCATGTGCAAGTATCTAGGGTTCATCGGTGTTGTGTCATGGAGTTTTTCAGCGAGCGATATCCAATTGATTCGATTCCTCTTCCCCTCCGTTAGAACAATGTTATTGTGGGGACGGATTGGTTGGGCCCCAATGGGGCAGTGATTTATTGCGAGCGTCAGTTGGTACGTGTTTGGACCCCAAGTGGGGAAGAGTTAGTGGTCCAGGGAGAAAGGGTTCAACGCAGGCCGGTTTTATGTTCAGCAGCTAGGGCTAGACGCTATCTTCAGCAGGGTTGTTTTGGATTTGTCGCCTGTGTTATGGATACCCAGGAGAAGGGTAAGGCGACTGTGTATGATGTGTCGGTTGTTCGGGAATATCCAGATGTGTTTCTGGATGACTTGCTAGGACTTCCTCCGGAGAGGCAAGTTGAGTTTCGGAGTAACCTAGTTTCCGATGCTGCTCCGATAGCCAAAGCACCTTATTGGTTAGCACCTCCATAGATGAAAGAATTGTCTACACAGCTGTAGGAGCTGCTAAACAAAGGATTCATTTGGATGAGTAGTTCCCCATGGGGAGCATCGATCTTGTTTCTGAAGAAGAGGGATGGCTCACATCGGATGTCTATCGACTACTGAGAGCTGAATAAGCTAACAGTGAAGAACCGTTATCCACTCCTGTGGATTGACGATTTGTTTGACCAACTTCAGGGTGCATCTTGATTTTCCAAGGTCAATCTGCATTCGGGATATCATCAAATGAGGGCCATAGAGGATGATATGCAGAAGACGTCCTTCCAGACTCGTTATGGTTATTACGAGTTTGTGGTGATGCCCTTTGGGCTCACTAATGCTCCAACCATGTTGATGAACCTCATTAATCACGTATGCAGGCCCATGTTGGATTGGTTTGTGATTGTGTTTAATGATGACATCCTGGTCTACTCCAAGACCCAGGAGCTTCACGAGGGGCATTTAAGGGGGTATTAGAGACCTTGAGGAGGGAGAGGTTGTTTGCGAAGTTCTCCAAGTGTGAGTTCTGGTTGCGTGAGGTGCAGTTTTTAGGGCACCTTGTCAGATAGATCAGTATTCTGGTCGATTCGGCCAAGTTCGAGGCGGTGATGAGATGGGAGGTTTCGAGGTCTCCATCTGAGATTTGGATTTTGCTTGGTTTGGCAGGTTACTATCAGAGATTTATTCAGGATTTCTCTAAGATAGCGGTTCCTCTGTCTCTATTAACGAAGAAGACTGTCACGTTTCGTTGGGGGCTTGAGCGGCAGGAAACTTTTGAGACCCTGAGGCAGAGATTGTATGAAGCACCGATTTTGACCCTTCCTGAGGGTGTTGAGGATTTTGTGGTTTATTGTTTTGCATCGATCATGGGTCTGGGTGCAATTTTGATGCAGAGGGGTCGCGTTATTGCTTACGCTTCGAGGCAGCTGAAGCTTCATGAGGCGAACTATACTACGCATGATTTGGAGCTGGGGGCTATGGTGTTCTCCCTCAAGATTTGGCGACATTACCTCTATGGGGTCCATTGTAAAATATACATGGATCACAAGAGCCCGAGGTATTTGATGGATCAATCGAATCTAAACATGAGGCAGCGTAGGTGGTTGGATGTGATGGAGGATTATGATTGTGAGATCCTTTACCATCTGGGGAAGGCCAATGTGGTGGTCGTTGTTGTCAGGCTCAAGGCGGTCACGACTTTGATCATGGATATCTGTTTGAGGATGGCAGTGATTACTCCACTCTTAGAGCAGATTCGAGAGGCTCTGGTTGATGCTATAGAGGAAGAGAACCGAAAGAGTAAGCACATTGTGGGTCAGGTGGCTTCCTTTGATTATGATAGCCGAGGGTTATTGACTCCCCATCGCAAGATGCAGGTTCCTTACTGGAGTGGTGCGCGACAGGTTTTAATGGAAGATGCGTAGAAGTCGAGATTCTCTATTCATCCCAGAGTGACAAAGATGTATAGAAATCTCTGTTGGATTAATGTCTAAGTCCATAACTATAATTGGTAAGACTTGACCCGACCCGGCATGGTCCATTTGGGTTGCATGGCATCATGCATTTGGATAGACTATAATGAGAGAAATAACACTTAAGGTTGGTTAATATATTATAAGTTCTAATATATTAATAAGATTATTTAATTAGTATTGATCAAGAATTAATCTAGTATTAATTAAGTGATCAAAAGAAGACTAATTAAATATATGGGTTGATTGTGTAAATCATCCATACTTATATAGTGGGCTAATGCTTCATGGATTGTCAAGTTGGGCTAAAACCCATAAGATGCTCCATGGATGCTCCATGGTGTATTTGTACCCATGGATCATGGAAATGAAAGGCCATGACAATTAGGGTTTACATGGTGTAACCCTAACTATATAATGATCTTATTCTTGGAGAAAATCGGCCACTGTGTGTGATAGAAAGGGCTAGCCGATTTGATGAAGTGTTCCAATTCTCTCAAGTTATTCCAAGTGTATTTGGTGTTGTGTGAACCATTTGAGGTGTCACACTTGGGGCACTAGGCACTCAAGCTTCATGAAGTCATTCTACATCAAAGAGGTATGTAATTCTAACTTCATATATTCATATGAATCAATGTTATTATGCTAGTTAGGATGAATACCTTGGAAAGTTCATATTTGCATGTATAATAGAGAAAACATAGATCCAAGGTATTTAGGGTTGCATGTACACTTAGGAGTGTTAGAATGCTCAAAACCCAACAGTGGTATCAGAGCCAAAGCTTGTTTTCACTTATACTTGATGCAAACTGCTTAAAATCAAAAAAATTTGCTGCTGGGACAGTGCACTCGCCGAGTGCACTGATGGACTCGACGAGTCCAAGACAAAATGCATCCAACTCGCCGAGTTGGTTCATGCACTCGACGAGTAGGAGCCCCTGACAGCATATCTTCGAGTTTTTTGGCTAGAAATGGACTAGGAACATTACTATAAGCTGTTTTTGAACCTATAAACCTGTTTTTGATGTGGTAATGTTCATTCTAATTCAATTTCAAAGATAATTGTCAATAGATTCATGTTTTGTATTAGTTTAATGGTTAGTATAATTACATGAAAAAGTTTGATTAGATTATCTTGTTCTTATGAGTTGCTTAGATTAATAGAAAAATTATTAGAAATTGTTGTTTTCAATCCATTTTAATCTAAGAGATGATTCTAAAATGTGTTTGTGTAACTTGTCCTCAAGTTACATGAAAAGTCACATTAAAGTTTCTTAAAACTCATAAAAGTTGGCAAAGGTTACAAAATGAAGAGTCTTGTCTTCATTGAATGGTTTTATGACTCCATAACTTGTCCCCAAATTATGGAGGTTCAAGAGTCACTTCATTAAGTAATAAAATGTGTAACCTTAATTAGTTCCATAAGTTACAAAAATAAAGAAAAGTTACATTCTTTTATTAGTTTAAAGTCTTCCATAACTTGTCCTCAAGTTATGGAACTTGAAGAGTTTTTTTTAATGAAAACTACTTTAAACACATAAGTTATGGAATTAAGTAGTTTTGAATATTTTCAAAACTTGCCCTCAAGTTTTGGTATTTGTAAAGTTACTCTTCATGTATACTTTAATTCCAAATTGAACCCTTAGAATTTTAAAAGCTAAAATTTAAACTTTATGGACTTCATTAAATTAATTAAAGTGTTTAATTAAAAGAGTTAATAATTCCATAAAGACATGGTTTAAGTTTAATTAAATTAAGAGTATAGTTTAATTAATAGATTAAACCACTAAGTATTTTAAATGTTCAAAATACACCCTTATACTATTATTATAATTTAATTATATAGATATGTATAAGATGAAGTCAATCTTACCATTAGTAGGCCTCATTCACGAAGCCGGTCTATAAGGGGGGTATACGGTTACTGCCTATAAAATGGCAGTTTAATGGGTGTCCACTCTCACCCACCGCTTCCTTGACTGGTGGAGGGTCGTTAGCCGAACGGGTAGGAAAGGACTATAATTCTCCCTTCATTAAAAGTATAATGAAAAATACTAAGTAATTAAACACTTATAAATTCCCAATCTTAGTTACTTAGGAAAATGTGAAAAGGTGCTAACCCATGAAATTACACTTTGTACCTTACCAAGTCGATTAGTGGAGCGTGTGTGGTTAACCGGCACGCTAATAAGGACTAGTAAGAGTGGCAAAGGGTAACTTGACCTTATTATAGATCGGTGGAGCTGTGTGGCTAACCGGCACATCGATTAGGTGATAAAGTTAAGGGTACCAAGTCAATTTGCATGGTTATTCACACCTTGTTTGTGATCCTCGGCATCCCAGTCACAAACTTGAGAGGGCACAATCGAGATTCAAACATGCCATTGAAAGTTCAATGTATCTCAAAAGATCTAGGAGTTTCAAATCCAATTAAAACTTAATTATATTTCGTTTTTCATGGTGGAAATTGGTAAATCGTCATTTACCTACCTTCAACTATTTTATAATTTGGATTACGGCATCCCTCTTCCAGTTATAAATAGGTTGTTGGATCCTAGCCTTAATATTTCATATTGGGTGTTATATTAAGGACTTTAAATCAACTAACTTGAATTTCTCCCATATAGATGTCTAGTTTAGACAACTATGGTCTTTCCATATCTTTAGGAACAAGCTTCCTAATGAAGATGATATCCCAAAAGGCAATCAAGGTGAAAGACTAATCCCTTTATTGAGCACTAATGGGACTGGAAATCATACTTCATTTCCTCCACCTCCTCCAATAAATCTCCCTATCCCACAAGTTTCAAGACTTGATAAGTTCTAAGTCACTCAATCCCTATTGGCAAACAAAGTTTATATGTGCTTAGGTCTTGGAGATTAAGTCACATATTGACAAGCCGGGAGAGTCGGGTGTCGAAGTGTCGAGGTAGCTGGCTGTTGACTTGGTTCTTCAGTCACTCCCTGATGACGGATCACGGCATAACCCTTAATGATCTTACCTATTTGCTTGATGATGCTGAATCAGCAATGATTTAAAGCATTGGTAAAGCAAATTAGATTGGAAGATCTACTTCCCAAACCTATTTGGACATTGAAAATGGTAACATTAGAAGTCCAGAAAAAACTTTCTCTTCCCAATAGAAAGGGATCGGCCATTATCAACTCGGTTGACAGAATGGTAAAGAGAAAGGCTAAGTCTGAGATAGTCCCTTGTACCCTTCCCAAAGAGTCCATATGTGCCTATTGCCAAAGAAAAGGGGCATTGGTTGCGAAGCTGCCGAATTTACCTGAAACCTCATAAGGATGGTAGAGTCAAAAGTTTGACTCTACTTCAGGTAAAGTCCGTTATCTAACTCTATTAAGTCTCTTTTGGAGATTCTTAATACATGATGTAATGTAATTACATTTTGATGTTTTTGAAGAATCAAAGGAAGCTTAAAGAAAAGGTGTGCTGATTCTGATCGCATGGTTCGATGACCAGAATTTTGAGCCACTACATAAGAGTTATGAGATATTGCTTAGGAATAGATAACAACAAAGTTTTCATATGAATTTGCGTTGTAAGGATAAGTTTTTCCGCAAGTTTTAAAAAATAAAAGAAAAATTTTGATTTTATTTATTTTAAGTATCCTTACAAAGGCATTTGTGAAAAATTATTGTTTATATGTTTCCATTGATAAGCAATATTGGAAAATGATTTTGATTCTTTCATTTGTGGTAGTGTCATAATTTATCAAATAAGGAAAGATTCTCATCACCCAAGTTTCAGTCGGATAGAAACTTGGAGTCATGCAAGTTGTATTGTGTGATGAATGAGATTTTTTCATCTTTGGTATTAAGACTAATTCCTTGTTCACATTCGCATGTGAGTCAAGCGAAGGGCTAAAGGATCGGGTACATTAGGTTGTGCACTAGTCAGGTCCACCACAAAGGTTGAATAAGAAGAATCAAATAAGGCAGAAAGATAAAAGTTTCTCCAATCTGAAGAGATGGGAGAGTACTTGTGTATCTTGTTTTATGATTATCTTAGTGATTATGGAACCATATCACAATTGATCCTCTAAGGTGCATTTGGTGGCTAAGGAGAGGAATCGTGAATTGTGGAAATGGTTAAATCAAAAGATAAATCATACTTCATTCCAAAATAAATCTTAGAGTCATACTCCAAGATTGAGCCTTGAGTGACATAATCTTGAGAAAGGTTTAAAACACTTGTCAAATGTAGAGTAAAATGTTTTCTTACTCTTGTACATTTGAAATTGGTAAGTTGTGATGTTTTGGATAAAACAAAGACCAACTAAGGCCAATTATGTGAAGTGTTTGTAAAAGAATCCGCACTATCTCTTGAATAGTGGGCAAGAGAGTCTTATATGTCAAGAGGACAGTGGGAGTCTTGAGATAGTTTCAAGAACTAATCAAGAGTATTGTTAATCACTAGCCCACGACTTGAGGTTTGTAACCTATCGTGTTGACATAGTCTTATTTATGTGACCATTCCAGTGAAAAGTTGATTATGCTTATGAGTTCTATGAGTTCTCAATTGTTTGCATTACAACCTGGAAGCAATGGTAGGCCCTTGCGCTGCCGGGTGGCAAGAAATTAAGATTGAACAAGTTCAGTCCATATGTGTTTGGATTTGCCACTGACCTTGTCTTGCGATTATGGTTATGACAAATTCACATGGATAGGAACACTTACACCATTAAATCTAAGTGTCATAAGGTTTCTCTCCGATTCATGAAAATGATGGTGAGGAAACTCTTTCACTAAGTAGATTTTAAGTAGATAGCAATTGTGAGAATGACAAAAGGTCTAAACATTATGATTACGACATCCGTCTTCATAATTGTTTAGACACACAAGTGAGCTATCGAAGGAAAGGTGTATGATTTTGATAAAGTCTTATCAAAACATCTCGTATCAGAAATCTGAACTTTGGTAAGAAAGTCAATAAAGTATTGTTTTTCTAGAAGTCCAGCTGATTTCTGAGTACATGTCAAAGCTAGTGGGAGCATAAGTGTTATGCTAGTAAGATAATAATCATTATGCTAGTGGGAGCATGATGATTATGTTGCAAGTTAGCAATGTTAATTATAGAAAACAAAAGTTTCAATTCGCTTTGAAAAGTTGTTTCCCTATAATTAAGGTAGAGGATTTTATACTTCATTCTAATTCTACCAGCTTAGATTGAGATTTTAATCAACTTTAGTCAAGGATATATATGAATGTTATGTTGGAATGGTTCAACATAAGGAAATTCTGTATATGTTGCGTTCTCAAAATTTCGATTATGATTACGGCATACCTCTTCATAGTTCGAATTGTGAGAATATGGCAAATAAAAATTTTATAGCATAAATAATGTCCAATATGCTTCGGGTATAGGATCGATTACATGAGCTATAATAGTTATCCTTTCTAAATTTTCCTAATGCTTAGGGCATTAAGAGGGGAAAAGGGATTAGAACTGGATATGACTAAAATGATTAAGCAATTGTCGAGGACAATTTGAGGTTTACCAAAGATTGGTTACTCATGGACAATTGGAAGTATAGAGTAAGGACCATATTGACATATTTTGAAAAAAGGCAACTCTTGTTCAAAAGTGATGGTCAAGATGGGAATATGGAATTGTTTCCATAGGTGGAATTCTTTGAATATGTGTAAGATTAGAGAACTTAATGCAAGAAGTATGTTCAAAGGAATGTACTTTGAATTTGAGACTTCGTTTCCATGGACTTCGATATGGGTCATCTTGGATCTACTGAACAAGAGCACGAATTTCATTTTGATTCAGGAGAGTATCTCTACCGAGAAGTTGGCTGACATTTACATCGGTGAGGTTGTGGTACGACATGGGGTGTCAGTTTCAGTGGTTTCAGACAGGGATGCCCGGTTTACTTCCAGGTTTTGGAGGAGGTTTAACGAGGAGTTGGGTACTCGTCTACATTTCAGCACATCTGTAACACCAATAAAATTCATAAAAATTCAAACTTTTTAAAACCAACCAGAAATCATATTTGTTTACAACATAGTTATCAAAAGATGTTTAATATCATAGTTTTCCCAGAAATCATAACACAAAACACGAGGAAGTGCAAGATCAAGCCTTCGCCTTCCCGCGATCATCTGAGGTACCTGAAACATAATCCAAAACTGTAAGCCCAAAGCTTAGTGAGCTTCTCCCAAAATACCAACACATCACAAAACCAGAATAATACAATAAACAACACGCATACAAAGCCTTCAGTCTGACTGGATTGCCCCACTGGCCTATAGTCTATCTGGTATGCTCACAGAACCTTCAACATGACTGGTACGCCACCTCGGGCCTTCAGCCTATTTGGAACGTTCTCCCGACCTTCGGCCTGACTGGTACGCCCCACTAGCCTTCAGTCTATCCAGGACGACCTGGGTTTGTTGGCCATCAACACAAATCAGGACAGCCTCAACCCAACCACACATAACATGTCAACATATACATACCAATTAAACATATAACCAGTCAATAGACAAACAAGCAGATCTTACAGATTACTAAGCATACCATCATCCTATCTACTAGGATACAATTCCAACAGATCACAACAGTACTCAATCATAGAATAATCAGGATAACAATCTAAAAGGGGCGGCCTTGGTGCCTTTGACCCAACAAGTACAGTGAGGAACACTCACCTCACAAGTAGTGCATAACTGATATTTTTTTGACTCCGAATCTCAGCTCCCGACTCAATGCCTACAACCATCATCACCAATCCCATCAAAAACCCGAAATACCCAAAATACGCTCAGAAGTCCAACTTGGTCAACCATGGTCAAAGTCAAAGTCAACGGTTAAGGTCAACAGTCCATGTTGACCCAACTTGTCGAGTGCACCTATGAACTCGTCGACTTTCTTCAGTACTTAGAAGGTCGGGAAACCCTAGCCAACTCGCCGAGTTGACTGGACAACTCGCCGAGTTTTCCCCAGCTTAACACATTCAACTGATTTTTAGATTCTAGGGACTCTAAGGCTCAAATCTAAACTCCAAATGCTTAAAATCCCCTCCACAAGGCTTGAAAACTCAAGGGCTTAACCATTAAGCACAAAATCCTTGAGATCTGAAACCTAACTTTTCCAGAAGAGATTCTAGCCTCAAAAATGTCCCAAAGGTTGGTGCTTTATGGACATGCATGTGTAATGCATGTCCAATGAATGTCTTGAACCCAAAATGGGTAAAAAGGGACAATAAGACCTAAACTCCATGGATGGCATCAAGGCTTGGCTAAAGACCAGATCGAACCCACTATAAGGTCACCTTGATATGGAGATTCATAAAGTTGCACACTTAATGGAATCCATCCATAACAACATCCAAGAATAAGGAGAAAAAGGGACAAAACTCAAAATCTAGCCATATAAAAGAGTGAAAATCGGATCTTGGACACTTACAAGGGTCCAAAAGAGTGCCAAACTGAAGATGAGAGCCTAGCTTGTGTCACAACCCCAAACCAGAACTGCGGAAACGTCTGGGGGCGGATGACTTTCATGTACAATATCATAACAATTGAATAGTAGCGATCAAAGCTTTACAACCATTGTATTGAATATTTAATAAGTTTACATTGTGCTCAAAACATTGTTTACATGATATCGAATGCATATGGCAAAAGTAAATAACGTGATGCAACGACGTCCCATCCACCAAAAACTCTTGTGGTTATATGTGATGGGTTTTGCGCATTCTAACACTCCTAAGTGTACATGCAACCCTAAATACCTTGGATCTATGTTTTCTCTATTATACATGCAATTATGAACTTTCCAAGGTATTACCCTATCTAGCATACAATACTTGATACTTGGGTAATCAAATGGATAGAATACATACCTTTGTTTGATGTAGCTTGTCTCCATGAAGCTTGAGTGCCTAGTGCCCCAAATGTGACACCTCAAATGGTTCACACAACACCAAATGCACATGGAATGACTTGAGAGAAATGGAACACTCCTTGAAATCGTCTAGCCCTCATATTCACACATTAGTCCATGATTTCTTGAGCCATGGGATTCTTTTATATGGTGGCTATTAGGATTACACCATGTAACTCATAACTTTACCCATTCCTTATTCTCCATGGATTTTAACCTCCATGGAGTATCCATGGGTCACCCCATGGACTTAGTCCAACAAAAGGAATCTTGGATCACAAGCCCACATATATAAGAATGAATGATTTATACAATCAACCCATATATTTAATTAGTCTCCTTTTGATCACTTAATTAATTCCAAATTAATTCTTGATCAATACTAATTAAATAACCTTATTAATATATTAGAACTTATAATATATTAACCAACCTTAAGTGTTATTTCTCTCATTATAGTCTATCCAAATGCATGATGCCATGCAACCCAAATGGACCATGCCGGGTCGGGTCAAGTCTTACCAATTATAGTTATGGACTTAGACATTAATCCAACAGTCTCCCACTTGGATAAGTCTAAAACTATTATTGCGTATGACTTCAGGAACCGATCAGCAATCGTAGCTCTCAAAAGCTTCTATCGAACTCTGACCTTGTCGATGAACTCTGACCTTTGTCAATGACTTGTCCATTAGATAAGGGATCATATATTCCTCCATTCTAGATATCATATGGACTGAGACATGGATTATCAATCATTCTCTCTGTCCATTTATTGTTTCCCGATTTCCGATTCATGATGACTGACTGATTGAACAAATCAAATCAGTCCTGGCTTGGCCAAGCACTCACATGTATCATCTTTAAATCATCGAGGGGCCCACATATATCGCTTTTATCCCGAAGGTAAAAGGAATGGATAAACTTCGACTCATATAGCTTGTTCTACTACTTGTTGAATCATACACAAAGACACGTTTTATAACATCGAGTTACCAATGCGTTTTCGTGCAATCAATGTATAACCAAATCATAGTAACAACTCATATCTCTAGGTTTTAAGAATATAAGATATTATCGTCTCATGATCACTCGTGATAAAATTCATGAAGTGATTCAAATGAGCGTGGGTTGAATCCAGTACTCAGAATTTATGAGCACTCATGAGTGTTATAGCACAACTTTGTCCACCAACTTGGACCTCTACAAGCCAACCCATGACAGTCTTGATTCATATCTACTTCCAACATATGACCGACTGTGGATGGTTTGAATAACTTAGTCATTCCGGAAGAATAACCTAGTTATTATGGAAGTCAAAACATGCAAAGTGAAACACAAGAATAAATGAATCAAATATGGTATCAAACCCTATGAATATAAATAGACCACTTTTATTTATCACCATACTGATTACTCATTATTCATTGTTTCGGTTTTATCAACTTTATACCTGAATTAAAAACACTAGTTGTCCCATGCTCCAAGCATGTACACTATGTTGTTCTAAACAATAGCTTTGTCATACACCAAGTATGCACTCTATGTTTATCTATGATCCTTACTTTGTGAACTAGATCGATTGAACATAATTTCAATGATTCTCTTTTCACACTTCCAAATCCTTGTCGTAAATGTAAGAATTCCTAACATTTATCGAAATCTGTTTAAATTTTAAACTTATATGCACTGACCCTCCTATAATGAATATGTACAAAGTCACAAAGACTTGTCAACAGTCATTATAAGGTATTCCAATGGAGATCAACTCCATGGAAACTAAGTCTCATATTCAAAGTACATTGCTTTGGACATGCTTCTTGCATTAAGTTTTCTAATCTTACACAAGTAACTTCCACCTATGGAGACAACTCCATATTCTCATTTTGACTATCACTTCTGAATAAGAGATGCCTCTTTTCAGAATATGTCAATATGGTCCTTCCAAAATTAGCACTATACTTCCAACTGTCCCTAAGCAACCAATCTTTGGTAAACCTCAGATTGTCCTCGACAATTGCTTAATCATTTTAGTCATATCCAATTCTAGACCTTTTCCCCTCTTAATGCCTCTGGGCATTTGGAAAAATTTAGAAATGACAAATATTATAGCACATGCAATCGATCCTGTACCCAAAGCAAATGGTACACGATTCATGATGTCTCACATAAAGACATGATTCTAGACCAGTCTTTTGCTACAATATTTTTATTTGACATGTTTTCAAAATTTGACTATGAAGAGGGATGCCATAATCATAATCGAATTTTGAGAACGCAATATATAGAATTTCCTTAAGTTGAACCAATCCAACATGAAATTCATATATATATTCTTGACTAAAGATGATTAAGGTCTCAATCTAAGCCTTTAGAACTGAAATGAAGTATATCCTCTCCCTTAATTATAGCAAAACAACTTTTTCAATCCCTGCAGCCTCACGAATTGAAACTTTTGTTTTCTATAATTAACATTGCTAACTTTCAACACTAACAATAATTATCATGCTCCCACTAACATGATGATTATTAGCATAACACTTATGCTCCCACTAGCTTTGACATGTACTCAGAAATCAGCTGGACTTCTAGAAATCAATACTTTATTGACTTCCTTACCAAAGTTCAGATTTCTGATACGAGATGCTTTGATAAAACTTTATCAAAATCATACACCTTTCCTTAGATAGCATGCATGTGTGTCTAAACAATTTCAGAACTATGAAAAGGGATGCCGTAATCATAGTCTCAATTGTTTAGACCTTTTGCCATCTACTTCAAATCTACTTGGTGGAAGTGTTTCCTCACCATCATTTTCATGAATCGGAGAGAAACCTTATGACCCTTAGATTTTATGGTGTATGTGTTCTTATCCATGTGAATCGTCAAAACCATAGTCACAAGACAAGGATAATGACAAATCCAAACTTATATGGACTGAACTGATGCAATCTTAACTTCTTGCCACCTGGCAGTACAGGGCCTGCCATTGCTTCCAAGTTGTTATGCAACCAATTGAGAACTTTCAGAACTCCTATACAAAGCCAACTTTAACTGGAATGGGCATAGAATATGTCAACATGATAGGTTATAAACCTCAAGTCGTGTGCTAGTGAAGAACCTCAGGTTTTATTCTTGATTAGTTCTTGAAATTCTTTTTAGGATCTTTAAGACTCCCACTGTCCTCTTGACATATAAGACTATCTTGCCAAATATTCAAGAGATAGTGCGGATTCTTTATCAAGACAAACACTTCACACAATTGGCCTTAGTTGGTCTTTGTTTAATCCAAAACATCACAACTTACCAACTTCAAATGTACAAGAGTAAGACACTTTTACTCTTACATTTGACAAGTGTTATAAACCTTTCTTTAAGATATGTCACTCAACTTATAGTCTTGGAGTATGACTCTAAGACTTGTTTTGAAACGAAGTATGACTCATCTTCTTGATTTAACCATTTCAACAATTCATGACTCCTCTTCTTAGTCATAAGAATGCACTAAGATGTCCTTAGAAGACCAATTATGATGTGGTTCTTTAATCATTAAGATGATCACAAAACATGATACTAAAGTACTCTCCCATCTTTTCAGATTTGAGAAACTTTTATCTGTCTGCCTAATTTGATTCTTCCCATTCGTTCTGCCATACATTGAGACTTTTCCAATGTTTCAGAATTATACTTAAACTTGTAAGTATAACCATATTTACTAAAATTTAGTAAATCATGACGAATAGTGTTAACGAGCTTTGTGGTGGACTTGACCAGTGCACAAGAATGTGTACTCGATCCCTTTAGTCCTTAACTTGACTCACACATCCATGTGAACAAGTCTTAATTTTCCAATGCTTGAAAGTTCTCATTAATCATACTATTCAACTTGCATGATTCCAAGTTTCTATCCAACTGAAGCCTTGGGAATGAGAATCTTTCCTTATTTGGTAAATTATGATACTACCACAAACGAAAGAATCAAGTCCATTTTTTTTCCAATATTGCTATCACTGGAATCATATAAACAACCATTTTTCACAAATGCCACTTGTAAGGATATTTAAAATAAATATAAAATTAAAAACTTTTATTTTATTTCAAAACTTTGCGGAAAAAACTTATCCTTATAGTGCAAATGCATATGGAAAAACTTGTTGTTATCTATTCCTAAGCAATATATCATAACTCCTAAGTAACAGCTTCAAAATTCTGATGCGATCGAAATCCACCTACGCGATCAGAATCAGCATATACTTCCTTTAAGCTTTCTCTCTATTCTTTGATTCTTAAAACATCAACATGTGACCCAGTCACATCATGTAATGTGGATCTTAGAATAGAAACTTAACAGAGTTAGATAATGGGCTCTACCTGAAGTAGAGTCAGACTTATTGACTTTAACATCCTTAGGTAAACTTGGCAGCTTTGCAATCAACGCCCCTTCCTTTGGCAAAATAAACATATGGACCCTTTGGTAATGGGACTATCTCAGACTTAGCCTTTCTCCTTACCATTTGGTCAACCAGGTTGACTATGGCCAATCCCTTTCCATTGGGAAGAGAATGCTTTTTCTGGATTTCTAGTGTCACCATTGTCACTGTCCATAAAGTTTTTGGGAAGTTGATCTTCTAATCAAATTTGCTTTACTATCGTTCCAAATCATTGCTGATTCAGCAGCACCAAGCAAATAGATATGATCATTAAGGTTCATGTCATAGTCTGTTTCATAGTAGTCCCAAAGGAACTCACTATGTGACTTAGAAAGTGATTGAACATCCAACTTTCTCAAGACTTTGACACCCAACTCTCCCAGCTTGTCAATATGTGACTTCATCTCTAAGATGTGATCACACATAGACCTTGCTTGCCATTAGGGCTTGAGTGACCTTGAACTTGTGGGTTAGGGAGAATAATTGGAGGAGGTGGAGGAAGTAAAGTTCCAAGAGATTTGGGAAGATCATAGATGTCTGAACTAGACATCTTTTGGGAGATATTCAAGATAGTTGATCTAAAGTCCTTAATATAACACCCAATATGAAATATTAAGGCTAGGATCCAACAACCTATTTATAACTGGAAGAGGGATGTCGTAATCCGAGTTATAAAATAGTTGAAGGTTGGTAAATGACGATTTACCAATTTCCACCATGAAAAACGAAATAATTTAATTAGGTTTTTAATTGGATTTGAAACTCCTAGATCTTTTGAGATTCATTGAACTTTTCAATGGCATGTTTCAATCTCGAGTGTGCCCTTCAGGTTTTGTGACTGGGATGCCGAGGATCACAAAACAAGGTGTGAAGTAACAATGCAAATATACATGGTACCCTTAATATTTACCCCTCAATCGATGTGCCGGTTAACCACACGAGCTCCACCGATACTATGATAAATATTAAGTTACCCTTTGCCTACTTTGTTAAATCCAGGTTAGTGTGACGGTTAACCACACACGCTCCACTAACGGTTTAAACAAAGTGCAAAGTGTAATTTCATGGATTAGCACCTTATTCACATTTTCCTAAGTAACTAAGATTGGGAATTTATAAGTGTTTAGTTACTTAGTATTTATCATTAATATTTTTAATGAAGGGAGAATTATAGTCCTTGTCCTACCCGTTCGGCTAACGACCCTCCACCAGTCAAGGAAGCGGTGGGTGAGAGTGGACACCCATTAAACTGCCATTTTATAGGCAGTAACCTTATACCCCCCTTATAGACCGGCTTCGTGAATGAGGCCTACTAACGGTAAGACTGACTTGCTCTTATACATATATTTATTATTAACTTATAATACTATAAAGTATAAGGGTTGAATTTTAACTTTTAAAATTCTAAGGGCTAACTTGGAATTAAAGTATTCATGGGGAAAACTTTACAAATTCCAAAACTTGAGGGCAAGTTTTGAAAATATTCAAAACTAATTAATTCCATAACTTATGTGTTTAAAGTAGTTTTAATTAAAAAAAAAAACTCTTCAAGTTCAATAACTTGAGGACAAGTTATGGAAGACTTTAAACTAATAAAAGAATGTAACTTTTCTTTATTTTTGTAACTTATGGAACTAATTAAGGTTACACATTTTATCATTTAATGAAGTGACTCTTGAACCTCCATAACTTGAGGACAAGTTATGGAGTCATAAAACCATTTAATGAGGACAAGACTCTTCATTTTTGTAACCATTGCCAACTTTTTATGAGTTTTATGAAACTTAAATGTGACTTTTCATATAACTTGAGGACAAGTTACAAAAACACATTTTAGAATCAACTCTTAGATTAAAATGGATTGAAAACACATAATCAATTAACTTTTCTATTAATCTAATAAACTCATATGAACAAAGATAATTCACATCAAATTTTTTCAAGTAATTAGCATAACTTTTAAACTAATACAATTCGATTTTTCAGCTAATTTTGCAAGTATAACAAGAAAACAAGCCTTGGCTCTGATACCACTGATGGGTTTTGCGCATTCTAACACTCCTAAGTGTACATGCAACCCTAAATACCTTGGATCTATGTTTTCTCTATTATACATGCAATTATGAACTTTCCAAGGTATTACCCTATCTAGCATACAATACTTGATACTTGGGTAATCAAATGGATAGAATACATACCTTTGTTTGATGTAGCTTGTCTCCATGAAGCTTGAGTGCCTAGTGCCCCAAATGTGACACCTCAAATGGTTCACACAACACCAAATGCACATGGAATGACTTGAGAGAAATGGAACACTCCTTGAAATCGTCTAGCCCTCATATTCACACATTAGTCCACGATTTCTTGAGCCATGGGATTCTTTTATATGGTGGCTATTAGGGTTACACCATGTAACTCATAACTTTACCCATTCCTTATGCTCCATGGATTTTAACCTCCATGGAGTATCCATGGGTCACCCCATGGACTTAGTCCAACATAAGGAATCTTGGATCACAAGCCCACATATATAAGAATGAATGATTTATACAATCAACCCATATATTTAATTAGTCTCGTTTTGATCACTTAATTAATTCCAAATTAATTCTTGATCAATACTAATTAAATAACCTTATTAATATATTAGAACTTATAATATATTAACCAACTTTAAGTGTTATTTCTCTCATTATAGTCTATCCAAATGCATGATGCCATGCAACCCAAATGGACCATGCCGGGTCGGGTCAAGTCTTACCAATTATAGTTATGGACTTAGACATTAATCCAACAATATGTTTACTGATTTCCTGAGAATATAAGTGATTTTGAAAAGCGTCAAAAATTAAGTTGGTGAGTTCATAAGTGTTTTGTATGAGAAGGATTTTGTAACTGTTTCGTGTAAAATGATAGTGTATACTTCCAGAAAATCCAATATTTTCTTTAAATGAATTGTAAGTCTTAATCCAAAGACTAAAAATGTAAGTAATGTTGTACTGGAAAATAGTGTTATGAAGTTTTATCTTTATACAAAACTACTTGAATGTATGTTAACACGTAAACCAAATGTTTTGTTAATACCCTATGTGAGTTATTATAACCGTACTAATGCGACTAGTGGCTTGAACGACATTCTTCGGGCGTCGGAACTGTTACAACATTTGTCACCCCAGACCTGTCGGTCTAACTGTAGCTAATAGTTTAGGTGCGGGGTTGTCAATCCCGTATAGATCTATACACAAGTGTCACGCTCTCCCTACAAGAGACTCTGGTTATAATTCAGGACATTAATGTGTACTCTGGTAGGTACGGTGAAGCCAAATGTCTCACAACCAGTATCAATCGATTTACATGAACTGAAAACTCCTTTTTCTTGTAAATTAAATAATTATACTGTAACCCCTGGTTCTTGGTATGCATTTAACTCATTAATTTATTTATTTTGGAAGGGTAACTCGACGAGTTGGTGGCCCTAACTCGTAGAGTAGAGGGCAGAATGTACGCGGGGTTTAAGCTATCTACTCGACGAGTCAAGAGCCCTCGACTCGGCGAGTAGATCGGCCAGAGTGAAACCCTAATTTCGGGGTTTTGTACCCTATTTAAGCTCCTTAACCCCCACCCATTGGCCTCATTTCCAGTCTCCATGTCCCAAAACCTAATCCACGAAACCCTAGAGCTTTATTTGAGAGTGTGAGCCATTTTGAGTGCAAGCCATAGAGTGTCATGTTTGCCTTTTTAGCCCCAAAAGGCCATGCATGTGGGGAAAGGTGGGAACTTTACGTGTCCAAGTAGTGTTAGGGGTTTAGATCTGAGGCTGAAAGCTTTAGTTTGGTGTATGGATGGCTTAAGGACCAAGTTCTAGGTCCCAAGGAATTAGGGTTTGAGCTAAACCCTTTAAGAAGAGGTATTAATGGGTAAAGTTAGAAACTTTACCCTTAAAAGGACATTTTCAGGGTTTATGTAAAGTATGAAGCTTGGATCTGAAGTGTAGGGGATTAATCCATTAAGATAGCCCAAACAAATAGGGGAACTCGGCGAGTCCAGAAAGGGACTCGACGAGTTGAAGTCGGGTTGTCCCGATTCTATGCCAGGTAGAACTCGACGAGTTGACTCGGTTGATCACGAGTCTGAGTAGTATAGGTACTCGTTGAGTTACGAGGTAACTCGATGAGTTGAGTCGGCTGGGAGTTGACCTTGACTTTGACTTTGACCAGGATGTTGACTTTGACCAGGGGTAAAATGGTCATTTTACCCTAAGAAGGATTATCAGATTTTGATTAAATGTTATTGTGAAATTGATAGTCGGGGAGTCGTTGGAGCAGCCGTCAGAGATTCCTCACACAAGGTTTCACAACTAGCATACCAGGTGAGTTTCCTCCAGTAGGAACGGGTCTAAAGCACCAAGGTCGGCCCGTTTAGTTAGTAGTAATTCTGGACTATGGTCCGATGTCGGGCGGGGCCCGATGTAGGTTTATAAGTTTTTTCGGATTTCGATTTGATGCTGGGGCGGTCCCGAGGAATGCTTGTTTGCTCGATGTCTTTGTGATTCTTGCATGTGTTTGTACTTGTATGTTTCCGGACTTCTGTCCGATGCCGGGGCGGTCCCGAGGAATGTCAGTATGTTACCGGATTATGGTCCGATGTCGGGCGGGGCCCGAGGAATGTTTAAATGTTAATGTTATATGTTTAGGTTTATGTGTATTATTTGATTATGCTTACATATATTCCAAGATGTGCTCGATGCCGGGCGGGGCCTGATGTCGAGCCTGACTCGATGTAGCAGGGGCGGGGCCCAATATATGTTTATGTGATATGTGTATGGTATGTGGTAGTTAGGGAGACTCACTAAGCTTCGTGCTTACAGTTTTCAGTTTTAGTTTCAGGTACTTCCGCTAGTAAGGGGAAGAGCTCGGGATGACTTCATGACACACACCACAGTTTTTAGCATGGGAGGATTTACTCTGATTTTTGACATATGATTTTGATACATTGACAGCTATTATGATATTTTTGAGATACATGGTTATGATTTTTATGTGATGGATGATGTTGATGGTTTTCACTACTGAATTAAAACAAATTTTTTGGACTATATTTTTTGGATGTTTCAAGTTGGTATCAGATCCTTGGTTTGAGGGATTCGGGCGCACTCTCGGGTGTGTCTGAACTCAAACTAAGGACTTGGTATGAAAATCTTCAAAAGAAAATCATTTTTACAAAAAGAAATTTGAAAAGAGTTGGTGGCCCTAACTCGTAGAGTAGAGGGCAGAATGTACGCGGGGTTTAAGCTATCTACTCGACGAGTCAAGAGCCCTCGACTCGGCGAGTAGATCGGCCAGAGTGAAACCCTAATTTCGGGGTTTTGTACCCTATTTAAGCTCCTTAACCCCCACCCATTGGCCTCATTTCCAGTCTCCATGTCCCAAAACCTAATCCACGAAACCCTAGAGCTTTATTTGAGAGTGTGAGCCATTTTGAGTGATCTTTGTGTACTTTTGAAGCTTGTGGAAGAAGAAGAAGACAGAGGGCTCAAGAGGGAAAGAGTAGATCCATAAACTACACATAATTTGCTACATTTTCTGGTAATCAAGTTTCTATCTTGGCTATTAGTTCATTAGATCTCTTTATGTCCATCTTTATGAGGGTTTTTAGTCCAAGAATGATAGCGTTTGGAGAATGATCGACCCAAGTGGGTATTCTTTAAGATCTAGGACCTAGAGGGGCTGATATGGCATAAAGGTGCAAACTTTATGCCATTGGAGCCCAATGCAAGCCATAGAGTGTCATGTTTGCCTTTTTAGCCCCAAAAGGCCATGCATGTGGGGAAAGGTGGGAACTTTACGTGTCCAAGTAGTGTTAGGGGTTTAGATCTGAGGCTGAAAGCTTTAGTTTGGTGTATGGATGGCTTAAGGACCAAGTTCTAGGTCCCAAGGAATTAGGGTTTGAGCTAAACCCTTTAAGAAGAGGTATTAATGGGTAAAGTTAGAAACTTTACCCTTAAAAGGACATTTTCAGGGTTTATGTAAAGTATGAAGCTTGGATCTGAAGTGTAGGGGATTAATCCATTAAGATAGCCCAAACAAATAGGGGAACTCGGCGAGTCCAGAAAGGGACTCGACGAGTTGAAGTCGGGTTGTCCCGATTCTATGCCAGGTAGAACTCGACGAGTTGACTCGGTTGATCACGAGTCTGAGTAGTATAGGTACTCGTTGAGTTACGAGGTAACTCGATGAGTTGAGTCGGCTGGGAGTTGACCTTGACTTTGACTTTGACCAGGATGTTGACTTTGACCAGGGGTAAAATGGTCATTTTACCCTAAGAAGGATTATCAGATTTTGATTAAATGTTATTGTGAAATTGATAGTCGGGGAGTCGTTGGAGCAGCCGTCAGAGATTCCTCACACAAGGTTTCACAACTAGCATACCAGGTGAGTTTCCTCCAGTAGGAACGGGTCTAAAGCACCAAGGTCGGCCCGTTTAGTTAGTAGTAATTCTGGACTATGGTCCGATGTCGGGCGGGGCCCGATGTAGGTTTATAAGGTTTTTCGGATTTCGATTTGATGCTGGGGCGGTCTCGAGGAATGCTTGTTTGCTCGATGTCTTTGTGATTCTTGCATGTGTTTGTACTTGTATGTTTCCGGACTTCTGTCCGATGCCGGGGCGGTCCCGAGGAATGTCAGTATGTTACCGGATTATGGTCCGATGTCGGGCGGGGCCCGAGGAATGTTTAAATGTTAATGTTATATGTTTAGGTTATGTGTATTATTTGATTATGCTTACATATATTCCAAGATGTGCTCGATGTCGGGCGGTGCCTGATGTTGAGCCTGACTCGATGTAGCAGGGGCGGGGCCCAATATATGTTTATGTGATATGTGTATGGTATGTGGTAGTTAGGGAGACTCACTAAGCTTCGTGCTTACAGTTTTCAGTTTTAGTTTCAGGTACTTCCGCTAGTAAGGGGAAGAGCTCGGGATGACTTCATGACACACACCACAGTTTTTAGCATGGGAGGATTTACTCTGATTTTTGACATATGATTTTGATACATTGACAGATATTATGATATTTTTGAGATACATGGTTATGATTTTTATGTGATGGATGATGTTGATGGTTTTCACTACTGAATTAAAACAAATTTTTTGGACTATATTTTTTGGATGTTTCAAGTTGGTATCAGATCCTTGGTTTGAGGGATTCGGGCGCACTCTCGGGTGTGTCTGAACTCAAACTAAGGACTTGGAATGAAAATCTTCAAAAGAAAATCATTTTTACAAAAAGAAATTTGAAAAGAGAAAAGAACTTTGAAAAGAGAAAAAGGGTGTGGTGCATGCAATCAGCCGAGCTCAAGTAAGTACTCCCAAATTACCCATACAAGTTTATGTTATGATATGTTTATGAGAACTGCATGCTAAATTAGGACTAAGGATCTTAGAAGGATGCCTTATGTGCCTATTATATGTGTATCGGCTTTATGAGAATTGCATTCTAGATTAGGACTAAGGATCTAGGAATGATGCCTTATGTGCCTGTTAAAAGCTAGTAACAACCATAACTCATGCAAATAATATCTTATTTTTTAACATAAAGATGAGACATTGCAAGTATTTGTGTGGTAAACCAAGTTTTACTTGTATTCCCACCCTAAAACATGAAAAACTCGAAAATGTGGGGGGTATGAACTCACCTTGAGTGGGTTTGTGGGTTGTTTGAAGAGATGGTGTGAAGATTTCCAAGCCTAAAACACTTGAATGTGGTTGATGAACTATTTGAAGGTGATATTATCCTAAGAGTTTTAACACATAATAATATGTGTAAATAAGATGAAACTAACATGATAGTGTATAAAAACACTAGATTAACAAGAAAAACTTACCAAAACTCTAAGAATAAACTTGGAGGATTTTAACTTGGAAGATTTTTGGCTTGCTTCTTGAGAGAGAATGGAGTATACAGAAAGTAGTATGTGAATGGTGGGTGATTTAAGGGGTGATTTCAGCCAAGGATAAGAAGGAAGGGTGATGGGATCTTTGCCTAGTTAACTGTTGGGTAATTGCGTGGGACACTGTTGTGTAATATTTCTTATTGGAAATGGGTGATATATCAAGTCATAAAGTCAACACCTCCTTTTCTCTTTATTCCCACCGAAAACCCCATAGAAAACACCAAAATCATATGGGATTTCGGACCATGCACCAACCGAAATCACATGTGATTTAGGTTTATATTCCAACCGAAATCATTTGTGATTTCGGTCCTAGTGCAAACCGAAATCACTTGGTTGGTGGGGTAGTAGGCCGAAATCTTTAAAGCAAAGTGTAATTTATGATTGGTTCTGACTTGTTGACTTTTCAAAGGCTCCTTACAAGTATGATTTTCAAATAATATATATTTACTTATACAAATAATGCCCTTTTCGCTTTCAAAATTTTATTGCAACAAAGTTACGTTGTGGATTCACTTATATACAATTACAATTTAGACCTTGATTGATCCAAGATTTGCCAGTTGCCACAGCTTGCTAGATCCTTGCTTCCTTCTCCCAACTTTTTCTCCTTTTTGCGCCAGAAGAACCACACTAGAACACAAAATGAGAGGGAATGGTGATTAGGGTTCACTAGGGCCGCAAAAAGGGTTTGGAGGCTGATAAAGGATCAACCCTAGGAACTTAAGGATAATAAATTGGGTGCAAAACCGTAAAATTTAGAGTTAAATCAGCAGCCAACTCGCCGAGTTTGTCCAAGAAAATACGCGGCTTAAAGTCCTTCAACACGCCGAGTTGGGGATACCAACTCGCCGAGTTGAAAAGAAAATCACACCCAATAAGATAATTTTTATACCTGGAAGTCGGGATGTTACAATTCCCCCCCACTTTGACTAGGCTTCGTCCTCGAAGCCTGTTGCGTTTGACAAATTCAGATAATGCTCCTGCATCTCAGCCTCCGGCTTGAAGGTCCACTCAGATCCCTTCCGATGATGCCACTGTACCTTAACCAAAGGTACCTCCTTTCTACATAAAACGTTTACCATCCTTTCCAGAATAGCTACCAGCCTCTCGACATAGTTCATGCGCTCATCGACCTGAACATCATCCCATGATACCACCGCATCCTCATCCACTATGCACTTCCGCTGCTGCGAAACGTGGAACATGCTATGAATCTGACTGAGCTCCTCCGGAAGTTCCAGTCTATAAGCAACCTTACTAACCCTGGCAATAACCCGGAACGACCCAATAAACCGGGGACCTAACTTCCCCCTCTTCCTGAAGCGAATCACACCTTTCCAAGGTGAGCTCTTCAGTAACACCATGTCACCGACCTGAAACTCCAACTCAGATCAGTAACGGTCGGCATAGCTCTTCTGCCGAATCTGAGCAGTCTGCAATCTCTGCCTGATCTACTCGATCATCTCTACAGTCTGAAGGACCACTTCGGTCCGCCCCATGACCCTATGACCAACCTCGCCCCAAAAGACTGGGGTACGACATCTCTGTTGGGTTTTAAGCATTCTAACTCTCCTAAGGTGTACATGCAACCCTAAATACCTTGGATCTATGTTTTTTCTATTATACATGCAAACTTTCTTTTTCCAATGTATTACCCTAACTAGCATACAAAACTTTGATACTTGGGTAATAAAACAAGTTAGATGACATACCTCTTTATGTAGCTTGCTATCCTTGATGTATTTGGCCTTTAAGAACTTAGCACCAATAGTGTGAATGCCTCAAATGGAATCACAACACACCATGGAAAAAGGATGACATTTGAGAGAGAATCCTAGCCACGAAAATCGTCCATATTCTCCAAGAATACATGAGTCATGATTTGGGCAATGGAGTAACATATTTATATGTGGGATTCCAAAGGTCATGGGTTAACCCTAACCCATACCCACGGGTTTATGATCCATGGTTCATGTGGCCCAACTCTTTATGTATCCATATATAAACTTATTCCAATATGGATCATAAGCCCAACATTAACTAATCTACACAATTAGTCCCCATTGATTTAATTAGTCTCTTTTGATGACTAAATTAATTCCAAACTAATTCTTGATCAATACTAATTAAATCATATGATTTCATATTAATATATTAGAACTTATAATATATTAATAAACCATAAATAACCTCTTCTCAAAAGTCCATACTAACAAATAGTCCTGAAGATATGCAACCCAAATGGACCATGCTACTCTCGGGTCAAGTACATACCAATTATAGTCATGGGCTTAGACACCTAATCCAACAATCTCCGCCCATACAAAAGCTCGAAAGGCGGAGCACCAATGTTGGAGTGGAAACTGTTGTTATAGGAGAACTCTACAAGAGGTAGGTAGGACTCCCAGCTCCCACCAAAATCAATAACGCATGCTCGCAACATATCCTCGAGAGTCTAAACGGTCCGCTCACGCTGGTCGTCGGTCTGCGGATGATAAGTTGTGTTGAAATAAAGCCCTGTGCCCAGTTCCTCATGGAACTTCTGCGAAAAACAGGAGGTGAACCGAACATCACTGTATGAAACAATAGAGACCGAGACCCCATGGCGAGCAACGATCTCGTGAATATACACATCGGTTAACTTCTCGGCCGACGAGCTCTCCCGAATCGCCAGAAAATGGGGCACTCTTGGTGAATCGATCCACGATGACCCAAATAGTATCAAATACCTTTGCCGTCTTTGGCAACTTGGTGATGAAATCTATCGATATTCGCTCCTATTTCCACATGGGAACCTCCAGAGGCTGCAGTTTTCCATGTGGCCTCTGATGCTCGGCCTTGACCATCCTGCAGGTTAAGCACCTCTCAACGTACCAAGCAATCTCTCTCTTCATGCACGACCACCAATAACTCAATCTCAGATCCCGATACATCTTGGTGGCCCCGGGATGGATAGAAAAGCGAGACTTATGAGCCTCCTCCAGCACAATCTGTTTGACCCCACCATACATAGGAACCCAAACCCGACCACAACGGGTCAACAAACGACGACTGTCCGGAACAAATTTAGTAATCTCACCCCTGATCCTCTCAATCTTCTAATTCTCCTCTCGAACACCCTCCATATGAGCCTCCCTATTCAAACCCACAAGTGGAGAATCCACAGATATCCTCATGCATGACTCCCGAACAGAAGGTCCAGACGACTTGCGGCTCAAAGCATCTGCTACCATATTCGCTTTACCCGGATGGTAAAGGATCTTGCAGTCATAATCCTCGACTACGTCCAGCCACCTGCACTGCCTCATGTTCAGGTTCGGCTGATCCATAATGTACCTCAAACTCTTGTGATTTGTGTAGATAGTACAATGAACCCCATAAAGGTAAGGTCTCCAAATCTTGAGGGAAAATACCACTACCCCCAACTCCAGATAATGCTTGGGATATCTCGTCTCATGCAGATTTAGCTGCCATGAAGCATAAGCTATCACCCATGCTCTCTGCATGAGGACTGCTCCCAATCCTGTGATGGATGCATCACAGAAAACCACAAAATCCTCAATTCCCTCCGGGAGGGTCAAACCCGGGGCCTCGCAAAGTCTCTGTCGAAGGGTCTCAAATGCAGACTGCTGCTCACGGCCCCACCGGATATCCACCCCCATCCTCGTCATACGAGTGAGGGGTACTACAATTTTGGAGAAATCCTGAATGAATCTCCGGTAGTACCCTGCCAATCCCAAGAAACTCTTGATATCCGAGGGAGATTTCAGAACATCCCACTGCATCACTGCCTTGATTTTGGCCTGATCGACCAAAATCCCATCCCGGTTAATGAGATGTCCAAGGAACTGAACCTCTCGCAACCAAAACTCACATTTCAAGAACTTAGCATAAAGCTGTTCTCGCCTCAACACCTCCATAAGCTCGCGAAGGTGCTCCTCATGCTGCTCTCTTGTCTTGGAATGCACCAAGATATCATCAATAAACATGATAACCGAATGATCAAGCATCAGCCTGCATACCTAATTCATTAAATCCATACATATCGCAGGCGCATTGGTGAGCCTGAATAGCATCACCACGAACTCGTAATTCCCATAACGAGTCTGAAACATGGTCTTCTCCATGTCCTCCTCCCTCACCCTAAACTAATGGTACCCAAAACTTAGATCTATCTTGGAGAACCAAGATGCTCCCTACAACTGATCAAAGAGATCATCAATCTGTGAAAGTGGATAACAGTTCTTCACCGTAAACTTGTTCAACTCCAGGTAATCAATGCACATCTAGTGTGAACCATCCTTCTTCTTGATGGATAAAATCGATGCTCCCCATGGAGAACTGCTCGGACGGATGAACTGCTTGCCTAGCAGCTCCTGCATCTCAGGTGGTGCCAATCGGTACGACGCCTTGGCAATAGGGGCCGCACCTGGCACAAGGTCGATCCTGAACTCGCCCTGCCTCCCAGGAGGCACACCGAGTAACTCCTCTAGGAATACATCAGTGAACTCCCTGACGACTGGAACATCAACAACCGAAACTTGATCCTTAACCCGCGTATCCACTACATAAGCCAAATAACCTGCACATCGGTGCTGAATATACTGTCGAGCCCTGGTTGACGAACAAAACCCTGAAACCATCCTGGTGCCCTCTCCATAAATAACCAGTTCTCCCCCACTTGGGGTTCGAACTACCACCCGCTGACCCTCGCAGTCGATCATGGCACCAAAACGGCTTAGCCAATCCATACCTACAATCACGCAGACATCCCCCATTGGAATAGGAATCAAATCGATCGGAAAGGATACCCCGAAGATCTCCGGAATGCAACCCTGATAAAACGAAGAAGCAGAAATCCCGTGTTCGGTGGCGATAGAAACTCGTAATGAACACTCTAACTCCCCTATGGGCAAAGCGTACTCCCTACTAAAAGATCGAGAAACAAAAGACCGACTCGCACCCGAGTCAAACAACACTAAAGCAAGCAAGGAATTCACTAGGAATGTACCTACCAAAGGTACAAACATATGAGCATAAAACAAACATAATCAATAAGAAAAGGGATAGAAACATCCCAGTCACAACATCTGGAGCTGTTTTGGCCTCCTCGGCGGTGATTTGAAAAGTGCGACCTCGAGCCCTCGGGGGATCCGCCTTCCCCTGGCGCCCATTCGCGATCCTCAAAGTAGCTGTCGCAGGGGCCTGCGCCGGCTTGGCGGAGAGCAACAGACAGTTGACCTTCACATGGCCAACCTGATCACAATGATAGCAAATCCTCGTACTCTGAACTGGGGCTAACTGGCGGAAATCCCTCGCATAGTGCCCCTCCCTGCCACACTTGTGGCATACCCCTCCTCATCGACATACTCCGTCGTGAACCTTTCTGCACTTCCCACAAGCGCGGCCTCGCTGACCTCCAGACCTAGAATCAGCGGCTTTGAACCGCTTTGGCACCAGCTGCGACTGTGCCGAGGCCGGTCTCTGCTCCCTCAACTGGAGCTCTATCTCAAGCTCACGCCGCCTGGCGGCTTCCTGCAACTCCAATAAAGAATCACACCGCTGGGTAGAAACAAATTGTTTGATATCCGTCTTGAGCATGCTCAGATAACGGGTCATCTGAGCCTGCTCTGAAGCAAACTCAGGGCAAAACATAGCCCTCTCAGTAAACATCCACGTGATCTCCGTTACCGACTCTGATCCCTGCCTCAGGTCTAAAACCTCCTGAGCCAACCTCTCTCGCTCGACCCACGGAATGTAGCAAGTATGAAACATCAACATGAACTGATCCTAAGATACCGCAGCCCTCTGCTCAGCAGAATACAATCAAGCAACAAGTCTCCACTAATCTTTTGCTCCAGAACTCAAAAGGTTCGGAGCGCACCTGACCTTCTGGTCAGCAGTGCATGAACAAGTGAAGAAACATTCCTCCACATCAGATAGCCACCTCATGGCCATGATCTGGTCCTAAAATCCATCGAAAGTCAGAGGCTTCGTATTATCGAAGTCCCGACACTGAAAGACCCGCCCGGTCCCAACACTTGCAGCCGCCACGGCTGTGGAGGCAGCATCAGCAGCCGTCTCAGCAATGGCTGCGTAGCGATCAGCAAAGAACTCCATCATCGCAATCTTGATAGACCCAAACATCTCCGAAATCTGACCCCGTCGCGGATGATCTCCCTGACGCGGTCGTCTGACAATGCTGGTTCACCCTGACTGCAAGCTCCTGATCCCGGCCCGGTTCCGATCTCAACTCGTCTCGTAGTCACCATATTGAAAATGCACCAGGAAGATATCATATAATCCACATATCATAACGGGGAACCAACTCCCAATGAAGCCCTAGGGGTTGTGACTTCCTTGCTATGCGTACGGGTCCTATGCTTTCAGTAGTAAGGGTCTCATACTACCTTCCACACCTACCCGTATTTGTCTCAAGGGTTATCACAACACCCTAACAATACTCATAAGCATACACCTACCCGTATTTGTCTCAAGGGTCATCACAACACCCTAACAATACTCATAAGCATAGCCGAACACTCAATCCTCACTCCCTAGAGGGAGGAAACATCTCACGACCGACCGGCTGACCTCACATGACTCATCCATGAAATTTCCACCAACCCTGCAGCACTCGTGTATGCTAGCCATACATAACTTTGGACCCTATAGTATTTTAATATCTGATCCTACCCTAAGCCCTTCATCAAACAAGAACAGGAAACAAGGCCATACCACACATTCTTAGGCTATAAGATCTTAGTTATATATAACCATGATGCATAGACTAAGCAACTACAGTAATGATGTCAATTCCATAAAAGACAAGGCCATAGGCTATCAGGCATCATGTAATCAGAAAATTATATCATGCAATCCCTGAAGATCCCTAGCATATCTCTAGCATGCTGTTCTAACAAATCACAATATCAGATAACAATATGGTATTTTGGGGTCTACTTACAGGCTCCAGTTGATCGTACACATCACATCCTCCTCGAGTATTTCAAAAACCATTTGAAAAAAATCATTTTGAAAACCTTTTCCTTAGTTTGAGACTGGATTCACATGAGTGTTCCTCCAATTCACTCAAACCAAGGCTTTGATACCAACTTATAACACCCATAAAATTCATTAAAATATAAACTTTTTAAAAACAACCAGAAACATATTTGTTTACAACATAGTTATCAAAAGATGTTTAATATCAGAGTTTTCCCAGAAATCATAACACAAAACACGAGGATGTGCACGATCAAGCCTTCGTCTTCCTGCGATCATCTATGGTAGCTGAAACATAATCCAAAACTATAAGCCCAAAGCTTAGTGAGTTTCCCCCAAAATACCAACACATCACAAAACTATAATAATACAATAAACAACATGTATACAGAGCCTTCACTCTGACTGGAATTGCCTACAGTCTATCTGGTACGCTCACAAAACCTTCAGCATGACTGGTACACAAACTCGGGCCTTCAGCCTATCTGGAACGTTCTTTGGGCCTTCGGCCTGACTGGTATGCCCCACTGGCCTTCAGTCTATCCGGGACGCCCTGGGTCTATTGGCCTTCAGCACAAAGCAGGACCGCCTCAACCCAACCACACATAACATGTCGACATATACATAACAATTAAACATATAACCAGTCAACAGACAAACAGTCAGATCTTATAGATTACTAATCATAACTTCATCCTATCTACCAGGATACAATTCCAACATATCACAACAATACTCAATCATGCAATAATCAGGATAACAATCCAAAAGGCCCAACCTTGTTGCCTTCGAACCAACAAGTACAGTGAGGAACACTCACCTCACAAGTAGTGCAGAATTGATAAGGTCTGACTCCGAATCTCAGCTCCCGACTCAATGCCTACGACCATCATGACCAATCCCATCAAAAACCCGAAATACCCAAAATGCCCTCAGAAGTCCAACTTGGTCAACCATGGTCAAAGTCAAAGTCAAGGGTGAAGGTCAACAGTCCATGTTGACCAAACTTGTCGAGTGCACCTATGAACTCGTCGAGTTTCTTCAGTACTCAGAAGGTCGGGAAAGCCCTAACCAACCCGTCAAGTTGACTGGACAACTCACCGAGTTTTCCCCAGCTTAACACATTCAACTGATTTTTCAATTCCAGAGACTCTAAGGGTCAGATCTAAACTCCAAATGTGTCTAAAAGGATAAAGTTTCCAACTTTATCATTTGGGGCTACTCCAAATGCTCAAAAACCCCTCCACAAGGCTTGAAAACTCAAGGGATTAACCATTAAGCACAAAATCCTTGAGATCTCAAACCCAACATTTCCAAAAAAGATTCTAGCCTCAAAAACGTCCCAAAGGTTGGTGGTTTATGGACTTGCATGTCCAATGCATGTCTTGAACCCAAAATGGGTAAAAAGGGAGAATAAGACCTAAACTCCATGCATGGCATCAAGGCTTGGCTAAAGACCAAATCCAACCCACTATAAGGTCACCTTGACCTGGAGATTCAAAAAGTTGCAACCTTTATGGAATCCATCCATAGCAACATCCAAGAATAAGGAGAAAAATGTACAAAACTCAAAATATATCCATATAAAACAGTGAAAATCAGATCTTGGACACTTACAAGGGTCCAAAAGAGTGCCAAACTGAAGATGAGAGCTTAGCTTGCTAGATCCTTGCTTCCTTCACCCAACTTCTTCTCCTTTTGCCCCCAAAGAACCACACTAGAACACAAAATGAGAGGGAAGAATGATTAGGGTTCACTAGGGCCGCAAAAAGGGTTTGGAGGCTGATAAAGGTTCAACCCTAGGAACTTAAGGAGGTTAAATAGGGTGCAAAACCCTAAAATTTAGGGTTTCATAATCAACCGCCAACTCCCCGAGTTGAGGCTACCAACTCGCCGAGTTGGTCCAAGAAAATATGTAACACCGGGTTTCTGGTATGTATTTTATTTAAGAATTTGATATATTTTCTCTGGGACTCGACGAGTTGATGGCCCAACTCGTCGAGTAGAGACGAGATCCGCAGGAAGTTTAAGAGACCTACTCGACGAGTCGGAGACTGTCTCGGCTAGTAGGCGCTGTTTGGACAAAACCCTAAATCTGAGGGATTGCACCCTATTTAAACGTCTTATTGCAGCCTCCATCGTCCTTTATGCTCCCAGAACACCTCTTACTGAAACCCTAACCGTTTTGTGAGATCTAAGGCCATTTTTTGTGATTCTGGTGGTTTGTGATCACAAGGAAGAAGGAAAAGCTTGAGGAGCCAAGGGGGAAACCAGAAGATTTCGAGTTTGTGCAGCATCTACAGTTCCTTAGAGGTATAAAGCTTATACCTTGTTCATTCATGTTCTAGATCCCTTTTTGGAGTGATTTAGGGCTTTTAGGAACCACGTTTGGTGACCAATCATGAGTGCAAGCATGGTTGGGGGTTAAGACGCCAGATCCAGGGTCCTTAGGGGACTACATGGAGTAAAGTGGTCAACTTTATAGACATAAAGAACCACATGCACCTTTAGACCTCATTTTTGGGTCCATTAAGCTTATACTCCCATGCATGTACATAAAGTTCGTAACTTTACGTGCTAGATCGATCTTAGAATTCCAGATCTATCTTTTGGATAAGTGTTGTACATCAGAGATCGAGAAATAAGACTTGGACAACATCGACTCGGCGAGTTGTTCTTGGAACTCGGCGAGTCCAGGGCTTGAGTCCCCAGTCTGTTGAGGTTCAAAGGAACCCAGTTGAGTGTTAGAAGGGTCTTAGAGGGGTCCAAGGGAGTGACTCAACATATTAGACTTAACCATGGACCTGGGAATCATAGGACTCGGCGAGTGTATGAACAGACTCGGCGAGTCCAAGGCAATCTCCCAACGCTTTGAAGATGAACTCGACGAGTTGTTCATATAACTCGGCGAGTCGCAGACTGGACATGTTCATAGGATGAAGGTGAACTCGACGAGTTGTTCATACAACTCGGCGAGTCGGATGAAGGTTCATTCGATGATATTATAGAAGGAGAACTCGTCGAGTCTTTGCTAAATCGACGAGTAGAGTTGGAAGGGGAGGGGTCAGATGAAAGGATTGGGACTCGACGAGTTGGCGGCCCAACTCGGCGAGTCAGGTCAACTGGAAGTTGGCTTTGACCAAGGCTTTGACTTTGACCAGGGGTAAATTAATCACTTTACCCAAAGATTAGTTAGCAGTGTTTGACTAAGTGTATTTATAGGAATTGCAGTCGGGAAGTACCGAAGCAGCAGTCAGAAATTTCTCGATCAGCATTTCAGCAGTCAGCCTTACGAGGTAAGTCACTTTCCAGTAGGGGTGGGTCTACGGCACCAATGCCGGCCCACCAGTAGGTGATTATGGTTGAGATGATTATCTTTGTGATAATTATCTGGTTGTTATGACTGTGTTGAGATATGTGCTAGTAGTAGTAGGGCGCACTAGTCCCTAGTTACCGATTGAAAGATACCGAAGACGGATACCGATTGAAAGATACCGAAGGGGTGGGCAGAACCCACGCGTGCATAGTAGTATGTATATGATATGTTATTGTATGATGCAGCATGCTTATGTTATGTTATCATGAAACCAATATGTTTATGCTATGGATTATGTGATAGGGATAGGGGGTGAAATAGTCCCCAGTTACCGGTTGAAAGATACCGAAGGGGAGGTTAGTTCCCGGGTACCGGTTGAAAGATACCGAAGGGGAGGGTAGCTCCCGGTTACCGGTTGAAAGACACTGAAGGGGAGGATAGTTCCCAGCTACTGGTTGAAAGATACCGAAGGGGAGGGTAGCTCCCGGTTACCGGTTGAAAGATACCGAAGATTTTGTGCTATGGGTATGATGGGGGAACTCACTAAGCTTCGTGCTTACAGTTTCAGTTTTGGTTTCAGGTACCTCTTCGTCTAAGGGGAAGGAGCCGACGGTGTAGCAGCGCATCACACACATACATGGTTTCCGCACCGGATTTCTGGGATTGCACTCTGATTTACA
The DNA here is from genome assembly GCF_052849685.1 of Lactuca virosa. Classification (NCBI taxonomy): domain Eukaryota; kingdom Viridiplantae; phylum Streptophyta; class Magnoliopsida; order Asterales; family Asteraceae; genus Lactuca; species Lactuca virosa. Next base: position 298,891,584 of record NC_136430.1, on the reverse strand, counting down.
CTGTTCTTGATTATATGGTTCTGAGACATGACATTATGTTTTTACAAGTAATATGAGATTGATGATGTTTTGTTAAACTGATTTATGAATTAAGTAACTTAAAAACGAAATTTTTGGCCTCGAAATTTGGGGTGTTACAAAATACATGGCTTCAAGTCCTTCAACACGCCGAGTTGGGGCTACCAACTCTCATAGTTGAAAAGAAAATCACACCAAAGAAGATAGTTCTTATACCTAGAAGTCGGGATGTTACAACAACTTTCCACCTGCAAACTGAAGGACAGAGTGAGCAGAGTATTCAAACCTTGGAGGATATGCTCCGAGCATGTGTATTGGATTTTGGTGGGAGTTGGGATACGTATCTTCCATTGGCGGAGCTTTCGTATAACAATAGTTATCACGCCAACATTGATCAACCTCCTTTTGAGATGCTCTATGGGAGGAAGTATATGACCCCGATATGTTGGGGTGAGGTCGGTCAGCGAGTCATGGGGAGTACTGAAGTGGTACTCAAGACCACTGAGTTGATTCAACAGGTTCGGAGTAGACTTCAGACAACACAGAGTCGGCAGAAGTGCTATGTCGACAAGCGTCGATCAGATCTAGAGTTCCAGGTTTGGGATATGGTTCTCCTGAAGGTGTCACCTTGGAAAGGTGTTATCCGATTTAGGAAGAGGGGCAAGTTGGGCCCCTGGTACATCGGTCCTTTCAGGGGTTTGTCCCAAGTGGGTCGGGTTACTTATTGCTTCGATATTCCCGAGGATCTTAGTCTAATCCACAACACTTTTCACGTCTCTCGGCTGCAAAAATGTTTGTTTGATGATTCCAAGGTGGTTCCATTGGATGATATTCGGGTGGATGACCGACTTAATTATATTGAGAGACGGATTTCCATCCTTTATAATAAGATGAAAACCTTGAGGAACAAGGTTGTGGAGTTGGTAAAAGTGCAGTGGCAACATTAGAAGGGGTCAGAATGGACATGGGAGCCTGACGACGAGATGAATGAGCATTACCCAGAGTTATTTGCGGCAACAGACTCTGAGGACAAAGTCTGATTCAAGTGGGGGTGAGTTGTAACACCTGATTTAAGGTACTTTCATTTTTGACCACTTGGTATGTAAATGTTTTGCAGATTTGGTCCCTAGGGGAAGTCTTGCCATTTCCAGAAAAGTTGGACTACGCTGAGCGTACTCTTCGTACGCGGGGCGTATGCATGCAGGGGACAAACTCTAAAATTTAGGGTTTGGACCACATTTAAACAACTTAATGAACCTTAATCCTCTCATTTCTCAGCCTCCATAGCCCTTTGAGTCCCATTTCGAAACCCTAACCCCTCTTGAAGAGATTTGACCTTCTTGTGTGTATTTTTAGTGTGTGTTGGTGAGAGTTGAAGAAGAAGAGCTTGGAGGAAGGAGCTTTGATCTAAGGAGAACTTGTAGATCCAGATTTCTCACATCATTTCTAGCTTCATTGAGGTATAAAGCTTGGAACTTGCTTCTTGTATGCTTAGATCTAGTCTTTATGAACTTTTGGTCCCTTTTTGGTCCTATGATAAGATCTAGTGGGTATCTTCCACTCCAGAAGTTAGTAGTTGCTTCTCTTGATGTTTTTGAGGTTATTAGTCCATAAAGTTAGCATCTTGATGGCTGTGGATCAACCATGCATGTGTTTTGGTCCTTTTTTTGAAAGTAGAATGCTAAAAGTAAGGTTTGGGTCCTTTTGAACCATGCAAAGGCTCCAAGTGTAACATCCAGAATCTAGAAGGTCAATTATGGAAATATATTCCTTTTTAGGGGCCAACTCGTCGAGTTTAGGGCATAAACTTGACGTGTTGGAAGCTTTTGGGGTGTGTGTTTTTAAGGACCAACTCGTCGAGTTGGTGAAAGGAAATTGACGAGTTGGACGCTGTTTGAGAAACCCCAGTTTCGGGATTTTTCACCCTATTTAAACACCTTAAATCCCAGGTGTTGGCCTCATTTCCAGCCTCTATAGCCCCTAACCCTAATATCAAAACCCTAGAGCCTCCAAAAGTGTTGTGAGTACATTGTATGTGTTTTGTTGTGTGTTTGAAGCTCATTCAAGGAGGAGAAGCTTGGTGCAAGGTGGTGGTTCAAGAAGGAGCTCATAGATCTTGATTCTCTGCTCCATTTCCATCATATATTGGGTATAAAGTTCTAAACTTTCTTAATATTTGTTTAGATCTCTTATTTGGTTAAATTGCATGCTTTTAGCCATGGATGGATGATTATTGGGGAAGTAGAAGTCCCAAGTGCTTACTCTTTCAGATCTATGATCTTCATGAGTTCTTTTGGCATAAAGGTGCCAACTTTATGGTCTTAAGGGCTTCATGCATCTATTAAGTTCTTCTTTTAGTCTCTTATGAGCTTTTGAGGCCCTCCTAGCCATGCATGGGTGTAAAGTTGGAAGCTTTACGTGACCATGCAACCTTTAAGGACCAGATATGTATTTTGGGGCTTTGTCTTGGTGGTTAAGTGATTATTGATTAAGCCCTTAGCCTTTTAAGCCTAGGATTTGGGTTTTGAGCCCACTTGGTTGGTTCCTAGGGGTAAAGTTGGAAAATGTACCCTTCTAGACGCTATTTCAGTGAAGATCTGAGTGGGGAAGCTGTTAGTTTCGATTATGTCATCTCAATGGATTAAGATGTTTGGTCTCGAGTGAACTCGATGAGTTGGATAGTCAACTCGACGAGTTGTTTTGGTTTTTCCCCATTTCTGAGTTGGTGTGGGTCAACTCGGCGAGTTGATTAGACATCTCGACGAATTGGATCGGTTTCTTCCCGACTTTGCGGTTGTCATAGGAACTTGGCGAGTTGAAGGATAAACTCGACGAGTTGGGTCAACTTGGACCGTTGACTTTGACTTTCAATTTATGTCTTTGACCAAGTTTGTCCCGATTGGTGTTTGTGATAACCTAATTTGGATTTAAGGAAAATATCAGCTTAGGATAAGACCCATATGTGGTTGGGTCCAGTTCGGAAAATTGGGCCATTAGTGTGCCTTTGTGGATATTTTTGGTTTTGAGCCTCAGTTTTAGGTCATGTTAGGTTAGGGGTAAAATGGTCATTTTACCCCAAGTATGGATTATGGATTATAGCGTGGGACCTAATTGCTAATTGCATGTATTGTTGGTTTTGATAGCTCGGAAGCCGTCAGGGCAGCAACTAAGGACTTTCTTTCGGGGAGCTTCTGCATTCGAGGTGAGTCTTCCTCACTATGCATATGGGTCGAAGGCACCAATGCCGGCCCTTTTGGATTGTTATCCTGGTTTATCGTATGCTTGTATGCTGTAGTGATCTGTTAGATCGGTATCCTGGTAGATTGGATGTTGCTATGCTGTTATGATCTGTTAGATCTGTATCATGGTAGATAGGATGATGCTATGCTTAGAGATCTGTAAGATCTGTCTGTTTGTTTGTTGACTGGTTATATGTTTAATTGTTATGTATATGTCGACATGTTATGTGTGGTTGGGTTGAGGCGGAACTGCTTTGTGCTGAAGGCTAACAGACCCAGGGTCCCGAATAGACTGAAGGCCAGTGGGGCGTACCAGTCAGGCCGAAGGCCCGGAGAATGGTTCAGATAGGCTGAAGGCCCGGTGACGTGTACCAGTCATGCTGAAGGTTCTGTGAGCATACCAGATAGACTGTAGGCCGATGCGGCGTTCCAGTCAGACTGAAGGCTCTGTGGCATACCAGATGGACTGTAGGCCGGTGGGGCGTCCCAATCATGCTGAAGGCCCTGTATACACGATGTTATTTGTATATGTTATCGGTTTGGGTGTTGGTACTTTGATGGAACTCACTAAGCTTCGTGCTTACAGTTTTGGTTTATGGTTTCAGGTACTTCAGTGGACCGCGACAAGGTGAAGGCGTGACCATACATATCCTTGCGTTTTGGAGTTATGATTTCTGGGAAACTCTGATGATGTTAATGTTTGAAAACTATGTTGAATGAGATTTTGATTTTTAAATAATGTTTTCGGAACAACGTTTTCTTGTAAACACTTCTATAGAAAAGGGTATTTTTGAAAAGTTTAAATTTTATGGATGTTACACCAAGTTCATGACTTTATGGATTAAGATGTTTCATAGGACTTGGATCTGAAGTTCGGGCGTTTGGTTGCAAGTATTAAGCACTTAATGGGAAAAATGCTTAATGGGCATATGTAAGTGTAAGTTGCGCGTACACTGATGAGTCCCCGATCATGCATGCTTCGTAGTACGTTGGGCGTACCCAGCTCGTACGCAGCGCGTACTGGCGATTGATGGAGTACGCAGGGTGTAAGGTTAAGTACGTCGGGCGTACTCAGTTGTTGTTGACTTTTGTTGACTTTATGGTTTGGGCTATATTTGGACTAGTGGAGTTTTGGGACTTGTTGGGCCATTAGCCTTTCTGACTTTGGGCCCTTTCTAGGCTTTGGTGCTTCTTGGATTTTGGACCATATTGGGTTTTGAGTATCGTTTAGGGATTTGGGCCGTTTCGGCTTTTTGGTGCTATTGAATTGGGTCTCGGATTTTGGGCCAAGTAAGGAAAGGGGTAAAATGGTCTTTTACCGTGAGTGTTGGACACTTGGACTAGGATTTCACTTATGGGTTATGGACTAATTATTAATTAGGTATTATTTGATGGTTTTAGCGCAGGGGTTTGTCGGATCAGCAGTCCGAGCTTTTATCTGATATATTCAGCAGCTTGATGTGAGTTTCCTCACTGTGCTTGGTGGGTCGAAGGCACCAATGTCAGCCCATGGTTTATTATGATTAGTATGGTAGTTGTCTGTGTGACTCTTACGTGTATGTTATGTGATATGTATACTGGGCGAGGTTCGATGCTAGGCGGCGCTTGATGAGAGTATTATATGCTATTTATCTTAATGATTCTTGCATGTGTTTTATGTGTATGTATGAATTTCCGGTCAGTGCCTGATGAATTTGATGAGGTGGGGCCCATCTCATATTATTGACAGATCTGTTCCGAGCAGGGCTTGATGTCGGGCGGGGCCCGATGGTTGTTGGGCATGGCCCATTGTCTGTTTGATATGTATGGTATGAGGTAACTTGGGGAACTCACTAAGATTCATGTTTACGGTTTTTAGTTTATGTTTTAGGTACTTCCGGATCGAAGGGGAAAAGCTCGGGATAATCGCATCGCACACACCATATTGTTCTGCATTTTATTTGAATCTGATGTATTTGGATGATTATTGACATACTCAGATTTTATTATGGTTTTATGAAAACGTTTGTGATGATGGTTTTATTATTATAAAAACGAAATTTTTGGTCTTAAATTTTGGGACGTTACACTGTCTCTATGAACAAGTTGATGTCATATCTCTCAGTCTCTGGGTACTCATTTTCCTGGCAGGATTGGATTCCGATTTCAATCAGGATCGAAGTGAAATCTTGAGGAAAGATACACCCCTAAGCTTGGAGTCTTGTTACGCATACATCCACAAATATCATAATCAAAGGTAGATTGTGGAGGAACCAAAATTGGAACAAGATAGCGTGGTCCACATGTCCATTGGAAATCGTCATACAAAAGGAAAGAACTTAAATAGTAAAGGACACTCCTATATATGTACCCACCATGGTGAGGAGAGACACTCAAAACAAAGATGCTATGAAATGATTGTGTACCCAGAGTGGTGGGATTTCACAAAGAAACGAAGGAAGATGGTTAATCAGGCGGCCAACACCAACACATCACTAACTGAAGAAGTTACTACTGCAATGGTGAAAAACGCATCAACCAACTCTGATATGTTTCATTATGATCAATCTTGGATAATTGATATAGGTGCCTCTGATCATATGAAAAATGATCCCTCAAAATTATTGAAAATTTATACACCTAAATTAAACAAAACACATACAACCAATGGAAGTGAAGCACCTGTAATAGGTGAAGGTCCTATGAAGGTTTCAAACTCAATGAATCTAGATTCGGTCCTTGCAGTTCCCACTTTGTCATCTAACTTTCTATCAATTAGTCAAATTATTGAAGCCTTGAATTGCTATGTGATTTTGTTTTTGGAAAAATGAATGTGTATTTCAAGATTTAATGACAAATCAGATTCTTTGTTATGGTACTAGGCGTGGGAGGCTGTACTATCTAGATAACATCATCAAGGTCAAGCTTACCATGCGGGAACAAGTCAAGAAAATAAGTGTCTGGTATGGTTATGACATCGCCGACTTAGACATCCTTCATTTACTTATCTTAGGAAGCTTAAACCGAATTTGTTTTTAAATGTAATAGATAGTGATTTCAAGCGTGGAACATGTGAGTTAGCCAAAAGCAAGAAGATTTCATATGCTCCAAGTAATAATAAAACTTCTCTTCTATTTATGAATATACACTATGGCATATGGGGTCCTCTTCTGATCCCCACTCCTAACGGGGCACGTTACTTTGTTACGTTTATTGACGAATGTACACGAATGATATCGATTTCCCTACTTTAAAACAAAGGGGAATTATATTGTGCTTTCAAAGAACTACATCATACTATAAAAACCATATACAAGAAGGAAATCCAAGTGTTACAATCCGATAATGGGGGTGAGTATATCAACAGTGAAATGAAAGTGTTCCATAAGACAAATGGAATCCAATATCAAATATCGTGTACTAGATCATCCCAACAAAATGGGCTAGCTGAGAGACGAAACAGACAAATCCTCGAAATTGTACGGGCCTCACTATTTGACATGAATGAGACATGTAAGTATTGGGGTGAAGCCATCTGTTCCGCTGCATACCTGATGAATAGAACCCTATCTAGCGAAATCGAGTTTAAAACTCCACTCCAAAAACCACATGAGTTAACTGATCTACCCGAAAACATTGGCCTTGAGCAACGAATATTTGGATGCACTACATACGTGCCCCAAAACATTGGAAAACTAGAACCAAGATCAATCGGGTGTGACTTCTTGGGCTACGCTTGTCAAAAGAAAGGGTAGATGTGCTACGACCAAATCACGGATAAGATGTATGTAACACGTGACGTAGTATTTCATGAAACTATACAGTACCTTGGAAACGAGAGCTCACTTCAGGGGGAGAGACAGGATGAAGTGAATCCACACAACCAAATGATGAAAGATATAGATCTCCACGATGTGTTCCTTGATGTATCTGGTCCAGGAGACGAGGAGACAAGTGGACTCGAACAAGATTTTGAATTCGATCACCAACACCACGAATTATTAGACGAAGGTTGGTATGATACTAATGTAGCGGAAGAGGATCACCTAGAAAGTACAACCAACCCCACAACCACCGAATCTACCAATATAGAAAACTCAGAGGTAGATAATATATGTAGCACATCTAACAACCCAAATATAGAATCTGGTTATGTTTTATAGGAGGTTGAAGAAATGCGTGAACCAAGGTTTCCAAAGAGAAGTAATCGAGGAATACCAAGGAAAAATATCAATAGAACCTTAAAGGAAAAATGAAATATCCCATAAGTAACTACGTATCACAACATCGCCTAGCAATTAAACATGCACTCCTTCTTGAAGAAATAACCACTTTGTCCATACCAAAAAGTGTGCAAGATGCTATAAAAGACAAGAAATGGAAAGAAGCCATGAATGCGGAAAAGGAGGCATTACAAAATAATCAAACGTGGGAGTTAGTGAATCTTCCACCTAGAAAGAAAACTATGGGGTGCAGATGGATATACATTGTAAAACTTGATGAGAAAGGGAACATAGATCGATACAAAGCAAGGATTATGACCAAGGGATACACACAGTAGTATGGGATAGATTGTGGTGATACTTTCGCCCCTGTAGCAAAAATCAACACAATTCATATCTCAATGTCGATTGTTGCAAATCGAGACTGGCCACTGAAGCACTTTGATGTAAAAAAATGCATTCTTAAACGAATACTTGGAAGAAGAAGTCTACATGGATCCACCTCCAGGTATTAACTGCAATAGAAAGTGTGCATACTAAAGAAAGCGTTGTATGGGTTAAAACAATCCCCAAGGGCATGGTTTTGTCATTTCTCTAGTTTCATGAGGAATACCAGGTATAAACAAAGCGATGTGGATCATACATTATTTGTGAAAAACAATGGTAAAATGACTACCCTCATTGTGTATGTTGACGATATGGTGATCACCAGAAATGATACAAAAGAGATGGTGAATCTTCAAAATTTGTTATCCATTGAATTTGAATTGAAGGATCTTGGAGAACTAAAATACTTCCTACGCATTAAAGTGGCTAGATCGAAGGCGGGAATATCAATGTGTCAACTAAAGTATGTACTTGATTTGTTGTCCGAAAATGGAATGCTTGACTGCCGACCTATTGATACTCCAATAGAAAAAAAAAATATGTTAGAAATTCACGTAGATCAGGTTCCTGCAAACAAAGAAAGGTATCAAAGACTGGTAGGGAAGCTTATATACATATCGCACACTAGGCTATACATAGCGTATGTTGTGAGTGTGGTTAGTCGTTTCATGCGAGCTCCAAATGAAGAACACATGAATGAAGTATATCGAATTTTGAAATACCTCAAATCCTTACCAGGAAAAGGCCTGTTCTTTAGAAGAAATCAAGATCACCAGATATACAGATGCGGATTGGGGTGGAGATCGAATGGATGGAAAGTCCACCTCAGGATACTTCACCTTCATGGGAGGAAATTTGGTCACATGGAGGAGCAAGAAACAAAAATTGGTCTCGAGAGCAAGTACTGAAGCTGAGTTTAGAGGCATGGTACACGGTATATGTGAACTGCTGTTTTGCGAGACCTAGGGTTCGAGCTAGAGTTATCCATGAAATTATATTATGATAATGAATCGGCTGTAAAAATAGCAAACAAACCAGTTAAGCATGACATGACCAAACATGTATAGATTGATCGACATTTCATTAAGGACCATCTTGCAAAGATGACTGTGGAACTCCCTCATCTAGCCTCTAAATATCAACCAGCAGATATGTTGACAAAAGCAGTATGCGGAAGAGTTTTTCATGACTCTCTTAGCAAACTGGGAATGAAGAATATCCATTCTCCACCTTGAGGGGGAGTATTGGGGAAAATCATAAGTTAGAGAAGATAATTATAGGTTGTTGTACTCTTATCAATCTCCTAGAACAAAGGTTGTAAAATTGAGTAGTTGTTTATGTTTCCCTTTGTATAAATACATGTACCATATTGGTGATTAATTAGTGAAAAATAGACGGAAGATTTTTCCTCAATCTCTTACTCTCAAATTTATAGAATGTCGTTACAAATATAATACAACTACCAAAAGAAATGATCTCCAAGCTCCTATATAGACAAAAATAAATTGTCTTGCGAGTTGCGACTCTTTAGCGATAATAATTTTTTAGTGAATGGTCAAACGGTGCACCAAGAACAAGCAGAACATAATTACTCGTGAGGTAGAAGGAAGTTTGCTCATTCTTAGCGACTTATATTTGGTAGAGTCCGTTGAATATATCATAAATATTTTTCCTACATAATCAAATGTACCCATGAAAACTTATAGATGGTGTTTTATGTCAGAAAAAAGATTTTCGTGCGTCAACGAATTCATATTTATTAGCCACAGTTATTATACTTATTTTGTTAAAGTCCAAAAACATATAATTATGTTGTAACATACTACTTTAAAATATAGTTATTTTATTTAATAACTATAAATATTATCTAATTTATAGATGTACACAAAAGGAAAATTGAAAAGAGTTATTTTGGACCGGGTGAAGAAGATGCGGATGCCAAAGCATGAAATATGAAAGAGATAATGACTTAAAAGAGTAATGTATTTTTCGATTTGTACATATTTGGTCACTGAGTTTTTTTTTCGTCCACATTTACCCCTTTAACTTGTTAAACTGTACACATTCAGTCCTTATGACCGGTTACTTCAGGTTAGCCGGAAAAAATGACTTAATAGGGTAATATATTTTTCATTTTGTATACATTTAGTCATTAATATTTTTGTACATATATAGTCCTTAACATTTTTTTTGTGTCAAATAAATCCTTTTTTGTACTCACTCAGTACTTATAAATGATTTCTTTAGGTTTTTCTCACGACATCTTAATTGGAACAATCATTGATGAGTTGTTTGGGGTTTTTGATGTTTATGTCCAACATGATCTCGACTACTTGGTTGCGTAGGTCTAATGGTTTGGCTTAGGTCTTATGTTCTGAACGTCGTAACTTCTTCATACGATATCAGATTTTAACGATCTTTATATCCACGTGTTCATTTTTTCATTAAGATTACTCTCGTTAAAATGTAATATATTTTTACTTACGATTTAAAAAAAAACATCCATACATGCATTCATAAAAACGTATGGACAGGACAGACGCAGGAATACATAGTAAGTGTTGCCGAGATGAAATAGGTGTTGCTGATACATGAAAAATATTTATAAACGAAAAAAAATCAAAAAATTTTCCACTGCGGACAAAATAAACAGTTGTTGCCGGTGCAACACCGGGAGTATGCTAAATCCGCCCCTGCGTATGGATATAAAAATCGTAAGTAAAAATATTTTTTTTTTTAATGGGAGTAATCTAAATAAAAGTTGTAGTAGACTAAAATACGAACGCATGAATATAAAGATCGTTCGCATGGATATAAAGATCTTTAAAATCCGAGATTGTATGAGGAATTATAACGTTCAGAACACATGACTTAAACAACCAAGTAGTCGAGATCGCGATGGACATAAGCATCAATAGGCCCAAACCCTTCATTAATGAATTTCCAATGTAAGATTTCGTGAGAAAAATCTAAATAAATCATTCATAAGTATTTAACTGAATACAAAAACAAAAATGACTTATTTTGCAAAAAAATAAATAAATAAATAAATAAATTAAAGACTAAATGTGTACAAAAGTATTAAGGACTAAATGTGTACAAAATAAGAAATATATTAATCTATTAAGTCATTTTTACCGGCTAACCTGAAGTAGCCGGTCATAAGGACCGAATGTGTACAGTTTAATAAGTTGAAGGGGTAAATATAGACGAAAAAAAAACTTATTGACTAAACGTGTACAAATCAAAAAATACATTACCATTTTAAGTCATTAGAATAAATTTTAAGTCATTAGAATAAGTAATATGAAAATGGACAACATGGTGTAAACTGTTGTACGTATTGTTAGAATGACAGTGCATTGGTGTGTGGAGTCCAACTGTTTACACTGCAAGACTCTGTCTTGTGAATCGGACCGGTCGGTCGTCAAAAGATGAGAAAGAAATGGTACGAGACAAAAGCCGGCCCACTATGTTCCTCAATACCCCTTCACTTTTATATACATTTACATGTTACAACCTTCCTCTAATTTCTATGAGAAATTAAATAGTCTTCTATTTTTTGTTTCTAATATCCTCCTATTTATTTTAGATAATAACAAGTGTCATTAAATTTAATTTAAATTTGATTGAGATTTTGAGTTTGTACACTTGTCATCATCTTAAATAAATAGGAAAAAAAAATAAGAGGCTATTTAATTTCTCAATTCCTATATCCTAAATTTTGCCTTCCACATCATCATGCCAAATGTCAAACTAGATGTCGGTACACCCATCCTTTTCTTTTCGCAATATATAATTAGAAATTTAGAATATATAATTAGAACAAAAGGGATCAATCATTGATCTTACACAATACCCTTGGTTGGTTTGGAAAAAAACCGCCGTATATTATTAGGGTTAATAACATAAAAAAAATATTTAATTTTCCTAATTTATTTCAAACGGCTAAATTTTAAAAAAATAAATAAAAAAAACAGTTGGCAAAATGCTAACTAAAAATTACTAAAAAAAACATGGGAATAGACAATAGAGGATTTGACATCTACAAAACTCTACCGATACTTAGGCTGGAGGGAGTGGCTCTGGCCAAAAGCTCGCCACTCTTGCTATGACCACTCCCTTCATATTCGCTCCATGCCTAACCAAATGTTACTCGCCAAATTTCTAGCGGCAGGAAAGATAAAGAGAAATGGAAGAGAAAAGTTGTGATTGGCTTATTTCTCTTTTTTTTTTCTTTTTTATTTAAACTAAAATAAAACAACATTTTAAATGCTATCGCTCCCTATCTCTTACAGCTTAAATGTTATACCACTCTCCTTCCCATGTGGTTTAAAAAAATCCTATGTGCCAACATACTAAGCATGTTATCACTCCTCTTAGCCTTATATGTGTCACAATCGGTCGGAACCAATCTCACTCCCATTTGTTCGTCAAAAGTTGTTATTTTGTTTTTATATTTATTTTTTATTTTTGTTCAAACTAGAAAAGTTGTTAGAAGTAGTATTTTGTTGGTTTATTTTTATTTTATTTTTGTTATGAATGACTCATTTGTTATCACAAAAACATTTTTTATAACCTAAATACTACTATGGTGAACTTTTGCGAACAAATTTTGGTTTTTCAAAAACGAATTTTAACGGGTGGGTTCATTTTAATGGAAAAAACGATCGAAAAACTGAATGAATCTGATCTAAGTAAATGAATAATACTTTTAGACTAACTTATGGAAATGGTTAATATGTTTGTATAAAAATTGCACATCCACACTAAATTATAGAAATTGAATTTTACGGTTTGATTTTTTCAACCCGAAAAAATGAAATAAAACATAAAAAACTAAAGTCAAATGGTTTTCCAACCCGAAAAAATGAAATAAATCATAAAAAACTGAAACCGAATGGTTTCTCAACAAAAAAATAAACTTTCCATTTTGGCATCGATACATATCGGTATACTTGTCTATTTATAGAGGTAAAAAAATTATAAATTTAGATATTTTAATTTTTTTCATAAAAGAAAGCCAAAAAAAAAAAAAAAAAAGAAAAATAGCAATTGAGATTGCAATGTAAGTTTTTGAGAAAAATAAACTGAAACACCCCTCGTTAGGGTATTATATATATATATATATATATATATATATATATATATATATATATATATATATATATATATATATATATATATATATATATAGGGTTATGTTCATGTGAGACGGCCTAATTTTGTAAGACCGTGAGACGCAGTCATAGCCATTCATTTTGTAGATAAAAAAAACATTTTTAAAATGCAAAATAATTGAAAATTTTCGAAAAAAGTTCAATTATTATTTTCGTCATTTATATTTTCCAAAAAAAAAAATACCAAAAAAGAAAAAAAAAATACCCTTTTTTTTATATATTCTAGTAGAATATTATAATATTTAAATATCTGACAAATCTAAGAGAATATTCTAACATTCTAAAAATCACATTAGAATATTTACAGTGTAATATTTTATTAGAATATTTCACGTATTTAAAAAAACGGTAATTGTTTTTATTTTTTTATTTTTTTTACCTTTTTAGGTAAAAAAATGACAAAAATAATAATTAAAAAAAGAATTTTCGGATTTTTCCTTTTATTTTGTATTTTAGAACTATTTTTTAGATTGCGTCTCGCGGTCTCACAAAATTACTATGGTATCAAATGAACCTGAACATATATATATATATATATATATATATATATATATATATATATATATATATATATATATATATATATATATATATATATATATATATATATATATATATAAGAAAACATTTACTTAGTTCAAAAGTCAAAATGTTTAAAGAAAGAGAAAGGTGGTAACAACCATGTATCAAAATACAGATTAAATACCATACAAACCATAGCCTTCTAAAATGTGTGCGATACTCCTTCTAGTATCTAAAGTCGTCAAGTTAAGAATACCCGATGTTGATCTATTTACAATAAGAAAAGAGCAATTTATCTCACTCAAATCAAACTTTCAAAATCTAAGAAAGCATCACGAATCAAATAAGGGTTTTATGGACCCAAACTATATTAGGTATTATATAATCCATTGTTTCAAACATATCTAAAAGTTAAACATTTGTTTGGAAAGATTGTCAAATCACATCAAAGCTCCAAAAGGTAAATGAGGAATGATACACAAAATAATATGGAATGCATACATCTATTTCCAACCATTTTTACTCTCATAAATTTCAAACTCCCTAATGGTTTAATTTGAGACTCAAATATGAAATCCACTGTCTACTTATTAAACTAGGACTAAGGAACATGACCCTAGCTCACGTAAGGGGTAGCCAGCCTAACATGTGCAACATGAGGATTATCTAGGAATATATTCAAAATGAATAACATGACGAACATTCAATTTGGATCCCTAGGATCTCTTAGTCGACCCATCCTAGCATGTATGCAACAAGTAGGATGCTCAAAAATATATTTCAAAGTAAACAGTTATCTTTTATCAATCAAATAGCATTTCAAAATATGATTTCATGAATGAAAATAATACTCATATAATCCATATTGCAATCAAGGTTTGCATATACATAATAATATAAGGAAAATAGACAAGAAATCAATATAGGGATGTGCACTCTTAGTAAAATCACCTTAAAAGATTAGTAATGCAAAAACTCCTTATCCTAAGATTGGTTCTTTTCAATCAACACTTATTGATTTCAAACATGGGTTACTAAAAGACAAAAATAACAATACATTGTCACACCATATCCTAGGTCAATGAATCCATTTTTCTAACATATATTCATCATATAAGAACTAATATAGGTGCAATGAAGCAAATTCGACCTTAAATGAAAAAAGTTACAGGTGACAGGAAGGGGACATACCATAATTGGAACGTGTGTTTTATGCCTGTATTATTCACATGGCATGTGTGCACGATGAACATAGCCTAAAAGGTATAAATTTTCATATTAAGCCATTATACTTTGCCTAGATGTTTTAGGTCTTTTGTATATCAACTTGTACCAACTTTTATGGACAAATAACATGTATAACATGTAATAAGGATTTTATACTCATGACCAAATATATTGAGTCCTTTAAAACATCCCTAAAGCGCATACAATGCTCAAAATCTCTTATAGTGTCACTCAATCAATGCTTGTACTTCATTATAAGTGAGTGTAATTCTATATTTCCAACAATGGAATCACTCATTCACATTCCATACTTTGTAACACACTTAATTTCAACTATGCTCCATAGAAAAATCTTGGATTCATGGAGTCCTATAATTTATAAACCAAAACCATATTTCCAATAAGTTTATATGACTTTCATAAGATTAAAACACTCCATAATAGTCACTTTAACTTAAATCGACAATCATCCACTTTAGAATGTCAAATTCCAAGTATCAAACCCTAGTCCATCATAGATCATGCTTTTGACTTCCACATTGAGACAAAAGATATAATTTACCATCCAATCAATAAAGTATGATTAAAATAATGTCTACACCACAAGGTACATGTCATAAATCAATATTACAACTTGTTCATGAAATTATGGAATGAGTTACCCCAAATCCACCATTAGAGGTTAAATTCAACCATCCATTGAGAAAATGATGACCTTATGGTGTTCTAGAACACTAAACAATCATTGGAATCCAAACTAAAATACTTTTAAATAAAAGAAATTCGGATTTCTGTCCTTCTCTGCATCTCTATCTCCATCTCCATCTCTCTCTCTCTCTCTCTCTCTCTCTCTCTCTCTCTCTCTCTCCCTCTCTCTGTCTATCTATCTCGCTCTTTCCCTGTCTATCTATCTCGCTCATGGATCATCTGAATCTAAACATGAGGCAGTGTCGGTGGTTAGATGTAGTGAAGGATTACGACTGTGAGATCCTCTACCATCCGGGGAAGGCCAACGTTGTGGCCGATACACTTAGCCGCAAGGCATTCGCAGCCCCGATCAGAGACATCTGTCTGAGGATGACAGTGGTAACTCCGCTTTTGGAGCAGATCCGGGAGGCACATCAGGAGGCTATGAAGGAGGAACACCGGAAGAGTGAGCGTATTGTGGGTCAGATTTCCTCCTTCGACTATGATAGCCGCGGGCTGTTGACACTTCACCGCAGGGTGTGGGTTCTGTATGCAGGCGGTGTGCGCCAGATCCTGATGGAGGAGGCGCACAAGTCCAGATTTTCCATCCATCCCGGGGCGACGAAGATGTATGGAGATCTTCGCCCTGATTACTGGTGGCCCTGCATGAAGCGGGATGTAGCCTGGTATGTTGAGAGGTGTCTGGCCTGCAGGAAGGTCAAGGTATAGCACCAGAGACCGCATGACAAGTAACAACCGTTGGATATCCCAGTGTGGAAATGGGAGGATATTACTATGGATTTCATCACGAAACTTCCCAGGACCGCACGGGGAGTGGATTCGATTTGGGTCATCGTGGATCGGTTAACCAAGAGTGCCCATTTCATTCTGATCCAGGAGAGCATTTCGGCTGAGAAGCTGGCCGACATCTACATCAGGGAGGTAGTAGCTCGACACGGAGTGCCAGTTTCCGTGATCTCTGACCGAGATGTACGGTTCACTTCCAGATTCTGGAAGAAATTTCATGACGAGTTGGGTACTCGTCTGCACTTTAGCATGGCTTTTCATCCGCAGACGGATGGTCAGAGTGAGCGGACCATCCAGTCTTTGGAGGACATGCTGCGGGCGTGTGTCTTAGACTTTGGTGGTAGCTGGGATACCTACCTTCCCTTGGCAGAGTTATCCTATAATAAGAACTACCACGCCAACATCGATCGTCCTCCCTTCGAGATGTTATATGGGAGGAAGTGCAGAACCCCGATATGTTGGGGTGAGGTTGGACAGAGGGTCATGGGGAGTACCGAAGTGGTACTCAAGACGATAGAGAGGATCCAGCAGGTCCGGAGTAGACTCCAGACG
The DNA here is from genome assembly GCF_052849685.1 of Lactuca virosa. NCBI lineage: Eukaryota > Viridiplantae > Streptophyta > Magnoliopsida > Asterales > Asteraceae > Lactuca > Lactuca virosa. The sequence goes on along the minus strand of NC_136430.1, from coordinate 298,874,763 downwards.
GCTCAGAGTCGGTAGAAGAGCTACGCCGACAGACGACGATCAGACCTGTAGTTTCAGTTAGGAGATATGGTCCTCCTGAAGGTGTCACCTTGGAAAAGTGTCATCCGGTTCAGGAAGCGGGGCAGGTAGGGCCCCAGATACATTGGTCCGTTCAGGGTATTGGCCCGGGTGGTCTGGGTGGCATATCGATTGGATCTGCCAGCCGAGCTTAGTCAGATCCACAACACCTTTCATGTCTCCCAGCTGCGTAAGTGCTTGGTAGATGACTCCCCAGTGGTGCCTCTAGAGGATATTCAGGTGGATGACAACCTGAACTACATCGAGCGACCGGTAGCCATCCTCGACAGGAAGACGAAGGGTCTGAGGAACAAGAGGGTTAAGTTAGTGAAGGTGTAATGGCAACACCACAAGGGCTCGGAATGGACTTGGGAGGTGGAGGACGAGATGAGGGAGCACTACCTGGAGCTATTTCCAGACGGAACAGACTTCGAGGACGAAGTCTAAAATAAGTGGCGGAGATTTGTAACTCTCGGTTCCTGGTATGTATTTTAAATCAATTTATTTATTTTTGTACAAGAACTCAACGAGTTGGAGGCCCAAAACTCATCGAGTAGGAATGGAATTTGGACGCAGGATTTAAAGCCTACTCGACGAGTTGAGAGCCTAAACTCGACGAGTAGGGCTACCAGAAAGAAACCCTAATTTCCGGGGTTTAGCACCCTATTTAAACACCTTAACCTCCAAAGGCTGGCCTCATTTGCAGCATCCATCATCCCAAACCCTAGCCACGAAACCCTAATTTATTTTTGAGTGTTTTGAGCCATTTTGTGCATTCTTTGTGAATTTGAAGAAGAGGGTTCTTGAAGAAGGAGCAAGGACGTGAAGGAGAAGAGTAGATCCAGAAGTTGAGCTCCATTTCTAGTTCATTGGAGGTATAAAGCTCCTATTTTGTCTATTCAATGTTTAGATCTAGTTTTGGAGTGATTTCTCCATGTTTTGGTCCAAGACTTGCCAAATTTTGAGACTTGGATGTCCAAAGTGATTACTCTTTTAGATCTGTGGTCTAGAAGAACTTTCATGGCATAAAGGTGCAAACTTTATGGCCATGGAAGTCCCATGCAAGCTTTAGGATGCCATTTTGGCCTTTTATGCTCCAAAAGGCCATGCATGGAGGGAAAGTCAGGGACTTTATGTGTTCATATGATGTACAGGGTCTAGGTCTCAATTTTTATGCCTTAGTTTGGAGTATTATGGCTTGTGGATCAAGATCTAGGTCAGAATTAGGGTTTGAGCTAAACCCATTAAGTAGGGCTACTAACAGGTAAAGTTGGATCTGAAGGATAAGGACTTAAGCCATTAAGATGCCTCAACGGACTGAAGAACTCATTGAGTCCATAGAGGAACTCGACGAGTTGGGTCGAAGTGTCCCGAGTCTGTAAAGGGCAAAACTCGACGAGTTCAAGGAGGACTTGACGAGTTGTTTGGGGAAGTCCCGATTCTATGGATAGGAGGAACTCGATGAGTTGTATCGCAATTCAGGGTTCCTGATTCATGGAACTCGACGAGTTGATGGACCAACTCGGCGAGTTGAGTCAACTAGGATGTTGACTCTGACCAGAATGTTGACTTTGACCAGGATGTTGACTTTGACTTTGACTTTGCCCAAAGTTGACCATTAAGAGGGTTATGAGTATGAAAAGGGAAATTAAAGGAAATGTTTATGTGTAGGAGTCTGAGAGGGGTTTATTTCAGAGCAGGAGTTTTTGCAGCTATTCCCAGTTATCGAGGTGAGTTACCTTCCAGTAGGAGTGGGTCTAAGGCACCAATGCCGGCCCACTAGTATTTTATTATAGTTGAGATGATTGTCTTTGTGATAATTTTCTGGTATGCTACTATCTGTTATGCTTTATGTGCTAGTATGTTATGTTATTATGCGATAGTGGTAGGAAGGGTAGGATAGACCCTGTTACTGGTTGAAAGAGACCGAAGAGGAGGCCAACACCCAGATATACTAAACAGTATGTGATTCATGTGTATATACTGTTGGATTAGGTGTCTAAGCCCATAACTATAATTGGTATGTACTTGACCCGAGAGTAGCATGGTCCATTTGGGTTGCCTTTACCAGGACAATTTCATAGGATGGACTTTTGAGAAAATGTTATTTATGATTTATTAATATATTATAAGTTGTAATATATTAATATGAAATCATATGATTTAATTAGTATTGATCAATAATTAATTTGGAATTAATTTAGTGATCAAAAGAGACTAATTAATGGGGACTAATTGTGTAAATTAGTTATATCTATGTTTTGGGCTTATGATACATGATGGACTAATTTTATGGAAGAATCCATAAAGAGTTAGCCCACTTGAATCATGGATCACGGATAATGAGCCCAAGAGTATGGATTAGGGTTTACTCATGACTCTTGGATTCCTAACATATATATAGAGCACCCTTTAGCCAAAATCAGACATAAGAGTGATATGGCAAGAGTATGGACGATTCATGGTGCACAACCTCTCTCTCTCATTTGTCTTCCAATTGTTAATAGTGTTTGTGAACCATTTGAGGTGCAACACTTGAGGCACTAAGTTCTTAAAGGCCAATGTCTACAAGCTACAACCAAGAGGTAATTCTATAACTCACTTTTATGTTGTTTATGTCAATTGTATGCTAGTTGTAGGCTTAATGCTTTGGAAACAATATTGCATGTATAATTAGAGAAAACATAGATCCAAGGCATTTAGGGTTGTATGTGAACCATAGGATGTTGTAGTATACCAAAACCCAACAGTGGTATCAGAGCCATGGGTTGTTTTCTATTATATTTGATGCTTGCTTAATTTTCAAAGCTGAAAAATCGAGTTTTTTGCATTATGTCTGATGAACTCGCCAAGTCCATTATCAGACTCGACGAGTCCACTCAATAACACATGAACTCGACGAGTCCAGTTCATGAACTCGTCGAGTAGGTGTCCCAGTGTGCAAAACTTTGAGTTTTTGACCAGAAATGGATAGGATCATTACCACAAACTGTTTTGTAAACATAAAAATTATATTTCTGAGTTGGTAATGATAATCTTCATCCATTTAAAAGCCAATTGTCAAATATTTAGATAATAAGATGATTATTTGTAATATTTGATTTGAATTGCTTTGCTATAAGTTAGATTATATTAATAGAAAAGTTATGTGATGATTGTTTTTGATTAAAATTGATCTAAAAGTTGTTCATGATATGAGTTTTTGTAACTTGTCATCAATTTATGTGAAAAGTCACATTCATGAATATTAAAAACTCATAAGTTTTCATAAGTTATGGAAAAATTAAGGGTCTCATTTTTTAAGAGTTATTTTAATGGTTTTAAAGTCTTCCATAACTTGTCCTAAGTTATGTAACATGAAAGGTTTTTTCATAAAAACCACATTAAACCCATAAGTTATGGAACTCCAAAAGTTTTGACAAGTTTCAAAACTTGCCCTCAAGTTTTGGAATTTGTAAATGCAAAGTCTCATTTTGAAACATTTAGTTCCAAACCCTAGAATTTTAAAAGTTTAAAATTCAACCCTTATACTATTATAATATTATAGGTTTAATATATATATATATATATATATATATATATATATATATATATATATATAAGAACTAAGTCAGTCTTACCGTTAGTAGACCTCATTCACGAAGCCAGTCTATAAGGGGGTATAAGGTTACTGCCTATAAAATGGCAGTCTAATGGGTGTCCACTCTCACCCACCGCTTCCTTGACTGGGGGAAGGTCGTTAGCCGAACGGGTAGGATAGGACATTCATTCTCCCTCATTAAAAGTATAATGAAAAATATAAAGTAACTAAACTTTTATTAAATTTCCAATCTTAGTTACTTTAGGAAAAATGTGGTATTGGTGCTAATCCATGAAATTGCACTTTGCACCTTGTTAAGTTGTTAGTGGAGCGTGTGTGGTTAACCGACACACTAATCTGGGACTAACAATGTGTGGCAAAGGGTAACTTGATGTTAATCATAGATCAATGGAGCGTGTGTGGTTAACCGGCACATTGATTAGGTGATTTGTAACATTGGGTGTACCAAGCTAATTTACATGGTTATACACACCTTGTTTGTGATCCTCGGCATCCCAGTCACAAACTTGAAGGGCACAATCGAGATTTAAACATGCCATTGAAAAGTTCAATGAATCTCAAAGGATCTAGGAATTTCAAATCCAATTAAAACTTAATAATCTATTTCGTTTTCATGGTGGAAATTGGTAAATCGTCATTTACCTACCTTGAAATATTCTACAATTAGATTATGACATCCATTTTCGCAATTGTAGGATATTGTGTTGGGTCCTTGCCTTAATATTTCGTTTTGGGTGTTATATTAAGGACTTAAATCAATTAACTTGAATTTCTCCCTCATATATGTCTAGTTCTGACAACTATGGTCTTCTTTATCCTTTTAGAAAAAGCTTTCTAATGAAGATGATATCCCACATGGCGATCAAGGTGAAAGATTAATCCTGTTGTCGTGCATTAATGGGAATGAAAATCATACTTCACTTCCTCCACCTCCTCCAATTATTCTCCCTAACCCACAAGTTCAAAGACGTGAAAAGTTTAAAGTCACTCAAGCCCTATTGGCAAGCAAACACAAAGATGGAAGTCTGTATGTGCCAACATCTTGAAGATGAAGTTACATATTAAAAGGCTGGGAGAGTTGGGTGTCGAAGTCTCAAGGAAATTGGCTATTGACTGGGTTCTTCAATCACTTCCTGAATCATATAGCGGGTTCATTAAGGACTAATATATGACATACCACGACATGACCCTTATCGATCTTACCTATTTGCTTGTTGCTGCTGAATCAACAATGATTTGGTGCACTGGTAAAGCAAATTTGATTGGAAGGTCTACTTCCCAAACTTCCATGGACATTAACAATGGTAACATTGGAAGTCCACAAAAGCTTTCTATTCCCAATGGAAAGGGATCGGCCATAGTCAACTCGGTTGACCAAATGATAAAGAGAATGGCTAAATCTGAGATAATCCCGTATTCAATTCCTAAAGAATCCATATGTTTCTATTGCCAAGAGAAGGGGCATTGGTTGCGAAGCTGCCATTTTTACCTGAAAGGTTGCAAGGATGGTAAAGTCAAAAAGTCTGACTCTACTTCAGGTAAGTCCAATATGTAACTCAATTAAGTTCCTATTTGGAGATTCTTAATACATGATGTAATGTAATTACATTTTTGTGTTTTGGAGAATCGAAGAAAAGAAAGGAAACTTAAAAGAAGAATAAGTTGATTCTGATCGCGAAGAGATGGATTTCGATCGGATGGTTCGGTGATCAGAATTTTGAGTCGTTGCTTAAGAGTTGTGATAGATTGCTTAGGAATAGATAACAACATAGTTTTCGTTTGTAATTGCATTGTAAGGAAAAGTTTTTCCGCAGTTTTATAAATAAAGAAAACTTTTTTATTTTTGTCTTATTTTAAGTTTCCTTACAATGGCATTTGTTAAAACTGTTGCTTATATGTTTCCATTGATAGCACTATTGGAAAATGGATTTGATTCTTTCATTTGTGGCAGTGTCATAATTTACCAAATAAGATTCTCATCACCCAAGTTTCAGTTGCATAGAAACTTGGAATCATGCAAGTTGTTTTGTGTGATGAATGAGAATTTTCATCTTTGGGAAATAAGAGTAATTCCTTGTTCACATGTATATGTGAATCAAGTGAAGAACTAGGGGATCGAGTACACTTGGTTGTGCGCTGGTCAAGTCCACCACAAAGAGCGATAAGACTGTTCGTCATGATTTACTAAAGTTTAGTAAATATAGTTTAAGTGTAATTCTGAAACATTGGAATAGTTTAATGTTTGGCAGAAGAAATGAGAAGAATCAAATTATGAAGAAAGATAAAAGTTTCTCTAATCTGAAAAGATGGGAGAGTACTTTAGTATCGTGTTTTATGATCATCTTAATGATTATGGAAAGCCATATCACAATTGATCCTCTAAGGATATATTAGTGCCTTTGTATGGCTAAGAAGAGGAATCATGAATTTTTGAAATGGTTAAGTTAAGAAGATGAGTCATACTTCGTTCCAAAATCAAGTCTTAGAGTCATACTCCAAGATTGTGCCTTGAGTGACATAATCTTAATAAAGGTTTATAACACTTATCAAATATAGAGTAAAATGTTTTCTACTCTTATACATTTGAAATTGGTAAGTTGTGATGTTTTGGATAAAACAAAGACCAACTAAGACCAATTGTGTGAAGTGTTTTTCTTGATAAGTAACCGCACTAACTCTTGAATATTTGTTTGTCAAGTAATATCTCTTGACAAGAGAGAATCTTATATGTCAAGAGGTCAGTGGGAGTCTTAAAGATCTTGAAAAAAAGTTCAAGAACTAATCAAGAGTAAACCAATTGTTTATCACTAGCACACGACTTGAGGTTTATAGCCTATCGTGTTGACATATTCTTGTTTCTGTTCCCATTCCAGTTAAAGTTAACTATGCATGTGAGTTCTATGAGTGCTCAATTGTTTGCATAACAACTTGGAAGCAAAGGTAGGCCCTTATGCTGCCAGGTGGCAAGAAATTAAGATTGAACAAGTTCAGTCCATATGAGTTTGGATTTGTCACTAACCTTGTCTTGTGATTATGGTTATGACAAATTCACATGGATAGGAACACATACACCATAAAATTTAAGTGTCATAAGGTTTCTCTCCAATTCATGAAAATGATTGTGAGGAAACGCTTTCACTAAGAAGATTTTGAAGAGTTAGTAATTGTGATATTTGCATTCTCAAATTCTATTATGATTACGGCATCCCTCTTCATAGTTCGAATTGTGAGAAATGGAAAAAGGTCTAAACATTTCAGACTTATGGCTGTAAGTTCTAAAATTATTTAGACACGCATGTGAGCTATCTAAGGAAAGGTATATGAATTTGAGAAGCCTAGATAAAGTCTTATCGAAGCATCTTATATCGGAAATCTGAACTTTGGTAAGAAAGTCAATAAGTATTGATTTCTAGAAGTCCAGCTGATTTCTGAGTACATGTCAAAGCTAGTGGGAGCATAAGTGTTATGCTAATAAGATAATAATTATTATTCTAGTGCGAGCATAATTATTATGGTAAGTGTTGCGAGTTAGCAATGTTAATTATAAAAAAAAAGTTTCAATTCGCAAAGTTGTAGAGTTTGAAAAGTTGTTTTGCTATAATTAAGGGAGAGAAATTTATACTTCATTTCAATTCTAAAAGCTTAGATTGAGATTTTAATCAAATTTAGTCAAAATGTTAATTGCGTTCTCAAATTCAATTATGATTACGACATCCCTCTTCATAGTTCGAATTGTGAGAACATGGCAAATAGAAATATTATAGCAAAAGACTGATCAAGTATCATGTCTTTATGTAAGACATTATGAATCGTGTCCCACATGCTTCAGTATAGGATCAATTGCATATGCTATAATATTCTCGTAGTCTAATTTTTCCAAATGCATGGGGCATTAAGAGGGAAAAGGGACTAGAACAAGATATGACTAAAATGGTTAAGCAATTGTCGAGGACAATCTGATGTTTACCAAAGAGTGGTTGCTCATGGACAGTTGGAAGTATATTTTGAATTTCGGAAGGACCATATTGACATATTCTGAAGTGATAGTCAAAATGGGAATATGGAAATGTTTCCATAAGTGGAAGTTATTCTTTAAATCTGTGTAAGATTAGGAAACTTTTATGCAAGAAGAATCTTCAAAGGAATGTACTTTGACTTTGATACTTCATTTCCATGGAATTGCCTTGTAACAATCTCCAAATGAATATTTTGTGATATCGTTGGTCAAGTCTCTGTGACTTTTGGTACCTAGACATTACAAAAGAATCATTGCATGCAGTGACAAGAATTTGGAATTCTTACACTTGCAATAAGGATTTGGATTTGTGAAATGAGCATCATTGAAATGTTTTCAATTGATCTATTTCACAAAGAAAGGGCCATAGAAAACATAGTGTGCATACTTGGAGCATGGGATAACTATTGTTTTAATTCAAGTATTAAGTTGATTATTTGAAACATTATACAATGAATATTGAGTAATCAATATGGCGATTAGATAAAAGGTGTTTTATTTACACTCAAAAGTTTTGGGGTCATATAGGATTAGTATTATTCTTGTGTTTCACTTTGCATGTTTTGACTTCCTGAATAACAAGATTATTCAAATCATCCACAGTCGATAAATACTTTGGAAGTAGGTATTGAAGCTAGACTGTCATGAATGAGTCTGGAGGATTGTCTAAGGAGTTAGACATAACACAAGTTTGCTGCAGTATCCATGAGTACTCCTGTAATAAGATTTGAGTATTGGATTCAACCCACGCTCATTTGTATTACTTCATGGATTTTATCACGAGTGATCATGAGACGATAATATCTTATATTCTTGAAACAGAGACATATGAGTTGCAGTTTACAAGTCGGTTGCACATTGATAATATGAAAACGCACCGGTAACTCGGTGTTATAAAACGTATTGTTGTGTGTGATTTGATGAGTAAATAGAGCAATCATATGAGTCGAAGTTTATCCATTCCTTTTACCCTAAGGGGATAAAAGCGATATCTATGGGCCCTTCGATGATTTAGTGATGACAAACCTAAGTGCTTGGCCAAGCCTGGACTGATTTGATTTGTTCAATTAGTCGTTCGTCACAAATCAGAAATCGGGAAATAACACATGAACAGAGAGAATGATTACAATCCATGTCTCACTTCATACGATATCTATAATGGAGGAATATATGATCCCTTATCTAATGGACGCGTCATTTGATTTGTTCAGAGTTCAACAGCGGCTTTTAAGAGCTACGATTGCTAGTTGGGTTTTGGAGTTGTACTTACAATAATAGTTATTAGACTTATCCAAGTGGGAGACTGCTGGATTAGGTGTCTAAGCCCATAACTATAATTGGTATGTACTTGACCCGAGAGTAGCATGGTCCATTTGGGTTGCCTTCACCAGGACAATTTGATAGGATGGACTTTTGAGAAAAGGTTATTTATGATTTATTAATATATTATAAGTTGTAATATATTAATATGAAATCATATGATTTAATTAGTATTGATCAAGAATTAATTTGGAATTAATTTAGTGATCTTTTACTAATTAATGGGGACTAATTGTGTAAATTAGTTATATCTATGTTTTGGGCTTATGATACATGATGGACTAAGTTTATGGAAGAATCCACAAAGAGTTAGCCCACTTGAATCATGGATCATGGATAATGAGCCCAAGAGTATGGATTAGGGTTTACCCATGACTCTTGGATTCCTAACATATATATAGAGCACCCCTTTAGCCAAAATCGGACATAAGAGTGATATGGCAAGAGTATGGACGATTCATGGTGCATAACCTCTCTCTCTCTCTCATTTGTCTTCCAATTGTCATGGTGTTTATGAACCATTTGAGGCGTAACACTTGAGGCACTAAGTTCTTAAAGGCCAATGTCTACAAGCTACAACCAAGAGGTAATTCTATAACTCACTTTTATGTTGTTTATGTCAATTGTGTGCTAGTTGTAGGCTTAATGCTTTGGAAACAATATTGCATGTATAATTAGAGAAAACATAGATCCAAGGAATTTAGGGTTGTATGTGCACCATAGGATGTTGTAGTATACCAAAACCCAACATATACTAGGGTATTATGTGGTAGTAGTAGGGGTGAAATAGTCCCTGGTTACCGGTTGAAAGAAACAGAAGGGGTAGGTCAGCACCCATATGTGCTAGTCAGTTACTGGTTAAAAGAGACCGAACGGATAGGCCAGCACCCAAATATGCTAGGCAGTTACCGGTTGAAAGAGACCGAAGGGGAGGCCAGCACCCAAATATGCTAGACATTATGTTATTGTATGGTATGTGGTATGATGGGGGAACTCACTAAGCTTTGTGCTTACAGTTTTCAGTTTTGGTTTCAGGTACTTCCTCTTCGAAGGGAAAGGAGCCGGCATGACTGCAGCGCATCATACCAGGATATCTGCACATGAGATCTTTGGGACTTACACTCTGATGTTGTTTTATCAGGACATGTTTTGACTACTGATACTTTGGCTTTGATACAAGTTGATATTATGATTGTTCTTAGACAAATGGTTTTTATAAATGTTTAATTTAAAATGAAATTTTTGGGATCGTATTTTGGGGATGTTACAATAAATTAGCGTATTTAACCCATAATGAACAGATTAGCATTTAACAATTCACCATGTCTGTAATAGCACCAATTCAAGAAATATCGTGACACATACTCAGGTCTAACAATTCTTGGCAAATATTATATATCGTAATTACATATTAATAAGATAAAAGATACATCAACGAGTCTCGTAATTTAACCTTGTATCTCCCGTACACTAGTATAATGCCTCCGTTACAAATCTCCAAGAATACTTCCCGAGCCACGTGTGCCAAAACCTTCTAAACGACAACAAAACCCAACTCTCTATAGTTGTGCGCCGACACGTCTTGGTCGTCTATTGACCAAGTCATGGTCACGAATTTCTCCGACGAATGCCACATATCGCCCTCTTCTGCCGCGTGTCCTTCACCGTTCGACACGTGTCTCGGTATCTCGCCTCAAAAGCTGACCGATGACTTTGACTTCCATTGTATTTCTTGAATTAGCTACGTACTTCATCTTAACTTCAAACGACCATAACTTTCTCATACGGACTCCCTTTTCAACGATCTTTATCTCCACGTGACCGTATCAAATGAACTATAACTTTCCTTCACTACTCTTTTGCTTAACAATTGTAGATTTCCCGTTATAATGCATTATCTACAATGGTATACATATTACCTTGCCAAAAACATTATTTTTGCACTACTTGAGTTCATCCATGGATGGATTTACTCCATATACATCTTATAACACATAGTTTGAGATTTTTGGGTGATTATATGTCGCATAATAGTTCTTTTCATGAAAACATGTGTCACAAATTATCACCTCCTTAAAAGTATTTCGTCCTCGGAATCTCGCTAAGTAAATAATGATATCTCAACCTAAGTCTCTTTTCAGATTCTCAAGTCACAATCTCATTTTTTTACAAGACTTTTCTCTCATGAAACTAAATATTTAAGTTTCTCAAACACTCTTACTCTTTTCTTATACCATATAATACTCGCATTTATTTTAAATTAGTTTTCTCTCAAACTTTCTCCAATAACTCATTAGTCGTTTATCTCTATCATAATAGTAACCCAATTAAGTCACATTGTAACTTATCATGTCAATTATTGTACTCCTACTACAGTAGCATCTGAAAATCTCACTATTTGTTATAATGCATAATATTTACACATATCTCAAACATTTTTATAAATTTCCAAACTTTGGTCATTAAAGACCAGTCTACAATGAAAAAGCATATTGATTGTTAAAGTAATTGTCTATATATCAAAGACAAAATTAAAATTAATTAACACTATAATGCAGTTAAATCAAGTCACAGATAACTACAAAAACTCCTAAACTATACTTATGTATCTGATGGTTTTGCATATTATGCTCTATTATCATAAAAAAAAATTAATGTTTGTTCTCTCTCTGACTCTAACCATACTTACTGAGTATTTTACATACTACTAGTCAAAATTTTAACTCTTTTCAATTGGTAGTATTCTTCTTACTAATATTCACAATCGACTATAGCATTTGGTTATTCTTAACTAATAGTATTTCTCTTACTATTAGTCATAATTTCAAGCTATGAATACTCACTCCTCTTAATTCATAATCTAAATCTCATTAGATACATAATTCAAAACTTTACTTTAAAAGCACTCAATATAATATTACTTTTATAATGCTCATAATAACTACAAAATATATCAATCAAATAAACTCTCAACTCTTAACACAACTTTGTATTATATAATAATCGAATAACTCTTTCGATTATTAATGATGATATAAATCCTCTAATGGTATCATATTCTCATTAGTTAATTCAGACACGTTTTAACTCGTTTCTCTTTATATTCAACAAAAATTTAACATCCCAAAACTCAGAACCAAAATTTTTTGTTTTTATATTAATCAAACCATCAACCAAAAAATATTTGTCAAAAACCATAAAGTAATCATAGTGTATCCAAAAACATCCTAAAGTAAATCAGAGTCAAATAAGCGGAAATCATGGTGTGTGCAATGTGATCATCCTGAGCTCTTCCCTTTCGAACTGGAGGTACCAGAAACACAAACTCAAAACCGTAAGCACAAAGCTTAGTGAGTTCCCCAAAATATGACATACCATACATATATGTCAACTCAAGGCAGTACCGGGTCTATTTCACTCCCGAGTCTATTTCAACTCATATGTCAGCTCAAGGCTATACCGGGTCTATTTTACCTCCGGGTCTATTTGACCCTGAGTCTATTTCAACTCAATCGATATTTTTCAACTGTACGAGTCTATTTCACCCCCGGGTCTATTTCACCTCACATACATACATGCATACAACAAGAGTCACAAAGAAAACAAGCACATCGAACCCTAGTATCCAACAGTATAGTGAGAAAACTCACCCGAGTCTGCTGAAATTCAAATAGCTTGATACTCGGGTTACTGAATTGGAGAATCCCCGCACTAACCAATCAAATAGAACCCTAATTAATAACTAGTTCATAACCATAATAAGGACTTAAATCTCCTAATCCCGACTTCAAGGGTAAAAGACCTTTTTACCCTTCCCTCAATTGGCCTAAAAGCGGCGGCCCAAACTCAATGGCACAAGAGTCCAATAGTGGCCCAATTCCTAAAGGACACTCAAAGCCCAATATGGGCCCAAATCCAAGAAGCCCCAAGACCTAACAATAGCCCAAAATAAAAAAGACTTGTGTCCCATCCTAAGACCAGGTTGTGTACACTAAGTGTACCCCTAGTATGCTTGACTTACTATGTCGCTACACGGAGTCGGGGGATCCAGATGCGTACGCGCAACATACGCATTCGTACACCCGACGTATGCCCCCTTCGGTGACTTAATCCATTAAGTCCTTATTGCTTAAGACCAAATGTCCAAATTTCAGATCCAGACCTTAGGGAACGTCTTAATACATAAAGTCACTAACTTGGTTCCTTTTCATGGCTTAAATGGACCCAAACGTTAGATTTAGTATCCTAGTTTCACCAAATGGACTTATACTCATGCATGGTTGATCCTCAACTGTTATGATGCTTACTTTATGAACTATGGAACTCAGAAACATCAAGAGGTGCAACTCATAACTTATGGAGTAAAAAATCTCCACTAGAACTCATGCATGGGACCAAAATATGCTCAAAACAAACCCTAGAATAGATCTAACAATAGAGTCATCAAGATAGAAGCTTTATACCTTAATGAAGCTGAGAAATGAGAGTAGATTATGGATCTACAAGATCCTACTTGATCAAGGCTCCTTCTCCAAGTTTCTTCTTCTTCAAGGCTCACCAAACACCCACTAAAACACACACAAAGGGTTAAATCTCTCTAGATGAACTAGGGTTTCGAAATAGGACTCAAAAGGGAAATGGAGGCTGGGAAATGAGAGAACCTTAGGACATAAGGTTTCTTAAATAGGGTCCAAACCCTAAAATTAGGGTTTGTCCCCTGATTACATACACCAAGCATACTGGAGGTACGCCCAACATACACACTCCCCTCAGAAAAATTACAATAATGCCCCTAAGGACCAAAATTGCAAACTAATCACACACCAAGAGTCAAAATGAAAAATACATTGAATCAGGTGTTACGATTCCCCCCCCCCCCCCCCCACATGAATTAGACTTCGTCCTCGAAGTCCGATGCTGCAAATAACTCTGGGTAATGCTCCCTCATCTCGTCCTCAGGCTCCCACATCCACTCTGAACCCTTTTGATGCTGCCACTGCACCTTCATGCGATCCATAACTTTGTTTCGTTGAGTCTTCGTACTCTTGTCAATGATCGCCACTAGTCTCTCTATATAATTAAAGCGATCATCCACCTGAATGTCCTCCAATTGAACCACTGCGGAATCATCGACCAAACATTTCCGCAGATGAGAGACATGAAAGGTGCTATGGATATGACTGAGCTCCTCCGGCAGATCCAAACGATATGTAACCATGCCCACCCGGGCTAATACCCTGAAAGGACTAATATATATGGGGCCTAGCTTCCCCTGCTTCCTGAATCGGATGACACCTTTCCAAGGTGACACCTTTAGGAGTACCATATCCCCAACCTGAAACTCCAAGTCTGACCAGTGTCTATCTGTGTAACTCTTCTATCGGTTCTGTGTTGTCTGAAGTCTGCCGCAAACCTGCTGAATCAATTCCGTCGTTTTGAGTACCACCTCCATACTCCCCATGACCCGCTGACCGACCTCACCCCAACTTATCGGGGTTTTACACTTCCTCCTATAGAGCATCTAAAAAGGAGGTCGATCAATGTTGGCATGATAATTATTGTTATATGAAAATTCCGCCAAAGGAAGATACGTATCCCAACTAACGCCAACATCCAGTACACATGCCCGCAGCATGTCCTCCAATGTCTGGATAGTTCGCTCACTCTGACCATTAGTCTGTGGGTGGAAAGCCGTGCTGAAATGTACATGAGTACCCAACTCCTCGTGGAATCTCTTCCAGAATCTGGAAGTAAATCGAGCATCCCTATCAGAGACCACAGAAAACAGTACCCCATGGCGTGCTACCACCTCCCGATTGTAGATATCAGCCAACTTCTCCGCTGAAATACTCTTCTGGATCGGAATAAAATGTGCTCTCTTCGTCAATCGATCCATGATGACCCATATCGAATCCACTCTGAGCACCGTCCGAGGAAACTTTGAGACAAAATCCATCGTAATCTCTTCCCATTTCCAAACGGAAACTTCCATCGGATCCATTTTATTGTGAGGTATCTAATGGTTGACCTTGACTTTGCTGCAAGTCAAGCACATCTCCACATACCAGGCCCATTATCGCTTCATACATGGCCACCAATAATCAAGCCAGAGATCTCTATACATCTTTGCCGCTCCGAGATGAATAGAGAATCTAGACTTGTGCGCCTCCTCCATCAAAACCTGACGCGTACCACCCCAATATGGAACCCACACCCTCCGATGAAGGGTCAGTAATCCTCGACTATTATAATCGAATGAAGCCACCTGACCCACTTTTTGCTCACTCTTCTGGTGCTCTTCCTTTGTAGCCTTAACCTGAGTATCTCGAATCTGCTCTAAGAGTGGGGTAATCACTATCATCCTCAAACACACATCCCTGATCGGGGCAGCAACCACCTTGCGGATGAGAGCATCGACCACCACGTTGGCCTTCCCCAGGTGATAAAGGATCTCACAATCACAATCCTTCACCACATCCAACCAGCTACGCTGCCTCATATGTCAGATTCGGCTGGTCCATCAGATACCTCAGAATCTTGTGATCCATGTAGATAGTATAACATAACCCAAAGAGGTAATGCCGCCAAATCTTGAGGACGAACACCACAACCCCTAACTCTAAATCATGTGTAGGATAATTCGCCTCATGAGGCTTCAGCTGCCTTGAAGCGTAAGAAATCACATAACCCGTTGCATCAGCACTGCACCTAAACCCGAGGTTGATGCATCATAGTACACCACAAAATCCTTAACGCCTTCCGGCAGGGTTAGAATTGGCGCCTCATATAATCTCTGCCTCAGAGTCTCAAAAGCTGCCTGCTACTCAGGTCCCTAATGAAACGTGACAGTCTTCTTCGTCAATCGGGCCAATGGAACCGCTATCTAGGACAAATCCTGAATGAATCTTCGATAGTAACCTGCCAATCCAAGGAAACTTAGAATCTTAGATGGAGAACTTAGAACCTCCCACCTTATCAGCACCTCTACTTTGGTCGGATCGACCAGAATACCATTCTGGTTGACAATGTGTCTCAAAAACTACATCTCCCGCAACCAGAACTCACACTTGGAGAACTTCACATATAACCTCTCTCTCCTCAGAGTCTACTATACCTCCCTAAGATGCTACTCATGCTTGGGTCTTGGAATAGACTAGGATGTCATCAATAAACACAATCACAGACCGATCCAACATAGGTCTGCATACGCGATTCATGAGATCCATGAATGCGGCTGGGGGATTGGTGAGCCCGAAGGGCATCGCCACGAACTCGTAATGATCATAACGAGTTCGGAAGGCCATTTTCTTTGTATCCTCTTCTCTGAACCTCATCTGATGATATCCCGAATGCAGATCAATCTTGGAAAACAAAGATGCTCCCTGGAGCTGGTCAAATAAATCGTCAATCCTCGGGATGGATAACATTTTTTCACCGTTATCTTATTCGGCTCCCGGTAGTCTTTACACAGCCGATGCGACCCATCCTTATTCTTCACAAACAAGATCGGTGCTCCCTATGATAAAATACTCGGCCAAATAAATCCCTTGTCTAGCAGCTCCTATAGCTGTGTAGACAACTCATGCATCCCCATAGGTGCTAACTGATAAGGTGCCTTGGTTATTGGAGTCGCACCGGGAACCAAGTCAATCTGAAACTCCACTTACCTTTTCGGAGGCACTCCAGGTAAATCCTTCGAGAATACATCTGTGTACTCTCGAACAATCGGTACATCACTTACCGTGATCTTACCCTTCTACCACGTATCCATCACATAAGCCACAAATCCAAAACAAACCTGCTGAAAATAGTGCCTGGCCCTAGCTGCTGAACACAGAACTGGCCCATGCTAAACACCCTCTCCTCGAACCACTAACTCTCCCCCACTTGAGGTCCGAATATGTACCAACTGATGCTCGCAATCAATCATTTCCTGATTGGGGCTCAACCAATCCATCCCCACAATAACCTTCCTCTTATACAGAGGAATAGGAACCAAATAAATCGGGTACAGCTCACTAAACAACTCTAATATACAGCCTCGATGAATCCTCGATACTCGCACATGTCGATCGTCAACAATCTCGACCTCTAATGGATAATCCATCTTGCCCAGAGCATCGAAAAACCTCTTGCTGAGCATGAGAGATACAAAGGATCGGGTAGTCCCCAAATCGAAGAAAACCAAAGCAGAGATACCGTTCACAAGGAACGACCCTAAAAGAAAAGCACATATATAAGGAGGAAAATCAACATAAATAAAAGGGATAAGGAGAATATACAAACTTGTCATCGTATCAAGTGTTGCGTGAGCCTCCTTGGCTGTTAGCTGAAATGCCCTGCTCCTCACAACAGGTGCCTCCGCCTTGCCCTGAATGCAGCGGGTGCTGCAACTGGTCCTGCCGTTTCTAAACTCGGATAATCGGCCTTTTTTTAGCTCCTCTGGTTGCAATGAAAGCAAGTCAGGCTCGATACCTGGGTGGTGGCTGTGCAATCTTGACTAAAATGCCCAGTCTTGCCGCACTTGTAGCAGCCTGAACCACCTCCCCTGCAAGATCCATTGTGAGACTTTCGCACTTGCCACAACGGCCTCGACCATACTAGCCCTTTGATCTCGAATCAAATACCTTGGGCCTCTTGCCCAAACCCTCAGAACCCTGAACTTGATCCGACTTCCTCTTCTTCTCCATCTCCAAGTCAATCTCTCTCTCTCTCTCTCTCTCTCTCTCTCTCTCTCTCTCGCCACCATATCCTCCAACGTCCTGCAACTGAATATACTCATAAACTGCCTGATATCACTCCTCAACAGATCATGATATCTCACCTTCTTGATCTCCTCGTCTTCCACATACTGTGGAACCAGCAATTCCCTCTCACGAAACATAGCGGTGATCTCCGCCACCATCTCAGTAGTCTGCCGAAGGTCCTGAAACTCCCTCGCCAGCTGTTGGACCTCAATCACAGGTGCAAACTTAGACCGAAATCTCGTCATGAAATCCTCCAAAGTCATCGAATCAACCGCCTCGCCTTCCAAGGCGTGTCCAACCTCCTCATACCAATCTTGAGCTCTGTCTTTTAGAAGACAAGATGCAAGTCTGACCTTTTCCCTCTCGGGGCAACATATAGTACGGAAGGCATTCGTGACATCTGCTAACCAATGCCTTCTTCCCGAAGAACTCTGGAGCCCCACATGAGCAAAACTCTTGTAAAGTCAAAGAGCGGACTCCCACCATCGCCTCCATCTCGGAACAAAAAGTGCACAAGTGCCCACCCATAATCTCCATAATACCCTCCTTGATCGTACCGAAGATCACATGGGTCTGCTCAAGATATTACGGGTAATCTACGATGAAATGAACTCCTGCATCTGATCATCCATATGCCCAACCCCAGAGCCAGAGCCCGAACTACTGCCAAAACCTCCTCGAGTTGCCACCATTCTAAAAATAAACCATTCAAACCATCAAAAAATATATACTCGAAGAATCCCACATTCTACATGCTTCCTGGTATCATCGTGACTTTCTTTGACTCGAGTACGGATCATCTGCTTCCACTAGTATGGGCCCATACTACCTTCCACATCTATCCATAATTTCCTCAAGGATCACCCTGAATCCCCCAATTTACTTTCCCATCAATCCATACAACCTCTATCAAAGCAAAGCTGTTGGCACTGAATCACCTCCTAGGTTTTCCTAGGGCTACCACTACACCACTCTATGCTATCAGCTGCAGAAGGAACTCCCTCTAACATCCTCTAACTAGATCACAAACACAATTACATATCACTGACACCATATAATTCTTTGAATGAAAGGTCTCACACTACAACGGTTGGACTCAGACAAGAGTTGCGCAATAGGGTTAAACCTAACTTTCTGAAATTATATATTCTCAGAAATATGTAACTTAGTGTATTATCTTACTAGTTAGTTGATGTTAATGGAAACTCCTAAAACCACAAAGCGATCATCATTCGAGCATTGAGTAATTTGAATCAAAGTATAACCTAAACAGTACATGACATCACTTTCTGATCCAATACTAGCGTGCAAGTCTACAAGCTCATACAATAGGCATATAAAGGCATCTCTCATAGCCTTCTATCATGCAAATCCTAATAAGATCCTTAGCCCTTGTCTAGCATACTCTTCACAAATTCACAATTCAAAGCATATCATAAGAGCATGTATGGGTATTTTGGAAAACATACTTGAGCTCGGTCGATTGCATGCACCAGACCCCTTTCTTTTATTAGAAATTTCTTTTATAAAACATTTCTTCTTATGAAAAATCTATAAAATCCTTAATTTGAGTTCTGTCACACCCGAGAGTATGCCCAAATCCCTCAAACCAAGGCACTGATACCAACTTGTAACGTCCCGTAACACAGAACCAAAAAATCTTGTTTTTATATAAATTAAACAATTAACCAAACATATTTGTCAAAAACCATAAAGTAATCATAGTGTATCCAAAAACATCCCAAAGTAAATCAGATTCAAATAAGCGGAAAATCATGGTGTGTGCAATGCGGTCATCCCGAGCTCTTCCCCTTCGAATCGGAAGTACCTGAAAAACAAACTGAAAAGCGTAAGAACAAAGCTTAGTGAGTTCCCCTAAAATAGCACATACCATACATATATGTCAGCTCAAGGTTGTACCGGGTCTATTTTACCCCTGATTCTATTTCAACTCATATGTTAGCTTAAGGTTGTATTGGGTCTATTTCACCCCCGAGTCTATTTCAACTCAATCGGTATTTTTCAACCGTACGGGTCTATTTCACCCGACATACATACAACAAACACGCATACATGCATACATCAAGAGTCACAAAGACAACAAGCACACCAACCCTAGTATCCTACAATATAGTGAGCAAACTCACCTCAGTCTGTTGAAAGTCAAATAGATCCTCGGGCTGCTGAACAGGAGATTCCCCGCACTAACCAATCAAATAGAACCCTAATTAATAATTGAGTCATAACCATAATCCGGACATAAATCGACTAATCCCAACTTCCAGGGTAAAAGACCATTTTACCCTTTCCTCAATTGGCCCAAAAGCCATGGCCCGAACTCAATGGCATAAAAGCCCAATAATGGCCCAATTACTAAAGGACACTCAAAGCCCAATATGGGCCCAAATCCAAGAATCCCCAAGACCTAACATTGGCCCAAAATCAAAATGACTTGTGGCCCAACAAGGGCCCAAAACCCTAATTTCCAAAGGTGGCCCAACATTAAAAGCCCAAGACCAGGTCGCGTACACTAAGCATACCCCTAGTATGCCCGACGTACTAGGTCGCCACGGTGTACCGGTTTCTATCGTATCTAATAGTGATCTTTGGTTTACTTCTCGGTTTCAAGAGATTTCATGAGAAGTTAGGTATGAGACTACACTTTAGCATTTTTTATCACCCATAGACTGATGGTTAGAGTGAACGGACAATTCAGAAACTCGAGGATATGTTGAGGGCCTGCGTTATTGATTTCGGCGGGAGTTGGGATTCTTACCTCCCCTTAGATGAGTTTTCCTATAACAACATCTATCATTCCAACATTGGTGCACCTCTGTATGAGCTTCTTTATGGGAGGAAGTGTCGTACTCCAGTTTGTTGGGGAGAGGTCCACCATAGGGTCATGGGAAGGACAAAGGTGGTTCTCCAGACGACATAACTTATTCAGCAGATCAGGCAGAGGTTGTAGACAATATAGAGCCGACATAAGAGTTACATTGATAGAAGCTGATATGAGTTGGAGTTTCAGGTTGGGGACATGGTTTTGCTAAAGGTATCACCTTGGGAGAGTGTTATACGCTTCAAGAAGTGGGGCAAGTTGGGCCCCTAATTTCTCATACCTTTTAAAGTGGTGGCCAGAGATGGTAAGGTGACATATTGGTTGAATTTTCCGGAGGAGCTTAGTCAGATTTATATCACCTTCTATGTTTCTCATCTTCTTAAGTGCTTGGTTGATGATGCGGTTGTGTTTCTGTTAAACGACATTCAAATCGATGAGCGCCTGAATTATGTGGAGATGCCGATGTCTATTTTGGATAGAAAAAAGAAGACCTTGCACAACAAGGTGGTTCCCCTAGTAAAGGTTCAGTGGCAACATCGTAAGGGTTTCAAGTGGCCTTGGGAGGCCGAGTCGGAGATGACACAACCGAGGATTTTGAAGACGGAATCTAGTTCAAGTTAGGTAGAACTGTAACACCCACTTTCAGGTATGCACTTCTGTTGAGTTCTCAGTCAACATTTAAGCTTTTAGCCATGGTCGGTGTGAGCACTTGTGTGTCACGTCATGATCGTGCCCGATGAACACACATCCCATTTAGGTTGTCATGATTTAACCATATATTGGTCATGACATTATAGCCTTGCGAGCCAAAACCCAAATTTTGGGGGTTATCCCCTATTTAAGTGAAGTGAGGGCTAGGGTTTGCTCACCCTCAACCTTCATCGCCTCCCTTCAACCTCCAAAACCCTAATCTCCCATAAGTTGAACTTTGAGCTCCATTTTTGGTGATTTCTAGAAAAGAAGAAAAAAAGGAAGAGTTTTTGTGCATCACCTCAGCTTGCAAGCATCACCATCATCTTCTATCACACTCAGGACCTTTGTGAGTGTTCAAATTTCCATGCTTTATGATCCTAAGTGATTAGATATAGACTTTTCATGTGTTTTCTTCATGTTTTTGGCTAGTCAGAGTGTTGGGGTTCCATAAAGTTGGCAACTTTATGGATCCTTAGAGTCCCTTTTGTGGTTTGAAGTGATGGATCTGAAATTTGATAGAGTTTTGAACTATTACACGATCTTGACCCTATTTGACACCATTTTTGATGTAGCTTGAGTTCAAGACATGAATTGGACATGCATATCTATAAAGCACCGATTTTTATTATCTTTTAGGAGTATGAAAGCGTTCTGGAAAGTATGGATAAGAGGGAAAGGGGATTAAGAACTTAATGCATTAAGCTGCCCAGAGCGTTTCCCACGACGTAAGACTTTGGTCGGGATGTCGTGACGAAGGCTAATTTGCGACTATTTTGTCTCTATTGTGCCACGACATGACCAAAGTGTGGTCACGACGTGGCTGCCGACTGAATAAATTTTTGAGTGTTGACTTAAATAGATCCAACTATGGTCACTAAGTCAACTATGGTCCCTCCTTGCAAAAGTTTTTTCAAAATTACTCCAAACTAACTAAGGAACATATAATATCTTCCAAAATGGACTATTTCCATCATAACCTCTACAAACTTTGTCCAAGTCACTTAGGTGGCGTTTTTTTTTCAAAGGCTCTTCTAGACCTCTTATGTTTGCGACTTGCGTACGACGCGCAGACTTTTGGTCCTGTAGACTGTTTGTTTTTTAGAAGACCATAGACCTAAAAAGATCTGCTCGTCATCTTCTTAGCGTAGATGTGGACCTATGTCTTCTAGCCTCTTCCACTAATCCTAAACAAAAAAAAAGCAACCATTTCGATTAATCGTCAGCAAAAAGAATAAAAAAACCAATCAAACTTCATGCATGCAACAATTTTTTTATTCATTTGTCATGTGAACACTTTGCAATTATATTATTTTAATGATTTTAGCTTAATAAACTTTTTATTTTTTCACATAATTTTCTTGGTATTCATATTTTAAAAAACTGTACACATATTTAACCAATGACTTTTTATAACAATAACTAAAAAGGTTAAATATATTACAAAACTTATCAAAGTATTTTACTAAAGTATTTTTTTTCTTCATAAAATGGACAATTAATTTGTTATATATATTGAAAATAAGGCGGTTGTATTATTAAATTACAATGTTTTTATATTAGAATTATTAAAAAGTCTTTTAGATTTTTTTAAAAATAAATCAATTTATTTTAGCAGCCTGCAGATTTTAAAAAACAAACAGTCTTCTTCTTGCAGACTGCAGATGTTTGGTTCACTCTTCTACTGCAGATGTCTTCAGATGTGGTCCGCAGATGCATACATTTTGCCTCTAAAAAAATAAACACCACCTTAGTTGGTCAACTCTGAACTCGAACCTAAGTTTCACCCGTTTGACGCAAATGACCATTCTAACAAAATACTTTGCTAGACATTAAATTTTATTACTTAAAAAAACCAACTAATGAAAAGATTTTTATTATTAATATGGTCATTTCCTCACATTTGCATTATTTAATTTATTTCTCTTTGATTAATTTTAGGGATGAACAAAGGAACCGGCCCGGCTGGAACTGGTCCGAACCAAACCCGGCCCGGGAACCGAAGTCGGCCGAAATTATGAACCGAACCGGACTGCCGGTTCTACCGGTTCCGGTTCCCGGTTCCTACCGGTTCTTGCCATGTCTTCAATGTTGGAACCGGTCATCGAGAAATAACAACATACGGTTCTGATTTTTTGCCGGTTCTACCGGTTTTTGCCGAAATTATGAACCGACCGGTTCCATCGGGTTTCGGTTCCGGTACCGGTTCCGGCCGGTTCTCCGGTTCAAATGTTCATCCCTAATTAATTTTGTTTCAAATTAAAGAAAGACTTTTTGTTTTTACCAAAAAGCCTAAAACCTTTAGCCCCTCTTACACCACCCAAGTACTTCTACCCAACTTCATTAAAGCCCTTCTTGTTACAAATCATATGAAGGATAGGCGCCGAGCGGAAGTCATTAACAAAACCAACCAAAGTGCTAGCATAATCCTTGTCTCTAACACATATAGAGTAAATCAAAATAGCCACCTGATCACTTTCACTCACATGACATGTATTGGCATGTAAAATAGCCACCTGATCACTCTCACTCACATGACATGTATTGGCATGTACACCTTTCACTACATCTGCATAAAAGAATTATTAGGGTTACGTGCATTATTTCCACCCACCAATGGTGAATCTACAAAAGATATTGAAAGCCCTTATGCTATATAATTTTTCTCAAATCGAGTCACATACACATAATATCACCCTTCTAATACAAATCATACATAAATTCGCAATCAAAACCTCCACATCATCTACCTTAATGAACCTGACAAATGCAAAAGGTTTGCCCACATTCGACTTTTTGTTTGCTATGAAAACATCAACGATAGTACCGAATCTAGCACAAGTATTCCATAATTCCCTTATAGAGAAGAGGGACAATAAATTCATGACGTACAAATTATGAGAAAACTTTTGAACCTAAGTTTCCTTGGACGCATTAATCCCGTCAACATGATTCCCTCGATAGCCATTCCTTGGCCGATAACCCATCAAATCCTTTAAAATGTTATGCTAAAGATAACTATTTCTGAAGACCTTGTTCACAAGTCCAACTTACGAAAAGAAGATAAGGGAAGTGAAGAGAGCTGAAAAGGTAAGAGAAGTGATCGTGTTCCTAAGATTACTTTTTAGAAGGAATTAGAGAGAAGAGAAGACAAGATAAGGTGTGATCTTCTCTTTTAATCTTCCTCCCAAATTGGAGGGGTTTAGCGGAAAATAGGTTCAATCACACCATTAAAATGTAATACGCCATTTCGTTTCTTTCTTACGCAAGAATGCCAAAATAAAATTCCTTTCTTTTTCCTCTCCTTTTTTCTCTCCATATCTTCCTTCCCCTTCTTTTATTTCCTTTACTCGAACCTGTAAACTAGGTGTAAGTGTTGTTCAAGTTCACTTTTGGTCTCCAAAACGCTAAAACAAACAAAACATCTTTTAAAAAAAAAATAATAATAAAAGGAAACAAAGGGTGAGAGATCACAGAGGGGAAGGATAACAATGTTACTTTAGGAGAAGGAGATATGGTTATTCATATCAACAACACATATGGTGGATGCCATGAGTAAAAGAATAGTTAAAATGGATAACTACTTCAAGATTAACATTGGTTATAGTAAAGGTTTCTCTAACTTGAATAGTTTTTGTGTGAGAGGTGTAGCGCTAAGGTTCAATCACACCATTAAAATGTAATACGCCATTTCGTTTCTTTCTTACGCAAGAATGCCAAAATAAAATTCCTTTCTTTTTCCTCTCCTTTTTTCGATCTCTCTATATCTTCCTTCCCCTTCTTTTATTTCCTTTACTCGAACCTGTAAACTAGGTGTAAGTGCTGTTCAAGTTCACTTTTGGTCTCCAAAACGCTAAAACAAACAAAACATTTTTTTAAAAAAAATAAAATAAAAGGAAACAAAGGGTGAGAGATCAGAGGGGAAGGATAACAATGTTACTTTAGGAGAAGGAGATATGGTTATTCATATCAACAACACATATGGTGGATGCCATGAGTAAAAGAATAGTTAAAATGGATAACTACTTCAAGATTAACATTGGTTATAGTAAAGGTTTTACGTCGTGCTTGTAAGATGAGCATATGTAAGGAAATTAATAAGAGGGAATTAAAGTGCAAAAGACGGATAACAGTTGGATTGTAGCTCGTTTCTCTCAAAGTATAGAAACATAGGGGCCGTTTTGACCTGAATATTACCCAATGTATATATAGCCATAGAGACGGTGAGATGTTATTATGTGTGCGTGTGTGTTTACTTGTTTCTCTCTTTTATACTTAATATAGCCAAAGAGACTGTGATACACTATTATTATGTGTGTGTTTACTCGTTTCTCACTTTTATACTTACACTCTCTTGTCTTCTTCGCTACTTAGGGTTTCTTATCACTACAAGGAATAAGGGCAATAGCAGCGACGTCATTAACGGCGACAAACACTATTAGCGGCGACACGTAATTTGCGCGTTACGTGTCGCCGCTAATAGTGTGCGTCGCCGCTAATAGTAGAAAACCACGATCCGTGTCAAAAAGAACTGGTTAACCGTGTTCGTTGATCTGGACCAAATCGAACGGCCGAAAACGATGTTCGCTCAACGTATTCGCGGCGACATCAATGGCGGCGACGGCATCGCCGCTAATCCTCCAAAAAAAGGCGCTATTTTTTCCCTCGTAAGGGTGTCGCTGCTAAAACCCTAATGTCGCCGCTAATACCTCTCCGTCGCCGCTAATAAGCGTCGCCGCTAATGGTCATCGCAGATATACCCCTCTTCCTCCACTGCTTTCTGTAATCTGTTTCTTTCACTTGCTGTCGACGACTCATATCGAAGAAAAATCACCGGCGACGACAAGAGCACCATCACCGGCGACGGAAGCCTCATCACCGGCGACATGTAATTTCCGATTTTTTATCCCGATTTCTTTTCTGTCCATCGACTATATAAGTGATTAACTAATGATTTCGGTGTTTGATTGCTGTGGGCGTGTTGTGGTGGCAAAAAAATCCGGTGGTTTGGTGGTGGTGATGACAACCTGAAATTAGAGGTCAACAAAGCTTAATACTGCTTTCTGTAATCTGTTTCTTTTACTTGCTGTCGACGACTCATATCGAAGAAAAATCACCGGCGACATTAGGGTCTATCACCGGCGACGACAAGAGCACCATCACCGGCGACGGAAGCCTCATCACCGGCGACAAGTAATTTCCGATTTTTTATCCCGATTTCTTTTCTGTCCATCGACTATATAAGTAATTAACTAATGATTTCGGTGTTTGATTGTATGTATTAAGCTTTGTTGACCTCTAATTTCGGGTTGTCATCACCACCACCAAACCATCGGATTTTATGCCACCACAACACGCCCATAGCACCACCATCATTATGATTTCATTCCACTCCAGGTTCTATTCCATTTCATGAAGTATTCTGATATAATTCTTCATATTGTATGCATCATGTATTTATGTAATTTATTTGATGAATGGAAAAAAAATTTGTATAATGAATGTGAATAGAAAAAATTGAAAAAAAAGTAGGATGCAATAATGGAAAGAATGAAAAAAAAATATGATGTTATAATGTGTATTTGTATGTATATTGTGTTTTTAAGTGTATTTTTATGTATAATGTGTGTATTTATGTATGAAAAAAACAAAATAGGATGCTATAATGGAATGTGTATTTATTTTATTATATGTGTAATTGTATGTATAGAAATTATGTATGTAGTTTGTGTGTTTGTATTTGGATGTTATAATGATATAGATGAAATTGTATGTATAGAAATTCTTCATATTGTAATTGTATGTATAGAAATTATTTTATTATATGTGTATTTATTTTATTTTATTATATATGTAATTGTATGTATAGAAATTATTCATATTGTAATTTTGCAGGCTATATATGGGGTTTAATTGGGCGATACTCTTTTACGTGATGGCAGATGTTACAGGCTTAGGACATGGAGGTGATGGAGCCGGGGATCCACTGACACAACCACCACCACAATCACAGGTGACAAGACTATTTAATTTTGGTAATTGTTTCAAATGTTGGTAATTGTTGGTTTAGTATTAGGAATGTTGGTAATTGTTAGTTTGATAATATTTTATATGTTGGTAATTGTTAGTTTGGTTATACTTTGATATATTGGTATTTTGTAGTTTGGTAATTGTTAGTTTATAAAAGTGCAATGCTATAATGGTATTTTGTAGTTTGGTAATTGTTAGTTATTGTACAATGCTATATGTGTTATATGCAATATGTGCATTTGATAATTGTTAGTTTCTAAAAGTACAATGCTATAATGGTATATTGTATATAGAATGTTATGATGTTGGCTCAACTAATTATAATGTTGTTTTCTTTGTAGTTGGAAATGCTTCAAACGATGTTAAAAGATCCGACATGTAGTGCCGCACTTGAAGATTGGTTTCGTTCGTTGCCACAAAGAAACGAAACTGAAGGAAACGAGGAGAGCGATGATAACGAGTAGCTAGTTGTATGATTTTTGTATGTTTTGTTTGTGTAAGCATTTTAGACTAGTATTTTTGATATTTTGTATTATGTTAAATTGGATGATTATTTTAAATGGATGTTGGATTAATATTTTGGAATGGAAGGATGTAGGATTATAATAATTAATATCATAGCGGTTTTTATAGTTTTTATGCAGTTTTTTTCAATTATAATATGAAATATTAAAAAAAAAAACAAAAAAAACAATACCGGCGACGCCTTTAGTGGCGACAGTCGGTTATTAGCGGCGACAAGACTTCAGCGGCAACGGCCGGTTATTAGCGGCGACAGGCCTTTAGCGGCGACAACTCGTAGTAACGGCGACATTTGGATTATCAGCGACGAGGCATCAGGGGCGACCTTTTAGCAACGACACGTCGCCGCTAATACTATTAGCGGCGACATACGCTACTATTAGCGGCGACGCGTGTCGCCGGTAATACACTAATTTCTTGTAGTGTATACATTTTCAGGTATTATTTCATGAGTTCTTGTTTGTTGTGTTCGTTTAGTAAACATTGTGAGAGACTGAGCGTAAATATAGTGAGATTTTTTTAGATTGGTGGATGCCATATCACATTCATCCCACAAAACTGGTGAGTGTCGTACCACACCTTACCACACTTTTAATTTTTTAATTTTTCTTTTTTAAATTGAATGTAATTTAATAAAAATGAAATTTCATAAAATTAAGAAAAGGAAAATTATTCATTAATTTAATTAAAACGATTACAACGCTAAAACGATAATTTAAATAAAACGACTACATAGATAATTAGGGATGTGCGTTTGGACCAAATACCCGAACCGAAACCGAAATTCGGACCGGACCGACCCGAATTAGGAACGGATAAGTTATTTGGGTCGGTTCTCGGGTATCTATTTTTGCCCAATTCGGGTTTTGGGTTATTCAGCCCGGGTTACCCGAATAAATGTTTAATTGGGCCAAAAAGACCAACCCGGAAAATGAATAGTCACTTGGATCGAATAACTCAAATCAACCAAAATGACCCGAATAACCCAAATAAACCGAAATGACCCAAATAACCAAAATAAGGAAATTCTATGTTTAGTTCAAGAAAAAAAAATATTAAATTAATATTTTTTTTCTTGAACTAGATATAGAATTTCGTTATTTGGGTTATTCGGATCATTTCAGTTTATTTGGGTTATTTGGATCATTTCGGTTTATTTGGGTTATTCGGTTCAAAAACATAGTGTAAATGTTTATTTGGGTTATTTCGGTCCTTTCGGGTTAATAACCGAACCGAAACTCGTATTACCCGAACCGAACCGGTCCCGTATTAGTATAACCGGTCCGGGTTTCGGTTCCCACTTTTCATCCAATTCGGGTTTCTGGTTATTCGGTTTCGGGTCGGTTCCGGCCCAAAGCACATCCCTATAGATAATACAACGATTATGATAAAACGACTACAAAATACGACTAGTTGTAATATTTTTTCATAATATCCGCTCTAGCCCTCAAAACCATATTGAGCTCGTTGTCGGTGAGATGATCGATTAGTTTTGCTAAAAATACCAAATCATGTGTTTTTTGTTTCTCCTCACGAATTTTTTGTTTCGCCTCTCGCGCTTTCTTTTTCTCTTCCATCTTTTCCTTCTCAAAATTCAAGCGACGCTCGAAATTCAGATTATAAATTTCAAAACTAGATGTCACCTTTTAAATGTTAGAGCCACTTACAATACTCGATGTATTTGATGAAGACCCTTTCTTTTTCGCTCTAATTCGCCACATCGGTCGAACTACTTCTTCAAGTTCGAGCTCATCCACACTATTCAAATCAACCCCAAAATATGCATCTGAAGAAGTAGTGTAGCTTGTCTCCGAAACTTTTGTTCTTTTCTCACTACCTTCTTCTCCTTCCCCGTACTCTTTTATCCACTTCGGGGAAGTGGATAAAAATCTCCAAACATCAACAAATTTGAAAGACTTTTTAATATCAACAAAATATATTTTAAGTGTCGTCTCAAAAATATGTTGATCGCTTTCCTTGTTTTTTTGTTGAGTAAGCAAGTTCTTGTAAATGTTGTTGAATTTAGTAACTGACTTGTTCATCTCTCGAAACTTGCTACAACATTGTTGTTTTGTACGGTATTCTTCACGATCCATGACACTAAGAAACCGCTCCATAATGCGTCGCCAAAAGTGCTCATTTGTTTTTGCGTATTTCCGGTTTGTGAATCCTCAGAAATGTCGACTCATGACTCGGCTAATGTCGTCATTTGTTCATCCGGTTGCCATTGTTGAGTCGGGGCCTTCTCTTTTACCAAAACCGATGCTTTCCCTTTCCCATGTTTTTTTGCGGTTGGATGGTTCGAGTTGTGTTTCGCAAACAACGTCGGGTTGGTTTTCGGTTACCGTTTCGGGTTCGATTACCGGTTCGGGATCGGGTTGTGTTTCCCGAACAAATTCAACATCCGGTATGTATTCGGGAAGCGTGAATTTTTTTTGAAACATGGTTAGACTTAGAGGTTGCTTGGGGTAATAGTAAACTTGTTGGGGACGGGGTTGTGGTCGAGGCGAAATCATGGATGCAAATTGCCCTGAGCGGTAAATTGATGATTGTTTGAATTCATTTTTTGGAAGAAATAGGTTTGAAAACTAGTGGAATTGAGAGTGTTGTGTGTGATATATGTGAGAGATATGATTTTAATTTATTGTTGAAATATCTAAAAAAAAAGTTGAAAAAATGACCGATGTCAACGGTGAAATATTCAAACGGTCGAAATCACACGCAGTAAGATCACCTCCTGCGGTAAGGATCTCGAGTGCGGTAGGGGGGGGGGGGGGTGGAGTTGTGTTCACCGCAAACTGCGGTGCCAAATCAGCTACCGCAATGTGTGGTAAAGGGTGCAACGACCGGCTTTATCTGTAAAGTTTCAATAAAGAGTTTAAAAGCTTTTTAACAAGAAGATGATTCATAATGAGTCTTAAATTTGTGCCTGTAGTCATACCAAAACCCAAACTATTGAGGATGTTCTTTCCGTAGAGTTACTTTTCTTTTCTTGAACTTGGTTTTCCCACGCGTTTAGTTTAGTGTAGATGTCATTTATAAGAAAAATATTTTATTTGTTGTTTAATTAATTGATTTACTGTTATTATTTAAAGATAACCTATATTTGAAAACAAATGTACACTTCCTAGTCAAACGGAATACACCTGTCTTTTAAAAGAAAATATTTTCACCGCGTTTATGTTGAGAAGACGTTTTACGTGACATCATAAATTAATGAGAGTTAATGAGAAGATACTATAATAAAAAGGCAAAAAACATATGAACCAAATATATAAAACCAATAGATCTTGAATAACCACTAAATGAATACTAAATAAAGCTAGATAACAAGCTAATTTATTTTCATTTCATTTCAAAATAAATACAAAAAAGCTCATTTGTTTTGAAGGTAATCTAGTATTATCTTATTTATATGTAATGTTGCAAATGGCAAATCCGCAAAAGGATCGTCCTCTTGTTGTCGAGTGTTGCCAGCCAAAAGGGAAGAAAGAGTCCCACATTAAAAGGCAAAGGGATGCTGCTAACGTCAACATTCATTGAACTAAATCATAAAATCTTCCTTTTTCATAACATGCCACGTGGCTCCACTACATGGCTTTCTTTATTGATCATTTTAAACTTTGTTTACAATATCCCGTATCAAGTTTTTAAATTTTCGTTGTCGCATATGGTTGTGACTTTCTGACGTAGAGGGCCATAGTTGAAGAAATCAAATATATTATTTTATTATTTAAAAAAAAAAACATACACACAAGGCCGGCCCAAACCATGGGCTGGGCGCCACCCGCCAGGCCCAGGATATTAAGAGACACAATTAAGGCATTGTATTGCCTATATAAAGGCTTTCTATTTGTAGAAGATGCTTATGGTTTAGGTATTTTGCAATATGTTATAAGATCTTGTGGAAACTTTTGACTTATAAATTAATTGTATACGAGAACATGTGTATGACAATGGATCTAATTTGAATTGGAATCTTGAAGATGTGAAAAACATATACTTGGTATAATCTCTAGATCTTTTTATGCCATGTGGTTGTTATTGTCTTAATTAGTTTTGTCTGATATATATGGTACATTCTCGTCACAAAGCAAATACTTTCTTTGGACATGTGAAATAATATATAACATGTTCTCTAGTATTGCAAAAAGAACAGAGGGTTTACTTGAATATATTGATGGATTTATGTGCTATTCATTGGAACAGTTATACCGAAAGTGTTAAAACTAGGGCTTTAAACAAACTGAACATTTGGCGAACTGTTCATTAACCGTCCAGCAGGAAGTTCGTTTATGTTCGTCTATTTAATAAATGAACGAACATGAACATAAATAACTAAACGAACGAATATGAACAATGGTCTCATTCATTTAATTATGTTCATGAACGTTCGTTTATGTTGTTCGCTTATGTTCATTCATTTAAGTTCATTTTATGTTCGTATATGTTCAATTGTGTTTGATTACATTACTATATAATATATTCGTTATTGTTCATATATTTTAGTTATGTTTATTTATCTATGTTCGTTTATGTTTATGTATGTTAGTTATGTTTATTTATCTATGTTCCTTTGTGTTCGTTCGTTTATGTTCGTTTAGCCTGTTCGCGAACATAAACGAACGAACATGAACAATGTAAATTTTTAAACGAACGAACATGAACACGAAAATTTGTTTGTTTATTCGTTCGTGTTCGTTCATTTGTTCGGCTAACTTAAACGAACGAACATGAACACATTCATGTTCGTGTTCGTTCGGTTCGTTTACAGCCTTAGCTAAAACTATATAAAACTCAAGTTTTTCAAATAATTTTTTTTAATAAAATTAGTTGAAGTAAGCGATAATAGAGAAAACTATAAAGGTGTTGAATCTTTGGTAAATCGTGTACTCTCAAACATTTATTTATTCTTATATTTGATTTCATGCCATGCAACTTTATATAAAATCAATTTGAGAAGTAAGAATTAATTTTCAAATGCTTCTTCATCTTATAGTGAAAAATTTAGAAAGATTTGTTAATTACTGTGACTCGGCAACTAATAAAGCTAAAAAATCGCAGAAAACTTGAAATTGAATTTAAGTTTCCTATAAACCATCTTTCTTACAATATAAAATAACCCGATGAAAAGTTTTCAGAAACACAAAATAACACATCTACGTTGATGTTGACTGGGTATGTTGCCTAACCACTAGACTTTCCACTTCTTGCTATTGTGTCTTTCTAGAACAAGTGTTGAAGCCAAGTATCACGGTATTGCAAACGCTATTATGAAACCAATTAGATTTGAAATTTTCTTTGCCAGCTTCATCACCAAACCACTAGCGCCGCAATTATGTACTATGCCAATCTCAGCTTTGTGTATCTGTCTTCCAATCTCATTAAGCATCAAAAGATCAAACATATTAAGATTAGCATTCACTTCGTTCACGACAAAGTTGCTTTGGGCTAAGTCCGCGTGTTATATGTTACATTTTCCTTCTTCATCGTAATATGTTGACATCTTCACAAAAAGGGATGGCTTCAACATTGATTTCAAATCCAGCTTGAAAATGAACTCAATCTCCCGTTCTGGACACACATGTGGGGAAGTGGTTGTTAGTATATAATATATGGGAGGGGGTGTCGTTAGTATATAATATATGTTTGTATTTATTTGTAGTATCATGTCCCATAATTATCTCGATCTATATTGATGTTGTAATTCCTATATACAACAACATATCTTGGCATCACATTGAGATAGGGTAAGAGATGTAGATGTAGGCAGCTATGCATTTACATGGATAGAGCGACTGCTTCACATGCATGACCTCTTGACATACAAAGGGGTGAGTAAACAAATGTCAACTATATTACATGGAAAAAAAAGTGAAGTACACATTAGTATGTAACCGCTAATTAAAATATGCATCGAGGATATATGAAGAGAATAAACACGAACAAATAATACACACTGATCAGATAAGTAGGACATATTAAGATAAGTAGGGCATATTCACATGGAGCTACACTACTCAATCCTAATCATAAGTCTCCACATGCTCCTATCGGAGGTCATGTTTCGGAAAGAGTCAATTTCTCTATTTTCTCATTTCCTTCTTGGTCTTCCTCTTCTCATTCTACAATCCTTTGTTAAGTGTTAACAACTCTACCCTCATGTAATTAATATATATTGTTAATTAATGAGACGAGGGTTTTGAGAAAATATGAATTAACAAAAATTAAGTAAAAAAGAAAATTTTATTTGTAAAATAACATTTAAAAACGACTATTTTCTACAATATTGTAAGTTATCTTAGTCTTTACAAAAAAGAAAAGAAAATAAACCGGTTCATTTATGGATACATATACCAAAAACATCCATATTATGTAATAACTATAAATCTTTTACAAAACTAATAAACAAAATACATAGAAAGAGTCATTTTCTAGGACTATTCATATGATCCTCGTGAAATATTTAGAAAACGGAAGCCATATTTTTTAGTCGCTAATACTTGCTTCAATTAATTAAAGTCGCTAAAACGGGTGCTCTAAGCATTAGTATTTATAAAACTCAAATAAGTTTGTAAAACTTAGAATAAACTTCTAGAATCATGTAATACATGTTTTTGTGCATTTTGACTTAATCTATGATTATCCTTAAGTAGATATATGTTATGTTTAATTGCTTAAAATTGAGTATTAATGTATGAAAGTAGTGAAAGTTGTGTAGAGATATGTTATGTTTTATAGCATTATGATTAGTATGAATGTTGTGTAAGGCATCTGAATGAGAAAAACATGATGAACGTTTCTCACGATGTGACAAGAAGATGTCACGACGTAAGCAAGAACGTTAAAAACGAGTTACGCAAATGAAAAGTAAGGGCAATCTACTTTGGGAGTGTCACTACGTGAGAGGAGATAAGTCACGACATGAGAAAGTATGTTATATTATATTAATAGCGACGGATCCCGTTTTGTTGTATAAAAGAAATGTCACGAATGATGCTCATGACATGACCGATAAAGCATCACGACGTGACGACACATCAGATGTTAAAATAAGTTATGTCCTTAAACAAAGTATTTCAATTTCAGCTCTCTAGAAACACATATTAAGGTGCGATTTACACCTAGTTAACCCTCCTAAGTCCAATTTTGAAGAGATTAAAGGCATAGAGTTCCAATTTGCTAAATCAATGTATGGATAATCATCTATTATAACACTTTTGTTGAGAATTTAGGGCAAAGTTTGAAAGATTGGTTGAAACCCTAGATGAAGGGTTTGAATTCAATTGATAAAATTAGGATGTTATATGATATATTATGACTTAATTCCAGTTTAATACCATGTTATTAAACCTTGTATGTTAAATTTGATTCATGAGGATTAGGGTTTATGACTGAAGAAATATGACTTAATGAATTAAGTCTTTGAATGTTGGATTTTGATGTATGTAATAATATAATATGTAAATTAAACCCGATATGAGTATTTTTTTTAAACAGCCAATGATATGAGTATTTATTGATTGATATACTTATAGATTCTATTCATGATGAATAAATGATATGGTTTCACAAATGAGAATTTATGTTTACGGGTTGAAATGTGTAATTAATCTTGTTATTGATATTTCTAAGATAATTGTGATTAGAAAATCAAGAGGAAAGGCCGAGCAATAAAGTTCCAAGGTTGGGATATCATCCAAATAAACCATAAGGTACAAGGTGAGTAAACTTTGATTTCCTCGTATATTGATTTAGTGATTATTGGTATGCTTAATTAGATTTCAAGAATTTATAATTGAAATGTCATGTTTAAAATATATGTGATCCTGAAAGAGAATGATTGATAGAGGATGGAATCTGATACTAGTAAACCCATGAGAGGTGATTGGGTGGTGTTATGTATGAGAATTTTGTTGAGATGATCTTGATGTAATCTTGATGAATACAAGATGAGATTGAATGAGATAACTAATTCTTGATATGAGATAGTGTGAATAAACTTTGATTTCCTCATATATTGATTTAGAGATTATTGGTATGCTTAATTAGATTTCAAGAATTTATAATTGAAATATCATGTTTAAAATATATGTGATTTCTGAAAGAGAATGATTAATAGAGAATATTCGATACTAGTAAACATATAAGAGGTGATTGGGTGGTGTTACGTATGAGAATTTCGTTGAGATGATCTTGATATCTTGATGAATACAAGATGAGATTGAATGACATAACTAATTCTTGATATGACATAGTGTTACTAAATGGAGTCATGAAGAATATATGAGAAATATATATCATACCTATAAGGGTTATATGAGTTGTTTGATACAAAAGACATCATGTGATACAGTATATTAAAGACATATATATCATACCTATAAGGGTTATATGAGTTGTTTGATACAAAAGACATCTTGTGATACAATATATTAAAGACATAGGAAGAAATTACTCACTAAGCCTTAAGCTTACCTTTGTTAATTGTTTTATGATTACATGTACAAACATTATGGATAAGAGAAAAAGCTTAATAGAGTAGCCATAGTGTTTTTCTTTTCATAATTAAACTTTGGAATGTTTTGTAAAAATTATAAACTCGGCTTGATGTTGTATAATTATCTTTTGATGTAAACCATAATGACTTGTATGAAGTACATATTTTAAAAAAAATATATATAGTATACTTTATTTTTGTCGGGTGTTACAAATCACAATGGATCAATCTCTTCATAACGTTGCCACACTCGATTACACAACATAGGAATATAGACTAGACAAGACGGGACTAGACTAGACTAGACCAGACTAGACTGAACTAAACTGGGAACAATCTTTTTAGACCATTTTCAATGACGAAAACAAAGGTATTTGTCTTTTGTCTAAATTAGAGATGAAAGCAAGTCTTTTCCATTTTTTGGGTGAAACACTGAAACAAAATTTACAATTTTTTGTTTCATTATATAATGCTTGGAATATCTATGCACCTCGTAATATAATGCTTCAAAAAGCTCTTTACACATCAAACCAAACTGTACAAATCTTCTCATGTTAAAAAACATCCTCACCTTCACCTCGCATTTTGCTTCTAATTATAGAAACCATGAACTTGATACAAATTCCATTTCCACCGATCATGGATCCCTATTCCCTAGCATTTCCTTTCTTAGTAACGCCAAAGTCGAGTAAATCTCATCCGTTCGTGATTGTGATCGATCATTAGCCACAAAAACATGAACTTCTTTCCCGATTTGAACC
This sequence comes from Lactuca virosa, assembly GCF_052849685.1. Classification (NCBI taxonomy): domain Eukaryota; kingdom Viridiplantae; phylum Streptophyta; class Magnoliopsida; order Asterales; family Asteraceae; genus Lactuca; species Lactuca virosa. Next base: position 298,837,681 of record NC_136430.1, on the reverse strand, counting down.
CAACTACACCCCGGACTCTTCTTAATTCCTTTCTCTCTCATCAAATTCCTCATTTCCGACACTTCATTCCACATTCCCTTTCCCGCATACGCATTCGAAACCGCCACATAATTCCCCGAATTCCCCGGGTCAATCTTCATCAAATTCTCCATTAAATACTTCACAGTATCAGTCCCAGTCCCAGTCCCAGTCCCAGTCCCAGTCCCTAGCAAAGATCCCAAAATATGCGAATCGGGCTCAAATTGCATACATTCAACAAACTGAAAAACTTCATCATTTCCACACTTGGAAAGAAGACTTGCCACACAACCGAAATGCTCCATACTGGGCTTCACACCATACTTTCTAATCATATCAACAAAAAGCCCCAAACCTTCATTCACAAGCCCACAATGTCGACATACCGACAAAACACTCGTGAACGTTATCTCATCAGGGTCAAAACCGTCATTTTGCAACTCCCGAAATACCGCGAGTGCTTCCGCGGCACAACCGTGTAACGCGTAACCAGAAATCATTGCGTTATACAACGGTAAACCCTTGACAACAATCATATCAAAAACCTTTCTCGCATAATCTATATTCCCACATTTTGCATACATATCGACCAATGAAGTCGCCAAAATTACGTTTATACCCATCTCGTTACGTAATACATATCCGTATATCGCTCTTCCGAGTTGCAAAGAAACACGAGTTTTACAAGCCGAAAGTACACCAACAATGCTTATATTATTCGGTTTGATCCCGTTTTCTTGCATTTCTTGAAATATTGAGATTGGTTGATCAACAAATCCGTTTTGGACTAACCCGAAGATCAAAATAGTGTAAGTGACTAAACTACCCTCGAGTCCGGAGGATTTCATTTCTGAAAACGAATCCATGGCTTCTTTGACTTGACCATTTTTCAAGAATGCGAGAATTATCGAATTCCAAGATTCGGTATTTGGTGGCACTCCTTCTAGTTGCATTTTATAGAATAAATTTAATGCTTCACCACTTGAACCGATTTCAGCATAAGCAGCCAATAATGTGTTCCATAACACAAGATCTTTAGTACCCGTTAAGGAAAAAACTGTTCTTGCATCGTGAATTTTGTTACATTTTGCATACATGTCCACAAGGCTGCTTGAAACTGCCACGTCAGACATGAGATTGGTTCTTATAATGTGACAATGTGCTGATTTTCCAAGTTTTAAATTCTGGGTATTGCCTGCGCTTGTTGTGATTGATGTCATTGTGACAGAATCGAATTTTAATCGTTGTGATAACATCTCGTGGCATAAATTTATAGTTTTTTGGATTTGGTTATTGTGTAGATAACAAGATATCATCAAATTCCATGCTACTGTATCTTTGTTAAGGATCTTGTTAAAGATTTTCTCGGCATCCTCGATTAAACCAAATTTGGAATAGAGATTGATTAAAGAAGTACCCATGATGTTACCTGAGTCTAAACCTGTTGAAATTGCAATGGCGTGACCTTGTTTACCTTCTTCAAGAGCATACAAATTAGCTGAAGCTGAAAGAAAGGTTACCATGGTGACCACAGTGGGTTGAATGTCTTCTGTTCTCATGTCATGGAAGACACGGATTGCTTCCTCGTGCATCCCATTTTGAGCATAAGCAACCATCATTGAGTTCCAAGTGACAACGTTTCTTTCGGGCATATTGTCAAACACCTTTCGTGCATCTTCAAGAGCTCCGCACTTGCCATACATGTCTACAAGACTGCTGGCTACAAAAACACATCCTTCAAATCCCTTTTTCACAACGTGCCCATGAACACCTTTCCCAAACTCTATGAACGAAAGACCACCACAAGCTTTTAACACATTCGGAACAACAAAATTGTCAGCCTCAAACCCGTTTTCTATCATTGCACAAAATCCCAACAATGTATTTTCAAGATAACCCATTCTACAATAAAGTCCGATGATGGCAGCCCAAGAGAACACGTTTTTCTGGTCTAATCTACGGAATAGACTTGAAGCAACATCCAAACAATCACATTTCGCATAGAAAACAACCAATTTTGTTTCAATGTACTCATTTTTAACCAAGGATTCGCCTTTTTTAATGACTCTTGAGTGAATTTGCTTACCCAGAGAGAGATTCCTCTCGTAAACACACCCTTGAAGTAAATCGCCATAAACATTTGCTCCAATTTCGAAGTCCTGAGAGTCCAATTCAAAAAGAATGTTGACAGCTTCTTGCAGTTTCCCCTCTTTACAAACAGATGAAATGTGTTTAAAGTAAGAATTGTAAAGAATTTGATGATGTTTTTCGTTATCTTGAGGCTTTATCAAATGGGTTTGTGGTCTGGGGGATTTGCTGACAGGAGAAGTATGATTTAAAGGGATTACTGGAAATCGGAGACAAGCCATGCTAAAGGAGAATGCTTTGATGAAAATAAATCAAAGAGAACGGATAAAGAATGGTAATCATACCTTCATACTCTCCACAGGAATCGGGAAGAGTCGCATCACATATTTGGCTGAAACTCAAAACTCTTTTGGCATTTGGTTTTATTTTCTTCCATTTATGTACTTTTAAATAATTAAAAGGAAAATTAACTACACTAACCTTATCTATAATATATATACTAACAGTGAGCGGGTTTATTAAAAAAAATTAAATATAAAGATTTAAAGATTTAAGGGATTGAATTTATAAAAAACTGAGAAAAATATATAATTATTGAAATTGAAGTGATTATTTTTCTTTTAATTATAAACAAATAAAAATAAATAAAAGAAATAATTAGATATTAATTTAAGGATTTTGAAATTAAAAGGAAAATTGTATTAATCAAATTGATATATATTTATTATTATATTTATTACAGTTATTCTACTCCGTATTTAAATACTATGTGTACTTTAACAAAATAATAAAAAAAAACATAAAATGACATGTGAAAAAAATTTAATTTAAAATGACACGTGACAAAATGAACGTGAATATGATATGTGAAAACAATTTGTTATCTATTAAACTCTGTGTGTGTGTGTCTATATATATATATATATATATATATAATGGACCGGGTCAAGAAGGCAAAACTGGGTAAACTCAAACTAAGAAGAGAAAACAGAATCATTCCATGTAACATCTCGATGTTGAGGTATTTTAAATTTTAACCATATGTATGAAAGAATATTGCATTTTGACCCTTGGGCTAGAGAAAGTTGCAAGAATGGCCCATAGTGGCATTTGGGTGATTTTGGCCAAAGGCCTAGTACGCTGGGCGTACGTTGTGTACGCTAAGCGTACTAGGGCGGACCTTAGTACGCTAAGCGTACACGGCGTACGCAAAGAAACCTCAAACCCTAAATTTTAGGGTTTGATCCATATATATAAGCATCATTATCACCTCATTTCTCATTCCCTCATCAGCTTCCATCTAAGAAAACGTCCCTCTAGCAAACCCTAAGTGGGAAGAGTGTATTTTGAGCTCCTTTGTGTGCTTTGGCGGTGTTCTTGAAGAAGAAGAAGTGGGTACAAGGACTTTGGAGCTTGGAAGCAACTTGGATATGAGATTCTCTCCTTGCTAACAACCTACAGGAGGTAAAAAGCTCATAACTTGATCATCTTATCTTGTAGATCTAGCCATTTCTTCACTTAGGGTATTTTTGGTCCCAAAATGGTGATTCTTGAGCATGACATGCTCTTAATCGAATCAGTCGTCCTTTCATAGCTAATGAGGGGACTTGAGTCATAAAAATGTGGTCTTGATGTTTAGTTTTTCCCCATGCATGCTCTAGAAGGTCTTAAGGTGTTAAGAAGTTGGGATTTTGTGTATTAAGCACTTAATGGGCATGCAAAGTCATAAAGTTGGAAACTTTATGACTCTTAGTGGTATTTTGGCCTTCGATATGGAATTTGGACGTGAGAGCTTAATGCATTAAGCTCTTATTGAGGAAAGGAAATTATGTGCGTACGTCGTGCGTACCCTAGCGTACGCCGCACGTAAGTGGTCAACCTCCTGACTCCGGTCAAAGCCCGAGTACGCCCTGCGTACCTCCAGAGTACGCCCCGCGTACGAGCCATGAGTTGACTCGGTTGGGTTGAATCGGTTGTGTTGACTCGCTTGACTTGTTGATTCTGACGAGTTTTGACCAAGGGTATATTGGGAAATGTTATTAATTTAGAATGGGAAATGTTTTGACATTTAAGATTTGGGTTGAGCCAGTTGTCGGAGCTGGGAGTTATTCAGAATGCATTTAGACTATGAGGTGAGTTTTCCTCACTGTACCCGTGGGTCGAAGACACCAAGGCCGACCAACTAGGTTATTTATCCTGATCAGGATAGTGATATGATAGTGGTAGCCGTTAAGTAGATCGATATGATTATCTGTATTTTCTGGCTCTATGTTTATATTTTTTCGTTGCATATGTCGACATCTTAGGTTGGGTTGAGGCGGTCCTGCTTTGTGCTATAGGCCAAGAAACCCGGGGAGGATCTGATAGGTTGTAGGCCCTAAAAGGCGGTATAGTCAGGCCGACGGCCTGTGGAGCGGTCAGGATAGGTTGTAGGCCCTGCGAGGCGGTCCAGTCATGTTGAAGGCTTGTAAAGCGGTCTAGATAGGTTGTAGGCCCTGCGAGGCGGTCCAGTCAGGCTGGTTGTTCATAATGTATGCTTATTTGTTGTGGTGTACTAGTACTTTAGGGGAACTCACTAAGCTTTGGCTTACAGTTTTAGTTTGTGGTTTCAGGTATTTTTGAGGATCGTGGGAAGGCAAGTTTCGAGTTTTTATGTCTTCAGGTCTTGGGAAAACTCTGATTTGAAATAATTCTTTTGAAACAATGACTCTTTTTGTAAACAATATTGATTCATGGTTGGTTTTAAAAATTTTAAATTTATTGTGATTTTTGGAGTGCTACAAGTTGGTATCAGAGCCTTGGTTTGAGAGAATTGGATGAGCATTCGTGTGAATCCAGACTCAAACTAGGGAACTACAAAAGTTTTTAAAATGATTTTCAAAAATTGTTTTCAAAAGTAAACAATGAAGGATGCGATGTGTACGATCAGCCAGAGCAATAAAGTATACCCCAAGTTACCCACACTGTTATTTGATGTTATGTTATGTTAGAACATCATACTAGTTATAGGATAGGGATCTACATGAATTGCATGATTGAATCGCCTGATACACAATGCCTTATTTCCTATAGAGTTTTCTTGTTGATTGTTGTATGACTCTTTCGGGTGTGAACTAACTATTAATTGAATACATTAATTCGCATGTTGCATGGGTTAAATAATTTTAGGGTAAAGGTTTCGGTCCTACTACGAAGCCCTTTTCTAAGTCCAACTGTTACAGGGTTGAATCTTTTAATCTAAGATTATTCAAGTTATGTTGAATGTGATTGTATTCATACAGTAGTTAACTGACACCAATGGGGGTCATTTGGCAGTTGATGGTAGGTTGAGATGTGGATTATAGGATAGCTTAAGGAGTATGTAGTGCTCATGATACGCTTTTGTCGGAAGTCCCATGGAGGGGTTATATGTAAGCAGCGGGCCAGTTGAGGAATGTCCAGCCTTTCTCTAGGAAGTGAGAATAGGATGTATGCATATCCTAGTGATGTTAGGGTCGTTGTGATGATCTTCTGAGACAAATATGGGTAGGTGCAGAAGGTAGTATAGGCCCGTACTACTGGAAGTGCAGGACCTGTACGCGTAGCAGGGAAGTCACAACCCCTAGGTTTTCGTTATTTGGAATAGCTCCTATGATATGAATTGGCTTTATTTGATAGTTTCTAGTTTATTTCATTATGGTTTTCACGAGGGGATCCGGATCAGGAGCAGGAGCAAGTGGCCAAGATAGGCCAGGGCTGACTGAGGACCAGGTTAGGGAGATGATTCATGATGAGGTTGTTTCTATTGTTTGGGGGCAGATACCAGAGTTGTTTGGGTATATCAAGACCGCCATGATTGAGTTCTTTGATGACCAATACGCTACACTTTCAGAGGCTGCAGCTACCATAGCCGTCGCTACTGTGGGGATTGGGGGGGGGGAGCCTTCTAGTACATAGATTTCGAAAATACGATGCCCCTGATGTTTGATGGAGTCCATGATACGATCATTTCCATGAGATGGATGTCCGATGTTGAGGGATGTTTCTTTACTTGCTCCTGCCCACCTGACCAGAAGGTCAAGTTCGCTATGAACCTTCTTCGGTCTGGAGCGAAGGATTGGTGGACACTGGTTATTAGTTCATACACTTCGAAGCAGAGAGCTGTTGTATCATGGGAGCAGTTCTCTGAGATTATCCACTTGAGATATGTGCCACTGGTTAAAAGGGAGAGATTGGCACATGAGTATTTGGACATGCGGCAGGGGACTGTGTTGGTGACTGAGATCACCAAGATGTTCACTGAGAGAGCACTGTTTTTCCCTAAGTTTGCTGCTTCTGAGCAAGCTCAGATGACCCGGTACTTGAGCAAGCTCAAGACGGACATCCGCCAGCTTGTGTCTACTCGGCGCTATGGTACACTTGTGGAGTTACAGGAGGCTGCTAGGCGGTAGGAGATGGAGTTGGAGCTCCAGAAGAGGGAACGAAGAGAGGCTCGGGTGCAGTCGCAGCCTGAGGCAAAGCGGTTTAAAGTCGCTGATGTGAGACTTGGGAGTTAGAGGGGCCGCACTTGTGGCAAGTACGGCAGGGTTCATGAGGGTTCTTGTCGATCTACTTCTGGGTGCCACAAATATGGCAAGGATGGACATTATGCCAATGACTATCGCCAACATGTCCCCGCACCGACCACCAGGATCTGTTATCAATGTGAGCAAGTTGGCCATATTAAGGCCAATTTTCCTTTGCTCACGGCGAGACCAACGCAGGCTCCAGCGCCAGCTACTTTGAGGATCACCGATGGGCGACAGGGTAGGGCGGTGCCCGCGAGGGCTCGAGGTTCCGCTTTACAGCTCACGGTAGAGGAGGCCAGGGCAGTGTCATATGTTGTTACTGGTACGTTTCAATTTATTATTCTGTCGATTATATTATGGTATGCTTATGTTTATGTTTCTGATAGGTACATTCTAAGTGAATTATTTGCCTGCTCTTGTGTTATTTGACTCGGGCGCGAGTTAGTCCTTTGTGTATCGATCTTTTAGTAGGGATTTTGGTATGACCCTTAGCGAGTTGGAGCGTCAGTTTCAGGTTTCTATCACCAACGAACATGAGATTTCTGCATCCATAGTGTATCAGGGTTGTGTTCTGGAGATTTTCGGGGTGCCTTATTCAATTGATTTGATTCCTATCCATATGGGGGATGTATGCGTGATAGTGGGGATGGATTGGATGAGCAGGTTCAGTGCTTTGATAGACTGCGAGGGCCAGCGAGTGATAGTTCGAACCCCAAGTGGGGGTGAACTGGCTATCTATGGAGAGGGTACCAGGATTGGGTCGGGGTTTTGTTCGGCGGCTAGGGCTCGAAGTACATTCAACAGAGTTGTATGGGTTATCTTGCCTATGTGGTTGATACACGAGTTGTAGAGCAGACATCAGTTTTGGATGTGCCAGTTGTCAGGGAGTTTGCTGATGTGTTTCCAGAGGAGTTACCCGGTGTGCCTCCCGAGAGGCAGGTTGAGTTCAGGATTGACCTAGTGCCAGGTGCGGCTCCAATTGATAAGGCGTCGTACCGTTTGGCACCGCCTGAGATGCAGGAGCTGTCCTCTCAGCTTCTAGAGTTGTTAGGCAAGCAGTTCATCAGACCGAGCAGTTCGCCATGGGGAGCATCGATATTGTTCGTCAAGAATAAGGATGGCTCAAACCAGATGTGCATTGATTACCGGGAGTTGAACAAGTTGACAGTGAAGAACTGTTATCCCCTTCTACGGATTGACGACCTCCTTGATCAGTTGCAGGGTACATCTTGGTTCTCCAAGATCGATATGTGGTCGGGGTTGATGGGTTTTGGTATACTACAACATCCTATGGTTCACATACAACCCTAAATACCTTGGATCTATGTTTTCACTAATTATACATGCAATGATGTTTCCAAGGCATTAAACCTATAACTAGCATGCACATGATATAAACTACATAAAATACTAGTTAGAAGTTTACCTCTTTGTGTAGCTTGTAGAACTTGATGAATTTGGCCTTTAAAAGCTTAGCACCAATAGTGTGGAAGCCTCAAATGAAGTCACAACACACCTGTTGGGTTTTAGTATACTACAACATCCTATGGTGCACATACAACCCTAAATACCTTGGATCTATGTTTTCTCTATTATACATGCAAATGGTTTCCAAGGCATTAAACCTATAACTAGCATGCATTTGACATAAACCATATAATATACTAGTTAGGGAAACATACCTTTTATGTGGCTTGAAGTCTTGATGTATTTGGCCTTAAGAGCTTAGCACCAATAGTATGAAATGCCTCAAATGGAATCACAACACACCTAGGACAAAGGTGGCTCTTGAGAGAGAATTCCATGCACCAAAACACCTCCATATTTCTCTAAGAAATGAAGTGGTGATTTTGGCTATGGAGTAACCTATTTATATGTAGGATTCCAAGGGTCATGGGTATAACCCATAATCCATACCCATGGGTTTTATAATCCATGGTTCATGTGGCCCAACTCTTTATGTATCCATACATAAACTTGGTCCAACATGGATCATAAGCCCAACACATATAAATATAACTAATTATCATAATTAGTCCCCATAGATTTAATTAGTCTCTTTTGATCACTAAATTAATTCCAAATTAATTCTTGATTGATACTAATTAAAACATATGATTTCATATTAATATATTATAACTTATAATATATTAATAAACCATAAATAACCTTCTCTCAAAAGTCCATCCTAACAAATTGTCCTGATGATATGCAACCCAAATGGACCATGCTACTCTCGGGTCAAGTACATACCAATAATAGTTATGGGCTTAGACATCTAATCCAACAGTCTCCCACTTGGATAAGTTTAAAACTATTATTGCAAGTACGACTTCATAACCCGACTAGCAATCGTAGCTCTTAAAGCCGCTGTCGAACTCTGAACAAATCAATGACGCATCCATTAGATAAGGGATCATATATTCCTCCATTCTAGATATCATATGGACTGAGACATGGATTATAATCATTCTCTCTGTCCATTTGTTGTTTCCCGATTTTCGATTTATGATGACTGACTGATTGAACAAATCAAATCAGTCCTGGCTTGGCCAAGCACTCACATGTGTCATCGCTAAATCATCGAGGGGCCCACAGATATCACTTTTATCCCGAAGGTAAAAGGAATGGATAAACTTCGACTCATATGGCTTGTTCTACTACTTGTTGAATCATACACAAAAGCACGTTTTATAACATCGAGTTACCAATGCGTTTTCGTGCAATCAATGTATAACCAACTCATAGTAACAACTCATATCTCTAGGATTGAAGAATATAAGATATTATCGTCTCATGATCACTCGTGATAAAATCCATGAAGTGATTCAAATGAGCGCGGGTTGAATCCAATACTCAGAACTTATGAGCACTCATGAGTGTTGTAGCACCACTTTGTCCACCAACTTGGACCTCTACAAACCAACCCATGACAGTCTTGATTCATATCTACTTCCAACATATGACCGACTGTGGATGGTTTGAATAACTTAATCATTCAGGAAGAGCGACTTAGTTATTCTGGAAGTCAAAACATGCAAAGTGAAACACAAGAATAAATGAATCAAATATGGTATCAAACCCTATGAATATAAATAAACACTTTTATTTATCATCATACTGATTACTCATTATTCATTGTTTCGGTTTTATCAACTTTATACTTGAATTAAAAACACTAGTTGTCCCATGCTCCAAGCATGTACACTATGTTTTTCTTAAACAATAGCTTTGCCATACACCAAGTATGCACTCTATGTTTGTCTATGATCCTTACTTTGTGAAATAAACCAATTGAACATAATTTCAATGATTCTAATTTCACACTCCCAAATCCTTATCGAAAAATGTGAGAATTTCAAATTCCTATCATTTATCGAAATCTGTTTAGATTTTAAACTTATATGCACTGACCCTCCTGTAATGAATATGTACAAAGTCACAAAGACTTGTCAATAGTCATTATAAGGTATTCCAATGGAGATCAACTCCACGGAAACTAAGTCTCATATTCAAAGTACATTGCTTTGGACATGCTTCTTGCATTAAGTTTTCTAATCTTACACAGATAACTTCCACCTATGGAGACAACTCCATATTCTCATTTTGACTATCACTTCTGAACAAGAGATGCCTCTTTTCAGAATATGTCAATATGGTCCTTCCAAAATTAGCACTATACTTCCAACTGTCCCTGAGCAACCAATCTTTGGTAAACCTCAGATTGTCCTCGACAATTGCTTAATCACTTTAGTCATATCCAATTCTAGACCTTTTCCCTTCTTAATGCCTCTGGGCATTTGGAAAAATTTAGAAATGACAAATATTATAGCACATGCAATCGATCCTGTACCCAAAGCAAATGGTACACGATTCATGATGTCTCGCATAAAGACATGATTCTAGACCAGTCTTTTGCTACAATATTTTTATTTGCCATGTTTTCAAAATTTGACTATGAAGAGGGATGCCGTAATCATAATCGAATTTTAAGAACGCAATATATAGAATTTCCTTAAGTTGAACACAATCTAAGCCTTTAGAACTGAAATGAAGTATATCATCTCCCTTAATTATAGCAAAACAACTTTTTCAATCCCTGCAGCCTCACGAATTGAAACTTTTGTTTTCTATAATTAACATTGTTACCTTGCAACACTAACAATAATTATCATGCTCCCACTAACATGATGATTATTAGCATAACACTTATGCTCCCACTAGCTTTGACATGTACTCAGAAATTAGCTGGACTTCTAGAAATCAATACTTTATTAACTTTCTTACCAAAGTTCAGATTTCTGATATGAGATGCTTTGATAAAACTTTATCAAAATCATACACCTTTCCTTAGATAGCATGCATGTGTGTCTAAACAATTTCAGAACTATGACAAGGGATGCCGTAATCATAGTCTCAATTGTTTAGACCTTTTGCCATCTGCTTCAAATCTACTTGGTGGAAGTGTTTCCTCACCATCATTTTCATGAATCGGAGAGAAACCTTATGACCCTTAGATTTTATGGTGTATGTGTTCTTATCCATGTGAATCGTCAAAACCATAGTCACAAGACAAGGATAATGACAAATCCAAACTCATATGGACTGAACTTATGCAATCTTAACTTCTTGCCACCTGGCAGTACAGGGTCTGCCATTGCTTCCAAGTTGTTATGCAACCAATTGAGAACTTTTAGAACTCCTATGCAAAGCCAACTTTAACTGGAATGGGCACAGAATATGTCAACACGATAGGTTATAAACCTCAAGTCGTGTGCTAGTGAAGAACCTCAGGTTTTATTCTTGATTAGTTCTTGAAATTCTTTTTAGGATCTTTAAGACTCCCACTATCCTCTTGACATATAAGACTATCTTGCCAAATATTCAAGAGATAGTGCGGATTCTTTATCAAGACAAACACTTCACACAATTGGCCTTAGTTGGTCTTTGTTTTATCCAAAACATCACAACTTACCAATTTCAAATGTACAAGAGTAGGACACTTTTACTCTTACATTTGACAAGTGTTTTAAACCTTTCTTTAAGATATGTCACTCAAGTTACAATCTTGGAGTATGACTCTAAGAATTGTTTTGGAACGAAGTATGACTCATCTTCCTGATCTAACCATTTCAACAATTCATGACTCCTCTTCTTAGTTATAAGAATGCACTAAGATGACCTTTAGAGGACTAATTGTGATATGATTTCTAAATCATTAAGATGATCACAAACATGATACTAAAGTACTCTCCCATCTTTTCAGATTTGAGAAACTTTTATCTTTCTGCCTAATTTGATTCTTCCCATTCGTTCTGCCATACATTGAGACTTTTCCAATGTTTCAGAATTATACTTAAACTTGTAAGTATAACCATATTTACTAAACTTTAGTAAATTAAATAGTCTTAACGAGCTTTGTGGTGGACATGACCAGTGCACAAGAATGTGTACTCGATCCCTTTAGTCCTTCACTTGACTCACACATCCATGTGAACAAGTAATTAGTCTTGATTTTCCAATGCTTGAAAGTTCTCATTCATCATACTATTCAACTTGCATGATTCCAAGTTTCGGTCCAATTGAAACTTGGGTGATGAGGAACTTTCCTGATTTGGTAAATTTAGACACTACCACAAATGAAAGAATCAAATCCATTTTCCAATATTGCTGTCAGTGGAATCATATAAGCAACAATTTTCCACAAATGTCATTGTAAGGATACTTCAAATAAATAAAATTAAACAATTTTCTTTTATTTTAAAACTTTGCGGAAAAACTTATCCTTACAATCCACATGGAAAATTGTTGTTATCTATTCCTTAGCAATATATCATAACTTCTTAAGCAACTGCTCAAAATTCTGATGCGATCGAAATCCACCTTCGCGATCAGAATCAGCATATACTTCCTTTAAGATTTCTCTCTATTCTTTGATTCTTAAAACATCAACATATGACCCAGTCACATCATGTAATGAGGATCTCAGAATAGAACTTAACAGAGTTAGATAATGGGCTCTACCTGATGTAGAGTCAAACTTATTGACTTTAACATCCTTAGGTAAATTTGGCAGCTTTGCAATCAATGCCCCTTCCTTTGGCAAAATAAACATATGGACCCTTTGGTAATGGGACTATCTCAGACTTAGCCTTTCTCTTTACCATTTGGTCAACCGGGTTGACTATGGCCAATCCCTTTCCATTGGGAAGAGAATGCTTTTTCTGGATTTCCAGTGTCACCATTGTCACTGTCCATAAATTTTTTTTGGAAGTTGATCTTCTAGTCAAATTTGCTTTACTATCGTTCCAAATCATTGCTGATTCAGCAGCACCAAGCAAATAGATATGATCATTAAGGTTCATGTCATAATCTGTTTCATAGTAGTCCCAAAGGAACTCACTATGTGACTTAGAAAGTGATTGAACATCCAAATTTCTCAAGACTTTGACACCCAACTCTCACGGCTTGTCAATATGTGACTTCATCTCTAAGATGTGATCACACATAGACCTTGCTTGCCATTAGGGCTTGAGTGACCTTGAACTTGTGGGTTAGGGAGAATAATTAGAGGAGGTGGAGGAAGAGAAGTATGACTTCCATGAGCCAAACTCGGGAAGTCATATTCATTAGGAAAGCTTGGGTTGGGAAGATCATTGTTGTCTAAACCAGACATCAACAATGGGAGAAATTCACGTAAAGTTGATTTAAGTCCTTAATATAACACCCAATATGATATATTAAGGCTAGGACCCAACAAACTATTTTATAACTTGGAAGAGGGATGCCGTAATCCAAGCTATAAAATATTTGAAGGTAGGTGAATGACGATTCACCAATTTCCACCAAGATAAACGAAATGTATTATTAGGTTTTAATTGGTTTTGAAACTCCTAGATTCTTTTGAGATTCGTTGAACTTTTCAATGGCATGTTTCAATCTCGAGTGTGCCCTTCAGGTTTTGTGACTGGGATGCCGAGGATCACAAAACATGGTGTGAAGTAACCATTCAAATATACTTGGCACCCTTAATATTTACCCCTCAATCGATGTGCCGGTTAACCACACACTCTCCAACGATACTATGATAAACATTAAGTTACCCTTTGCCTACCTTGTTAAGTCCAGGTTAGTGTGCCGGTTAACCACACACGCTCCACTAATAGCTTAAACAAAGTGCAAAGTGTAATTTCATGGATTAACACCTTATTCACATTTTCCTAAGTAACTAAGATTGAGAATTTATAAGTGTTTAGTTACTTAGTATTTATCATTATACTTATAATGAAGGGAGAATTATAGTCCTTGTCCTACCTGTTCGGCTAACGACCCTCCACCGGTCAAGGAAGCGGTGAGTGAGAGTGGACACCCATTAAACTGTCATTTTATAGGCAGTAACCTTATACCCCCTTATAGACCGGCTTCGTGAATGAGGCCTACTAATGGTAAGACAACTTTATCTTATACATATCTATATAATTAAAATTATAATAATAGTATAAGGGTTGAATTTTAAACTTTTAAAATTCTAAGGTCTAGTTTGGAATTAAAGTATACATGGGGGTAACTTTACAAATTCCAAAACTTGAGGACAAGTTTTGAAACCTTTCAAAACTCTTGGATTTTTCATAACTTATGAGTTTAATTAAGGTTTAATGAAAAAAAAATTCAAGTTCCATAACTTGAGGACAAGTTATGGAAGACATTAAATCATTTAATGATGACATTAAAAATAGTGACTCTTCTATTTTCATAACCTATGAGACTTAATGACACTTTAAAAAGAAAAACTCTTCACTTTCCATAACTTGAGGACAAGTTATGGAGTTCATAAAAACCATTAAGATCAAATATTCCAATTAACACAATAATCAAATAATTTTTCTATGATCTAGATTAAACTCATAAGTAAAGATAATTCACATCAACAATTTTCAAGAAATTAGATAATCATATAAACTAATACAAATCTTGAAACTTTGACAATTATCCTTTGAAGACTCTTGGAATTCATAACCTAAAAAGTTAATAAATGAGACATTTCACATCCATAACTTATGGAAGTTTCAAAACTCTTAAGATCATAACTTTAAAAAAAAAACTTTTGAGTTCCAAAATTTTATGACAAAATTTGTAACTCCTTAAAACCATTTAGATCAAACTTTTAAAACAAATAAAATAATCATATCATTCTATCTTTTAATAAATTGACCTAATTCAACTCTTGTAGTAAAGTGACTCAAATTTTATAAATAATTAGTTTTTCATAAAATCAAGTAATTATCATAAAATTTGACAAACTTCATGTTTTTTTTCCTTTTTTTCCTTCAACTTGAAAAAAAAATACATTTGCATCAAATATAATAGAAAACAACCCATGGCTCTGATACCACTATTGGGTTTTAGTATACTACAACATCCTATGGTGCACATACAACCCTAAATCCCTTGGATCTATGTTTTCTCTATTATACATGCAAATGGTTTCCAAGGCATTAAACCTATAACTAGCATGCATTTGACATAAACCATATAATATACTAGTTAGGGAAACATACCTTTTATGTGGCTTGAAGTCTTGATGTATTTGGCCTTAAGAGCTTAGCACCAATAGTATGAAATGCCTCAAATGGAATCACAACACACCTAGGACAAAGGTGGCTCTTGAGAGAGAATTCCATGCACCAAAACACCTCCATATTTCTCTAAGAAATGAAGTGGTGATTTTGGCTATGGAGTAACCTATTTATATGTAGGATTCCAAGGGTCATGGGTATAACCCATAATCCATACCCATGGGTTTTATGATCCATGGTTCATGTGGCCCAACTCTTTATGTATCCATACATAAACTTGGTCCAACATGGATCATAAGCCCAACACATATAAATATAACTAATTATCATAATTAGTCCCCATAGATTTAATTAGTCTCTTTTGATCACTAAATTAATTCCAAATTAATTCTTGATCGATACTAATTAAAACATATGATTTCATATTAATATATTATAACTTATAATATATTAATAAACCATAAATAACCTTCTCTCAAAAGTCCATCCTAACAAATTGTCCTGATGATATGCAACCCAAATGGACCATGCTACTCTCGGGTCAAGTACATACCAATAATAGTTATGGGCTTAAACATCTAATCCAACAACACCTAGGACAAAGGTGGAGCTTGAGAGAGAATTTATTGGTGATTTTATATCACTAATATTATTTAAGTGTAATGGGGTAAATTTGTTGATCAATGTCACTTTGACAATTATCGAACAAATTAGTATGGTGCGGAGTGCACATTTGTCTGATTTTGTCATTGTTGAAAGTATACTGCAATTTAGGGGCGAAGCCCCCGAACTAACGGGGGTCCGGGGGCAGCGCCCCTGGGAGCGGGGTCCAAGGGGCGGCAACCCCTGGCGGGGTCCAAGGGGCGGCAACCCCTGGCGGGGTCCAAGAAATCCTGTATTTTTGTAAAACACAGGATTTTTGTAAAACACCCTGGCTGGGGTCTAGAGCCCCTGGCTGGGGTCGAGCTGCTATATAAAAATGTCTCAGAAATCCTGTATTTTTGTAAAACACCCGGTTTTGTGATCCATTTATAAACCCGGTTTTATGTTAGTTTTGACAGGTAATATGACCGTTTTTTGGACAGGAAGTTGTTTTCCTGTAACTACCATATGGCAGTTTTAGGACAGGAAGTTAGTTTCTGTTATATGATCAATTCCGGGTTCATGTTGGTTACAAATTTAATAACATCTTCTTCATTCTCCATTCTAGAAAACAGTGAGTTTCATCCGATTAGAGATTTTGAGTGTACCCTCGAAATGCTTTAATATGAAAGTGTTTCACAACTCTCACTGATCCAAGATTATCTATATTCCGTTTATCTAACAGAATTCCATGCACCCGAAAACACCCACGAACTCCAAGAACTTCATGTGTAACCACAAGTGGCGTTTTTTAGGTCATGATGCATGTATTTATATGTGTGGTATTTCAAGAGTCATGGGTATAACCCAAATCCATACCCATGGGTTTTATGATCCATGGTTCATGTGGCCCAACTCTTTATGTGTCCATACATAAACTTGGTCCAACATGGATCATAAGCCCAACACATATAAATATAACTAATTACCATAATTAGTCCCCATAGATTTAATTAGTCTCCTTTGATCACTAAATTACTTCCAAATTAATTCTTGATCAATACTAATTAAAACATATGTTTTCATATTGATATATTATAACTTATAATATATTAATAAATCATATATAACCTTCTCTCAAGAATCCATCCTAACAAATTGTCTTGATGATATGCAACCCAAATGGACCATGCTCCTCTCGGGTCAAGTACATACCAATAATAGTTATGGGCTTAGACATCTAATCCAACAGTCTCCCACTTGGATAAGTCTAAAACTATTATTTCAAGTATGCCTCCAAGACCCGACTAGCAATCGTAGCTCTTAAAAGCCGCTGTCAAACTCTGACCTAGTCAATGACGTGTCCATTAGATAAGGGATCATATATTCCTACATTCTAGATATCATATGGACTGAGACATGGATTATAATCATTCTATTTGTTCATTTGTTGTTTCCCGATTTCCGATTTATGATGACCGACTAATTGAACAAATCAAATCAGTCCAGTCCCCGCCGAGCACTTACGTTTGTCATCACTAAATCATCGAGGGGCCCACATATGTCGCTTTTATCCCTCCAAGGGTAAAAGGAATGTGTAAACTTCGACTCATATGCTTGTACTAACTACTTGTTGAATCATACACAAAGGTACGCTTTATAACATCAAGTTACTGATGCGTTTTCGTATAATCAATGTACAACCAACTCATAGTCAACAAATCATATCTCTAGGTTTGAAGAATATAAGATATTATCGTCTCATGATCACTCGTGATAAAATCCATGAAGTGATTCAAATGAGCGTCGGTTTAATCCAATACTCGAATCTTATTCCAGGAGCACTCATGAATACTGCAACGATGTCTAAAAACATCTAGACATACTACAGACCCATTCATGGCAGTCTTGCCTCAATACATACTTCCAAAGTATGATCGACTGTGGACGGTTTGAATAACCTAGTTATTCGGGAAGTCAAAACATGCAAAGTGAAACACAAGAATAATCGAATCCAATATGGTCTCAGAACTTATGAATATATATAAAACACCTTTTATTTATCACCATATTGATTACACATTATTCATTGTATAATGTTTCGAATAATCAACTTAATACTTGAACTGAAACAATAGTCATGCCATGCTCCGAGCATGCACACTATGTGTCCAATCAATAGTTATGCCATACTCCAAGTATGCACACTATGTTTGTCTATGATCCTTACTTTGTGAAATAGACCAATTGAACATGATTCCAATGATGCTCATTTCACAATCCCAAATCCTTACCGTAAATGTAAGAATACAAGATTCTTTGCTATTTACTGAAATCTGTTAGATTCTAAACTTATATGCATTGATCCTCTTGTAATGACTATGCACAAAAGTCACAAAGACTCGACAACATAATTTACAAAGTATTCCAATGGAGAGCAATTCCATGGAAACGAAGTCTCACATTCAAAGTACATTCCTTTGAACATCCTTCTTGCATTAAGTTTTCTAATCTTACACAAATTTAATGAATAACTTCCACCTATGGAAACATTTCCATATTCCATTTTGACTATCACTTCTGAACAAGAGTTGCCTCTTTTCAGAATATGTCAATATGGTCCTTCCAAAATTTACACCATACTTCCAACTGTCCATAAGCAACGAATCCTTGGTAAACGTCGGATTGTCCTCGACAATTGCTTAATCATTTTAGTCATATCCAGTTCTATTCCTTTTTCCCTCTTAGTTCCCTAGGCATTTGGAAAAATTAGAACGGATGAATATTATAGCACATGTAATCGATCATATATCCAAAGCATATGGGACACGATTCATGATGTCTTACATAAAGACATGATACTTGACCAGTCTTTTGCTATAATATTTCTCTTTCTGTTTGCCATGTTCTCATAATTCGAATTATGAAAAGGGATGTCGTAATCATAATCGAATTTTAGAACGCAAATAATGTAATTATGACTAAATTTGATTAAAAACTTACAATCTAAGCTTTTAGATTTGAAATGAAGTATAATTTCCTCTCCCTTAATTATAGCAAAACAACTTTTCAAACCCCTGCAGCTTTACAAATTGAAACTTTTGTTTTCTATAATTAACATTGCTAACTTGCAAAACTTAACATAATAATCATGCTCCCACTAACATGATAATTATTAGCATAACACTTATGCTCCCAATAGCTTTGACATGTATCCAGAAATCAGCTGGACTTCTAGAAATCAATACTTTATTGACTTTCTTACCAAATTTTAGATTTCTGATACGAGATGCTTTGATAAGACTTTATCAATATCATACACCTTCCCTTAGATAGCTCACATGTGTGTCTAAACAATTTTTAGAACTATGAAAAGGGATGTCGTAATCACAGTCTCAATTGTTTAGACCTTTGCCATTTCTCACAAGTCCATGTTAGTGTGCCGGTTAACCACACACGTTCCACTAACGACTTTGAGAATGCAAATATCACAATTGCTATCTACTTAAAATCTATTTAGCGAAAGCGTTTCCTCACCATCATTTCATGAATCGGAGAGAAACCTTATGACACTTAGATTTTATGGTGTATGTGTTCCTATCCATGTGAATTTGTCATAACCACAAGAGGAAGTTAGTGACAAATCCAAACTCATATGGACTGAACTTGTTCAATCTTAACTTCTTGCCACCTGGTAGCACAAGGGCCTACCATTGCTTCCAAGTAGTTATGAAAACAATTGAGAACTCATAGAACTCACATGCATAGTCAACTTTAACTGGAATGGGCACAAAAACAAGAATATGTCAACACGATGGGCTATAAACCTCAAGTCGTGTGCTAGTGATAAACAACAGGTTTTATTCTTGATTAGTTCTTGAAACTTTTCAAGATCTTTAAGACTCCCACTGACCTCTTGACATATAAGATTCTCTTGTCAATAACCATTCCTTGACAAAACAAATATTCAAGAGTTAGTGCGGATTCTTATCAAGACAAACACTTCACACAATTGGTCTTAGTTGGTCTTTGTCTTATCCAAGACATCACAACTTACCAATTTCAAATGTACAAGAGTAGAAAACATTTTACTCTACATTTGACAAGTGTTTTAAACCTTTCTTAAGATTATGTCACTCGAGTTACAATCTTGGAGTATGACTCTAAGACTTGTTTTGGAACGAAGTATGATTCATCTTTTGATTTCATCAATTCACGATTCCTCCTCGTAGTCACACAAATGCACTAAGATGTCCTTAGAGGATCAATTGTGATATGGTTTTTCATAATCATTAAGATGATTATAAAACAGGATACTGAAGTACTCTCCTATCTTTTCAGATTGGAGAAAAATTTATCTTTTTGCCTAATTTGATTCTACTCATTCGTCCTATCATACATTGACACTTTTCCAATGTTTCAGAATTACACTTAAACTTGTAAGCACGACCATATTTACTAATTTTAGTAAATCATGAAGAATAGCCTTATCGTTCTTTGTGGTGGACCTAATCAGCGCACAACCAAGTGTACCCGATCCAATAGTCCTTCACTTGACTCACACGAACATGTGAACATGGAATTAGTCTTAATTTTCCAAAGATGAAAAATTCTCATTCATCATACAAGTTGCATGATTCCAAGTTTCTATCCAACTGAAACCTGGGTGATGAGAATCTTTCCTT
This sequence comes from Lactuca virosa, assembly GCF_052849685.1. Classification (NCBI taxonomy): domain Eukaryota; kingdom Viridiplantae; phylum Streptophyta; class Magnoliopsida; order Asterales; family Asteraceae; genus Lactuca; species Lactuca virosa. The sequence continues at coordinate 298,817,185 of NC_136430.1, read as the reverse complement.
ATTTGGTAAATTATGACACTACCACAAACGGAAGAATCAAATCTTTTTCCAATATTGTTATTAATGGAATCATATAAACAACTATTTTTCACAATTCCCATTGTAAGGATAATTAAAATAAATAAAATCAAAAATTTTCCTTTTATTTTAAAATTGCGGAAAAGCTTATCCTTACAATGCAAATACATATGAAAATTATGTTATTATGAATTCCTAAGCAATCTGTCATAACTCTTAAGCAACAGCTCAAAATTCTGATCATCGAACCATGCGATCAAAATCCATCTATTCACGATCAGAATCAGCTTACTCTTCCTTTAAGCTTCCTCTCTTTTCTTTGATTCTTAAAACATCAAAATGCGACCTAGTCACATCATGTAATAAGAATCTCCAAATAGGAACTTAACAAAGTTAGATAGTAGACTTACCTGAAGTAGAGTCATACATTATGACTTTACAATCCTTATGATTCTTCAGGTAAATAGGGCATCTTCGAAACCAATGCCCCTTCCTTTGGCAATAGAAAGCTATGGACTCTTTGGTAATGGTACATGGGACTATCTCAGACTTAGCCTTTCTCTTTACCATTTGGTCAACCGGGTTGACTATGGCCGATCCCTTTCCATTGGGAAGAGAAGACTTTTCTGGACTTCTAATGTTACCATTGTGAATGTCCATGGAAGTTTGGGAAGTAGATCTTCCAATCAATTTTGCTTTACGGGTGCTCCAAATCATTGCTGATTCAGCAGCATCAACCAAATCATTGAAGAACCTAGTCAACAGCCAACTTTCTCAAGACTTTGACACCCAACTCTCCCGGTTTGTCTATATATGACTTCATCTCCAAGATGTGAGGAAACACAAACTTTGCTTGCCAATAGGGCTTGAGTGACCTTGAACTTGTGGGTTACGGAGAACAATTGGAGGAGGTGGAGGAAGAGAAGTATGATTTCCATGATCCAATCACGGGACATCATCTTTATTAGGAAAGCTTGTTCCAAGAGATTTGGGAAGATCATAGTTGTCTGAATCAGACATCTACAGCGGGAGAAATTCAAGTCAGTTGATTTAAGTCCTTAATATAACACCCAATATGAAATATTAAGGCTAGGACCAAACACAATATTTTATAACTTGGAAGAGGGATGTCGTAATCCAAGCTATAAAATATTTGAAGGTAGGCGAATGACGATTCACCAATTTCCACCATGAAAACCTAATAGGGTATTGGGTTTTAACTGGATTGAAACTCCTAGATCTTTTGAGATTCATTGAACTTTTCAATGGCATGTTTAAATCTCGGTTGTGCCCTCTCAAGTTTGTGACTGGGATGCCGAGGATCACAAACAAGGTGTGAACAACCATGCAAATCAACTTGGTAGCCTTAACTTTATCACCTAATCGATGTGCCGGTTAACCACACGCGCTCCACCGATCTATGATAAACATTAAGTTACCATTTTCCACTCTTACTAGTCCATGTTAGTGTGCTGGTTAACCACACATGCTCCACCAACGACTTGGTAAGATACAAAGTGTAATTTCATGGGTTAGCACCAAATTCACATTTTCCTAAGTAACTAAGATTGGAATTTATAAGTGTTTAGTTACTTAGTATTTATCATTATACTTTTAATGAAAATTATAGTCCTTGTCCTACCCGTTCGGCTAACGACCCTCCACCAGTCAAGGAAGAGGTGGGTGAGAGTGGACACCCATTAAACTGCCATTTTATAGGCAGTAACCTTATACCCCCTTATAGACCGGCTTCGTGAATGGGGCCTACTAACGGTGAGACTGACTTTACTCTTATACATATATATAAATATTAAACGTTAATATTATAATAGTATAAGGGTTGAACTTAAACTATTAAAAAACTAGGGTTTGGAACTAAAGTATACATGGGGGGTAACTTTACAAATTCCAAAACTTGAGGGCAAGTTTTGAACAATTCAAAAACTTTTGGTTTCCATAACTTATGAGTTTAAAGTAGTTTTAATGAAAAACTCTTCAAGTTCCATAACTTGAGGACAAGTTATGGAAGACTTTAAAACATTTAAAAAAGAGACTCTTCATTTTCATAACTTATGGAAATCTTATGAGTTTTAAAAATCATAAATGAGACTTTTCATATAACTTGAGGACAAGTTACAAAAACACATATTATGAACAACTTTTAGATCAATTTGGATCGAAAACAAATTATCACATAATTTTTCTATTAATCTAAACTAACTCATAAGAACGAGATAATTCAAATCATCAATCTTCAAGAAATTGGCATGAACATATAAACTAATACAAATCTTGAAATTATAACAATTATCTTTGAAATTGGATTAGCATGATCATTACCACATCAAAAACAGGTTTATAAGTTCAAAAACAGCTTAGGGTAATGATTCTAGTCCAATTCCAGCCTTAAAAGTCGAAAATCTGCACTCTGGGCCTCATACTCGTCGAGTGTAAGAACCTACTCGACGAGTAGGATGAATTTGTTCATGGAATCGGCAAGTCCCCCAGTGGACTCGGCGAGTCCACAGTCCAGACAGCCAGAAAATCGATTTTTTCAGCAATTTGTATAAAGTATAATTGAAAACAAGCCATGGCTCTGATACCACTGATGGGTTTTGGTATACTACAACATCCTATGGTGCACATACAACCCTAAATACCTTGAATCTATGTTTTCAGTTTTCACTAATTATACATGCAATGATGTTTCCAAGGCATTAAACCTATAACTAGCATGCAAATGATATAAACTACATAAAATACTAGTTAGACGTTTACCTCTTTGTGTAGCTTGTAGAACTTGATGAATTTGGCCTTTAAAAGCTTAGCCCCAATAGTGTGGAAGCCTCAAATGAAGTCACAACACACCTAGGACAAAGGTGGAACTTGAGAGAGAATTCCATGCACCCGAAAACACCCACGAACTCCAAGAACTTCATGTGTAACCACAAGTGGCATTTTTTAGGTCATGATGCATGTATTTATATGTGTGGTATTTCAAGAGTCATGGGTATAACCTAAATCCATACCCATGGGTTTTATGATCCATGGTTTATGTCTCCCAACTCTTTATGTGTCCATACATAAACTTGGTCCAACATGGATCATAAGCCCAACACATATAAATATAACTAATTACCATAATTAGTCCCCATAGATTTAATTAGTCTCCTTTGATCACTAAATTACTTCCAAATTAATTCTTGATCAATACTAATTAAAACATATGATTTCATATTAATATATTATGACTTATAATATATTAATAAATCATATATAACCTTCTCTCAAGAATCCATCCTAACAAATTGCCCTGATGATATGCAACCCAAATGGACCATACTACTCTCTGGTCAAGTACATACCAATAATAGTTATGGGCTTAGACATCTAGTCCAACAGGGGTATCATCAGGTGAGGGTTAAAGAGGAGGATGTGGAGAAGACTGCATTTCGGACTCGTTATGGGCATTTCGAGTTCGTGGTGATGCCATTTGGGCTCACCAATGCGCCTGCAGTGTTTATGGACTTGATGAATCGGGTATGCAAGCTGATGCTCGATCGATCAGTTATTGTTTTTATTGATGACATCTTAGTGTATTCCAAGTCCACAAAGCAGAATGAGGAGCACCTTCGAGAGCTTTTTAGGAGTGTTGAGGCGAGAACGGTTGTATGCAAAGTTCTTGAAGTGTGAGTTCTAGTTACGAGAGTTCTAGTTCCTAGGGCATCTCGTTAACCAAAACGGGATTTTGGTAGATCCGGCCAAGATTGAGGCCGTGATGCAGTGGGAGGTTCTGAAGTCTCCCTTATAGATCAGGAGTTTCTCTGGTTTGGAAGGATATTATTGAAGATTTATCCAGAATTTCTCCAAGATTGATGTACCCCTCACTCGTCTGACGAGGAAGGGTGTGGATTTCCGATGGGGCCCGGAGCAGTAGACGGAGTTTGAGACAATGCGACAGAGATTATGTGAGGCCCCAGTATTGATCCTTTCGGAGGGTGTCGGGGATTTCCTTGAAGAAAGTGGAGAAGATTTTTCCTTGAATATATTATCAACATATTTTTCTTGACTTCATATTCTGTTCTTGAAAATCTTCACAGAGTATGATGTTCAAGCTGTTTTTGTTCTTAAATATTGATGGTAGATCTTCTTAAGATGTCCTGGATGTTATGAATTTGTTTGGAAAAGGCTTTTGTCCTTGTTACTCTTTTTGGAAAGTGAAATCCACCTTTTATTTTCCCTCCTAAACAAAACCATGTGACTTGACCCATCCAATCACCTTTTTGTTCCCATAAATCCCCTGCACACTCAACCTTTTTTCTTTGACCCATGCCTTGTCCCCTTACTTTATGCCTTTCTGTCTCCTACTTTCTGCCATATTTTACTCTTACCAACACTCCACCTCATCCCTACATGCTTTAGGAAAGATTCCATTTGATAAACCTGAAGATATGGCCTCTTCGGTACCATTTTTTCATGAAAAATGACATTTTTCGTCGTCAACATACTCCTCCTCGGTTCCCAGAACCAAACACCAAAATCTAACAAAGAAAAGCCTACCCGAGGAGCTAAAAGCCTCATTAGAAGTCTGTTGAGAGGAACTCGATTGAGCAGCCTCTCCTACCCGGAGACCCTCTCATACCCGAAGACCTCTCATACCCGAATACCTTCTCCTTGCATAACCCGCATAATAAAGCATACCGCAACCCTTCTCTTCTCCGCCTCTTCGCCTCCTCGCACCGTAGACCTACCCGCAAACTATTTGCTTTAGTCTTCGTGTCCTTCACAACCAACCCTCAGACCAACCACTTCTTACTCACCCGCAAACCAAGCCAACCCGAAGACCTTGTTGACCTAAGCCTACCCAAAAACCCAACCTGCAGCCTTACCCGATGACCACCTACTCCTCAGTACACCTTGGTAGCCATCACCTCTCTCAACCAGCAGCCATACTACCTCCTCCCCTCCTCGGTACCACTCTTCCTTACCCCTCTCAACCTGCAGACCTTCCTCCTCGCTCCTCGTGTTTCCTCCTTCCTCCTCCTTACTACTCCCCTCTCATATCACCCCCCTCGAAAATTAGCCTCTCTCAGCCATATTTTTTTGAACACTCATTTTTTTTAACACCAATGTTTTTTACACCAATTTTTTTTCAGCCAATTTTTTTTATTTAGCCAATTTTTTTGCTGAAACCCGACAAATACCTTAGCCTTTTATTTTTTTTTTATTAAAACCAATTTATTTGTTTATTTTTTTATTAAAACCAATTATTTTATTTTCACACCAATTTTTGCCACAACCCAACCTATGATAGTCACATTGGTTTACTTCTTGTTGATTATATTGGAAGAATTTTGTCATTCTTTCCATGGGGATTACCCCATACCGCAGTTGGACATCATACTTTTCTTCGCGACGTTTATACCGTAGTTGCGTCTGATCAACAAAATTGCTCCGCAACCTTCGCTCTATGGGATTTTTATGACTTGTCGCTCTTGATCTTCGGTTGATGAACCATATATCTTGAGCATGTGGACTTTATTTATTGAAGACCACTTCAGTAGTTCCGGCACCTCAGTTTGGGTACATCCGTATTTATCAGCACAATAGAGATTTTTCATGCAGAGTTATTATTTGCTACTTTGGTATTTGTTCGAGCAGTTTTTCAACGATAGAATCAACCAGCTACATATGACCGGAGAGTATTTATTTTACTCTCATTCTTGTGTTTTATCAAGACCATTCATACATCTAGGGAGAGCATGTAAAGCTCTTGGTATCCGACACTCTCCATCCAGATGATTTGTTGATTTTTGATATCCGGTCTTTGGTTATCAAAAATAGGGAGAGAATATTATGTTATCATCCGGATATGTTTTTATGATTGTTTGAGTTTGGATTTTTGAAGACCTCTGAAGACGATGATTTATTTAGTGATGCAACATGGCACTGATTTTTGGTCATCATGATCAAATTTTTGGCTTTACTAGATGTTTACCGGATCAAGATTATTTATTATTCAGACTCTACCACAGGATGTTTCATATTTTTAGTAGGTTATTCTTTTAAAGAATTTTGGGTGTATTATAATTCGAGAACTAGAAATGTTTTTCAGACTTCTTGAAGCCGAGGTGTTTTTCTAATTGGATCTTCTACTTGATCATTGGGGTTATGACTAGTTTGAAGATTTGGATCTTATTTTTCTACCTCAAGAGTGGTGACCTTGAATCCGAACACCTTTACTAATTAGAGATTCATGGCCAACATCAGAGATCACAGACAGTTCAGAGTTTCAGAGACATTTCAGCATTTGGTTCTCATTATGTTTCATTTTTGTTACCACACTTGCTAGTCGGTTACTGTGTATTTTAGCCTTTTATCACTTATTTGTATCCCCCATTCATGGCAGTCTTGCCTCAATACATACTTCCAAAGTATGATCGACTGTGGACGGTTTGAATAACCTAGTTATTCGGGAAGTCAAAACATGCAAAGTGAAACACAAGAATAATCGAATCCAATATGGTCTCAGAACTTATGAATATATATAAAACACCTTTTATTTATCACCATATTGATTACACATTATTCATTGTATAATGTTTCGAATAATCAACTTAATACTTGAACTGAAACAATAGTCATGCCATGCTCCGAGCATGCACACTATGTTTGTCCAATCAATAGTTATGCCATACTCCAAGTATGCACACTATGTTTGTCTATGATCCTTACTTTGTGAAATAGACCAATTGAACATGATTCCAATGATGCTCATTTCACAATCCCAAATCCTTACCGTAAATGTAAGAATACAAGATTCTTTGCTATTTACTGAAATCTGTTAGATTCTAAACTTATATGCATTGATCCTCTTGTAATGACTATGCACAAAAGTCACAAAGACTCGACAACAGAATTTACAAAGTATTCCAATGGAGAGCAATTCCATGGAAACGAAGTCTCACATTCAAAGTACATTCCTTTGAACATCCTTCTTGCATTAAGTTTTCTAATCTTACACAAATTTAATGAATAACTTCCACCTATGGAAACATTTCCATATTCCATTTTGACTATCACTTCTGAACAAGAGTTGCCTCTTTTCAGAATATGTCAATATGGTCCTTCCAAAATTTACACCATACTTCCAACTGTCCATAAGCAACGAATCCTTGGTAAACGTCGGATTGTCCTCGACAATTGCTTAATCATTTTAGTCATATCCAGTTCTATTCCTTTTTCCCTCTTAGTTCCCTAGGCATTTGGAAAAATTAGAACGGATGAATATTATAGCACATGTAATCGATCATATATCCAAAGCATATGGGACACGATTCATGATGTCTTACATAAAGACATGATACTTGACCAGTCTTTTGCTATAATATTTCTCTTTCTGTTTGCCATGTTCTCATAATTCGAATTATGAAAAGGGATGTCGTAATCATAATCGAATTTTAGAACGCAAATAATGTAATTATGACTAAATTTGATTAAAAACTTACAATCTAAGCTTTTAGATTTGAAATGAAGTATAATTTCCTCTCCCTTAATTATAGCAAAACAACTTTTCAAACCCCTGCAGCTTTACAAATTGAAACTTTTGTTTTCTATAATTAACATTGCTAACTTGCAAAACTTAACATAATAATCATGCTCCCACTAACATGATAATTATTAGCATAACACTTATGCTCCCAATAGCTTTGACATGTATCCAGAAATCAGCTGGACTTCTAGAAATCAATACTTTATTGACTTTCTTACCAAATTTTAGATTTCTGATACGAGATGCTTTGATAAGACTTTATCAATATCATACACCTTCCCTTAGATAGCTCACATGTGTGTCTAAACAATTTTTAGAACTATGAAAAGGGATGTCGTAATCACAGTCTCAATTGTTTAGACCTTTGCCATTTCTCACAAGTCCATGTTAGTGTGCCGGTTAACCACACACGCTCCACTAACGACTTTGAGAATGCAAATATCACAATTGCTATCTACTTAAAATCTATTTAGCGAAAGCGTTTCCTCACCATCATTTCATGAATCGGAGAGAAACCTTATGACACTTAGATTTTATGGTGTATGTGTTCCTATCCATGTGAATTTGTCATAACCACAAGAGGAAGTTAGTGACAAATCCAAACTCATATGGACTGAACTTGTTCAATCTTAACTTCTTGCCACCTGGTAGCACAAGGGCCTACCATTGCTTCCAAGTAGTTATGAAAACAATTGAGAACTCATAGAACTCACATGCATAGTCAACTTTAACTGGAATGGGCACAAAAACAAGAATATGTCAACACGATGGGCTATAAACCTCAAGTCGTGTGCTAGTGATAAACAACAGGTTTTATTCTTGATTAGTTCTTGAAACTTTTCAAGATCTTTAAGACTCCCACTGACCTCTTGACATATAAGATTCTCTTGTCAATAACCATTCCTTGACAAAACAAATATTCAAGAGTTAGTGCGGATTCTTATCAAGACAAACACTTCACACAATTGGTCTTAGTTGGTCTTTGTCTTATCCAAGACATCACAACTTACCAATTTCAAATGTACAAGAGTAGAAAACATTTTACTCTACATTTGACAAGTGTTTTAAACCTTTCTTAAGATTATGTCACTCGAGTTACAATCTTGGAGTATAACTCTAAGACTTGTTTTGGAACGAAGTATGATTCATCTTTTGATTTCATCAATTCACGATTCCTCCTCGTAGTCACACAAATGCACTAAGATGTCCTTAGAGGATCAATTGTGATATGGTTTTTCATAATCATTAAGATGATTATAAAACAGGATACTGAAGTACTCTCCTATCTTTTCAGATTGGAGAAAAATCTATCTTTTTGCCTAATTTGATTCTACTCATTCGTCCTATCATACATTGACACTTTTCCAATGTTTCAGAATTACACTTAAACTTGTAAGCACAACCATATTTACTAATTTTAGTAAATCATGAAGAATAGCCTTATCGTTCTTTGTGGTGGACCTAATCAGCGCACAACCAAGTGTACCCGATCCAATAGTCCTTCACTTGACTCACACGAACATGTGAACATGGAATTAGTCTTAATTTTCCAAAGATGAAAAATTCTCATTCATCATACAAGTTGCATGATTCCAAGTTTCTATCCAACTGAAACCTGGGTGATGAGAATCTTTCCTTATTTGGTAAATTATGACACTACCACAAACGGAAGAATCAAATCTTTTTCCAATATTGTTATTAATGGAATCATATAAACAACTATTTTTCACAATTCCCATTGTAAGGATAATTAAAATAAATAAAATCAAAAATTTTCCTTTTATTTTAAAATTGCGGAAAAGCTTATCCTTACAATGCAAATACATATGAAAATTATGTTATTATGAATTCCTAAGCAATCTGTCATAACTCTTAAGCAACAGCTCAAAATTCTGATCATCGAACCATGCGATCAAAATCCATCTATTCACGATCAGAATCAGCTTACTCTTCCTTTAAGCTTCCTCTCTTTTCTTTGATTCTTAAAACATCAAAATGCGACCTAGTCACATCATGTAATAAGAATCTCCAAATAGGAACTTAACAAAGTTAGATAGTAGACTTACCTGAAGTAGAGTCATACATTATGACTTTACAATCCTTATGATTCTTCAGGTAAATAGGGCATCTTCGAAACCAATGCCCCTTCCTTTGGCAATAGAAAGCTATGGACTCTTTGGTAATGGTACATGGGACTATCTCAGACTTAGCCTTTCTCTTTACCATTTGGTCAACCGGGTTGACTATGGCCGATCCCTTTCCATTGGGAAGAGAAGACTTTTCTGGACTTCTAATGTTACCATTGTGAATGTCCATGGAAGTTTGGGAAGTAGATCTTCCAATCAATTTTGCTTTACGGGTGCTCCAAATCATTGCTGATTCAGCAGCATCAACCAAATCATTGAAGAACCTAGTCAACAGCCAACTTTCTCAAGACTTTGACACCCAACTCTCCCGGTTTGTCTATATATGACTTCATCTCCAAGATGTGAGGAAACACAAACTTTGCTTGCCAATAGGGCTTGAGTGACCTTGAACTTGTGGGTTACGGAGAACAATTGGAGGAGGTGGAGGAAGAGAAGTATGATTTCCATGATCCAATCACGGGACATCATCTTTATTAGGAAAGCTTGTTCCAAGAGATTTGGGAAGATCATAGTTGTCTGAATCAGACATCTACAGCGGGAGAAATTCAAGTCAGTTGATTTAAGTCCTTAATATAACACCCAATATGAAATATTAAGGCTAGGACCAAACACAATATTTTATAACTTGGAAGAGGGATGTCGTAATCCAAGCTATAAAATATTTGAAGGTAGGCGAATGACGATTCACCAATTTCCACCATGAAAACCTAATAGGGTATTGGGTTTTAACTGGATTGAAACTCCTAGATCTTTTGAGATTCATTGAACTTTTCAATGGCATGTTTAAATCTCGGTTGTGCCCTCTCAAGTTTGTGACTGGGATGCCGAGGATCACAAACAAGGTGTGAACAACCATGCAAATCAACTTGGTAGCCTTAACTTTATCACCTAATCGATGTGCCGGTTAACCACACGCGCTCCACCGATCTATGATAAACATTAAGTTACCATTTTCCACTCTTACTAGTCCATGTTAGTGTGCTGGTTAACCACACATGCTCCACCAACGACTTGGTAAGATACAAAGTGTAATTTCATGGGTTAGCACCAAATTCACATTTTCCTAAGTAACTAAGATTGGAATTTATAAGTGTTTAGTTACTTAGTATTTATCATTATACTTTTAATGAAAATTATAGTCCTTGTCCTACCCGTTCGGCTAACGACCCTCCACCAGTCAAGGAAGAGGTGGGTGAGAGTGGACACCCATTAAACTGCCATTTTATAGGCAGTAACCTTATACCCCCTTATAGACCGGCTTCGTGAATGGGGCCTACTAACGGTGAGACTGACTTTACTCTTATACATATATATAAATATTAAACGTTAATATTATAATAGTATAAGGGTTGAACTTAAACTATTAAAAAACTAGGGTTTGGAACTAAAGTATACATGGGGGGTAACTTTACAAATTCCAAAACTTGAGGGCAAGTTTTGAACAATTCAAAAACTTTTGGTTTCCATAACTTATGAGTTTAAAGTAGTTTTAATGAAAAACTCTTCAAGTTCCATAACTTGAGGACAAGTTATGGAAGACTTTAAAACATTTAAAAAAGAGACTCTTCATTTTCATAACTTATGGAAATCTTATGAGTTTTAAAAATCATAAATGAGACTTTTCATATAACTTGAGGACAAGTTACAAAAACACATATTATGAACAACTTTTAGATCAATTTGGATCGAAAACAAATTATCACATAATTTTTCTATTAATCTAAACTAACTCATAAGAACGAGATAATTCAAATCATCAATCTTCAAGAAATTGGCATGAACATATAAACTAATACAAATCTTGAAATTATAACAATTATCTTTGAAATTGGATTAGCATGATCATTACCACATCAAAAACAGGTTTATAAGTTCAAAAACAGCTTAGGGTAATGATTCTAGTCCAATTCCAGCTTTAAAAGTCGAAAATCTGCACTCTGGGCCTCATACTCGTCGAGTGTAAGAACCTACTCGACGAGTAGGATGAATTTGTTCATGGAATCGGCAAGTCCCCCAGTGGACTCGGCGAGTCCACAGTCCAGACAGCCAGAAAATCGATTTTTTCAGCAATTTGTATAAAGTATAATTGAAAACAAGCCATGGCTCTGATACCACTGATGGGTTTTGGTATACTACAACATCCTATGGTGCACATACAACCCTAAATACCTTGAATCTATGTTTTCAGTTTTCACTAATTATACATGCAATGATGTTTCCAAGGCATTAAACCTATAACTAGCATGCAAATGATATAAACTACATAAAATACTAGTTAGACGTTTACCTCATTGTGTAGCTTGTAGAACTTGATGAATTTGGCCTTTAAAAGCTTAGCCCCAATAGTGTGGAAGCCTCAAATGAAGTCACAACACACCTAGGACAAAGGTGGAACTTGAGAGAGAATTCCATGCACCCGAAAACACCCATGAACTCCAAGAACTTCATGTGTAACCACAAGTGGCATTTTTTAGGTCATGATGCATGTATTTATATGTGTGGTATTTCAAGAGTCATGGGTATAACCTAAATCCATACCCATGGGTTTTATGATCCATGGTTTATGTCTCCCAACTCTTTATGTGTCCATACATAAACTTGGTCCAACATGGATCATAAGCCCAACACATATAAATATAACTAATTACCATAATTAGTCCCCATAGATTTAATTAGTCTCCTTTGATCACTAAATTACTTCCAAATTAATTCTTGATCAATACTAATTAAAACATATGATTTCATATTAATATATTATGACTTATAATATATTAATAAATCATATATAACCTTCTCTCAAGAATCCATCCTAACAAATTGCCCTGATGATATGCAACCCAAATGGACCATACTACTCTCTGGTCAAGTACATACCAATAATAGTTATGGGCTTAGACATCTAATCCAACAGGGGTATCATCAGGTGAGGGTTAAAGAGGAGGATGTGGAGAAGACCGCATTTCGGACTCGTTATGGGCATTTCGAGTTCGTGGTGATGCCATTTGGGCTCACCAATGCGCCTGCAGTGTTTATGGACTTGATGAATCGGGTATGCAAGCTGATGCTCGATCGATCAGTTATTGTTTTTATTGATGACATCTTAGTGTATTCCAAGACCACAAAGCAGAATGAGGAGCACCTTCGAGAGCTTTTTAGGAGTGTTGAGGCGAGAACGGTTGTATGCAAAGTTCTTGAAGTGTGAGTTCTAGTTACGAGAGTTCTAGTTCCTAGGGCATCTCGTTAACCAAAACGGGATTTTTGTAGATCCGGCCAAGATTGAGGCCGTGATGCAGTGGGAGGTTCTGAAGTCTCCCTTATAGATCAGGAGTTTCTCTGGTTTGGCAGGATATTATTGAAGATTTATCCAGGATTTCTCCAAGATTGATGTACCCCTCACTCGTCTGACGAGGAAGGGTGTGGATTTCCGATGGGGCCCGGAGCAGTAGACGGAGTTTGAGACAATGCGACAGAGATTATGTGAGGCCCCAGTATTGATCCTTCCGGAGGGTGTCGGGGATTTCCTTGAAGAAAGTGGAGAAGATTTTTCCTTGAATATATTATCAACATATTTTTCTTGACTTCATATTCTGTTCTTGAAAATCTTCACAGAGTATGATGTTCAAGCTGTTTTTGTTCTTAAATATTGATGGTAGATCTTCTTAAGATGTCCTGGATGTTATGAATTTGTTTGGAAAAGGCTTTTGTCCTTGTTACTCTTTTTGGAAAGTGAAATCCACCTTTTATTTTCCCTCCTAAACAAAACCATGTGACTTGACCCATCCAATCACCTTTTTGTTCCCATAAATCCCCTGCACACTCAACCTTTTTTCTTTGACCCATGCCTTGTCCCCTTACTTTATGCCTTTCTGTCTCCTACTTTCTGCCATATTTTACTCTTACCAACACTCCACCTCATCCCTACATGCTTTAGGAAAGATTCCATTTGATAAACCTGAAGATATGGCCTCTTCGGTACCATTTTTTCATGAAAAATGACATTTTTCGTCGTCAACATACTCCTCCTCGGTTCCCAGAACCAAACACCAAAATCTAACAAAGAAAAGCCTACCCGAGGAGCTAAAAGCCTCATTAGAAGTCTGTTGAGAGGAACTCGATTGAGCAGCCTCTCCTACCCGGAGACCCTCTCATACCCGAAGACCTCTCATACCCGAATACCTTCTCCTTGCATAACCCGCATAATAAAGCATACCGCAACCCTTCTCTTCTCCGCCTCTTCGCCTCCTCGCACCGTAGACCTACCCGCAAACTATTTGCTTTAGTCTTCGTGTCCTTCACAACCAACCCTCAGACCAACCACTTCTTACTCACCCGCAAACCAAGCCAACCCGAAGACCTTGTTGACCTAAGCCTACCCAAAAACCCAACCTGCAGCCTTACCCGATGACCACCTACTCCTCAGTACACCTCGGTAGCCATCACCTCTCTCAACCAGCAGCCATACTACCTCCTCCCCTCCTCGGTACCACTCTTCCTTACCCCTCTCAACCTGCAGACCTTCCTCCTCGCTCCTCGTGTTTCCTCCTTCCTCCTCCTTACTACTCCCCTCTCATATCACCCCCCTCGAAAATTAGCCTCTCTCAGCCATATTTTTTTGAACACTCATTTTTTTAACACCAATGTTTTTTACACCAATTTTTTTTCAGCCAATTTTTTTTATTTAGCCAATTTTTTTGCTGAAACCCGACAAATACCTTAGCCTTTTATTTTTTTTTATTAAAACCAATTTATTTGTTTATTTTTTTATTAAAACCAATTATTTTATTTTCACACCAATTTTTGCCACAACCCAACCTATGATAGTCACATTGGTTTACTTCTTGTTGATTATATTGGAAGAATTTTGTCATTCTTTCCATGGGGATTACCCCATACCGCAGTTGGACATCATACTTTTCTTCGCGACGTTTATACCGTAGTTGCGTCTGATCAACAAAATTGCTCCGCAACCTTCGCTCTATGGGATTTTTATGACTTGTCGCTCTTGATCTTCGGTTGATGAACCATATATCTTGAGCATGTGGACTTTATTTATTGAAGACCACTTCAGTAGTTCCGGCACCTCAGTTTGGGTACATCCGTATTTATCAGCACAATAGAGATTTTTCATGCAGAGTTATTATTTGCTACTTTGGTATTTGTTCGAGCAGTTTTTCAACGATAGAATCAACCAGCTACATATGACCGGAGAGTATTTATTTTACTCTCATTCTTGTGTTTTATCAAGACCATTCATACATCTAGGGAGAGCATGTAAAGCTCTTGGTATCCGACACTCTCCATCCAGATGATTTGTTGATTTTTGATATCCGGTCTTTGGTTATCAAAAATAGGGAGAGAATATTATGTTATCATCCGGATATGTTTTTATGATTGTTTGAGTTTGGATTTTTGAAGACCTCTGAAGACGATGATTTATTTAGTGATGCAACATGGCACTGATTTTTGGTCATCATGATCAAATTTTTGGCTTTACTAGATGTTTACCGGATCAAGATTATTTATTATTCAGACTCTACCACAGGATGTTTCATATTTTTAGTAGGTTATTCTTTTAAAGAATTTTGGGTGTATTATAATTCGAGAACTAGAAATGTTTTTCAGACTTCTTGAAGCCGAGGTGTTTTTCTAATTGGATCTTCTACTTGATCATTGGGGTTATGACTAGTTTGAAGATTTGGATCTTATTTTTCTACCTCAAGAGTGGTGACCTTGAATCCGAACACCTTTACTAATTAGAGATTCATGGCCAACATCAGAGATCACAGACAGTTCAGAGTTTCAGAGACATTTCAGCATTTGGTTCTCATTATGTTTCATTTTTGTTACCACACTTGCTAGTCGGTTACTGTGTATTTTAGCCTTTTATCACTTATTTGTATCCCTCATCATTTACGAGCATTTAGGGAGAGAATGTTGGAGCATGGAAATGCTCTACAAATTATGAGTGATAATTAGGTTATTTTACTCCCTTTATTGTATTGTTTAGTTTCCCTCTCCTTATAAATAGAGAGATATGGTCATGTATTATTAAAAAAAAAGTAAGAGTGCACCAAAATGTAGTTCCTAGTGAGAGAGACTGTGGTGGGATCTCTCCCACCAAGGGAGAGTTATCTCTCCCAACCCATGTTCTTCATGTAATATTTTATTTCTCTCTTTATGGTAAATCATGGAATTACTCATCTCTTTTATGTTCTTCATATTTTTATGATCGTTAAATCTCAAAGATGTTCTTATTCCGCACATACCGATCGTCAAAATGGGCTACAACAAGAACTGGAGACAGGAGACGATCAGGGGCGAGATCGACAGATTTGTCACCGATAGTGGGGGATTGTTGACTCGGTGTGGTCGGGTATGGGTTCCGGTTTCTGGTGGGATCAGGCAGACAGTTTTGGCGGAGGCACATAAGTCTCGCTTTTCGATACACCCAGGAGCCACCAAGATGCATAGGGATTTGAGACTAAGTTACTAGTAGCCATGTATGAAGAGGGAGATAGCTTGGTATGTTGAGAAGTGCTTGACATGTAGGATGGCCAAGACCGAGCATCAGAGGCCGCATGGGAAGCTACAGCCTTTGGAGGTTCCCATGAGGAAGTGGGAACATATCACCAAGCCACCGGAGATTGCCAAGGGATTTGATGCTATCTGGGTCATCGTGGATCGATTGACCAAGAGTGCACACTTTTGGCCATCCGGAAGAGCTCCTCGGCCGATAAATTGGCCAATGTATATGTTCAGGAGATTGTTGCTCGCCATAGGGTCTCGGTTTCCATTGTTTCAAACCAAGATGTTCGGTTCACTTCCCGATTATGGCAGAAGTTCCACGAGGAACTTGGTACGAAGCTACATTTCAGCACTGCTTATCATCCACAGATTGATGGCCAGAGTGAGCGGACCATCCCGACACTTGAGGATATGTTACGGGCTTGTGTCATAGATTTTTTGGGAGTTGGGATTCCTACCTACCTCTTGCGTAGTTTTCCTACAATAACAACTATCACTCCAGCATTGGTGCCCCGTCTTTTGAGCTCTTATATGGTCGGAGATGACGTACCCCAGTTGTTGGGGCGATGTTGATCACAAATTCATGGGAAGGACTAAAGTAGTCCTCCAGACCATGGAGCTTATCCAACAGATCAAACAGAGATTGCAGACCGCTCTGAGTCGGCAGAAGAATTATGTCGACCGGCGCCGGTCAGAGTTGGAGTTTCAGGTCGGCGATATGGTACTACTGAAGGTATCACCCTGGAAGGGTGTGATACGCTTCAGGAAGAGGGGGAAATTGGGTCCCCGGTATATTGGACCGTTCCGTGTGATCGCCAGGTAGACAGGGTGGCCTACCGGTTGGATTTTCCGAGTGAGCTCAGTCAGATCCACAACACTTTCCATGTTTCGTAGTTACGTAAGTGTATGTTAGACGATGAGGCAGTGGTTCCTTTGGATGATATTCAGGTCGATGCCCGCCTGAACTATATTGAGAGGTCGGTAGTGACAGTGGAGAGAAAGATGAAGGTCCTACGCAACAAGGAAATACATTTGGTAAGGTTCAGTGGCAACATCGGAGAGGCTCCGAGTGGACCTGGGAGCCACAGTCGGAGATGCAGGAGCATTACCCAGAGTTATTCGCAGCAGCTGACTTTATGGACGAAGTCTAACTCAAGTGGGGGAGAATTGTAACATCCCGATGTTGAGGTATTTTCAATTTTAACCCTATGTATGAAAGAATATTGCATTTTGACCCTTGGGCTTGAGAAAGTTGCAAGAATTGCCCATACTGGCATTTTGGTGATTTTGGCCAAAGGTGTTGTACGCTGGGCATACATTGTGTACGTTGAGCGTACTAGAGCGGACCTTAGTACGCTAAACGTACACCACATACGCATGGCGTACATAAAGAAACCTCAAACCCTAAATTTTAGGATTTGGTCCATATATAAGCATCATTATCACTTCATTTCTCATTCCCTCATCAGCCTCCATCTAAGAAAACACCCCCTAGCAAACCCTAAGTGAGAAGAGTGCATTTTGAGCTCGTTTGTGTGCTTTGGTGGTGTTCTCGAAGAAGAAGTGGATACAAGGACTTTGGAGCTTGGAAGCAACTTGGATCTGAGATTCTCTCCTTGCTATGTCACAACTAGGAAATTCTATATCCTTGTAACTATAACAATGATAGCCATTGTAACCAAAATTTTGAAAGCATGCTTTATGTTTATTCAATGGCAACATAACTCCATCAAAAACTCTATACAAACACTTCAATTGGTCAACGAAAGATTGGAAACACTAAGAATCCCAGCATAAGTCCGTTTTGGACTAGGATTTCCTTATTGGGCCTAATGGACCAATAAGTTTCCAATTTGACTATTTTGGGCTTAGAACCCTTAAATGGGCCCTAATTGGACCCACTTTCATGAAACCTAACATTTTGAGGCATAATGGATCCAAAATGAATTGCATTATCCTTAATGGGCCTTGTTGGGCCATAACAAAACAAATTAACCCTAATGGATCATAAAACCCATTCTTTTATACTAATTGGGTCGTGAACTATCCAAAGGAGCCCAATGGGTCGAAAACCTTCTCTATGAACCTCATAGTTTCGAACCAAGGCCAGAAGTGGGCCAAATTAATCCATATCTTCTTTCATTAGGCCCATTTCGGCCCAAGATAAAAAAAAAGAGAGAAATGAGATTAATGGGAGATTAAGGGTGGGGTGACACCTCAAAATTGTATGTAGGATAACAATGCACCATTCTCACATCCCCATGCATCTATCACCTCACTCTCTCTCTTCTTCCCTCTTCTTTTCTACCCTCGGCCGAACACACACACCCTCACCACCTTCAACTTTCATTTCAAACTCTCTCAAACCTTTCAAGAACATCTTCTTACCTCCCTCAAAATCTCGAAAATTAGTGTGGCTCCAAGAAGATCTTTCACTTATATCACCATCATTGGTAAGTTATTGTTATACATAAGTCTTGGTTTCCATTATTAATCTAAGAACAATTCCTTATATGACTTCATTTGGTGATCATACTTCCTAGAAAACCTATAAGTTCGAAAGTTCTCTTCAAGGAAGTGTCTAAGGCCGAAAACCACACCATCTTCTTCCATTCTTCTTCAAAACCGAAACCACAAACCCAAGGTGAGTTCATACCCCCTTGTTTTCGGTTTTTACTTGTTTTTGGGGGGAGAATACAAGTGTTATGTGTTGATCTATGTGTGTTTGTATGTTATATGTGATTTCTTTGGTTTATGTTGTGATAGTGTGTTAATACTTATTATATTTCGAGATCTATAGCTAAAATGTGAAAAATTCATAAACAAAAACATAATAAACAACATACATCATAGATCTAAGAGTCCTTAAGTTTAATAAGTGAAAAACAAAGCCAAAGATCTTTACAAGTGTCATTTTTGCAAAAATAACAAAGATTGGGTTGAAAGTTGATAATCTTCGGTTTTATGAGGGTTATAAAGTATTTATTTATATAAAAGCTGATTTTTATGAAAATAATACTTTTCAAAGGACCAAAAATATAAAAATTTTACTTAATGGGCTTATATTTGGGCCTCACGGATTTTTTGGCCCAAACTTGCGAAAATGAAGAGTTTTAGGGACTGAAATTATAAATTCATAAAAGTATGAGTCAAAAACATAATTAAACTATTTCAGGGGCTGAAAATGACCCTTTTTGCTAAATCTGACTAATAATGCAAAGTTTTTAGATTTTGGGCCAAAATTGTAAAACTTACGGCAAATGGGCCAAAAATGTAAATTTTTAGCAAATAAGGGCTGAAAATGTCAAAAGTTGTATTTTGGGCTGAAATTATAATTTAAGATTTTATTTGGGCCGAAAATGCTAAGTTAAATAATCTAATGGACTAAAATGTCATTTTTCATCAAAAGGACTAAAAGTGTCATTTTGCACCATTAAGGGCTGAAAATGTAAATTTTGTATGAAAAAGGGACTGAAATGGTCAAATAAACATTTTGGGCCAAATATGTAAATTTCTAAACAATTGGATCAAAGATATAATTTTTTACAACATGAAGGTTTAAAAATGATATTTTTATAAAAACTAAGAATATCGTTATAAATCAACATTTAGTATTTTAACATCGAAAGTAAACACTAAGTGTAAACCAAATTCCATACTACAACTTATATCGACAAACAGAAAAACGATTCAATGGTTGGGCCCAATATTTCCTACTCGTGCTTATTGGGCCTTCGTGACCCAATTATACGATTGTTGGGCCCAATATAATCAAAACATGTTTATTGGGCCTTGGTGCCCCAATTACATGCCCAATGGACCTTTATCAGCTTTAACATGCTATTGGGCCTTAGTGGCCCAATTGCATTGCTAATATGGCCCAAAACATTCATCATATGCTTAATGGGCTATAATGTGTCCGTAGCATACTCGACAGTCTATAATAACATACATGATTAGTGGGCCACCGTTGTCCTCTTTCAAGTCTGTTAGGCTTACTTCATATTCACGTAAACATCATTCGGGTTGTAAAACAAGGTTATTCAATTTCATTGGGATTTAGTGAGAAATAACGGGTGGCACCAATAAGTGTCGGTCGTAGCCTATAGTTATAACCAGAGTCTCCTGGAGGGAGAGCGAGAGTTTGTGTATAGATATATACGGGGGTGACTCCCCCACACCTGAGCTGTTCGCTACAGTTAGACTCGGTCAGTCTAGGGTGACAAAATCTTGATCAAAACCGGCGTTTGGAAAAAAAAATGCCAAGACATGCGAATTAGTCACTATTATTGTAACGCCCGTAGATCCGGGCTAGTCAATTTAGAGACGATAAACATAAAAAATTGATTTTTTTTATGGAAGATTAATTAGAAGGATTAATCTTAACCAAGTTGTAGTATATGTCTCGAGGTTTCCGAAAATATAAAGAACGCCGAAATCCGAGTTATAACGAAGAAGTTATGACCTGTCGAAGTTTCGCGACAAACTGGCACGGGACCGAATGTCGTAAAAAGTGAGTTTTTGATAAACTACTTTTTGGCCTTAGTGATCTAAATGAAACTCGTAGTGTTCGTTAAACCGAGAGTAGGTATAAAAAGAACGCCCAAATCTGACTTCGTATGAGGAAGTTATGATTTTTCGAAGCTTCAGCTTAGCAGTACACAGCTAAAAACTCGAATTTTAGATCGAGTGATTTTTAGCCGACACGACCTAAACGAGAATCGAAGGTCTCGTCATTAGTAGGTCAACGGTAAAAAGTCTGACGAAAACCGACATCGGATGAAGAAGTTATGAATTTTTAACGGATTTCCTGTCCCGGTCTGTTAAAAATAATAATATAAAAATTAATGTCAAAATTAGCCGACGAAGTCTAAACGAAAGGTGTAGAGCATAATTTTACCTACGCGTGCATATAAAGAACGTCAAAAACGGAGCTCGTATGCGAAAGTTATGGATTTTAGAAGTTTTGGCGCGAAAACCGAGAAATTTCGCATAGGTGGCTTCGGACACGTCACCTTCGCTTAGAGCATGCCACGTGTCCGAAATGCTGCTGAGTCATCCGATCTCGTGAGTCATCCGAACCGGAGAGCAAATCCGAAGAGGTCCACTAGGAGTCCGACGCGTGACTTCTATGATGTGTCCGAGTCTCGCAGGAGGTGTCACGTCCGAAGTCTCGGACTAGACCTCGGTCCAATCAGCGGCTGCCACCGAGACCTCGCACGTGCGAGCCATGTGCTGCGCACCCTCGCCCTGCTGCCGCGTGTCCTCGCATGCTGACTCCTCTTCTCCTTAAGCCGACTTCGGACCCTATAAATAGAAGGGTCATGCAAACCCTCTCGGGTACTTTTGGAATTTTGCCATCTTTCACCCCTTTCTTCATATTTTCTTCATCTTAGAATCCCCCAAAGCCCCGGTATCGATTATAAGCCCCGGAATACGCCACGAAGTGCCCGTGAAGCCCGAAAAATTTATCTTTTCGGTTTCGAAGCCCGACCCTTGCAGAGCCCGGTTTCTGAATAAAACTCCCAGTTTTATTAGAAACGAACGTTTTAGGAAACGAATTGCTGCGCGATTTTCATCAAAACAGGTGAGTGTGTAGTTACTTTCACCTTACACATATATATAAAGTATTTTCTTTAAAATACGTGCTATGTGTAAATATATTAATTGTTTATTTGAGGTGACTGTTGTGTTGATATTTTATACAAGTTTTAAACTGTATATATATTTTTATCTACAAATATGTTGGGTAGAACATGGGTAGATAGTTGGTGTGTGATAAATTAAAGTGATGAGACGTTTCGACGTGATTTGAGATTCAGTCATCTAGCGGAGTTTGGATGACGACCACAGACTTTCTAGACAGTCCAGTGGGAAACATTAGCAGGTCCGCAACCTGTAGGTGTTAATGAACTTGGGTGTTCATTCGCTGTACTCCATCCCCCACGGGGTTGCCTTTAGGACATGTATGGCTGAGGAAACCCCTTAGCAGTAGTGTCCATCCCGATGATATTCTTCAGGCTAGGTCCCTTGTGTTAAGTGTTTAGGGACGTAAAGTGAGGATAACGGGAAATGGGTAATCAGGGTTATTGTTGATTAGTGAACTTAATAAATTTATTATTATTGTGGGTTGAAAACCCTATATGCTCACCAGGATCCCAAGCCTGACCCACTCAACTTTTTATGTTACAGGTAGTGGACCCCGAGCATAGTCGGATGACGATGAGTGATTTTGGATTATAGGCCAGTAGTTGTAAATAAATGTGTAAGGCTTATAATGTCTTGTTTATGCTTTTGATCTGTATCGGAACATGACATCCGGAGGTTTTGATATAAAAGGAAATTATATATTTCTTAAAGAAAGGTTTTGATAAATTTTTATCATGTTTGGTTTTGGGAACAAATTCCGCAACACTTTTAATCAAATGATTACTCTGATTTTATTTTAAAAAGCATAAACGAAATCGGTCTTTTCTGGCCGTGAAATTGGGGATGTCACAGTTGGTATCAGAGCATTAGTTTAAGCGAACTAAGAAATTGTAGGATTTCTAGACTTAAACTTAGAATGCTAAGTGATGATTGTGAGATGAGTGTCTACCATATTTTAGACACGAGCACTAGTTTATTTTAGGAAAGATGCCTAAAACGCCCTTATGTGCTAAATGTTATGTGTTTGCCATATGTGCCATTATTTGTTCGGATCTATGGTCTGTTGCCGACCGGATCTGGAAACCTTATGTGTGTAGGTTTCTAAGCGTATGATTACAAGATTAGAACTAACATGTAAACGTTTCGGAGCGATAAGGGAATTGAAACGTCTAACAAGGATAAAGACCTAAATTCGCCTTATTCGGTATATAGATTGTAATGGCAAGAACTCGTAGTGGAGTTGCAAATGCAAACGGAAACAGGGATCAACAGCCTCAACCTCAAGTAGTTGAGCAAGTACCTGTTGTAGGAGCTGCACCTGAGCCAATGACAATGGTTGGGGTACAAGCAATGATGCAGATGATGTTAGATCGCCAGATGGAGGAGACAAGGCGATTACTACAACAACATAGGGAAGAGACTACGATACCTGTTGAACAGCCCGTATTGAATGAAGGGCAATCAGTAGGAGGGAATTATAGTGGGACTCTTGGTCAAGCCAACCCACCGATAGTTAGACAAAACAACCATGATGGAGGAGTTGATGGACGCGGGTGCAAATACAAAGATTTCATGGCATCTAAACCACCATGTCTATCTGGAAGTCCGACACCGGTGAAAGTCATGAACTGGATCTCCGAAATGGAGACAATGTTTGAAAGCTGTGAGTGCAGCAACAAACAGAAGACCGCACTTGCAATTCCTCTGTTAAAGTCTGGTGTGTTGAACTGGTGGAAGTTACTAGCTAATTCGATGCCCAAGGGAGAAGCTAGTAAGATGTCTTGGGAAGATTTTGTGGTACAATTGAAGTTGCAGTACTGCTCTGAGCAGGATCTTCTGGAAATTAATAATGAGTTCCAGAATTTGAAGAAGGGAAAGATGAGCGTTACTGAATACGCTGCTAGTTTTACCGAAAAGCTGAAGCTTGTTCCTTATCTAGTTCCAACTGAACTCTCTAAGGTCAACAAGTTTGCCCTCGGATTACCAGCGGACTTTGGTCCGATGGTCAAGCAAGCAACCACTTTGAAAGCCGCCATCTGGGCTGCTAAGAGTGTTGAGGTTCAGATCAGAGAGAAGGGTCTGGAGAGGGCAGAAGTTGGTGTAAAGAGAAAATTTGAAGGAACTTTAGGTTCCAATAAGAAAAGCAAATTTTCTGAGTCTAAGAAGTTTGGAGGAGGAGGAGGTGAAGTGAAATGGTGTGAGAAGTGCAAGAAGAAGCACTATGGGAAGTGTAGCGAGGAGGTGACTTGCTACAAATGTGGAAAGACTGGGTATTATGCCAACCTGTGTCCATCTGACAAGAGGGTATGTTTTGAGTGTCATGAAGAAGGGCATATTTCTAGAAACTGCCCAAAGAAAAACACACCGCCAAAACCAAAGGCATTCCAAATGATCCTTAATGAAGCAGATGAAAATATAAGGGGTCAGGAGTAAGGACCTTATATTCCCAAAACTAAGACATAAAGTAGTAATTCAGTTAATAACTCTTGGTGTAGCCTATTAGAGGCGTAGTATAGGGTAAACTTGAACCTCTGTGTAATTATTTCAAGAAATAATATAAACCCTGGTTTTGTCATCTAATGAATTGAATGACTATGTGAAATTCTTGTATGGTGACTTGGAGCACTGCGAGACAATACTTGGGACGAGTATGAGTAGGTGTGAATGGTAGTAGAGGCCTATACTACCAGAAGCACATGACTCGTACCTGGATCAAGGAAAGTCACAAGGTTATCAAGAAGCTAGAAATTGATTCCGTTATTGTTCGAGTACTTCATTACCTTCGTTTCGGTAATGACTAAGAAGATGATTGTTATTCCGACCCTAGAGGTCATATCGAATTGAGTCCGACTACGATGAGTTGTTTACGTGGTTCAGAGAACCAAGCTCGATGTAGCATCTGACTAAAGTCAGAAGGTTGAAATTAATGTGATCGATAGCATCGCGCTCGTTGTTAATGAAGCTTGTAGCTGGAAATGCTATATGCTAAAATGTGATTATATCACATTAAGATACGAACGAAGGTATATTCCATTCTGGAATTTGACTCAAAGAGACTTGAGTCTAGACGTTGCATCATCCAATGAAGGTCATTAGAACATGACCCGTCGATCTGCTACAATAGATAAGGGGAAGTACTTATCCTAAGAAGAAGAAGGAGTCCTCAATAAGGATTTATTTTGTAACTTGTAGGTTACGATTGAAAGTCCAACCTAGTACGAAGAGCAGGTGTAAGATTGAGCATAATGGTTATTACTTAGGATGGAAAGATAACGTATGGAATCATTATACAAGTCCTATTTTCGTTGATGATTCCGGGACGTAATCATCCTAAGGGGGAGATAATTGTAACGCCCGTAGATCCGGGCTAGTCAATTTAGAGACGATAAGCATAAAAAAAAATGATTTTTTATGGAATATTAACTAGAAGGATTAATCTTAACCAAGTTGTAGTATATGTCTCGAGGTTTCCGAAAATATAAAGAACGCCGAAATCCGAGTTATAACGAAGAAGTTATGACCTGTCGAAGTTTCGCGACAAACCGGCACGGGACCGAATGTCGTAAAAAGTGAGTTTTTGATAAACTACTTTTTGGCCTTAGTGATCTAAATGAAACTCGTAGTGTTCGTTAAATCGAGAGTAGGTATAAAATGAACGCCCAAATCTGACTTCGTATGAGGAAGTTATGATTTTTCGAAGTTTCAGCTTAGCAGTAGACAGCTAAAAACTCGAATTTTAGATCGAGTGATTTTTAGCCGACACGACCTAAATGAGAATCGAAGGTCTCGTCATTAGTAGGTCAACGGTAAAAAGTCTGACGAAAACCGACATCGGATGAAGAAGTTATGAATTTTTAACGGATTTCCTGTCCCGGTCTGTTAAAAATAATAATATAAAAATTAATGTCAAAATTAGCCGACGAAGTCTAAACGAAAGGTGTAGAGCGTAATTTTACCTACGCGTGCATATAAAGAACGTCAAAAACGGAGCTCGTATGCGAAAGTTATGGATTTTAGAAGTTTTGGCGCGAAAACCGAGAAATTTCGCATAGGTGGCTTCGGACACGTCACCTTCGCTTAGAGCATGCCACGTGTCCGAAATGATGCTGAGTCATCCGATCTCGTGAGTCATCCGAACCGGAGAGCAAATCCGAAGAGGTCCACTAGGAGTCCGACGCGTGACTTCTATGATGTGTCCGAGTCTCGCAGGAGGTGTCACGTCCGAAGTCTCGGACTAGACCTCGGTCCAATCAGCGGCTGCCACCGAGACCTCGCACGTGCGAGCCATGTGCTGCGCACCCTCGCCCTGCTGCCACGTGTCCTCGCATGCTGACTCCTCTTCTCCTTAAGCCGACTTCGGACCCTATAAATAGAAGGGTCATGCGAACCCTCTCGGGTACTTTTGGAATTTTGCCATCTTTCACCCCTTTCTTCATATTTTCTTCATCTTAGAATCCCCCAAAGCCCCGGTATCGATTATAAGCCCCGGAATACGCCACGAAGTGCCCGTGAAGCCCGGAAAATTTATCTTTTCGGTTTCGAAGCCCGACCCTTGCAGAGCCCGGTTTCTGAATAAAACTCCCGGTTTTATTAGAAACGAACGTTTTAGGAAACGAATTGCTGCCCGATTTTCATCAAAACAGGTGAGTGTGTAGTTACTTTCACCTTACACATATATATAAAGTATTTTCTTTAAAATGCGTGCTATGTGTAAATATATTAATTGTTTCTTTGAGGTGACTGTTGTGTTGATATTTTATACAAGTTTTAAACTGTATATATTTATCTACAAATATGTTGGGTAGAACATGGGTAGATAGTTGGTGTGTGATAAATTAAAGTGATGAGACGTTTCGACGTGATTTGAGATTCAGTCATCTAGCGGAGTTTGGATGACGACCACAGACTTTCTAGACAGTCCAGTGGGAAACATTAGCAGGTCCGCAACCTGTAGGTGTTAATGAACTTGGGTGTTCATTCGCTGTACTCCATCCCCCACAGGGTTGCCTTTAGGACATGTATGGCTGAGGAAACCCCTTAGCAGTAGTGTCCATCCCGATGATATTCTTCAGGCTAGGTCCCTTGTGTTAAGTGTTTAGGGACGTAAAGTGAGGATAACGGGAAATGGGTAATCAGGGTTATTGTTGATTGGTGAACTTAATAAATTTATTATTATTGTGGGTTGAAAACCCTATATGCTCACCAGGATCCCAAGCCTGACCCACTCAGCTTTTTATGTTATAGGTAGTGGACCCCGAGCATAGTAGGATGACGATGAGTGATTTTGGATTATAGGCCAGTAGTTGTAAATAACTGTGTAAGGCTTATAATGTCTTGTTTATGCTTTTGATCTGTATCGGAACATGACATCCCGAGGTTTTGATATAAAAGGAAATTATATATTTCTTAAAGAAAGGTTTTGATAAATTTTTATCATGTTTGGTTTTGGGAACAAATTCCGCAACACTTTTAATCAAATGATTACTCTGATTTTATTTTAAAAAGCATAAACGAAATCGGTCTTTTCTGGTCGTGAAATTGGGGATGTCACAATTATGCATGGTTATAACGACTCACATAGAGATCCATTACCATCTAAGTACTCATGAGAAATCATATTCATACACCGTGACGATGCAAAGTGATTTATACAATAATACAAAACTATCATACTATTTAAATTGGAAAACATCGGGTTTTCCGGGGAACGACATTAATCACTTCTACATACAACAACTACAATACAAGGAACAATTATGAAAGACATTCACTTTTACATGTTTTGAAATCACATACATATACACTTATGGGATCATCACATCTTTTTCGCAAAACAGTCTTTGTTACAGAAAATATCGGATTTTCTGGGTTTTACAAACAATAAAAACTATTTTTTTTATATCAAACATGCTTATGAACTCACCAACATTATATATGTTGACCGTTTTCAAAATAACTTGTATTCTCAGGTAACCGTTAGAATGAAGAATCATCTAGCGTGTTTCTGAAATTTCTTTTGTGCAATGTCAGTCGTTAAACAATTTATGTTCTGTGATGTTGTAATGTAAACAATGTACTTGGTGTGAACAATTTCAGTTGTAATGTATTAATGCATGGTGATTTTTATGTTATGTTTCATGTATATTCATTGTGATGATATTTCAATTTAAGTCACACGAGCCCTAAGACGTTTGTCACACCCCCAAACCAAGGATGGCAGAAACGTCCGGGGGTGGAGCACTTCATGTATAGTATCACAACAACGAGTATAATAGTGCTCAAAGTAAATACAACCAATCATAAATATAATTGAAAAGTTACACCAAAGCATATGTTTACATGATTCAAATCAATTACATTATGATGACAAAAAGAACTGTTTGACGAATTATCGTCCCATCCTCAAAACGCTGTTGATTTCCTGTTTCACTGAATTCCTGAGAATACAAGTAGTTTTGAAAAAGTGTCAACACAAAGGTTTTTGAGTTCATAAGCTTTTGAAAGTAAGAGTTTAAAAGCCGTTCTTTGTAATGAGTTGTATGTTACCAAGAAAATCCAACATTTTCCTTACAAAAACGATATGTAGTCTTAAAACCCAAGACTGGATGTGCGTGTGAGTTTTGTGTTATGTGATCTCAAGTACCGAGACCGAAAGTGTACAAGTAAAATCTATATTTATTGTTATTAAAGGTGGTTTTAAATCAACATAAAAACCCCTTTTGATTTATAAAATCCCTTATACTTTAAGTTTTGTTAACTCCCTATGTGAGTCACTATAACTATACTAAGATTAACCGGTACTTTGTAATGTACCCCTTTTTGTATAAACCCGGTACTTTGTATTCGTACCCCATTTATATGAAGACCCGGTACTTTGTAATGTACCCCTTTTTGTATAAACCCAGTACTTTGTATTCGTACCCCATTTATATGAAGACCCGGTACTTTGTAATGTACCCCTTTTTGTATAAACCCGGTACTTTGTATTTGTACCCCTTTTTGTATAAACCCGGTACTTTGTATTTGTACCCCTTTTCGTATGAAAACCGGTACTTTGTATTTGTACCCCATTTGTATGATAACCTTTTGTAATAAGTTCGTAATGTAAATGAAACATAAACTTTACCTATTATAGTTTATCATAATGTTTGTAATGTATATGCAACCTAACTATACCTATTATAGTTCATCAAAACAAGGGTAGTAGTAGTAATGTATGTAAACTATACTTAACATAGTTTATCCAAATGTTTGTATGTAATGGATGTACTTTGATTATAACAATTTGTTATTTCTATGCTTTATCTAGCAAAATCCATTTGTTAACTGTTGTATGTCCTTATACTAAGACAAAATGTCATATAATGCAATAATGTATAATCACATAAAGATATACACCTTGCTCAACATGTTACAAGGTGTAATGAAGTTGATAGCATTTTTCTGTTGTTAACAATTTTTATTACTGTTCTTAGAAAATTTGTAGAAAAATCATCAAAGGTCCAAATCAGAATCCGTAAATTCTGAGAGTTTGGGAAATGAGTCTAGTTCGTTCATAAATTTTATTAAGATTTTTAATGACCTCCAACTTGTGTGAAAAAGTCCATAACCACAGACTGGTCCGGATTGATGTTTGAAATGATAGGCAGTTTTGTAAAAATCACCATAAATTGGAGAAAACTCTTATGGTGATGTGCAAGTAGCCATTTTAAAGCTAAGAACTTGAAATACTTGCACCTTGTACAGTTTTGAAAACACAAATGTTTAAGTTGACCAAAACAGTCCGTGAATGGAGTCCAACGTTTCTGATGAAATCTCTTAGAAGAATTTAGTTGTGTTCTTGGTGTTTTAACTTGTATTCCCCCCCTTAAAACGTAAGAAAACATGAAAATGTAGGGGTATGAACTCACCTTGAGTGATTTCAGTAGATGGATGATGGAGAAAAGAAGTGCTCAACTCAAGAACACTTGGGAGGTGCTTGAAGATTCGAAGATCTAACACAAATATGACGATATTTGTGTAAGCAATCTATGATTGGAGTAGAAGGAAGTGTAATAATCATAAGGATGATGAAGATACTTACCAAAAGTAGAAGAAAAGCCTTGGAAAATGCCTTGGAAATCTCGAAATTGAGAGAGAAGAATTGAGAGAAAAGTGTTTGATCTTTTGGTGGAAATGAGAGAAAATGAGTGAAGTGAAGAGAGAGGGTGGATGTTTCAGCTCTAAGAACGTGGGAAATGGATGAAAATGATGATAAAGTACATTGACATGACCTAGGTATGGTGGAATGAGTGTGGCTGGTCATGGAGTGGGTGTGGGTGGTTGCTTGTGTCATAAACTAAAGAAAAGTCAACATTCCACCTCTTGTACTTCACCCACTAAATCTTGGATAAGATTTATCCCCAAAAACGTGATTAATTAATAAATATGGGGCCTTATATGTTAAAATAAAGTTTTGGGTGAAAACCCCGCGTTAAAATAATTAAAATCGGGCTTAGAACGCAAAATTAGTCGAAAACCGGGAAGAAAAGGCTTTTCTGCGAGGCCTCTCGCATGAGGGACCGAAGGTGCGAGGTTTCGCTCCTTTAGAGGGTGGGACCGAAGGCGAAGGTGGACTAGGAAGCGAAATGGACCGAAGGGTTCGGGTTCGGTTCGCGCGAGGTTCGGGTCCGAGAGGACCTTCGGGTTCGGTCCTTGCGAGGCTCGGTCCGAAAGGCAGGTTCGGTTCTTGGGGCTTCCGCTCAGCAGTTCGGTCCCTATAGGGGACTTTCGGCTCTAAGAGGCTTCGGCCCAAAAGGATGGGTTTCGGGTCCTTAAGCCTATTTTACTCGTTTTAACCCCGTTTTAAGCGGTTTTTGACCCGGTTAAGGGTCAGGATGGCCCGAAAGACTATAAAAAGTTAAAGGAACTTTTGAGAGAGATTTGGGAGAGATTTCACATACTTGGAGAGATTTTTCTTACTTAGAGAGATTTGGGAGAGATTTGAGAGAGATTCTAAATAGAGAGAGATAGAGTGAAAACGATTGAGAGAGGTTTCGTGTGTGACATTTGTGAGTGTCCGGCTTCGCAACGCAAGGTCCGTAAACCTCGTTAAGCCTTGTTTAAGGGTCCTACACACTCCCGATGGGTATGCAACATTGTTTTATCGCTTTGGTTCATTGTTTAGCACTATCAAGGCTAAGGAAAATTAAACACACGAATTTTCCAAATGATGTTTTCTCATTAAAGTAGCGCATTGAATAGCAATTACATAACGTGAACCCTAATATACAAGGGTTAGCTGAGTTGACCGGTTTGACTTGTTGACTTTGTTTGACTTTGGCTTGACCAGAATTTGACGGTTGTCACATCATCCCCCCGTTAGAAGGAATTTCGTCCCGAAATTTGCATTTTGGCTGGGACTTCAAGAGTTTGGGAAGAGATGTGGATATTTTTGTTTCCTCTGATCCTCGCGTTCCCAGGTGAATTCGGGTCCTCGTTTAGCGTTCCAGCGGACCTTCACAATGGGAATATGACTTTGCTTTGTTCTTTTTATCTCTCGATCCATGATTTCTACCGGTTCTTCCACGAAGTGGAGACTCTTGTGGAACTCGATCTCGTCGAGGGGGATCACAAGAGTCTCGTCGGATAGATACTTCTGTAAGTTCGAGACGTGGTGGGTAGAATGTACTTTACTAAGCTAGCGGGGTAGATTGAAGTTGCGAGTTACAGGGCTGATTCTGGCAAGAATCTCGAAGGGCCTAATTATCTTGAGTTTTAGCTTTCCACGCTTTCCGAAGCGTACTAAGCCTTCCCAGAGTGAGACTTCCAGAGGAATTTGGTCTCTCCCTCTGGAGTTCTAAAGGTTTCTCCCTGTTGCTTCTCTTCCCAGTCAAGGGTTGCTCCCTTCAGGGTCCAAGTCGTAAGGGGTTCCGTAATTTGCGAGAAGTTCTAAAGGAACTAAGACGGTAGGTCAGCGAGACCTAGAATTTCGGCGAATTCCCGTCGACGCCTTCGGTGCTGACAATTTCTCAACGGTTTTGATTAATTGAAAGGGTCCTCAAGAATTCCCACATCACTAATAGTGTGTCTTAGGAATTTGACTCTTCAATTCCAAAACTCGTAGATGATTTCGGAGGAAGAGATTTACGCACGAAACTGGTATTGTGAGGATCGGATGGACTCCAGTCGTATGATAAAAATCGGAGTCACTTGGAAATAAAGGCACTAGATTTGATCATAAAGACGTTACAGACAAAACACAAATGTGCAACTTTTAACAGAGTTACAGTATTATAGATTTACTACAAGACTATTGCTGCGAACTAGGTTTACTACAAAAGACAAGTATACGCAGCACGAGGGTCCCTTTACTGACGGGGTCTCGCAAAAGATAAGACTCTAGTTGCACTAGTTTTAAACAGTTTATGAGTCTGTTACAACGAACGCCTTAGATACTTTAACGGGGTCCGGAGTAGTTTCTCCTGCGACAGTGATCCTTAGTATCTTCCCGTCTGCGCCGGAGTTCTTTATTATTGGACAGTCCTTTTTGAGGTGTCCTATCTCGCTGCATTGGTGACATATCTGGCTTATACTAGCATTGGTGGTGGAAGTGAGGTGTTTATTCAGAGTTACGTGGACACGGGTTCCCTCCTCGTTCATCCACTTCAAAAATTTCCTTTTATGGGGTCCGGTTTTACCACCACCTTTGTGTGCAGGGTTGGTCCCGATGCTAAGGACTTGAGAAATGGGTCGTGCTGGTGCTGAAGGGGCAGGAGTTGCCACTTGCTGCTGTTGCATGGAAAGTCTTTGGGATCGTTGGCGCTCCTTTCGAGCTTGGCGATTTCGTTTCCTCCTCTCGGTTTTACAACTTTGTACGTCCGTGACTGTTGCCCTTTGTTGGCTTCCTGGATCGATACATCGATCGGAATTTTCAATTCCTTTGCCAGTCGTGATTGCGTTGCCAGCGTTGAGGTTTGCAAGGACAGCTGTCACGGCAGCTGTTACCGCGGCTTGGAATGTAGCGGCGTCGATATGAAGGATAGGGGCTTCGTTGTTCTGCTGACTATTTCCGAATGATGACATGATTCTGCCACACGAAAGACAAGGAGTTCGTGAGTGACTAAGGTTGACTCTATATTATTTTGATTCTGACTAAGAGATGAGTTATTATATATGAAAACTTAGCTTATACACATTATGATATAACCAAGACTGGGCGGATAGTAAAATGTGTGATTCTACTTTTAGTTTCACATCCCAACGAGGAAAAGAAACTAAGTTAGAAATCTCACATTCTATTGTCTACCAGGTCCTCGTTATATATAACTGGGGAATGTATAAGTGAGGAAATCGTAATAATAACATTCTTACTAATCCTTCTTAATGAACTAGAATTCCTAGTAAAGGCTATCATCGAACCTAGATGTATTTCGACCGTTCACCTATAGAGTAGAAGTATGTTCTCGAAGGTTTGACCTACATCCCTATGATGCACTCCTATTACGGAGTGGAAGTAAGTTCGTAGAATGGTCTCATGACGTTTGTCGTTCAAACCGGGGTTCCATTGGTTGGTGAACAACATGATCCAACCTTTGATAGAGAATTAGGAATGATCCCGGAGCTAAATTTCCCTAGTCCAACAACTTGACTAGAGTGGGTTTCAGATAGACTCCTATGATAGTATGATGGACGTATTTAAACAAAGAGTGACACAGAATTTAGCCAACTGACAATGTCATTGATTTTTAAGATGTAATAGGCTTGGGAAAGTTGACCTTGTAGAGGGTCTTACATCACATCCGGAGTAGGAAAGTTTTGGACGCCTAAAGGCCTAACGAAAAGCACATACAGTACAAGATAGTTTCATAGAAAATGCCACATAGGACATAGATAGGAAAAACGATTCCTTTTTAACAGGGAAAGAAAGTAAGGCATCTACTACTGGCGGCGGTCATCCCCCTGGTGAACCCTCAGTTCAGCCAGTTGCCGCCCCATATCAAGCATGTGCCTTTCGTACACCCTCTGGCGTACTCGGAGTTCTATGACTTCGGCTCGTGTTTCAGCCAGTGCTTGCAGCAGGGTTTCATGGTCTTTCTCGGATCTTTCACGAGTGTGCTCAACGCGATTGGTGCGGATTGTATGCATTCTTGCATTTGCATCAACCTCTGCGATACGATGGAGAGCTGTTCTGCCCTGAATCTCGTTTCGGGCAACTCTATGGACCAGAATTGGAAGAATTCTGTCTGCTGAGCTTCCTTCGCTTATGTTGTAGAAGCTTCGGTCTTCATTAAACGGCATAGGTTGGTCTTGATCTTCGCTCCAGGTTTCCAAGCACTCTACCCAAGGAGGCGTCGGGCCTTGAAAAGCCGGACGAGGGTTAGGATTCGGAACAAGAGCCATCGGAGGTAGGTTCTCCACTTCAGGTTCGGAGTCAGAACCATCCGTAAAGCCTTCAGCTTGGTGACCATCTACATGGATTGGGTGATCATTCTCTGGCTCCTCTCCGAGCCATCCAACATTGCCATAGTTAGGGTAGTACGGGTCGTCGTGGGGATGGAATCCAGCCATGATATCTTCGCGAGAGAAGGGAATATAAGAAATAACTAAGTAGACGTACTAATTAGATCATTATAAGATGATCTTTATCAGATACTTCAATACTTGCTTAGTGCATACTAGTTATATGTATTCGGGACAGGATAGACCTTCGAATAAGCGACCCTAACTCTAAGTCCACAACCCAACGAGGAACAGGAAGTAAAGCAAAGATCCACAAATTCTAAGTCTATGACGTCCTGGATACATATAATCTTAATGTATCCACTAAGCAATTATTGACCTATTGATAAAAATCTATTTAGTTCTCAAATAAGTAATTATAGTAACACCAAATACCCCTATGGTATTTCATTGTGGTAGTGTTGGTAAGTTTTTAGACTTGTTGCCACATCACAACCATTCTTGGGCATATGCTAATCACTCCTCGGACCAGCATAGTTGACCAGGCTATGCCATTCCTAGGACTGACCATACATCCCCAAGCTTATTTGTGATATTCAACAATCGTAATACTTTTGTTCTTGTCATTGTGACATTGATTTTAGTATGAATGCAGGCACATATACTTTATATAAGAAACTTTTTATTTCTAAAAGCATAGTTATTTGAAAATGTTAAATCAGAGACCTTAGTCCCAATGCATTTATAGTTTGTATATCTTATGTGGTTCGATATACTTAGTTCACTATAAACAATGCTCTGATACCAATCTGTCACACACCCAAACCAAGGATGGCGGAAACGTCCGGGGGTGGAGGAATTCATGTATAGTATCACAACAACGAGTATAATAGTGCTCAAAGTAAATACAACCAATCATAAATATAATTGAAAAGTTACACCAAAGCATATGTTTACATGATTCAGATCAATTACATTATGATGACAAAAAGAACTGTTTGACGAATTATCGTCACATCCTCAAAACGCTGTTGATTTCCTATTTCACTGAATTCCTGAGAATACAAGTAGTTTTGAAAAAGTGTCAATACAAAGGTTGGTGAGTTCATAAGCTTTTGAAAGTAAGAGTTTAAAAGCCGTTCTTTGTAATGAGTTGTATGTTACCAAGAAAATCCAACATTTTCCTTACAAAAACGATATGTAGTCTTAAAACCCAAGACTGGATGTGCGTGTGAGTTTTGTGTTATGTGATCTCAAGTACCGAGACCGAAAGTGTACAAGTAAAATCTATATTTATTGTTATTAAAGGTGGTTTTAAATCAACATAAAAACCCCTTTTGATTTATAAAATCCCTTATACTTTAAGTTTTGCTAACTCCCTATGTGAGTCACTATAACTATACTAAGATTAACCGGTACTTTGTAATGTACCCCTTTTTGTATAAACTTGGTACTTTGTATTCGTACCCCATTTATATGAAGACCCGGTACTTTGTAATGTACCCCTTTTTGTATAAACCCGATACTTTGTATTCGTACCCCATTTATATGAAGACCCGGTACTTTGTAATGTACCCCTTTTTGTATAAACCCAGTATTTTGTATTCATACCCCATTTATATGAAGACCCGGTACTTTGTAATGTACCCCTTTTTGTATAAACCCGATACTTTGTATTTGTACCCCTTTTTGTATAAACCCGGTACTTTGTATTTGTACCCCTTTTCGTATGAAAACCGGTACTTTGTATTTGTACCCCATTTGTATGATAACCTTTTGTAATAAGTTCGTAATGTAAATGAAACATAAACTTTACCTATTATAGTTTATCATAATGTTTGTAATGTATATGCAACCTAACTATACCTATTATAGTTCATCAAAACAAGGGTAGAAGTAGTAATGTATGTAAACTATACTTAACATAGTTTATCCAAATGTTTGTATGTAATGGATGTACTTTGATTATAACAATTTGTTATTTCTATGCTTTATCTAGCAAAATCCATTTGTTAACTGTTGTATGTCCTTATACTAAGACAAAATGTCATATAATGCAATAATGTATAATCACATAAAGATATACACCTTGCTCAACATGTTACAAGGTGTAATGAAGTTGATAGCATTTTTCTGTTGTTAACAATTTTTATTACTGTTCTTAGAAAATTTGTAGAAAAATCATCAAAGGTCCAAATCAGAATCCGTAAATTCTGAGAGTTTGGGAAATGAGTCTAGTTTGTTCATAAATTTTATTAAGATTTTTAGTGACCTCCAAATTGTGTGAAAAAGTCCATAACCACAGACTGGTCCGGATTGATGTTTGAAATGATAGGCAGTTTTGTAAAAATCACCATAAATTGGAGAAAACTCTTATGGTGATGTGCAAGTAGCCATTTTAAAGCTAAGAACTTGAACTACTTGCACCTTGTACAGTTTTGAAAACAAAAATGTTTAAGTTGACCAAAACAGTCCGTGAATGGAGTCCAACGTTTCTGATGAAAGCTGTTAGAAGAATTTAGTTGTGTTCTTGGTGTTTTAACTTGTATCCCCCCCCTTAAAACGTAAGAAAACATGAAAATGTAGGGGTATGAACTCACCTTGAGTGATTTCAGTAGATGGATGATGGAGAAAAGAAGTGCTCAATTCAAGAACACTTGGGAGGTGCTTGAAGATTCGGAGATCTAACACAAATATGACGATATTTGTGTAAGCAATCTATGATTGGAGTAGAAGGAAGTGTAATAATCATAAGGATGATGAAGATACTTACCAAAAGTAGAAGAAAAGCCTTGGAAAATGCCTTGGAAATCTCGAAATTGAGAGAGAAGAATTGAGAGAAAAGTGTTTGATCTTTTGGTGGAAATGAGAGAAAATGAGTGAAGTGAAGAGAGAGGGTGGATGTTTCAGCTCTAAGAACGTGGGAAATGGATGAAAATGATGATAAAGTACATTGACATGACCTAGGTATGGTGGAATGAGTGTGGCTGGTCATGGAGTGGGTGTGGGTGGTTGCTTGTGTCATAAACTAAAGAAAAGTCAACATTCCACCTCTTGTACTTCACCCACTAAATCTTGGATAAGATTTATCCCCAAAAACGTGATTAATTAATAAATATGGGGCCTTATATGTTAAAATAAAGTTTTGGGTGAAAACCCCGCGTTAAAATAATTAAAATCGGGCTTAGAACGCAAAATTAGTCGAAAACCGGGAAGAAAAGGCTTTTCTGCGAGGCCTCTCGCATGAGGGACCGAAGGTGCGAGGTTTCGCTCCTTTAGAGGGTGGGACCGAAGGCGAAGGTGGACTAGGAAGCGAAATGGACCGAAGGGTTCGAATTCGGTTCGCGCGAGGTTCGGGTCCGAGAGGACCTTCGGGTTTGGTCCTTGCGAGGCTCGGTCCGAAAGGCAGGTTCGGTTCTTGGGGCTTCCGCTCAGCAGTTCGGTCCCTATAGGGGACTTTCGGCTCTAAGAGGCTTCGGCCCAAAAGGATGGGTTTCGGGTCCTTAAGCCTATTTTACTCGTTTTTACCCCGTTTTAAGCGGTTTTTGACCCGGTTAAGGGTCGGGATGGCCCGAAAGACTATAAAAAGTTAAAGGAACTTTTGAGAGAGATTTGGGAGAGATTTCACATACTTGGAGAGATTTCTCATACTTAGAGAGATTTGGGAGAGATTTGAGAGAGATTCTAAATAGAGAGAGATAGAGTGAAAACGATTGAGAGAGGTTTCGTGTGTGACATTTGTGAGTGTCCGGCTTCGCAACGCAAGGTCTGTAAACCCCGTTAAGCCTTGTTTAAGGGTCCTACACACTCCCGATGGGTATGCAACATTGTTTTATCGCTTTGGTTCATTGTTTAGCACTATCAAGGCTAAGGAAAATTAAACACACGAATTTTCCAAATGATGTTTTCTCATTAAAGTAGCGCATTGAATAGCAATTACATAATGTGAACCCTAATATACAAGGGTTAGCTGAGTTGACCGGTTTGACTTGTTGACTTTGTTTGACTTTGGCTTGACCAGAATTTGACGGTTGTCACAACGTTTCCACCGTCTGGTTCGGGGGTGTGACAGGTTGGTATCAGAGCTTTGTTTATAGTGAACTAGCATATCTAACCATACATGATATGCAACTATAAATATAATTGGAATAAACAACTCTGAACAAAAATAAAATTTCATACTTATGTGCTTATATTAAAAACAACAATATAACAACATTTAAAAGTCTTTGGAGGATTCGAACATTTTCGATTGTGCTCGGACAGTTATGAAGCCGTAATGGGGGTAAATGTAGCCTGATCAACTACATTCACCCAAAGTACGACTGTCATGTGCCCGGGTGTGATTGTGATGATCGATGAAACAAAAACGTAATCTTATACCCAGAAGGAGAAAATTTCATTTCTACAAAATTTACCCTCTTTACGCATTCCTCATCACAAATATCTCGCACGGTCACCATGGAGGAGGAGCATCAAGGCATTCAATTTCACCAGGCCCTGGTGGCCCACATAATGATTGAAGATGACCCCGAGGAAGGACAAGGGGCAGCACCCGACATTGAGCCCGACGAGTACACTGATACGGACTACGAGTTAGATGGGGTTGACGAGGACATGGAGGAGGATAGAGACACATACGAAGCCCCCGTCGAACCACCTACCGACGAGACACACTAGGACCACCCTGCCCCACCAGGAAATCCCATTAGGGAGGAGCGCTCTCTGGAGGCAGAGGTTGCCGCACTTTGTCAACAACTATTTGCCATGGAGGCACGATCCGTGCAGGCTGAGCAGGAAAGGGATGAGGTCATCGGGGAAATGACCGAGATGGCTCAGTTGTTGGCACAACATTTTGGGATATGATTTCGCTACCACCGTTAGACACCTCCCAGTGTGTTTAGAATCAGTAGAATTCCCTAGTAGTATTATATTTCTTTTATGTGCTCAATGTTCTGTAATACCGACTCTATGTTTAAGTGATCACACTACTCATAGAGTCGTTATGCTACCACTACTCAAACTCCTTCCACACCACATGCTCCAGCCTCATCAACACCCAATGCTCCCCGACAATACACACGAAATCTCCCAAAATGCAACAAATGCAATTTCCATCACCACGGAGAATGTAAGGAGATGCATTGTACCAGTTTCAACCGAAAAGGTCATACGACAAGATACTGTAGGACCTATCCTCCCCAGAACCAGCAACAGGGAAACAACAACAACAACAACAACAACAGCCGCAACAACAACAACAACAGCAACAACACTGGGGCCAGTCACACCTGCTATGGGTGTGGGAAGACTGGGAATTTCCGGCGAAACTGCCCCAATGTCAACAATCAAGGAAATGGAGGATCGGGAAGGGTTTTGACTTTGGGACAAGGCGAAGCAGTCCAAGACCCTACCGTTGTCACCGATACGTTCCTACTTAACAACACATATGCATGCATCTTATTCGATAGTGGAGCGGAGCGAAGCTTCGTTAGTAACAAGTTTAAACACTTACTAAATCAACAACCCCAGAAGCTCAATGAAGCCTTCACGGTGGAAATGGCTAATGGGAAAACAAAGTCAACTACGGATATCTATGTAGGGTGCACGTTAACATTTAACCACCACACTTTCCAAATAAATTTGATGCCCGTAAATATTAGGAGTTTCGATGTGATTGTCGGCATGGATTGGTTGAGCCCCCATCATGCTGATATTATGTGCCACGAGAAGGCCGTTCGCCTTCATCTTCCTAATCATGAAACCCTAATAATCTTTGGAGATAAACCCGGAGTCAACCTTCGTCTTATTTCATGCATCAAGGCACAGAAATGCCTGCACAAAAGGAACTACGCCTTCCTTGCTCACATCGTGGACAAGTCAAAAGAAGAAATAAACATTCGAGATATCCCAGTGATGTGTGACTTTCCAGACGTATTTCTCGAGGATCTTCCGGGAATACCCCCCGATAGGAAGGTCGAATTTCGGATCGACCTTGTGCCAGGAGCTACTCCCAACGCCAAATCGCCCTATAGGTTGGCTCTTGCGGAAATGCAGGAATTGTCAAGCCAACTTAACGAACTTTTGGACAAAGGATTCATCAGACCCAGCTTCTCACCATGGGGAGCTCCGGTTCTTTTCGTTAAAAAGAAAGACGGATCATTTAGAATGTCCATCGACTATAGAGAGCTAAATAAGCTCACTATCAAGAATCGCTACCCACTTCCACGAATCGACGATCTATTCGACCAACTTCAAGGAGCAAATTACTTCTCTAAGATAGATCTGCGATTCGGCTATCATCAACTCAAGGTCCGAGAGGAGGATATTTCCAAGACCGCTTTCCGAACTCGCTATGGACATTATGAATTTGTTGTAATGCCCTTCGGTCTAACGAATGCCCCTGCCGTATTTATGGACCTGATGAATCGAGTATGCCGTCCATTCCTTGACAACTTTGTAATCGTTTTCATCGACGATATCCTGGTCTATTCTCGAAGCGAAGAAGAACATAGTCGACATCTCCGACAAATTTTGGAAACCCTGCGAGCCGAAAAATTGTACGTGAAACTCTCTAAGTGTGAGTTATGGCTCCGTAGCGTAAACTTTTTAGGTCATGTTTTCAGCCAAGAAGGGATACATGTGGACCCTTCCAAGGTTAAAGCCATTGAAGGATGGGCAGTCCCCACGACACCCACATAAATTCGTCAATTTCTAGGTCTCGCAGGCTATTACAGAAGATTCATCCAGAACTTCTCCAGGACAGCCAAGCCTCTTACCACACTTACACAAAAAGTCGTACCATTCGAATGGACAGAGAAGCAGGAAGTTGCCTTCCAAACCCTGAAGAAAGCCCTCTGTAGTGCATCTGTGCTATCCTTACCAGAAGGAACCGAAGACTTTATAGTCTACTGCGACGCTTCAAATCAAGGTTTGGCATGTGTACTTATGCAGCGAGGAAAGGTGATAGCCTATGCATCAAGACAACTGAAAACGCACGAAGTGAACTATACCACTCATGATCTCGAATTGGGAGCAGTGGTCTTCGCATTGAAGATTTGGAGGCACTACCTTTATGGTACGAAGTGCACCATCTTCACCGACCACAAAAGCCTCCAACACATCCTGAACCAGAAGGAATTAAATATGAGGCAGCAGAGATGGGTCGAGCTGCTAAAAGATTACGAGTACGAAATCAAATATCATCTGGGCAAGGCTAACGTGATGGCTGATGCCTTGATCCGAAAAGAATATTCAAGTCGTCACGTGAAAACTCTCTCGATAACCATTCAATCCCACCTAATCTCGCAGATCAAAGAAGCCCAGTTGGATGCATTGAAACCCGAGAACACTACAAGTGAATCATTACGCGGGATGGAGAAGAACCTTGAAGTCAAAGAGGATGGAGCATACTATTTCATGGATAGAATCTGGGTCCCTAAATTTGGGGGATTCAGAGAAGTAGTAATGAATGAAGCTCACAAGACACGATACTCCATCCATCCGGGATCATATAAGATGTACCTAGATATCAAACAACATTATTGGTGGCCAAATATGAAAGCAGAAATTGCCACTTACGTGGGCAAGTGCCTCAGTTGCGCTAAAGTGAAAGTGGAATATAAAAAGCCCTCGGGACTATTACAACAGCCGGTAATACCCGAGTGGAAATGGGAAAGGATTACCATGGACTTTGTGACCAAATTACCCAAAACAACTGATGGATTGGATGCCATATGGGTGATAATCGACAGATTGACGAAATCCGCCCATTTCCTACCAATAAAAGAGTCCTATAAAATGGAAAGATTAAACATGATATACATCAAGGAGGTAGTGAGACTTCATGGAGTGCCAATATACATCATCTCGGATCGAGATAGTAGATTCACTTCACGCTTTTGGCAATCACTTCAAAAGGCTATGGGAACACAACTCGACATGAGCACTGCTTACCACCCACAAACGGATGGTCAAAGTGAGCGAACCATTCAAACGCTTGAAGATATGCTTCGAGCATGTGTGATAGACTTTGGAAGGTCGTGGGATACCCACTTACCTTTAATTGATTTTTCGTACAATAACAGTTATCACACAAGCATCAAAGTTGCTCCTTTTGAAGCATTATATGGTC
Source organism: Lactuca virosa (assembly GCF_052849685.1). Lineage (NCBI taxonomy): Eukaryota > Viridiplantae > Streptophyta > Magnoliopsida > Asterales > Asteraceae > Lactuca > Lactuca virosa. The sequence goes on along the minus strand of NC_136430.1, from coordinate 298,774,719 downwards.
GTAAATGTAGATCACCGTTGTGTTGGGCTGAGGTAGGTGACACTCAGCTAGCAAGAGGACATACACCAAACAATGCTTTAACAGGGCCAGAAATCATACGTGAAAAACAGAAAAGATAGTTCAAATCAGAGCTCGAATTCAGGCATCACAAGACCGACAGAAGAGCTATGCTGATAAACGGCGAAAGCCCCTAGAATTTCAAGTCGGGGATCGGGTGTTATTGAAGGTCTCTCCCTGGAAAAGGGTGATTTGTTTTGGGAAACGGGGGAAACTAAACCCACAATACATTGGGCCATTCTAGATTCTAACCCGAATCGGTCCAGTGGCCTATAGGCTGCAGCTACTTGCCGAGCTCAGCAGCGTACACCCCGTGTTCCATGTTTCCAATCTGAAAAAGTGCTTATCCGATGAAACTCTTGTCATCCCATTGGAAGAAATCGAAATCAACGAGAATCTCCTGTTCATCGAGGAACCAGTTGAAATCATGGACAGGGAAGTGAAGCGTACTAAGCAAAGTCGCATTCCGATTGTGAAAGTTCGATGGAACGTAAAGCGTGGACCGGAATTCACATGGGAACGCGAAGACCAGATGAAGCAAAAGTACCCTCACTTATTCTCGCATTCTCAAATCTAGCGTCAAAAAGGAATTTCGGGACGAAATTCCCTCTAACGGGGGAATGATGTCACAACTAGGAAATTCTATATCCTTGTAACTATAACAATGATAGCCATTGTAACCAAAATTTTGAAAGCATGCTTGATGTTTATTCAATGACAACATAACTCCATCAAAAACTCTATACAAACACTTCAATTGGTCAACGAAAGATTAGAAACACTAAGAATCCCAGCATAAGTCGGTTTTGGACTAGTATTTCCTTATTGGGCCTACTGGACCAATAAGTTTCCAATTTGAGTATTTTGGGCTTAGAACCCTTAAATGGGCCCTAATTGGACCCACTTTCATGAAACCTAACATTTTGAGCCATACTGGATCCAAAATGAATTGAATTATCCTTAATGGGCCTTGTTGGGCCATAACAAAACAAATTAACCCTAATGGATCATAAAACCCATTCTTTTATACTAATTGGGCTGTAAACTATCCAAAGGAGACCAATGGGTCGAAAACCTTCTCTATGAACCTCATAGTTTCGAACCAAGGCCAGAAGTGGGCCAAATTAATCCATATCTTCTTTCATTACGCCCATTTCGGCCTAAGATAAAAAAAAGAGAGAAATGAGATTAATGGGAGATTAAGGGGGGGGGGGGTGACACCTCAAAATTGTATGTAGGATAACAATGCACCATTCTCACATCCCCATGCATCTATCACCTCACTCTCTCTCTTATTCCCTCTTCTTTTCTACCCTCGGCCGAACACACACACCCTCACCACCTTCAACTTTCATTTCAAACTCTCTCAAACCTTTCAAGAACATCTTCTTACCTCCCTCAAAATCTCGAAAATTAGTGTGGCTCCAAGAAGATCTTTCACTTATATCACCATCATTGGTAAGTTATTGTTATACATAAGTCTTGGTTTCCATTCTTAAGCTAAGAACAATTCCTTATATGACTTCATTTGGTGATCATACTTCCTAGAAAACCTCTAAGTTCGAAAGTTCTCTTCAAGGAAGTGTCTAAGACCGAAAACCACACCATCTTCTTCCATTCTTCTTCAAAACCGAAACCACAAACCCAAGGTGAGTTCATACCCCCTTGTTTTCGGTTTTTACTTGTTTTTGGGGGGAGAATACAAGTGTTATGTGTTGATCTATGTGTGTTTGTATGTTATATGTGATTTCTTTGGTTTATGTTGTGATAATGTGTTAATACTTATTATATTTCGAGATCTATAGCTAAAATGTGAAAGATTCATAAACAAAAACATAATAAACAACATACATCATAGATCTAAGAGTCCTTAAGTTTAATAAGTGAAAAACAAAGCCAAAGATCTTTACAAGTGTCATTTTTGCAAAAATAACAAAGATTGGGTTGAAAGTTGATAATCTTCGGTTTTATGAGGGTTATAAAGTATTTATTTATATAAAAGCTGATTTTTATGAAAATAATACTTTTCAAAGGACCAAAAATATAAAATTTTTACTTAATGGGCTTATATTTGGGCCTCACGGATTTTTGGGCCTAAACTTGCGAAAATGAAGAGTTTTAGGGACTGAAATTATAAATTCATAAAAGTATGAGTCAAAAACATAATTAAACTATTTCAGGGGCTGAAAATGACCCTTTTTGCTAAATTTGACTAATAATGCAAAGTTTTTAGATTTTGGGCCAAAATTGTAAAACTTACGGCAAATGGGCCAAAAATGTAAATTTTTAGCAAATAAGGGCTGAAAATGTCAAAAGTTGTATTTTGGGCTGAAATTATAATTTAAGATTTTATTTGGGCCGAAAATGCTAAGTTAAATAATCTAATGGACTAAAATGTCATTTTTCATCAAAAGGACTAAAAGTGTCATTTTGCACCATTAAGGGCTGAAAATGTAAATTTTGTATGAAAAAGGGACTGAAATGGTCAAATAAACATTTTGGGCCAAATATGTAAATTTCTAAACAATTGGATCAAAGATATAATTTTTTACAACATGAAGGTTTAAAAATGGTATTTTTATAAAAACTAAGAATATCGTTATAAACCAACATTTAGTATTTTAACATCGAAAGTAAACACTAAGTGTAAACCAAATTCCATACTACAACTTATATCGACAAACAGAAAAACGATTCAATGGTTGGGCCCAATATTTCCTACTCGTGCTTATTGGGCCTTCGTGACCCAATTATACGATTGTTGGGCCCAATATAATCAAAACATGTTTATTGGGCCTTGGTGACCCAATTACATGCCCAATGGACCTTTATCAGCTTTAACATGCTATTGGGCCTTAGTGGCCCAATTGCATTGCTAATATGGCCCTAAACATTCATCATATGCTTAATGGGCTATAATGTGTCCGTAGCATACTCGACAGCCTATAATAACATACATGATTAGTGGGCCACCATTGTCCTCTTTCATGTCTGTTAGGCTTACTTCATATTCATGTAAACATCATTCGGGTTGTAAAACAAGGTTATTCAATTTCATTGGGATTTAGTGAGAAATAACGGGTGGCACCAATAAGTGTCGGTCGTAGCCTGTAGTTATAACCAGAGTCTCCTGGAGGGAGAGCGAGAGTTTGTGTATAGATATATACGGGGGTGACTCCCCCACACCTAAGCTGTTCGCTACAGTTAGACTCGGCCAGTCTAGGGTGACAAAATCTTGATCAAAACCGGCGTTAGGAAAAAAAATGCCAAGACAGGCGAATTAGTCACTATTATGCATGGTTATAACGACTCACATAGAGATCCATTACCATCTAAGTACTCATGAGAAATCATATTCATACACCGTGACGATGCAAAGTGATTTATACAATAATACAAAACTATCATACTATTTAAATTGGAAAACATCGGGTTTTCCGGGGAACGACATTAATCACTTCTACATACAACAACTACAATACAAGGAACAATTATGAAAGGCATTCACTTTTACATGTTTTGAAATCACATACATATACACTTATGGGATCATCACATCTTTTTCGTAAATAGTCTTTGTTACAGAAAATATCAGATTTTATGGGTTTTACAAACAATAAAAACTATTTTTTATATCAAACATGCTTATGAACTCACCAACATTATATATGTTGACCGTTTTCAAAATAACTTGTATTCTCAGGTAACAGTTAGAATGAAGAATCATCAAACGTGTTTCTGAAATTTCTTTTATGCAATGTCAATCGTTAAACAATTTATGTTCTGTAATGTTGTAATGTAAACAATGTACTTGGTGTGAACAAGGTCAGTTGTAATGTATTAATGCATGGTGATGTTTATGTTCTGTTTCATGTATATTCATTGTAATTATATTTGAATTTAAGTCACACGAGCCCTCAGATGTTTCCGCCGTCTGGTTCGGGGGTGTGACATGCTAACAACCTCCAGGAGGTAAAAATATCATAACTTGATCATCTTATCTTGTAGATCTTGCTATTTCTTCATTTAGGGCATTCTTGGTCCCAAAAATGGTGATTCTTGAGCATGGCATGCTCTTAATCGAATAAGTCATCCTTTTAGACCCAATGAGGGGTCTTGAGTCATAAAAATGTAGTGTTGATGCTTAGTTTTTCTCCATGCATGCTCTCAAAGGTCTTAAGGTGTTAAGAAGTTGGGATTTTGTGTATTAAACACTTAATAGGCATGCAAAGTCATAAAGTTGGAAGCTTTATGACTCTTAGTGGTATTTTGGCCTTGGATCTGGAATTTGGACGTGAGAGCTTAATGCATTAAGTTCTTATTGAGGAAAGGAAATTATGTGTGTACGTCGTGCGTACCATAGCGTACGTCGTGCATATGTGGTCAACCTCCCGACTCCGGTTAAAGCCCGAGTACGCCCTGCGTTTCTCCGGAGTACGCCCCGCATACAAGCCCTGAGTTGAATCGACCGAGCTGACTCAGCTAAGTTGGCTTGGTTGACTTGTTGATTTTGACCAATTTTGATCAAGGGTATTTTGGGAAATGTTATTAATTTAGAATGGGAAATGTTTTGACATTTAGGATTTGTGTTGAGCTGGTTGTCAGAGTTGGGAGTTAGTCAGTCTGCATTCAGACTGTGAGGTGAGTTTTCCCCACTGTACCCGTGGGTCGAATGCACCAAGGTTGGCCCACTAGATTATTTATCTTCGTCGGGATAGTGATATGATAGTTGTATCTGTTTAGTAGAATTGTATGATTATCTGTATTTTTTTGGCTCTGTGTTTATGTTTGTTCGTTGCATATGTCGACATGTTGGGTTAGGTTGAGGAGGTCTTGCTTTATGTTGTAGGCCAAGACACCCGGGGACGACCAGATAGGTTGTAGGCCCTGTGAGGTGGTCCAGTCAGGTCGCCGACCCGTGGAGTAGTCTAGATAGGCTATAGGCCCTACGAGGCGGTCCAGTCATGCTGAAGGCTCATGGAGCGGTCCGAATAGGTTGTAGGTCCTGCGAGGCGGTCCAATCAAGCTGGTTGTTCATAATGTATGCTTGTTTGTTGTGGTGTGCTGGTACTTTGGGGGAAATCACTAAGATTTGAGTTACAGTTTTAGTTTGTGGTTTCAGGTACTTTCGAGGATCGTGAGAAGGTGAAGGCGTGATCATACATAACTTCCAGTTTTTATGTCTTCATGTCTTGGGAAAACTCTGATTTGAAATAATGCTTTTGAAACAATGAATCTTTTTGTAAATAATATTAATTCATGGTTGTTTTAAAAATTTTAAAATTATTTTGATTTTTGGAGTGCTACATTCCATTTGCAACATTGCTCACATCGATTTACCCTCCCGATGCCTTGATCAAGAATTTCAGTCGCTCCCTCCCCATCAGACCCCAAAATTTTCTATAGATCTAAAACGTTGCATTACCCACCTCAAGTTATAATATCGCTGCATAAGAATAGTTCCCCAGTTCCTTGAATGAAGTCTCAATACTCATCAAAACTGGGAATGATGTGGGGTTCCAGATCGGGGAAAATAACAAGGATATCTTGGAATATATATTGGAAGTGGATGTCGGCAACAAAGGTGATACACCGGTACCCAAATGAATATCCTAAGGATCAATATCAGGGGGGTGAGCGAGTATCATAAATCAGAATCGATAAATGAAATCAGGACCAAGAACAAAATTGACTTTCTCTGGAGTTCAATAAACCCATGTATCTGACCTTTCTTGCACTGATGTCGCAGTCTGCTGGGGGAACACTACTTTTAACTACAAATTTGTTAAATCTCATGGAAAATCTGGTGGGATTATCAGTGTTTGGGATCCTAACGTCTTCTCAAAAGCAAACACCATCTCTTCCACGCATTTCTTAGCTACTTCAGGTCATTGGAACGGTTTTCTAGGTATCACCACCCTTGTCAACGTATACGATCATCAATCAATCGCATACAAGAAATTTATTTGGAATGATCTGATGAACCTCAAACTCAATTTTGATGGGATTTGGGTTTTCTTTGGTGACTTCAATGTAGTGTGTAAGATTGAAGAAAGGTTTAATTCATTCTTTCGTGTTAGGGGCAGGATCCCAGAATCGTATTCAGGATCCGTAATATGACTGAAAACTCAAGATCCTTAAAATACATCGTAGGATCCTGATTATTACTACTAATATTTACTAACGCTTGTAACAGTTATGTTTTTCTCTCTTTTTCTCACATGTGCATAACTATTCAACATAAGACTCATTCTCAACGTAGAGTCATCTCGACCAGGCAAAAGACCCAGAATACCAAGTCAAACAATGTTCTTATGTTGATTTCGGAGGATCCCGAAATTATCAAACTTCTTGTTACTTGCATTAGACTATAAATAACACATGTATTTAGCACACTACACACAATTGGCTCTACCAATACACTTGTACTCGTATTACCTTCATCATCTTTGTAATCTCATATTTAAACCAATAAAATACATCAAGGCAGGTGATCGTTATCACCTCCCAAGGTTTTATGCCGGAGATCCTATAAAGGATCAAGGGATTTCCTTGTAACCCACTTGTCTCACTCTGATCATTATTCTATACTTACATTGCACTAACACCACAACCTCTCATACAATTTGGTTGAATTACACTTGATCGATTTTTGAACAAAACAATTTGGCCCGCACCATGGGGCCGTGGTGTTCATAATTGTTCGAGGATCTTGTCTACCCAACCAACCTTATCCTCTTCCTCCATTCCTCCCATTTCCTCCAAAAACGTTCCTCTACCCCCAGGTGGATATCCCAATAAAACTACTGAGGCACCAAAGAAAAACACCTCTCCGGTCGCTACCTGTTTTGGTCAAAAAATAATTGAACGGAAATGGACCAAAGTGTATGAGAGGCTATGATGTTCAATATAAAGCAAATAAGTAAAGTGAATCAAAGCAACATAAATCGTTTACAAGGAAAGCCATAGATCCTTGTTAGGATCTCCGACATAAAACCTTAGGAGGTGATAACGATCACCTGCCTTGATGTTTTTATTGATTTGAAATGAAAATTATAGAGAAAATGGAATGAGTCGGAGTACAAGTGATAGTATTCTGCTAAGTCTCGCGTGTTAGTGTGATGAATACAAGTGTTTTATATTGTCAAAACCTAATAACTAGAACCCCGAAAAGTCTGGGATCCTCTGAGATTACTTATAGTCGTTTGCTTGACTTGGTCCTCCGGGTATTTTGCATGGTTGTGACGACCATACGTTGAGAATGTGACTTTGACTGGTTGTTTCTACACATGTGAGAAAGACAAAAGAACATATAGCCGTTATAAAAAATAAAAAATATTAGTCAGGATCCTATAGTATATCCGGGATCATGGGGTTCGAGGATCCTGAGCCTTTGAGGATCCTTAGATATGAGGATCTTAGAGTAGCTCCGGGATCCTGGTCCTAACAATTGCCCCAAGTTATTCCTGAAAAATGAATGAGTTAGTTTCGATAATATTGAAGGGATAACTTAAAGAAAAAAAAAGAGATAATGGTAATTTTCGAATTTAACCCTTAACGGCTAGGATAATTCAAATTCCAACAGTTGGATTACTAGCCGTTATCAAGCGGTCAAATCACCTGTTGTTTCAGTATAAATAGGGATGATTTGTCTCGTGATTTTCTTTACTCTTCCCTGTTGATTACCGATGATTTATTAGAAGGTAATTTTCTCTTTTTCTTCTACGTTTTTACTGATGGATTTTGAGCATATCTACATTCCTATGTGATCATGCAACCCTAATTGCTTTGGATCTAAGTTTTTCTTTATTGAACATACAAATTGAATACCAAAGCAATAATCCTATATACTAGCATACAATTTCAAAATTCACATATGAAATAGGATCAGAAGATTACCTCACTTGTTATATTGTAATAACAAGACAATCCTTGAAGTCCTTGACTCTTGAAAGCTTAGTGCCCCAAGTGTTGCACCTCTAATGGAGTCACAAACACCCAATGCAAAGGATGAGTTGGAGAGACAAGGATTTTCGGCTAGGGTTATGTATTCTTATGCATAGGCCGAAAATCCCATGACATGGGGTTCTTTATATAGCTATGGGCTGCTAGGGTTTCTGGAGGAAACCCTAATTCCTGCTTAAGGCTTAAGCAGCCCATGGACTCCTCCTTATGAGGCCTTGGACGAAATCTATAGGGCCTCCCTATAGGATTTCGTCCACTCCTAATTAAGGAGTCCAATAGCCCAGTTCTGCAACTATCAATGATTTGCAAAACAGCCCCTCCATTATTAATCAGTTCCTTTAATCCCAAAATTAATTTCAAATTAATTTCTGATTAATCACTAAATAATAATATGATTTCCAAATAATATATTAATCTTATAATATATTAATAAAATCATTTGAGAACCAATTTATTATTTCACATAATAAATTCTACTCTCTCTTTCTCTCTCTCAACTAGTCATCCTGTCAAGTTGCATGAGTGAAGGCAACCCAAAAGGACCATGCTACATATCAAATCAAGTACATAACAATTATAGTTATGGGCTTTGACACCTAATCTAACAGTCTCCCACTTGGATAAGTCTAATAACTATTATTGCAAGTATGACTTCAAAATTTGACTAGCAATCGTAGCTTTCAAAAGCCGTTGTCGAACTCTGATCTAATCAATGACGCGTCCTTAAGATAAGTAATCAAATATCCCACTGTTATTCAAGATATAGTATGTGTTGTATTAGGTGTCTAAGTTCATTACTATTTCTACAATGTACTTGACCCGGTTGTCATGGTCAATTTAGGTTGCATGGCATTGCAACACTTTGATAGACTAAATGAGAGAAAGGACACTTATGGTTTATTAATATATTATAACTACTAATATATTAATAATATTATTTAATTAGTATTGATCAAGAATTAATTTAGAATTAATTTGGTGATCAAAAGGAGACTAATTAAATATATGGGGTTGATTGTGTAAATCATCCATTCTTTTATAGCGGGCTAATGATCCATGGTTTATTAAGTTTGGCTAAAACCCATAAGGTGCTCCATGGATAGTCCATGGAGGTTATAAACCCATGGATCATGGAATATGAAAAGCCATGCACATTAGGGTTTACATGGAGTAACCCTACATGTGGCACACTATATACGAAGCTCCATGGCTAGCAAAATCGGTCACTAAGAGAGAACAAGAGGGCTAGCCGATTTTGAGTGTGTGTGGACTTCTCTCAAAGTTATTCCAAGAGTTGTGGTGTTGTGTGAAACATTTGAGGCATCACACTTGAGGTGCTAGGCTCACAAGGTTCTCAAGGAATCCAAGCAACAAGAAAGGTATGTTCTCCTACTAGCTTTGTGTTTCAAAGTTCCCCATGCCATGCTAGTTAGGTTAAGAACCTTGGAAAATCAAATTTGCATGTATCTTAGTAAAACATAGATCCAAGGTTTCTAGGGTTGCATGTACACTTTAGAAGTGTTAGAATGCTCCAAACCCTTCAGTGGTATTAGAGCCTAGGCTTGTTTTCTTGATACGTGATGCAAATTGTTGGAAAAACTCAAGATTTCTGCATTCTGCTGAGTGAACTCGCCGAGTCCATGGGGGGAATCGACGAGTCCATGTGTTATTTCATCCTACTCGTCGAGTAGGTTCTTGCACTCGGCGAGTAGGAGGCCCTGAATGCAGATTTTCGAGTTTTGCTGCTAGAAATGGACTAGAAACATTACCTTAAACTGTTTTGGTCTTATAAAACTTGTTTTAAATGGTGTAATGGTTATGCTAATCCATTTACAATGGCTATTATCAAAATTTCAAGTTTTATATGTGTTTATATGATTCTTGAAATTGTTGATATAAATGTTCATATGCTTAAGAGTTTTGTTAGATCAAAGGAATTATTTTCAAATTGTTTGTTAGTTAATTCTTGATCATTATGTGTTTTAATGGAATCCGTAATTTGTCCTCAAGTTATGGATTACCAAAAGTCACTCCTTTTAAAGTCCATTAATGAACATATAGGTTACATAAATGAAGAGTCTTCATTTTCATAAAGTAATAACTCATAAGTTATGAAGTTGAAGAGTTTTGAATAGTTACAAAACTTGCCCTCAAGTTTTGGAACATGTAAAGTCACTTTAGAAAACTTTAGTTCCAACCCCTAGAATTTTAAAAGTTAAAATTCAACCCTTATACTTTATAATATTATAAGTTAATAATATATATATATATATATATATATATATATATATATATATATATATATATATATATATATATAAGAGCAAGTCGTTTTACCATTAGTAGGCCTCATTCACGAAGCCGGTCTATAAGGGGGGTATAAGGTTGTTGCCTATAAAATGGCAGCTTAATGGGTGTCCACTCTCACCCACCGCTTCCTTGACCGGTGGAGGGTCGTTAGCCGAACGGGTAGGACAATGAATTTAATTCTCATTAAAAGTATAATGATTATTATAAAGTAACTAAATGTTTTATAAATTCCCAATCTTAGTTACTTTAGGAAAATGTGAATTTGGTGATAACCCATGAAATTACACTTTACACCTTGCTTAATTCGTTAGTGGAGCGTGTGTGGTTTACCGGCACACTAACATGGATTTAGCAAAGTTGGAAAAGGGTGGCTTAAGGTTTATCATAGATCGATGGAGCACATATGGTTAACCGGCACATCGATTAGGTGATAAACATTAAGAGTACCAAGTAATTTGCATGGTACTGCCGCCCATATCCTTAATCTAGACCCTACAAAGAAGGTTGCCAAAACACCTCACGAGATGTGGACTGGAAAAGTTCCCAATCTAGATCACATCAAGATTTGGGGTTGCGAGGCTTTCGTGAGGTGCGAGACTCACGATAAGCTCGAACCTCGAAGTGAGAGGTGTATTTTCATCGGCTACCCACATAAATCCTTTGGTTACCTCTTCTACAGACCCAGTGATAATGTGGTCTTTGTAGCAAGGAGAGGAGTCTTTCACGAGAGAGAGTTCATAAGCCAAGGAAACAGTGGGAGGCAAATTGACCTTGAAGAAATTGAAGAGTCAAGTGGTGAAGGAACCTCAAACCCTAGCAATCAACCTGAGGAGGAAACTCCTGTTGATCCGTCTGACGAGTCTGTACCTCAGAGGCGTTCCACGAGAGTTAGGAATGCACCTGAGCATTACTATGGTTTCCATATTACTGCAGAAGGTGATACCCTTATCAGTGATAACACACTGGTAAGTCTGGATGAACCTAACAACTACACGGACGCCATGATAGGCCCTGAGGCTGCTAAATGGAAAGAGGCTATGGATAGCGAGATACAATCCATGTATGAAAATCAAGTTTGGAACTTGGTTGACAATGTCCCAGGTCGTAAGACAGTCGGGTGCAAATGGATCTTCTAGAAGAAGACCGACATGGATGGTAATGTACACACTTATAAGGCGCGACTGGTTGCAAAGGGCTTTTATCAAACTCCGGGAGTTAATTATGATGAGACCTTTTCACCAGTAGCAAAGATTAATTCTATTAGGTTTATGTTAGCCATTGCTGCATTTCATGATTATGAAATATGGCAAATAGATGTCAAAACCTCTTTCCTTAATGGAAAGTTGGCTGAAGATGTTTACATGAGTCAGCCAGAGGGTTTTGTCAGTACAGAGTACCCTAATAGAGTGTGTAAGCTTGAGAAATCCATCTATGGATTGAAACAAGCACCTCGCAGATGGAATCTTTGTTTCGATGAGAAAGTCAAAGAGTTTGGCTTTTCGAGGAGCGAAGATGAGTCCTGTGTATATGTCAAGGCTAGTGGGAGTATAGTTAGCTTTTTGGTATTGTATGTGGATGAAAAACTACTCATAGGAAATGACATCCCAACTCTGCAGGAAGTGAATTCCTGGCTTGGGAAGTGTTTCGCTATGAAGGACCTTGGTGAAGCTGCCTGTATCCTAGGGATAAGGATTTTGAGAGACAGGAGTAAGAGACTAATTGGACTTAGTCAGAGTACCTACTTGGATAAGGTGCTGAATAGGTTCAGCATGCAGAATTCCAAGAAAGGAGAGTTACTGATCCAGAGTAACGCCAGATTGAGTAAGACTCAGAGCCCGAGTACAGAGGCTGAGATAGCTGAGATGAGTCGAGTACCGTATGCTTCCGCTGTAGGCTCGATCATGTATGCTATGACTTGTACTCGTCCTGATGTGGCCTTTTCTTTGAGCATGGTCAGCAGATATCAGGGGAACCCTGGCAAGGCTCACTAGACTGCGGTAAAGAACATTCTCAAGTACCTGTGGAGGACTAAGGACTGGGTCCTTACCCTCGGTGGGAGTGATGACTTGAGAGTAGTAGGGTATAGTGATGCTAGCTTCCAGACTGATAGGGATAATTTCCGCTCTCAGTCAGGCTGGGTCTTTACCTTAAACGGAGGAGCAATTACTTGGAAAAGTTCCAAGCAGGAGACAGTGGCTGATTCAACTTGCGAATCAGAGTATATAGCAACAAGCGAGGCAGCAAAGGAAGCTATATGGCTAAAGAACTTCATTGTAGATCTTGGAGTTGTACCAACTATAAAGGAGCCTATGGAGATTTTCTGTGATAGTGAAAGTGCATTTTCCTTAACCAAGGGATCACGGAAGATCCAGACACATCGACAGAAAATACCATTTCATCAGACATCGAATAGAAGAAGGACTCCTCGTGGCAAAGAGGGTATCATCGGATGAGAACCCAACAGATCCCCTCACGAAGGGACTGGGTAGGGTTAAGCATCTACAACATGCGAGACGCATAGTGCTAAAGGATGATATTAGTTTTAGAAATTAGATAGCTTTGAAATTTGTAAAGTGTAATTGACATTTGATGATAAATAAAAGTTGTTGTTTATTTATAAGTAAAGTGTTGCTATCTGCTGACAATCGTTTACTATCATTTCATTTTGCATGTTTTGACTTCCAGAATAATTATGTTATGGTATATCATATTATTCAAATTCTTCACAGTCGGTCATATGTTGGAAGTAGATATGAATCAAGACTGTCATGAAGCTGGCTTGTAGATGTCTAAAGTGTTGGACATATCAAGGGTTGCTACAACATTCATGAGTGCTCATAAGTTCTGAGTATTGGATTTAACCCACGCTCACTTGTATCATTTCATGGAATTTATCTCGAGTGATCGTGAGACGGTAATATCATATAAGTCTTCAAACCTAGAGATATGAGTTGTTGACTATGAGTTGGTTATACATTGATTGTACGAAAACGCATTGGTAACTCGATGTTATAAAACGTGCCTTTGTGTATAATTCAACAAGTAGTAGAACAAGCATATGAGTCGAAGTTTATCTGTTCCTTCTTGGATTAGAAGCGATATCTGGGCCCCTCGATGATTTTGTTGTGACCTATGTATCGGGCCCGGTCAGAACTAAATTGATGTGTTTGATTAAGTTCTATGTCAAACAAATCGGAAATAGGGAAAGAAACTGTTGGACAATAAGTACGACATTGTTCCATGTATTTGTCCGGCTGATGTCTAGAACAGAGGATTATATGATCACTTATCTTAAATGGCATATCATCATCATCTCAGTTCCGCGAGACTTTGAAAGAGCTACGATTGCTGATCGGTTCCTGAAGTCATTCTTGCAGTTATAGTTATTAGACTTATCCAAATGGGAGACTGTTGGATTAGGTGTCTAAGTTCATAACTATTTTTGGAATGTACTTGACCCGGTTGGCATGGTCCATTTGGGTTGCATGGCATTGCAACACTTGGATAGACTAAATGAGAGAAAGGACACTTATGATTTATTAATATATTATAAGTTCTAATATATTAATAATATTATTTAATTAGTATTGATCAAGAATTAATTTAGAATTAATTTGGTGATCAAAAGGAGACTAATTAAATATATGGGGTTGATTGTGTAAATCATCCATTCTTTTATAGGGGGCTAATGATCCATGGTTTATTAAGTTGGGCTAAAACCCATAAGGTGCTCCATGGATAGTCCATGGAGGTTATAAACCCATGGATCATGAAATATGAAAAGCCATGCACATTAGGGTTTACATGGAGTAACCCTACATGTGGCACACTATATAAGAAGCTCCATTACTAGCAAAATCGGTCACTAAGAGAGAACAAGAGGGCTAGCCGATTTTGAGTGTGTGTGGACTTCTCTCAAAGTTATTCCAAGAGTTGTGGTGTTGTGTGAAACATTTGAGGCATCACACTTGAGGTGCTAGGCTCACAAGGTTCTCAAGATATCCAAGCAACAAGAAAGGTATGTTCTCCTACTAGCTTTATGTTTCAAAGTTCCCCATGCCATGCTAGTTAGGTTAAGAACCTTGGAAAATCAAATTTGCATGTATCTTAGTAAAACATAGATCCAAGGTTTCTAGGGTTGCATGTACACCTTAGAAGTGTTAGAATGCTCCAAACCCTTCAGTGGTATTAGAGCTTAGGCTTGTTTTCTTGATACGTGATGCAAATTGTTGGAAAAACTCAAGATTTCTGCATTCTGCTGAGTGAACTCGCCGAGTCCATGGGGGGAATCGACGAGTCCATGTGTTATTTCATCCTACTCGTCGAGTAGGTTCTTGCACTCGGCGAGTAGGAGGCCCTGAATGCAGATTTTCGAGTTTTGCTGCTAGAAATGGACTAGAAACATTACCTTAAACTGTTTTGGTCTTATAAAACTTGTTTTAGATGGTGTAATGGTTATGCTAATCCATTTACAATGGCTATTATCAAAATTTCAAGTTTTATATGTGTTTATATGATTCTTGAAATTGTTGATATAAATGTTCATATGCTTAAGAGTTTTGTTAGATCAAAGGAATTATTTTCAAATTGTTTGTTAGTTAATTCTTGATCATTATGTGTTTTAATGGAATCCGTAATTTGTCCTCAAGTTATGGATTACCAAAAGTCACTCCTTTTAAAGTCCATTAATGAACACATAGGTTACATAAAATGAAGAGTCTTCATTTTAATAAAGTAATAACTCATAAGTTATGAAGTTGAAGAGTTTTGAATAGTTACAAAACTTCCCCTCAAGTTTTGGAACATGTAAAGTCACTTTAGAAAACTTTAGTTCCAACCCCTAGAATTTTAAAAGTTAAAATTCAACCCTTATACTTTATAATATTATAAGTTAATAATATATATATATATATATATATATATATATATATATATATATATATATATATATATATATATATATAAGATCAACTCGTTTTACCATTAGTAGGCCTCATTCACGAAGCCGGTCTATAAGGGGGGTATAAGGTTGTTGCCTATAAAATGGCAGCTTAATGGGTGTCCACTCTCACCCACCGCTTCCTTGACCGTGGATGTTTGAATAATCCAATTATTCGGGAAGTAAAACATGAGAAGTGAAACACAAGAACAACCTAATCCAATATGGTCTCAAAACTTTTGAATATAAATAAAACACTTATTATTTAATCACCATATTGATTAGACCTTATTCATTGTATAATGTTTCGAACAATCAACTTAATACTTCAATTAAAATAATAGTCATCCCATGCTCCAAGCATGAACACTATGTTTATCTATGGTCCTTTCTTTGTGAAATAGATCAATTGAACACATTTCCAATGATGCTCATTTCACAATTCCAAATCCTTATTACAAGTGTAAGAATACAAAATTTTGCCACCACAAGAATCTGTTAGAGTCTAAAATTACATGCAATGATCCTTTTGTAATGTCAAGGCACCAAAGTCACATAGACTTTGCCAATGATATTACAAGACATTCCATTGGAGATTTGTTACAAAACAATTCCATGGAAATGAAGTCTCACATTCAAAGTACATTCCTTTGAACATCCTTCTTGCATAAAAGTTTCTAACTTACATATAGATTCTCAATATCCAACTCCCATAATGGAAACATTTCCATATTTCCATATGACTATCAATTCTGAACAAGAGTTACCTCTATTCAGAACATGTCAATATGACCCGTCCTGATTAATACTATACTTCCAACTGTCCACAAGCAACCAATCTTTAGTAAATATCAGATTGTCCTTGACAGTTGTTTAACAACTTTAGTCATGTCAGGTTCTATTCCTTTTTCCCTCTTAATGCCCTAGCCATTTGGAAAATCAAAACCAGTGAATATTATAGCATATGCAATCGATCCTATACCCGCATCATATGGGATTCGATACACAATGTCTTACATTAAGACTTGACAGTCTGTTGCTATGATATTTCCATATATCGAATCTTCCTATGTTGAATAACTTCAACATGATATTCATATACGTTCATGACTAAGTTCCATTAAAATTTCAATCTAAGCTTTTAGATTCGAGTTGAAGTATAAATACCCTCTCTCTTAAGCCTTACTATAGAGAAACAATTTCCAAATTCTGCAACTTTGCAAATTTAGAACTTTGTTTCCTATAAATAGCATTGCTAACTTGCAACACTTAACATAATAATTATGCTCCCACTAGCATAATAATTACATTCTTACTAGCATAACAATTATGCTCCCACTAGCTTTGACATGTACCCAGAAATCAGCTGGACTTCTAAAAATCAATACACATTGAATTTCTTACCAAAGTTCAGATTTCTGATACGTGATGCTTTGATAAGTCATTATATAGACTTCTTAAGCTCATACACCTTTCATTAGATAGCTTATGTGCGTGTCTAAACCATTTCAGAACTTATAGCAGTAAGTCCTGAATGTTCAAACTATTTGCCATTTCTCACAATTCGAACTATGAAGAGGGATGTTGTAATCATATTCGAATTTGAGAACGCAATTACCACAACTGCTAACTATAAAGATATTAATCAATCCTTTAAAATCTACTAGCGAAAGCGTTTCCTCACAATCATTTTCATGAAGTAGAGAAACCTCTTGCCACTTAGATTTTATGATGCATGCGTTCCTGTCCATGTGAATTTGTCATTTCCAACCACTATCATAAGACAAGGTTTATGACAAATTCAAACTCATATGGACTGAACTTGCTTAATCTTAATTTCTTGCCTTCTGGTAGCACAGGGGCCGGCCTACTAGTGCTTCCAAGTTATTGAGCAACCCACCCATACAAATCAATGTACTTTCACTTATTAATGTGCTTTGCCTTATGCAATCAAATGACAACTCACATGCATAGTCAACTTAACTGGAATGGGCATAGAAACAAGAATATGTCAACACGATAGGTTATCAACCTCAAGTCATGTGCTAGTGATTACTAAAAGGTTTATTCTTGAAATTTTTCAAGATCAACAAGACTCCCACTATCTTCTTGACATATAAGATTCTCTGTTAAGGAACATTTCTTGACAAACAAATACTCAAGAGTTAGTGTGGGTTCTCATCAAGAAACACTTCATATAATTGGTCTTAGTTGGTCTTTGTTTTATCCAAAACATCACCACTACCAATTTCAAATGTGCAAGAGTTAGAAAACATTTCTACTCCACATTTCATGAGGTGTTGTAACCCTACTTAGAACATGTTACTCAAGGTACAACTTGGAGTAACTAGAGTATGACTCTAACTTGTCACTGGAACGAAATATGACTCATCTTCTTGATTTAACCATTTCAACAATACCCGATTCCTCTTCTTAGTCATATAAATGCACTAAGGTGTCCTTAGAGGATCAATTGTGACGTGGTTTCAAATCTTTAGGATGATCATAAAACATGATACTAAAGTACTCTCCTTTCCTTTTAGATTGAAGAAACTTTTATCTTTCTGCCCAATTTGATTTTTCTCATTCGTTCTGCTATACATTGAAACTTTTTTCAATGTATCAGAATTACACTTAATCTTATAAGTATAATCATATTTACTGAACTATCAGTAAATCATGACAAATAGACTTATCATCCTTTGTGTGGATCTGAACAGTTCACATCAATGTGTACTAGATCCTTCAATCCTTCACTTGACTCACATATACATGTGAACAAGGAATTAGTCTTAATTTCCCAAAGACCAAGATTCTCATACATCACACAATACAACTCGCATGATTCCAACTTTCTGTCCAATTGAAACTTGGTTGATGAGAATCCTTCCTCACTTGGTAAATTATGACTCTACCGCAAGTGATATAACTAATAATCAAATCCCTTTTCAACATTGCTAACAATAGAAATACAAACACCATTTTTTTTCATAAATGCCATTGCAAGAAAACGTAAAATAAGATAAAATCAAAATTTATTTTATTGATAAAATGCGGAAAACTTGTCCTTACAATGCAAGTACAAATGAAAACTATGTTTCTAGATATTCCTAAGCAATCTATCATAACTCCTAAGCAGCATCTCAAAAATCTGATCATTGAACCATGCGACCGAAATCCATCTCTTCACGATCAGACTCAGTTTACTCTTCTTTTAAGTTTCCTTCTTTCTCTTCGATCATATAAAACATCAAAATGTGAGTAACACATCATGTAATAAGAATCTATAAATAGGAACTTAACAGAGTTAGATAGTGGATGTACCTGAAGTGGAGTCTTACAATTTGACTTTACCATATTTGCGATCTTTCAGGTAGACAGGACAGCTTTGCATCCAATGTCCCTTCACTTGGTAATAGAAACATATAGACTCTTCAGGGACAACACATGGGACTATCTCAGAACTGGCCTTTCTCTTTACCACATGGTCAAATGGTTTGACCTTGGCCAATCCCATTCCATTGGGAAGAGAAACCTTTTCTGGACTACCAATGTTGCCATTGTCAAGGTCCATGGAAATTTGGGAAATAGATCCTCCAAACAAATTTTCTTGACCAGTGCACCAAAGCATTGTTGCTTCAGCAACAATTAGCAAACATGTCAGATCGATTAGGGTCACATCGTGGTCTGTTATATTGTAGTCCTTAACGAACTGACTATATGACTCAGTAAGTGATTGAAGAACCAAGTCAACAGCCAGCTTCCTCGGAAAAACGACACCCAACATTCCCATTCTATCAATGTGCAGCTTCATCTTTAGAATGTGTGCACACACAGAACTTCCATCTTGGTGTTTGCATGCCAATAGGGCTTGAGTGACTTTGAACTTTTCAAGTCGACGAAAACGCGGGTTAGGGAGAATTACTGGAGGAGGTGGAGGGAGTGAAATATTATTTCTAGTTCCATCAATGCACAAATAAGGGATTAATCTTTCACCTTGATCGACACGTGGAATATCATCTTCATGAGGAAAGCTTTTTCCAAAAGGATGAGGAAGACCATAGTTGTTAGAACCAGACATCTATAAAAGGGAGAAAATTCAAATAAGCTGATTTAATCCTTAATATATCACCCAAATGAAATATTAATGCTAGGACCCAACACAATAATTCACAATTCGGAAGAGGAATGATGTAATACAATTGCAAATTATTTGAAGGTAGGTAAATGACGATTTACCAATTCCACCACGAAAACGAAATTTTAAATGAATTAGGTTTTAAATGAAATTCCTAGATCTTTTGAGCTTGATTGAACTCTTCAATGGCATGTTTAATCTCGATTATGCCCTTCAAGTTTGTGACTGGGATACCGAGGATCACAAACAAGGTTTGAATAACCATGCAAATTAGCTTGATACTCTCGATGCTATTTATCACCTAATCAATGTGCCGGTTAACCACACACGCTCCATCGATCTATGATAATTTATGAGTTACCCATTTCCATCCTTCATTAGTCCAAATTAGTGTGCCGGTTAACCGTACACGCTCCACTAACTGACCAATAATGTGTAATGTTCAATTTCATGGATTAGCATCAAATTCACATTTTCCCTAAAGTAGCTAAGATTTGGGAATTTAGAAAAGCATTTAGTTACTTTGTATTTTCATTATACTTTTAATGAGATTTAATGTCCTATCAAACCCGTTCGGCTAACGACCCTCACCAAGTCAAGGGCGTGGTGGGTAAGAGTGGATACCCAATGACAGTCATTTTACATGCCGCTTCCTTAAACACCTTATAGACCAACTTCGTGAATGAGACCTACTAATACTAAGACTAACTTTTTACTTATACATATATAATATATTAGACCTTTTAATTTTATATAGTATAAGGGTGTATTTTAAACATTTAAAATACTAAGTGGTTTAATCCTTTAATAAATTAGACTTTTAATTTAATTAAATTTAAACTATATTATGGATTTATTAATTCTCTCTTTTAATTAAACACTTAATTAATCTTATTAATAAAATCCATGAGGGTGTATTTTCAAACTATTTAAAACACTAGGGTTTAACCATTTAAGTTTCCAAAAATTAAAAGTTTTAAGTTTAAATTCAAACTATAAAACCAAAGGGGTGTATTTTAAAACTTTTAAAAAAAATACTAGGATAAATCTTTGAATCAAAATAATCTTATATTATCCAATTTTAACCAAATCTTTTAATTTTGATAAGGATATCATGTTACCATTCAGAAAAATCGATTTTAGCCAATAAAAATGAGCTATGGTAATTATCCTATTAAAAAATTGATCAGAAAATCGAAAAATCTGGAAACTGATGAGTTAACTCGTCGAGTTCAAGCAACTCGTCGAGTTCTATATTGAACTCGTCGAGTCCATGCTCCAGACAGCAGATTTCGACTTTCTTGTTCTTTGGACAATTCACTATTGCATCAATTCAACTGAAAAACATCCTAGGCTCTGATACCACTGATGGGTTTTGAACATATCTACATTCCTATGTGATCATGCAACCCTAATTGCTTTGGATATAAGTTTTTCTCTATTGAATATACAAATTGAATACCAAAGCAATAATCCTATATACTAGCATATAATTTTGAAATTCATATATGAAATAGGATTAGAAGATTATCTCACTTGTTATATTGCAATAACAAGACAATCCTTGAAGTCCTTGACTCTTGAAAGCTTAGTGCCCCAAGTGTTGCACCTCTAATGGAGTCACAAACACCCAATGCAAAGGATGAGTTGGAGAGACAAGGATTTTCGGCTACGGTTATGAATTCTTATGCATAGGCCGAAAATCCCATGACATGGGGTTCTTTATATAGCTGTGGGCTGGTAGGGTTTCTGGAGGAAACCCTAAAACCTGCTTAAGGCTCAAGTAGCCCATGGAATCCTCCTTCTGAGACCTTGGACAAAATATATAGGGCCCCCCTATAGGATTTCGTCCACTCCTAATTAAGGAGTCCAATAGCCCAGTTTTGCAACTATCAATGATTTGCAAAATTGCCCCTCTATTATTAATCAGTTCATTTAATCCCAAAATTAATATCAAATTAATTTATGATTAATCACTAATTAATAATATGATTTCCAAATAATATATTAATCTTATAATATATTAATAAAATCATTTGAGTACCGATTTATTATTTCACATAATAAATTCTACTCTCTCTCAACTAGTCATCCTGTCAAGTTGCATGAGTGAAGGCAACCCAAAAGGACCATGCTACATATCAAATCAAGTACATACAAATTATAGTTATGGGCTTAGACACCTAATCCAACATTTACTTCTTTTATTATGGGTAGAAAAACGGACGTTTCTCGCAAAAACATTCTAGCTCTTCCTGAAGACGAATTCATTGACCAAAGGATTCTTTCCTACGAGGAGACGTGTTCCTTTGGAGATGATGACATTAAGTCTTTGAGACGCAATGGAGCCTTCCCTCCTGAAGCCGTTTTCAGGTCTTTTGGTCCTCTCATCCAACCAAACTTTGTTTCTCCTTCCTGGTTATGCTTTCCCGAATATCCCTTCTCCATGGGGCTAAAATACCATTTTTCTGGAATTGTCTCTCAGTTCTTCAAGGTGAATGGGATCTCATATATTCAGGCCATGCGTATCATTTGGAGGATCCTATATTGGATCGACCAAGTGAACCAATCAAAAGCCCTTGACATAGGTATTCCTGAACTAGCCTGTATGTATGATCTTACGACCTTCGGGAATTCTCGCTTTCTTCTTAAAGTCAAAACCCTCAAATATCCTATTGTCCTGAAAACCAAACATAACGACAGAGCTTGGAAAGAAAAATACTTTTTTTGTGAGACGTGACTTTGTTCTTGATGGGGATCTCCTGCCGGATGCTTGGGTAAAGAAGGGTAGGATTCTTTCATACTAATGTAAGGATCCTGGAATTCATTTCTTCTTATTTTTGTTAGATTTTTTGCAGCTTTTAAATTCGAAGAGCTTGTTCCCGTTGCTCAGGATTCGTAGGAGAAGATTGAGAAGTTTTTGTCCCTATCTGAAGCCGAGAGATCCTTTCGATTTGAACAATCCACTTTGCAAAAAGCTCTTCTGCCACCGACCTCATGTCGACAAGTAAGGATCCCTGATTGTTTTTTCTTATGATGAAGGATCCTAATATTTTTCTGTTATGTTTAGGATCCAATATTACTCGTTACAGTGCTCGCTTCACACTTGCTGACCTTGATACAGACATGTCTAGGGATCAGCTAACAGTGAAAAAGGAAAAGAGCTCGTCTTCTCTTCCTCCCAAAAGATCGGCCATTGACTTAACAGTGAAAACTCTGGGATCCTGGAAAAGGAAAATTGTTGAGTCTGCAAGTCTATCGTTAGAGAGCCTAGGGGTTGAGGATGCGCTCCAGAAGTTGGTCTCTTTGACCCAAGCTGTAAGTTTTGGTATTATTCTCGACTTGTACTCTACTTTTTGCTGATCTACTATGTCTTCGTTTCAGGTCTATGATCACGTTTCCGCTGATCTAACGATGATCTATTGAAGAGAGTGGAGCTGCTCCGCAAGGAGAAGGGTGAAAAGGAGGAGGAGCAATTGCTCGAGATGAAGGAGGTGAACTCCGATGCAAAGGTCAGTGTTGCAGTGGCTGTTTGGGAGGCCAAGATCTGTCTTGCAGAGGATCTGGAAAATGCATGTTCCTGGGACATGGATGGTTGGCACGAGGCACTAGCCAAGTTGACTGGCAAGCCTGATACCGTCAATCAGGATCCTATATTGTAGCTGACCGAAGGAGGGGAGAAGAAAGACACAGCCGATGATGACCAAGCTAAGGTCTAGGTCTGCATAGATTAGTTTAAATAACTTTTTGTGTATTTGGGATGTAGAACAATCAACTTTTGGTGGGTTGGTGCACGACCCTTTTTTTAATACAATGGTTGTATTTTATTTTCACATCTTTCTTTTGACCATCCTGCATAATTGTTTGTGATACTAGGATCCTTAGATCATTTGGATCCTGGAGAACTTAGTTCCTGTAAATAATCCTAAAAAATCTCTTAGTAAATTATATGTAACCCTTTTAAACTCAAAGACTTAAGTTCTGGTAACCAAATAATCTTTGTTTAGGATCTTAAAATGTTTAGGATCCTCAAAATTTACTTAGAGTTCTTTAAGGATAGATGAAACCTGGCAATCTTTAGAAAAATTCGAAGTCATGAATTCCTTGTCTTTGTATGATCTTGATGCTATCATGTGAAAGGACCTTTGCTTTAGAAGCTTGTTAGGAAGGGTCTTCATTTATCAAATTTAAGGAAGGATCCTTAACCTTAGCTTGAGGAAAGACTTCGCTATGCATTTTGTTCATTTTCTGGGGAGTATCCCATCTTTAGCTAATGGCAAGTTTTCAGGAAGAATCCCAAACTAAGGTGACATGTTAATGTTACAATCTTTCAGTGAATTATGGGAATGATCCCAAACCTTATGAAAAAAATGTTATTAGCTTCATGCGTTTTCAAGGGAAAATCCCTATATGTGAATGTTATAACCCTTAAGAGATTTCTAGGGATGATCCCAGCTTAAGATAACATGTAAGTGCTATCGACCTTAGGATTTTTTTGGGGATGATCCCAACTTAAGATAACATGTAAATGTTATAAACCTTAGGAATTTTTTGGGAAAGATCCCAACTTAAGATAACATGTAAATGTTATAAACCTTGGGTTCGTACTTAAGGATCTTAACTTATGTTCAGAAATAAGAGTGTTGCCAAGTCACTCAGGCGTGAAATGATCCCTTTATTCACATCCCATAGTTAGATATCGTGCGTCCAAGCGAGGTGTATAAACCTTAACTCGTGTGAAAGACGTAATTAACTCTTTAAACCTTAGAGGGGATCGAGTACCCTTATTCGTAGGAGAGATGATCAGACTCTATTCTTAGGAGATTCGTATTATGAATTATCTGATGCTTTTAGTTAAGGGGCTCTCAGTGGTCCCTTGGACATCAGTGTATCACTAGTCAAAATAGGTCAATAATAATCACATATGATTATACCAATCATGTAATGTGGTTTTGTCAAAAGAAGTAATGTAGTAAACTCACTATGTATTTCATGATAATTCTAATATAAATATGAACTTTATTTATGATACAACTCAAAGTATACGTCCATACTATTCCAAAAATATAGAGAACGTCTGAATCTGACTTCGCATGAAGAAGTTATGATAAACCGAACACTATAAATCTCTATAATAAGAGGAATTTAAAATAGACTTAGAATTAACTATTGGAGTCTAAAAGAGAGTTTTAGTACTCATAAATACCTACGCGTGCATATAACGAACGTCAAAAATGGAGTTCGTATGCGAAAGTTACGACCTTCCGAAGATACAGCTGTCAGAAACCCTAATCTAACTGAGCTCACGATGTGAGCATAGAAACTCACGACGTGAGGAGTCATTTTGCCACATTTCGGATCTAGAAGGTGCGTGACGAGGCTACGAAGGGATAAGTTCTAAGCTCACGACGTGATCAGGGATATCTCACGACGTGAGGAGTCACATGGCCACCTTCCGAAGCTAGGGACGCAAATGGCAAGTCTACGGGATGACCAGCCATGGCTCACGACGTGAGACTATATGGCTCACAACGTGAGAGGCCAAAAATCTTCCTATAAATAGTAAGTTCGGCCATTTGTTTTCTCACACCTGATCTCCTTCCTCATCTCTCCTTTGTTGAAGCCCTCTTGCATCTCGAGCCCGACGACCTCGTACCGCTGACCGTTTCTGCTTAGATTACATAAAATCACGCTACTAGCGTGAGTTTCACGGCCCCACTTTCTAATATTTTCGGGGGAAAACTCATGCTAAATATTGTATATATGTTACTATTATGTCTATATGATGGTATATTAGTATCAACGTAGATAGTTATATTAACCGGGATATAGTTATTCTAAATATAATATTTTGAATATATATAACTATTATCAACTTGTTAGCATGTTCTTGTACTAATGTAGATCTTGAGTTATACTTAGGATTCTATATACATGTTGTGTGCGATATAGTTCCAGAGTTATACTCGGAATTTCTATATGTTAATTGATATGTACGTTGTTATTATTGGTTTTATGTCAAGATAAAACTCGGAACGTTATATGTTGTTATTATTGGTTTTATGTTAAGATAAAACCTGCTTTTAATTCTAATTATAGCTGTTGTACTTCCTAAGTATTATAAATATTAGGAGTAATGTTTAAAGCATAGTCTAATAACTTAGGGTTTTAGACACGAATATGATTTTACTACTAGAACTAACGGAACTCGACAAGTCTACATGAGTTATCGTATTCATTAACTAAGATTGGAAATCTTAGGAAAATCCTCTGACCTGTAACCGCTAATCCCGTGTGAGCGAGGAAGTCGTGTATGAATAAGATACGGGTTGACAACCCTACTCGTGGTTGCTAGCTACAACCAAACTTAAGCGAGTGACGTACTGGCCTTTTATTTGTTTATTGTTCCTACGTTGATGAAGCGTGTGGAACTTATCTTAAGATGCGAAACTTGTAGCATCAAGCAGAGGTTTGAAACTAGTCATATAGCCGTGGTTACGGACTCATGGTAGCAAATTGTTAGAAGCATTATACTTTGTCGTTATACAAGTATTAATGTTAAGTATAAGTTTCCCAAGCACTTATACTCTAAGTACAAAAAACTGGGAGGTATACTACTTTTATATTAAGTAGATAATTATACCTACCACACATACTCGTATAGAATTGAAATAGATTTATATGTAGCGGTTTTACTCGTATAGAATTGAAATAGATTTATACGTAGCGGTTTTTACTCGTATAGAATTGAAATAAGATTTATACGTAGCAACATTCATTTGTATGGAATTACAAACACTTATATTCATAGTATATGAGACTTATAGGTAAACTACTTATTTGGTAAGTAAGCTTTTATACCTAGGATATATATAGTAAACGTTGGAGAGTCAAAATGATACTTTCAAAACTAATCTTTTGAACTTGGAAAATGTAATTTTTATATGGAGTCAAAACATGTGGCCTCACCAACTTTATGTTGACATATTTTAAAATGCATGTGTTTTCAGGAAGTTGATAACTATGATACAAGAAATGACGTTACACTGCCCGGTGTTTCCGCCGACGGCTGGGGGTGTGACAATCAGGATCCTTGAAAGTTCACATGTTCAAGCTTCTTGGAAGTCGGGATCCTTAAGTGTTTAGGATCCTTGTGTGTTAGGATCTTCAAGCACCCGGATCCTAAAATGTCAGGATCCTAAAATGCGAGGATCCTTTATTCTCTGTATGCAACAAATGATATTGCCATATTTATACATATTTTAGGCAGTATTTTAATACATTTAAGATATAATTTGGTTAATCGCAAAGATATTTGGTACTTATAATGTTTAAATTGTATTTTACAGCCAAAAGTGGACATTCTCAAAGAAAAAGATTCAAACCGACAAAAGTTGGATACTTGGAGGACTGGAGCTGAAAAATATACAAAAATGATGTTGTTGGACAACTTGACCCCTCATCAGTATTTTGACCATATCTCATGACTGGTAACTCCGATTGATGAGATTCAAAATGATCTGAAAGCTAGACAAAATTTCGGACAACTTTTGTTTGTGTGCCAAATGCTAATTCCCAGTTATCACGGCGTGAGGACTATAATCTCACGAAGTGAGATTGATTCTTATAGAAGATAGCTACGCGAAATGCAATTTCCTTGCCGAACATGAATTCTACTGAGATCACGACGTGAGACACGATTTTTGGAAACTACAAATATTCATTTGCTCATTCGACTTAGGGGGTTGGCTTAGACATATTCTGGAGAGATATTCAAATTTGGAGGTCAGAAACCTGCGAAAAACATACTTTGGAAGGAGAGTTTACTTGAAGATTAAGAATTTGAAGATCAAATCATTACATTCGGTTTGCATTATTTAGTGATGTCGATTTCTATTGAATTTGTGTGTTTAATTTCAGTAATGAGTAGCTAAATTAGTTTACTTTTGTTTAGCTAGATGAAAACTTGAATCTATGGTTTAGTTTATTATTTTATGGATTTTATAAAGTTGGTTTTGTGCTTGTGTTTGATTATCATTACCTAGCATGTTAAAGTTTGTGACTTTGTTGCTTAAATTCAACTTTAGTGTAGCTTAGTGACCATTAAATTACATGAACTTGTTTACCTAGTAGTTTAGTGACTATTAAATTGCTAGAGCTAGGAGTGACCACATCTAGATCAAGTAATAAAACTAATAAACTTAGCTGTGCTGGAGAACATAATTGTGACCATAATTGTGTTTGCTTAATTTCCTAGATAAATTATACATAGCCCATCTATAATTAATAACTAGTTCTGTGTTTTGCTTATGTATGACCATACAAGGTAGTTCATGAATTGGTGAAAATATTAGTACATTTGGACTTGAATTGCTAATTACATAATAATTGGTAACCACCTTTAATAATCCATAATTAGTAACTAACCATAGAGAAAAAGTGGATTCGAACTAAACGAAAGTGTTATTAGTATATTGATTAAAATCGTTAGTTAAGCGTTTAAGTTTGTCTGAACTTGAAAAATCAGATAAAAACCAATTTAACTTTTTCTTGTTTTTAGATTAATCTTTAGTAGTTATTTTATTAATTAAATACCGTTCCCTGTGATCGACACCTGACTTACCTAACTATTCAATAATTCGACTAGGTACATTCTGGCTAGTTAAGTTCGTTAGGTTATAAAGTTAAAACCAGATAGGTATAATCTGTGCACATCAAATTTTTTGGTGCCGTTGCTGGGGAACGACTTATTTGATTTTTAGTTTAACTGCTTTTAGTTATTCGATCCTTTTTGTGGGGCAAAAACCATAAAAAGTTAATTTTCCTGCATTTATTTTTCTGTCTGATCAACAACAATGTCGTGGGCATCTTGGCCACGTCGTGGTTACGTTGCAGTAAATTTTTAGTTTATTTACTTTTTGTTCGTTTTACGTATTTTTTTAAAGTTTTTTTAGCAGGAAATATGGGGGACATCACGACCATGACAATGGAAGAGTAGAAGTGACATATGAGGAACGAAAATAGATTGGGTCTTGATCCACCAAAAATCCCAACCACGACAAAGTTTGAACTTTCGGTGCATATTCTTGGCATGCTAAAAGATCTACCTTTTTATGGGAAGGAGAACGAGGATGCCTACAAGCACATAGAAGAGGTGGTGGAGATTTCAAATTATTTTAACGCTCCAAACGTGAGTAAAGATGCAGTGATGATTCAACTGTAACCGGTCACATTGAAGGGTGAAGCAAAAGAATGGTTAAAATCACTTCCCTTTGGAGCAATCACGACATGGGCTGATTTTAAGATTGAGTTCATAAACCAGTTTACCCCTCCTTCAAAAGTGGCGAAGCTTAAAAGAAACATACAAATTTTCAACAATTAGAAAGGGAGTCGTTATACGAAGCTTGGGAGCGTTACAAGAGATTGTTACGACATTGCCCTCAGCATGACTTCAATGTGCAACAAGAAATATGGATATTTTATGATGGAGTCAATGTGTGCATTCGCCAACTTCTAGACTCTCAAGGTCCCATGACAAAGAAGGATCCGACAACAAATAAAGCTTTAAATGAAGAATTCGCCAAGCATGCAAGGGAGTATCACAACCCAAGGGGGGAGGATATCACGAGAAGAAAAACGAATATAGATGGAGTTTCTGAACCCTTAATGATTGTAATGGTGAAACTCGACGCCATGGAAAATAGGCTCACAAAGATGGATGGTTCAATTAATGTAGTACACGATAGATGTGAATCTTGCGGAGGACCTCACTCTGTAAGGGATTGTGAATTGGAATACAAAAGAGCTCAAGACACGGCAAAATATCACCAACTAGAGCATAATCTCTACCAACCAGAATGAGTCTAATCCGAGAAGATAGATGCTCTCGAGTCGATGCTATTCATATTCATGGAAGCTAGCGAAAAAAGACATGATGCAACACTTAGAGATCAACAAGCATCTATTTTGAGCATCCAGACACAAGTTGGGCAATTAACAAAACTTGTACAAGAAAAGTTATCGGATTTACTTTCAAGAAAAGTCGAGTCAATCCCTATGTCTCAAGTCATGGACGTTGATACAAAAGAACAAGATGAATTGGTGCATATGAAGGACCTTGAAGAGGAGTCTAATCAGTCACTCGAAGTAAAAAAGAAAGAAGAAGAACAGTATCATGAAGCTACCCAGTCGCCACGACGTGGAGGCAATAGTGCCACGTCGTGGGCAATAAAAGAATATTATGATTTTTCTTTTGTTGAGTCGTATCGACCACCTCTTCCTTTCCCATCTCGTGCCAAGGAAAATCTAGTGAAGCAAGGAAACACAATGTTCATGGAGCATAAAGAACTTGAAGAGAAATTGGAAAAAGAAGAAAAGCATTCGAAACCTCTAATGTCAACGCCAATGGTTTTTGAGGTGTTTGCTTTTACAAGGCCACCAGATCAAGTCACAAAGACAGTTGAAGAAAAAGAAGAAGAATATGATGTGCCTCATTTTGACAAGAAAAATCTGGAAAGAGACAAGACAAAAGCTAAATACATGGGAATGAGGAAAGAACCTAAGCGAAAGCACAAAGAAGTTGTCAACCCAACAATGCAAGAAAGCTCAAGAAAGGCATTCAACTGACGGGTTGCCTACAAACGAACAAGGCTCAAGATGATGGATAACGGGGAGGTTACACTTCCATCTAATGCAACATAGAGTGGGAAGGAGTCTGACTCACGACTCTTCAAAAAGAAGCGCTTGTCGGGAGGCAACCCGATGTTTTTAGAGTTTGCATTTTTTTTTCTTTTTTATTTAGTTTTAGTTTTATTTTTTGTTTTAGCTTTCTTTTACCTTAACCGAATGATGATGCCTTTCTCTAGTTCTTGATCTTATTTTGTAGTGTTGAACAAAAGTGAAGCAGTGAAGGAGCTTAATTTGAAGAAGTCGTGCGATTTTTGAAGATCATAATTGAAGAACAAGTTTTTAAATAAGTGTGGGGTTCCCACATAATGAAGAGAAAAGCATTTTGAAGCATATTTACTGAGAAGAAGAGTGGGAATGGTCTTACACATTACAAAGAGTTCATGCCCACCTGTTTCAATCTTAGGAGATTCTCTGAGAAGACACGACGATGTGGACATCATCAACACGTCGTGGCAAAAATTTTAATCGCGACTGAATCTGATTACACCACGATGTGGCATCCTTAAACCACGTCATGGCGACATTATTTTTCTTGACATTGATGACCATTTCCTCGACACCACAACGTGGCGTTGTTTTCCTACGTCGTGGCAGCGGTTCAGCACATCTTTCAAGAATGGTTCGTTGATTTCATTCGATCCGACACATTTGCATTCACAAGAAGAAGGTCTAGAAGTACTGTTTCCAACAATTATACAAGAAGTCTAAGCTTTCCACACAAGTCTCAGAGTTCGATCTCACCACTAGTACCCAATGGGAGTCTGTCCCAATTCTTCATTTTTAATTTTTATGTTCTTTAATTGTTTTAGTATGCAATGGGGACATTGCATCATTTAAGTGTGGGGTAGGGGGTTGAATTTAGGAAAAAAAGCATTCTGATTAAAAAAAATTAAAAAATGACTAGGATTAAAAAAATTATTAGAAAGATTTGAAATAATAATCTAAAATTAAATCTAGTGATAATTAACAAATTAAATGCTAGTATTGTGTGGGATGATCCGATGAGAGCCCAAATGTTTACCTGGGCCCATATATGTTATAGTGTACTTGTGGCTTTCCATTCCTAGTGAAAAGTCATGAGATATGAAAGATAATTTGGTAGTTTGTACGATTTAATAAATTTTGCAGCGTGTACCTGAAATCCATCCATAAGAGCTTATGTAGTCATTGCACTTAGAGTAATACCTCTAACCAATAATGATTGAAGTTAAACACCTTTGCTTAAGCATGTATAAATTTAGCGAAAAAAGTGAGTTATAAAAAAAATTACAAAAAATAAAGTTGAAAATTTTTTGGAGCTATCAAATTATGAAGATCAAAAGATCAAAAATTCTGAAGCATGAAAAAATTGAAGATACCAAAAATCGAACAAAAAGGTGTTGAATT
Source organism: Lactuca virosa (assembly GCF_052849685.1). NCBI lineage: Eukaryota > Viridiplantae > Streptophyta > Magnoliopsida > Asterales > Asteraceae > Lactuca > Lactuca virosa. The sequence goes on along the minus strand of NC_136430.1, from coordinate 298,743,235 downwards.
CAAAGAAAATCGAAGAGCAAATATCAAAGAAGTGAAGAATTCCAAAAGCTCCATTGTGGTATCAAAGTTGTAATTTTTCTATATTATGTATGCTTGGGAAGCTTAAACAAAAATACCTTGAGGTTAATAAAGATTTCTGAGGATGAATTTGGAGGGTTGCAATAATGAGTGTCATATAAACTAAGGGGGTGAAGGTTCATAAGGATTGTGCGTATTTCGGATTGGGAAGTTGTTAGGATTTTAGACACAAATATGCGCATTGAGGACTTGGTATAATGGTTGAGTTCAAAATGGATTGTTTTATGTGATATTGGTGATGAAAGTTAGACTTAAAAAATTAGTTTTGCTTGGGGGCAAGCAAAAGATAAGTGTGGGGTATTCTGATATTGACATATTTATACATATTTTTAGGCAGTATTTTAATACATTTAAGCTATAATTTGGTTAATTGCAAAGATATTTTGGACTTATAATGTTTAAATTGTATTTTTCAGCCAAAAGTGGACATTCTCAAAGAAAAATATTCAAACCGACAAAAGTTAGATACTTGGAGGACTGGAGCTGAAAAAGATACAAAAATGATGTTGTTGGACAGCTTGGCCCCTCATCAGTATTTTGACCATATCTCATGACTCGTAACTACGACTGACGAGATTCAAAATGATCTGAAAACTAGACAAAATTTTGGACAACTTTCGTTTTTGTGCCAAATGCTAATTCCCATTTATCACGATGTGAGGAGTATAATATCACGAAGTGAGATTGATTCTTCTAGAAGATAGCAACGCGGAATGCAGTTTCCTTGCCCAACACGAATTCTACTATGATCACGACGTGAGAACTTAATTCTCACGATGTGAGACACGATTTTTGGAAACTATATATATTCCTTTGCTCATTCGACTTTAGGGGTTGACTTAGACATATTCTTGAGAGATTCGAATTTGGAGGTCAAAAAGCTGAGAAAAACATACTTTGGAAGGAGAGTTTGCTTGAAGATTAAGAATATGAATATCAAATCATTACATTCGGTTTGCATTATTTAGTGATGTCGATTTCTATTGAATTTGTGTGTTTAATTTCAGTAATGAGTAGCTAAATTAGTTTACTTTCGTTTAGCTAGATGAAAACTTGAATCTATGGTTTAGTTTATTATTTTATGGATTTTATAAAGTTGGTTTTGTGCTTGTGTTTGATTATCATTACCTAGCATGTTAAAGTTTTTAACTTTGTCGCTTAAATTCAACTTTAGTGTAGCTTAGTGACCATTAAATTACATGAAGTTGTTTACCTAGTAGTTTAGTGACTATTAAATTGCTAGAGCTAGGAATGACCACATCTAGATCAAATAATAAAAGTAACAAACTTAGGTGTGCTGGAGAACATAATTGTGTTTGCTGAATTGCTTAGATAAATCATACATAGCCCATTTATAATTAATAACTAGTTATGTGGTTTGCTTATGTATGACCATACAAGGTAGTTCATGAATTGGTGAAAATATTAGTACATTTGGACTTGAATTGCTAATTACATATTATAATCCATAATTAGTAACTAACCATAGAGAAGAAGTGGATTCGAACTAAACGAAAGTGTTTTTAGTATATTGATTAAAATCCTTAGTTAAGCGTTTAAGTTTGTCTGAACTTGAAAAATCGGATAAAAACCAATTTAACTTTTGCTTGTTTTTAGATTAATCTTTAGTAGTTATTTTATTAATTAAATATCGTTCCCTGTGATCGAAACCCAATTTACCTAAACTATTCTATAATTCGACTAGGCACACTGCCTAGGTGCATTCTGGCTAGTTAAGTTCATTAGGTTATAAATTTAAAACTAGATATGTATAATCTGTGCACATCAGCAAGCGTTAGCTAAGGGTAGACGTTAGCCTAGCTAACGCCCCTCCGATGCTTAAGTTAGTAATGGTATTTGAAGAAAATAAATAATGAAAAAGGGAGGATACAGGATAAAAAGCATGCGTACCTTGCGTGTATCAAGAAATGACTGATCTTACCTATATAAAATAAGCTTTGAGGTGTATCACATTCCAGGATCTTGGCAAGATATCTCCATTTAAGGTTGCCAACCAATATGCCCCTTACCTGCTTCAACATCTATGAGGTATGGTCCCTCCCATTTAGGAGCTAGTTTACTTGCACTAGGATCCTTGTTATTTTGGAAAGTTTTTCTTAGTACCAAGTCTCCTATTTGGAATCTCCTGATCCTTATGTTTTTATTATATGCTCTGGTGATCCTCTATTGATGAGCAACAATATGGATCTTGGAAAGATCCATAAGCTCATCTACAGTGTCGAGATTCTGGGCCAGGATCTTGTTGCTGTCATGGTTTTGAAGCAGATATCTTATTGTGGGGATCACCACTTCATTGGGGATCATTGTGACAACCCGGAAATTTTTTGTTTTGAAAGCTCAATAATTCAACTCAACTGAGTTTCAGACTCATTGGTAATGAGTTCTAGCCTGGTTAAAGGTCATTCTAAGGAGTTTTAGGCCTAGTACACCTAAGTAATGAGTGTTAGAATGTACCTGCTAGAGACACTGTTCAAAAAATCAAGCCTTAACCTTTTCATTTAGAGTTCACGGCCACAACACTTGCCGTAAACTCAAGGTGGGCCGTAAACTCCCCTCATATAGGCTCATATCCTTCAACTTTCTTCATTCTTTCATTTCCAACTCAAGAACACTCCATTTCTCTCTCAACTATCATCCCGATTTTCATCCTAGATCTTCAAAAGTTGTAAGTGTTCTTCTTTGATTAGTTGATACATCTCTTAACCTAGCTTCATCCATTGATTTCATCCATAAAAATCATCTTTTCTTAGATCTTCAAGAAACACCAAGAACACCAAGAACACACACTAGTGTTCTTGGCCAAAATCAACCATTTCAAGCCTCTATATCGTAAGTACTCTTCCCTACACTTGATATCTAGTTAGGACTCATGCTTAGAGCCTTGAAAACATCAAAAACACAAAAACAAAAGGAGTTTACGGCCAAGCCATATCCCATGGTCGTAAACCCCTATAAGGGTGCCATTTTGGCCATAAACCCTCCTAGATGCAAAGCTTGTGACCTAGAACCCTTCCTTGATGGAAATAGGACCTTAAACTACTCTCAAATGCATAATGACCATGAGTTTACGGCTGTAAACTCCTTTGGGCCGTAAACTCATCAAAAGCCTCCATTGAGTTGGTCTTTCTCATCCTTGTGTAGAGCAAAAGTCCCTCAAGCTTCCCTAGCCTTCGAACAAACACTTATGCATGTTTGACCATGAGTTTACGGCCGTAAACTCCCTTTGGCCGTAAACCCATGGTAGTAAACTCATGGTAGTACCATTCCACTCTCCTTTGAGGAATCACATATGATTCCAACACTTGGTCAAAGTGTTTCCTAGTCCCGGAAGGTGTTTGCTTTCATATAGTTGCTTATAAACACTATATTCATGCCAATATATGTCATTATATGTCATTTAGGACTTGTTGTGTCTTGGGACTTCATTCGTGGAACTTCTCATCCTTACACGCGTATTCGTTGAATCACCCACATCAGGTGAGTTCATACCCCGTAATGAATCTTTTAACTGTTTTAAATGCTTTTAAGGGGGGGGATACAAGTTGAACACAATGATAATTGTGTAATTGTTTGTTATAAACATCTTTCAAAATGTTGCTTATGTCTTTTTTAAGTGATCAAAACATTTCAAAAACTCTTTTAAAGTTATGTTACTTTATAGTTAATCAAACTCCGTTTTTAAAAGTACAAGCATAACTTAGTAGTAAAGTGAGTCTTTTCAATAACAGTTAAAGTAAAAACATTAGTAAACTATAATAGGTATAGTTTAGGAAGATACTATTCATTACTTCTAGTACAATGAAGCATACAAAGAGTCAGTTCATACATGAGTCAAACATACTATGATGAGAAACAAACAGAACATACATACATACTAGACAGAGAGAACATACAATACAGCTAGTACATACATTACATATACAAGTATACAATAACATAAATGTGAACCATCGTTCGGGGCATGGCATCACCTGTCATGGCTCGATTTGTAGCCAGAATCTCCTGGAGGGAGAGCGTGAATTTGTGTATAGATCTATACTGGATTAACTATCCTACACCTTGCTGTTAGCTACAGTGGGACTTGCAAGTCTACGGGTGCCAAATGTCATTTCTTCCGACGTCTTTCATCGTCGTGTTATTAGTCGATAGTATGGTGCAACCATTTCACATTTAATCTTAATTAATGGTCGGATTAAGGTAGAAAGTACAACAGTAGTTACTATAATACAACACTACAGTACTTTATTATTTCCCCATTTCATTCACATTGTGATCTTCTCACAATAAACAGTAATGTAAAAACTATATTTTTGGTTAATGATAGTCTCACTTGGGAAATTACACAACTCATGCAAGAAACAAACATAGATAACATTAGATGACTTGGTAGAAGGCTACGTTTAGTAGAGAGGACCATAATGCTAACCTTATGATTCCTTAATGTATACATCAAAGGATATATATATCAATAGGATTCGACGGGTAATAGGATGTGTGCTCTCCACTTCATTTCCTGTTCCTTGTTTGGTTGTGGGCTTGGAACGAATTCACCCAATCTATTTTCTATTCGATTCTAGATATATATATATATGCTTAGTATACCTTAAGTCATGATAAGGGTACTAGGTATGGGTCAAGTCATAGGACACCGAGTCAATGCACGGTTTTCTAGTACAAAACATACTTTCCAAATCAGAACTTTTGGTGTACAAAACTAGAAACTTACCAGTTAAGGGTTTAATCCATTTTAATTAAACCAGTATAAACTTAAAGGACCTTAGGTGATTAACTCTATAATACCTGAGTTTATACATCATGGTTATATATCATTAATACCCAATAGGTAGTTGGATGTGTGCTTTCCTCCTTACTTTCTGTTCCTTGTTTGGTTGTGGGCTTAGGGCAGATTCACCCAATTAACTTTCTATTCGATATTAGATCATATATAGCCAGTATAAACTAAGTGATTATACAAGTAATCATTGTGGTCACCATTTTATTATAATAAATAAGGGTTTTCTTAAAGAATCTTTTCATTAAATATAAAGGAACCATTACAATTAACTCCATGAGTAACAAGTGAATACACCAGGGTTATATACCACAATGATCAAACAAACAATGGAATGTGTGCTTTCCTCCTTATGACAGATGCGCATAATCGATTATTTGTTTACTCTGAGTCTTATATAACTTGTATCCATTTAGTACTCATAGAAAGGATTGTAGAGTCATTTTTACTTATCTTTCATTAAAGTAGGAAATATAGGATTTTCTAGAGGAACATGCGAACTTTTCTAAACAGAACTTACAACTTAATACATTTCACAACAACTTTCTACAACTTACTTACATCACTAAAATCTTATGAACTCACCAGCTTAATTGCTGATCAACTCTTTCAAATAACTTGTATTCTCAGGAGCCTAGTAGACAGGTACTCATGCTGGGAATTCAGAAGATGGAGCATAATAGCTTCAAGTCTTGTTTTGTTATTTGCTTATGAATTCTATGTTTTGTGAACACACACATTGTAAACACTTTCTTTCTAATGAAATGGTTGTTCATTACTTGCTTACTATAATGCACATTTTGTGATACTAAACATGACGTCCTCCACCCCCGAACGTTTCCGTCGTTCCGGTTTTGGGGTGTGACAATCATTGCCTCTATTCCAAACAATAATGAGTAAGGGGTTTGGCCTGTAACTACCTTGGAAGTATGTGACATCTCCATTTTCACGGCCAGAAAAGACCGATTTGTTTATGCTTTATTTGAAAGTCAGAGTATCTTTTAAAGAAATGTGTTGTAGAATTTGTTCCCAGAAAAACATGATAAATACGTTATCAAATCATTTCTGAAAAAATGTAATTCATTCATTTTCAAAACATTGGGATGTCATCGTCGATACAGAAACATAAGCATAAACAGAACTTACATTCATTTACACTAGTGATCTACATCTCTTTTAAATCTCTCAGTGTAAAGTAGCTTCATATCGACACCTGTGATACAAATAAGCTTGAGTGGGTCAGGTTGGGAAACCTGGTGAGTACATAGGGTTTTCAACCCACAATAATATAATTATTATGTTTAAACAATCAAACAATCAACCCAATTACCCATCCCCATTTTCTTCATTTAATATTCCCTAAAGAATTATCTTAAGGGTCATCTCTTATGTCGTATTTACCTCTCATCTCTTTACATCACATTTCCTTATATGTTCGTTCCTAAGGCATGAATACGTAGTTACAACATCGCCTGAACTTATAATTCATAGTAAGGGTTAGAGTATCATCACATGAATACGTAGTCACAATATCGCCTGAACTCGCAATTCATAGTAAGGGTTAGAGTATCATCACATGAATACGCAGTCACAACATCGCCTGAACTCGTAATCATCACCTCTAGGTTATAAGTCTGTTGGTGTTTCCACGGGGTTGTCTAGAATAGTCTGTGGTCGCCATCTATACTTTGGTAGATGACTACATCTCCACATTAACGGTCAAGGTTATGGTATCTTACATCCTACGTCACTGATTCATCATCACCTAATTATCATCACCTTCATATCTTCACCTATCTCTCATCATTTTATTTCATCACACATACCAACTATTACATCTACCCATGTTATACCCAACACATTTTGTAGATATAAAATACATATACAGTTTAAATCATTTAAAACATGTATAAAATCGTTCATCCATCATAGACAGCAAGTACTCGGATAATATGCACACATAGCACGTAATTTATGTTAAATAATTCATATCTATGTGTAAGATGAAAGTAACTATGCACTCAATTGAAAAGGTGGTGACTCGGTACTCGGACAGCACTTCGTTATCTCAAAACAATTTTCCCTTGACAAAACCTAGTATCAATACCAATAGGGTTTAGTCTAACGTTAACTGTGACTAATTAATAGTCTAGCTATTATTACTATTATATAAGCGTTAAGCAACACTATTATATAACTCATAATAATAGCCCAAATAATTATTTTAAGGTCCTAATAATGTTACTATATTAAAACATAAGCTATACTAAAGATATGGGTAGTCGTAGCTCACTTACAGCGGGTTTTCTTGAAAACCAGGCTTCGCTGGAGCAGCGTTTCCGAGCCGAAAAGCTCTTTTCTCGAGGCTTCAGGAGCCTCGGGGCTTCCTTCGGGTGCTAGGGGGTTAACCTAGACTTTAGGGGGTTTTGGGGGCTACAGAGAGAGTTTAGAGAGAGAGAAGAAGTTGGAATGGTGTGAAGAATGAAGGAACTCGGCACCTCTATTTATAGGCTGAAATCCTGCTCTAATCATCGAGTAGGTCCTCCTACTCGTCGAGTCCATGCCACATGTCACCTTCTGATGGCTTGCCTTGGGGAGAAAGCCTTGGCCCATATTCAGCCACGTCATCCCTTTTGCAGCAGCACCCTGCCGATTTCTATACCCCGTAACTTTCGCATACAAGCTCTGTTTTCGACGTTCTTTTTTTCCATGCGTAGGTAAAAACAAGATCTACAACTTTCATTCAGACTTCGTCGGCTAATTCTCGACCGATCTTAAATTTAACAGTAGGAGGAGATTAGACTGTTAAATGGCCACGAAGAATTCGTAACTCCTTCGTACGGACTCCGTTTTCGTCTGTCTTTTTACCGTTGAGTTCCTATTAATGAGATCTTCAACTCTCATTAAGGTTGTGTAAGCCAAAAACCGCTCGAACTAAAATTCGAGTTTCGGGCCGTGCACTGCTATGCCGAATCTTAGAAAATTCATAACTTCCTCATACGAAGTCAGATTTGGGCGTTCTTTTTTTATATGTTCTCGGTTTAACGTATACTACAAATTTTGTTTAGATTGCTAAGGCTAAAAAGCCCTCTATCGTAAATTCACTATTTACGTTTCCCGGTGCCGTGCCGGTTTTGCCGTAAAACTTCGACGGGCCATAACTTCTTCGTTATAACTCGGATTTCAGCGTTGTTTATATGTACGAAACCCTTGAGAAATATTCTACAACTTGGTTAAGATTATTTATTCTAAATAATATTTTGTCGAAAAGTCGTTTTCGACCCCTATTATCTCTAAATTGACTTGCCCGGATCTACGGGCGTTACAATTATCTCTCCCTTAGGATGATTACGTCCCAGAATCATCAACGAAACAGGATTGTATAATGACTCCATACATTATCTCTTCATCCTAGGTAATAACCGTAACTTCTATGTTGTTTCGAATGAGTATCTAACTCTTGGACTCCTTGACTGCAGGCGGTGCTCGACCTTGCTCCCGCCCTTTGTCTCATGTTAGACCTTCAATCATGGCATTCATGTCACAATCTCGCTCTCTATCAGAGACTCCTTCTTCAAACTTGTTATTTGACTTCCACAATAGACCGATCGGTCACGTTCTAATGACCTCTCATCGTATGTTGCAATGCTTAGACTCAGGTCTCTTAGAGTCAAATTCCGGAACAGACTATACCTTCCTTCATGTTCTAATCTCATCTTAAAAGGTAGCATTTCTGGCTACAAACAACCGTCGCGATACCTCTATTGATCTCTTTGATTAATTCTTCCAGCTTAAGTCATGTGCTACATCGAACTTGGTTCTCGAAACCACGTAACATACTCGTCGTAGTCGGACTCAATTTGGTATGACCACTAGGGTCGGAATAACAATCATCTTCTTAATCGTTACCAAAACAATGGTAATGACATACTTGAATAAAACGAATTCAATTACTAGCTCCTTGGTAACCTTGTGACTTTCCCTGATCCAAGTGTGAGTCCTGTGCTTCTGGTAGTATATGCATCTACTACCTTTCACACCTACTCATACTCGTCCCAAGTATTGTCTCGCAGTCCCCAAGTCCTAAAATCACAAAACAATTTAACACATACGAGTGTGTCCAAATAATCGTAAAAAAAATTTCCCTAGACTCTACTAGGACTTCTTCCATGCACATCTTCAATCATCAATTCTGCTTCAACTCGGTTGGTATTGGAAATTACAGACCATGGGATAACTTTATGGATTATAACAAAAATTATTTCTTTCTACCAATCGAAAGCGTACTTCTCCCGTACTAGACGTATTATTTATTAGACGCATTCTAAAGGCAAGATACCTCTCTTACGATATCTTCGGATAGGTATCATTCACTATCGTAAGCCTTATTATTTCCTCTATTTTATCAGTCTATCATGGTTCGCATCACTTCCTGAACTTCTGCCATTGTGATAGATTCGGGTGCAGGCGCAACGACCGATGCATGACCCATCACATTCTTTGGCTCAGGTTGTCATCTTCCTTGGATATTTCCTAGTCTGTCTTCACCATGACGTTTTGTACACCAAAGTAGACATTCGGTGTACCGATGCGAGAATTTAAGATAGGAAAGTTTTATTTACGATAGACGTATAAATCTCCCTATTACTCCAAAAAGTTACATGCCAGTTCTAATAACATAACTAAACGTTTACAAGTCTGAACACATAAAGTTTCCAGATCCGGTCGGCAACAGACCATAGATCTGATCAGACATTTAGCACATAAAATCATGTTAGGCATTTTCCTAAATTAGCTAGTGCTTGTGTCTATTCAGCTGTATTACCTAAATTTTATTAGACACACTCCTCACAATCATTGCTTATCATTCTAAGTTTAAGTCTAGTAATAAATCCATATTCCTAGTTCGCTTAAACTAATGCTCTGATACCAACTGTGACATCCCCATTTTCACGGCCAGAAAAGACCGATTTGTTTATGCTTTATTTTGAAAATTAGAGTATCTTTTAAAGAAATGTGTTGCGGAATTTGTTCCCAGAAAAACATGATAAATACATTATCAAATCATTTCCGAAGAAATGTATTTCATTCATTTTCAAAACATTGGGATGTCATCGTCAATATAGAAACATAAGCATAAACAGAACTTACATTCATTTACACTAGTGATCTACATCTCTTTTAAATCTCTCAGTGTAAAGTAGCTTCATATCGACACCTGTGATACAAATAAGCTTGAGTGGGTCAGGTTGGGAAACCTGGTGAGTACATAGGGTTTTCAAACCACAATAATATAATTATTATGTTTAAACAATCAAACAATCAACCCAATTACCCATCCCCATTTTCTTCATTTAATATTCCCTAAAGAATTATCTTAAGGGTCATCTCCTATGTCGTATTTACCTCTCATCTCTTTACATCACATTTCCTTATATGTTCGTTCCTAAGGCATGAATACGTAGTTACAACATCGCCTGAACTCGTAATTCATAGTAAGGGTTAGAGTATCATCACATGAATACGCAGTCACAACATCGTCTGAACTCGTAATTCATAGTAAGGATTAGAGTATCATCACATGAATACGCAGTCATAACATCGCCTGAACTCGTAATTCATCACCTATAGGTTATAAGTCTGCTGGTGTTTCCACGGGGTTGTCTAGAATAGTCCGTGTTCGCCATCTATACTCTGGTAGATGACTACATCTCCACATTGACGGTCAAGGTTATGGTATCTTACATTCTACGTCACTGATTCATCATCACCTAATTATCATCACCTTCCTATCTTCACCTATCTCTCATCATTTTATTTCATCACACATACCAACTATTACATCTACCCATGTTATACCCAACAAATTTTGTAGATATAAAATACATATACAGTTTACATCATTTAAAACATGTATAAAATCGTTCATCCAGCATAGACAGCAAGTACTCGGATAAAATGCACACATAGCACGTAATTTATGTTAAATACTTCATATCTATGTGTAAGATGAAAGTAACTATGCACTCACTTGAAAAGGTGGTGACTCGGTACTCGGACAACACTTTGTTATCTCAAAACAATTTTCCCTTGACAAAACCTAGTATCAATACCACTAGGGTTTAGTCTAACGTTAACTGCGACTAATTAATAGTCTAGCTATTATTACTATTATATAAGCGTTAAGCAACACTATTATATAACTCATATTTATAGGCTTTAGGGGGGTTTTGGGGGCTAGAGAGAGAGTTTAGAGAGAGAGAGAAGAAGTTGGAATGGTGTGAAGAATGAGGGAACCCGGCACCTCTATTTATAGGCTGAAATCCTGCTCTACTCATCGAGTAGGTCATCCTACTCGTCGAGTCCATGCCACATGTCACCTTCTGGTGGCTTGCCTTGGGGAGAAAGCCTTGGCCCATATTCAGCCACGTCACCCCTTTTGCAGCAGCACCCTACCGATTTCTATACCCCGTAACTTTCGCATACAAGCTCCGTTTTCGACGTTCTTTTTTTCCACGCGTAGGTAAAAACAAGATCTACAACTTTCATTTAGACTTTGTCGGCTAATTCTCGACCGATCTTAAATTTAACAGTAGGAGGAGATTAGACTGTTAAATGACCACGAAGAATTCGTAACTCCTTCGTACGGACTCCGTTTTCGTCTGTCTTTTTACCGTTGAGTTCCTATTAATGAGATATTCAACTCTCATTAAGGTTGTGTAAGCCAAAAACCGCTCGAACTAAAATTCGAGTTTCGGGTCGTGCACTGCTATGCCGAATCTTAGAAAATTCATAACTTCCTCATACGAAGTCAGATTTGGGCGTTCTTTTTTGTATGTTCTCGGTTTAACGTATACTACAACTTTTGTTTAGATTGCTAAGGCTAAAAAGCCCCATATCGTAAATTCACTATTTACGTTTCCCGGTGCCGTGCCGGTTTTACCGTAAAACTTCGACGGGCCATAACTTCTTCGTTATAACTCAGATTTTGGCGTTCTTTATATGTACAAAACCCTTGAGAAATATTCTACAACTTGGTTAAGATTATTTATTCTAAATAATATTTTGTCAAAAAGTCGTTTTCGACCCCTATTATCTCTAAATTGACTAGCTCGGATCTACGGGCGTTACAAAGTAGTTCTATCTACCCATAATACGAAAGGAAGCTCTTCGACCCATCTTCCTTTCTTCTCATTCAACCTCTTCTTCAAGTTGTTTACTATAATTTTGTTGTTGGATTCCGCTTTGTCGTTGACTTGGGGGTGGAAATGAGTAGACAACACCATTTTGATTCCCCAACTTGTGAAAAAATTCCTCGTTCTTTTGCTTATGAATTGGGATTCATTGTCGCATATAATTTCAGCAGGGATCCCGAACTTGGTCAAGATGTTACGCTTGATAAAGGAGACTACCTCTTTGTCTCTTACTTGTACGTAGGCTTCAATTTCTATCCACTTTGAGAAATATTCAGTCATCACTAGCATGAATACTTTTTATCCAGGGGCTATTTGCAGTTTTCTTACTATATCTATCCCCCATTTCATGAATGGCCAATGGGAAATGATATGATGTAGAGGTTCTACATGTTGGTGTAGGATGTTGCTCTGTCTTTGACAAGAGTCCCACTTTTGTGCATGGAGGAATGAGTCTTTCTTCATTGTTGGCCAGTAGTACCCTGTTCTTATTGCTTTGGAACATAAGGATCTGCCCCAGTGTGGTTGCCACAGTCCCCTTCGTGGATGTCCTTCAGGACTTCTGCAGCTTCGTGATTTTCTAAACACCTGAGGTATGGTCCTGCCACAGATTTTTTATACAACTTACCTTGGATTATGACGAATCTTGAGGTCCTTGTTCTGAATGCTCTCTCGCTTTTCTCTTCCTTAGGGATCGTGCCATTTCGTAGGTATTCCATGATGGGTTAGATCCAGGATCCTGAAGTTAGGGAAGGATCATGGATGTTGGGATCCTGATGTTGGACCGTTGAGTTGGAATCTTCGATACCGGAAACGTCGGTAGTCTCCCCAAGGTCGTGGGAGTCTTTAAGATTCTTGGTGGGATCCTTGATTTCCAGGATTAATATGTGGATTACAGGGATCCTGGTTTCCGGCGGGATCCTTAAGGAAGATCCTGGATTGGCTAGAGCATCTGCTTCAACATTGTCTTCTCTATGAACCTGGTTTAGGCTGAATGTTTTGGAATTCTGAGGCTAGTTTCTTGAGAATTTGGAGATATAGAGCTAGCTTTTCTCCTTTCACTGCATATGATCCATTAAAATGGTTGGTTAGTAGTAAAGAAGCGACGAATACCTGAAGATCCTTGATTTGAATATCCTTGGCTAACTGTAGTCCCATGATCAGCGCCTCGTATTCTGCTTCGTTGTTGGTTGTGTCGAATTCACAACTGATTGCATAGGGTAGGATGTCCCCCTGTGGAAATTTTAGTATGATATCCAAGTCGGTTCCCCTTTGGTTTGATGCTCCATTTGTGAATAACGTCTATCTTCCCATATCCTGCTCTTCTAGAAGCTTTTTGGCTTCTATCTCAACTTCATCTCTTAGATCATCACTAAAGTCAGCCACAAAATCTACTAATTCTTGGGACTTTATGGCGGATCTAGGTTCATAATTTATATCATATGTGCTTAACTTCACAGACCATTTCACCATTCTTCCTGACATTTCTGGTTTTCTCATAACATTCTTGATTGGATAGTTAGTTCTTACAATTATATGGTGTGTTTCAAAATAATGTCTTAACTTAGTAGAAGTTGTTACCAATGCAGGTATGAGCTTTTCAAGATGAGAGTGCCTAGTCTTAGGATCCAGGAGACTTTTACTTACGTAGTATATGGGATGTTGGTTCCCATCGAGATCCTTGGCTAATACAACGTTTACTGCTCTTGAGGATACTGAGAGGTAAAGAAGGAGTGGTTCCCCATATAGTGGTTTCACTAATAGAGGTGGTGAGCTTAAATATTTTTTAAGCTCTTGAAAAGCATCTTCATGTTCCTGGGTCCACTTGAATATTTTGTTCTTCTTCAAGATGTCGTAGAAAGGCTTGCATCTTTCTGAGGATCTTGAGATGAACCTGTTTAGGGCTGCCACTCTTCCTGTTAATCTCTAAATATCCATTGTTGAGGTTAGTGATTTTAGATCAAGGATGGCCTTGATTTGTTCTAGGCTTGCTTCTATTCCTCTTTTGGTAACCATGTATCCCAGGAACTTTCCTGATCTCATCCTGAAGTGGCACTTGGAGGGATTCAGCTTCATGTTATATTGGTCTAGGATGTCAAAGGCTTCTTTGAGATCTTTGAGGTGATCCTTAGTTTTTTTTGGATTTGACCACCATGTCATCGATGTATACCTCCATCGTTTCCTACAGTTTCTCCTTGAACATCTTATTCACCAACCTTTGGTATGTTTCTCCTGCATTTTTAAGACCAACTGGCATGGCAGTGTAACAATAAATACATGTTGGGGTTATGAACGTTGTGTCCTCTTCGTCATAGGGTTCCATTTGGATCTGTTGGAATCCTGGTGATGCGTCCATGAACGTCAGTAATTCGTGACCCGCTGTTGCGTCTATCATGGAGTCGATGTGTGGTAAAGGGAAAGGATCCTTGGGACAGGCATTGTTAAGATCTGTATATTCCACACATACTCTCCATTTACCGTTCTTCTTTTGTACCACGACCACATTAGCTAGCCATCTTGGGAACTTCACTTCCTTGATCATGCCAATTTTGAGAAGTTTTTCCACTTCTTCTTGTATAACTTGGTTTCTTTCGGGTGCAAATTTTCTTCTCTTTTGGTGTATTGGCCTGAAAGATGGGCTAATATTAAGTTTATGGGTTATTATGGCTTTTTCAATACCTGTCATTTCCTCATGTCTCCATGAAAACGTTTTGCTTATGGCCTTGAAGAACTTTATGAGATCATGTTCGATTTGTTCAGTCATTGAGGATCCTATGAGAACTTTGGCTTCAGGATCCTCAAGGTTCAGGGGCACTTCTTTTTATGTTATGCTCTCTTGCTTCTAGTATGCCTCGTGCCCCTTGCCTTAATTGCTATGCTTGTTGTGGTATTGTTGAGGACTTCATCGAAGTCTTGTAGCATTCCTTGGATTCTTGTTGGTCTCCCATGATCTTCACTGTTCCCCATGGGGTGGGCATCTTTACGCATTGATGATAGGTCGATGGAACGACCTTCATTTCATGGATCCACGCTCTACCTAATATGACATTATAAGAAGATAATCTGTCAATCACACAAAAACGTTGTATAGAATTTACCCCTTCTATGTAGATTGGTAGCTTTATCTCGCTGATAGTGTGTTTAGTCTCTCCACTGAAGCCAATTAGTACTGAGGATCGTGCAACTATCTCAGTCTCCGGGATGTTCATCCTTTTTAATACATCCAGGAGTATGACTTTAACCGAGGATCCTCCATCGATGAGGATCCTTCTAACGAAGTGGTTGGCAATGTAAAGGGTAATCACTAGTCCGTCGTGGTGAGGATCCCGGACGTCCTGTCTATCTGCTTTGTCGAAGGTGATCTCTTTTTGGCTGGTGACCATCGTGTTCTTCCGTGGTCCATTTTCCTTCTCCGTTTTGGATACTTTGGTGTGTCTTTTTGCCATAGAGTAGGAGGTAGCACAAATGTAAGATCCTCCTGAGATCATATTGATCACCTTGGCGTCAGCCGGGGCGGGGGGGGGGGGGGAGGGGGTAGGGGGAGGGGGGATCCTAGTCTTTCGATGGTATTTTGAGGATCCTGGTCTTTTTCCTTGGATTTTTCCTTTCTTCTCCCGAGGATCTCTTTGAGATATCCTATGCCCAGGAGATAGCTGATTTCCTTTATGAGGGTTATGCAATCCTCCGTGATGTGACCAAAGTCCTCATTGTATACACATCATTTGGACCTGTCCTTCCAGGCGGTGGATTTTTCTCCTTTCCTTGGCCACCTAGCTTTGTCTCCAAGATTCTGCATGGCAAAGATTATACCTGAAATGTCCACAGGAAAACAATAGTAAAATTTTTTAGGGAAATCTTCTTCCTCCCCCTCATCTTCAAGGGCATTAACCATGTGATGGTCGGGTTTGGAGTAAGGCTTTGACTTATAGGATCTTTAGGCTGAGGAGTCGGCCTTCATATTGGGGTGATCATAAGAGCTTGGTGGGTTGCTCCTTTTTTGGATCTCCTTGTCTTCTTCGAGTCTGATGAATCTCAATGCCTTGCTCCTAACTTCGTCCATTCTCATGCATGGGGTCATTACGAGATCTTCATAGAAGGGAGAATCCTTCTTTAAGCCCATTTTGAAGGCTTCGACTGTGGTTGCCATATCAATGTTGGGGATACTCCGAGCTTCCCTGCCGAATTTGTTCACAAAAGTCCTAAGGGATTCCTTAGGATCCTGAACCACTCGATAGAGATCACTAGTGATCTTCTTGAATGTTCTGCTACAAGAATATTGACTAATAAATTAATCAAATGAGCGAATGATGTGATCGAATAAGGAGGAACGTTAAGGAGCCATTTTAGAGCGGATCACGTGAGGGTGGAGCCAAAGCCCTTGCACAGGCAGGCTTCTTTCAAGTGAGTGGGGATGGGAATACTCTCCATCCTCTCCCTATACTATGCCACGTGTTCCTCAGTATCTGTAGTTCCGTCGTAGGGCTTCATGGTGGTGGTGGAAGGTTTTTAGAGTAAATGGGAGGAATCGAGGAGGATGAGAGAGTCGATTGAGTAGACATGATTTTCTGAGAGATTTTGAACACCACGGCCCCACGGTGGGCGCCAAATTGTTTTGGTCAAAAAATAATTGAACTGAAATGGACCAAATTTTATGAGAGGGTGTGATGTTCAATATAAAGCAAATAAGTAAAGTGAATCAAAGCAACACAAATCGTTTACAAGGAAAGCCCTTGATCCTTGTTAGGATCTCCGACATAAAACCTTGGGAGGTGATAACGATCACCTGCCTTGATGTTTTTATTGATTGGAAATGAATTACAGAGAAAATGGAATGAGTCTGATTACAAGTGATAGTATTCTGCTAAGTTTCGTGTGTAGTGTGATGAATACAAGTGTTTTATATAGTCAAAACCTAATAACGAGAACCCCGAAAATATCGGGATCCTCCGAGATTACTTATAGTCGTTTGCTTGACTTGGTCCTCTGGGTCTTTTGCATGGTTGTGACAACTATACGTTGAGATTGTGACTTTGACTGGTTATTTCTACACAAGTGAGAAAGACAAAAGAACATATAGCCGTTATAAAAAATTAAAAATATTAGTCAGGATCCTATAGTATATTCGGGATCCTGGGGTTCGAGGATCCTGAGCCTTTGAGGATCCTTAGAAATGAGGATCTTAGAGTAGCTCCGGGATCCTGGTCCTAACACTACCCAAGGATTCCATGATCCTCCTGTAATGATTTCCAATAACAAGATCTTTGCTATGATGAAGATATTGGAACGAAAAGTCACTCAGGAACAGGAGGACAATAGGATGGTACTCAAGGAAATGGAGAGAATGAGGGCTGAGATCCACAAGCCCCAAGAAGCAGCACCCTCGATCTTGTAGCCCAAGATCCTGAACTTTGACAATACAAGATCCTCGTTAAATCGCCGCGAGATAGGATCCTCGACACCGGCCTCTGCTCCCGCTTGGGGTGCAACTCCAAAAGAGCAAGCTCATATGACCCAGGATCTTCGCGAAGCCTTCTTTACTCCCAATAATAAGGATCATGGTAACTACATCAATAATAATACTTTTACTACTAATTTTATGGATGTTGATGCAGGAATGAGTCCGATCATGGCCAAATAACTTCAACAGTTGCGATAGATGATCTCAAGCATACCCGGAGTAGTCCTGCCTATACCGGAAGTCTCCCCAACAAGCCACATGATCTCAATATTCACTCTTGCAATTTCTGACACTGAGGTCCCAAAGCGCTTCCAAAATCCCAGCATGAAGCCTTATGATGGGACCACAATCCTGAAGAACATGTGACACAATACAGGGAAAGAATGGTAATCATCCCCATTCCCACACACTTGTAGGAAGCTTGCTGAAAGACCCTAACTTTCATACTAAAGACATTATTACTCCAAGTCACTCCAAAACATGCTACATGCATATTCATAAATAATATTTTACATTGATAATTTGATTGATACAAACCGACTATTTAGACTATTACAAAGTGTTATATATCACATAACTACCCAGGATATTAAAGATTTATACATACATGAGTACTAAATACAAAAGTAATAGTTTTTTAACTATTCAAAATCTTCTAACAGTATATGACTATACTGGATGCTTATCACCTGCAATTGTTAAACACTGAGAGGGGTAAGCAGTGACGCTTAGCGAGTTCAATAACGCTTCGGCCCAAATGGAACAGATGACATACAATTTATGATTAAACATTTTGGTAGATTTCAGGCTTTCAGCCCTATCAAACCTTCTGCCAATGCCATAGGGGTAGAAGTCATTCTATTACGAGACATGCTCTACACAGCCAGAGGCTACATACCAATACCAATGTGAATCTAAGTCCTTTCACTGATCACATGGCCAAAGGTACAACTTTGCTATCAAAATAGCAGAAATAATAACACAAGATGATAACACGGAAAAGCACATAGCACATATAACACATAACATACAGTTGTTCCTATATATTGAACTCACCGGGAAATAACCGAAGGAATAAATGATAATTTGGGCAGCACTTCGGCTCTAAATATGACTTTCTGTGACGAAACCGGGGATTTTAGTTGAAAACCGGCCTTACTCGGGCAGAGTTTCGAGTTGAAAATATGATTTTCTCGGGAATTTCGGAGCGTCGGGACTTGCTTCGGGTGTCGGGGATGATATCGGGACTTCGGGGTTAAAAGTAGGCTAGAGAGGGATTTTAGAGTGAAAGGAATTGAAAAATGGCAACCAAAATACGCGCATCCTCGCATCCCTTTTATAGGGGTCCGAAGCACCTTACTATGCGGGGCGTAGTCTCGCTGTACGCGGGGTGTACGGGACACGCGTCCGATGATCCGAAGGAAGGGCACGTGGCTTGGACGTGTCCGCTACATGGCTATCATGTGAAGACCGCGCGACATGGTCAAACCGAGGCCCTGCCATGCGAACGCTGGGCGTAAGCCTCTACGCGGGGCGTAACTCCTCAGATAAGTCTCGAATTTTTATTTATTTTTATTTAAAAACTTCAAAAATTCATATCTTTTGCATACGAGCTCCGTTTTTGACGTTCTTTATATCCACGCGTAGGCGAAATTATGCTCTACAACTTTTATTTAGACTCCATCGGCTAATTTTGAGTTTATTTTTATTATTATATTTTTAACGGGCTGGGACAGGAAAAGTCCGTTAAAAATTCATAACTTCTTCATCCGACGTCTGTTTTCGTCTGTCTTTTTACCGTTGTACTAATATTATTGAGACCTTTGATTCTCGTTTAGGTTGCGTCGGCTAAAAATCACTCGATCTTTATTTCGAGGTTTTAGCTGTCTAGTGCTATTCTGAAACTTAGAAAAATCATAAATTCCTTACACGAAGTCAGATTTGGACGTTCTTTTTATGAAAATTCTCGGTTTAACGAATACTACGACTTTCGTTTAGATCACTAAAGCTAAAAAGTAGTTTATTGAAAACTCACTTTTTACGTCATACGGCATCATGCCGGTTCTGTCGCGAAACTTTAAGAAGCCATAACTTCTTCGTTATAACTCGGATTTCAGTGAGGTTTTCGCCTAAATGTTTCTAACGAGATTCTTTACAACTTTAAATAATATAATTTTACTTATTTTCAACTTTTATATTTTCGTTAAATTTCAATATTTGACATTAGATTGGAATCTCATAAGACTTCCAATATTTTCCGAGTGATTCTAAACATAGTTTTACTTCATTTCTAGTAAAAACTATATGTTAGAACTCAACGCTCAAATTCATATAATATTTCATTATATTATTCACTTTTAAAATTATATAAGACGATAACTGAACGTGTATGTTACAAATACCTCATCCTTTTGAGGATTTCGTCCCCGAAATCACAAAGATTTAAACAAATGGGGATATTTCGTTCTTATCTCATTCTTACTTTCTCAAGTATAATTTGTGCCTCGATGGTGTTTCCACTTAATAAGCACTAACTCTACTTCTTTATTACGTAGATCAATCGTTCTTTCGTTCACGATCTCCTCAGGCTCTTCTACATATCTTAATTTATTATTTAGTTTCACCTCGGATAACGGGACTATTTCATCATATATGCTTAAACATTTACACAGATAGCTTACATGAAATACATCATGAATACCTGTCAAATCTTCCGGCAATTTCCAAGCGATATGCTTGTTTACCAATTCTCTAGAGATTTTGAAAAGTCCAACAATTCTAGGACTAAATTTTCCTTTCTTCCCAAATCGCATAATGCCTTTTTGTGAAGATACCTTCAGCTTTACAAATTCATCCACCTGGAGTTTTATAGGTCGTCTTCTCTTTATTGCATAGGACTTTTGTTGATCCTGGGCTGCTATTTTGTCAATGATGTCTTAAATCATTTCAGGACCACCAAGGACTTTCTGTCCTACAACACGCCAACATAATGAAGTATGATATTTACGCTTATATAGTGCTTCATATACCTTCAGTATATTTTCTACTATTTGGATTGTTCTCTCCGTCTGACCATCTGTTTGGAGAAAACAAGTTGTGCTGATAGTGATACGAGATCTCAATTCACATTGCATACTTGTCCAAAAATAAGAAGTATAGCTACTATCATGATCGGAAATAATCTTTAGCGGCACACCATGTCTGGCAACCGTTTCATCCAAGTATACTTGTGCGTATTTCTCCATTGGATCTATCCGGGGTAGTCTAGGCAAATCATCGGGGAAAGCGTCAGGATATTCGGGAATATCATTTACAGTTTTCTTCTCCTCTTTTGAGATATCAACTGTATAGGCTAGATAAGTAGAATACTCCTTCGATATAAGTTTACGAGTTTTTAGGAAATAGATTATTTTTAAGATTTTAAGTCTTTGTTTATCGAAGACATAAAATAGAATCCTTCCCTTCGATAAGGATGCGTACCATCTTTTCGTAACACAAGAGTTCTGTGTGGTTCTTTGACAACCAATTCATGCCGAGAATAATTTCAAAGTTGGGCAAAGAGATAGGAATTAGGTTAACAAGAAAACTATAACCTTCAATTTCTATGACACAATTTCTATAGACTTTATCAACAAGTAATGATATACTTCCCGCGGTATCTACATGAAGTGATTGAGCGAATTAATAACAAGCAATTTGGAAGGAATACGTGAATTCACGAGACACAAAAGAATCTGAGGCACCAGAATCAAATAATATATGAGCAAGTCTAGAATTGGCGAGAAATGTATCGGTCACAACATTCGGGTCCTCGCATGCCTCCTCTGCGATAATCTGGTATGCATGGCCTTTAACTTTTGGCACCTCCTCCTTTTTAGTTGAAGTACTCATCGGTTGTTGAACGGAAGCTTGACTTCCCACCATTTGGCTAAAAAGAGTAGGGCAGAAACGCTTTCTGTGGGCAGTAGCACCACAAGCATAGCATGTAACATTCTTCCTCGGGAAAACGGGCTTCACGTGACCCTTTTCTCCGCATCCATAGCAAATCACTGGTCCTTTTCTGTTCTTCATTGATCCTGGTGATTCTTTCCACATTTTCGACACGATGGTGACTGAAAAGAAAAAAGATTGTGACCTAGCGCGGTCACGAACGGTATTATGAGATTGTACTTGTCTACTAGAATCAGATCGAACAGATCGAGCTGATGGAATAAAGAAAACAGAGACAGTTTGATCAACACGTGGATGCTTCAGAACAGAAAAAAGTGGCACCACGTATTTCTAAGTCATGATCACGCTTTCGTGCATACTCAGCAACTTTGTCGAATGATAGAATATTTCGATTAATTACGAATTCACGGATTTCATACCGTCATCCTTCCATGAATAACTAAATTTTCATCGTCTTCATAACAGGTAGAATCTCTGGCTAATGGTTGCTCAATCCTTCAATGAAGATCGTTATATTTCTATCGACTACCTTGACCATCTCCTTCTTCAATTATCTGACTGGATTTCGTCATTACACGAGACATGGTTCTATGAACCAATCAATTCACTTCGCAGATCTATATTAGTCGGACCTGATTTTTTACGACCATTAAGGTCTGAACGAAAATCATCTTCTTAGTCATCACCGAAATGAAGGTAATGACATACTCGAACAAAAACGGAATCAATTTCTAGTTTCTTGGTAACCTTGTGACTTTCCCTGATCTAAGTGTGAGTCATGTGCTTCCAATAGTATAGGCCTCTACTACTATTCACACCTACTCATACTCGTCCCAAGTATTGTCTCGCAGTTCCCAAGTCACCATTCAAAAGTTTTCACAAAACAACTTTTCACACCTGAGTGTGTTCAAATAAGTACATAGAACAATTTCTCCTAGACTCAACTAGGGATTTCACGTTTCTATCAAACATATATTAGATTTCCTATACTTGCCTTCTAAGATTCTTCTCATGCATATGCTTGATCTAGCATGTCCTAATACTTTTTCATAGGTCGATAGAAATTTTACTTCCAATTCTTCATATAAATTCTTTCTCGGGTAGTGTCTACTTTGCAAGACACACTATGCCAGAATTTACTCTAGTAGTGTGGAGACAAATGGTCTCTAACTATCTGCATCATCTTCTAACTCATGCAAGTCACCAGGCACATTTGTTCATTTCATTATCCTTCCATGACATCGTCATTCCTGTATATGAGTAAGTCTTCTTCTCATGAATGTATCTTTTAAGTCTACTTCATAGGAGTCTATCCTAGGAAGTCCGTATTATAGCTGCATCTCAGCATGTTCTACTAGCTTCGACTCGGTTCTCTGTCATTTCTAACAACATGTCTTCTCATGCAATACTATGGGTGTATATCTTCTTCTTTTAATTCTTCTAAATCTCACACAACATCAATTTCAATACTGTCGAAGTATTTATCACCATCTTCGATTCTTCCGACATTATAAGCAATCACTCCTTCAATCTGGACAGCGGTGGAATAACTTCATGGATTACACCAAAACATTCATTTCGTCCAAATGTACTTCGAATACACAAGATTCTTCCAACGGTGTTATTATTTCATTAAACATAGTTCGAATGTACAACACCACTCTATAGGTATTAATACACTATTTACGATATCACTTGATAAATGTTATTTTACGATATCCCTCGATCGTTTATCTATAAAATTATCGATGTCGACTATCATAAGTCTTTTTATCACTTCAAAAGGTTTCATATCAGTTCTAATACAGAAGTTTTAGAATATGGAATACATAAAATTTCCTCTTCCAGACCAAGGCGGCAACAGACCTTAAACTTTCTCAAGTAATAGCAATATCAGTAAGCAACCTAAGGCATGTTATATTCATTTATCATTTAGCACATATTATAATATAAGGCATATCTCCTCTAATATTCTAGTGCTTGTGTCCATTTAGGTATTCAACCTAAAGTATACTAGATACACATCGTATCATCATCCCTTAGCAATCCATGTTTAAGTCTAGAAATTCTCAAAATTCCTAGTTCACTTAAACTAATTCTCTAAAAATTTTGAAGTAACTTAATATTTTAGAATACTAGGGTTTATCACTACCCAATGCCCCACTTAAATTTTTCCTATGGTTTGTATCCATATACTTACAAATGACTCCGTTCATATATTGAACGTTAGACAGTTTAAGTCTAAACATCAATCCGTGATATTTAGTTTGCTTAAACTAGTGCTCTGATACCATGATTGAAAGACCCTAACTTTCATACAAAAGACATTGTTACTCCAAGTCAATCCAAAACATGCTACATGCATATTCATAAATAATATTTTACATTGATAATTTGATTACAAAAGACTGGATACAAACCGACTATTTAGACTATTACAAAGTGTTATATATTACATAACTACCCAGTATCTTAAAGTTTTATACATACATGAGTACTAAATACAAAAGTAATAGTTTTTAAACTATTCAAAATATTCTAACAGTATATGACTATACTGGATGCTTATCACCTGCAATTGTTAAACACTGAGAGGGGTAAGCGGTGACACTTAGCGAGTTCAATAATAGATACAATATAACGTTATTCCATATATATACTTCAATATGGCAGAAACAAAGGGAACAAGGAACAACAAAGGCATATGTGAATCATGTGACAGGTTTTCCATAACAATCAATGAGACATAACAATTTCAATACTTGATATACATCAATAACGCTTCGGCCCAAATGACACAGATGACATACATTTTCTGATTAAACATTTTGGTAGATTTCAGGCTTTCAGCCCTATCAAACCTTCTGCCAATGCCATAGGGGTAGAAGTCATTCTCTTACGATACATGCTCTACACGGCCAGAGGGTACATACCAATACCACTGTGAATCTAAGTCCTTTCACTGATCACATGGCCAAAGGTACAGCTATGCTATCAAAATAGCAGAAATAATAACACAAGATGATAACACGGAAAAGCACATAGCACATATAACACATAACATACAATTGTTCCTATATATTGAACTCACCGGGAAATAACCGAAGGAATAAATGATAATTTAGGCAGCACTTCGGCACTAAATATGACTTTTTGTGACGAAACCGGGGATTTTAGTTGAAAACCAGCCTTACTCGAGCAAAGTTTCGACTTGAAAATATGATTTCCTAGGGAATTTCAGAGCGTCGGGACTTGCTTCGGGTGTCGGGGATGATACCGGGACTTCGGGGGTTAAAAGTAGACTAGAGAGGGATTTTAGAGTGAAAGGAATTGGAAAATGGCAACCAAAATACGGGCAGCCTCGCATCCCTTTTATAGGGGTCCGAAGCACCTTACTACGACGGGCGTAGTCTCGCTGTACGCGGGGCGTACGGGACACGCGTCCGATGATCCGAAGGAAGGGCACGTGGCTCGGACGTGTCCGCTACGTGGCTATCATGCGAAGATCACGCGGCGTGGTCAATCCGAGGCCCTGCCATGCGAACGCTGGGCGTAACTCCTCGGATAAGTCTCGAATTTTTAATTATTTTTATTTAAAAACTTCAAAAATTCATATCTTTTGCATACGAGCTCCGTTTTTTACGTTCTTTATATTCACGCGTAGGTGAAATTATGTTCTACAACTTTCGCTTAGACTCCGTCGGCTAACTTTGAATTTATTTTTAATATTATATTTTTAACGGGTCGGGACATGAAAAGTCCGTTAAAAATTCATAACTTCTTCATCTGACGTCTGTTTTCGTGTGTATTTTTACTGTTGTACTACTATTATCGAGACCTTCGATTCTCGTTTAGGTTGCATCGGCGAAAAATCACTCGATCTTTATTTTGAGTTTTTAGCTGTCTACTGCTATTCCGAAACTTAGAAAAATCATAACTTCCTCATACGAAGTCTTGAAATAGCTACTAAATTTTCCTCCTAAATGTTACACTTCCTCATACGAAGTCTTAAAAATTACATAACACGATAACTGAATGTGTATGTTATACTTGCATACACAAGGGTTTTGGTTTAACCCTCACAGGATCAGCCTTGAAATAGCTACTAAATGTTCCTCCTTACTCTATTACTTCATTTGCACATTTAGTTAATATTTTTAACAACCATTTTTCTTGTAGCAGAACATTCGAGAAGATCACTAGTGATCTCTATCGGGTGGTTTAAGATCCTAAGGAAACCCTCAGGGATTTCGTGAACAGGTTTGGCAGGGAAGCTCTGAGTATCCCCAACATCGACATGACAACTGCTGTAGAAGTCTTCAAAATAGGACTAAAGAAAGACTCCCTTTTCAACAAAGACCTTGTAATGACTCCATGCAAAAGAATGGATGAAGTAAGGAGCAGAGCACTAAGGTTCATAAGGATCGGAGAAGACAAGGTGATCCAAAAGAAGAGCAACCCACCAAGCTCATATGATAACCCCAATATGAAGGTCGAATCCTCAGCCCAGAGATCCTATAAATCTAAACCTTATTCCAGACCCGATCATCATAGGGTTAATGCCCTTGAAGATGAAGGGGAGGAAGAAGAATTTCATAAGATCATTGACTACTGTT
The DNA here is from genome assembly GCF_052849685.1 of Lactuca virosa. Lineage (NCBI taxonomy): Eukaryota > Viridiplantae > Streptophyta > Magnoliopsida > Asterales > Asteraceae > Lactuca > Lactuca virosa. The sequence continues at coordinate 298,717,126 of NC_136430.1, read as the reverse complement.
TTTATGTGGATGCTTCAGGGTTGATACTTTCCATGCAAGATCTTGGTACAAAGAAAGATGGACAAGAAAGGGACAAAAGTCCACCACTTGGAAAGATAAGTCCAAATGGTGGGCATACCACGAGGACTTTGGCCACATTACTGAAGATTTCATAGCCCTATGAAAGGATATTAGTTATTTACTTAGCAAGGGATACCTCAAGGAGATCCTCGTAAGAAGAAAATAAAGATCCAAAGAAAAGGACCAGGATCCTCATAAGACCCTAGAAAAACCATAACAAATATATATATATATATATATATATATATATATATATATATATATATATATATATATATATATATATATATATATATATATATATATATATATATATATAACATCTCAAAATTCATAACAAATTTAAACTTTTCAAAACAACCCATTTACTAAAAAGAAGTGTTTATAAAACCATTGTTTCCAAAACATTATTTAAAATCAGAGTCTCCCAAGATCAACAACATGAAACCAAGGATGTGTACGGTCACACTTTCACCTTGCCATGGTCCTCCGAAGTACCTGAAACGAAAATAAAACTATAAGACAACACTTAGTGAGTCCCCCCCCCCCCAAGGACCACCACATAAACATAACAAACAATAGCATGCATATAGAGCCTTCAACATAACTGGACCGCCTCACTCGGCCTACAGCCTATCTGGACCGCTCTCCGGGCCTTCGGCCTGACTGGTCCGCCTCGCAGGCCTTCAGTCTATCCGGACCGCCCTGGGTGTCTTCCCTCAGGACAAAGTAGGATCGCCTCAACCTGACACATCATCACATATCAACATATACCATAAAATCAATAGTTAGCACATACAGGAGGTAACACAGATCTAACAGATCACTAAAGCATAACAACATCCTATATACTAGGATACAAATCTAACAGATCACTACAGCATAACAACATCATATATACTAGGATACAGATCTAACATATCACTACAACATAACAACATACGATCAAACCAAGATATCAATCCAAGGGGACGGCCTTTGTGCCTTCGACTCGTAAGTACAGTGAGGAAAACTCACCTCTCAATCCGAACACAGTCTGAATGAATCTCTGCTCCGACAACCGGCACTACTCGACTCCTAGTGATCAAAACATTTCCCAAACTGAATTAGTATCAATTTCCTAAAATACCCTTGAGTCAAAATTGGTCAAGTCCATAATTCACTGGTCACATTGTGACCTCTGATGGTCACGTCATGACCTAATAAGTCCAAAATAGACGAGGATTTCCATCTTCACGTTGTGACATCCAGGGTCTCACGTCGTGAAGATGTCCATGGACAAAAATTCTTAATGAAGTTCTTAATCCTTTTTGCCAAGCAACCAAATCTTTCCTAGGGTCTTAACCACTCCAGAGCATCATAAAATCATGGCTTTTTGGACATGCATGTCCTAAACACTACTAAAGTGCAAATGAGAGAATGATACCAAATCTTCATGCAAGAGTCATAAAACTCCACCATAATCCAGATCTAGAACTTATAATACTCAAGAGACACTGGAGATCCATAAAGTTGCTAACTTTATGGATTTGAACCACTATTTCATCATGGGAATGAAGGCTTTAAGCATAAAAACATAGATCTAAGCTTATAGAATCATAAAGCAATGAACTTGAAACTCACAAAGGCTCCAAAACGTGAGAGGATGCTAGATGGAAAGATTTGAATGCATAAATGATGGGTTAGATGTTCTTCCTCTTCTTCTTCTTGGCTAAAATCACCCAAAAATGAGCTCAATATCAAATATAAGTGTTAGGATTTCAACTAGAGGTGCAAGGAAATGATGGGGGTTAAGGGTGGGCTAACCCTAGCCCTCACTTCCTTTAAATACGGGGCAAAACCCCCAAGATTAGGGTTTCATCCCGGACCAACCTCACGTCGTGAGCCAATATATTCTTACGTCGTGAGGCCCAAAATGATGTGCGACTGAACCAACCTCCTCATGACATGACACCCAAGAGCTCACGTCGTGAGTAGGGTTAAATCTTTGAATCTTTAAACTTAGCAATCCCTCACCTGAACTGAATGTTACAATATATATATATATATATATATATATATATATATATATATATATATATATATATATATATATATATATATATATATATATATATATATATATATATATATATAGTGAGGTTTAATAGAGAACTATTATTAACAAGGAACCAGCGAACCAATCGTAAACATCGAAATAATAACGATTAATGGCAAAGAGATTTGTTGTAAATTTGTGCATTGAACATACATGCACCAGATTATACCAAAAACACACCTTCTTTTTTCGTTTAATTTTTTGGCCATGCTTTTTATCAAAAAAAAAAAAAAAACAAAAACAAAAAAAAAAAAACAAAATTCATAATTTTTTATCCTCTTTCCATAGAGATCCATATTTATATATAAAAAATAATTTTTTTTTAGAAAAAACCCACTTCGTTTTGTTGTTTTTTTTTCAATATTTAGGTTTATTTTTTATCCCAAAAACACTTAATATACAAAAAAAATTTAATTTTTTGCTCACTATAAATAGACATCAACATCGATTAAAAAATACCTTAAATGTTCAGATTCACATTATAAGTATTACCTTTTTATCCGACTTATTATTCCAACTCTTTGATCATTCACAAACAAATTTAGTGAAATTTAAATATAAATTGAAATATATTTCCATGTAAATTTATAATATTTAACGTTTTGATCACTCAAAAATTAATTTTGTAAAATCAACAAGTAAATTTATTCACATTATGAATTTGAACTGTATATAATTCAGTTTTTCAGAATTCAAAATGTGAATATGAATTTCTATTATTCACACTGTAAATTTTAACTGAATATAATCAGATTTCAACATATTTAAAATGTGAATCTGAGCTAAAATTTTGAACATTCACAACGTGAATCTGCCCTAAAACTTCGATTTCTTTTAGATCAATATGAATTTATATTTAAAAAGTACAAAAAGTATGAATTTTGATATATTTATTAAATTATTTTTGATAAAAAGTATACCTTAACTTTTCAAAAAACAAATATAATAAAGTAAGTTTTTTTGAAAAAAAATCATTTTTCATCTATTAATATTAATATTTTTTAAAGATGACGAAAAATAATGAACAATAGTCAATTTAGTTTTTTGTTCGAAAAAATAACTAAAAAAAAAAGGAAATAAACTTTTGGTATAATCTGGTGGATATGTGTTCATTGTACATATCTACAACATTTCCCTTAGCCGTCGATCGTTTTGGATTAGTTATTTGGTTCTTTGATTAATAATTGTTGTATATTGACCTTTTGCGTACGCGCGGCGCGCACACACACACACACACACACATATATATATATATATATATATATATATATATATATATATATATATATATATATATAGAGAGAGAATGGTTATATGGAAAATGCATGATTAAGACAATACATGTTGGAACCAATAAAAGCATCACAACACATCATTTTAGAATAAGTAGATTAATAACTTGTACAATACATTATTTATGAATAAAAAAAAATTACAGTTGTCACTTGATCCTTGGTTACGGTATATGTTGCCTTTTATATATATATATATATATATATATATATATATATATATATATATAATTTTTTTATGAAAAAAAATTTGTGTTTTGTATTCAAAATAATTTGATAATAAATATTATTTGGAGTTGTTTTTTTTTCCAGATTTTTCTATGGTAAGGTTTATTGAAAAGTAGTTTCGGATACTAATAAAGCTCGCTGCAAAATTGATAATTAGTTTAATAAAAACATAAGAAATAAGACTTTTTTAAGTTGCTTGTGACTTAATGACTTTGATATCTTGGTGATTATCCTTAAATAAATAAGTGTACGTCGTTAGTTAATAAATATGACTACAAATATCAATTGTACAAAGTGTTTTAAAAGAAACGTCATGGTGTGCGTCAAGACGTGTCATGGCCTGAGACGCGACTCTGCCGTTACGAAAAGTCTGATGGCGTTGTTGTTAGGTATGACGTGTCATGGTGCGTTATGCGTGTTATGGCGCATGTTTTTTTGTTTGAGGCACAATTTATTTGCTCTTTGTTACGCTTTTTCTTATCGGGCATACAAGTATTTTGTTTTTGTTAACTTGTTGTTATTAATTGTTAATATAACGTTTTTAAAAATTAGTTATAACTGATATAAATTTATATTTATGGGATAAAATAATCATAAATTAATATAAAATTGTCGTCTTATATCACGCCTTAAAAAACAGCATCACTCGTAAAACTTGAAATTTGACTTTGACTCCACAATACGTCTCACGTCTTTCAGAACTTTTATCCCATAAATATAAATCTATATTTATGGGATAAAATAATCATAAATTAATATAAAATCGTCGTCTTATATCACGCCTTAAAAAACAGCATCACTTGTAAAACTTGAAATTTGACTTTGACTCCACGATAATACGCTCTCACGTCTTTTAGAACTTTGATCGTCCATAATAAAGTAACCTCCTTAGTCTTTAGTAATTTATATTATTTTACAAATTATACAGATTTTTGGAAAGTAAATTTGTGGACATGGTGAAGTTAATTCTTTAGAAAAAAAAGGTCATAACCGTACATTAAATTTCTTAGAAAACTAATTTCTTCTATAAATTAATAATATTTTATGAAAGGACTTTTGAAAAATAAATTTGTGGGGTTTGATGATATAAATTTGTAAGATTTGATGGTATGATGTAACGGTGGGTGAAGAAGACTTTGTAGAGTATGACTTCATACCCAATTATTCAAGTACACACTCCATATATATATATATATATATATATATATATATATATATATATATATATATATATATATATATATATATATATATATATATATAAAAGACATCCAAATGTTTAAGCTTAAACTACAATCAAACTTCAATAAAATAATATGAAAATTTAAATTGTCCTTGCTTATAAGCTAAAAATATAATCAAACAATGTTATGCATGTATCTTATTTCACTTTCCCATGTCTCCTTATCTTTCCTAATATATTCCCTAAATTTTATTTAAGACTTATTCAAATTCTTCATGTTTTAGGCTAATTCAAAGTGAAAGACTCGTTCAAATAGGAAAAAACCATAAAAATACGGAGGAATGAGAAGATTTGCTGATGCACACTTCTAGATAATGATCTGCATCATGATTCTGTAAAGCTTAACCACCACCATTTTCCATTTTCCCTGAAATCCACCATTGTCTCTCCACATTCTCTCTAAAAACCTAGCACTGTCTCTCCACATTCTCTCTAAAAACCTAGCCCTGGAACTGTTTATAGCTACAACCACTCATCTCCTCATCTTTTGTTCCCTTATATCTCACATCCTCTTCACTACAAGCTCACCACCCCTTCTTTGTCTATCTCAAAATTCCACTATAACACCACCATTAAACCATCGCCACATCTCTCTCGGCAAGGATGAAGTCTGAAGCCATTTGGGAAAAAGTCACATATTTTTTCGTGATTGAAAAGTCATAAGAATGTTCTTCTGTCCACCTCCCTTGATCCTGGAACCTCTATGAGCCCTAAAACCCCCCATTATCAGTTGTCACTCTCACCACTAGTTTCCACCATACGCGGCCGCGATCTCCACCATCTCCATCATCGTTCTACTTCCAAAATGGACTGTGTGTGTTAGGAGTGAACAAAAAACTAGAAAAAAAAAAAAGAAATATCAAACATATAGGAGAAAGAGAGATCGAGGTTGAGAAGGGAGGATGCAATGGAGCTGTCGTGGGATCTGATAGGCGGAGAGGTGGTGGTTACCACACATTTCTTCATCTTCATCAAAAAGCTTTCTATCCCCTTATGTTCTCATTTTTTTATTTTGATTTTGGTTAGGGAAAACATGCGATACTTGTCAAGACTCAGAACAAATCTGATGCCACTTTCAAAGTTCTGATGACCTTTCTTAGGAAGTAATACGGATAACAAGCAAAAATATAAGAAAACAGAGACACAATATTTACGTGGTTCGGTCAAGGTGACCTACGTCCACGGGCATAAGGGGAGTATTCTTTATTTCAGAGTTCTTAAACAAAAGTTACAAGTATAATTCACCAGAGATTCGTCCTACTCACTAGGGATACAAGATACAAGACACATCAAATGAATAAGCAGACATCCCTATTTTTTGGTTGAGAGATCAGACCTAAAACCCTTATGTGCCAAACCCATTGGCCCATAGGCCCATGAATGGTGACAACCAATCATATTCTGCCATGCAACATCTTCTAGAACATTCTTCCATGTCATACAATCCATGAGCATCAGCAACACACATGCTGGACCACCATGACCATAGTGGAGCAACATGATGCACATGTGTATTTCTTGAGCATGATCATCTTCTAAGCAAACGTGGATCAATATGACACAACAATGGAATCAAGATGGCGTATCATGTACCAAGATGGTCCATGATGGCACACCATCTCCTCCATGATGCAACTTCCTTTCTTGATGGAGCAACATCATCTTCATGGCTCAATATCTCCTTGGATCAACATCTCCATGGCTCAACATCACATTGGCACAACGTCACATGTTGGCACATCATGCTATCATTTAGCGCAACATCCCCAAGGCTGACACAACTTCCTTCTACATGGTGCAACATAATTGTTCCATGTTGCTCCAAGTGCTCCAAGTTGCTCCAAGCCACTCCAAGTTGCTCCAAACCACTCGAAGTTGCTCTAAACCTCCTTTTGGAAGACCCGTTCCTTTGTCAGTTGATCCGTTCCTTTTTCAGATGATCCAAAGCCATCTCAGATGATCCGTTCCTTTGCGACTTGCTCCATGAACGTCAAGTGCTCCATTGAGATCTAAGTACTCCAAATTCTCCATGAGAATGCTCCATAAGAATGCTCCAAATGCTCCAGTCACATTTAACAATCTCCACCTTGACTTGAGCATCCTTTAAACTCCACGTCAAACAAGAACTTCCTCTCCCATCCTGTCATCAAGCCCCAAAGAGGCTTACCTCCTGCAAACATCAACCAAGTCCAAGAAAAGCTTGAACTTCTCTCTGGGCAACATCCTTGTCACCATGTCTTCCGGATTCTCCTTGGCACTAGACTTTTGAATGCATAACTTGTCATAGAGCATGATAGGTTTCTCCACCTTCAAAAGAAGACTCTGAACAAGACCAAACGCCAATGATCTTCTTATCTCCATATCACTTTCATGGTCCAAGTCTATCAATCCAACCAAGTATGTATGTCGTGCATTTGCACCATACACCAGAAAAACATCAAGCGTTCCCTTAAAGTGTCATAAGATCCACTTAACCACTTCCCAATGAGCTTTTCCCCGATTGCCTCGAACTACCAAAGAGAGAACCAACATGTTTGGACTGATCACGGTAGAATGACCGCAAGACATTCTCAATGTAGTGAAAAATGTATAACCATCCTGCTCTTCTATCACTCTGAATCTCCATCCTTGTTATCTTCTTTTCAGCTCCTAAATCGTTCATTACAAACTCATTCTCCAGAAGCTTCTGCAAGTTGTCTTTCCCGACGTCAGCATCACCAGGCACTTATTCCCTGGGTTGAACAAGGGATTCCTCACGTCTATGTTGTTCCATGCCACCTTGCTGTTCCTCATTTATCATAAAACTATGTAGGTTTTCTGTTTCAAACTCCACCTTCTGGATAGCATCCTGATCGTTCCCCGCAACACTTGTACGACCTCCTCTCTAGTTAGACATATCAGATTCAAAGGCCACATTATTGCAAATAATGAATTTTGGAGTTTGTTCTTTTGTACACCACAAACGATGACCTTTCCCTTGAGATGCATATCCTAGAAATATGCACTTCATTTCTCTGCGCTCCAGTTTACCATCATTCACACGAGCATAAGCAGAGCATCCAAACATTCATAAACCAGTGTTCTCGGAGGGTTTCCCAGACCACAACTCTTGAGGAGTTTCACAATTAAGTGCAGTTGACTAAGATCTATTTGTCAGATAGCAAACAGTGTTGACTGCTTTTGCCCAGAATTGCTCCAATAAAACAGCAGGTAATCACATGCACTGAGCATGCTCCATCAGTGTTTGGTTCATATGTTCTTCCACTCCGCTTTTCTGTTGTGTTAGATGTACAGTGTGATACCTCACTGTACCTTCTGTTTCACAGAAGTTGTCAAACGAAGCCATGCAAAACTCCAACCCGTTTTCTATTCTCAGTGACATGAAATAGTTCTCGGTTTGTTTCTCAACCATTATCTTCCTCTCCTTGAACCGCCTAAACACTTCATCTTCATCCTGTGTCTTCAAAAAATACACCCAGGTCTTCCTTGAGTAATCATCGATAAAAGTCACAAAGTATTGACATCCACCATGAGACTTCACATGAGAGGGACCCCATAGATCTGAGTGAACACACTCAAGAATCTCATTTCCTGAGTGTTGAACCAAACCTAACTTCATCAGGTTCAGCTTTTCCATTTGCATCTCCACCAAACAACCCCTTCTTGCTCACATGTCCCAACTTATGATGCCACAACTTTCTTTCATCATCATACTGATCCAAGGATTGGGATACAGTCACCGTTCCCCAATCGTACAACCATCCAAAATATAAATCTCATGAGGATTCATCTTTCCCTTCATAACCACAAGATCACCCTTGCATACTCTTAACCAGTCACCCGCTCCAGAATATTTCAATCTATCCTTTGCCAAAGTGCCAAGAAAAATCAAATTCTTTCGAAGTTCCAGGACCAACCAGCAATCCACTTTCCTGACCATACCATTATGCATCTTGATTTGCACCGTGCCACTGCCCTTGATATTGCTCACCCAATCATCACCTATTTTGACTGTGTCATTCCACTCTTTGAAGGAGTCGAACCAGTCGTAATTTCATGTCATATGATAGGATGCTCCAGAGTCCAAGACCCATGCATCAACAAAACTAGATGTACAAACTGTCAAAACTTCACCATCGCCCCTTCATCAGAATTTCCTTGAACCACAGCAACATTGTTGTTGCTTGGTCCAACACCATTATTCCATTTCTTCGGCAATGGACAATCTCTTCTAAAGTGCCCCTTTTTCTTGTAGTTATAACATTTGATGTTGGCTTTAGATTCAGAACTTGACTTCCTTTTGTTACCTCCATCTCCATTTGATGTTCTTCCTCTGCCCGCGAACAAACCGTAATTAGAAACTTCTTCTCCAACTGAAACTTTTCTTTTCAGTTCCTTGGAAATCAAAGAATCATTCACATCATTCACAATGATCGTTGTCCTACCATATAACGTGGTATCAACGAAATTCTTATAAGAATCAACAATGAACATAAGAGGATAAGTTCTTGATCTTCATCTTTTGTTGGGACAAAAATATGGTTTATACTTTGCTTTTCTAGGAAAATGTATTTTTGTGTCTTGGACCATAAACAACTTGGTGTTTACGGCCGTATACGTGTTTACGGCTGTGTTTACGGTCGTGAACAGGTTTACGGTCGTAAACCCATTCACGGCCCATGTCTACTATATATAGGGTGAGGAGTGCATAATTGTAGTAAGTCGAAGGAGAGCTTAAGTGTGTAAAACTCAAGGTGTTCTAGAGAGAGAAACTAGAGAGAAGTTTTGTGTGTGTGAATCTCTTGTATCTGGATCTTCATTCTAATCAATTCATACATAGATTCATCATATTATTCTTCTTTTTCTCTTCTATTTTATCTGACATCATCCGTTTGATTGGGATTCCGCACCATCAAACGGGTCTGATTGATACACAAGCAGATTGGGGACTTACAATTGGTATCAGAGCTTGGATTGTATCAGTCATTTTTGTCAGATCTGGAGCTTATTTGATCTTATTTTTGAAGGATTCTTGCGTTTTTGGATAAATCTTGGCAAATAGGGGGGTTTGTTCTTCGTGTTTTTGATAAAAACGAGTTTTTGATCGAGTTTTGGAGCAAAAAGGGTGAAAAACGCTGTTTTTGGTCGTAGCCAGCGAGGGGGTGGCGGCGTGTACGGTCAGCAGCTAGGGTTTCCGAAGTTTACGGCCTCGGAGTTTGCGGCCGAAGTTTACGGTCCGAGATTACGGCCCTCGGTTTGCGGTCCGAGGTTTACGGTCAGCATAGCACGTGTACGGTTCGGAGTTCACGGCCCTCGCGTTCACGGTCAGCTTCGTTTACGGCCAGCCTCGGTCTCGGTCTCGGTCAACAGCGTGTACGAGACTTCGATCAGATGGTCCGAAGTTCGCATCCTAGCACAGCGTCTTATTAAAAAAAAGGGGGAAGCGATTTTGCATTTGCCAAGAATCGAACCCGGATCATCCGCCTCCTTTCCCCTCCGCCTTACCAGTTGAACCAACCTGTGACACGCATTAAACCTTCGCGATTTAATTCATAAAGACTCTTTTCTCGGCTCCTAATTTCGCATTTTGACACTTTTAACCCAAAAATTCAAATTTCTTTATTTTTAAATTACTTTTTCAACCAAAAATTTTAGCTTTTAATTTTTAACTTTTAATTTTGACTTTTTACTTAAAATTTGACTTTGACTTCCAAGTTTGACCTTTGACTTTAAACTTTGAATTTTTCGTTTAACTTTTAATTTTTCAAATTTAGCTTTTCGGTTTGACTTTTAAGTTTGACTTTTCAAGTTTGACTTTTATGTTTGACTTTTTAAATTTGACTTTTAAGGTTGACTTTTGAGTTTTTAGTCAAAGGGCATTTTTGATAAACAATGAGTTCTTCAAACATCAATGTCAATGAACTTACATTGGAGAATTTAAGTGAACATTATGAATTACTTCGTAGAGAGAACGAGGACCTAAAATACGAAATGTATCAACTTAGGAAAGGACAGAAACCCCTGAAGACTGAATTAGAATCTAAAACCAAAGACTTTAGAAAACTTCAGGAAGAGTATAGTATTAAGAGTACACATTATAGATATGTAACTGAACAACTTGCTGAGGTAACTGCTGAGCTTGACACATTGAAAAACAAATTTGAAAATGCAGATTTTACTTTTAGAAAATTTGATGTGTCAAGTGAAGTAGTTGCATCTATGATAGAAACTAATCTACAATTCAAAAATAATCAGTCAAAGGGTTTAGGATATGACAAAGTGCCTCCTCCTTTTAATCATACTTATACAAATATCCCTTTGACAAAAGAGGAAATGGACAGAGAGCCACATCTTAAATATGGATTTGTGTCAGGAGGTAGTATTCAGGTTGAAAATACTAATGTTTCTACTTCTTCTGCAGATCAACCACTAAGTCATTGCAAGCAAGCAGCTGAAGAGAGTGTGTCTGATAATGAAATTGTATCAAAGACTGATGACTTAAATTTTTTCGATATATTTGATGATATCTTTGATAATTCTGACGTGGATGTGCCAGAAACTGTTGAGCTGGATGATTCTAATGCTTCTACTTCTTGTACAGGTAAAGTAACGGAAGATGAGAACAAGGAGAAAACTGTTGAACAAACCAATGTCTCCTTGAACTCTGAATATGTTGCTTCGAACTTAGTTGCTTCTGATCAACCTGCTGCTGAGAAGTACAGGCCACCAAATCAAGTGAAACAGCCGACTTGCTGCAACTGTGCTTGTGGGAACAATAAGAGACGAGGCATGGATACGCCACCAGGGGCAGGAAGAAACAACTCCTATGTGAAGAAGCAGACTTGCTTTCACTGTGGAACACCTGGACACATTGCCAGAAATTTTCCAAATCGCGCGTATGTTCCCTACTACGCACAAGGGTAGCAGAACGCGCCAAGAGGGAGATTTTCCAAAAGAAACCCCTCAAGGTCACGTTCAGACAATGGCGACTGGAATGCCCAGAAGGCCAAGAATCAAAAACCCAAGGGCAAGAAGGGAATGCCGGCCCAGAAGTCCAATCGAAGAGATGCTCCAGTGAAGCCAAGACCGGTTAGGTCAAAGTCATCTCGAAGATCAGCTTCAAGTTCTGAAACAAGTGTCGGGGCACCCATCGGATCGAAAAAGAAATGGGTTAAACCCGACTACAGATGGGTACCAAAGGGTCAATCTCCTAAATCTCCTAATGCGTCTAATATTTCTTCATCTTCTGTTTGTGATAAATAGGTTATGTCATGGGAGAGGGTACCGTGCAAGGATGAAAAAGGTCAATCCAGTTTCAAAAAGGATTGGGTTCCAAAGACCAACTAATCTCGCTCTGTGTCGGAGCAGCTATGGAGGCATATCATCAGACTTCGGTTTGTTGGTAGTGGCTGTTCCAGGCACATGATAGGAGGCATCTCTCAACTGTACACCACTCAGAACATTGTTTGAGAGTATGTGTCTTTTACGGGAAAGGAATAAAGGAAGAGATCACTCATGGGGTTAGTGCTTAACGATGTGAAGAATTTTCGGATCTGTTCTGAGAATATGCATGCTGTTCTTAGACCTTCTGGATGCAAATTCAATCGGCGACTTACGGTTTGAGTTTTCTTCTCGATACTCCTGAGTTTTTCTTAAGTTGATTCGCTTTAAAGACTAATTTTTGTTTTAGGATAGTTTAAATTTGTGCATTTACTTTTGTTTCTCTCCTATGCACAAATTTAGGGGGAGAAATAAAACAAAACAAAAATTTTAAAATTTTAAAAACAATCCAAAAACATTAGAAAATCAGAAAATCCAAAAATATGTTGGTTATGGAATGTGCTTGCAGGTGATGTGATGGGAAGTGATATAATCATGTGATAACAGACAATCTGAATCTGTGTAAGGGACTGAATCTGAATTGTCTAGGCTCTGTGTTCGATGCTCTGGTAGGCACGAGAGATTAAAATGGACTTGACTAGCCATTAATGAACTTAAGAAAATCTAGAGACTTGAAAAATCTTGACCTAGATAGATCCATTTAGACTGACCATACGGCGCTCAGATAGGTTGATGTCACACCCCCAAACCAGACGGCGGAAACGTCCGGGGGTGGAGGACTTCAATTGTAGTATCACAACACATGCATCATAGTAATCAAAGTACAAACAACCATTGTATTTAAAAAGTATAAGTATTTACATGTGTTCAATCGTTGTATATTGAACCAAAATATAGTTATACAAAAGAAGATATGACTCAAAGTAGCTCCATCTTGTCAAAAAGCTCGGGGAGTACCTGTGTATTATTTACCTGAGAATACAAGTAATTTGAAAAGAGAGTATCAACATAAAGTTGAGTGAGTGCATAAGTCTTTATGTTTAAAAGAGTATCTCTGTATCTTGTATATGTAAACTGTTCCAGAAAATCCTATATTTTCTGTTGTATATGAAAAGTAGTTTTATTCCCAGAAAACCGTTCTCGTTGTATCAATGTTTTGTATTTGTATTCCTTTATGAAAAACTTGTAACTGAGAGTGTGCCTGGCTCCACCAGCTGTTATTGAAAACTGTATTGAACCATTGTAATTTGTATTCTGTAAACTGGTACTTTGAAGGTGTACTTTCGTTTAGTTGTTTATACATTAACGTATTGTTAATATCTTTTTAATGAGTTATTATAACCATACTATGACGGATGGCCTGAAACAAATGCTTTGTGGGCGTTTAAACTGTTGATAACAATTGCCACTCATTGGCGTGTATGACTGAGTGTAGCTAGTAGTATGAGTGCGGGGTTGTCAATCCAGATATAGATCTACACACAACTTGTTTCGATCCCCGGGCTGGAGATTCTGGTTATAATGCCAGGGCTTTACCTTTGTTGTCTAAAATGAATTAAACAACCTGAATTGAATGTCTCATAAAAAGCATATAAACGTTACATGTATATTAGTTATGAAAACCCAATCATTCTGAAATAAATGACTGACAGTATGTTCTTGAATTAGTATTCCGAACATGTATGTTCTTGAATCAAAACCCAATCATTCTGAAATAAATGATTGACAGTATGTTCTTGAATTAGTATTCCGAACATGTATTTGATAAGTGTAAACCCTTGATTTGTTCTGAATCAAAACCCTTGTTTCTTGTAAAACAGTGTATTCTAGTATACTTGAATCATGAATTATTGTTCTATGTATAAATTATACCTATAATTTATATGTACGTTCTGAATTGGTATTTAACTATGTTTGCATGTAATCCCTTGCTCAACATGTTACAAAGGTAGTTAAACTGATGAAATAACTTTTATATTTATATACATATACAATTCTATATATAGGTAAATTTAAACGACACTCGGACAAATAACCGGTACTACAAGCCCACATCCAAACAAGGAAAAGGACCCAGAATGAATTATCAGTCCTAAGCCTTTTAAATCTTATATATATATATATATATATATATATATATATATATATATATATATATATATGAATTTTGGGGAAAAAATATAAGATTATAAAAGAGTTTAATGTTTTGAGTATTTTTGATGATTTAATGTCGTTTTATCATGATTTGTAGTCATGATTTTATAACACAAAGTTCTTGTGTTATGCTTGTATTGCCCCCTTAAAACAGTAGAAATTATGAAAATACGGGGGTATGAACTCACATGTTAGATGGTAGCGTTTCGTTCCCCGGAAAGGAGTTTGTTTGATGAGAAACCGGCTCAACTTGGGCAGAGTTTCGACTGGAGAGAGGTTAACTTCTCGGGAATCTCAGGACTTTGAGGCTTGCTTAGGGTTTTAGACTTGATACCGGGGCTTTAGGGGTTGTATGTGAGCTTATGGGAGTGAAAAATATGAAAAAGGGTGAAATTTAGGGTGAAAAGTGAAAATATTTCGGAAGCCCTCGCATGCCTTATATAGGCCGAAGCCTCGGATCCGAGGCTATGCGAGGCTGACGCGTGTCGGACAGGTGGCGAAGGAAGGGGCTTGCTTCGGAAAGCTGGCTCGCAGGTGGCAACTTTGGACTGGACCGGACTTCGGTCCAATGGGAAGAGGGCACGGTGCGAAGGGGTGTCCGAGGAGTGTCCGAGGGTGGTGTCTGGGGTGTCTCATGCGAAGGTGTCCGAAGGTGAGTGGACCGCGGACTTGGTTGAATCAGAAGGTGCCACGCGAACTTCGGTGCTATCAGCAGTCGACACGTGGAAGCTCGCATGCGAGGATGACGTGTTCGAGGGTCATGCATGGGAAATTGCCCGGTTTTCCATTTTTCTAGATTTTTGTGCCAAAAACTTGCGAAAATCATAACTTTCGCATACGAGCTCCGTTTTTAGCGTTCTTTATATGCACGCGTAGGTAAGATTATACTCTACGACTTTTGTTTAGACTTCATCAGCTGATTTTGACTTTATTTTTAACAGACCGGGACAGGAAATTCGTTAAAAATTCATAACTTCTTCATCCGACGTCCGTTTTTGTCTGTCTTTTTACCGTTGTACTACTATTGATGAGACCTTCAATTCTCGTTTATCTTGTCTCGGCTAAAAATCACTCGATCTTTATTTCGAGTTTTTAGCTGTACATTGCTATACTGAAACTTAGAAAAATCATAACTTCCTCATACGAAGTCAGATTTTGCCGTTCTTTTTATGAATGTTCTCGGTTTAACATAAACTACAACTTTCATTTAGATTATTAAGGCTAAAAAGCCTTTTATTGAAAATTCAGTTTTTACACTGAACAGTGTTTTGCCGGTTTTGTCGCGCATCTTCGATTGGTCATAACTTCTTCGTTATAACTCAGTTTTTAGTGTTCTTTATGTTTTGTAAACCTTGTTACAATCTCTATCACTTGGTTCATACTAATCGAGATTGTTTAATAATTTATTTTTGAGGGTCAATTATGTAAATATACACAATATGGTAAAATTTCTCTTTATTATTTAAAAAGAAATACAAATTGACCTACATTATTACATAGGTTTGGAATAACGATTTGTTACATTATCCCCCCGTTAGGGAGAATTTCATCCCGAAATTAGCATTTCAGATAGACTAGGAAAAAAGATGTGGATATTTCTGTTTCATTTGATCCTCCCGTTCCCAAGTGATTTCAGGTCCCCGTTTTGCATTCCAGCGAACCTTCACTATCGGGATACGACTTTGTTTGGTTTTCTTAACTTCCCTGTCTAGAATCTCTATGGGTTCTTCCACAAAGTTGAGGCTCTCGTTTAACTCGATTTCCTCGAGTGGGATCACAAGAGTCTCGTCGGATAGACACTTTTTCAAGTTCGAAACGTGGAAGGTAGGATGAATGTTATTTAGTTCTTGGGGTAGTCGAAGTTTGTAAGCTACATGACCAATTCTATCAAGAATTTCGAAGGGTCCTATGTACCTTGGACTCAATTTGTCACGCTTTCCAAAGCGTATCATGCCCTTCCAGGGTGAGACCTTTAACAAGACGCGGTCACCAACCTGGAATTCCAAGGGTTTTCTCCGTTTGTCAGCGTAGCTTTTCTGTCTATCTCTGGAAGCTTTAAGTCGCTCCCGAATTTGTATGATTTTGTCGGTGGTTTCTCGAATAATTTCCGGACCAGTGAGAGCACTGTCAGGAGTTTGACCTCTAGCTAGCTGCGTGTCACCCACTTCAGCCCAACACAGAGGGGATCTGCACTTGCGGCCATAGAGGGCTTCGAATGGAGCAGCCTTTATGCTAGTGTGATAACTGTTGTTATAAGAGAATTCAACAAGGGGTAAATGAATATCCCATGCCTTTCCAAAGTCTATCACGTAATCTCGCAACATGTCTTCTAATGTTTGAATTGTCCTCTCACTTTGTCCGTCGGTTTGTGGATGGTAGGCCGTACTCATGTCCAGTCTAGTTCCCAAAGAGTTTTGTAAAGACTGCTAGAAACGAGAGGTGAATCTACTATCTCGGTCCGAAATAATAGATATTGGTACACCATGCAGTCTAACAATATCCCTGAGGTAAGTTCTGGTTAGTTTCTCCATCTTGTCGGTTTCTTTTATTGGCAAGAAGTGTGAGGATTTGGTTAATCCGTCGACGATTACCCAAATAGTATCATAACCACCCGAAGTCTTGGGTAATTTGGTTATGAAATCCATTGTAATCCGCTCCCACTTCCATTCAGGGATTTCAGGTTGTTGTAATAAACCTGAAGGTTTCTGGTACTCTACCTTGACTTTGGCACAAGTAAGGCACTTGCCCACAAAGGTAGCGATTTCGGCCTTCATGTTAGGCCACCAATATAGTTTCTTAAGGTCCAGATACATCTCGTCTGATCCTGGATGAATGGAGTATCGGGTTTTGTGTGCTTCATTCATAACCACGTCTCTGTAACCACCGAAATTTGGTGTCCAGATCCGGTTCATGAAATAATAGACTCCATCATCCCTGACTTCAAAGTTCTTATCCATTCCTCTCAGAGTTTCACCTGCCACGTTTTCGGGTTTCAAGGCTTCAAGTTGAGCTTCTTTGATTTGTGTGGACAGATGTGAATGGATTGTCATGGTCAACGACTTTACTCGGCGTCCCGAGAATTCTTTTCTGCTAAGGGCGTCAGCTACTACGTTTGCTTTATCGGGGTGATAAAGAATTTCACATTCGTAGTCGTTTAGTAGCTCCACCCATCGTCGTTGTCTCATGTTCAGCTCTTTCTGATCGAAGATGTGCTGGAGACTTTTATGGTCCGTGAATATTGTGCCTTTCGTGCCATATAAGTAATGTCTCCAGATCTTCAGAGCAAACACCACCGCTCCTAATTCAAGGTCGTGTGTTGTATAGTTGACTTCATGCGTCTTAAGTTGTCGTGAGGCGTAGGAGATAACCTTTCCTCTTTGCATAAGTACACACCCAAGCCCTTGATTTGAAGCATCACAGTACACTACAAAGTCTTCTGTCCCTTCGAGTAGAGACAAGATCGGTGCACTGCACAAGGCTTGTTTGAGCGTTTGGAATGCTGCTTCTTGCTTCTCTCCCCAACTAAAAGTTACACCCTTTTGCGTCAGGGTGGTAAGCGGTTTAGCGATTCGGGAGAAATTTTGGATGAATATGGGATAGTAACCAGCAAGACCTAAGAATTGACGGATTTCTGTATGTGTTTTGGGTGCTGGCCAGTTTTCAATTGCTTTGATTTTGGAAGAGTCCACGTGTATTCCTTCTGAACTGACCACGTGACCTAGGAATTCAACCTTCCTAATCCAAAAATCGCACTTTGAAAACTTCGCATAGAGTTTTTTGTCCTAAGGGTTTGTAATACTAGACGAAGATGTTGGCCATGTTCCTCTTTGCTCCTTGAGTAGATAAGGATGTCGTCGATGAAGACTATGACGAATTTGTCCAGAAATGGACGACACACTCTGTTCATTAGATCCATGAACACCGCAGGTGCATTCTTCAATCCGAATGGCATCACTATAAACTCGTAATGACCATAACGAGTTCTAAACGCGCTCTTGGGAATGTCTTCCTCCAAAATCCATAACTGGTGATACCCGGATCTTAAGTCTATTTTCGAGAAGCAGTTCGCACCTTGAAGTTGGTCGAATAGATCGTCAATGCGAGGCAAAGGATATCGATTTTTGATGGTAAGTTTATTCAGCTCGCGGTAGTCTATGCACATGCGGAATGATCCATCCTTCTTCTTTACAAACAAAATCAGTGCTCCCCAAGGTGAGAAGCTTGGTCTTATGAAACCTTTACTAAGGAGTTCGTTAAGTTGGCTGGATAATTCTTGCATTTCAGAAGGTGCAAGACGATAGGGGGATTTGGCTACAGGGGTAGCTCCAGGGATTAAGTCGATTCGGAATTCGACTTTTCGTTCGGGAGGTACTCCTGGAAGATCATTGGGAAAAATATCGGGAAAGTTGCAGACCTCTGGAATGCTCGCGATATCTTTCACTTCTTGCTTTTTGTCTACGACGTGAGCTAAGAAAGCACAGTACTCTTTGCGAAGGTACTTCTGTGCCTTGATGCAAGAAATGATCTGAAGGTTCGTTCCGGGTTTGTCGCCATAGATAATAAGAGTTTCATTAGTTGGTAAGTTCAAACGAATAGCTCTTTCATAACATAAGATGTCGGCATGGTTGGGGCACAACCAATCCATACCTATTATGATGTCAAAACTTTTGATAGAGACCGACATAAGGTCTATTGGGAAAGACAAGTCATTCAAGGTAAGGATACATCCTATGTATATATCGTTGGTGGATTCAGATTTCTCGTTAGCCATTTCTACTGTGAAAGTTTCATTTAATGGTTGGGAGTTTTGATTTAGTAGATGTTTAAAATTATGGCTCACGAAGCTCCTCTCAGCACCACAATCAAATAGAATGCATGCATAAATATTGTTGAGAAGGAACGTACCCGTGACCACTGCAGGGTATGCCACCGCTTCTTCATGACCCAGGGCTAGAATCCTCCCAACTCCGCCAACATTTCCAGCTTTTGGACAAACTTTCATGAAATTCCCCACATCACCGCATTGGTAGCATGCTCGGTCTACTCCAACGGAAGGTGCTTGGTTAAGTGGTTGGGGTGGTATTCTACAGAATCGGGCAGTATGCCCTTTCCTGTTGCAGTTACGACACTGCATTTCTCGGCAATTTCCATTGTGGTGAAAATTGCACTTGTTTCATTTAGGGAGGGTACCAGCATAGGGCTTAGTTGGTGCAAGGTTATTAGGGACAGCAGCAGGTACAATAGCGGGTATGGTAGCAGGTACAGTAGTAGCATGGACTGCCACTACTTGTTGCTTCTTTGCAGGTTCCAGAGGAGATTTGCCCTTCCTCTTGTTCCAACCCTTCTTCTTTCTGTTGTTGTTGTTCTCCTTGGGTTGTTCTGGAGCAGAAACCACAGAGTTTTGACGGGCTCCGTGGTCGATAAGAGATTGTGCCAGCTCTTTGGCACTGTCAAAAATAATAGGCATCGAAGCTAAAACACTTGACTGAATTTGGGGTGACATACCACAAATATATCTCTCAATCTTTTTGCTCTCCATAGGAACCATATCCGGACAAAGAATTGCCAGATCACAGAACCTACTCGTATAGGTTGATATGTAAGAACCAACCATTGTAAGAGCCCATAGTTCTTGCTCCAGTTTTTGTATCTCCCCTCGCGGACAATATTCCCGCATTAACATGGCTTTTAGGCTCTCCCAGCTGATGGAGTTAGCCACTACTAGAGTAAGTGACTTAATGTGGCCATTCCACCACGTTAGGGCCCTATCTGAAAAAGTACAGGCAGCAAATTTAACTTTGCTACCTTCTGGACAGGAGCAAATTTCGAAAATTGCTTCTGTCTTCTCTATCCACTGCCTTAGTGCCATAACTCCCCCAGCCCCATTAAAGGTCCTGGGTTTTGCATTAAAAAAATCCTTATAAGTGCACTCTCGCGAATGCCCATGACTTTCTCCATGGTTAGAAGGATGTGCACCGACTCCCGACCCACTAACACCAGGAGTATGGATATGAGACATGGCAGCCGCTACAGCCGCCGTGACCACCGCTTGAAACATAGCGGGGTCGAATTGAGGAGGTGGTGGTGGTGGTGGCGTCGGTGCTTCATTGATATTGATACGTCTTGGATTTCTACGAGGAGGCATCTCTTGCTATAAAAGTCAATAGATAAAAAGATAGTGAGATATCAAGAATGAATATGAATTTGATATCTCTGAACTAAACACTTAATTCAACATGAATTTCACAAAGAATTGGAAATAGAAATACACTGCAAGTACAACTTGCAACAGGATAATATGAAATTGAATGGTTATTTTTCAAAGAGTATGAATGTACATGTCGACTGTATTGGTATATTAAGTGTATAAGGTCCAGAAAACTTGACCTTAAAGCAGGATTATAATATACCCCAATACTGAGAAAGTGTCGACATCAAACCGACCTACCGAAAATAACATTTTCGCGGTCGTATTGAAAGCATGAAAAATAACACTAGAACATTTCAGTGATCCAAAACCTTAAAATAGGATGTTTATGAGAATTGTACTAACTCTTGTCGAAGTAAAGTGCTTATTGTTTTATTGATACTCGGTTTTTGTACATATCGTGAAAAGTAGTATATACATTCGATATAGAAAGTAGAAAGTAGAAGTAGTGCGAACACTACTTGCGACGATTTCTACGACGGTTGCTAGGTTCCGCTTCGTCTTGTGCTTTCCAGCGCCTTTCTTGGGCAGCTTGATGCTCCCTCAGTTCTCTTATCTCTGATTCAGCAGCATTAAGTTGCCTTTGCAGGGCTTCAGTATGGTGCTGGGTGCCATCTTGCATTTCGTCAAGACGGAGGATATCTGTAGTATTAGCCTGCGCAACCGCATTCACCTCTAGGATTCGATTGATCGACATCCTTGATTGATCGAATTGTCGGGCAATTCGGTTTACTATAACTGGAAGAGCTCTGTCTGCTGTTCCTCCTCTCGAGACGTTATAGAAACCTCGTGCCATTCCGTAAGGAGGGTGTTGGCCGTCTTGTCGACTCCAATGGTTTATGTATTGGCCCCACTCGGGTATGGGTTCTGCTTCCTCTTGCCTCAGGGGACACTCCCCATGGTTGCAGACTTGTGGCTCTGTATCCGTACCACTTGACTCCCTGTCCTCAAAGGGTTCTTCATCTGAGTCTGAGATCCAGCCTGCATTTTGTGGATTGTAGGGGTCTCCCGGTAAATTGTGTTCAGCCATAGGTTCTGTATTAGGAGTAAGGTTAGTAAAATACTCTCCGTAGTATTTTAATCTTTGTGTTCTGTTCTATAGTTCTTCTGTATATGTATGGTAAATTTTAGACATGTCGCAACACCACTATCACTCCCAAACACATGTTGGTCATATCTCAAATCAATATAGTTGATCAGGCTATATTAATTCCAGATATAATTACATAACTGCCCAGGTTTGACTATAGTGTTCAACATCCAAATACTTTAAGTTCTTATGATTGTGATACTGTACTTGTAAGTATGAGTGTGTTCTTATGATTGTGATACTGTACTTGTAGGTAAGAATGTTAGTATACTTCTTGTAAAAATACTTAAATTTTTAAAAAGTATACTTGTAGTCAGAGCTCCTAGCCCCGATGTATTTATAGTTTGTATATCTTTTATGGATTGATATACTGAGTTCACTATAAACAATGCTCTGATACCAATCTTTCACACCCCCAAACCAGACGGCGGAAACGTCCGGGGGTGGACGACTTCAATTGTAGTATCATAACACATGCATCATAGTAATCAAAGTACAAACAACCATTGTATTTAAAAAGTATAAGTATTTACATGTGTTCAATAATTGTATATTGAACCAAAATATAGTTATACAAAAGAAGATATGACTCAAAGTAGCTCCATCTTCTCAAAAAGCTCGGGGAGTACCTGTGTATTATTTACCTGAGAATACAAGTAATTTGAAAAGAGAGTATCAACATAAAGTTGAGTGAGTGCATAAGTGATTATGTTTAAAAGAGTATCTCTGTATCTTGTATATGTAAACTGTTCCAGAAAATCCTATATTTTCTGTTGTATATGAAAAGTAGTTTTATTCCCATAAAACCGTTCTCGTTGTATCAATGTTTTGTATTTGTATTCCTTTATGAAAACTTGTAACTGAGAGTGTGCCTGGCTCCACCAGCTGTTATTGAAAACTGTATTGAACCATTGTAATTTGTATTTTGTAAACTGGTACTTTGAAGGTGTACTTTCGTTTAGTTGTTTATACATTAACGTATTGTTAATATCTTTTTAATGAGTGATTATAACCATACTATGACGGATGGCCTGAAACAAACGCTTTGTGGGCGTTTAAACTGTTGATAACAATTGCCACTCATTGGCGTGTATGACTGAGTGTAGCTAGCAGTATGAGTGCGGGGTTGTCAATCCCGATATAGATCTACACACAACTTGTTCCGATCCCCAGGCTGGAGATTCTGGTTATAATGTCAGGGCTTTACCTTTGTTGTCTAAAATGAATTAAACAACCTGAATTGAAT
Source organism: Lactuca virosa (assembly GCF_052849685.1). Lineage (NCBI taxonomy): Eukaryota > Viridiplantae > Streptophyta > Magnoliopsida > Asterales > Asteraceae > Lactuca > Lactuca virosa. Next base: position 298,694,166 of record NC_136430.1, on the reverse strand, counting down.
GTCTCATAAAAAGCATATAAACGTTACATGTATATTAGTTATGAAAACCCAATCATTCTGAAATAAATGATTGACAGTATGTTCTTGAATTAGTATTCCGAACATGTATGTTCTTGAATCAAAACCCAATCATTCTGAAATAAATGATTGACAGTATATTCTTGAATTAGTATTCCGAACATGTATTTGATAAGTGTAAACCCTTGATTTGTTCTGAATCAAAACCCTTGTTTCTTGTAAAACAGTGTATTCTAGTATACTTGAATCATGAATTATTGTTCTATGTATAAATTATACCTATTATAATTTATATGTAAGTTCTGAATTAGTATTTAACTATGTTTGCATGTAATCCCTTGCTCAATATGTTACAAAGGTAGTTAAACTGATGAAATAACTTTTATATTTATATACATATACAATTATATATATAAGTAAAATTTAAACGACACTCGGACAAATAACCGGTACTACAAGCCCACATCCAAACAAGGAAAAGGACCCAGAATGAGTTATCAGTCCTAAGCCTTTTAAATCTTATATATATATATATATATATATATATATATATATATATATATATATATATATATATATATATATATATATATATATATATATACAAATATGAATTTTGGGGAAAAAATATAAGATTATAAAAGAGTTTAATGTTTTGAGTATTTTTGATGATTTAATGTCGTTTTATCATGATTTGTAGTCATGATTTTATAACACAAAGTTCTTGTGTTATGCTTGTATTCCCCCCTTAAAACAGTAGAAATTATGAAAATACGGGGGTATGAACTCACATGTTAGATGGTGATTTGGGCAGCGTTTCGTTTCCCGGAAAAGAGTTTGTTTGACGAGAAACCGGCTCAAATTGGGCAGAGTTTCGACTGGAGAGAGGTTAACTTCTCGAGAATCTCGGGACTTCGAGGCTTGCTTAGGGTTTTAGACTTGATACCGGGGCTTTAGGGGTTGTATGTGAGCTTATGGGAGTGAAAATATGAAAGAGGGTGAAATTTAGGGTGAAAAGTGAAAATATTTCGGAAGCCCTCGCATGCCTTATATAGGCCGAAGCCTCGGATTCGAGGCTTTGCGAGGCTGACGCGTGTCAGACAGGTGGCGAAGGAAGGGGCTCGCTTCGGACAGCTAGCTCGCAGGTGGCATCTTCGGACTGGACCGGACTTCGGTCCAATGGGAAGAGGGCACGGTGCGAAGGGGTGTCCGAGGGTGGTGTCCGGGGTGTCTCATGTGAAGGTGTCCGAAGGTGAGTGGACCGCGGACTTGGTCGAATCAGAAGGTGCCACGCGAACTTCGGTCCTATCAGCAGTCGACACGTGGAAGCTCGCATGCGAGGATGACGTGTCCGAGGGTCATGCATGCGAAATTGCCCGATTTTCCATTTTTCTTGATTTTTGTGCCAAAAACTTGCGAAAATCATACCTTTCGTATACAAGCTCCGTTTTTGGCGTTCTTTATATGCACGCTTAGGTAAATTTATACTCTACGACTTTCGTTTAGACTTCGTTGGCTGATTTTGACTTTATTTTTAATATTATTATTTTTAACATACCGGGACAGGAAATCCGTTAAAAATTCATAACTTCTTCATCCGACGTCCGTTTTTGTCTGTCTTTTTACCGTTGTACTACTATTGACAAGACCTTCAATTCTCGTTTCGGTTGTGTCGGCTAAAAATCACTCGATCTTTATTTCGAGTTTTTAGCTGTACACTACTATACTGAAACTTAGAAAAATCAGAACTTCCTCATACGAAGTCAGATTTTGCTGTTCTTTTTATGAAAGTTCTCGGTTTAACATAAACTACAACTTTCATTTATATTGTTAAGGCTAAAAAGTCTTTTATTGAAAATTCAGTTTTTACACTGAACAGTGTTTTGCCGGTTTTGTCGCGGATCTTCGATTGGTCATAACTTCTTCGTTATAACTCGGTTTTTAGGGTTCTTTATGTTTTTGGAAACATTGTTACAATATCTATCACTTGGTTCATCCCAATCGAGATCGTTTAATAATTTATTTTTGAGGGTCAATTATGTAAATATACACAATATGGTAAAATTTCTCTTTATTATTTAAAAAGAAATATAAAGTGACCTACATTATTACATAGGTTTGGAATAACGATTTGTTACACTTGAGCAGGGAGATATACATGATAATTCACCGGTCACATTAAAGTAATCCGTATCTTGAACTGTGGTTTAACTCTTCCTCGATGTACGGACTCTGTCCTTAATTCCGGTATTGATGGGGCGACTGGGGAATTCCGATAAAGTAGGTCTTTAGGAAATTATTTTCTTGCTTTCTTTCTGTTAGTCATATGTTGCCTCCTATGCGTGATTGAAATACATCCGACCTGGTACACAACATATGCATCATTCTACTTCTCAATCCCTCTAAATCTGGTTAGTCATATGTTTCACCCTCTGCGAGATTGGAAGAGATCTGACCTGGGTGTACAGCATATGCATTCTAAATCTGACTTCTCTCATAATAATTGTCTGCTCACCTAAAGTAAGGAGTACTTTGGAAGTTCCTGATTATTGGGGTATGTCAGGAAGCGGGAAACATGTTCTAGTACATTTAAAATTAAACAATCACTAGGTTGTCTGTAGATCTCGCTGCTCAATTTAGGTGGACAAAAATATCTTTGGTCGTCGTCAGTTGAATGGTCCTTAAGGAATATTATCTAGGAACATAGGATCACATTGTCTTGTCACTTATAGTATGTCCTAATTTTATCATAATCGTTCGTGTTTAAGTGGACCATAATACCGACGATTGACCAGATCTATTCATGAAGGGAGAGGTACTGATAAACGGATAAAGGCTGTCTAAAAACTTTGATCCCAAATCACTCTTAAAGTTAGATATCATTTTTATTTTTGTTAAATTTGTTCATAGTTTTCTTCTAATTTAAATATCAGGGGAGAATTAAAAATTTTAAAAACCAAACAAAAATCAGAAAATTAAAAATCCAAAAATAGTGTTAATTTTGTTTTATTTCTTTTTCAGAAAATATGAAAAATCCAAAAATATTGTGTGCTAAGTTTTATTTTAGTTTTGTTTTGTCTTGAAAAGTGAATTCAGGTGTAGATGAGACTCATGGAGACTGTATCGAGATTTCTGAGCCAAGGCTTCATCCGTGAGCATCGAAGAATTCTCATTCGAAGGAGAAAGAAATGAAGATTATTCTTCCAACATTCAATATTTCAACCCCAGAAGCAAGGTCAAGCTGTACTTGAAGATTATGTGACAGATTGCATTGAAGCCTCCTCAATCAATTTGCTGCTGTCTATGTACCTGCTGAATTGATCCTGAAGATTAGTTCTCTCTGATGTTCTCTCTGAAGATTCTCAAGCTGAAAGCGCTATCTTTCAAGAATCTTATCAAGAAACCTCCTCACCCAACGTGCGTTCAAAGCTAAATCCTGAAGAAAAGCCCAACTGCTCAAGATGAAGTCATTCATTGAAGATTCATCAAGTTCATCTTGAAGCTGTGAAGAATTTGAAGATTAAAGCTGAAGCCAAGCTCCCAATGAAGATTGACAAGAAAAGACAGCTACTTTTTAGGGGGAGCTTGTTGGGTCACTTAGAAAAGAAATCTATAACCCAAGGGGGAGATTGTTGGGTATAAATTATGGTTTGTACTTTACTTTTCTAAGAAAATGTATTTTTGTGTCTTGGACCGTAAACAACTTGGTGTTTACGGCCGTATACGTGTTTATGGCTGTGTTTACGGCCGTGAACAGGTTTACGGTCGTGAACCTGTTCACGGCCCATGTATCATATATATATGGTGAGGAGTGCATGTGGGTAGAAAGGAGGAGAGCTTAAGTGTGTGAAACCCAAGGTGTTCTAGAGAGAGAAAGTGAGAGAGAAGAGAGGAGCTTTAGTGTGTGTTAGTGTGTGTGTGAATCTTGTATCTGGATCTTAATTCATATCAATTCATTCAAGATTCATCATCTTCTTCTTCTCCTTCTTCTTCTATTGATCTGGCATCATCCGTTTGATTGGGATTCCGCACCATCAAACGGATCTGATTGATACACAAGCAGATTGGGGACTTACATCTTTAATATTTACATTCACGCCTTGTAGGTCCAAGATGATCTTATTGAAGCTGTCCAGATGATCCTTCACTTGGGTGCTTTCTGACATCCTAAGAGTATAGAAATGTTGCTTCCGGTATGGCCCGTTCGTCAAAGAATTGTTCTGATACTTGTCACAAATTTTCTCCCAAAGTCCATCAACACTCGTTTGATCCACGACATCTCGTAGTACTTCGTCTGTCAAACTCAACAGAATAGCGCTATGCGCTCTTTCAAGAATATCCACCTTCCTTTTATCCGCCATGTCCTTTGGCAGTTTTACTTCTCCTTCCAATGCCGATGCACATCCTTGTTGAACCAGAAGAGCCTTCATCTTCACCTTCCACAAAGTAAAATATCGAACCATTGAACTTCACCAGATCGAACTTGTGAGATGCCATCTTCAATCAACAGAACACCAACCGCAGCTCTGATACCACTTGTTAGGAAAAACATGCGATACTTGTCAAGACTCAAAACAAATATGATGCCACTTGCCAAGTTCTGATGACCCTTTTTAGGAATTAATGCGGATAACAAGCAAAACTATAAGCAAACAAAGACACGGTATTTATGTGGTTCGGTCAAGGTGACTTATGTCCACGGGAAGGAGGGGAGTATTCTTTATTTCAGAGTTCTCAAACAGAGGTTACACGTACAATTCACATAGAGGCCATGAATTGGGATGATTTCATTACTAGATTATAATCAATGTTTGCACCTACTATCGGGGTGAAACAGATGGCGAGGGAGTTTTAGGACCTTCGTCAGACTACAGAGATTATGGCAGATATCACCACATTAGGGAGTTTGCTAGCATCTCGGGTTGTCGGACCTTAGAGGACATGATTTACCAAGATTGGGAGTGGAAATTGTGTTGGAGATTCAGACGAAGTGGAAGCCAGCTCCAGTTCAGACAACAAATAGCTCAACAAAGAAGCCTACGACTCTTGATTCGTGATCTAGGGGCCAGTAGGGTCGGGGCCGTTATGCCAAGTGCAGCAAAGCACATGATGGGGTTTGTAGAGAAGGCGGCTTGGGTTGTTTCAAGTGCAGCGAAACAGGACACTTCGGTAGGGATTGCCCTCGTGGAACACTAATATGCATTCATTGCAACCAGTCAGGCCATAAGAAGGTCAACTGCTCGAGATTGTCAAGAGGAGCGGTGGCGGCAATCGCTCCAGCTACATTAAGGATCACTGGTGGCTGCCAGGACAAGGCAGAGGCTCTTGTGGTGAGGAGTCGGGCATTTTAGTTGATGGTCGAGGAGGCTCGAGCAGCACCGGATGTGGTTACTAGTATTATCTTCTTCATGTTCTTTAATTCTTTCATTGTTTATGCTTATGTTTGTGTTTTCTCGTATATAGGGATGTTTTAGTGAATGGGTTATCGAATCTTGTTCTTTTTTATTCGGGGATTACCCGATCATTTGTGTCTCTTGCGCTTAGCATAAAGTTTAGCGACACTCTAAGAGTTTTGGATTATCCGTTGGAGGTAGATATTATTGATGATTGTATGGTGAGTGCTTCGAGAGTTCATTTTCATATGTTTTAGAGATGTTAAGTGACAGGTAATCGGTTAAACTGGTTCCGATTCCTCTATGAGAGACGAAGGTAATTATGGGTATGGATTGGGTAAGCCCCAATGAGGCTATGATTGGTTGTGGGCATCTGTTGGTGAGGGTTTGACCCAAAGTGGAGGAGAACTGATTATTCATGGATAGGGTTCTTAGTGTGGATCGCATACATGTTTTGCTGTAAGGGCTAGGATATATCTTCAGCATGAGTGTTTTGGATTTTCGGCTTATGTGTTGGATACTTGGGTTGGAGGAAAGAAAAGCATGGATGACGTGCCCATTGTTCGAGAATTTTCTAGTGTGTTTGCTAAGGATATGTCGGGGGTGCATCCTGAGAGGCAGGTGGAGTTTTAGATTGATTTGGTTCCGAGTGCGGCTCCGATAGCCAGGCACCATACCGTTTAGCGCCACCGGAGATACAGGATTTGTCGACACAGCTGCAGGAGCTGTTAGTTAAAGGATTCATCATACCGAAACAGTTCACTGTGGGGAGCTCCAAACCGATTTGTGAAGAAGAAGGACGCATCACACAGGATGTGTATTGATTATAGAGAGTTGAACAAGGTAACGATGAAGAACAGTTATCCACTTTTGAGGATTTACGAATTATTTGATCAACTTTAGGGTGCATCTTGGTTTTCGAAGATTGATTTGAGGTCCGGTTACCATCAGATGAGGGTCAGAGATGAGGATGTGAAGAAGACGGCTTTCAGAACTCGTTTTGGTCATTACAAGTCTTTTGTGATGCTTTTTAGGCTCACCAATGCAATGACATCATTCATGGATCTCATAAACCGAGTGTACAGACTGATGTTGGATCGGTCTGTGATTGTGTTTATTGAAGACATCATGGTCTATTCTAATACCAAGGAACAACATAAGGATCTCTTGCTAGAGGTTTTGGAGACTTTGAGGAGGGATAGACTTTATGCTAAGTTCTCCAAGTGCGAGTTATGTTTGGATGAGGTGTAGTTCCTGGGGTACCTTGTCAACCATAAGGGTATATTGGTCGATCCGGCCAAGATTAGGGTCATGATGCAATGGGAGGTTCTGAGGTCTCCATCTGAGATTCAGTTTCCTTGGATTGGTAGGCTATTATTGAAGATTCATCCAGGATTTCTCCAAGATCACAATTCCTTTGAACCATTTGACGAGGAAGAGTGTTACGTTTCATTGGGGTCCTGAGCAACAGGCGACGTTTGAGTCTTTGAGACATAAGTTATGTGAGGCTCTAATTCTGACTCTACCTAAGGACATGGATGAATTTGTGGTTTATTGTGATGCTTTGATTATGGGCTTGGGCGGTGCTAATCCAGAGAGGTCGCATGATTACGTACGCTTCGAGACAGTTGAAGCCTCATGAGGCGAATATTCTACGCATGATTTGGAGCTGGGGTTGTGGTTTTCACCCTCAAGATTTTGCGACATTACTTATATGGGGTTCATTTTACCATTTACACGGACCACGGGATTTTAAGATACTTAATGGATCGGCTGAACCTAAATAGGAGGCCACGCAGGTGGCTTGACGTTCCAAAGGACTACAACTGCTAAATCTTGTATCACCCTGGGAAGGCTAATGTGGCGGCCGATGCTTTGAGTCGCAAGGAAGAAGGAGCCCCGATCAGGGATTTGTGCTTACAGATGATAGTTGTTACTCCGCTTTTTGAGCAGATCAGAGAGGCACATGTCGATGCTATGAATGAGGAGCATCGGAAGTGTGAACGAATTATAGGTCAAGTTTACTCTTTTGATTATGACAGTCGAGGGTTGTTAAATTTGCATCGGAGGATATGGACTCCCTATCTGAGCGGGACTCGGCAGGTCTTGATGGAGGAGGCTCACAAATCAAGATTTTCGATTCATCCTAGTGTGACAAAGACATATAGGGATATCCGACTTGACTATTGTCGGCCCTGCACAAAGCATGTTGTGGATTTGTATGTGGACAGGTGATTGACTTGTCAGAAAGTCAAGGCCGAAAATTAGAGACCTCATGGTAGATTGCAGCCAGAAGATATCCTCAAGTGGAAATAGAAGTAGATCACCATGGATTTCATCACCAAGCTACCGAGGATGACACGTGGGGTGGATTCGATATGGGTCATTATGGATAAGTTAACCAAGAGTGCTCACTTCATCCCTATTTTGGAGAATATTTCCTCCAAGAAGTTGGCCGACATCTACATCAGATAGGTAGTCGTTTGTCATGGAGTCCCAGTCTCAGTGGTTTCCGATCGTGATATTCGTTTCACTTCCAGGTTCTGGAGGACGTTTCTTAAGGAGTTGGGTACTCAGTTTCATTTCAGCAAAGTGTACTACCCACATAACGACGGAAAGAGCGAGTGAACCATTCATATGCTTGAGGACATGCTTAGGGAGTGTGTGTTGGATTTTGGTGGGAGTTGGGATATGTATCTTCCATTGGCCGAGTTCTCCTATAACAACAGTTATCACGCCAGTATTCATCGACCTATCTTCGAGATGCTCTATAGGAGGAAGTGTAGGACCCCAATCTGTTGGGGCGAGGTCAGGCAGAGAGTGATGGTGAGTATGGAGGTGGTACTCAATACTACTGAATTGATTCAACAGGTGCGTGATAGATTGCAGACTGCACAAAGTTTCTAAAAGAGTTACACAAATCGGTGACGCTTTGACCTTGAGTTCTAGGTCAGGGACTATGTGCTTCTGAAGGTGTCACCTTGGAAAGATGTCATTTGGTTCCGAAAGTGGGGCAAGTTAGGCCCTAGATTTATTGTCCCATTTTGACTTATTTCTCGGGTTGGTAAGGTTGCTTACCAACTGGATTTACCTTCCGAGCCCAGTCAGATTCACAACACATTTCATGTCTCTTAGCTACAGAAGTATCTAGCCAATGATTCCGCAGTGGTCCCTTTGGATGATATTCAGATTGATGAGTGCCTGAATTACGTGGAAAGACCGGTTGTGATTCTTGACAAGAAGACGAAGATCTTAGGCAACAAAGACGTGGGGTTGGTGAAGGTGCAATGGCAGCACCGGAAGGGTTCTGAGTGGACTTAGGAGCCCGATGAGGAAATGAGGGAGCATTGCCTCGAGATATTTGAAACACTAGACTTCGAGAGCAAAGTCTGATTCAAGCGGGGGAGAGTTGTAACGCCTGATTTCTGGTATGTAATTTTCACATCTTAAAATTTATATTTATGGTTGGCTACCAAGTGGAAACCTTGCATGAAATACGTGTTCACATAGAATCCCACGACATGGCAAAACCCTAATTTTTGGGCTTAAGGCCCTATTTTAGGGACGTGATGGATAGGGTTTCCTCCACCCTCATCCTCCATCACCTCCCAAAGCACTATTGCTAAACCCTAGCCTCCCTTTGGAAGTTTTGTCTTATTTTGGTGTTCTTGGTACACTTTGAAGGAAGTAGAAAAAGTTTTTGGTGCAAGGATCAAGCAAGCAACTCTTCACTATCTTTAGAATCATTCTATAGACCATTTATAAGGCTTCAAGTTCCTATCTTGATGATTCCTTCTTTGTAGATATATCTTTCCTTGAATGTTTTGGTCCATAATTGGAGTTTGTATGTTGGCATGAGATACAGTTTGCAACTTTATGGCTCACCTAGGTCTCTAGACCTTTATATATTCCAGATCTAGGATTTGGTTGAGATTTGAGTCCTAGGACATTTTTCTTACCTTTAAACCTAGTTTGAGTAAAGGACATGCATAGGTCATGCATGTCCACAAATTTTGGATTTTTACAAGCCTTTGGAGTCCCTATTAACTTACTGGAAAGTAGGAGTTGAGGGCTTAATGGATTAAGGACTCAATCCATTAAGTTGTCCACAGACAGTAGCCACAACGTGGTGAGTTGGTTGCCATGACATAGGGAAGGAAGGGATCCACAACTATTTTTTCTTGATATTTCCACGAAATGACTATGGGTAGGCCACGATATGGGGGTCAACTGACATTGATTGTGACCATTGACCTTGACCGTTGACTTTTTGACATGGCTGACTTTTGGTCAAATCGTTAGGCTTAGGGTGTGAACTAAGGTTTGACATTGGGTATTTTGATAGGTGGGTTATAGCACCGGTTTCTGGAATTTCCAAGCTATGGTTGTTTGACTGCGAGTGTGAGGCGAGTTTTCTCGCTATAGTGTGTAGGATGCTAGACGGTCTTTGTGACTCTTGCATGAAAGACTGTGGTTGGATCAAAGCACTTGTATGAAAGACTATGGTTGGATTACAACATTGTATGAAAGACTGTGGTTGGATCACAACACTTGTATGGAAGACCAATGGTTTGATCATGGCACGAAATACTACAGTTGGGCTGTAGCAATGGAAGTGATTATGAGACTATGGTTGGATCATAACATTCGCATAGGTTGAAATACACCCCTACGACTAGGCCCACTGATATACATATATATATATATATATATATATATATATATATATATATATATATATATATATATATATATATATATATATATATCAGTGGGCCTAGTCGTAGGGGTGTATTTCAACCCATGTGAATGCTATGATCCAACCATAGTCTCATAATCACTTCCATTGCTACAGCCCAACTGCAGTATTTCGTGCCATGATCAAATCATTGGTCTTCCATACAAGTGTTGTGATCCAACCACAGTCTTTCATACAATGTTGTAATCCAACCATAGTCTTTCATACAAGTGCTTTGATCCAACCACAATCTTTCATGCAAGATTCACAAATATATATATATATATATATATATATATATATATATATATATATATATATATGGTATATAGTATTTTGGGGGATCTCACTAAGCTTTGTGCTTACGGTTTATGTTTTAAATGTTTTTAGGTACTCCTAGTTCCAAAAGGAAGGGCTTTGTTTGATCGTACTACATCCTTTGGAGATTTATTCCACATTGACTATTATGATTTTACTTTGATGTTTTGAGAATACTTTTACTTTGATTTTCTTTTGAAACAAACGAATGAATATTTTTGGTTGACCTAAATGACATTTTTACTTAGTATTTTTGGGCTGTTACATCTTAATAGTTCTTTTGAAAAAATGCATTACGGGTGCATGATTTAGAAGAACTACTTATATGAGTGTGAATTGTTTCCGTTTCAGAAAGCATGGGCAAGACAATTATGCAGTCATGAATGGATAGGACACACGGTTGTAATATTGTCAAGTTGAAAAATTAGAATTTGGGTAAAACTTATGTGTATAATATCTTCAGTTACTAAAATGAGTTGATGGGTTCAATCCTTAGGACACCCAGATTCTTGAGTATTTGAAATGTGTGTTATACTAATGTGAAAATTCAGTCTGGTCACGCATTTTCCTAACAAAACATACTGATGACATCATGATGATGTCGACATCGGTTATTTACATTAACTACTGATAGTTTATTTTATTTCCTTCCTTTTTATAGTTTATTTTAGTATTTTCGCTCTTTTTATTAGTATTGCATTGTACCTTTTTTATTTTCTTTATCATGGATCATGTCGGGTACTTTCTATTTTGCATGAGGTATTTTGTAGGGTTTTGGAGCTCGTTGCAGTAGTGGATTAGCTTGGAGACGGGATTTGTGGGCTTTCAAGGCGTCATTGGGCTTTACGGATCCATCAAAGGAGAATTGGGCTTAAAAAGTTGAAGACTTGGATGAAGTGGGCCTATGAAGATGGGTCTTGGATTCTTATTTTGGGCTTGAACTATCCATATTTTAAAGCTTGAAGATGATTGGCCAAATTTGAATCATGTGAGGTATGGAGGGGACCAAGGGAATCTTGAGAAGTGGGGTGGTGTATGTGACATCCCCATTTTCACGGCCAGAAAAGACCGATTTTTGTTTATGCTTTATAAAAATCAGAGTACTTCTTTCAATAAAAATGTTGCGAAATTTGTTCCCAGTAAAATATGATAAATACGTTATCAAAGCATTTCTAAAGAAATGTATTTTTATTCACTTTTAAAACATTTGGGATGTCATCGTCAATACAGAAACATAAGCATAAACAGAACTTACATTCATTTACACTAGTGATCTACATCTCTTTAATCTCTCAGTGTAATGTGACTTCGTATCGACACCTGTGATACAAATAAGCTTGAGTGGTTCAGGTTAGGAAACCTGGTGAGTACATAGGGATTTCAATCCCACAATGTTATATCATATATATAATTTAGAACTCACGAAATATACAATTTCACCATATATATATATATATATATATATATATATATATATATATATATATATATATATATATATATATATATATATATATATATATATTTATAAGCAACTCTTACCCCACCCCATTAATCCTCACAACGAGACTATCCATACTCTCGGACCTAAGATTAACCGTTTTACCTAATCCATGCTCCCGGATCAGAAAAGAACGGCTTTACCTAATCCATACTCTCGGACTAGGGACAAATGACTAATCCATACTCACGGATTAATGAAGAATGATTATGCCTAATCCACACTCTCGGGCTAGGGACGAATGACTATGTCTAATCCATGCTCCCGGATCGATGACATGTTTTAAAGTTCTATTCTCTGTGTATAACTCACTCGTACTCATAAGAAGATACTACCCAATATTCCCCATAATTGATTTAGGTTTACTCATTATCCTATATCAACATATATAATCAGGTATGTTCTTTAACACGTATTTCAGGCAACATCAAATAACTTGCACATAAACATATATTCAATACTTCAATCAATCCTTGTATTAAAATCATGTTCATGAAAGGGACTATGCACTCACTTGATTAGGTGGTGACTCGGTACTCGGACAGCACTTCGTTATCTCAAAATAATTTTCCCTTGACAAAACCTAGTATCAATACCACTAGGGTTTAGTCTAACGTTAACCGTGACTACTTAATAGTCTAGCTATTCTTATTATTATATAAGCGTTAAACAATACTTATATAACCCATAATAATAGCCCAAATAATTATTTTAAGGACCTAATACCATTACTATAATTATTTAAAAGCTATATTAAAAATTTCATAGGCGTAGCTCACTTACAGCGGATTTTAAAGAAAACCGGGTTTCGCTTGGAGCAGCGTTTCCGAACCGAAAGACCCTTTTTCTCGGGACTCCGGGAGCCTCGGGGCTTCCTTCGGGTGCTAGGGGGTTCCCTAGGGTTTAGGGGGGGTGGAATAGGTTAGAGAGAGAAAGAAACTAGAGAGAGAAGTGATTTTGGTGCAAGAAATGAGGCTGCCTCGGCCTCCTTCTATAGCTGCGAGGGTCCTCGCTATGCGGGGCGTAGAACCAAAGTACGCAGCGCGTACATCCGAAGCCGTACCTACGTGTCGATGATTTGTTGGGTCGACGTGAGCAAAGCTGGACTGAGGAGGGGTTCGCGTACGCGACCCGTAATGCGAGGGTGACGCGTCCTTCATCCGAAGCGAGACCGTGCTCAGCATGCGACGGCTGAGATTTGGCCACGTCATCATTAGAGCAACAAGCTTCGCAATTTCGAGTCTAAACTTTAAAAATTCGTATCTTTCGCATACGAGCTCTGTTTTCAACGTTATTTATATCCACGCGTAGGCGGGAACGTACTCTACAACTTTCGTTTAGACTCCGTCGGCTAATTTTGATTCTATTTTAAAAGTTATATTTTTAACAGGTCGGGACATGATTGGTCCGTTAAAAATTCATAACTTCTTCATCCGACGTCCGTTTTCGTCTGTCTTTTTATCGTTATGCTACTATTAACGAGATCTTCGATTCTCGTTTAGGTTGTGTCGGCTAAAAATTGTCCGATCTAATATTCGAACTTCGGGCTGTACACTGCTAAGCCGAAACTTCGAAAAATCATAACTTCCTCATACGAAGTCAGATTTGGGCGTTCTTTTTATGGACGCTCTCGGTTTAACGTTTTCTACGACTTTCGTTTAGGTCGCTAAGGCTAAAAGTCGCTTGATCGTAAATTCACTATTTACGCTTCCCGGTGTCGTACCGGTTTTGCCGTAAAACTTCGACGGACCATAACTTCTTCGTTATAACTCAGATTTCGGCGTTCTTTATATGTACGGAACCCTTGAGACATATTCTACAACTTGGTTAAGATTATTTATTTCTAACTAATCTTTTGTCGAAAAGTCGATTTTGACCCCTATTATCTCTAAATTGACTAGCCCGGATCTACGGGCGTTACAGTGTAGTGGAGAAAAAGAGCCAATAGCATTCCAACATCATTTGCGAGGGTGGAGTATGAGTCATGCAAATCTGCGAGGGTACCCGCTTAATTGCACTTTTGGAAATTTTGCTCATTTTGCTCACCATTTACTTTGGGGGTTAGGTCTAACAGCCCACACTTCGATTTTCCACCATTAGAGAGCAATGGACGCTTTTTGTGGGAGCTTGATACACATTCTTCTCATCTTTCTAAGTAATTGTTAGTTTTTTGATGCAAAAACACTTTTGTGATTGTTATTTGTTGCCATGAGTGGCTAGTTTCTTTATTTTGGTTAACTTTGGCTAAAACCCTTGGATATTTGTGGGTTTTGAAGGATTCATGCTTAATTGTCATTTATCTTATGTTTATGATTATAGTTTATATTTCTTATGCTTGTTTAATACTTTGATCATGAGCTTGGTACTTGAATGAGCAATTATTGGTTTATTTCTTTGGTTTAGCGTCAAATCATTGAATTTACTTAGAACAAGGGCTTATAATGGTAGAAATCATCTCTAGCTTATGAATCATGACTCCTTTATGGATGTATAAGCATTGACATCCTCTAGGAATTGGGGATTCCTTCATTCTTAAGGCTAATCAACTTTCTTGGGTTCAATTGCTTTAATTGAATCCTTGATTTTGATTAAGAAGGTGTGTTGTGGGCTTCCCCAACCTCTATAGTACCTATGAGGAATCTGGGCATATCATGCTTCATGATTGCTATAACCAATTTGGGATGAATGATAAGCTTCATATTGAATCCTAATGATAAACACACAAATGTTCATTGTGTTGAATTGCCTTGGTTGACCAATTCTCCCCAGTATTTGAGCATCTCACCATCTTGCTTAATTGCAAGCTTTTTAGTTATTCAAGTCTTTTAGTTTTCAAGCAATCACAAAACCCCCCTTTTTAGTTTAATTGTAGTTAGTTAGTTTTATTAAACTAGTTCTATTGGATTGCATTGGTGATTGAATACAACCATTTCTCCGAGGATCGATACCCCTTTTTCCCATTATATTACCTTTTATTTACAAACAAAGGGTGTAATTTTCTTGGTGGACTTGACATCCCACCAAGTTTTGGCGTCATTGCCAGGGAAATTGGTTATTGTTATTTGATTGTTTATGCCTAGGTCTACAAGAACCGGTGAACTACTCTACAACCCGGAGATTGAAAAAGAAGCAAAAAGGTTGAAAAAGTTAGCCAAACAAGCAAAGAAACAACAACTCGTTCAAGCTTCTTTCTCTTCTCCACTAATCAACATAGAAGATCAAGTTCATACTTCAAGTGATACCGACACCGAATCTAGTTCTCCAATTGTTGGTCATTACTTTGAAGACATTCCATTTGAAAACTACATAGCCATGAATCATACTCCACCTAACAATCCCAACCCAAACCCAAACAATCAAGATGCCAACCCCCCACCCCAACAACCAAGACAACAACAACAACAACACCAAGAACCTCCTTTGGCGCCAATTTCGGTAACCAACATTTTAACCACTTTTCCTTCCTTGTTTATATGCAAGAAAAAGGTCCCAGGAAAAAGGCTGACAATTTATATATACAAAATTGATCATTACTAACTCTCTATATCTCAAGAACACAATTCATCACAAGGTATTTTGTGTTTTATGTTTTGGATTTCACCTCAATCCCAACCAGATTTCTTAGATTATCCCACTTCTGAATTCATGTAACCCCACACTATAAGGGATCATTTATAGATTTCTTAAAGTGATTTAATCATGATCCAAGTAATATCTAAGTGTTATTGTTATTCCGAAATCATTATATCTAACAGCTTGCACAAGCTTCAACGACATGTTTAATAATCTTCAAAATATGTGTATAGTGGTACAAATGATTTCGACATTTTAGGTACGGCGCTTGAAACTCGTAAAAACACAAAGAGAAAACATTTGCACATAAAAAAGCATGGCATGTGTGTCATAAAGGATCAAAGTGAGTCCTTTAACCAAAGTCGTCTTCGCAATATAGTGGATGGAAACGGTCGAGAACATCAGAATCAAATGTCGGTGTAAGAGTCAATCTCAATGAAGAGTACGAGGAGTCTCCACCAGATGTAACATTGAAACGACCAGTTGGAAGGGATAATGCGAGACGAAAAGGATTAACATCAACTAATAACATCGCCAAAATTGTCACGAAAAAGCTTGCATCAAAAACCGATCTACATTTGGAATATCTTAGTAAGAAATTCCAACAAAAAGAAAAATCACTTCGAAACAACAACAATTGGTTGTGGATCAACAAATGATGACCGAAATGAAAATGTTGAACATGCGTCGAATCCAAACATTTCGAGAAGAGATCTTAAAGCTATCAACAAAATCAAAGATAAAATCCACGAACAACATAACGTTTAGTATTTCTTATTTAAGTTTAATTTAGATATTTTTAAACTTTTATGCAATTTTATTTTTACTTTTTTGTAATGTAACGTTTTTAAATTTTAATAAATGTAATTTTATTTTTAGTTTTTATTAATGTAAAATTTTTAATTAAGGCAATTTTCTTTTATTTATTATTGAAAGTAAATTTAAATTATATAAATATTGTATTAAAATAAATAAAAATAAAGATGATATTGGTGAGGTAGAGTGGTGACCATTTTATAAGAGTTGTGAAAAAAAAGTGATAGGAAAGTTGTATGATTTGAAGATGAGGTGCCATCACTTTTGAAGTGGTCAAATGGTGACCACTCATGATAGTCGTAGAGGATTATATTTTTATTAGTAATTTGTATTCTAAATAGAATAACACTCTGAAATGAATATATGTTATTGTATATTTTCAATTTTTTTGCCTGAAATTTTTTTATGTTCTGTTTTATACATATTATGATGATGTTTGGTTTAATACCGAGAATGAAAACCTAAGGTTATTGAATATATAAAGCCAAAATAAGGGTGTTGAATTTGAATCGCATAGTGTTGCTATTCAAATGTATATAAGATATGCATATGAATGGGGATTTAATGTTAGATAAGGCACGAAGAAGAAGAATGATTATGATATTGTTTATCTAACTACTTGTTTGGGTGTCAAACAAACAAATAAATGGATAAAATAATAACAATTAAAAACAAGTCATTGCTACAATATACTAAGAGATAGTATAGAATAATCAGGGTCGAACCACTGAGATACGAGACATATTGTTTAATCATATTTTCACATGACACATTATCAGTAATTAAAAGGGGGATTTTAGTTAACAACAATTGAAAGTTCATAAATAAACAAGATAATACTAAAATTTAGAGATTAAAAGACATTTACGATTCCAAATCATATTCAAGTACTATGTTGTTAGATGTAATATGACATTAATTCATGTTTAATCTACGTTGGTAATTAAGATATTAATAAGCTCTAATATCTCCAAATTAACAAAAATATTTTACTCAAAACATGATCTTTAAGTAAAACTTCACCTAATTGATTCAATACAAATAAGCTCTTGGATTAAATCACGGAATGACTTTAAGTTCATGCAATTAATACCAACAATGTGCAATACTCCTCATATGCTAGGGAATGAAAAAACATCTAATCTTTTGATTACACTCATTTTGATGTAATTCAAACCAATTAAGTGTTTGTCACTTTATCGAAATCACAAAACATATACGAATTTCATAATTTGGCTAACAAGAATGATATGAGCCTTAATTTCATTGATCAAGTGAAAGTAGTGAAAATCAAACATATAATGAGAACTATGTAACGCCCGTGTTTCTAGGATAGGCATTAATATTGGCATAATGGTCTAAGTTAACCTTTGTAACTCATTTAGAAGAAATGAAAAGGAATAATGTGAATATTATGTGAATTATGTGTTTTATGCTTAATTATTAGGGTTTAATTAATTAAGAATAAAAATGAGCGTCAAAAATTAAATTTTAGATAAAGCCGATATCTATTAAGAAACTTGTAGTGGGCGTGACAAGGATTACGGATATATAAAGAATGCCGAAATCCGAGTTATAACGAAGAAGTTATGACCTGTCGAAGTTTCACGATAAACCGGCACGGTGCCGAATGTCATAAAAAGTGAGTTTTTGATAAACTACTTTTTAGCCTCAGTGATCTAAACGAAACTCGTAGTGTTCGTTAAACCGAGAGTAGGTATAAAAAGAACACCCAAATCTGACTTCGTATGGCGAAGTTATGATTTTTCGAAGTTTCAGCTTAGCAGTAGACAGCTAAAAACTCGAATTTTAGATCGAGTGATTTTTAGCCGACACGACCTAAATGAGAATCGAAGGTCTCATAAATAGTAGCACAACGGTAAAAAGTCTGACGAAAACGGACGTCGGATGAAGAAGTTATGAATTTTTTACGGATTTCCTATCCCGGTCTGTTAAAAATAATAATATAAAAATTAAAGTCAAAATTAGCCGACAAAGTCTAAACGGAAGTTGTAGAGCGTAATTTTACCTACGCGTGCATATAAACAACGTCAAAAATGGAGCTCGTATGCGAAAGTTATGGATTTTAGAAGTTTTTGCACAAAAACCGAGAAAATTCGCATAGTCACAATTGCCATGTCACCCTCGCTTAGATGTGACACGTGTCCGAAATCTGTGACTCATGCGAAGCCACGTGGCGAAGCTGCTGAGTCATCCAAGCACATGGCCTTATCCGAAGCGGTCCAGTAGCCATGCGACACGTACCCTCTTAGCACGAGACCGAACCCTCGCTGACTGCCACGGTGCCTAGGCTTCGGACCAGTAGACCTCGGTCCAATAGGAGACTGCCAGCGAGCCTTCGCAGGTGCGACCCACGTGCAACCCTCGTGCGAGCCTCCTCTGCGAGCCGTCGGATCCGCGGAGCGTGGCCACTTCTCAGCCATTGGATCAGGAGGCTCGGCCCTATAAATACAAGGGTGCGAGACATCCCGGGGGTACTTTTGAAAATTGTCAATTTTAGCCCCTAAACTCATATTTCTTTCATATTATCACCCCCCGAAGCCCCTGTATCAATTATAAGCCCCGGTATCAATTATAATCCACGGAATACGCCACGAAGTGCCCGTGAAGCCCGGAAAATTTATCTTTTCGGTTTCGAAGCCCGACCCTTGCAGAGCCTGGTTTCTCAATAAAACTTTCGGTTTTATTAGAAACGATCGTTTTAGGAAACGAATTGCTGCCCGATGTTCATTAAATCAAGTGAGTGTATAGTCACTTTCACCTTACACATAGATATGAAGTATTTACCTTAAAATACGTGCTATGTGTAAATATATTAATTATTTATTTGAGGTGACTGTTGAATTGCTGTTTTATACAAGTTTTAAACTGTATATATATATATATATATATATATATATATATATATATATATTTTGATCTACAAATATGTTGGGTAAAACATGGGTAGATTAATTAGATGATGTGTGATGAAATAAAAGTGATGAGAGGTATCGATGTTTAAGATGATGTAGTCATCTAGCAGAGTATAGACAACGGCCACAGACTATTTTAGATAGTCCAGTGGAACGTTAGTAGACTTGTAATCGGTACGTATGTTTGAACTATATGTTCATAAAGTGTTCTTGAACTATATGTTCATTAGGTGTTTTTGAACTATGTGTTCATCCATTAGTTCTTCCTTTTGACACTATTACGTGTCGGGGTACGGGAGCGTACGGGAGTACTTTATCAGTATTTTCCCTATACTTTTATTTGGAAGAACTTTGGAGTCTTTGTTCTTTTATGAAGTGATTGGACAAGGTTCATGAGTTAGTGATATAGATCATGAGTTAAATAGTGAGTGGTGAAATATGGGAAAAGCTTTTACCCAGATGTTGGCGTGAGTGGTGCAATATGAGAAAAGCCCTTACCCAACGTTGACCCCCGTCATTCAGCAGAGTATGGATGACAACCATGGACTGTTTTGATGGTCTGTGGAACACTAGCAGGCTCGTAACCTGTAGGTGTTAATGGACTTAAGTGTTCATTCGCTGTACTCTAAAACCCCCGTCATTCAGCAGAGTATGGATGACAACCATGGACTGTTTTAATGGTTTGTGGAACACTAGCAGGCTCGTAACCTGTAGGTGTTAATGGACTTAAGTGTTCATTCGTTGTACTCTATTCCCCTCATGAGTGCCTTTAGGGCAAGTAAGGCTGGGGAAAACCCCTTAAGTATGTTCATCAGCTGTATGGAAAAACCCATTGACATGTATTGCGGGGGAGAACTCCCGTGGGAAATACCGTCGATGAATAAGAGCTATGGACTTAGTATATGGAAAACCCATTGACATGTATTGCGGGGGAAAACTCCCGTGGGAAATACCGTCGATGAATAAGAGCTATGGACTAGCACATGGCGACGATGTGACTTCGTGCCTATTTGACATAAATTGCTGAAGGAAAGCAATGTTGTCACCTTGTTGGTTGTTTTATGTTAGGATGTCTTGTTTGACATAACTTGCTGAGGGAAAGCAGTGTTGTCACCCCGATGTTTGTTTTATTTGACATAACTTGCTGAGGAACCCCCAAAGCAATGTTGTCACCCCCTAGTGATAATCCTTAGGCTATGTCCCTTATGATAGTTGTTTTAGAGATGTAAAGTGAGGATAATGGGAATGGGCAATTAGGATTATTTTGGTTGATGGAATTAATAAATTTATTGTTGATTGAGAACTTAATAAGTTTATTATTTATTGTGGGTTGAAAACCCTATATGCTCACCAGGCTCCCAAGCCTGACCCACTCAGTTTATTTGTGTCACATGTATCGATACGAAGTTGCTTTACACTGAGAGATTAAAAGAGAAGTAGATCACTAGTGTAAATGAATGTAAGTTTTGTTTATGCTTATGTTTTTGTATTGACAATGACATCCCAATGGTTTAAGTGATTAAAATACATTTCTTCGGAAATGATTTGATAACATTTTATCATGTTTGGTTTTGGGAACAAATTCCGTAACACTTTTAATCAAATGATTACTCTGATTTTATTTTAAAAAGCATAAACGAAATCGGTCTTTTCTGGCCGTGAAATTGGGGATGTCACAGTTGGTATCAGAGCATTAGTTTAAGCGAACTAAGAAATTGTAGGATTTCTAGACTTAAACTTAGAATGCTAAGTGATGATTGTGAGATGAGTGTCTGCTATATTTTAGACACAAGCACAAGTTTATTTTAGGAAAGATGCCTAAAATGTTTTATATGTTAAATATTTTATGTTATAGCTATAAGGATGCCTTATATGCTATTATTTGTTCGGATCTATGGTCTGTTGCCGACCGGATCTGGAAACCTTATGTGTGTAGGATTCTAAGCGTATGATTACGAGATTAGAAGTAACATGTAAACGTTTCAAAGTGATAAGGAGATTTATACGTTTATCGTAAATAAAGCTTTCCTATCTTAAATTCTCGTCCGGTACACCGAACGTCTGCTTGGGTGTACAAAACGTTATGGTGAAGACTCGTAGAGAATTGAGTAGATGGAGGAAATGAAAAGCTTATGATAGTGAATGATACCTATAAGAAGATATCGTAAGAGTGGTATCTTGTCTTAGAATATGTTTGATAAAATAATGAAACGTTTAGAGGATTATGGTACGTCTGAAGTACACCTCCGATTGGTAGGATGATGAATGGTTGGTGAATTTCTTGAAGTTGTTCCATCGTCTGGAATTTCTATCACCAACCAAGTTGAAGTAGAATTGATGACTGAAGATACGCATGGAAGAAGTCCTAGTAGAGTCTAGGAAAATTCTATAATTAATTGGACACATTCGTATGTGTTAAATTGTTTTGTGATTTTAGGATTTGGGGACTGCGAGACAGTTTTTGGGACGAGTATGAGTAGGTGTGAATAGTAGTAGAGATCTATGCTACTGGAAGCACAGGACTCACACTTGGATCAGGGAAAGTCACAAGGTTACCAAGGAACTCGTAATTGATTCCGTCTTATTCTAGTATGTCGTTACCATCGTTTCGGTAATGACTAAGAAGATGATTGTTATTCCGACCCTAGTGGTCATATCGAATTGAGTCCGACTACGATGAGTTTGTTATGTGGTTCAGAGAACCAAGTTTGATGTAGCAGTTGACTTAAGCCGAATTGAAGTAAAGGCTGATCAAAGCGATCAATAGAAGTATCACGTTCGTTGTTAAAGAAGTTGGGTTAGTTTGTGTTCTGGCCCAAAGGGATAAAGTGATAGCGTATGCATTGAGGCAATTGAAGGAGCATGAAAAGAACTACCCCACTCATGATCTGGAGTTGGCAGTGGTAGTATTCGCCTTAAAGATAGGGAGGCACTATCTTTATGGTACTAAATGCAAACTTTTCACTGATTATAAGAGTCTTCGATATCTCTTTAATCAGAAGGAATTGAACATGAGGCAACGGCGCTGGCTAGAGTTACTCAAGGACTACGACTGTGAGATACTTTACCACCCTGGTAAAGCAAATGTTGTTGCTGATGCTCTCAGTCGGAAGGTAAATCTTGAAAAGAAAAGGCCAAGAGCGTTGAGAATTGAAGTTGTCTTGACAATTGTGGAAAGTATAAAGAAAGCTCAAGAGGAAGCTTTAGAGAAAAATGACCGAAAGGAAGAACGTTTGGGATAAAACGTTAGTGCTTGATACAAACGGTCAAGGACTGAAGGTATTCAAGGATAGCATTTGGGTACCTAAGATGGGAGGAGTAAGAGATCTTCTGATGGAAGAAGCTCAAAAGACCATGTACTCGATTCATCCCGGCAGTATAAGAATGTATAGGGACCTAAAACCCTATTACTGATGGCCGACGATGAAGCTCGATGTTTTTAAGTATGTGGCCGAGTGTGTAACATGTGCTAGGGTTAAGGCACAACATCAGAAACCGTATGGGAGTTTAGAACCTTTGCCTGTACCCATGGGTAAATGGGAAGGTATCACTATGGATTTTGTGACTAAACTGCCCAGAACAAGGAACAGTCACGACATGATTTGGGTGGTCGTTGATCGCTTCACTAAGAGTGCGCATTTCATAGCAGCCAACGAGAAATGGTCTATGAATAAACTTGCGAATTCTTATGTGAAGGAAAGTGTGAGGCTTCACGATGTTTCGTTAACGATTGTATCCGATCGTGACAGCCGTTTTACCTCAAGATTTTGGTGGAGTCTATAAGCGGAATTGGGTACCAAGTCGTGTGTGAATACAACTTACCATCCACAAACCGATGGTAAGAACGAACGAACAATTCAAACATTGGAGGATATGCTGAGAGCATGTACCCTGGAATTCCAAGGTAACTGGGGTAAACACTTACCTCTAGTAGAATTTTCCTATAATGATAGTTTCCACTCGAACATCTAGATGGCACCTTATCACGCTTTGTATGGGGAAAAGTGTCGAATGCTGTCATGTTGGCTGGAAGCTGGGGAAAAGCAGTTTATGGGACTTGAAATAGTCCATCAGACTGCTGAAAAGTTGAAAGTGATTAGGGAAAGGAGGTTAGCTGCTCAAAAGAGCTATGCTAACAAGAAAAGACAACCGATATCATTCGAAGTTGGAGATTCGGTTTTACTTAAAGTCTCGCCGTGGAAGGGACTTATAAGATTTGGTAAGAGGGGAAAATTGAGTCCAAGGTTTATTGGACCATTTAAAGTTCTTCAAAGAATCGGGAATCAAGCTTACAAGCTAGAATTACCGGAAGAACTGGAGGGTATTCATAACACCTTTCGTGTGTGTTATTTAAGAAAATTTACGGGAGATGTGCCCGACATAATTCCCATTTCTAAATTAAGGTTGGATGAAAACAAGAGGTTGATTAAAGAACCTGAGGCAATCGTTGACCGTAAGACTAGGAAGTTGTGACGTAAAATTGTCGAATTAGTGCTTATGTGTTAGAAACATACGAATGGGCCAAATCTCACCTGGGAAACGGAGAGTGACATGAGGAGTCGCTACCCGTATTTGTTTGTTGATGTGTGATTCCGGGGACGGAATCATTCTAAGGGGGAGAGAGTTGTAACGCCCGTGTTTCTAGGATAGGCATTAATATTGACATAATGGTCTAAGTTAACCTTTGTAACTCATTTAGAAGAAATGAAAAGGAATTATGTGAATATTATGTGAATTATGTGTTTTATGCTTAATTATTAGGGTTTAATTAATTAAGAATAAAAATGAGCGTCAAAAATTAAATTTTAGATAAAGCCGATATCTATTAATAAACTTGTAGTGGGCGTGACAAGGATTACGGATATATAAAGAATGCCGAAATCCGTGTTATAACGAAGAAGTTATGACCTGTCGAAGTTTCACGATAAACCGGCACGGTGCCGAATGTCGTAAAAAGTGAGTTTTTGATAAACTACTTTTTAGCCTCAGTGATCTAAACGAAACTCGTAGTGTTCGTTAAACCGAGAGTAGGTATAAAAAGAACACCCAAATCTGACTTCGTATGGCGAAGTTATGATTTTTCGAAGTTTCAGCTTAGCAGTAGACAACTAAAAACTCGAATTTTAGATCGAGTGATTTTTAGCCGACACGACCTAAATGAGAATCGAAGGTCTCATAAATAGTAGCACAACGGTAAAAAGTCTGACGAAAACGGACGTCGGATGAAGAAGTTATGAATTTTTAACGGATTTCCTGTCCCGGTCTGTTAAAAATAATAATATAAAAATTAAAGTCAAAATTAGCCGACAAAATCTAAACGGAAGTTGTAGAGCGTAATTTTACCTACGCGTGCATATAAAGAACGTCAAAAACGGAGCTCGTATGCGAAAGTTATGGATTTTAGAAGTTTTTGCACAAAAACCGAGAAAATTCGCATAGTCACAATTGCCACGTCACCCTCGCTTAGAATGTGACACGTGTCCGAAATCTGTGACTCATGCGAAGCCACGTGGCGAAGCTGCTGAGTCATCCGAGCACATGGCCTTATCCGAAGCGGTCCAGTAGCCATGCGACACGTACCCTCTTAGCACGAGACCGAACCCTCGCTGACTGCCACGGTGCCTAGGCTTCGGACCAGTAGACCTCGGTCCAATAGGAGACTGCCAGCGAGCCTTCGCAGGTGCGACCCACGTGCAACCCTCGTGCGAGCCTCCTCTGCGAGCCGTCGGATCCGCGGAGCGTGGCCACTTCTCAGCCATTGGATCAGGAGGCTCGGCCCTATAAATACAAGGGTGCGAGACATCCCGGGGGTACTTTTGAAAATTGTCAATTTTAGCCCCTAAACTCATATTTCTTTCATATTATCACCCCCCGAAGCCCCTGTATCAATTATAAGCCCCGGTATCAATTATAATCCACGGAATACGCCACGAAGTGCCCGTGAAGCCCGGAAAATTTATCTTTTCGGTTTCGAAGCCCGACCCTTGCAGAGCCTGGTTTCTCAATAAAACTTCCGGTTTTATTAGAAACGATCGTTTTAGGAAACGAATTGCTGCCCGATGTTCATTAAATCAAGTGAGTGTATAGTCACTTTCACCTTACACATAGATATGAAGTATTTACCTTAAAATACGTGCTATGTGTAAATATATTAATTATTTATTTGAGGTGACTGTTGAATTGCTGTTTTATACAAGTTTTAAACTGTATATATATATATATATATATATATATATATATATATTTTTTTTGATCTACAAATATGTTGGGTAAAACATGGGTAGATTAATTAGATGATGTGTGATGAAATAAAAGTGATGAGAGGTATCGATGTTTAAGATGATGTAGTCATCTAGCAGAGTATAGACAACGGCCACAGACTATTTTAGATAGTCCAGTGGAACGTTAGTAGACTTGTAATCGGTACGTATGTTTGAACTATATGTTCATAAAGTGTTCTTGAACTATATGTTCATTAGGTGTTTTTGAACTATGTGTTCATCCATTAGTTCTTCCTTTTGACACTATTACATGTCGGGGTACGGGAGCGTACGGGAGTACTTTATCAGTATTTTCCCTATACTTTTATTTGGAAGAACTTTGGACTCTTTGTTCTTTTATGAAGTGATTGGACAAGGTTCATGAGTTAGTGATATAGATCATGAGTTAAATAGTGAGTGGTGAAATATGGGAAAAGCTTTTACCCAGATGTTGGCGTGAGTGGTGCAATATGAGAAAAGCCCTTACCCAACGTTGACCCCCGTCATTCAGCAGAGTATGGATGACAACCATGGACTGTTTTGATGGTCTGTGGAACACTAGCAGGCTCGTAACATGTAGGTGTTAATGGACTTAAGTGTTCATTCGTTGTACTCTAAAACCCCCGTCATTCAGCAGAGTATGGATGACAACCATGGACTGTTTTAATGGTTTGTGGAACACTAGCAGGCTCGTAACCTGTAGGTGTTAATGGACTTAAGTGTTCATTCGCTGTACTCTATTCCCCTCATGAGTGCCTTTAGGGCAAGTAAGGCTGGGGAAAACCCCTTAAGTATGTTCATCAGCTGTATGGAAAAACCCATTGACATGTATTGCGGGGGAGAACTCCCGTGGGAAATACCGTCGATGAATAAGAGCTATGGACTTAGTATATGGAAAACCCATTGACATGTATTGCGGGGGAAAACTCCCGTGGGAAATACCGTCGATGAATAAGAGCTATCGACTAGCACATGGCGACGATGTGACTTCGTGCCTATTTGACATAAATTGCTGAAGGAAAACAATGTTGTCACCTTGTTGGTTGTTTTATGTTAGGATGTCTTGTTTGACATAACTTGCTGAGGGAAAGCAGTGTTGTCACCCCGATGTTTGTTTTATTTGACATAACTTGCTGAGGAACCCCCAAAGCAATGTTGTCACCCCCTAGTGATAATCCTTAGGCTATGTCCCTTATGATAGTTGTTTTAGAGATATAAAGTGAGGATAATGGGAATGGGCAATTAGGGTTATTTTGGTTGATGGAATTAATAAATTTATTGTTGATTGAGAACTTAATAAGTTTATTATTTATTGTGGGTTGAAAACCCTATATGCTCA
Organism: Lactuca virosa; assembly: GCF_052849685.1. Classification (NCBI taxonomy): domain Eukaryota; kingdom Viridiplantae; phylum Streptophyta; class Magnoliopsida; order Asterales; family Asteraceae; genus Lactuca; species Lactuca virosa. Next base: position 298,667,274 of record NC_136430.1, on the reverse strand, counting down.
CCAGGCTCCCAAGCCTGACCCACTCAGTTTATTTGTGTCACATGTATCGATACGAAGTTGCTTTACACTGAGAGATTAAAAGAGAAGTAGATCACTAGTGTAAATGAATGTAAGTTTTGTTTATGCTTATGTTTTTGTATTGACAATGACATCCCAATGGTTTAAGTGATTAAAATACATTTCTTCGGAAATGATTTGATAACATTTTATCATGTTTGGTTTTGGGAACAAATTCCGTAACACTTTTAATCAAATGATTACTCTGATTTTATTTTAAAAAGCATAAACGAAATCGGTCTTTTCTGGCCGTGAAATTGGGGATGTCACAGTTGGTATCAGAGCATTAGTTTAAGCGAACTAAGAAATTGTAGGATTTCTAGACTTAAACTTAGAATGCTAAGTGATGATTGTGAGATGAGTGTCTGCTATATTTTAGACACAAGCACAAGTTTATTTTAGGAAAGATGCCTAAAATGTTTTATATGTTAAATATTTTATGTTATAGCTATAAGGATGCCTTATATGCTATTATTTGTTCGGATCTATGGTCTGTTGCCGACCGGATCTGGAAACCTTATGTGTGTAGGATTCTAAGCGTATGATTACGAGATTAGAAGTAACATGTAAACGTTTCAAAGTGATAAGGAGATTTATACGTTTATCGTAAATAAAGCTTTCCTATCTTAAATTCTCGTCCGGTACACCGAACGTCTGCTTGGGTGTACAAAACGTTATGGTGAAGACTCGTAGAGAATTGAGTAGATGGAGGAAATGAAAAGCTTATGATAGTGAATGATACCTATAAGAAGATATCGTAAGAGTGGTATCTTGTCTTAGAATATGTTTGATAAAATAATGAAACGTTTAGAGGATTATGGTACGTCTGAAGTACACCTCCGATTGGTAGGATGATGAATGGTTGGTGAATTTCTTGAAGTTGTTCCATCGTCTGGAATTTCTATCACCAACCAAGTTGAAGTAGAATTGATGACTGAAGATACGCATGGAAGAAGTCCTAGTAGAGTCTAGGAAAATTCTATAATTAATTGGACACATTCGTATGTGTTAAATTGTTTTGTGATTTTAGGATTTGGGGACTGCGAGACAGTTTTTGGGACGAGTATGAGTAGGTGTGAATAGTAGTAGAGATCTATGCTACTGGAAGCACAGGACTCACACTTGGATCAGGGAAAGTCACAAGGTTACCAAGGAACTCGTAATTGATTCCGTCTTATTCTAGTATGTCGTTACCATCGTTTCGGTAATGACTAAGAAGATGATTGTTATTCCGACCCTAGTGGTCATATCGAATTGAGTCCGACTACGATGAGTTTGTTATGTGGTTCAGAGAACCAAGTTTGATGTAGCAGTTGACTTAAGCCGAATTGAAGTAAAGGCTGATCAAAGCGATCAATAGAAGTATCACGTTCGTTGTTAAAGAAGTTGGGTTAGTTTGTGTTCTGGCCCAAAGGGATAAAGTGATAGCGTATGCATTGAGGCAATTGAAGGAGCATGAAAAGAACTACCCCACTCATGATCTGGAGTTGGCAGTGGTAGTATTCGCCTTAAAGATAGGGAGGCACTATCTTTATGGTACTAAATGCAAACTTTTCACTGATTATAAGAGTCTTCGATATCTCTTTAATCAGAAGGAATTGAACATGAGGCAACGGCGCTGGCTAGAGTTATTCAAGGACTACGACTGTGAGATACTTTACCACCCTGGTAAAGCAAATGTTGTTGCTGATGCTCTCAGTCGGAAGGTAAATCTTGAAAAGAAAAGGCCAAGAGCGTTGAGAATTGAAGTTGTCTTGACAATTGTGGAAAGTATAAAGAAAGCTCAAGAGGAAGCTTTAGAGAAAAATGACCGAAAGGAAGAACATTTGGGATAAAACGTTAGTGCTTGATACAAACGGTCAAGGACTGAAGGTATTCAAAGATAGCATTTGGGTACCTAAGATGGGAGGAGTAAGAGATCTTCTGATGGAAGAAGCTCAAAAGACCATGTACTCGATTCATCCCGGCAGTATAAGAATGTATAGGGACCTAAAACCCTATTACTGATGGCCGACGATGAAGCTCGATGTTTTTAAGTATGTGGCCGAGTGTGTAACATGTGCTAGGGTTAAGGCACAACATCAGAAACCGTATGGGAGTTTAGAACCTTTGCCTGTACCCATGGGTAAATGGGAAGGTATCACTATGGATTTTGTGACTAAACTGCCCAGAACAAGGAACGGTCACGACATGATTTGGGTGGTCGTTGATCGCTTCACTAAGAGTGCGCATTTCATAGCAGCCAACGAGAAATGGTCTATGAATAAACTTGCGAATTCTTATGTGAAGGAAAGTGTGAGGCTTCACGATGTTTCGTTAACGATTGTATCCGATCGTGACAGCCGTTTTACCTCAAGATTTTGGTGGAGTCTATAAGCGGAATTGGGTACCAAGTCGTGTTTGAATACAACTTACCATCCACAAACCGATGGTAAGAACGAACGAACAATTCAAACATTGGAGGATATGCTGAGAGCATGTACCCTGGAATTCCAAGGTAACTGGGGTAAACACTTACCTCTAGTAGAATTTTCCTATAATGATAGTTTCCACTCGAACATCTAGATGGCACCTTATCACGCTTTGTATGGGGAAAAGTGTCGAATGCTGTCATGTTGGCTGGAAGCTGGGGAAAAGCAGTTTATGGGACTTGAAATAGTCCATCAGACTGCTGAAAAGTTGAAAGTGATTAGGGAAAGGAGGTTAGCTGCTCAAAAGAGCTATGCTAACAAGAAAAGACAACCGATATCATTCGAAGTTGGAGATTCGGTTTTACTTAAAGTCTCGCCGTGGAAGGGACTTATAAGATTTGGTAAGAGGGGAAAATTGAGTCCAAGGTTTATTGGACCATTTAAAGTTCTTCAAAGAATCGGGAATCAAGCTTACAAGCTAGAATTACCGGAAGAACTGGAGGGTATTCATAACACCTTTCGTGTGTGTTATTTAAGAAAATTTACGGGAGATGTGCCCGACATAATTCCCATTTCTAAATTAAGGTTGGATGAAAACAAGAGGTTGATTAAAGAACCTGAGGCAATCGTTGACCGTAAGACTAGGAAGTTGTGACGTAAAATTGTCGAATTAGTGCTTATGTGTTAGAAACATACGAATGGGCCAAATCTCACCTGGGAAACGGAGAGTGACATGAGGAGTCGCTACCCGTATTTGTTTGTTGATGTGTGATTCCGGGGACGGAATCATTCTAAGGGGGAGAGAGTTGTAACGCCCGTGTTTCTAGGATAGGCATTAATATTGATATAATGGTCTAAGTTAACCTTTGTAACTCATTTAGAAGAAATGAAAAGGAATTATGTGAATATTATGTGAATTATGTGTTTTATGCTTAATTATTAGGGTTTAATTAATTAAGAATAAAAATGAGCGTCAAAAATTAAATTTTAGATAAAGCCGATATCTATTAATAAACTTGTAGTGGGCGTGACAAGGATTACGGATATATAAAGAATGCAGAAATCCGTGTTATAACGAAGAAGTTATGACCTGTCGAAGTTTCACGATAAACCGGCACGGTGCCGAATGTCGTAAAAAGTGAGTTTTTGATAAACTACTTTTTAGCCTCAGTGATCTAAACGAAACTCGTAGTGTTCGTTAAACCGAGAGTAGGTATAAAAAGAACACCCAAATCTGACTTCGTATGGCGAAGTTATGATTTTTCGAAGTTTCAGCTTAGCAGTAGACAACTAAAAACTCGAATTTTAGATCGAGTGATTTTTAGCCGACACGACCTAAATGAGAATCGAAGGTCTCGTAAATAGTAGCACAACGGTAAAAAGTCTGACGAAAACGGACGTCGGATGAAGAAGTTATGAATTTTTAACGGATTTCCTGTCCCGGTCTGTTAAAAATAATAATATAAAAATTAAAGTCAAAATTAGCCGACAAAATCTAAACGGAAGTTGTAGAGCGTAATTTTACCTACGCGTACATATAAAGAACGTCAAAAACGGAGCTCGTATGCGAAAGTTATGGATTTTAGAAGTTTTTGCACAAAAACCGAGAAAATTCGCATAGTCACAATTGCCACGTCACCCTCGCTTAGAATGTGACACGTGTCCGAAATCTGTGACTCATGCGAAGCCACGTGGCGAAGCTGCTGAGTCATCCGAGCACATGGCCTTATCCGAAGCGGTCCAGTAGCCATGCGACACGTACCCTCTTAGCACGAGACCGAACCCTCGCTGACTGCCACGGTGTATAGGCTTCGGACCAGTAGACCTCGGTCCAATAGGAGACTGCCAGCGAGCCTTCGCAGGTGCGACCCACGTGCAGCCCTCGTGCGAGCCTCCTCTGCGAGCCGTCGGATCCGCGGAGCGTGGCCACTTCTCAGCCATTGGATCAGGAGGCTCGGCCCTATAAATACAAGGGTGCGAGACCTCCCGGGGGTACTTTTGAAAATTGTCATTTTTAGCCCCTAAACTCATATTTTTTTCATATTATCACCCCCCGAAGCCCCTGTATCAATTATAAGCCCCGGTATCAATTATAAGCCACGGAATACGCCACGAAGTGCCCGTGAAGCCCGGAAAATTTATCTTTTCGGTTTCGAAGCCCGACCCTTGCAGAGCCTGGTTTCTCAATAAAACTTCCGGTTTTATTAGAAACGATCGTTTTAGGAAACGAATTGCTGCCCGATGTTCATTAAATCAAGTGAGTGTATAGTCACTTTCACCTTACACATAGATATGAAGTATTTACCTTAAAATACGTGCTGTGTGTAAATATATTAATTGTTTATTTGAGGTGACTGTTGAATTGATGTTTTATACAAGTTTTAAACTGTATATATATATATATATATATATATATATATATATATATATATATATATATATATATTTTGATCTACAAATATGTTGGGTAAAACATGGGTAGATTAATTAGATGATGTGTGATGAAATAAAAGTGATGAGAGGTATCGATGTTTAAGATGATGTAGTCATCTAGCAGAGTATAGACAACGGCCACAGACTATTTTAGATAGTCCAGTGGAACGTTAGTAGACTTGTAATCGGTACGTATGTTTGAACTATATGTTCATAAAGTGTTCTTGAACTATATGTTCATTAGGTGTTTTTGAACTATGTGTTCATCCATTAGTTCTTCCTTTTGACACTATTACGTGTCGGGGTACGGGAGCGTACGGGAGTACTTTATCAGTATTTTCCCTATACTTTTATTTGGAAGAACTTTGGAGTCTTTGTTCTTTTATGAAGTGATTGGACAAGGTTCATGAGTTAGTGATATAGATCATGAGTTAAATAGTGAGTGGTGAAATATGGGAAAAGCTTTTACCCAGATGTTGGCGTGAGTGGTGCAATATGAGAAAAGCCCTTACCCAACGTTGACCCCCGTCATTCAGCAGAGTATGGATGACAACCATGGACTGTTTTGATGGTCTGTGGAACACTAGCAGGCTCGTAACCTGTAGGTGTTAATGGACTTAAGTGTTCATTCGCTGTACTCTAAAACCCCCGTCATTCAGCAGAGTATGGATGACAACCATGGACTGTTTTAATGGTTTGTGGAACACTAGCAGGCTCGTAACCTGTAGGTGTTAATGGACTTAAGTGTTCATTCGCTGTACTCTATTCCCCTCATGAGTGCCTTTAGGGCAAGTAAGGCTGGGGAAAACCCCTTAAGTATGTTCATCAGCTGTATGGAAAAACCCATTGACATGTATTGCGGGGGAGAACTCCCGTGGGAAATACCGTCGATGAATAAGAGCTATGGACTTAGTATATGGAAAACCCATTGACATGTATTGCGGGTGAAAACTCCCGTGGGAAATACCGTCGATGAATAAGAGCTATGGACTAGCACATGGCGACGATGTGACTTCGTGCCTATTTGACATAAATTGCTGAAGGAAAGCAATGTTGTCACCTTGTTGGTTGTTTTATGTTAGGATGTCTTGTTTGACATAACTTACTGAGGGAAAGCAGTGTTGTCACCCCGATGTTTGTATTATTTGACATAACTTGCTGAGGAACCCCCAAAGCAATGTTGTCACCCCTAGTGATAATCCTTAGGCTAGGTCCCTTATGATAGTTGTTTTAGAGATGTAAAGTGAGGATAATGGGAATGGGCAATTAGGGTTATTTTGGTTGATGGAATTAATAAATTTATTGTTGATTGAGAACTTAATAAGTTTATTATTTATTGTGGGTTGAAAACCCTATATGCTCACCAGGCTCCCAAGCCTGACCCACTCAGTTTATTTGTGTCACAGGTATCGATACGAAGTTGCTTTACACTAAGAGATTAAAAGAGAAGTAGATCACTAGTGTAAATGAATGTAAGTTTTGTTTATGCTTATGTTTTTGTATTGACAATGACATCCCAATGGTTTAAGTGAATAAAATACGTTTCTTCGGAAATGATTTGATAACATTTTATCATGTTTGGTTTTGGGAACAAATTCCGTAACACTTTTAATCAAATGATTACTCTGATTTTATTTTAAAAAGCATAAACGAAATCGGTCTTTTCTGGCCGTGAAATTGGGGATGTCACAAACTAAATCAAAGATTACTATATAGAAATATAGAATCTAGTACATATCACAATCTAAACAACAAGTAACTAGGAATCTAGAACCGGAAATGATAAGAAAAGTTAGCCACAAATGACTAACTTAGAACACAAACTCAACAAGTTTTAATCTTTAAACAAACTTACAAAATCAAAGAAATAGTGTTTCCAATGTGTTAATTTATGATAAGATATGTGAAAATCGCCCCTTGCAAGTTCTTGGCTGAAGTTGTGTTCAAAATAACCAAATCCTCTTTTAATCGGAACTTAAAAATCCAAAAAACTGTCAGATCACATTCCATGACCGTGGAATGGTTTGCCTTGAGATTCCTTTCCCGTGGAATTAGAAATTAGCTTACTGAGAACTCCATTCCACGATCGTGGAATGGACAGTGTTAACCATTCCATGACCATGGAATCTCCTAAATGGATGTTTACTTCCAAATTTCTCGTTTTCTTTAATCTTGCTCCGAAAATTTTGAATTTTTGCAAAGAGCTTCCCTTTATCATCCTAAGCATGCCCAAATTCTCAAATGCCCCTGAAACATCCACAAAAATTATCAAAAGTAGATTGATCCTCGAAAATGTCTCATAAATGCAAAATGCATGCAAAGTTAAACTAAATACTATGCAATACTTGAATTAAACATGAAATGAACATATAAAAAGGTGCATTTTATGCACCTAACACTACTTGTTGTGTAATAGACAAGAATAGTCTCACACTTCTCAAGTTGATACTATCAATATATACAAAAGAAGAAAATAAAGAGACGGTCAGATTTATATAGGACCGAATGCGTAGCCCGCATTGTATTTAAAATTATACAAATACTTTGTGCAGGAGTTTAAAGTGATGCATAATCACAAGTTGATTAGTAAGAAAAACACGTATTTGTCGTGTACAAGTAGAAAACTTGATACGACTCAACAAAGTTTCATATACAATATGTCAAAGAAAAATATATGAGCAACAATGACATATCGGTTAATGAGTTCTCTTCAAGGTGGATATTCAAATAGAGGTGTATCGGTTGTTGATTACAAGAATTGCCAAAGAAATCTCAATTGTTTTATTGGTGGTAGGGATTCTCAATTTATAATCAATAAAATGGAGGAGAGGAAGGTTCATGTTACAAACCGTAGGTTTGAATTTAGAGATATTAATAGTCTTTGATATAATGTTTTGGATATATGAAATTGCCAAGTACCACTATAAAGTGTATTTTCTTTTGATGCTACCTTTAATTCGACTTTATATGGGTATCTGTAAATACAACTCATTAACAAACGAATTCAAGAAATTTGTCACATATGGGAGGAACGACGGGAGAAGAAGTGATATAACAGTAGACCTTGAAGAAAATATGTACCTAAAATAGCTGATACCCAAAAGCCTTTATGTTGGCGGCGACAACCGATACCCAAAAGCCTTTATGTCGGCGGCGACAGGAATCGACACGACCAGACGCCGACTACTTTGGCGATTCCTTCGTTTTCCTCTCTGACCTGTTATTGCTGCACCTATTTAGAGATGGTAACGGGTAGAGGGAGATTAGAAGAGAGAAGATGGATCGTACATAGGAACTAAGCGGTGGAGGTGGTGACCATGGTAGACAGTAACCCGATGAACACCCGATTAGGTGAAGAGAAGCGGTGGAAACAAATATTGGGTGAGAGAGTCGGTGGGGAAGTTCAAAGATGAGACGGTAGAAGGATCGGGAAGTGAGGCGATGGAAAAAAAGAGAAGAACAAGCTGAGGCGGTGATCATGAGTAGACTAACCTAGGTAAGATAACCCATGAACAATACCTTTGTCAGGTACTGTTGCTAAGTTTGGACATATATATATATATATATATATATATATATATATATATATATATATATATATATATATATATATAGGTTTGTTTTATATTTATTTGTGCATATTTCTTATATGTTGTATCTAGTTTTTATATTTTATCTTATTATTTCCTATTAAACACGTAGGTACAACATGAAGATGAGTTGAAGATGTCTTAGATTGGATTGAAGCATGCTTCAAGCAAAGATGGTAAGAATTTTGATGGAATGCATTAATAGCTTTTAAGAATTTTGAAGGAATGCAATAATAGCTTTTAATTTTACTATACGTGTTTAATCTTTTCTTGACATTGACATAGGCGTTCGGATGAAACTTTGCAAGTCCCGAAAACGTTTGTGTAATCAGATTTTACAATATCGACCCACATATATTTTTTTTAAATGCGTTTCATTATTCTTTTATCACTATATCATATTTGGTAAATATAAATGCTCTTCAAGTTAAACGAAGATGGCCACAAATAAAAAGATGAAGATTTTAAATTGCCTGACTAATTTTAACTTCACATATGTAACATATTATCACATCATTAAGGATGGTTTATCTGCACCATTGTCGCACTCGGCTTTGGAACTGCTTGCCAAGCCGAGGCTGCAATAAGGGGCCGACTATGCCATCCTAAGGTCAAACACCCTTCATTTTCTTCTACAGAATACCCATCCGCCGAAAACAGAGTCAATAGCATCCGGGCTTGCTTGAACGCGTTTGATCCTAGATGTAATGGTGCAAATCCAGCATTTGTCAATCGATTCCGCCATGTAACCAATGGCTCATGTCGTTCCACACGAGCCAACCCTTCGCAACAAACCACATTACATATTTCCCTTTGGATATACAGTTCGGCTAGGGATTTTTCCCGATGAGCCGTGCATGCGTCTAACGAGTCAAACATTGTGGAATAATAGTACAAGGCTTCAGTGAATCGGTCCAAGAATTCTGGTTGATTGTGGTTCGACTCTTGTTCCACAACCATCAAAATTCTTGGATTCAGATCATGAATCCAATCAAGAACCAAGTCAATTGATTGACTTGGTCCTAGCAGTTTATGCAACTGCATTATCGAATTTACTGCCACAGCCTCTTTCAGGCTGACTTGCAGCATCCACGGCTTCACGTCCTCCAGACGTGAAGCTGCTACACCTCGAAAGGCGAAACGGACGTTAACTGATCGGGCTAGTTCTGCTAACTTGAGTCCGATCTCCCTTAACGAGTCACGTCCGTCAGGGGAAGGTGGACCGATCCCGGTGAGGCGGAGTAGTGGCGGTCCACCGGGCCGAAGAGCTAAAGCTTGTATCAAAGCCGGCCATTGTAAACCTTGCATTAAGTTGAAGTCGATGACGTGGACACAATCTTGACCTTCAAATGCTTCTAAGATGGCTTGATTAGCGGTAAAATGAGCGAACTTTAAATAAGGACAAGCTTCGTAATAATGGTGATATAACATCTCATTCTCGTAAGCTGATAAGTCCTCCTGAACGATGCCGTTTTGGGGGGAGTCAACGATGCGCCGGCTGAGGGCGTCGATGAAGAAACTTCCGACTTTTCCGATGCCACATCCGCTGTTTACACGTCCGAGTAAAACCTGTAGATCTTCGATCAACAAGCTGGCCAATGCGAGGTCACCACGTTGGACAGCCTCCGCACACGTCATCAACACGTGTACTAACCGGATACTAACGTCTTCTTCTAACGGCGTCACGACTTGTTGGGAAAATTCACCGTTTAACGGAGAAGGATTATTACTGTACATGTTGATATTCGCCGGTAACTGATGTAGATCGGAAAAATCAGTGGGTGCAGCTATGGGTGCTGGCGGGTTGGTGTTCAATTCAGTGAGTAATGAGTCAACCCACGAAGCGAGGTCACTTGGGTTGTAATGAACGGCGTCGTGTACAAGCTCTGAGATCTCCACCGGTGAGGATTTCACCATGACGGTTTCGAGGTGTTCGAGACGCTCAGCGACATGGTGGAGGTCATTTGAACGTACCTTGTAGCCGGCGCCGGCAAGAAGGTGGTCCATCTGATCAGGCGGTTGCGGCGGCTTGGTGGAGCTTGAACACGCGGAGGAAGACGAGGAGCTGCTTCCGGCGGCAGCCGAAATGGAAGAATCGTAAGGACCCATATGTGATTGAATTAGTAGATTTCGAGTTGGGTTTGTTTTGTGAATTGAATTAGAGATCGGGGTGTGAGAGAGAGAAAGTAGAAGAGTAGAACCTGAAACACAGAAACGGTGCGTACAGGGATTCTGTGGGAGAGAGAGAAGGGTCACATATGTGACACTACTATAAGATGCTCCATGTGAAGGGCCTTTTTCGGTTAAAGATTTCGATACTTTCTAAATTTTTATGTTTGCAAAATACATATAATATTGTGATATCTTTTAAAATATATTTTTATCATCGAATCTAATATATATTAACATTCTTCATTGATCCGTTACTTATTTTTTAGCGAGATCATTAATATATAAATCGAGTAATCTAATTATTATTTTTTTTTGGGTTTTTTCAAAAATATAACCAAATTTTGTTTTTTTGAAAACTAACCATTTGGTTCGGAATGAATCGTTTCAGACCCGAAAACCGGTCCAAGCCCAATACTATAACCCAATGGTGTATATATGGATCTCACACATAAAAAATCCGAAATTAGCCGATCCGAAGCACGATCTATCCGTATTTCGAACCAAATTTTCAGCATAGATTCATCAAACCAAGTAACTTCTACACTTTAAATTACTTTGCATTTGATTTTCTGAAATGATTTACGTATTCCGGAATGTTCGGGAATTGTCCGGAATACGAGGAACAACTCCGGAACAACTCTTGAACATCCGGATTATCATTTTTTTTATATTTTTTTCTCGTTCTACATGTATGGATCTCTTGTAAGTACTTTGTAATGTGTCTCGGATTGGTTGTTTTAGTCTGAAATTAGGTATTGTAGGGGTTTTCAGTGACGTAGCCACATGGAGACAAAAGTGGGTCTTGGCCCACCCCACAAAAATTCAAGTTTATATATATATATATATATATATATATATATATATATATATATATATATATATATATATATATTTCTGTTAAATAAAAGGAATTAATTCATCTTATACTTATAATTTTTTTTTCTAAGTATTTTTAATAACTCATGTTAGTCCAAGGACGAGTTAGCGTGGATATTGTTAAAAAATGTGGGTTTTACGGATGATGAAATTGTATTCCATTTACAGGAGTTTTCGGAATTGCGTCCGATAAAGGTAAAATCGAAAAACAATAATTTTATAATTATAATTTATTTTTTCGGTAATGAATTAAAATGTTCTTGGAATTTTATTTTTGTAGATTAAAAAACGAAGGCGCTGAGTCTCTGTGACATCCCCATTTTCACGGCCAGAAAAGACCGATTTTGTTTATGTTTTATAAAAATCAGAGTACTTCTTTTAATAAAAATATTGCGGAATTTGTTCCCAGAAAAACATGATAAATACGTTATCAAAACATTTCCGAAGAAATGTATTTTTATTCATTTTAAAACATTTGGGATGTCATCGTTAATACAGAAACATAAGCATAAACAGAACTTACATTCATTTACACTAGTGATCTACATCTCTTTTAAATCTCTCAGTGTAATGTAACTTCATATCGACACCTGTGATACAAATAAACTGAGTGGGTCAGGTAGGGAAACCTGGTGAGTACATAGGGTTTTCAACCCACAATAATATAATTATTATGTTTAAACATCAAACAATCAACCCAATTACCCATCCTCATTATCTTCTTTACCTTAAGGATCTACCCTAAGAATCAATTATTCCTCGTTCATTCATTCCTAAGGATCATCCTAAGGAATCGGCATGAAGTCCATCATTGTCAATGACACAGCTGTCAAGCACAGCTGCTAGTTCTATCACTTAGGCGTAGCTGCCAGAATTGTGACATTCTATGTGAGGCGCAGCTACCAGTATTGTCCTTCGAGCACAGCTGCTAGGGTTATCTTGTTTATTGGCAGTATCGTTTTCGAGAGTCCACTCGCAATACATGTCAATGGGTTTTTAGAGTACACCGGTGAACACATCGTTCACAACACCTACAGGTTGCGAACCTTCCAGTGTTCCACTGGACTGTCTAGAATAGTCCGTGGTTGTCATCCATACTCTGCTAGATGACGGGGCCATCATTTGGGAAAGGCTTCTCACATCATCCACCTCTCACACTCACCTCGTGGTCTATAACACCTCTCAACTCATCATCCAACTCATATTCCATCTATTACATCTGCCCATGTTTTACCCAACATATTCTCGTAGATATATATATATATATATATATATATATATATATATATATATATATATATATATATATATATATATATATATATATATATACAGTTTAAATCATTTAAAACATGTATAAAATCGTTCATCCAGCATAGATAGCAAGTATATAGATAATATGCACACATAGCACGTAATTTATTTAAAATACTTCATATCTATGTGTAAGATGAAAGTAACTATGCACTCACTTGAAAAGGTGGTGATTCTGAACTCAGACAGCGCTTCGCTTCTTAAAAAAATAATTTCCTTCGACGAAACCTAGTATTATTACCACTAGAGTTTAGTCTATTATTTGCCGAGACTAATTAATAGTCTAGCTATTATTACTATTATATAAGCATTAAACAATACTTATATAACCCATAATAATAGCCCAACTACTTATTTTAAGTTCCTAATAACGTTACTATAATTAAATAAAAGCTATATTAAAAATAGCGTAGGCGTAGCTCACTTACAGCGGGTTTTATAGAAAACCGGAATTTGCTTGGAGCAGCGTTCCCGAGCTGAAAAATCTCTTCTTCTCGGAGCCGTCGAGCACTCCGGGGCTTCCGCCTCGTGCTAGGGAGGTTCCCTAGGCTTTTCGGGGGGTTTTGGGGCTAAAGAGAGGTTGTAGAGAGAGAGTAAAGAGAAGAAAGAATGAGAAAGGTGTGAAGAAAATGAGGGTGGGAGAGGTTCTATTTATAGGGTGAAAAATGGCTGAACTTGGTGCCACATGTCACCATCTAGTGGCAAGACTTGGGGAGAAAGCAATGGCCAAGATTGTGCCACATCACCCATTTTCGCACAGCACACTTCCGACTTCTAAAATCCATAACTTTTACACACAACCTCCGTTTTTGACGTTCTTTATATCCACGCGTAGGTAAAAATAGGATCTACAACTTTCATTTTGACTCCGTCGGCTAATTCTCGACCGATCTTAAATTTAACAGTACGAGGAGATTATACTGTTAAAAGTTCGCGTAAAATTCATAACTTCTACATACGGACTCTGTTTGCGTCTGTCTTTTTACCATTGAGTTCCTATTAATGAGATCTTCAATTCTCATTTAGGTCGCGTAGGCCAAAAACCGCTCGATCTAAAATTCGAGTTTCGGGTTGTGCACTGCTAAGCCAAATCTTAGAAAATTCATAACTTCCTCATACGAAGGTGCACCCGTATCGTTTTCGAGTTTCGGGTTGTGCACTGTTTGCGTCTGTCCTTCGAGCACAGCTGCTAGGGTTATCTCGTTTATTGGCAGTATCGTTTTCGAGAGTCCACTCGCAATACATGTCAATGGGTTTTTAGAGTACACCGGTGAACACATCGTTCACAAATCTCTCAAATCCTCAGTTTGAGTTCAGATACGCCCGAAGGTGCACCTGAATCCCTCAAACCAAGGCTCTGATACCAACTGTAACACCCAAATTTTCAAAACAATTTTTCATTTCCAAAACATACTTTCAACCACATGAAAATCACAAAATCATAATGAATCTCTGTATCATCACAAAAACATGTCCCAAGATCTCATGTAAATAAATTCTCTCTCGTGTGTACGAATCATGTCGGCGCCTTCCGGCGATCCTCACTAGTACCTGAAACACATCACACAACAACTGTAAGCATAAAAGCTTAGTGAGTTCCCCAATATACCACATACAACACATACGCCACTCGAGGCTACAATACGACCCTCCGGTCCGATGTGTCCTAGCGGGACCCTCCAGTCCCGTAGCTCGTTGGACCCTTTGGTCCGGTCATAGCTCGTTGGACCCTTCGGTCCGGTCTGTATCGTTGGACCCTTCGGTCTGGTCTATATCGTTGGACCCTCCGGTCCGGTCTATATCGTTGGACCCTCCGGTCCGGTCTATACAAACATAGCATACATATAACACAATGCACATAATCTCATACATACACATAGCATAAAAGACCCTCTGGTCTACACATAAATACCACTCTAGGTAATGTATAGTGAGAAGACTCACCTCGGATGTCTCGGATAATATCCCGCCCGTGTATATACTGATCTAGCCTCTGCCTATACACATAACATAATCATCTCAATCAATCATGACTCTCTAGGCTAGACTAGACTCTCACATGTCCTCTAAGAAGGCTAAAAGGCTATTTTACCCTTCAAACAGTCCACAAGTTCCATTGTTGACCAAACCCAAAAAGTCAACAAAAGTCAACGGTCAACCCTTGACCAGACTCGCCGAGTGCACAAATGTGACTCGGCGAGTTCAGTCGTGAACTCGAGTCCTCTATCCCTCTTCTGACTCACTGAGTCATTCCCCCAATTCGGCAAGTCACTCACTGTGTGATTCACGGGAAACCCTAACCCTACTCGCCGAGTCTGCCCTTGGACTCGGCGAGTTCATGTCATGCACAAACTCAATTGACCTCCTAAGGTCAGATCTGTTCCTCTAATCCATAGATCTGGCCTTCCCAACCACTATAATCACGTAAAGTCTCGATCTTGATGCACAAGCAACATTTATATGACCATATATGATGATTTAGCCCCAAATACCTTAACCCAAGGCCATGACCTCTATTGTTCTTCATAAAGCTTGATGAATAAGGCTCTCTGGACCTCTATGGATCCAGATCCAAAGCCTTATCACCAGAAGGGGCTATTTGGACATCAAATCTAACCAACAAAGGGTCTAAGAAACCCTAAATCCATATGATCATCATAAGAACAGAAGGAGAGTCGAATTACTACCTCAAATGTGAAGATCTTAGCTCCAAATCCACAGAATAGCAACCTCCTATGCTTCCTCTTGGCTAGTACCTCCTTCTTCTTGCTAAACAACACTCCCAAGGTCAAGAATGGCTTCCTTTCTCTCTCAAAACGCTCAAGCACTCTAGGGTTTCTCTCTATGGTCTGGTAGCCGCCATTGAAGGCCATAAGGGCCTTTAAATAGGTCGCAAACCCAAGAAATTAGGGTTTCATTTAAACAGCGTGGACTCGCCGAGTCCACGTATGGACTCGCCGAGTCCAGTCAGTAATCCAATCTAACAATGCGCGGCTCTACTCGGCGAGTCTAAGCGCCTACTCGCCGAGTCCCTCTCCAAAACTCAATATAAATTCATAAATTAAGATACCTGGAAATCCGGATGTTACAATTCTCCCCCACTAGAATCAGACTTCGCCCTCGAAGTCTCATTCCACAAACAACTCTGGATGCTGCTCACGCATCTCTAACTCCGGCTCCCAGGTCATCTCGGAACCCTTCCGATGTTGCCACTGGACCTGAACCAATGACACCTCCTTGTTTCTCAAAGTCTTGATCCTTCTATCCCGAATCGCGATTGGCCTCTCAACATAGTTCAGGCTCGCATCCACCTGAATGTCCTCTAATGGAACCACTGCCGACTCATCGGCAATACACTTCCTCAACTGAGAGACGTGGAAGGTATCGTGAATCTCTCTCAACTCCGCAGGTAGCTCCAAACGATACGCTACCCTGCCCACCCTGACATTCACCCTGAAAGGACCAATATACCGAGGCCCCAACTTACCCCTCTTCCTGAATCGGATCACTCCCTTCCAAGGAGATACCTTCAGGAGTACTAAATCACCAACTTGAAACTCGAGCTCCGAGCGACGCCTGCCCGCATAACTCTTCTGGCGACTCTGAGCGGTCCACAACCTCTGTTTGACCTGCTGAATCTGCTCAGTCGTCTGAAGTACTATCTCTGTACTACCCATCACACGCTGCCCGACCTCACCCCAACAAATGGGAGTCCGACACCTCCTCTCATACAACAGCTCACAGGGTCGCATACCAATGCTCGAATGATGGCTGTTGTTATAGAAAAACTCAGCCAAGGGTAAATACGTGTCCCAATTGGAGATCGACTCAACCCCAACCTCTATCATCTAATGCTCATCGTTGGACCCTTCGGTCCGGTCTATTCAACACACCACCAGGACTCAACTTAACTCAAGAGTTTGGTCCGACCCGTAGTTGGAATCGCTCATTCCAATGACCCATTCAACTCATAGTTTGTGACCCGCAACCCATGCGTACTTCACTTATCCAATCCCTTCGGATTGGGTGTCCACACTTACTCAGAATATAATGATTCCCAATCATTGAGGAGACCCCGGTCTCACCCCTGGTCCGACCACCAGGCTCCCAAAACTCATGCGTAGGGCTTTTCAAGCCTAAAACCCTCCGGTGTCATACTCTGATCGAGAAGGCTTCCTCATAACAACTTCTCGCTAACTAGTGCGTATTCCGACTCCCCATAACATCACCACAACCTCCCAATGACTAGTGAGTACTACGGCTCCCCGTAGCATCACAATGCCCTGTTCTGACTAGTGAGTATTACGGCTCCCCATAGCATCACAACGCCCTCTCTCTGACTGGTGAGTACTACGGCTCCCCGTAGCATCACAACACCCTCTCTCTGACTGGTGAGTACTACGGCTCCCCGTAGCATCACAACACCCTCTCTCTGACTAGTGAGTACTACGGCTCCCCATAGCATCACAACGCCCTCCTCTGACTGGTGATTACTACGGCTCCCCGTAGCATCACAATACCCTTTCTCTGACTAGTGAGTATTACGGCTCCCCATAGCATCACAACGCCCTCCTCTGACTGGTGAGTACTACGGCTCCCCGTAGCATCACAATACCCTGTTCTGACTAGTGAGTACTACGACTCCCCATAACATCACAATGCCCTCTCCAACAGCTCCTGAAGCTGCAAGGATAACTACTACATCTCTGGCGGCGCAAGGCGATAAGGCGCCTTAGCGATAGGTGCTTCCCCCGGAACCAACTCGATGCGGAACTCTACTTGCCTCTCGGAAGGCACACCCGGCAACTCCTCGGGAAAACATCCGGGAACTCACGCACTATCGGAACGTCACCCATCGAATTTGGCCTCCCAACGGCCTCTTGTGTGTCCGTCACATAGGTCACATACCCGCTGCAGCCTTGCTGCAATCTCTGTCTCGCTCTGGCGGCTGAACAAAACGCCGATCCACATTGGGTACTCTCGCCGTACACCGTAAGTACTCCCCCACTGGGGTCTCGTATCGTCACCCACTGTCGCTCGCAGTCTATGACAGCCCCTAATCGGCTCAACCAATCCATGCCTCTCATAACTCATACGTCCACCATCGCTATCAGGACCAGATCTATCGGGAACTCAACACCGAAGATCTCGAGTACACATCCCCGAATCACCTCTGTAGCATACTCCGCTCGCTCGTCAGCTATGGAAACTCGTAGAGGTCGACTCAACGCCTCTCGTCGGCTACTGATGTGTCGACCAAACGCTATGGACACAATGATCGACTCGCTCTCGAGTCAAATATCACCGAAGCAGGTACAGAACCCACAAAAAGTACTAGCCACAACATCGGGCGATGAGCGGAACTCCTCCGCTGTCAACTGTAAAGCTCTCCTGTGAGCCCTCAGTGCCTCGGCCTTCGCTGGCCGAACCTCGGTAACTCTAGCAGCAGGTGCGGATTCCTCAAATAAATACTCGGTTCTTCCCCGCTTGGGGTTCAAACCATCACCAATTGGTGCACCAACACTCTATCCCCCAGGCTGTCTCCACCAGTAACATCGCACCTAATTCCGCAAGGTGCTACGCAACGCTCGATGATCTCTCTGACAAGGATCAAACAACTCCAGATACCAGGGTCTCATATGCAACCTTCAGAACTTACCATCGTGACTGCCTCTAGTTATTCAGGATCTCACACTATACCCTCACCGGACCTCCCAACTGTCCCGTGTTAACACTAAATCTGGATCTGAAAGTAATGAACCATCCTACTCCTCATCCTTGACTCCTTGCCCAACGTTCCAACATGCCCCTTATCATAAGAGTAGAAACCACATTTCCACCCCTTATACTTCTCAAAAACAATAGGAGTCACTGCCCTGATATACCCTTCTTGATCGCCCCACACTGCAGCTAACACCTGCCCCATTATACTGAAATAGGGTGTATCCTGATCCTTGACCATTTCAGTCTCCACTGTCAACCTGCTCAAGCTATATCACTCTCTCGCGACAGACCTACTGCCGGATACTCTGATTGAAAAGTCACAATCAGTGTGATTCCACAGGGTTCACCCCAACTCAGAAACCAAAATCTCAACACCCCTCACGTCTCTCGCAAGAAAAGGAAATGGCACCACTCGGGTCACGGAAAGTGACATATCTACTATCGACCAGCTCTCCAGCTCAGACTGTACCCCTCCATAACGCACCGTCCCTACTCATCTCTTAGTCTTGGGACTCCACTGGCATATCACCAACAATCCCTTAGAGCTAACTCGTTTTCCCTATCAAGGGATGCTCCACTAAAACTCGTTCTCCCTGGCCTTCTGAGCCCATACTCCTTCACATCCGACCTTGGACTAGATAATCGCTGCGGAATAACCGGCAAAACCAGAAGCACTTACCGCCACATTTCATGGTACTCGAACCATGTCCTCTCTTCTCAACCTGCCTCAAATCATGGTACTCGAACCACGAAATCACCCCTCGATCTGCCACCAATCATGGTACTCGAACCATGACATCACCTCTCGATCTGCCACCAATCATGGTACTCGAACCATGACATCACCTCTCGATCTGCCACCAATCATGGTACTCGAACCATGACATCACTTCTCGATCTGCTACCATTCATGGTACTCGAACCATGACATCAACTCTCAATCTGCCACTTATCATGGTACTCGAACCATGACATCACTCCTCAATCCGCTACTTATCATGGTACTCGAACCATGACATCACTCCTCAATCCGCTACTCAAAATCCTCCGGATAGCCTTCCGGATCGTCGCGATCATTTCGTCATAATCATACTGCGAATCTCATCATCGCTAATACTGCTGCCCTCCAGCGTGGGTGGTGTACCAACCATGATGTCTCTGAAACACAACATGAAGATACCAGAGACTCGATCGAGTATACTCGCACTCGATAACTCAACCCTACTTGTTCCTGAGTACCCAATGGATTCTTACTTAGGGTGCGCGCTGCTCCGGTGTCTTCAGTAGTACGGGCCCTATACTACCGTCCACACCGCATCAACATTCACTCTAAGTCCTCCTCCTTGGATCCCAGATCACAAGTACACTATATCTCACTAAACTCAGGCTACTCTCTAGTAGACCACTCATAAGTTCCTCGCTGCTACCTACTTACTCTCGAAGCATCTCATAGTAGCAGTAACTCATAGGCTAAGGCATCACAGATCAGGCCACTCTAGTCCTAATAGGAATACCTAGCCTACTCTGGCATGCATATCATATCATAACATATCTCATAACACATAATGTAAGGGTATTTTGGGAAATCACCGTTCAGGCGCTGGCTGATCGTACACACTGCTCTGCTCTGCTCTTTCAAAAACTTTTTACTCTTGTGAAAAATTTGCAACTTTTATTTTGAAAATCTCTCAAATCCTCAGTTTGAGTTCAGATACGCCCGAAGGTGCACCCGAATCCCTCAAACCAAGGCTCTGATACCAACTTGTAACACCCAAATTTTCAAAACAATTTTTCATTTCCAAAACATACTTTCAACCACATGAAAATCACAAAATCATAATGAATCTTTGTATCATCACAAAAACATGTCCCAAGATCTCATGTAAATAAATTCTCTCTCGTGTGTACGAATCATGTCGGCGCCTTCCGGCGATCCTCACTAGTACTTGAAACACATCACACAACAACTGTAAGCATAAAAGCTTAGTGAGTTCCCCAATATACCACATACAACACATACGCCACTCGAGGCTACAATACGACCCTCCGGTCCGATGTGTCTCAGCGGGACCCTCCAGTCCCGTAGCTCGTTGGACCCTTTGGTCCGGTTATAGCTCGTTGGACCCTTCGGTCCGGTCTATATCGTTGGACCCTCCGGTCCGGTCTATATCGTTGGACCCTCCGGTCCGGTCTATATCGTTGGACCCTCCGGTCCGGTCTATACAAACATACCATACATATAACACAATGCACATAATCTCATACATACACATAGCATAAAAGACCCTCTGGTCTACACATAAATACCACTCTAGGTAATGTATAGTGAGAAGACTCACCTCGGATGTCTCGGATAATATCCCGCCCGTGTATATACTGATCTAGCCTCTGCCTATACACATAACATAATCATCTCAATCAATCATGACTCTCTAGGCTAGACTAGACTCTCACATGTCCTCTAAGAAGGCTAAAAGGCTATTTTACCCTTCAAACAGTCCACAAGTTCCATTGTTGACCAAACCCAAAAAGTCAACAAAAGTCAACGGTCAACCCTTGACCAGACTCGCCGAGTGCACAAATGTGACTCGGCGAGTTCAGTCGTGAACTCGAGTCCTCTATCCCTCTTCTGACTCACTGAGTCATTCCCCCAATTCGGCAAGTCACTCACTGTGTGATTCACGGGAAACCCTAACCCTACTCGCCGAGTCTGCCCTTGGACTCGGCGAGTTCATGTCATGCACAAACTCAATTGACCTCCTGAGGTCAGATCTGTTCCTCTAATCCATAGATCTGGCCTTCCCAACCACTATAATCACGTAAAGTCTCGATCTTGATGCACAAGCAACATTTATATGACCATATATGATGATTTAGCCCCAAATACCTTAACCCAAGGCCATGACCTCTATTGTTCTTCATAAAGCTTGATGAATAAGGCTCTCTGGACCTCTATGGATCCAGATCCAAAGCCTTATCACCAGAAGGGGCTATTTGGACATCAAATCTAACCAACAAAGGGTCTAAGAAACCCTAAATCCATATGATCATCATAAGAACAGAAGGAGAGTCGAATTACTACCTCAAATGTGAAGATCTTAGCTCCAAATCCACAGAATAGCAACCTCCTATGCTTCCTCTTGGCTAGTACCTCCTTCTTCTTGCTAAACAACACTCCCAAGGTCAAGAATGGCTTCCTTTCTCTCTCAAAACGCTCAAGCACTCTAGGGTTTCTCTCTATGGTCTGGTAGCCGCCATTGAAGGCCATAAGGGCCTTTAAATAGGTCGCAAACCCAAGAAATTAGGGTTTCATTTAAACAGCGTGGACTCGCCGAGTCCACGTATGGACTCGCCGAGTCCAGTCAGTAATCCAATCTAACAATGTGCGGCTCTACTCGGCGAGTCTAAGCGCCTACTCGCCGAGTCCCTCTCCAAAACTCAATATAAATTCATAAATTAAGATACCTGGAAATCCGGATGTTACAATAACTTCTTCGTTATAACTCGGATTTCAACGTTCTTTATATGTACGGAACCCTTGAGACGTACTCTACAGCTTGGTTAAGATTATTTATTCTAAATAATCTTTTGTCAAAAATTCATTTTCGACCCCTATTATCTCTAAATTGACTAGTCCGGATCTGCGGGCGTTACAATTATCTCCCCCTTAGGATGATTACGCCCCAGAATCATCAACGAAACAGGGCTCACATGATGACTCCATACATTATCTCTTCATCCTAAGTAATAACCATAACTTTGATGTTTCTTCGAACGGATATCTAACGCTAAGAGTTCCTGATTGCAGGCGGCGCTCGATCTTGCACTTGCTCCTTATCTCACGTTAGACTCCAAATTATGACCTTCAAGTCACAATCTCGATCCTTACTGGAGACCGCTTCTTCTTCTGAACAAACTTAAGATAAGTTATTTTATTACTAAAATGGACCGATGTGTCATATTCTAATGACTTGTCATTGTATGCTCTCACGCTTAGACTCAGGTCTCTTAGAGTCTTCCAGAACAGAATATACATTTCTTCATGTTCTAATCACATCTTAAAAGGTAGCATTTCTAGCTACAAGCAACTATCACGATACCTCTACCGATCGCTTTGATTATCTTTTATTTCAATCTTCCGACTTAAGTCAAATGCTACATCAAACTTGGTTCTCTGAACCACGTAACATACTTATCATAGTCGGACTCAATTCGATATGACCACTAGGGTCGGAATAATCAATCATCCTCTTAGTCATTACCGAAACGATGGTAACGACATATTTGAATAAAACGGTATCAATTACTAGCTTCTTGGTAACCTTGTGACTTTCCCTGATCCAAGCGTGAGTCCTGTGCTTCCGGTAGTATAGGCCTCTACTACCATTCACACCTACTCATACTCGTCCCAAGTATTGTCTCGCAGTTCTCCTAGTTATTATCACAAAAACAATTTTAACACATACAAATGTGTCCAAACAATCATATAATTTTTCCCTAGACTCTACTAGGACTTCCTCCATGCGTATCTTCAATCATCAATTCTGCTTCAACTCGGTTGGTGGTGGAAATGCCATACGATGGGACAACTTCAGGAATTACACCAATCGTTCCATCATCCCGCCAATCGAAGGTGTACTTCGGACGTACCGTACTCCTCTAAACGTACTGCCTGACATATTCTAAAGGCAAGATACCACTCTTACGATATCTTCCGATAGGTGTCATTCACTATCATAAGACTTTTCATTTCCTTTATTTACTCAATTCTCTATGAGTCTTCACCATGACGTTATTTTCACGGAAGCATGCATTCAATGCATTGAGACGAGAATATAGATAGAGAAGATTTAGACGTGTAATCCTCCTTATTACTCCGAAAGTTACATGCCAGTTCTAATACCGTAATCAAACGTTTAGAAATCTGAACACATAAAATTTCCAGATCCGGTCGGCAACAGACCATAGATCCGATCAAACGATAACATCATAAAACATCACAATCATTTAGCACATAAAGCAATTTAGGCATCTTCCCTAAATGAGCTAGTGCTCGTGTCTATTTAGGTGTACTTTCCTAAAATTTATTAGACACACTCCCCACCATCATTGCTTAGCATTCTAAGTTTAAGTCTAGAAATAAATCCATATTCCGAGTTCGCTTAAACTAATGCTCTGATACCAACTGTGACATCCCCATTTTCACGGCCAGAAAAGACCGATTTTGTTTATGTTTTATAAAAATCAGAGTACTTCTTTTAATAAAAATCTTGCGGAATTTGTTCCCAGAAAAACATGATAAATACGTTATCAAAGCATTTCCAAAGAAATGTATTTTTATTCATTTTAAAACATTTGGGATGTCATTGTTAATACAGAAACATAAGCATAAACAGAACTTACATTCATTTACACTAGTGATCTACATCTCTTTTAAATCTCTCAGTGTAATGTAACTTCATATCGACACCTGTGATACAAATAAACTGAGTGGGTCAGGTAGGGAAACCTGGTGAGTACATAGGGTTTTCAACCCACAATAATATAATTATTATGTTTAAACATCAAACAATCAACCCAATTACCCATCCCCATTATCTTCTTTACCTTAAGGATCTACCCTAAGAATCAATTATTCCTCGTTCATTCATTCCTAAGGATCATCCTAAGGAATCGGCATGAAGTCCATCATTGTCAATGACACAACTGTCAAGCACAGCTGCTAGTTCTATCACTTAGGCGCAGCTGCCAGAATTGTGACATTCTATGTGAGGCGCAGCTACCAGTATTGTCCTTCGAGCACAGCTGCTAGGGTTATCTCGTTTATTGGCAGTATCGTTTTCGAGAGTCCACTCGCAATACATGTCAATGGGTTTTTAGAGTACACCGGTGAACACATCGTTCACAACACCTACAGGTTGCGAACCTTCCAGTGTTCCACTGGACTGTCTAGAATAGTCCGTGGTTGTCATCCATACTCTGCTAGATGACGGGGCCATCATTTGGGAAAGGCTTCTCACATCATCCACCTCTCACACTCACCTCGTGGTCTATAACACCTCTCAACTCATCATCCAACTCATATTCCATCTATTACATCTGCCCATGTTTTACCCAACATATTCTCGTAGATATATATATATATATATATATATATATATATATATATATATATATATATATATATATATATATATATATATATATATACAGTTTAAATCATTTAAAACATGTATAAAATCGTTCATCCAGCATAGATAGCAAGTATATAGATAATATGCACACATAGCACGTAATTTATTTAAAATACTTCATATCTATGTGTAAGATGAAAGTAACTATGCACTCACTTGAAAAGGTGGTGATTCTGAACTCAGACAGCGCTTCGCTTCTTAAAAAAATAATTTCCTTCGACGAAACCTAGTATTATTACCACTAGAGTTTAGTCTATTATTTGCCGAGACTAATTAATAGTCTAGCTATTATTACTATTATATAAGCGTTAAACAATACTTATATAACCCATAATAATAGCCCAACTACTTATTTTAAGTTCCTAATAACGTTACTATAATTAAATAAAAGCTATATTAAAAATAGCGTAGGCGTAGCTCACTTACAGCGGGTTTTATAGAAAACCGGAATTTGCTTGGAGCAGCGTTCCCGAGCTGAAAAATCTCTTCTTCTCGGAGCCGTCGAGCACTCCGGGGCTTCCGCCTCGTGCTAGGGAGGTTCCCTAGGCTTTTCGGGGGGTTTTGGGGCTAAAGAGAGGTTGTAGAGAGAGAGTAAAGAGAAGAAAGAATGAGAAAGGTGTGAAGAAAATGAGGGTGGGAGAGGTTCTATTTATAGGGTGAAAAATGGCTGAACTTGGTGCCACATGTCACCATCTAGTGGCAAGACTTGGGGAGAAAGCAATGGCCAAGATTGTGCCACATCACCCATTTTCGCACAGCACACTTCCGACTTCTAAAATCCATAACTTTTACACACGACCTCCGTTTTTGACGTTCTTTATATCCACGCGTAGGTAAAAATAGGATCTACAACTTTCATTTTGACTCCGTCGGCTAATTCTCGACCGATCTTAAATTTAACAGTACGAGGAGATTATACTGTTAAAAGTTCGCGTAAAATTCATAACTTCTACATACGGACTCTGTTTGCGTCTGTCTTTTTACCATTGAGTTCCTATTAATGAGATCTTCAATTCTCATTTAGGTCGTGTAGGCCAAAAACCGCTCGATCTAAAATTCGAGTTTCGGGTTGTGCACTGCTAAGCCAAATCTTAGAAAATTCATAACTTCCTCATACGAAGTCAGATTTGGGCGTTCTTTTTTGTATGTTCTCGGTTTAACGTATACTACAACTTTTGTTTAGATTTCTAAGGCTAAAAAGTCCTCCATCATAAATTCACTATTTACGCCTCCCGGTGTCGTGTCGGTTTTGCCGTAAAACTTCGACGAACCATAACTTCTTCGTTATAACTCGGATTTCAACGTTCTTTATATGTACGGAACCCTTGAGACGTACTCTACAGCTTGGTTAAGATTATTTATTCTAAATAATCTTTTGTCAAAAATTCGTTTTCGACCCCTATTATCTCAAAATTGACTAGTCCGGATCTGCGGGCGTTACAGTCTCAAAATAAGATAAAAAAGTAAACCAGCAAAGGCAACCATAAAATAAGAAAGAAATTAGAAAGAGTGTTAAAACTTAAACTGAAAGCAGATATGACTCCGAAAGATTGCACCGGAGCAACTGCAGACAAACCTGTAATGATAGACTAGTTGCAATTATGTTTTTTTTTTGTTATGGATATGTTTCAGCAAGTGTTTTTAATTATTATTTGAAGGTTTGTATCGATCGGATACACTTCAAGTATGATAAACAAGAACAAACTAAACTAAACAAATAAAGAACATAAAAAGTAAAGAAAACAAAAAATTCTTCGAATTGTCTTTCACCAAGAAATGAGTTGTTTTCACCAAGAAAATGAGTTGTCACAAAGACGGTCACCAAGACGTTCTACCACATTAGGGTTTCACCCTAATGTTGAATATATACTAATCTATACAAGTATATCCCTTGATTGAAAGGATTTATCTAATATATACTAAGAACCGATCTTTATCACAAGGTTATCGGATCTGCTATATATATATATATATATATATATATATATATATATATATATACTTACCTTATATACAAAAATTACATTAGATTATATAGCTATACGATGACGCTGATAAGGCTTGTTGGCGCTGTCGCTGACCCTGACGATGGTGGTTAGCATGTAGAGTGTTTGACTTATCAGATCATAAGGTGTGACCTTATAATCTCCCCCTATCTTATGATGTCAAAACTAATCTTCAGCTCGTGCTCCCCCTGAGAGTGAAATTGAAACTTTAAAATTCTTCGGCTTTAACGAAAGCTCTCCCTGAGAAAGTGTATGACGCATCCCATTTTTTATTACCAGCAGTAAAAACAACATTTATGAGTTGTAGCGGATGGATAGATGATGAGTTTGGCTCCCTCTTAGATTTTCCTTCTCTTCGGATCAATAACACTTAGTAGTTTTTCACATTGTCACATTTAGCAAGTTTCTCCCCCTTTTTTTACATCAGCAGCAAATGTGGGACTAGAGGAAGCGATCAGTGTATCAAAGTTGCAGCTTGTAACCCAGTAAGGTTGTGATGACTCCTGATAGTGTGGGCTTAAACTACCATTCACTGACATAGTATCGCAAGGTTTCGCCAACGTGTGGTTTCATACACTGGCTCATAAATCACTTTTATTAGAAGAAAATGGCAAGCGTGGTATGTTGTGTGTGATAAGCTGTGGTGTTTTAGCTTAACGATTGACATAGAATTTTCAAGCTCTCATCAGCGTATGGTACATTACATTAAATCATAAATCTTTAAAGAAGAAAAATAAGAGAGAATGGATTGTCTCGGTCAAGCTGAGGTAGAATCAGCATGAATCATCAACGGTTAACCCATCAGCAAGAAGTGGTTTAATCCTTGCGTCATAGAGTTAGTGCATCCTAGAATCAAAGATTTACCGTCAATTGGTTATGGTACCATGTCATACCTCAGTCTAGGAGGTCAGGGACATGAATAACCAATTATCATTTAAGGACCAGACAAGTAACTCTTACGCTGATGACTATGCAATTAGGGTAAGCCATTGGGTTATGCTCAATGTTTCAGCAGAACATGAGACTTGATGCATACGGCAAGCATGCTTCCAGGGATAGAGTCAAGCGAGATAGTTAATAAAAAATAGACACCTAAGCTTTCTATAAATTTTTTATTTGGACCAGGAAATCTCACTTAGAAAGTTTAGACAATGCTAGACAATCAGCGTGAGGGAGTGACTCAATGTCATCTCAGCAGATGCTCCCGCTGATGAGATACTTAGAGAGATTTAGGCACATACATCATCATGCTTCTAGGGACGATTGTTTGTCAAAAGTTACATACTTGGATTAATAAATGCCACCGTCAAATCTTAAGAATGGTACAAAAAAACTAAATAAGAATACAAACAAAAAAAGTTACTCAAACAAGAAAGTGATATTTTTACAGGTTTTTCAGAGGTTATTTATGTAGCCTTTTTCAGAAGAATCATAAAGGTAGAAAATCTTTTGAGTAAAATCTCAAAAGAAGAATCTTTTG
Source organism: Lactuca virosa (assembly GCF_052849685.1). NCBI lineage: Eukaryota > Viridiplantae > Streptophyta > Magnoliopsida > Asterales > Asteraceae > Lactuca > Lactuca virosa. The sequence continues at coordinate 298,639,017 of NC_136430.1, read as the reverse complement.
AAATAAATATTCATTAATTAATCTCCTTTATTCGAAATATTTGATCTTCAAATCTGGCTATAAAAGAAAACACAATCAAGAACAAATATATTCATATACAATACAACTTGCTACAAACCAAGAGTGATGAAGCCATTTATCATTGAGATATTGCAGATGGATTCTAAGCTTCATGTTCACCAAGAGCAAGAAAGGAGCAGAAAATAGTCTTTGTAACCAACGAGTTGGTTGGCTCAAATCCATGAAACCATCATGTTAACATGATCAACACGAAGGAATTCGCGGTTTCATCAGATTATGATTCAGTAGATGAAACACAAGACTCATTGTATTGATGGTTGCTCCTTGCATCATGACAGTGAGTGGAGGAGAGAAAGAGTATTGTCAACAAGAAGAAGACTTAATGCCAATATTCTTTTAATAAACTAGAGCATTCAGAACATTCTCGATGACTGCAACTCTTTCTACCTCTGGAAGGAAGAGGTGCATATAAATTAAAGATAGTCCTGAAAGATGGATGATGGAGAGAAAAGAGAATACTTGTAAACATTAGAATCAAAGCTTAAGCAAAATATGTAAAATTCTAAAGACATAATAAAAGAAACAGTTGTTTTTGTGTTTTTGTGTTTGAGAAAGCCAAAGGAACCAAAGTTTATTCAAACGATTAAGTCGTTGATAGCATGCCAATATCTGCAATCAATTTGTTTAGAGTCTTCTCGTCCAGTGCCTTAGTGAAAATGTCAGCCAACTGATCAGTGGATGGAATGTAGAACAATTCTACTTTTTCTTTTTTAACGATGTCCCTGATGAAGTGGTGATAGATATAAATGTGATTGGTCTTGGAATGTTGTACTGGATTCTATATCATATGAATGACACTGGTGTTTTCAAAGCAGATGGGAGTCTTTGAGAAGTTTAGACCATAATCTAAGAGCTGATTCTGAATCCATAGAATCTGAACACAACACCTTCCAGTGGCTATATATTCAGCTTCAGCGGTAGAGCAAACCACCGATGTCTGCTTCTTGTTGGACCAGCTCACCAATCTGTTTCCAAGCATTTGAACCCCCCGAAAGTACTTTTACGATCAATGCCACATCCACCATGATCGGAGTCAGTGTATCGTACCAACTTGAACTCAGAATCGCGAGGATACCATAACCCAAGATTGGGTGTATGCTTTAAGTAACGAAAAATCCTTTTTACAGCAAGAAGATGAGATTCCTTAGGATTGGCTTGATAACAAGCTCACAATATGGTAGCAAACATGATGTCAGGACAACTGGATGTAAGATAGAGTAGTGAGCCTAACATTCCTCGATATAGAGTTGCATTCACATCAGCGCCATTTGGATCAACACCAATAGATGATGATGAGGACATCAGAGTCTTTGCCGGCTTGTAATCAGAAAAACCAAACTTCTTTAGCATATATGCAATGTATTTTGCTTGACAAACAAAAATACCACCAGTTAATTGTTTAACCTCCAAACCTAAACAAAAATTTAGTTCACCCATCATGCTCATCTCAAACTTCTTAGCCATGATCTCAACGAATTCTGAACTTAGCTTCTCATGAGTGGATCCTAAGATGATATCATCAACATACACTTGAGCAAGAATGATGTGAGATCATGGGTGTTTGATGAACAAAGTGTTATCAATCTTTCCTTGTTTGTATCCTCTTCATTTTCAAACCCTGGAGGTTGCTTTAGAAAAACTTCTTCTTGAAGATCTCCATGTAAGAAAGCAGTTTTAACATCCATTTGATAGACCTTGAAGTTCTTGAATGAAACAAAGGCAAGAAAAAGACGAATTACTTCAAGTCTAGCAAAAAGAGCAAATGTTTCATCAAAGTCTAAGTCTTCCAGTTGACAAAAACCTTGAGCCACAAGTCTTGCTTTGTTTCTTATGATGATCCCATCTTCATCCATCTTATTTCTGAATACCCAACGACTGCCAATGATGGCTTTTCCTCGAGGCATTGGAACAAGAGTCCACACATGGTGATGTTCAAATTCATTCAGCTCATCCTGCATAACCTTGATCCAGTCATCTTCTTTCAGAGCGTCAGCGACATTCTTTGGTTCAGTCATCGAGACAAAATTCACAAACATGCAGAAGTTGCTGTTGACTCTGCTACGAGTGAGAATCCTAGAATTTACATCTCCAATGATTTGAGATTCAGGATGATCTCGAAGAATTCTAGAATTAGAACATTCATTCATATTATTTGGAACATAATCTTCTTGATTAGATTCTTCAGTTTCTTCAGATATGAAAGGCTAATCTTTAGTGACAGGTTGTGAGCTGATAATTTTAACAATATTAGGAACAACAGGCTCAAAGTCATTTGAAAGGAGTTCAAGAACAGGTTCTGAAGGACTGTAAGTAAGTTCATTCATAATTGATGAAGGGTGATCAATTCGGTCATAAATGAATGAGTCCTCATCGAAAGTGACATGAGCAGTTTCCTCAATAGTTTGTCTTGAAAGATTGAATACCCCGAAAGCCTTGGATACACTAGAATAACCTAGAAACATTCCTTCATCATCTTTATCTTCAAACTTCGAGCATTGATCTCTTTGATCCAGGATGTAACAAACACACCCAAACACATGAAAATAGGAGATATCTGGTTTCCTTCCTTTAAGTAGCTCATAGGTAGTTTTCCTATGCTTCTTAACAATGATTGACCGGTTTTGGGTATAACACGTTGTGTTAACAACCTCAGCCCAAAAGAACAAAGGAAGACCAGCTTCAACAATCAGAGTTCTTCCAGCTTCAATGAGTGTTTTGTTCCTTCTTTCAGCAATGTCATTTTGTTGGGTAGTTCTAACAACAGATAAATTCTGGGAAATTCCCGAGTTTGATAAAAAGTCTTCCAGGGAGGAGTTTCTAAACTCACTTCCACGATCATTACGTAATTTCCTAACTTTGTGATCATAGATAACCTCCCATTGCTTAATGAGAGAAATGATTTCATCAGTGGCATGACTCTTCTTTCTTAAACAGACTACCCAGGTAAATCTTGAAGATTCTTCCATAATAATAAGAGTATACTTCTTCCTAGCTCTTGACTTAATCAGGATCGGTCCAATAAGATCCATGAGGAGGAGATGAATAGGTTTGATAATGGAAGAGCAGGACTTTGGCTTGCATGAAGACTTGATTTTCTTTCCATTTTCAAACGCTAAGCATAACTTATCTTTAGCAAATTGCATCTTAGGAATTCCTCTTACAAGTTGATTCCCTGAAATCTTTGATATGTTCTTGAAATTCAAATAAGATAACCTTCTGGCCACAACCAATTTAGATGAGACTTAGCACGAGAGAAGAATCAACGACAAAGAGATTTGTCAACAGAGAACATATCCAATACATAAATGTCATTATGTCGATTAGCAGTCAGAACAGTGACCTTATTTTCCTTCTCTCTTGTTAAACTTAACTTCATAATCAGCGTTACACAGTTGGCTGATTGAGATGAGATTGTGCTGAAGACCTTTCACGTAAGAGACATTCTTGAATACAACAAAGTTGCACTTGATGGTTCCATATCCCTTTGTAGTTTTCGTGCCATTATCTCCATATGTAATAGTAGAACCATCCTTCTTTATGAAATCTTCTAAAAGAGACTTGAATCTGGTCATATGTCTTGAGCAGCCACTATCTAGATACCAAATATGTTCTTTACCCTTAAACTAATATATATACAGTTAATTCACACTGACCTATCTTGCAATGGGTCACTTAAGAAAAGATATTATAACTATCATCAGGGAGACAATTTAAAGAGTTTCCCTTTTATCCACATATCATTTCGAATCATGATGTTGTCAGCGCGAATGGAGTTCTTTTCAAAAGTACACTCGCTGACTTTATGAGAAGCATCACTACATCGATAACAAACTTTGCTTCCAGGATTCTTTCCTTTAACATTAGATTTTGATTTCTTTTCAACTGAATCTGAAGAAATTTGATTCTTTGATTTAAGAGTTCTTGTTTTAGTTCTTGAACAGGGAATGCTATTGATGGTATGCTCAGATGATACCTTGTCATGAGGCTCATGAGACATTGAAGATTCATCTAAAATATAAGACTTTGATTGATCTTCAGGTTCAGAGCTGCTAACAGAGCACTGAGGGAATATGCTAAGAATTTCGTTACCGGATAAGCTTCACCATTACAAATATGAAATTTCAGTAAAACATTAGTGGATGGTAGAACATACACACGATGAGAAGGTTGGCGGGAAGGATTAAGATCAGATAATTTAGGAGCATATTTGGTTTTGCCTTTAGATTTAGTGGAGTAATGAGTATCAATTAAAGTTTGATTTATATAATAAGTACTTACAAATCTACTCTTAAAATCATTTTTTAAACAATCATCGCTATAGAGGGTTTGTTTAGTCTCAACACTTTTTGTTAAGGAAACAACACCTTCTATATCAACTCCAAGAATTTTCTCACACTAACCCGAAATCTGAGAATTAATAGTTCTTGTAACATTATGGTGAGACGAAGCCCAAAATTTTAAAATAAGGTGAACATTTCTAGCATGATTAACAACTTTTTCTTTTTCAGAGTGAAGAAAGTTGTTGGTCAGCAAGATACAAGTATTTTCCTTTTTTAAAAGAGAAAGATATTTTTCGAAAGAGGAGAATTTTTCTTTGAGTTTTTTTTAATTCAAATATGAGAAAAGATCTTTCTTTGTTTGAAACAGATAAATCGAAACATAAGTGATCAATCGTGTCAATTTTTTCGATTTTTTCAATGGAATAGTAGTTAACAAGATTTTTTACCTGATACATTGAGGTTGTGTCCCATTCCTTAAGGTTTGTACCCGCTTGAGAAGGATCAGCGTCAAGAGTGTCAACGCTGTCATTTGATGTGTCAGTGTGAGACTCAACGATCTGGGCCATGAGATACTTACCTTTTGAAGCTTCGTTATCTGAGAGGTTTTTTCAAAAGCAGATGATAGAGTGATCATCGTCTCTTAAGAAGTTGAGCAATTTTGAACCAAACAATAGACGAAATAAGGAAGTGAGTTTCCAATGGCAACTCTTGCCTTTACATAGAGATTCATCACCCTTTTTTCTTCCTTTTTGTATCCTGACATTTCCGTTTTATCTTACTATCAGATGCACCATCATTAGATGATTGATGCATAACGGCAATGAAACCTTTGTTGACGATGTCGAGCATGTCAAAGTCCATGACCTCGAGAGCATCCATGGCCTTTGATTTCCAAGCAGTGAAGTTAAGTTCATCGAACTGAGGAATCTTGTTGCAAACAATTGATTTTGGATTGTAGGAGGTCGACATAATTACTTGAGTGTACCAAAAACCTGATCTGATACCCATTAAGGTTTGTATCGATCGAATACACTTCAAGTATGATAAACAAGAACAAACTGAACTAAGCAAATAAAGAACGAAAAAAGTAAAGAACACAAAGAATTATCCAAATTGTCTTTCACCAAGAAATGAGTTGTTTTCACCAAGAAAACTGGTTGTCACAAAGACGGTCAAAAAGACGTTCTACCACATTAGGGTTTCACCCTAATGTTGAATATATATTAATCTATACAAGTATATCCCTTGATTGAAGGGATTGTATCTAATCCATGCTAAGAACCAATCCTTATCACAAGGTTATCAGATCTGCTATCTATTATATATATATATATATATATATATATATATATATATATATATATACTAGGTCTAAGACCCGTGTATTACACGGGTTTATTAAAAATAAAAATTTAATATGAATATATAAACATTAAATATTTTATAAAATAATATTTTTCCATAACAAAATGTAATCTTTTGGAGCATTTATGAAAAAAATCAAATCTCTTGGAACATTTATGAGAATTTATTATCAAATTAATAGAATGATAACCTTACATATATATAACCCATTAGAACTTTTTGGAAATTTATTTTAAGAAAATTGAAATCCCCAAAAAATGACAAGTGGAAAATAACAATTTTAAAAATCCTACAAAATGACATTTGTCAAAAATGAAGGAGAAGATGACAAGTGGCAAAAGTATTTTCATTTATTAGGTAGGATATATATATATATATATATATATATATATATATATATATATATATATATATGTGTGTGTGTGTGTGTGTGTGTAATTACCTAATATACAAAGATTACATTAGATTATATAACTATACGCTGACGCTGATAAGACTTGCTGGCAATGACCCTGACGTTGGCGCTGATGCTGGCGGTTAACGTGTAGAGTGCTTGATTCATTAGATCATAAGGTGTGACCTTACACTATTAAATAATTTTATGCACATTGGTTTTTAAATAGTATATTAATATAATTTAGGTATATTCTATTTTTAGTGTCCAACATCCAGTGACTCGAACAATGATGATGAATTTCCTATAGAGTATGTTATACCACATCTTGAAGACGAGCAATGACATCTTGTTGATGCGAATGCATTAGAAATGATTCGTCATTATGAACGTGCTAAACAACGAATTGTAATACTAGAAATCCCATTACCGCCTTCACCGGCTGAGAAGCGGACAAAAGTAGCATTGTATAACATGCAAATGCTCCTCATTACCATGTCTAAAGATATACGAAAATTTGTGAACACAATGGACATCATCGAAGAAACACGTAGTACAACTCCAACAATTGACGATCGAGTCGAATTGACTGATAATGGTTTCAAAATAATTGAGACCTACATGGAATTGTTTGAAAATCATGTAGACATGGCTAATTTGCATCGGATGCAATTTCCCAGTTATCGGCCAGAAATGTAATCTAATTTTAAATATGGATATTGTAATGTCTTTTGAAACTGAATTTCGTAAAAGGAACAGTATGATTATCTAAAATGACATATCCTTTTTTCATTAACATTTTTGCAAAGAGCGTTATAAATCCTAATACATACTTAGATTGGTTTCCAAAAATTAGGAAATAGTAAGGGATACATATTTTGTTCCCGGTCAATAAAATCTCCTTAATTCTAACAGCATCTGTTAGACGATCCCGTTCTGCATGCAACTTATTGATCTCCGCATTTGTATTTTCAGTCCACTTCTATGCTTGTTTCACTTCTTTCATAGCTTCAACAACCCATTTTTCTTTTTCATTTACTTTTTCTGCTAGATCGTATGCATGTTGATTTAGTATGCAACTTATTTCAGAGTCCATTTCGTTTGCTTCTTCAGCAGCCTTCATATCTTGGAAAACGATATCAAGCATTTTATCTGGGAGTGAGAAATTTGGGCCTTCCGGAAACGGGTTATTATCTGAACAAACATAACAATATTCTTCTTCACAAGGCCAAACACCATCGTGAGATGAACCCATTCCAATTTTATTTCAATGTTGAGGATGCATGCTAGGTATATTTTAAGGTCCAAAAGCAATGTCCAGAACAAGTGTCCAAAATAGCCATTCTGGGAAGTGGCTCCGGAATGAGGGTCCAAAATACTATCAGGAATCTATGACATTTACTGTTCAGAATGACAACACATACTGTCACGAATCTATGACTTTTACTATTGGGAAGTGACTACACATATGTCAGGAATCAATGACAATTACGTGCATAAGTAATGTTCGGAACAATGGTCCGAAATAGCCGGTTTGGAACGTGGCTCCAAAATGAGGGTCCATAATATTGTCATGAATCTATGACATTTACTGTTCAGTATGACCACACATATGTCAAGAATCTATGATTTTTACTTTTCGGAATGACTACGCATATGTTAGGAATCTATGACAATTACTGTTTCGAATTTAGGGTCCGAAATATCAATTTCGGATGTGGCTCCAGAATATGTTTCCAGAATAGTGAAAGGAATCATAACCATAGTAAATGCCATTAAATAAAGGAATTCAAGCGTCCAAACTCTTTACCTTGTTAAATTTACTACTAAAAAATCATTTCTCATAATCCAAAGAAATTGCATACTGCGATTATGGCTCTCAAGGTATTATAAGGACATCAACGACTAGAAATAACCATGGACGGCTTTTTTACGCTTGTCCTAAAGATGTATGTGGCTTATCCTTTTATTATTTTTCTATGAATTAATAGTAATTTACACAATATACGTCATGTGTTTGATTTTAAATTTTCAGGGATCACAGTCTGGGTTTATCTGTTGGGTTGGCAAAGCAAAAGACAATAATTCGTTGATAATTAGTAACTTATTTCGATCGAAGAAGAAACTTGAAACCCAAACTATGCACTTGAAGATAGCGTTAATTTATAGTTGGATTTTCTTTTTTGGAATTGTTGTGTACAAGTTGTAAGCTTTATGTTCATCAACTAACTTTCCCTTCTGTAACACTTATTAATCTTTTTAATATGTAAAGGTTGCTTGTTTGATAGTATTACTATGGTACTTGTAAATTATGTTTTATCTATCTTTGTAATATGTAACAAATATTAAGGCAATAATAATATTTTTCATTACACACTGCAAATCAATTACAAACATAATTAATTGCAATTACATTAGCAATAAAATTGTAATCAAAGGGTCTAGTATTTCCCATTCTGATGGACGGGGAAGAGGGTGCATGCTTTGTGTCTGGTAGGTAGTCTTGTTGGAGATAGTGTCTAAGTCCATAACTATATTTGGTATGTACTTGACCCGACCCGGCATGGTCCATTTGGGTTGCACTTCACCCGAACAATTTACGGATAATCTTTTGAGAATAGTATAAGTTATGATTTATTAATATATTATAAGTTCTAATATATTAATATAAAATCATATTATTTAATTAGTGTTGATCTATAATTAATTTAGAATTAATTTAGAGATCAAAAGTATGACTAATTAAATATGGGCTCTTGTATTTATATAGTGTGGGCTAATGCTTATTTGGAATGGGCTAGGCTTGCATGGAAAGTCCATGGATACTCCATGAAGCTTTAACCCATGGATCTCATGGAAATGAAAAGACATGGGTATTAGGGTTTACATGGATGTAACCCTAATCCACCACACTATATAAAGGAGGCTTTGGTTCTTGAAATTGCACTAGTTGATGTGTGTAAACTAAAAGGGCCGATTTCAAGAAGTTTGTGACTATTCTCTCAATTTTCCAAGTTTGTGGTGATTTGTGACTTCCATTTGAGGCATCCACATTATTGGTGCTAGGCTCTCAAACTCCAAGCAATCAACTACTACTACAAGGTAAGTAATTCTACTAGTTTTATTTGATTCAAGTACCCCATGCCATGCTAGTTAGGATAAGAACCTTGGAAAAATAATTATTTGCATGTATCTTAGTCAAACATAGATCCAAGGTTTCTAGGGTTGCATGTACACCATAGGAGTGTTAGAATGCTGAAAACTCATCAGTGGTATCAGAGCCTGGTTTGTTTATTTGATACTTGATGCAAAAAAAAAAAAAAAAAAACTTGAAAATCGAAGTTTTGTTCAAAAGCTCGTATCAAAATTTCAAGTTTTGTATATGTACTTACGATTCTTGAAATTTTTGATATGAACATTCATAAACATATGAGTTTAGAAGATCATAGAAATTATGTGCTAATAATTGATTAGATTAATTCTTGATCTTTATGTGTTTTAATGGAGTCCATAACTAGTTCTTAAGTTATGGATAACCAAAAGTCACATTTATAAATAACCATTAAAAGAACACATAGGTTACAAAAAATGAAGAGTCTTCATTTTTAATAACCATTAACTCATAAGTTATGAGAAATGAAAAGTTTTGAAAGTTTACAAAACTTGCCCTCAAGTTTTGGAACATGTAAAGTCATATTAAAAACTTTAGTTCCAACCCCTAGAATTTTAAAAGTTAAAATTCAACCCTTATACTTTATAATATTATAAGTTTAATAATATTTATATATATATAAGATCAAGTCGTCTTACCGCTAGTACGCCTCATTCACGAAGCCGGTCTATAAGGGGGGTATAAGGTTGTTGCCTATAAAATGGCAACTTAATGGGTGTCCACTCTCACCCACCGCTTCCTTGATCGGTGGAGGGTCGTTAGCCGAACGGGTAGGACAAGGACTTATAAATTCTCATTAAAAGTATAATGATAATACTAAAGTAACTAAACTTTATTGAATTCCCAATCTTAGTTATTTTAGGAAAATGTGAATAAGGTGCTAATCCATGAAATTACACTTTACACTTTGTTTAAGTCGTTAGTGGAGCGTGTGTGGTTAACCGGCACACTAACTTGAACTTAACAAGGTAGGTAAAGGGTGAATTAATGTTTATCATAGTATCGATGGAGCGTGTGTGGTTAACCGGCACATCGATTGAGGGGTAATACATTAAGGGTACCAATTAATTTGCATGGTTACTTCACACCTTGTTTTGTGATCCTCGGCATCCCAGTCACAAAACTTGAAGGGCACACTCGAGATTGAAACATGCCATTGAAGAAAGTTCAATGAATCTCAAAGAATCTAGGAGTTCCTAAACCAATTAAAAACCTAATTAAATATTTCGTTTTTCATGGTGGAAATTGGTGAATCGTCATTCACCTACCTTCAAATATCTTATAGCTTAGATTACGGCATCCCTCTTCTAAGTTATAAAATATTGTGTTGGGTCCTAGCCTTAATATTACATTTGGGTGTTTTGTTAAGGACTACCTCTATATCTAATCTAATCTATTCCCTCTTCTTTTCAGATGTCTTCCAATAACAATGCTTCTGGCTCAAACCCTACTAGCTCCTTCTCTCTCATGAATCTTTGTGGGAGAGTCATCTTTGATGGGTCCAACTTTACAGATTGGATCAGAAACATCAGGATGGTCACTCGGTATGAGAACAAAGAATATGTTCTCGACAAGGAGCTGAAGGTACCCGAGCCAACTGCTACTCCTGAAGAGCTTGCTGAATATGAGATACATGAAAGAGATGCTACAAAAGTGGCATGCATCATGATGGCCACCATGACAGCCGAGCTCCAAAAGTCCTATGAGGACTATTATCCTTTTGAGATGCACCAGGACTTGATGGACCGCTACCATCAAAGTGCTCGTCAAGAGCGATATGAAATAATCTCCTCCATGATAACAACCCGAATGAAGGATGGTGAACCCATCACGGGCCACATGCAGAAAATACAAAGGTATGTGGACCGTTTACTGAAGCTGAATGTGAACTTCCCTGAGGAGTTAACAATAGACATCATTTTTCACTCCTTGCCATCGTGTTATGATCAATTCCGCATGACATATCACATGAACAAGGAAGAAGTCACCCTCAGCAAACTTCAAGGACTCTTGAAGACCGCCGAAAGTGGTCTAAAGGGTAAGTCGGTTGTTACTACTCCTACTCCTACTCCAACTGCGGCCAATGTCTTGGCAATCGGGCATGGAAAAGGGAAGAAGAGAAAGAACCCTTCTAAGGGTACCAAGGGTAAGACCCTTGAAGGCTCCTCTTCAAGCAAAACCAAGAAAGGTTTTGTCACTCCTTCTGCTAACCCTAATGAGGCTGAATGCTTCTATTGCCATGAAAAGTCGCACTGGAAGCGAAACTGCCCAAAGTACCAGCAAGATTTGAAGGATGGGAAAGTGAAACCCAACCATGCAGGTATATACACTATATTGTCTAATAACTCACCTCATTCTAAGTCTTGGGTCCTTGATACAGGTTGTGGTATTCACATATGTTGTGATTTGCAGGGACTAAAAAGAAGTGAGAATGTGGAGCAGGGAAAGATAAACTTGATCATGGGAAACAGGAAAGCTTCACCTGTCACCAAGATAGGAGTTTATTCCTTAGTGCTAAATAGTGGGTTTACATTAGATTTGAATAAATGTTATTATTCGCCAGAAATGGCAAGAAATGTTATTTCCTTTCATGCATTGTATAAACAAGGTTTTACCTTTTATTTTGATAATAATAATGGGAGTATTGATGCTTTCTTTAATAATGTTCTTTATTTTAAAGCATTACCTTGTGATGGCGTGTATGAAACTGTATCTGTTGTAGATAATCTAGGAAATAATGTATTGTGTATTAACTCTTCCACTAGCTTAGATAAAGCATCCTTATGGCATTGTCGTCTTGGACATGTAAGCAAGAAACGCATAGGCCAACTCCAAAAGGATGGAGTCTTGGAGTCATTTGACCTAAAGTCAGATGATAGTTGTGAATCTTGTTTGCTTGGTAAAATGACAAAGTCACCTTTTACTGGCACTTGTGCTAGGGGTGAAGGTTTGTTGGACCTCATACACACGGATGTGTGTGGACCCTTCAGAACCGCCACAAGAGATGCTAATCGGTTCTATGTGACTTTTACTGATGATTTTAGTAGATATGGATATGTCTACCTAATCAAGCATAAGTCAGAAACCTTTGAGAAATTCAAAGAGTTTAAGAAAGAAGTGGAGAATTAGTTGGGCAGGAACATTAAGATGCTTCGATCCGATCGTGGTGGTGAGTATCTTAGTACTGAGTTCCTTGACTATCTTAAGGAATGTGGGATTGTCTCACAATTGACACCTCCTAGGACACCACAGTTGAATGGTGTAACTGAGAGGCACAATCGGACCTTGTTGGACATGGTTCGTTCTATGATGAGTCGAGCTTCGCTACCAATCTCATTTTGGGGGTATGCCTTAGAGACTGCCGCCCATATCCTTAATCTAGTCCCTACAAAGAAGGTTGCCAAAACACCTCACGAGGTGTGGACTGGAAAAGTTCCCAATCTGGACCACATCAAGATTTGGGGTTGCGAGGCTTTCGTGAGACGCGAGACTCACGATAAGCTCGAACCCCGAAGCGAAAGGTGTATTTTCATCGGCTACCCACAAAAATCCTTTGGTTATATCTTCTACAAACCCAGTGATAATGTGGTCTTTGTAGCAAGAAGAGGATTCTTTCGAGAGAGAGAATTCATGAGCCAAGGAGACAGTGGGAGGCAAATTGACCTTGAGGAAATTCAAGAGTCGAGTGGTGAAGGAACCTCAAACCCTAGCCCTCAACCTGAGGAGGAAACTCCTGTTGAGCCGACTGAAGAATCTATACCTCTGAGGCGTTCCACCAGAGTTAGGAATGCACCTGAGCATTATTATGGTTTTCATATTACTGCAGAAGGTGAGACACTTATCAGTGATAACACACTGGTAAATCTGGATGAGCCTAACAGCTACACGGAAGCCATGGCAGGCCCTGAGGCTGCTAAATGGAAAGAGGCTATGGATAGCGAGATACAGTCCATGTATGACAATCAAGTTTGGAACTTGGTTGACAATGTACCTGATCGTAAGATAGTTGGGTGCAAATGGATCTTCAAGAAGAAGACCGACATGGATGGTAATGTACACACTTATAAGGAACGACTGGTTGCAAAGGGTTATTCTCAAACTCTGGGAGTTGATTATGATGAGACCTTTTCACCAGTGGCCAAGATTAAGTCTATTAGGGTTCTGTTAGCCATTGCTGCATTTCATGATTATGAAATATGGCAAATGGATGTCAAAACCGCTTTCCTTAATGGAAAGTTGGTTGAATATGTTTACATGGTTCACCCAAAGGGTTTTGTCAGTACAGAGTACCCCAGTAGAGTGTGTAAGCTCGAGAAATCCATTTATGGATTAAAACAGGCACCTCGCAGATGGAATCTTTGCTTTGATGAGAAAGTCAAAGAATTTGGCTTTTCAAGGAGTGAAGATGAATCTTGTGTCTATATCAAGGCTAGTGGGAGTATAGTCAGCTTTTTGGTACTGTATGTGGATGACATACTACTCATAGGAAATGACATCCCAACCCTGCAGGAAGTAAAGTCCTGGGTTGGGAAGTGTTTCGCTATGAAGGACCTTGGAGAAGCTGCCTATATCCTAGGGATAAGGATGTTGAGAAACAGGAGTAAAAGACTAATTGGACTTAGTCAAAGCACCTATGTGGACAAAGTGTTGAAAAGGTTCAACATGCATAACTCCAAGAAAGGAGAGTTACCCATCCAGAGTAACGCCAGATTGAGTAAGACAGAAAGCCCTAGTATTAAGGCTGAGATAGCAGAAATGAGTCGAATACCTTATGCTTCAGCTGTAGGATCGATCATGTATGCTATGACGTGTACTCGACCTGGTGTAGCCTTTGCTTTGAGCATGGTTAGCAGGTATCAGGGGAACCCTGGCAAGGCACACTGGACTGCGGTAAAGAATATCCTCAAGTACCTACGGAGGACTAAGGACTGGGTCCTTACCCTCGGTGGCAGTGAGGACTTGAGAGTTGTAGGGTACAGTGATGCTAGCTTTCAGACTGACAGGGATAATTTCCGCTCTCAGTCGGGCTGGGTCTTTACTCTAAACGGAGGGGCAATTACTTGGAAAAGTTCCAAGCAGGAGACAGTGGCTGATTCCACTTGTGAATCAGAGTATATAGCAGCAAGCGAGGCAGCAAAGGAGGCTATATGGCTAAATAACTTCATCGGAGACCTTGGAGTTGTACCAGCTATAAAGGAGCCAATGGAGATTTTCTGTGACAGCAATAGTGCGGTTGCCTTAGCCAAGGAACCAAGAGATCATGGGAGATACAGACACATTGACAGAAAATATCACTTCATCAGACATCGAATAGAAGAAGGAATCCTCGTGGCAAAGAGGGTATCATCGGATGAGAACCCAACAGATCCCCTCACGAAGGGACTGACTCAGGCTAAGCATCTCCAGCATGCTCGGAGCATAGGGCTGAAGGATGATATTAGTTTTAGTAGTTAGATAATCTTGAAATTTGTAAAATGTAATTGACATTTGATGATAAATAAAAGCTGTTATTTATGAGTAAAGTGTTGCTATCTCTTGTCAATCGTTTACTATTATTTCTTTTTGCATGTTTTGACTTCCAGAATAATTATGTTATGGTTTATATCATATTATTCAAACTCTCCACAGTCGGTCATATGTTGGAAGTAGATATGAATTAA